>NC_083319.1:68857030-71357499 GCF_963455315.2 Globicephala melas | reverse complement strand
GGTCCTCCTGGGCCCTGCAGCAAGCCACACCAGCCAGGCCCTGCCCACCAGCAGACGGACACCATCCCCAGGAACCCCAGGCATGCAGGACCCCCCAGCTAGCCACCCTGGGACCAAACCCTACCAACCAGTGGGCCAGTAGCCACAGCCAGAGGCAGGGTCTGACAGCTAATTGGTCCAGGGCCAGCCCCACCTACTAATGTGCCCACAGTTGACAGCCCCACCAAAACAGAAGGGTCCTTACAGCCCATATGGGGGCACCTCTAGAGCATATAGCTCTGGTGACCAGAGGGGAGTGTGCTGCTGGGCCCCATAGGATGTCTCCCACATAATGTCACTTCTCCAGATCGGGACATGTAACCAACCTAATACATAGAAATAAACACAGAGAATTCAGCAAAATGAGGAAACTGAGAAATATGTTCCAAAGGAAGAAACAAAACAAAACCCAGAAGAACTAAGCCAAGTGGAGATAAGCAATCTACCTAATAGAAACATCAAGATAAATTATAAAAATGCTCAATGAAGTTGGGAGAAAAATAAATGAACACAATGAGAAGTTTAACGAAGAGTTAGAATATATAAAGAAGAATCAAAGGGAGCTGAAGAATAAAATAACTGAAATTTTTTAAATGCACTAGAAGGACTGTAGTTTAGATGACTCAGAGGAAAGCATCAGCGACTAGGAAGAAAAATAACTGAAAATCACCCAAACTGAGCAGAAAAAAGGTAAAAAGAATTTTTTTTAATGAGAATATAGTTTAAGAAACCTCTGAGACAACATCAAGTATACTAACATTCACACTACAGGAGTCCAAGACAGAGAAGAGAGAGAGAAAGGAGAAAGAACTTATTTGAATAAATAATAGCTGAAAACTTCCGAACCTGAGAAAGGAAATAGACATTCAGGTCCAGGAAGCACAGAGTTCCAAACAAGATGAACCTAAAGATGTCCACACCAAGATACATTATAATTAAAATGGCAAAATTATTTAAAGATAAAGAGAGAATCTTAAGAGCAACAAGAGGAAAGCAACTGGTTATGTACAAGAAAACTCCCATAAGAAAATAAGCTATATTTTCAGCAGAATTTTGCAGGCCAGATGGAGTGGCACAATATATTTAAAATGATAAAAGGAAAAAACTTAAAACCAAGAACACAATACCCAGCAAGCTATCATTCAGATTTGAAGAGAGATAAAGAGTTCTACAGACAAGCAAAAGCTAAAAATGTTCAGCACCAGTAAACCAGCTTTACAAGAAATATTAACAGGGCTTGTTTAATTGGAAAAGAAAAACTGCAACTATTTATAAATCTAGTAGGAAGGCTAAATAACAAAAGTAGTAAAATCATCTATATCCACAATAAGTAGTTAAGGAATACATAAAACAAAAAGATGTAAAATAAGATGTTAAAAACATTAAAAGTGGGTGTTGGTTAACAAGGTAGGGTTTTTAGAATGCATTAGAAGGAAAGAGATCATCAACTTAAATAATCATGTATATACATAAGTTATTATAAATGAACCTCATGGTAACCACAAACCAAAAACCCATAATAGATATCCCCTCCCAAAAAAAGAAAAAGGAATCCAAATAGAACACAAAAGATACTCATCAAATCACAAGGGAAAAGAGCAAAATAAAGGCAACAAAAAAGAACTACAGAAACAACCTTAAAACAATTAACAAAATGGAAAAAAAGTGCATAATTATCAGTAATTACCTTAAATGTAAAAGAAATAAATGCTTTAATCAAAAGACCTAGAGTGGCTGAATGGATTAAAAAAAAGGACCCACATATCAATATATGCTGCCTACAAGAGACTCACTTCAGAGCTAAAGACATAAACAGACTGAAAGTGAAGAGATGAAATGATATTCCATGCAAATGGAAACAAAAAGAAAGCTGGCATAGCAATATTCATATTAGACAAAATAGACTTCAAAATAAAGACTGTAATAAGAAACAAAGAATGACATTAAATAATGATAAATGGATCAATGCAACAAGAAGATATAAAAATTATAACTATATAAACACTCAATAAAGAAGTACCTAAATATAAAAAGCAAATATTAACAAATAAAAAGGGAGAAACTGACAGTAACACAATAATAAAGTTAGGGACTTTAACACCCCTAACATCAATGGACAGAGCATCCAGACAGAAAATCAATAAGGAAACACTTGCCTTAAACTACATATAAGATCAGATGAACTTAATGGATACCTTATAAGGAACACTTCATCCAAAAGCTGCAGAATACACATTCTTTTCAAGTGCACATGGAACATTCTCCATAGTAGATCACATACTAGGTCACAAAACCAGTCGCAATAAATTTAAGCTTGAAATCTTATCAAGCTTCTTCTCTGACCACAATAGCATGAGGCAAGAAATCAGCTACAGAAAAAAAATCTTCAAAAAACACAAACACCCAGAGGCTAAACATCATGCTACCAAACAACCAATTGGTCACTGAAGAAATCCAAGAGGAAATCAAAAAATAGCTAAAGACAAATGAAAATGGAAACACAATGATCCAAAATCTATGGGGCACAGAAAAAAGCAGTTCTAAGAGGGAAGTTTACAAAGATGCAAGACTACCCAGGAAACACGAAAAATCTCAAACAATCTAACCCTACATCAAAGGAACTAGAAAAAGATGACCAAAGTCCAAGTTAATAAAAGGAAGAAAAAAATAAAGATCAGAGGAGAAACAAGTGAAATAAAGACTAAAAAAACAATAGAAATGATCAATGAAACTAAGAGCTAGATCTTTGAAAAGATAAGCAAAATTGATAAACCTTGGGCTTCCCTGGTGGTGCAGTGGTTGAGAGTCCACCTGCCAATGCAGGGGACATGGGTTCATGCGCTGCTCCGGGAAGATCCCACATGCCGCAGAGCGGCTAGGCCCGTGAGCCATGGCCACTGAGCCTGCGCGTCCGGAGCCTCTGCTCCGCAATGGGAGAGGCCACAACAGTGAGAGGCCCGTGTACCGCAAAAAAAAAACAAAAAAAAAAACTGATAAACCTTTAGATAGACTCACCAAGAAAAAGAGAGGGTGCAAATAAATAAAATTTAAAAATGAAAGAGAAGTTACAGCCAACAAAACAGAAATGCAAGGGATCATAAGAGATTACTATGAACAATTATACACCAATAAAGCGGACAACATAGAATAAATAGATAAATTCTGAGAAACATAAAATCACCCAAGACTGAATCAAGAAGAAGTAGAAAATACGAGCAGACCAATTACCAGTAATGAAACTGAATTAGTATTTTAAAAACTCCCAACAAACAAATGTCCAGGACCAAGTGGCATCACAGATAAATCCTACCAAACATTTAAAAAACACTTAACACCTATCTTTCTCAAACTATTTCAAAAATTGAAGAGAAAGGAACACATTCAAACTCATTCTACGAGACCAGCATCACCCTGATACCAAAACCAAAGACACCACAAAAAAAAAAAAGAAAGAAAATTACAGGCCAATATCACTGATGAACATAGATGGGAAAATCTTCAACAAAATATTAGCAAAACAAATTCAACAGTACATTAAAAGGATCATACACCATGATCAAAAGAGATTTATCCCAGGCATGCAAGAATGGTTCAATATCCACAAATCAATCAACATAATACACATTAACAAATTAAAGAAAAAAAGTCATACTATCATCTCCCCAGATACAGAAAAAGCTTTTGACAAAATTTAACATCCATTTATGATAAAAACTCAACAAAGTGGATATAGAGGGACTATACCACAATGCAATAAAGACCATATATGACAAACCCACAGGGAATATCATACTCAATGGTGGAAAGATAAAAGCTCTTCCTCTAAGATCAGGAACAAGACATGGATACCCACTGTCACCACGTTTATTCAGCATAGTTTTGGAAGCCTTAGCCAAAGCAATCAGACAAGAAAAATAAATAAAAGGCATCCAGGTTGGAAGAAAATAACTAAAATTGTCACTGTTGACAGATGACGAAATACTATAGATGGAAAATCCTAAAGACACCACCAGAAAACTACTAGAACTCATCAATGAATTTGGTTAAGTTGAAGGATACAAAAATAATATACAGAAATTTGTTGCATTTCTATACACTAACAATGAACTAGCAGAAAGAGGTATTAAGAAAATAATCCCATTTACCATTGCAACAAAAAGATAAAATACCTAAGAATAAATCTAATCAAGGAGGTAAGAGGCTTGTACTTGAAAAATATAAGACATTGATGAAAGAAATTGAAGAATACACAAACAAATGAAAAGATATACTGTGCACATCAATTGGAAGAATTTGTATTGTTAAAATTACCATATTTCCCAAGTAACTGACAGATAGAAAGCAAACCCTATCAAAGTCATTTTTCACAGAACTAGAAAAAATAATCCTAAAATTTGTATGAAAACACAAAAGAAACTGAAGAGCCAAAACAAACTTCAGAAAGAACAAGAATGCTGGAGATATCATGAGCCCTGATTTCAAACTATACTACAAAGCTACAGTTATCAAGCAGAATAAAGAGCCAAGAAAGAAACTCATGGTTATATGCCCAATTAATCTACAACAAAGGAGGCAAAAACATACAATAGGGAAAAGACAGCCTCTTCAATAAATAGTGTTGGGAACACTAGACAGCTACAGGTAAAGGACTCAAGCTGAAGTACTTTGTCACACCATATACAAAAATAAACTCAAAATGGATTACAGAACTAAATGTAAAACCTAAAATCCTAAAATGTTAGAAGAAAACATAAGCAGTACACTATCTGACATTAATCTTAGCAATATTTTTCTTTTGGATATGTCTCCTCAGGCAAGGGAAAAGAAGCAAAAATAAACAGGACTATATCAAACTAAAAAGCTTTTTTACAGTGAAGAAAACTATCAACAAAGCTAAAAGGCAACCTACTGAATGAGAGAAGATATTTGCAAATGATATGTCAGATAAGGGGTTAATATCTAAAATATACAAAGAACTCATACAACTCAAAATCAAAAAAAATACAAACAACCCAAATAAAAAATGGGCAGAGGGCCTGAATAGACATTTTTCAAAGGATACATACAGATGGCCAACAGACACATGAAAAGATGCTCAACATCACTAATCATCAGTGAAATGCAAAACAAAACCACAATGAGATATCACCTCAAAACTGTCAGAATGGTTTTTATCAAAAAGACAAATGACAAGTCTCGGCAAGGATATGGAGAAAAGGGGACCCAAGTACACTCTTGGTGGGATATAAATTGGCAGAGCCACTATGGAAAACAGTATGGAGGTTCCTCAAAAAAATAAAAGTAGGGCTTCCCTGGTGGCACAGTGGTTGAGAGTCTGCCTGCCAATGCAGGGGACGCGGGTTCGTGCCCCAGTTCGGGAGGATCCCACATGCCGTGGAGTGGCGGGCCCGTGAGCCATGGCCGCTGAGCCTGCATGTCCAGAGCCTGTGCTCCGCAACGGGAGAGGTCACAGCAGTGAGAGGCCCGTGTACCGCAAAAAAAATAATAATAAAATAAAATAAAATAAAAATAAAACTACCAAGTGATCCAGCAATTCCACTTCTGGGTATTTTCCTGAAGAAAACATAAACACAAATTTGAAGAGGTATATACACCCCATGTTCACCGCAGTATTATTTACAATAGCCAAGATATTGAAGCAACCTAAGCATCCATCAACAGATGAATAGATAAAGATATTGTGTATGCATGTGTGTGTGTGTGTGTAATGTAATATTACTCATCGATTAAAAAAAAAAATCTTGTCATTTGTGACAACATGGTTGGACTTAGAGGGTATTGTGCTAAGTGAAATAAGTCAGACAAAGAAAGACAAATACTGTATGATTTGACTTACATGTGGAATCTAAAAACCAAAACAAACAAACATAACAAAACAAAAACAGACTCATGGATACAGAGAACAAACTGGTTGTTGCCAGAGGCAAGGAAGATGGGGAGCTGAGTGAAATAAGTGAGGGAAATTAAGAGGTACAAACTTCTAGTTCTGAACAGAAATCTAATGTACAGCGTAGGGAATACAGTCAATAATATTGTAATAACTTTGTATGGTGATAGATGGTAACTAGTCTTATGGTGATCATTTTGAAATGTATAAAAATAATAAATCACTACATTGTACACCTGAAACTAATGGAATACTGTAAGTCCATTATAATTCAATAGAAAAAAAGAACCTAATCAGAAAGATAAGATCAAGGTATCTCCTGCTGTCATAGAACAGGAATTGTAAACATTTACTAAAAAGGGTCATATAGTAAATATTTTCAGCTTGTAGGCCATACTGCCTTTGTCACAACCACTGAACACTGCCATGTATTGCAAAAACAGTTACAGAAAATACTAAAAGAAAAGATATAGGTAGCTGTGTTCTGATAAAATTTTACTTACCAAAAATAGGTGGGTTGGATTTGGTCCAAGGCCATATGGACTGTATAGTCCCCTGTATAGACTATGCAAATGTTATAATCTTGAAATTGTATTAAACATATTTAAATTGTTTTTAATTTTTAAAAAAGTATAGCAGATAAAATTAATTAAGCTAAAAAATAAATGTAAAACATAAAATAAAATGCAGAACACATGGTAAGTTATCTCTAATCTTTCTGACAGGCTTTAAAAAAATGTTACTAGAGATAAAGAGAGATATTTTATAATGATAAAAGGGTCAATCCATCAGGAATATATAAAAAATTATCAATGTATATGCACCTATTAACAGAGCACCAAAATATAAAAGGCAAAAACTGACAGAACGGAGAAACAGATGATTCAACAATAATAGTTGAAGATTCCAATATCCCACTTTCAATAATAGATAAAAACAATTAGAGAGGAAACAGAAGCTATGAACAACACTATAAGCCAACTAGGTCTAACAAACGTCTATAGAATACTCTACCCAACAACAGAATATATATTTTTCTCAAGTGCAAATGAGACATTATGCAGAATAAACCATATGCTATGCCACGAAACAATAAATTTAAAATGACTAAATATGTTCTCTGAACATAATGAAATAAAATTAGAAATCAATGACAAGGGAAATTTAAGAAAATTCATAAATATGTGGAAATCAAACTACACATTCTTAAAGAACCAATGGGTCAAAGAAGAAGAAATTAAAAAGTAAATCAGAAAATAGATGACTGAAAATAAAGTCACAACATATGAAAACATATTGGATTCAGTTAAAACAATATTTAGAGGAAAATTTATAATTTCAAATGTCAATATTTTAAAAAATAAATATCAAATATCTCAAATCAATAATCTTAACTTCTACCTTAAAATTTTGGAAAAGAAGAGCAAAGCAAGCAAAAATAAACTTAAATACTGGAGCAAAAATTAGTGAAATAGAGAACAGAAAATTAGGTTCTTCAAAAAAATCAACAAAATTACCTAATCTTTACCTGGTTTTACCAAGAGAAAAAGAGAAAAGAATCAAATTACAAGAATCAGAAATGAAAGAGTAAACATTACTACCAAACTTACATAAATAAAAAGATTATGAAGAAATATTGTAAACAGTTTCACATCAACAAATTACGTGACAGAAGAAATAGAAAAATTCTTAGAAAGTCACAAACTACTAAAATTGACTCAAGAAGAAATAGACAATCTGAATAAACGTTTAAAAAGTGAAGAGATTCAATCTATAATTTTAAACGCTAGTCACAAAGAAGCCCAGGCCAATATGGCTTCACTGCTGACCTCTACCAAATATTCAAAGAGGAATTAATACCAATTCTTCAAACTCTTTCAAAAAAATAGGAGAGCACACTTCCCAACTCATTTTATGAGGTCAGTATTACCCAGATTCTAAATCCAGCAATGAAAACTGGAAAAAAAAAAAAAAAAAAAAACCTACACAAGAAAATAAAACTACAGTCCAATATTTCTTATGAATACTGATGCAAAAATCCTCAACAAAATACTAGCAAACCGAATCCAATGACATATGAAAAGAATGACACAGTATAGTCAAATGCGATTTACCCCATCATACTAAATTGGTGTCAACATCTGAAAATCAATTAGTGTAATGCATAATATTAATAAAATTGTAAAAATCACAAAATCATCTCAATAAACACAGATAAAGCATCTGACAAAATCCAACACCCTACAATGATAAAAAACATTTCACAAACTAGGAATAGAAGGGAACTTCCTCAACCTGATAAAACACATCTAGAAAAAACTCCATAGTTAACATCATACTTAATGGTGAAAGACTGAAGCTTACCCCCAATATCAGGCACAAGACAAGGTAGCCACTCTCATCACTTATATTTAACCTCATACTGGAAGTCCTCACCAGATTAATTTGGCAAGAAAAAGAAATAAAAGGCAAAGGAAGAAGTAAAGGCAGGAAGCAAAGGAAGAAGTAAAACAATATCTATTCAAAGATGTCATGATCTTACACAGAGAAAATCCTTAAAAATCCACTAAAAAATTGTCAGAATAAATGAGTTCAGCAAGTTTGCAGGATACAACATCAATATGCAAAAATCAATTATATTTCTATGTTTGCAATAAACAATCTGAAAATAAAAATAATAAAATTCCATCTGTAATAAGATCAAAAGGAATAAAACAGTAATAAAATTAAAAGAAGTGCAAAACTTATTCTCTGAAAAGTAAAAAACATTGTTGAAAGAAATGAATGAAGATCTAAATAAATGCAAAAGCATTCCACGATCATGGATCAGAAGACTTAACATTGTTCAGAAGGCAATATATCCCAAACTGATCTACAGAGTCAGTGCAATCCCTATGAAAATCCCAGCTGTTATTTTTTTTTAGAAATTAACAAGCTGATTCTAAAGTTCATATGGAATTCCAAGGAGTCCAGAGTAACCAAAACAATCCTACTAAAAAAAAAAAAAAAGCATAAAGGAGGATTCATACTTCCCAGATAGTGTGGTACTGGCATAAGGATAGATATATAGATCAATCCAATAGAATTAAAAGTTATGATGGGGCTTCCCTGGTGGCGCAGTGGTTGAGAGTCCGCCTGCCGATGCAGGGGACACGGGTTCGTGCCCCGGTCTGGGAAGATCCCACATGCCGCGGAACGGCTGGGCCCGTGAGCCATGGCCGCTGAGCCTGCGCGTCCGGAGCCTGTGCTCCGCAACGGGAGAGGCCACAACAGTGAGAGGCCCGCGTACCACAAAAAAAAAAAAAAAAAAAAGTTATGAGGAGAAAACAGCTATTTCAAGTTGCTGCCTAGGCATTTTACAGTCTGGACATTTAGATAAGGACCCAAGCTTGGGATTCGCACCACAAGTTCCCACTTTGCTTTTCCTGTCACCTTTTAAAATAAACACTTAAGAGTTGAGTCTGCAAAAAATTAGTGACCTCCACCCTAACTACCTTATAAGTAACAGGTGCTTGCTACCTGGGACAGAGAACTATATTTCCCCCAGCTTACTGTGTGCCCCTCTCCCACTTTCTGCGATCTGTAAGTAATACATTTTGTGACTTTACTTCTTTTGTGTGAGTGTACTGAAACTGTGCCTTCAATCAAAATGGCCCTGGGGTTTTTACTTCCCCAAAGTGGGAGCTCAGGTGCTGAGAGCTACCTGCCAACCCCATGTGGGTGGCTTGTGGCTCCTCATTCAGCAGGAAATAATCCGCACATTCTTTTTTTTTTCCCACAGGGCCCAAATGAGTTAATGACCTTGACTCAAGATCCTCTTTGGAAAACAGACATACTCTACATGGTTTAAAAACCAAGATCCCTATGCCATTGTGCATGAACAGATGAAAACTAGTTGGAAAGTAGTTTTAGAAGTTCTTGGAAGGCAAATTATATGATGAGTTGGATTTCTATCTCATACAATGTACAAAAATTAACTCTTGTCTGTCATGAAAAGGATATTAAGGTTAAGTTGACTCATGATTGACAACACTGTATTATAGTTGAGAACATTTCCTAAGTGTCTGTATCTGCAATAAAATGGGTATGATCTTTTCAAATGTAATAGTTTATAAACCATAAAAGAGATTATTGATTTACTAGACTAGATTTCAGTGGGTGGAAAAGTATGATATTCTCTTAAACTAATCAGATTCTTAGCTATCAGGAACTTAGCATCTGGTACATAATTAAAATAGCATTGAGATAGTATTGCATGTTAAATAAATAGGAAAAAAACAGAGAACTAGCTTTATAAATTCAAACCTACAAAGTTAACAGTAAGGTCCTTATTCCCCATAGAATTTCTTCTTTATTTCTTTGTGATTTTTATCTTAGAATAAAATGCACTTTGAATGCAATGATGGAAATTTTTTCAACCATGGTGGCAAAGTCATCTCTAGCATAACGGGTCTGGAGTTATACTTCCTGGGTGCAACTCATACTTCCATTATTCTGCGAGCTAAACAGTCAGGAAAGTTGGCTCATCATAAAATATGACTATAATAATAATTTCTACTTCATTAAGTTATTGATACGATAAGATTACTGTCACATATTAAATGCTCAATAAATATTAGCAATTGATATTTTCTCTAAGTTCCTTTAAAGTTCACCAGAGAAAAATATTTCTCTGTATCCTTATATATATGTAAGTCTGACCTAAACCAGAGTATTGTTCTGACTAACTTCATTTAATGAACACAAGGAACAAACATCTGTTTTCTCTGAAATTTCAGTTCTTTCTTGCTTATTTGTTATGTCGAAGGTGATAGGAAGGCATAGAGTATGACTTCTCTTCAGTTATTAAAATCCTTTTTACACTGACTCATTCAACAAATATAATTTGAACACTTACTATGGTTAAGGTACCATGCAAAGTGTTAATATAGGTTGCTACAATTTCAAGGCTGTACATGTACAGTTTTAATGGCTCTTGTATTTAAAATAATATCAACAAATAAACTCCAAAAAAGTACTTAAAATAATTTTTTTAATGTGAATTTAAAAAGACAAATTATATATTGTAAGAAAGTGAGCCCACAGAAACAGATTTTTCCATAAACCAGAAGTGAAAATCTGGTCAGTGATGCCCCAAGCTGCTATTCCAAAAAGATACCTGCCACAAAATAAATGTCACTGGCCATTTGTCATACTTTAATTATACTTCTCAGGCAATATTTTTCCTATCATTATTTTCCCCATTGTTATTATCATAATCATTGTTATAATTATCATTATCCCCATTAGCCAACTATTTTAGATATTCAAAATTTCTTCATATCCAAAACATATTTTGTTCAGAGATGCAAAAATATAATCCAAGTAAAAATGGCAGAAAGTATTTGGACCATATTTCTCTAGCATAATTTAGTCCTCAAATCAAGACCTCCTAAATAACCTATGTAGGGAGCTTGAAAATCACAAATCAAAATGTCAAACAGCTTCATGTAGTAATCAAACTATGCACAAATATGCCTGGTCTCATGTTTCCAGGTCAAAAATAGGACTGTATTCCCCATCCCCTGCTTTTAAGTTAAACATAGTAATAATTTGTTTATTCCAAATAAATGTAAGTCAAAATGATGCCTACTACATCCAAGCAGAAGGGTTTACAAGCCAGCACATGATTCACCATAAGTCAGACTACAGCTAATTCATGTAAATAGCCATTGCTAAATCAAAAGAGATCAGATTAACATTAGCTACAATGAAACAAAATATCTCTCATTTTAACAAACATAAAAGACTACAAGTCACTGAAAAACAGAAAACAATTTTCAAATGGAACTACACATACAAACCTAATTCTGTATTGTATGCACAGATACTGCTAAAACAAAGTGATTCAGAAAGTTTGAAAATAACAATAGCGAAAGGCATACACAGATATAATACAAAAAAAAAGACAGGTTTGTGATATTACTATGAGATGAATCAAATTAGGTAGAATTCAAGCCAATGTATTAGAAAATTCAAAACAAAAAAGCCAAAAAGGGTACTTTATCAGTCTAGAGGATACAAATCACAATGAATCGTTAATATCTACACATCTCACATGACAACTTTTTAAAGGATAATACAGGAAATATACGCAAAAATTGAAATATATTAGTAGTAGGACATTATTAGGCTGCACACAAAAAAACACAATAAATATTAAAAAGTAGAAGAATACAGACAATATTCTCTGATCAAAAAATAGAAAATAACTTTAAAACCAGAAACAAAAAGACCTGTTCACTTGGAAATTTAAAAAATAAAACTTGTGGGCTTCCCTGGTGGTGCAGTGGTTGAGAGTCCGCCTGCCGATGCAGGGGACACGGGTTCATGCCCTGGTCCGGGAGGATCCCACATGCCGCGGAGCAGCTGAGCCCGTGAGCCATGGCCACCGAGCCTGCGTGTCCGGAGCCTGTGCTCCGCAACAGGAGAGGCCACAACAGTGAGAGGCCCGTGTACCACAAAAAGAATAAATAAATAAATAAATAAATAAATAAAATAAAATTTGCAAATCTTGTGTCAAAGGTGTAAATATATATATTTGATGTTTATTAATAGTTGCATATTAATGATTACATATTTTTAATTCATTTGTATTATTAATACTTTATCATTTCATTTTACTTTGTTTATATCTTTATTTTAATACCATTAATAATTTTACTTATTAATTATAATTAAAATATATAACAAACCACTAAAATAAAACTTGGAACAATTACTTTATTGTTTAAAAAGCAGTCATTGTAGGCAAGGCCCCTCTAACTTGTACTCAAAGTTCAGAAGCCATAGAAGAAAAGATTAATGTATTTTACTACGTAAAGATTATAATGAAAAAAAAGCACTCTGCAGTACAAAAAAAAATCACCCTAAGTCAAAAGTAAGAAGAAAAACATAAATCCCCAAAATAATATTCTAACCTCCCTAAAATAGAAAGAGTTCCTAAGAAAGTCTGTAAGAAAAAGAATAGCAATCCAATAGAAAAATGAATACACCAAAAGTAGACAGTTCATAGTTCACAGAAAAATAAATAAGAAAATATGAATGTCCCCTAAGCATCTGAAGAGATGTTTATCATTAAAAAAATTCAGATTAAAACTATATCGATATTTTATCCAAAAAACCCAAACGTTTTTAATCTGTTAAAGTCCAAAATACTTTTGACACATTCTATTAATGATATTCATAAATTGCTGCTAAGACCACAAAATAGCTTAACCTATTGAGAGCAATTTGGCAAAACCTTTCAAATTATAAATTAACCTAGTTTCAATTTTATGTAATTTATCCTACAGATACCATTGTACACAAGCAAACAACAAATACTCAGTCATCCAATGCAACACTGTTTGCAAACACATAAAATTATCAATCACACAGATGGCCTTCAATAGGAGTCCACTTAACTTGTTACCCATCCATAGACTGGAATACTATGCAGTTATTTTTTAAAGTTGCTGGGGAAAAAAGCAATCTCTTTGAGTTTGATATGAAAATATCTCCAGTATACATTTTTTTCTTAACATCTTTATTGGAGTATAATTGTTTTACAATGGTATCTTAGTTTCTGCTCTATAACAATATGAATCAGCTATACATATACATATATCCCTATATCTCTTCCCTCTTGCATCTCCCTCCCTCCCACTCTCCCTATCCCACCCCTCTAGGTGATCTCAAAGCACCGAGCTTATCTCCTTGTGCTACGTGGCTGCTTCCCACTAGCTACCTATTTTACATTTCATAGGGTATATATGACCATGCCACTCTCTCACTTTGTCCTAGCTTACCCTTCCCGCCCCCACCATGTCCTCAAGTCCATTCTCTAGTAGGTCTGCGTCTTTATTCCCATCTTGCCTCTAGGTTCTTCATGACTTTTTTTTTTTTTTTTAAGATTCCATATATATGTGTTAGCATACAGTATTTGTTTTTCTCTTTCCGAGTTACTTCACTCTGTATGACAGACTCTAGGTCCATCCACCTCACAACAAATAACCCAATTTTGTTTCTTTTTATGGCTGAGTAATATTCCAGTGTATATATGAGCCACATCTTCTTTATCCATTCATCTGTCGATGGACACTTAGGTTGCTTCCATGTACTGGCTATTGTAAATACAGCTGCAATGAACATTGTGGTACATGACTCTTTTTGAATTATGGTTTTCTCAGGGTATATGCCCAGTAGTGGGATTGCTGGGTCATATGGTAGTTCTATTTTTAGTTTTTTAAGGAACCTGCATACAGTTCTCCACAGTGGCTGGATCAATGTACATTCCTACCAACAGTGCAAGAGGGTTCCCTTTTCTCCACACCCTCTCCAGCATTTATTGTTTGTAGATTTTGTGATGATAGTCATTCTGACTGGTGTGAGATATCTCATTGTAGTTTTGATTTGCATTTCTCCAATGATTAATGATGTTGAGCATTCTTTCATGTATTTGTTGGCAATCTGTATATCTTCTTTGGAGAAATGTCTGTTTAGGTCTTCTACCCATTTTTGGACTAGGTTGTTTGTGTTTTTGATATTGAGCTGCATTAGCTGCTTGTAAATTTTGGAGATTAATCCTTTGTCAGTTGCTTCATTTGCAACTTTTTCTCCCATTCTGAGGGTTGTCTTTTCGTCTTTATAGTTTCCTTTGCTGTGATTAAAAATCTTCCAACAAACAAAAGCCCAGGACCAGATGGCTTCACAGGTGAATTCTACCAAACATTTAGAGAAGAGCTAACACCTATCCTTCTCAAACTCTTCCAAAATATAGCAGAGGGAGGAACACTCCCAAACTCATTGTACAAGGCCACCATCACCCTGATACCAAAACCAGACAAATATGTCACAAAGAAAGAAAACTACAGGCCAATATCACTGATGAACATAGATGCAAAAATCCTCAACAAAATACTAGCAAACAGAATCCAACAGCACATTAAAAGGATCATACACCATGATCAAGTGGGGTTTATCCCAGGAATGCAAGGATTCTTCAATATATGTCAATCAATCAATGTGATATACTATATTAACAAATTGAAGAATAAAAACCATATGATCATCTCAACAGATGCAGAAGAAGCTTCTGACAACATTCAACACCCATTTATGATAAAAACCCTCCAGAAAGTAGGCACAGAGGGAACTTACCTCAACATAATAAAGGCCATATATGACAAACCCATAGCCAACATCGTTCTCAATGGTGAAAAACTGAAACCATTTCCACTAAGATCAGGAATAAGACAAGGTTTCCCACTCTCACCACTATTACTCAACACAGTTTTGGAAGTTTTAGCCACAGCAATCAGAGAAGGAAAAAAAATAAAAGGAATCCAAATTGGAAAAAAAGAAGTAAAGCTGTCACTGTTTACAGATGACATGATACTATACATAGAGAATCCGAAAGATGCTACCAGAAAACTACTAGAGCTAATCAATGAATTTGGTAAAGTAGCAGGGTACAAAATTAATGCTCCGAAATCTCTTGCATTTCTATACACTAATGACGAAAAATCTGAAAGTGAGATTAAGAAAACACTCCCATTTACCACACCAACAAAAAGAATAAAATACCTAGGAATAAAGCTACTTAAGGAGACAAAAGACCTGTATGCAGAAAACTAGAAGACACTGATGAAAGAAATTAAAGATGATACAAATAGATGGAGAGATATACCATGTTCTTGGATTGGAAGAATTGACATTGTGAAAATGACTATACTACCCAAAGCAATCTACAGATTCAATGCAATCGTTATCAAACTACCACTGGCATTTTTCACAGAACTAGAACAAAAAATTTCACAATTTTTATGGAAACACAAAAGTCCCCGAATAGCCAAAGCAATCTTGAGAAAGAAAAACGGAGCTGGAGGAATCATGCTCCCTGACTTCAGACTATACTACAAAGCTACAGTAATCAAGACAGTGTGGTCCTGGCACAAAAACAGAAATATAGATCAATGGAACAGGATAGAAAGCCCAGAGATAAACCCACGCACATATGGTCACCTTATCTTTGATAAAGGAGGCAAGAATATAAAATGGAGAAAAGACAGCCTCCTCAATAAGTGGTGCTGGGAAAACTGGACAGCTACATGTAAAAGAATGAAATTAGAACACTCCCTAACACCAGACACACACAAAAAAACTCCAGTATACATTGTTATATGAAAGAAGCGAGGAGCTATCTTTTGAATCATATAAAAGAAGTGTGGGGATAAGAATAAAATTTCATGCCTATTTCCTTATATTTGCATATAGAAACTGTGTAAGTATACCAAAGAAACTAATAAAGGGGACTAAGGAAGCAGTTCTGTTTTATTGTATGTCTTTTTATATTGTTTGACTTTTTAAAACAAGTACATTTTAATATGGGAAAAGCACTCAACTGGCTAGTTATATACTTCACTGAGCTAAAATGGCTGTCATTGCCAAAGAGCCTTTACACTCCAAGCAATTTTTTTTTACATGTATATCTTTTCTTTTACCCTCTGCTTGCAATTTTCATAGAACTATACAACTCTGTGGGAAGTAAACATCATAATTTTTCCTTTTGGTCTCCAGATTTTGAAAAGCAACATTTCTATCTCAGAGCCCCAGAAGTGATCAATGCTATCAACCCTACATGTCCTTTGAAGTACATCCAGGTCTCAGCCAGGAAGGTAATCTTAAATGGCTCTATATTTGTAGAAGGGACAGGCAAAGCATTTCAAAAAAGTCCAGGATGTGGTTTCATGTTTTTGACATCAGCCCACCAGGTTTTCCTGTCAGGCGTAATGTGTGTGAAAATGTTTTATCCATATCTGACATTTCTCAAAGTGACTTCATCAGTAGTGCGCCTGGAGAGCCAAATGAAAGCTTGTTCAGCTAGAACTTGAGGCAAAGACAGTAGCAAGCCTCAGGCAATTCCTGCTCTTGGAACATTAAAGGTCAGTGTTAAAATTTATAACATATTGTTATCTAACATTAACACTTCTGCTGATGTATTCTCAAAAAACTTCCACTTTGATGTGTCTGAATCAAAGTTTATTTCATGATCTGGGTTCTTAAATGTGTCCCTTCATAGCAAGCAAGACATCCACAGGTTGTGAATTAGTTGGTCCTTTGGTTCTGAGCATAGGTGACATGCCAGACTTTGAAGAAAAGATTATTTTTGCTACGACTCTAATTGTCACTAATTTGGTGCTCTTTGCCCTACTTGATCACACATGGCATTTTACAAAGAAATGTGTCATGTGAAGGGAGCACAATCTCACATAGCATTAGCACGGTTCAGTAAGATGTTTTTTATTTTTTTTTTAACTTAAACCAAAGGAGTAGCAGAGCACACACAAACTCTCAAACTCTTGCTTGTATCACAGAGGTAGCTGTGCTTAGGCCAGGCACAGCTATATTGTACACAACATGGAAAAGCTCCAGAGAAGGAATCTGACTCCACAACCCTCTATATAGAGAAAAAGGAAATAAAACAGTACTACAAGGAATGCACAGGCTCCCAAAAAACCAACATGGCTTCCTGGTGAGGGGCGTGGCCCTATTAGAAATGATTGGAATGGGGAAGGGGTTCAGCCTCTAGTATCATCCTGTTGTTCTCTAGAACAACTCAGACCTGCTGAACCAGCTTCATGATGAACTACCAAAAGATGGGAAGAAATGTGTTTCCATGGCTATCCAGGACCATTTTCTCTCCTTGATATGCCTGGAGCATGTTAGCTATATTTTATGTAACAAAGCACTGTGCAGGCAAAGTTTTGAGAAATATGGACATCTAGATCAGGGCCTAGTCTTTCTGTGCTGTCCACCTCCGTCATTCCCACATCCCTCCCTCTCAGACTAGGAAGACCTTCTGTCCTTCCCCCATGAAGCTCTACTTTCAAAAAGGGTGGGAAACATGCTTTACTCCTGCTCAGCACAATACCCCAGACACAAGAGGCATGCAATAAATGCTTCTTATTGATTATGAAGGTAGTGCTCACTTGTACAAAGCTTCAGTGATAATTATTTCAATGCTTTTTTTTTCAGTCACCATTCTGTTAATGAGATTGCTCAAGTTTGAAAATTTTGAAGAAAGAGCATTCAATCTGGATAGCATTAAAGAAAAGGAGACATGGCAAACATCAACTGGGTTACCTGGAGGAATTTTTATATATTTGCATAGAAATGAAATAATAATGCATACTATCCCTTTTGCTTTTACTTATATTTTGAAAGAGTAACTTTATGTAAATTAGTAGCTTAGTCTGCTCAGGGGATTGATTTCTTATAAATACAAATAATAATATAGTCTTTACCTAATTCAATCTTGTAAGAAATGGGGAAAAAACCTCACATATTAAATGGGCCAGGGTGCTTTCCACTTAGTTAAAACAGCTCTAGGTAAAAATATGTTTTGTTTCTAGACAGTAATTTGGTGTTTTATTCTGGCTTGCCAACCTAATAAAACAGTTGGGCATGCTGGCTCTGCTTTAGCACATTTATTGCATTATTCAGCAAGAAAACAGAACTTCCTCTGCAGGCAAACAGTTGTATCTGTGTATTTTCTTCATCAACATATTTAATTTGGATCTGTTTTAAAATATACTATAGGGCTTCCCTGGTGGCACAGTGGTTGAGAGTCCACCTGCCGATGCAGGGGACACGGGTTTATGCCCCAGTCCGGGAAGATCCCACATGCCGCGGAGCGGCTGGGCCCATGAGCCATGGCCACTGAGCCTGCACGTCCGGAGCCTGTGCTCCGCAACGGGAGAGGCCACAACAGTGACAGGCCCGCGTACCGCAAAAAAAAATAAATAAATAATAATAATAAAATATAATATAAATGTAATTTTTAAAATATAGTTCAAATATAACATATATATATTTGCCCATTAATTGTAAAATTACATTTATATTCTGTACATATACACATATACTTATTGATACATACACACATATATACACTCACATATATATATATAAAATGTAACATATATATACTTTAGAAAGACAAACAACATGGAAGAATGTAAACTACTTTTGTAGTTACACTAATCTAGGCTGAAGTTTGAGTTTTATACCACACACCAGTTAAGACAACTTGGGAGTATTACTTAAGCTTTTTCAGGTTGTTTGCTCATGTATAAAATTGGTGTTAAGTATTCTTCTCAAGGTATTTGAGAAGATTAATGCAACGTAATGAAATGTCTAATATAAAGTGCTCAGCATAGGTCAAGATGGCATCTGCCTGGGGTACCAATCAATAAGGAGAGCTGCCACGTCACTGGAATACATTGGAAACATGGTACAATTTAAATCAAGTTCTGGAAAAAGGTTCCTTGTGTAACTGGACATTTGTGGTATTTCAATTCCCACAGAAGTAGGCATCGCCCTCAAATGGAAGCTTTAAAAATCACTCCTTACAGAGCTGACCCATTCTGAGGAATGTGTAAATGGCACAGTGCAAGTATTGATATGAGAACACCACAGGCTGGAGAGTAAATAGCTGACCTCACCTAAGGACATCATATCTGCAAGTCTGAAGCACAGGGTTGTATGGTATAGTGCTATTTTCCAAGAACAAATGAGTTGTTTTATCATCTAAATTGTAAATCTTTAAAAACTTCATAGGTTTCATTTGTAGAAGCTTAATGCTACTCATTGTTGAAGCGATGTAGTTGTGTTCTCTCCTATTTTTTAATCTACCTCCCTCCTCACCCAACAATCCTCTGAGCTAGGTATCATTATTATCGTCCCAATTGCCAGATGAGGAGATTGGGACATTTTACAGTCAGCTATGTTGCCCAAGATAGGTCAAACAGGAAGGAGTAAAATCGAGAGTTAACATCAGGACCTTGCTCTTAGCTTTGATGTTACCCAATAAATTCTGCGGTTCAGAAAATCAGAAAAGGAAACTAAAGAAAGAACAAAAGTCCCCAAAGAATAGGAAACATTTTGCTAACAGAACAGACAGTAAAAAGAAAGTTCAAATATAATCTAAACAAAATTTGAAGCTCCCATGCCTTTGTCCACGCGAGGTGCCTCTTTCCTTAGAGCACACAAGAGCTGTTTAGTAAATATTAATTTCCTGCCACCTAATTTTTTTTCCTTTAAGGTTATTTCTGTATTTATCCATATAGCCCAGAATATTGTTTTGCGCATGTTCCTTACTGAATTAAAAATTCAATTAACACCTTTGCATAAATTAAGAACCCCTTTCTGGCTGCTCAGTTCCAAAACTCCTGGGAATAGTTTTAATACTGAAGGCTTTTGCTTGCTATGGGAGAGAAAAACTGGAGAGAAACATTTCTTGCTTGTTCAGATCCATTACCAGAGAAAGAGTGGAACTGGAATAAACACCAGAGTAATTCCTTAACTTCAGCCATTAACTTGGTCTACAGAAATTAAATTAGCATAATCTAATGATGATCTTAATCACTCTCATAAATCTGAAAGAATATTTTTGTATTAGATGATGTGTTTTCTTCTTTGTTATTTTAAAAATGTTTTAAAGCCCAGAAAATAAAATAGGATAATGAAATGTATTTACACTCCTTGAATTGGATTAAAGATGTTTTTAAGACACAAAACATTAGAGATTATTTTCAAGCACCGATGTTACACTCCCCACTCCCATTTCCCTCCATTCCTACTTAGAAGGAATGGAGGAACATGATTTCTTTATAGCCAATCCATATGCTTGTACTTTTATTACATATCTACCCATAAGCAATTTGTAGCATGTTCTGTATTTTTAATTTTCATAAATAGAATTAATTTTTCATAAATGCTATTATCATAAATGGTATACATAATTATTTCATGAGTTCTTTAACTCAGTACTTTGTCCTGAGTACTGGACAAAGTTGGTAAGTACTGGAAAGTAAAGTAAAGAAATATTTCCATACCCCTTAGATATAAAGATAATTTCATATTATCCTCTAATAATTCCAAAGTTTTGTTCTTCACATATTGGCCTTTATTCTATCTGGAATTTATTTTTGCAGTGAGGCTGTACTAGATATGTCCCTTTATACTTCCAGATCAGATATGTTTCTCCATTCTATTCTGTGACCCAAGCTGTTGATGTGTGTGAGGGTGACATGTATGAACACAACAACTAGCCTCCTTTGCCTCTGGCTTCCAACTGGGTTTACTCGGTGAGGAGTCCCAGAAGGAGATCAGAGGGAAGGAGGAGAGTAAGGTCATGACTCTATGCAATGAGTGGAACATCTGAAGAAAAATGACTCAAAGTGTGTATCTCACCTCATGGTTTGGAAGTTAACAATTTTATTATTATTCTTTGGTAATAATTTTTAGGTTTTTCAGTATGCATGCATAAGAAAACATTTTTTTCTAATAAGCCCTAAAATCATTCAACATCTGTTTTTCTCTCAAAAAGACAAGAATCTTAACAGCAGGTTTTAACTACCTACAAATACCTATTCCTCCACTAATAATTTCCAGTTTGTTGTTGCCTAGACCTATACTCCCACAATGTTTTTTAATTTTTAAAAAAGTAGACATACAGTAACCAATAATATTTACTGACATATTTTAACTTTTTAAATTATTCTCTTTCTTCTGACTACTGCACAGCTGAAAATATTTTAGCTATTATTGCTTCTATACAATTTCCTTAAATCTCTACTCCTAGAACTCCCATAGGACATATGTTGGAGCCTCTCAATCTACTTCCCATCAGCATCTTAAATACCCATTTATCTTTTTCATCTCTTTATCTCTTGGTGCTAGATTCCAGATGAATTTTTAGTATAATTTTCCAACTAACTCTCTTCTCTGTACTTTTTATTCCCAAGATTTTTAATTGGTTTTTGCCACATCTGTTTTGTAGAAATACATATCAGTCTGAATTTGCTTCATAAATTAATTTCCTTTTAACTAATTTTCCTACTTTTACATCTTTGAGGCTCTTAAATATATCTATTTTAAAGTCATCTACAAATCATTCTATTATTTGAATTTCATAGACATATACTTGTATCTCAATTGTTCCTTGAAATGGCTGTCTTGGAAGTAGATTTCCTCATGTGCATTAGAATTTTAATTTGCATGCCTATCTTTAGGGGTAGTTCATTTTTCTTCCTTTCTTATTCTCAGTGTTAATTCTTCCCTGTCTAGCAGTCTTCTACTTGCCTACATTGCACCATCGAGGTCTCCAGACCAGAACCATGCATTATCCTGGCACCTCAAGGATCCTGTTTCACATTCATATTGGAGTGATATCAAAGGCCATAACAGAGCATGATCCAGATCTTTGTTACATGACTGTTTTCACTTTTCTATCATCCCAACCAAGGTACAACTCTAGGCAATCGTGGCAGCCTTTTTCAACCTGCTTTCCTTGGCAAGGACTATGTCACATTTCCCAAGTTTCATTCATCAATTTTTTTCTCCCACTACCCATGAACAGAAGGCAATGCTGGTTGATATTAGTCCAAAGCATTCGAATTCCCATTGCCTTTGACAATTTGGGTTCCTAAAGACCAAGATACATGTACCTTTAGCCCTCTGTTTACTATTGTCAGATCCTATTCTATTTCTTATCTATGGAGATATTTATCTTGTTTTGGGGCAAGGCTATGCCTTTTTAATTTTTAAATAAATGTATTTTAAATCTATCATTGTTATGTGTATTCAACAAGGGTAAAATGGTTTAAGCTGTGAATTCATAGCTGCTTTTTGATAAGATCTTAAGACACACCATTTTTAAATCAAAGTAATCTTAATGCAATAAGACACCCCCCCCACCCCGTGTGTTCCACCCATGGAAATAATCATAGCTTTCCACATTTGTCTATAAAGACTAAAAGGACTAAAAATTATAAGACTTAATTTATCTTTATATTTTTAGAAAGTATTAAGAGTATGTTAGAAAATGAAAATTTTCAAATCAAAGAATCAATAATTTATAAATTTTGGAATATGAAATATGAACCAAAGTATCTGCTTTAGTTTTGAAAACCTGAAAGTAAATGACAAAAACTCAGAATTTCATCAGTCACCAAATTATACTATTCCTGATTATTTAATGTACTAATAGTAATATTTTCTACATGGAGGTCAAGTTATATGCATGGTGTGAGTGTGCATGTTTTGCTAAAACAGTGGGGAAAAAAACACAATTGGCAATTTTAATACCCCACTCTCAGTAATTCATATAACTACTAGACAAAAAATCAGGAAGGGATAAAGAACTAGACAACACAACCAACCAACAATATCTAAATGACATATATAGAACACTCCACTAAACAAAAAGAATACACATTTTTTCAGGCATCCATGGATTGGCATGAATATTATTTTAAAAACAAAAACACTGAGCTGAAGTAATAGCTAGAATTACTTGACCTGCAGAGATCTTGGCATTGACTACTCAATCATTGTATTTCTAGGACTGAAATAGGTGGGAACTCTGATAAAGTCACACTTTATTTGTAAGTGGGAAAGTCCTAAGTCTGATGAAACTAAGTCTTTTCTTGAATCAATAATAGAGAGTCATGGCTCCTCAACGAATTTCTAGTCTTGAACCTGTTATAGAAACTGAGGATGGGACCCCTTGAGTAGTGACCCTGCTGTACTTCTAATAACTTAACTGTAAATCTTTCTCCTAACTTTCTCCAAAAGGACCTCAGCCAATTTACCAGCTGACGGTACATTGGGAAAAGAGAAATAATATTTTTCAGTGTTTATTGGATAATGGCTATTCCCTTGGAATCCAAACTGCCACTATGATCCACCAGGCTGGATAAGGTTTAAAAAGAGGAATGAGGTCTAATCACTAATGACATTTTGGCTCAAGTCAGTTTCATAGTGAGTCCAATATGTACCCCAAATTACCCAATGTTTATTTCCTCAACTCTGGAAAGCACAGTTGGTCAAGACATACTCAGCAACTGGGAGAATCCCCAAATTGGATCCCTGACCTGTGACAATTAGGTTTCCTATGTATTGAGAATGATTAAATAGAAAATGTCAAATGGAGATCTTTAGAACTTACACTCCCTACTGAGGAGTGAAACAAATGTAATAGCACATCATGGAGAGACTGCCAAGGTTTCTGTCCCCATTAGAAGCCTAAAGATTCCTACCACATCCCCATTCAATTCACCTATTTGGCCTGTGGACAAGGCATATAGATCTTCAGGACTGACAGTCTACTATTATAAAATTAGGTAGTAACTACAACTGCAGCTGTATTTCCAGATGTGTTTGCTTTGTTGGAGAAAATAGACACTGCCCCTTTTCTCCAGTTC
Source organism: Globicephala melas (assembly GCF_963455315.2). Taxonomy (NCBI): domain Eukaryota; kingdom Metazoa; phylum Chordata; class Mammalia; order Artiodactyla; family Delphinidae; genus Globicephala; species Globicephala melas. Next base: position 71,333,262 of record NC_083319.1, on the reverse strand, counting down.
GAGCTATTGATCTCAAACATACTTTTACTCTGTACTTGTTAGTAAAGCCATCAGAAACAGTAATGAACTTTAGTGTCCCTCCTTAGGGCTCTACCAACTCTCTTCTGTAGTTTAGCCCACTGGGAACTTGTTTGTTTCTCTACTCTACAGGACATCAAGCAAGCCCACAACATAAATGATATCATGCTGATTGGACCTGGTGAGCAAAGAGTAGTATATACACTAAATATCTTGTTAAGATATATGCATGCCGTGGACATATATACACTAACAAATGTAAGGTAGATAGCTAGTGGGAAGCAGCCACATGGCACAGGGATATCAGCTCGGTGCTTTGTGGCCGCCTGGAGGTGTGGGATAGGGAGGGTGGGACGGAGGGAGACGCAAGAGGGAAGAGATATGGGAACATACGTATATGTATAATTGATTCACTTTGTTATAAAGCAGAAACTAACACACCATTGTAAAGCAATTATACCCCAATAAAGATGTTAAAAAAAAAAGAAAAAAAAGAAAAAAAAAGATATATGCATGCCAGAGAATGGGAGAATAAACACCATAGAAAATCAGAGATACGTCATATATGTGAAATTTCTAGGCACCAATGGTCTAAGATTCTGCCTAAGGTTCTCACCATCAGTGGTGCATGTCAAAATTTCTCTTATCAAATGGTGAATGTGTTTCTGCATCTGATACCTGCTACCTCTTAGAGGTGGACCTCTAAATTTTGGTTGCAGAAGATAAATGATTTGGGCATTTGACTTCAACCTATTTACCAAATTACCCAGTAAGCTGTCAGTTTGGAGTCCAGATCAAAAGAAGGTTCTGCAACAGAACCAGGCTTCCATTCAACCAGTCTTGCCACTTGGTTCACAGGACTCAGCATATCCAATAGTGCTTGAAGTGTCTATAGCAGTTGGGGATCGTAAAGGAAACTTAGGCAGATCCTTACAGATAAATCACAGTATACCTCTTTCGGATTTTGGAGAAAAGTTATACTTTCTCTGCAAATAATTATTCTCAACTGAGAAACAGCTTCTGCCTCCTTACTGGGTCCTACCTGAGTGCTAACACTTACTACTGGTCATTAAATAATGACGTTTCCTGAAATACGCCTATGAACAGGGTGTCGTCTGCCCCAAAATCCCTCAGTGTTCAGTCAAGTGGAAGTAATAGATAGGTTTTTCTCCACAGGTTTTGAAGTCACAAATAAGTTGCACGAAAAGTGGCTCAAACTTCCATGGCCTGAATACTCCTGTCGCACTGCCACCTCTTTTTTCCTCTAATGTGAAGTTGTCTATGACAGCAGAATGAGAAAGAACAATTTGGTCTTTGTTCACAGACAATTCCCCACACTATTCTGGCACTAGCTGAAGTGGACAGCTGCAGCACTACAGGTATGGCCCTGAAAGATCGTGGTGAAAAAAATCTTTTCAATGGGAAAAACTTCAAGCTTTCATTTTGCCTGGAAGTAGAGATGGATACAAGTACATATCTAGAATGAGTCATGAGCAGTGGCTAACAGTTTGGCTGCATGGCCAGCAACTTGGAAGAAACAGGATTGGAAGAAACATGAAGAAGTATGATCTAGAGAAGATGTATGTGGAAAGGCTTCTCCAAATGGGTACAAATATGAGAATACTTTTGTCCCACACAAATGTTCACCAAACAGCAACCTTAGAGGAGGAGATCTTAATAAATATATGCATAAGGTAACCCATTCTTTTCCCATTATTTTATTCCCAATTGGCTCATGAAGACAATGACCATGTAAGGAGATATGGATCTTATGTATGGGCTTAGCAATATGGATTTCCACTCATCAAGGCCAATTTGGCTAGAGCCATTGCTGAGTTCCCAACCTGCCAAGAGCAAATATCAACACCGAGCCCCTAAAGAGGCACCATTCCCTGAGGGAACTAGCCAGCCACCTGGTATCAGTTCATTATACTGAATCACTTCCATCATTGAAGGAGCAGCTTTTTGTTCTCACTGGAAAAGACATATATATGCTGGATATGGTTTTGCCTTTCCTACTCTCAATGTTTCTGCTAAAACCACCATCTGTGGGCTTACAGAATGCCATATTCACCCTCACAGTATTCCATACGACATTGCTTCTGACAAAAAAAAAACCATTTTATAGCAAATGAAGTGCAACATTGGTCTCATGCTCATGGACTTCTCTGGTATCATTATGTTCCCCTCATCCTGAAACAGCTGGCCTAATAAAATTATGGAATGGCCTTTGAAAGACTGTTACGGCACCAGCTGGTGACAGCACTTTATGGGGCTGAAATAATGTCATCCTGGATGTAAGATATGCTTTGATTAAGCTATAAATATGTAGTGATGTTTTTCCTATACCCAGAATTCAGTTTAGGAATCACAGGACAGATATGGAAACAGCTCCTCTCATATTAACGATAATGATGCAATAGCAACAGTTTTGTTTCCTTTCCCTACAGCTTTTTTGGGTTTAGAAGTCTTACTTCGCAAAGGAGAAATGATTCCACCAAAGAATACAACATTGTATTGGAACCTGAGACTACCATTGGCTACTTTGAGCAGCTCATACCTCTGAAACAAGAAGAAAGGGTGAGGAAAATATTTCCAGCATGCACGAGATCCTCCAGAGTGTCACTTAGTCTTCCCATACTTTGTGGTAAAAGTTAATGGAAAGCTAGAACAACCCAATAAAGGCAAGACTGTAATAACACAGACTCTTCAAGAAAGAAGATTTGGGTCATCCACCAAGTAAGGAACCACAATTGACTTAATAGACTTGCAAAGAGCACAGGGAATATGAAATGGAGAGTGGGAAAAGTTATAAATACCATCTTAGATTCCATGACCAGTTGCAAACATGAGGGCACTGATAGGAGCATTTATTTCTTCCTTGCTTCTGGGTGGGTGGGTGGGTGTGTGTGTGTGTGTGTGTGTGTGTGTGTGTGTGTGTGTGTGTGTGTGTGTGTGTGTGTGTGTGTGTGTGTACGTGTACACCAATTTTCCTTCTCTCCCATTTCCTTAGGGTAAGTCACTTTGTATCTTCTTTTAGGGAGAGAACTAGCATGTTATTGTACAAAGAATCAATTTTAGGTGAAATAATGAATTTGCTTTTGCCTTTATTTGGAAGTAAATATGGCTGCTATGAGTGAGTATGAATGCCATGTTGGCAAGGGGTGCACTGGACTGCTGACCTTGCTGATCAACAGTGGCAGCAGGCCCACCACCTGGTACCTGCTTGCAGACCCACAGCGTTAGAAACTATGCAGAGGCACTAACTTCCTTTATACCCCTTCACAGCACCTTCCCTTGGGACCATTTGAGTGACTTGACATGCTGGACCTCACAGATTTCCTGCAAGTTTCTACTTTTCCCCACTTGTCTACACATACCAGTGCTTTAGGCAGATTCGTTAGTGACTCTTTGATCTGCCTGTTTCCCTCTTCCAAACTTTGTCTTCCCAGCTCCTTCTGTTTGTGTTCAGTCTAATTCCTAAAATAAGTCCCTCATTTCCATATATACTTAAAGGGACTCTGTTTTCCTGGCTGAATCTTGACTGATAAATGTAGCATGAACACAAAGCTGCTCATTTACTCCACATACCCCTCAAAAGAATCCAAAAAAACTGCAATAAATTATGAAAGAATGGCTCACCTATGAAATGAAAAACCAAACAGCAACAAACAAACTGGATCTAAGACTGTACGTTTCTCTGGTGATGTCTGCCTTTGGGGTTCCAAGTCCGTGTATTAAATGCAATTACAGTACCCTTCTTTATGTTCCTCTAAATTATCTATGTAACTTTTGCCTCCTATGCCCCTTACAGTCATTTCTGTCATATGCTAGCTCTTTAAACGTTTTCATTTCTCCTTTTAAAAATCTTTCTCCTAGAACCCTACCACCACCACCACCACAATCATTTAGCATCTGATGCCTCTTTGCTTATATCCCAAGTTTTAGAATCACTCCTAGTATCTGGCACTCAGAACTGATCACACTACTTTAGCTAATATCTGATGAACTGATATTTCAGAGTACATGGTACTATCACCTCTCTCCTTTTACATATGTTTTCCTATTAATGTAACCTAAATTTCAATTGACTTTTAGAACAGCCATGTTACATGGTAATCTCATAGTGGATTTACCAATAAATACTACTACTTTTTTCTCAAAAAGTTGTTATAAATCCAGGTCTCTCTTCCTTCTTATTTATGTGTGCAGTTGAATTTTTTTAATCCTAAGATCTTGAATGTTATATCAGCTCACTGGAATGGAAGTTAGAGTGTAAGAATCAATCATTTAAAATTTGATTCTGTCAATCAAAAGATTAGCTGCCATTCACAGATGTGTGCTGTCCATGAATAAGATAATAATGAATTGTATATCTTTATTCCTTCATCTAATTGATGGACAGAAGTTTTATAAAAGGTCAAGGACAGGAATCTAAAACACCTGCTGCTTGACTTGGATTTTTCTAGTCAACATTCTTTGGCACACTTGCTCAACTTTCTATATATTTCCTCCTAACTGTATCAACATCCAGTCCACTTTTTTAATTGAACTTGTCTCTAGGATGGATTTTAATAAACATTTGATATTTTAAAGAACCTTTTTGACATAGATGTTTTGATAAGGCCACATTTGTGTACCTATTTTAAAATTATGTACATCCTCATAGGACTACATAATGTGGTCATTTTGACTTGAGGATACTGTGACACAGTCTTAAAAACATTAAAATGTCATTTTTTAAAATTACCAGTTAGACAAAACTGAGAAACAGACATCTTCATAGTTGTCACATTTGTCATCTTGTTTTTCCCTAAACCCCCATCATTAGCATGGAGTTCAGAAAGGGGAAATGCCAATGAATTTCTCTCATTTGAAAATGAGAGAAGCAAAAACAAAAAACAAAAAACCAAAGCAAAAACCAAAAAAAAGGTATTTTAATGTTTGGCACAGCTGCTCTGAAGTGCTACATCAAAATAACTTCAATTTTAGAGGAGATGGTGCCAAATAATTAAGGGTCTAGCTTTGCAACGCAGGCATTAATAACGAGATTATGTGGAGATACACGGGGGTGGGAGGAATGGATCTGATCAAGAACTTTTCCCACTAGCCTTGACCTAAAGGATGAGCATCTATGCTTAAGAATCAGGCTGCCCTGAGGAAAGCTTTGCCTTTATGAAGTTGATGATGCACTTCATCTCATCTTGTGCTTGGGAGAATGATTCTCTTTACAGTGGTATAAAATAAGGTGCTTTATTCCAAGCTTCTCTTGTATTCTGCAGGCTTTTCACTTTCAAAGACAAACAAATGTCTAAGGAAAATGCATTTTTAAAAAGAGTTGAATGCATAGGCCACTTCATTAGTAGTTTTCTTAGTTCCACGTTCACAGCTAGGAATGTCTAGAGGGGAAGGTCTTAAAATCCCCAGAATCTTTTTGTTTCAGCCGAAGTTGAAGAGAAAAATAGTATATTTGACTCACATGTTCCTCAATTGTCCCCCCAGCCCTAACCCATTTTCACAGAATAGCTAGGTGAGAGCTTACACCATGAGATCTATGCACTGAATCAGAGGAATTCCGAAAGACCAACCCCAGGAAGACTGGACAATAACTCTGATCTAGAGGCCATGAAGAAACTAGAGTGATTTCCACACAAGACTCCATTCAAGCAAACAAAACTTCCTCTTTGCCCGCTTCTTTCACCATAGACCTGGAAGTTGCTTACCTCTTGGACAAACAGAATGGACTTGCCTAAACATACAACATGGAAACAGATGTTCTCCTTCTTCCTTCCCACCCCTAATTGGTGGCTTAGGAGTTCAGACCTCAAGCAGCATGGATGAGCAAAAACTGCAAGATTACAGAGAACTCACTGAAGTACCAACATCGTCAAATAGTACCATCACTGGCTGGTTGGTTATTTTTGTACACATGGGCAACAGACTGTGAGCAGCTTGAGGGCAGGTCTTATATCTTATTCACCTCTTTATCCCCTGGTCTAGCACAATGCCTGGCACAAAGTAGGTGCTTAATAAATAGCTGAATAAATGAATTTCTAAGCTAATATTTTTTTTTATCTTTCATTAATTGAGTCAGTGGAAAACTATTACTTGAGCACCTATTTATGTACCAGATACTAGACAAAGCTGTGAGTGGACAAACAGGCATGAATCCTTCCTCAGGCCTTATAGTCTAATTGAAAATGGTGAAGTAACTTCCACTCCTGACGATTGACACTATTATTTTAACCTTAGGGATGTCGGACAACACTACTACCAAACCTCAATTTCCTCACATTCAATTTGGTGGTTGGACAACATAATCTGCAAGACTATTTAAGTTCTAAACTTATTGTAAAGGGTATGAAATGTATAAAGCATTATGTAAATTAAGTTTTAAAATTATAAAACATTTTTAAAAATTTGAATACTGCCCCAAATGGATGTTCTCCCCAATTCAAAAAGCAAATGGATACATGCACACCATTATATAAACCACATAAAGAATCCAGCAACTCTAGCACTGTTGTATTGTTATATCAGATCTCTACTGTATAATGTAACTTCTTTGAGGGCACATTTTACATTCAGTATCCTCTAATAGCATCTAGCACTTTTTAAAAAATAGGATTCGATAAACGAATTAATGCAATGGAAACACCTTAAGAATCACCAAGGATTCAACCTGATTCGCCAATGGCATTTAGGAGATTCAAGAACCCCAAGAAATTGTATTCAAAACTGTGTCTATAGGCCATTTTGCAGAGTTCTTCAGTTTTATCAGTCTCAAAGAGATCTACCATCCAAAATGATTCCTTCACTCAGTATATATTAATTGAATATCAACTACTTGACAAGCATTGTACCATGGTTTAGGCTTAGAATCTAAAACTTTTTTTTTTTATAAATAATGAATATTGATTGTATCAAATCTTTACAAGATCTGCTTTCTCACATTCACACCATTAAAAATAATGCATATTCTGGGCTTTCCTGGCGGCACAGTGGTTGAGAATCTGCCTGCTAATGCAGGGGACACGGGTTCGAGCCCTGGTCTCGGAGGATCCCACAAGCCGCGGAGCAACTAGGCCCGTGAGCCCCAACTACTGAGCCTGCGCATCTGGAGCCTGTGCTCCACAACAAGAGAGGCCGCGATAGTGAGAGGCCCGCGCACCGCGATGAAGAGTGGCCCCCACTTGCCACAACTAGAGAAAGCCCTCACACAGAAACAAAGACACAACACAGCAAAAATAAATTAATTAATTAATAAACTCCTACCCCCAACATCTTCTAAACAAAATAATAATAATAATGCATATTCTTTAAACATATTTACATCTTAAATCAGCATCAGATACTATGCAGTTATTTAATATGATATTTGCTGGTAAAATGTACTTTAGAAATATTGATGTATTTTTATCTGGCTCCATGGAAAAGCTTTCATGATGACAGAACCAATAGGGCTTATGTGTATAACAGATAGATAGAGAGGTATATAAACACACACACACATACACATAATTTAAGAAATCCATAGTAAATCATGCTGTTCAAATTGTTTAAACCATCTCTATTTCATCAATTATTTTATACCACAGCTGGGTTTCCATTTATTCCTGACAATAGAATAGAGCTACTGTCCTTTAAAAAATAAGTGATGACATATAAAGAAAACTTCATAAAACTGTTTTGTTCTCAGGGACTTTACACTGACTGAAATAAATAGCTTTCAAATTCTCTAGATGGAGAACAAAAGTAATTTTAAAACCTCAAGAAAACCTCTAAAATTTAATGACAATTTTCCCCCTTTGGAAATATTTTATCTCTCCTCAATGCAGCAAGCATTATCTATCTAGAGTCAATCAATATTCATATGAGCAGCTATTTAAGTTTTCAGAATAAAATTATTTTTACCTTTGAGAATGGTTGCCATATTCCTGCCACAAACATTTGGAAAGGGATATTTCCCCAGATACAAGCATAACCATACTTAAAGATATAAATCCTCATCCACAGTAGATGTTCTCTCCGTAATATGAAAATTCAATATAGCGTGATCCAAGATGACCATTTCAAAAAATGGTTACCTTATACTATTAGGAAACCATTTGTTTCTAATTCCTATACTCTACCAGAACTTGGTTGCAATTAGTGATAGTGGCCAGGAGATGGAGCATTCTCATTTCCTAAGATTTACTTCATAGGCCTTTGTGTATCTCAAAATGTTTACTTTAAAGAGAAATGTTTTATTAACGGCACTTATCACAAATGGCAGATATGAATGAAAAATAAGGCATTCAGAAAAAAATAAGGTATTAAATTTCTCAAAAATTTAACTTACAGCTAATTACTTATATGTGAATAAAATACTTTGAATAAGCTTTTTCTCTCCTGTGTACAAGAAACAGAAGGAGAAAAAAAGTTTAAAATAATAATTATTTAGAATTACCTCAGTTTTTCAATTATTCCTTCTGCTTCATTTATATAACACTGGACTGCTTTATAATGTATGTTTTAATTATAAACTCCATTTTTTCAATGAAATAAAAACAAGTATAGTTTTAAAATAAGAATTTTATAACTGATATCTTAGGGAAAAAATTCATTACAGTAAACATATTCCCTGAAATGGCTTTATTCAAGGCACAAAGAATGTTTAAATGTTTCTTTCACTTAATAAATGCTAAAGAAGAGTCTTTAGATCTCAAATCTATTATACTGCTCATAAAAAAAAAAAATAGCATTTTTAAAGCCCAGTAATCCACTCCCATACATAGTGAACACATTAACAGATGTGGGTATGTGTGGGTGTGAGGGTTATATTGCATGCTTCTAGAAATATTCCAAAACGGGAGGTAGGCAGATGCATTACATGTTGTTCTGATTTGGCCTTGAATACAGTCTGCCACCAGTTGCTGAATCTTTGATGGGAAGGTAAGAAGAATCCCTAATCATCCCTGAAAAGGCATAATCCAAAGCTGGCCGAAAAGGCAATGCTGGTGCCAACCCAGGAGTTAGGTAGGGAGACATGAAACCAGACAGCCCTCTTCCTGGAGAGGAATATGCCAGCCGTAATGGACTGATACCTAGTCTAGGATTTAAGCTGTAGATACTGGAATCACCTCCATAAGAAGCAGAAGTACTGTGAAGGGGAGAGAAAGCTGATTTATTTCCTAGAGTTCCAAAACCAATTCCAGCTAAACTTAAATTCGAAGCTCTCTGAAAAGCTGTATTTTCCAAGGCTCCTGAGCTTGCTAGGTCCCTGGTGTCTGGTTTGTGTTCTTTCCCATTTAGGACCTGTTCAATGGCTTGGACCACATCCCCTTTGCAGAACTGTAGAATGCCTTCTAGACGGCTGCGTCTGTAACTCGGGAAAATCTTGGTAAGGATATCAAGAGGGTCTCTTGGTCTAGAGGACACAGTGGGAAGGCTGACTGTAGTATCAGTGAAGTCTTTGGCCCACTCACTTTCATTTCCTGATTCCAAATCAGACGATGACAGGGACCTGGGACTCTCTTCACCTCCTGACTGCTCCCCAGGATGAGGAGACTGAATGCTATCATCCTTGTTTGGGTTTTCTGAAATAGATGACCTGACGTTTTGTTTTCCAGTGACATCATTAGACTTAGGAGATGATCTCAGGGTAAATTGATGGGATTTAGACACCAGTTCTTCTTGTCCACTCTGGCATGAGTCACATTTACTCTCTTTTCGTCCTGGGGAAGAGGAAAAAAAGGAATGAAATAAAGGGAAAACTTCCAAGAACACAGTACTGCCCACTCAAAATTAATGCTGGATAAAATAACTTGTTTACTCATAGTATATCAATAATACTTATTAATCAATGTTAAGAGATTTTAATGAACAAGAATTATAAAAGATCATTTGGAAATGCAGGTGTTGGAACAGTGGGAAAACGCTATTTATTATGTCATTTCAGGATTACAAAATTATATAATATACAAATGCTGTAGTTATTTGGGAATCAGAAGATGAGAGTCTATTGTTACCCCCAAAATGTTAACACCAATATTTCACACTATTTGCCCATTTGGTGATTCAAGATTTTCCTAAATGTTACCCAAGTTTTGTTGTTATCCACGGGAGGGTTTTTTTTCCACAATGACACTATGCAAAAAGAACTAAATAGAACAATTGTTTAGATAAGAAATCAGAAGAAGGAACAATCTTAGTACGAAAATGAATATTCTATTTAGTCACTAATGCTAAATTTCAACAACTATTTTTTTAATGCTCACATTTCAGGTTCCAATTAAGTTACCTGAATAATGTGAGAAAATAACAAAATTGTTGATTTCATTTCAAATCTAAACCAATATTGCCAACTGCTGTACCAATCTCAAATCATACCAGAGCTTGCATGTTTCATTTTATGTGAGAGACAATACAAAGTTGGTGTTTTTTCATAATCCTCTGTGAAATATGGACTTTCTTTTTAAATCTCTAGGAAATATCAATAAAAGAGTTTACAATCAAATTGTTTCTAAAATAAAATTATTAACTGCACTATTTTCACTATTGCAATCTGTGTATATTTTCAAAGTGTCTTGTAAAAAACCATTTTGGTCGTATGCTTTAAATCGCAACTCCCTTCCAATATTAAGGGCAATTTTCCAAAAATGTTTTTACACAAAAACCGGATTTTCTACCTCAACATGTTGAGTATATGAATATTAATGAAACAATACTATCTTTAAAAACCTTTTGCAAGGCTAATGCCAGGAAAATAATAACAAGTAACTTTTATTTTGGTTTACATTTCCTATAGATATATTTTATCTCTATTTCCGTTACAAAGAGTAAAATGTCAATGGGGTACTCAGAGTTTTACTGTCAAACTTTCTTTTTGTACAATGTTTATGAATGTAACAAAACATACATTGCCTGAAGCAGTGATTTGCAAACATGATTTGCAATACTATGTTTTCTCAAGGAGTGGTCCTACATTCTAAACAAATATCTACAGTTTATTTTAAAATTAAAGTGTGTACAATTTAACACTTTGAGGGTTAAAATGCTGTCATTACATCAAACATATGACAAAAGGTGCTGCTCCTGCAAAATCACAAAGACTAGTATTTTCACCTTAAATAAAACAAGAAAACCTATCTAATGAAGTAAAGATAGATTAGCCTTGGTCTGCCATTCCATTTTATTTATATATGATTCACCACATATGACCCCCTGAACATGTAAGGTATCAAAATTTCACCTCTACAGTAATTTATGCATAAAATAATTTTTTTATTACATTGTATTTATGGAATACAATATCATGTAATGAAATACTGATTGCATAAGACTATCTAGAAAATAAGCTGTCTTTAAAATACTGTGATATCATTTACATCACCTGTGTTCCCTCAACTCCTATAGCTGGTTTTACTTTACTTTTATCATTGTATGCTATGTCTTGTAAGGTAATTTTGGGACACACATAGTTTTTCTTCTTTCGAATATAATATTCTTTTGTGTAGGAAAATCTTATTTGCCTCTGCATCACTGTAAGTCTTGGTCTAGTGAATAAATAGACTACTACAGTTCATGGACATTGTATAAGAGGAGACAGTTGAGAAACAGCTTTTCAAAGAAGGTCAACTGAGGCAAACAAAATAAAATAATTGACCCCATAAAACAGCACCCACCCCCAAAAAATCACATAAATAAATCAATGCCTAGCAGAGAGCTGTCAGTCAAATCTCACTGTCAATTTAGTTTGCAGAATTTTAATTTTTACTTCTTTTTATAGCAGTTTTGCTTAACAGCTTCGTTCTCCAGCCTTCTTTCATTTTTCATGAGAAATGTTTAAAGTCCATTTTGTCCACTGACATAAACTAGAACATGGACAAAAAGGTGACACAGGTGAAAACAAAATCATATATGCCTTATTTAAGTAGAGAGAGACTCTTTTCAAAAGCACAAAAGTACATGCTGTGATCTGTTAAGAGCTGCAATTTTCACAATTCAAGGAATGTTCTAATTAATAACTTACTATATCATTACCTTATAATTTCATATGACACAACCAGTCTCAGATTTATACAAAAATACCAAAATGACATTTTCAGTGACCTACTTGTAGGGCTATGAAATTCACTAAAATACAGTGAGATTTATATTAGCATGAAAAGTTAAGTTGGGATAACCCTAGTCAAAAAGAAAATCTTTTCTACCTAACACAGGGGGTGAAGACAATTTGCAGTCAATAAATAAGAGAAAAAAAGAACTTCTTGGATAAGAAATCGCTAAGGATAAGATCCCCAAGAATAAGAAATTCTTGGACTTTGAAATTCATACCAACGTTTTTACAAACCTGATTTTAGAAAATCTAAATTTCTTTCCTATGAGAAAACGTGAAACTGCAAATGTTAAGAGTTTTCTACACTTTTGGAGGCTGAAAAGCAGTTGAAGAAAAGGGACAGAATGCTTAAAAAATTTAAGGGAAGGGAGTAAAAATGCTTTGGTAGATTTCAGTCTCTTCCCCACTTCTAGTTGGTTAGTCCCAAAGGTAAAGAACTGTACTCCCAACCATAAGTGAGTTTTCCATGTAAGATCAGATGACCTCTGGTTTTACAACTGAAAATAGTACAGAGCAAGTTCAAAATGTAGCTCCTCTCATTAAGCTTTTCACTCAATGCCCGCTCTCTGCTCTCGAAGAGAAAGTCATAGCAACTTGGGCACAAACTCCATTCCTAGAATGAGTTCCTCAACTGATCACTTGCACTTCACTTTTTCATTTCTTTATCCTATCACCTAAGCTTTAGGTCCTAAGGGAACAGAAAGCCCTTCTGAAGTAAATGTGTCAGGTCCCTAACACCCTTACTAACATTCATATTGCAGAGCAGTTTCCCAGAACTTAAATGCTTCTTTTAAACAACTTTTCTTGCCCTCCTCCATGCCACGGCTGCTTATTTCAAAGATTTTTTTCTTCAAAACAACCATTTTTCTTTTGCAAAGAACAAACGTAAGATCTACTCACCTTGTTTTTCCTCTGTATAATCTGACTGGAAAATCTCGAAAGCAGGAGTCGCCAGACCACTAGCCTGTCTCGAGGCACTCAGTCCCAGTGCACTCACTATCGCAGGGCCACTTGCTGTGGTCTGGGGATTCTCCGTTCTGCTGCTGCCTCCAGATGATCGACCCCCGGGCCCTGAGGGTCCAGGGTATAGAAGCCTCTGCAGCGCCCGGGCTTCGCTCTCCTCCTGGGCCTGCTGCCTGCGCAGCGCCACCTGTGCGGCCATGACGCGCTGGCGCTCGGCGATCAGGGTGCACTTGGCACACGCGCAGTCCCGCCAGCGGCAGAAGCGCTTGTGGCCCTTGAGGGCTGACACGACTCCGTGGTTGCGACAACGGGCGCACTTGGGTGTCCGTGGGTAGCCGCAGGCCACGGCGCCCACCCCCCTTTCCACTCCGGCAGGCGGCGGGCAGCCTCCGCTTCCCGCGGTGGCGGCTGCGGCTGCCCGTAGAAAGAGGCTGGACGGGCGCAGGAAAGTTGGAGGAACAGGTATCCCCGGGGGTACCGGTAACGCTGGAGACTGGGGCGGAGGGGCCGCTGCCACCAGCCCCGGGGCCAGGTGGGGTGGGCCGCTGCCGCTTTGGTCTCTACTGCCACACTGTGACTGCTCCATTTCCGAGAAGCGTCTGGTGAGGGCTCACCACGGGAGAGTGCGCTGTTCTCAGCTAACCCTGCTGGGATGCGAGGGCCGAGAGGACCAGCCTTGGTCCCGCTGCTTCCCACCCACACACCGACAGAGTCTGGCACAATTCCCGTGAAGAACTGGGGACAACCGATCCCCACAGCTGGAAGCTCTAAGAAGGGCAGATGCCACTGAGCCTCCTAGAGTCCTGGGGCGCTAAATTAATGCCCGGTGCTCCGCGCGCCTTCGCCTTCGGAGCAGGAGAAAGCAAGACTGCAGAGGCTACCCCGCCCACCGGGTCTACTGGCCAAGGGCTGAAAACCTGGGGAAGGAGGGCCAGGGGCGGAGAGTGGGGACCTGACCGTCTGGGAGGAGGGGCAGTGGGAGACAAAAGAAACTGTCCCTTCACACACAGACACACACACACACAGACACACACACACACACACACACACGCCTCTTTCTCCCATCTGCTTCCCCATGAATTCCTCAATGTATATTTTTTGTAAGATAACCTTCACTCCCTGCCCCCATGCCTCTTACTACCCTTCTTAAATTAAGCAAGATTTGAAGTTCTTTCCCCAGTTCCTCGCTCCTCTTACTAAAGTTTGAAGATTTGGACATGAAGTTCTCCTTTTCTTTCCTTTTCCCAGATGAAGTCTTTAGGATGGTAGCATGGCCAATATTAATGAGAAAGCACAGCTTAACAAGCTGCAAATATTACCCACACCTGAAAGGTGCCTTACTTTAAACGGGTCTTAGAGCTGCGTCTGAACAGTGGATAAGTATTTAAGGGGCCTGATTCACATTCAGAATCTTCTCATGCATTATGTTTATTTAGAGGTGCAAATTTGGATTCTATATATCGTTATATTTTGAAATGTTATTGCCCAAAGAAGTATTTATGAATTTCTTATCTAGAACTATTTATACATAGCAACTGTGTTAAAACTATTTCAAAAATACTTCACGTTTCTATTGTACAGTATTGGGGAAGGTCATGTAGACCATTCTTTAAACATGCTATCATTAAATGCAGTCTTGAAATATGCATTTAATGCCTTTAATTGTAAGAAAAGATCATATTGCTTTTAAACCAAAAGACCATTTGAGGCAAAAAATTCATGAGTGTCTGTTCCTTAATGGATAGAAGAGTCAGGGCTCTATCAGTTTTTCAAGATAATATTCAACTTCCTTGACAGGCAATTGATATTCTAGCACTAAGATAGCAAGTAATAATGACATTTTTACCATTCCACCTATTTGACGTCCAGGGCAGACACTGCTAATCAATCTGGGCTTTCTCCTACCTGCCCACTTCACACCACCACCACCATCACCATCCTCCCATATGGGCATCCTGACATTCAATCACAGAAGTTTCCCACCCTTCCTAAGCATTGCAACTACCTAGGGAACTTTTAAAAGATATAAATTCTTCAAACAAAGTAAACTGATTCTTTTGGCTGTGAGTCTTTTAAACTCTCAAACTGAAGATTATATACAACCAAGGTTTAGAACTGCCACTCTAGGAATTCCTAACCTCTGCAGATTCTGTAATACCCAAAGTTTCTCACACCTCTATATCTTTGCTCAAGCCATACTTACCTAAAATCCAGTTATTCCCTTACTGTGGAACTCACATCCAATGTATGAGTAATGAGTTTTCAGTGCTATATGGATCATTAAAGTACAGTGAATTACCTAGTGAGAAAAGAATTCCTTTTTTCTATTATTTTTAAAGACGTGGTTACATAAAGGAAAATGCTCAGCTTGGTGTAAATATGACATAATTTGTTAAGCCTTATCAATTATGCTTTTTAACAAAAAAAATTAAAAGAACCTCAGCAAGTAACATTGTTTACCTGGAATTTAACACTATTTTTCTATTTTTATTTGATTTTCAAAGTTATCTTCCAATTATGGCAAGTGATATTGGTTTTTATTCAAAAAAGTGAAAATAATTCTTAAATGTATTTAAATAAAACGGGTGTCTACTGACAGGGAAAATGACAAAATGTGTGAAAGACTGAAAACAAACTTTTCTGATAAAGATAAAGGAAATCAAAATAAATTGAGAGATAGACCATTTCCATGGGTCAGAAGACTCAACATTCTTAATAAGACAGTCCTACCTAAATTGATCTATCGATCAATTCAACCTCAATCAAAATTCCAGTAGACTTTAGTAGAAATTGTCAAACCCTCTCTAAAACTCATTTGGAAATGCAAAGGAAAGACGTGGCATAGCCAAAACATCTTCGAAAAAAAAGGATAAATAAAGTTGCAAGGCTAACATCTTATTTCAAGAATTATTATGGGGCTTCCCTTGGTGGCACAGTGGTTGAGAGTCCACCTGCCGATGCAGGGGACACGGGTTTTTGCCTCGGTCCGGGAAGATCCCACATGCCGCGGAGCAGCTAGGCCCGTGAGCCATGGCCACTGAGCCTGTGCGTCCAGAGCCTGTGCTCCGCAACGGGAGAGGTCACAGCAGTGAGAGGCCCACGTGCCGCAAAAAAACAAACACACAAAAGAGACTAGTCTGATAAATGCGAAACGTAGAGCATATCAGAAGGAAGGGAAGCTAATAGAATTTCTCCCAAGCTCAAAAACATGTATGCATCTCCTTTTTTAATTATTATTCATTTTTATTCCAATTCCTTGTTCATTTTAAACTCTTATAGTCAACTGCCATTTCTCGTTGGTTCACCACACCAACCACTCAGCACAGAGATGTGGAAGTGTGAATCAGCAACTGAAAAATAGGCCTGGCTCTTAGCTTTATACTAAGCTATAAAGATCTTAGGCAAGACACTTATTCTCTCAGCTTCACTTTTCCCACTGGCAACTGAAAACATTAAGTCATATACAAGGATATTTCCAAGTCTGTGAGTCATTTCATTTGCCAAGTCTAGTCTGAAGTTATTTTTTATTAATGTTCTTGATCTCTAAAGAACATCATTACTACCCCCACTAAGGCCTCAGTCAAAGCATCTCTCCTCCTCGTAGAATATCTTGTGCTAACGTGTGGTAAAGGAAAGTTAAGGAGGACATGCTTATTAGCTTGTCCTGGCAAGAAGACTGGGGATTTGGAAGGAAAGGCTCTAAATTGCTTATTCTTTTGTACATAAACATACGCAGTTCACTTCACGGCTTCAGAATATATGAGCACACCTTATATAGCCCATCTGCTCCAAGGCTTCCCAGAACCATGCTGGTATGCTACTATTTTTTGTCAGTTTTGAGGGGAAGTTTGAACTGAACTTCTCATTCTCCAGGGCTCTTCAAAAGGCAATTGAGTGTTATCATGATTGAGAGGCCACAGCCTGCAGAGTGACAAATTTCAGCCCTTGGACTATGGCCCATCAAATGGGTAGGCATCCCAGATCTGGGAAAAAATAGGCCTCCTCTGGGACACAGTCTTTCCTGGAGTATTGGAGGAACGATGAACGTATTTGGTGATATAAGTAATTGGCCAAGAAATGTCACTCCCCCCAAAACCAATATCTACCAGTAAATGCTCCCTTCTGAGAATACCCTACAGCTGGGGAGAGATATAATTCATTGCCCCAGAGCTGTAACTCCCCACAGCACTGTACATCTTAGGAAACAGGACTTCCTTGGAGGACATCATCTCTAATCCCTTGGTCTAAGATAGCAAAAAGCCAGCTGGAGATCATACACATTGTTCCCCCACTATCAAGGGGACAAGGACTATAAAAGTGAGTAGAATTGTTTTCTTTTATTGCTTTATGACCCTTTTCATACCAGTTGAGGATGCTTACCCGTAATGAAGAACTCAAGAAACTAACAAAGACAGGAAACAGAGAAGTACCTTTTTTTTCTGTATCCATTTCTATATGCCCAGCATAGTAAACACTCAATATATCTTTGAAAATAAATAAATGGATGCCACAAGACTTACTTGTCGGTTGGCTGAAAAGGCACTAATATCACATTATTTTTCCTTTGTATTCTGAAATTTTTGAAAACTATTTCCAGTGCACTAAAAAGTAATCTTTTCCAGTTTTAGCTCCATGGTGTTTATATAAGCTGGGGTGTAATTTCTTTTGAAGTATGGTTTATTGTTTCCTTTGTTTTCTGTACTTTTGCTTAATATTAAATAAGGTATTTTGACTTTTTTTCTTAAAGAAAAAGTCTAACGAAACTCTACAGTTATACTTTCATGCCACTGTAAATGTATTCCAATGTTTTTCAAAATGTTTAGATCTAAGAACACATAATTGCTTATGAATGTGATGAATTAACGTGTCAGTGCATTTGCTTGTAATCTTTTTTCTTCATACAAAAAGGTTATAATATTGTATACATAACTTTTAATTTAATATTGTGATACAAACATTTTCCATCTTAAATAGCTTTTGCAAACATCATCTCTAATAGCCACATAATTTTCCATTATTTAGTCATACAATAATTACTTAATTCTTCTAATAAAGGATATTTATAATGTGTCATTTCTTCCCTGTTTTAAGTAAGAAAGGGATGAATATGTGAGCTTGAAAATGTTTTCTAAATTACTAATTATCTCTTTAGAATAAACTTCTATAAATAAAAGTACATAATTAAAGGTTATGGATATTTTTTAAACTTTTGACTTACGCTACTAACTTTTTTCCTGAAGAGTTCATATGAATTTGAATTCTAATATGCAGTTCATTTCATCATTATACCATGTATTTTTTTCTTTTAATGGTAGTGGTTTTTTTAACTAGGAAATTGATGCCACTTTCTCCTGAAATAACAGTGATAACCCAGAGTTCCATTAGGAAAATAATTCTACAAGGTTTCAGTTCATAGAAAGATAATTACCATTTTGCAAATCTCTGGTTGAGTATGATTGGGGGGAACTGAAGCAAAACATGGCAAAAGTTCCAATCATTGTAACATACCCTGATGGTTCTTTGAGTAAATTACATGGCCTTTTGTGAACTTGCTGATTTAAACAATTCTTTATAAAGGAGTGCTACTGACTTAAAAAGACTGTAACAAGAAACGCTGGTGCCATTGTGGTTAATTGAATAAGCACATGTTCAAAAGCTATGCTCTTTATTTAGTTTACTCTAATAGATATAGGTCTACTGTGTAAATAGGGCTCAGAACTTATGAAACTCTTGTTTTTTAACTCACAGGATATTTAAAGGAAATTCATGCTCAGGCACTGAGATAAGCTTTGTGACTTGTCTTACACTGAATAAAAGCCACCTTCATAAATTAATGTATCTGGAAACATCTCCTCAGAATTCAGTCTTTAAATAGACAGCAATACAGTTTCACTCTGAAAGTATGTGAGAGCCCTTTACATGGCTGTTAAAGATCATAAAAGAATGAATAGCACATATTAAATGGTAAAGCATTTTAGGAAGAAGTTGAATTAAAAATTGCATCCTTGTTAATAAGTTAATTAAAACAAGTCATGGGCTTCCCTGGTGGCGCAGTGGTTGAGAGTCCGCCTGCCAATGCAGGGGACACAGGTTCATGCCCCGATCCGGGAAGATCCCACATGCCGCAGAGCGGCTGGGCCCGTGAGCCATGGCCGCTGAGCCTGCGCGTCCGGAGCCTGTACTCTGCAACGGGAGAGGCCACAACAGTGAGAGGCCCGCGTACCGCAAAAAAAAAAAAAAAAAAAAAAAACAAGTCATTAATCAATAAGTCTTCATAAAATTCTACCACCTTAAAGGATCTTGTTATATGAAGAACATCTCTCTTTCTCATTATTACAGCTACCCTTTAAGAGCTGGTTATTGTGTGTTATGCACTATGCTCAGGCCCTATATATATTATGTCATTTAATTCTCATAATCAGCTTATTGAGGCCAATTATATTATCCTGGTTTTACAAATGAGAAAATTATAGTTTTAAAAAGAATAAGTCCTCAAAATACTCTAATAGTCAGACTCCTTTACACTCATGCTTCTCCCCAGAAGTTAGGCTAGCTTCCACTGTAATAGAGACTCACAAAACAACCTGTTAGGTAGAGTTGTTCGTAATACAGTTACTCAGAAGAGGCGCTTACTGGCTAAGTCATAAGCAATCTTGAAAATGTAACTATTCTTTCAGTTAACAACAGTTTCATTTAAAAAAACAAAAGATATGACATTAAAAAGAGAAATTCAAAATTCCATAGTTTTCATATCTTCTTTTAGTAAAGTTTAATGATGGAATTTTTATTGTTTTCCCCTTTCTTTCTCACATCCTACCATGTAAATAATAAGACAGACATCAAGGCAAAAATTTTTGCTATTATTTATTTATACCATTAGAAATTTGAAACATGTTTTCCTTTTATTTTCAAGCACCACTAAAGTCAGATTAGATACTAACTTCTACTCCTGTCAAAACCTAACATTCTATTCAAAGGTGATCTTTTCCTCTCAAGGTAACTATTGTGAGACCTTGCCATTCAGCATTAGAAAAAAAATAGTTAAAAGTTTCATAAAATAAAAATTGACAAAAGAGAAGTTCATAGGTACCCTTTTTGGAAAGCAAAATAGTTAACAAAAAAAAAGATACATTTTAATGAGTTAGTTCCTACTGTATTCCAATGACTGAACACAAACAAGATACGTAAGTCAATTCCTCAAATAACCTCAAATCCCTATTTATTCATAAGGAATTGCCGCAGGATCTAGAAAATAGTTTTTTGTTCATTATTGTTATAAAATATGATGAAATTAACTTTGAAAGATGTTATACATGTCTGCTTTTTTCTCTTCTATCTTTTCCTGTGCCACAGTCTGTCTTCTGGAGCTTTCATTAGAAGTGTTCCAATTAAAAAGCAGTGTGAGTTAAGAAAATGGCTTCCATTCACAACAAGGATTCTAAATAAGAGGTAAATTCGGTAAATCAGTTCCTCCCTGGCTCCTAGCCATTCACATCTTTTGGTTTTGAAATTCATGTCTTTGTGAGCATAAGGTGGTTGTTATGAGGTGTTGTCAGGCCTCTGACAGAGTTATTGTGCATGGTAGGAGGTGGCAGTTTTTGATCAATGTCTTCAAAGTCAAAGCTTGGAAAATAATAGCTGCACATCAAAACCCAGTGCCATATGCAGTTAACACTGGGTTCTTTCAGGTGGCCCCAGGGAATGACTTAATTCTCATGTGGAGCTTTACTTTAATTAGTCATCTATAATGGTGTATTAAGATTTACATGAAGACTTGTAACTTGAGATTCATTGTCAAATGAGGTTCAGGAAAATCATTATCAGAATAAAAATAAAGAAACCTATCTATTTATTCACGTTCTCCTCCCATTTTTCCTGAATCCCTGACTGATTGCATTTCTGTTCTTATGACATCTTTTATTGACCCAATACCTTTGTAAGAATGCCCGTGTTTAATTTTTTAGGCCATTTATGCAATTATTTCATGATATCCTGCCTAGTTGATCAAGTTACTGATTTTAAACCTTTCTGTTGTACCTTTTTCTATATTTTTATTACTTTAAAAAAACGTCTGACAGGAATAAAGACGCAGACGTAGAGAATGGACTTGAGGACACAGGCAGGGGGAAGAGTAAGCTGGGACGAAGTGAGAGTGTGGCATGGACTTCTATATACTACCAAAAGTAAAATAGATAGCTAGTAGGAAACAGCCACATAGCACAGGGAGATCAGCTTGGTGCTTTGTGACCACCTAGAGGGGTGGGATAGGGAGGATGGGAGGGAGATGCAAGAGGGAGGAGATATGGGGATATATGTATATGTATAGCTGATTCACTTTGTTATAAAGCAGAAACTAACACACCATTGTAAAGCAATTACACTCCAATAAAGATGTAAAAAAAAAAAGTCTTAAAACATTCACAATTGCTTTAAAATGAGGGGTTTTATGTTGTTTTTAGTTTTCTTCTAGAACATGCAGTTATTGGCAACATTTAAGAAGAAAAAGCTATTTCGTTCATATATCCATTTGAATAGCACAACTGGCATGTATTATAGAATCATATTATCATATATATATATATACACACATATATATGTGATTTCTTAAAGAACCTATAGTGTCAGAGGTGGAAAATACACAATAAAAAGTCAGATAAATCCATAGTTAAGAGTTAAATGTGCCATATGTTTCTCTAATACTGAGGCACAATGGGGTGCACTAAGAAACTCATTAAGTCAATGGAAATAGCAGCTGGGCTCTATCGAGATGTCTATTCACTTCTGAAACAGAAAAAACAAAAAGAGTGGACACATTCCACTTCTCAGGTTTGAACTGATCATGTTAGCTTGGGGTTAGTGCAATGCAAAATGCTAACGTACCTTTCCTCTCAGCACCTAATTTGATAAACTTCATTTTAATAGCTGTTTCTTTATTTTTCCCAGTAAGGCAAAGATATCTATCTCCCCTTACTTTCTGAACTTTTCTCATTAAAAAAATTTAAAGCTCTGCCAAAGCACCCAAATAGTACAGTAAAGCGATGCAGCAGACACAATGAGCCTGATAAATGACTTTAACAGTAAAAAAAAAAAAAGTCTTAATATCTCTAGTTTGATTTTATGGACTTCAGAATGAAATGAACGCCATAATAATACAAACTGATCCCACTAAAATTTTGTGTGATTTGGGAAAAGGCCTTGGTTCCCAAGGCACTGGTTTCCTCTTCTATAAAATGTAGTTTTAGATGCTTTTTTTTTCATGTCAGTTACTTTAAGAATTGGATAAAGTCTATGAGATCGGAAATATATGCACATGTGAACAACACAGTTTTACATAGCATTTCAACCCCCCAGTTAGACTGAGCACCATAAAGGATTACTAGCCTCTTACTAGCTTAAAATTCTATGGTTCTATGCTAATATCAATATAAAACCTCCTAATTCATAAAACAAATCTGCAAAACTGAGACCAAGCCTCTGAAGTGTCTGAAGTCTACTACGGTAGGAAATGAACGCAGAACTACAGAATCTTTAGAGTTTGTGACCTTGGTGTTGATTAGTTTTCTCTACTGATAGATTACAATTCATAATGTCTATATTCACTTTTTAACAAAAACAATGTTCTGAAATAGGATGAGAAAATAAGGCCAAAAAAAGTAACACCTCCAGCCATTTTGGTTCAATAATAATAATTCATATTCTTCAATTCATTTTCTTCTCATAGCATCTTCAGAATTCTCACTGAATTGAGAAATGTCTACTAACTAAGGGGACAAAACAAATATGTTTTCCCTAACTGGTAGTCACCACACTGCAAGTGTTAAACACCTCAGAGACCATTCAAGTCTTCATGAATCAATAATGAATTCAGAAGCATAAGGCTTATCAAGTCTAAAGGCAAAATCCATATTATTATCAGTAAGGGCTTCTATCATTTGAAATCCTAAAACAGGTGAAGTAAGGTTCTATAGTCTTCAAAATTCCAAGCTTCTCAGGGGTTCTCTCAATATTTCCTGTATCTGTAAAAATTTTTTAAAACTCAATTGAGTGGAATGAGTTTTAGATACTACCTACCCCAAAATTATTTAAGCTTGTGTATTTTAAAATATATGTCCAACTTTATTTTAGCTGAGGGAAGTTTCTGCCCTATTCAAGTATCTGCTCTCCTTGTCAGTGAAATGAAGTTTATCAAGCTTCACACACTATTCAGATGAAGAGACATGTCTCTGTGTCAGTAGTTTGAGACTGTCAGATTCTCAACTGAGATACGGATATTAGAAGTTTGATTTGGGATGGAAAGCAAGAGGAGAGATTCTGATTGGGGAAAAGCAGGTATCCCCTCTCTTCACACTATCTCTTTAGTCTCTTACTCCTGACTGATCTCATGCCATAAGCCACCAAAATACGTATCTGCTATCTTGCAAAGTCCCTTCTCAACCCTCTTAATACACCATTCCTTCTTACTCTCTTTCACAGCCAAATCTCAGAAACAGTCTGACATTTGTCTTCACTTCCTCATCTAGTATTAAGTCCCTAGTCACATCAAACAGGTCTTTATTCCCTCTGTCCACCAACAACATTTAGTAAGGTCACTAATGACTCCTATGCTGCCAGGTCAAGGACTCTTTCCATTATTCACCTGCTTGACCTCTCAGCAATATTCAACACAGTTACATGTACTAAAAATTCTCTTCTCTTGACTTCCATAACACCATAACTTCCTATTTTTTCTTCTACTTCTCTCAATCTTATTTGCTCATTCCTCTGCTCTTTCTTTTTCATATACAAGCCTGTTATAGTTCATCTGTGTGATTATAATTATTTAATGCCTATCTCCTCCCATAAGGATGGGAAATAGGGCAATTTTGTTTCCCACTGTTGTTCTCAGTGTCTTGATCACTGAATAGATAATCAATAAACATGTATTAAAGAAATGCAAAAGGCCTAGAAGGGATCATGGTATGACAGGTCTCCCGGGCATATGGGGTCATTTTAGGGGACTATGAAAAACAGTTCATTTCACTACAGAGACCACGATGCAGGTATTTTTTACATTGCTCTTTAACTCTTCACCCTGCTTAAGATGGCTGCCTTAATTTTTATATAAATTTTCATTAATTTATTTAATGAACAAACATTCATCAAATATCTATTTTATGCCAATAACCATGCTAGGTAGTTTACTTATAGCATCTTATTTAATCCCCATAACATTCCTGTGAGATAGTTACCATGCCTGCTATTTTGAAATAACAGATGTACAAAGTTGATATATAAATCCAGATTTGCCTTAAACGAAAGTTCATGCTCTTTCTACTATACCGCCTTACTTATTTAAGGTTATTGGCAAGGAAGGAAGGCAACTTAAGGGTTAAGGGTGAGTTCTTTCACAACTCGCGTCAGCTCACCTAACAGACGTCACTCGTCCTTATAACATGAGTCATTCAACCATCAGCAAGATTCTAAAGAACATGGACAAGATCATAGAACATGTGAAGTCTGCTGTGCCAATGATGTAGACAATAATATCGAAGAAGCGTGGAAAAGTGATGGAGGTGATGGAGAAACTTCTCACTGTGCGGATGCAGGATCAGCATCAGCGTCAAGCTCCACTCAGCTTAATGTTGATTCAAGAGAAATCTAAAAGCCTTTAAGAAGACTTGAAGAAGAAATACAGGGAAGAATCAGTGGGCACATCTTTCAATGCCAGCCATGGCTGGTTTCATCAGTTCAAGGCTAGAGCCAACTTTCACAACATAAAAGTAAGTGGCGAGGCAGCAAGTGCAGGTACGGTAGCTACCCAGGAATTTCCTGAAATGCTTTGAGAAATTATTGATGAAGGTGCATATTTACCCAAGCAGGTTTTTAATGTGGATGAGACAGGACTGTACTGAAAGGGGGTGCCAGACTGAAGTTACATCAGTAAGGAGGAAAAGTTGATGCCCGGCTATAAAGCAACAAAGGATAGGTTAACTCTGTTGCTCGGTGGCAATGCTTATAGCAATACGAAGCTGAAGCTCTCTTAGTTTATCATTCATGGAACCCAAGAGCCCTTAAAAACATAGCCGAGGGCTCTCTTCCTGCTGTGTAGAAGAGTAACCCCAAAGCCTGGGCTACACAGTCCATTTTCCAGGACTCTTTTTGCCACCACTTTATCCCAGAGGTAGAGAAATATTGCTTGGAGAAGGACGTCCCATTTAACTTTTTTTTGCTGCGAGACAATGCTTCGGGCCACCCCCCATTCATGGATGACTTTCAACAACAGCAAAGTAGTACATCTGCCACCAAATAACTACATTGTTCATCCAACCTATGGATGGGATGTAACCAGGGAGTTACAGCAACTTTCAATAAATATTATCTACGTCACACTTTTCATCAGGCAGTAAAGGCAAGTGACGACTCAGGAACAACCTTGCGACAATTTTGGAAGGACTATAACAACTACAAGGCTATAAAAATACATTGACTGAAGATTACATTCTCTTTCCCACTTTTCATCTGAGCTCTTGTAACCTCCCCATACTAAAACTATCGTTAACTTATAATTTCTGAGCATCCACACGAGATATACAGAAGGGATATCAATCAACAATAAAAATATGGTAATTTATCCTTCAGTAATTAAAGAAAATAAATAGGGGCAGGGGAGGTAGATTAATTAGGGATCAGTGAGTGTAGAATAATATTGATAGTTGTGTCTCAAGGTGCATGGGCCATTAATATAATTTTAGAGAAATAATATTTACTACGTATTTTTAGTAGCCTTGTAATTCCTCATTCTAATAATCATGACAAAATGTCAGAATTTTGTGACAATCTTCTTTTTCTTCTCATTATACTTAAGATTGTCAGGATAATCCTTTCACCTCTGGAAAGCCAAAGACAACTGTGACTATTTTAGCAAATGAAAAAGAAAGAGAGAGATTGGTTCAAGGTGGCTGAGTAGAAGGACATGCTCTCACTCCCTCTTTCGAGAACACAAGATCACAACTAACTGCTGAGCAATCATCATCAGGAAGACACTGGAACTCACCAAAAAAGATACCCCGCATGCAAAGACAAAGAAGAAGCCACAATGAGATGGCAAAAGGGGGGCAATCACAATAAAATCAAATCCCATAACTGTTGGGTGGGTGACTCACAAACTGGAGAACACTTATACCACAGAAGTCCACCCACTGGAGTGAAGGTTCTGAGCCCCACGTCAGGCTTCTGAACCTGGGGGTCCGGCAATGGGAGGAGCAATTCCTAGAGAATCAGACTTGGAAGGCTAGCGGGATTTGATTGCAGGACTTCGAAAGGACTGGGGGAAACAGAGACTCCACTCTTGGAGGGCACACACCAAGTACTGTGTGCACTGGGACCCAAGGGAAGGGGCAGTGACCCCACAGGAGGCTGAACCAGACCTACCTGCCAGTGTTGGAGGGTCTCCTGCAGAGGCGGGAGGAGGCTGTGCCTCACCGTGAGGACAAGGACACTGGCAGCAGAAGTTCTGGGAAGTACTCCTTGGCGTGAGCCCTTCCAGAGTCTGTCATCAGACCCACAAAAGAGCCCAGGTAGGCTCCAGTATTGGGTTGCCACAGGCCAAACAACCAACAGGGAGGGAACTCAGCCACACCCAAAGCAGAGAAGTAGATTAAAGTTTTACTGAGCTCTACCCACCAGAGCAACAGCCAGCTCAACCCACCACCAGTCCCTCCCATAAGGAAACTGACACAAGCCTGTCAGATAGCCTCATCCACCGGAGGGCAGACAGCAGAAGCAAGAAGAACTACAATCCTGCAGCCTGTGGAACAAAAACCACATTTGCAGAAAGACACACAAGATGAAAAGGCAGAAGGCTATGTACCAGATGAAGGAACAAGATAAAACCCTAGAAAAATAACTAAATGAAATGGAGATAGGCAATCTTCCAGAAAAAGAAATCAGAATAATGATAGTGAAGATGATCCAGAACCTCAGAAAAAAAATGGAGGCAAAGATAGAGAAGATGCAAGAAATGTTTAACAAAGATCTAGAAAAATTAAAAAACAAACAGAGATGAACCATACAGTAACTGAAATGAAAAATACACTACAAGGAATCAATAGCAGAATAACTGAGGCAGAAGAACGGATAAGTGACCTGGAAAACAGAATGGTGGAATTCACTGCTGCAGAACATGATAAAGAAAAAAGAATGAAAAGAAATGAAGATGAAGACAACATAAGAGACCTCTGGGACAACATTAAACACAACAACATTCGCATTATAGGGGTCCTAGAAGGAGAAGAGAGAGAGAAAGGACCTGAGAAAATATTTGAAGAGATTATAGTCATAAACTTCCCTAACATGGGAAAGGAAATCGCCACCCAAGGCCAGGAAGCACAGAGAGTCCCATACAGGATAAACCAAAGGAGAAACATGCCGAGAAACACAGTAATCAAATTGGCAAAAATTAAAGACAAAGAAAAATTATTGAAAGCAGCAAGGGAAAAACGACAAATAACATACAAAGGAACTCCCATAAGGTTGACAACTGATTTCTCAGCACAAACTCTACAAGCCAGAAGGGAGTGGCATGATATACTTAAAGTGCTGAAAGGGAAGAACCTACAACCAAGATTACTCTACCCAGCAAGAATCTCCTTTGGATTCCATGGAGAAATTAAAAGCTTTACAGACAAGCAAAAGCTAAGAGAGTTCAGCACCATCAAACCAGCTCTAAAAAAAATGCTAAAGGAACTTCTCTAAGTGGGAAACACAAGACAAGAAAAGGACCTACAAAAACAAACCCAAAACAATTAAGAAAATGGTCATACGAACATACATATCAATAATTACCTTAAATGTGAATGGATTAAATGCTCCGACCAAAACACACAGGCTTGCTAAATGGATACAAAACAAGACCCACATATATGCTGTCTATAAGAGACCCACTTCAGACCTAGGGACACATACAGACTGAAAGTGAGGGGATGGAAAAATATATTCCATGCAAATGGAAATCAAAAGAAAGCTGGAGTAGCAATACTCATATCAGATAAAATAGACTTTAAAATAAAGAATGTTACAAGAGACAAGGAAGGACACTACATAATGATCAAGGGATCAATCCAAGAAGAAGATATAACAATTATAAATATATATGCACCCAACATAGGACCACCTCAATACATAAGGCAACTGCTAACAGCTCTAAAAGAGGAAATCGACAGTAACACAATAATACCGGGAGACTTTAACACCTCACTTACACCAATGGACAGATCATCCAAACAGATAATTAATAAGGAAACACAAGCTTTAAATGGCACAACAGACCAGATAGATTTAATTGATATTTATAGGACATTCCATCCAAAAACAGCAGATTGCACTTTCTTCTCAAGTGCACACAGAACATTCTCCAGAACAGATCACATCTTGTGTTACAAATCAAGCCTCAGTAAAGTTAAGAAAATTGAAATCATATCAAGCATCTTTTCTGACCACAACGCTATGAGATTAGAAGTTGATTACAGGGAAAAAAACGTAAAAAACACAAACACATGGAGGCTAAACAATATGGTACTAAATAACCAAGAGATCACTGAAGAAATCAAAGAGGAAATCAAAAAATACCTAGAGACAAAGGACAATGAAAACATGATGATCTGAAACCTATGGGATGCACCAAAAGCAGTTCTAAGAGGGAAGATTATAGCTGCACAAGCCTACCTAAAGAAACAAGAAAAATCTCAAATAAACAATCTAACATTACACCTAAAGGAACTAGAGAAAGAAGAACAAACAAAACCCAAAGTTAGCAGAAGAAAAGAAACCATAAAGATCACAGCAGAAATAAATGAAATAGAAACAAAACACTAACAAAGATCAATAAAACTAAAGGCTGGTTCTTTGAGAAGATAAACAGAATTGATAAACCATTAGCCAGACACATCAAGACAAAGAGGGACACGACTCAAATCAATAAAATTAGAACTGAAAAAGGAGAAGTTACAACAGACACCACAGAAATACAAAGCATCCTAACAGACTACTACAAGCAACTCTATGGCAATAAAATGGACAACCTGGAAGAAATGGACAAACTCTTAGAAAGTTATAACCTTCCAAGACTGAACCAGGAAAAAATGGAAAGTATAAACAGACCAATCACAAGTAATGAAATTGAACCTGTGATTAACAATCTTCCAACAAACAAAAGTCCAGGACCAGATGGCTTCACAGGTGAATTCCATCAAACATTTAGAGAAGAGCTAACACCCATCCTTCTCAAACTCTTCCAAAAAATTACAGAGGAAGGAAAACTCCAAAATTCATTCTATGAGGCCACCATCACCCTGATACCAAAAGCAGACAAAGATACTACAAAAAAAGAAAATTACAGACCAATATAACTGATGAACATAGATGCAAAAATCCTCAACAAAATACTAGCCAACAGAATCCAACAACACATTAAAAGGATCATACACCATGATCAAGTGGGATTTATCCCAGGGATGCAACGATTCTTCAGTATATGCAAATCAATCAATGTGATACACCATATTAACAAATTGAAGAATAAAAACCATATGATCATGTCAATAGACGCAGAAAAAGCTTTTGACAAAATTCAACACTGATTTATGATAAAAACTCCCCAGAAAGCGGGCATAGAGGGAACCTACTTCAACATAATAAAGGCCATATACAACAAACCCACAGCAAACATCGTTCTCAATGGTGAAAATCTCAAAGCACTTCCTCTAAGATCAGGAACAAGACAAGGATGTCCACTCTCACCACTATTATTCAACACAGTTTTGGAAGTCCAAGCCACAGCAATCAGAGAAGAAAAAGTAATAAAAGGAATCCAAGTTGGAAAAGAAGAAATAAAACTGTCACTGTTTACAGATGACATGATATTATATAGAGAGAATCCTAAAGATTCCACCAGAAAACTACTAGACCTAATCAATGAATCTGTTAAAGTTGCAGGCTACAAAATTAATGCACACAAATCTATTGCATTCCTATACACTAATGATGAAAAATCTGAAAGAGAAATTAAAGAAACACTCCCATTTACCTTTGCAACAAAAATAATAAAATACCTAGGAATAAACCTACGTAGGGAGACAAAAGACCTGTAGGCCGAAAAGTATAAGACACTGATGAAACAAATTAAAGATGATACCAATGGATGGAGAGATATCCATGTTCTTGGACTGGAAGAATCAATATTGTGAAAATGACTATACTACCCAAAGCAATCTACAGATTCAATGCAATCCCTATCAAATTACCAATGGCACTTTTTACAGAACTAGACAAAAAATCTTAAAATTTGTATGGAGACACAGAAGACCCCCGAATAGCCAAAGCAGTCTTGAGGGAAAAAAACGGAGCTGGAGGAATCAGACTTGCTGACTTCAGACTATACTACAAAGCTACAGTAATCAAGACAATATGGTACTGGCACAAAAACAGAAACATAGATCAATGGAACAAGATAGAAAGCCCCAAGATAAACCCACGCACCTATGGTCAACTAGTCTATGACAAATGAGGCAAAGATATACAATGGAGAAAAGACAGTCTCTTCAATGAGTGGTGCTGGGAAAACTGGACAGCTACATGTAAAAGAATGAAATTAGAACACTCCCTAACACCATACACAAAAATAAACTCAAAATGGATTCGAGACGAAAATCTAAGACCAGGCACTATAAAACTCTTAGAAGAAAACATAGGAAGAACACTCTTTGACATAAATCACAGCAAGATCTTTTTTGATCCAACTCCTACAGTAATGGAAATAAAAACAAAAATAAACAAATGGGACCTAATGAAACTTAAAAGCTTTTGCACAGCAAAGGAAACCATAAACAAGAAGAAAAGACAACCCTCAGAATGGCAGAAAATATTTGCAAACGAATCATCAGACAAAGGATTAATCTTCAAAATATATAAACAGCTCATGCAGCTCAATATTAAAAAAACAAACAACCCAATCCAAAAATGGGCAGAAGACCTAAATAGACATTTCTCCAAAGAAAACATACAGATGGCCAAGAAGCACATGAAAAGCTGCTCAACATCACTAATTTTTAGAGAAATGCAAATCAAAACTACAATGAGGTATCACCTCACACCAGTGAGAATGGGCATCATCAGAAAATCTACAAACAACAAATGCTGGAGAGGGTGTGGAGAAAAGGAAACCCTCTTGCACTGTTGGTGGGAATGTAAATTGATACAGCCACTATGGAGAACAGTATGGAGGTTCCTTAAAAAACTAAGAACAGAATTACCATATGACCCAGCAATCCCACTACTGGGCATATACCCAGAGAAAACCATAATTCAAAAAGACACATGCACCCCAATGTTCATTGCAGCACCATTTACAATATCCAGGTCATGGAAGCAACCTAAATGCCCATCGACAGATGAATGGATAAAGAAGTTGTGGTACATATATACAATGGAATATTACTCAGCCATAAAAAGGAAAGAAACTGGGTCATTTGTAGAGTCGTGGATGCATCTAGAGACTGTCATACAGAGTAAGTCAGAAAGAGAAAAACAAATATCGTCTATTAACGTATTTATGTGGAACCTAGAAAATGGTACAGATGAACCAGTTTGCAGAGCAGAAATTGAGACACAGAAGTAGAGAAAAAACGTATGGACACCAAGAGGGGAAACGGCAGTGGGTCGGGGTGGTGGTGTGATGAATTGGGCGATTGGGATTGACATGTATACACTGATGTGTATATAATGGATAACTAATAAGAAACTTCTGTATAAAACAATAAATAAAATTAAATTTAAAAAATCAGAAAAAAAGAAATACTCAGATGAGAAGAATGATTATCAATTGGGAATAACATAAGTCAGAAAGACCAAGTTCATACCTGACTCTGTCATCCACCAACAGCATAAGTTAACAGAAAACATTAGCATAACTTCCCTCAACCGATGTCCTTCTCATGTAAAAATGGAGAGTTACACAGAAATTAAATGAGATAATATATGTCAAAATACCTAGAGTCATGCCTAATACATACAGGCATTCAGAAAATATGAGTTGGCTTAATTATGCAGACAGTGCTAGTCATGCTATTCCCTCTGCATGGAACACAGGGAATTCTTTGCCATATTCTCTAAAATGCTAAAGTCTGGTAAAACTAGAATTATCAGCATCACAAAAGAGCATTAGATGTGAATAATCTATGTATAATTATATAAACTTTTGGAGACTTCTAGTTTTCATTCTGTCAGGTAAAGAGGTTGGAAGTCATTATTCCACCCTAACAAATAAAAATCTGAACAAACTGAAAAATCAGCAACTCTTCTTAGATCCGTTAGAGAAGTGAGACCATAGGGCAAACTGCTTCCCCCAAAATTGGAGAGACAGACAGGCAGAAACAGAAAATCACAACTTACTAGAGCAGAAACCTATGAATAGAAACTTCCCTGGGAAGCAGTACAGAGTAGAAAAACCTGAACTGTAACTGACAAACTGCCAGTTGTTGTCTCAACATGGACAAGTCTGAGAGTTAAAAACTCCAGAAGGGCCTAACACTTTTGTGAGTTCTACCGCCAGGAGCTCTACCAAGTTCTCAGTGAATGTCAGAGAAAAATTCCCTTCTGCTTCCAGCAGGGGGAGGGGGAAAGTAACCATTTTGAAATACATCAGAGCATTCTATTCTTAACAAGGCCTGACCTCAAGAGAAACTATTTTAGCAGAACCTAAACTACTGGTGTAATATCAGGGCGTAACCAACCTAGGAGAAGGGAAATATGCAACTCCAGACTCCTTTAGCCATCCTGTCCCACCTAAGGGGCGGCAGGCACGAAAAGCACTTGTGAAGATCACAACACAGAGGTACCGCTTACTAAAAGACTGAGACCTAATTATAGGACTATAAAACTTTCCCCCTCTTCCCACACCTTACCACCACATTACCAAAGGCCTATTTACCACAGTTCCTTTCATCTAATGCATTATGTCCGGCTTTCAACAACAAAAAAAATTGCCAAGATACTAAAAGGCAAAAAACACAGTTTGAAGAAACAGAGTAAGCATCAGAACTAGATGCACGTAATGGCAGGGATGTTGGGATTATCACACCAGGAATTTAAGACAACTATAATTAATATGCTAAGGACTCTGAAAAAAGTAGACAACATGCAAGAACAGATAGGAAACGTAAGCAGAGAGATGGAAATTCTGAGAAAGAATAAAAAAGAAATGCTAGAGGTCAAAACCACTGTAACACAAATGAAGAATGCCTTTGATAAGCTCATTAGTAGACTAGACATGACTGAGGAAAGAATCTCTGAGCTTGAAGACATGTCAATAGAAACTGAAAAGCAAAGAGGAAAAAAAGGAACAGAATATCCAAAACTGTGGAATAACAACAAAAGACGTAACATGTGTAATGGAAATATCAGAAAGAGAAGAGAGAAAGAAGAAATATTTGAAACAATAATGACTGAGAATTTCCCTAAATTAACGTCAGAGACTAAACCACAGATCCCAGAGGCTTAGAAAACACCAAACAGGATTAACGCAAAAAAAGCAAAAGCAAAAACAAAAACAACCATATACTTACATATCATATTCAAACTGCAGAAAGTCAAAGATAAAAACATCTTGAAAGAAGCCAGAGGAAAAAGATACCTTACATATATAGAAGAGCAAAGATAAGTAAGGATTATATACAAATTCTCAGAAAGCATGCATGCAAGCAAAAAGAAAGTGGAGTGAAATATTTGTGTTGAAATTAAAATTAAAAACCTAGAATTCTGTATCCTGCAAAATTGTCCCTCAAAAGAGAAAGAGAACTAAAGACTTCCTCAAACAAATACTGAGGGAATTAGTTTCCAGTAGACCTGCCTTCACAGGAATGTGAAAAGAAGTTTTTCAAAGAAAAGAAAAATGATATAGATCAGAAAATCAAATCTACATAAAGAAAGGAAGAGCATTAGAGGAGGAATAAGTTAAATATTTTTTTAACTTTTATTTTTTCATACTTAGTTGATCTAACAGGTAATAATTTGTTCAATAGCAGCAATGTATCTATTATAGCTTATGTATAAGTGAAATGAATGACAGCCAATGATTCAAGGGATGAGAAGGAGGAATTAGGAATACTGTATTATTAGAAGGTACCTGAAATACCCTGAAGTGGTATACTGTTACTTGGAAGTGACCTGGATTAATTATAAATGTATATTGCAAACTCTATGGCAACCATCTTTAAAAGTTTTTTAAAAAGTTAAATGAATATGCTCAGAATGGAGAGAAAATGGAATCATAAAATGTTTTATTAAAACCAAAAAGGCAGAAACTAGTTTAAGACAAAACAGGAACCAAGAACAAGGGTAATACATAGAAAACAGTAACAAATATGGCAGATATTAATCCAACTATGTCAATAAATAACTTTAAATGTCAATGATCTAAATACTCCAAAAAAAAAAAAGACACATTATCATACTGGATCAAAAAATAAGAGCCAATTATATGTTCTCTACAAGAAATCCACTTTAAATATAAAGACATATACATAAAAAGTGAAAGGATGGAGAAAGATACACAATGCTAACACCAATAAAAGAAAGCTGGAGTAGCTATAAAGTATAGTCACCCCTTGGTATCTGCAAGGGATTACTTCAGGATCCCTTGCAGATATCAAAATCCACAGATGCTCAAGTCCCTTATATGAAAGGATGTAGTATTGATATAATGAATACAGTTGGCCCTCCATATCTACCTGTCTTCCATCTGGGGAATCAACCAATTCCAGACCCATCTCTGGTTGGCTGAATCCCTGGATGTCAAACCCACAGATGTGAAACCCATGAATACAGAGGGCCAACCGTACATTCATGCTGAACGTTTCTTCAACGAAAATATAATTGTTTTTAGTACTTTAAAAGACTACTCAAACTTCTGCTTCCCTCCTTGCTGGAAAAACAAGGACCAGATTTACCCTACCTCTTGACATAAAGCAAAGATAAAGGAAACATTAGTTTTCAGACAATGGACAATAGGAAGAGGATCCAGAAGGTAATAAAATTAGGAGAATGAATGTTTATTAGAGTCTAGGAAAAACTATTTGAAAAAGGAGGGCATAGTCAAAAGTCTCAAAATTCAAAGAAGTTAAGTGAATTGACTAAGATGTCTTCACTGATTTTAGCAAAAAAAAAAAAAAAAAAAGGAGGGGAGGCATTCTTGAAAAATCAGGGATGAATTAAGCAAAATACTATATCTACTTTTCACTCCTAGTTTTACCCTGACCATAAATGCTACTATCATTAGGTCGAAGAAAAGGAAGAGAGAAATAATGATTTGCTGGAAGGTTGTGGAAGCATCATACTAAGATATCGATAGATTAGGATCTCAGCATTGTGGTGACATCACATCTTCTTGAATGCACCCAGTTTCTATCAGAAACCCAGAAGCAGCTAAACAACTCTGATTCTGCAGTCACATAATTCCACAATGTTACATAGAAAAATATGTTCCCATTTACAGCCTATTTTCCTGTGATTGGGAGAAACTTTAAGCTCTTTCAAAGTTCTTCTCTATTTCATTTTTTTCTAACATCTTTATTGGAGTATAATTGCCTTACAATGGTGTGTTAGTTTCTGCTGGATAACAAAGTGAATCAGCTCTACATATACATACATCCCCATATGTCCTCCCTCTTGTGTCTCCCTCCCACCCTCCCTATCCCACCCCTCTAGGTGGACACAAAGCACCGAGCTGATCTCCCTGTGCTATGTGGCTGCTTCCCACTAGCTATCTATTTTACATTTGGTAGTGTTCTATTTCATTTTTTTTTTAAACATCTTTATTGGAGCATAATTGCTTTACAATGGTATGTTAGTTTCAGCTTCACAACAAAATGAATCAGTTATATATATACATATGTTCCCATATCTCTTCCCGCTTGCGTCACCCTCCCTCCCACCCTCCCTATCCCACCCCTCCAGGCGGTCACACAGCACCGAGCTGATCTCCCTGTGCTATGCGGCTACTTCCCACTAGCTATCTACCTTACGTTTGGTAGTGTATACATGTCCATGCCTCTTTATTGCTTTGTCACCGTTTACCCTTCCCCCTCCCCATAGCCTCAAGTCCATTCTCTAGTAAGTCTGTGTCTTTATTCCTGTTTCACCCCTAGGTTTTTCATGATTATTTGTGGTGTCACACACAGGTCCTAATACATAGTATGTGGTCACTGAATGTCTGTTGAGTAAATATGTGAGTAAAAGAATAAATTAAGTAGACGTCAGTAATATTAAAAATATTCACTACAGTGTTCAACAATGTTTTATTGCTTGGAGTTTTGCAGACGTATTATTTTCCTCATATTTAACTATACCTCAAAACATTCTTCTGAATCAGCAGTTAGGTTTCATAAAAAATACATCAGAAAAACGCCCATTTCCCTTGTAATATACCAATCATGAAAGGTAATAGTTTCTCCTTTTTTCTCTAATGGAGCAATATGACACTTCATTACCTTTTTATTTCATTATGTATATGACTCTGCCATTGTGATGCCAGTCTCTCCCTCAGACTTCAGAGTACATATCTCCCAGACCAAAATGAAAGGTTACAATGACCTCCCAAATTTATTGAAGCTTACCAGTACAAGTCTTCAAATGCATCTTACAAAAACAATGTTAGAACTGCTTAGAATTAAACAATACTATGTTGAAACACATGAAGGGAATTTAAAATAATATAGCATCCACTGTGGGAGGTGAGAATGATTTGTAAACACAGGCAGAAAGGCAAAGAATCATGAATGATTCTTGTTTTGGACATCTTAGTGCTAGTCAGTATTATTATTGCAGCAATAATACTTTATTCATTAGCAAGTATAATATTTAGTAATGGCATTATCATTATTAATCATCAACAGAGCTATACTATATCCCCTAGCTACTTATGTAGTTTGAGATTTTACAGTCCCTTCTTTGTCAATAGCATAATGAATCAGTTGAGTTTGATTCCTGGCTTTATGATTTATGGTCATACTTCTGTCAAGTAGCCTAATCTACCTAATTATCAATTTCCTCATCATTAAAGTTGAGATGAAAGCGTATTTTTATCATTGGGTGCTTGTGAAGATTAAATAATATATGTAAAACAGGTTTAAATGTAATATATGTTCTCTAATTCTATCTCAATGCAAATTTCTTTTTTTAATTTTCAAGTTTCTACACTCAGTGCTGAATTCTTAAAGAGATATTTCCCCCAAAATCATAATGTAGGAATTACTGCTTTTGATTCTTCAAAGTAAAGAACTGGCACACAGTTTGTCTTGCAGGAACTTCTGTGAGTCAGCCTTTATTCCATCAGTCCTCAAACTATTTTATGCCTAATGTTACAGATTTCTTTGTCAACTCCCACAAAACTCTCTATAGTCCTTTTCAGCCAGCTAGCTATCTTTTTATTCTATTTTCTCTGATATAACTCATCTTTATCAGTTTCTCTCAGTACCTGAAAACTGATTATAATTCAATTTAGAAAATTTAGAAACCAAAGAGGAACCAAACAGGAAGAGAGCTTGAAAAAACAAAAGCTACATGGGAACAGTAGGGAATATTTCAAGTTGATATTTTACAACCTGTTTTACTGCTATTCACTTGCTGGTGATGGTAACTCAAAGGATAAATAGATCCAGTTGAAACAGACCACCTGTCCACTAAATATCAGATATCCAAAATCTTTTAAGATCAGTCAGTTTTCTTTATCTTATCTTATTTGATACCACAGTACAGAAATTCTTAACTTTCTTATGACCAGGAAACTTTCTGAAAATAGAAACTATGAAAATTCAGCCCAGGAAAATGCACACAAACAATTTCAGTGTTCATGGGTTCCAAGGACCCTCTCAAGCCCATCTATGGATTCTCTAGAGCTGTACTGTAAGATTTTGAAGCCTTGATTTTGAATATAGCAATATACCTGAAAGTTGTCCTATTATTCTAAGATTTATATTTTCCCATAAGCAGGTAAGTAGTTTGCATGGAACAGATGCCTGCACAAAGCCAGATGTAGCCCCCTCCCCATGGACATCCATCAACTTACAAAACATTTATGTGTGCACCCACGTGAGTCTGTATGTTAACTCCTCCCAGAGCATCCCTCTGGTAAAATGGACTGTGAGGCAGTCTAGCACATTGCTTAGATATCCCTAAATGCAAATATCCCTTAGCAGACACTCCAGTTGTTCCGTAGTTACAGTCTTTTCTTCCAAACACATTGGGTTGAGGCCATTTTCAGGTTTTTAGGTATTCCTATTAAATTGTCATGAAGAGTTCTCTCTTTGGAGTCCCACACTAACCACAAAGTAGGTCATCCCAACAACAATCTCAACAACTACCAAGAGAAAACACCATCAAAACTAATGATGGCTCTATCTGTCATGCATTTTACACACATAATTTCTAGTTCTTCAAAGTATTACCGTCATCATTTTACAGCTGAGGAAATCAGACCTCAGAGAGACCGAATGATATGTCCAGTACCAAACATAAAACACATACTTTCCATTACATCACAGCCAAACAAATAAACAAAAATAGCTCCTTAGGAAAAGTATTGTCTCAATATGCACCACAAAAACTTATATATCCTGGCCAAATGCTCCTAGTGCTCACAAAAATAAGGTATGTGAAAGACAGGGAGTGTAAAATATGTTGTCTCTCTCAGTCATGGTTCACTAGCACTGACCCAGTCTTTCTCTCTGGATATCTTTCAAAATCAGCAAATGGCAGCTACTGTTTCAGACTTGCAACAGTGTCTTGGGCTGCCACCTTATTTTAAGCTATTGCCTCTATTGCTCACACACTCAAGTCCAGCAGGATTCTTTGCTTCCTCTCCCTCATCTGTCCCTCCTACCCCCTCCTCCGGTGCACCTCCACCTCTTCACTACGTGACAGACTGACAGACATAGCTATGTGTACCTTGTTTAAACATCTGCTTTATTACAATTGAGTGACTGCCCTAATGGGTAGGCAGGGTTTTTTCTTATCTTTCACTAAGGAATTCAGATGGTCCGATTAGATAGCTGAACTGCTTGGAGGATCCTGTCAGATGCCTCTTACTTTCTTTTAAGACCACCATGAGTGCTTAGGCATTCCACTCAGACAATTTTCAGTAGTGGAACAACTGTCTATTCAGGTACCTGGCTATGTCAAACATGCATTTAGCTGAGGAATCCCACTTCCACACCCAAGGATTAGTTTTTTCTGAGAAATCATTGGATAAAGAACCATTTATTCTGTAAATGTTATGAGTATGTTAAGGGTCACTTACTATAATTGTATAATAGAATGCTGAGAAGAATAACTATTGGTAGAACGCAAATAAAATCCAGAAAAACCTACAGACACAAAAAAGAAAAAAAGCCAAAAACACTAAGTATATGAAACAGAAAATACAAAGAGCAAAAGTTTCATAAAATAGCCTATACATTTTTTTAATGTGTAACTATTTTAAAGGTTCCTTGTGAAAAACAATTTAAAACAGAGAATATTTTATATTCAAATATCAGAGATAATTTTGGATTCAGTGATACAGATGAATATAAGTAAAGGCTTCCAAAAAAAGACTTCAAAAAATACACACTTTTGTACTCCAGTTAGAATCTTTCAGAAAAGAAAAATATTACTCACTGCGAATTCACGTGAAGTTGTTATATTCTGAAAAAAAAAGAAAAAGTTGTATCAGAGCATTCTAGAATATTACGTGAAGAAACTAAGGCTCAGAAGAAAGAGTAGCTGGAAGTATTGACAGGAAATGAGTAAGGATGAAGTAAAGAAGGGGACAAAAAAGAGAGTCAGTGGTGATACTACCAATTATTTTATGGGGTGTCATTTATCTTTTTCCCTCAGCTAAATGCTCTCTAGTCATCCTTGGTTTTTTCTATCCTTCTATTGTATTAAAGCTCATGAGTTTTGATAGAGTCTGTTTTCTCCACCAGTGACACTCTTCCTCTAGATCTTCCCACATGTGTTTCCCCCATATGTAGTTGTTTCCTCACACTAAGATGCATCTTAAGCAGCTAATGTCATTTTTCAAAGAGAACTTTTCTATCTATGCAATTTAAAGAGCTCCCCGGCCACTCTCTATCACATAGCTCCCTTTTATTTTCAATATTTTACATTTTCTTCACTT
This sequence comes from Globicephala melas, assembly GCF_963455315.2. Classification (NCBI taxonomy): domain Eukaryota; kingdom Metazoa; phylum Chordata; class Mammalia; order Artiodactyla; family Delphinidae; genus Globicephala; species Globicephala melas. The sequence continues at coordinate 71,292,994 of NC_083319.1, read as the reverse complement.
TTTCCTTTTTTAAGCCATTTTAGAAAACCTGTCTCATTCACCACTGTATTTTCACCACTTAGCACATAGCAGATGCTCAATAGAAGTTTACTAAATAAATCAAATAAAGATAAAAGTAACAAAAAATCAAATAAAGATTAACATACTTATTTTATTAATGGTGGGGCAATTACTCCCAAAACACAAAGCCCCCTCCTAGAGCTAAATCGGTGAATGTACCTCCTTTGATGAATGCACTCTCATGTCTTAAATTGAAGATAACAGGCTACCAAACAAGTATGATCTGACATACTTTTTCAGTTTCTAGAAGAGATTCTGGAGTATGGTTCACTTCCAATATAGAGGACCCAGATCTAGAAGACTTACAACATAGTTTATTGAAGCACAAGTTCTTGCTTCACCTGAGTGCAACTAGATCTTATAAAGCCACAGATAAGGGATGAACTTGCCCCCACCCTATACTGCCTTTCAATGGACTAATTCTACCCATTATGATACATCACCCAAAAGATACCAAGGTCTTGCCAATTTAACCTGAGCAGTTACTCATATTTCTAAGGGGGAAAAAGATTAAATGAGTGGATAGATCATTTGAAAGTATTCGTTCCAGTTCTTCCACCTGTGGGGACTGGATCAGAAATTACTTTCCCTCAATGGAAATGTGAGGACATAGAATAAGGCTCTCCTTTAATGAACACTGGCCATTCCAGAAATAGTTAATGGATATTTTATTGAAAAATGTAAACAAAATTTGGAAAAGTTAAGGAAAGGAATCAATGATGGAATGTAAGAAACTCTATTCCCTTATCTGTAAAAACAAGAGAAGGCAAAGGGATAGAGGCAAAACAAGAAACTCTCACATGTATAATCATATCCATACAAAGTACATGAAAGTGTCTCACAATTTCCTTTCATGCATATTAATAACTCTGAGCTTCTTGAGGATAGGGGCCAAGTCTTTCAACTTCTGAACTCCTGTTCTTTCATTCCTACTGTATGGAACATCATAAAGGCTCAATAAATAATCGTTGAATTGAGCTAATTATATTTGAGAGTAAGATTATAAAGGCTTGCTTGGGACCTACTGAGTTTCTTCAGAGAGCTAAAAAAAATAGATCATATATTCTGTACCACTTTGGGGGACATTTGCAAAGTGGGAAATTCAACAAAGTATATGGAAACATTTCTTAACAATTCAGGCTAATCACAAACACAACTGCTTGCTTATTTATTGCATTCTACAGGGATATGAACTTATAAGTATGACTGGAAGTGCATATGTAAGGCAGAGCTACTCTCCTAACTCAAGATGACTTGTGGAAAGAGTGTAATATATCCCTTCTGGAAACCAACAAGGAAAAACCCTGAGACACGGAGCCTTTCTTGCTCCAGGAAATGAGGTTTGTCAGAGAAAGAGCCAAGACACTGCTAGACGTCCAGCCTTTCTTCCAGTTAGAATGAGGACTGTGTCCTGCGCTTGTCTTTGTGGCACTACCCCCTCAGTGGGGCTTTCGGATATGAGATATTCAAGGTGTGGCATTTTTGGTGTTTTCTGCACTTTGGAAGTTCATCTTGACCTTGGTCTCACATGCTCAAACTTTCTCCCAAAGCTGCATCTCTACATGAGAGTACACGACTGTATATGTCACGCAGTCCACTGACTGTTCGTCAGGAAATTACTTAGGAAACTGAAGTGAATATTTGTGTTTATACTGGAACAAATGAGAAGAAAAAGTGATTGTATCTTCTTGATATTTATTTTGTCAAGCTTACTGAAGTATAAAAAGTACACCAAAGTGTCTGAACTCTTTCTTTGAAACATTAATAAGCTGTGAGCTTCTCAAGGATAAAGATGAGGAAAAATGTATTACTTGTTAGTGTACAAGTCAATAAGTTTTGATAAATGTATACAGTGTAGTGTAACTGTCACCACCAGAATCCAAATATAGAGCATTCTGATTGCCTCAAAAATTTCCCTCATGGTTCTTTGCAGTCAATGCCCTAACCTCATCCTTAACATCTGGCAACCAATTATCTGGTTAAAATCCCTATAATTTTACCATTTTCAGAATGTGACGTAAATCAGTACACAGAGTATGTAGCCTTTTATGTCTGGTTTCTTTTACGTATCACTGCTGTTAAGATTCACCCACACTGCTGCAGAGAATATCATTATATAACTAAACATCATTTCATAATGATAAAAGGGTCAACTAATCAAGACATAATACTAAATATTTATATACCTGATACCTAAATATATAGGTATATGAACCAAATCTAATAGAAGAGCAAGGAGAAACAAACAAGTCTACAAATAGAATTAGAGATGTCTATGCCCCTTCCTTCAAAATCATTAGAAGCAGACAGAAAATCAGTGATAATATAGTGGACTTAAATGATGCTATCAACCAACATGAACACTCTGCCTAACAATAGCAGAATTCACATTATTTGCAAGTGCACATAGGGATTTATCAATTAGACAATATTCTGCGCCATAAAATAAGTCTTAAAATTTAAAAGTATTCATGTCATACAACATATGATCTCTGCCTGCAATGGAATTTAATTAGAAATCAATAATAGAAAGATACCTGGAAGATCTCCAAATATTTTGCAAAAAATTAATACACTTCTAAATAACTCATTGGTCAAAGAACACTTAAACAGAGAAATTTTTTAATATTTTAACCCAAATGAAAATGAAAACATATCATAATTTGTAGGATGTCATCAACACAGTACTTAGGAGGAAAATTTATAGCACTAAATGCCAATATTAGAAAACAAGAAATAAATGACTTCAGATACTACCTTAAGAATCTACAAAAGGAAGACAAGATTAAACTCAATAAGCAGGAGAAAAGAAATAATAAAGATCAAAAAGGGAATCAATTAAATAGAAAAGTAAAAACAACACAGAAAATTACTGAAATTAAATGCTGATTCTTTGAGAAGATCAATATCACTCTAGATTCTACAGATATTAAAAGGATAATAAGAGAACATCTGAGCAGGAACAGATGGCATAACTGGTTAATTCTACCAAATATTTAAGACAAAGATAATCCTATACAAACACTTCCAGAAAACTAAAGAATAATTTTTTTTGTACTCATCCCTTGAAATCAGCACTGTCCTAATATCCAAACCAGACAAAAACATCACAATAAAAAAAGAAACTATAGACTAATAGCCCTCACGAATATACATGCAAAAATTTTAAGTAAAAGTTTGGCAAATCAAAACCAAACATATATATAAAGGATAATATATTAAGTGAGATTTATCCTAGAAATGCAGTAGTGGTTTAACATTCCAAAATCAACCAAAATCATATATTAACAAACTAAAAAAGAAAAAAACATGATTATCTCAACGGAAGCAGAAAAAAATATTTGGCAAATGTCAACATCCATTTCTAATAAAAACTATTCAAGAAATTAGGATTAGAAGAAACCTCCTCAAAGTGATAAAGGACATCTACAGGTAACAACATAATGGTGAAACACTGAATATTTTCTTCCTAAGATCGGGAACAAGACACTACCATTCAGCAATGTACTGGGAATTTTAGCCAGTGTAATCAAGCAAAAAAAGAGTAGGGGGGAAGAAAGAAAGGGCCTCCAGATCTGAAAGGAAGAAGCAAAACTGTCTATTCACAGAGAACAAGATCATCTGTGGAGAAAACCCAACGGAATCTACAAAAAGGCTACTAGAATTAACAAGGAAGTGTAACAAGGTAATAGGATACAGAATCAATACACAAAATCAATTGTCTCTCTACAAACTTGCAATAAATAATCAGAAATTGAAATTTAATAAAATAATTTTAAAAGGATCAAAAATATTAACTACTTAGGGGGAAATCTGACAAAAATATGAAAGATGTGTACACTTGAAAACTATGAAACATTTGCTGTGAGAAATTAAAGAGTGTCTGAAAAATAAAGGTTCATAAGCCAGGTTTGTCACTCAAAACACTCAATGTTATTAAAATGTCAATTCTCCCCAAGGTGATCTATATATTCAACACAATCCCAGTATGCCTTCTTGTAGAAATCACCAAATTGACTCAAAAGTTCATATGAAAATGCAAAAGAACTAGAGGAGCCAAGATAGCTTTGAGTAAAAAGAACAAAATTGTGGTAATATCTACTTGATTTCAAGATAAATTATTCTTCATCAAAATTAAAAAGGCCCACACTTCAAAAGACTTCCACTGGCTTGGAGAAAATATGCAAAGCGTCCATTTGATAAAGGACTTGTATCCAGAATAAATAAAGAATATCAAAAATCAGTAAGAAGTCAAATAACCCAATAAAAAATGGGCAAATGATTTGAACAGATGGTTCATTAAGTAAGATGTGTAGATGGTAATAAACACATGAAAAGATGCTCAACATGCCATGAGGGGAATCCCAACTAAAACCACAATTAGATATCACTACATGCCTAATAGAATGGGTAAAATGAAAAAGACACAACATACCAAGTTTAGCAATGATGTTGAAAAACTAGAATTTTCATACACTTCTGGTAAGAAAGTAAAATGGCACAACTACTTTGGAAACCACTTTGATAGTTTCTTAAAAAGTTCAAGATACACATACCATATGATCCAGCCATTCCACTCCTAGGTACTTGATCAAGAGAAAACATGTGTCCATACAAAACCTTGTACATGAACAGCTATAGGAATTCCATTAGTAATAGCCCAAAACTGGAAACAAACCAAATGTCAGTTAACAACAGGTAAGTAGATAAACTGTAGTATATTTATATAATGGAATATTACTCAGCAGTAAAAAGGAATACACTATTGATACATACTACAGCATGAATTAATCTCAAAATAATTATGTTTTATGAAAGAATTTAGAAGCTATCCCTCCAACCCCAAAATAAGTACATGCTGTATAATCCATTCACATAAACTCTAGAAAATGGAAACTAATCTGTGATGACAGAAAGCAGGTCAGTTTTTTCCTGGAGAGGAAAGAAGAGAGGGGATTGAAGGAAGATATTACAGAGATATAGGAGAAAACTGGGGTCGGGGGTATGTATATGTTCTACGTTCTCTATCTTGATTGTGACTATGGTTTCACAGATATGTTTATATGCCAGAACTTATCAAACTGTACAGTTTAAATTCTTGCAGTCATAAATAAATTTATTTTTTTAAAAAATTCTTGCAGTCTTTTGTATGACAACTTTGCCCAAATTTTATACATACACACACACACCAACAAATGGAGTCTACATTTATGGAGTTTACATTTATGTTCTCTAAAACAATACATAGTTGTAACTATTTAAAATACTATTTTAGGGACTTCCCTGGTGGCACAGTAGTTAAGAATCCGCCTGCCAATGCAGGGGACCCGGGTTCGAGCCCTGGTCCGGGAAGATCCCACATGCCACAGAGCAACTAAGCCCATGTGCCACAACTACTGAGCCTGCACTCTAGAGCCCATGCTCCGAAATGAGAAGCCACCGCAATGAGAAGCACGCACACTGCAAGAAGAGTAGCCCCTGCTCACCGCAAGAAAGCCCACGCACAACAACGAAGACCCAACTCAACCAAAAAATAAAATAAATTTATAAAAAAGTAAATAAATAAATACAATTTTAAGGTCTTACAAGAAGTCATTACAGGGCAAACTATCTCAAAATAGAAAATGTCATGTACAAAACTAAATGTTTATAGAAAGTAGAACAGGATATAGAAATATGAAAATATTCTAAACTACCGATGCCTTATAAAAATAAACTCTTTGCCTTTAAAGTCAAGCACCCGTAAGGCACTTATGGCAAGAAAAGAAAAAACAATTTTATCCAGAATATTCCACAAATGAAATCAATGTCATACCTTTTAGACTAGGATGTGGAAGACAAAAACATTGTGACTTCAGCAAGTACTTGTTTTCCTCCTCTAGACTATGGGGAAAATTAAAACTAACTCATGGAATTGAAACTGTTACATTAAAGTGTTTATGTAATATGCCTGTTATAGTCTGGTAAAATAACCAATGTTCAGTAAACATTAGTTCCTTCCTCCATCTCATTAAGAAAATATAAAGTCACACTTGCATAACCACAAAGAAAATGTTTGTGGTAGCAAGAGAAAATTGTGTAATATACATTTTGTTGATCGAACTGCAACCTCTGAATTAAAGGAGCAAATTTTGCACAATATTCTAAATAAGACTGTGTTTCTCAAAGTTAAAATAAACTTCAAGCAAAATCCCTTTTGAAGTCCGTATAATCTCAGCTCACAGTAAGAGAGAATATTTGTAGTGGAAAGCTGAAAAGGACTATGGGTAAAGCCCTAGTTCTCCAGGGCTTTTTAGGATCTACATCTAAGGATATCACATCAGATACCAGAGAGAGAAAAGAAAATTTTTCAAGTGAAAAAGAAGAAAGTTACATTTGCATAATATTTTAAACAATCTAGCATGATCTGACCTTGGTGTAAGGTTGTATTATTTGAAGAAAAAGAAAAGTAAGCTCACGACAAATTTTGTTAATAACAGAACATAGCTCATACCTAGATACTCAATGAGGGAAAATTTATTTAGTAGGAAAATGAGCCCAAACTGCTTGGAATTTCCTAAGTAATAAATACCTGAGATATTACTGAACCTGTAAAATTCTAAATTCAAGTTTTAAATTCAAGTATCTTAGAAAAGAAAAATAAATGTATGATGGGAACAGTACATGTTAAGTTCATTCTACTGAATATTCTTAAAGGCTTTTATTCAAGATAGTTCAGTGTGTGTGTGCGCGCGCGCGCGCACACGGACGCGCGCGCGCGCACACACACACACACACACACACACACACACACACACACACAGGCCTTAATTCAGCCTCATAATATAACAGGCACTACTTACTTCATCTGTGCCTCCAAATCTTTACTGCAAATATAGGTTGTAACTATCTACTTCCAATATCTCTTCCTTAACATATAAAGAAATCAATTACTTGTGGCCTTATTGTTTAAAAAGATACAAATTTTGGTTTACAAAACCAAACTCACTAACATAGTTTAAAAGAGTAATTATCAATCCATTTTCACTGGTCTTTGTAAAAGATGAAACCCCTAGCCTGGAGTGACTAGGATGGTGTTCCTCAAATTGAGTAATATAAACTCATTCTACAAACATGAGTTTGCCTAAGCATAAGTAGAGCTCTTGTCCAGTCTATGCCCTGAGATTTCAGAAAGGACGCCTATGTGAAAATGTCTTGTAATGAGAGAATTTAATCTATTTATTTTTTATTGTAATTACTATTATTTTGCATTTGTTTGTACTATCATTTTTTGTTTTTAATTTACCAAACTTTTTCTTTGCTTGATTTTTGTCTCCTTTCCACCTTCAATTGCTGTGATTACATTTTCTGTAGTCATTTTACTCTTGACTTATTTAAAAATGGTTTTAGTCCTTTCCTCACAATATTTAGGTTTAAATTTTAATCTGCACATTTCCTTTAACAATATCTAACTGTAATCATTATTTTCTGCCTTTCTCCTGAATAAGAAACTTAAAACTTTACCACTAGACACGTTATTACATTTTTTTTCTAGTATATATACTTGGTTTCAATGTCTTTTTAAGCTTCACAAAATTACCCATCACTATTGTTATTTTTATCAATGTATCTTTCTATCGACTCACATGCTTCTTGTATCTTGTTGCTTTTTCTCTATTTTTCCTGAATCAGATGTTTTATCAGTTATTTCAGTGACAGCCTGTTAGTGGTCAAATCTCTTAGACTTTATCTGAAAATGTCTCTATTGCTGCACTATTCCTATATAAGTTCAGCTGTGCACAGAATTTTAAACATTTAGAGATATTACTCCATTTTCTTTCGGCTTCTTTTGCTGCTTATGAGTGTTCCAAACTGAGTATAATTGTTCTTTTGTAGGTAACCTGTCTCTGCTCAGTTTAAGATGCTTACTGTTCTTGGTGATGGATGTTATATATACATATAATTTATACATATTATATATCTAATATACATATTAAAAATCCTGCTTGAGACTCAGTGTACTTCCTCAATCTGATGACTTTCTTTAACAGTGGAAAATTCTCAGCCAGTTTTTCAAATATTTCCTTCCTGCCATTAATTCTTCTCAATCTTTTCTTGTATCCTTTGTATCTCAATCTATCCTTTTTCTCTCTTTCTGTGCATTCTGGTAAGCTCCTCAAACTTATTTTCAGTTCTCTTAATTCTTGTCCTAGTTTTGTCTGATCTGCTATATAATTATTTTTGAGGGTGTATTTTAACTTAAATTTCAAAAACTATTTCTAGAAGTTCTATGTGGTTCTTTATCAAATCTGCCAGTTCTTTATATAGATATAAATATACAGATATAGATATATAGATCCTATTACCTCACTGTAGTTTCCATCCTGTCTTTCTCTCTTGGATTTTATTTCCAAATCTCTTCGAATTCTTACATTTCCGTAAGTTCTTTGAGGTGGTAATCTTCCTATTTGTGTTTCTACTGAATCTACTTTACAGTAAATTGTTTCCTTGTGTGGCTTGTATTTTGTTGTTGTTATGAACTCATCTTAATCCATATTACCTTTTCTACGAGTCTTGCGACTCTGAGTTGTAGAAACGTTTCCATTTTGTATTTAATTCAGCTATTAATCTCGGGAGTTTCACTGGTCAAGGAAAGAATGCTAATTTCTCAGCTTGAAACTGCCATACAACGTAAGTAGTGTGAATGTGGGCTTTATTTGTGGATAATGCTTGGGGTTTCGATTATTTACAGAAGAATTATTTTCTCCTCATCCTCAACTCCAAACCCTTATTTCTCTGTTCCACTGAGGAGTTTTTCTAGGGGCCTTTTAAAAGTGCAAAGCCCTTTATGGTTCCGGCTTTACACTAGGGTTTCAGTTGCAACTCCCCAACTCTTGTTAGCCAGGACCACATTCTTTAGTGTTAAATCCCTAGTCCCTGGACTTTACCCTTTAGGTAGACCACAGGGGCCATCTTGGTCTGTCACAGTACCAAGTAACACACTGGGCTTTCTGGCTCTGAGTTTGTTTTTTATTTCTAGCTCCCGTGAATTGCCCATTATTTCTTTTAAGCTTGACTAGAGTAATGTAATGTAGAGGCAGAGCTAAGATGTATTAGCTTAGTTTGTCATGAGACTGAGAAGTGTTCTGAAACATCTTTTATAATCTTACTTCTTAATATCTTCTGTTTTCTTGTTTCCATCCTACAACTCTTGATCTTATCTAACTTTATAAGGTCATCCTTATTTCTCCCACAAATTTTATTACTAATAACTAAGTACCTGATAAAGATACTACAGCCAAGCCACAGAGCACACTCTGCAGGCTCCACGTGCGTCCTATTTGCCTTCCTGGGAGACTCAACACTCCATCCACCCGGCCCAGGCCCCGGCCCCAGCAGCAGTCCTGGCCACAGCCCTCGGGCGTCCCCCAGGGTATTCAAAAGAAAACATTTCCTGACAAGGGCTTAGGTGAGGGGGCCAGCTCTCCCATCACAGGCTGCCGGCCTTGGGCTGAGTCAGAAAGAGAGCAATGTCCTGAGGCTGCTCCTCAGGGGCCGACAGCCACAGTCTCCTGAAAAGAATTCTAGACCCCTCACAGCCACCGGGAAAAACAGCTGGCCCCAAGGATAATAGTTTGGGTTGCTGTTGCCTTGGACCTGGCAGACATCGGCTTGGGCCCCAGGGGTTCCTCACCAGAAGTCCGCGGCGCTGCCCCTTCGGCCTCCGTGAAGGCTATGGATTTCCGGCCGCAAACGCGCAGTTCACTCGCCGACTCCGGTTTGAGGAGTCACTCAAAGCCTTTGGGGCAGAGCCCGTTCCCACACTTGGTAGGGCTCCTGAGGCGAGGCGGCTGGTGCGAGGCGTTGAGGGTTGCTAGACAGGTGGCAAAAGCCAAACTCTTTCCGGACAAGCCTGGAAAACGGGGCCGCTGCCACGCGCTGCACGCAGCTGTTTCTCATCCCCGTACTCCGCAGCCGCCCTGTGGAACGCCCGAGATCCCGCGAGATCGGGCTTCCAATGGGAGACGTGGTCACTTCCGCTTTTCTGAGAGACGCTCTATGAATATGTATAAAGCACATATATTATTTCTGAATGAATACGTGTATTCAGAAATAATTAATATACTTTCCAGACACTATTCGTCTTGTAAAAATATTTACAAACGCTTTATGGATGAAGAAAACCGCACAGAGGAATGAAACGCCTGAACAAAGACTACCTTGAACTCTTCGGAAGAAGAGACCTTTTCAATACATATTGAAGTATTTCCAACTGGCCTTATAACTACTCTCGCAAGAGACATCTATAGGTTCTTTCTCAGTAATGTCCCAAATACAGTGACAAAATTAGAATATTCTAGCTTTTAGTTCAAATCCAAGTCCCAAAGGGTTCACTAAAACCTGTCCCCAAAATGACCCAGGGAAGGCTTCATCAGGATTATATTCAGGAAAACTTTCTTGCCACGCAAAAAAAGGATATAACAAGTTGTAAAAATCTGGCCTTTGCTGTTTACTACCCCCCAACCAGGTCTGAATTCTGTGCTTTCATATATAAGGGGAAAAAAATCTTCAAAAGGGACTTTCTAGAAGTGTAACTGTACCCTTTTTTCTAGTGTTTTTCTAGTGTTTTATTTTTGTTTATATTTATAGCAAAACATATCTCCAAGCTTGGGTCTTTCCGGAAATCTTAATGCTATTAGCCCTTTTTGGTTTATGAGAAAAATAAACACAACTCTCATATTTGCAGGGCAAAGCCATGGTAGCTAGCTTGAGATTTGGTGGATACTTACACTGTACCTCTTTGTTTCCATAGAACTGAGAGATCTGAAAAAGCTGTTCTTAACAGCTGGGAGGGATTGGAAATGGGACAAGTCTATCTAATCACAATTTTGGAGCTCACTTCACAACAAGGAAGGTCGCATATCTATGTCCCTAGCAGCTACTAATGTAGGTCTGTTGAGATTTTTTGCAGATAACAACAGGTAAGAACCCAGATAAGGCTTCAGGTGCAGTGGTAACAGAGCTGCCCTTCTGGGCATAATGGGCTGCCTGGGACTTTTTCCCACTGGTAACAGCAGTATCTGAATCACATTTTGTCTTTTCAAATAAATATAGATTTCGTTATGTAATCTGCCCTTTTTCTTAATTTCTTTTTTTTTCTTTTGTTACACAGTAGTGACAGTTTGAGGTTAAAAACCAATACAGCACTTATCATTACATCTTAATTTCAGTAAAAAGAAATGAGAAGGAGGTCTTTATGTAAAATACACCTATTTATTTATCTTTCAATGCCACTAGCATGTTTCTTAAAAAGATCTGATTGAAAAAATTAGTTGTTTCTCAATCTGCCTTTGTTCTAATGCTAGTAAATCCCAACTATACAACATAATGGTGTGTGCATGTAATAAATAACCAAAGCAAAGAAATATAAATTCAGCCTATTGCTTGGATCATGTGTACTCAGTACATTTGATGTCTGCATTCATTATTTTATTAATCCAGTCATGTACGCTTTCAGTAAATATATACTAAATGTGGAACATGCACCTGAACTTACTGGGTGTTAGATAAAAACATTTCTAACATCAAGGACCTTATAATTTCAGGAGAGACATAGATAAGTATACTAACAATTACCAAAAATAAAAACTAAAAATATGATTTCTAAGATAGAAACATGCTTAGGATTCTCTTGAGGACAAATAAAAACATCCTTCGAATTCATCTTGGGGACAGAAGGGCATGTTGATAAGCTTGGCAGAAGAGGTAGCAATTGAGAAAGATCTCAAAATTTGCAGTCTTGTGTGGAGCATAGCTTTCAACTCAGCCAGTGTCACTCCTCTTGAAGAGATTTAGATTTGTGTGGGGTTTCCAGTTGTCACAACGTTTGGGCCCAGTCCTACATATGTTTTGTGGAAAAGGGCCAGGTATGTAAAATGTCAATTTTAATATTTTTTAATATTTGGACAGTCTTATAGATAAAAACCCAACTATTAATCATCTGAACTTTAAACTCAACTCTGTTTTATATATAAAAACAAAAATAATTTTTGCATAATTTATTCACTGAATTTTCCAGAATTAACATGACTGTGTAAATAGAGGAAAGATTGGAAAATGTATTTTGGAAATTCTTCCAAGGATAGTCCATCATTCCATCAAAAACAGCACTACTTGTGACATTGGTGAACCCAATATGACACTCTTATCTGTCTGCATTAGCAACTGTTTCACTATAATTGAATCTCTGTGTATATATGTATGTATGTATAGTATCTTCGAAATGTGATGTTAAAAAAACACTAGACAAAATTCAATTCAAAATTGAAAATCCAGATTTATTTACTAATATTTGATGCATGCATCTATGTCATTATATCTTCAAATAGATCATCCCTAGCATATATATATTGAAATATATGTTATTTAAAACTCCTTTTATTTGTCCTATATATTACTGTTAGAATTTTATATTGACTTTAACTTATGTTGAGTTATAACTACAAAAAGTAAAATGCACAGATCTTGAATGTGTATTTCGATGAGTTTAACAACTATAAAATCCATACATTTAATACTCCATCAAATAATAGAACATTTCCATCACTCTACTCACCTCATGTCTCTTTATTCTCAATCCCCGCCCTTTTCCACTCCCAAAAGCAACCAGTGTTCTGACATCTAATCCCATTGATTAGTTTTGCCTGCTCTTGAATATCATACAAATGGAATCACAAATAATGTACTCTTTTGTTCCCAAATTTACTCAACATGGTGTTTTTGAGATTCAGTCACGTTGTTCCGTGTATCCATAGTTTGCTCCTTTTTACTGCTGAGCAGTATTCCATTTTATAAATTTTCAAGTTTTGTATGTAGGCAGGTTATATTATCTATACACTTTATGTCATGATAGTAAAGGGGACCTTTCAAATATTTGTTATAAAGGAGGTTGGGGGTGGCGATTGGGTGTGAGAGACTGAGAACTAATGGTATAGTGGTTAACAGCACAGAATTTATAAAAGAATCATCTAAGGTTGGAATGCATTTCCTGATTCACTTGCCCTTTGACAGCAATTCATCTAAACTATGTAAGCCTCGGTTAATTCATCATGCAAGCTAGGGATCCTCATAATCCCTACCTCACTAGGCTGATGCAAGGATTAAATAAAATACCTTAAGTAATGTATGTATGCCTGACACACATTTAGCACTCAATTCTTTGAGCATATGTTATGGTAGAAAGTGGTCCATTAAGTATTTGGATGACTTTTAAGACTTACCTCTTTCTGAGTATATCCATCTGCAATCAAATATGCCCACTGACTAGATTTCCAAACTGGCCACTAGTAGGATTTGGTTACTTTCCTAGAAGGAAGTTTACAAAAACTTCTACCTACCTCATACCAGCATCACTGGGTGCCTGCAGCTCAGATTACATTTTTGAAAGGAGATGCCTCTCCTATCATGAGTCAAACTGGAAGGCAAGGTGGAACTTGGAAAACAGGAGATAAGCTTAGGCTAGAAGTGACAAAGGAATCCCTGAGGTCACAGGTGGCGTAGCCCCAACTCCTATAGGGATTTGAAAATGAGATCAAACTAGCCATAAATAATTCCTTTGCCTTGAGGAACCTCTGAAAAATATATATCAGTCAGGGGTCAAAGTCAGGACCGACTTTCTGGTGGCAGCGTAGGAGCAAGAATAGTTTTGTGTCTCTTTAGATGAGTGGCTTTTGCATAAATATAAGACTCGCAGAACATGTACAAAAACAATGTTGAGAGCTACTTGCCACTACCTCAGAACAAAGGGGAATGATGGGGAATACCCTTCACTGAAAGGGAAATTAAAGGTGCTAGTTTTTTATTCACTTCAAGCAGTATATTATACAATCTGGTACTGGGGAAGGGGTTGAGCTTTATTCCAAGAATTTTGAGCTTTCAGAAATCTGGGTCCTTTCTCATCTGGCCCAAGGACAATCAGAAATTCCATCAGGGGTCCAAGAAGGTACAGCAGGAGAAGTAGCACAAGTGTATGACCTGTTGCTTCAGAATATCCTAGAAAGAGACTGACAGGCACTTTTTCCATACTGAGCCACCTGAATCTAGCCTGATTCTTTTGGGGTGTGGTAAGATATGCAGGGTTCGAGCAGCCTAATTACACATAAATGGTAACCATTATTTAGAGGTTGAGCTGACTGTGCTGACCAGGTCAGAGTTGAGGCCACCAGGGAAAAATAATCCATACACTCGTTTAAAACATGTGGCTAATAGCTAATTGTTCACATAGAACTGACACTTAAATTCATAGAATTGTGATAAGTTCAAATTGTGATAAAACCAAATTGTAATATGGTTACATTGCAGAGTTTTACACAAAAGCCTAAAGGTATTCTCTACTTTAGAGCAGGGTTTGTCAAAATTTAGCAAGCACTGGAATCACCCAGATGGCTTGTTAAAACATGGATTGTTGGGCTTCCCTGGTGGCGCAGTGGTTGGGAGTCCACCTGTCGATGCAGGGGACACGGGTTCGTGCCCCGGTCCGGAAGGGTCCCACATGCCGCGGAGCGGCTGGGCCCGTGAGCCGTGGCCGCTGGGCCTGTGTGTCCGGAGCCTGTGCTCCACAATGGGAGAGGCCACAACAGTGAGAGGCCTGCATACCGCAAAAAAAAAAAAAAAAAAAAAACACATGGATTGTTGAGCCCCAATCTCAGAGGTTATGATGAGTAATACTTGGGCAAGGCCTGAGAATTTGCATTTCTAACAACAAGCATAACAAGGTCATGCTGATGCTCCTGGTCTAGGGAACCACACTTTCAGAATCACTGCTTAGAGGAATGCCTGTGGCCAAAGAAAGTCTTGTTAAAATGTAACTTTTGCTTGGAGGAAGGAACAATCCTGGGGACTCCTTACCAAATCAGGACCTCATGGGGAAAGTGGACTTTCAGATCCTGGATAAGCTCTAAGCAGAAATAAAATTTATTCTGTGCTCGAGTTCTTGTGATACTAAGCACCTTGCCTCCTGACTTCATCCAGTCCAAGCCTCCTGCTTCAACTAAGTACTACAAGTCACCTCCTGAGAGTTACCAAATTCTGTGCCTGTCTCTCTGGGCTAGGTTATAAATCTGGCCCTGGGGCTGTAGAACTTGGTTTCCAATGCTCTCCACCACCCCTGGGAACCATTATTTAAGCCAAGGACAGTCACTCTAAAGAGAGCACTTCTCCATGAGTAAATCTTAGGCTGAGTTAGCTAAACACAGAAAATCAGAACAATTCACAGTGTCTAATCTTTACAGTGGGTGAGAAAAAGTAGTGAATATGTTCTGTGAAACAATTTTTTTCTTGAATTAATTAATTTAGAAAATAATATAAGGTAATAAAGACAGACTTTTTTCCAGGATGATGGGAAAATATCTCCTATGCTGAAAAATGTCTCTATTTTATATAAAAGTATAGATCAAAATAGTAAGTCTCCATGCATTCATAATTTCTTTTTGAAGGGCACAAATGATCAAAGTCAAAGATGTTATTACAGTAATTTTTTCTTTTTATGCTAAGCCTTCAGCATCTACAACTGGAATTGCTTGAATAAATGGACCCATCACCTATGCATGTGAGAATCTGCATTCAAGAACAAATTATATTGGCTTTGGGACAAAATTAAACAATCAGTAATTCTTCAAACTTGCCTCAGTCTCCTCTGCCCCTATCTTGGAAGGCAGTTAAAGATAATGTTTATCTTTCTTTTCTTATTACCTGGAACCTATGCTCCACCTTTCAGGATAGAAGCTACATTTGCCAAGATCAAGATTCACTTGAACTTTAGGCCTTTTGTAATGTTGGCAAAAAAGTAACTTCCTATTTCCTATCAATAAAAGCCAACAAGGCTACTGAGACAGATACATATGGGTTGAATTTCCTTTCAAAAATAAATATTGGTTTAAATCTTAGATGAGAAAAGGTTGGGCTAATGCATCCAATTAGATTTCTGTGACATATGATGAAGCCACCACCATTTCCCTGTTCCCCTTTTACTTCCCCTACTAACAGTCACCTCCTGAACAAAGAGAGATATGCTTGATTCTTTCACAAAGAATCTGGAATATATCACTGGCTTTTTAATGGAGAATGAACTCTTTTATGGCCAAAAGAGGCCACTGAGTATACAATAGACAGATTTAAATTTGATCCTTCTTACCAAGTCAGGACAGGGTCAACCAGAGAAGGAGTTGTTGATCTTGACGTTAAAAAAAAAGTTATAAATCCCTAGCTTGTAACTCAAGGGACTGTATAAGCTCATCCTTGAGCTAATGATAGAAGGAATTTAAAAAAAAAAAACAAAAAAACTATTTTCCATTTTGGGGAAAATATCCAGAAAAAAAGAAAGATCCCCTAAGTCACTAGAGTAACTTGTTCTTCATTCTTTAGTGTTGGGTTTAGGATTTTTAAATTGAAGTTATATTTTCTGTTATACTCCCTTTTCTCAAATGTTGTCCTACAGATGTTTAGAAAAAGCTACAAAGCCTGAAACAATAATCTGGAAGATTTTTCTTTTTGAAAAATTCATACCACCATTTCTACCCTTTAACTTTCTACTATCCATTCACTACCCCAGCACATTTTACGTAAAGACAACATACAAAAAACCTTTTGATCTTTCTTTCCTCATGCCCCAGCCAGTTTACCTTACCCTGCTGAGGTGCAGAGTAACGAACGCAAGATTCAGAATTCAGAGGACCATATTCAGGTCCTGGCTCTGCCACTGACTACCTAGGTGACCTGGCCCAAGTTGCTCTGTTGAAAGGAACAAGTAAAATGTTGTCTGCATACTGTTCTCATGAATACAAAGTGCTATATATACATATTATTACTGCTACCGAATTGAATAAGAGACTGTACCTCTGATGGAAGCCATGGCATACAAATTGCATCTGCAGCCTTTGGAGCCATGGTCAAGAAACAATCACAGAAAGTTACAAGTGGAACATTTATTTTTACTGGTGAGGAAACTGAGACCTGGAGACGTTAAATCACTTACCAAGGTCATCAGGCTAGAATTAAAACCTTTATGTCTCCCCCCTACACCACTTTACTGGACACTCGCCTGGCTAACTGGTTTCGTGGAAGAAGGATAAAAAGGAGAGGAGGAAGAAATGACTTTGCAGGATAAGAAAGAAGATATGTGTGGAAGGAGTAATAGAACATAACCAACAACCCAGGGTTGTCAGTGCTATAAAGGCTGAAGAACACCTAGGTACCCATGTCCTAATGAAGAGAAAGGAGATATGGTGGGAGCTAAGAAAGATGATTACCTCTGGAATGTCAAGGTAGGATAAAGAAGAGGAGATGGAAAATCTGTAATCTATGAGATGTGTGTCTGAAAGAAATCACCTTGGTAAAGAGGCAGAAATAATAACTGAGTCTGTCGAATAATATCAAGAGCAAATTTGATATTTTGAATACACATATCACATATTTACCTTAAGAATCAAGCAGTCATAAAGCAATTATACTCCAATAAAGGTGTTAAAAAAGTAATAAAAATTTTAAAATTAGAAAAAAAGAATCAAGCAGTCAAAGTTGCTAATATTCTCTCTTCTGTACAGACTAAAAGAGTCCACTAATCTTCCGAATCAAAAAAAAGTAAAATTGTTACCTTATATTTGAGGAAATAACTTTCTTAAAGCAAACTTAGGTGAATGAAATAGCACTAATTCTCAGTTGTATTTAGACCCTTTGGGACTTGACAAACCCTTGTTTGCATACTTGCTCCAACCCTTACTTTAGAACCTTAGACAAGGTACTTAATCTTTCTGAGCCTCCATTTTCACATCTACAATATGGGAATGATAATAAGCCTTTGCAGAGTTTGTACAAGTGTTTTGATAAGATTACACTGCCAAGCAAAGAGTCTGGTATATAATGAGAATGCTGGGTGTGCTTCAGAAATTCTAGGTCCCTTTTTAAGTTCAAGAAAGAAATGATCCTAGAGAGAGAAAACGAATCCAAGCTCAGATTCTTAGGCTATTAAGCAAAAACTATTCCAAGCTGTGTTTCAGTTTATTATAAGGGAATCAAGAAGGATACCAAATTTTTAATATAATGTGTTGTTTACAATATAACAGTCATTGTATTAAGCACTTTGAATATCATCTCCTTTAATCTTCACCACAAATTTGTGAAGTTGACATTATTATCCCTATTTTAGATGAGGAAACAGACTCAGTCTAAGTAATAGTACGTTATCAGGAGTAAAGTAGGGATTCCAGCCCAGGTCTGAAGAGAGAAAAACCACATCAGTATTTTCTTGTCTTTACCTCATGCTATATGTCCAACTGTATATAGCATCACACGAGTGGTATAAAAAATGTTTTCTTTTGAAGAAAAGTCTTAATTATATACTTTTACACAAACAGTCTTCATTCAAAAACCAGTTTCAACTTTTTCCTGAATTTAAGCTGCCTGCGTCTGCCTGTGGCAAAGGGAACCCTGCAACTGAATCTCAGCTTCTTCCACTTTCAGCTAGATTTTCCTCCCTGGATTGATGTGAGATCATTATAAGGCAATCGGTGCCAAAGACTTTTGTCAGTGTTCCACTGCCTTGGCTTAAATAAACACTTCATGTAAACGAGGGGCACCGGGGAGGAAGGGGCACTCACTCACTCACACAGATGCACTGTTGCACAGACACACAACCTCACAAAGACACACTTTGTCATGGTTCGCTTGGAAAAATCCAAATGAAAAAGGAGGAGGTGGATGAATAATAAAGCAAAGGAGAAAAGGGAACTAATTTAGGGATAATGAGTGCAAGACTGCCTCAATAAAGAAGAACAACCCTGTGTCATTAGGTGGCAAGCTTAGCCTTCGGGCAAGATTACACTTCGAAGCCCTGCTCCAATTACCTGTTTTTAAGCATAAGTGAAGGGGAAATATAAAGGAGGGGGGAAAATACTTTTTTTCCCTAAACTGTAGTAACATTCAGAGAGAATTAACTGTTGCTTTCACAAAGAGACTCTTCTCACGATTACAACTATGAAAGGTGAGAATCCACCATCCCCATGTGAAACATACATTTGGTCAGCAGATAGAATCCCGTTTCTTCCAATAGTCCAAAAACAAACTGAGGAGCAATGAAAGAGTGTCCCCACATTTGCATCTTGCCCCAACATCTGGGAATTTCAGAAGCCTTTGAATAAAGCAGCAAGCCTCCATCTGAGGTGACCTGCTCGCAGCATGGGTCAGTTCATGAGAATGAGGCTCTTTTGCCACTAGGACTAATGACAGGGCTGGAAAGCCTGCTGATGAGAAAGCCCTGAGCCTGGGACAATGCATACAAAAGCCTGGTTAAGGAGCGCTTCCAAAGTCATTCCTTCCTCACCCTACCAGCAACCACTATGTATAAAGTTAGGGGTGGGGTAGAAGGATAAAGATGATCAAGGAAAGGGAACCATAATAAGAGGTTTATCTCTGAATGACTCAAATTTCTCCCCTTCCCAGATATCAACTCTATTACAACTGATTGCCCTATCTAATCCCAACCTAATTTGGGGGGTAATTGTTGGCTTTTACAAAGGTAAGCAGGAGATATTCTTTTCACAGTTGCCTGCTTTTCTCAAGTGTCCTGCTTCCTAAAATCCCCTTTAATAAGGATTACTTGCATGTAAGTCAGCTTCCTATTTTGATGCCGTAACAACAGCGTTCCTTGTAATCTGGCTAAGTACAGGCTATTTTTAAAACCATGTAGCTAACAGGTGTGTACTTCCTGCCTACAGGTGAAGTTGGCAGCTGACCCCCAGATTCCAAAATATGTGTAAGTATTACCTCCAGGGAGGGTTAGGACTCATTTCCTTTCCTCACACTGTTTCCCACAGGGAAAGCAAAATTTGAGAAGGAAAATCTTTCAGATGACCTAGATATGCTCATCCTTGCCTTGTGTAGAAGAGGCAAAATGGAATCACCTTAGAAAGAAAGATTTCTCCATGTGAATGTGTTTGTCAGCCTCAGATAATCGCATAAAATATAAACCAATATTTTTTTCAAGGTTAAACAGTAAGGTTTATTTCTTACATAAGGACACTCCTTCAAGATTGAGAGAGGTAGCTACCTTGCCTAATACATAAAAACAAGCTAAAAGAGTCAAACAAAATGAGAAAACACAGAAATATGTTCCAGAAGAAAGAGTAAGATAAAACACCAGTGGGGAAAAGAAAAAACCAAATGAAACAGAGATATATAATCTCTTAAACAAATATTTTTAAATTCAAATTTCAAATCATCAGCAGATCCTTCTAAATTATAAAAAACAAAGGTCTTATAATTGCTTTTTTATAGTTATTACTTGGTGAAGAGATATTAATTCCAAAATATGATTTAGGTTGGTGCTTCTCAAACTTTGGAGCCTATCAGAATCTTCTTGAGAACTTGATAAAAACAGAGTGTCCAGGCCTACTATACTGGGTCTCTGATGCTTTATTAGTTCTCCAGGTGACTCTAATATACACCAGCTTGAGAAACTCTGGCTTAGACAAATGTTAAGTACGTACTTAGGCTGACTCTACCCACATCTCCTAATGGTGTAGCCTCTTCGACTCCTGGCTCCATCTGTCTTATTTAGAACAGAACCTCCCATATGTTAAATCAGTCTACCCTTAATTTCACAGCCTCACAAACCATTCTAGGAATGGGGAAAATGGACCAAAAATGACTCAAGATGGCAAGTGCCTTTTATCTACTGTGTACCTGTCACTGATGCTCCCAAGCCTCTATCTCCAGTCCTGGTCTCTTTCTCTGAAGATTAGGTGCTATATATCTACTCAACCTGGATATATGGTAGGCTCCTGAAAGAGCATGTGGAAAGCCAAGCTCTTCATCCGTCCCCTCAAAAGCCTGCTCTTCTACCTGTATTCCCTATTCTGAGATATAAAGAGGATATAATCATTATCCTTACATAATTTTTTAATCATAAAAAGGCCATTTAAGAACACTTATAAATCAGTATAAAATTCCAGTAGAGTACTAATTTGTAAAGAACTTACATTTACAGCTATTAAGAACAAGTTTATAATTTTAACTCACAAGATAAGAACATGGGAGAATTTCTAAAAACTCTCTGGGCCCCATTTTCCTCAGCTCTGAAATGGGACAATCAATACTATATAACCAAACCTTAAAGTAAGTAATAAAATGAGATAATTTTTATAAAGTGCATAAGTGGGCATAGTAGATTCTAGTCAAATGTTAAGATAGATGGACTAATTAGTAAATTATTGATTCTAGCACAATAGGTATGACTCAGGACATTCAAGTAAAGGAAACAGCAAATCCACATCTCCATAGCCTAGGAATGAAAGGGAAAATGGTGTGTGCCATGTTTTTTCATTGAAGAAAAAGGGTGTTTCCTCTTGTCATTCAAGGTCATATCTAAAGAGAATATAAGAGAGGTTGGAATCATATACCTTAACTAATAATTTTAAAGGCAAAGTAGCAACATAAGTACTTTGCTATATTCTATTACATGAAATAAACTAATGCAAATATAGTAGGCCATGCTTCCTTCATTCTAAAATATAAGCATTCTTTTATTAAAAGACAAAAAGAACTAGAAAAAAAATCACTGGATTACAATGACTAACAATTTTCACTCTAGGTATATTATTCTATGATACTATATTCAATCACTAATAACATCCCTACATAATTGCTATAAATGTACTGCTTATTTTTAAATTTTCAAATGCTTTGTTTTATTACCAGTATCTTCTCTCCCAGACTATTAAAAAAACATTAAACTTAAATACTCTCAGTGGGGAAAAAACTTCCCAGGAATATATAGTACTACATTTTACAGCTCACAAAATTTTAAAAGCAGGCAGTGATAACAACTAAATAGGCCCCTAAAAGAAGAATTGGTACACAGTGTTCTGTCTTCCCAAGAGCAAGATGATGGCTGTGGCCCTGCAAGACAAACTGAGGTGATTAACTGAAAACAAGGGAGATTTAGACTCTGTGTCATGAGACATACATGGACCCAGAAATCCTTTTGTAAACACAGGGAGTAAGTCCGAATACATTTTAAAAAGTAGGATCTGTTCTCCATGAGGACTAAGTCACTCACTGGTAGTTTGTTGGGTACTTAATAAATCATATTTAGGTCTTTTAAACATATAGATGCCCAGACACATTATAATGAATCAAAAGAAACAAAAAAGAAGCACTTGTCAAATGTCATCTATGTGCCACATGCTTTGTTTACTAATATCATAGGACTTCATAACATCCCTGCCGGGGAATGTTATTAATCCCAGCTTGATAGGTAGAGAAGCTGAGCCTCAGTGAAGGCAATTAACCTGCGCAAGGTTGCACAGAGAGTTTGTGGCAAAGCTGAGACTCAAACTCATGTTTGCTTGACCCCCAAATCTGTTCTATTTCTACAATATGATTCCAACTTAACAGAATTTTTTCTAATTACCTGTTTTTCACATTTAACTTTGTTTTCTTACCTCTATGTATCTATTCTGAACCTTCTCACCCAAACACCACTTCCATTCATCTTATCATGAACAAAAGCATAACAAGCAATTTACACTTAGAGAGAAAAAAACTTAATGCTACTTTATGCTATTCAAAAAACGAATGTTACAAGAGGTTTTCACACAAACTATCATGCTTTTACTTCACTACAGGAAAGGAGGCTAAGGGATGACAGGTGTCCCTCCCAGAGAAGCAGAATAAGTAGTAAGAAGGGAATGAAATCAGTATGCCTATCACCTTACAAACATGGGTTTTTATCTTCCCAACAACCTTGCAAGTAGTAACCAGTATATCTATATTAAAGAGATAAGGAATTGAGGCTCAGAGTGACAAAAGTGATTAGTAATGTCAGTATTTTTTTTAACATCTTTATTGGAGTATAATTGCTTTACAATGGTGTGTTAGTTTCTGCTTTATAACAAAGTGAATCAGCTATACGCATACATTTATCCCCATATCTCCTCCCTCTTGCTTCTCTCTCCCATCCTCCCTATCCCACTCCTCTAGGTGGTCACAAAGCACGGAGCTGATCTCCCTGTGCTATGCAGCTGCTTCCCACTAGCTATTTTACATTTGGTAGTGTATATATGTCAATGCTACTCTCTCACTTCATCCCAGCTTACCATTCCCCTTCCCTGTGTGCTCAAATCCATTCTCTATGTCTGTGTCTTTATTCCTGTCCTGCTCCTAGGTTCATCAAAACCATTTTTTTTTTTTTTAGATTTCATATATATGTGTTAGCATATGGTATTTGTTTCTCTCTTTCTGACTTACTTCACTCTGTGTGGTAATGTCAGTATTTGAAGCCTCATTTGTCATTTTTCAGTACCCTTTTCTCTTGTCATGTTACCTTGCCTTTAAGCCATGTTTAACCCAAAAGAGACACACAAAAGGAAAAAAAAAAAGCACAGTGCCGTGAAAATGTTTAGATAGACCAATCTCAAAAGATGCCTCCTCTTTCAAAACATTTCTGATCCTCCCTCTTCGTCCCTCCTGTGTTAACTCGTGTGTTATGCACTTGATACATGCTACAGGATCCACAAAAATAAATAGCACATTTTTCCTGCCCTCAAGGAGCTTACAACCTAGGAAGGTGGGAAAAGATTACAACTAAATTGACTCTAATGTCTCAGAGCATACATCCAAATAAATTGAATGAATTAAAATATTAAATGTAAACTGAAAATATAAACTGGAAAAAATATGACTGAGCAAT
The DNA here is from genome assembly GCF_963455315.2 of Globicephala melas. Classification (NCBI taxonomy): domain Eukaryota; kingdom Metazoa; phylum Chordata; class Mammalia; order Artiodactyla; family Delphinidae; genus Globicephala; species Globicephala melas. The sequence goes on along the minus strand of NC_083319.1, from coordinate 71,269,212 downwards.
CATAAAATGAGGAAAGATTTGAGCTTAAAACACATGTAAGAACACACAGAGGAAAAAAGCTCTAATGTCTTTCTTTTCATGATATGTAATTTATATTCTTTTGTGAAATTCCTCTCCATAATTTTTGCAAATTTTTTCTTTTGGAGTATTCTTTTCCCTGTTGATTTGTAAGAATTCTTGATATTTTATAAATACACTCACATTTTGTATGCCTCGTATCTTAGATATATTTTTTTCCCAAATGACCGTTTGCTTTGGACTTTTGATGGTTTTTGTTTGTTTGTTTGTTTTTGCGGTACGCAGGCCTCTCACTGTTGTGGCCTCTCCCGTTGCGGAGCACAGGCTCCAGACGCGCAGGCTCACGGGCCCAGCCGCTCCGCGGCATGTGGGATCTTCCCGGATCGGGGCACGAACCCGTGTCCCCTGCATCGGCAGGCAGACTCTCAACCACTGCGCCACCAGGGAAGACCGATGATGAGTTTTTTATTGGATTTTTAATATTTGTGTTATGTTTAATCTTTTATATTATTCTTTCTTCCTTGGCTCTTATTTTATTTAGAAAGGTCTTTCTAATCCTGACACGAAATAATAGGTTCTCATATTTTTCAAGTTTTTGTAGAATATTTTTCTACATTTAACATTCTAATTAATCTGATAGTTATTTTGGTGTATGTTGGAAGGTAAGAATCCAATTTAAATCCAATTTATTCACAATTATTGCATGAAATATAGTTTCCCATTGATTTGACTTGCCATCAGTACTATATATTCAATTCTTATATATAGTAAAATCTCTTAGGTTTCTATTTTGTTCCATTGGCAACTTCTTCCTCCTCTCTCCTTTTCCTCTTTCTCCTCCACCTCCTCCTTTCATTCTCCTCCTTTTTCTTCCTTTTAAGTACCTCACACCATAGAAAGTTTTTGAGCGATAAAGTAATACAACTAGTCCCGATGTTTAGAATGATTCATTTAGGGACACTGTGTAGCTTGTACTGTTGACAGAAAAGACAGAAAACTACACCACTCTGGCTTAGGGTAGGGCCAGTGAAATGGAAAGGAGGGCAACAAATGTGAGACACCCTGGAAAGGAAAGCTGCTTGACGGAGCAATCATTTAGAGGTGGGGCATAAGAGAAAAGAGACAGTCGAAACGCCCCACAGACTTCTAATGCAATTGGCCAGAATGGTAGTAGTATTAATAAGAAATTGGGAACCCAGAAAAAGAAAACAGGTGGCTGGAGGAGAGAGAGAAGAAGATTTGGAAGGGACTGATGATTGATTCCACCTTACAATCCTGAATGAATAAACCCTAACCTAAGCTTGTGACTTTGAGATTAGTGTCACATCAACAGGTAAAGTAGCATTCAAGATGCAGAAGAAAAGCTTGCTATGCCTATGACCTAACTGAACAACCATTAAATTAGTAAGAAAAATATTCCACACACTCTGAGAAAACTTCAGTGTCATTTTACTTCCCTGCAGGAATGGGAAAAGATACAAAGAAACAAAATGCATGTTACAAATCATGATATTACAGAGTTTAGCCTTAGTTTTTCCTTCCCTCTTTGTTATACAAAATACTCTGAGACAAACCCATAAAACTGTAACATCCTGTTTTGAACATCACTGAGTTTTGGGGAACTAGTTGCTTCTCTTATTTAATGATAAGCAACAGTCTCTACGCAAAGTATTTCTCTTGAAAGCTTGTTGAAGCTACTGAGATTATCAGAAGGGGCATTTGGAGAAGGGGCATCTGAAGCACACTTTCAGCTTCAAAACCATTCACTTCCACCAGGGTTCTCTACTTCCTGGGTAATTTACATGCCACTGAATCCAATGCTCCTCAGTGAGATCTCTCCTTCATTGAGCAGCTGCAAAGCAAGGAGAAAGGATAAAGTGGGATCAGCGGACAGCGGGGAGAGATAAAAGCTTGACTAACTAAGGCTTCGGATGAAACTGTTATCTCCATTCGGTGAACCAGATGTTAACATTCCATCTCATTCATAGAGAGTTCTTTGATTGATTTGACAAAGGTTTGGAAGAATGTAATTCATTAGTATGAGGGCTTTGTCATGGTTCAGTAACCACTAAGCTCTCTTCATTTTGTAATCCTGGGCACACCTATGTAATGGTCCCTGATTTATTATAGTTACATTGTTTTGTCTTTAAAAGAGAATTCTTTATTTTCACTGGCCCGTAGATGAAAGTATGAGCTTTTAACTTTTTTCTTTTATTCATCTCAATTCTCTGATATTGACATATTTCTCCACTTTTGAATGACATCCTTTCTTCTCTTCTTCCTTATCTATAATCCTTGTTCATTCTCATCATATTTTTAAAAATTTCTATTGGCTTTCCCTTCCACTTACTACCTGATTCCCCCTTCCACTTTCACCAAAACATTATGACAAAGAAGGAAACAATAATAAATAAAAACCATAGCCAGGAGGCCTAGGCCCTTGTGCCAGCTCTGTTCCTAATTAACCATGTGACCTTGAACTAATGCTTTCACTTTTCTGGGAATATTAATTGAGGTGGTAAGACTTGGCCCATTTCATCTCTAAACCTCTGTTATTCTGATTCAAACAATATTAACAGACATTATCAAGTCAATATATACCCTAAGTTTTCTTTACTTGCTGCTGTGAATCAGCAAATGAATAACAACTGCAATGTTTGATATGGTAATCACTTACAACATGTAGCAATATGAATTTAAATTTAAGGTACTTAAAAATAAAATAATTTAAAAATTTAATACCTCAGGCCTACTAACCACATTTCAAGTGCTTAAAAGCTACATGTGGCTAGTGATTACCATACTGGACAGGGCAGTTAATACAGAACATTTACACCATCTTAGAAAGATTACTGGACAGCATTGAGTTAGAGCAACCTAAGTATGTATGAAACACCATGTAAAATCAGACATAGAAATTATAATCACTGCCTGCGAAAAGATTGCAATTAGGAGAAAAAATACAAACATACTCACAGTGTTTTAAAAATATATATATTGTTTATGGCTGCATTAGAGAGGATGTCAAAATAGAGGATATGACCTGGTTTCTTATCAGAGCTCCCTTGGCTTCAGTTCCCACATCTGTAAAATGAGGAGACAATACTGGAACACTTGTACATCCTCTTCTGGATTTAACTAAGATTCTATGATGCTTCTGGATTTATAAGTTTATATGATCATATTTAGTCTAAGAAATCATCAAAGAAATGGTAGGACTTAAGCTGGGCCTTGAAAGATATATGAGGTTGGGAAAGGCAGTGACATGAGGAGAGGTGTATGTAGAGGATGTGAATTAAAGACAAGCTGTACCAAAATAGCTTTAAGTCAACGGAGAAGTTCTGACAGTTTTGAGGAAGACTTAGGGACCATCAGTTAGGAATGGGACTTCCCACTTAGGCTGGGAAGTTTAACTCTAAACTAAAATCCTGTTCAACTCTAAGTGTCTTAAATTATGAGAGTATAAATTGAAGTATATGGGTAGAGTAAGAGTTGAGGGCACATGAAAAGAAGAAGGGGCAGAAATTATTTCTCAGGTTATGATATCCAAATCAATAAAAAGTTAGCTTGGATTCTCCTTCCCCAACCAACAGGGTGGTGCATGGGGGGACAATGAAGAAATGCAATTGGAGCAATCTTTTTTTTTTTTTGGAGCAATCTTAAGGACAAGGAATGTAAGAGGACCGTTAAGGTCTCTCCACCCTATTGAGGAATATTATATAAACATAAAAACACAACGCTTTGGCTATTTGAAAATCTTGCAACTTCCTCAAATGAATCTGAGCTTCAACTTAGACTAGATTGGCTCAGAACCGCTTGAAGCAAAGCTGTGGTCTCAGGGCTGAAAAACATGATTAAGTCATTCCAGAGAGCAAAACAGTATACTTTCCCAAGAGCAAGGAATGTGTTCCCTGCCTACTTAGAAGGATGTTCTTTCAACATGTCTACCTTCCTTGTGGGAACAAGTTTCAGAAGTCTGTAATCTCATCAAAGGGAGCCAAGTGGCAGAGACTCTCTCCACAGGGGGAGCTAATCATCAAGGCTTCCTTTCTTTTCTTCCAGGCTTTATTCATTGTTTTCCTGGGGACTAGTTTCCAAGCTATTGAAATTTCCCTTGATCCCTCTCAACCTTCAATCAGATTTGAGGAAGTGAAGATTTCCCCTGGATTCTTTCTTTTCAGCTCACCCTTTTGAATTAAAGGGTTCAGTCAGGTCTTATCACAATACATGGTCAGCCTAGCATTTGACATTTTGCAGTCTTAGACAAAAGTCTGAAATGAGTCTGGATGCAGAGGCCCCAAAATGGTTACCTTCATTAAGCAAATTTTCCTTCACATCTTGGCAAATAGTTCTGGATGTAAGGTAATCTGATGCCTTCAGGATGTATCAGGAATCTCCAAGACTGAACCACGTAGAGTAGGTTACACCCCAGCTAAATGATTCAAAGTCAAAACCCTCGGTTTAAAAGAAAGGGAGCCCTGTGGCAACCTCAGGAGTTTAAGCAAGTTTATTAGAGAGGTCACCGAGTCTGTACACTTTTATTCCACAAATCCACAGGAATGCCCTAACAGTCATTTTTGTCCTTATACAACAATGTGGCAATCCTGACTTCTTTTGTTGTCTTTCTTTTGCCAAGTAACCAGAGGGATATAGAGATGCTCTTTTTCAAAGACTATGGGAGGGCTTCCCTGGTGGTGCAGTGGTTGAGAGTCCGCCTGCCGATGCAGGGGACACGGGTTTGTGCCCCGGTCCAGGAAGATCCCACATGCCGCGGAGCGGCTGGGCCCGTGAGCCATGGCCGCTGAGCCTGTGTGTCCAGAGCCTGTGCTCCGCAACGGGAGAGGCCACAACAGTGAGAGGCCCGCGTACCGCAAAAAAAAAAAAAGACTATGGGAGAGCAATGGCTTCTCAACTCAACACAGATGAGTACTTAATACGTAAGTCATAGTCCTGCTTAGCCAGTACAATGATTACTAGGCTTTGGCTTTCCAGTCACACACATGTTGGAGAACCAGACTGAATGTCCTCAGGATCCATGAGATAGGCTTCTGGGAGCATGGGTGAAGGAAAAGAGGAACATCAGAGTATACCCTTTTGAATTAAAAGGATCAGCTTTTTAATGTTGTTTTGATAAACTGTTACTGTGATATAGCCATTTTGGTAGCACTTTCAGGTCAACGGTTGACTCAGCCATCATCTTCTCTAGTCAGGGAGCAAGTGGTTGCCCAGAAGTGTGGCAGTGCACATTCTGTTCCCTGTTATAAAGGCAATGAGGGCTTGTCTTGTTCTGACATGAATTATCCTGCACTCTGCTATAATGTCAGTTATATTACGACACAGCCAAAACAGACCAGACATTGTGTGGCTTCAAAGGTCTTCTTATTTGGCTTTTCCAGCTCCCACTTAGGGGAGGTAGTAGCTGAAACCTGAGAAAGAGAAATGCTTCTAAGTTGGTCGGAACCCTGCAGGAACCACCCACTTAAATACCATCTTTATAACCAGCCCTAAGAGACAGTAACACTATCCCAGTCACACAATAAATGTTAGCAGTAGTCAAATGATAACATTTCCTTTCCTCCTTATAGGCTCCCTAATACTAGAAAGGCATCCTGTTTGGGGTACACTTTCTAAACAATGTGTTTAAGACATATTTAAATACTTTTATTTACAAGCACCAGAAAACAGCTGTTCAGCTCCAAATCGTAGATCATGGAGAGTGCCAGGAAAATAAACACAGAACCACGTAATGATTCTCATAAATAGTTGAATTTATCTCTTGGCAACTTTTCACAACCCCTTTAGCAAACAGGGCACCCATGCATGAAAGAGAAAAAATTAAGGCATGTGCCCTTAAGTGACAGGTTTTAGCATAAGAAAGGCAGCCTTTTCATTCTCCCCACTCCTTGCTACCCATCAACCCCCCACTCCCAGTGCCATTTGAGAAATCAATCAGTATACAGATTTAAATAAATCTTACTCCCTCTAGAAATTCTTTTTCGAACCTCAGGATGACGTTTTCCTCCCAGAGAATCCTTTGAAGATTCACTCCAAGGGCACTAGGGGCTTGTGGTGCAATAACACCACGTCATTCTCTTGCTTTTCAAACAAAAGATGGGGACTTCTAAGGGTCCTTTGTAGCACTATATGTGAGAGGCCAATACCGCCTCCTGGATTTACAAAAGTCAGCAGGCATTGTGTCTGGTGTGTGTGGTAGAGATTCTGTAGTTAGGTTATTAGGGCTCCTGAGCTGCAGATATTAGCCTCGCTTCCTGGAGAACACATAGTTTCAGAGAGGACAAGTAGCTCACCAATCATCCTAGTTTCTGAATTTAACATGGGAAAACTGTGAAGGATGGCAGAATATGCCTCCCCAAAATATAACTGTAGGAGTTCAGGACATGCCACCCCAAAATATTCTGCTTTGACATATTGATCATTTTGAGCTGTAAGCACTTGAAAAACAGCAAATGCAGGGAGAGGCTTTCTCTGAACTCACCTTATCTGCCTAAAGACAGATCCTCCAAAAGGAACCCAGTTATCATAAATCCCCTCCCAGGGAGTTTCATCAACCAGGGAAGATTGACTCTTGTCACCAGTGAGGAGACTAGAAGTCGACATCACACCCAGACAAACTTTGTCACAAACCATCATACCTCCTACCTAGTCTTCTAAGGGCCCATTCAACTTTCCTACAAATCATTCACTCTCCCCTAAGAGGCCTGCATCCCCCCCTCCCTCTTATCTATTAAGATAACATTTAAGCCTGAATTCTAAGCCACCTCAGGGATTTACTCATTTTTCCCTGTATAGTTCCCATGTATAGATGAGGTATACATATTAATAAACTTCTATTTTTTCTCCTGTTAATATGTCTTTTATTACAGGGGTCTCAGCTAAGAACTCAGAAAGGTAGAGGGAACATTCTTTTTCCTTCCTTACAGTTGACACACAATTCACAGGAGAAGAGTTTTCCCACCTACACGGAACTTATCATACTACATACTAGAAGTATCTAATGGCACCAAAATTCTAGACAAGTGCAATGGCAAGAAATATCAGGTGTTCCATCACCCAAATTAGTACTAATGCCAGTGAAGGACAAGGAATAACAAAGGTATAGAATGTGTGAAGTTGGGCTTCAGCTGACCTATGCTCACTTTATTAGGAAGAAGAGTCAGCTTTTACAGTACTTAGAATTTTCCCAGAAAATCTATGGATTATCTTGAGTGCACATTTGCCTCCAACAACACCCTAGAACTAATATTAACCACTCTGAAAAAAGCATCTTTTTGCATTCCATTGATATTTTAAGATTCTCTAGTCTAAGCTAACATGATATAGTGACCACCTTACTGATGAATTAGGCATTATCAAGTGTTTGAGGCCTCTGTCACAAATGCTTTGGGGAAATCTCTGAATCACAGCCAGGATACCATTTAACTAAAAGAGGATTGTCACTGATTCCATGCAAAACACTTTGTCCTTCCAGTGTTTTCATCACAACCACAACCCAATGAGGTAGGGATATTATCCAATTTTTGTGGATAATGAGCTAAGACATATAAAGAAATAATGAGCCTAAGCTTGCATAACGACTAAGTATGAGAGCTAGGGATGCTCCTCAATTCAGTACTATTTCTACTTCCTCAGAAAGGCCTCAATATACTATACTTGAAATTTCAGATTGTTCCTGACATATGATAAATACATGATAAATAACCAGAACATGTTATTATGCATATATTTAATGTTAATGTTTCTCATTCTTTCTCTAGGATCCCATTTCATTTATGTACCTACTTTGATGTTTTTTTAATGTAACTTACTCATTACATAAGCTTTTAGATGGTAAGCAGGAAATTATTCTGTATAAAATTGTTTACCTCATTATTCCTAATAAAACAATGTTATCTGACATTTATTAAGACCCTAATAATTATGTCATTTTCATACCATTTCTATGCCTCAAAACTACACTTATATATGTGTGAATGGGTTCAGAGTTTATATGACTTGCCCATAATAAGTGGCAGAATATGAACTTAGGTCCACCAGAGGCAACAGTGCTTAAGAGGCTGCATGCACTTACACCTCACAAGTTTATGTGGCTAGGAAAAGTGAGTCTATTATTTAAAATAGTGAAATGAGGAAAGGAAGTGTTTTGAGTGGGTAAAATTGCGAGTTTCATTTAGGTATGCTTATTGTATGGTGATGGTTAGACAATCTAAAAGAAATGTCTAGTAGGGCATTCAGAAGACCTGGAGAGATTAACAGGACATCTTTGGGACACATCCTGGATGAAGCTGAAACTTTAAGATGTTATTCGTTTTTAATGGCCAACATTTATTGAAAAGAAAGAAGGCTGAAACAGACTTAGAGAATATCCAAAGTTATGGAAATGTTAGGAAACGAAAATATCATTTCTTGAGTGCCTACCATCTGCCATACTTTGCCTTATATGCCTACTCTAGCTCAATGGTTCTCTCTCCTTTCAAGGGACATTTGTCAATGTCTGGATACACTTTTATCATAACTAGGCTAGTGAAACTGGAATCTGAGCAGAGGCCAGGGATGCTGCTAAACATCCTAAAACACACAGGACAGCCTTTGACAACAAAGAATTATCTGGCCCAAAATTTCAATAGTGCTAAGGTTGAGAAATTTTGCCTTTAGCTGTAAAAAACAAAACAAAACTATGAAAAGAAAGGGAAACATTTATCTGGCATTTTGGGGGCAAGTTGTCACAATAAGAAAGAACCTTTCGGGGAGAATGACTTCAGGGTAAGCAAACAACATTTTCTACTACAGAATTATATTTTCTGTTAAGAGCATATCCAGGGCTTTCCCTAAAAAGATATAAAGGAAAATGAAAAGTGTCAAATAAAAAGAATTTGCATAGAAAGGACTAAAGTTTGGTGTGTTTGGTGGGATGGTAGGTAACAGAGGAAGAGAGTGAAAACAATTTAAAAAAAGGCCCTGAGATTATAAATTGAGGCTGATGGTGTGCATTCTAATTCAACACATACTTATTAAACTCTGCAGCAGACAAGGCATACTCTCACTAATGAGCCTGTTATGGGTTGAACTGTGCCACCCCTACCCCTAAATTCAGATGTAGAAATCCTAACCTTACCCCAGTAGCTCAGAATTTGACCTTATTTGGAGGATAGAGTCTTTACAGAGGTAATCAGGTTAAATAAAGTGAGGTGATTAGGGTGGGCTCTAATACCATAAGATGGGTGTTTTTAGAAAAAGAGGAAACATGAACACAGACATACACATAAAGGGGAGAGACACAGGGATGTAGAGACATAGGGAGAAGACAGCCTAAGAGAATGACTTGCAACAGTTGTTTCCCTCACTGCCCTCAGAAGAAACCAATCCTGCCAACATCTCTATTTCAGATGTCTAGTCTCCAGAACTGAAAGACAATAAATTTCTGCTGTTTAAGCCATCAGTTTGTGGTACTTTATTATAGCAGCCCTAGCAAACTAATACAGAGTTGGAGAACACAGTAGCTTTTCACTTTGATGGTAAATCTTCTTGACAGGATATCTAAAGGAACTGGTTTCTTTTGCACTAGACTTGGATAAAGCCATTAAGCATACATGTTAAATGGAGTTAGGCGAAGGCACTTCCCACTTGTGGCCACTGTTCTATGAAGATTGTGAGAAATAGTATAAAATTAGTAAGTTACTGCTTAAACACTAAGGCAATTGAATGAAGTTTTACATTTTCCCCCTATAATCAGGGTTTTAGCAATTTGGTACACACAAAAAGTCTGAGCATCCTAATTTAAAACCTGACTCCACAAAAGAACTTGGAATTACTAGATAACTCCTCTGAGTTTCAACAATTCCTATACCATAGAAATGGTAGCTGTCCTTGTCCTAGTTCTTGGCACAGAACGCAACTATAAAAAGTAAGAATAATTATTATATTCAAAACCTAACACAGTGTATGGAAGTATGTGGTATGAGCCTAACAAGTGTACATTTGTCCTAATTAATTTTATTTTTTAAATGTGTTGAGTACTTTTGACAGACCTATGTTAGCACCTTTACTTGTCTACATTATCTCATGGAATCACCATAAGCCCATGAATCACCATAAGTCTATGACTATTATGTTATCCCCATTATATGTGAGGAAAAACTGAGGCTTAGGAGGTTAAGTAATTCAGCAAAGGTTACTTAGCTAATAAGTCACAGAATCAGGCCAGGAAAACAAGTCTATCTGAATGCTTAGCCCATAGTTTAACCACAACTTTGGTGTCCCTCTAATTGTTTTCTTATGGAGGAAACGAAAGGGGAGAGTGGTTATGTAACTGTACCTGGAACTGTAACAAGTGCAAGCTATCAGGAACTGTGGTGTTTTTCTGAGTGAACACAGTTTTTTGACATTGGCTTGCCAAGCCCTACTTCTTACATGCTGAGGTCTAATAAAGGTGACCTGGTATTTAAGCTTTGGGAGAAAAAATACAATTAGTTTTGGTCAAACATGGGGATCTTCTCCTATGACATTTCCCAAAGAACCAGGCTAGTACCTTGGTGGGTTGGGGTGTGTGGGGTTAGCATTTGAGCTGAGAGAGAAAGGTCTCCTCCTGCCACCGCCTCACCTTCTGGTGCAAGGGCACAGCTGGTGCGCTGGCCTGTGTTCCAGACAATATGCTTTCCTGACCTTAGGCTTTGGTCCACATGGCACTGCCTCCCCATGTTAAAAAGGAAAAGCTGTTTTGTTTTGTTTTTTTAAATTAGGTTCATATATACATAGTGTTGACAAAGGCATTATGGGAGTATTTGCTACTCCTATAATGTATAAAAGGACTGTTTGTTAAATTGTAACTTAGCAAGATGCCCCTTTGGAGAAGGGAGAGGGCTTCAAGGAGCCAGGAAATCGTCTGCTTGCTATTTGCTCAATACTAATCCCCCAAAATCCACTGCCTGAAACCAGACAAAAGACAAATTACATGGCTGTTGAGGAGTTTATTTTTCCAGATGGCCAACCTGAAGCAATAGTTCACTGGCAAATTAAGTCTCCTAATACAGAGAAATCCAGACCAATCATGCGTTTAATAAAAAGCACAAAGTGTGCTTCTCAAACAAATTATTTGGAAACATGGAAGGTGCTAGAGAAAGTGTATAAAGGGGAGCCCTTGCCACATATTGAGTTTCATCTTTCATGTTTGGTCAGTTGTTAAGAAAACAAAGCTGTGAAATCTACTTTCCATTTGTCCCAGTGACTCCTGTTTATATTGGTCTAATTCTTCACAGACAACTACTTGCCTCACTACCCCAGAAAGGTCAAGCTATTTCTGTTTCTGGGCTCCCAATGATCTGATCTTCCTTCTTTAATACTTCTCTATGGCATGGAAATATCTATAGCTATAGAGTTATATGATACATAGGACATATAGGTTATATAATGTATATATACACATATATATCTCCTCAATGTGTATATATACATATATATCTTTTATATGATATATGGGACAATAGGTTAGGTAGGAGATGTGTGTGTATGTATATTATATATATATCTCTCATATGTGGGTCTATAGAGATATAGACATAGATATAGACATAGATATAGATATATGCTAGGGCTTTGATTGCATGGGGAAGAAAGTGAGGGAGTAAGCTGGAATAATGACAGAAAAGAATAATCAACCTATCCTACTGTTTAGCATGTTTAGTTAATAGAATCATCTGGTTCAATCAATTTAATTTTTAAAATCAGGGTTATATTGAGCAGCAGAAAGTACAGGGATGGAGGAAAATTGTTAGGAATTAAGATTCTAGTTGTCTTCAAGATAGTAATATTGATAGTAATAGTGACAGCTCTCGTTTAATTAAATAAATGTGTGTCAGGGAGTAGGTTAAGCACTTTGCATATATTTGTGCCATTTAACTTCACTGCAACACTATGATATTGGAATTTCCATTTAATCAATGAGTAAACAGGCTTAGAAGGTTGTTATCCTGCTAGTAATTGGTGGTGAAATCAGGATTCAAAAGTTATCAGGCCTACTTCAGGGATCTTATGCTAAACTACTATGGTCTTACTTGTTTACTCATTCATTTATTCAACGAACATTTACTGAATAGCTGCTCTGTGCCAGACATTATCTAAGTATTGGGCATTCAGAAAAATACACTCTTCATTCTTTGAGCTCTTCATCTATTCGGGGAGACCATCTAAAGTGCAGTGTGGTGATATATGTGCTAGAAAGGAGTTGAGGAAGGGTGCCAATGCGCAAAGGCAAGTGATCCCTACTGACCCTTGGGAAGGGAAGATGGAGAGAACTGAAAGGAAGAAAATTAAATCCAGAAAACCTATCTTTCTTCTGCCTCAAAACCAAGAGATGTTTTCAACAGGATTTGTCTGCAAAAAATACTTGTCTTAATGCTTTATTTTCCCTAAGATTCCATTTTAAAATCCCATTAAATAACGCTATTTAAGATATAGAGAAATCTGTTCTATCTTCTCTCTGTTCCAAGTTCACAGTCTCTCTTTACCTTGTAAGCCCTCATCCTCTATTTCAATACTTTCCTCATGAATTTCCTATGCTTCAGGTTAGTCCCTGTGCTGCTCAACCTCCTTCCTGCTACCAAGGTGAAACCTTTCAATATGAAAACCTGATCATGCCATGTCCCTGCTAAATATCCTTCAGTGATTCCCTGTGACCCTTACTAGGGTGTGCAATTTGGTTCTATAAATCTATATGGAGTTAATGTTTTAGAGTGTTTTGAAGGATGGGTCTGAATTCTCTGAGTGAAGAAAAGAAAAGTCAATCCAGGAAAAATAAAAGGCAAATCCAAAGCCTAAAGAGAAGAAATTAAAAATTAAATTAAATTAAAAATTATGTTCAGAGAAATAAAACTGAATTGTAATGTCCATGGAAGGGCCTGGTATTTGATGACCATGGGAAGGAAGCCTTGGTATTCAAGCCTTCAGGATTCAGGAGCTTGGTATTCAGTCAGGTTTCAACCTGATTCTGTGCACAATGGGAAGTCATCAAAGTTGATAATCAAAAAAATTAATTCTGTATTTTAGAATGGCTATTCTAGGAGCAGTGTTGACTGTAAGATGGAGTTTAATAGAGTAGAGATAAGGAGACTGGTTAAAAGGCCAATGCATTGAGATAACACACTGAACTAAGACAGTGAGAGTGAGGAACAGAAAAGGCCAGGAACTGATGTGAAAATTTTTTTGAGTTAAAATTAGTTTTTTTGTGGAGTCTTTAGGGATGGCAAACTTGGAGTGGAGACTTAGACATAAGCAGTAATCAGTTGAATATAATTCTTAGATTTCTAGTGTTTATGACCAGTTAATAACATACACTGACACGTGAAACACAGTTCAAGCAAGCTTGGAGGAGGAACATGAGTCATAATTACACAAAATTGTTATGATAGCTTTTTATGTTACCCTAGATGCAGATTCAAACTGCTATCTCCATTTTTTTAAGAAAAAAAACACCATTTATTTAATTTAATATGTCTGGAAATTTCAAGATAATGTATTTTCCATTTTTAAACATGATTTATTTTATGCTTAATGTTGCATTTTTATTTAACAATTATTTATTATTTATATCCAGCTCTATTGAAGTATACTTGACAACAATTCTATATATTTAAGGTATACAATGTGGTTTTGCTATATGTATACACTATGAAATGATTATAACAATCAAGCTAATTAACATATCCATCACTTCACTTCATTATAAATGTCCTTTGTATGTGGTGAGAATGCTTAAGATCAACTCTCTTAGGGAACACTCCCAAACTCATTTTACAAGGCCAGCATTACCCTGATATGAAAGCCATATAAGGACACTAAAAGAAAAGAAAACTACAGGCCAATATTCCTGCTGAATATAGATGCAAAAGTTCTCAAGAAAATACTAGCAAATTGAATTCAATAGCACATTAAAAGGATCATACACCTTGATCAAATGGGATTTATTCCTAGGATGCAAGGATGGTTCAACACACGCGAATCAATAAATGTGTTATACTACATTAACAAAATGAAGGATAAAAATCATATGATTATTTCAATAGATGCAGAAAGAGCATTTGACAAAATACAGCATTCTTTCATGATAAAAAATCAACAAATTGGGTATGGAGAGAACGTACCTCAACACAGTAAAGTCCATATATGATAAACCCATAGCTGACATCATATTCAATGGTAAGTTGAAAGCTTTTCCTCTAAGAACATGAAGCTTTTCCTCTAAGAACATGATCAAGACAAGGGTGCCCACTTTCACCCCTTACCTTCAACATAATACTGGAAGTCCTAGCCAGAGCAATTAGGCAAGGAAAAGAAATAAATGGTCTCTGAACCGAAAATGAAGAAGTAAAATTTTCTCTGTTTGCAGATGACATAATCTTATATACAGAAAACCCTAAAGACTCCACAAAAAACTTAAAACTAACAAATGAATTCAGTAAAGGATACAAAATCAGCATACAAAAATCAGTTGTGTTTCTATACACTAATGAGTTATCAAAAAAAAAAGAAATAAGGAAAACAATACCATTCACAACAGCATCAAATACAATAAAATACTTAGGTATAAGTTTATCCAAGGAAATGAAAGATCTGTACAAAGAAAACTATAAGACACTAAAGAAAGAAACTGAGAAAAGACACAAATAAATGGAATAATATCCCATGTTCATGAATCACAAGAAATAATATCGTTAAAATGTCCACACTACCCAAAGGTATCTAGAGATTCAAAGCAATCTTTATCAAAATTCCAATGGCATTTTTCACAGAAATAGAAAAAGCAACCTTAAAATTTGTATGGAACTACCAAAGACTCCAAATACCCAAAGCAATCTTAAGAAAGAAGAACAAAGCTAGAGGCATCACATGTCCTGATTTCAAACTATACTACAAAGCTATCATAACCAAAGCAGTATGGTACTGGCATAAAAATAGACATGTAGACCATTGGAACAGAATCAAGAGCCAGAAATAAACTCATGCATATATGGTTAAATAATATTTGACAAAGGAGCCAAGAAAAGAGAGTCCTTTCAATAAATCATGCTGGGATAACTGGATATCCACATGCAAAAGAATAAAACTAGACCCCTATCTTATACCACTCACAAAAGTTAACTAAAAATGGATTAAAGACGTAAATGTAAGATCTGAAACTGAAACTGTAAAACTCCTAGGAGAAACTTAAGGGGAAATGATCCTTTACATTGGTCTTGGACACCAAAAGCACAAAAGGCAAAAATAAAAAACTGGGACTACACAAAACTAAAATGGTTCTGCACAGCAAAATAAACAATCAACAGAGGGCAAAAGCAACCTATGGCAATCCTAAAGAATGGGAGAAAATATTTACAAATTATATATCTGATAAGAGGTTAATATCCAAAATGTATACAACACAATAGCAAACAACAATTATCTTAGTGAATATCTAATTGCTTCTTATATTTACAACTTGGAGTATTGACCATAAGCAGTGTGATAAATTATTTAATAATAAAGGCACGTGTGATTACAGCTACTCCTTACATAGTCTTCTAGAAACACCAAGTTGTTCAGAGTAGGATCCAGTTATAACATGAATGAACCACATCTAAGAGATTGGGCCAATTCTATCTTCCCAAGTACTTTTATGAATACTTATTCCCTAAACAGGACAACTATTGAAGTCTTCAAGCAAACCTGCTATACAACCATTCAGCTCTCAACATACAAAACTTATTTGACAACTTTGTTAACATAGAGATATATATTTTTATATGTATGTAAATTTACATATATACGTTAATATACATTGTGTTTATATTTATATATGTATATGCGTGTGTGTATACATGTTTAAAACAACACTCTGTGGGGAAAGATTTCTTTTTTTTGGATCATTTATTTTAGTGGTTATATGAATACTCTATTCTATCCCCATTATTCCTGGTATTTGCTTAATGTTAAGATGCCAAATCATTATCATCGGTGGTAGATACAAACAATATTATAATCTTGTCAATAGATAAAGCTGTAATAGGGAAGAACAAATCAGACTCCATACTGGATCTGTTTCTTTTACTTTAAACTTTATATTCTATTGCTTTTGCTACAAGTTAATCTCTAAATGGATTGTTGCCTATACCTTAAAGTATACATAGTGGCCCATCTCCAGGAACTCTGCCTCCCATGCGATGAATGTTAAACTAAAATACCTTTGTTTAAGCTCACAGGAAACATCTGACCAGGCCCACCTGTGAATGGCTGCAGGAAAGAAGAAATTAACACACCCCCCTCTGAAGTATGGCCAGAAACAGGAAATATTTGCAACAATTTATCACCTTTTTTACTTTACCTCCTCACCTCCCCCTGTTTGTTCTATAAAAGAAGCTAAAATCCAAACCCAGGCAAAATTGTTCTTTGGGACACTAGTCCACCATCTTAGCAGTCTGCTGGCCTTCCAAATAAAGTCACTATTCCTTGCCCCAACAACTGGTCTCTTGATTTATTGGCATGTAATGTGGCGAGCGGTATAAGCTTGGATGTGGTAACAAAGCTGCCTCTTTTTTGAGAATATTTCTACACTTCCCTTCCAATCCAAGAGCTATAAAATTTGTGGGAACATTATTCCCATACACAATTATATGCACAACAGAGTTGGCCCCATGAATCAATGAAATTACCTAGTTTCATACTATTCTCTACACAACTTTAAAATACGTTGTCTAAAAAATAAAATTTATGAACTTTATTTCCAAAAGTTCAGAAATTTGCCTTTTCCTATCAGACAACTATGATGAAATAAGTAAGCAATTGAAGAAAAAAGAAGGAACAAAAGAATCATCTTCATTGTGAACAACAAAATAATCCTAAAAGGCAAGTGTAAGCAAATGCTCATGGTTCTTTTGTCTTGTTTCTAAAGATGTAACACTTTTGGAATCTTCTTGGGATTTTCAATCTTCTTTTCTCTCACCAAACAAAAACAAAGACAAACAAGGCACCTATAATCTATGCTTTAATTTTGAGGGAAATTGAGAGAGTAGGATGAAAATTCTTTTACACAGATATTTCACTGTGAAAGACATTTTGATGCATTTATTCAAATTGAATGTGTTTTCTGTAAACAGCATTATTATCTCCTGGTGTTAATACCTTACAATGATTTTAATTCTGTGTAATTCAGTAACATTCGCAATCATTTGCCAGCCAGCCAACACAGGCACTTCGTTTTTCAAAGAACAAAATGTGCTCTGATAATCTTTATACTGAATTGTTCACCTGATAGAAAATGAAAATATATACCTGTATCTTTTTGTGAGTTTCCTGTGGCTATTTCTGTTCTGGAGAAACTGTCCTGAGTTAACCAATAAATTGGCAACCCCACTAGCACAGAAATACTCCCCTGGGGTGATTTGAGTTAAATTAGCATTGCTAGTAAATGCTTTCAAGACTTTGCAATTATGGCCAGATGAACACATTCCTCATACAATTTCAGGATTAATATTAGTCTCCTAACAACCTAGAAACCAAGATCATAATTACCGACTGCCATTTCCCCCCATTGTCCAGGTAACTGGCCCTCAATATATGACCAATTTGAAACCTGGGAATCTTGGGAGAAAGCATCAGGTCTGCTGTTGGGAAATTGAATTCAAGTGCAGCCCTGCTCCCTGAACACTCATATTCTTCTTTTCTCTTTGTGCTATTTGTTCGTCTCTATTGTGCAGAGCTATCATTTGTGCACACATTCTGTGTTAGATTTTCTACCCGATTGAGCTTGAAAAACCAAAGCTTAAGTACTAAATGTTTCCCTAAGGCCTGAATGGACTTAAAAGGACATAGGTGCAAAAAAGAAAAGAAAGGAAAATAGGGGGAGAAAACACGGCTTGTTAAGTTGTTGCAATAATCTCGTGCTGAGAATAAAGACCTTCAGAGTTAAGAGAATGAAAAACACTCTTCTAAATAGATTGCTTGCTTTTGTTGCACAGGTGGCAAGGCCTGGAAATATAAGATACGGGGAACAGCAGGGCAGCCTGCTAGCATTTCATTAAGCTTAGAGAATAGCAGGATTGTGGAGTGGTTTCTTCCCACTTTACAAGAGACATAGGCTTCTTGACAACTTGGACTTCAGAGTGCTGGTTTGCCGGTATGGAAATACTCTGAGGAAAGAGTACATCTCCCTACATTTCGTAGAGATTTAACCCCTTTCCCCTTTTTTAAAACAAAGCCTTTTCACATGGGTAATGGATATGTGATCATCACTGCTTTGGACTTTCCATCATTTAGTTACTGCCATGCCTTCAATATAAAGTCAGTATCATAGATAACACAACTTAAGAGAAAATGCTATCTCTGAACACTGCCACTTAAAATTATGCAAGGGTAATGTGCCATGGCATTGGGCAATCCCTTGGTTCAGGAACTAAATCACTCCTCACAATAAATGAACAATAACTAAAAAGCTTCTTCACAGCAAAGAAAACAATCAACAGAATGAAAATGCAGCCTTTGAAATGGGAGAAACCATTTGTGAAAAATACACCTGATAAGGGGTTAATTTCCAAAACATATCAGGAACTCACACAACTCAATAGCAAAAAAACCCAAAAAACAAAAAGCCCCACAAATAACCCAATTTAAAAATGGGCAGTGCTTTCCTGGTGGTGCAGTGGTTAAGAATCTGCCTGCCAATGCAGGGGACACAGGTTCGAGCCCTGGTCCGGGAAGATCCCACATACCGCAGAGCAACTAAGCCCGTGCAAGACAACTACTGAGCCTGTGCTCTAGAGCCTGCAAGCCATAACTACTGAGCCTGTGTGCCGCAACTACTGAAGCCCGTGTACCAAAAATACTGAGCCTGTGCACCTAGAGCCCATGCTTCGCAACAAGAGAAGCCACTGCCATGAGAGGCCTGTGCACCGCAAGGAAGAGTAGTCCCCGCTCGCCACCAACTAGAGAAAGCCCGCATGCAGCAATGAAGACCCAATGCAGCCAAAAATACATACATAATTAAATAAATAAATAAATAAATAATTTTTTAAAATGGGCAGAGGACTTGAACAGACATTTCTCCAAAGAAGACATACAAATATCTAACAGGTATAAGAAAAGTTTTGACATATATACACTAATATGTATAAAATAGACAACTAATAAAAACCTGCTATATTAAAAAAAAAAAGTTGCTCAACATTATTAATTACCAGGGAAATGCAAGCCAAAACTACAGTGAGATATAAACTGACACCTGGTATGAACCCTTGTACACAGATGGTGGGAAATTAAAATGGTGCAGCCACTATGGAAAACAGTATGGAGATTCCTCAAAAAACTAAAAATAGAACTGCCATATGACCCAGTCATCCCATTTCTGGGTATATATCCAAATGAATTGAAATCTGGATCTCAAAGAGATATCTGCACTCCCATGTTTATTACAGCATTATTTACAACAGCCCAGATATGGAAACAACCCAAGTGTCTGGGTGAATAGGTAAAGAAAATATAGTATACACACACAGTGGAATATTATTCTGCCTTAAAAAAGAAGAAAATCCTGCCATTTGCAACAACATGGATGAACCTGGAGGACATTACGGTAAGTGAAATAAGTCAGTCACAGAAGGACAAATACAGCATGATTCCACTTATATGAAGTATCTGAAATACTCAAACTCATAGAAGCAGAGAATACAATAGTGATTGCCAGGGGCTGGAAGGTGGGAAAAATGGGGAGTTCTTGTTTAATGGTATAAAGTTTCAGTTATGCAAGATGAATAAGTTCTAAATATCTGCTGTACAACATGGTGCCAATTGTTAACAATACAGTATTGTGCCCTTCAAAATTTGTCAAGCGGGTAGATCTGGTTAAATGTTCTTAACACAAAAACAAGAACAAAGGGACACAAGGAAACTTTAAGAGGTGTTGGATATGTCTATTACCTTGATTATGGTGATAGTATCACATATGTCCAAACTCATTAAATTGACATGTTAAATATGTGCAGTTATACATTAACTATATCACAATAAAGCTGTTAAAATATAAATGAACAATAAAAGAAAAAGAAAGAATAATTAATTTTGTTGAATATGAAGAATGGAGAGAAATTTAAATAAATACATAAATGTTGGCTGCTTTCATTGTTGAAGAAAGTCATCAAGAGGATGTGACTGCTGTTTAATCCCCAGGCTGGACACGAACAATCAGAGGCTCCTCACCCCCTCCCCTGTCCTTGAAACTTACGTTCTGCCCACAGTTCCCACAGTAGGAATTATTTTTGAGGACACAGCCTTAAGAGAGTAATGTGTTGTTGAGACCTTCAGGATGGTATAAGTGACTTAACTCAGTTAAGGTCTCTATAATAAACTTTTAAGATTCTGGCAGGCAGATGCAAAGATCTATTCATCTTGTGGCCCGAGAAAATCCTCATGTGTAAATTCCCTTGCTTATTAAAACTGCCACCTACCAATCTGGAGTGGTTTTCCTCTTTCTTTGTCTCTCCTTACCCTCTATGTACCAGGGACCAGGGTGTGAACCAACATTCATCTGTCTTGAACACAATGTCAAAACTAACCCGAGTTAACTACAACTCATAAGTTAGATTTCCCAGCCTTAACTAAAAGACTTCTAGTAAGATCCTTAATATCATGCACCACTGATTTATAATTCGGTGGTTATTTCCAGTCTGGTTAAATGTTTGTGTCCCATGTCACTTTATTCTTGATACAGCCATTTCCAGCTCTGAGAGTTCAGTCCAAAAATGGGAATCCAACTTGGGGAACTGAAGTAACAGCTAATAGTTAATATTTATTGAAGGCCTAACTAAGTTCCAAGAAGTTTGTAAAATTATTTTCAATGCAGCATTTTATTTAATCCTCACAACAACTTTATCAACTGGATACTCTTAACTTCCCTATTTTAGGAGAAAACTAATGCTCTGAGAGGGTAACTTACCCGAAGTCACAAGTGTTTGCAAATTCAACACCCAGCCGAACCCCTGTCCCCATGTTTACCCACAACGTAACAAACCCTTCAAACTCCAAATGCTTTCTTGCATATCACAAAGTCATACATACCTCTCTCCTAATTTTAAAGTAACAAAGCGTCTACAAATCATGTGTGTTAGTACATGAAAAAAGGAGAGGGCAGAGAGAAAAGAAACTCACACTTACTGAATATGACAATTAGCTAAACTTTGTGGTAGATGTTTTCTATTTATTACCTTATTTAATATTCTCCCTGGTGCTTTCCTGGTGGTGTAGTGGTTGAGAATCCACCTGCCAATGCAGGGGACACGGGTTCGATCCCTGGTCCAGGAAGATCCCACATGCCGTGGAGCAACTAGGCCAGTGCGCCACAACTGCTGAGCCTGTGCTCTAGAGCCCACGTGCTGCAACTACTTAAGCCCACGTGCCTAGAGCCCTTGCTCCGCAACAGGAGAAGCCACCGCCATGAGAGGCCTGCACACCGCAACAGAGAGTGGCCCCAGCTCGCCACAACTGGAGAAAGCTCGCACGCAGCAAAGAAGACCCAACACAGCCAAAAATAAATAAATAAATTCATAAAAGAAAAAAACTTTTCTCCCCAACCCAACCATATAGGGAGTATCATCTCTACTTTGAAAAGAAATAAACTAAGGCCTAAATATTGTAAGGTTAAGTAAAGTGCATGAATCCTCACATTTCACAGAGAATCAGAATGTGGAACCAGGTCTCTCCAGCTCTGTCTTTTCCACTTACTGACCTCCCTCTCTAACCAATCCAATTCTACTAAGCCATTTTGCTTCCTCCCCTCGGCTATCAGTCCTCTCTCAGTAGCACAATCACTTGTTGTCATGTGCAGGAAGATAATTACGAGAACTCATTGAGTCAGAGAAATTCCTCACTCAGTTATCCATTCATCCAATCATTCATTCAGGAATATTTATTGAGGACTTACTATCTGCCAAGTACCAAAGCAGGTGGGTCACCTACATTAACTCCTTAAGCCTCAGAATGACATTCATTTTATTTATGCAAAACAGAAGCTTAGAAAGTTGATTATCTATCCCAAAGTCACACAACTAGTACCATGTTCCATCTACCATGTTGCACTGTCTCCTTTGGAAAAATAGACCACATCTAAAGGAAAATCCCTGTATGAACACAATGTCTCCATGTGGTAAACTGTTACAACAGTACTTTATGGATGAGAAAAAAAAGTGGCTCAGAGAAAATAAATCGGTTTCTTTAAACAGGCATTTAAAGATCTGGTGGAACGGGGGCATTATTGCTCTGAAGTTTCTAGTTAGTTGTTAAATCCATGTTCTTCAATGTTTACTGTCTTATATATAGCTCTTCAGGCTGTCAGAAAAATAATAATTTGAAGAAATGCAGAAGCAAAATATGAGATATTTTCAACCTTATTCATCTCCAAAGAGTGATTAAATACATGATTCAAGGGGCAATGAAAGTTTAGGTCAAATAAAGCAGAAGACTGTGACTTTACATATATATGCTAGTGTAACCTTATCCCAGATGACTCCCTCTCAAGAAAATATGAGGTCCTGATTCAAAACATCTGAAGCTGGTCCCATTTGAAGTCTGCCTCCCTACCCTATCTTTCATTTACTTACTCAAAATTAGCCATTAAGTATTTACCATATGCAAAGCACAAAGAATTCTAAATATTTTCTTGCACTAAATGCCCCAAATAGACTATGATGATGGTGACACAACTCTGTAAATACAATTTTAACAAATCATTGAATTGCACACCCAAAATGGGTGACTTCTATGGTATGTAAATTATATCTCAAAAAATGTTATCCCTTTCTGTTAGGAGTATAGGATAAAAGATTTTAGAGAGACATCGTTGTATAGTGGAAGAACATAGACCCTGGAGTGAAAGAGATTTGGCTTAAACCTTGTCCAAATTTGGTAGTCTTGGGCAAATTAATTAACTTCAAAGAGTCTTAGATTCCTCATTGATAAAATGAGAAAGACAATGAATATCATCACAGAAAAACTGTAAAACTGATAGGAAGTAATATATTGATGAGTGCCTACTAGAACTAAGGTATAACTTTTAATAAGTATTCATTTTAAGAGTTGATAATGTACTTCCTTGGAATGGAACTATAAATGGATAGAAACCTTGAAGTCTGGCATTCTCTTCACTGCTGCTAACGCTTGCCCAAGCCAACAGAAGTTCTTAGACTTCAAAGGTGCAGTATTCCTTACTTCCTTTAACTATTCATGTCACTCAAGCCATCAGTTCCATATATCTCCTTTTCTCACTTTTAAAGAGTTCCTTGCAGCAATGCCCCCTGCTGATTCTTCTAGTTGTTGCTACATAGCTTCCTAATGTTGGGTCAGGGAAATGTGTCAATGTAACACCATCTTTTGAGAATTACACTGATGCCCAGCCACTTCCAGCCATTGCCCATAGCAGGGCATAGACCCACTGACACTGATTCAGATGAGTTCTATGCATAGTAAAGGAAGCTTCCAGTGGTTGTAGTATAGGACCAAGAGGTTCTGACAAAAGTCATTCACATTTTTCTTGGGAGTTTACCAGCCGACTTTTCTTTCTATGGCTCACAGGGGACAAAGTGTAAATTGTGTTTTCCAAATTTCGCCACAAGAGATATGCAATGAAAAACTAAAGGAGATCTTGAGATGCCTTCATTATTAATATTCAAAGCAAATACTATTCAAATGTAAGTTTATAATCCAAGAATTATGGTACAGTTTAGAGAAAGCCCCTAACCAACTTAAGTAATATTCTTTCCTGAATTTTTGGCTGGGCACATTGTACTTACCCTGCTGTGCTAGGATCCTAGGTATTGGATGAGTCAGTGACTTCATTGCCAAATAAGTGATCCTGATAGCTAAAGATGAAAGGACAGTTTTAAGGAAAAGGGCTATTATACACATATACTATACAAAGAAACTTTAGACTCTATTTTCCAATCTTTTTGAAAGCTATTATAACTTCAGAATTTTTTTAAAGTTCCTGCATTTGCAACCATTGAGCACCACCTTCTTTAAAATTGCTGCAAATGTTGGGAAACATTATATTCAAATTATATTCCTACCTTCTCATTTGTGTAACCCTGAATAAATATGTGGATCATAAAAATTAGTTTGAGTAAAACTATATTGTTAACCCAACAGCTTTGTGACCCAGATATGATTACGTTTGGTCTTTCTGATTCATGGGATCAATAAGGAAGGCATTTACCCTACCTCTACTGCCTTTACCCTATCTCTATTTCTTTCAGTCTTATTATGCTTAAGTCTTTCTGTTGCCCAGATTCTGCTTTCAAATTTCTTTTTTGGGGGGACTTCCTTGGTGGTGCAGTGGTTAAGAATCTGCCTGCCAATGCAGTGGACACGGGTTTGAGCCCTGGTCCAGGAAGATCCCACATGGGGCAGAGCAACTAAGCCCGTGTGCCACAACTACTGAGCCTGCACTCTAGAGCCCGTGAGCCACAACTACTGAGCCCACACGCTACAACTACTGAAGCCCACTCACCTAGAGCTCGTGCTCCGCAACAAGAGAAGTCCACACACCGCAACGAAGAGTGGCCGCGGCTCTCCGCAACTAGAGAAAGCCCACGCACAGCAATGAAGACCCAACGACCCAACACAGCCAAAAATAAATAAATATATTTATTTTTTTTTAGTTTCTTTTTTCTCAAAAAATATTTTCTTTCTTGTTGATCTCATGTATTCTTCTAGTTTCAACTAGCACTCAAAGCTTGATAACTACAAATTTAGATGTTTCACACCTAATTATTCTTTTGATTCCTTTACTCATACAACCACTTGCTTATTAAACTTTTTAGCCTAATAATGCTAGGTGTATCTTAAGTCAAGCATGTCTTAAATTAAACTGATTATCTTGTCTCTCTTTTCCCAAACGTGATACTCTTTTGGTGTTCTGAATTCTTATAGAGCATTTATTGATCATTAAAATATTTTACCTTCTCTCCTATATATTTTGTTCAATTTTTTCTTTTCTGAGTTATAATTAACATAGAATATTACATTAGTTTCAGATGTACAATAGAGTGATTTGATATTTTTATACATTATCACCCCAATAAGACCAGTTACCATCCATCACTATACAAAGGTGATACAATATTATTGACTATATTCCCTATGTGTATATTACATCCCCACAGTTTATTTATCTTATAACTGGAAGTTTATACCTCTTTATCCCTTTCTGTATTTTCTCCCACTTTTCAAGCTGGAAACTTTAGTGCCACCCAGATTCTCTTTTGTCTCTTAATTAAACATCCATTTAGAAACCAGTTTCTTTTATATCTATATCTGAAATTTCACTGGACTCCATCTTTTTTCCTAGTCCCCTATTCTCATTTATGCTCAAGTTCATCACTTTTCTCCTAAACTATTTAAGAGCTTCTGCCAATTTATGCTGTTTGCAATTCCACTTTCCTCTAATCAGTCCTGCACACAGCTACCCAACTGACCTTTCAAAACACAGAAATGATCAGGACAATTCCGGGCATAAAAGGTTGTAAAACTCAGAATACAGCATGAAAGGCTCTTCACAATCTGCTTAAATGTGTCCCCCCCCCAATCATCTTCCCGTTATCACCTTCTTACTCTTCCACTTGTCACAACTGCTTTCACTACATTCTCTAACCAAATTGTGCATTTGGTAGGATATTGATGATAGCATTTTATCTGCAGATGTGGTGGATTAAGGATGACTACAAAACTTCTGGGAGTCTATTTCCCGCTCCTTGATTTTTGGCAGGCAGTAAAAGGAAGCTGTACCAGTTTGTGGGCCCAGGACTTAAGAGATTTCCACTTCCTATCTCTTAGAATGTTTGCTCTTGAATCCCAGCTGCCATGCTGTGAGAAAGCCCAAGCAGTTTTGTAGAGAAGACTCCAGCTGGTGGCTCTTGTTGATCTGCCAATCAACAACCAGTCACCAAATTGACAAGCCACCCAGTTGAAGCCACATTGAATAGAAATAAGCTGTCCCTCTCAAGCCCTGCTCATATTGCAGATTCATGAGCAAAATAAATGATTATCATTGTTTTAAGCTAACTTTTGGTGTGTTTTGTTATACAGCAATAGTATACCTGAAACAGCACTAAATACGTTTCCATTTTCCTCTGCCTGATTAACGTCTTCTCATTCTTAAAGATACAAACCAAATGCTACCTCGTTTAAGAGTATAAAGCCTTCCCCAACCTACTAAAGCAAAATCAATTATAATTATAATTTCTTCTGTGCTTCTCTGGTCCTCAGTACATACCCAACTGTAGTGACTAATGTCCACCTCCCAAAAAGTATTGCAAATTTCTTGTGAGTAGGATTTCTGAATATTAATCTTTGTATCCTAGTACTAATACAATTGAGTTATTTGAACTTTCAATGTGGAATTCCTATACTGTGCTAACTTCTACTTCTGATTTTATTTTAGTTCAACAAACATTTGTTAAACACTGTGTACCAGGCAGTGTATTTTTATTTTTTGTTCTCCAATATTTTTAATAAGTTTGAGATAATCTCACAGTACATGATTAGTTAATAATTTATCTTCAGTCATTTAATGATCATCTAGAATGTGCTAAGGACCACATGGAATTAAGAATTATGTGTATATATCTATATATCTATATCTATATGAAGATGAGGTTAACTTCTAGTTTTTTAGCCAAGAAATGAATCTTTATGCCCTTGAAAAGACAGGTACAAAATTGTTTTTAACAGCTGTATTCCTAACAGCTAAAACCTGGAAATGGCCCAAATGTCTATAAATAGTACAATAAAAAATATATACTCATACAATGGAACACTATCCAGCAATGAAAAAGAATGAATGGTTGCTAACTTAAAAAATGATTTGATTCCATTTATTGGGTTGGCCAAAAAGTTAGGCAGTGTATTATGTGATAGGAATATATTGTGCATAAGCTGTGGCTTCTTGACATCAATAAACAGATATGTCACTGAGTTATCCCAAATCACCTTCTCTGTGCTCTATGGCCAACCAAGTGCATGCCAAAGAGTTCAAACAGATTCAGAGATCTTACTGGAGGAAAATATCAGCTCTTTCTGCTAGCCCCCTGGATTTCCAGGAAGAGCAGATGGTGAGCGGCCACATGTCTTGGGGGAAAAAAAAAAAAACCCAAACTCCAATTACACTCTTAAAAGTTTCACAAGAAAATTTAAATTGGCCAAAGTCTCATTTCATATATCTGATATTTGAGAAAGACAATGCAGTAGACATGTTAAGCTTTTGTTGCTCTCAATTCTCTATGCTCTGGATTAAATGTGTGGTCCTGAAAGTACTGTCTCAAATATCCAAGGAATAACATTCATCAATTAAGATTTAATATTATGTCCCCATATTTATAAGGAAAATACAACCACTTGAATAAAGTTGCACTTTTATAAAATCTTTATGCACCATCTTCTATGTGTAGACTGTTAGCTCCTGGAGTACACGGACATTGTCTTATTTGTCTATAAACCTCAATACCTAGCACAGTGCCTGACCATGTAGTAGGTGCTCAATAAAAGAAGATAATTAATTAATTAACTAATTTGGTCTAGTAAATATATAAAGAGCAATAACTTGACCTTCAGTTCAATGTCAGTAAAAATGCTGTCCCTGTTCAGAAAATTGTGTATTTCTCTCATCTGACAAATAGCACTACATATTCCAATGGTTTTCATTTTTTGTTTTAGCTGTCAGAAAATTTTGTGCTCTACCATAACTTTTGCAGGAATGTCAAAAGCACAGAATTATGAGGAAATTACAGTGCATTCTTATTCATTCATAAAGCGTGCATAGGTAAACATTGTTAGCCTACTTCTCCTTGCCAGATGTACCTGAATGCATTAAAATTGCATTTCACTTAAAATAATCCATACTTCTCAGTGTGTTCTTCCTCCCTTTTCCATAAATTCAGGTTAATGAGATTTTTTTCATATGTATAGTCTAATTTAACCTGGCCTTGGGAATAGAGTCCAGAACAGAACTAAAAACTCTAAAAACCAATGTGTTAAATACTTTGGGGAAGAAAGTGTTAATTCAAAATGTCTCTTTTTAGGACCAGATGAACCTATATGACCAAAGCTGTATATCTGCATAGCTTGCCGGTGCTCCACATTATAGGGACATGGAATGGGTTGTACGGAGTGGGCTCCTTAACAAAATTTAAAGACTTGACATCAGTAGTTTCTTGTATAGTACTAGCAAGCTCTTTTTTCAAGGCAAAAGAACTCTTCCAACAGAAGCAAGTAAGATTTTGGTCTCTAAGAGGCAGACAGATGGTAGTGCTGGTCCTCTACAACATTAGTCTCACAAAGCATAAGGCTAAAAATAATTCTGATGTTAGCAGCTGTATATAATTCAGTACTTGTGGTAGCCTACTGATAAGGAATGATAATCTCTTCTCCCTTATAAAAGGGATAAATCTAAGTTTGTTTGCACAGACTAAGGTTACAGAGAAGGCCTGAAGTACAGAGGGCTCAGAAGCCTATTTAGTTACAGATATGATCTTTAACTTTCCCCAGCCTGAGAAGCCAAAAATAAACATTTCATAACTTTTAATGTGTAGTTAGCAAATATAGCTGGCCATGGTCACGTCCCCACAGCCTGGAGTCCTAGACAGAGTCAACTTAGCTGGACGCCTGCGGCCACCTGTGTAGAGCCTTCCCCTGTAGTCACAAAAGAACAGGGTCTTTTTTATCCGCTTAGCTCAGTTGCTATAAACACTTGCTGTATGTTGAATGACTTCTCAGAGCCATCCAATCCGATTTGCACATCATTAGTCTGTGCAGGGTGAAATGGATGTCTTTGGATATTTAATTTTGTTAAATACTGAGACCTTTGTAAGTGAAAAACCCTTCATATAAAATATTACATCAGAGTTGGCTAACATTTCTGTTTCATGAATCACTGGTACCTCCAAGTTGCCCTTGAAATTTCAAATTCACTGTAGACATTTCCAGATACATACAGTACTTCTCTTTTTCTGTTTTATTTATTTATGTTTTGATTTGGATGCCAACTACGTTATGAAAGAATGTACAAAATTTAGCATCAGAGCAAATGCTCTTCATGTACATCAAAAAAGGAAAAGAGGAAAATGCTAGTCTAAACACCAGAAAAATTCATCTGAGATCTGTGCTTTACCCTGACTTGCCACACTATTCAGGGGCCATCACTCACCTTTTCTATTTCTCATTGGCAATGGCCATATTATTACCTGATATAAACCTCTACTTTTTACATGCATTCAGATTTGAATTAAAAACTGATAAATAAGCAAAAAGCTACCTGTACTTGTAAACTTTTCATTTTGACTTTTGACAGAGCTCATGCAATAACTGCTTATGATTACAAATAGGACAGATGATTACTTTTTCAAACTAGATGTTAATTAGAACAACCAACCATCAGTGCTTTAAAAGGTGCCACTGTGATATTATCATATTGAGGTGACTTTGATGTTTCATGGCTTTTTCTATGATGATGCTTTCACTGCTGCTGTTTTGGAACCTACCTTCACTGAGATGTCATTAAGGTAATGAATTGCTACTATAGTAGTTACACAACAGAAAAGAAGCTTGAGAGTACAGTGTCACTATCATTTCTTGGGAATATCCCAATATCATTTTTCTCATGAAATTTTCTTGCTGCTAATAGATTATAGCCATGGAGCCAAACACATTTGGAAAACTTAGCAAATTTCAGTTTCCCATTATTCTGCCTGTGGTGTTTCTATTAGCAGATTTTACCAAGAAGTTTCAGTTGCTGCAGATGCTTTCAAAAGATGACCTATTTTGCACCTTTCACAAGCCTTCAGTCAGAATTTTTTTCATGAGGTTGAGTTTTTGTTAAGATTAAAGAAAAGTGAGATTCTTTGATATATAT
The DNA here is from genome assembly GCF_963455315.2 of Globicephala melas. NCBI lineage: Eukaryota > Metazoa > Chordata > Mammalia > Artiodactyla > Delphinidae > Globicephala > Globicephala melas. The sequence continues at coordinate 71,239,262 of NC_083319.1, read as the reverse complement.
TGAATGTATTTTATGGTAAGAGTTTAAGATACATGTGTGTCTCACTTAATCCCCAAAATAGCCCCATAAAAGAGGTTATCATCATTCTTGCTTTACAAATACAGAAACTGAATCTCATGAGGGGCCTGTTAATTGCTTTCTTCCAGAAAATATTTTAAATAACTTACTGAGAATGTGCAAGAAAGGTAACCACCATTCCACTGAAAATTACCAAAACTGTGGAAGAATATTTTTTAATTCAAAACATTGTTGAGAAACAAGAAATGGAAGGAATTCCTGAATGATAAAAAGTCAATGGGATTATATCAGAAAATCAAAACCAGAGGAAAGCACAATTTTAAACACAGAGGTGAAAACTGCTGCGGAGCTAGGAGTGGTTGAAAGATCTTCAGAGCCAGAATCAATAGGTGCAGAATGTCACATTTGGCCCTGGAGAAAGCAGCAGGTGAGTGTTGGGAGAACTAAAGAGGACAGTGGCATTTGCATGCAAGTTAAATCCAGGATTATGAGCACTGAGATGAAAGAGGCAGGGCATTACTCCAGGTAGCTTCATGCCCGGAAGAAAGCTAGTGGCCAACCCAGCAGCATGTTGCACACTTTTCCCATGGTCTGTAAGCAACCTAAATAGAAATATTGTCCATAGACAGGTGAAGGGGGAATTTTAAACATAAGGATGATTGTATAACTAGGAGCCACTAAGCTCAACATTGTAGAGACAATAATTTTCCATAAAATAATTATAAATTCAATATGATCCCAACAAATTTCATAATAGGATTTTCATGGAACTAGACGAGTCTATTTGGGACAATTGAGATGACCTGCCATAACAGATATCACAACATACTTTAAAACTCTGAAAATGCAAGCAGTATATTAGCACAGGAATAGACAGGTAGATCAACAGAACAAAATGGAGAGTCCAGAAGTGTGGGTGAGTGAACATGTGTGTATGTGTACTAATGTATGAGAGAAAATGGAAATGTAAATTAGCAGAGAAAGGTTGTATTATTTAAATTTAAATTTTAGATTTTAGAAAGTGCCTGAGGCTCCCAAGGGGAAAGACCGGGAGAGGAGGCCAGAGCTACAGCTGGAAACTGCGCTGGACTCAGAGGTCGCGATTGTTTATTGATTATTTTCACCAACATTACTTGGCATAGTTGGCAGGATTTCAGAAAAACCCGCCTGAGGTCACCTGGAATCTACCTTGGACTTGCGTTCGGGACCAAGCATAGGCCCTTTGAGCCCCCTAGCCTCAATCTGACATGTACTTTTTAATAAAACGAAGCTAGAAGAAAGTGGGAAACTGCGCTTCTAAAGCCTACCAGCTCCCAGAGAGGCAGCCACCCACAGGAACTCTAGCTGGCTTCTACAATTGGTATGGAGCTAATACTTGCAAGTACTTGTCTAACCCCAAAATGGCCAGGATGGAACTTTTTTGACGTTCCAAAACTGATTTTTGCATGCACAATTAAAGAAAGCTGACTTGATAAAACGTCTTTTAAAAAGTGCAATTAGCCCTTTAAATTTAGATTAAATTGGAACACTATACACAAAACAAATTATAGAATAATTAAAGTGGTAATGTAAATAAAACTATTAAAATTTTAAAATAGAATAATGACTTTTAATCTTAAGGAATGAGAAGGCCTCACACTTATGAAAATGATTAACGGATCAACTGTATAAAAATCTTAAAACTTCTTTCTGGCAAAGATCATTATGAACAAAAACAACAACAACACAATAATAAAAATAAAAGACAATACTGAGAAAATATTGGCAAAACGTTTAAGAAACAAGTAGTAATTATCATTGTATATAAAGAGTTCCCATGTTATTAAGAAGAGACAATCCTCTTATAAGATGTTGGATAAAAGATACAAGGAAAGAATTCATAGAAAAAAACACTGTATACTACATATATATATAATTATGCTAAACCTTCATAGCTATCAGAAAAATTGAAACTAAAACAATATCACTATGTAATTTTTACTCAGGTTATAAACACTTTTAAAATTTGATAGTGCCGGGCTTCCCTGGTGGCGCAGTGGTTGAGAGTCCGCCTGCCGATGTGGGGGACACGGGTTCGTGCCTCGGTGCGGGAGGATCCCACATGCCGCGGAGCGACTGGGCCCGTGAGCCATGGACGCTGAGCCTGCGCGTGCGGAGCCTGTGCTCTGCAACGGGAGAAGCCACAACGGTGAGAGGCCCGCGTACCGCAAAAAAAAAAAAAAAAAAAAAAATTTGATAATGCCCATTTGGGGGAGGGTATGAAGAAACAGTTACTTTCATAAGCCATTGGTGGAAGTTTGAAGTCATAAACCATTTTTAGAGGGTACTTTTGTCACTATCAAAATTTAACATTTCTGTAAACCATACGCATGAATTTTACTTCTATATATTTAGCCTATGGAAATTCGTATTTGCCCAAAGATACATGTATAAATTCATTGCTGTATTTTTTTTTTTTTTTTGGTACACGGGCCTCTCACTGCTGCAGCCTCTCCCGTTGCGGAGCACAGGCTCTGGACGCACAGGCTCAGCAGCCATGGCTCACGGGCCCAGCCGCTCCGCGGCACGCGGGAGCCTCCCAGACCGGGGCACGAACCCGCGTCCCCTGCATCGGCAGGCGGACTCTCAACCACTGCACCACCAGGGAAGGGGAAGCCCCTCATTGCTGTATTTTTTAAAGCAAATAAATCAAATCTATCTAATTTCTGTCAGAGAGTAACTAAATAAATCATGCCTTGTCAGTTCTATGGAATACGTTGTACTTAGTAAATAATGATGTCTATCTATATAGACTGACATTAGAGTCACCAAGATAAACTCTTAAAACAGTAATCATATCTCAAAATGTGTGTGATAAGATCTCATTTATATTTTTCCAATGTATGTATGTGAGTCTGTGTGTGTAAATGCAAGAAATAGTGGATTATTTTGAACTAACGTTTTGGTGGAAGAGAAGTGGCTGAATTTGAGAAGGGAAATATCTTTTATAAGCTATACAGCAAATTTTTAAATATCATCTCTCTGTGGGCAATTACAAGCTAAGGTACATAAACTTTATCCTACAGACCCAAAGTAAGCCTTTGAATATCAGCTAAAAAAAATTCTCTAATTTTATAGGCTTCACCTAGCAAAAGAATTTTTTCCTCCCTATACCTTATGGAAATTTCATTAAAAGAAATTACAATCTTTTTACAACACCTAGATGAAATCTAGGTGATGAACAATTTTGTTTAACACATATCATTTGCAGTTCAACTAGTAATTCAATTACATGAAATCACTTTTTTTTTACTTTCAAAACCAAGAGAGTAAAAATATATATTAAAAAAAAGAAAACATTGGTCTGGAGGTTTAAAAAAAAAAGACTGTAAAAATGTAGCCATGAAAATGCCTCTTTTACTAGACCTTAAATCGTTTTAGCATTCACTCCATGGATAAAAATTCTAGTTTTGCTTCAGTTATTTGGATATTTGAGACCAAATGAATTTAAAGTATGAATAACAAAAATAATTACTGTAAACTTTCTATTTTGGCTGGGAATAACATCATGTTCATACTTGGCAAGATTTCCCAACATAGTCTAATATATAGCTAGCTGATGCCTTAGGCATTTTTCTGTAGACAATTTATTCACCAGCATTATAAAATAATGTTTAAAATGGTGTAGTCTCACAGTTTCCTTTTAAAAAATTAAAGATGGAGATGTCTCTTTATTTGTTGTAAGTCTTCAGAACTAAAAATTGTTGAAAATAAATTCTTATATCACTTCAGCATCAGTACTCAATGTTAAATAATAACTGGGAACAAAACAGAACAGCATTCTCTTCCATTATAAAATCTTTTCAAGAAAGATTTTCCTTTAATTCTAATCAGAAGCCATAAAATCCTCCTTTTGTTTGTGTGTATTAGCTTTAAGGATCTCCACAATGCTCATATAATGTCTGGAATTAGGAGATGTGTGGGAGCTTAAATAGAATTTGTCAAATTATTTCTCTTTTTGCGTTTAGATTTTTGAGCTCCTTGTAAAGGATAAAACTCATTTCAGTACTGTTTACTGGATGTTGGTCTTTGGAAGCTTCAATGAATGGGCCAGAGGCAAGAACAGGTTTGCTTATAGAAGGCAGAAGTGGGAGCATTTTGCATTTATATTACGGCTATAGGGGAGGAGCTTCAAGATGGTGGAAGAGTAAGACGTGGAGATCACCTTCCTCCCCACAAATACATCAGAAATACATCTACATGTGGAACAACCCCTACAGAACACCTACTGAATGCTGGCAGAAGACCTCAGACCTCCCAAAAGGCGGGAAACTCCCCACGTACGTGGGTAGGGAAAAAGAAAAAAGAAAAAACAGACAAAAGAATAGGGACGGGACCTGCACCGGTGGGAGGGAGCTGTGAAGGAGGAAAAGTTTCCACACACTAGAAGACCCTTCGTGAGCGGAGACTGCGGGTGGCGGAGGGGGAAGCTTCGGAGCCACGGAGGAGAGCACAGCAACAGGGGTGCGGAAGGCAAAGCGGAGATATTCCCGCACAGAGGATCGGTGCTGACTGGCACTCACCAGCCCGAGAGCCTTGTCTGCTCACCCGCCGGGGTGGGCGGGGCTGGGAGCTGAGGCTCAGGCTTGGAGAGCAGGGAGAGGACTGAGGTTGGCTGCCTGACCACAGCCTGAAAGGGGCTAGTGCGCTAGCCGGGAGGGAGTCTGGGAAAAGGTCTGGAGCTGCCGAAGAGACAAGAGACTTTTTCTTGCCTTTTTGTTTCGCCATGCACGAGGAGAGGGGATCAAGACTGCCTCCTAATTAAGCTTCAGAGACGGGCGCCAGCCACGGCTATCAGCACGGACCCCAGAGATGGTTATGAGACGCTAAGGCTGCTGCTGCTGCCACCAAGAAGCCTGTGTGCAAGCACAGGTCATTATCCACACCTCCCCTCCTGAGAGCCTGTGTAGCCTGCCACTGCCAGGGTCCCGTGATCCAGGGACAACTTCCTCCGGAGAACACATGGTGCGCCTCAGACTGGTGCAACGTCATGCTGGCCTCTGCCGCCGCAGGCTCTCCCGGCACTCCGTACCCCTCCCTCCCCACGGCCAGAGTGAGCCAGAGCCCCCGAATCAGCTGCTCCTTTAACCCCATCCTGTCTGAGCGGGAACAGATGCCCTCAGGCGACCTACACGCAGAGGCGGGACCAAATCCAAAGCTGAAACCCGGGAGCCATGTGAACAAAGAAGAGAAAGGGAAATCTCTCCCAGCAGCCTCAGGAGCAGTGGATTAAAGCTCCACAATCAACTTGCTGTACCCTGAATCTGTGGAATACTGAATAGACAACATATCGCCCCAAATTGAAGTGGTGGACTTTGGGAGCAACAACATATATATATATTTTTCCTTTTTCTCTTTTTGTGAGTGTGTATGTATATGCTTCTGTGTGTGATTTTGTCTGTATAGCATTGTTTTTACAATTTGTCTGAGGATTCTGTCTGTTTTGGGTTTTGTTTTGTTTTGTTTTTCAGTATAGTTTTTAGCACTTGTTATCACTAGTGAATTGTTTTTTGGTTTGGTTGCACTCTTCTCTCTTCTTTGTTTTTTATTACTTAAAATTTTTTTTTATTTTTAATTTTAATAACTTTATTTTCTTTTCTCCTTTCTTTCTTTCTTTCTTTCTTCCTTTCTTTCTTTCTTCCTTTCTTTCTTTCTTCCTTTCTTTCTCCCTTTCTTTCTTCCTTTCTTTCTCCCTTTTATTCTGAGCTGTGTGGATGACAGGGTCTTGGTGCTCTGGCTGGGCACCAGGCCTGTGGCTCTGAGATGAGAGAGCCAAGTTCAGGACATTGGTCCACCACAGACCTCCCAGCTCCACGTAATATCAAACGGCAAAAGTCTCCAAGAGATCGTCATCTCAAAGGCAAAACCCAGCTCCACTCAAAGACCAGCAAGCTACAGAGTTGGACACCCTATGCCAAACAACTAGCAAGACAGGAACACAACCCCATCCATTAGCAGAGAGGCTGCCTAAAATCATAATAAGGTCACAGACACCCCAAAACACACCACCAGACGTGGACGTGCCCAACAGAAAGACAAGATCCAGCCTCATTCACCAGAACACAGGCACTAGTCCCCTCCACTAGGAAGCCTACACAACCCACTGAACCAACCTTACCCACTGGGGGCAGACAACAAAAACAATGGGAACTACGAACCTGCAGCCTGCAAAAAGGAGACCCCAAACACAGTAAGATAAGCAAAATGAGAAGACAGAAAAACACACAGCAGATGAAGGAGCAAGATAAAAACGCACCAGAGCTAAAAAATGAAGAGGAAATGGGCAGTCTACCTGAAAAAGAATTCAGAATAATGATAGTAAAGATGATCCAAAATCTTGGAAACAGAATAGACAAAATGCAAGATACATTTAACAAGGACCTAGAAGGACTAAAGAGCAAACACACAATGAAGAACAACACAATAAATGAAGTTAAAAATTCTCTAGAAGGAATCAATAGCAGAATAACTGAGGCAGAAGACGGATAACTAACCTGGAAGATAAAATAGTGGAAATAACTACTGCAGAGCAGAATAAAGAAAAAAGAATGAAAAGAATTCAGGACACCCTCAGAGACCTCTGGGACAATATTACATGCACCAACATTCAAATTATAGGGGTCCCAGAAGAAGAAGAGAAAAAGAAAGGGATTGAGAAAATATTTGAAGAGATTATAGTTGAAAACTTCCCTAATATGGGAAAGGAAATAGTTAATCAAGTCCAGGAAGCATAGAGAGTCCCATAATGATAAATGCAAGGAGAAACATGCCAAGACACATAGTAATCAAACTATCAAAAATTAAAAACAAAATATTAAAAGCAGAAAGGGGAAAACAACAAATAACACACAAGGGAATCCCCATAAGGTTAACAGCTGATCTTTCAGCAGAAACTCTGCAAGCCAGAAGGAAGTGGCAGGACATATTTAAAGTGATGAAAGGGAAAAGCCTACAACCAAGATTACTCTCCCCTGCAAGGATCTCATTCAGACTTGACGGAGAAATTAAAACCTTTACAGACAAGCAAAAGCTAAGTGAATTCAGCACCACCAAACCAGCTTTACAACAAATGCTAAAGGAACTTCTCTAGGCAGGAAACACAAGAGAAGGAAAACACCTACAAAAAAACCCCAAAACAATTAAGAAAATGGTAATAGGAACATATATATTGATAATTACCTTAAATGTAAATGGATTAAATGCACCAACCGAAAGACATAGACTGGCTGAATGGGTACAAAAACAATACCCATGTATATGCTGTCTACAAGAGACCCACTTCAGACCTAGGGACACATACAGACTGAAAGGGAGGGGATGGAAAATGATATTCCATGCAAATGGAAATCAAAAGAAAGCTGGAGTAGCAATTCTCATACCAGACAAACTAGACTAAAATAAAGACTATTATAAGAGACAAAGAAGGACACTACATAATGATCAAGGGGTCAATCCAAGAAGAAGATACAACAATTGTAAATATTTATGTACCCAACATAGGAGCACCTCAATACATAAGGCCAATGCTAAAAGCCATAAAAAGGGAAATGAACAGTAACACAATCATATTAGGGGAATTTAATACCCCACTTTTACCAATGGACAGATCATGCAAAATGAAATAAATAAGGAAACACAAGGTTTAAATGATACATTAAACCAGATGGACTTAATTGGTATTTATAGGACATTCCATCCAAAAACAACAGAATACACTTTCTTCTCAAGTGGTCATGGAACATTCTACAGGATAGAACATATCTAGGTCACAAATCAATACTTGGTAAACTTAAGAAAATAAAAATCAATTTTCAAGTATCTTTTCCAACCACAATGCTCTAAGACTAGATATCAATTACTGGAAAAATTCTGTAAAAAATACAAACACATGGAGGCTAAACAATACACTACCGAATAACCAAAAGATCAGTGAAGAAACCAAAGAGCAAATTAAAAAATACCTAGAAATTAATGACAATGAAAACATGACAACCCAAAACTTATGGGATGCAGCAAAAGCAGTTCTAAGAGGGAAGTTTATAGCAATACAATCCTACCTCAAGAAACAAGAAATATCTCAAATAAAAAACCTAAACTTACACCTAAAGCAATTGGAGAAAGAAGAACAAAAATACCCCAAAGTTAGCAGAAGGAAAGAAATCATAAAGATCAGATAAGAAATAAATGAAAAAGAAATGAAGGAAATGATAGCAAAGATCAATAAAACTAAAAGCTGGTTCTTGAGAAGATAAAATTGATAAACCATTAGCCAGACTCATCAAGAAAAAAAGGGAGAAGACACAAATCAATAGAACTAGAAATAAAAAAGGAGAAGTAACAACTGACACTGCAGAAATACAAAGGGTCATGAGAGATTACTACAAGCAACTATATGCCAATAAAATGGACAACCTGGAAGAAATGGACAAATTCTTAGAAAAGTACAACCTCCCAATACTGAACCAGGAAGAAATAGAAAATGTAAACAGATCAAGCACAAGTACTGATATTGAAACTGTGATTAATAAGCTTCCAACAAACAAGCCCAGGACCAGATGGCTTCACAGATGAATTCTATCAAACATTTACAGAAGGGCTAACACCTACCTTCCAAAACTCTTCCGGAATATAACAGAGGGAGGAATACTCCCAAACTCATTCTACAAGGCCACCATCACCCTGATACCAAAACCAGACAAAGATGTCACAAAAAAGATAACTACTGGCCAATATAACTGATGAACATAGATGCAAACATCCTCAACAAAATACTAGCAAACAGAATCCAACAGCACATTAAAAGGACCATACACCATGATTAAGTGGGGTTTATCCAAGGAATGCAAGTATTCTTCAATATACGCAAATCAATCAATATGGTACACCATATTAACAAACTGAAGGAGAAAAACCATATGATCATCTCAATAGATGCAGAGAAAGTTTTGGACAAAATTCAACACCCATTTATGATAAAAACCCTCAGAAAGTAGGCATAGAGGTAATTTACCTCAACATAATAAAGGCCATATATGACAAACCCACAGCCAACATCGTCCTCAATGGTGAAAAACTGAAACCATTTCCACTAAGATCAGGAAGAAGACAAAGTTGCCCACTCCCACCACTATTATTCAACATAGTTTTGGAAGTTTTAGCCACAGCAATCGGAGAAAAAAAGGAAATAAAAGGAATCCAAATCGGAAGAGAAGAAGTAAAGCTGTCACTGTTTGCAGATGACATGATACTATACATAGAGAATCCTAAAGATGCTACCAGAAAACTACTAGAGCTAATCAATGAATTTGGTAAAGTAGCAGGATACAAGATTAATGCCCAGAAATCTCATGCATTCCTATACACTAATGATGAAAAACCTGAAACAGAAATTAAGAAGACACTCCCATTAACCATTGCAACAAAAAGAATAAAATACCTAGGAATAAACCTACCTAAGGAGACAAAAGACCTGTATGCAGAAAACTATAAGACATGGAAGAAAGACATTAAAGATGACACAAAAAGATGGAGAGATATACCATGTTCTTGGATTGGAAGAATCAACATTGTGAAAATGACTTTATTACACAAAGCAATCTACAGATTCAATGCAATCCATATCAAACTACCACTTGCATTTTTCACAGAACTAAAAGAAAAAATTTCACAATTTTTATGGAAACACAAAAGGCCCTGAAGAGCCAAAGCAATCTTGAAAAAGAAAAGCAGAGCTGGAGGAATCAGGCTCCCAGACTTCAGACTATACTACAAAGCTACAGTAATCAAGACAGTATGGTACTGGCACAAAAACAGAAATATAGATCAGGGCTTCCCTGGTGGCGCAGCGGTTGAGAGTCCGCCTGCCGATGCGGGGGACACGGGTTCGTGCCCCGGTCCGGGAAGATCCCACATGCCGCGGAGCGGCTGGGCTCGTGAGCCGTGGCCGCTGGGCCTGCGCGTCCGGAGCCTGTGCTCCACGGCGGGAGAGGCTGCGGCAGTGAGAGGGCCACATACCGCAAAAAAAAAAAAAAAAAAAAGAAATATAGATCAATGGAAAAGGATAGAAAGCCCAGAGATACACCCACACACATATGGTCACCTTATCTTTGATAAAGGAGGCAAGAATATACAATGGAGAAAAGACAGCCTTTTCAGTAAGTGGTGCTGGGAAAACCAGACAGCTACATGTAAAAGAATGAAGTTAGAACACTCCCTAACACCATACACAGAAATAAACTCAAAGTGGATTAAAGACCTAAATGTAAGGCCAGACACTATAAAACTCTTAGAGGAAAACATAGGCAGAACACTCTATGACATAAATCACAGCAAGATCCTTTTTGACCAACCTCCTAGAGTAATGGAAATAAAAAAAAAAATAAGCAAATGGGACCTAATGAAACTTAAAAGCTTTTGCACAGCAAATGAAACTATAAACAAGACGAAAAGACAACCCTCAGAATGGGAGAAAATATTTGCAAACGAAGCGACTGACAAAGGATTAATCTCCAAAATTTACAAGCAGCTCATGCAGCTCAATATCTAAAAACCAAACAACCCAATCCAAAAATGGGCAGAGACATAAATAGACATTTCTCCAAAGAAGACATACAGATTGCCAACAAACACATGAAAGGATGCTCAACATCACTAATCATTAGAGAAATGCAAATCAAAACTACAATGAGGTATCACTTCACACCAATCAGAGTGGCCATCATCAAAAAATCTGCAAACAGTAAATGCTGGTAAGGGTGTGGAGAAAAGGGAACCCTCTTGCACTGTTGGTGAGAAGGTAAATTGATACAGCCACTATGGAGAACAGTATGGAGGTTCCTTAAAAAACTAAAAATAGAACTACCATATGACCCAGCAATCTCTCTATTGGGCATATACCTTGAGAAAACCATAATTCAAAAAGAGTCATGTACCACAATGTTCATTGCAGCTCTATTTACAATAGCCAAGACATGGAAGCAACCTAAGTATCCATCGACAGATGAATGGATAAAGAAGATGTGGCACATATACAATGGAATATTACTCAGCCATAAAAAGAAACAAAATTGAGTTATTTGTAATGAGGTGGATGGACTTAGAGACTGTCATACAGAGTGAAGTAAGTCAGAAAAACAAATACTGTATGCTAACCCATATATATATAGAATCAAAAAAAAAAAAAACGGTCCTGAGGAACCTCAGGGCAGGAGAGGAATACAGATGCAGACGTAGAGAATGGACTTCAGGACACGGGGAGGGGGAAGTTTACGCTGGGACGAAGTGAGAGAGTGGCACGGACATATATACACTACCAAATATAAAATAGATAGCTAGTGGGAAGCAGCTGCATAGCACAGGGAGATCAGCTTGGTGCTTTGTGACCACGTAGAGGGGTGGGATAGGGAGGGTGTGAGGGAGACGCAAGAGGGAGGGAATATGGGGATATATGTATACATATAGGTGATTTACTTTGTTATACAGCAGACACTAACACAACATTGTAAACAATTATACTCCAATAAAGATATTAAAAACAAAACAAGAACAACAAAAATCAATATGGTGTTGGCCAACTACACTATATCTATGTAACGTGGCTGTGTAAAAAGAGTCTTTCTTAACTGTTTTCAGTTTCAATAACCACTTTTTAGAATTTATTTATTATGTTTCCAGCAAAAATTACTATATGCTCAGTAGAAAACAAAGAAATCTCAGAAACCTGCATTAAATCACCTGCAGTAGGAAACAACCAAGATTGAGCCACAAAAATTTATCAGGTGGTCAATACTCAGTATAGTTTAAAGACAAATGAATAGAGGAGAGGCTGAGGAAGCAAGTGTATAGAATATTTAAGGATTTTAACCTGTGGGAATGTCAATTAAAGTTCAGAGGAAAGTAAATATTATAATTAATACCTGTTAAATGCTTTTGGCCTTCAGGCTCACCCTGCCAGATGATGCATAATAATTAGAAAACATTTCATTACCAGCTGGCATCAAAGGATGAAATGTGTAAGAAAGAGCTTTGAAAACTATAAAGTTATGAAACAGGGTAGCTGCTGTTTCCATTATTAGTATCAAATGATACACGAAGTGGGCAGGCCTTTGAAACCTACCGATAAATATTTAGTGATTTGTAAACTTTAAATACTGGGTACAAACCATAACCATAAGGGGATAACCATAAGGGGTTATATAGATGATTCTTCCCACTAGTCATAAATGCATAAGTCAAATTTTAAGATTTTACTAAGAATTATCTTTCTAACTTAGAAAGATATTAATATTAACTCTGATATTAATGCCACCAATTTATTTTCAAACATAAATTCCTCACATAATTAACATGAAGAAAGTCTATACTTTCCTACATTCTTAATATAAGTTTAAGGGGAAGGAAGACTTCAAATCGGTACCATGTATCTATCATGTTTATTTGCATTTACATATTTAAAAACAAAATGAAAATTAATGATCAAAGAGCTTCAAATATTGCCATGCAACCAGTAAATGCTGGATGTGGGATTTGAATGAAAGGTCTATTAGAGTCCTTAGTCCAACATGCCTCTCCAACATAAATTTTTTTTTCAAAATTACTACTCACTGAAATTAAAACTCCACACAGATGTGTTCTATGAGAGCTCTGAGGCCAATGAAAGATGTAGGAGAAAGGGGAGGCTGTAAGCTGCCTGCTAAGTCTTTACATCTCCAGCATTAGTCTGTTAAAGAGTAGGTCAGTAACTGGTTGCAATTGTTGGATTTGTTTACTGAGATGTTTTCCTGTGTAACCTGTTGACCAAAGTATATCATTCCATACTCAGCAGTTACACAAGTTCTATTGACTTGCTTATCCGAAGTGCTTGTAATGGGTTTGCTCCACTCAATCATCCACCCATCCAATCATTCAAGTACCTTCTATGTATCAGGCACTTTGCTAGGAGTTAGAGATACAAGACTGAATAAATCATATTACCTGCCTTCATAAAATTTATATCCTAGTGGGAAGACATGTCTGTATACAAATAACAACTAAACAATAGAATAAGTTTTATAATGGAGAATAGATCTGGCTAGAAGAAGGCAGAAAGTCTTTGATCTGAAAATTGATGGATGCATTTTCAGGAGCGTGCCAGGCATTTAAGGCAGAGATATGATAGTGTAGTTGTTTGAGGGGAAACAGAAGGTAGTTCTACATGGCTGGAAAGTAAAGTACATGGATTACAGTATATGGAAAGCTGACAGGTCATAGAGTCAGAAGCCAGATGACTGTTTAATTTACTCACATGCAAAAAGCAAAAACTAATTGGTCTATAGAAAATCCTGGGTACTTCTGTGTAATATTTTGAAATAACAAAGGCATTTTGCTAGACCTCCATAGATAATATAGGAGCCACAGAATATGAAAAATAAGCAATAACTTTTATCAGCCGTGAAAACTAGAATTTTACCCTACTGTCAGAAGTATAAGGAATTTCTACTAGGTACAGTGTGGAAAAAATGAGAGAGAATACAATGGTGAGGAAATAGAGGAAACTGTAACTGAATCCCACTCTATACCCCTGGACTATGAGGAGTTAGAATACATCAGGCCAAGGCCGGTAGGATGGAGTTTCCTTCGGAGTCAATGGCCAGGAGGCAAGAGGGTTAGAATGGCAGATCAAAGTCATTCTATCAAGATGAAAAAAACAAGAGTAGGGAAAAGTCATAAAATGTATGAAGAACTGTATTCTAAAGGAGGAGAATGACTTTAAGAATCAAAGTCAGTGAGTATCAAGAAACAAGAGAAAAATGCAAGGAAACTTTGGATTAACGTTCTCAATAATATTAAATAAAGTAAGGCAGTCACAAAAACAGGTTGCTTTCTGAGATCAGAGAAAATAGCATGGAAACTAGAAACTCAGTTGTAAATTTACCAAATACAATGACGATAATAAGCAGCATATACAAAAATGCAGGCAAGGGCTTCCCTGGTGGCTCAGTGGTTGAGAGTCCGCCTGCCGATGCAGGGGACACGGGTTCGTGCCCCGGTCCGGGAGGATCCCACATGCCGTGGAGCAGCTGGGCCCGTGAGCCATGGCCGCTGAGCCTGCACGTCCGGAGCCTGTGCTCCGCAACGGGAGAGGCCACAACAGCCCGCATACCACAAAAAAAAAAAAAAAAAAAAAAAAAAAAAATGCAGGCAATGCAATTAAAAACTATAAGACAAACTCTGGAAATTTTTCCAGAACTCAAAAATAATTAATAGGTAAATAAAATAAAAAGTAAAGAGATTTGAAGATATCTGTGTGTACTGGAAACAGCAGAGCACATAGATACTGAGCAATAGTTAAAGAATAATGGAAAAATTCTGGAATGAAGCAAGACATGACTCTAGATAAAAAGGTTTTTACCAAGTAAGAGTACTTCTTACCTAGCAAAATGTCAAACTCTAGACGCACACAGAATGGGAACAAGTTTTTTCATCTTGTATTTTTTAAAGTCTTGTATTTTAAGAGATCTATTCCACAATCACCACAGCAGAGAAAAGAAAGTATTACCTAAATAGGGGCAAAAAAGGAATCTGTTTGGAATCGGAATTCTCTTCTACAGCACAAAATATACCAGGTATCAATGGCTTGAGGAGGAAATGATTCTAAAATAAGAATTCCATGTCCAGTCAATTGGTCTTGCAGGTTCAAGAGTAACTAAAAGTTATTTTAGACAAATAAGGAAGAGAGTGTGACAGCTATATTCTCTTCCTGAGAAATTGCTCAAAAACATACTCTAACTAAGGGATGAATTCACATAAAGAAACCAACTATGGAAATTTCATAATAAAAGAATTGATAGTGATAAAATAACCCAATCAAATACTCTCTGTATTTATAAATATGGTTAATCTTATAATTAGAATATAATTATTAATAAGTCCTTAAACTTCAAAGTAAATAGCAAAATGATATCTAAAAGTTTCATCTTGAAAGAAATAATACTAAGTTGGACCTAAATCCCAGCCAACATAAAAAAATTGAGGGTAAAGAAGGAAGGAATGAAATCATTACATGTCAAAGTTTTCATCATATTCAAGACATATTATTACATAATATTTTATTCTTTATATTTATAATGGAAGAAATACATTCAATTATATGTACTCTCAAAACTTTCTTACAAAGAAAAGATGTTGTCTACAACATTAGGAAAATAAAAAATAACTGCATATTTAAAGGAGTTAAAAGAAAAACAGAAAAGCAAATAAATACTATTACACTTTTTTAACATTATCTTAGTGAAAACAATCTCCTAGAACTGTCATATATGCTGATTTTCCTCTTTGTTTCCATATTTTCAAACACTATGTGAATCAGCCTTAAAGAATTCAGAACATCATGTGGCATTTATGTTTTTCTTTCTCCCATAACCTATGTCATAAACTATCCATAAGAGTAATTTTTGTACAATAAATAAATAAAACAACATTCTGATCAAGTTAAGCATCACTGGAATTTAAAGGACTACTTTGAAATTCTATTATGTGTTCTTAAGGAAACAATGCTGTATCAAAAAAAAAGATGCTAAAAAGCAAAAGCTACAAAACATTAAGAGAATAGGTTATACTGTTTTAAACGGGTAAGGTAGTGAAACAGATGAGAAAGCATGGTGGTGTTTATCCATGGTGGTATATACAACTGTACAGAACATATACCTTGAAATCCTAGGTCTCGGTTTGAAAACCAATTATAGTTACTTAAAAAATGATAACTTCTTACTCTGGGAATTGAGAATCACTACCTACAGCGATGTCATTGCATGACGTGTGACATCAGGCCTTAACGCATTCTGTACCATAACTCTTCCCACAGGTTCTACTTTCGTTTGTTTAGAATGTTAAATACAATGTCATAAGTGAATCAGTTGTCTGCATCTATTCATCATAGACTCATTTGTCTGTTTAAAGTTCTTTTAATTTGTAAAGGAAGAAATTGCTGTTTAAAAAATATAAGCCGCAGCTCTGAGGCTTAGTTTTCACCTCTGTAAAGTTAAGATGTTGGATTAAATGACCCCTGAGTCCCTCTGAGCTCCAAATCCTATAATTCTACCATCTGGTCACCTCAGGCTTATAGTGTTCAATGAAGTACTTACCATGTAGACTAACTGTAAAGTATTTATGAATAGCTAAAGTAAAGGCACTTAAACTTTAGATTTTTAAATAGCATAAGCCTAATTTTTAGAACTAGCTATACCAGGATTTCCCACTCTTCTTCTCTTCTACAAAATAAGGCATATCTCATATTAAATAAACATACAGTCTGTTCAGTAAACTTGTTTAAACTGTAGGTGGCAATTTGTCAAAATACCCAAATCTAAGGCATGAAGAAAGAACTTGAGTTTTTTACAGAAACTATAGGAAAACAGAATTATAACTATAAACACTATATCTTCAGGTAATTAACTTGATTAGATCACAGTTACCTTTGTAATAAATATGCCAAAACATGGCAACTCTCCGTCAAATTATATTGTGCTCTATTATATTGGTGTCAGGCATGTTTTAACTTAAATATCAGAAGCATATACATAGTAACTCATTTAAATTGCTGGACCTAAAGATTCTATTACATTCATGATCATCTACTGTGCTCAGAAAATGTAACTAATATTTTCCTTAAAATAACATGTCAAATGCCAGGAAAATTTGACTCTGCCCCACCTCCACCACCTCCCTGACACCCACATTAACTCAAATCACCTAAGCACCATATGCTGTAATGCAAGTGTTAATGAGATGTCAAGTTGTGCAGTTGACACCAATCCCATGTTAGACTCTTAAAAGTGAAACTAATTAGAGCATACCCTGAGTGTGAATTTCACGAGGTACAGAGGGGGAAAAGAAAATTTTACATATTGAGACCGAGTTAGACTTTATGTCCAGAGCTTTTGGAGCCCTTAGCCTCTGTGTAAAAATTTAGAATGCTTCACCAAAAGTGAGATTAAGAGCAAGAACAAGATCAGAAACCTTACAGCTCGGGCTTCTTTGTGTTCCAAGGACACAGAATTAGTAGGTACAAGGAAAGTAAGATTGTGGTTATGGTTTCACAGGTGTATGCATATCTTCAAACCCATCAAATTGTATGCATAAAATATGTCCAGTTTTTTGTATATCAAGTATTTCTCAATAAAGCTGTTAGGAAAAAGAAACTTTAGAAGACAGGTTTATTTTATGGTACTAATTTTGGAAAATCTGGAAATAATAGAAATAGACAAGAAATTTTTCTTTCTTCCTGTTTGTCTAGGATTCATCCTCATGACTTTCTCCCTTGCTTTTGCAGGAAGAACAAAGCATTTCAAGGAGCAAGAGAAAAAAAGAATGTGTCTTTCAAGGTTCAATACAAATAATAATATTATATATTGATATTTGTATAGCACTTTACATCTTAAAAACTACTTTTGGAGGATAGCCAACATCAGGAGTGAAATGGTCCAAAAAACCCCAAAAAACTCTGAGCTGTGGATGTTTAATAATTTTTTTGCAAAATAGTATGACATTTTCCCCTGATGGGAGATAAATTAATTATCAGGTTGATCCCTAAACAAGATGCTATTTTTCTTGCTGAAAGAGATAAGATATGTAGACTTTCCAACTACTGCAGTGGGACAGCCAGCAAAAACAAGAAAATTAGGGGAAAGAATGCCATTCCTTGTTAAAAAGCATAGTCAGTCAATATGCAGAACTTAATGGAAAAAACACACCTTCATCAAAACTAACTGATAAAGATTTGAACTTCAGACAATAACATTAGCAGAATCTGAGAATAATCTGCAAAGAATACTATGATCCGGGGCTTCCCTGGTGGCGCAGTGGTTGAGAGTCCGCCTGCCGATGCAGGGGACACGGGTTCGTGCCCCACTCTGGGGGGATCCCACATGCCGTGGAGCGGCTGGGCCCGTGAGCCATGGCCGCTGAGCCTGGGCGTCCGGAGCCTGTGCTCCGCAAAGGGAGAGGCCACAACAGTGAGAGGCCCGCGTACCGCAAAAAAAAAAAAAAAAAACAAAAAAAAGAATACTATGATCCAATGAAGAAAAGAGCTATCAAATTCCAATGAAATTAGAAAACAGAAAAGAATTATTAGCACCTAGGAAACAATGAACCCAAACCAAAAGAGAAACACTTCCTTAGCCTCAATTACTGAACCTTCTCTCCAACTTTCTTTCTTTGTGAAAAAGAGCTAGAAAATGCCAAAACTCCACTTCACAGCAGGATAATATATCTATGCATAAGCTAGTTGTGTCATATATGTAGTTCCCGTTATGCAGTGTGGTTTTGTTTTTTGGTGTTCTGAAACCAATTTCTATGTATGTGTGTCTGGGGGGTGGGGGCGGTGGGATTCCTACACCAATACAAGCAGTTCTCTGACACCAGCTAGGGATCCTACAATTCAACTCGATTCTGACACTATCTATCCTGAGATAATGTCAGATTTGACATGTTAAAGAGTTCAGTCCTGTAAGAATGTCCCTTGCCCAACACTTCAGATGTCAATCACAAGCCCAGGTTATTAACTGTGTTTCTGACCAACTGGTTATAGATTGTGGATTCCATCTACTATACTTGAACTTCAAATGCCAATTGCAAGTCCAGGTTATTATCTGTACTTCTGACCAATTGGCTCTAGATCAGAGGTGCCCATGACCTCCTCTTTGGGTTTGATGAATTTGCTAGAGTAGCTCACAGAACTTAGGAAACCCATTTACTCAGTATCACAAGTTTATTATAAAAGGATATAACTCAGGAACAGCCAGATGGAAGAAAAGCATAGGGTGAGTATAGAGAAAGGGCAAGGAGATTCCATGCCCTCTCCAAGCTTGCCAATCTCACATAATTTCCATGTTTCACCAACTGAGAAGCTCTCCAAATCCTCCACATTTGGCTTTTTATGGAGGTTTCATTACATAGGCATGACTGATTAACTCATTGGCCATTGGTGATTGATTCAGCCTCCAGCCCCTCTCCCCTCCCAGATGTAGGAGGTGGGCCTGAAAGTTCCAATCATCTAATCATATGGTTGGTTCTCCTGGCAATCTACTGGCACCCTTATACGGGGTCCCAAAGTCACCTTATTAACATAACAAAAGATACATTTATTGCTCTTCTCACTTAGGAAATTCCAAGGATTTTAGGAGCTCTGTGCCAGAAAAGGGGATGAAACCAAATATATATTTCTTATTATAGATCACAATATCATACTTTTCTTAGTCTAACTGACCCTTTTGTTATCTTCAGAGGGTTTTGAGTTAAAGAATTTCTTCAACTATTTTTACAGATGGATGTGAACTGAGTGGACCTTAGGAGATTCTTGACAGTTAAGATTTGTTATCCTGAGTGGATAAAGCATCCTTAATGAAGTTTAATTCTCTCTGAATATTTTACATTATCACAAATATAATCACATTTCATATTCAAAAAATTCATGTGGAAATGATGGTAGAGATATTATTAATTCTACTATATAACAATACTATCAAAGTGACTTATTCAAGCTCATATAGTTTGTAAGCATCATAACCTATTCGATACTAACTGTTATAAATCTAGAACTAATTCTAAATCTTAAACTCTCTGCTCTGAAAGCCTAAAAATTTCTCAGGTAAAAGCAGTTCAAAGGCTCTTCATTCTTCCGTTTAATTTTAAACACCATTGTTCTCAATGCCAAGCCAAATTTCAGTGGGCTTTTTTTTTTAACTGCAACATTTAAATTTTCTGATTTTTATTTTATTTCAGATAATTTTTTGCATAAAAACAAAACAAACCCATAGAACAATCAGTGGAATTTATATATTCATATGACAGAATTTGCCCACTGGTTTTCTCTGTTGACATATCAGAAAAGACTTATGTTAGGGAAATGCCACCACATAACACATCAAAAGGGCCAAAATTTCAACAAATGAAAATTCCACATGTCAACAAAAACATGGAGAAACTACACAGTTTTGAAAATTACTTTGGAAAAGTGGGCAGCATCTACTAAAGCTGAAAAAAGTAATTCATTCCTTGATGGGTATCTAAGGGAATCACATATGTAAGAATACCAAAAGACACGTATAAGAAGTTACACAGGTTTATTCATGGTAGCACCAAACTGAAAACAATCCAAATATTCAAGGGTGATCCACAAGCCAAATCCAGCCTGTCACCCATTTTGTAAATTATTGGAACACAGCCACATCTACTATTTACACATCGTCTATGACTGCTTTAATGATATAAGATCAAAGTTGAAGAGTTGCAACAAAAACATGTAGTCCACACAGCCTAAAACACTTACTATCTGGCCATTTACAGAAGAATTCTACTGACTCCTGATCTTCAGTATACTAGCCTAAACATTTTTTTGGTATATTCATAGAGTGGAATACTATGCAGCAATGAAAACAAATGAACTACAACTACATGCAACAATATCAATAAACCTAACACACATAATGTTAAGTCAAAGAAGACAGAAGAAAATAATTACTGCTCTATGACTCTATGTAATTTTCAGAAACTAGCAAAACTTATCTTTGGTGACATTGGATTCCTTTGGCAAAAGGAAGGTATTAGTGATTAGAGGGGTTATGATGAGACTTCTGGATGATGGAAATGTTCTGATTTAAGTGTTATTAGAAACATATTTTAGTAAGTCACTGATATATTATTTTATATTTTGGGTACTTTATTTATATTATACTTTTCTGTAGAAGTATAAAATTTTATATATTAATTTTACCAAAATGTAACCAAATTAACAGTCTTCCTTTCACGGAAGAAGTACATTTCTCAGCTACTTGGGGTAGAGAATCAGAGCCCCCCACCTCCACAGGGATGGAGGCAGACTAATGACACCCCTCTCCGCAATGATGATCTTAAAATCTGGAACCTGTAAATATGTTAGCTTAAGGGAGAAGGGGAATTTGCATATGAGATTAAGGTAAAGAACCCAATCTAATCACACAAGTCTTTAAAAGTTGAAAAACTTGCCAAGCTACAGTCACTAATAAATGGTATAAAGAAGAGGAAAAAAGGATACATGCCTGATTTACTGGGGAAGAGCAGAAGGCCTAACTCAGCTAGGATAGCCAAGGAAGACCTATCTTGGAAATACAGTATGAGCAAAATGTTGAGAAAAGGCAGTCAGCCAAAATCTGGGAAGAACTGTCGCAAGTCAAAGCAATAGCTAGTACAGAGATTCTGAGACGAAGACAAGATCTAAGACCTCTCAAGTCAGAAAGATGAGTGTGGCTGTTGTGAATGGCGGGAAGTGAGGTCTGGGAAATAGCAGGACATAGGTCTGGGTGAGGTCTTTTAGTCCATGGTAGGGATTGAATTTTATTCTAGATGGACTGGGATGACATTCTGCAGTTTACATTTTTAAAGATCATTCTGACTATAATGTTTAGAAGATAGATTAGGACAGGGGAGGAGGAGTGAGGGGAGATGGGTGAAAAAGATATCAACTGGTTGAAAAGCTCCAGGTGAGAACTGATGGTGGCTTGGACTAGAGTTTTAGCAAAATAGATTATAAGAAGAGCAGGATTTGAGATAATTCTGGAGGTACAGCCAATAGGATTTGCTGAGAGATCAGGTGTAGATTATACGGGAAAGAGAAGAATCAGGAATAACTCCTAGGATTTTGACCTGAGCAATTGAATAGACGATGATGATGCCCTTGGTGGAGCATATTTGCAGACTAATATATTGGTAATTTCATTTGGCCATATGTTTGCTTTGGCCCTTGAAGAAAAGTTTCCTACATAATCTAAAATTTCATTTTATGTTATCAGTCATATGTTCTTTAATAAGCCTTAGTCCCTTGATGAATGGATTCCCTTTGTGAACCATTAACCAAAACTACTAATGCCTGTCAACACCAAGCTCAACAAGGGAAAATGCCATAGAGACCATGGAGTAAGCTGATCACTACATCAACAAAAGGCAAAAGCTCACATCCAATTTTCAGGAGGCTGTGGCTCAACAACTGCCCCTGAAGTGGATTTCAAATAAGCTGACCCTGCCCTGGCACGCTGAATAATTGTTTACATCCTAAATCACATGGAAGGTAAAAGTTGTTGCCAACTGGATTTGAGACATCCTTAAAGACAGGTGTCTATTAACTCCATGCAGTTCTCCAGATAAATCAAGGACTTAGCTCATGTTGTTTTCCTCTGAAGTATTCCTTGACCCTTCCCTATCCTCTGGCTGGGTGAAATACCCTTTTCTTATGTCATCTCATAGCATCCTCATCATAATATTTAATTCACTACCTGTTTACTGTCTACTCCCCCACTCGACTGGAAATCCCACGAGGGCAAAAGCTATGCCTTAGTCACCATCCCAAAAGAGTTTAGAGAAGAGGATGTTGGCCCCTGGGGAATGAATATTTTTATCCCGTTGGAAAAACTATCCCTGCGAGAAGGAACAGTGACTCAAAACAGCTTACCTGGGAAAAACCCTCAAATGATTTAAATCAGCCCTTCTATTTTGATCTCACACAAATCAACCTTCTGTTTAAATGTAACTTCCCTTGGAGTTTTTCCTATTAGAAAATAATTCTCTAGTCATGTTGATTTGAAAATGCAAGTTACATTTCTCATTTTTTTAAATTCAAGCATTAGTTAATCCTTGCAAAATGGATTCACTTCGAAAGGGTTATCCAAGCCAGTTTCTGATTTTGCAGACAATGACTACCCCCTGTGTAGATCCTTCGGGAGACAGCCAGTGGCCTTTCCTGGTAACAACTTGACCTCATTCCATCTCAATTTAAACTGTAACCCTGTGAATTGGCATTTTGTGGTTGTTTCATTACTGATTTACTAATAGATAGTAAAATAGTTTCTTGTTAATTATTGGTCAAAACAAGCATTATTTTCCTTTAATTGTTTGATTTTTTTAAATTTACTGCCTTAGTAATTTTATTAGGTATTGGGCCAAAAATGTGTATAGCAAAATACATTTCCAATTTTATTATAAGATTGAAGGATAAAATTCCATTTCATGTATAACAATGCACTTTACACAAAGTTCATCTGGAAAATAAGCATTCCATAAAATGATTAATGCTTATATCAACAATACATTGACTGAATTTATAATTGAATCTACTTTTCTATTGTAATATAATATTTATAACAAGGTATGGGTGAGCCAAAAACTCATCTCTTACATTGGCTGTGTTGCTTCACAAGCAGAGGGGTTAGTGCTTTTTAGACATCTCTCCTTTGGTCATGTTTTGTAGCCCTTAGAAATGTGCCACATCATAAATTGAAAAATATAAAAACTGAGGACTTCTCCACTGCCACTGTTCCATGCTGCCTTCCAATCCTATCCCCCCATCTCACACACACACACACACACACACACACACACACTTAAGGCAATCAACATTTGTTTAAATGTGTGGGCATGGACTCCTTGCTCCCTGAATGTTTAACTGAAACAGGCTGTGATCACAAATGCCAAAACTGTGATATTCCTGGTTGCCTTGCAAAGCTGCCTGGGCTAAGTGGAGTTGGACATCATTTCTACTGGAACATCATTTCTCAGTGCTCTTCTTCAGGAAGAGAATATTTGCAATGGGTGTTAAGCCAGAAAGATTCATCTAAAATGGTAGCAGCAGTTCTTTCTCCTTTAAAGGATTCTGGCCAGAATTTTCTCAAGAGCTTTCAAACACAGTAAAGAACTTAAGTCTGCATCTCCCAAAGATTTTTCTTGAAGGAGTTCATTTCTCATGATCCATTTTCTCCATCACACCTCACCTCCCAAACTACTGCCTGTTATGAATGAGATATTGGAAAGCTAACCAGCAGTGCCTAAGAAGTGCATGAGCTCCCTCTCGTGGGTCTTGGAAGTCACTTCTGAAACTTGAAGCTCCAGCCGCTCAAATTGAATGTAGGTGAATTTGAAATTGTCTTTGTCTCCAAGAGAAGGTCTAGTGTCTTGTCCCATCCTCACCAAATATCTTACCAAATGAACTGTCCCCATTTCAAGCTATGCTTAGTTGCTCTGGGAACTTCTCTTGACTCTTTGAATAAATCCTAGAATCATTGTTGTGCATAAAAAAAAAAAGTTTTAGAAACCTGGTTGTGACAATGCATGCCTACTATTTGCTTTACTAAATTTACATTTTATAAAGTACACTCATATAACATTATTTCATTTGAACTGCACAATAACTCTGAAAATGTGACATTACCATTCTCAGTTTCAGGTTTGGAGTCAGCAGGGCACAAACATAAACCTAAATCTTTTGGCACAAAATCTAACATTCTTTCCATCCCACCCAGTCCCTGCCCTTCCACATTGGCAGTCTTGCCATTCCTCCTTCCAAGGAGAGATTCTTTCTCAAGTTTCAAAGTCTCAGATCACTGTTCCAATATCTCTTTCTTTGAAACTTTCATACCAGATATATGATTGAAAAATTAAAACAAAAAATCTGGCTGGGAAGCCAGATGTTTCTAACTCTTAAAATATTCATCAGTTAGGGGCTTCCCTGGTGGCGCAGTGGTTGAGAGTCCGCCTGCCGATGCAGGGGACACGGGTTCGTG
This sequence comes from Globicephala melas, assembly GCF_963455315.2. Lineage (NCBI taxonomy): Eukaryota > Metazoa > Chordata > Mammalia > Artiodactyla > Delphinidae > Globicephala > Globicephala melas. The sequence continues at coordinate 71,214,642 of NC_083319.1, read as the reverse complement.
CCCCGGTCCGGGAAGATCCCACATGCCGCAGAGTGGCTGGGCCCGTGAGCCATGGCCGCTGAGCCTGCGCGTCCGGAGCCTGTGCTCCACAACGGGAGAGGCCACAACAGTGAGAGGCCCGCGTACCACACACACACACACACACACACAAATATATATATATATATATATATATATATATATATTCATCAGTTAATGCTAATACCTCTCTCCACAGTGACAATATTTTTGAACAGGAATTTAAGATAATTTTGGTAAGTATGGGACTGCAATTGAGGATGAAGTATTTGGAAATAGAGTCTCTCAAAAATTCAAAACTTAAGGTTTCCAGTCCTACATCCTTTTTTTGTTTGATTATATAGAAATAACTATTGAATTTGAAGGAAACTAAGTTGAAATATCACTTATCCAAACAAAGCCATTGACTGAATTGTAATCAAATGATAAATGATACCTGCTACACAACATAAAATGTATTACAAGGCTCATTACAGAGAGATAAGTGACATTGTACTTACCCCTTATTCCCTCAGTCCAGTTCATGCCTGCTTACAGCCAGAAAGCAGTGTTGAGTCTGAAAACTAACTCTTCCATTTACTAATTGTATCCTTAATCTTAATCTCTCTGAGATTTAGTTTCCTCATTTGTAAAATGAAGGTAATAATAGAAGCTACCTCATAGGGTTGTAGGAAGGATTAAATGACACGATGTATAAAAATACTTAACAGTATCTGGCACAGATTAAGTAGGCAAAAAAAGTAACTCTTACTAGTTCTGTTAATATTATTAATCCATGAGCTCTGTAAATACCTCAGTTCTTGCTGCTTTGGTCCCATTCCTGATGTCCAAACAGCTTGCCTAGTTTTGACCTCTCTCTGCACACATCCATTTGCTCTGGTCTCTAACTCTTTGTTCTTGATCTCTGTTGCCTTTTCTTATGTACTTTCACCCTAAGGAATGATGGCACAAATCGCCCCACTGAACCTCTCTGCCAAGCTGGCTTCCATTGCCTTGATCACTGGCCCTGCCAATCCTCTCCAGTATAGCTGAAGCTCCTAATCCTCACTGCACATGTATAAACTTATGCTGCTCCTATATGAAATCAGGACAAGGATATGGGCACCAACTTGAATCCCAAGTCTCTGCTTAATAAACAGCCCTTTGCAAGTACTGCTCAAACACTGACCAACCAATTTACAAATCAGCTCAACAGAAACCCAACAACACAAGGTGTCATGTAACCATTCACTGAGCCCTTTATTCATTATTTATCTATTTAAGTACAACTGAAGACTGAAGAGCCTACTGCAATCAGAGTGATGACCATCCCTACTTTCTTCCTCCTTATCTCCACACTTGCAGCTCAAAACAGCACAAACAGATACAGGAGTGAATGCCTAGCACTCAGATACACATGGGAAAAGGGGAAAATTTCACGGATGCAAGAGGATGCTGTGGACTTGTCTGATACAGAAGGAAAGATAAAACCCTAGGAAAAGGGGGAACACAAAGCAGAAACTTCAGAAGCATCAAAGTAATAAGAGCTAAGATGCGAGAAAATGGGGGTGGGTGCTGTGAGAAGCAAAGAGGCTGCATTTCTGCATAAAAAAACATCCATTTAGGGATAATACAGATTGGCACAGTGAGGTCCTACATACTTTTTAATCAATAGGAAAGAATTTGCTAGATTAAAGCAAGCAATGACTACTTTCTCATGTTAGTATCTCCATTCTATCTGGTTTGGATTTAATCCCCAGGAACCTTGACTAAATAGCTGCTTGGGCAGGGTCACCAAGATATTTCTACACCCACGTTCATCGCAGCATTATTCACAAGAGCCAACAGGTGGAAATAACCTAAATGTCCATTGATCAATGAATGGATAAAGAACACATGGTACATACATATAATGAAATATTATTCAGCCCTAAAAAAGACAGAAATCCTGGATTAACCTTGAGGACTTTATGCAAAGTAAAATAAACCAAATGTTGTATGATTCCACTTATATGAGGTATCTGAAGTAGTCAAACTCATAGAAACAGAAATATAAATTATTTCCAGGGGCTGGGGGAGAGGGTAATGGGGAGTTGTTGTTCAAGAGTTATAGAGTTTCAGTTTTACAGATAAACAAATTCTGGAAATATCCTGCACAACAATGTGAATATATTTAACATGACTAAACTGTTTTAAAGTTCTTAACCATTTAAAAATGGTTAAAATGGGGTAGAGGAACCAAGATGGTGGAGTAGAAGGACGTGCTCTCACTCCCTCTTGTGAGAACACCAGAATCACAACTAACTGCTGGACAATCATCGAAAGGAAGACACTGGAACTCACCAAAAAAGATAAACCACGGGCTTCCCTGGTGGCGCAGTGGTTGAGAGTCCACCTGCCAATGCAGGGGACACGGGTTTGTGCCCCAGTCTGGGAAGATCCCACATGCTGCGGAGAGGCAGGGCTGTGAGCCATGGCTGCTGAGCCAGCACGTCCGGAGCCTGTGCTCCGCAACGGGAGAGGCCACAACAGTGAGAGGCCCATGTACTGCAAAAAAAAAAAAAAAAAAAAAAGATACCCCACATCCAAAGACAAAGGAGAAGCCACAATGAGACGGTAGGAGGGGTGCAATCACAGTAAAATCAAATCCCATAACTGCTGAGTGGGTGACTCACAGACTGGAGAACACTTATACCACAGAAGTCCACCCACTGGAGTGAAGGCTCTGAGCTCCATGTCAGGCTTCCCAACCTGGGGGTCTGGCAACGGGAGGAGGAAATCCTAGAGAATCAGACTTGGAAGCCTAGTGGGATTTGATTGCAGAACTTCGACAGGACTGGGGGAAACAGAGACTCCACTCTTGGAGGGCACACACAAAGTAGTGTGTGCATCGAGACCCAGGGGAAGAAGCAGTGACCCCAGGGGAGACTGAACCAGACCTACATGCTACAGTTGGAGGGTCTCCTGCAGAGGTGGGGGGTGGCTGTGGCTCACCATGGGGACAAAGACGCTGGCAGCAGAAGTTCTGGGAAGTACTCCTTGGCGTGAGCCCTCCCAGAGTCTGTCATTAGCCCCACCAAAGAGCCCAGGTAGGCTCCAGTGTTGGGTTGCCTCAGGCCAAACAACCAACAGGGAGGGAACTCAGCCACACCCAAAGCAGAGAAGTGGATTAAAGTTTTACTGAGCTCTGCCCACCAGAGCAACAGTCAGCTCTACCCACCACCAGTCCCTCCCATCAGGAAACTGACACAAGCCTCTTAGATAGCCTCATCCACCGGAGGGCAGACAGCAGAAGCAAGAAGAACTACAATCCTGCAGTCTGTGGAACAAAAACCACATTAACAGAAAGATAGACAAGATGAAAAGGCAGAGGGCTATGTACCAGATGAAGGAACAAGATAAAACTCCAGAAAAACAACTAAATGAAGTGGAGATAGGCAACCTTCCAGAAAAAGAATTCAGAATAATGATAGTGAAGATGATCCAGGACCTCAGAAAAAGAATGGAGGCAAAGATCGAGAGGATGCAAGAAATGTTTAACAAAGACCTAGAAGAATTAAAAAACAAGCAAACAGATATGAACAATACAATAACTGAAATGAAAACTACCCTAGAAGGAATCAATAGCAGAATAACTGAGGCAGAAGAATGGATAAGTGACCTGGAAGACAGAATGGTGGAATTCACTGCTGCAGAACATGATAAAGAAAAAAGAATGAAAAGAAATGAAGACAGCCTAAGAGACCTCTGGGACAACACTAAACGCAACAACATTCGCATTTTAGGGGTCCCAGAAGGAAAAGAGAGAGAAAGGACCTGAGAAAATATTTGCAGAGATTATAGTCAAAAACTTCCCTAACATGGGAAAGGAAATAGCCACCCAAGTCCAGGAAGAGCAGCGAGGCTCATACAGGATAAACCCAAGGAGAAACATGCCGAGACACATAGTAATCAAATTGGCAAAAATTAAAGACAAAGAAAAATTATTGAAAGCATCAAGGGAAAAACAACAAATAACATACAAAGAACTCCTATAAGGTTAACAGCTGATTTCTCAGCAGAAACTCTACAAGCCAGAAGGGAGTGGCATGATATACTTAAAGTGATGAAAGGGAAGAACCTATAACCAAGATTACTTTACCCAGCAAGGATCTCATTCAGATTCAATGGAGAAATCAAAAGCTTTACAGACAACCAAAAGCTAAGAGAAATCAGCACCACCAAACAAGCTCTAAAACAAATGCTAAAGAAACTCCTCTAAGTGAGAAACACAAAAGAAGAAAAGGACCTACAAAAACAAACCCAAAACAATTAAGAAAATGGTCATACAAACATACATATCGATAATTACTTTAAAAGTGAATGTATTAAATGCTCCCACCAAAAGACACAGGCTTGCTGAATGGATACAAAAACAAGACCCATATATATGCTGCCTACAAGACACCGACTTCAGATCTAGGGACACATACAGACTGAAAGTGAGGGGATGGAAAGAGATATTCCATGCAAATGGAAATCAAAAGAAAGCTGGAGTAGCAATACTCGTATCAGATAAAATAGACATTAAAATAAAGAATGTTACAAGAGACAAGAAAGGACACTACATAATGATCAAGGGATCAATCCAAGAAGAAGATATAACAATTATAAATATATATGCACCCAACATAGGACCACCTCAATACATAAGGCAACTGCTAACAGCTCTAAAAGAGGAAATCGACAGTAACACAATAAGAGTGGGGGACTTTAACGCCTAACTTACATCAATGGACAGATTATCCAAAATGAAAATAAATAAGAAAACAGAAGCTTTAAATGACACAATAAACCAGACAGATTTAATTGATATTTTTAGGACATTCCATCCAAAAACAGCAGATTACACTTTCTTCTCAAGTGCACACGGAACATTCTCCAGGATAGATCACATCTTGGGTCACAAAGCAAGCCTCAGTAAAGTTAAGAAAATTGAAGTCATATCAAGCATCTTTTCTGACCACAACGCTATGAGATTAGAAATCAATTACAGGGAAAAAAACGTAAAAAATACAAACACATGGAGGCTAAACAATACATTACTAAATAACCAAGCGATCACTGAAGAAATCAAAGAGGAAATAAAAAAAAATACCTAGAGACAAATGACAATGAAAACACCACGATCCAGAACCTGTGGCATGCAGCAAATGCAGTTCTAAGAGGGAAGCTATAGTTTATAGCTATACAAGCCTACCTCAAGAAACAATAAACAAATTAACAATCTAACCTTACACCTAAAGGAACTAGAGAAAGAAGGACAAACAAAACCCAAAGTTAGCAGAAGAAAAGAAACCATAAAGATCAGAGCAGAAATAAATGAAATAGAAACAAAACAATAACAAAGATCAATAAAACTAAAGGCTGGTTCTTTGAGAAGATAAACAGAATTGATAAACCATTAGCCAGACCCATCAAGACAAAGAGGGACAGGACTCAAATCAATAAAATTAGAACTGAAAAAGGAGAAGTTACAACAGACACCACAGAAATACAAAGCATCCTAACAGACTACTACAAGCAACTCTATGGCAATAAAATGGACAACCTAGAAGAAATGGACAAATTCTCAGAAAGTTATAACCTTCCAAGACTAAACCATGAAGAAACAGAAAATAAGAACAGACCAATCACAAGTAATGAAATTGAAACTGTGATTAAAAATCTTCCAACAAACAAAAGTCCAGGACCAGATGGCTTCACAGGTGAATTCTATCAAACATTTAGAGAAGAGCTAACACCCATCCTTCTCAAACTCTTCCAAAAAATTACAGAGGAAGGAAAACTCCAAAATTCATTCTATGTGGCCACCATCACCCTGATACCAAAATCAGACAAAGATACTACAAAAAACAAAAATTACAGATCAATAACACTGATGAATATAGATGTAAAAATCCTCAACAAAATACTAGCCAACAGAATCCAACAACACATTAAAAGGATCATACACCATGATCAAGTGGGATTTATCCCAGGGATGCAAGGATTCTTCAATATAAGTAAATCAATCAATGTGATACACCATATTAACAAACTGAAGAATAAAAACCATATGACCATCTCAATAGATGCAGAAAAAGCTTCTGACTAAATCCAATACCGATTTATGATAAAAACTCTCCAGAAAGTGGGCATAGAGGGAACCCACCTCAACATAATAAAGGCCATATACGACAAACCCACAGCAAACACATTCTCAATGGTGAAAAACTGAAAGCATGTCCACAAGATCAGGAAGAAGACAAGGATGTCCACTCTCACCACTATTATTCACCATTGTTTTGGAAGTCCTGGCCATGGCAATCAGAGAAGAAAAAGAAATAAAAGGAATCCAAATTGGAAAAGAAGAAGTAAAACTGTCACTGTTTGCAGATGACATGATACTATACATAGAGAATACTAAAAATGCCACCAGAAATCTACTAGAGCTAATCAATGAATTTGGTAAAGTTGTAGAATACAAAATTAATGCACAGAAATCTCTTGCATTCCTATACATTAATGATGAAAAATCTGAAAGAGAAATTAAGGAAACACTCCCATTTACCATTGCAACAAAAAGAATAGAATACCTAGGAATAAACCTACCTAGGGAGACAAAAGACCTGTAGGCAGAAAAGTATAAGACACTGATAAAAGAAATTAAAGATGACACAAAGAGATGGAGAGATATACCATGTTCTTGGACTGGAAAATCAATATTGTGAAAATGACTATACTAGCCAAAGCAATCTATAGATTCAATGCAATCCCTATCAAATTACCAATGGCATTTTTTACAGAACTAGACAAAAAATCTTAAAATTTGTATGGAGACACAGAAGACCCCGAATAGCCAAAGCAGTCTTGAGGGAAAAAAATGGAGCTGGAGGAATCAGACTCCCTGACTTCAGACTATACTACAAAGCTACAGTAATCAAGACAATATGGTACTGGCACAAAAACAGAAACATAGATCAATGGAACAAGATAGAAAGCCCTGATATAAACCCACGCACCTATGGTCAACTAGTCTATGACAAAGGAGGCAAGGATATACAATGGAGAAAAGATAGTCTCTTCAATAAGTGGTGCTGGGAAAACTGGACAGCTACATGTAAAAGAATGAAAGTAGAACACTCCCTAACACCATACACAAAAATAAACTCAAAATGGATTCGAGACCTAAATGTAAGACCGGACACTATCAAACTCTTAGAGGAAAACATAGGCAGAACACTGTATGACATAAATCACAGCAAGATCTTTTTCCATCCACCTCCTAGAGTAATGGAAATAAAAACAAAAATAAACAAATGGGACCTAATGAAACTTAAAAGCTTTTGCACAGCAAAGGAAACCATAAACAAGAAGAAAAGACAACCCTCAGAATGGCAGAAAATATTTGCAAACGAATCATCAGACAAAGGATTAATCTCCAAAATATATAAACAGCTCATGCAGTTCAATATTAAAAAAACAAACAACCCAATCCAAAAATGGGCAGAAGACCTAAATAGACATTTCTCCAAAGAAGACATACAGATGGCCAAGAAGCACATGAAAAGCTGCTCAACATCACTAATTATTAGAGAAATGCAAATCAAAACTACAATGAGGTATCACCTCACACCAGTGAGAATGGGCATCATCAGAAAATCTACAAACAACAAATGCTGGAGAGGGTGTGGAGAAAAGGGAACCCTCTTGCACTGTTGGTGGGAGTGTAAATTGACACAGCCACTATGGAGAACAGTATGGAGGTTCCTTAAAAAACTAAAAATAGAATTACCATATGATCCAGCAATCTCACTACTGGGCATATACCCAGAGAAAACCATAATTCAAAAAGACACATGCACCCCAATGTTCATTGCAGCACTATTTACAATATCCAGGTCATGGAAGCAACCTAAATGCCCATCGACAGACGAATGGATAAAGAAGTTATGGTACATATATACAATGGAATATTACTCGGCCCTAAAAAGGAATGAAATTGGGTCATTTGTTGAGACATGGATGGATCTAGAGACTGTCATACCGAGTGAAGTAAGTTAGAAAGAGAAAAACAAATATCATATATTAACGCATATTGTGGATCCTAGAAAAATGGTACAGATGAGCCGGTTTGCAGGGAAGAAGTTGAGACACAGATGTGGAGAACAAATGTATGGACACCAAGGGGGGAAAGCCATTGGGGGTGGGGTTTGTGGTGTGATGAATTGGGCGATTGGGATTAACATGTATACACTGATGTGTATAAAACTGATGACTGATAGGAAACTGCTATATAAAAAAATAAATAAAATAAAATTCAAAAGTTAAAAAAAAAGGTTAAAATGGTAAATTTTGTGTTATGTGTTTTTCACCACAATTTTTTTTTTTAAAACAGCTGCTTAAATCTTCTTCTAGCATTCTGTCTGTATGTGTGTTTGTGTGTGTGTGTCTGTGTTTCTTTTGGCTGACAGTAATGAGTAAATCACAGTGGTCAGCCACCACAACTATCCCAAGCAATAGCAACCTGTCATGATACCTTTAATTAGGTGATGAAGTGGCAAGAGAATCACCCGTGGAGATAACCCAGCTGGAAGAAATGAAGGACAATCCTCCCTTTTCTCCTTCCGCAGAAAACTTACAGGTACCCACTCTGGACCAAAGATAGACTGCCTGGTGCCAAGTTACAAGGATTAAAAGCATGCCCTATATAAGGTTGCAGCCCTCATTACTTATGATAACATGTGAAACTGCTTTGTGAATGGTAGAGTATTCCTGTCTTGTACTATACTCTCCATCAGGGTCTAGCCTCCAAACTTTCTACTATGGCCAATGGAAAATTTTAGGCATTCATCCACCCAAAGCCTTTCTTTGTCTCTCTCTGTCTCCCTCTCCCCCACTTCTCTCTCACCCTTCTTTCTCCTCCTCTCCCCCCACCCCCTCACTCGCGCATATGCTTGCACATGCACGTGCGCACACGCACAACCACTCTATCCTATGATAAAGTTTAACATCTCAGGAACTTTGAAAAAAATTCTATTTCACCATTGTGACTATCTTGCTGATAACTATAACTTTGGGACAGTTAATCTGAATAATGGCTCTGCCCATTTTTGGTGATGTTCTTGATATTCGTTCTAATGTCAGACATGTTTATATTCATTTTACGTAATGAGACATTCAATTTGCCCAACTTTCATGTTTCTTCTTGAGTCAAAACAGCAGGCATGAATTTAACTCATTACCAGTATAAATCACAAGTTGGAATCTTTGGAAATGCAAAATTCATTTTGTAAATTTCTACTAGCTGAATTTTCCTGTCTTTATAGAGCCTCAGCTGTAAATACTGATATTTTCTGACTCTCTTTTGGGACAATTTCCATTTTTGGATTAATAACAACATGGCAGCTTCATCAATTCTTCATAAAGTACAGCTAAGAAGCAGGTACTCTGCAAGGCACTTTACAAACATTACCTTTTTTATTTCTCAATGAAAAAATTCCTCAATGAGTCTATGAGACAGATATTATCATTATAAACCTTAAGTTATAAATGATAAAATTAAGATTTAGAGAGATCAAATAGCTTGCCCAAAGCTATTTGTTACTTACACAGTAAGTAACAGCAAAGATTTTGACCCATCTGACCACACACTCTATGCTTAGTTACTTCTTTACTGCCCATGCACACAATATCTAAATCCCTGGAGAAACACAGATTAACTTGTTATTAATTTTACCAAAACAACACTATAATCTCCTCAGTATAGTTAAAATGCCCTGAGGCCTTCATTCATTTATTCGTTCACTCATTCATTCCTTTATTCATTCCATAAGCATTATTCCAGATACTGGATGTACAGTTATGTACATACAAAGACCCTACTTTCATGAACTTATGGTCTAGTCCATGTTCAAGTCCATGTTTAAAATCCTCACACATGAAAAGGCTTCTCACAGAGTGGGGCAGAATGCTCTCTGTCTTTCACACTAGGGACAGAGAGCCAGTGCAAGACAAAGTCCATATGCTTCACTGTGGAAGAAGAATAACGTTTCCTTTATTTCTATTTGGATCAAGGTTTACAGACCCAATTTACCTAAGTTACATGAATTTTCACAAATATTCTCAAATATGTCTTATGATACAGAGTTAGTCATGCATGCGTGTATGGCTGTGTCCAAACTTTCCATTTTATAAACACATACTCTGACTTCTCAAACATCTTCTGCAGCTGTGATTATAACTTTAAAGATCATTATCCTAGGAGTATGGTAGGGATTCTTTTATCCTAAGTGCTTCTCTTTTCATTTGCCCATTCATGAGCTCAAAGATACTCCATACACAGCAAACAGCCTTTCACAAAACATGTCATAATTAGAAATGAAGCCAATATCTTGACAAATGGAGATTTATTTTCTCATCACAACAGATTTTTTTCTAAATTACAGTCTCCAAGTGGCAAAACCTGAAGAGGCATTGCTGGTAAGTTCACAAGTTTTAAGACTTTAGAATCACCAACTGGGCAACTTCCATGCCCCATCCAATGTGCAGACTGAAAAATCCTGAATATACCCTTGTTTTACTTAATAAGGGTTGATTAGCTTTGCAATTAAGCCATACAGTCTTTAGGCATTGCTCTGAAAGAGTACCCATCTACTTACTGCCACTTAAAAAGTCTTACTTTCGGTATAATAGCCTTTTCGGTTAGTTTCAATTGGAAAGAACAGACACAGCACCATTTAACACAAACTCAGTCTACGAGTACACCAAGGAACAAGCAAACGTCTCAGTTTGCAGTTAATGAATCAAAGTTTAAGACGACAAATTGGCTCACTGAGTCAAAATAGTTAATTAACTTTTAGTCAGGAATATTCATCCTGCTTTCCTGGCATAAACAAGTCTCATAAACTCTGTTTACTTACTCAAGTGTTTTTCTTCTCTACTCATCCCTAGGCATCATTCAGAGTGCTTAATATATCATGTCAGAGTAGCTTCATAATTTTAACCCAATTTTTTGTTTTCAGCCTCCAAGACAAAAAAAAAAAATTACATCTCTTCATCATTAATTAGGTTCTGTAAACACTGGAGTATAAATTAGAAAAAGAAAGAAAGAAAAACCTCCAACATTAAATTCTGGAGCCTCCATGATTTTGGATGTTAATTGTATCAGACTTTGTGTTTCTTAAAGTAAACACATTAATTCTAAATGTTTGGTTAGCTCAGGCTGTTTAGCCTGTCAGGTAAAGCTGCAGATTAATGTTATAGGAGTAGCTGGCGTGTCCAATTAGCAAAGAGGTTTAATGGCAACCACTCCATACCCTCTTGCCTCTGGTACTTTTCAGATGCACCATTTCCTTAAAACAATGTTTTACATATTAGCTAATTAGAGAACTATGTCAACATCTTTGATGAATATACACCTGAACAGTCGTTACATTATATACTCTCTAGCCACTCTTCCAAAGTCACCTTTTGCTAATTTTCCCCCCAATTATTATGTTTCTTCTTGGAGAGAACTCTCATACGTTCACTGAGAATGGTGCCTATCTTCTGTCATTGGCCTGTGTTTTCTTTTTTTTTTTTAACATCTTTATTGGAGTATAATTGCTTTACAATGGTGTGTTAGTTCCTGCTTTATAACAAAGTGAATCAGTTATACATATATTCCCATATCTCTTCCCTCTTGCGTCTCCCTCCCTCGCACCCTCCCTGTCCCACCCCTGTAGGTGGTCACAAAGCACCGAGCTGATCTCCCTGTGCTCTGCGGCTGCTTCCCACTAGCTATCTATTTTACGTTTGGTAGTGTATATATGTCCATGCCACTCTCTCACTTTGTCACAGCTTACCCTTCCGTGTTTTCTAAAGGAAGACTGTCTGCTACAGTAAATGCTTGCATTTAACAGCTACTGACACTAAATGCAGTTTACAGTTTGTTCTTTACAGTGTTGCCACAAAGTTTACTTTTTTTCTAACTCTGCACCAGATTTCTTAAACCTCAAGTCATCATCATTTTATGAGATGATTTTTCCAAAAGCAAATTACAGGTTCATGAATTGAGTAAATGTTGGTCAAGACATGGTGCTTGTTTTTGGAAGTGACTCATTTGTGTGTGTATGAAAAGTCAGGTTAATGCCTTTTCCTGTACATTTAGGGATAGACACAGCATACTAGAGATGGCAACCCTCAACTAAAACATAAAATAGTTTCAAAAAGTTTATTCTAGGTTGACATATTTTCCCATAGGTAATTTAAACATATTTTAACTTATGTAAGTATTTGACTTATGTAAGTTCAAAATATTTTCCCATGAAATCAACCCTAAACAAGATTGATATTGTTTAATTCAACAAACCTGTACTGGAACTCCTACAAGGCATCAGGTGAGGTTCTAAGAGCCAGGTATATTAAGATGAATAAGACAGAGTGCTGTCCTCAAGGATTTGCAAGGTAACAAGACAGAATTTATTTTTATGGGAAATCCATTCAAAGCTCTTCCTTGGAAGTCTAAACATGTATCATCCTTCACTCTACTCATGTACTCCTCATATCCCTCCGCCTACCACCTGGAGCAAAGACTCTCCCAAATAAAATTCCAGTGCAGTGTGATAAGTGCACAGAGTGTTAGTGAAGCAAAAAGGGTACTGATCAAGATGGGGAGGGGTGATGAGGGTATGAATGAAGAGAAAGGTTTCCTAAAGGACATGATAGCTCAGCTGAGTCGTGAAGGATGTAAAGAATTTATTAAGTTGCTGATCTTCAAAATATATGGGCTTCATACCAACAGCATCAACGTTATCTGAGAACTTGTTAGAATTACTCATTACAGGGCTCCACCCCAGAGCTGAATCAGAATTTCTGAGGGTGGGAGTCAGCCATCTGAGTTTTAAGATGGTGATTCTGATGCACCGTAAGGTTTGAAAACCACTGTATTAAGGCAAGTTTTCAGGCAGTAATACAGGAGGAGGGGCTGACGATTTTTCATGGAGTGAATTGTGTAAGTGAACACTTGGAGTCATTGTAGTAGATCTCTCAGCTGCTCTGAGCATGGGTCGTTAAGAGCTCCCAGTTGCATTCTTCTGAGAATTGGTCTCACAACCTTTGGGAAGGAGCTCACCTGGGAATGGCTGGGAGTTACTGCCCTTTCCAAAAGTGGCCCACTGCCAATGATACACTGATATGGAGATATAAGAGGCTAGGCTGTTCACCTCAAGGTAGAAAAAATTTGTGGTATAACTCATGCTCCAAGAGCTCCCCATAGGATCAGCTGAACCCACATTTTGGCCTGACTTCTTTCCCTGTCCTATTCTGCTTCCCTCACTCCATTCCAGGTTTCTCCTGAAAGCAGTTCCTCAGTCAAACACCGGCACAAGAATCCCCATCTCAGGCTGTTTCCAGGGAACCTAACCCAAGACAGTGGTACACAGCAGAGGAATGCCTGGAGAACTTTGGGAGGTTGCACTGACAGAGCATAAAGTGTAAGTTTGGACTGGTGAGAAAGGAAGCTGGAAGGGTCGGAGGAGCCAGTCTCTGAGGGGTTGTGGGCAACACTTCATAAAAGCATCAAAATTCACTCACACACACACACACATTGAACTTCAATACATACAAAGTACTGATGTGAGTAGAGAGAGGGAGCTCACTCAGAATCCCACCTTGAATTGCAAGGAAAGTATCTTCCCTATTTACAATAAATAATAATTTACATCGCATTTCTCACCAGGCACCAGAAATAAGGAGATTCCTAGATGCAAGCCACAGAGGTCAGGGGCTATGTGATCATTTGTAGAGACAGAATCTTGGTGATACGGAAGGGAGAGAAGGACTGGCAAAGTGAAGAGCTGGGGTAACCCTCTAAGTGATGAAAAATTGTAAGGGAATAGACACTGGGATGGGGATGGCAACCAAAGGAATGATATTCTATAAGGGCCAATCGTGGGCTTCCTTTTTCCTTCTCTGTCTTCTTTAGCTTCTTCTTTCCTTGACTCTGGGGGCTCCTGCTAGTGCAAACTACTAGGACCACATTTCCAGTCGAGGGGATCTTAATGGTTAAACACATTCTTTTCTTCTAAGTGCTTCTGCTTCCCTTTCTGCTCCACCAGTAATTGCTTCTAACCAGGATCTCTTTCCAATCTGTTCCAGCACAGTATGGGAATCTGGTCAACACTCCAGGCTTCCCCCCTTCTCTTGTCACTCAGATAAGCACACATACCTTTAGCACACGTTCTGAAGGTGTTTTGTTTTGTTTTGTTTTTCCTGTTAGAACAGCAAAAAAACAGGCCAGGGAGATGCACTAGATTATTATTTTGACATTTTGATTGTGTGCCTCCCCCAGCATCCATTTCCTCTTCTTATAGAAGCAATTCTCTGTTTCCTTTTAAGAGTCCACACTGCCTCCCCTCTCAATTCATTTGTCCTGAAAGGGTCTCCATTACTAGTTCCACCAAAGAAGGGGGCTCTATCCTGAAAACAGGAAAGGATGGAGATTCTGCAGATTTCGTGCCCCAGCAATTAGACAGAATGAGCTTCCAGAGACTGTACAAGAATGCTGAGCATAAAGGTGGCACTGGAGGTGGAGGAAAACTGCTTGATCCCTGATTTTAGCAGTGTCTGAAGCCACATCTACCCTGGATTTTTCAGCATTATGAAATATTAAATTCTCTTTTTTGCTTTAAACATCTTTGAAACTGTTCTCCTAGCTCTTTCAACAGATAGTCCTTACTGACCTAAGATGTCTTCTATTTTTCAGAAAGTATATATGACTAAATCTAATCTTTCTTCAGGCTTCACTTGCTGAAGGACCTTTAAACGTCTTCATCTTCCTTCTTTCATTTATACACAGTAGCCCAAAAATGTGTCCCAAGGAAAATTAGTTTGGGTTACTGTGCCATACAAAATGTAAAAGGAAAGAGATGCTCCATGGTCACAGAAATGTGGAAATTACTTCCTTCTGCAAAGTTAGATGGGTTTCTTTACTGCAAGTCTTCTCAGAGTCTTTGACATGTGATTTATGTGCTAAATCTCCAAGGGAGGGTCATAGTATGTCTAACTCCCCCAGTGTGTGTGGCTGTAGAAATGTTATTTTCATGGAGTAACTATAGGACAAGATTACATGAAATACATTTCAGAAAATGGGGATCCAGCTGGAATTCCAGACTTTTTTTCTATGCCAAACTGCTTAGCATTTAGGGGTCCTTTGATCATTCCATCTGGTGAGCTCCCAAAGAGCTCTACACGAAAACAAAGTTGGAGGACAGGGTGAAGGAGAATGCTAAGCAAAGGAGAGGGATAAGTAAGGGTGATCCCCACCACCATAATGTGGAAGAAGGTTTCATTGCCCTTTTATATCTTGTAGGTTTCCGATGTAATATGGTCATTTTTATCTTCATTGTTTCACGTGATGTATGTTTGTTGAACTTAAAGAGTATATGTCCATGAAAACTTCTTTTTTTTTTTCATGAAAACTTCTAAAACACACTAACAAAAAAACAAAAAACAGAAAGGAAAAACCTCTACCCAGAATATAAAAACTACTATGCCAGTTAATTATCTCGAATACATCTGAGCAGAACAGATTTTAGAAAGTCACTTTTAAGGTTTTGGCTGTACTTTCTAAAATGTTTTTGATGGGCTTTTAATGTTTTAAAAGTCTGACAGCTGCTCCTGAAAATGAAATACTGTTTGTCAGCAAGCTACAGTTAACTCATGTCAATAAATACATAATTTGTTCCCTTAGAAAGCAGTTGAAAGCATTCAATGACTTTTGAGCAAAAAGAAAAACTGGGTAATTTGTGGTGGGAGGGAGAGGATCAAATCTTACGCAGTATCTCACCCCAAGCTCTCTGAAGGCAAGAGAGAGATTGGACACATGAGGGCAGACTATTCTGGTGTCGCCAGTGAAAGGGATCAAATTGCAAATGATTCTCTTTTACCGCCTGACAGTGAAAAGAGGCCACAGTATGAAAACCTGATTCCTCTATGTGGCCTTTTGCATTTACTTTATGTATAGCTGATTCACTTTGTTATAAAGCAGAAACTAACACACCATTGTAAAGCAATTATACTCCAATAAAGATGTTAATTTAAAAAAAGAGACATATCATCTAAAGCGTCTCTCTGAAGTTCACACTTCCATGCATTAAGGGATATTCTTACTGTGGATAACATGAAATTCAGATATTTTCTTCCAAGAGCTTCTCAGTCAAGATGATGCCTCTTCTAACAATGCTCTGATGCAGCCAGCAGTTTGCTGGACCAGATCAGAGATTGTTCTATTTTTCTCCAGCCTTTGGTACTCCCAGTTGCCTGTGTAACCACTCCACAGTTAGACTCACAAACACACACAATCAGTCTGGTCAGGAAAACAGAAACCGCTGTGACATGTCAAAATACAAAGGACTTGGGAATTCCCTGGAGGTCCAGTGGTTAGGACTTGGCACTCTCACTGCAGTGGCCCAGGTTCAATCCCTGGTCAGGCAACTAAGATCCCACAAGCCACGCAGTGTGGCCAAAAAAACAAAATGAGCAAACAAATACAAAGGGCTTAATACAGGGAATTGTTTACAACAGGTGTTGGATGACTAAAAGAGGAAAAGGGGAGCTCTGAGTTAGCCCAGGCAGGAAGCAGTTACGACACTGGAAGAAGGCAAGGAAGAGAGGCGTTTACAAGAGCCTATGAGCTTGGACCAGGAGCCTTTGGTGTTGGTGCTCAGGCCTCTAAAGAGGGGGTGCACCATTTGCTATGGCTGGTACCCCTGAGTGGGTATGAAGACACATGTTCTTAGGGTGTTGGAAGTAATTAGAGGTTGGAACAAACGTTTGCTGCTAGGGCCTCCTACTATTGTACTTCACACTGTAGAAATAGGTAAAAAGGGAGAGAAGTCCTCTCCCTCCTCCTCCCACTTTCCAGTCTCTCTGTAGTGCCCCTATTGGCAGATCCTAAAAGAGAACCACCTTAGCAAAGAAGTCATAGGAGAGTTGACTTGGAGCTGAGAAAAAACAGTTAAATAGCCAGCCTTACAGCAGACTTCTCTCCTCCATAGCTAGCTCCAGACTCTACTCTCTACCCTACTGGTCTAAATATAACCAAAAGAATAGAAGTAAATGTCATTATAGCCTTCCTTAAGCACCAAACATTAAGTGACTTGCCCTAGGTCACAATGTTGGTTGTCATAGTCATGACAAATTCCCCTAAGGGAAAGGTAACTGACTTTAGGCAAGTTGCCTAAGTTTCCTCTGGCATTAGTTTCCTCTTCTGGAACAATTACTTCTACCTTGGATGGTAGGATCATGTGTACAAATAGATAATATGAATAAAGGGCTTAGTACAGTGCCTGTCCCATGATAGATGCCCAATAAAAATTAATTGACTTCCTTCTTTTCCTCCCTTATTCCTCATCCTTCCTTGTGGAATAAAAGGCTTTAATACCTTATAACTAGACTCTCTGGCATCAGTAAACACCTGTAAGGTCATTGGCAGGGAAATGTTTCCTCTCAGCTAGAGAGGTTTTACTAGTCCATCAGGTCAGATTCTTAAGAGTTTCAAGGAAGAGATATACAAATTGCTTCCAAGGATGAATTCATTGTAAGGATACATAGGAAATAGAAAGGGAGGTCTTAGAAGAGCAACTTCCTGCTCAGGAATGTGCGGCAAACTTCTTAAGACACCAGGAAAATCTGCCTGACTTTGCTAGGGAAAAAAACCTTTGCTTGAGTGACCTGACTTTGCTTAACAGGCATTTGTATTTCCCCCAGATTGTGAATTCAAATGGGTCCTTTTGTCCCTCTAGGTATGAAGCATTGCTACTGAGCAGAGTTCACACCAAATCTTCTCAAAGATTATTGATCAGGAATTCCCTGGTGGTCCAGTGGTCACGACTCCATGCTTTCACTGCCAAGGGCCCAGGTTTAATCCCTGATCAGGGAACTGAGATCCCACAAGCTGCGGGTGTGGCCCAAAAAAAAAGTGAAAAGTAAAAGTAAAATTAATAAAAAAGATTATTGACCTCCCAAACCCAGCCTACCTGGGGTTGATTCCAGCTCACGTACCTTCCCCTGTAAAATCACTGAGCTAAGGTAGCAAGGTTCAGACTGATCTGTGAAAGGTCCTCTCCTAATCCATCCACCACAAAGCAAAAAGGCTATCTAGTCATTTTTCCCACAAACTAGACTTCATTGGCTCTTTCTGTCTATCTTGATAATAAAGAAACATTTTCTACTCCTTCCTTATAACTACCCTGTCCCAGAACTCTTTCTCATTGAACAAGGTTTCATGAAACACCATAAGAAACAGTGCACTAAGAGTTCACCAAGATAAGTGAGATTTCTAGGAAAGCAGAAACTTTGTCTTTCAACCATGTCATGATATGGATCTCAGAAGTGGGGGACAAAGGAAAAGAGAAGGAACTAATGCCTAGATTTCTAGACTGAAGGATTAAATGACTGTGGTGTTATTAACAGAAATAGAGAAAACAGTGTTAGGGCTTGCTTGTGATGAATGAGTTGTAGAAAAGTTGAAGAAGGTACTTGTGGAGTGTCCAAAACGAGTTTAAGCATGATGTAGAGATAAGAGCTTAAAATCAGAGAATGAATGAGGGGTTTTCTGCCTTATCTTGTTTTATGTTTAGTGTAAAGACTCCTAAGCTTTTTAGTATCATATGTCACTTGAAGAATCTAATGACAGCTATATACTCTACACTCAGAAAAAAAAGCAAAGAAAAATGTACATATGTACATTTTTGTATATATAGCTAAATTGTATATAGAGTTTTAGATTTTCAGAACTCCCAGGTTGAGTTCTACCATCTCACCCATGTAATGAAAAAATATAAAAGTCCAAGCCCTGAATCTGTACTGTACTAGAACTTAACATTTCCTCTTCTTGTAGTTCACTTTCCTCACCCCCAAACAATCTAAAATTCCATGTGTGCCAAATAGCTTCTTGCCTAGTAATGCTTTGGACAGTTAGTGAGAAACAAAGCAGGGCAACTCAATGATAAAAGTTTCTAACTGCTACAAGCAAGATAATGACCCAAAGTGTTCATTTTCTCAGTTACTGTAATTCTCCTTTTCTTGTTGGATGGCCGAGTGCTCCTGAGCAAATCTTGGGGCTAACTGTATACATCCTGGCATGTACAGTGAACCCCAAACCTAGAGGCAGCAGCTAGCAATTATATTCCACCGATTAATGTGCAATCGTAAATTTACAGGCTTGATGGTCCAAAGAGGATCCCTGCTATGTGAAATAAGGAATAGGAAATTGTCAGCATAATTAGCCAAGTCAGATCTTGCAAGTCTACCTGTGAATTGAAAGTAAAGAAACAAACAAAAAATGCCTGTCCTTTAATAGAATTAGAGATTGAAAGATGGGATGTGGAGAAGGAACGATGAAGTCAAAATACTGCCTTTTTCCATTTTGGTTTAATTTAGCTCACTGGCCATTGTGTTGAAACAGAATCTAGTGCTGTACCTCTCAGATCCCCCTACAAAGTACCAGGATTTATTCCTATTACCCCAGCCACTAGAAGTACTGCTATCTCTGCAGTCAACCCTCTGCAGAATTTGCCCTTAGCTAGAGTCAGCTGCCCTGGCCAAGGTCAGGCTATATTACTAAGGAGGGAGCAGGGAAGCCCATATTCAATGACTGGGCAATGCCAGATTATAAAAGTCTGGTCTCTCTTGCCAGAATAAGACACAAATCAGAAGGGCCAACCCATCTTCAAAGCTCCCTAAGGGGTTGGCTAAAGTGTTGCTTTAGACTGAATTGTGGACCGACTTCTCCCTCTGCCCATTCCTAGCTCTTTCCCTGAGAATACTCTCTAGTAAACTTCCTATATACCAATTGCTATCTGAATATGCTCTCCAGAAAATTCAACTCGCAGCAGTGTCAAATCATAACATCAGTGTCAGAATTACAACAAAGAAATGCCCTTAACAAGGGCATTCAATTCAGTTTAACAAATATTTTTGTATGCCTACTGTGTACAAGGCAAGTCTACCAAAGTAAATTTTCCCTTGAGATTTTCTCTTGAGAATTTTTTTCATTGTTTTTGTTTATTTATTGTTTTGGTTTGGTGTTGTGAATCAAATATACATAGACACTAACTTGTAAGGTGATTCTTCTGAGTAAATTTACCTACTTCTGGATTTTCTCACAGTTTAACTAAAACAAATAATAGTCTTTAAAAATACACCAAAAGAGAAACAGTTGATGATGAAAGTCATTAATATTTCTATGTTACATCTGAAGTACATAATTATGTGTACAGCTTGACTATAAATTCAAATAGATCAGAAGATGGCATAAAAGGACTTTATACATCACCTATATAGGTGATATTTGATATAAACATTATATATTATCAATACAATAAAGGACAACAAAATCTCTATTAACTTTAAAGACCTAGAGAGGTGAAAGGAATGAATTATACATGTTAAAGGATGACTCACTTTTCAAGTGTTATATTGATATAGTTCTAAATGATTCAGGTGGATCCACTTTGTGCAAATCTGATACATGAAAACTCAGACTAACATAAAGGATGGAGAGTGATTTTAAGATTTTAAAATGAATGTGGGACTGATGGGATAAAGGTAATGGAGTAGGAAGATTCTGAGCTCACCTCCCCACCACAAACACATCAAAACTACAAATACATATAGAGTAAAGTTCTCTGAGAATGACCTGAATGGCTCTCCTACAACCAAGCTGTAAAGAAAGAACCATATGGAGTATGGTAGGGAGGGAGGAGAGGTGATGTAGTCGGGACCCACACCCCTAGCAGGTGACTCACAGAGGAGGGGGATATCACAGGCTTGGGGATCCTCCCTGGGGAGTGATGGGTTCCAGCAACATATTAGGCAACCCAGCTGTGGGGTCTAACACCAGGAAGACAAATCACCTTAGCTGATTTGAATACCAGTGGGGCTTAACAGAAGGCTGTGAAAAACCAAGACTCCTCTCTCAATGAACGCATGCACAGACTTGCTTGCTCCCAGTCTCAGCACAGAGGCAGCAGATTGAAAACTGCCTCATGCTCTGGCCGTCCTGCCAGGACAGCCCCACATGCCCTCCAGCCCACACTGGCCTCCTGCTTCAGCCCCTCCTGCTCCAGAACTGCTTCCCACTAAGGAGGAGGCCAATGTGTGTGCATGCATCAGAGAAGGAGTGGAACCAGCTTGGGCCCCAGCCCTGCTGCATAGTCACGGCAGAAACTGCCATTGCTGGTGTGCACACATGCACAAAAGAAGGAGAAAAAACAGTTCAGTAGAGCAGCTCCAAGCCCTTGGGCCCTGGCCATGCCCCCAAACAAAGTGGAGATTTTTACTGAGCCCAGGAGAATCCCTGGCTCATACCTGGCTCTAGCTCAAGCCCATCCATCTCTAGCTATACCTCTCACCAAGGCACCAGCTGCCAGCACACCCCCGGAGAAGACATGCTTTGTGCTCACTTCAGATCCAGCTCTACCACCAAAACACGTGGGAATACACAGACTGCATAGGAATGCTCCCACACAAAGACATGCCTTCAAGACCAGGATAGGTAACTATTTCAACTAATTTCATAGAGACAAAAAGAGAAAGCTAAACAAAATGAGAAGACAGAGGAACATGTTTCAAATGAAGGAACAAGATAAAAACCCAGAAAAAAACCCCTAATTAAAGAGAGGTAAATAACTTACCTGATAAAGAGTTCAAAGAAATAGTAAGAAAAATGGTAACTGAACTTGGGAAAAAATAGACAAACACAGTGAGGACTTCAACAAAGAACTAGAAAATGTTAAAAATAAAAAAAAAGAAAGAACCAGCCAAAGCTGAAGAATACAATAACTGAAATGAAAAATACACTAGAAGCAACACTTTTCAGATATAAGAATACTAAATTAATTAGTTAAATTACATAAAATTATATTAACCTAAAAAAATACACTAGAAGGAATTAACATCAGATCAGGTGATACAGAAGAACATATAGGTGATCTGGGAGATAGAGTAGTGGAAATCACTCAATTAGAACAGCAAAAAGAAAAAATAATTTTTTAATGAAGATAATTTAAGAGACCTCTGTGACAACATAAATCATACTAATAGTCACATTATATGAGTCCCCTCAAAAAAGACACAGAGAGAGAAATGGGTAGAAAATGTATTTGATGAAATTATGGCTGAAAATTTCCCTAATCTGCAGAAGGAAACTGATATCCAGGTATAGGAAGCACAGATAGTCCCAAGCAAGATGAACATAAAGAGACCCATACCAAGACACATTATAATAAAAATGGCAAAACTTAAAGATAAAGAAAAAATTTAAGGCAGCAAGAGAAAAACAAAGAATCACATACACGGGAACCCCAAAATTCTATCAGCTGATTTTTCAGCAGAAACATCATAGGCCAGAAGGGAGTGGCATGATATAGTTAGAGTGCTGAGAGGAAAAAACTACAAGCTAGGATACTCTACCCATCAAGGTTATCATTCAGAATTGAAGGAGAGATAAAGAACTTCTCAGACAAGCAAAAACTAAAAGAGTTCAGTACTTAACCAACATTAAAAGAAATGTTAAAGGAAGGATCTTCTTTAAGTGAAAAAGAAAAGGCTATAATAAGAAACAAGAAAATATAGGAAAGGGAAATTTCCACTAGTAAAGGCAAATATATAGTAAAGGCAATAGATCAACCACTTAAATAAGCTAGTACAAAGGTTAAAAGACAAAAATCAACTATAACTATAATAAGCAGTTAAGGGATAAGCATGAATATATAAAATATGACATTAAAAACACAAAATGTGATTTCTAATCTCATAGTGTTGTGGTTGGAAAAGATACTTGATATTATTTTAATTTTCTTAAATTTACCAAGGCTTGCTTTGTGGCCCAGCATGTGATCTATCCTGGAGAATGTTCCATGTGCAGTTGAGAAGAATATGAATTCTGCTGCTTTCAGACAGAATGTTCTATAAATAACAATTAAGTTCATCTCATCTAATGTGTCATTTAAGGCCTGTGTTTCCTTATTGATTTTCTGTCTGGATGATCTGTCCATTGGTGGAAGTAGGGTGCTAAAGTCCCCCACTATTATTGTGTTACTGTCAATTTCCCCTTTTATGGCTGTTAGCATCTGCCTTATATGTTGAGGTGCTCCTATGTTGGGTGCATATATATTTACAATTGTTATATCTTTTTCTTGGGTTGATGCTTGATCATTATGTAGTGTCCTTCTTTGTCTCTTGTAGCAGTCTTTATTTTGAAGTCTATTTTGTCTGATATGAATATTGCTACTCCAGCTTTCTTCTGATTTCCATTTGCATAGAATACCTTTTTCCATCCCGTCACTTTCAGTCTGTATGTGTCCCTATATCTGAAGTGGATCTCTTGTAGACAGAATATATATGGGGCTGGTTTTTGTATGCATTCAGCCAATCTATGTCTTTTGGTTGGAGCACTTAAACCATTTACATTTAAGGTAATTATTGATATGTATGTTCTTACTGCCATTTTGTTAATTGTTTTGAATTTGTTTTTGCAGGTTTTTTTCTTCCCTTCTTTTGTTCTCTTCTCTTGTGATTTGACTATCTTTAGTGTTGTGTTTGGATTCCTTTAACGTTTTTGTATGTGTATCTACAAGTACAACAAAAAAAAAACTGTAAAAAACACAAACATGTGGAGGCTAAGCAGTGTGCTACTAAACAACCAATGGATCACTGAAGAATTCAAAGAGGAAATCAAAAACTACCAAGAGACAAACTGATACAAAATCATGATGATCCAAAACCTATGCGACCCAGCAAAAGAAGTTCTAAGAGGGACGTTTATAGCAATAAAATCTTACCTCAGGCAACAAGAAAAATCTCAAATAAACAACCTAACCTTACACCTAAAACAACAAGAGAAAGGAGGACAAACAAAACCCAAAGTCAGTAGAAGGAAAGAAATCATAAAGATCAGATCAGAAATAAATGAAAAAGAAATGAAGGAAACAATAGCAAAGGTCAATAAAACTAAAAGCTGGTTCTTTGAGAAGATAAACAAAATTGATAAACCATTAGCCAGACTCATCAAGAAAAAAAGGGAGAAGAGTCAAATCAATAGAATTAGAAATGAAAAAGGAGAAGTAACAACTGACACTGTAGAAATACAAAGAATCATGAGAGATTACTATAAACAACCATATGCCAATAAAATGGACAACCTGAAGAAATGGACAAATACTAAGAAACGCACAACCTCCCAAGACTGAACCAGGAAGAAATAGAAAATATAAACAGACCAATCATAAGCACTGAAATTGAGACTGTGATTAAAACTCTTCCAACAAACAAAAGCCCAGGACCAGATGGCTTCACAGGCAAATTTAATCAAACATTTAGAGAACAGGTAACACCTATCCTTCTCAAACTATTCCAAAATATAGCAGAGGGAGGAACACTCCCAAACTCGTTCTACGAGGCCACCATCACCCTGATACTAAAACCAAACAAAGATGTCACAAAGAAATAAAACTACAGGCCAATATCACTGATGAACATAGATGCAAAAATCCTCAACAAAATACTAGCACACAGAATCCAACAGCACATTAAAAGGATCATACACAATGATCAAGTGGGGTTTATCCCAGGAGTGCAAGGATTCTTCAGTATATGCAAATCAATCAATGTGATATACCATATTAAAAAATTGAAAGATAAAAACATATGATCATCTCAATAGATTCATATAAAACTTTTGACAAAATTCAACACCCATTTGTGATAAAAACCCTCCAGAAAGTAGGCATAGAGGGAACTTTCCTCAACATAATAAAGGTCATATATGACAAACCCACAGCCAACATCATCCTCAACTGTGAAAAACTGAAACCATTTCCACTAAGATCAGGAAATAAACAAGGTTGTCCACTCTCACCCCTATTATTCAACATAGTTTTGGAAGTTTTAGCCACAGCAATCAGAGAAGAAAAATAAATAAAACGAATCCAAATGGGAAAAGAAGAAGTAAAGCTGTCACTGTTTGCAGATGACATGATACTATACATAGAGAATCCTAAAGATGCTACCAGAAAACTACTAGAGCTAATCAATGAATTTGGTAAAGTAGCAGGATACAAAATTAATGCACAGAAATCTCTTGCATTCCTATGCACTAACGATAAAAAATCTGAAAGAGAAATTAAGGAAACACTCCCATTTACCATTGCAACAAAAAGAATAAAATACCTAGGAATAAACCTACCTAAGGAGGTAAAAGACCTGTACTCAGAAAACTAACGACATGATGAAAAAAATTAAAGATGATACAAATAGATGGAGAGATATACCATGTTTTGGATTGGAAGAATTAACATTGTGAAAATGACTCTACTCCCCAAAGCAATCTACAGATTCAATGCAATCCCTATCAAACTACCATTGGCATTTTTCACAGAACTAGAACAAAGAATTTCACAATTTGTATGGAAACACAAAAGACCCTGAATAGCCAAAGCCATCTTGAGAATGAAAAACGGAGCTGGAGGAATCAGGCTCCCTGACTTCAGACTATACTATAAAGCTACAGTACTCAAGACAGTATGGTACTGGCACAGAAAGAGAAATGTAGGTCAGTGGAACAGGATAGAAAGCCCAGACATAAACCCACGCACATATGGTCACCTTATCCTTGATAAAGGAGGCAAGAATACACAATGGAGAAAAGACAGCCTCTTCAATAACTGGTGCTGGGAAAACCAGACAGCTACATGTAAAGAATGAAATTAGAACACTCCCTAACACCATACATAAAAATAAACTCAAAATGGATTAAAGACCTAAATGTAAGGCCAGACGCTATCAAACTCTTAGAGGAAAACATAGGCAGAACACTCTATGACATAAATCAAAGCAAGATCCTTTTTCATCCACCTCCTAGAGAAAGGGAAATAAAAGCAAAAATAAACAACTAGGACCTAATGAAATTTAAAAGCTTTTGCGCAGCAAAGGAAACCATAAACAAGATGAAAAGACAACCCTCAGAATGGGAGAAAACATTTGCAAATGAAGCAACTGACAAAAGATTAATCTCCAAAATTCACAAGTACCTCATTGCAGCTCAATATCAAAAAAACAAACAAGCCAATCCAAGAATGGGCAGAAGACCTAAATAGACTTTTCTCCAAAGAAGATACACAGATTGCCAACAAACACATGAAAGAGTGCTCAACGTCACTAATCATTAGAGAAATGCAAATCAGAACGGCAATGAGTTATCATCTCACATCAGTCAGAATGGCTATCATCATAAAATCTACAAACAATAAATGCTGGAGAGGGTGTGGAGAAAAGGGAACCCTCTTGCACTGTTGGTGGGAATGTAAATTGATACAGCCACTATGGAGAACAGTATGGAGGTTCCTTAAATAACTAAAAATAGAGCTACCACATGACCCAGCAATCCCATCACTGGGCATATACCCTGAGAAAACCATAATTCAAAAAGAGTGTTGTACCACAATGTTCATTGCAGCTCTATTTACAATAGCCAAGACATGGAAGCAACCTAAGTGTCCATCGACAGATGAATGGATAAAGAAGATGTGGCACATATATATGATGGAATATTACTCATCCATAAAAAGAAACAAAATTGAGTTATTTGTAGTTAGGTGGATGGACCTAGAGACTGTCATACAGACTGAAGTAAGTCAGAAAGAGAAAAACAAATACCGTATGCTAACACATATATATGGAATCTAAAAAAAAAAAAGTCATGAAGAACCTAGCGGCAGGACAGGAATAAAGACGCAGACATAGAGAATGGACTTGAGGACATGGGGAGGGGGAAGGGTAAGCTGGGACAAAGTGAGAGAGTGGCATGGACTTATATATACTACTAAATGTAAAATAGATAGCTAGTGGGAAGCAGCTGCATAGTACAGGGATATCAACTCAGTGCTTTGTGACCACGTAGAGGGGTGGGATAGGGAGGGTGTGAGGGAGACCCAAGAGGGAGGATATGGGGATATGTGTATATGTATAACTGATTCACTTTGTTATAAAGCAGAAACTAACACACCATTGTAAAGGAATAATACTCCAATAAAGATGTTTTTAAAAATTTAAAAATATCAAAATAAAATCTCCCCTTTCTCTCCCTATCTTCTGTATAAGTTTCATCACTGTTTTCCTTTTTTAACTATGATATTGTGATTTATACTAAGAAATATATATTCGGTCTTTATCCCCTTTTCTGGCCCAGAGCTCAGAATTTTCTAAGTGATGAGAGCAATAATGATGTCTTATGTTATGTTAATAAGGTGACTTTGGGACCCCCACTTAAGAATGGGGGCTGATTACCTGGAGAACCAACCATGTGATTAGAGGTTGAAATTTTCAGTCCCATGCCCTGACCACCTAGGAGGGGAGAGGGGCTGGAAGCTGAATCAGTCATCAACAGCCAATGATTTCATCAATCATGCCTATGTAATGAAGCCTCTGTAAAAATCCAAAAGGACAGGGTTTGGAGAGCTTCCAGGTTGGTGAACAATGGAGGTTTGGGGAGAATGGTGCACTCTGAGAGGGCATAAAAACTCTGAGCCCTTTCCCATAATTTTCCCTATGCATGTCTTCCATCTGGCTGTTCCTGATTTATATCCTTTTATAATAAACAGGGGATCTAGTAAGCAAAATGTTTCCCTGAGTTCTGTGAGCTGCTCTAGCAAATTTTCAAACCCAAGGAGGAGGTGGTGGGAACCTCTGATTCCTAGCCAGTTGTCAGAAGTATAGGTAATAACCTGGACTTGCAACTGGTGTCTGAAGTGGGGGGCTGGAGGACAGTCTTGTAGGGCTGAACCCTTAACCTGTGGAACCTGATGTTATCTTTAGGTAGAGTCAGAATTGAATTGAATTGAGATTCTCGGACACCATGCTGGTGTCCAAGAATTCCTTGGTGGTTTGTGGGGAAACCCCCAGCATCCCACCCCCCCCATTCACAAACACACACACACACGCGCGCGCACACACACACACACACACATATTGGAATTGAGTCCAAGAACTTTAGAGATTAACCTATTCATAATAATCACTTTCCTGCCCCTTACCAGCAGTGTGACCTTAAAAGGATATTTGTCCAACCAAAACCTCAATTTCCTCTTCTGTAAAATGGAGCTGGAGAAAGCTAGCTGAGAGCTATTGAGAAAAACTAAAAAGAAATGTATGAGAAAATGCCTCACAGTCTTCAATGGCTATTATATATTGTCAATAACGTAAAATGTTTCATAAAATTTTCCACACAGATATTTCAGAAGGAATATGTTCAAATAATGCAGTGATTTAGGACACATTCAAATCCCTTACAGCTTGCATGACTATATATATTTTAACACAAAGAGAGTATTATTTTAAGATAAACCTTTTAACTCTGTATTTATAAATAATGCCCCGATACAGAACAACTCATTATCCCTCTTCAAAAATGGCTTAAAATAAAGGAAACTGCTTTCAGATTAAGAATATCTGCATGAGTCTCCTCTTCTCAAATACATAATGTTCCTTAAAGTTTGGTGCTGAAAAAAAAAAAGTCTTCATGAGAAGAGGCAACAGCCTCACTAAGTACTCCAGTACTTTGTAATATAAGGATCTAGCAAGTGTAATAGGCCTTAAATAATCTTTTAGAAGAAATTCTGTACAGTGTTTAGTAAATAATTTTGACTACTGTGATCATTTGCTTTAAAGCTGAATTTGCTGAAAAGCCTCAGGCACAATTTTAACCGTGTCCCAAAGCACTGTAATTGGGCAATTAGTGCTTAATGACAGAAGGAGGCTGCAGCTCTACTCTACATAAAACTGAAAGAAAGGTACTGTTTGAGCTGCTCAGACCACAGAGGCATGCATTTCCCACTGTCAGCATTACAGGGGTTTTGTAGTTATTTTTTAATGTATAGCAACAAACACATATTTACCTAAAGGCAATCAGTCAACATTCAGAAGCAAAGGTGCACAAATAGGAAAAGAGAGGCTTTGATTTTCCTGTTCATTGAGAAGTCAAGTTGAGTGCATAGCACATTTATGTGTTCGGTGAGCTTGCTTTTGCTTTTTCCTAGTCCTGTTTCATGTGTGATACTAGGATGAAGTGCGTTTTGGAGCTCTATAGTTTTAACACTTTTAGGACTTTTCTCCTTTACGAGGCCAAGATTTCTGTAAAATTTAGGAACTTTAGGAAATGGCTTTCTAAATTCAAATTTTACTTCCACAAGACCTATGTGGAGACATTTTGAAATATTCAATTAAACAGACATTCACCCAGTGCCATGCACTCTGTGAGGTACTAGGAATGTAGAAATGACACGATGTATGAGCAAGAGGCTTTCTCTCTGGCGTTCTTGGCAATGGGTTTTTATTATAACTACAACCCTTTATACGACTAGTTCATACAAAATTAAGGTTATTCTTTTGTAAGACTGATGTGAAATGACCTTTCATGGATGAGTTTTTCTTCTAAAAAGTGACATCAAACAGAAGCACTAATTCATATAGAGATAATAAAAAACAAAAGAACTACTTTCTTCATGAGACAAACAGATTCAGAAGCAGAATTCAGACTAGTTCTGGCTTAAAATCCACCCAATCCATGCAAGGACTAACAGGATGGAAAGACGTCCAGAAATGGGCCCAAGGTGATATTTAATCACACTGATAAATATTATTAAATAAATTCAATTTACCAACATAAGTATAAAGGAACAAAATGGATTTTAAAGTACATTTGAGAACTTAAGCATCGAAATAAAGGCCAGGGAGCCCAGGGTGCAATCTCAGCTTTCATTTACTAATAGTATGCCTCAAATATTTGAAAGCCTCCATTTCCTCACCCATGAGTTTGACATAGTAATGCCTGCCCTTTATTCACAACATAGGTCATTAATATGAAAGCCTTTTATGAATTATAAATGCCTTACAAATGTGGGGAGGTAAACTGGCTGTCACTAGGGGTGTCTTCTTATAAAACTACATGTATTTATTTGAAACAGTACAAAGTTCCCAGACACATAAGTCCTCTTAGGAATGTACTCATCCTTAGTTCCGCTGAACCAAACTTCAGATGGTGCTGACTGTGTCTGATGAAGAAAAGAAATGTGCTGAATTTTAAAAATAAAATCAAGACATTAACTGTCCAGGTCTTTTTTGAGGCAAAAAGTAGAAACAATTCTTGATTAGAGAACATGTGCTTAGAAACAGAAAATAGATGCCAGAGAACAAACACAGTACTTCTCTAATCCAAACGCTTCATGTTACTCTTCAGGTGGAGGGTTCAGGTGTTCATTATCCAGCTGGGACCTAAAAGGACATTCATGGAAATATATTCCATGGCTGTATGCTTTTTGAACTGCATTCTAATGCCTATATCCAACACCCTAGAGAGTCTTTTTTCTAATTATTAGGTTTTTTGAACTAGTTTTGAATTGAAAGACTGCTTTGTTTTCTCTGAATGACTAGGTAAAGTAAGTATGAATGGATATATCCCACTGTGAAAGCCAATGTATTGATCACACCATCCCTTGAAATTCAGACCCCTTTCAAACCAAACTATAACATAGATTTATGTGATATCAGGGCTCAAACTCAAGATTAAAATTTGAATTGTCCTTTCAATGACTGTCTCTGAACACCTAAACAAGCAGTTCATTACCTAAAATCTATGGACTTTGGGGGAGGAAGTGTGCCAAGAATGCTTCAAAATAACCTGTAAAATATTTGTAAATATGAGCATTTTTCTGGGGAGATGATCTGTTTCTGTCATTAGGCCCTCAGGATGATCTAAGACACACAAAAAAGGTAAGAACTACCACCTTAGTTTAAACAAGAGTGATGATTTTAAGCCTGCCAAAACTCCTATAGAGGAGCTTCAAGATGGCAGAAGAGTAAGACGTCAAGATCACCTTCCTCCCCACACATACACCAGAAATACATCTACATGTGGAACAACACCTACAGAACACCTACTGAATGCTGGCAGAAGACCTCAGACCTCCGAAAAGGCAAGAAACTCCCCATGTACCTGGGTAGGGCAAAAGAAAAAAGAAAAAACAGAGACAAAAGAATAGGGACAGGACCTGCACCAGCGGGAGGGAGCTGTGAAGGAAGAAAGGTTTCCACACACTAGGAAGCCCCTTCGCGGAAGAGACTGCTAGTGGCAGCGGGGGGAAGCTTCGGAGCCACGGAGGAGAGCACAGCCACAGGGTGCAGAGGGCAAAGCGGAGAGATTCCTGCACAGAGGATCAGTGCCAACCAGCACTCACCAGCCAGAGATGCTCTTCTGCTCATCCGCCGGGGCGAACGGGGGCTGGGAGCTGAGGCTCAGGCTCCAGTTGGATCCCAGGGAGAGGACTGGGGTTGGCGGTGTGAACACAGCCTGAAGGGGGCTAGTTCACCAGAGCTAGCCGGTATGGAGTCTGGGAAAAAGTCAGGAGCTGCCGAAGAGACAAGAGACTTTTTCTTGCCTCTTTGTTTCCTGGTGCGCGAGGAGAGGGGATTCAGAGTGCAGCTTAAACAAGCTCCAGAGATGGGTGCAAATCGCGGCTATCAGTACGGACCCCAGAGATGGACATGAGACACTAAGGCTGCTGCTGCCACCACCAAGAAGCCTGTGTGCAAGCACAGGTCACTATCCACACCTCCCCTCCTGGGAGCCTGTGCAGCCCACCACGGCCATGGTCCCGTGATCCAGGGACAACTTCCCCAAGAGGGTGCACGGCACACCTCAGGCTGGTGCAAGGTCACGCTGGCCTCTGCCACTGCAGGCTCGCCGAGCATTCTGTACCCCTCCCTCCCCCCAGCCTGAGTGAGCCAGAGCCCCCGAATCAGCTGCTCCTTTACCCCGTCCTGTCTGAGCAGGAACAGACGCCCTCAGTCTACCTACATGCAGAGGCGGGGCCAAATCCAAAGCTGAACCCCAGGAGCTCTGCGAACAAAGAAGAGAAAGGGAAATCTCTCCCAGCAGCCTCAGGAGCAGCGGATTAAAGCTCCACAGTGAACTTGATGTACCCTGCATCTGTGGAATACCTGAATAGACAACGAATCATTCCAAATTGAAGAGGTGGACTTTGGGAGCAACGATATATATATATATATTTCCCTTTTTCTCTTTTTGTGAGTGTGTATGTGTATGCTCCTGTGTGTGATTTTGTCTGTAGAGATATGCTTTTACCATTTGTCCTTGGGTTCTGTCTGTCCATTTTTGTTTTGTTTTATCTTGTTTTGTTAGTATAGTTTTTAGCACTTGTTATCATTGGTGGATCTGTTTTCTGGTTTGGTTGCTCTTCTTTCTTCCTTTTTTATTACTTAAAACAATTTTTTAATAACTATTTTTTATTTTAATAACTTTATTTTATCTTCTTCTTTCTTTCTTTCTTTTTTTTCTCCCTTTTATTCTGAGCTTTGTGGATGACAGGCTCTTGGTGCTCCAGCCAGGCGTCAGGGCTGTGCCTCTGAGATGTGAGAGTGAAGTTCAGGACACTGTTCCACAAGAGACCTCCCAGCTCCATGTAATATCAAACAGCAAAAATCTCCCAGAGATCTCCATCTCAATGCCAAGACCCAGCTCCACTCAACAATGAGCAAGCAACAGTGCTGGACACCCTATGCCAAACAACTAGCAAGACAGGAACACAACCCCATCCACTAGCAGAGAGGCTGCCTAAAATCATAATGAGACCACAGACAACCCAAAACACACCACCAGATCTGGACCTGCCCACCAGAAAGACAACATCCAGCCTCATCCACCAGAACACAGGCACTAGTCTCATCCACCAGCAAGCCTACAATCCCACTGAACCAACCTTAGCCACTGGGGACAGACACCAAAAACAATGGGAACTATGAACCTGCAGCCTGCAAAAAGGAGACCCCAAACACAGTAAGTTAAGCAAAATTAGAAGACACAGAAACTCACAGCAGCTGAAGGAGCAAGACAAAAACCCACCAGACCTAACAAATGAAGAGGAAATAGGCAGTCTACCTGAAAAAGAATTCAGAATAATCATAGTAAACATGATCCAAAATCTTGGAAATAGATAGAATGGAGAAAATACAAGAAACGTTTAAGGACCTAGAAGAACTAAAGGGCAAACAAACAGTGATGAACAACACAATAAATGGAATTTAAAATTCTCCAGAAGGGATCAATAGAAGAATAACTGAGGCAGAAGAACGGATGAGTGACCTGGAAGATAAAATAGTGGAAATAGCTTCTGCAGAGCAGAATAAAGAAAAAAGAATGAAAAGAATTGAGAACAGTCTCAGAGACTTCTGGGACTACATTACACGCACCAACGTTCGAATTATAGGGGTCACAGAGAAGAAGAGAAAAAGAAAGGGACTGAGAAAATATTTGAAGAGATTATAGTTGAAAACTTCCCTAATATGGGAAAGGAAATAGTCATTCAAGTCCAGGAAGCACAGAGAGTCCCATACAGGATAAATCCAATGAGAAACACGCCAAGACACAAATTAATCAAACTATCAAAAATTAAATACAAAGAAAAATTATTAAAAGAAGCAAGGGAGGGCTTCCCTGGTGGTACACTGGTTGAGAGTCCGCCTGCCGATGCAGGGGACATGGGTTCATGCCCCGGTCCAGGAAGATCCCACATGCTGTGGAGCAGCTGGGCCCGTGAGCCATGGCCGCTGAGCCTGCGTTTCTGGAGTCTGTGCTCCACAACAGCAGAGGCCACAACACTGAGAGGCCCACGTACCACACACACAAAAAAAAGCAGCAAGGGAAAAAAAACAAATAACACACAAGGGAATCCCCATAAGGTTAACAGCTGAACTTTCAGCAGAAACTCTGCAAGCCAGAAGGGTGTGGCAGGACATATTTAAAGTGATGAAGGAGAAAAACCTACAACCAAGATTACTCTACCCAGCAAGGATCTCATTCAGATTTGATGGAGAAATTAAGACCTTTATAGACAAGCAAAAGCTAAGAGAATTCAGCACCACCAAACCAGCTTTACAACAAATGCTAAAGGAACTTCTCTAGGCAGGAAACACAAGAGAAGGAAAAGACCTACAAAATAAAACCCAAAACAATTAAGAAAATGGTAATAGGACCATACATATCAATAATTACCATAAATGTAAATGGATTAAATGCTCCAACCAAAAGACATAGACTGGTTGAATGGATACAAAACAAGGCCCATATATATGCTGTCTACAAGAGACCCACTTCAGACCTAGGGACACATACAGACTGAAAGTGAGGGGATGGAAAAAGATATTCCATGCAAATGGAAATCCAAAGAAAGCTGGAGTAGAAATTCTAATATCAGACAAAATAGACTCTAAAATAAAGACTATACAAGAGCCAAAGAAGGACACTATATAATGATCAAGGGATCGATCCAAGAAGATATAACACTTGTAAATATTAATGCACCCAACATAGGAGCACCTCGATACATAAGGCAAATATTAACAGCCATAAAAGGGGAAATCGACAGTAACACAATCATATTAGGGGACTTTAACACCCCACTTTCACCAATGGAAAGATCATCCAAAATGAAAATAAATAAGGAAACACAAGCTTTAAATGATACATTAAACAAGATGGACTTCATTGATATTTATAGGACATTCCATCCAAAAACAACAGAATAGGGCTTCCCTGGTGGCACAGTGGTTGGGAGTCCGCCTGCCGATGCAGGGGACGTGGGTTCGTGCCCCGGTCCGGGAGGATCCCACATGCCGCAGAGCGGCTGGGCCCGCGAGCCATGGTCGCTGAGCCTGTGCGTCCAGAGCCTGTGCTCCGCAGCGGGAGAGACCACAGCGGTGAGAGGCCCGCATACCGTAAAAAAACAAAACAAAACAAAACAAAACAACAGAATACACATTCTTCTCAAGTGCTCATGGAATATTCTCCAGGATAGATCATATCTTGGGTCACAAATCAAGCCTTGGTTAAATTAAGAAAATTGAAATGGTATCAAGTATCTTTTCCAACCACAATGCTATGAAACGAGATATCAATTACAGGAAAAGATCTGTAAAAAATACAAACACATGGAGGCTAACAATACACTACGAAATAACCAAGAGATCACTGAAGAAATCAAAGAGGAAATAAAAAAATACCTAGAAACAAATGACAATGAAAACACAATGAAACAAAACCTAAGGGATGCAGCAAAAGGAGCTCTAAGAGGCAAGTTAATAGCAATACAATCCTACCTTAACAAACAAGAAACATCTCAAATAAACAACCTAACCTTACACCTGAAGCAATTATAAAAAGAAGAACAAAAAAACCCCAAAGTTAGCAGAAGGAAAGAAATCATAAAGATCAGATCAGAAATAAATGGAAAAGAAATGAAGGAAATGATAGAAAAGATCAATAAAACTAAAAGCTGGTTCTTTGAGAAGATAAAAGAAATTCATAAACCATTAGCCAGACTCATCAAGAAAAAAGGGAGAAGACTCAAATAATAGAATTAGAAATGAAAAAAGAGAAGTAACAACTGACACTGGAGAAATACAAAGGATAATGAGAGATTACTACAAGTAACTATATGCCATTAAAATGGACAACCTTGAAGAAATGGACAAATACTAAGAAACGCACAACCTTCTGAGACTGAACCAAGAAGAAACAGAAAATAAGAACAGACCAATCACAAGCACTGAAATTGAAACTGTGATTAAAAATCTTCCAACAAACAAGAGCCCAGGACCAGATGGCTTCACAGGCGAATTCTATCAAACATTTACAGAAGAGCTAA
Organism: Globicephala melas; assembly: GCF_963455315.2. Taxonomy (NCBI): domain Eukaryota; kingdom Metazoa; phylum Chordata; class Mammalia; order Artiodactyla; family Delphinidae; genus Globicephala; species Globicephala melas. The sequence continues at coordinate 71,178,865 of NC_083319.1, read as the reverse complement.
CATCTATCCTTCTCAAGCTCTTCTAAAATATAGCAGAGGGAGGAACACTCCCAAACTCATTCTACAAGACCACCATCACCCTTACACTAAAACCAGAAAAAGATGTCACAAAGAAAGAAAACTACAGGCCAATATCACTGATGAACATAGATGCAAAAATCCTCAACAAAATACTAGCAAACAGAATCCAACAGCACATTAAAAGGATCATACACCATGATCAAGTGGGGTGTATCCCAGGAATGCAAGGATTCTTCAATATACGCAAATCAATCAATGTGATACACCATATTAACAAATTGAAGGAGAAAAACCATATGATCATCTCAATAGATGCAGATAAAGCTTTCGCAAAATTCAACACCATTTTGTTAAAAACCCTCCAGAAAGTAGGCATAGAGGGAACTTTCCTCAACATAATAAAAGCCATATATGACAAACCCACAGCAAATATCGGCCTCAATGGTGAGAAACTGAAACCATTTCTACTAAGATCAGGAACAAGACAAGGTTGCCCACTCTTACCACTATTATTCAATATAGTTTTGGAAGTTTTAGCCACAGCAATCGGAGAAAATAAATAAATAAAAGGAATCCAAATCGGAAAAGAAGTAAAGCTGTCACTGTTTGCAGATGACATGATACTGTACATAGAAAATCTTAAAGATGCTACCAGAAAACTACTAAAGCTAATCAATGAATTTGGTAGTGTAGCAGGATACAAAATTAATGCACAGAAATCTCTTGCATTCCTATACATTAATGATGAAAAATCTGAAAATGAAATTAAGAAAACACTCCCATTTACCATTGCAACAAAAAGAATAAAATACCTAGGAATAAACTTACCTAAGGAGAGAAAAGGCCTGTATGCAGAAAACTATAAGGCACTGATGAAAATAATTAAAGATGATACAAATAGATGGAGAGATATACCATGTTCTTGGATTGGAATAATCAACATTGTGAGAATGACTTTACTACCCAAAGTAATCTACAGATTCAATGTAATCCATATCAAACTACCACTGGCATTTTTCACAGAGCTAAAAGAAAAAATTTCACAATTTGTAATGGAAACACAAAAAACCCTGAATAGCCAAAGCAATCTTGAGAAAGAAAAACGGAGCTGGAGGAATCAGGCTCCCTGACTTCAGAGTATACTACAAAGCTACAGTAATCAAGACAGTATCGTACTGGCACAAAAACAGAAATTTAGATCAGTGGAATAGGATAGAAAGTCCACAGATAAACCTACACACATATGGTCACCTTATCTTTGATAAAGGAGGAAAGAATATGCAGTGGAGGAAAGACAGCCTCTTCAATAAGTGGTGCTGGGAAAACTGGACAGTTACATGTAAAAGAATGAAATTAGAACACTCCTTAACACCATACACAAAAATAAACTCAAAATGGATTAAAAACCTGAATGTAAGGCCAGACACTATCAAACTCTTAGAGGAAAACATAGGCAGAACACTCTATGACATAAATCACAGCAAGATCCTTTTTGACTCACCTCATAGAGAAATGGAAATAAAAACAAAAATAAACAAATGGGATCTAATGAAACTTAAAAGCTTTTGCACAGCAAAGGAAACCATAAACAAGGCAAAAAGACAACCCTCAGAATGGGACAAAATACTTGCAAATGAAGCAACTGACAAAGGATTAATCTCCCAAATGTACAAGCAGCTCATGCAGCTCAATATCAAAAAATCAAACAACCAAAAATGGACAGAAGACCTAAATAGACATTTCTCCAAAGAAGATATACAGATTGCCAACAAACACATGAAAGAATGCTCAGCATCATTAATCATTAGAGAGATGCAAATCAAAACTACAATGAGATATCATCTCACACCGGTCAGAATGGCCATCATCAAAAAATCTACAAACAATAAATGCTGGAGAGGGTGTGGAGAAAAGGGAACCCTCTTGCACTGTTGGTAGGAATGTAATTTGACATAGCCACTATTGAGAACAGGATGGAGGTTCCTTAAAAAACTAAAATTAGAACTACCATATGACCCAGCAATCCCACTACTGGGCATATACCCTGAGAAAACCATAATTCAAAAAGAGTCGTACCAAAATGTTCATTGCAGCTCTATTTACAATAGCCAGGACGTGGAAGCAACCTAAGTGGTCATCGACAGATGAATGAATAAAGAAGATGTGGCACATATATACAATGGACTATTACTCAGCCATAAAAAGAAACGAAATTGGGTTATTTGTAGTGAAGTGGATGGACCTAGATTCTGTCATACAGAGTGAAGTAAGACAGAGAAAAACAAATACCATATGCTAACGCATATATATGGAATCTAAAAAAAAAAAAATGGTCATGAGGAACCTCGAGGCAAGATGGGAATAAAGACGCAGACCTATTAGAGAATGGACTTGAGGACACAGGGATGGGGAATGGTAAGCTGGGACAAAGTGAGAGAGTGGCATGGACATATATACACTACCAAATGTGAAATAGATAGCTAGTGCGAAGCAGCCACATAGCACAGGTAGATCAGCTCGGTGCTTGTGACCACCTAGAGGTGTGGGATAGGGAGGGTGGGAGGGTGGCAGACGCAAGTGGGAAGAGATATGGGGACATGTATACGTATAACTGATTCACTTTTTAATAAAGCAGAAACTAACACACCGTTGTAAAGCAATTATACACCAATAAAGATGTTTAAAAAAAACCTCCTATAAAAACTAAATTTTTTATATGCCTTTTATCCTGTAAAGTACAACTTGGCAAACAATCTGCATAAGCTGCTGCTCTTCCCTTATGTAAATATTTTTTAAAACTTTGGGTTAACTCTTTGATTTCAAGTGATGCTAAAAAAATTGTGCACTAAACTGAATCAGTCAGCAGTTCTTCAGCCGGTATATACCATCTGGGCTCTAACTCAAGACATTGCTTATCTCAGCCCTTGTTGGCTGAAAGAAGTGAGTGTGAAGGTCCTTTTAAACCTAATTTTAAGATTAAAAGATTTTTGAAATGATTTCTATGATTGATGCTTACTGGCATTTTATTGAAATTTTAAAAATATAAGCCACTTACTCCCCTAGCAAAGAAATCATGACTGTAATGAAAGATTCCAATTAATAAAGCTGTCACCATTGCTTCAGATTAACACTGTTAAAGCATCTGTGAACTAAAGTTAAAATAAAATTCTCTGGAACTGCCGCAGATGAAGTCGTTTTGGATTAAGAAAAATATTTCTCTGCCTTTCAAAGGCATTTCCTTCTTTGCCTGTACATGAAATTTCATAGAACCTGAAAATCATTATAATAACTCAAACCTATGAGTTTTTAAAAGAAAATATTTTAAAATTAAATATAAGGAAAAGTAGCTCTACAATTTAATGTTTCTCTTTAGAATGACAGACTGCTATAGCCACGGTAGCAATGACTAATATTGATATAGGATTTTCCTGTGGGAAAATCTTTTTCCAAAATTTTATGTCTACTTTACATTGACCATAAGAATGTGATATTAATGTTATCCTATATTACAGAAAGGAAGAAATAGATTCCCCTTGTGCTGTGATCAAACATCCTCAGAAAACTTCTCATTTGAATGTTCTCATTTGAATGCGGAAGGGGGAGGAGGAGGAGGGGGAGGCGGAGGGGGAGGCGGAGGGGGAGGAGGAGGATGGGGGAGGAGGAGGGGGAGGAGGAGGGGGAGGAGAAGAAAGTAGAGGATGAGGGGGAGGAGGAGGGGGAGGAGGAGGAGGAGAGGGATGGGGGGAGGAGGAGGGGTAGGGGGAGGAGGAGGACGGGGGAGGAGGGGGAGATGGAGGAGGAGGCGGGGAAGGTGGAGGAGGAGGCAGGGAAGGTGGAGGAGGGGGAGGGGGAGGAGGAGAAGGTGGAGGAGGAGGAGGTGGAGGAGGAGGAAGAGGGGGAGGAGGAGGAGGGGGAGGAGGAGGAGGACAAGGAGGAGGAGAAGAGCAAGAAGAAGAAGTGGGCAGGGGAGGGAGAGGGGAGGGGGTGGGGGGGAAGGAGAAGAAGAGGAGGAAAAAGGAGGAGCAGGGAGAAGGAAGGAGAACAGGAGGAGGAGGGGTGAAGATGAAGCAAAGGAAGAAGAGGAGGAAGGGGGAGGGGAAAGAAAGAAGGGGCAGAGAGAGAGAGGATTACATAGGAAGGAAGGAAGGAAGGAAAGAAGTGAGAATGAAGAGAAAATCCTTCCTGATTGCCAATGCTGCTTTAGATTCCCTCCTATCTCTATCTTAACCTTCAACCCAAACTTTTTTATAAGCGTAATTAGTATGCATGGTTTCTTGGTTCTCCCATCTTCTCACCCTTCAATTCACTCCATCATGGCTTCCATCCTCACCACACAAACAGAACTATTCTTACTAATGTAACCACCCTTCTCTATTTAATAAATTTTTGGGAACTTTTCAGTCTGCAACATCTCACAGAACCCTTCCTAACATTTCCAACATTTGACTTATGTATTACCATCATTATTAACTTCTGATTGCTACCTTTGCATCTTGTTTGAGATTCCCTCGTTACTCTTTTCCTTTAAATGTTTACATAAATCAGGAATATACCCTTAGAACTTTTCTCTTCTCATTGATCTCTTCTCTTCTCTATAAACTTTATTGAGTAATCTTATCTATTCTGATGTTTTCAACCACTGTCTTTTTTTTTTTTTTGGATACAGTTTATTTCAGAATTTAAAGCAAACACATCCAGAAATTGCAGTCAGAATATTCAAATAGAAGCATGTGAGAAATTGTAAATATGACTACAGGGGTATCTCTTACATGAGATCAATAGAAAACTAAGTATATATTTTTTATTATCACAAAGTACACATAGATTGGTTATTACATCAATAATTTTACTCAAGCAGGAAAGAAAACTCAGAAATTAGGACAAAATTAATTGTAAATGCTCTGTAAAAAACATGTATTTATCAGACGTATATGGATATCTAGATATTTGGTTCCCATTTCTTATGATAATGGTAAAATAAATAAGAATCCTTATTTAATGAAAGGTAACCATAAAGTAGGTGTATTTCAAAAAAGGGACCAGAAAGATTTCGAATTCAGCATGAAGTTTCTGGGATTCTTTCAGGCGGATGGTACATGTATGGTTTACGCATAATATAGAGAAGGTATATATTTTTGATACTGTGTATTTGGGAAAAATCAATGTGCTCCAAAATACAACAAAATATTCCTGCATGTATATAATTCTGTGAAATGTGAACAGATAGTTGGTTTTTCAAACTTGCCTTTATTAGATGTTGTTAAGGTTTTCTAAGAGGGCTGAACTAATATTTTCTCTAAAGCCAATTTCACTTGAGAAGGGAAGGCTCATAAAGTTAAGGTGTGTTATTGGAATTACAGATGTTAGTATTTTAGGTTATGTGGATGTGGATATTACAAAGGGCTTATTACTTTGACACCTGGGTAGTTGCGTGTGTGTGTGTGTGTGTGTGTGTGTGTGTGAGTGCATGCACACGTGAATGTGTGGGTGAAGAAAAATGATGTCTCCTTCTGGGACCATACGTCCAAACAGTTTTAATAATAGCATATGTAAGAGAATTTTGCACACTTAACACTTATTAAAAAATCTGCCTTTGATCCCCAACTGGGTCATGCTGTATGTAGACATTTGATATTTTGCAGAATAGTTTTCAAATTTTAAATCAATTTCTAAAACAAAGAAGTCCATATATCCAACTGTCTCTTGACTGTTCTTACGTGACAAACTTAAAATGTCTACAATAGAGCACTTGGTTCTCCCTCAAATCTTCCCCTCCCCTAATCTTCCTTGTCTCAGCAAATGACACCAAAATTGATGGAGTTGTTTCTATGCATTTCTTAATTAAAATTTTGTGTATGTGTCTGAAGAGGAGTGGTCTGTTGTATAATCACTGGAAGTTTGCCATGTGTGTTCCCAATTTACACTATAAAGTTCCTCTTAAGTTCCTCTTTTTATGAAGACAGAATGACTACTAGAAAGTTTTTCATGAGTGGTGCTAAATTATAAAGACCTGGCATAATCACATGTATATTAATATTTATCGAGTGCCTACTAAGTGCTCAGCACTCTTTTAAGCACTGAGAATACGTCTCTGAATTGATGTACCTCAGCTCTGCAGAGACAAAACCAAATGGATGAATCATATAATCTGATGAGGGTCAACTCCACTACTGCAGTTTCCTACTGGGGACACACAAAACAATTGCCAAATTCCTTTCTATCACTAAGAATGTCTTATTTTTGGTAGAACCAATTTAAAAAATTAAAAATAAAATGAGTCCAAAATAATTCAAGCGATCTTTAAGTCAATATGAGCTAGCGTAGCTTATACAACATACATGAATATACATGCATGAGGAATTCAGAGTAAATAAAAGAATTGAGTCAACTGAGTCATTAGTTAAACAAACACATATTGAGAACTGGTTAACCAGTTGCATACATTTGGTAGGCTCACCTACCAGAACAGTCATGACTGTTCCTTGCTTCTTTCACTCAACACATGTTTACTGACTGTTTACTCTATGGTGGGCACCAAGCTAGGGGCTGGGCATAAAGGTTGCATCAGACACATCCTTGTCCTCCTGGATTTCATGCAGGATCCACTGGGTCTCATGAGAGGACAATTTTCTAAGTCATTTATGTTTTCTGGAAGCTGACATTTCTTGTTGCTTTATAGGAGGACCACCTCATACGTGTGGTCACAATTATACGTCACCATCTGCAAAATACAGGGTAGCCACCCTGGAATCAGGTCCCATTTCAGCAAAGTTTTAAAAAAGCTTGGCCTTGTGAATTAGCTGCCTCTTTTGTAAGACCTCTGGGCCTGATCTTGTGTCCTGACCTGTGAGGTGAGGTAGCTTTTCTATTCTTCTCTGCTACCCACTGGGAGTTTTAAAATCTGGATTTCCTGTTGTTCTCAATTCTCACTGCTTGAGCCTTCAAGCCCTGGATGGGGGGCGGGATGAGCTTTCAACTGGGGGGACCGGAAAACGGAGTCTTGAGCTGAGCAGTGACCCCAGCTATGTAGCTCTTACCTTAATAGATTTCAGTTTTCTCCTCTGCCCAACAAAGAATTTAAGGAATTTTAGGGATCCCTAACAACAGCAAGTAGAAGTATGAACCTCTGAGTCTCAGATGGTCTGTAGAGCCAGGGTGGGGGGATGAGGGGTGGGGAGGTGAGGAGACAGCTTGTTTGTTCCCACGCTTCCCTTGTAGGTGTGAGTACGTGTCACGTGCCTACAATGGGAAGAGTGTTGATATTTTCACTAAGACCCTTCCTCTCCTTATATCAACCACTCTCTTTTGATGACTCCCAAATCTTTGTCTTCATCCCTAACCTTCCTCCTGAATTCCTACACAACTACCAGCTATAAATTAGACACTTTCATCTGCTCCACAGTCAAGCTCAATATGTCCAAAGCCAAACGCAGTTATTTTCCTCATCAGACTTTCTATTCTTGCCACATTCCCAATCTTTATGAAGCACACCAACTGTAGAAACATTTGTCCCAGTAGGAAAGGATCCTGGACCCCTCCTCTCCCTCATCCCACATTTAATCAGTCATTCAGTCCTGTTGAGTCTATTGTCGTAAGTATATAACTTATCTTTCCCCTCCCCACTATCTCTGACCATGGCAACATCTACCTACCTACTCTCACCAATTGCCTATCTATGTTTCACAATATTAAGAGAGTGATCACTCAAAAAAATATATTCATGACAATGGACACATTTAAAATCCCTCAGTGTCACCCCCACTAATTTTAGAACAAAATCTTGTCTTTAACATTATAAAGTCTTGCCTACCTTTCCAAATCCATCTCCCACTCTTTCCTAACACACCTTGTGAACTAAGCATACTTTATTTCCCTGATTATATTATATTTGACCTCATCTCTGTGTCTTTGCACATACTGATCCCTCTGCCTAGAAGTTTCTTCTCCAAATAATAGAATTCAGAAAACCATCATTTTATAATCCCTAATGAAATAACTGATTCAGGCAATGGTCATCGATGGATATTAAAACCACTAAGCATAAGATTGATGGAGAATAACACACTTTCACCATCTCAGTTTACTAATATACTAAAAGTGAGACAACCAGACATTATTTGATCCCAGATGTGATGTGATATGAGGTCCTCAGCACTGTCTATGAAGAATTCTTGATTCCCCCCACAAGAAACACTAAATCTAAAAAAAAAAAAACTTTAGTCCTAACTTCCAGCCTATAGAAATAGACTAATAAATTTTAACTGACATCATGAAAATTATTTAACTAAATTTAGAGAGTAGATAGCTTGGGTTCCCCCCAAAGAAGACCTTGAGACTAGGTTTATGGTTTATTTGTGGAATGTCATTGGCAGAGAAATGAGGAAGCAAAACAAGCAAGGGAAGAGAAGGAAGCCACTAATAGGAGTATAACTGAGCAGGTTACTGCTGCAGGTAACTGGGGTTCAATCCCACTAAGGAACTCTGAAAGACAGAGTAGAACCTAACTCAGAGTTATCCCAAGTTTAGGAAGCTAGATCCTTTATCCACTCTCTTCAGTTCTTTGGTTGAAGGCCGCTTGGGGTGGTGGAGTGGGAGTGAAATGGAACAGGACCCTATGGTCCTTGCCCACCTTGTCCTCAGCCTGCCTTTTGTCTGTAGAAAAACTTTAGCCAAAGAATAAATTTAGTCAGAGAAGTGAGAAAATGCAGAAACAAAGGAAAACAGTCAAACGAGACCAAATAATAAGAATTTAGTCATTAAGTAAAGTCAAGGACTTTTAGTTCCTCCTCAAGGGCTATAGATAATATTCTGAGCCATATCCTTTGAACTGTCTTATAGATACTGAAACCCCCAATAGGTGGAAGAAGTTAACTACATCATGACAAGACTGTAGTCATGACATAAGCTGCCACAATTCTGAGAACTGGCCTCAAAGAAATGGGAACAAACCGACCCTGGAACTAAAGACTAACCGTACTTAAAACAATCAAGATGACGCTGGTCAGACCACTGCATTACCAATTTTAAGACGACTATCAGAGCTGACTGTGCTGTTTCTGTATGTAGCCCCCTCCCTCCAACTATAAAAGCTCTTGCCCACTGATTGTCAGTGGGGAAGTTGGCCTTTAGACAGGAGTCCACCCTCGCCCACCTCCCTGCCAGCCTCCTAAATAAAGCAGACTTTCCTTTCCACCAACTTGCCTCTTTATTGGCTTTTGAGTGGTGAGCAGCCAGGCCCCCACTTTCGGTAACAGGAGGAGGGTGCATGGCTGATGGTGGGAAGACGCAAGGAAGCCCAAAGGCAGTGTCACAGTTAGCTGCTTTCTTTTGGAGGCTACTGGGTCAGGGTGCATGAGAACAATGAGTGCCAAAGGAATATGAGCAGGGCACTAACAGCATCTGCTACAGTAAAATAATCTATAGGACGACTGACCAACATAACCATGAAAAGGGGAGTGAGGAAAAGCCACTATTCCAGACTAAAGGAGACTTTAAAAAGACTTCAGTGAAATAACCAAGTCAGCAAGTGGTTTGTTTGAACAAACCAAAGGCATTTTAAGTCAATCAGGAGAATTTTCAGATGCTTTGCAAGACATATTCAGGAAATGTAAGTCCCATTTTGTGATACAAACAATAAAGACTCAGTGCTTAAAGTGAATGTAGTACTATTGCAGAATTTTCTGCGAGGAGTTAAGTTGGACGATACAAGCAAGAACATTTCAGGATGAAACATCAACATTATAAGAGAAAAGAGGATCTACAATTCTGTTGTGGAAAAAGTGAGAAAGCCTGTTACTTTCATTGTGACTATATTCCCCATGGCATGATCATACATCACGGTCTGGAGAAACTTGGGTTTCATTATGAATTGATCTTTCATAACTACAGTTCAAAACACTAGGGAGTGGAGTGAGCATATTTGCTGCAAGTGACTAAAATTAGGGTTTGTGTATTTGTCTGTAAATATGGCTCAGGACTCAGACTCTGAAACAATTTTCAATTCCTGTCTCAGGTTAATAACAAAGGAAATCATCTCTTTAACGAAAATGCCATTGGAGATCGTGTATAATTTTGTGATACTCTATAGCTACTAAGGCACCTAAGAGAGCAAAGCTCTCTGATCAATTCCTTTATAGAAGCACAGTCTAAAGGGTTTTGCCATTTCCTGACTCTAGGCACAGAGATAAGCTGGGCCAGCTGCTCTGTTCCAGCTAACCACCACAAATGACTTCACCCTGTGGCCAGCTTTGCTGAACCCCAGTTATAGAGTCGCAAGGTTATTGAAAAAACTGTTAAAAAGGGAGAGAAAAAAGAAAAACTACCCACTGATACCAAGGCTTTTTTTCCCACACAACATGCCATATCTTTGGTGTCTGCAACCACAATAACAAAGGTTATTTGTTTATGTACATTGGCTTCCAAGCCAGCCCCCAAATCACAAGTAAATATTATAGATGGTAGACAGCAACACGGTTATTAAACACTCTATAAAGAATTGTTGCCTTGGGGACTTCCTTGGCAGTACAGTGGTTAAAAATCTTCACCTTCCAATGCAGGGACGCGGGTTCAATCCCTAGTTGGGGAGATAAGACCCCACATGCCTCGTGGCCAAAAGACCAAAAACACATAAAACAGAAGCGATATTGTAACAAATTCAATGAAGACTAAAAATGGTCCACATTAAAAAAAAAAACTTTAAAAAAAAAAGAATTGTTTCCTTGAAACCTCCTGCCACCAGGAAGGTTTTCCAAGGAGAATCTCTTGCCTGGCTATGAATAGATAACAGCTGGTCAGATTATCACTCTACCTTACAATTCACAAAAGCCCTAAATAATGTACATCTAGCCTCATCTCTCACCACACACACCTCCTCTCTAACCTTGCATTCCATCCTTAGACCTTGTGGAATTTCTATGAATTCTTTGAACGTGGCTTGCTCCCTCTCATCATCTCTCAGGCTGTTCTTCAGTCACCTCACCCAACAAGTAGCTCTGATTAACCGTTAAGACCTCAACTTTGCTGTCACCTCCTCCATGAAAACCTGCATACACACCCCACCCCAAGTTGGATAACTCCTGTCGGTTCTCATCACTTCCCCTCTCATAGCACCCAGGATGCTCTTTGCTTGTCCCTCTTTAATTCGGATGCCCACAAGGAGAGGAACCATATATAACTTGTTCAACACTGTATCTACAACAATTAGCGTAGTGCCTAAAAAACAGTAGCCACTCAATTACTATTAATATGGATGAATAGGTGAATAATTAATTGATTTTAAAAATACAGAAAAGAAAATAGAATTTTGACCAAAAAACAAAATATGATCTGGAAATCCTTGCCTATGATTTACTTATTTCTTTAAAAATGTTGCATCTTAATGATGAAGGTATTGAGGAGAGGGTGATGCATCACCTCTCTGTCACCACCTAAGCACAGCATCATGAACGTTAATCATAACTCACACCATGGAAGGTTTTCCAGGCAGTGCTCCAAGTGCTTTGCACTTTTTTTCATTCACTTACCTGATCCTCACAACAACCTCATAACAGAGATACTAATATTACATCCTTTACAGATGAGGAAAATGAGGCACAGAGAGGTTAGTTAACTTGTAAAAAGGTACACAGCAGGGAGTCAGGATTTTAATTTAGACATGGATTAGATGCCAATAGGAACCATCTCAATTAAATATTAAAAAAAAAGATTTTAGCATCAGGGGAATGAGAAACACAGGTAAATTTATCATGGATTTGGTCCACAATTGCCTCCCTCCATCATGTTTAGAGTAGAAAATGCATCTACGTGGTCCACTGATAGCAGCCAAGAATTTTGGACATGAAAATCCCTCTCAAAATAAAAGAAACTACGATTTCAAAATACGATTTCCAACTATAATTTCAACGTTATTTTACTACTAAGTAAATAAATCCAAAGAGTGTTTAAATGCTGAGTATTCTTTCTTGGCCCTGAGGTTAAATATTGATACTGGCTATTACAGGAAATTAATATAAACACGTGCCTTGAAGAAAATATTAATAAGAGAGAATCAGTGTAAAATATGTTCCATGGATTCCAAGCTTTGCACCGTACTATAGGAATAAAAAGTCACAGAAATTTGGGAATGTACATGAAAGTCAAACAAGAATGGATACTGCCAACCTTCTCAGAGCCTTTAATATGTTATTCATTGTGAAACCCCATACATAATATGCAGTGTTTCCTAAGCTATTTATTTTTTTAATAGATCTTTATTGGAGTATAATTGCTTCACAATACTGTGTTAGTTTCTGTTGCACAACAAAGAGAATCAGCTGTAGGCATACACATGTCCCCATATCCCGTCCCTCCTGAGCCTCCCTCCCATCCTCCCTATCCCACCCCTCTAGGTCATCGCAAAGCACTGAGCCCATGTCCCTGTGCTATGCTGCTGCTTCCCACCAGCCAACTATTTTACATTCTGTAGTGTATATATGTCGATGCTACTCTCACTTCACCCCAGCTTTGCCCTCCCACCCTATGTCCTCAAGTCCATTTTCTATGTCTACCTCTTTATTCCTGCCCTGCAACTAGGTTCATCAGTACCAATTTTTTTTTTTTTTAGATTCCATATATGCTCATTAGCATACGGTATTTGTTTTTCTCTTTCTGACTTACTTCACTCTGTATGACAGACTCTAGGTCCATCCACCTCACTACAAATAACCCAATTTCGTTTCTTTTTATGGCTGAGTAATATTCCATTGTATATATGTGCCACATCTTCTTTATCCATTCATCTGTCGATGACCACTTAGGTTGCTTCCACGTCTTGGCTATTGTAAATAGTGCTGCAATGAACATTGTGGTACATGTCTCTTTTTGAATTATGGTTTTTTCAGGGTATATGCCCAGTAGAGGGATTGCTGCGTCATATGGCAGTTCTATTTTTAGTTTTTTAAGGAACCTCCATACTGTTTTCCATAGAGATTGTATCAATTTACATTCCCACCAACAGTGCAGGAGGGTTCCCTTTTCACCACACACTTTCCAGCATTTATTGTTTGTAGATATTTTAATGATGGCCAATCTGACAAGGGTGAGGTGATACCTCATTGTAGTTTTGATTTGCATTTCTCTAATAATTAGTGATGTTGAGCATCTTTTCATGTGCCTCTTGGCTATTTGTATGTCTTCCTTGGTAAAATGTCTATTTAGGTCTTCTGCCCATTTTTTTAACTGCATTGTTTGTTTTTTTGATATTGAGCTCCAAGATCTATTAGTATATTTTGGAGGTTAATCCTTTGTCTGTTGTTTCATTTGAAAATATTTTCTTCCATTCTGAGGGTTGTCTTTTTGTCTCGTTTATACTTTCCTTTGTGTGCAAAAGCTTTTAAGTTTAATTAAGTTCCATTTGTTTATTTTTGTTTCTGTTACTCTAGGGCATGGGTCAAAAAAGGTCTTGCTGTGGTTTATGTCAGAGTGTTTTTCCTATGTTTTCCCCTAAGAGTTTTATAGTATCTGGTCTTACATTTAAGTCTTTAATCCATTTTGAGTTTATCTTTGTGTATGGTGTTAGGTAGTGTCCTAATTTCATTCTTTTACATGTAGCTGTCCAGTTTGCCCAGCACCATTTATTGAATAGGTTGTCTTTTCTTCATTGTTCTTGCCTTCTTTGTCATAAATTAGGTGCCCATATGTGCATAGGTTTATCTCTGGGCATTCTATCCTGTACCATTGATCTAAATATCTGTTTTTGTGTCTTGATTACTGAAGCTTTGTGGTATAGTTTGAAGTCAGGGAGTCTGATTCCTCCAACTCCATTTTTCCTTCTCAAGATTGCTTTGGCTATTTGGGGTCTCTTGTTTCCATACGAATTGTAAAATTTTTTATTCTAATTCTGTGAAGAATGCCATTGGTAGTTTGATAGGGATTGCACTGAATCTGTAGATTGCTTTGGGCAGTACAGTCATTTTCACAGTATTGATTCTTCCAGTCCAAGAACAGGGTATATTTCTCCATTTGTTCATGTCATCTTTGATTTCTTTCATCAGTGTTTTATAGTTTTCTGAGCACAAATGTTTCACCTCCTTTGGCAGGTTTATTCCTAGGTATTTTATTCTTTTTGTTGCAATGGTAAATGGGAGTGTTTCCTTAATTTCTCTTTCTGATTTTTCGTTGTTGGTGTATAGGAATACCAGAGATTTTTGTGCATTAATTTTGTATCTTGCAACCTTACCAAATTCATTGATTAGTTCTAGTAGTTTTCTGGTGGCATTTTTAGGATTTTCTGTATATAGTATCATGTCATTGGCAAACAGTGACAGTTTTACTTCTTCTTTTCCAATTTGTTTTCCTTTTATTTCTTTTTCTCCTCTGATTGCTGTGGCTAGGACTTCCAAAACTATGTTGAATAAGAGTGGTGAGAGTGGACATCCTTATATTGTTCCTGACCTTAGTAGAAATGCTTTCAGTTTTTCACCATTGAATATGATGATTGTTGTGGGTTTGTCATATATGGCCTTTATTATGTTGAGGTAGGTTCCCTCTATGCCCATTTTCTGGAGAGTTTTTATCATAAATCAGTGTTGAATTTTGTCAAAAGCTTTTCCTGCATTTATTGAGGTGATCATATGGTTTTTATTCCTTACTTTGTTAATGTGGTGTATCACATTGACTAATTTGCGTATATTGAAGAATCCTTGCATCCCTGGGATAAATCCCACTTGATCATGGTGTATGATCCTTTTAATGTGCTATTGGATTCTGTTTTCTAGTATTTTGTTCAGGATTTTTGGTATTGGTCTATAATTTTCTTTTTTTGTGATATCTTTCTCTGGTTTTGGTATCAGGGTGATGGTGGCTTCATAGAATGAATTTGGGAGTGTTTCTCCCTCTACAATTTTTTGGAAGAGTTTGAGAAGGATCAGTGTTAGCTCTTCTCTAAATGATTGATAGAATTTGCCTGTGAAGTCATCTGGTCCTGGACTTTTGTTTGTTGGAAGATTTTTAATTACAGTTTAAATTTCATTACTTATGATAGGTCTGTTTATATTTTCTAATTCTTCCTGGTTCAGTCTTGGAAAATTGTACCTTTCCAAGAATTTGTCCATTTTTTCATGGTTGTCCATTTTACCGGCATATAGTTGTTTGTAATAGTCTCTTATAATCCTTTGTATTTCTTCAGTGTCAGTTGTGATTTCTCCTTTTTCATTTCTAATTTTATTGATTGCATCCTCTCCCTTTTTTTCTTGATGAGTCTGGCTAAGGGTTTATCAATTTTGTTTATCGTCTCAAAGAACCAGCTTTTAGTTTTATTGATCTTTGCTATTGTTTTCTTCATTTCTATTTCATTTCTTTCCTTCTACTGACTGTGGGTTTTCTTTGTTCTTTTTTCTCTAGTTGTTTTAAGTGTAGGGTTTAGATTGTTTATTTGAGAGTGTTCTTGTTTCTTGAGGTGAGATTGTATTGCTATAAACTTCCCTCTTAGAACTGCTTAGGTTGCGTCCCATAGGTTTTGGGTTGTCGTGTTTACATTGTCATTTGTTTCTATGTATTTTTTTATTTCTTCTTTGATTTCTTTAGTGATCTCTTGGTTATTTAGTAACACACTGTTTAGCCTCCATGGATTTGTGTTTTTTACAGTTTTTTTTTTCCTGTAATTGATCTCCAATCTCATAGCATGGTCAGAAAAGATGCTTGATACAATTTCAGCTTTCTCAAATTTTCTGAGGCTTGATTTGTGACCCTACATGTGACCTATCCTGCAGAATGTTCCATGTGCACTTGAGAAGAAAGTGTATTCTGCCACTTGTGGATACAATGTTCTATAAATATCAACTAGATCTACCTGGTCTATTGTGTCATTTAAAGCTTGTGTTTCCTTACTTATTTTCCGTTTGGATGATCTGTCCATTTGTATAAGTGGGGTGTTAGAAGTCCCCTACAATTATTGTGTTACTGTCGATTTCTCCTTTCATGGTTGTTAGCATTTGCCTTATGTATTGAGGTGCTTCTATGTTGGGTGCAATAAACATTTATAATTGTTATCTCTTCTTCTTGGATTGATCCATTGATCATTATGTAGTGTCCCTCCTGATCTCTTGTAACAGTCTTTATTTTAAAGTCTATTCTATCAGATATGAGTATTGCTACTCCAGCTTTCTTTTGATTTCCATTTGCATGGAATATCTTTTTCCATCCCTTCACTTTCAGTCTGTATGTGTCCCTAGGTCTGAAGTCAGTCTCTTGTAGACAGCATGTATATGGATCTTGTTTTTGTATCCATTCAGCCAGTCTATGTCTTTTGGTTGGAGTATTTAATCCATTTACTTTCAAGGTTATTATCTATACATATGTTCCTATTTCCACTGTCTTAATTGTTTTGGGTTTGTTTTTGTGGGTCTTTTTCTTCTCTTGTGTTTCCTGCTTATAGAAGTTTATTTAGCATTTGTTGTAAAGCTGGTTTGGTGGTGCTGAGTTCTCTTAGCTTTTGCTTATCGGTAAATCTTTTGATTTCTCCATTGAAACTGAATGAGATCATTGCTGGGTAGAGTAATCTTGGTTGTAGGTTTTTCTATTTCATCACTTTAAGTATATTCTGTCAATCCCTTCTGGCCTGAAGAGTTTCTGCTGAAAAATCAGCTGATAACCTTATGGGGATTCCTTTGTATGTTATTTTTTGTTTTTCCTTTGCTGCTTTTAATATTTTTTCTTTGATTTTAATTTTTGTTAGTTTGATTAATATGTGTCTTGGTGTGTTTTTCCTAGGGTTTATCCTATATGGGACTCTCTGTGCTTCCTGGACTTGGGTGACTATTTCCTCTTCCATGTTAGGGAAGTTTTCAACTATAATCTCTTCAAATATATTCTCAGACCCTTTCTTTTTCTCTTCTTCTTCTGGGACCCCTATAATTCAAATGTTGATGTGTTTAGTGTTGTCCCAGAGATCTCTGAGATTGTCTTCAATTCTTTTCATTCTTTTTTCTTTATTCTGCTCCTCGGCAGTTATTTCCACCATTTTGTCTTCCAGCTCACTTATTCATTCTTCTGCCTCAGTTATTCTGTTATTGATTCCTTCTAGTGTATTTTTCATTTCAGTTACTGTGTTGTTCATCTCTGTTTGTTTGTTCTTTAGTTCTTCTAGATCTTTATTAAACACTTCTTGTATTTTCTCAATCCATGACTCCATTCTATTTCCAAGATTCTGGATCATTTTTATTATCATTACTCTGAATTCTTTTTAGGTAGATTGCCTATTTCCTCTTCATTTATTTCGTCTTGTACGTTTTTACCTTGCTCCTTCATCTGTGATGTATTTTTTTTCCATCTCTTTTTTTTTTTTTTAAATGAGTGGGATTTTGTTCCTGTCTTACTGATTGTTTGGCTTGAGGCTTCCAACACTGGAGTTTGTAGCCTATTAGGTAGAGCTGGATGTTGGTGCTGAGATGAGGAACTCTGTGAGACCTCACTCCAATGAATACTCCCTGAGGTCTGAGGTTCTCTGTTAGTCCAGTGGTTCAGATTTGGAGCTCCCACTGCAGGAGCTCAGGCCTGATCCCAGGCTCATGAACCAAGATCCTGCAAGCCGCCCGGGGAGGAAAAAAAAAGAAAACAGTAACAAAGTAAAAACTAAAATTAGACTAGGAAACTAACAGATATGTTAGGAAGAATATAAACATAAAAATATAGATGAATCAACAACTGGAAGGTACATCAGTACCACAATAGTAAAAAAAGAGAAGGAGGGAAAAGGAAAAAAAAGGGGGGGCAGGGGGAAAGGCCTTGGCTGTGGAGAGCCGGGCATAAGCAAGGGTGAGGTTTGGGTGTTGGGCGGGGCTTATGCTCAGGACCCACTGGAAAAGTGGCTGGAAAAGGCCCTGGGGGATGTGGGGGGTGGCACTTAGGCTCAAGGAACAGAAGGGACCCAGGTGTGCCCCCCATCCCTGGTCTCAGAGGGCAGGGGACCTCACCTGGGAGCCCAGCAGGCTTCCCGGGCTCATGTGGGTGGGGCAAACGCCCTCCTCTCCTCTCCTGCTCCTCTAGTCTGTTGTCTGGGAGGGCCCCTCCCACCTGCCTCTCCTGATGTCCCCGGCCTGCCTCCTATGCCCCCAAGGACCTCCACGGCCTGGAGGGGGCTTTGAGGGCAGGGGACCAGCCTGGGAGCTCAGCAGGCTCCCTAGGCCCAAGTGGGCAGGGCAATCACCCTCTGCTCCTCTCCCTCTCCTCCCAGATGGCTCCTCCCACCTGCCTCTCCTGATCTCCCCAGCCTCAGGGTTGCCAATCCTGTCTGGCCTCCACTTCTCCTCCCCCCTCAGTTCTCCTACGTCCTACCAGTTCATTTTGGAGTTCCTCCTATCTCTTTCGGCGTCAGAGTCCCCCACCAGTGGCCGGCAGGCACCCTAGCTGTGGGGAGATGCTAACTGTGTCATCCCACACCGCCATCTTGACTCCACCTCTTCCTAAGCTTTTAATCATCAATTTTCTTCAGGAGTGTTCTCAGGATTCATGTGTCAAGGAACTTATCGGGGGGATTATTGGTCTCACAGATGGTATTATTCTTATTTGCAAACACCTACAATGTTAGCCATTACAGGATCATCGTCTGGTTTTTACCAATTAAATATAGTATCAGATAGAAATGGTATAAAAAACCAACTATGAATTGCTATGAATACTGAAATTTGGGAAAGATATTAGAACCTATTTGGTGCAACCTCCCACCCAGGGAGAATGATACTATGAAAAACTGAGGTTTGGTTCTACTTTTCCATGTAATAATCTTACTATGAAGGATTAAAAGTTCCAGAGTAAAATGTTTCTCTGCAAGGAGATCATCACATATTCTACAGAAATAATTAGAGGCCACATCAGCTGCCTCACTAAACTAATTATAAAGAGAAAAACCTAGGGTGACAATATAATGAAATATGAATTTCTATTATTATATTCCTTTAATTGGACTAAATAGGCTGAACAGTAGCTTTGTACCCTGTAAAGAACTTATTCCAGGAAAGTAACAATGACCTGGGAGAATGTAGGAGGCACATTTCAGGTCTCTAGCAGTCCGTAACTAATGAATGTTTAATAATACCCATAATTAACCAATATTTAAGCTGTAAGTTAGGAACACATGCTAGGCAAAGACATGGAGAACCAGTCAAGGACATAGCACAGGAGAATTTAGGTGGCAAAATTATGGAAAATTAACATATAAATGGTCCTTCAAATAGACACCCATTCCTGCCATTTTACAGATGAAAATAGTAAGGCCCAAAGGTAATAGGTGACTTACCAAGGTCACAAGGCACGTCAAAGGCAGAGTCAGAACTATGAGGCTGAACCAATTGCAATTACTGGTATTTATTTGACCTAAAAAAATGCTAAAAGAAGAAGGAGGGAGAGGAGGAAGGCAAAGGGAGAGGAAGAAAAAAAAGAAAAGAAAAACTCCCCACTGCTAGCCCAGGCCTTTTTTTCACAATATGCCAGATCTTTGGTGTCTGCAACCACTTTGCACTGAAAAACAGGGGGGCTTGGGGGTGGGGCAGAAAGATCTGGGATGTTGGGTCTTAATTACCGAAAAGAGCCTTCACCTAAATATGAAAATCGACTCTAAGTATTGGGAAACTGGAAGAAATAAAGTCTAAGACCTTTCCATTTAAAAAATAAGATAACCAGTGGAGCAAAAAATAAATTGGAGAATGAATATAATTAAATATCTGGCTCAAATAATGCACCAGTTTGCAAATCGTAAAAAATAATAACCTTTAAAATTATTTTGAGCACAATCTAAGGGTTGGTAACAGTAGTTCATGTTTCTTTTGAGCTTCCCTCCAAGGCTCCCTGGCTCCACCTAGTGCCAAGCAATCAAAAATTACACAATAAACATGACTTGGAATTCATAGCATACACTGCCACTTTCTTCTTTTCCTTAGAAAAGCAACCTGGGGAACTGTTAACCTCTTCTCCACAAATAGAAACTGTGAAGTGTTTTAGCTCCTTGCAAACCTCAACGTTTATGACAACCATAGATGCCTGGATATATCTACACACTCATATCCTGAAAGAAATTCAGCCCAATAGACGATTCATTCTTTCATACCACAGGCCTTATTGAGTGCTTTCTTTGTATTGGGCACTGTACAATGGTCTAGGATGGAAACCAAGACCTAACAGTCTGGTAGAGAAGAGAAACAAGGAATCAAATACAAGAGAGTGTAATAGGGGTTTATCGCCTGAATTGACTTTTAAGAATGACAGGAGGTATCCAAGTGAAGACTCAAGGGAAAAGGCAAGGCCTGAAGAATTAACAGCCTTGTGATAGCTTGTAAGCACAGACTGGAAGGCTTTCAGGGAACTGATTATAGCAGGAGGCTCTGAAAGGCACAATGGTGAAAAAGTAGACTCTGAAGCCAGAATGGCCTGGTTTAATCTTGATTCTCCTACTTTACCCTCCTGTGTCTTGGTTTTCACATTCATCAAACTGGAATAGTAACCATATCTCTCACACAGGGTAATTGTTGAGGATGAAAGGAGTTAACAAACGGAATGCACTTAGAAGAGCACCTGGCACACAGCAAGTGCTCAACATTTATTGGCTGTAACTATTCTGGCTGGAGTATAAGTACTTATGGACTGGAAAGGGAGGCAGTCACCAAATGATGCACAAATGGGAGCTGAGACTCTTTCTCCCTCCACACATGTTCTGTAGAGGAACCAGCCCAGGGATGCTCACAAGCAGACACTTCCTTCCTTTCTCTAAGGACACCATGGGGAAGTCTAGAGAACCAGCTACCTCAGAGGTGATCACTTTCACCTTTCAGCCCTAGTATGAAGGAAAATGCTCCCAGCATCTCCCTACAGCCCTTAAAGTTACCAGGGGCTCAGTGGCTCAGTGGTTACATGAGACTAAGAGTCTCAGAGTAGAGAAATTTGTGCTCCCTGAAGCCTCCTCCATGTCAGGACAGAGGATGGACAGAGAATGTAAGAGAAAGATCATGGCTCACTGGCACTATCTCATATCTGTCTGCCTTCTTCTTATGTGTCTCTCATCTCTTGGTACATTCTTGTCTTCTGCCCACCAAGGGACCATGGAGGAAAAGAAGGAAGAGGAGAAAAGAAGAGGAAAAAGAAGAAGGAGGAAGAAGAGGAGGAGGACAGAGACTAATATTTATTGACTGCTTATATCCTAAGCATCTTCTATGTATTGATATTAATCTCATTTAATTAGCTCAACATCCAATGAGATGGTACTATTATTATTCACATCTTACAAATGAGAAAACAAACTAAGGCCCAGGGTGATTAAATAATTTACCCAAATTCACACAGCCGGTATGTGGTGAAGCTGGGAATCTAACATGTCTAAACCACCACACTTACAGTCCTCCATGCACCCTTATGCTTTCTGAAGGCCGTCAGCCTAATGGGCTGACTAGGCTTGCCTTCTTCATGAGGTGTTCCATGCTCCAAATGTCTCTCTCCTCCCCACCCAGACCCTGGTCTAAATAGTTATTCTTTCAAAATACCTAGGTAGTAAAAACTATATATACATATATATATATATATGCATGTATTATATGTGTGTATTCGTGTTTGATTAAATTGACATTAAGAAAAAGAAGAGTTCTAATTCTCTCCCAGCAGTATACATCATAACACGCTCATGCAGGTGCACACCCCCCAACACTTAATCCTCCCAGAAATATCTGACTTTTGAATGGATTGTTAATTTGAATTATTCCTGAATAAAAAATAAAGAAATCTCATTTTTTCTTGAGAACCCCACACCTTATTTATTTATTACTTATTGGCTGTAACTATTTGGGCTGGAATATAAGTGCTTACCTTCATTATCCTCAGACAACGAATACCCTTAAGATCAGAACCATCCTCCACTATCAAATATACATTTATCAGCCATTTACAACTTCATACGCAAGGAAGTTCATGTGTTACTTCTCCTGGGAATTGCCTTATAAGCCTCAACTTTACTATAGAATACAAAGTTTTCCCTCCCTCCCCCCACTACAAGAATTCAAGACCACTCTTAACATGCACAATTGTTTCCTGTAAGGACCAAAAGGTCAGACTTATGTGAGGGTAAAGAATCAAATTTGGAAGGAAAGAGAAGGAGAATAGGTCAAAATTCAAGAGAATGATAATTTTTACACTAAGAATTTTGTACTTGACCTTAAGAATCTCTCTATATTACTTTTTCTACTAATAGAAATAGAGATTTGTATTATAAGAGCATTTCAGATCTCTCCAAAGTTAAGCTATGAAAATAGAAACAGGGAAATGGAAATAAGTATCAAGAAGTATTATGTAAAAACAATAAGCTTTACAAAAATCATTGTAATGTAATCAATGCAAAACATCCATTTTGCAATACACAAGATCACGCTCTTAAGTCAACCAAACACATATCAAGATACCTTTGTTTTGCAGGCACTGCTACACACTATCAGGGAGATCCCAGGAAGGCAATGACTAGGCAGGCTTTCAAAATTGGTTTCTCACTCTAAATTTAATTTGACTCATCTAGTGCCTTATCTACATATTTTCTCATTTCTCACTCTGTTCAAACAGCCTGAGTCACTATTTTGATTTAAAATTTATAAAAGAAATGCTGTCTGTAGACACCTAACAACTTGAGTCATTGATGTTTTTATAGGTAGACTTTCTTAGATAGAAAAGCAATATTTAGATGTCCGACAACGTGAGTCAGAGATGTTTTTATAGCCTATTTTTTTAGAAAGACAAAAGATTTAAGGGGTTTCCCCTTAATATTACACAAATATCGTTAAAGCCTTTGGAGCCCTGCAGCATGACCCCTTGGACTACCTCTGATATCAGCCAAGCAGCAGGAGACAGCTCCATACAAGCTCAGACTCAACTCACCTATATCCTCGTGCATTTTCCTACTTTCTGCCTCAGAACCTTCACTGACTCTGGGCTGTGCAGCCCAGAAGTGCCCCCTGAGCCCCTGGGGTCAATCCTCAAATAAGAAAGGGTCGTATACTGGGTGATCTAGGAATTCGAGGAGGGTAGAAAGGCATCACCTGAAGGGTTGCCTAAGGTGAAACTTGCAGGTTCTCAAGAGTTTTCAGGGGAATCTAGGCCCCCATTGATCACGGCAGCAACTTCGATAACACACCCTCACATTGGATTTCCCTCCTTCCCTGTCTTAATCTTGAAATCACTTCCCAAATAAACTATTGGGTTGGCCAAAAAAGTTCATTCGGGTTTTTCCATAACATCTTAAGGAAAAACCCGAACGAACTTTTTGGCCAGCCCAATACTTGCACAGAAGACTATTTCAGGCTCTGCTTTCTGGGAATCCAAAACAAAACAAAATGATTCATATTTTAAAGTGTGCAAGTCTTAAGGTCTAGTTAGTTTTTGAAAAATTGTAAGCCGAAAATCCTGGTGATCTGAATATACCTCTCTTCATACTATAGGGTTACCCAAACAATTCACAACAAGTGAAATTGAGAATTATTAAGCTAGATAAACAACAATTTCTAATTTTAAAAAAGCAATATTAACAGGAAATGAAATGTAAAACCAGTGTCAAAACCATACTATGATAACTAACAATATGTACTTCTGGAAATTCCAGTTACTTGGGAGCTTTGTAATTGCCAAGACAATGTGTCAGCCAAATATGTTCAAAGAAGGAGAAATTCAAATCTTTGATGAACTTCATTAATGCACTAGTGCTTATAACACCAAATTTTAGAAATACCTTAATACCTCCCATAATAGTTCAGTAGTCGGTAAGGCTTAGCCACATGTAAAGAGTAAGAACTATGGAATTGTACATTACTCACTGACTAAAGAACAGACTTGGATTTTTGGATTAGTTCTCAACCCACAAACTCAGGGCATAAGAAATCTTTTCATTACACAAAGCTATCTACTGTGATGGGGATTTGTCCCAATGGAATTTGACCTATTACAAGTTTACACAGGGGCATTAATTAAATTGCTTGTTTTAAGCAGGGGAAAGTATCTTCTGAATGGTAAAAAAGATAAAGATTATTCTTAGCAAGGCTTCTTAGGAACCAATTTTTGTTCATTTAAAACTATCAATAACTGAAAATAACTTCTGAGGCAAAGAGGATTCCCCAGAAGGCTGCTGGACAAACAAATGCTTTGTCAATGGAAATGCAGGGCAGGTTAGTGTGTGGAAATGATCCACGGACCTTCCGCATTAATAGGGTTGGTTTCATTCATTCAATAATGAGTGCTCTGCATAAGCCAACATCTTGCTAGGCACAGGAAATAAACAAAACCATCATGTCCCTATTTTCACTGAATATACATTTCTAGTGGGAACACAGAAAATAAACAAACATAAACACAGAGTTGGAAATTATGACAGGTGCTAGGAAGAGAAGTATAAGGAAGAGACCAAATTTAGATGAGGGTCAGGAAAGAACTCTCCAGGGAAGCAACATTTATGCTGAATCCTATAAGAATGAGTAGGAAGGAGTTAGCCACATAAAGAGTAGGAGAATGAGAGGTCCAAAAAGAACACTCATGTGCTAATTTCACAAGGCAAAAAAGAGCTCACTTGGTGTCTGGAAGATTTTTTTAAAATTAATGAGTAGGAACATAATAAGCAAGGCCAAGAGTGGCTCATGATGAAGCTGGAGGGGTAGGTAGAGACAGCTTTGTGGCTCCTTGAAGGCCATATTAAAACGTTTGGATTTTATACCAAATGCAGTGAGGATTGTAGAAACCATCTTGTCTAAACTCACACCAAAAAAAGCATGGGGGCATCAGCAGCTTCCTAGCAAAGAGCTAGTCACGTCATCTCTTCTTGAATGTCAGGGAATTTACTGTTAAAAACAGCCAGTTTTGATGCTGGATAGCATAACTAACAGGAAACTCTGCCTATAGAGATTTAACTTTGTGTAATTTATCTCCGTCTAACAGAACAGGGCTGTAAGAGGGATCCAGGGCAAGCCAGTAGATCTGCAAGTGAGAATGAAAGTGGTGAGATGTGTTTAGCTCCCGGGACTGAGATGGGGATGGATCAGAATGGAGCAGTGAACACTTCTGTCCAGAAGACAAGACAACTAGAGCAAGGGCCATGCCCCAGGTCCGGGGTAAGGTGAGAGGAATAGAGGGGGAAGGATCTGAACAGTTATTTAGCATCTAACGGACACGAGGCGCTGTGCGAGTTATCTCGAGATTTCACGTAATCTTCACAACCAGTCTAGGACCTAAGTATGCTCGCCTCCATTTTACAGATGAGGCAAAGGAAAGAGGAATGATGTCGTAGACTCTGAGGACACAGCTGGGAAGGAGCACTTCACCACCAGAAGTAAAAGGTTAAAAAAAAATTCCCTTTCACCTAGATCTTTGTCTTATCTTTCTAACCCCCCTCAAAATGTCTGCCTAAAGCGGAAGGTCCGTATGTCGTCATTAGTTTATAAATTGACCAGATTGTGGTGGCCAATAAACAATGAGCTCATTAAAAACCACCTGTGGGGCTTCCCTGGTGGCGCAGTGGTTGAGAGTCCGCCTGCCGATGCAGGGGACACAGGTTCGTTCCCCGGTCCGGGAAGATCCCACATGCCGCGGAGCGGCTGGGCCCGTGAGCCATGGCGGCTGAGCCTGCGCGACCGGAGCCCGTGCTCCGCAACGGGAGAGGCCACAACAGTGAGAGGCCCGCGTATCGCAAAATACAAAACAAAACAAAAAAAACACCTGTGAAACAGTTGGGCCCAGGGGATTTTGTTTGATAACCGTGAAAGGTGGGGCTGGGGATATGGCTGCGGAACCTGGCAAGGGCTAGTCTATCTCCCAGGGCCAGAGCACGGTTGCTTTCAGGCTGAAGGCAAGTCCCGCCTGCAGGTGGGAAGACATTGAGAATAACAGGCTCCCCTGCGGTTACTACATCCTGTAGTTCCTTTCAGTTCGCCTTTAAAGAACACAGGCAATAAACTGCCACTAGGTGTCCTCAAAGTAAAAATAATCACGGCTTCAAAAGTACCTGGGCACCTTCAAGAACGAACATGACTTTCTTGTCCGGGTTCTTTGACTCCTCGGCGCTAAGGGATAGAGTGGCATTTAGTAGTTAAACAGGAACATCTGACTGCTGTTAATGACATGGAGTTCTGTAAAGAAAAGGACATTTCAGCTGCTGACTTTCATTTCTAATTAGGGCTTGTATTACTCTGCTTCAGAAAGGCAGGTCAAGGAAACGTCAAGTGGGCAGTGGAACCACTGTTCTTGCCCAAACCTACCAGTCTCCTGGAGAGCTCCGCAGAATAGAAAACACCTGGGGACCAAGCTTATCATTGGCTCTGAGCTACTGAGCAATTTCAAGACTACAGAAACTGCTCTGGAAGATTTTTAAGGTCGAAACAGCTTAAAATTTAAATTAGGTGAATTGCAGCAATTGCTTTTTCCTAAAGCAGCGGCTGCAGTAGCCTTTGTTTTCTTTAGTTCTGGCATGGGCAAAAAGAACACTTTAGCAAAGTATGTCTGGTCTTTTAAAGGAACACAGACTTCCCTTCTCACCATTGGTCTCTGCAGGCTCAGCGTCCCCTTCCTCCTCTCCTTCCCTCCTGCCCCTTCTCCTGCCCAGTTCTTTTTCCCATCTCCACCTCTTCTGTTTCTCCTCTTCCATCTTCTCCCTCTTTTAACCATTTTTACACAAAAAAAATCAATTTCCTGATAATGATCTTTTATACATTCAGCATGAATAAGTATCTGGTTTTAAAAGTCAGGAAACACACACACACACACACACACACACACACACAAGAGGAAGGAAGGAAAAGAAGACTAGAAAACAAGTATCTCTATATGTACCTGTCCAAAACTTAAGAAGGAGAATTAGGCTTCCAAGGGCTGGGGGGTGGTGATAGAAGCCATAGAGGGTTGCCTCCCTTCGTTTTCCCTGCTTCAGATGCTGGACTCCCGTATCATGTTTTAGGAATTTCTAATCTGA
This sequence comes from Globicephala melas, assembly GCF_963455315.2. Lineage (NCBI taxonomy): Eukaryota > Metazoa > Chordata > Mammalia > Artiodactyla > Delphinidae > Globicephala > Globicephala melas. The sequence goes on along the minus strand of NC_083319.1, from coordinate 71,151,897 downwards.
CCACAGCCGGGTGACTCATACCCAATGACTGACTGTTTAGGCTTCTGCAAAACACCTGGAAAGATAAAACTAACCTAGAAAACAATCTCTCCATGTTAGCCTTTCAAAGTGGGTAGGGGAATTTTCAGCATTTATTTCCATTTTGTTCACCAAAGAATCACAGGCCTTAATCTTGATTTCAGACATAGTTGCATCTGACGGTCAAAAACAATTTCCAAATCAAGTGATAAACTGGCATGGACTAAAGCTTGCTTCTGCCTGGAGAGGGAAATAAAAATGAGTCCAAGGTGACCTTATTTGGGGCCAGATAGAACGGAGGTGACAATGGTGGGCACACCCTGTCTGCTGGCAGAAGCCAGCTCCCTGGCTCCACAGACCATCCCTCTCCTCATGCACCTCACTGACCTCACTTTGCCTCTCAGGGACACATCTTCTCTGTTTCCCTCAAGGCTAACTGAGATGATCTTTATGACTAAAGTCTTTCTGAAAGCAAGTCATAAAGGAAAGAGAAAGTGGGGTCCACAGAGTCTAATTCAAAACCCAAATGTTAACTAAATCCATATAAACAACCATATGCCAGCACGCCTCTTCCTTTTGTGTAAGAATCAGAAAGGGAAAGGAATCAAGAAAATACTTTTCTGAAATTCAGGAGTCCTGAATTTAGAAACCCTGGAGGTAGAAGTAAACCGTACATACAAACAAATAACTACCTGTTTAACTCTTGTTTCTAAGATAAGAGCTAACATTAAGCTTGAGCTAACATCAAGCACTTAAAATATTCCTGACTCTGTGCTAGGAGCTCTACAAACATTAAATAACTTAATGCTCTCAACAGCCCTACAAGGTGTATATCACTTTTTAAATTGAGACATAATTGACATATAACATTGTATAAATTTATGGTGTACAACATAAATATATACATTTATATATTGCAATATGATTACCATTATATATCATTATTATATCCATCGACAGGAAAACTTGCTCAGAGAGGTTTGAAACAACTTTTGAAGTGAACAGCAATTTCCTCTGACATAATTTGACTGCGGCCCTCATACTGCCTGAGAGCCCGAGGAACTTGGGAATTAGGACAAACTGTATAAGAATTTAGATGGGAAATTAGGCCATTTATTAATTTTGAGATCTTCACAAATGAAACTGATATTTCTCAATATACAAAGGAGGGAAACATACTCTGACCTTTCCTTGTTCTTGTCTTTATCTTTTTTAGAAGATTATCCATATTCTTTGCCAGTAGACTCCATTCCCCACTCAAAGCACCCAAGGGTACAGAGCTAGCGGGCAAAGGCCCAGGATTTGAACCCAGGGAGATACAGTTCAGAGCATGGACTCTGACTCTGCTCAGCTGACTTACCTTGTTAGTTCCCCTCATGCCACTGCCACTTGAGACCAAGTTTGAAGTGTAGAGGACCGAAACTTTTAAAAATCCGAGTGCTGGGCTTCCCTGGTGGCGCAGTGGTTGAGAGTCCGCCTGCCGATGCAGGGGACACGGGTTCATGCCCCGGTCTGGGAAGATCCCACGTGCCGCGGAGCAGCTGGGCCCGTGAGCCATGGCCGCTGGGCCTGCGCGTCCGGAGCCTGTGCTCCGCAACGGGAGAGGCCGCAACAGTGAGAGGCCCGCGTACTGCAAAAAAAAAAAAAATCTGAGTGCTCTTATGTGAATGAAGGGGAAAAACTGAAATGACAAAGGAATGGAGGAAAATTCACTCAAATAGCCGACTTTCATTAGAAACCAGCTTGTCTGTAGTACTGTATCCCATTTGCAACACGTTGCCTGAGGTTATTAACTTTAGTGCTACTCAGTGTGCTCCAAGGATCTGTGAATGAGAAAAGAACAAAAATTTGGTAGCACCACATCATACAAGCAAAAGATTCTATATGTTCAAAAATACCTGTCTGCCATGGATTAGAAATAAAAACAATTGGTCCTTCAAGACAAACAGTTTAAGAAGCATTAATTTATTTCACTAGGATCTTGGTAGGTGTCTCCAGGTCTCCCTTATAAGGCTTAAGAATCATTCAGCAAAACCTAAACTTACTGTCTGCCTCTCCAACTTGAACCTAAGTTCCCCAGGGATGAGACTTTGTTTTGTTCACTGCTCTATCCCTAATTCCTGATGTCCAGTGTATCTTTGTTGAATGATTGAAATGCACTCATTTCCCAGTGGGAAACACCTCAAGTCTTGTCCAAGAGGGATGAGACTTTGTTTTGTTCACTGCTCTATCCCTAATTCCTGATGTTCAGTGAATTTTTGTTGAATGATTGAAATACACTCATTTCCCAGTGGGAAACACCTCAAGGCTTGTCCAAGAGTTGCTCTGGACCACTTTGAGAATGAGTCACAGGACCCAGGTGATTGCAGTCCTCTGTCCCCAGCCTGCCTCCTCACCTTCCTACCATCCATACCCTGTCACTCAGCCTAGACCTTCACCTCCCTAGGAGGAGAGGTAGGAGAAATTATTTCCATTTATTTTCCCAGATGAGCATCAGAATTATTTGGGCACATTTTCCAAAAAGTCCTGTTGAGATTTTGATTGACATTACTCTTAATATATATGTTAAAGAAACACATCTTTAGGACATTGAGTCTTCTCACTCATGAACATATGTCTATTTTCTTGTCTTTTATGAAGCATATTAAAATCTTACAGTTTTTGTATAGTTTCTGCATATTTATTGATAAGCTAATTTTAGGATGCTTTATTTTTATGGTCGCTATGGTATATGAGGGTCTCCCCACAACCTTTTATTTTCTAATTATTGATATAGAGGAAGAAAGGAATCATTTTGTGAATATTTATTTTGTATCAATTCACTTTAAACTTTTACTAATTCTAAGAATTTTTCATTTATTATTTTGGGCATAATATCATGTTATCAACAACTGATCATTTTTTCTTCTTCCATTTCTTTCCTCTAGTTTTATCTCTTTTTCAGCTCTTTTTCTTATTGCATTCAACAGAGTGAATTCTTCTCAAATAAACTTTATAAAGTAAAAATAAGAAGCAACTGTTTTTCAGCTGAATAAAACTTCAGAAGGTGAATCATATGTCATAGCAATTTTTTTTTTTTTTTTTTTTTTTGGCGTGCTGCATAGCATGTGGAATCTTAGTTCCCTGACCAGGGATCTAACCCATGCCCCCTGCAGTAGAAGCATGGAGTCCTAACCACTGGATCACCAGGGAATTCCCATGTCATAGCACTTTCAGTGGCAAGGAAATGTTATATTCAGTCAAATCCTCACTCTACACCTAAGACAAATGAGGACCAGAGAGAGTAATTTTCTTTCCCAGGATATTAAGTCTACTTAAGGGGAAGCAACCATTTCCTGATTCCACTAATTTCCTGATTCCATAATTTCTAATCATGTGGAAAACACAGCCTGTCTTCCACATGATTCCTGTTTTCACACATCATAATCTTCCCCTGCACACAGCTTTCTCCAAGTAGGCCCTGAAGAACTTGATCTGAGAGTGTAAGTAACAATTAATTTACAGGAATTTCTTTTTATGTACACCTAATTAAATTATAATAAAATTGTACATTTTCCTAAAAAATTCTCAGCTAAACACTGCTATAAGTTGTATTTTATCACAAAATGATATTGCTCCTGTGTACTTATTCATAATTTCTACCATTTTTATCTGCTTTCAAGGAAATATTGGGGCAAATATTTCTGAACTGCCTAACTATGTGGTCAAGAGAGGAAATAGGACACCAGAACTGGGTAATGAGCATTTATTCTGAGTATTTCTAAAGTCCTAGGCACCTGATTGACGAGTGTTTTTCCAAATTTTTTCCCTGTGAGATATGACATGCAACATACATTCAGCATTTCTCCCAAGCTCAGGTTCAAAACCATCTGTCCTGCTCTCCTGCCTAGTGTAGAAGTGCCTCTGTGAACATGCAGTTGGAGTTCAGAAAGACTGTTTAGGAGTCCATTTGTTTATGGAAAAGAAATTTTCGAAGGAGCAGGAGAGGTGCTGTGCTGCCTTTTGAGAGTCTCAGCTTTCAGCATATTAGAAAAATTCTTTTAGGATTGGAAAAGTGATTTCATTTTCAAATTTTCACATTATTTTTGAAATATACCTTTTTTCATAAGTTTCTAAAATCTATTTACATGCAAAAATATCTAAATTTTAGAGCTTTACTTTGAGAACTTTTAGCTATCACCAATTAGCTATGTCTAGAAGTCCCCATGTTTCTTCTTTAAGAAATTAACATTTTCTAGCTGGGGACATTAGTCAGTATTTGCAGCCTGCAGCACAAACACTAAGTCCTGCATAGTGATGCTTTGAAATTATTTTATGGGATCCAACTAAACTCTAAAACAGTCATGTCTGTACACTTTACTAGGATCCACACTGAACATGAGTCAGCCTTAGTTTTTTAAACTTTTGTTTTGTTTTCCTCTAGGGTTGCATGCTTCAAAAAATTTAAGTTTGAGATTATTATTTCACCTATCAACAGTATTTGATTGTTTTAAATGTGTCTCTTTAATCTAAAAATGACTTTAGGGCTTCCCTGGTGGTGCAGTGGTTGAGAGTCCGCCTGCCAATGCAAGGGACACGGGTTCGTGCTCCTGTCCAGGAAGATCCCACATGCCGCGGAGCGGCTGGGCCCATGAGCCACGGCTGCTGAGCCTGCGCATCCGGAGCCTGTGCTCCGCAACGGGAGAGGCCACAACAGTGAGAGGTCCGCGTACCGAAAGAAAAAAAAAAAAAAAAAAGACTTTGAAATAAAGTTGACTCAATTTTCTAATGATAAACACTGCAGATAAAATATGACTTGATTTTAAAATAATGAACTAATACTGACTGCAAAATTAAGAAAAGAAGAAATTAACATTTTCTTACTATAAGCTGACAGGAGGTAACATTTGGTACTTGAATTTACTTCATTATTGCAAGATCCTTATGTTCCCCAAATCAAATCCTTTTTCTAATCCATTTTAGTACATATATGGTTACAACATAGTGAGAAGAAAAGAACTTTTAAATAGTTGTCTTAGTAACAGGAGACGACTATATCATATGACTATTATAGAAAGATAGATCACAAGAAGCTATTTTAACCACTGATTTTACTATGATCAACTAACTTTTGAGGAAAAAAATCATGCTCCTGGGAGCCATAGTAATTTTCCAGTCTTAAGAATTAATTGACTCATCATTCATTTACCCATTCCCTCATTCTTAAGTGTATGTATTAAGCACTCACTGGGTAGGATGTAGGCCCACAGCTAGGTACTAGAGAAACAGGGGTATAAACAATATGAAGTCCTTCTCACACCACCACCCCATCCCATGGGGTTTACATTTTAACAGCAAAGACAAACAATAAATAGGTAAATGAATGTGTAAGTAGTATCCACTTTTATGAAGAAAATAACAGAGCTACAGTGGAGAGAGTGATACTCTAGATAAGGTGGCAGAGTAAGGTATCTCTAAGGTAGTGACTTTGAACAGAGGCCTGAAGGAAGTGAAGGAACAAGCCAAGCCTCAGCAATATCTCAGAGAAAGGGTTCCAGATGGAAGGAATGATAAGTGCAGAGATCCTGAAACCAGAGTAATGAAGGATGTGTTAGATTTTTTTTTTAGGGGACTTAATCCTTTCTGTTTTTAGTAATATTTTGTCTATATAATCTTACATTTTTAACCCAGGATTGACGCACACAACCAAAAGATTGTCACAGGACACCTGCTATGCCAATACCAGGCTGATTAGAGATGCAGACTCTGAAAGAACTTAATAGTAGTCTCTGTAAATTGGAAGAGATCTTAGGATTTGAGCTCTGCCACTCAACCAGAATCTCTGAAACTGGTTGAAAATGTGCTCTTTTTTGCGTTGTGTAATTTAATTTTTTTATGGAACAGCAGGGATATCACTTGCCAAACAGAAATTGAGGTTTATCTTTCACAGTTTAAAGTAGTCCAGTAAGCCATAAATCAACTGGTCATTTCTCTATTTAATGATTTACCACCTTATCAAAGGCATCTCCTTGTTAGCTTTTTATGAGTCTTATCATCTAGAGCCAGCATCCAAAATTAGAGGCTAATAAATGATTAGCTACATGTCTAGATGTGCAACAGCTGACTGAGGAGTAATAAAAGATCCCTCCCCTCTTACCATTCAGCTGGTGATTAGTCTGTGTCCACTGGCACAATCCTGTAAAGATCTGGAAATCAAGCTGCTACCGTGTTCAATACAGACAGCTGGGAGAAAACCTCTTGGAAGTGGCTTTGGAGAAGCTCAGTAAACTGATTTGACTACTTGTACTGATCACACTTAGAAGTCTCAAACCTCTGCCTCTCTCTACCATCTGTCTGTAGACAGAGACAGATATTGATAATTTGATTTTTATTAATAATTTCAATAATCATGGGCTTTTCAAATATGCTGTCAAATTTCACCCATCTTGCTTCAGATAGCACTAATTTTGGAAGTCCAGGTAATGCTAACAATAGCTGCAAAATGGTCGTTTTTTATTTTGTTGTTGTTTTTTTGTGGTATGCGGGCCTCTCACTCTTGTGGCCTCTCCCATTGCGGAGCACAGACTCTGGACACGCAGGCTCAGCGGCCATGGTTCACGGGCCCAGCCGCTCCGCGGCATGTGGGATCTTCCCGGACCGGGGCACGAACCCATGTCCCCTGCGTTGGCAGGCAGACTTGTGCCAGCAGGGAAGCCCTGGTCATCTTTTTAAAGCAAATCCTTTCTTTCCTGGTAAATTTACAAGCAGATTATATAAAAATATTTCTAAGGGGCAAAAGTGTTTTATATTCCATTAGAAAGTAAAAGTTTTTGTATACTTCAGAAGTATCCTTTCTAGCCCAATCTAGATATGTAGGTATGTCCTGCCTTGGAGGATGATTGACAATTAGATGATAGATAGATAGATAGATAGATAGATAGATAGATAGATAGATAGATAATGGATGGAAGGAAAGGAGGGAGGGGTGGAAAGGAAGGAATCTATAGATCACTAGGACTTAGGGCCTACTGCTCAGGTTTGCAGGTCTAGAAACTTGATATGCTTGATTTTCTCAGGATTGATGAGCCTCCTGGAAGCTGACTCAGTCTAACAATCTCACACAAGAATATTTATAAAAATTTTGTATTCAAAGTCATTTAAAAATTTCCCTAGAAGAAATCTCCTTGACCAAGATCTAAGGCCAACAGCATGCCTTCTTATGGAAAGATGCAGAAGATGTATTCAACAATATAGTTTGGTTGGTAGAGAGAGAATTTGAACATAAGGAGTTGGTATTCTCTAGCAGAGGTCACTATTGTTAGTATAGAAAGAACAGAAAACAGAGCTGCTAAAATAAGCAAGCTGACGGCTGAGGCAGCCGTCAGCTTGCTCTACATTTACAGAGTCATCATATGCAAGATTCAGTCTGCAGATCTGAGAGTACAGAAACTCAATGCAGATGGTACAATCACAAAAGATCAAAGAAAGAATAACTCTTGCTAATGTAATTCATAATAGATAGGTGTATATGCTGGTTATTAGCACCCTTCACAAAATATTCCTGGTTCCCCACTTTTCTGGTACATGGTAGGACTGTGTTTCTCCCCCCCCGCCATTGGTATTAGACATGCTCATTATTTTAGTCAAAAAATAATATGAATAGAAGTGAAATGTGTCACTTTCAGGCTGAAGCTCTAAGTGGCAGGGTGTGATTTGCCACTTCCTCTTTTTGGTTATTATGTATGTACAGGTTTTGATGACTGCAATGACCATGCCCCATGACAACCTTTGTTGGGCATGTGTGTGAGAAAAAATAATTGCTGGATTAAGCCCCGAGATATTGGGGTTGTTTATTACAGAAGCATAACGCAACCTATCCTATCTGTTGTGGTATATAGCCCAGAATTAAAAATTATTTTAAATTAAGGCACACCTTGCTGGATTCAACATATATTGACTACCCAACTAATACTCAGAAGCTGTCTTGGTGTTTCTATAATCAGAACAAAGGGGACTAGAGAGTGTTGTGAGATGCCTGGAAAAGCACAATGAACTATGACAGCACTGTAATAGACCATACTCTTTGGTGATTGCATTAGACCTGCCTGCCAAACACCACAGTTCATTCATTCAGTCATTCACTTAGCAAATATACAGAGTGCTTACTGTATACCAGACACTGTTCTGGATCCTGTGGATACAACCATGAAAATATTGAGACAGTCCCAGACCTTACAGATGTACTTATTATCTTAGCCTCTTTACTCCCATTCTAGATTCCATGAAGATCATGTACCTTTCACCAACACATAGTACTTTATCATAACTGCTTAGGCTGCCGCTTACTTGGTCTAAACATATGCTCTATATCAGTGCTTCTCAAACTACCGGGTTTCTTTTCTTTTTTTTAATGTTCATTTATTTATTCAAAAAATACTTTTTAATTGAAATATATTTGATATATAACACTGTGTAAATTTAAGGTGTACAACATGTTGATGTGAGGGTTTCTTTTCTAATCCATTCCAGACTAATTCTTTTGTAAAATACAGAAAAAATACAATAAAAATAAGTTACTAGAAAAATATTTCATGAGGTTGGATGTCAACATAATGTCAATAAGCTATAACAGTTTCTAAATGATTACTTGCAATTTCTGTACTTATCTCCTTCCAGGTGGGCAAAAAATTCTCAGACAATTGCTGGACTACGGACTACACTTTGAGAAGGGCTGCTCTGGACCAGCAGGTAGGACTTGAACAAGCTATGTTTTCTGTATTCATTTGTGAAACCATCTGCCTTTTACCAAAGTTATAAAGTTTTATATGCTGAGTAACCTCTTCAGGTCAGTTCCCCATTGCCCATTCAGTTCATCACTTGTATTATTATTTAATTAATATTTTAAAAATCAACTCACTCTTCCATATGGATACATTTTTAAATGTCTACTCCATGTAAATGGAAAACCAATTTCACTTGCCATCAATAAAATGTAACTGTACGAAGAAGTGCTAGGAATAGGTAGTTATGCAAGTCTAGGGAGATGTGGTTGCCTGCTCTGAGAAGATTTCAAATCTCACTTATGTCAAACGGAAATTTCCTATTTGACATAATTAGAAAAGTGAGAGGAAATTAAAAAGAAGGCATCATTCATTATGTATTTCAATGCTATGTAATGCCCTATTCATGTTCCATCTAAAACCATTTTAAGGACCAAACAGTAGTCTCATAATCAAATGGGTAACTGTGATTAAGCATGGGTGTCAAATATCACCACTTCCTTTCCTTGTACCTGCCTTACGGACCACTAATACTGTGAACCATAAGCTCAATTCAGCTTCTGAAAATAATATTTTCCCCAGTTGTAAATAGTATTTATGAGACTTTGGAGTGCTATTGCAGCATCTGGCACACCATAAGTAGCCAACTAACTTGTATTTCTTTCCTTCTTCCATTAATAATCAGTTTCTTCTCCTGATGAAAAAAAAATGTGTTTAATGACTGAAATTCCCCCTTAGGCTCCCTTGTAGCTACAAGGAGAAAAACTAATTCTTTCCCACTTATTTTTTTACTGTTGTAATTATTGAATCATAATCCACAACCATTATATTGGTGATATTATCCAACAGACCTCAGAGATTTGGCTTGCTTTCTGTTTTCTTATGGCTACAATTCTACCCAACTTAGAGCATTACTTTCACTCACATTAGGGAGCAGAGACTCAAAGGACAGAAGAGTCATTCAACCAGTTGTTTATTCTCTGTGAGTTACCCCCAACTAAATACGAGATCAGGGCTACTGCAAGCACTAGGTCAAGCTGTGAACATGCATAGGCTAGAGAATTAGATTTGTGTGATATTCCCAGAGACGACTATGAGCTGAATCTTTATAACAACAGAAGAAAGATCCTTCCACAAGTATTTCTTACCTAATGTTGAACTTTTATCAAAGAATTTTTTTCCCAACTAGCTGTTTCAAATAAATGCTAACCATACAGTGTCTCTTCTCTCCCTTCAGGATATACAAACCACAGAATTCCGATGACTCACCCCAAAATAGCTTATGAATATGCCAGGGGCGGAAGGGCATGCTGTTTGGTTCTTTAAAACTTCCTGCCAAACTGAAGAAGCTGAGAAACTGAACATACAGAGATATTTGGGGACTAACTATGAGTAATAATGAGAATTTAATCCCTTTTAGTCTTCTGGGTTAGTAACAGCCTGCCTAACATGTCCAGCTACATCCTGTTTGCTACATGTGACTCCTCAAAAAAATAATAATATAATATTAATAGCACAGTTTCATTGTTAAGACTGCTGTTATTTGTCAATGGTTCCCAAACATTTGCAACCATTTGTAGATTAAGGTCACATCTTGGAAGAATAGCTTTATGGAACAAACATGTTATCACTATAACTTTGAAATTTTTAAAAATTTTAAAAAAAGGATTCAATGTATGGACATTTAAGGCTGTATAAGCCCTTACAAAGGGTTTGAATCTCAGTTCTTTCACCAGCTATGCCACCTTTAGCAGTTACTTGACCTCTCTAAGTCCTAATTTCCCCGTATGTAAAGTGAGGACAATAATAATGTTATCTATGTTTGTAGGGTGAGAATTAAACAAAGGCATGTATGTAAATAAAGGGTACTGCTAAGTAAATAAATTATCTAGTGCTAATAATGAATCTGAAGACCACAGCCATTAAGTGACCTAAGAAGGGTCACACACTCATCAGTACAGTGCCAGGACAAAGTATTTTAATACTGTAGTTAAAAACATTCTCTGGAGCCAGTCAGCCCAAGTTCAAGTCCCTGTTTTCCTACCTGCTACCTGCATCACCTTGGGCAGGTCGCTTTTCTGTGCTTCAATATTCTTATCCATTAATTAATATTCTTATCTTAATATTAAGATAATAATAGTATTTTTCTCACAGGGTTGTTGTGACAGCTTAAAAAGAATACATGTAGCAGTGCCTGGCACATAATAACTAATCAACAAATACTACCACCCCCAAATTGGGAAGTTCTGGTTCTTCCAAAAAAAATGTTAAGTAAAATAAATGTCAACAATGACATTTAAAAACTAGATCCAGGGGCTTCCCTGGTGGCGCAGTGGTTGCGAGTCTGCCTGCCGATGCAGGGGACGCGGGTTCGTGCCCTGGTCTGGGAAGATCCCACATGCCGCGGAGCGGCTGGGCCCGTGAGCCATGGCCACGGAACCTGCACATCTGGAGCCTGTGCTCCGCAATGGGAGAGGCCACAACAGTGAGAGGCCCACGTACCAAAAAAAAAAAAAAAAAAAATCCAGAAAAGCAACCCAAACTTTAAAAAAAAAAATTAAACATTTATTTGATAGAATTTACAAGGTGATCAGAATATTTGCAGATGTCTTTTCAGGTCAAGCTACCTGTCTTCTTCAACCATGCTGATGAGTCATATTTCCCTTTTCCTATAGAGGAAGGATACAAAACAAACAAAACTATTTCAAACAACAACCCCAATTGCTGAAGAGTCACTTTAACTGGAGTTTGAAAAGAATGCCAACATCCAGCTGCCCTTGGCATTTGCGGAAGAAGTTTTGTGCAATGGGAAGAGCACCAGACTCCCCTTTCCAGTCCAGGCTCTGCCACCTGACCAGCTACAGTAAGTTTCTCAACCTCTGAGTTGCCATCTATAAAATGGCGGTAATAAACAGAGACTACCTTATTATAAATATTATAGATTCTCTTGATGCAAATTAGCAACATCCCCATCCCACACAGTAGGTGCTTAATACATATTTGTTTAAATAATAAATAAGATACAAATTAAGGATTTTAGGATTTATTGTGTCCAGTCCCTAAATGACACCACTGTATCCCTACTCCCACCCAATTAGTACCTAATTTGAAAATCACAGATCTAGGCCCAGCCATTGATAGCCTCCAAGAGTCAAATGTCTATAATTGCTAGCTCCTTAATATAAAGGTTAAAACGATGACAGTGGTATAGATAAAGAACGTCTCCCCAACTCATCATTTGTTTTTCAAGTAATAGAGTACCTTTGCACTGTCTGGAAGTTCTGCAAGTGATTTCAACCCCTAATTGAAACCAAGTGGTCAAAGGACCTTAGAAATCATACTTCCTACACTCAATAGACATCATTTCCAAAATTGAGAGAAGAAATATCCACATGGCCTTGGTACTCCATGTGTCTCTTGAAGCACCATAAGAAATGAATGGGAATGTTTTGTGATTTGGGAATTGGATGGGGGTTTGGATCGGTGTGGCCCCTCACAGCTACTCACACCTTTCAGGAGAAAACTTGCTGAACAGAACTCTGCTTAGAAACTTTAAGGAGCCCCACAATTCAGACTACTTTCTCTGATCACGTCATAGCCAAAGATCAGATGGAGACTATTCTTCAGGGTTGCACATGTTTGCTGGCACAGCACTCCTGCTGCGTCAGAACCTCACCTGACACTGACTCATTATTGGATGAAATGCCAAGGCCTAATAGTGTTGGTCATATGTAACTCGCCACTTGCAGCCAAGTATTCCAAGCCCTTTCAGAAATGGTGCACCAACTTGCTTCTCCACTATACCCTGAAATATGTGTATGATCATAGCTACCACAGATTCCTGAATTCTCTTGCCACCATGAATTTACTCCTGTCTCTTCTGATGGCTCTCCTCCCCCATTACAGTCAGCCTTTGTATCAAACCTAATGCAGACACTGGGAGGCTCTTCTTTTTGGTCTCTCAATAAATATTTATTCAACTCAATTTAGTCACACTTAGAGATAACAGGCAGCAACCATTACCACATTTCCTAAACGCATCTGAAGACTCATTGCCTAGAGTCAGGGTGATAGGGGGTTGTTTCCTTACAGAAAAAACAATTTTCTCAAATGCACTGCATGCAGCTTCAATACAGGTACTGTGTCTTACTTATTCAAGCTTTATAAAAAATTCAACGCATCTGTCATAGCAGCTTAAGGCTCCAAGGCAAAAAATCTTAATCAGTAACAAAATTCTCCTGAAGTAATAGGTGGTTCACAGACATCAAAGAAAGAGTCAAACCTGTCATGAAATATGTATTGGACAAAAATAGCATAGAACCAGCTCTTGATTCTTGATATTTCGAACAGTATGTCCTCCCATCTTCCATGTGGATTCCCTGTCTTATTAGTTTGTGTACACTCTGTGCCTGCAAAGTGCTAGGAACGTAAATACATATTTTGGGGTTTTTTTGTTACAGAAATAAAAGTGAATTAATACAGGGTTGCAAGAGAGCAAGAAAGGAACTGAAAAAGGAAGCAAAAAAAAAAAAGATAAAACCTGTGACTAATCAACATTCATTCCATAAATATAAGCACTTTGGCATCATTTCTGTGTGTATTAACATCTTAAATCTAAAAACCAGCCTACGAAGCTCAATTCTGTGTCCAACCTGGACAAAGCTAAACTCTTATCTGTCCTCTGCACCTGTAACTGCTTGACTTATAAATAGTTTGCCCTTTTACTTTGCTTCATGGTCAGCTGCACAGCAGAAGGAATGCCTGAGATCACATTGCTGTTGTGACTAATCTCTACAAAGAATAGTGCAGGAGATGAAAGGGAAACCACCTCCAAAGCCCTCAAAACCAGAAGCAGGGAGCCCACCAGCCCAATGTGGAGAGTCACAATGCAGGGATGTCGTGATGTGACTTGCTGAGAAAAAGAAAGAAAACAAAACAAAAACACTGAAAAGGATTTGGCCAATATGGGACAGAGATAGTACAAGAAAAGAAAATAATTGGCCAGTTTCTGAGAATTTTTGCACTTTGAAGACAGATAGTACGATATCTTAGTATAAATTTTAAAATACACTGCCCCAATCAGTCAACTCATTAGTACATTACACAGCCTCAAAAATTATCATTATGAATTTTATATGGTAACATAAAAATTCATCTATTTGTTCTTCTGATGAATATTTATTGACCTTCTTCTATGTGCTGGCTCTGCTTCAGATACTGGGTGTACATGAAAGGGCAAAACAGCTAAACATCTCTTCCATACTGGACCTAACATTCTAGTATAATGCACATAATATAATGCTACGTCAAGGCACAGGATAAAATCCAGGGCAGCAAAAAGGAAAGAACATGAACTTGGTGGCCTGGCAGATACAGTTTTAAATCTCAGTTCTGCCACTGACTTGCTGTATTAATGTAGCAGTTTAGCCTCTCTCGCTGATTCTCTTTTCTACATTTATAACGAAGGGGAACATAAGAGCTATCTCATAGTATTATTGTAAAGATTAAACGAGATAAAAAGCCAGTCAGAACTGGATCTGACAATACAGTGTTCTAGGTGTCCAAAGAAATCCTCTCAGTAGAGAATATCTCACACACACATACACACACGCACACACACGTGTGCACACAGCCTTATAAAGTAATTTTTAAAAAAACTAATGCATTGCTAGTATGGGGAAAAGTCAGGGAAATCCTCAGAGGCCAGAAACAATGATAAAACACATATGCAGAGAGGGAAGCAGGTGCTTGAGACAGCATTTGTCTTGTGGGCATCTGCCAACCCACAGTGGACCCCCAATCAGAGAACCAGTAAGGTGGGGAAAAAAACCTAAATCCAGGATTCTCAGAAGAACACACCTTCAAAGGGGCATTAGATATTTCCTTTCTTACCCTTAATTCTGGGTGAAAAAATGTATACCTACCCAGAAAGTTACTAGCCATAATCCTGCGCTCACAAAGATTTAGGACCTTCTGGTCACAATATCATTTGGACCTTAAAAACAAAAATAAAGCTGATGATTTAATTTACAAGATTCCTGGGTTGGTGCTACCTCTCCTCAGTCCTCCCCCTCTACCCACACCTGACAGAAGTAAATATAAATTCTTTCTAGAGGAAAGCACATTAAACTCAGTCCTCAAAGAATTCCCACAAATAAGATGTCAAGGCACATGGTGTTTACACACAATAAAACCAGACACTATAAATGAAGGTCAGTAGAAATAATAAATTTTAACAAGTAGTCAAAATATTCAATGTGTGATAAACATTTTAAAGAAATAAAATACAAAAATATATAAAAGGAAATGAGACTTAAATTACCAGGCAGATTTTTAACAAATAAAATTCCTGGAAATGAAAAATCTAATCATTGAAATTAGAAATGCACTGGGGGAAGTGGCCAGGCAACACATGGGGGCATGTTTATTTCTGTAGGCTTGTATCATTGATCCATGCTTTTTCTAATTGTGACTTTTTAACAGCTTTAGTAAGGTGTAATTGATATACAAAGAACTGCACATGTTTAATGTTATACAATTTGATGAGTTTGGAGATATGCAACACCCATGACATCATCACCACAATCAAGGGAATAGACATATCCAACACCTCCTAAAATTTTCTTCTGTGCTTTTATACTCTTCTTTTTTCTTCTGTGGTGAGAAGTCTTAATATGAGATCTACCCTCTTAACAAATTTTGAAGGGCACAATACTACTGTGTTGTTAACTATAGGTGCTTTGTTGTACCACAGATCTTTAGAACTTATACGTCTTTCATAACTGAAACTTGCTACACATTGAACAGTAACTGCCAATTTTCCCCACCCCCAGTCCCTGGAAACCACTATTGTATTTTCTGCTTCTATGAGTTTGACTATTAGATTCCTCATATAAGTGGAATCATGTAATATTTGTCCCTCTGTGACTAGCTGACTTCAGTCAGCATAATGTCCTCCAGATTCACCCATGTTGTCACAGATGGCAAGGTTTCTCCTTTTTAAAGACTGAATAATATCTATTGTATGTATTTACCATATTTTCTTTATTGATTTATCTGTTGATAGACAACGTTGGTTGTTTCCATATCTTGGCTATTCTGAATAATGCTGAAGTGAACATGGAACTGTGCTCCATACTTTTACCATTGAGTTATAAAATATAATGATTCCTTAGAGCAGGGGTTCTTAAGAGGGGTCCATAACTCATAGAATTCAGGGAGTCTATGAACTTGAATAGGAAAAATTTACATATTTATTTTCATTAACTGGGATCTAGCATTGCTTTCAATTTTGAGTGTAAACAACAAACCATGGTAGTGATAATAATAATTTTGACTTTTTACCAATATAAATCTCAGATATGTTTATGTTACACAATAATTATTGCAGATATCACAAAGTATTGTTTATAGTCATCTCATCAGAATCATATTACTCATTGTGATAGACCTATATACTTCCCTGTTACTTAATGCATTAATTTTAAAGGGTGTATATATTACTATATCACAAGGTTTATATTTTTTGATAAACTATATTTTAATATAATTGGCTTCTTTTTGTAGTCGTTTGTGTTTTATCCTGTTTAAAAAATTCATTATTTAGAGAAGTCCCTAGGCTTCATCTGACAGCCAAAGGTGCCAGTGGCACAAGCAAGGTTAGAAAAATACGGCAAAAACAAACTCAGGGAAAAAATGTTATGACCATCTGCAAATTTAAATTAAAATGAGCTCCCTTTGTATTTTTTAACTCTAAAATTGGCCCTTAAATATAGCCCTTTGACAAATTTTACTAAGTATATTTTTGTTTTGGCTTTCAAGTTTTTTTCTTTTAATTTATTTATTTATTATTTTTGGCTGCATTGGGTCCTTGTTGCTGCATGCAGGCTTTCTCTAGTTGCGTTGAGCAGTGGCTACTCTTCCTGCGGTGCATGGGCTTCTCATTGAGGTGGCTTCTTTTGTTGCGGGGCATGGGCTCTAGGTGCGCAGGCTTCAGTAGCTGTGGCTCTCGGGCTTAGCTGCTCTGCGGCATGTGGGATCTTCCCGGACCAGGGCTCGAACCCGTGTCCTTTGCATTGGCAGGCAGATTCTCAACCACTGTGCCACCAGGGAAGTCCCCTGGCTTTCAAGTTTTAATGTAAATGTTTGTCACAATTTTAATAGTGAAAGAGGAAAGGAGTGAAGAAAGAAGAAGTGAAAGATTTGTTTTCCAATTTATCAAGCTATATGCTTTTACCTCCTATCTTACTGAAAAAGAAAAAAGAATATTTGAATGTCTCTACTTTCTCTTAGTTATTTTCAAATCACTCAACTAAGAATTTATACTGGAAATTAAGCATATATATTTTCAACCTCTTGAGGAATGAATTATTTGTATTTACTACCTAACATTTAAAATATAATTTAATTTTCAGATGTTTCTACACAGGAGTCTGAGTTTGGGTATTCTATAATTTGACAAGGCTGCTTTATCTCATTCCATCTTAGATCCTTCATAAAATACAGAAATAAAATTCAAATATTTCCTCTTCACACTGATATTTTACCCACTGCAACTCCCTCTCTGGACCTTTTCTGTGGCATTCTATCTTAGTCCTTGGAGTTCTCTCTGTGTCTCAGGTTCATTAAACTCAAGTGACCCACCACGCCCCAACCAGAACTTCAAAAGAAGCTATGAACAGCAGCACTTGTTCTAGCTGGAAGATCATCCTGAGTCCCTCCCTGTTTACTCTTGAAATGTTTGGGCCTCCTTTCATCTCCAGTTCTCAGATTCTGGCACAACAACCCAGCTCTGACGTCAGCATCTAACCCTCTGGATCCCAGGCTGTCACTGAAATTTTTATGTCATGTCATTCTGACTCTGTAACTCTGCTCACACAGCTAATCCTGCCTAGGATGAGCCTTCAAATTCCCAGAGGACAGGGATTTGAATATAGCCCAACCAGATCTAGAAGGATCTATACCATTAGCCACAGTTGAAACAGGACTTTTAAGTGACCCCCTGTATAATATCATTGGTCCTCTCCTAAAACTCAAATAAAATCAACCCTCTTGTTACACTTTCAAACCTATTTCGGCAAAATGACATATCCAGTACAACAGAAAAGTGGCCTTTTCTGAAAGTTTTCTTAGGGGATAGAGAAATACAGTGATGCCTCACAACCCAGAGAAAAACTTCCAAAAATGTTTTTTACACATCTCTCTCCCCCAGATCCCCACCTCATACAGCAGTAGCCCTCTCTCTCTCCCTCCTTCTCTCTCTCCCTCCCTCTCTCTCTCTCTCTCTCTCTAAATCTCTGTCTCATTGCTGCTCTCTAAATTCCATGAAGCCATAAAAAATAAGAAAGATCTCTATGAACTCATGTGAAGCAATTTCCTAAAGATATTGTGAAGTGACTAACAGTACAATGCATAAGAGCATATATAGTATGCTACTTTTTGTGTAACGAAAGACAAGGAAGTAAGAAATTGTACATATACCTGCGTATCTTTACAAAAAGAAACAAGAAAGGAGAAACCTGAAAATAATGAAGTTGGTTACCTACAAGGGGTGAGCGGAACAGAATGGAAGGGACATGTAAGGCAGTGACATTTCCCTGTGAATTTCTATTTTTTTAGTTTTGACTTGAAATTATGTTAATGTTCTACATACTCAAAGAATGAACATACATATTTTTAAAAGAATAAGGAGAAAAAAACTAAAACTGAAAGTAAACTGGAACAAATGAACTCAATCTTATTTCAAAAGAAAAACATAACATTATAGGGATGGGATGGCAAGAAGAGAACTACTCCAAGTAAGTTATGATCACAGTGTTTGACCCTCAGTCTTAGACAAGGCATAAAGCAAAGGATGGAGAAAAGTAAACACATTTTTGAACTCTTTTTTTAAAAAACTTTTTGGAGTTTAGTTGATTTACAATGTTGTGTTAGTTTCAGGTGTACAGCAAAGTGAACTCTTTTTAATAGGTTTGTTTTTAATGGTATGGGCAAAGAAATTCTGAAATTATTTTATATATGTTATAGGACTTATAGCAAGTAAAGAAATGTATCAAGGTTGTTGGGAGCCATGGTTTTCTCACTGTTGAAAAAGGGACAAACTAACATAGAATAGAGAAGGCAAAACCCTGTGAGAATGGATCTGAATTGGTAGTATCAGCATGGACTTAAGATTTCTAATATATATACTTGTATATGCATGTATATGTATCTGTATACATACTTATGTATGTGTATATACATATACATATAGCATGGGCATATATGTCTATATATTTGCATATATGTCTTAGTCATGTTCACAGAAAGGCTTAAAGGCAAAGTTATCATAGTAGCAACGAACACCTTCAGGGCCCAGATGTTAGTCTCTAACACCATTCCCCACTAAAGAAAACCAGGAATTCTAGTTTCCTTGACACCAGACTATACTCAGCTTGCTCAAACTAAAACTTTTTAATTAACTTTTAAAAAATGAACAGTTATTATTAATGATTAAAAATCTCCAAATGCTACGTTCTTTTGAAAGGTATATAAGGACCCTCAACCTTTAATATTTTTAAATCAAATAAAATTCCTAGAGCACTTTGGCAAATAACTTGTTAAAATATTTAAAGAACCCTATTTCATAATTCAAAAAAGAAATGAGCTTTTGATATGAATTCACTGGGTTTGGGGATAACAGCAATTTCAATATGGTTAGAGAAATACTACCCTGTCTATATCTATGTCACCAAGAAACTATCTAGGAAATTAACTTGTAAATTGAGTAGTCTTAATGTGGAAAACACATCTATCTTTTGCTTCGACAGACTTTTCCTAGATTAGGTAGAAGTTATTCAGGAAGATCTCAGATCTGTCGGTTAAATCAGAGGTTTGTCATTAATGCTTTTCCTGACCTCCTTGAGAAAACTAAGTGTACACTTTTTTTAATCCAAGAAAGTTGACCCTATAAGGAGGTTTCAGTTGTACACCCTTTGTTCACCCCAGGCAACCTCCTGTTTTGCATCCTATCTCACTTAAGTTTTTTGGCACCAGACTTACAGTTTTCTTTGTCAAAAATAGTTAGCAGCCTTAGTAGACCAGTACGTTTTGATGAGTGGCTTCTTATAAAGGAAACAAGAATATGGTCTTAGCCTGATCTTCTTGTAATGAGGTGTGGCCATGGGTTCCTTCCTGGGACCTAGGTTCAGATGGTATCAGCAAGGAACCCTGTGAACCCCCACTAACCCATCAGCAAATGACTCAACCTGCTTCCTATTGATAAGGTCAATGAAGAAAGGAGTGGCCAAAGCCACAAGAGGGAAAAACAAAACCCTCCATTTGGGAGCCAAGGCACCACCCTAGGCAGTTAAACCTATATGCAGCCTAGGGTCTGACTATAATCAGCTTGCCAACAGTTCAACAAGCATGGGTGTCCTGAGAACTCAAAACAGGAAAGAGACATGGATATCATTCAGGTCCTAGTTCATTCTTCAGAGATCAAAAGTGAGGTTGCTCAGATGAATTGCTCAAGACAAAACAGTGGCACACCTAGGCCTAAAACCCTAATCTTTGGTCTATATTCTAGAATTTTCTCTGAAATGGAATTTGTGTGGTGATGATTTTTTACATAAGCTGCTTTAATCAGCTAATGGAAATAATGCACACAAGTTTTGAAATGCATGTAAAGAAATTGTTGAAGTAAAATTCCCAATTGATGAAAATCATTACAGATGAAAAAATTATGTGTTGTAAAGAAAATGAAAAAAATTCAAAGCATCGCATGTTAGCGTTGAAAGAACAGTGGAGGGTTATCTGCCTCAGAGATTTTACAAGGGGTTTTTTGTTGTTGGGTTTTTTGAGGTTAGTTTTTTGAGGGGAGAGTGGAGGAGAGAAGTGTTCTGTTGTTATATTTTGCTTTGTTTGTTTAGATTGTTTTTAAACAGCGGCCCCTGAGACACCTTTTCATTCCTAGGAACTCAATCACAGTTTGAAAACCCCCATCTATTTCGGTCCCCTTGTTTTACTTAAAGGGAACTGAAGGCCAGACACTAGGGTCGCTCAGTAAGAAGCAAAGACGTTTACTTAATGAAGTAACGAAATAAAAAGACTTTCTCAATCCATTATTACTATGCTGCAAAGCGAGGCCAGGGAAGGACGAGAAAGGGGAGGAAGTCGGAGAAGGGGTCCATCCCCGCGCCCCGCGCCCGGGGCCCAGCCCTTGGCGGGGCGTTCAGCCACTGACCGAGGGCGGCGAACCCTGGCCCGAGCCTGGCGTAGACACGCAGCCACCGAGCGGCAGAGACCGGAGACGCCGCGGGACTCCGCAGCCTCCAGGAGATGCGGAGGTGGCCTCTAGGCCCGAGATCCGCTCCGTGGCTCGGATGGGAGGAGCGCAGCAAGGTGAGGGCTCATTCGTGGAGCAAGCATCTGTAGAGTGAATGCAATACTGCAGGAGGTTGCAAAAACAATGGAAGAACTGGTCCCTGAGGGGATGGAGTTTATAGTGGAGTTAGGAGGTGTAGGTGTGTGTGTGTGTGTGTGTGTGTGTGTGTGTGTGTGTGTGTGTGTGTGTGTGTGTGTGTGTGTGTGTGTGTGTGTGTGTGTGTGTGTGTGTGTGTGTGTGTGTCCTCAGAAGTAAATGCTTGGGAGAATGTTGCTGAGATGTCCCAGAACTGGCTGGTGTATATGGAAATCCTGCTGGATTGACAAGACGCAGTACAGTCTTCAAAGGTGTTTTGTAAGAAGTGTCTGTACATTATTAGGGTTTGAGAAATAACAGCTCAACTGCCTCACAGTTGTTCCGGAAGAATGATTTCAAATGCCTTGTATCCGAATGTTAATCCTAATCCTAGGGACCATGAGCTGATGGGATGTTCTAACTTGGGAAGTGACTGTGTCTGCATTAGTTAAGTTACACGAAAGAATCTTCAACTGGAGGGATCAGTTAAAGAACCTGTCAGGCCCAGTGCTCTTTTTTCCAAAAGTCAAATATTTAAAGCAGTCAAAACAAACATTCGTTTATCTTAGAGTTAATACTTTCCCAGGTATATTAATGACTCATTAATCGTTTATTTCATACAACAAATTTTTGACTACCGTGTTCAAAACAATGTAAAGGATAAAAAATAAGACTACAAAAGGGTCTTCTAACAGTTTGCTAGGGAAGGATAGTACTAGACAGCCCATTCACTTGTAAATCAGTGCACCATTATGTGCCAAAGTGGACATAAAAGTTAGTATGTGATAAAGTTACTATCAGAAAATCAGTAAGGAAAGGAAAAGTTATTTTTTATATGCTACAGAGATGAAACAAGTCCTGTCAGTGCCTCCCGTTACACCATACTCCTAAAATTAATTCAGAAGGAATAAGGAATTAAACATTTTAAAAAATCGTAAATCAAAACAAAGCAAATTTAAGTATATATTTATTATCTAAAAATGGGAAGGACTTTCTAAGTAAAATCTTTGAAAGAAACAACAATGAAAAGTATTGATAAGCTTGACTGTAAAAGTGTAAAACTTCGCTGGAAAAAACAGATGAAATTAGAAGAAAAAAACAGAAAAATATTTAACATAAGGTACACACAAAGGTTATATTTTTACTATAGACAAAGTTTTTACAAATCAATAAGATGAACCCTGAAATAGAAAGTTGGTCCAACATCATGATAGGCAAAGAATTACAATTATAGATAGAAACATTTGAAAAAGAATTTTCAAAAAAACATTGAAAAATAATTCATTCTCACAAAAAGTTAAAGGAAAGATGCAATATTTCAGACATTTTATTTTAAAAGTTACATGTTAATTTTTATACTAATGAAGTTGAATTAAAATAAGTACTCATTTTCTGGAAATTGAATTGGAAAACAATTTCTGGGGGATAACTGGGTAACAGATTCTAAAAACCTTACAAACATTCATACTCTTGAACACTATTTAGGAACACTATTTCCTAAAACAGTAATCCTATTTTAGGAAATCGAATTAAATAAATTTTATAAAAATTAAAAAGCAGAACTTTTAAATTGACCTTCTAAAACAATATGCAATTAAAACTAAACATTTTGCAACAATCCCAGAGACAATAATTATTTTTACTATAATAGATCACAAGGCTGTCCTCATCACCATCATCATTATCATTATCAAAATATTATCATTAGTATACATGTTTCTTCAAAAGTCTTTTATATTTTCCAATAATTTCTCACATTTTTGCTTAATTATAATAAGTGAGATATGTTGTTTAAAAATATATGAGAGAAGTAAATTTGAATATGGATTGAATATTAAAAATTATTGTTAATTTTGTAAGTTGGGATAATGACATGGTTGGTACATAAAACATACTCGTTCAATTAGCAATGCATAATGAATATTTATGGATGAAATGAGACAATGTCTGGAATTTGCTTAAATACTCTCACCCCTCCCCCCAAAAAAGTGAGGGTCTAAATGAAACAAGATTGGAAAAATATTGATAATTCTTGAAGCTGCATAATAGGTTCATGAGAATTTATTACACTTTTTCTCTTCTTTTGTGCATGCTTTAGATTTTCCACAATAAAAAATTTTTAAAATGTCAGTAGAATGGTTTTAGCAGCTACTAATAAATATGTTTTACAGAGAGAAAAACACTGTCCTAGAGAAATCATACAGAATGACACCTTCTAAGGCAGCAGAGTTTTTTCTCAGTACTGTTTATCTTCTTAAAATGTAAAATATCTCTAGCTTTTTAGTTATCTCCCTTCCTTTGGTGCTCTCACACATTATTTTCCTTTTTAGTAACAGTGTGTGTTATTAGTACTCTGTTACATGAGTACTAGAAGTGGGTCAAGAACCATGGTGAAAATAATTTTTTAAATCTCAATAAATCTTATTGCTGCTTATCATATTTTTAGACTTTTACATATAAATATCTAAATGTATGTATATATTTTATATTATATATTTTCAAAGTATATAACATTTAGATATTAAAAGCATATTTTATGTAATATAAACATATGTATTTATTAAATTTTTATAGATTTATTTTGAAAGTTATATTCTTTATGAAAGAAGTCGATATTCCCATCAGTTATAGATAGAAATAAAAATTCATTCATACAACAGTCAATGTCAGTATGCAAAAAAGTACCATCTGAAAACTGCTTCTACCATGCTATTTCCTGTAATATGTTTCTCGTTGCCAGAGTTGGGGACAAAGTTTGAGAGAACCATTCAGATGGAATGGGATGATACTTCTCTTGTGTTATTTCAATTTTTGTCTTTTCTTCCACCATAGATTTGAGACAGGAGGCAGCATAGAAATATATTATTATAAAAGATGAAACCTCTTGCTCAGGAAAATCTCTCATCACTTCCAAAGTGATAATGAGATTTCTGCTTACATATGGCAAGCCTTGTTTCGGTTTCTAGTCTGCCCTGTCCTGGAGTCAGTCTTAAGTTAATTCGTCTGTTTTAGTGGCGGACTTGCCATGCATGATCTGCAAATACAATGGGATTTGAGGCCATCAGGCTTGTTTGATTTTTCCACATCCTTGTGATTCTTACTCAGCTCTGAAGTCTTGACTCTATGACCCAGACTTCTCCATCCTTCCCTGTACCTCTATAGGCCTTGACATTTATAAATTCCCTCCCTACTGTTTGTACTTTCAATTTCCCCCAACAGACCTTGATTTATCATGCTTTCAGTTATTCCCCTCTGCCTTCACCTTGTTCCAATAAATCCTACACCACCACCACCCTGAGTCTTTCTAGCCTCCCTACTTTCAGGCCCTCCCCCAGCCACTCTAACCACAACCCAATAGAGATCTAATAGGTATCTAATGCTCCCAAGGCTACAGAGTTGTGATATCTCATCTACCAGCTCTAAACAAGTGATTCACACAAAAACGCCACTTTGACAAAGACTTACAAAATAAATGCTGATAATATGTATTTTCTGCGGTGTTTTTACCATCACCTTGGGCAGAAGGAAAGGATATGGGCTTCATTTACAGTTGTGGGGACAATGAAGCACCTTTAGAATTTAGTGCATTTCAAAAGTATGACTTTCCTCTTACCCACTAAGTTCAGATATTGCTTCTTGGTAATAAGGAAAATGAGTAAAACTTAAACCTGAAGCTAAAACCAAAAGTTTCATTTGAGTCAATAATTTCTAACATGGTCATAACCAAAAGCACACTAGAAAAGTTGATCAGATTATTTTTTAAAGTTTAATTTGAATTTTATTTTTTCCCCCAGTTTGCATTCAAACATTGTGTAACTTAAAATACTTTTCAGCTACTCACTCTACCATGAAGTGTGTTCTCCTTGTGGCCTAATGACTCTGTTCAATTCAGTAAACATTTGCTAGGCATCAGTTATGTTCAAAATACTGGAAATGTAAATGTGTCATAATAATCATAGCTAACAGTTCTTGACTACTTACTCTGTTCTAGGCACAACAATTGTCATGTATTATTTTATTTAATCCTCACAGCAACATTATGAGGTAGAGGAGCTGTTATTTTCAACTGCCAAATTAAAAATTACCTCTAAAATTACAAAACCTTAGACATACAAATTTAGATGTACTCTAAAGTGTTATATCAAAAAATATATTTATTAAACTGACAAATGACATGTGAAACACAAATATGTAATCTTAGAGGCAAATGTGTAGAAGACTACAGCCCACTTCTCAGAGCTTGAATTCATGAACGGTCCTTGCCATTGATGTCATAGTATAGGCATTACATTGTTTGTTAGCATTTCTTCCAGGAGTTTGGAAAGGTGTGAGGATAGAGAAGAAAGGAGAGAATAGAATTCAAAATTTTTCCACAGCTACACCCTGGTGAGAAGTTCGTTAAGGGATAATTGGAAATGACAGATTCAACTGAGATTTTGAATTCCCATAGTCTCTGAGATCCAGATTTACCTATCAAAATTGGAAATTGAACTACAAAGCACTCACAGTTTTTGACCACTTATAAAAGCTAAAGGCTTTTTGTGCATTATCCCATTTAGTAATCACAACTATGGAACACAGTATTCATATTCCTATTTTATAGATAAGGAAACCAAGATTCACAAAGCTAAAGTAATGTGTGCAAGTTATCAAAGTTGTGGTCTTAGAGGAGGGTAGCAGAGAAGCCTCAAGGAAAGACTGAGTTTTGAAGTCAGGTAGATGTGGGTTCAAACTGGAGCTCTGATACATTCCTGCTGTGTAACCTTGGACCAGTTCCTTACCTTGTCTGAACTCTGCTTCTTTAACTATCAATATAAGGAACTATAGTACCTATTACATAGGCTTGCTGTAATAATTAAATGAGGTAACATATGTACAGTAGATTCTTAATAAATGATAGCTCTTCAAATTCCTACCCACTGTGATTAATGTAATAAGGGAAAATCCAGGTCTGCCTCAACTGGGCCAAGAATCTCCCTCAAATGGCAATCACTATGCCCTAGAGGAAAATGTAGAGAATGACAGAGTGAAATTTATATGAGGAAAGGATAAAGGTATGGGCAGAATAACGAGGGCCAGAGAAAGCTGTTCATATTAAATGATACCATATCAGGAATTCTTTGGTTTTAAACAACATAAACCACAATTTTAAAGGAGTTTATTGGCAAGATATGGAATGAAGTAGCTCACAAAATCAAAAGAAACTTGATAACTAACTTCTTGCAGGATAAAGAAGGCAGGGAAGACATGACCTGTCATCGAGGCAGGTTGGATAATCTCTTCAGGACATGACCATGGGAATGAAGCCTCCAACCATTTTCTTTCCTTAAGACACTCTCTAAGATTCAAAATACTAAGAGACAGTGTCAGTTAACCTACCTTGTGTTACTACTGGCCCCCTTGGTTAAAAGAGTCCAATCACCTTGCATGACAGTCTTGTATACCTCAAATGACAGGTAATAATTGGGAGGCATGATTCACCAGGGAAAGTTGGGTTCCTGTAAGAGAAGGAGTAAGGAAGGCTGAGTTGGCAAAAACAACAGGGTCCATGACAAATTATATGTGGGTGATGGGAGAAAAAGTGTAGGAGGAAACACAATTCTGGGCAAACCTCTTTTATACCATTGATCAAAATGCTTTACAAGTGTTCCTTTATCTCAGTCCCCCATGACATTGTGAACTCCTTGAGGGTAAGGGATTGCTTTGAATATTTGTCCTCAGTACTTGTCACATAGGGGGTTCTCCTGCAAACCTTAGACTCACAAAAAGTTTCCATTTCACCGCACAATAGTGTTGCAATGGGACCATTATGGGTTAGGTCTCATTAACAAAGGAAGAATATTCATTTACATGAATCCTGCATATAAAAGTCAGGATTAGATGATGAATCAAATTAGTTAAAGTTCAATTTTCAGCCTTTAGAATTTGTGAGTAATGTAGGTGAGGGAGGGGAAAAGATCTTAAAATTCTAGTAAACAATAGTAATAACCTTTATTGTCTACTTTGATATGTGCAGCGATAACTTTATTCCTGGCTAGTTGGTTTTTTAAAAAAAGTCAAAATCTCATTTAAAAAACAGATAAGATGCAGACAGAAAGATCCTGGCCCTTCACATCCATCCCTGACAGGGCAATAACATAATTTATCCAACACCACACTCCAACAACCTGCAACTCGGAATTGTTTTCTCACAGGAGCATGTGTGTATATCAGTTTACCCATTCCTCTTGCCAGGTTCCCTTAGGATATATTTCAAAGGCTCAGAGATACAGTCTAAAACCTTGGGATGTACTCTAAAACCTGGGCCTTAAAACCCCCATGGCTCACATGGGACTCAAACTCATGTTTATTAGCATTGGACACTAGCAACTGATAACACCCTTGGTGATATCTGTTTTGTTAAAACCTGATGTAAATAAGTTTTAGAGTCAGAGTTTAAAAGAAAATTTATGGAAGATTATTAGAAATTGTTATGACTATTTTTATTTCAAATAATTAATCACAAAGTGACCTTTAAATTTTATGTAACTAAGTAATGAGTCGATTTTTCTAAGAAACTAGAACTTTTTGGTCAACTGTAGATGATATGTAATGAGCTTGGGACTATATCTATGTTTCTCTGTTGTTGGTGTATTTATCACCATGGCTCCAAAATGTACAGGGAAAGACTTTTAAACCAAGAAAGTAGGAAGGAAATTCTCCCTTTAATGTCATCAAACAAAATTGTTAAAAAACTTCCAGAACCCATCCCAACATCCTTTTTCATCTTCTGCAAACATAATCATTGGGATTTTGTAAATATTTCCTCCTAAGAAGAAAATATTGTTCATTAGAAGTAGAGACATTCATTTTAAGGTGGAAAATTCCAGTTAACTAACAAAACATCAATTAGGTTTCCACAATGTCAATAATGAAGCTAAAGGGCATTAGCCCTTATCACAAAGTTGTCAATAAAAGGATTGTGTGATATTAGGACAAAAAGGGAAGTGTTCAAATAGTGGTACTTATCACCTTGGATTTCTAGGGGGCTATAAAATACTCCTGCTACCTTATGCCTCCCCTTCCAAGTGTGAAGCAGATAAGGAGAGTGTTCCTCTCTCTTACTGATTGTAGGCCTAAAGCAAAATGGCCAACTGACTTCCCCGGGGCTAATAAATTCACCTCTAAACTAAGGGTAACATTGTAAGTCTTTACTCTCTGCAATGGTTAATTTTATGTGTCAACCTGGCCCAGCTGTTTGGCCAAACACCGGTCTAAATGTTGCTGTGAAGCTGCTTTTTTAGATGTGATTAACGTTTAATCAGTAGACCTTGAGTAAAGCAGATTACCCTCCTAATGTGAGTGAGTTTCATCCAATCAGCTGAGGGCCTTAAGAGCAAGGACTGAGGTTTCCTGAACAGAAAGGACTTCTCCTGGAGACAGCAACATAGAAACCCTGCCTGAATCTCCAGACTGCTACTCTGTGGAATTCAGACTCAAGGATGTAACATCAACTCTTATCTCAGTTTCCAACCTGCTGGCTTGCCCCTCACGACCATAAGAGCCAATCCATTCATATATAAATTTAAATATATAAATATTTAATTAAATAGATATAAATTTAAATATATAAATTATATATATATACAAAATCCTAATATGAAATATATATTATTTATATATATCCTATTGGTCTGTTTCTCTGGAGAACCCTGACTAATATACTATCTTGGTGTGTTTCCAAAGTTTTCATGAATGGAAAACAAGTGACTCTTTTTAACTTAAATAGCTAAAGTAGAGGAATTCTTCTGATTTCATATTTTATAAATCTATAAATAGCACCACATTTTCTCTCACTTCCTTGTTTAAAACCCACAAATGGCTTCCCAACCCCCACAAGGCCCTGTGTTTTCTGCCCCAGACAGAAGGTTCATCTAACAAGGTTACCGGCATCAAGCATTTACACAAATCACTTCCTACTCTTGGGCTTGAACAGTCAGTGGAAAAGAGGATGCCCCAGTCTGTTCCCTTGTGAACACAGAATTAAAACAGCTGGGAATAGACACTCTTAATAGTTTCAGAAGAGTATCTAAGCGGATTGTTCTATTCCTTACCTGATATTTCTGCCCAGACAACTGGGGCCTACATGCCAAATCAGATTACTTTCTGCGCTGAGAACTGCTGGCTGCCTAGTGAGAAGGTTTTAGCCATTGGTGCTCATTTCTCCAAACTCCCTTTCCATAACATGATCTGTTTCTACAGTACAACATTCCCGTAAGTGTGATGCAATACTTACAGTCCTGTTTTCCTAGGGTACACACCCTGATCACTTTGATGCTATTTGAAAAACACCCTGGTACCTATAAATAAATAGAAAAGACATCTTGGTCTCATTAGCAACACATTTAAAAATTATCTCTTAGGTTACTGCCACAGAGGGTATAGTACATTTACTTTGGATCTATTGTTATGTTCTTCAGTTTGAATGGAAAATGTTTCCTGATACAGTCCCTGTGACCTGAGAAGAATGTTCCCATTTGGGATCTAGTGCTCCCTGTGTTCTGCTTAGGTTATCCTATTCCTGAATAATTTGGCCATGTGGTTTTTCCCTATGTCTGAGTTATATAACACCCTGTCCTAAACCTGTCTAATAATCCTCTGTTGTCAACATGTTTGGAAGAACTTAGGTTATTCCATTCCCACCCCTCACCAAGCATAGTACAATGTTTACCCTCTGAGACAGATACTAATAAAATGTCCCGTAACAAAGCAAAAATCTGTAGAAATTTCCCAACAAAAGATTAGTCCTAAAATGAACGTGTGGAAAGTTGCAGCTACATAAAAGTCCATCAGGGTGGTTGTACCACAATACCCCAGGGCCACAACACACAGACACGCACACACAGGACACTGACCACCACCACCACTACCATCACAACAATGATGAGGAAAAGGGACAAGGAAAAGGGGATAAACCTCACATAATTCTAATCAATTATAATCACAGGAGGAAACCTTGACCTAATTAAGTAAAATCTGGATTGTGCGGCTGTATTAAATATATCAACGGAAGGAAGAAGAACTATATAAGACCTAGAAAAAGAGAAGTTAAAAGTAAGAAGTGGTCAGTGTATCTCACGCATCATCCAAAGGGGAAATGCCTTGAACTGTGGGCTTGGAAATTCCATTCCTTTAGGCAGATAATAAAGATACTAGTTTACACCATCTAGTTCCTAGTCTGTGGCAGAAAAAGTTCTAAGCACTCTGCATTTACTAACTCATTTGATATGCAGAACAGCCTATAAATAGGAAATATTATTATCCATATTTTCAGATAAGTAAACTGAGGCACAAAACTTTCATTTATATCACTTGCCCAAAGCCAGGAGTGGAGCTGGACTTGAATCTAGATAGCCTGACCCCCGAATCTACTCCTAATATTAGAATATAGTAAAAAGGGAAATGACTGCTTCCCTTTCTCTTTGGGAAGAGAGAAGAGCAAACTAGCATTGTTGAGTACCTGCTAATCGCTGAGGATTGTGCCAAGAGTTTTACATACATTGTGCTGGAAACAACCCTATGAGTCAAACCATCTGATCCCCATTTTACAGAGGTAGAACCTAGGCCTCAGGGAGGTCCCTGTAGAATCAAGTACTTTCTTGGAGATCATTGAGAACTTGTCAAAATCAAAGCTAGTGTGTTTGTTCCCTTTCACTCATCTTGAAACTAAGCAACAAACAAATTTTGTACGTTAAACAGGCCTTGACAAGGAATGCAATCTTGAGATTGTGGTCCCTTTGTTCATCTGATATGGGCTAATGGACGGAGTTGATAAAACACACACACACATACGCGCGCGCGCACACACACACACACACATCATGTGAAAGAAACAAAAACAGGAAATTCAGTTTGGCCGTCTTCTGAACTGATCAAGTTGAGTTGAGCATGACAGTTTAATAGACCTCATTCTATTATGTGAGTCAACAGAGAGTGTTATGTTTAATAGAAAAAGAAGTCTCCAAGTCTACAGAACTGAGCACATTTTGAATCTCTACAATTGTTTGGTTAGCACCATAAAGACTCATTTAGAAGTAGGAGAGAAGATGCAAAGTTACAATAGAAGTCAAAGCTGGAACTAAGATCACCATCCATAGTTCTCTTTGAGTATGACTTATCCAGAGACGTTTCCTTTAAATAAATTTACATTTTCTTTTAATGACAAAAGAAATGTATTTCATAGGAAGGTCTATGGAAAATAAATATAGAAATTTAAAGACCCTAAGACTCACTGTCCTATGGTAATCATGTCTGAGGCTGAGACAGTACTTTACAATGCGTGTACTGCAGATAGTATTTGGATCCCACCATATGCACATTTCTGTGTCTTTTTTCACTTAATATTTTATCTGAAATATTTTTCTATGTTATTAAACATTATTTTAAATTTAAAGGCTGCACAATATTTATAATACAAATATACCACAGGGTATCTTCTACCACTGGACATTTATGTTGTTTCCAGATTGCACCATTATAAATCAATGAATAGAGGTAGCAAGAGCATTAACACATTACTCTGAAAATTGATAAGGGAAAGAATCAAGCACGTATCATGCCTTTCCTGCATGAATTATTTTAGGGTAACCAAATTGTTGAAGAGGAAAGGTTTTTCTTTATAGAAAATTTCCAGTTTAATTAATGCAAAAGAATTAGCAGAATTAGAAAAATACCATTTTGTAAATTCTAAAGAACATTGGGGTACGTGTATCTTTACAAAACAAACTAGTGGTTACCAAAGGGGAGAGGGAAGGGGGAGGGACAAACTAGTGATATGGGATTAAGACACAAACTACTATATATAAAATAGACAAGCAACAAGGATATATTGTATAGCAGGGAATTATAGCCATTATCTTATATTAATTTTTAATAGCGTATAATCTGTAAAATACTGAATTACTATGCTGTCTACCTGAAACTAATATTGTAAATCAACTATACATCAATTTTAAAAAATCTAATGAAATAATGAATGTAGGCAGTTATCATTAATGAATGTTATAACTAGCAATTATGTAAAAAGTCAAAAGGGAACTTGATAAAAGGCTCACCAGAAACTACAAATTGATCTTAGCATCAGTAAAAGTGGGGCAACCAGAAATTTTGTGCATGATACAGCAGGAAGTACAAAACACCACACATACAGTACTCTTGCCAAAAAATAAAAATGAGCCTGACTCTAATCAGCCTCACCCTAAGTACAAGTTTACAGGAAATAAGAGGGCTAGAAAAAAAAATGAATGAAACCATGAAGCAAACATCAGCTAAATCTAGAACATGGGACATTCTACAGGACAGATGACCTAGTTTATTTCTCAAATAAATAAAGGGGAAAGAGGAAGGGGGGAACTGTTATACATTAGAAGAAACTTAAAAGACATAATATCAACATATGCATTGTGCAGACCTCTTTTGGATTCTAATGTGAACAAAACAATTATGAGAAAAACATTCTTGAGACAATGAAGAAATTTGAACATAAACCCATTCAATTCTCTTAGACTTAATAACAGTCTTTGGATATTTCTTAAAGCTTTTATCAGACTGAAGTATTTACAGAGCAAATAAGACGCCTTGGATTTGCTTTAAAATACTCCTGGAGAAAGAGAAAGAGACAGGGACAGAGACAGAGAGAGCAGAAACAGATGAAACAAGACTAGGAAAATATTACTAATACTTGAAGCTGGATAATGGTACATAGAGATTCGTTGTAATATTTTCTCTACTTTTATATTGGTATAATATTTTCGGTAAAAAAATTTTCCTAAAATATTGAAGTAAAAATCTTTGTGTGTGTGTATCTTTGTTTGAAATTTTTACTAAAACCACAGACTATATTCCTAGAAAGAGAATTATGAGGTCTAAGGCATGAACTTCTTTGAGGTTCTTAGAAAAAAGAAACTTAAGGGCTCTCCAGAAAGTCTGCACCAGTTTATTAACCCCACCAATATGTATGCATCCATCTCACCAGACCATCACCAAAATTGAATATATATTTAGAAACATTCATTCTATTTTGATAGATGGGGGGTATCTTGTTTTAGTTAATGCTTTTCTTAAGAAATGGGTTGAAATCTTTTTTTTTTTTTACATCTTTACTGGAGTATAATTGCTTTACAATGGTGTGTTAGTTTCTGCTTTATAACAAAGTGAATCAGTTATACATATACATATGTTCCCATATCTCTTCCCTCTTGTGTCTCCCTCCCTCCCACCCCTCTAGGTGGTCACAGAGCACCGAGCTGATCTCCCTGTGCTATGCGGCTGCTTCCCACTAGCTATATACCTTACGTTTGGTAGTGTATATATATCCAGGCCTCTCTCTCGCTTTGTCACAGCTTACCCTTCCCCCTCCCCATATCCTCAAGTCCATTCTCTAGTAGGTCTGTGTCTTTATTCCTGTCTTACCCCTAGGTTCTTCATGACATTTTTTTTCTTAAATTCCATATATATATGTTAGCATACGGTATTTGTCTTTCTCTTTCTGACTTACTTCACTCTGTATGACAGACTATCCACCTCATTACAAATAGCTCAATTTCGTTTCTTTTTACGGCTGAGTAATATTCCATTGTATATATGTGCCACATCTTCTTTATCCATTCATCCGATGATGGACACTTGTTTCCACCTCCGGGCTATTGCAAATAAAGCTGCAATGAATATTTTGGTACATGACTGTTTTTGAATTATGGTTTTCTCAGGGTATATGCCCAGTGGTGGAATTGCTAGGTCGCATGGTAGTTCTATTTGTAGTTTTTTAAGGAACCTCCATACTGTTCTCCACAGTGGCTGTATCAATTTACGTTCCCACCAACAGTGCAAGAGGGTTTGCTTTTTTTTCCCACACCCTCTCCACCATTTATTGTTTCTAAATTTTTTGATGATAGCCATTCTGACTGGTGTGAGATGATATCTCATTGTAGTTTTGATTTGCATTTCTCTAATGATTAATGAAGTTGAGCATTCTTTCATGTGTTTGTTGGCAGTCTGTATATCTTCTTTGGAGAAATGTCTATTTAGATCTTCTGCCCACTTATGGATTGGGTTGTTTGTTTCTTTGTTATTGAGCTGCATGAGCTGCTTATAAATTTTGGAGATTAATCCTTTGTCAGTTGCTTCATTGCAAATATTTTCTCCTATTCTGAGGGTTGTCTTTTCATCTTGTTTATGGTTTCCTTTGCTGTGCAAAAGTTTTGAAGTTTCATTAGGTCCCATTTGTTTATTTTTGTTTTTATTTCCATTACTCTAGGAGGTGGGTCAAAAAGGATCTTGCTGTGATGTATGTCATAGAGTGTTCTGCCTATGTTTTCCTCTAAGAGCTTGATAGCTTCTGGCCTTACATTTAGGTCTTTAATCCATTTTGAGCTTATTTTTGTGTATGGTGTTAGGGAGTGATCTAATCTCATACTTTTACATGTACCTGTCCAGTTTTCCCAGCACCACTTATTGAAGAGGCGGTCCTTTCTCCACTGTACATTCTTGCCTCCTTTATCAAAGATAAGGTGACCATATGTGCGTGGGTTTATCTCTGGGTTTTCTATCCTGTTCCATTGATCTATATTTCTGTTTTTGTGCCAGTACCATACTGCCTTGATTACTGTAGCTTTGTAGTATAGTCTGAAGTCAGGCAGCCTGATTCCTACAGCTCCATTTTTCATTCTCAAGATTGCTTTGGCTATTCGGGGTCTTTTGTGTTTCCATACAAATTGTGAAATTTTTTGTGCTAGTCCTGTGAAAAATACCAGTGGTAGTTTGATAGGGATTGCATTGAATCTATAGATTGCTTTGGGTAGTAGAGTCATTTTCACAATGTTGATTCTTCCAATCCAAGAACATTGTATATCTCTCCATCTATTTGTAACATCTTTAACTTCTTTCATCAGTGTCCTATAATTTTCTGCATACAGATCTTTTGTCTCCTTAGGTAGGTTTATTCCTAGATATTTTATTCTTTTTGTTGCAATGGTAAATGGGAGTGTTTTCTTGATTTTACTTTCAGATTTTTCATCATTAGTGTATAGGAATGCCAGAGATTTCTGTGCATTAATTTTGTATCCTGCTACTTTACCAAATTCATTGATTAGCTCTAGTAGTTTTCTGGTAGCATCTTTAGGATTCTCTATGTATAGTATCATGTCATCTGCAAACAGTGACAGCTTTACTTCTTCTTTTCCCATTTGGATTCCTTTTATTTCCTTTTCTTCTCTGATTGCTGTGGCTAAAACTTCCAAAACTATGTTGAATAAGACTCGTGAGAGTGGGCAACCTTGTCTTTTTCCTGATCTTAGTGGAAATGCTTTCAGTTTTTCACCATTGAGGACGATGTTGGCTGTGGGTTTGTCATATATGGCCTTTATTATGTTGAGGAGAGTTCCCTCTATGCCTACTTTCTGCAGGGTTTTTATCATAAATGGGTGTTGAATTTTGTCAAAAGCTTTCTCTACATCTATTGAGATGATCATAAGGTTTTTCTCCTTCAATTTGTTAATATGGTTTATCACATTGATTGTTTTGCGTATATTGAAGAATCCTTGCATTCCTGGAATAAACCCCATTTGATCATGGTGTATGATCCTTTTACTGTGCTGTTGGATTCTGTTTGCTAGTATTTTGTTGAGGATTTTTGCATCTATGTTCATCAGTGATATTGGCCTGTAGTTTTCTTTCCTTGTGACATCCTTGCCTGGTTTTGGTATCAAGGTGATGGTGGCCTCATAGAATGACTTTGGGAGTGTTCCTCCCTCTGCTATATTTTGGAAGAGTTTGAGAAGGATAGGTGTTAGCTCTTCTCTAAATGTTTGATAGAATTCACCTGTGAAGCCATCTGGTCCTGGACTTTTGTTTGTTGGAAGATTTTTAATCACAGTTTCAATTTCAGTGCTTGTGATTGGTCTGTTCATATTTTCTATTTCTTCCTGATTCAGTCTTGGCAGGTGTGCATTTCTAAGAATGTGTCCATTTCTTCCAGGTTGTCCATTTTATTGGCATAGAGTTGCTTGTAGTAATCTCTCATGATCTTTTGTATTTCTGCAGTGTTAGCTGTTACTTCTCCTTTTTCATTTCTAATTCTATTGATTTGAGTCTTCTCCCTTTTTTTCTTGATGAGTCCGGCTAATGGTTTATCAATTTTGTTTATCTTCTCAAAGAACCAACTTTTAGTTTTATTGATCTTTGCTA
Organism: Globicephala melas; assembly: GCF_963455315.2. Taxonomy (NCBI): domain Eukaryota; kingdom Metazoa; phylum Chordata; class Mammalia; order Artiodactyla; family Delphinidae; genus Globicephala; species Globicephala melas. The sequence goes on along the minus strand of NC_083319.1, from coordinate 71,115,459 downwards.
TCATTTCCTTCATTTCTTTTTCATTTATTTCTGATCTGATTTTTATGACTTCTTTCCTTCTGCTAACTTTGGGGTTTTCTTGTTCTTCTTTCTCTAATTGCTTTAGGTGCAAGGTTAGGTTGTTTATTCGAGATGTTTCCTGTTTCTTAAGGTAGGATTGTATTGCTATAAACTTCCCTCTTAAAACTGCTTTTGCTGCATCCCATAGATTTTGGGTCATCGTGTCTCCATTGTCATTTGTTTCTAGGTATTTTTTGATTTCCTCTTTGATTTCTTCAGTGATCACTTCGTTATTAAGTAGGGTATTGTTTAGCTTCCATTTGTTTGTATTTTTTACAGATCTTTTCCTGTAATTGATATCTAGTCTCATAGCATTGTGGTCAGACAAGATACTTGAAACAATTTCAGTTTTCTTAAATTTACCAAGGCTTCACTTGTGACCCAAGATATGATCTGTCCTGAAGAATGTTCCATGAGCACTTGAGAAAAATGTGTATTCTGTTGTTTTTGGATGGAATGTCCTATAAATATCAATTAAGTCCATCTTGTTTAATGTATCATTTAAAGCTTGTGTTTCCTTATTTATTTTCATTTTGGATCATCTGTCCATTGGTGAAAGTGGGGTGTTAAAGTCCCCTACTATGAATGTGTTACTGTTGATTTCCCCTTTTATGGCTGTTAGTATTTGCCTTATGTATTGAGGTGCTCCCATGTTGGGTGTGTAAATGTTTACAATTGTTATACTTCTTCTTGGATTGATCCCTTGATCACTATGTAGTGTCCTTCTTTGTATCTTGTAATAATCTTTACTTTAAAGTCTATTTTGTCTGATATGAGAATTGCTACTCCAGCTTTCTTTTGATTTTCATTTGCATGGAATATCTTTTTCCATCCCCTCACTTTCAGTCTGTATGTGTCCCTAGGTCTGAAGTGGGTCTCTTGTAGACAGCAAATATATGGGTCTTGTTTTTGTATCCATTCAGCCAATCTGTGTCTTTTGGTGGGAGCATTTAGTCCATTTACATTTAAGGTAGTTATCGATATGTATGTTCCTATTCCCATTTTCTTAATTGTTTTGGGTTCGTTATTGTAGGTCTTTTCCTTCTCTTGTGTTTCTTGCCTAGAGAAGTTCCTTTAGCAGTTGTTGTAAAGCTGGTTTTGTGGTGCTGAACTCTCTCAGCTTTTGCTTGTCTGTAAAGGTTTTAATTTCTCCATCAAGTCTGAATGAGATCCTTGCTGGGGAGCATAATCTTGGTTGCAGGTTTTTCTCCTTCATCACTTTAAATATGTCCTGCCAGTCCCTTCTGGGTTGCATTTTCTGCTGAAAGATCAGCTGTTAACCTTATGGGGATTCCCTTGTGTGTTATTTGTTGTTTTTCCCTTGCTGCTTTTAATATATTTTCTTGGTATTTAATTTTTGACAGTTTGATTAGTATGTGTCTTGGCGTATTTCTCCTTGGATTTATCCTGTATGGGACTCTCTGTGCTTCCTGGACTCGATTAACTATTTCCTTTTGCATATTAGGGAAGTTTTGAACTATAATCTCTTCAAATATTTTCTCAGTCCCTTTCTTTTTCTCTTCTTCTTCTGGAACCCCTACAATTCGAATGTTGGTGCATTTAATGTTGTCCCAGAGGTCTCTGAGACTGTCCTCAGTTCTTTTCATTCTTTTTTCTTTATTCTGCTCTGCAGTAGTTATTTCCACTATTTTATCTTCCAGTTCACTTATCCGTTCTTCTGCCCCAGTTATTCTGCTATTGATCCCATCTAGAGTATTTTAAATTTCATTTATTGTGTTGTTCATTGTTGTTTTTTTCATCTTTAGTTCTCCTAGGTCCTTGTTAAATGTTTCTTGCATTTTGTCCATTCTATTTCCAAGATTTTAGATCATCTTTACTATCATTATTCTGAATTCTTTTTCAGGTAGACTGCCTATTTCCTCTTCATTTGTTATGTGTGGTGGGTTTTTATCTTGCTCCTTCATCTGCTGTGTGTTTTTCTGTCTTCTCATTTTGCTTATCTTACTGTGTTTGGGGTCTCCTTTTTGCAGGCTGCAGGTTCGTAGTTCCCGTTGTTTTTGGTGTCTGTCCCAGTGGCTAAGGTTGGTTCAGTGGGTTGTGTAGGCTTTCTGGTGGGGGGGACTAGTGTCTGTGTTCTGGTGGATGAGCCTGGATCTTGTCTTTCTGGTGGGCAGGTCCACATCTGGTTGTCTGTTTTGGGGTGTCTGTGGACTTATGATTTTAGGCAGCCTCTCTGCTAATGGGTGGGGTTGTGTTCCTGTCTTGCTAGTTGTTTGGCATAGGATGTCCAGCACTGTAGCTCGCTGGTCGTTGAGTGAAGCTGGGTTCTGGTGTTGAGGTGGAGATCTCTGGGAGATTTTCGCCGTTTTATATTATGTGGAGCTGGGAGGTCTCTAGTGGACCAGTGTCCTGAAGTTGGCTCTCCCACCTCAGAGGCACAGCACTGGCTCTTGGCTGCAGCACCAAAAGCCTTTCATCCACCCGGCTCAGAATAAAAGGGAGAAAAAGTAGAAAGAAAGAATTAGTAGAAGTAGAAAGAAAGAAAGGAGGGAGGGAAGGAGGGAGGCAGGAAGGAAGGAGGGAAGAAAGGAAAAAGGAAATAAAGAAATATAAAGTAAAATATAATAAGATAAAATATAATAAAGTTATTAAAATAAAAAATAATTATTAAGAAAAAAAATTTTTTTTAAAAACGGACGGATAGAACCCTAGGACAAATGGTGGAAGCAAAACTATACAGAATAAATCTTGCTCTCAAAGTCCACCTCCTCAATTTGGGATGATTCGTTGTGTATTCGTGTATTCCACAGACATCAAGTTGATTGTGGAGCTTTAATCCGCTGCTTCTGAGGCTGCTGGGAGAGATTTCCCTTTGTCTTCTTTGTTCTCACAGCTCCCAGGGGCTCAGCTTTGGATTTGGCCCCGCCTCTGCGTGTAGGTCGCCTGAGGGTGTCTGTTCTTCGCTCAGACAGAACGGGGTTAAAGGAGCCGCTGATTCGGGAGCTCAGGCTCACTCAGGCTGGTGGGGAGGGAGGGGCATGGAGTGCGGGGCGGGCCTTCGGCGGCAGAGGCCTGCGTGACGTTGCACCAGCCTGAGGCGTGCTGTGCATTCTCCTGGGGAAGTTGTCCCTGGATCCTGGGACCCTGGCAGTGGCGGGCTGCACAGGTTCCCCGGAAGGCGGGTGTGGATAGTGAGCTGTGCTCGCACACAGGCTTCTTGGTGGCGGCAGCAGCAGCCTTAGCGTCTCATGCCCGTCTCTGGGGTCCGCGCTTTTAGCCGCGGCTCGAGCCCGTCTCTGGAGCTCCTTTAAGCAGCCCTCTTAATCCCTTCTTCTCGCGCACCAGGAAACAAAGAGGGAAGAAAAAGTCTCTTGCCTCTTCAGCAGCTCCAGACCTTTTCCCGGACTCCCTCCCGGCTAGCCGTGGCGCACTAATCCCCTGCAGGCTGTGTTCACGCAGCCAACCCCAGTCCTCTCTCCCTGCGCTCCGACCGAAGCCCGAGCCTCAGCTCCCAGCCCCGCCCGCCCCGGCAGGTGAGCAGACAAGCCTCTCAGGATGGTGAGTGCTGGTCGTCCCTAATCCTCTGTGCGGGAATCTCTCCGCTTTGCCCTCCGCACCCCTGTGGCTGCGTTCTCCCCCGCGGCTCCGAAGCTTTCCCCCTCCGCCACCCACAGTCTCCGCCCGCGAAGGGGTTTCTAGTGTGTGGAAACATTTCCTCCTTCACAGCTCCCTCCCACTGGTGCAGGTCCCGTCCCTATCCTTTTGTCTCTGTTTATTCTTTTTTCTTTTGCCCTACCCAGGTACGTGGGGGGTTTCTTGCCTTTTGGGAGGTCTGAGGCCTTCTGCCAGCGTTCAGTAGGTGTTCTTTAGGAGTTGTTCCACGTGTAGATATATTCCTGGTGTATCTGTGGGGAGGAAGGTGGTCTCCGCGTCTTACTCTTCCGCCATCTTCCCGGAAGTCCCGGGTAGAAATCTTTTAATTAAAATTTGTCACTTATATTTCTTCTTCACTGAATTGTCTGGTTATATCCTTTGTCCATTTTTTTTATTGCAGTCAGTGATTTTTGTCTTTGATTTGTAAGGGATTTTTTTAATATAAAAATAGTAGCTCTTCTTAATCTGCTGCCAAATATTTCTCATTTATTTGATTTTTATTTTATGTTTGAATTTTCAGAAGTAAATTTTTATGTAATCACATCTATAGACTTTTGTCTGTGCTTTCTTTCACCGTCTTTGTGCTTAAAAATTCTTCTCTCCTAAGATGAGGTAGAGTCATTTTCTTATAGATTTTTTTTAATGACTTTACTTTTTCTTTTTAATTTATCTAGATTTCACCTTGGTGTATGGCTTATGGGGTCAATTGGGATCTTACTTTATTATTTCCCAAATAATAAGCCAATCATTTCTGTTTTTCATTTAAAATTTTTTTTGGGGGGGTTTAGTATACCCTGACACATAATAAATCTGTTCATATAGTACTCTTGTATGTTCCTGGCTTTCTGGATAACATGGCTCCCTCTTACTGTTGAATTTTGTGCTTGTACCATATTATTATGATTTTGTACCTAGTGAAGAGACTTATTAAACAAACTAGGATAGGAAATGAGAGAAACAAGGAGAGAGCAAGAGATTATTATAATGGGGACAGTAAATTTTTATCAGATATAGTGTATCATCTATATCATCCAGCATTTTATTAGCATCTACACAAAGTCTATGTGCTCTAGAAAAGAGAGCAAAGACTCTGGAGTCAGTGTACAGAGATTCAGAATCTGGTTTTATTTATCTACTGGCTGTGTGTTCTTGGACAAAGCCCTTAACTTCTCTGATCCTGTCTCCTCTGCTGCAAAATGAACATAATAACATCTATATCATGTAGGTGAGATATTCTTGTAAAATATAAAAAACAGTGTATTTTTTAAATTAAATATTGATAATGCCCAGAATACTGTTTAAAAAAAAAAGTAACAATGATTTCATTGGGAAGTTGCTGAAGATATCTGGCATGTCTTTTTCAGTAATTTCTGCAGTAAAGATGTCCGCTTTTAATACAGATGGAAATTATACAATCTGCCAGCTATGCTGGTGAGTTAAAAACACACACAAAAGCTTTTGTTTAGCTTTTGGGAGCTCTGCATCATTAATGGAATTAAACATTTTGCAATTAATTTCAATTCTGTATGGTCAATTTGACTGAAGTATGGGATAGACTAAAATCTAACTTCATTACTTCGTGCCTCTTTGGCAACTACCAACTTGGCTTCACCTGCATAATGAGGAATTCTAAGTAGAAGAGAAAAAAAAATCCCCACTGCAGTTATAAACAAATAGGGCACAGATATTGTGCTTTAAGTGATCCTTAAAAATACTTTCAACAAGTGAGCTCTGTGTAAACTCTCTTCTCTTCTCTGGTATCGGCAGTTGTGATCTGTGCCTTTAACAAGATGGAGGAGCGCACGACCCATGCCTCAGTACAGCAAGGAGGGATGAAACAGCTGGGGCTTGGGGAAGCAGCCAGGCTTCCATCAGTAATTTGGAGCACTTGCCCTCCCTCCTGCGTTAACAACTTTGCGGCTATGTACAGCTGACAGCCCTGCTCTCATAATCATCAATCCTCAGTTTTACCCACGCTGCCTTCTCTTCTCTTCTACCCAGCCAGGGGCCGATTCCTAGCTGGCTCCCCAAACTTCTGTCCTCACTTGGTGTGCCTGGCTTCCTCCCTTGTGTCAACAAGTTCCAGCATATGGAACACGAGTAAGAGCAAGCTTCCAATAAATATACTTGGTGAGTAGAACTGAATTTCAAATAAATAGCAGAAAAAGTGCTACTAAAAAGGTGAAAAATGCCAGTCTTAAAATGGAATAATGCAGCCACAGCCAGCAAACTTTATGACAGTTGAATTCTAGTGGAACATAGATTTTTTTTTTTCCTTTCTTTTTTCTGCGGTACACGGGCCTCTCACTGTTGTGGCCCCTCCCGTTGCGGAGCACAGGCTCCAGACACGCAGGCTCAGCGGCCATGGCGCACAGGCCCAGCCGCTTCGCGGCATGTGAAATCCTTCCAGACCAGGGCACGAACCCGTGTCCCCTGCATTGGCAGGCGGACTCCCAACCACTGTGCCACCAGGGAAGCCCGAACATAGATTTCTTGACTGCTCAAATTTGCATTTCTCTCAAATCAGAGAGAAAAGGTTCAAGTGAAAATAATATGTACTAAGCTAAAGCAGGTACAAATAACTTCTCAGCCCAGCTTGGCTTTTTTCACTTTTAGTAATGAAATCTCCAGAGAGATTTATTAGTCTCAATATGAATGCAATTAAAAGGAGCGAATAGGGCTTCCCTGGTGGCGCAGTGGTTGAGAGTCCGCCTGCCGATGCAGCGGACACGGGTTCGTGCCCCGGTCCGGAAAAATCCCACATGCCGCGGAGCAGCTAGGCCCGTGAGCCATGGACGCTGAGCCTGCGCATCTGGAGCCTGTGCTCCGCAACAGCAGAGGCCACAACAGTGAAAGGCCCGCGTACCGCAAAAAAAAAAAGAAAAAAAAAAGAAAAAAGGAGAGAATAATGGTGTAAAGGTTATATATCTTTAGGTGTGAACTATCTTGTATATCTATATACCATCCCATACTTTAATTCATTCAGTGTATGCCTTCTTGATCTAACTAGATTCATACTTACATTCGTAAGATTTAGTTGAATATAAACAAAACAGTCGTGTATTCTACTGTAAAATCTCCAAGCATAGAACAGAGCCCCAAATTGACTACAGTCCAAATAAATAAAACCATATTCTTTATTCTTTTTTTTTACCATCTTTATTGGAGTATAATTGCTTTACAATTGTGTGTTAGTTTCTGCTGTATAACAAAGTGAATCAGCTATACATATACATATATCCCCATATCTCCTCCCTCTTGTGTCTCCCTCCCACTGTCCCTATCCCACCCCTCTAGGTGGCCACAAAGCACCAAGCTGATCCCCCTGTGCTATACAGCTGCTTCCCACTAGCTATCCATTTTACATTTGGTAGTATATATAAGTCCATGCCACTGTCTCACTTCGTCGTAGCTTACCCTTCCCCCTGCCCGGTCCTCAAGTCCATTCTCTATGTCTGTGTCTTCATTCCTGTTCTGCCCCTAGTTTCTTCAGAACTTTTTTTTTTTTTTCAGATTCGGTAAATATGTGTTAGCATACAATATTTGTTTTTCTCTTTCTGACTTACTTCACTCTGTATGACAGACTCTAGGTCCATCCACCTCACTACAAATAACTCAATTTCATTTCTTTTTATGGCCAAGTAATATTCCATTGTATATATGTGTCACATCTTCTTTATCCATTCATCTGTCAATGGACACTTAGGTTGCTTCCATGTCCTCGCTATTGTAAGTAGAGCTGCAATGAACATTGTGGTACATGACTCTTTTTGAATTATGATTTTCTCAGGGTATATGCCCAGTGGTGGAATTGCTAGGTCGCATGGTAGTTCTATTTTTAGTTTTTTAAGGAACCTCCATACTGTTCTCCATAGTGGCTGTATCAGTTTACATTCCCACCAGCAGTGCAAGAGGGTTCCCTTTTCCCACACCCTCTCCACCATTTATTGTTTGTAGATATGTTGGTGATGGCCATTCTGACCGGTGTGAGATGATATCTCGTTGTAGTTTTGATTTGCATTTCTCTAATGATTAATGATATTGAGCATTCTTTCATGTGTTTGTTGGCAATCTGTATATCTTCTTTGGAGAAATGTCTATTTAGGTGTTCTGCCCGTTTTTGGATTGGGTTGTTTGGTTTTTTGATATTGAGCTGCATGAGCTGCTTGTAAATTTTGGAGATTAATCCTTTGTCAGTTGCTTCATTGCAAGTATTTTCTCCTATTCTGAGGGTTGTCTTTTCATCTTGTTTATGGTTTCCTTTGCTGTGCAAAAGTTTTGAAGTTTCATTAGGTCCCATTGTTTATTTTTGTTTTTATTTCCATTTCTCTAGGAGGTGGGTCAAAAAGGATCTTGCAGTGATTTATATCAAAGAGTGTTCTGCCTATGTTTTCCTCTAAGAGTTTTATAGTGTCTGGCTTTACATTTAGCTCTTTAATCCATTTTGAGTTTATTTTTGTGTATGGTGTTAGGGAGTGTTCTAACTTCATTCTTTTACATGTAGCTGTCCACTTTTCCCAGCACCACTTATTGAAGAGGGTGTCTTTTCTCCATTTTGTATTCTTGCCTCCTTTATCAAAAATAAAGTGACCATATGTGTGTGGGTTTATCTCTGGGCTTTCTATCCTGTTCCATTGATCTACATTTCTGTTTTTGTGCCAGTACCATACTCTCTTGATTACTGTAGCTTTGTTGTATAATCTGAAGTCCAGGAGCCTGATTCCTCCAGCTCCACTTTTCTTTCTCAAGATTACTTAGGTTCTTCGGGGTATTTTGTGTTTCCATACAAATTGTGAAATTTTTGGTTCTAGGTCTGTGAAAAATGCCATTGGTAGTTTGATAGGGATTGCATTGAATCTGTAGATTGCCTTAGAGAGTATAGTCATTTTCACAATGTTGATTCTTCCAATCCAAGATCATGGTATATCTTTCCATTTGTTTGTATTGCCTTTAATTTTTTTCATCAGTGTCTTATAGTTTTCTGAGTACAGGTCTTTTACCTCCTTAGGTAGATTTATTCCTAGGTATTTTATTCTTTTTGTTGCAATGGTAAATGGGAGTGTTTGCTTAATTTCTCTTTCAGATTTTTCATCATCAGTGTACAAGAATGCAAATTAATGTGCATTAATTTTGTATCCTGCTACTTTACCAAATTCATTGGTTAGCTCTAGTAGTTTTCCGGTAGCATCTTTAGGATTCCCTATGAATAGTATCATGTCATCTGCAAACAGTGACAGCTTTACTTCTTCTTTTCCCATTTGGATTCCTTTTATTTCTTTTTCTTCTCTGATTGCCGTGACTAAAACTTCCAAAACTATGTTGAATAATAGTGGTGAGAGTGGACAACCTTGTCTTTTTCCTGATCTTAGTGGAAATGGTTTCACTTTTTCACTATTGAGAACGATGTTGGCTGTGGGTTTGTCATATATGGCCTTTATTATGTTGAGGTAAGTTCCCTCTATGCCTACTTTCTGCAGGGTTTTTATCATAAATGAGTGTTAATTTTGTCGAAAGCTTCTTCTGCATCTATTGGGATGATCATATGGTTTTTCTCCTTCAATTTGTTAATATGATTTATCACATTGAATGATTTGTGTATATTGAAGAATCCTTGCATTCCTGGGATGAACCCCACTTGATCATGGTGTATGATCCTTTTAATGTGCTGTTGGATTCTGTTTGCTAGTATTTTGTTGAGGATTTTTGCATCTATGTTCATCAGTGATATTGGCCTGTAGTTTTCTTTCCTTGTGACATCCTTGTCTGGTTTGGGTATCAGAGTGATGGTGGCCTCATAGAATGAGTTTTGGGAGTGTTCCTCCCTCTGCTATATTTTGGAAGAGTTTGAGAAGGATAGGTGTTAGCTCTTTTCTAAATGTTTCATAGAATTCGCCTGTGAAACCATCTGGTCCTGGGCTTTTGTTTGTTGGAAGATTTTTAATCACAGTCTCAATTTCAGTGCTTGTGATTGGTCTGTTTATATTTTCTATTTCTTCCTGGTTCAGTCTCGGAAGGTTGTGCATTTCTAAGAATTTGTCCATTTCTTCCAGGTTGTCCATTTTATTGGCATAGAGTTGCTTGTAGTAATCTCTCATGATCCTTTTTATTTCTGCAGTGTTAGCTGTTACTTCTGCTTTTTCATTTCTAATTTTCTTGATTTGAGTCCTCTCCCTCTTTTTCTTGATGAGTGTGGCTAATGGTTTATCAGTTTAGTTTATCGTCTCAAAGAACCAGCTTTTAGTTTTATTGATCTTTGCTATTGTTTCCTTCCTTTCTTTTTCATTTATTTCTGATCTGATCTTTATGATTTCTTTCCTTCTGCTAACTTTGGGGTTTTTTTGTTCTTCTTTCTCTAATTCTTTAGGTGTAAGGTTGGGTTGTTTATTTGAGACATTTCTTGTTTCTTGAGGTAGGATTGTATTGCTATAATCTTCCTTCTTAGAACTGCTTTTGCTTTTGGGTTTTGGGTTTTGGGTCGTCATGTCTCCATTGTCATTTGTTTCTAGGTATTTTTTTATTTCCTCTTTGATTTCTTCAGTGATTTCTTGGTTATTAAGTAGTGTATTGTTTATCCTCCATGTGTTTGTGTTTTTTATGTTTTTTTCCCTGTAATTGATTTCTAATCTCATAGTGTTGTGGTCGGAAAAGATACATGATACAATTTCATTTTTCTTAAATTTACCAAGGCTTGATTTGTGACCCAAGATATGATCTATCCTGGAGAATGTTCCATGAGCACTTGAGAAAAATGTGTATTCTGTTGTTTTTGGATGGAATGTCCCATAAATATCAATGAAGTCCATCTTGTTTAATGTATCATTTAAAGCTTGTGTTTCCTTATTTATTTTCATTTTGGATCATCTGTCCATTGGTGAAAGTGGGGTGTTAAAGTCCCCTACTATGATTTTGTTACTGTCGATTTCCCCTTTTATGGCTGTTTGTATTTGCCTTATGTATTGAGGTGCTCCCATGTTGGGTGTGTAAATATTTACAATTGTTATACTTCTTCTTGGATTGATCCCTTGATCACTATGTAGTGTCCTTCTTTGTCTCTTGTAATAATCTTTATTTTAAAGTCTATTTTGTCTGATATGAGAATTGCTACTCCAGCTTTCTTTTGATTTTCATTTGCATGGAATATCTTTTTCCATCCCCTCACTTTCAGTCTGTATGTGTCCCTAGGTCTGAAGTGGGTCTCTTGTAGACAGCATATATACAGGTCTTGTTTTTGTATCCATTCAGCCAGTCTGTGTCTTTTGGTGGGAGCATTTAATCCATTTACATTTAAGGTAATTATCGATATGTATGTTCCTATTCCCATTTTCTTAATTGTTTTGGTTTGTTATTGTAGGTCTTTTCCTTCTCTTGTGTTTCCTGCCTAGAGAAGTTCCTTTAGCATTTGTTGTAAAGCTGGTGCTGAACTCTCTCAGCTTTTGCTTGTCTGTAAAGGTTTTAATTTCTCCATCAAATCTGAATGAGATCCTTGCTGGGTAGAGTAATATTGTTTGCAGGTTTTTCTCCTTCATCACTTTAAATATGTCCTGCCAGTCCCTTCTGGGTTTCAGAGTTTCTGCTGAAAGATCAGCTGTTAACCTTATGGGGATTCCCTTGTGTGTTATTTGTTGTTTTTTCCTTGCTGCTTTTAATATTTTTTCTTTGTATTTAATTTTTGATGGTTTGATTAATATGTGTCTTGGCATATATCTTCTTGGATTTATCCTGTATGGGACTCTCTGTGCTTCCTGGACTTGATTGACTATTTCCTTTCCGATATTAGGGAAGTTTTGAACTATAATCTCTTCAAATATTTTCTCAGTCCCTTTCTTTTTCTCTTCTTCTTCTGGGACCCCTATAATTCGAATATTGGTGCATTTAATGTTGTCCCAGAAGTCTCTAAGTCTGTCGTCAATTCCTTTCATTCTTTTTTCTTTATTCTCCTCTGTGGTAGTTATTTCCACTATTTTATCTTCCAGTTCACTTATCCGTTCTTCTGCCTCAGTTATTCTGCGATTGATCCCATCTAGAGAATTTTAAATTTCATTTATTGTGCTGTTCATCATTGTTTGTTTGCTCTTTAGTTCTTCTAGGTCCTTGTTAAGCATTTATTGTATTTTTTCCATTCTCTTTCCAAGAGTTTGGATCATCTTTACTGTCATTATTCTGAATTCGTTTTCAGGTAGACTGCCTATTTCCTCTTCATTTGTTTGGTTTGGTGGGTTTTTACCTTGCTCCTTCATCTGCTGTGTGTTTCTCTGTCTTCTCATTTTGCTTAACTTACTGTGTTTGATGCCTCCTTTTCGTAGGCTGCAGGTTCGTAGTTCCCATTGTTCTTGGTATCTGCCCCCAGTGGCTAAAGTTGGTTCAGTGGGTTGTATTGGCTTCCTGGTGGAGAGGACTGGTGCCTGTGTTCTGGAGGATGAGGCTGGATCTTGTCTTTCTGGTGGGAAGGACAGTGTTCAGTGGTGTGTTTTGGGTTGTCTGTGACCTTATTATGATTTTAGGCATCCTCTCTGCTAATTGGTGGGGTTGTGTTCCTGTCTTGCTAGTTGTTTGGCATAGGGTGTCCAGCACTGTATCTTGCTGGTTGTTGAGTGGAGCTGGGTCTTAGTGTTGAGATGGAGATATGTGGGAGAGCTTTCGCCGTTTGATATTACGTGGACCTGGGTGGTCTCTGGTGGACCAATGTCCTGAGCTCGGCTCTGCCACCTCAGAGGCACAGGCCTGACACCCGGCCGGAGCACCAAGACCCTGTCAGCCACAAGGCTTATGTCTTTTGTTTCTGTCTTCTATTGCAAATTATGTAGAATGCAGTATATCTTCCATGTTCTTGAATATCGTCTTATTGCAGCCTATCCTTTGTCTTTGGATGTGGCGTATCTTTTTTGGTGAGTTCCAGTGTCTTCCTTTCAATGATTGTTCAGCAGTTAGTTGTGGTTCTGGTGCTCTTGTAAGAGGGAGTGAGTGCACGCTCTTCTACTCCACCATCTTGAATCAACCTCCCATGTCCTATATTCTTATGCTTACGTCTTGAAATTAAAAGTCCTTCTTAATTATATTTTCATCTAATTTCTCAAACTCCTATTAAATGCTTACCATGTGATAAGCATAGCTAAGCATTTACCCATACATTTTCTCATTTAAATCATACAGTAACCCTGGGAAGTTGGTATTATCACGTTAAATTCACCAACAAACACAAAGCTTAGAGAGATCAGGCAGCTATAAAGAATAGAACTGAAATTTTAACTTAGGTCTTCTGATTATAAGATTTTTCCACAGCTTAGTGTTCCTTTCCTAAACTTCTTGCTAAGTTCAGTTGGTAACTGTGTTTGTAAGGTATCATCACCACTAATAATAATAACAACAGACATACAAAGAGAAAGTATCATTATAGAATACATTTTATGTTTTGTTCCCTCATATTTAAAATTGGGTCATGGATTTTCAAGTAGAAAGTCTCCAAATCTAACCATTCTCATCATCGTGTGAAAGCAGAGTAAAGGCAAAAGCCCAGCAAAGGCAAAGTCCTAGACTCTAAAGATAAACAGACACAACAAAATCTGGCTCTGCCTTTATTCACCATCTCTGTTTCTCTGGGTACCATCACTTCACCTCTCAGAACCTCAATCTCCTCATCTATCAAATGGAAAAAGTAATTTCTCCCACAGGCTATTGACTCAAGGATTAAATTAAATAGCATATAAATTGCCCTAGTATATGCCCAGAAAATCTTAGCTGATATGGTACACTTTCCATTTTCTAGGAGCAAGTTACCTGATTTGCAGAAAATCGTAGCTGATATGGTAGACTTTCCATTTTCTAGGAGCAAGTTACCTGATTTGCAGGAAATCATAGCTGATATGGTAGACTTTCCATTTTCTGGGAGCAAGTTACCTGATTTGCAAAATAAAGATAGATCAAGTTAAAAACATACATTCACACACATAATATATTACACGTGTGCATAAATATATGTGTCTCTGTGTGTAAATTAGGAGAAGGCACATGATAGTTGTGCCTTCACAATGATATGATGATAATTGCTGCCCCTGGGACCACATATGCAGTGCATTGACCTACAACTCCAGCCCCGCCAGTTGCAGCTTTGTCTGCTCAGCCTCCACCACAACTCCTTCCCTTCCTTCAGTCTTGCTATCTCCCCACCCCACTGTGCTCTCTCTACCAATTCTGGTTAAGGCTACTCCTCTATTTTATAATAGCAGCTGGCTAGCCTGTCCAGTTATACAGCCATGGAGGTGATTAGGGCCCAAGTCCCCTCTGCATTCAACAATAGTTAATTTGCACACATGATGCAGAGCTAATATGACTACGTTTACAGATTATTTGGGATTATTTGTGACCTTCCAACACCTTGCCCCACTCCAAGCCTCCATACACAAACACAGTTTTCTCTCGGTTAATTTATATTTGACTCATATCTTTCTACACCTTGCCTTCCAAGTGACCTTTCAGCTTATGTCTCTAGACCCTTAATGACAGGGAAATAACTTCCTCTTGAAGATGTATCCTATTTAGATATTTTGATAACTCTGAAAATTTCCTTTCTCATGCTAAGACAAACTCTCCTTTTGGATAATATTACTGAGCTTTTCTTCCCTTTAATGATCCTTAAAAAAAACTCTCACCAATCCCTTTTCCATGAAGTCAGCTCTTCAGATAAGATTCTACATAAATCAGGTTGTACCACAAAGGCATTATGCTAAGTAAAAGGTGTCAGTCTCAAAAAGGATCCCATACTGTATGGGATCACATACAGTATGATCCCATTTATATGACATTCTGGAAAAGGGCAAAACCATAGGGACAGAAAACACATCAGTGGTAGCCAGGGGCTAGGATCTGGGGGAGGGAGGGGAGTGGTACTAGTGTTTGACTAGAAAGAGACAGCATAAGGGAATTCTTTGGGGTGTTGAAGTTAGTCTGTATCCTGTTGTGTTGGTGTGTTAGTGATTATAACAATCTATGCATGTATTAAAACTCATAGAACTGTACACCAGAAAGAGGTGAATATGACTACATGTAAATTTTGAAGAATTACATATATTGATCTCTTACTACGTGCCAAGTGTTTGTCATGATTCTTTCATTTTAATCTTCAAAATAACTCCACAAGATAGGTCATATTATTATCATCCCTGTTTTACAAATAAATAAACGGAGGCACAGAGAGGTTAACTAACTTGCCAAGGTCACAAAATTTGATAGAGACAGAGCTTGGATTTTAATCCAAGCAGTCTGACTCCAGAATTGAATAGCTTCACCACTGTCCTATTCTGGCTCTGCAAAGAGAGTGTATATCCTCTATCAATGAAACTACGTGACCTCTTTGACAAGTAGAACATCAGCTAGAACTACATAAACACAATTAGCTTGCAAGTGGAGCAAAGCATGTGCCACAAAAAGTCTTAATTGCATGTGTATTTCTTGGCCACAAAAAGTCTTAATTGCTGTTTTAATAACTAATATTTCAGCTTTTCAATTTCCAGTTTCCTTTGAAAGAAAATGCCTTTTATTAACACACTAAATAAATTTCAAAATCAACTTTCTAATGCCTGTGGACACTGGTATGAAAATCTTTAAGTGTCCCTTAAGAAATTCTGATTCTGATGCAAAGAAAATAGAATATATCAATAGGGGGCTCAAATAAATTGTTTAAAAATTCAAAAATCTTATTCCACTCCTTCTCCCTCCCCACTTCCCCAAAACTAAATCCTTCCGGATATTTTTTGGAACTAAAACCTCTTAGTAATGACACAAACGGATAAATACACCCACGTCTGGTGCCTTGTGGTCATTCTTACACATTCATTTAGGTCTTTCAGTGCCTGCAGTCTACATCCCCACAAACTTCATTCCATACACTTTGCAAAAATAAAGCTATCCACTGCAGAAGTGATGCATGATAAGCCTCATAATTCAGAAGCAGCAGCAGCTGGAAAGAGAAAACAAAGGGAAGAAATTATGATGGCTTTTAAAAACTGAGTTACAAAGAATGCCTAAATTTGGTAAGCACAATCTTGAGATAATAAATGTTGCTCTGTTTTGATGCAGAGTTGGTTAAAGAAAATCTGCTTCTGGATTTTTAATGTTCAGTTCTTGTTCACGATGGATTTAATCATTTCAGTACTATGCTCAAGACATTACATACACATTCATGTACACATTCTCTATCTCCAGGTAAGAATGATCTGAGGTCTATGTGACATTTCTGCCTTAGATCCACTTTCCCTGAAATATTCAAGAGTTTAATGGAGCTATCCTCAGCCCACTATCATCATCCTCCAAACATCTTTAGCCCAAACCCCCTTAATATACACAGACAGTTCTTCTAATAAATTCTACTATACCTTATGTAACCTACAATTAAATTTCATGCAGAGTAACCTCAAAAAGGAACCAAAGAGAGATCAGGGCAACACAGGACACAGTGTTTGAATTATCTGGTTGTCTTCTACAAAATTCCTTTAGCCATATTTATCTTTCAGGGCTACCATTAGAATCAAATAAGAGATGCTGACCTAACAAAGTTCTTGCCATATAACTAGACAAGTGGTAGTTATAATTATGATCAAGGAAAGAAATCCTGCAGATGGAACAGTGTTCATCTATGGCCGTTTGCAGCTTTATTTCACAATATTTCCTTAGGCAAATTTCTCTACTCCATGCCTCAATATCAGGTTTGATCTTGTTATAAACTCATGGGCTTTTCAGTGTTAATTACTAGTTACCAACACACCTCCTATGGAATACAATGGTTTTGGGGTTATGAAATTAGGCTTGCTAGAGAAATGTTTAAGAGATGTGAAATAACTTTGCAACTTGATGCAGCTAAGCAGGGAGATTGCACAATCTCAATTCACAGGCGCAAGCACACACACCCACACACCCAGGAAGTGCGGGGGGTCTTGTGGAAATCAGTAGCTTATCTATTATGTGCACTCCAGAGCTGTAAACAAGACCATGTGAGGACTCAGCTAGAATGCTTCCTCTGAGTCAGTATTAAACAAACTTCCGAAATGCTAGAGAAGGAAATAAAGCCACTGTACCCTAAAGACACCCAGGACAGAGAGCTGGGGATGTAGAAATTGTGTTCAACATTGTCAGAGACTGATGCAATAATTAAAGTAAGTTTTGTAATAAAAACAAAGTGCTGCTTAATAATCAATAGCTAGTATGAATTAGAATAGGTTGTAATCTCCATATGGAGTGTCCTATCAGAATTTACATGACTTAATATGTGGAATGGCAAAAATTTTTTAAACCTTTGGTGTTTTATTCCACAAGAATGATAGCACAATTTTCTATTTGGTAATAATAACATTAGTGTAATGGTCTCAGTATAATTTTGGTTCAGAATGAATCAGAGGCAAAGATCTCATCAATGGTGAAAAAAATAAAACACCAGGAAAGCAAAGTTTTTCACAGACAGCATAGCCTGATACAGTGGAAGACACAGATGTTGAAATCAGAAGTATTTTGACTCTGCATTGCAAGTTTTGTGATCTTGGGCAAGTTACATCTCCTTATTGAGATTCCATCTTCTCATCTATAAGATCATGACATTCATGAGGTTCTTATTAAGATCAAATTAGATACTAGCTGAGTAAGCACTTTGACAAATATGAGAAATTATGATTCACTGCTTTAACCTATAAATGCCCTCAGGTCAACAAAACAGAGTTAGAAAGAAATCAAGTTTAGAATACCCTGGAATTGTTTTTGCTTGAGGTAGATAATGAATACAACTTACATCCCTTTTGACCCGTAATACGTTTTGGTTTTTAGGAAGGAAAAGAGGGATGTCACCTATACCTGGAAATTTGCAGTTATAGCTGAATACAGAGAACACAGCTCTTACATATAATTTTATTTGAGTCTTACAAGGCTGAATATAGAAATCAGAAATCACAAAATAAGAGGAAATAGTTAAAGCACTTTAATCCTTACCAATGTCCACAAAGTAGGATGTTTCATTAAGTGCTGTCTGGGTGCTCAGACAGTAAAGGACATTACCATTTCCGGCAACCCAAGGCTTGACCTCACACTTGGACTTCTGAAGGTAAACTTCCGGAGAGGAAATTAAATACAGAGAACCTCTTCCAGTTTGGAATACCAGTTCTGCCAAAAACACTAAAAGAAACATGCAGATCTAAGTTAATTTTTAAAATTTTTACCCTAAAAAATATTAAAGCCACCAGAAAGGTCAATGTTTTTTAAAAAATTTATTTAGACTAGGAAGTGAAATCAAAATCAAAATGTTTTTTTCTCCTTACTTATGTCCCTATAAAAATAGGCTCTAAAGTAAGATAGTTTCCTTCCTCCCTCCCTGCAACATTTTTACTTAAACCCTAAACTCCAGGCCTTAAAAATGAAAATATTCAACTGAAAGGAAAAGGAAGAACTATAACCATCATAATTTACATATGATATATATAAATCAAATTAAACATGAAATTTATTCACCCCATTTTTATTTCACAAGCTACCCAGGATCATTCAAGCCTACTTTCTTCTCTAAGGTGTGTGTACCTTCTGGGTTCAGTGGATACTCTGAAAGGTCAAATAGAGTCCATCCTTTGAGCAGATGAGATGCTGTTCTATTTTTAAAAAACCTCTAGAGAAGGAAATTCCACAAGCTTCCCCAGTTACACATTCCAGTGTCTATCAAATCTCACTGTCTGAAAATTTTTCCTTTTCTCTTATCTAAATCCCTCATGCTGTAACCTAAGCCTGTTGCCTCCTGTCTGGTCCCTAATGGAGATGGTCATCATCCTTCACAGATCAACCTCCTCACACAAGGCTCTTCTTTAATTCTGTAATCCAGAAACCACTTGATTTCTAACTCTCTTTATCACAGCTCTTTAATCATTGTCGTTACTCACCTATCATTTTCTTCCAAGTTTTTTTCCTCCAACCTTGTATTCACTTCACAAAGCCTTTAAAAATAATTTTTTTAAAAAAGCAAAAAAAATGAAAATTATTCATTAACCTTACTACACTAAAACTGCCTATTTTATTTTTTTGTTCTTGCCCCATGTATATATATATATACATCATTGTAACCATGTGTAATTTTATTGTATTTATTCCAGGTTTTTAATTACTCCTTTAGTTTCACAATTCAGAACATGCCTAGAATGAGCTAGCTTATCATTACAACTTTAATGATGTTGGTTTAAAGTTCATGATTTGAAGAATTTCCTTCTTCATTCAATAGAATTAAATGATTCCTAAGAATTGAAGCACTCTGCTAGGTTCTAAGGAGTCAAAGCATTTAACATTCAGTTCTTGCCCACAAGCAGGTCATAATAATACATACAGCCAATGAATTAGAGTGAAGAAGATCCTATGTGGATTATTCCTGCATCGACCTATACTATATATATCTATATAAATTTATAGGGTCAACTGAGAGAGCTGGACCTCAGGGGAGGGCCGACTCTGCAGAAGGCAGGATGGGGGAGTCACCTGGCAAGTGACCTGAAGGAGCAGGAGTTGTGGGTAAACTGCCACAGCTTTCACCGCCTACCATCTTCCACCATCTAGGCCAGAGCACCTAGGATAGAATACTTAGTACCATCCAGAGTTTAACTGGGCCTCTGTAGAAGGACGTTTGGTGAAAGACTGAACTCAGTGGCAAGGTAGTGCCCAAATCTTTTCTGAATTAAAAGAGCTTTGGTTACCAGAATGAAAGGGTAAGTTTGTGCAGCTGAAAAAAAAAGATGGTTAATAAGGGTCAGGTGATCTGGGGTAAGTCTGACTTGAGGATTCATTTAATAATTGATGAAACAATTTAATATCATCAAGAGTACACAAAAACCTGAAGGAAAAACTGGTTGCAGTACCATAGTATCCTTGAACAATCACTGTTAGTTCTGGTCCTCAGTTTCTTCATCTGTAAAAGTAGATGTTGTTTATGGTATATTCCATGATTTATATTCCAGGAAATAGCATATATTAAAAACAATGCATTGTATTTCCAGAAACCAAAGATACAATTACTTCTTTAAAGAAAAAAATATTGGGACTTCCCTAGTGGCGCACTGGTTGAGAGTCCGCCAGCCAGTGCAGGGGACACAGGTTTGATCCCTGGTCTGGGAAGATCCCACATGCCGCAGAGCACCTAAGCCCGTGCAAGACAACTACTGAGCCTGTGCTCTAGAGCCCGCAAGCCACAACTACTGAGCTCACATGCCACAACTACTGAAGCCCACATGCCTAGAGCCTGTGCTCCACAACGAGAAGCTACTGCAATGAGAAGCCACACACCACAACGAAGAGTAGCCCCAGCTTGCAGCAACCAGAGAAAGTCTGCATGCATCAACAAAGACCCAACACAGCCAAAACAAATAATAAAAAAACAAATAAAATTTTAAAATAAAGTATAAGAAGTAGAAAAATATTTTTAAAAAATAGATGCCCATTTTCACCGTATCTTAGGCTTAGATTTAAAATGAAACACAGACTATGCTCTCAAGAAGTTTAGTTCTTCGAGAAGTTTTAAAAATGGAATCCTCGTTTTAAAATATTAAGGGAACTTACAGCTTAATAGATTCTGATTACAGAACAAAAGAGTCCAATCATTCATCCATGCAACAAACAGATGTTGATCATTACCTGTACCAGGCTCTGTCAGGTACTAGCAATACCTTAGAGAACAAAATTCAAGGTCCCAGAAAGAAATAGATGGCATACTTGAAACATAATTAAAGAGTTTAATGAAGGGTCTAATTGTAAAGGATGTGGACAGCATTAGGGGAAACAAGCATCCTGAGTCTAGCAACAGCTAGGAAGAGAAGCCAAGTAGCCAAAATGTATCACCTGTAGGCCTAAATCATCAGAGAGAGGAAATAGTGATGAATCCAAGAGCTGTGGGAGAGGACTGCCTGAAAAGCTATGACCTTTGGTAGAAAAACACAGCTACCACTAAGCCTTTCCTCCTGCCCTCTGATCTCTGCTTAAATGAACTCAGTTGGAAGCTGGAGGGCAGGAGAGCCCAGCTGATACAGCTATTAGAAGTCAGCCTCCCAGGACACAGAGCAGGATGAAGAATACACAGTACATCCCTGCTTGTAAAAAGCATGTTGTCTGCTGGCAGAGAGATATTAAATAACCAAATAAAATAATTTGAGATAATCACAAGTGATCTTAACAATTTAAAGCAAGGATGTGACTGAGGAGGTGAAGGCCCCTCTGAGGGGATGATATTTTTCCTAAGAATTTAAAGACAAGAAGGAGCCAACTGTAAAGATTAGGAGGGGAGCATTCTAGGCAGGGGGAATAGCAAATGTCAAGGTCCTCTCGTAGAGGGACTCTTGAAGAGTTTGAGAATTGAGGAAAAGGCCAAGTACTTCTGAAGCACGTTAAGGCAGAGAAAAGTGTAAAAATGAGGTCAGAGTAGTAGCTAGTGCCTATATCTTGTGACATGTCAAGGAGGTCGAGGAGGTCATGGCAAGGTGTTTGGACTCTATTTTTAGTGCAGTGGGCAGCTATTGAATGATTATGTGCACGTGAGCAACATCATCTTGTTTACATGTTCCAAAGGTCACTTAGGCAATGGATTGAAAACTGATGTTTAAGAACAAAAGAATAGAAGCAGGAAAACCAGTTACTAGGGCGTTTCAGATGTCCATTGAAAGTTGATGGTGATTTGGACTAAGATGGTAACATGGGAATTAAAGAGAAGATAATGTACTTTCAGAAGGATTTGAGGTGGAGGATGAAAAAAAAGAAGAAAAAAGGATGACTCCAGATTTTTTCCACTCATGCATAATGCACATTTTGCAAGTTATATAAATAATTTACATTTCCCTAAACATACAATATTCATGCCTACTTCTCTGCCTGCAAATTTGTAGTTTTCTCTTTCAGGAATGTTCCTCCTCTCCTGGTCCATGTATCTAATCTAGATAATTCATTGTTCAAGAGTTAGGTCTAGGACTACTTGACTCAAGGAGCTGTCCCTAATACCCTAGACTGAGTTGGCCTTCCCTCTTCAAAGCCTCCCACAAGGGAATTCCCTGGAAGTCCAGTGGTTAGGACTCCACGCTTCCACTGCAGGGGACACGGGTTTGATCCCTGGTCGGGGAAGTTCCACGTGTCACACGGTGCAGCCAGAAGAAAACACACACACACAAAGCAGGTGCACCAGTTATTAAGATACTGTTTCTCAGCTCTGCTTTGTGATGCACTGCAAAGCTTTCCACAGCAACTTCTGCATGCAGCACTTATCACCTTCCTGTTGACTTGACTTTCTCTGCCACTATAGGAACAGAGATTTCTCATGGATAGGGACTATGTTTTATCCATCTTTTAAACCTGTGTGCTCATTATGACTTCTGACACCTGAATGACTTATTAAATGAATGAAATAATGAACTATAAAAAGACAGTTTGGTGGAAAATGAGGTCACTTCAAACTGGAGGGATAAGGATAGCTTTCATGGAGGAGTTGATATTTGAGTTGGATATTGAAACACAGTCAGGATTTGGACATGCAAATATAGGAGAAATGCTATTCTAAAGAATTGTATGAGCAAAGGAGCATAGTGAACCAGAATGTTTGAAAACCAGTTCAGTTTGGCTGGAATATGGGATCAGCTGTGGGGAAAATTTTTTAAATAGCGTGCATCTGTTAGACTAACAGTCTAATGAATCTGTTTTTATTGTACAGACAAGGAAGAGCCACTGAAGATTTTTTAAAGAAATACGTGACAAGGTAAGAGCTTTATAATAGTAGAGTCTAGTTCTAGAAATAGCTGAATACCTGTATTAACCATCCCACAGATAACAATTATGGACTTTGAAGCAGTATAAAAAATAAAAATGATATGAAGATATTTGAGAACAGCCAAAAGGAGTCCAAGATGGAAGTGGTTCAACCCTTGAATGAAGGCAATTGCACTGGGTGAGATTTACTTTTATAAAGCTTTTCTTCAGAGGACATTTCTTACTCCATGTGGTACAGGGTGGCTGAAATTCATAAAGAAATGAATCTTTCTGACTTGAGGAGTCAGAGAAGGGATTCAGGGATTCCAAAGTGACTAGATATTGAAGAGAAAGCCCTGAAAGGGGGAAACCACAGAGAAAGCCCCAGAATCTCCATATAAACTCTTTTCAAATCCTTGGCTAACCACTTAACTGTGCACACATGGAGGAGACTCCAAATAGCCCAGCAGAGAGCAGCTGTTGAAAGGCTGAACAATTGATTTCAGCTGATGCTGTGCTGCCACAACAAGATCAACATTCTTATCGACCTTTGTAATAGACCCCAAAATCTCTACAACAAATTATCTTCAATGCTTTGTATGTAATTTAAAAATACTAGAAACTAGGAAAAAAGGAAAATATGACCTATAGTCAAGACACAAAGTAGTCAAGACAAAGCAAACTCTGAAATGACCCAGATGTCATAATTAGCAGAAAAGGACTTTACAGCAGCTATCATAAATATGTTCAAAGACTTAACAGAAATTATGACTGTAAAGAGTGAACAGATGTGGAGTGTCAACAGGAAAACAAAAGCTACTAAAAAAAGAACAAAATGAAAACTCTAGAACTACTACATATAATATCTGGAGTGAAAAATTCCTGAATGAACTTAAAAACAGATTATAGATTTCAGGGGGTGGGGAGCAGTGCAAAGAACTTTAAAATCGATTTGCTAAAAGAAAAAAATATTGAAAAAAATTGAACAGTGCCTTCATGACTATGGAATAATATCAAGAGGTCTACATCCATATAATTGAAGTCCTCCATGGAGAGGACAGAGAATGAGGGAGAAAATATTTGAAGAAATGACGGCCTAAAATTTACAAATGCATTTAATATATTAACCTACATATTCAAAAATCTCAATGAGCCTTAAGCAGGATAAATATAAAGGAAACTATACCTAAGCACATCACAATCAAACTACTGAAATCCAAACATAAATGGAAAATCTTGAAAGCACCTAAAGTGAACAGAACATATTACATACAGAAGAAGAATGCTACAAGTAATGCCTGGCTTCTCGTCAGACACAATGGAGACAAACACAGTAGAAGATACATAAGCATGGAAATTTTTTTAAAAGAGCAAAAACAAAAAAATCTATCAAACCAGCATTATATAATCAGTAAAAATAGCCTTTGAAAATGGACTTTTTGAAATGAATGGAAATAAAGAAAAGTTATTACCCAGTAAGTCTGCCCTAAAAGAAGTTATTCACGTTGAAGAAAATTATATCAGATGGAAACTCATAGTTAAAGAGTGAATTGCAATAGAAATGTTAAATATGGGTAAATATAAAAACTATCTGTTTTCTTTCTTCTTCCTTTAGTTTATTTAAAAGAGAACTGAAAAATTTAAAGCCTTCCAAGGAGAAGTTTCAGCACGTGAAGATAATAAAGAAAAATCTCTGGAGGACGGCTGTATATCAGATGCAGAGATAAAAACAGACATGGAGAAAAACTTCCAAACAATCTATTTTTAACCATTTTCTAGACTACTCAGTACACCCTTTCAATTGGCACCTTAAGTCCTTGTGGAAATTCTATTCAATTCTTCGCTGATGGTTCCTCCCCTTCACTTCTTAATTTATTTCTTTGGCATATAACAGGGAAGCAGCCAGGAGAAGCAGCATAAAATAGGGTAGAAAATAGAGGATAGAGCCATAATGGGGTTTAAGGACCATTTGAGTTTTCTCAAAGGTAGTGCTTCAGGCAAAAATTTGTGAATAGGGAGCAGGAGTGAGGGACTGGGAAGAGTGAGGAATAGTGGACAAGCAAATACACAGATTCATTATTAAAATCATTACTGTAGGCAACTGGCCCTCAATCCTGCCTGGAATCTTCTAAAGAGGATGTAGAATACATTTTGGAATTGTTTACCTGAAGATTGATGATTTTTATCTATAGCTCATATCCCTCATTAGTTGAGATTTACTTTGGGGTAAATAAATTCCTATATACTTCCAGACTGAACATGCCTGCTCAAACAGAGGGCTTCCCAGGGGCAACTATGGCATTGGAAAAACCTGAAGGCAAAGGTGCAAAGCATCCAGTACTTGAAAAAAGATGTCAGCATGAGGTAAGCCAAACTGTCACTACATGTGCACTGACATCAGAGACAAGGCTAAGAGGATGTGAGTCAGGAATCCAGAAGCAATTCATACAGTCTATATCCTTTGTACCACTCAGATACACCTATGCCCTGTAATAAGTCCCATCTGCCTGTAGTCTTCAAGGTGATGGTCAGCCACAATCTCTACATGTGACTTAATAGATAAGGATTAATACAGTAAACTGCAGTCTGCTGAAACTGGTCTTGAAGTTATAATACATAATTGTCTAGGTTTCTAGCCTACTGGAATGATGCAGGCCTTCATCTCTGAGCAGGCTGAGCTGTTGGCTATCTTGCTATTGTCAGGCCATGGTTGCTGAAATTGCCATTCACTATTATCAATGGGTGTGTGAACACCAAGAAATGCTGATGATTGACCCACACCTTGCCGGAGCCTTAGCTGTCTCAAATTGCCCAAAGCTTCAGTTTCTGACATCTTCTCATCCTAATTCACCCCAGTGAGAGTCTAGTACTATATGTCTTGGCTTTGATTCTACCAAAAAGCAAAGCTTCTGTCAAGGAGATAATCCCAGAGTACATGTGGGGGACCAGAGGTAATGGGAGAAGGGGAAGAAGTCTAGAGAAAAGTACACTTTCCATATCACAGCTTTGAGACACTCTGGCTTAATTCTGGTGTCTATGGAACACCAGCTCAGAATGTCTCAGAGCTGTCTGCTAGAACACCTGGGGAAAGCTTTTACCAATAGGTTTTTATCCCTCAAGGATTGAGGATTTCCCTCAGAGTTAACTTTCATAAATTTGGGGGCTCCATGTGTGAGCTTAACAAGTAGGATCCCATTCCCAGCTGTGGCATTGGAAAAGTCCTAGAGCAAAAAGTGAAAAACACATCGTGTTCATCTGAGATGAGATTCTGTTGAGATGAGTCAAATCCAGAATTACCATTGCATTCAGGCTGGAATCAGAGGTGAGACTGAGAAGATGTGAGTTAGGGTCCCAAAGGCTCTGGTACAGCCTTAAGAGCTTCTCAAGGAATTTGGACTGAATTTGGTAAAACATAGCAAATATCAAAGACTTTTAAGCAGAAGAGAGACACAATTATGTTTGTATTGCAGGAAGATTACACTGGAGATAGGAGGATGCATTAGGCTGGGGATGGGATGGTGAAGTATAGGAGACCATTTTGGAGACTTAACCTACAGCTGATTGTGCAGTGTCAGTGCAGATGGGTGAAGGATAGAATTAATGAGCTATTTGAGATAATGAATCAATGGGGAAACGTTGAGAAAAATTCACATTGATAATTTGCTCAAAGATACTATTATATCAGTTTTTAGCCATTACCTGTCATTTAGTAGGAATAGAGTTTGTTGATGGAATCAATGTGGTTTCAAACTTAGGCAAATCCCATCTGCCTCTAGTCTTCAAGGTGATGGTCAGCCACAATCTCTACATGTGACTTAATAGATAAGGATTAATACAGTAAACTGCAGTCTTCACTGCTGAAACTGTAAGATCATGAGGCCAGTCATAGTATATGGATAGAAAAAAATAAACTCATGTGTTAACTGTGGTTATATCCAAGGAGGTGGCTAGAGGAGGAATTGATACGATTTTGCACTTTCATTTTCTAAATTATTATCTTTGTGGCATTTTTATCTTTCAAAATGAAATGATAGGAAATTTGGGGTGATGATTTCGAAATGTGCTATCTCAGAATCACATACACTCGCTTTTCCTTATTAACATTTTAAAATTTTATTGAACTATAATTTATTTACAATGCTGTATTAATCTTATTAACATTTTTAATATGAGGACTACTTCAAGAAAGCCAGATACTTCACTGATAATCAAACTGTTGATTGGAATTCTGTGGAGCATTTCATAAGATCACTTAGCATGAGATTTCTGTGATATTTGTTTTGATATTTGCATTATCTAATTTCTGAGACTAAATCCCACATGTATCTTTACAATATAATATATAAGCAATAGCCACAGCAGAAAGTTAATGGTACAGAAGTTGCACTCATTTTGCTGAGAACAACAAATTTAAAGGAAGAGAAATATTTTATTATAAAGCCCACAACTTCTTTACATATATTGGTGGGATTCATTATACATAAACATTTTTCATACCATTTGTTATCTGCAATCTAATATCAGCTTTTCTGCTTGATTAAGGCTTTATTATAAATATATGCACATACATATTTTATGACCTCAAGAAATTTGAAAATCTCTCACCTATACCACCTGCTCTCTTTATCACCATGTCAGTTTCATGACTGACAACCAGGAACAGGAGGTAAATCTGTAGAAAATGCAGCAGAGTAAGAGTTAAAAATCAGTGGACAGACCAAATAACTTTGGAATGAGTGGAGCCTCTAAGATTTGAAGTGAAAGGTATTGCACATAAGTACTCTACTCTAGTTGATAAAGTTCTTTCCACAAGAATCCTAGCTTAACAATTCTGATACTGCTCTACATGTATGGTGGAATAAGGAGATGATGGGAGCAAGGTTTCTCACTGTTGGAGTGGGAGCATACAGATTAGCAAGAGGAAGCTAAATGTACAAAGGGTAATGAATTAGAGTTGGAAACCTAAGTATGAATTTATGTTTAGGTTACTTTTGTTACGGGTGGTTACATATAGAAATATTTATATAGGTGTGTAAAATACAGCTTAGTAGACACACATACATTACCTTGCTCTGTCAGCTGAGAGGTCCTAGAAGAAACTACACCTAGTAGAACCATGCCTAGTGACCAGATCTTGGTTTCTAATAAAAGGAAACTAGTTAAAGGAATCCGAGCTCTTCGGAGAAATGGCTGATTCTAGTGCTGAGGTAGGAAATATGCAAGATAAGCCTGGAGCTTCTTGTAGTGCCAGAAATTCAGAAAGTTTTTTGTTATTTTTTTAAATCAAAAAACACCTATATTGACAGGAGTATGTCAAAGAGATACAGGAGCCAACTGAAAGAGCTCCCAGTGGCCAAATCTGGAACAATTTGAGCAACAAAATAAATAACCAAAGTATAAAATAAATAGCCATGAGTACATACTGATGTAAAGAAATGACTGAATAAATAAATAAATAGGGAAGTAAAGTCTTCCATGCAGAAGAATTCCAAACAATTTATGTAAGTACTCCATCGTCAAGGAGGGGGAGAATAACTCTGCATTCCTTTTTAATTATTTTTAAATCTTTTGAGTTTTTTTTTTAATTTCACCTTTTTGAGGTATAATTGACATCTTAAACTGAAAGACATTTAAAGTGTACATCATGGTGATTTGATATATACATACACTGAGAAAGGATTCCCCCCATCTAGTTAATTAATACATCCAACACCTCAGGTATTTATCATTTTCTGGTTTTAGTGAGAACATTTAAGTTGTACTCTCTTAGCAAATTTCAGTTATACAATTTAGTACTACCAACCATAGTCACAATGTTTTACATTAGCACCTCAAATCTTACTCATCTTATAGCTGAAAGTTTGTACCCTTTTACCAGTCTCTCTCTATGTCCCCATCCCCCAACCCCTGGCAACTATTTTTCTACTTTTCTGTTTCTATGAATTTGACTTTTTTCCCCTATTCCTTAAGTGTGGACTGCACATAGTGACTTCTTTCCAAAGAGTATGGAAAGGGGGAAAAAAGCATAGCTTGACAGTGAACAAACCTGACAAACACGACCCCAGCCAGGTAGTCAAGATCAACATCAACAGTGATACGGCATTTGATAGTATGTAACCTTGATATGATGTGATGAAAATGGTACTTTATTTCTGTGGTCTTCCTCCCAAATTCCATGACCTCAGCCCAACCCTGCAAAAAAACACCAGGCCAATTTTAATAGAAGGGCATTCTATAAAATATCTAATCAGTACTCCTTAAAAACTGTCAAAGTCATCAAAATCAAGGAAAGTCTTGATTTGTCACAACCAAGAAGAGCCAAAGATACATGACAACTAAATGTAATGTGTCATTCCAGATGAGATCCTGAAACAGAAAAAATATATTAGGTAAAAGCTAAAGAAAGCAAATAAAATATAGACTTTAGTTAATAATAATGTACCAATATTTGCTCGTTAATTGTAATAAATGTACAATTCTAATGTAAGATATTAATACTGGAGAAACTGAGTATGGGGTTTATGGGAACTCTTTGTACTATCATCTCAATTTTTCTGTAAGCCCAAAATTGTTCCCAAAAAAATCTATTTAAAAAAAATCAGCAGAGGGCTTCCCTGCTGGCGCAGTGGTTGAGAGTCAGCCTGCCGATGCAGGGGACGCTGGTTCGTGCCCCGGTCCGGGAAGATCCCACATGCCGCAGAACGGCTGGGCCCGTGAGCCATGGCCACTGAGCCTGCGCATCCGGAGCCTGTGCTCCGCAATGGGACAGGCCACAACAGTGAGAGGCCCGCGTACCGGAAAAAGAAAAAGAAAAAAAAAAAAGTGAAAACAATAAACAAGGATTGATATTCTAAACTGATATGGAGGCTTACAGATTTACTTTTTAAAGAATACCTCTGTTTCAAAATGGGCAAAAGCCATGAGAAGGCAATTGAGAAAAGAGGAAATAAAAGTGCTTTAAAAACAGTGGGAAATTATTGGGTTGGCCAAAAGGTTCATTCGGTTTTTTCCATAAGATGGCTCTAGTAGCCCTTAGTTGTCTTTAACTTCATTCAAAACAATTTTGTTAGATTGTATGTGACAGCTGTCATATCAGCGTGCATTTTAAAAAAAGACATCAAAATTGGTGAATTTTTGTGTAGCCATTTTAATATTGAAAATGAAAGGAAAACAACATTTTCAGCACGTTATGCTTTATTATTTCAAGAAAGGTAAAAACACAACCGAAATGCAAAAAAAAAGATTTGTGCAGCATATGAAGAAGTGCTGTGACTGATCAAACATGTCAAAAGTGGTTTTCAAAGTTTCGTGCTGGAGATTTCTCACTGGACGATGCTCCACAGTCAGGTAGACCAGTTGAAGTTGATAGCGATCAAATAGAGACATTAATTGAGAACAGTCAACATTATACCATGCGGGAGATAGCCGACATACTCAGAATATCCAAATCAAGCACTGAAAATCATTTGCACCAGCTCGGTATGTTCATCACTTTAATGTTTGGGTTCCACATAAGTTAAGCAAAAAAAAAACCTTCTTGAGCGTATTTCCGCATGCGATCCTCTACTTAAACATAATGAAAACGTTCCCTTTTAAAAAACAAATTGTGATGGGCGATGAAAAGTGGATACTGTACAAAAATGTGGAATGAAAGAGATCATGAGGCAAGTGAAATGAGCCACCACCAACCACACCAAAGGCTGGTCTTCATCCAAAGAAGGTGATGTGTATATGGTGGGATTGGAATGGAATCCTCTATTGTGAGCTCCTGGAAAACCAAACGATTAATTCCAACAAGTACTGCTCCCAGTTAGACCAACTGAAAGCAGCACTTGATGAAAAGCATCCAGAATTAGTCGACAGAAAACGTATAATCTTCCATCAGGATAACTCAAGACCTCATGTTTCTTTGATGACCAGGCAAAAGCTGTTACAGCTTGGCTGGGAAGTTCTGATTCATCCGCCATATTCCCAGACATTGCATGTTTGGATTTCCATTTATTTAGATCTTTACAAAATTCTCTTAATGGAAAAAATTTCAATTCCCTGGAAGACTGTAAAAGGCACCTGGAACAGTTCTTTGCTCAAAAAGATAAAAAGTTTTGGGAAGATGGAATTATGAAGTTGCCTGAAAAATGGCAGGAGGTAGTGGAACAAAAGGGTGAATACATTGTTCAATGAAGTTCTTGGTGAAAATGAAAAATGTGTCTTTTATTTTTACTTAAAAACCAAAGGCACTTTTGGCCAACCCAATATTTTGTCTCACTGCTACTCAAATAAATAAAAATTAAAGCATAAAAGAGATACAATACTATTCTATTAAATTCCAAAATTATATATGATCATATATAATATATTGAATATATGTATAGCAGGTTACAGATAATCAAACAGTAGTCTCATCAGACAAATGCTGGGGAAAACGTCCATAGATACATAAACTTTTCGTATATGTTTACAAGAGCCTGAAAATGTTGTTCACATATGACTCTAATAGTCTATCCTTGGAGTTGGTAAACTGTTTCTGGAAAGGGCTGGAGAGCAAATATTTTAGGCTTTGTGGGCCCCATAGGCTCTGTTGCAAATACTCAATTCTGCCCCTATAGCATGACAGCAGCCATAGACAATTCTGGAAGTTAATGAGAATGTCTCTGTTCCACTAAAATAGACAGTGCACCAGATTTAGCCCATAGTTTGCCAATGCGAGGTCTTTCCTAAGGAATAACAAAAGTGAAAGAAAATGCCTGAAGCAAAATGACGTGTACTTTATTTGTGAGAAAAATGTTAGCAGAAACAGGCATTAAAACGTTAAACAGATCTTTCTCTGGATAGTGGAATAAGGACTTTTCCCCATCCTTATTCCTACAATTGCACTGCTTTATGTATCAAAAATAAGAAAAATCCTAAAGCATCTTCTTTGAATTTGTATTTTATCAGTAAGCTAAAGATTCCCAGACCAGTTTAAAATTTGAAAGTATTCTTTTCTGTTGTTTACATATATTCAAAAAGGAAATATTCTGGATAATATTCATCCACTTCTCCATAATAATGGGCTTCTTTTGACATTAAGAAATTATATTTTAAAATATTACTTGCTTCTAATCAATTCAGATTATGATTCTGAATCTACTTCTAGTTATTCATGAAATGCTTCACTTCTTCCGGAGCTTCTGATACTTTATGGGGATTGCCTAAAGCCACAATATTGGAAAATGTTGCCTGTTTTTCTAAAGCACTTTTTAATGATTCGTGTTCTAATAGCCTCTGTTTAAGTGACAAAAGAATCACTGTTGTTAGGAGGGATGTACAGTGCATTACACAAGTTTACCCTGGCAAGCTGCAGGCCCTGATCTGCAATTCTGTGTCAGCACTTTGCAGTCCCACTAATATGGATACAGATGGGTGTGTGAGCTGCTCCAGGCTTCTCGTGGGGCCAATGAAAACATGGAAAACAAAGGCCTTTATAAGCTCAGTGCTGACCACAGTCCCTACAGTATTGCTAAAACCACATTTTTCTCTTTGCTTTCCATATACAGAATACCTCTCACCTGAGAGAAATCCAATTTCATTCACAGCCTAGGACCTAAGTTTGTTGTTCTAGTGAAAGTCATTGCTCCCTTCGGAAAAGGGAGCATGAAGCCTTTTTCAGCCTTTCTCTACGAACTTGCAAAACAACTCACTAGCTCTCTGAACACACAGAATGCAGACCATGGACAGCTAGTTAGCCTAGAGCAAAGGCATACAGTTGGGTTGACACTACATAAATTTAGCAAAATGAAAAAATGAAACCATTATCTGAGACCGTTGGAGCGAGAGAAAGATGTGCTTGCTCAGCTCCACCAGCACCTCGAAGAGCCCCACCCTGGCCACCACCAAGTTCGTCATCTCCTGTCCTTCCCCCCATCCATTATTCTCTCTCAGAAGTACATGTGTGCTATTATAAGAGTTTGTGACTAGATTAGGTTTGGATTGACTTGTTTTTGTTGGCTTCCCTCACTAGAAATAGGCTCTTCGTGAAGGCAGACACCATAGTCTGGGTTTTATTGTTGTTGTTGTTGTCATTGTGTTCTGTTTTCCGTATTAAATCTATGATAAATATATGATGAATGCATAGATGAATAGCAGGCTAATTTAGTGGAAACACTAGATTACTGTGGATTACTGGATTACCGACAATGTGTGTTCTAGTTTGGCTGGACCAACTAGTTATTAATGTGGTTCCCACTGTGATAATGCTGTGTAACACCCAACCCAAATCTCAGTGACCTACATTAGAAAGCATTTGATTTGCTCACAAGTCTGCAAGTTTTCTGCGGATCTGCTCAGCTTGCTTACAGTCAGGTTTGGGTCAGGTTGGCTTCACATGTCTCTTCAATCTGACATCAGCAGCTACTTGGAGCTTGTTTTCCCAGTAAATGGCAGAAGCACGGAGAGCGTGTTGTTTTCTGAGCTTTTTTCGTCCTACTATTCATGTGCCTTTCAGGCTCACCCACATTATGCTCTGCCTCACACCAGCCTACGCAGGGT
Source organism: Globicephala melas (assembly GCF_963455315.2). Taxonomy (NCBI): domain Eukaryota; kingdom Metazoa; phylum Chordata; class Mammalia; order Artiodactyla; family Delphinidae; genus Globicephala; species Globicephala melas. The sequence continues at coordinate 71,082,528 of NC_083319.1, read as the reverse complement.
GACTCACCATCCTGCCCTACTGACTTTTGTAGAGCAGTTTCATCATCCCAAGAAAAAACTCTCTGGCTATTACCACCACTCTTTCGGACTGTAGTGCTTTGTCCTGAGGTTGATTTTTAACCCCAGGCTCTTCAGAAACTCACTTGAACACCACGATCTGGTACCAGTGGTCTGCCTCATATGTCCATCTCTGCTTTAAGGAAGTTCCTTAGTAAACTCTTCACAATGTAACTCTGCTGCTTAGGCAGAATTTTCAGTCCCTCATAATCTATCTTCCAGTTTCCAACTATAAAAACAGTGTATTATCTCAAATCAGTTCTTAGACTACTGGGCCCATCCCTTATTCTAGCCAACACTTTTCTCTTCTAACTGTATCATCTAGCTCTTGCCAACTTCTCTATCCCCCATCTCACACCACTCTCTCCTTTGCTCACTATCCTCCAAATCCACTTCTTTTTGTTCCTTCAGTGTGCCAAGCCCTCTTATTTTTTAACCTCCAGGCCATTCCACTAGGTTCTTCTTCCAGTTCCTCAAATGTCTGCTCATTCTCAAATTTCACTCTCACTCTCCAATATCACTTTTTGGAGATGTTTTCTCTGGCCATCCTATCTAAAGCAACTTCCTCCCATTCTCAGACTAATCATGCTCTTTATTTTCTTCTAGAGTCATTTATCCATTTCTATATTTACTGATTTATTGTGTCTCCTTTAAAAAGAGATAGTATGTCTGCCTAGTTCAGTAATAGTCTCTGCTGCTCATACAGTGCCTGATACATAATAAGTGTCTAATAAATATGAATAGAATAAAAAATAAAACTTTGGGCTCAGACCTTCCAAAATCTTCAGAAGTTTGAACTCTAAGCAGGAAATGTATGAACACTTGACTTAGTTGCCTTTTAGTGCTGGCGTCCTAGGCCCCTGGTTCTGTGACCAGATTTTTTTGCCTGGGTTTAGAATACTGACATAGTATTCTGAAGTCTCTTACCTTGGGCATTTCAACTTAGCTCCAAAGTGCTGGATTCCAGACTCTGTTTTCAAGAAACAGGAACCTAGAGTATCAACTGGTCTTCTCTCTTGCTTTCCCTGAAATTGACCTCTTATGTGCTATTATAATAACTGCTGTTCCTGCCTGCTTTAGATAACAAACACAGAATTGACCCCAAAGCTGCCGAAGTCCTCCTTGTCTGACTGAACTCCTGTCCTTATCATCTCTTATCCCTGTCTTTCCTCTCTAAATCTTCCTTCTTCTGTTTCGACCCTGATCATGGCATGACTGTGAGTATAAGGAAGGGGTTAATGTGACACATTTTTAAAAGCTAATCAAAAAAAAAAAAAAAAAGCTAATCATTCCAACTCACAGTAGCCTCTCTATTAAGAGGCTCGTGCAAAACTCCTAGTACATTTGTCTCACTGGATACAATAAAACTCCACTTCAGCAATTAGGATTGCTTGCCTACTCTAATACAGATAGGAGCTAAATCTGCAACGTTTTCAGCACTGGGTGCTTTTAAACAACTTTTAGATACAATTGAGACCATTTATAGCATTGACAGTGGGTATGTCTTGAAGACTCTCCTCTGTAAACCTAATTTTACCACCTTCCTTAAAATCCATTGTCCATAAAGCATTTAAGAAAAGCTGCTGTGAGTTGCCTGGATATTTTCCAAGCTCTGGATACCATAGTTAGTCACATGGAATGTGGAATGGACTAGACATCTTGGAATTGTTCTTCTTAAACTGGTGTAAGCTATTGACCCAATAGCTTTAATAATCATTATTTATTTAACAAGTTCCTGTGAGGAAAGCTATGCAGTTGTCTTGTGAAGTAACTTCTTAAAAGGCTTTTATTTTGTCTGGATATGATAAGGATCATTACATGGTATGTCTAGCTGATGACTTAGTGCTCTTTCAGTGCATAGAAACTTCTATGGGAAAAAGAATTAGACAATAAGTACCAATGACTTAATACATGCCATGTTTCCAATTCAATTTTCTTTGATAAAAATCAAATAATCCTCAGGAACACAAATATTTATCTACAGTCATTGGACAGTCTGTTAAAATTGGCATTCTTGGTCCCTCCAAAACATTCATTTGTCCTTTATACGACCCACACATTGTCAAGAGGTTAATAATGTTGAAAAATTCCTGTGGTGTTCTCAGTTTTTGTGCTATCTGGCAGAGAAACATCAGAATCCTCAATTTTCTTTTCAACATAACATGTTCTTTATTCACAATCAATGCTCCTCTGTCTTAATCAACAAAATAGGAAACAGATTTTAAAATTCTAAAAGCACTGTAAATTCATAGCATTTTTCCTTTGAAGTAAATATTTTATAGGACTACAATGAAACATGAAAAGAATTCATATGATCAGAAGGCTTAACAATTAAGAGCATAATAATCAGTCCTCAGTGGAATAGTTCAAGATTTTAAGGGCAAACAGGTATTATTAAAGAGTTTGGTAAAGTGATTTTTAAATGTGCTAGTTTTTATAGAATATATTTCAAAATATGATTCAACCCTAAATATAATTATTTACCACATTTCCTAGGTGCAAAGATTATTCTTTCCTACTTAGACATTGTTTTTAAGTATTAACATTTTACCTCGGTTCAGTTACCCTGGCACCAAGGTAAAATGTACCTGAAGAAAAAAAAGATAAGTTATCTACTTTAATAAAACCATAGCAGATAAACTCTTTTATTGACTATGTCAAGTACATGTTAAATGATAAAATATCATAGGACTAACTATAGAGGACACCTTCATACTCTCATACCTAACGTGCTTTCAAACAAGACTTGAAAAAAAAGGAAAATTTATAATTTTTTAGATATGGCAATTAAGATTAGTCACCAAAGTCAAAAGCATAGGCGTGTTTCATTTTCTTCAGTAAGTTTCAAGTGCTTAGAAAAAAATTACCACAGGAAGAAAACTTCTTAGATCAGAACCTCAGGAAAGAAAGTTAGAACCCAATTCTAATCCATCAGGGAGATGGAAGCCTCTATAAACAGTATATTATATAGATTCCCATTAGTCTGTATGATAAGAACGTTGCTACTAAAAGGTAAAGCAATAGACCACCATTTCTCTTAAAGTGACTTGTAGCCTAGAGATGTTTCCATTATGATCTCCTGTCCCCAACTTCTTTCTTGGACCTTGAATCCCCTCCACCTTTATCTAGCTTACCCTGACCACCCTTCCTCTCTACCACTATTTTCCCATCTCCTTTACCTCCTTCAAGTTGATCTTGCCCAGTGAGCCCATCCTGATTAACCCCAACCAGCCTTGTTCATGTCTATCCCACATAAGCACTACAGCTTCACTCTCATACACTGCTCCTCTACTCAAAGATATTTTTGCCTTGGATCTATATTCAGCAGTTACCATATGGGTGTGTGTGAGATCTGAGTTCTGAAGCTGTTCTGCCTGTGCTCAAATCCTAGCTCTGCCCTAACTACTGTGAGGCAGGTTAACTAACCCCATTAAGCCTCAGGGCCCCCATCTGTAAAGTGAGGATTATAACAGAATTTACCTAATAGGGATATTGTGAGGACAAAATGAGGTAATGTGAGTAAAGCACTCAATTCAGTGCTGGTAGAGAGTAAATACATAATAAGTACTGGTTATTATTATTATATTTATTATTTCACCAACACAAAGGCAGTTCTCTTCAGTGCAAAGGCAAAGTATTTTATATTATTTTGTATTATCCTGTAAGTATGGTGACTGCACTGTTTGAACTGAAATCTGGACAGATGATCCCGCAAATCATGTGCATTTAGTGGCAAAGGAATAGAAGCATTGAAATGAGAACAATACCAGTTGATTTAGGGTGGGAAAATCACTGTATGTATAAGTCTTGTGCTTTGCTTTTTTAATAGATTGAGTCCTCAGATAAGAGCAGGCCAGGTCTACACAGGACTGACTTGTTTGGGGTGGGATTCAGAATTTACAGCAAGTTAGGACAAGTTGTTTTCCTTCCAGCTTGGCATGCATAAATATAGACACCTGTGTGGCATACTAGACTATTGCTCTTAAAGAAAACCTTATCTTCACTTCCCACAATTTGTTGTGAGGACAATATCAGGAGAAAAATCTTCCCAGTACCAGGGTGGGAGAGACCAGCAGACTAAACAGTGGGGAAATAGACTTACTATCACTTGAAAACTGAATCTGGAGGGAAAATGTTGGTAGAACTGGAAACCCTATTGACAAAGAAAATGGTCCAGAAGGGCTGTGGTGTCTAATGTCTTCAGTAATTGTGTGAAGACACACTTGACACTGATTGTTTTGGAAAATCCAAGCTTAACTCTTAGAATCTCATCTATTTAGTTGCAGCTTTGTCAATATTTGAAATCTGTGTTTATAGTATATAAGGACCAGGACCTTTTAAAACCCTGCCATTAAGGTAGCACGAGAGAGACAGGCAGACAGACAGGGACAGACAGGACAGAAAGAGAGACAGAGAGAGGCATGTAGCTGAAGGGAACAAGAAAACAGGGCCTGGTTGTAACAGCATGGCCTCCTGTGTTCTGTAAAGGGAATTGCCAGATAGACACACCCCCTAGACAATTATAAGTACAGCAGTACATTCCAAAGTTGAATACAAATGCTTTTTATTATCTTCTATCTTAGAATCCAGGCCTGTGTTCCCAAGCATTTTGGTGGATAATTGAAAAATAACAACATAACAAATTTCTTTCCTTGAGTCCCCATTTCTCTCAGGGCAGATGAGCTATAGTACCCAAGGCAGACACTCCATGTAGCCAAGGACAGTTGTGTCTCTCAGGTAATCCAGTGGTCTTATCCTGATGGTTGTGCCCTTTTACTGTCCTTCCCAACCTTGAATGAAGCCAATACACATGCACTCACGGGAACAGAATGGCTCAGTATGGTCTTTTGTTTTCACATTCCTAATCTTCATAGTCTTCACATTCTTCTCCTGACTTTGCTTTATTTTCAAGGTGAAATATTCATATCCCTACTGTATCTTATTTTGATAGCTGAGTTATTGCTATCTTTCACATTGTGCTTTTTAAAATGTCACTGCTAGTAACCAGTTAAGACTTGGTATTGGAAGGAAAAATATCCATCCTGTACTAGGGTGAGAACCAGGGGCTAAAAGGTAAAAGCATATGGTTTGTTATCTACTCACCACCAAATACAGACACACCATAATTTATGGCAGTATTATACAGAGCATAAAATTAGGGCAGACAATATTGGAGCCAGGGCTAGGTACCCAGTTTTTTCATTATGCTACTTTCTCTACTTTAGTGCATGCTTGAAAATCTCCATCATAAAAAACTTCAAAAATTTATGAGATCAGTGGGACAGTCTCAGAAAGGGGAAAAAAGTGATCTGAACGATACCCTCTGATTTCAGAGTACTCTAGGCAGCACTCCTATGCTTAGCAGAGCTCCTGTGTTCCTCCCTTCAACCTTGGGAAGCTCATGGGAGGAAGAAGGGTATTTATTTTTAGTGTGAGTTACTTCAGTGAGAGAGTGCCCAATTGTTTTGTTGAGGTGGTCCAGACATGAAAAGCTATATATTTGATTTTCAAACTAGATGGAGGCAGGGTAAAGTGTAAAGACTTTGGTGTCTGACAAACTAGAATAAAATCCTCCTATCCATACAATTTATGGGAAATTACTAATTTCTCAGACATTTTATCCCTTGTAAAGTGGAATTCATATCGGCCTCACAAAGTTATTATATGTAAAGTGTATACATCTGGCAAATAATAGATTCTTCATGTTTATTTCCTTCCTTCCTGCCATAGTTTCAGTTGCTTATCACATAACGTATTTAAGAAACACCAAAGACTTTCTAGATATAACTTTGAAAACATTTTCAGTTCTCCAAACACCAGTAAGATCCAGGCATATCCAGTCACTGAGCATTATTAATAGAAGGGCTATTAATAGATGAGGAACCCATATCTTTAGAGAGATTCTTCACCAGATTGTGTGGTGTATTAGAAAGTACAATGAACTCTCTGTTAGGGACCTGAATTCTCATCTCCACTGTCTCATTAAGAAGCTGTTGCCTTGGAAAGGAACACCTAACCATCTCTTATCCTTAGAGAAGTTGTCGAAAGCATTTTTAAGTTCTCCATTTTCTAAAACATAAAGAATAATGGGTGCAGAGACTGACTAAAATATGTGAAATTAATAATTTGATATGTTACTGTATTAAATAGAGATTACTTTTCCTCAGATATGAAAACTTCCCTTATTAAAGTTTGACAAAGTAAAAGCACTATACAAATGTGAGTTTCCAACTCTAAATCAGTGGCCTTGGCCAGAAGCCACTGCAAATTGTCATGTTGTGTGATTATTATTGCTTTTAGTATGATGAAAGCAACATCATGAATTTAATGCAATGCATTGAGCAGCTGCAAATTAACTAAAGTTCAGCACAGAGAATAATTAAGAGTGTGGGATCTCAGGTGTCAGCAACAGCAGGCCCCCGGCCTGGCCCTGCACCTTACCATAGCTTTGGCAAGTCATTTCACATTTCAGAACCTAAGTTGCCTTGTCTCTGAGATAAGACATATCTATATTTAAAAGTTGTAAAATGAGAAAATGCAGGTAAAATGTTCTTGGCATTTAGGAAGTGCTTAAGAGTCTATTTTCTTCATGAATTTCCACTTTTAGAAATATTATACCAGCCTCTTATCAATAACAATTTTTCTCAGAGTTAAAATTCAGACTTTTACTTTTCATGAGTCACTCATCATTGTGTGCGTGTGTGGGTAAATGTGTGTAAGAGAAAGATATAAAGATTACACATTTATATGGCTTTTAAAATGGCAAACTCTTAACAAAATAGCAAGAGGGCAGTATTCAGTATGGCTGAGTAGTCATGGAGGCAGCATGGGACTCAAGAACAGCCTAAAGAGATTTAAACATTAGGTAATTCTCAGTAGGAAACTTTCTTCCAACCAAAGTCACAGATGTCTCTAAAGCCCTTCCCAACACAGACCCAGTCACAGCCAACTTGTGCAGGCACATTGGTCAAGACAATTTGCAAATCATCCTTGAATAACAGGAATCACACCTCCAGCATATCACATATCTAGATAATTCCAAACTAAGATAAGAAATAGCCTGCACAATACAATACATGTAAGTACAGTTGAAGAGTCTGTATTTGAGAAGATACATTTGGAACAATTGCCAAAGGGGACAGAATTCTCCTAAGTGGAAAAATCAGCATTGATTAAAGAAAGTGACCCCTAAAACCTGGACAGTGCAGGATGTGACCCAGCACTCTGACACTGACACAGATCAGCAGGTGAATCAAAACCCAAATGACAGGAAGAAGCAAACACAAGCCCCGAACAACCCAGACCAAGCATTCCTCCGACCACACTTATCATCATCCTAGTGGAGTAAAACAAAGGCCAAGGTATTGTTAGTATCTAAAACAGTTTGTAGTGTATGCTAGCTTTGCTATACGTAAATTAAATGTGCAAATAAATATATTTTTTTCATTATTTAGGTTGAGTATTTCTCAAAGATGGCCAGTAGTTCTGTTAAGAAAAATCAGGCTACCACACAACATTTACAGAGAAACATGCCCGTGACAAAAGGTGAACAAGACAGGCCTTAATCCTCTTCAAGGGCACCACCTCTTATGCATACACTACAAGTACTGATTCTGGATATTAAAATTTTCAGGCCTCTCACCACAAGATGGGATTTAGAACAGTTATGTAACTTGACTATCTTTATTTAGGGGCTCAATATAATTGTTGGTGCTCCCAGAGCAGAACAGACACTAGGGCTTTATTGATTTAGGAAGAAAAGATTATGTTACTGTCTCCATGCGAAATTGAAAAAGTGAATTATCTACCTTCACACTTCATCTGTCTCATAAGGCTTCCTCCTTATTTTTTTCCTTCCTTATTTTTCTTCTTCCTTTTTATCCTCACAGTTTCTTTCCCCAAAAGCTATTCATCTTTTCCTCACCTCATGTCAACAAGGAAAGCATTTAACTGATGAGACTGGTTGCTCCAGTTTACCATGTGTTTTAAAGACAGACCATGGAATCCCCACAATGGAATCCATGCCAGAAAGACAACTCCACACCCACCCCCACCGCCTCATCCCTGGAGTGAGAAAACCCAGACATTTATCTGGACCTGCCACTGCCCTTGCCTGAGAAAGCACGAACCGCCGAGACAAGAGAGGAAATGCTGCAGACAATAGCAGAAGCTGCACAGTCCACACACGCTCAACTTTTCACCACACCCATCGGTGGAATTTGTTACCAGTAAACATGCATTGCTCTAAGCACCATTATTTATTACAGATGAAAGAGAAAAATCACCTGCATTTAAAGTCAGCTCAGCTCCAAATATGATACATACGAAAATTGGATAGATTTGCTTCTCTGAACTAGAAAATAGAAAGGGTAGCACTTTTCCACCTACAGATGGCTTTTTTCCAAGTACCTTGAGCACAATTTCTGTCTTGAAACTCCAAGATGGACAATAATTTCAAATCATATTATAAAGTAATGAGGGGAGGGAACATGATGGAAAACCATGAAACACTGTTTGGAAATCCTAAAATTTCTAGAAATTACATGTTGTTACAAATGAAATTTTAGTGCTTGTGATTAACCTCACTAAGCAACAAGAGACGTTTAACATCTAACCTAGGTAAAATAATATTGCAAAGAATAATAAAGAGTAAGGAAAAAGAACAACATACCAGCCATACTCCACATGCTGAAGAGGTCTGCCCTGTCTTACCCTAGCCTGTCTCCCTGTTGGTGAAGTTGCTATAACTCAGAACTTCCAGAAATCTCTCAGGATCCTCTTCCTCCCTTCCATGGTATCTCTCAACTCAGTCTGGTAGCTGTATATCTGTCTCTCTCTAGCTCCTGTCTAAGGATGAGCAGACCATTCAGTCTTCCCAGTTCTCAAACATAGTTCACGTCTGGAGTCTGTGGGGCTCCCCTGGTTTCATGCTTTGCAGCTGATGGACCAAACTAATGCTCCTCCCTATCACTCTGGAACCTGATCCATTGCCTTATGCCTTCAGTTATTTGCAAGAAAGAGTCAAAACTTGACCTTCCTACTTATTCCTTACTTAACCTCTCTGAGCTTCAGTTTTCTCATCTACAAAATGGGATAGACCTTGCCATCCAGATGGTTATTAGGTTTAGAAATGCTTCATATAAAACACTTAGAGCAAGGTTTAAAACACACTAGGTACTCCATAAGTAATGATAGTGATAAAAAATAATAATTATTATACTACATTAGAAGTAAACAATGACATATTATGAAACAAATACTAACTCTTCAAACAAAAAGTTGTTCCCATATTGCAAAATATGTATTGAGCCAATAAAATTTATAGGAGTCAGAAAATTTTTAAATTTTATATCTGATTTTACAAATATCCCATGAGGTAATATGATCAGCATTTTCCAAATGAGGAAACTGAGACATGAAAGTATTAAATAATTCACCCAAGGCTAACCAGTTGTAATGTCTTAACCCTTTTTTGAACCCAGTTCTCTCTGAGTCCATGCTCTTATTTCACCCTTCTATTCCCCTTAGATTGAGAAAGTTGCCTTTGTTTCAGTACTGGAGAAGTAGGCAAAAGCCTTCTGCTGTTGAAAGCCATCCCAATTTAGTTTGAAGTGCCCTAGAGAGAGTTTTCATAGTTCAACATCTCATTCAGTGAATCCACAATCTTTCCCCTCCAGAACCCACCCTTGTTAAAACCATGACAGGGTCACAATTGGTCTTTTGGCTCCTCCAACCTCCCTTCCTCACTGTATTTCTCTTCTCCGTCTCTACCCAAGATCCTCAGTGGACCTATGCAGAACACTAAACACCTCCAAAGTTTCCCCCCAAAGCACAAAAGTGTCCCCCAATTCTTCCTTTCCTCTAAAATGATCTCCCATCTTCCCTCATTAAAGCTCTCATAAACTCAGCATCTCTGTACTTTACCAGCTGGGAGAGAGGGAGGCAATTTAATGAAACCAATTCATCCTTAAGATTTGCTATGTGACAATGTCCCAGGCACACTTCCTTTACTTTTAAAGAAAACATTTAGCCCCAAAAGGCTAATAATTGGTCAAGTGTCCAAAAATAAAAAATTTTTTGTTTGTTTAGTTTTTAAGTAAAAGAGATCAGACAGTGTGAAAGATTTAACACAAAATGTCATTCTTCTAGGCTAATATTTCACCTTCAAATAAAAAGCTCTGACACTTCTTCACATTCTGGTTTGATCACTGTTTTCACTACTTCCCAGAACTCACACCTTCCTCCCCACCAAAGTATAACCAAAGACCAAGAATCAAAAGTTTATTTCACCACTTTTGGAAGAAGATCAAATCTTGTTTTCAACCACACCTTAGTCAATACATTCCTTTGCTGTATATTTTATCTTTTAAATGTGTTTTTATTATTTTGAAAAGAATACATGCATGTGATAAAAAAATTAAACATACAAGACAGTATACTGTAAAAAGTTATTTTCTCACCTATAATAGACCTCTTATCTTATTCCCCCAATGTAAGTACCATCACATTTTCTTATGTACCCTTCCAGATATTTATCATGAATATGTACATACATGTATGTAGTTTTTCCTAAATTGAGAAACATAAACAGTTTTTTCTTGGCTTTTTTATTTAAAAACATGTTTTATAGACCTGCATCTATAAACGATTTTATTCTTTCAATTGTTGTATATTATTCTATTCTTCAGATATACCATACTTTATTGACCAGTTTCCCTATTGATGGACATTGGGTTTGTTCTTAATATTTTCTTATTACAAACAATACTGCAATGAACATAGTTTGCATATATGTTTGTATATATTTGTGAACATATCTATAGGCTCAGATCATCATTGTTCAATAGAACAGTAAGTGTATTTTGAATTTTGATATTCTCAACTTATCCTCCCGAAGTTTTTCCAGTATACACTTCCTCCAGTGAGTGTATAAATGTGACTGCTTTTTCATACCTTCACCAACACAGTATTTACCGTAGATCTTCCTTACCTCTGGGTGTGGAACTGTTGATCATGTGCTCAGTGTGAGGAGCAACAGTGACCATAAATGTATCTTAAACAAGTTGGAATATGAAGTGGATTTGGTTAGTTTTCATTTTATAAATATTTTAACAATTAGACATTTAAATGTATCCTTCAAACTAGCATCTTGGAAAACCATTCTCTTATGCTAAGGATACTACCAATATTCCAAATATTTTTGCAGCTCTTCTTTGCGTATGGTCTCCATAGTCAGCACCACATTAATTTTTACCTCTTCAGTGGTAACAGTCAGTCTTTTAATGATAGATTTGATTTTTCTAATAACCAGAGGCTTTCACAGCCAGCCCTCTGGGAAATAAAATTGGTTATCAAGCAAGCTAAAACATTTTTGGTTAAAAATGAAGTATACCTTAAAATTGTGTGTGTGTGTGTGTGTGTGTGTGTGTGTGTGTATGTGTGTATGTGACAGAGAGAGACAGAGAGAGAGAGAAAGTGGGTCCAAAGGATGTTTCCAGTGAAGAGTTTAAATATATTTTATGCCAATATATGTGAAAAGTTTCCCAAGGTCACAGCTCTGAAGGACAATTTGCATTTGGATGCAGACATTGTGGTATGTTTGCTTTAAAAGATTATTTTATAGCTACCACTCATAAAGCTGGTGATTGTAAAACGCCTCACTCTACCTACCTTGGAGGCAGACCACACTTGTGGTGTAAATAATGGTGTCAGGTTTTAACTCACCTAAGACCACTTCTGGTCCTAACACGCCTAGACTCCACTCTGTACCCAAGTAGCCAGGACCTCTTCTATTCCCACATAACAAGTATGACTTCTAACTTACATAGAAAAATAAAAGAGAAAAGTATTCTTTTGTTTCAAAAGAATAATGATTGTTAAAGGATAAGAAGTTACTTAAAAAATAACATAGCTTAAAAGATACAAATAAGCATAATATTTGTTGGTGGACATTTTTGTTTGTTATAAGGGCTTTAAAATTAAAGAGGCAGAGGCCACGCTCTATCTTGATTCCACATCTGCAACTTGCCAAGATGACAATACCCGGGCTGCTCTGTCCCCAGCAGCCCTGCTTTGTCATGATTCAGTTCCAACTGACTTAACTGTCCCCTTTGTCACTTTCCAGTTATACTCCCCAAATCTGCTATTTGCTGTTTTAAAAGCTCCTAATCTCCTACAGCATAGTATTGTATACCTACTACCTCTATGTTTTGTCTACTCATTCCCTTCTTAATCCCATAAAAGGTGGAATTGTGGTTTCCTAAAAAAAGATTAGACTTTAAATCAGAGATAGATTCAAATCTTGGCATTTAGTTGTGACCTCGGTAAATGTAATTAACCTTCCTAAGCGTTCCCAAATTAAAAAAAAAAAATTATTGTAGGTTGTTCTAAATTATTTAATATATGTTCATTAAATATGAAAAAAATGATTATACAAGGCAAGTGTTTGAGTTTGATGTAGTTTTGTATGCTTATGATACATATATGTTTTATAAAATGGGAACATAATACAATATTTATTGTTCTGCAATTTGGTTTGTCTCCCTTTACAATGTTACCAGTAATCCAGCCTCTGTTTACACGTCTATCTACTGACATGATGGCAAAAGTAGTCCTTTTTGTCGTTGTTGCTGTTATACTGTATTGTAGTTGATATTGGAAGGTCCTTCTCCATTTTGCTTTTAAATCTTCCACCCTCCACTTGCATACATTTGCCCTACTTCTGTCCTCTAGAACAGCACAGATAATCTAATCCCCTTGCCACATGACAACCATAAGACATTAAAAGTAAGCCTTCATATCTTGCTGACTCTTTTCTTCTCCAACCTAAGCAGGCTTGGGTTTTGGGGATTTTTTTTATCCATTTCTAATCTGACATTACTTCTGGGTCCTTGGTCATCCTAACAATAGCACATGCCCACTCTTTAGCCTCTCCCAGCTCTTGAGGCCTTCTTCAGCCCCATCTCTCACCTGAAACCCTTACCTGCTCCATGCAAATTCATCTCTCTTCCCCAACTTCTACTGGACCTTACTCTGTTTTCGTTTCTCTCCTCAGCTAGACTGTAGAAGACATGTCTTATAATTCTTTTGGAACAAACCTCCTACCCACTCTTCATCTCTGCCATCATCAGCCTCACAGGAGAGTATCTCAAAGCTATCTTTAAATTAGTTTGGTTGACGTTAGCAGCTGTTTCCTCTTTTTATGTAACCAATACATTTTGTGCATTGTTTTAATCTTTAAAACATTCTCAAAAGTTAAGTAATAAATCAGAATATGTTATGGAGTGAAAAAAGAATCAAACGGAATTCCCTGGTGGTCCAGTGGTTAGGACTCTACGCTTCCATTGCAGGGGGCACGGGTTCGATTCCTGGTCAGGGAACTAAGATCCCATAAGCAAAAAAAAAAATCAGACATAAAAGAGAACTGTATTCATCATCTGTGACCATTTTTATTTTTAAGTGTGTATGTGTATAGCATAGTTGTCAAAATGATTACCCTGGAGTCAGACTGCTAAGGTTCAAATCCCAGCCACTTAAGTGTGGGACCTCTCTGTGCTTCTGCTTCTTCATCTGTAAGATGGGATAATAGTAACTACCTCATAAGGTTGTTATGAAGATTACCAGTTACCAGAGTTACTGATGATACATGTAAAGTGTCTAGATCAGAAGATGGAACAACACAAGCACTATGTTGGCTACAATCAGAATGAGGATGAGGATGATATATATGCTTGGGCAAATCACTTTTTGTCTTTCTAAATCTCAATTTCCTAACCTGTAGAATGAGAAGGAAAAGGGATAAGTGCTGACAATAGTGATAGTAATACCATGCAATCCTAGAGCCCTCGACATCTTACAAAACACTTTCATACACAGTAGTTCATTGGGAAACACTCCTTAGTATCTCCCATGCTCTCAGCGAACCTGATTTGCTGGAACAGCTGACCAATGTGCTGCAAAGTACAAATACTGACTCTGGACCCTGGCTGCCATTTAGCAGAAAGCTTCAAAGTTCCCAAATCGCTTATGCCTCCTCCAGGAGGCTTGCTGGCTTGCTATTGGTAAAATAATTTAGGCCTGTAAAGCTGGGCTCCCAAATGGCACTAAGAGACTGGGAAGAAAAAGACTGGGAAAGAATAAAACAAAGACATTCATATTTGTTGAACACCTACAATACAGATCAGTATAATGTCAGTCTCATTGAGTCCTCACTACTACTTAAGGGAAAGGTTTTATTGCTCATATTTCTGAGATAATTTCCTCATAAAGTTCAATACTAGTGCCAAGGTCATAAAGCAAACTTTCAACCAGTATTTGAATGAAAGTCTGACTGAGCCCAAAGCTTGAGCTCATGCTAAAGTTCATGCTGCCTCACTGAGACTTGCAATCTACTGGGATTGAGATATCAGGTATCATTTTAATTTTTCTGCTAAATCTCAAGCCCACTAAAAAGCTCTGCTTGATAAAGGTCCCAAGAACATGATGAGGTCAGGGAATTTATTTTATTATGAACAACTAGCCTGAAGATGGCACTGTCTTTCAATCATGACTGACCCAGTCTGGCACCCATCATGAAAGCTTCAGTGCAAAAATGGCACTGTATTTTGAAGGCACCCTGAGATACCTGTACCTTACAAATCCACCTGTTAAGTGACCAAGACAGCTATTGAGCAATGATATTTCTTCCATATTTACGGTAGAACAGAGAACAAACACATCTGAAGAATGATCACTGTATAATAAATATTGTCAGCGAATAAACTCATGACACTTTTTTTGTCCTTGTTCTTCCTCATTTATTTCCCACCAACATACTTCTTTGCTACCACGATTTGATGGGTGATAACCTGAGGGCACATGAGGGTGAAGTCAGCATAATATACACCTGCTGAAAAGTCTTGAGTCATTAGCTGGGATTTGCGGGCCTGTTCAAAAGAAGTAGCATAAAAATGAGGGAGCAATGAAGCCATGGTCTTGAAATCCCAGAGACTTCATTGTGTTTGGCAAACCCTATTAAATTAAAATACTTGGCCTTGAGTAAGCAAAATTACAATTACATGTTAAGATACATCTACCTTATCTTCATTGTCATTTTAACAGACAATTGCTATATTCCAGGCAGGGTGCACTATATATTTTGCACTTGGGCCTCACAATAATCCTATGAGGTAGGCACAATTATTTTGCCCATATTTAATGAAGAAACTGAGGCACAGAAATGTTATGTAACTTTCCCATTATCACAGAGTGAAACAATGGTAGCCTAAGGATTCATACCCCAGCAGCCTGACTCCAATGCCCACACTTTCTCAAAGTAAGTTACTGATTAGGATGGTCACATATGCCCATAAACAGGAACTGTTTAGGTTAATAGTTTTCATGAGATTTCCCAATCCACTTAATTCTGTACTAAGCACTTGGTGTGAAGAAAATGAACACAACAATCTGTATATGCTAAGAAAGCCAAAGCCACCGTGACCACATGAATTTCCTCAGTGAGGTCACTTACCTGTTGGAGTACAGACCACACTTGAGTTGGAATTACACTGATAAATTTAGTATGGTTGGAGCTACCTTGTGGTGAATATACTTAAGGGATTACATTATATTATTACTACTGCTTTTCCTCTAAGTCTCTGACAATGAGACATATAGCTGCTAGAAAGGGAAGATGAGGGGAAAACTGTCAGCCTATGGAACAACTTGTCACTGATTTGTTTCAGAGCCTAGAATGCACACACCTTCCCCTCCTCTTTTCTCCACAAAGGTCCTTCTTCCAGAAAGTTCCTCTTTCCAAAGCCAAGGACGGGTAAGGAATGAGGACAGAACAGCAGGTGCCTTGTTGTCTCAAGTGGCTTTTTGACATTGCTAAGATTTTTCAGATGGGTAGCACCCATTTAACTTGTTATGCCCCTCATAGCAATAATCTTCTTTAGGTACTTTCTGCCTGTTGAGAGGGAGTGGGGTGGGGTGAAGTAGCGAACATGCCATAATATGTCGGGCACTTCTCTCTATCTACCTCTCTCTCTCTTTCTCTCTCTCTCTCTCTCTCTCCACCCACCCTCCATCCCTGATTTTCAAGTTTAATGTGCCTCAGCCTATGTCAGACAAGGGATGACCCCATTCCAGGAGCTGATTGAAGGTGGCCATGAGATAACGACTGAAAGGCAAAGGGGAAAGAACAGCTCATGATGAGCGAGCTAGGAGACCCCACCCTGGGCAACTCTCCCCTGTGTTATAAAATGTCTGCTAAGGAGCCATGATGAATGGAAGATGGCACATCCCTAGGAGTCAGAAGGTCCGGATCTCACCCCTTGGTTTTGGGCAAACTCCTTCTCCTGTGAGGCCCCAGCTGTCTCTCTGTTATAAGGTGTCACCAGAGGATTGGGAGAAACTGATGAGATCTTATACAGGCAGAGATGCTCTCAGTCACTCTAGGGACCTGTGTCAAATGCTAGTTGTGAGTTTATTTTTCAGAGCCTGGCCTTGTCTCTCACTCTAACCAGGAGCTTGTCCCTGATCCTTGAGCCTCTCCCCAAGACCAGGAGAAGTAAAACTCTGTTACTACCTTGGGTGTGACCCTGGTCAGGCTTATTAATAAACAACACTTCCTGTTTCTCTACAGTGAGAAAGGAGGAGGGAAGCAAGGTCTGAGGAGAGTGGCAGGGGCCACACCAAGCAAGGACCTCAACAGGGACAGAAAGAACTCACTCAAGCTGAGTCAGTCCATGTTTTTTCCTGTTAAATGATTCACATGCCAAGGCAAATGGGTCTGAGATGTGCAAACTCTACTCTGCCTTTCATGAGTTTCCAAATGAGTTGGTGATTTTTGTTTTTGTTTTTCCTATTTCACTTCTCTTTCCCTGGAAATATGATTGCAGTGTTTTCCATTTCAGGTTAAAGTTCACACCCCCCCTTATTTAATACCCTGGGGAGGAGGGGTGATCATATCAAAGAAACATCGTGCTGATACTCTTGACTTTGAATCTATTTAAGTGGCCGTTTTAGATGTTATTCAGATTCCTCAAACTTCCTTGTGATTTTTGACTCAAGTAGGTTAAATTATAAATAAACAAAATTTCCTAGCATATTATATACAATGAAGTCTGAGCTCCTTAGAAATCAAGCTCTAGATATGTGAATTTTCCATGTATCTTAAAAGGCTTACTGTTGTAAACATCCTAGACTTTTTTCAATTCTTTTGAACGTGAATTCCTTTTGAAATGTATAGCATTTTTCTCCATAATAAAATTTAACTTTTTATTCATTATTAAAAGTCATCTTTACATCCTTTAAACATTGCTAGCTACCATTTCATCCTCCTCGCACATTGAAGTGAGGTCAATTTTAGTTGAGACCCTTCTTCCATGTTCTGCTTAATCTTCATGCATAGCCACAGCCATAATATCCTTTTTAGCCAAGTAATTCAGGAAGAGATGGTTTTACTATTTGGGTAATCTGGACAGTGATAACATTCCCCAGCTAAGAGCTTCCAGTAAATTCTCACTGTAGTTAGAGTATTAGCCAAACTCCTTTGCATGACCTACAGAGCTCTGTGTGGCCAAGCCCCTGCCTGTCTCTACAATCAATCTCCCCTTCATCCACCGTGATCCACACACACCCTTCCTCTCTGTTCCTCCACAGGGCCAAGTTGGCTCCAGTTCTCTGCCCTTGCCATTGCTACTTCCTGAAAGATTCTTCCCTCATCTTCATCTGACTGCCTCCTCTTGCTTAGTTTTGTCTAAGGTCAAATGTCACTTTCTCAGAGAAGCCATCACTGTGTCCCACACCAAGGAGGCTGGAACCCTTTCCTGCTTTATTTTCATCCCATCAGTTAAAGATATTGGAATGCTTTAACTTATTTTCTTATTTATTAGTTTTTATCAATATTTGTTCTCTGTCAGGTTTGTTATGTTCCGTGAGAAGAAGCCCTTTATCTGCCTTGTTCACTGCTATATCACAGTTTCCAGAACAGCTGCCAGCACATAGGAGGCACTCAATAAATACTATTGAAGGAATAAATTCTGGCTCATCTCCACACCTACTTATAGCTCATTTCCATCTATCATGGGTGTTCTGGCTGCCTTGAGTCTTGTTGCACATTGGGTAATCTGAACTGAATTATCAATTACAGTGATATCCTCAGATGGCTGTCCAAACAGTAGGAAACTATTATTGTCCAATGTCATTTGATCCAATTTTGGAAAGAGACAAGAGAGCTAAGAGAATGTTGAGGACACACTCTAATTTCTTGGGTAGGTCTTTTCAAACTTTTCCAATAAGATATAACTAATAGCTTAGAATAGTGAATAATAATATGTAGAGGAAGATCTAAACAGGAGTATAAAGTGGCTCCTAAGGACAATATATCTTTGAAGTCTCACAATTTATTTTTAAAATCTAGATGAATTTCACATTCTAATCCATTAGTATATATCTGGGTTTGATTTAATATAAAAGAAATTTCCCATCAAATTACTGAAAAAAAAAAAGTACCCTTCAAGAAGATGCGTCCTGCTTACGCTGGAAAACAATCAAGAATCCCCAAATACAAATGGTCCAAGCTGATAATCATCTATAGAAATGATTCTGGAGAAGCCCTGAAGGGAGCATAGTCCACACCCACCCCTCGCTGGCCCGCCCACCTGTCCCCACCTTTGTTCCAGAAGGCAAAAGCTCTGGAACAAAGACACCTAAGTGAACTGGGAGTTCTAGGAGATATGTTTTGAGAAGGAGGAAGGGATAAAAGTTCTATCTTTCTGCATCACTCTCTTTTCAGACATTTCTCTTAAATCATTGCACTGCTCTCTTTCTTACCATGTCCTTGGTGAGATAAGAGGTTCAAGTCCCCCTCACTCTTGAGAGGAGAGACCCTAGAGTGACCATTTAACCCAGTTTTCTCAGGACCATCCTGGTTATGATGGTTGTCCTGGCAATGTTAGTAGTGCTCCCTTTCATTTGTACAGTATACGGTCACTCTAAGGGACACCTTCCCTGCTCTTCCTTCCACTAAAAAGGACAGGAAGGAACCAAACTAAAGCAGTCATAGACAACAT
This sequence comes from Globicephala melas, assembly GCF_963455315.2. Taxonomy (NCBI): domain Eukaryota; kingdom Metazoa; phylum Chordata; class Mammalia; order Artiodactyla; family Delphinidae; genus Globicephala; species Globicephala melas. The sequence continues at coordinate 71,063,416 of NC_083319.1, read as the reverse complement.
GATGTAAATCTTTTTCCAGGCCAATGTCAGGCCACCAAGGAAAAGGAGTCCTTGTGACTCAGATCAATTGTCCCTTTTATCCATTAAGGAAATCCTGAAAGCATTTGGGGTCCAAACCCAGGTTCATAGTAATGAAATTTTTTTCTCTGATGTATTTGTGCAGTTAGGAATCTATAATCACTACTGGTTGCTCATCAAGGATTGGAAGTTCAGGATCCAGGCCATCGTGCATGCCTTACAACAATAATATTTATAAGGAGAAGACAGAAGAAGCAAACAGGATGATAAGGGTGAATTGGGTTAGTTAGTAAAAGTATTTTTAAATAAAGTAAAATGTGATGAATGGAAAGTATTCAGTCAGAGATGCTGCATGAATTTGAAAAAATCAGCCTTTCAATGACCTAGCATTTGAAGGGATGAAAGAGGAGAACCTTATCCCATGAATGTACCAGAAAACAGATTGCTAGGATAGTAGTTATGGTGGCCACTGCGGGAAGCAGAGTAGACTGATGGTCCCAGATGCTGCCCTCTGAAATTCATCACCCATTTGTGCTGAGGCCATGCTTTCTGTGGCTGCTCCCAGCCGTGACTAAGCATAGCAGGGCTGCTAAGGCAGGCCCACTCCTGGAAGATGCAGGATTCCTCTGACGGGCAGCTTTAGCTTAAGGACTCCCAATTAGCCTTGCCAAAACTTTCTCTGAATTGAAATCTTAAGGCCTTTCTTCCTTGACTTCCCTCCCTCTCTCCTTCACAGAGATCAGTCCTGCATTGTGGTCAGTCAGCCCTCCCAGTCTCTTCCAGCTCCCACTCCATTTTCTCCCACAAGGTCTCCTTCAGCAAATCTCTTGCAAATCTAATCTCATCTTAGCACCTGCTTCTCAGAGGACTGGATGGTGGGGGTGGAGATAAGAATAATCAGGGTCTGAAGTTATTCATTTGCATATCTGATGCTACATTAAAGCTAAAAGCCAATTTGAGAATTTGAAGAGATTTCATTGCTTTTCAGCAACATGGATAGTTTAGTTGATATATTTGGGCTGGAGCCCTTTTAAAATAACCACTTTTTTTTTTTTGACTTTGGAATGTCTTGCTTGTTATGTTTGTGATTATAAGGTTTGCATAATTAGAAAACATAAATCAGAAAGTTAATTCTTTGTGTCAGATATTAAATTTTTCAGCTCATAGGAATGTATTTATTATAAAAAGCAATATCTTACATATTCATATTCCTTCGAAGTCTACAAGTGTATGGAATTTTGTATCCCCAATGAGATACAGTAATGCTTGTTTAACTGAATTGAAAATTGTTTGGCATACTCTCTTACATTTAAACCTAACATATATCCTATGAGATAAGGAGGGCAGATAATATTAAAACTCACTTTTATCAAAGATGAAACTGAGGCTCAGGGGAGTTAAATAGCTACTACATGGTAAAGTCCAACCCAGAAACCAGGTATTAGTAGACAGAATTTCTGGGAATGACTGCTAAGATTCCACACCCTAATTCTTACAATGTGTGGATGTGATGAGACATTACTCATTCCCATGATTGTGCTGTGTTATATGGCATGGTTGACCTTAAAAAAAGATTATCCAGGTGGACCTAATCTAGTCACATGCACCCTTACAAACCTCTCCTGCTGATGATAAAAGAGAAATCAGAGAGATGGCAGAATGTGGAAGTCAAAGAGATTCAAAATGTGAGAAGCATTCAGTGTGCTCTTGCTTGCTTGAAGATGGCAGGGGCCATGTGGAAGGCATGAGGAGGAAATGAATTCTGCCTACAACAAGTGAGATTAGAAGGGGATCCAGCAACCTGAGCTGAAACCTTGATTTTGACCTGTGAGACTGTAAGCAGAGAACTCAGCTGAGCCACACTGTGCCCAGACTTATGACCCACAAGAACTGTGAAATAATAAATGGGCATTATTTTAAACCACTAAGTTCATAGTGATTTTTTATACAACAGAAAACTAATACATGAGTTTTCTGATTCCATATTTTATACCACCCTTACTGTTAATCAATCCTAATAGAAATAAATAATAGTAAACTGGAAAAGTACAGTACCAACCTTCTAGTTCTGCAAATTTAATTTTGATTAGAAATTTAGCTTTTTTAGATTTATTTTAAACCTGACCTCAGGTCCTTTGGTTCTGAGTCTATGGGCTTGAACTCATTTTCAAGAAGACAGAACATCCATTTCCTCATGTTGATTGTTTACTTGAAAATATTTCATGTAGATTATAAATAAAACAATCCCAAAAGAAAATATTGTAAGATCAAATTTGCTGTCATAGTTTGGGAACATATTTAAACTCTCTTTATAAAATACTGAAAATATCATGGGGATTGTTTGAACTAGTGAAGAACTATTATTTTATCTGTCCAATGTACCTCTTTCTGTAAACTTCACTCCCATCCTTTTGGAAATACTCTTCCCCCAGTCAAACCAAGTGGTTCTGAGAAAATGTCCATGTTCGTATATAACTCCATCCCCCCTGCCCCAGAGAACAGTAAATTGGTCTAGGAAGGGACAAAATCTCCCAGTTGAGGTAACAAAATCTCCCTTTTCACCAGAGAAAGTGTAATTTAATCCATCACCCATAGTAGAAGTTTCAGGATATAGAACTCAGGAAGTGTTTCAGCAGTGTTGACAGCAGTGTTTCTTGCCATGTAGAAGAAGCTGATCTCCAGTGAAAGAGAAGGGAGACATCCCAGAGAGAGAAGCAGAAGCAAGAGCTGGAGAGAGAGTCCCCAGTAGTGTTTGACCAGTTCTTTCAGTTTTTCTGGAAATCCATCTGCATCCCTGAAGTTCCCATGGTTTGATTGTTTAGTTCTTCATGGCATTCCTTGAATCAGCATTTCTCATTTTACCTAAATGAGTTCAAGATGAGTTCAGTCATCTGCAACTAAGAGAGATGTGACTCACCCAATGGAGAAATTTCATTCCATTTTTCCTTGAAAACATTTATCATCGTGTAGTGGGAAAAACTTCTAGCAAAGAAACTCATTCAAGTGTCTCCAGGATGCTGATGATTCAGCAGGGCTTACATTTTGATTCCTTTCATGTCACCAACTGCCACACTCACTTGGTTGTTTTTGCTTACCACACCAAATACTCCTTCCCAAATGCTTTGCACATATAAAAAAACTTTTAAGTTATTATTGCTGTCTTGATTATAGCAGCCTGTATTCTGTCAGTGTCACATCATAAACATTCATTAGACACGTGTCTCCCTTATCTAGTACATCTACTTTTGAATATCTTTAGCTGACACTGAACTTAAATGTTTACAGGTGTTAACATATTGCTAAAGAAATTTGGCAAGCCCACAAAGAGAGAGAGAGCATTATTCCACAGTAAAAACCTGCTTTTCTTTTCATTTTTATTCATATTCTTAAGGGAAAGATACTATAATAATTTTATGTCAAATATATATGGATAATATGAAATTATATTTTTACATTTTGACAACTGACCACTTGTAAAGAAGAGATAAGGGTGCCAAGTATAATCTCATTCATTTGTGATTGGTTGGTTTCACAAATAGAATCATAATAGGTGCTTTAGAAAACATGGAAATAATGAGAGGCATTAGTTAGATTGAACTTTGTTGAGTCCCTGCTTTTTGTGCAAGTGATTTTAAATTCTCGAAGGCCTCTTTTCTGAAATGGGGATCCATAGAGTGTTGTGGTTAAGGATGCAAACTCTAACAACAGATTTCTGGTTCAGACTTTGTCCTCACCACTCTGACCTTAAATGAGTTGTTCTGGGCCTTGGTTTTCTAGTGTATCCTAAGATAGACAGACACATGCACATATACACACATACATACATATGTATGTATATATGTACTTACATACACCAGGCATGTATAAGAATATTCAAGGCCACATTGTTTGTAATGCCAAAAAAAAATAAAATGTAAACAACTCAAATATCCACCAAGAGTAGAATAAATTATTGTAGCAATCATCCAGTGGAATATTATTCAACAGTAACAGTGAATATATCTACACACATCAATAATGATGAGTCTCAAAATAATATATTGAAAAACCAGTAAATTCTAGAAGAATCCATTCTATAGGAGTCCATTTCCATTAAGTTCTAAAACAAGAACAACTAAACCATGTATTATCTATGGATACATACAAGGATGGAAAACTAAAGAAAACAAGGTAATGGTTTACACAAAATTTAGGATAGTGGTTACTTTTAGAGGTAAGAGGGGAATGTGATTGGAGAGGGCACACAGGGACATCTAAGGACTGTTAAAGTTATATTTCTTAAACTGAGAAATGTGTATTGGGTATTAGCTTTCTAATTCTTCTACAAACTGTACATCATATATATTTTATGCGCATATATATGATAATTTCAAAACAAAAATAATGATTATAAAAACTACCACATTTTTGAGAGAACTAAATAAGATTATAGACATTTAGCAACAGTGTCTAGCATATAGTAAGCTCTCAATAAGTGATACAAGCCATAATGATGATGTTATGACATGGAGATGTTTGTACCACTTAGAAGAAGAAAATACCAAAAACTATGTCTTCATCTGTTTACACTGTTGTATTCCAAAATGCCTGAAAATCTATGTTAGAACCACAGTCCTCTTAGACAATGAAACCTGATAGCTTTCAACCTTCATTAACCCAAGGGATTGTACCAGAGAGATTCTTAGATTCTCAGCCACAGATAAGCATTCTACTTGGTTAAGTATCCGGCACCCAGTGGATATCTATACTGATGAATGTGAAGTGTTTAGTTACCTGATATCAGAGAATTAATCCCAACCTTTAAAGAAAAAAATGATAGATTAATACCTGCATCTTAGTTTAGGATCAAGTCTTGAACTTAAGCTATTCTAACTAGGGTCTAGTCACGGAATAATAGAATCATAGAATTAGTAAAAGCACCCTGACCATCATCTCATTCAATTATTTATTGTACAGCTGAAGAAGCTGAAGCTCAGGGAGGTTAGTTAACTTCTTCAAGGTCAACAATGAGTTTGTGACACAGTCAGAACTAGAACACAAGTTAGGATGGAAGCTGCAGAAAATGTTCTACCATTGGTGTTCACCAGACTAAATAGAAGGAAAGATGGGAGGAGGATGGGAATAGAAGGGAAAGTAAGTGAGATCAGAAACAGCCAGTTCCTTTCAAAGGAGCATAGGAACTAAAATCTATTGAAGCTTCTCTAGGATACAGGCCTTCACACCACTTTTGAGGTAACACCCCTGAATGAACTCCTTTTGAGCCAAATTCCTGGAAAGAAGGCAGACTCAGCCCATTCTAATAGCAGATAACATATGCAATTTCAGAGAAGTCTGGCACCTTCAAACCTACCCTTGTCTCCATCACCTGCAACAAATCCATTTGATGGGCATACAGTACAATACTTGCTCTTACTTGATTATTCTGCTCTTGAATCATGTTTATCCCTAACCAATCAACAATCTAAAGCTAGCTTTATAATTATTTTCTTCAGTAAGTACTCACAGGAAACCTATTAGAGATAAAGGCTCTGTACTGGGCACCAGAAATTTGATGAAAAGTATTTACTCATTGTGCTGCAATGAACATTGTCGAATCTAAAAAAAAAAAATGCTACTGAAGAACCTAAGGGCAGGACAGGAATAAAGACACAGAAGTAGAGGATGGATTTGAGGACACGGGGAGGGGGAAGGGTAAGCTGGGACAAAGTGAGAGAGTGGCATGGACATATATACACTACCAAATGTAAAATAGATAGCTAGTGGGAAGCAGCTGCATAGCACAGGGAGATCAGCTCAGTGCTTTGTGACCACCTAGAGGGGTGGGATGGGGAGGGTGGGAAGGAGGCTCAAGAGGAAGGGGATATGGGGATATGTGTATACATACAGCTGATTCACTTTGTTATACAGCAGAAACAAACACAACATTGTAAAGCAATTATAGACCAATAAAGATGTTAAAAAAAAAAAGTATTTACTCAAACTCCATTTACCTTGTCCAATCAGGGAGACAGTGATTTATTCAAAAGAAAAATAGACCAACCAGAAGTAACTCTGTGCAGACTAACCCCCAATCTTTATATCGTAAGGACAATTAAATAAAAGCTCATAAAGAATCTTGCTTGCTTCAGGACCTTATCAGCTTGAGCCAGCTGATAGGGAAAGTAGGTCTTATGGTTGAACTCTTGAACCAGGAAAGGATCAGTCCAAAGTTTCTGTCAGGTGACGTGACCTACCGCAGTATTCCCATTCCTTGCCTTATCTTTATGACTGATGAATGATTGCCTCTTATTTGCTCTATATGTTTGGAAAATGTGGTTAAATTGCTGAAGCTGTCCCAAGCAAGAGGTTTTCTTCTGGGACAAAAGAAAAATAATCCCCTAAATACAAGGTTTAATTAATGGAAAAGTAGCTTTTGTCTGATGTTTGATGGTTTGGGAACTTTTTTTGAAACAAGCAAAAAGACCTCAAAGCAGAAACCAGACCCTTCTCTAACTTTTATATTCTAATCTCTTGCCACTTTACAGGGCTCGTAGTAGCATACATAACATACTTTCATAACAAGAAAGTCTGACCTCATCAGTTTGCTCATTACCATTCACCAATTTAATGTTTCATTGGAAATTCCCGTTTAGGGGAAGTTTCTGAATCATAAAATAGTTCTTTTTTTGTTGTTGTTCTTTGTAAGTAAAAATCATTGACATGTAATCGAACTGCAGTGGATGATTTCTCGAAAGGAATAATTCAGTGGGCAAAGCCAAGTTTAAGCCTCCCTGATTATTAAGGGAAGCTAGATTTGAGATTGCAAAGCAGGAGTGTGACCAAACTGTGTGAGCATCCAGTGACCTCATGCACTGGTACAGCTGAACTAGCTTACACCTTCAGAGACTGACAGTGAATGGCAGAGTTAATAACTATCTATTAAATGACCAAGCAATGTGCATAGACATGTGTTCAAACAATGAGAATAATCGTCTCTCCTCAGGTGATTTATTGTCTGAAACACTGAGTTAAATGGAGCGTCCACTATATCTAAATGCACCAGTCAGTGGACAAAAACTGTTCAAAATTTCAACCTCCATTATCCATTGAGAGAGGCAGTAATTTATTCAAAACGTAGCATCAGAATAAAGTTACTTTTCAGAAATTAATCCTATTATACAGGAAACAGAGAAGGACAAACATAGAAGGTCTAAACAAGTAAATAACAGTAAATATATCTATCACAAAAGATCACAACAATGTTTTTTCATCTCAGAAATTATTCTAATTTAAAGAAAATAATTTGAAAAGACAGATATTTTCATGCAGAAAAACTAGGTTTAAGGGGTTGTCTGTTGGTTTCTTCGCTTATTTTAGTTAACTTTTTCATCGAGGGCCAGTTTATTTCTCAGACCTTGACCCAGCAATAGATTAAAGTCCATAATCAGAAAAGTGGAATGCCTTATCTAATGACACATATTCTTTCTCTGTCCTTCAAAGCACATATTGTCCCTCCAAAGGAAATTCACATGAAACTAAATGACACAGCCAATAGGTACCTCGTTTGGAGATCCCCCTGGCTTCCTGAAGACCACATCACAGCACCAGTCAGCATCCTTTATAAGAACCAGCAGATTGCATGTGTAGTTACAGTGCTGGGTAGAGGAAGTAAGGACAGGAGAAAGCAGCCTTAGGCCATCCTCCCAAGGCCCCTGATGTGGAAGGAACAATTACCTCGTACACACAAACGATCATTGTAATCCCTAGTACAAGGGTTTAGGGTGTGGGAAAGGAAACTCGGCATGGAATTTGAAAGCTAGAATTGCAAGGTGAGAGATCTGAGAGCTTCAAGAGGAGTCTGTTTTGTTTGTTTTCAGTCTAGACTGAGAGTAGAAGGACTTAGGAAATATGCTTTAGGTTAGAAGGCACCTGGGGGGTTGTTTTCTTTCTCTACTTAGAGCCCTGAGTAATAATGCACATGCCAGTGCCTGCACTCAGAGCTGACAAATGATGACAGAAATTCCCTCTTTCTTTCCACGTCCAATCAAAAATCAAGGATGACTGCCACTACCTTCTTAGGACCTCCTCCACTTCTTATGTCTCCCACACTACTTATATCTTCATTATTTCAGATGTCTCAAAATTTCTCACCTGGACTAGAGCAATCATCTCCTAACTACTCTCCCCGCTGCCAGCCCCTGATCTGTTTTCCACACTGATTTCTACAGAACAAGTTTGACCATAGGACTGACCAGTTTAAAATTTTTTAGTACCTTCCAATAGCCTTCAGGTTAAAATCCAAGCTATCCTAGAACAGGCTTTGATAAGGCAATCACCTTGACTCATATCCTGTCTTTGCTACTTACCAACTTAGGAAAGTTTCTTAACCTCTTTGATCCTGAATATCTTCATCTATAAAACGGTATAACAATAGTCCTTCTCCATAGGTTTGCTGTGAAGTTTCAATGAGATACTTCTTTGAAAGAGCTTAGCACTGTGCCTAGTTTTCAGTAACTTTTGACTATTAGCGCTATTATGGTTTCGCCAACTTACTGTTAGCTATGAAAGCCCTTCCACAACTTGGCCCACTCTCCCTCTGCAGTTATCTGTCTTGCTACTAGCCCATCAATAATCACAGGTCTTATGAAGTACCTACTGTGTGCCAGTCCTCAATGCCAAAGAATTTACATATATTCTTTAACCATTAGCAATTCTATAAGATCAGTACTAGCTTCCTCATTTTACAGATAAGAAAACTGAGACACAAAAAATAGTTAAGCAACTTGGCCAAAGTAATCCAGCTAATAAGTGGTGAAGCCCATAGTTGAAATCAAAGCCCATCATACTCCAACTCTGTTTTTTCATGACTAACTATGTTGCCTTTACCGTACTTTATTTCCCAAAAAATTATGCAACAGTATTTCTGGTCCCTATATGCTTTTCCAGAACCTTGCTACTTCTCCATTAAGAGGTAGAATCTGTGTCCCCTCCACTTGAACCTGGGCAGGACATTTTGACTGCCTCAACTAATTGAGTCTGACATAAGTCAGGCTATGTAATTTCTGAGGCTAGGTCATAGACTGCCTTCTATCTGGCAGTCTCTTTTGGAGTATGCACTATTAGAGGCCTAAGCTTCCATGTAAGTTCAGCTCCCTGAAGCTGCCATGCCTGAGACACCACGTGAAGAGATCACGTAAAGACAGAAATGCTTGAAAAGCCCCAGTTGTTCAGTCATACTTGAAGCAGGCCCAGCAGTCACTGCATAGAATATAAAGGGGCTGTCCCCACCAAGCCCTGACCAAATTACAGATCTGTGAACTAAATAAATGATCATGATTATTTAAGCCACTAAGTTTGGGAATGTTTTGTTATGCACCAATAAAAAACCAGATCACCCACAGAAACCTCCAGCACTGTTTAATCACTTTCATTTCCCCTGACAACACACCTCCCATGGCCTTCAAATATGCAGCTACCTCTGCCTACAAATCACCACCAGCCCCTAATGCCCCAGCCAGCACCAATACCCTCACTTAGAGAGTTATTTTGCTTTCAAGGGTCACTGTAGGTAATTTTTGTTGTAGTTTTAGTCATCTTTAATCATTGTTGTAGTTTTAGTCATCTTTCCCCAAATCTGGGAGCGTGTGGTTAAGGACCCAAACTTCAAGTCAAAGTGTCTCGGCTTAATTTTTTTTTTTTTTTTTTTTTTTTTTTTTTTACCGCTTCCAGGTTGTAGGTCTTAATCTCTTCAACCTCGGTTTCTCCAAAAGGGAGTAATAGCCAAACCCCTATCTTGGTATTGTAGGGGTTCATTTATAGCTCCGAGCAAAGTTCCTGGTATTTAATTAGAGTTCAGTACATATTGCTGTTATTACTGCACTAATTATATTTCATTGCAATTATCTATTTCTTTCTCTGTTTCCTCTTCCGAACAATAACAGTGTATCCTCATGCTTGCCACCTGGGATATGCAAAAAAACTATTTTTATTAATTGAATAAATGTATGAACAAATGAACAAACAAATGGATGAATGAATGAATGAATGAATGAATAAGTATGTATAACCTAGCCTCCCTTTCAACTCTTTTTGTCCAGCATGTAGGAGAGGAAAGATGATAGAGATCTCCAGTCCTATGGGAAGCAGTCATAGTGTGCTGGCTGCATGCTTTTCTTCAGGTCCAATTCTTCTCTCTTTTCCTAGTGGTGCTGTAGTACCACAGCCATGCAGAGAGCATGCTCACTTGGTCAAGTGAAACTTTTTACTCCTGAAAATCCAAACCAGGTGGCAGGACTGTAAGGAAAGCCAGTGCCAAAATCTCAGATGGCCTCCAACTACAGATTCTCTTTCCTCTTCTAACCATTTTATAGCATGCCATCCAGATACCTGACCTTGCCAAGTAAAACCAGTTAATCTTTTACAATGTCAGTCCCTTTTATGGACTCCACGATATGCCAATGCCATGTGGTGGCAATGCTGTGGAAGGGACTCTGCTCTTCCTGACAAGCAGGTTTGTGCTGCACTAAGCAGATAATTCACCTCTTGCCTTGTGCGTGATATTTCCCCACTGATTTCTACTCAACAGAGAGAAGTTGAGAGAAATTACTAAACAGCAACACAAACTTGATTAATAAGATGAGATATTCTACACTTAATTTTCATTTTCACCATAGAATTTATATATATACATATTTATACCTAAAATTCTCATTGTAACAGCTAAAAAAAATCTAGATATGCTGGCTGAGTTCCAATAACTGCCATTGGAACTCAGTGCTATCTAAGGATATCAATGTCATTCCAGTGCATCTCAATTTTAATACCCCAAAAACCGCAAAGCACCAGTGAGTCCTTCAGTATGCCCTCTTGCCTCAGCATAAAAGAAAAAGTTTAAATAATTTTTTAAATGAGTAAAATCCAGGGTGCTGGCTCTCTATAGTTCTAAATTGCTTTAAAAGTGAATGTGGAGTTTATCTTATTATTGTAGATTCTATGCTGCTTATGAGTTTAATCATTTCTGCATTCTTTCTCTGGAAGGAGCAATTCGAAGGCTGCATAATGCTGAGGGTTAGAAAGATTTTTGAGGCGTGGCACCATCTTCTCTGATTGGGCAGCAGATCTCGAACGATGTGGGCCTTTTGCCGTTGACTCACCAGAGGGCAGCAGCTTTGCAGCTTGATGTCAGCAGGCAAGAATGTCAGCTACTTCTCTCTGCCAGCCGCTCCCCGCAGCCCCCAGCAGTAGCCCAGAATTAAGCAAAGCTGTTTGGGTTAGCCTCTGACCAGCCTCCAGGGCTTCTCGCTGCCCTGGTTACCATGCTCCAGCAAAGAAAATCCCCACCAGATCTCCGCAGGGGAACGCTAAACTCTTCCAGCTATGTGTCTCTGGGGATACCAATATAATTGCCCAGTTAAGGTTTGGATTCTGGGGAGACCGAGTATGGTTTTCCAGGCACCCCTCTTTAACACACACACACACACACACACACACACACACACACACACAACACACAAGTTTTCTCTAGAAGGGAAACACCAAAATGCAGAAAGAAACCTGTAGACAGGCACTAGAAAAATTTCTAGATTCTAGATGGATTGTGTGCCATTTGTACTCCTCACATTTAATCTACCTCAATTTTCCGCACATTTCTGACTGTTCCAGCTGAAGCCTCAGATGAGAGCTAGAACTATCCCTGCAGCCCTTTCTATCCTAACTTTCCATGATGCCAAGAAAATAGACCACTAGGAGCTTTCTGAGAGGATTGGCTTTCTGGTGCTCATGAGGCAGAGTTGCCTGCCCCCCAGTAGCTAGTCTCTGAGTACCTATTTTTATTTGTTACATAGTTTCACATCTCCTCTCCCACCATCTTTCCACTGAGCAGAAAAGAGAGTCTTAGTTGTCAGTTAATTAAAATGTTCATATTTGTTTTACCTTTTAGATGATTCTTGTAGTTTTAGGCAACTGAAAGTTTACACAGATGGTAGCTTATATACCTAGTTAAGATAATCATTGCCAAGGTCAAGCAACCAATTAAACCAGTACAGTTAAGCCAAGGTGAAATTGATGAATCACAGAAACTTAGTGTCTCCTAATTCAACTTGCTAAAATATGGGGACCCCAGATTTGAGGCTGTTTGATTCGCTTGTTACACTAAGACCTGAGTCAGAAATGCTCTCTGTGGTCTTGTCCTCATTCCATTTCTCTATCCTGATGGATGACACCAGCCTCAACTCCCTATTCTGTTTGAATGTCCTCCAGGATCCTCTAGTTTGGTTACTGTAGTGGGCTAAATCATGATCCCTAAAAAGAAATGTCCATGTCCTAATCCCCAGAACCTGGGAATATGAGCTTATTTGGGAAAAGTTAAGATATGGAGATGAGATCATCCTGGGTGATCCAGGTGGTCCTTAATCCAATGACAACTATCCTTGTAAGAAACATATGGAGGAGAGACACAGGGAGATGAGGACAGGTCCTATAAAGATGGAGGCAGAGGTGGAGTGATGCAGCCACAAGCCAAGAAACTCCTGGAGCCACAAGAAGCTGGAAGAGGCGAGGAATGGATTCTCCTCTAGAGCCTCTGCTGGCAGCACAGCCCCTGCCGACATCTTTGATTTCAGAATTTTTGCCTCCAGGACTATGAATACATTTCTGTTGTCTTAAAGGAGACAAGTTTGTGGTAATTTGTTACAGCAGCCATAGAAAACATTTACAAATGCAAATGCCTTATAGGAACCATACAAGTAATGAAATGAGCAAGCAGTCTAGATAGGGAAATTCTAGTTTTAGCAGCCCATAGAACTTTCATCTCAAAGCAGGGAAACAACAGAGAGTGCAAGCAGTCTATAGCAAGAGTGAGAACAAACATCCTAGCCGAAAGAAGTACACATCACTCAGACCCATCCAGTTGGTACTGTGTGAAAACGAGCCCAGTATGGCCAGATCTTCCCATTTTTATTGCATTTTTATTTTCAACCTCCTGCATTTTAAGTGTTGGTTCAAAAATCAAACAGGCTAACTGCACTCTGTTGGCCCAACCAAATATGCTTGAGGTCTGAATTATGACCACAAGTGGCCAGTTGCAGCCTCTGGAGCCACTGACCCTTCTAACAGTATTTAAGGCATGTGCCACAGACCATTCACAACAGAACTAAGAACAGGACCTTTTTTCCCTCCTACTTAACCCTGTCTGCCAGCCTAGGCCACCTACATTCGAAATCTCTCCCACCCTTGATATAGGCAGAGAAATTTTTGGACCCTTGATCATTTAGAATCTAGAAGGGGTGTGTGTGTGTGTGTGTGTGTGTGTGTGTGTGTGTGTGTGTGTGTGAGAGAGAGAGAGAGAGAGAGATTTGAAGAGGATTAGGGGTAGAGACTCTGCAATACAATGTGTGATTACTTTTTTTTCTATTGGAGTATAGTTGCTTTACAATGTTGTGTTAGTTTCTACTGTACAGCAAAGTGGATCAGCTATATGTATACACATATCAGTCTTTTTTGGATTTCACCACAAAGCATTGAGTAGAGTTCCCTGTGCTATACAGTAGAGAACGACTGCATGATTACTTTAGGAGGAAAAATAAAAGAAAAAAATTATTCATCAGAGGGAATTAAAAATCAAAAGCCATTTTTGGTGGTTATTTTATCACAGAGCATTAAAATATATTTTACTAAAAGGATTGGTATTTAAGTCAGATAAAACATAAGATAAAACTGAGATATAATTTAATATTGACACAGCCTCTGTATTTAGTTTGTTAAAAGTTGCTACTTCTATGATCATTTATCACATCTTAGAGCTACCTACTTCCTAATTCCAGACAGTAAGTGTCCTCTGGAACACTACAAAGTAAGACATAACTAGATTGAATTTTTCAGTCTGACTATGAAGATAGTTATGAGCTTTGGAAGCACTACAAAAATGAAAGTAATGCAAAAATTTATATTGTAACTCTCGTTGAGTCTGCAGTGAGGAAAGAGTTGTGATCAGTTTTCAAAATGACCCCTGTGTTTTCATGGAAATACTCTGAAAATAAGCAGGGGAAATTTTTGAAGGGTCCCTCTAAAAGGTAGAGGAATTTAAGATTTTCAGGAATGGATAGAGAAATGAGTCTCCTTATCGGTGGACAAGGATCCTTAGTCAAAGTTAAGGATACAAAGAACTCTAACAACACAATAAGAAGAAGACAAACAACCCAATTTTAAAATGAGCAAAAGATTTAAATGGACATTTCACAAAACAAGATGTATATAAATGGCCTACAAGCATGTGAAAATGTTCTTAATATCATTAGTCGTTAGGGAAATGCAAATCAAACCCATAATGAGGTATCACTTCACACCCACTAGGATCATGTCTCAAAAGACAGACACTGCCAAGTAATGATAAGGATGCTAAGAAGCTGGAAACCTCATATATTGTTGGTGAGGATGTAAAATGATACAGCCACCTTGGAAAACAATTTGATAGTTTCTTAAAGTTAAATATTGATTTTCCATTCAACACAACAATTCTACTCCTAGGTGTCTACCCAAGCAAAATGAAACACTTTCACACAAAGACTTGAACATGAATGTTCAAAACAGCTTCGTTAATAATAGCCAAAATGCAGAAACAACCAAAATGTCCATGTACTGGTGAATGGATAGACAAAATGTGGTATATCCATACAATAGCATGTTATTCAGCCGTAAAAAAGAATGAAGTCCATCTGAAATATGTGATAACATTTATAAAGCTAAAAAACATTATACTAAGTGAAAAAAGCGGGACACAGAACACTGCATATTATATGATTCCACTTATAGGAAATGTCCAAAAGAGGTAAAGCCTTAAAAACAGACATTAGTGGTTGCCTGGGGCTGGGGTGGGAATGAGGATTAACTAAATGGACATGAGGATGAAAATGTTCTAAAACTATTGTGGAAATTGTTACACTAGTTGTTTTTTTTAAACAACTTTATTGAAGTATAACTTATATACCATGAATTCAGCCATTTTAAGTGCACAATCCAATGCTTTCTAATAAAAAAATTTTTTTAAATTAAAAAAAAAGCTAGAGAATCATTAAAAGAATAAAACATGACATATAAAACATTTTCTCTCCTTTATCTCATTACCCAATCTATCAACAAACTCATCAATTTCTCCTACCAAACACCTCCTTTTTTTAAATATTTAAGGGCATAATACATGTAGTTCAAAATATATGTACAAAATGCAACACAGTGGAAATTTTTTCTTCTGTTCTCCCTCAGCCACCCAATGTCTCTCCCTGGAAGCAATCAACATTATCAGTTTCTTGTGTATCATTCTAGAGACAGTTTATACATCTTCAGAAATATATATATGTGTGTGTATATTCTACCTCCCAATGCGCACACACACACACACACACACACACACCTACTTTTTTTTTTTTTTTTTTTTTTGTGGTACGCGGGCCTCTCACTGTTGTGGCCTCTCCCGTTGCGGAGCACAGGCTCCGGATGCGCAGGCCCAGTGGCCATGGCTCACGGGCCCAGCCGCTCCGCGGCATGTGGGATCTTCCTGGACCAGGGCACGAACCCGTGTCCCCTGCATCGGCAGGCAGACTCCCAACCACTGCGCCATCAGGGAAGCCCATACCCCTACCTTTTATTCCACAACTTGTAGTATTCTGCACATTTCTTTTTTTACTTAATAATCAATACCATATTAAAATCTAAGTATCACTCAAGTCTTTTCCCTCTTTACTATCCCACTACCAGGAAACTGGGTTGGACCCTCAGTACCTCTTGCCTGGACCATTATATTGGGTTGGCCAAAAAGTTCGTTTCGGTTTTCTGTAAGATGTTACAGAAACACCTGAACAAACTTTTTGGCCAACCCAGTATTTCATCTAATTTGAGATTCTGTCAGTTATAAGACACATTGGTATTCGGGAGCCATTAAGAGAGAAAATAATACTGCCAATTAAATTATGACATACTGTTGATTGTAAGATGCATCCCAATTTCAGAAAATATGTTTAAAGTACATATATATGCATCTAGAAACAATAAAATTTGATATAACATCCTCCCAACCAGTTCTCCAACATCATACCTGGCTCCCTTTCAACTCATAGTCTCTAGATAAACAACAAGGATTTATTATATGGCACAGAGAACTATATTCAATATCTTGTAATAAACTATAATGGAAAATATAAATATTTTCCATATTTATATTTCCCCCAAAAAATATAAATATATACTTATATATGTGTATAGCTGAATCACTTTGCTGTACACCTGAAACTAACACCATATGGTAAATCAATTATACTTCAATTTTTTTTAAATGATCAATTTATAGTCTCCTTTCAGAGTGATCTTTCTAAGCTCTAGGTTTAATCTTTTCACTCCTTTATCAAAAATTCTTTATGGTCTTCCATGGCTACAGGATGAAGTTCAAGTATCTTAGTGTGACTTACAAGACCCTTTCGTTTTCTGGCCTCATTTCTCTCCACTATTCTATGCTCTAGACATGCCCAACTATTGACTCTTCCTCAAAAACGTAGTGCTCTTTCAAAACCTTGTGCTTTTGTATGTGTTGTTCGCCCCGCCTGGATTACGCTTGACCCTCTTTCCTCCTAGCTAAATACCATGTGTCCTCCAAGACTCATCTCTGGGAAAACTGCCATGAACTTCCCCAGCTCAGTTAAATGTTCTTTCTGTGATGCCACCCTCTGTGCTTAATTCCATCAAAAGCACTTTCTGCCCAGTATTAGGCTTCATTGTTTCCTTGTCTGTCTTCACTATTCTTGTTTTTCTCAAGTCACAAGGGATTGCCACAGTGCCTAGTCCATGGTAAGCATTTAACACATATTTATTGAATAGTTGTGTACTTTGGCCCCTGGATAATCATCACATCTGCAATAATGAAGGTGTGGTCAGCTCAATATAGGGGAAAGTACACTGGGTCTGAAGTCAGAAAATGCCAGTTATGGGTTGTGACACTTCTAACTCTCTGATCTTAGCTTGGTCAGTTAATGTTTCCAAGGCTTGGTTTCCTCATCTAAAAACATGAACACTATTAGCTGCCTAGAAGGACTGCTGAAGGGATTAAATGAAGGTAGCATCTGAAGGCACTGGCACAGAGATGGTGCTCTCAACATAGCAACTTTCATTAGAGTGACTGGAACAGTCCATGCTATTGAACAGATATGATATACCCTGAGGGACTTCCCTGGTAGTCCAGTGGGTAAGACTCCACACTCCCAATGCAGGGGACCCGGCTTCGATTCCCTGGTTGGGGTACTGGATCCCGCATGTATGCTGCAACTAAGAGTCCACATGCTGCAACTAAGAAGCCCACATGCCGCAACTAAAGATCCCGCATGCTGCAATGAAGGTCCCATGTGCCGCAACTAAGACCTGGCACAGCCAAAATAAATAAATTAATTAATTAATATTAAATATATATATAACCTGAAAGCAAACACACCACTAACGTGTTGTAATACTGCATGGACTTTTATCATTACCTCCAAACCCTGTAGGTAATTACCTTTAATAGTTTCTTTTAGATCCTTCCCATGTTTTATTTTTAACACAAGTACAAGCACTTATAACTACATATTATATGCCCTTCTTTTTGACACAAAACGGACCATGTTTTTAATATATGTGTATATATACACATACACACACACACACACACACACACACATACACGCTGTTCTGAATGTTGCTTTTTTCACTCAATAACTAAAGGGGCATTTTGACCTTCTAAGTTTGCCCAGAAGAATTCCAATCAAGTAGACAAGTATGTTGAAAAAGGGACTTTACTAATTCCTCACATCACAATTCTGAACTATAATCAAAAGATTAAAGCTTTGACTCACAACCTCAACTCCTTCTAAAGGGAACCACAAAGAGACTGCATGACTAAAACAGTGAAGGACCGACCACGGGCAAAGAAATCGCAACCAGGCTGAAAGATCTGCAAAGGTTTCAGTATTTTGCCTGGAAGTCAGAAGAAATCTGCAAACAGCAGACTAGTAAGTCTTCAGCACTATTGTGTCCTACTGGTTTTTCATCAATGACTGATATGTTCCCTACAGAGCCTTCCATTTTAAATGAAAAGGTTACTTTCAGAATTGCAAAAATGTTCCATTTTAGGGCCGTGGCTCAGATACAGAGCAAGATCTGCATTTTTTTAAGGCTAAGTCTGTTTAGAAATCGAGAGCTGGTAGTATAAGGAGGTAGTTCGGGCTTTATAACTAGTTCTTTCAGGAGGTTTGTTCATCACATAAATGATAAGGTTATAAGTACAAGGTTATTAAAAGTTTGCCAAATGTGGATATTAGAATAATAGACCATTTCGTTGGCAAGTTTAATTGCGGCCCGGATTACCCACGTCCTCTCTCCTTTTCTCTGATTTTTTTCTCAGGCATCCATCACCTGAGTTGGTGACCTGAAGTCCTTAAACTCTCATATGAATGGCCCCAGTTTAATCACTGTGCTGTCCACTCCCAAGTCCCTGTCTGCCCACTGCCATTACTGAAGCTATCCACATGGGCAAGAAAACAGAGATGTCCAATGAGTCAGTCAGTAGAAACAGCAGATTCACCATCTCATGCCCAGTAAATTACTGTCACTCTGACCCCAGCTGTCATGTATACACAATGCAGAAAATTTAGCAGGAAGATTAAGAATGAGCTGGGGAAGAGCACAGAAACTCCTGATGGTCTTAGATGGGGCTGGGAGCACAAGATTGTGTCTGACCACATAAGCCAAGAGAAGTGGAAGCCTGAGTCAGTTCTCTACACTGTACCAGCCACAAACACTGCCAACCCAGCAGGCAAAGAAAAATAAATTCAGGGAGCTATGGGAGCCAGCAAGCAAAGGCACAGAATCTAACAAGGGGGCAGGGCAAGTAGGGAGGGTTATTAGAGCAATCAGGTAAAGCCCATTAACAGCCGATTTCTCAACAAACCATAAAGATACTGATGCAGTATATTTACTATTTGGTGCTTGAGCCAGAATAGTAGAATAGTCTGATGAATGAGCTAGAGATGGCCAGATGGAGAAGGGCAGAGGTCACAAAACACAGAAAAACTTTAAGGCTCTAAGTCTTGAAATAACAGGGCATTTTAATAACTCCAGATAGTTCCCTGTGAATGGATGGAAGAAGGGGGAGACAGGGCCAGCATCATGGTGAGAGATGAGATGAGACTGGAGAAATGGCCAGAGGCAGATGATGAAGGATCATGTGAGGTCACACTAAAGATCTTGGATTTCAACCTGAAGGCATGACTGTGAACCACTGCAGGATTTTAAACAGGGAATAACAAGATCAGATTTAAGTTTTGGGAAAGTCAGTCATAGCATGTAGATCATGGATTTGAGTGCTGCTTCCATAGCACCCACTATACTATATTGTAATAGGCATTCATCTGTCTCCACACTAGTCTGTAACCTCAATAAGAGCAGAAAGCATGTCTGCTTTCTCATTATTACATCTCCAGTACCTAGCATAATGCCTAGCACACAGTTAGCTATGGATGGATGGATGGAAGGATGGAAGGATGGATGGATGGATGGATGGACGGATGGTGGGTTCTAATCTCATTCATCTTTTTTAAAAAAAATTGAAGTATAGTTGATTTACAATGTTGTGTTAATTTCTGCTGTACAGCAAAGTGATTCAGTTATATATACACATTCTTGTTTTATGTATATTCTTTTCCATTATGGTTTGTCACGAGATATTGAATAGAGTTCACTGTGCTATACAGTAGGACCTTGTTGTCTATCCATTCTATATATAATAGTTTGCACGGCTAACCCCAACTTCCCACTCCATCCCTCCCCCCTCCCCCTCCCCCTTGGCAAGCACAAGTCTGTTCTCTATGTCTGTGAGTCCATTTCTATTTCATAGATAAGTTCATTTGTGATTTCTTCCTGTCGTCCCACCTGTCATGTCTGCAGATTGAAGAGTCCTAAGTCTGATGAGGCATGCTCATAATCATCTTTTTTTAAAATTTTCCCTTCAGATCTTACCTTTATCTAAACTATCCTGTAAGAAGCTTACAAAGGCCAAAACCATACAGTATTCTAGGGACAAACATAAGCTTCCTACCATTATACAAATGAAGGGTAATATATTTTTGTCTAATTTTCAGAATTTTTCCAGTGATGATCATGATTTTGTTGGCTTTTGAAGTAAAAGCAATAGATCAAATCAGAGTCTTTACAATGACCACTCAGTCTCCTTTTCATAAACAAGAGCTCAAAGCCCAGTGCAGTTTCCCCTGCCAAGTGTCTCTTTTCTTAATTGTGATCATGGCCACCTACCACTCTCTGCAAGGGTTTCTTCCAACCCTGGTTACCCTGGTCCTGTTCAACAAGTTATGGTGTATCTGGAAGAAAAAAAAAAAAAAACTGGAAACAACTGATTCTCTTTTTGTTTTCCCTAAATTAGTCATTTTCCATTTTGCCATCTAATTTCCACTGTCAAGGTTTAGTAATTATTATTATACTTGTAGAGTGCTAGATTTATATGAGGCACTGTTCTAAGTGATTCTCATTATATACATATACTCATTTAATCCTCACAAAATCCCTATGACATCCATATCAATATTATCCCTGTTTTACAAATGAAGAAACTTGAGGCACAGGGAAATTGAGTTGTTTGTCAATAACACGTATTCCAAAACTGATATATGACAGAGTAGATATTTGAACCTATGCAATCTGACTCTAACGTAGAGCCGGTGTTTGGTGGAGAAGGAGGGATAGAGAAAAGACAAAGAGTTTTATCTGAACCCGTCCACTATTAGCAGAGACTCTGGGTGAATTTGCTGAGTCTCAGTTTTGACATCTGTACTGTGAAGATAGTAATAGATACCTCACGGTTTGTTGAGAGTAATAAATATAACCATGCATGTAAAATATCTGGATGATGGAAAGTGCTTAACAAATGTCATTTCTCTCTTGCCTCCACCCGGTTAGTTCTGTCTTTAGGTTATCACAACCATTTGAAAGCCACTGTTAGAAACCATACAGTTTATTTCCCAGCCCTGTCCTGTACCAGCTGTATGAACTGAAGCCCCCATTTCCTTTACTTTAACCTGGTAATCATAAAACCCATTGTAAGATTAAATGAGATCATGTTCGAAAGGCAATTAACACAGTGCCTGGCATATGGTAAATGCTCAGTAAATGATAGCAGCTATAATGATGGTGATGATAAGCAACAGGAGGGGATTAGTAAGAATTATGGTGATGATATTTCCAGCTCAATTTTCTCTCTTCACAAAAAAAAAAACCACAAAAAAACAAACCTGCCATCTGCTCTCCAGGACTATAAGAAATAGAAAATCTTGACTCTTTTACTTCCTTGAGGTAGAGAAATTAATTGAGTCCCCAGAGACTATCCTCAAGCACAACTGTCTCAACCTTCTAGTGCCTAAAATCATTTGGGACATTTATTAAAATTTCAGATAGCAGGGAGCCACCCAGTAATTCTGGTCAATAGGAAAGTCATGGGGTCCCAAGACCCAGAGACCTACACTTTGAACCAGCTCTCAAGTGACTTTGAGTTGGTAGCCCTGGGATCACACTAAAAAACACCATCCTGGGGGCTTCCCTGGTGGCGCAGTGGTTGAGAGTCCGCCTGCCGATGCAGGGGACACGGGTTCGTGCCCTGGTCCGGGAAGATCCCACATGCCGCGGAGCGGCTGGGCCCGTGAGCCATGGCCGCTGAGCCTGCGCGTCCGGAGCCTGTGTTCCGCAACGGGAGAGGCCACAACAGTGAGAGGCCCGCGTACCACAAAAAAGTAAATAAAACAAAAAAAACACCATCCTGGGATTAAATCAGCATATTTATTGCCTTGAACCAAGATTATTTCTAAGAATCTAAGTGAAATTTTTAATGAGATTTAAGATTGGTTGTTACTTTAAGGGGATTATTTATTGGGAAATATTTATCACTGGTTGCCAACTCAAAGTATTTGTTCAAATATCTCACAGTTTTATTCTTGAGAATAAAATAAATAACAAGACACTCCTTTGATAAATATATATGTGTACATATATATATACACATAGATTGCTATATATACATATGTAAGCATCGATGTCAGCAGTTTGAAATACCCTTAAAGGAACTTGCAGTCTACTTTCACGATCTCATACAGCCTAGTCATAAATTTCAGTCCCTGCTAGTCAGATGGTGTCATCAAATATTTATCTATTGTTACTTGAAGGATAATGAATTTGTGTTTCCTGTAACTCTGAAAGGGTTAGCCGTGTTTTATTCAAACTATATTACTCACACACTCATCAAGAATGTTTTGATGCACTTCTCAAAGTTCACCCAGTGAACATTTCCAGTACTAGTAAAGAAAAGTTATGCATGGATAGTGCCCCCTTATAGATTAAGAAACTGAGAGGGGAGAGTTTACATTTTCACAGACCACAGAGAAAGGCAACATGATAATTTAACTGTCATCAAACTGATTCTGTGCTCAAGTCACTAGAGCATGTCTGCCATCACCTAATTTGGTCAGCCTTGGTTGGCTTTGGAGAAAAAGAATTTTCAAAGAAAAAAAATAACATTTTCATAATATTTTACTTATGGCCTTTGTTACAGCTTCCACAGTATTATTAAGAAGTTAAATCTAAAATTCTTCCAGAGACAGAATTAAGCTCGCAACCCAGTGAAGCAGATAAATTCATCTTTACCGATCTTAAAAAAATTTTTTGAGACATTTGATATTTTTAGATGTCTCTGACCAAGTGTTAAGTAAACTAAAAACTAAAGGAAAATTGCAAGTGGTTCTTAATATTGTATAAATCAAGTAACTTGAAGATAATGAGCAACTCACCTTTTACAAGGTTTTTTAGTATTTTTCTAACATCTGTTATGTAAAGAATTGTATCAGGTGAACATCACCAATTAGATCTTCTCTTCAAGATCAAATACTTTAAATCCATTTTTTGTAATGTTTGGAAGGAACGTGTTTTAATTGAATCATTTACAAATTTAAAAAATTAACCATTAGCTCAATCTAATACCAAATTTAGAGAAAAAAATTAAAAAGCTTAATTTGTGATTTCATAACCCATTAAAATTTGGTCCAAAAACTATTCTAGGTTTTATTACATAGTTAATGTCTTAGTCCTACTACTGAATGTTTTTAATATTATCATTTGAAATTAGAGATTAAAATGGTTCATTTCATCTTGCTACTCATCCTGTGCCTTTTAAAGGTAGAGCTATTTGGCTGGAAAAAAAGGAGGGGGTGTTTTTAAGGACTGATGGGCCATCATAAATTAGAATCCTGAGAGATCTTTGCAGATCTTACACTGAGTTGACAGTGTAAGAAACAGGTGCCTGTTAGGTTTCTCTTTGCTTTGACAAGCAGGTGTGTGGTTTGCTGCTTTTGCTGATCCATCCAGACACTCAAGTTCAGACAAAGGCAATCCAAAGTTTCTGTCATTTTTGTTTATTTTACTTAAGTAACTCTTATGAACTCCACCCAGGCTTGGGAGTCTGCTTGCCCAGGGATAATTTTACTAGGTACATTCTGTGGTATTTCAAACTTCAGAAGCATGACTTTGTAGAGTTGGCTGATACTCTTTTATAGAACCTGGCCTCGTCTCTCGAAACCTCCTGGAAGGCAATACCAGTGTAACCTATGTCTATTCAAAGTAGATGTTTAAGGGAGAGTAAGTCTCCAGTTTAGTGCATTTAAATTAACCTACTACTCTTACTCATTCTTAGACATATTCAGAAAACCATGTTTTGCTCTCAGCCACAATTTGTATTGAACTGAGTCACATGGTGAGCTGCAGGAGAACGTGTGTAAAATATATAGAATGCTGGTTCTTAGTCTAAGGTCTGTGGACCTTCTGATTGTCTGTGAAAATTGTGTGTGTGTGTGTGTGCGTACAGTTGTGCATTTTCCTGAGTAGAAGTACCATAGTTGTCCAAAAATTCTCAATGCAGCAACTGATTCCAAAAGGTAAAAAAACATTGACATGGAGAGAATAATAAATGACTACTTGTCTTTGCTTTACTATCAAGTATAATAAAACATTGCAACATTGGCTTCTTATGACCTTTCATAATCACAACAAAGGCTGATTCTTAGGTCTTTTTTCCTCTCCTCAAGGTTACTGTGAGCCTTTCTGCAGGAGGTATTGCTCAGTGTGCCAGGCCCTTGAAAGCTATCTGGCAAGTCAGTTTTAGGGGCAATCAGAGCATTGGTGGCATACCAGACGATTTTAGAAGGCACCGGCATGACATTTAGATAAATTCAGCTAGTAATAGATATCTCCCTTGACATTCTTTTTTAGTTCTTCCGGTTATGGCAAAGAAATAGTACCAGTTGGCATAGGGATTATTTTACCACTTCAGGAACCCTCCCTAGTGTCTCCTTTCAACAGAAATAGCAGGCCTCCAGCTCAGTCTTCACAGGAAACTATATCTGGCAAGAATTTAATAACATTACTCAGTTCATGGTATTTCTTTTTATGATTATCTTCTATTTAAGGCAAATAATACTGGTTTTCAATTTTAGTTAATAAGAAAGTTTATTTTTAAATAGATGTATTTAATATTAAAAAGAAGGAACAACTTAAAGAAAAATATTTTTATTAGTATAGATGACACAAGGATATGACAAAATCATAAAACTGGGATGTAAATAATAGAAATTTGAGAAATACCAGACTAAACAATTGCTAATCAAGTCATGCTTTTATTTTTAGAGAGATTGACAATCTTTTAGAAAATTGAATCTATTTAGAATAAATCTTATAACCAGCAATAGCAATTTCTAGTAAGCATTTCTGAAAAATAAGTAAAAATTGTTAGAGATGCCTTTAACATTAATTACCTAGGATGCTTTTAAATGCTTGTAATAGAAAACATGACTAAAAGTATCTTCAACAATAAGGACTGATTTCTAATGGTTCCAGCATAGATTCAGTCAGTGACTCAGTGACATCAAGGATCGAGGTTCTTGCCATATTTTCCTCTGCCATTCTTAGCATGTCAGTTTTGTCCTCATATTCATTTTCTCATGATCTCAAGAGAGCTTCCATGGCACCAGTCATCGTCCAACAATGACCAGATTCAGGAAAGTATGAACCTTTTGTCCATTTGCAGAGCAAAGGAAACCTAAAAGTTCCATTACTTGCCTTCACATTTCTCAAGCAAGATTGCCCCTGTATAAAATCAAACATTAGCAAGAAGAAAAGGAATTACACCAGGATTGCCTTAACCTAATCCTCATTCACCCACTGAGGCTAAGGAGGTATCAATAAAGAACATGGGCCTAATAACTGAACAGTATTGGGGTTCTCTTGGCAAGGAATTATGAGGGGAATGTCTGTTGGGTATTCAATCCACATTGTTTGCCATGAGCTTGCATTAACACAAGACTTTAACAAGTTGGGACACGCAGAAAGTCTAAGGATTAATATTGGAGAAAACTCTTATTTCAGTGTCACAAGTAATAGAAACCTGGGCCAAATAGACAAAATACACACAGAAGATGGAAGCTAACAGTTTTTTTTTAAGGGTCCAAATAGAGTAAACTCTCAAAAAAATTTTATCTCAGGGGTTTAAAAAACATTGATTGGTTGATAATCCTTCTCCCCTATTCTACCTGCCTCAGCTACTGTGAGCAGGAAAGGCCTGCAAGGGCAATCTCAGACCAATTTTAAAACTGGTTGTTGTTATTGTTTTTAAGAATTTGTTATTTTTAAAAAGCTGCAGAGTAGACATCATGGGGAGAAAAAAGAGAACATTATTGGGCTTCGTTAGACATTTTTATTTTTTTAGATTTTAACTTACATGTGGAATATGTGGAGGGGCACCTTTATCTCACCTGTGTATAGGTCTTGTCTGTGTTTTAATCTGGCCCTGACAGATAGCTTTAGCTCCAGTAAATGAGATGGTCTATAAACCTCTCTCGAGTTACTAGTGTTATAAATGCTTTCTAAGCATAATTCTTGGCTTTATTCCCCAGTCCAGAATGAATGGAATCAAATAAATGACTGAATTTGGATCTGGTCGCAGACATGAGGAGACAGGAAATGGCCATTCAACAAATATTGAAATATTGATTGAGCACCAAAAGGGTGCCAAGTTCTTTGTATTTATTTTGATTTTCATCCCAACAATAACTCTATAATACAGACATTTTTAACTCCAATTTTCAAGATATAAAATTAAGGGCCAAATAAAGGGAGTGATTTCTTAGAGTTTACAAAACTGGTAAATACGGAACAAAGATCTGAACTTGGGTCTTTCTGATCCCAAATCCCGTGTTCTTTGCGTTGAACTCTCCCGCCTCCTGAGGGTCTTCACAACCAAATACCGAAGGACAAAATCAAGAGGTTATGAAATGAGATCAAAGGTACAAGCTAAGATGTGGAAGAACAGAAAAACAAGAGTCAATACCAAATCTAGGCACAAACAGATATTTCACAACTACTATGTGCCGAGTGTAGAATAGAAAAGACGTTGGTATACCTGTCTAGACAGGATGGACAAGGGGAAGTAGGTCAAGAATCAATAGTGACTCCAAGATATGTGCTCTGAGATCTAAAGGGAGGGGCTTTTTATATGTTCCTTGGTGTGGGGTTAGAACAGGGAGTAGGTATGGCTGGGACTTGGGGATAAACAGGCACACCTGGGCAATAGGAATGCAATTGGCTGGGTGGGGCTAGGGAAAACAAACTTGACGGTAAGTTTGCCTTTTCACAGCTAGGTGAGTTTTCCCTTACCTTATGCTTACCTGGATCTGGGGGCAAATTCTAGCTACCTAACTCTTAATTAACTGACAGACCTTTTCTCCTTGATCATAGCCCAAATAGTTCCATATTTTACATACGGGTAGAAGTTATTTTTATCTTGAATTTTAGTAACCAGAGTTTATTGGGGATTATTAAAGCTCTAATAGTGTTACCTTATTTGAGTTCCCTATGAAAAAATAATTGCTCAATTAGCATTTCTTCTGTTTCCATTCCAAAAAAGCTGGGCTATTGTCACCTGAGTTGTCATCTAGGTGTAGTGTTATCTTAGATATCTATCACTTGAAGGTTAAATACCATTATTATGTTTGTTGGCCCAGATGATATACCACACAGTTTCAGCTGTATGACTCATCTTGTGGAAAAGAATGTAATTTCTTTTAGTGTATCAACTCTAACCTGCCAATCTTCATAATGGCCTGCATATTTTTAACCAGGCCTTCTCATACTTACCAGTGCTACCAAGAAGACGTGGCAGTTGTCTGTATTTATCCAAATCTAAAGAATAACAATGTTAGTGCTGAGACATATTTTCAACTTGAGCTTACCAAGAGCCCATTTTAATTTCAACCCAAATCTGAATATACAACACAAAGTTGGGAAAATCCTGGAAGGCCAAACCATGCAACAGAATTTCCTGAGCCATAAAACCAATACTATACCCCTCCCCACCCCCTTTCTCTGAGAGTACAGAAAATGTAAACTACTCCATGTGCTATTAGACAAAGTTCAAAAGGTACGTTGATCAGTTCAATCCTAATGGTCCCAGGAAAGTACACATAAACTCATTTTATTAAATAAGTATTATTTACTAAGCATCCCATGCCTCCAAAAACATTGAACTCATTTTTTCTAAATGTATTTTTCTGTATTTAAGCATACTTTGGAATTAGCCTGTAAAATTTACTGATGGTAGATTGCATTGCTTCTTTTGCAAAGGTAATATGAGTATTGTCTGCCTGACCTGGGAACAGCTCTATTGTGAAATAGCCAAAAAGCTCTGAAGCTGGAGTCAGAAGGAATCTTAAGTTCAAATTCTGACTCAACCATTTGATTCTACATTACTTTAGGCAAATTACATAGCCTCCCTAAATCTCTTCATCTAAAACATAGGGATAATAAATTTTACTTTAACAAGTGGTTGGTTTGAATCCCATGAGATGATGCAAATAAGTACTTATAACAGTGCATGACTCTGAAGGAGCTATAAAGAAGTGGTTACTTAAATTTAAAAAGCAATAGACTCGGTCAAGAGTCAGAAAAAGAGTCAGAAAGGGAATGTACTTAAGATGTAGAGTGACTATTTGATTATTGAGAAAAAATTGAAGGTTTGGATATTTTGAAAATTCCATGTAAAATATACAGCAACCACCCTCCAAATACCAATGACCTCCATATCTAAATTTTCAGCCTTGGCCTCTCCTCCAAGCTTTAGACTCTGGTATCCAACTCCCCACAGGACTGGTCCATCTCAACATGTCCAAAACTGAACTCAGCATCTTATCCTTCAAAACTATTGCTATTTCTTAGCTTAGTGGAGTGTGCCCATAATTCACTCAGTCACAAAATTCAGAAATTTGGATGTCGTCCTAGAATCTTCCATCTCTCATATTCCACCCCAAACATCTAAATCAGGCCAATAGATCTGTGGTTCTTAAACCCGGCAGAGCTTCAGAACTAGGGTGCTTTGTATAAATACGAAGCCCTGCCCCAGAGATTCTGATTCAGAAGGCCTGAGGTATGCTGTGGGAATCTACTTTCAAAAATAAATATACAGAACTTCCACAAAGAATCTGATACTCATCGAGATTTGGAAGCCGCTGTTGGAGTATACCTTCCTACCCGATCTTGTGTGTGTATCTTCCTCTCCATCCCTACTGCAGCTCCCTTACTTTAGATGCTCATAGCTCTCTTGAATACTAAAAGTCACTCCATTAGTGGTCACTGTGCATCCAGTCCCCCTAACCCCCACTGCATTTAATCTTCTAGTGCTGCCAGATCTATTTATCTGAATCCAAGCTTTAGAGAAAAACACATCTAAATTCAAATCCCTGCTTTGCTAATTACATGCCTATAACCTTGAGCAAATTACTTCGTCTAAGACTCAGTTTTCTCATCAGGAAAATGAAGATGATATTAATACCTATTAAATGAGATTTGGATGGATAGTATATGTAAATATCTTAATATAAGTACAGGGACTGGCATATAGCAAGCTCTTAGAATTAT
The DNA here is from genome assembly GCF_963455315.2 of Globicephala melas. Classification (NCBI taxonomy): domain Eukaryota; kingdom Metazoa; phylum Chordata; class Mammalia; order Artiodactyla; family Delphinidae; genus Globicephala; species Globicephala melas. The sequence continues at coordinate 71,034,388 of NC_083319.1, read as the reverse complement.
TAAGCTAATATAGTTGTTGTTTTTGCTATTATGACACAAATCTATGTAATTCCTGTTTCATGTTCTCCTCCTGCTCCTAGCCTCCTTTTCAGTGAACAAATCCTAAGTTAGGCCTTCTATATCACAATTGCCTTTCTCCAACCTGGACCTCTAATAATCACCAGTCATGAAACATCCTCTGATATGGCATTTGTCCTTCCAGATTTCTTCCCCTGACTCACACCTGAGGCCTGCCCAGATTATACAGCTCAGCCAAGTGGAAATTTCTAGTTTGTGTGATTTGGTTCTTCCACTGCCCAGGTCTGACTTATCCAACTACCACCTAACCAGAGTTGGGTGTTCTGACTCTAAATAAAGTTAATAAACACAGTTCTTCTCTATATGTTTTGTATAGGGCCCAATTTACCACAGATATATGGTATACAGTACATAATTATACTCTCCTCCCTAAACATAAAGTTCTTGCCTTAGCCAATACATAAAGTTTAAGCTCAGATAGAAGTAAAGAAAAGTAGACGCTCAGGTAAGCTCAGGTAGAAGTAAAGGGAACCAGTCTGAAGAGATGTCATTTTCTGGAGGTGGGCAAGTCTGGTGGTCAGATCAGCTAGAGTGCCAAAATTCTTTATCAGGGGGTGAAACAACCTGATTCCAGAAAGCCTGTGGCTGGGGGTATTTGAAGGGCTGTGGGAGGCAGAATGAAGGCCTCGGGAAAAGAGGTTAGCAGGACACAGCAACAACAACGAGGAGGAGGGTGCTAGCTAACTTTTTCTGAGTATTCATCACAGATCGGGCGCTGTGTTAATTCTTTTACAAACATTTTCTCTAATTGTTACATCAACCCTTCAAGCGGTTGAGTACCAGATGGAAAAACTGAGTCTCGGGGGGGTTAAGAGACTTGCCCAAGATTACAGGGCTAGTAAACAAACCCACTCCCCTCAACCCGATTCCCCCACAGGGCCTAACCATAAGAGCACTAAAAGGGGGGATTTCAGCTCACTGAGCACAGCATGTCCCAGGGGCTCTCTTGAAGCAATTTGCATACTGCACTCAGAAGAGCAGTTAGTTCCTGTTTCTTTAATCCCCAGGATCCCTCTCCCTTGGGCTGGTCGGACAGGACTGAGCCTGCTGGTTGCAGGTAAGGCTGGAGCAGAGAGGGACTTGGGTGATTCAAGTGCCACTAGGTTGGCAATACAGTTGCAGATACTGGCCTAGACAACACTATTCTCTTAAATCACATAAGAATTCAATCATAGATCCACTAGACTCTGCCCATCACAGAAAAGTAAATAACCTCCCCGAGAATTAATTTTGGGGAATTAATCCAAAATGTTCAAGACACGTGGCCTCAGTAGTTATAATAAAAAAAAAAAAAAACCTAACAGCATAGGAATGAATAAGTAATTTTTGGCTCAAACTTACAAAAGCAGTCATTAAAACGTACATGACAAATTGTGCGTGACAACTTTGAAACAACACAAAATAGACTTTGACAAGCTAAAATTTAAAAAGGAGTCAAAATTATATCTACCATATGGACATAATTATGTTTTTGTTCAAAGCATAGAGAACAACAACAAGAATAATGCACCACAGTGTGAATGGGGGTTGACTCTAGTTGGTGGAAGCAGAATTTATACTGTTTATTTTTCTTCTTATTGACATTTTATGATATTTTTAATGAGCATAGGTTAATTTTCAATGCAAAAACATAAATAAGCTTTGTTTTTTTTAAAATAAAAAGAACTAGCCTCCTGGAAAGTCCTAGTGCATTTTGGAATTGTTTCTGAGTCTGGCTCAGCCCACCTCCTATTTTCTTCATCGTGCAGCCATGATCCCATGACCCAACAGCCTGGTGGCCTGTGGTAATCAGAGCTGTTAAGTAACTTCCCTGAAATTTTGAGGGTTTTGCCATTTTCCCCACTACCTTATAAAGAGTCTTCAACAGGTTTTTGGCTTCATAAACTATCAGAAATCCATTCTTCCTCCCAGCAGTCCATTTTATTAGAATGATGTGGTGAAACACAGGACCACACAAGCAAGGGCTGGTTTTAATTGTTAACCATTCCCCATTGTGTTTGGTTTCTTTCTGCTCCCTGATGGGCTCCACTAGAACTCTTCTGTAAACTTCTGTTCCTTAAGGACTCCCAATCCAAATAGGGCCGCCTGCGCCCCTCCTCCACATTGTATCCTGAGCAGAGGTAGCCAGGTCACAACCTTGCATCAACCGATGATGTTTCAGAATCCTTACCTAAGAAGGAAGTGGATGCTAGGTGATCATGGTGAACACAAAAATATCAAAGGATCCTTGTTACTGTCTTCCAGTGATGAGTACATTTTCAAGTTCTATTCCAAATACCTTGGCAGCCATTTTACTCCAGGGAGCCAGAGAGGGGAAAGTCTGTTCTTGCATCATTACCAACAGCTTGGGGAAAACCCAGTCCTTTCACATACAAACAGGGCTGGCTGCATTTGATTGCACAGAGCCAGCCAAATTGGGACTTCTTAACAGCTCATGCCTCTGACAGTTACTCAGCACCACCTCTGAGATTTAGTAGAGAGAAAAAAACACTCCAACAGGCCCCTTTCACACATGGAAGTGTGAAGTACACGTGGTTTTCTGTACCTCCTATCAGCCTTGCTTTGGTGAAGAAGAAGATTCAGTCAAATTCATTTCCATAAAGCAATGCTGCTCTATATGACTCTACAGAAACCACATTAAAGGTATCGAGTGAGGGCTATCTGTATTACTAGAAAGACACTTTGACAAACAGTAGATTTTCAGAGTGTGATAAATGCAATACAAGGCTAGATGAACCCAAGAAGATTAAGAAGAAAAAAAGCTGTAACAGTAGAGGAAGGAGAGGGGCATCTAAGGGAAAACGTAGATCTAGAGATGATAAAGAAAGGAGTGGGAAAAAAAAAATAGGGCAAATTTCCATTCTGAAGAAGAAAAAGCACCCACTTTTTACCTCACTTTGGGTCTGCATCTGAGAGTATAAACGGCATTGAGGAGCCCCGAATCTTCCAACAGGACTAAATTCAGTTTTCCACAAGTAGTTTCCTCACCCAGTGCAGGAACCTTCACACCTTCTTTCAGCCTTCCTCTCTTCCACCCACCGATGAAATTAAATGATCTCCAATATTTACATTTTGCATTTACTTCTTTTTAATTTTGACAAAATGAATTAGAACTGAGGAAATTAAAAATGAAATCTGATACAAGGTCAATTGAAGACGTATTTTGCAGAGATTGACAACCACGTTGGTGGTAGTTGCCCCTGCCTCCTCAGTAAGGTTTGCATGATTGTGGCCTTTTCCAGCTCTCACCAGGGAGCCAAACAAACTCAGTAAAAATCAGCACCATTTATTAACACTCTTATTTTACCAGACTATGAGGTAGCCCAAAAGAAGAGTATACATGGCTCCTTCCCTTAAAGAACTGAGAATCTCAAAACTCTGCATACATAAGCCCCAGCTAAGATTTTAAAGGATCTCAGAGCTGGTTTACAGTAAGAAAATGCATATTCATCTGATAATGAAGAAAATATGGAAGGAAGGTTAGTTGTAAGGAAACCCTTCAGATACTCCAAAATTTTCTGGTACAAAATGTAATCTATGGGAGCTTGTTAGAAATGTAAAATCTTGGACCCTGCCCCAGATCTCCTGAATCAGAATTAGCATTTTAACAAGATCCCCAGTATAGATACGTGTTTGTTAAAGTCTGAGAGGCACTTCCCTAAGACTTCTCAAGCCCCTTTACACCCCCTGTTCAAATTGAACACAATATGGCTTAAAATAGGTAAGAAAACATAGAGGCAGGTGTAGAGGCAAGATCAACTGTTGGGTTTTTTGTTTTTGTTTTTTTCCAAAAAAAATGAGGCATTTCAGAAAGTGCAACAAAATTAATCAAACAAGTACAGGAAGAGGGCAAACAAGGGTTTCAGTTACTGATAAGCTTGATATGAGTCAATTGACTATGGCTACCAAACAAGAAAAAAAAATTGAAAAGCAAGCAAATACAAAAGCTAAAAACTGCATTAATAGAAGCATGGTATCTGGATCAGGAAGATGACTGCCCTACTCTACCTTACACTGGTCAAGTCTTATCTTAAGTGCATTCAGTTCAAGATATTGCAGTTAAGAAAAATAGAGACAAACAAGAACATGTTCACTTGAGAAAAACCATGATAGTGAAATTAAAACCCTGACCTGGGGGAAAAATTGTTGAAGGAATTGGAGTTGGTAAATTCATTTAAGAAAGGTTTTGATGAAAATAAAAAGCTTAAAAATATGGAGGAAAATCATGTGGGGAAAAAACACTTGGTCTGTGGACAAGCATTTGAGAACCATTGGTTAAGATACCTGAGGACAATTCAAACCCCGGAAATTTGTCATTTAGGACATTATTGGATCTCCAAAGCATCTTCTGGAAAAACCAACAATGCAGAGAAGCAGGTATCATTCTCCTCAAATTACAGGAGAGCATGATCAATGATGGAGCCTGGTCTAGAACAAGGGTTTCTGAGCCTTTGTCCAATGTGCTTTCATTACCCAGCCTGCTATGAAATTCCTACCTTGGTAATCATTACAGAAGTAAAGGAAGTAAAAGTGACCCCAAAAATTTATTTTGATTTTTTCTTCTACCCTATGATCCAAATACAGTTGCCACTAGCCTCAAGTGCAATAGTGTACCGACACATGGCTAGTGGAACTGAGAAACTGAAATTTTATTTTTGTTTAACTTAAGTTAATTGAAAAAATAAGTATAATTATTTTATATTAAACTAATATTTAATTCAGTTATTGGAAAACTTTAAGCATGTTTGAGGCATTTTGGATATATAAATTTAGTTTTTCAATATTATGAAATCTAAATATTATTTTCAAGGACAATTTAATATCCTAATTGACATGTTCTGTATGTAGGTGGAAAATATGCCCCAGAGAGCAAATATGTACATGAAAGGAGATGCAAAACATTTCAGTATTTTACATATTTATTATATGTTAAAATGTTTTAGATATGTTGAATTAAACAAAATATATTATTAAAATTAATTTCACCTCTTTCCTTTTACTTTTTTTTTTTTTTTTTTTGGTGGTACGCGGGCCTCTGGCCTCTCCCATTGCAGAGCACAGGCTCCAGATGCGCAGGCTCAGTGGCCATAGCTCACGGGCCCAGCCGCTCTGCGGCATGTGGGATCTTCCCGGACCGGGGCACAAACCCGTGTCCTCTGCATCGGCAGGCAGACTCTCAACCACTGCGCCACCAAGGAAGCCCGTTCCTTTTACTTTTATAATGTCTTTATTAAAAACTTATAATGATCTGTGTGGCTCATGTTATATTTCTATTAGACATCCCTGTTCTATGTCATTCTGAAAAAGTTTGAAAAGGAACTCAAACCTCTTTCTCCAAGCTGAGGCTGCCAGTAGTTCACTTTTCTATCAAACATGCCTGACTTAAGAAGGAAAGATGCAAACTCTGCTGAGAAGAGCAAGATCTCCAGCATTGCTCCCTCATCACCCCTCCAAGTATTGCAGGGGTTTTAGTAGACCCCTTAGGAATGCATAGTTCCCCTGCTGTAAGACACTCTCAGACAGCGAAATCGGACATTTCTGGAAGGTATTAAATACAGGGAGAAATCCCTTCTCATTCCTGCACCTTTATTTCAGGTGAGTGGTGATCCCTTAGGTGGTTCACCTCTTTTGCTGTTGCCCTGTCTCCCCTTGGGTGTGACCGATCATAGAGGAGACCATTACCCTGTTCCATCCTCTGCAGGGGAAGCAGTAAAAATCAAGCTACATACACTTCAATGCCAGGAATGAAGTTTCAGAGAGCCTGGTTCTTCCCATCTTCTCCAGACTAAGCCCAAAAGCTCACAATTGGGAATTGTGGTTTGAGAAATAAGCTTGGAATACATCATTCCTTTCCTCTTCTTCTCTACCTGGCTATCTCCTGTTCATCCCAGTAAATTCTTCTTCTTTCAGTAAACATTTCCAAATCCCAACTGCTAAATTTCAGTATCCTTTCCTCTATTTCCATCATACCCTGTGACTCCTTCTTTCATATTTATCACCATTGTCCACGTCAAAGATTTCCTAGAATCTCCTGAGGTGTATTTCCTCATCATTGCCTGACATTCTTAAGGTAAAGGCCAAAATGCCAAGGACGTCCTGACTTTTGAGAGAATCTGACTAGTTTACGGGCCTGAGGGTAAGCAAGGTGATGGCCTAGAGTATTTAACAGTGCTTCCCAATCCTCACATGCCAATTTCATGTTTTTTTACCATACCTGAGTTCCTCCAGAATTCTTATTAATATATCTTTCAATAGCTCATATTTTTCATTTAAATGTATTTAAAGAAGAAACTTTACATCACTGTCTAAATGGAAAACTAATATTTTTATATGCATTAAAAGAACAATCAGGGGCTTCCCTGGTGGCGCAGTGGTTAAGAATCCGCCTGCCAATGCAGGGGACACGGGTTCGACCCCTGGTCCACAAAGATCCCACATGCTGCAGAGCAACTAAGCCCATGTGCCACAACTACTGAGCTTGTGCTCTAGAGCCCACGAGCCACAAATATTGAGCCCGTGTGCCACGACTACTGAAGCCCATGTACCTAGAGCCCGTGCTCTGCAAGAAGAGAAGCTACTGCAATGAGAAGCCCGTGCACTGCAACGAAGACCCAACACAGCCCAAAATAAATAAATAAATAAATTTTTTTTAAGTACAAGCAGTCAAAATAAACATTTATCTACTACCACCTAAAATCCTCTCTTCTACCACCAGTGGTATACCCATTACATACAGGAATAATGGTCTAGAACATCATTGGCAGAACAGATGGAAATCTAAAGTGTGGACGTGAACTTCCGAAAATTTCATGGCAAACTAATTTGGCTTAGCAAACCAGGTTTTTCAGAATGAAGACTTTCTCTGAACCACGATCCATGATATGAAGATCCCCTCTCTGGACTCAGAGCCAAGCACAGGATGAGGAATAGGGAAGTACAGGAACCCAGTAAAGTCTAAGAAAAGCAAAACTCATTCTCCAACCCATTCCACTCCCAGCCTCTAGCTCCCAGCAGCGGCATCTCAGTGAGCAGCATACTGAGAGTATTGGCATGGACAAAGATTTTAACAGGGAGGCAACAGGAAGCAAATAGCTGAAGTCTGAAGTTTACTTCGCATGTGCTATGTATCCCAAAGTGGCCGATGGGTCCCTCAAGTGCTTCTCTACCTCCTCCGTCAAAGCCTTTATTTAGTGATAGTTTCATAATCCCCCTTAAAGCAGGTTCTGTGGATAAAATAAATTCAGCTTGACTTTTTCTTCTAAGTCCTCTTTCTTATTTGGGAATTACTATTTTTAGCAGCACAATTTAGTTTCTCTTTATTCATGCATATGAAATGAAATAAAACTCATCCCTTTGGAAAATGATCTTAAAATTCTAGGACCTCAGATTTTATTAAAATCCCCCAGGTGCATATAATGACTTTAGATGTAGACTACACCATAGTCTTCTGTACATGATCTTATTTCAACCAACTCTCAAATAGGAAAAACAAAACAAAACACTGGTATTAAAAAAAAATTAAATTAAATAAACATGGATTTTGCATAATATATCCATAGGGATTTAGACAATTAGGATGGCAAAGAAAAAGTTTCTGGTAGCTAAATGGATAAGAAACAAGCAGTTTCCTTCACACCAAGTAAAACTAAGAGTGCTGCAAAGAGGTTATTTTAAAGGCAGATTTCCACGAATTGTCAATCACTCTTGGTTAACAGAAAATTACACCCATATGTTCTTAGAAATCTCTCAGTTCCCTCCTTACTGTGTAGTGCTTTGGTGGTAATGTTCCTCTTTGAGGTGGTGTTTGTTAAATACATGTGGCTTGATGTGAAAATGCTAGGGGATTTTTGCATACTTTCCTAGCCTAGATGCACATATGCTCTTAGAAATATTTTGCAGAGATAAATAATGGTTTAACACATGTTCTACATAATCTTTTTTTGCATATAAAAATAATATTTATTAACTTAGGTTGTACTATATATTTAGTCAAACCAAGAGATTAACACAAAAACAAGTAAAATCTTTAGACTCCATTCAGCTTGAATTTCATATTCTGGATAGGACAGGAGACCGTCTTTTGCTTAAAACAAAACAAGAAAGCAAAATAGCTTCAATGACATTTTGTAGGAGAGAGCAGACCTGTGGGGAGCCAAGGCTGAGCCAACCAGGCACTGTGGCTAATCTAACGAATTTGCTGCCCATGTGAGAGCCACCCTGCTCAGCCCCAATGCTGACTTCTTTGCTATTAAGGATAGGATCCTTGTTATAAAAGTTCAAACAAATTTCCAAAGCCCTCACGTCTTCCTTGAGGTGGCAGATGCACCGCTGGTTTGCAGTACAGGTGGTCCGGGAGCTGAAATCACTCTGTTGTAGCCTTTTGTGCTTTGGCAGCATTTTCCAAAATTTTCCTTTTCCACTGTTCATAATCCTGTGTCAGATCTTCATCTTTCTGCGGTTTATGTGGGATCTCTACTACATTCTCTATTTCCGTCGCTGAAGGTTCAACCACTGTCTTCTTTTTCTTCCACGGTGGAGTAGCTGAATCTCCAGGCTCTCTGTCGATCTGCTGCCCAATCTTCTCTAACTGTTTACAGAGTCGATCAAACATGGCTTTTTTTACACCGGATGTGACTGCCATTTTATTTTTGTCCACCTTTAGCTTTAGAATCTTGCATGCTGAAAGTAGTGCAGCAGTGGTGAAAAGCGGCCTGGATAAGTCAAGATCCATGTGCTGTGTTTGTGGAAGACTGGACTCATAGCTTTGCAGTACCTTTGAAGCCATGTTCACTGCTTTTGTACAGCTAAACTGTACAGCTAGGTCTCTTATTCCAATATTCAAGTTCAGGCCCAGTAAACACTCAAAAGATTTAAGACAACTCTGATACATCTTCTTGTTCAAACCAGAAAGTTTAATTAAATAAGCCCTGTCCAAGGGGCACTTCATGCAGGAAGCTCAGCACCTCCAGCTCGGCAATGCCCAGGCGCGGGGCTAAACGCCAGATCAGACCAGGCTCCATGGCGCGGACAAAGACTACCTACATAATCTTTTTGAATAGTGGAAATATTGCTCTAAAAATTAATAGCTCTTTGGAGGGAAAGGATTATTTTCTTGGTAGAAGAAACTATATATTGACAATAGCTCTTTTCAACATGTATAACTATTCCCTTTTTACTATTTTGCCTGAAACATCTGACAAATATTGCTTTTCTAGGACCCTTTATAAAGTATGAAGGCAATATCAGTTGCCAGAATTTCTATCCCAGAAATTAATAAGCAGAGAAAATAATATTTTAATTAATGGTAGGACCAGTACAAAAATATAACAATTTTTACTATGCACAGAAAAGGAATGATCTATACTATTATTAACTTTTAATGTTAATTGTACTATATTAACATGAACTTTCACATTCTTGCTTTCTACCCTCAGAGACTTTCATATTCATTATCTCCTTTCAGTTTCTATGAAATAAGACAGCAATATTACCCTGAATTTAACTATGAATAAGTGGAAGTCTAGAGAAGTTAAATACTTTTCCCCAAGTTACAAAGCAAGGTAGTAGTTAACTAGGACAAATTCTACCACTTTATCTTATGGTCAAATGAAATTATCAAACTATGGTGCATCTTCATACTGTGTATCAACCTTACAAGTTAGAGTGTCTCCTGCTCCTGCCATTTTTCTTCTTTGGAACCTTATGTATCACTTGAACACAGTCCCAAGAAAACCTCACTAATACTATATTACCTAATAGCATTTATTCAAGCTATGCTGTAAATGATCACCGTGTTGGGCAGTACTTTGAGGGAGATATCATTATTCCCATTTGACTGATGACAAAGCTGAGGCTCAGAGAGCTTAAGTCACGTGTGCACGGTCAGACAGGCAAGAATGGTTAGAGAAGAAATGGAATCTGGCTCCAGCAAACTGCAGAGCCAGCATCTTTGTTCCTCTCCAAGACTCCTCAAGTGAGGTCATGGAACTCCAGAGTCATTCTCCAGCAAATGGAATTGTTCAAATATAGACAGGCTAAGAAACTGACCGAAGCTGGTCTTTATACAAGCTAGAAAATTACTTCGGTGAGTCAAATGAATTGTTATATTACAAAAAGATTATCCAAAAGAATACATCAAGCATTAATTAATGTCTCATAATGTCTTATAAAGAAAAATATTAGCAAGTTATCATTAACCTCAGAGGTAATCTGAAAAGACCCAAAGTTATCCACAGTGATCACTGTGGTGCAGATCTCCTGAAGACTAATGATCCAAATCCAATTCTATTTGGGCAGGAATGTGCCTTTGTATACATATGTGGTTCCCAATCTGCTCTACTTCTGGGGACTCTGCTCTATTCCTCCCTCTGACTGTTGGACACTATGGCATCACCTCTCCAACTGATGTACAGTGACAGATCATCCCTCTGTCTAATCCCACTCCTATTTGGAATCACACATTCCCTGGATTAGAAAGCATTGTTTAATACTTCGGAGCAGCAAACAATATCAAATTGCATCTGAGAATAAAAAAGTAAGTAAGCAATACTGATTAGAAATAATCATTCTCTTTTGCAACACCTAGCCCATAATTGGTGTTCAGTTAAGTATCTGTGAAGCTGAACCCAATAATATCAAAACAGTTCAAGAGGAAGCTTACCCCAGGGAAGAGAGCCATATGTAAGATCCACAATGGATCATTGAAAATTCGGTGTACTTATGCTTAGAACCATAGAAATGGAGGAAGATTTAGAGACAGTTATATCACGTGAACAACTAAGGCCCAAAGAGATAGACCCAAGGTCACAAAGGTAATTAGTGGCAAAAGTGGGCCATGAACCAACAAGTCTTGGTCACATGCTCTTTCTAAAAACATTGTCATGTAGAAATGTATTTTTAAAATAAACTCAATTGTACTCTCAAATATGTGGTTACTGCAAAGCAGATCTCTAAGTACATGTATGTTTATCACATGCAGATAATTTTTAAATGCTGGATATTCCTAAGCCTGACCTGAGTCAAGAGACCTGGGTTCAAGTCTCAATTTTTTTTTTTTTTTTTTTTTTTTTTTGCGGTACGTGGGCCTCTCACTGTTGTGGCCTCTCCCGTTGCGGAGCACAGGCTCCGGACGCGCAGGCTCAGCGGCCATGGCTCACGGGCCCAGCCACTCTGCGGCATGTGGGATTTTCCTGGACCGGGGCACGAACCCGCGTCACCTGCATCGGCAGGCGGACTCTCAACCACTGTGCCACCAGGGAAGACCAAGTCTCAATTTTTAACTAGCCCCTTGATAGCAAGTCACTTTGCCATGCTGGATATTGGTCTCCTGAACTGTAAAATGAAGATGCCAGATGTAACTGTTAGGTTACAACTGACCAAAAAAAAAAAAAAAAAAATCAAACTGACTTAAGCAGAAAATTCAAACTGACTTATGTCCAGAAGTAGACATGCTTCAGATGGGTCTTAAACCAAGGATTGCATCATGTCACCGGGATCTAATCTTCTCCTATCTGCCTGCTATGTTCCTTTATATTGGCTGTGCTTTTAGGCTCCATGTGTCACAAGATGGCTGCCAGCTACTCTAGGCCTGTCTCCTCTACAAGTCCTCTGAGTTAGGTAAAATCAACAACTACACTGGACAAAATGCCTTTAAGATCACTAACATTTGCATTGATTTCTGGTTCTATGAGATCCTATTAATGTCTATCTCAGATTATAAGAATATAGGAACTGTTTGGAGGAATGTTAGTAGCTCTCTGTACCCCCAAAGGAAGAAATCTGTTACATTTCCACTGCCATGGCCATGATGTAACACACACTTCATGGTGTGCCTCACACTTCCTAGTTGTAGTTTCCTCCATGTACTCTATTGTCAAATGTCATTTTGCCTTTGAATACACTCTTCCCTCTGTCTGGGATGCCCTTATTCTTCCTTGTCTGTCTGACAAAAGCTTACTCACTGAACAATACATCACTTTCCCTGGGAAATCTTCCCTGATTACAACCCTCCACTCAAGTGAAATTGATCACTCGGTTGTACTTAGGCCTTCCTACCTACCTGGACTGGAATATATGTCATATTATATAGTATTCATTTATTTACATGTCTTCTCCAAGGAGTATTAACATTTGGAGGTGAGGAACCATGCCTTATTCATCTTTATGTCCCCAGTGCCAAATAACAGTGCCTGAAAGATAGCAATCATTCAATAAATTTTGATGAATCAATCAATGAATCAATAAAATCTAGTTCCTCTGAACTAGAACATTATGGACTCCCATTCTGTCACCCTAAAACACAATTTAAAATAATGCATCTCCCTCCCACACCTCACTCCAACTCTCTGACAATAGCAAATCATTTTACAGTCTTGTATGTTCATAAAGCAGAGTTGATCCTGCTTTCTAACCATTTTTAGGACAAATGTTTATTTGGTTTTCACAAAATGAATGGGATTCCACCACCACTAAATCTGAGGCATCTGGGCATTAGAAACTATGCTCCCCAATACCCGTACAATTATATAGGTATATCTCAGTATTGCATTCATTTTCCTAGGAGTTCTTTTTTTTTTTTTTTTTTGTGGTACGCGGGCCTCTCACTGTTGTGGCCTCTCCCATTGCAGAGCACAGGCTCTGGACGCGCAGGCTCAGCGGCCATGGCTCACAGGCCCAGCCGCTCCGCGGCATGTGGGATCCTCCGAGACCGGGGCACGAAGACGTGTCCCCTGCATCGGCAGGCGGACTCTCAACCACTGTGCCACCAGGTAAGCCCTCCTAGGAGTTCTTTGATGAGAATACTGGAGAATACTTTTAATAGAGTTTGTTGAATGTTCAATTTGTGTTGCCTATCAATATTCCTCAGCGATGGTGGTTAATTTGAGAAAAAAATTCTGTGTGCTTTGGGAATCTGTTAACTAATAATATTCCCGCTCATCTTCCATAGCCAGAGGTTATTATGCCAGAGGACTCTGGGGTGCAAAACCTTGCATTAGGGAACCGCAGGACAGGAAGCTGCGTGTAGGGTTATCACTCTATGGGCCCCACCTATATTCTACCTCATTATTTTTATACAGGGAGAATTAAAGCTTACAAAAGGAAAAGAAAGGTAATGTTCAAAGAGGAAGGCAGGCCATTGCTCTTGTCTTGGTTATAGGAATGTGGAAATTAACTTCTGATGACATCTATAGCTACCAGCAAGCAAGACCAAAGCATGGGTCCCTGGAACAATTTCCATGATTCACTGTCGCCTAGGAAAAGCTCAGCTTAATGGGTTGCAGTACTGACTTGGGTGTGGCTATTACTTCTTAGACCTCAATTAATAGATTGACCACCAGTTTACTGCCTGCCTTGGAACTTAAGGAACCAAGGAATTTAGTGGGATATACTATCTAAGCTCAATGATGTTTCATTTGCTTGACTCACTGACCATGACCTGGGAAAACAAACAAACAAACAAATTCCAAAATCATCTACATCTACCAAAAGAGCTCATTTGGTGTTGTAATACTGATACTATTGTGATTACAAATCCACTTAGAGACCACCCACTACACCACTGGAAAAGAGTCCAATAGAGGTCTCTTAAGAGTTCGCCCTCACGCTCCTGTTCTAGAGGCTCCACCTTTCAGGTTCCTTGAACAAATCATGCTCTCGCTCAAATCCAGGCTTGGAGCATACTGTCCCATCTGCCTGGAACGCACTTCTCTCACTGCCTTTCTGATCCCTCCGTTTCACCTAGTCAAATCTTGTTTTCCTTCAGCTCACAGTTCTCCGGGAATACCTCCCACGATCTCCTGGACTCAATTATACCTCCTCGCATCTAGAACTTTACCTTCCCTAACACTTGTCACACCTATAGTTATTTGTTCAGTGTTTGCCTTCCTGGATTGATTGTAAAGTCCATGAAGGCCAGGATCCTTTCTGTCTTGTTCACAGATGTGAACAAGAAAATGGGAGCATGGAGTAGTCTTATTAAATTTGGGGAGAATTAAGAGAAAGTTCTCTTACACAAATAGCAAAAAGGGGGACTATCTGGGAAAGGAAGAAAAAGTGAAACCAAAACTAACATTTCAATATATAGTAATTCCCTGTTATGTACCAGGCACCGGACTATGATATGCTTGGGGACTGCAAAGTCCAACAAGTCATGGTTCCTGCTCAATAAATTATGGTTGTCTTGTTCGAGTCAGAAAACAATAGGTTGATGAAACAAAAGGAAATTCGAATTCCTGAATTGGGGAGAAAAGACAGCCTTTGAATATTTTCAGATTTCATTGATTCATTTTACCTTCTTTACCTGCAACCCAAAATATACTCTGAATTCAAACTTGTGTTTTGTAGCTGAATATGGAAAGTAAAGGCCTGTTTCTTAAGATTTATAAAGACATTTGGAGGCTCTTTGCTTTGTACATTATAGTATTCTTTCAAAAAACAGGTCAATCAACAAACATTATGGAACCCCTGCTATGGGGCCAGCACCATGCTTACCGCTGCGGGCTGTAGAGTTTAAAAGAGATGCTTTATCCTGCCTTCATATCTCAGCTCTTCACATCCTTCCTAGATGCATAGCTGCTTGTGTTTGTGTATTTACCTTTTCATCTTCCCTTTAAATCAGCACTCTGTAATTGCAGTAACACATTTTGGTGCTGTGTTAGGTGAGGAAGCTGAGATAGTTGCTTACATGACTCAACAGAGCTCATGTTCTCCCAATTTTCTTTTATTTAACATTCCATCCTCATTCTGACCACACTGCCTTGGCAGCACCACTAAGTACCAAAGATGACAATGATTAAGTCCTGTCTCCTGAATAGAAGATACATTACAGATCTGTTTTCTTACAGTAAGAAAAATAATGCTAGTCGCCATCTGAATATTAGAGACTGTACAATTCTACCAAAAAAACACTCCTGTATTAAATTTCCACTGGCCTACCAAAAAAAAAAAAAAAGAAAGAAAGAAAGATCAAAAAATGTGTTTATCTTAGTAATTGGAGTTTTTCTTCCAGAAGCTGGCTCTGCAGAGGGGGACTGTAAAAAAACAAACAAACAAACAAAAAACCTCTCCTCCCTATGCTTTGATGGGGACACCCCATGGAGCTCAAAGTGACATGACAAAAGATAAGCGTAGGTTTTTGGAAATTCTCAAGAAGCCAGGAAAGTAGAAGTACCAAAGCAGAAAATGTAAGTTGAACAAGAATTTAAACAAATTAATGTTTACTTGGTAGATGTCAACCCTTCATCCCCCAGATGGTACAAATTCTAGAGACGTAAAAGAACTTGGGGTTGGGCTTCCCTGGTGGCGCAGTGGTTGAGAGTCCGCCTGCCGATGCAGGTGACGCGGGTTCGTGCCCCGGTCCGGGAAGATCCCACATGCCACGGAGCGGCTGGGCCCGTGAGCCATGGCCGCTGGGCCTGCGTGTCCGGAGCCTGTGCTCCGCAACGGGAGAGGCCACAACAGTGAGAGTCCCGCGTACCACAAAAAAAAAAAAAAAAGAACTTGCGGTTGATTCAAATGGATAAAATCAGAAAGCTGGAGAGAATTCAATATGAGCTATCAAAGAAAGAAGGCACTAGGGTAATTAGCCTTCCAGGAAAGCCTAAAAAGCCTTAAAAAAAATCAGTGATAGTTCAGAGATTTCTGTGTCCAGAGTGTGCTCCTAAGGCAGTTCCTACATGAAGTCTATAAAATGGCCCTTTTGCCCAGTATGAAGAGATGGGGTACGAACAAATACTGAATAGAAGAATACCTTCTCCTTCTAGTCAGTTCTCTGGAGTGTTGTCAACTAAGTGAGTAAAGGAAACGTATAGCTTAGTTTTTTCTCCCAAGACTGACTCACATTTTACTAAAAATAATTTGTGCCCCTCTTAATAGTTGACCAAGTGTGTTATACTGCGCTGAACAATTAAGGTAGGTGCAGCTCATTAGTCCATCTGCAGAGCAGTCTTTGTATCCCAAGTAATGAAAAAGAAAAAAATAACTCAGTAGAAAAGTGATGATAGAATGAAGCAAACAAATTACTTGGGAATTAACACCCCCTGACACACAAAAAAATAAAGTCTATTCCATCACAGGAACTTCTTTCTGCTTCCAAGAAAATCTGACGTCTATAATGTCAAGTACAGTCTTGGTTAAATTTCAAAGGGAGTCAGGGTATTAATCAAGGAATGCCTTTTTCTTGGTTAGGATCATATCTGCCTCTCTCCAAGAAAGTCTAGAAGACTTTGGACATTGTAAAGCTGTAGTTCTCAGAGTCTAGTACCCCTTTCCGTTGCATGCCTTTCTATCAAATCATCAAGAAGTATCTGGAAAACTAGACTAGATTGACATCCCTGCTTAGGGTGTGTCAGTCAATTCTGTTCTGCAAATGAGCCAGGATCTGGAGGCATCCTTCAGACTGGAGTGAGGAACTTGGTGGGTGGCCTACGAGTCTGGGCTTTGTAATAGAAGGACACAGATAGAACTTCTAGCCATGAGAAGCTGCAGAGGAAGATACTCAGAGTCCAGGGAAAGATGCCAGTCCACATCCAGACTACATAAACACTAAAGAGAAACAGCCGAGTGCCAAACTAACACTATAAATAAAGAATCTTGGCTTTGTCAGAGGGAAGCCCTTATTGTCTTAGGGAATATGTCACAGATACATGGAAAAGCACAGAGAGAAATACATCAAAGGTGTGGGTAACAATAAAACTCAGCATACACATAGTGATTACAGTTGTTAAAGTGCTTTCCCACAAATGATTGCATTGAATCTTCACAACTCCAGGGATAGAAGAAAGGCAAATATTTTATTATCATTATTGCTGTGCCCACCTTCCAGGTTTATCGTGAGGCTAGAAATCAGATGTTAAGTGACACCTATCCTGCATGTGGCCACTCAACACATCTTGAGACCACCCCATGGAAAAGAGGTCTGATCCTCCATCCTGCATAGAGGAGAGGGCCCATGTTCAGACCCTTTATGGTCCCAGTTCCCACACAGTGAGCTCACCCACACATGACTGGGCCAGATCCCGCCTCAGACACTCAGACATCTTTGTTATGACTAATCCCACCTTTGGAATGTCTGTGGTCAATTAATTCCAATTAAGTCTTCCATTCTTATAATCCTCATATGCCAAAAGAAAGTCAGTTTACCTCCCCTGTTCTTAACCCCTTAATGCTCTGTACTTCTTCTCTTTGGCTTCTCTCCTCAAACCACTAGAACCTCTGCAATCTTCTTCCTTTATGTAAAAGAGAAAGAACCAATAAACACAGCATCTCCCCACATTATGCTCTATATTTCACCTACCATAGAACTAAGGAGAGGGGTGAAAATTTATTACTCCTTAATACCACTTTAGAACCACCACAGTTCCATCCTGGTACCTTTGACATCTGACAATACCACTTTGTACACTTCTATATTTCTATCATCTACTGACCTCCTGGTCACATTCTTTAAGACATAACACTCCTCTTCTCCCCTCAAACTCAACTTCTGCCATTATATTCCAGAAAACTTCAGTGTCTTTGGGAGCAATCCACCCAATACCTTCAATCTACTGTTCCTTGACCTCAAATACACAATAACTATTCTCACCTTCACTCCACTTAGACTTCCCCACACTGCCAGGGTACATCCTGAAACTTGTCATCACCCAGAATGGTTCCACACCAAAAATTTTAACTACAAACACTGCATTCTCTGACCCAGCTGTCTTTCCTCCGGTGCTCTCAGGACGCTCGCTTGAACACACCTGCTCTTCAAATTCATTTAGTCCTCCAGCTCCTGGGTCTTCATTTCCTCAGAGTCCATCCACCTTCCCCCAAGCAGACTACAAGTAGTTGGCTATCTGACCTACTCACCACCAGCACCCTCAAATCCAAATATGTCTCTTCCTGTATTGCCCTCACCTAGAAAACTCCCAACACAGGATCAATGCCATCTTGGTACCTAAAAGGCTGAGCATTCCTAAGCAAAATGTTAAACCATTCAGATTTATGTCCTAACAAACATAAGGTCTCCAATCTTAAGACTTCAGTATATCTCAGTCTTTTCACTTAATCAACATTCCTTCCTACTCTCCTCAGTAATTATTTTAAACCTATACATCTCTGTTGAGGCCCCCTCACTCTAAGTAGGCAACATAATCTTTTTCTTCACTGAAAAAAAAAATTGATGTCCAGAGAGGTAAGAGGAAAAGGTGGGAGTGTGGTGTCATAAAAGCTAATTTTTTGGAAGAATCCTCTACTCTCTCTAGAGACCATTAAATAGAGAAGTTCTCAGGCTCACACTAAGCTCTCTTCTCTGCTCATTTTCAGAGGTGTATCTCATCTACTCCTATAGCTTCAATTATCTTTTTATGCAAAGGACTTTGAAATCTCTATTAGCAGTCCAGATCACTTGCCTATATACCATTAAAGCTTTAACTCAACATTTCCACTTATATATCTAGAAAGTATCTCAAATCCTCATGTCCTAAATTATTCTCTCTCTCTGTCTCTCTCTTCCTCTGTTTCACACACACACAGACACACACATCGCTTCTCTTACCTCCTCCTCAGTAAAAGGCATCACCACCCATTAGTCAAGATAGAAAACTGGTAGTCATCCTTGCCTCCCCCCTCTGCCTCACCCAATTCATCAACAATTTCTACTAATATTATTTCCTGGCTTTCTCTCAAATCCAATCACTTCCCTGTTCAAATAATGAATAACAGCCCTGTTCAAATAAGGAAACTAAAGCTGAAAGAGGTTAAGACATTTCACGATACCACACAACTAGTAGGTGGCAGAGCCAACTCGTCTGCTTCCAAAGTCCATGCTAAAAATTCGACAGTACTTTTACAGGGGGCTCTCAGAGCCAAAGATATCTTCAAGAAGCACAAATTAGACTATTCCAACTGCAGAATGGCCCAAAACCCAAGGAAAGAAGGCACAGGGGGTAATCAGCCTTCCAGGGAAGAATTTAAAGCCTCAAACAAAATCAGTCAATCAATCAAAGAACTTCTGTGTCCAGGAGGCTCTCCTGAGGCAGTTTCTACATAAAGACAATAGTGGCACTTGTGCCCAGAGTGAAGAAATAGGGGTACAGATAGATGCTGGATAGAAGGAGAATATATCACAGAATGTGACCATTGATGAGGATATGTCTTGAATGAGAATAGCCTTTTGCTTTTTTTTTTTTTTTTTTTTTGCGGTACGCGGGCCTCTCACTGTTGTGGCCTCTCCCGTCACGGGCCCAGCCGCTCCGCGGCATGTGGGATCCTCCCGGACCAGGGCACGAACCCGTGTCCCCTGCATCGGCAGGCGGACTCTCAACCACTGCGCCACCAGGGAAGCCCCTCTCTTTACACTTTTGATGTCAGTGAAGTTGTCCATTAGAGAGACTGAGAAGAGATGAATGTTAGAGGAAAAAACATTAACGAATGGCAATTTTTCAGCATTCCCCAAAGATGAAGTTACCTTGAAAATTATGTAAGAATACACCATGAGGCCTATGGAAAGGTGATGTAAAGAGGTCTGTTTTTTATACTGTATCATCTTTCTAGAGCTATATCTTTATATCTTCCTGAGTGTGGCAGCCAAAATATTCTTTGCACTAGAAGCTGCATCTACCTCTATTCAGTGGTTCAGAATTTTAAATTACTTTTGGTTAAAAACATGGGCTTTGGAGTCTGGCAGAAATAGGTCCATGTCCTGAGTCTCTGCCTCTTCCCAGCTGTGTGGCCTTGGGCAGGTCTAAGATGAGGACAGTAACAGTATCCATCCCATAGTGTCACTGTGAGGTTTAAACCATCAGTGAATGTACAATGCTTATTGCAGTGCCTGTGGGTCTTAATAGGTGCTAATTATTAATAGTATTAGTAATACTATCGTTCTCATCATTATTGTTATTTTTACTATGAAACACATACCCAGGGACATGTATTTGTGTATCTAATCCATAGCAGCTGGGTCTGAAAGACAAGAAAATGTGAAGACTCTTTTAGAAGATGGGAAAAATAAATTCCAATACACATGCAAACTTAAGAATACATGGCTCTTCTGGATAACTTATGAGCTAATTTCTGGAAAGGAATCAAGAGACAATCTCTGTGAAAGTAATATTTTAATTTAATATTTATTTTTATCAAGATAATTCATGTAGATTTAGAGGCAAATCTTACTACCATAAAACTTATAACAAAAAACAATAGTCACTTATTTGGGGTGGGGTAGAGGTGGACTCAAAATACTCATTATTATATGGTGAAGGTGAGAGAAAAGGTTATATCTAGAATAACATCTAGTTTGGGGGACACCTAAGCAACTCGGTGGATGGCAGGCCCATTAACTAAGATAGAGAAGACTGGTGGTTGAGCAGGATTTCAGCAGAGAGGGGAAGCAAAGAATCAAGAAACCTGATATTTAGCCATCAAAAGTGAAGATGTTGGGTAGACAATTTGATATACAGCTTAGAGGTCAGGGCATGGGTCATGGGGAGAGTTACTGATTTGGAGATTACTGGCATGTAGATGTTAAATATTTAATATTTAAATGATAGCAACTCAGGTGAAGAAAGCTAAAAAACTGATGCTGAAGCCTTTCAACATGCAGAGCTCAGGCTGAGGAAGAGCACCCAAGAAAGGTGACTGAGAAGCAACGGCTGTTAAGACTGTCAGAGTCAGGAGGATGCTGTGACTCTGGAGTAAACAGTGGTTCAGGGCTTCCCTGGTGGCGCAGTGGTTAAGTATCCACCTGCCAATGCAGAGGACACGGGTTCGAGCCCTGGTCTGGGAAGAACCCACATGCCGCGGAGCAGCTAAGCCCATGTGCCACAACTACTGAGCCTGCGCTCTAGAGCCCGCAAGCCACAACTACTGAAGCCCGCACACCTAGAGCCCGTGCTGTGCCACAAGAGAAGCCACTGCAGTGAGAAGCCCGCACACCGCAACAAGGAGTAGCCCCCGCTCACAGCAACTTGAGAAAAGCCCACACTCAGCAACGAAGACCCAACACAGCCAAACATAAATAAATAAATAAATTTATATTTAAAAAGTGGTTCAAGGAGGAGGGCGTGGACAACTGTGTGCCTGCAGCTCAGTAATCACAGTATAAACCCAGCCGCCCTTTATTTCCCTGCTCCTACCCTCAATGGACCACTGGGCTTTTTCTATTATTGTTCTCTTGCATTAGAATGGCTCCTCACCTCCCAAAATCCTATCTATCCTTCATGACCCAGCAAGAATGCCATCACCTTGGTAATGCATTTCCTGACTCCACTAATTAAAAATGCTCTCTTCCTCCACAATATTCCATAGCCCATTGTATACTATAACTTATTCTGCCTTGTGCTATAACTATATATATTCTCTCTCCATCCTTCCTGTATCCCAACTGGACTATAGTCCCCCAACCCCTATAATGCAGCAGAATGCTGGGCATATACTAGGTACTCAGTAAAGATTTTTCACTGAGTCAAATCCAAAAATATAGAACTCAAGCCTGGAAAAGTTTCTTCAAAGGACAATCTCCTTTAACACTTTAGATTTCTGTTTGTCAGCATGTATATCTTCTGCACCCAAGCCCAGAAATTATTTATACATTTTCCTGACCCTCTATAGAAAAATAGTGGGGGGAATCATTCCCCAAAAGCAAAGTTTTTAAATGACATCATTAAAAAAAAAAAAAAAAAAAAAACCTACATGACCAAAAAACAGGGTAGTGTGGGCAAAGCTGCTGTCACATGCATTGGCTGCGTATCTCCTGAGCTAATGGCTATTTTAGAAACCATTTAGACTAAACTTTCCCCCAGATCCCAGGTATGAAAATAACAAGTTGCAAAAGTTCCATGGATGAAACAACATTTGTGATCCCTGAACTTCACAGTAAAAAGCTAAAAAGATTGTACTAATCCAAGCCTTGGGTTAGCAGCCAGCAATTCTTCAATCTTCTTGCTTCAAATATCATCATGTGCTTTCATCCTCTTACACTGAGGAGAAGTGTGGTAGAAAGAAGTCACTGGAAAGTAGTTCTGGCTAAGAGTTGGAGGAAGAGGAGAGAGAAAAACAGGTTATCAATGGTAAATACAGTCAGAGTCAAAACTTTATAAATCAAATAGAATTTCTACAAGCTTAATGAGGGAGAATTATTTGCCAAGCTGCCATGTGCAACATGCTATAAAAACAACTGGGATTTAATGTCATGACTGTTAATTTTTATGATTTCGTTTATCCCCTCCTCTTTTTTGCACCATGTTGCAAAACAGTTCTCTTTTGAAACTAATCACTCTTTTGTGGTCAACAGCAATTTACAAATTAGACGCTCAGACTTTTGCTAAAAAATTTAGGCCTTTACACGTATTTGTAGATAGACAAATAGCCTAGTGATTAAGGTATGCATTCTTTTTAGTTGCATATGCCAGATCTACCAAATATTTGTGATCATCCAAACTGGTTGCTTTTTGTTAAAATTTCTACTTCCTGCACTTTCAGACCCACATATTCAGAGGTAGAAAACTTTCTGAGAGTGCAAGGTGAAGATTCTTGCAGATGCCCAGCGGTAGACTACATAAGTGTAAATAATCAACGTAGCCCCACTTTGCTGCTACACTAAAAAGTCCAGTAACCTCTTTTTCTTAATGGTTGTGCCAGTTCCACCACATTCTGGAAGGTATTGGTTCCCTTAAGTACAACGTGGAGCCATCAGAATAAAAGGGCAGCATGAGGGAAAACGACAGCGTGGGACTTTGTGGTCTATAGATTTAGTTGCTCATACAAGAACCTGAGAGGGGGAAACCCCCAAAAGATTAGTCACTTTGTTTTGTTTTGCAGAACTCAATTCAGGTTAACAAAGCATTTGCCATCAAAGGAGATGGGAGAATGGCAGTATTCACTTGCTCTGGTCTGAATAAACAAATGTGGGATTTGTGGGCTGACTAATGTCCTGGGATAAACCAGGCATTCAGCCAAATTCTAGGAGTTTTGATGCAAAGACAGCAAGCCCACACTTTTCTTCATGGAAAGTGCTCCATGGGAGTATTGATGTCCACAAGGGCAGCCTGGGTCTTCAACTGCCTTAAAGATTCACCCAGGGCTTCCCTGGTGGCACAGTGGTTGAGAGTCAACCTGCCGATGCAGGGGACACAGGTTTGTGCCCCGGTCCGGGAGGATCCCACATGCCGCGGGGCGGCTGGGCCCATGAGCCATGGCCGCTGAGCCTGTGCGTCCGGAGCCTGTGCTCCGCAACGGGAGAGGCCACAACAGTGAGAGGCCCGTGTACCGCAAAAAAAAAAAAATTGAAGATTCAGCCCCAGGGAATTCTCAATGTTTCTGTAATTGAAAACCTAGATCAAGTGATAGAAGCAGAATTCCTTCTTCTTGGAAAGTGTTAAATATGCCATTCATCTCCTTTTAGAAATGTGTTATCACTGTCCCTTTTTAAATACATTACCCTGAAAATATATTATTAGGCTGCTAAAATGTGACTCTGGTCCTATCTTTCCTTTCATTCACTCATTTCATTCACTGAGTGCCTTCTGTATGCTCCAGGCATCATGTAAGGCTCTATGGATGAAACAGTGACTGAGTCAGAGCCAGTCCAGCTCTTGGGAAGCCTCCGGGCAGCCTCTGACAATTTCAAGGGCACTGGAAGAGTATTACAATCTTATAATTTTATTTTTGGTTAGAGGAAAGTATTAAAATTTGTAGTTTTTTTAGTGGGAGAAACAGTAAGCCCCTCAATTAAGGTCTCAGCATAAGTCTGTGGGGAAGTCAGAGAGTTTCCCTTTATTTGACCCCCAGGATCCCCCACCATGCTGTGAGGACCAGAGTCATCACTTAACCCTAGGCTAAAGTAGATTTTATTACAAATGACAGCTAGTGAAATATCAAGGACTAAGTTTCACAGGTTCTTAACTAACTCAAGAAAAACTTCCCAGCAGCAGCTCATGCAATCTCCTTTAAATCTATAAGGCTGGTTTATCTACCCAGATGAGAAACATACATGGCATATGCAGGCTAAAAGCAAAATCCCTGGAATGATTCAATGTGAATATAACATAAACTAGAAGGAGAAAGTTCACTGTGATAATTGGTACAAAGGGAGCATTTTATGGGTCTCCAGAATATCTCCAACCTTCCTTGTAATGTAGGGTCTTCTTAAGTAGTATTTACCCACATTGGAGCCTTCATATTTCCCACATGAAGATGTAATCTCCATGACTTATTAACCCTCCAGAGTCCCAGGAAGAGCCTGCCAAACTGCAAATTTAGATAATTCCCTTTAAGAGGCATTATATGTAACTGCCTTTAGAAGGAAATTTGGCTACATTAGCAGAGATTTCAAGCAAGCTCTTTCACAAAAAACTGTCAAGGAGTGTTTATGAAGTCACCTGATCAGTACCAAGTTTAACATACTTAGATTAGTCTCATCAACATAACTCTTTAGGAATAAAAGTATTACAAAATCAAGATCTGGAGAAGGAGCATAACCCCTGCTTAATTACTGTGAGGAGGGGGGAGAAAGTTGAAAGAGAAAGCTATAGACAAATTGGAAAAGAGCTATTTCAGGTATAAAAAAATAAGGAAGGAAAACCTGAGCCTGGGATTGGATGATAAGCAGATAGCAGAAGCCACCACAGAAACTCTGTTTGACCAGAGGCTCAGTGCTTGCCTTGAAGGAACAAGATGAAGTGCACAGCCCACAAACCAGAGGAAGCCTGCACAGGAAGCGGAGAGGAAGATAGAGGCTTATGAACTTGGGGACAGGATGAAGCCAGTCCATGTGAGGTTCAAAAAAACCAAGTAGGCAATACGAGCATCAAAGTGTTTCCTTGTGTCATTAACTCAGGACCACAACCTGATTTCAAAACACCATGGAACCACTGATGGAAAAACTGTGTAAACTGGGGCCATTTAAAACAATTTCTCTCCGCCGTATGCTTGTCAGAGACGATCAGAACCCTCTGAGCACTTTGCAAGGCACGCACTGGATCTCACTGTGGTGAGCGATTTGACCGGCAGTGTCACATTTCCCAGCAAAATTAGACAAGCAGCTTGACTTGACAAGTAGCATGAAATAACATAAAAAGCTTCCCTAGACAGTGCCAGAGAATTAGGTGCCAAAAGCCTGAGGTGATTATTAGAAAATGGTTCCCGCCTCCAATTGTCTGACTACAGTCTCTTCATCACCAGGAAGCTGCTACAGCAGAACCCAGCCAAAGCAATCACTGCTCCCTTAGGAAGCATTCACTGTTCACCATGAGCTCACGCTAACATTCCCGCTGTTTGCAAAGTGGCTAGATGGGGATATGACAGCAATTCCTGTTGTCAGTGAAAGAGACATTGCCCAACAGGATTTTAACTTTTAACTGGATTTCAGCCATGCTGTTTCCTTTGGTTACCTGTCAGCCGAAACTTCTTTGGTATCCAAGTTCTAGTGTATTTCATTTCTATGGTCATCAGAGCAGTACAAAGGAAGAAAAACTAGAAAGGGGTCAGGATACCCCAGTTCTGTCCCTAATCAACTGCAAGGCCTTTAGCCTGGCCAAGTTGCTTCCCTTTTCCTTTAATCATAAAATGAGATAATATAAAACCTGTCTCAGAGGGTTACAGTCATAGGAGAGAACAGATGAGCAAAATGTTATAGAAGGTATATTCATATATAATACTTAAGCGGTGTGTGTATGTGTGTGTACATACAACTTTTTAAATGTTTTCCAGTTGCATAAAAGTGAGGTGTAGATCTGGCAAGTACCTGGATAAGAAAAGTGACATGGACAATTGGATATTTAAGAACAAAAATGCCTCCCTTGATTCTACAGGGAAAAGATAATTGTCTAAATTGTTCAGACCATTTTTCTTCTCCAAGTCCTAGTCATGGAATCTATACAAGACTGAATTTCATGATTGCTGGCAGACAAAATATTTTGAGGAAAAAATAACACTAGCTGTTGATTATTAAATGTTTACTATATGCTGGCCAATCTGTGAAGCACTTTACAAATATTACTTCACTTCCTCTTCATTACAATCCCATGAAATATGTATTATTTAATAACATGATACACTATGCCTAAGTTTAGGAAAGGAATTATACTCCAATAAAGATGTTAAAAAAATACATTATGTAAAACCTTCCAACACATTATAAATTGAAATGTATTTAAACTCATAGCCCTGGATTTAAAAATCAGGAAATAAAACTGTTTCTCTTGCTGAACTCAAAAAAAAAAAAAAAAGAAAGAAATTTATTGTTTGAACTAATATTTAAATTCAGGTCTGTCTGACTTCAAGGCCCTTGGTCTTAATCAGAGCCATTACAGCTCTGTGAAGGAAATTATGTTTCTCTTTTGCCCCAACTTTTTGCAGTTACTATTAAAAGTTGGCCTGTGTGCTCTGGCTGGTTGGAGGGGCAGTCCTTGTGTGGCCCTTTGTATAAGAGCTGACAGTTACTGGAGGCCCACATAGAGGGAGTGGTATGAGGGAAGAGTTCTAAACGGAGAGGGAAAAGGAGCTTCATGGGTAAAGGACCTGTGGGACTTACACTCAGTTCTGAAAAGCTGCATTTCTTGGGTAAATGCCGCAGAGGTTTGTCTTTAGACAGAACAGGAAAGAGTCCCAGAAATACACCCACACTTACATGATCAATTAACCTGCAACAAAGGAGGCAAGACTACACAATGGGAAAAAAACAGCCTCTTTAATAAGCGGTGTTGGAAAAACTGGACAGTTACATGCAAAAGAATGAAACTGGACTACTTTCTCACAGCATACACAAAAATAAACTCAAAATGGATTAAAGACAAATGTAAGAACTGAAACCATAAAACTCCTAGGAGAAAACATAGGCAGTACACTCTTTGGCATTTGTCTTAGCAATATTTTTTTGGATATGTCTCCTCAGTCAAAAGAAACAAAAGCAAAAATAACCAAATAGTACTACATCAAACTAAAAAGCTTTTGCTCAGCAAAGGAAAGCATCAATAAAATGAAAAAGCCACCTACTGAATAAGAGAAGATATTTGCAAACAATATGTTCAATATGGGGTTAATATCCAAAATATATATATTTTTAAACTCATACAACTCAATAGCAAAAAAACAAACAACCCGATTAAAAACTGGGCAGGGAATCTAAATAAACATTTTTCCAAAAAAGACATACACATGGCCAACAGACACATGAAAATATGCTCAACATCACTAATCATCAGGGAAATGCAAATCAAAACTACTATGAGATATCACCTCACACCTGTCAGGATGGCTGTTATCAAGAAGACAAAAGATAACAAGTGTTGGTGAGGGTGTGGAGAAAAGGGAACACTTGACCGCTGTTGATGGGATTGTTAATTGTTGTAACTGCTATGGAAAACAGTATGGAGATTCTTAAAAAATTAAAAATAGAACTACCATATGATCCAGCAATTTCACTTCTGGGTATTTACCTAAAGAAAACAAAAACACTAATTCGAAAAGGTATATGCACCTCTATGTTCATTGTAGCATTATTTACAATAGCCAAGTTATGGACGCAATATAAGTGTCCACCAATAGAAGAATGGATAAAGAAGATGTGATACACACACACACACACACACACACACACACATATACACCTTCATACATACATACACACACAGAGAGAGAAATATTACTCAGCCATAAAAAATGAAATCTTGTTATTTGCAACAACAAGGATGGATCTATAAGGTATTATGGTAAGAGAAATAAGTCAGAGAAAGACAAATACCCCATGATGTCAGTCATATGTGGAATCTAAAAAACAAACAAGGCAGAGATTGTTTGAAGATGGTGGAGTAGAAGGATGTGCACTCACTCCCTCTTGCGAGAGCACTGGAATCACAACTAACTGCTGAACAATCATTGACAGAAAGACACTGGAACACACCAAAAAAAGATACCCCACACCCAAAGACAAAGGAGAAGCCACAATGAGATGGTAGGAGGGGTGCAATAACAATCAAATCAAATCCCAGAACTGCTGGGTGGGTGACTCAAAAACTGGAGAACACGTATACCACAGAAGTCCACCCACTGGAGTGAAGGTTCTGAGCCCCATGTCAGGCTTCCCAACCTGGGGGTCCAGCAAAGGGAGGAGGAATTCCTAGAGAATCACACTTTGAAGGCTAACGGGATTTGATTGCAGGACTTTGACAGGACTGGGGGAAACAGAGACTCCACTCTTGGAGGGCACACACAAATTAGTGTGTGCATCGGGGCCCAGTGGAAGGAGCAGTGACCCCATAGGAGACTGAACCAGGCCTACCTGCTAGTGTTGGAGGACCTCCTGCAGAGGCAGGGGGTGGCTGTGTGTCACCATGGGGACAAGGACACTGGCAGCAGAAGTTCTGGGAAGCACCCCTTGGTGTGAGCCCTCCCAGAGTCCACCATTAGCCCCACCAAAGAGCCGGGTAGGCTCCAGTGCTGGGTCGCCTCAGGCCAAACAACCAACATGGAGGGAACCTAGCCCCACCCATCAGCAGACAAGCGGATTAAAGTTTTACTGAGCTCTGCCCACCAGAGCAACATCCAGCTCTACCCACCACCAGTCCCTCCCATCAGGAAGCTTGCACAAGCTTCTTAGATAGCCTCATCCACCAGAGGGCAGACAGCAGAAACAAGGAGAACTACAATTCTGCAGGCTATGGAAGGAAAACTACATTCACAGAAAGATAGACAAAATGAAAAGGCAGAGGACTATGTACCAGATGAAGGGACAAGATAAAACCCCAGGAAAACAACTAAATGAAGTGGAGATAGGCAACCTTCCAGAAAAAGAATTCAGAATAATGATAGTGAAGATGATCCAGGACCTTGGAAAAAGAATGGAGGCAAAGATTGAGAAGATGCAAGAAGTGTTTAACAAAGACCTAGAAGAATTAATGAACAAACACATAGAAGAATTAAAGAACAAACAAACAGAGATGAACAATACAATAACTGAAATGAAAAATACACTCGAAGGAATCAATAGCAGAATAGCTGATGCAGAAGAATGGATAAGTGACCTGGAAGACAGAATGGTGGAATTCACTGCTGTGGAACAGAATAAAGAAAAAAGAATGAAAAGAAATGAAGACAGCCTAAGAGACCTCTGGGACAATATTAAACACAACAACATTCACATTATAGGGGTCCCAGAAAGAGAAGAGAGAGAGAAAGGACCCGAGAAAATATTTGAATAGATTATGGTCGGAAACTTCCGTAACATGGGAAAGGAAATAGCCACCCAAGTCCAGGAAGCGCAGAGAGTCCCAGGCAGGATAAACCCAAGGAGAAGCACACCAAGGCACATAGTAATCAAATTGACAAAAATTAAAGACAAAGAAAAATTATTGAAAGCAACAAGGGAAAAATGACAAATAACATACAAGGGAACTCCCATAAGGTTAACAGCTGATTTCCCAGCAGAAACTCTACAAGCCAGAAGGGAGTGGCACAATATATTTAAAGTAATGAAAGGGAAGAACCTACAACCAAGATTACTCTACCCAGCAAGAATCTCATTCAGATTCGACAGAGAAATCAAAAGCTTTACAGACAAGCAAAAGCTAAGAGAATTCAGCACCACCAAACCAGCTCTACAACAAATGCTAAAGGAACTTCTCTAAGTGGGAAACACAAGAGAAGAAAAGGACCTACAAAAACAAACCCATAACGATTAAGAAAATGGTAATAGGAACAGGCATATCAATAATTACCTTAAACATAAATGGATTAAATGCTCCAACCAAAAGACACAGGCTCGCTGAATGGATACAAAAACCAGACCAATCTATATGCTGTCTCCAAGAGACCCACTTAGGACCTAAGGACACATACAGACTGAAAGTGAGGGGATGGAAAAAGAGATTCCATGCAAATGGAAATCAAAAGAAAGCTTGACTGACCATACTCATATCAGATAAAATAGACTTTAAAATAAAGAATGTTACAAGAGACAAGGAAGGACACTACATAATGAGCAAGTGATCAATCCAAGGAGAAGATACAACAATTATAAATATATACGCACCCAACACAGGACCACCTCAATTGACAGTAACACAATAATAGTGGGGGACTTTAACACCTCACTTACACCAATGGACAGGTCATGCAGACAGAAAATTAATAAGGAAACACAAGCTTTAAATGACACAATAGAACAGATAGATTTAATTGATATTTATAGGACATTCCATCCAAAACCAGCAGATTACACTTTCTTCTCAAGTGCACACAGAACATTCTCCAGGATAGATCGCATCTTGGGTCACAAATCAAGCCTCAGTAAATTTAAGAAAATTGAAATGATATCAAGCAACTTTTCCGACAATGCTGTGAGATTAGAAATCAATTACAGGGATAAAAACATAAAAAACACAAACCTGTGGAGGCTAAACAACACGTTTCTAAATAACAAAGAGATCACTGAAGAAATCAAAGAAGAAATCAGAAAATACCTAGAGACAAATTACAACAAAAACATGATGATCCAAAACCTATGGGATGCAGCAAAAGCAGCTTTAGAGGGAAGTTTATAGCAATACAAACCTAACTCAAGAAACAAGAAAAATCTCAAATAAACAATCTAACCTTACACCTAAAGGAACTACAGAAAGAAGAACAAAAAAACCGAAAGTTAGTAGAAGGAAAGAAACCATAAAGAGCAGAAATAAATGAAATAGAAACAAAGAAAACAATAGCAAAGATCAATAAAACTAAAAGCTGATTCTTTGAGAAGATAAACAACATGGATGAACCTTTAGCCAGACTCATCAAGAAAAAGAGGGAGAGGACTCAAATCAATAAAATTAGAAATGAAAAAGGAGAAGTTAACAATGGACACCGCAGAAATACAAAGCATTGTAAGAAACTACTACAAGCAACTCTACGCCAATAAAATGGACAACCTGGAAGAAATGGACAAATTCTTAGAAAAGCACAACCTTCCGAGACTGAACCAGGAAGAAATAGAAAATATGAAGAGACCAGTCACAAGTAATGATATTGAAACTGTGATTAAAAATCCTCCAGCAGGGCTTCCCTGGTGGCACACTGGTTGAGAGTCCGCCTGCCGATGCAGGGGTCGCAGGTTTGTGCCCCGGTCCAGGAAGATCCCACATGCTGTGGAGCGACTGGGCCCATGAGCCATGGCCGCTGAGCCTGCACGTCTGGAGCCTGTGCTTTGCAACGGGAGAGGCCACAACAGTGAGAGGCCTGCGTACCACAAAAAAAAAAAAAAAAAAAAAAAAAAAATCTTGCAGCAAACAAAAGTCCAGGACCAGATGGCTTCACAGGTGAATTCTATAAAACATTTAGAGAAGAGCTAACACCCATCCTTCTCAAACTCTTCCAAAAAATAGCAGAGGAAGGAACACTCCCAAACTCATTCTATGAGGCCACCATCACCCTGATAACAAAACTAGACAAAGATACTACAAAAAAATGTATTTTTGTAGTATCAATATCAAATATCACTGATGAATATAGATGCAAAAATCCTCAACAAAGTACTAGCCAACAGAATCCAACAACACATTAAAAGGATCAAACACCATGATCAAGTGGGATTTATCCCAGGGATGCAAGGATTCTTCAATATATGCAAATCAGTCAATGTGATACACCATATTAACAAATTGAAGAATAAAAACCATATGATCATCTCAGTAGATGCAGAAAAAGCTTTTGACAAAATTCAACACCCATTTATGATTAAAAAAAAAGCTCTCCAGAAAGTGGGCATAGAAGGAACCTACCTCAACATAATAAAGGCCATATACAACAAACCCACAGCAAACATCATTCTCAGTGGTAAAAAACTGAAAGCATTTCCTCTAAGATCAGGAGCAAGACAAGGATGTCCACTCTCACCACTATTATTCAACATTGTTTTGGAAGTCCTAGCCACGGCATTCAGAGGAGAAAAAGAAATAAAAGGAATACAAATTGGAAAACAAGAAGTAAAACTGTCACTGTTTGCGGATGATATGATACTATACGTAGAGAATCCTAAAGGTGCCACGAGAAAACTACTACAGCTAATCAATGAATTTGGTAAAGTAGCAGGATACAAAATTAATGCTCAGAAATTTCTTGCATTCCTATACACTAATGCTGAAAAATCTGAAAGAGAAATTAAGGAAACACTCCCATTTACCATTGAAACAGAGAATAAAATACCTAGGAATAAACCTACCTAAGGAGATAAAAGACCTGTACTCAGAAAACTATAAGACACTGATGAAAGAAATTAAAGATGACACAAACAGATGGAGAGATATACCATGTTCTTGGATTGGAAGAATCAGTATTGTGAAAATGACTATACTACCCAAAGCAATCTACAGATTCAATGCAATCCCTATCAAATTACCAGTGGCATTTTTTACAGAACTAGAACAAAAAATCTTAAAATTTGTATGGAGACACAGAAGACTCCGAATAGCCAAAGCATTCTTGAAGGGGAAAAAGGGAGCTAGAGGAATCAGACTCCCTGACTTCAGACTATACTACAAAGCTACAGTAATCAAGACAATATGGTACTGGCACAAAAACATAAATATAGATCAATGGAACGGAATAGAAAGCCCAAAGATAAACCCATGCACCTATGGTCAACTTATCTATGACAAATGAGGCAAGGATATACAATGGAGAAAAGACAGTCTCTTCAATAAGTGGTGCTGGGGAAACTGGACAGCTACATGTAAAAGAATGAAATTAGAACACTCCCTAGCACCATACACAAAAATAAACTCAAAATGGATTCGAGACCTAAATGTAAGACCGGACACTATAAAACTCTTAGAGGAAAACATGGGAAGAACACTCTTTGACATAAATCACAGCAAGATCTTTTTTGATCCACCTCCTAGAGTAATGGAAATAAAAACAAAAATAAACAAAATGGACCTAATGAAACTTAAAAAGTTTTGCAAAGCAAAGGAAACTACAAACAAGATGAAAAGACAACCCTCAGAATGGGAGAAAATATTTGCAAACGAATCAACGGACAAAGGATTAATCTCCAAAATATATAAACAGCTCATGCAGCTCAATATTAAAAAAACAAACCCAATCAAAAAATGGGCAGAAGACCTAAATAGACATTTCTCCAAAGATGACCTACAGATGGCCAAGAGGCACATGAAAAGCTGCTCAACATCACGAATTATTAGAGAAATGCAAATCAAAACTACAATGAGGTATCACCTCACGCCAGTTAGAATGGGCATCATCAGAAAATCTACAAACAACAAATGCTGGAGAGGGTGTGGAGAAAAGGGAACCCTCTTGCACTGTTGGTGGGAATGTAAATTGATACAGCCACTATGGAGAACAGTATGGAGGTTCCTTAAAAAACTAAAAATAAAATTACCATATGACTCAGAAATCCCACTGCTGGGCACATACCCTGAGAAAACCACAATTCAAGAAGAGTCATGTACCACAATGTTCAATGCAACACTATTTACAATAGCCAGGTCATGGAAGCAACCTAAATGCCCATCAACAGACGAATGGATAAAGAAGATGTTGTACATATATACAATGGAATATTACTCAGCCGTAAAAAGGAATGAAATTGGGTCATTTGTAGAGATGTGGTGGGATCTAGAGACTGTCATACAGAGTGAAGTAAGTCAGAAAGAGAAAAACAATTATCGTATATTAACGCATATATGTGGAACCTAGAAAAATGGTACAGATGGACCAGTTTGCAGGGCAGAAATAGAGACACAGATGTAGAGAACAAACATATGGACACCAAGGGGGGAAAGTGGCGGGGGGGTGGTAGTGGTAGGATGAATTGGGAGACTGGGATTGACATATATACACTAATATGTATAAAATAGTTAACTAAGAAGTACGTGCTGTATAAAAAATAAATAAAATTCAAAAACAGAACCAAAAACGATAAAACAAGCAAAATGAAAACAGACTCATAGATACAGAGAACAAACTGATGGTTGCCAGGGAGGGGGGAGGGGTTGGGCAAAATAGGCATAGGCAAAGAGGCTTAAGAGGTACAAATTTTGACATACATAAGCAGGGATGTAATATACAGCATAGGGAATATTGTCAGTAATACTATGATAACTTCGTATGGGGACAGTTGGTTACTAGACATTATGCTGATTACTTCATAATGTATGTAAATGTTACATCACTATGTTGTACACCTGAAACTAACATATTGTGCATCATCTATATTTCAATATATAAACAAATATATTTTAAAAGAGCAGGAAGGAACTTTTCCTATATTCTCTGGTCAGTCTCATTTAGACCCAAATTGTTCTTCAGATGTGGCAATGAGCTGTTCAGGAATTTTATTCAATTAGGATTAATTCAATTAGGATGTCTAAAAGGTTTTTGTGTCCTATCTCCCACCAGTTACCTCAGACCATTTCTTTGGAGTTAAATACATTCCAAATAGGTATCCCAATTTTATCCTCAAAAGCAGTACTGACTCAGGAAAGGTTTCTAATATCCTTCACAGTAATGCTTGAACCCTAGAAGAACCACATAGCATATTAGCCTAGTTATTAGATTTTATTTTAAAACTCCAACTGGGGAAGATTTGAACAATAGGAATTCAGAATTGAGGGTAGTAATAGTTGGATAGCTGATATTTACTGAGCCCTTATAGAATGGAAAACATAGTGCCACACCTCTTATACAAATTATTTCATTTGAATCTTGCAGTATCCCTATGAGGTAAACACTGTTATGATTTTCATTTTCAAATAAGACTAGATTTGTAATTAATATTTCTTCAGGTCAAATGGCCACCAAGGACTTCTCTGGTGGCACAGTGGTTAAGAATCCACCTGCCAATGCAGGGGACACAGGTTCAATCCCTGGTCCGGGAAGATCCCACATGCCACAGAGCAACTAAGCCCATGTGCCACAACTACTGAGCCTGCTCTCTAGAGCCCGTGAGCCACAACTACTGAGCCCACGTGCTGCAACTACTGAAGCTGGCACACCTAGAGCCCGTGCTCCACAACAAGAGAAGCCACCGCAATGAGAAGCCCGTGAACTGCAAGGGGAATAGTAACCCCCACTCCCCGCAACTAGAGAAAGCCGTGCCCAGCAACAAAGACCCAACGCAGCCAGAAAAAAAATGGCCACCAAAATGACAAAGGGGTAGAGTTAGGGCAAGAGTAATAGAACATTTTAATATATCCCCCTCCAACCCCCTCACTTCTCCAATGTTCTCTCAAATATCTTATTCCATCAACCAAGGTGGTTCAAAATTCATTTATTTGTCCTACTGCTTCCCTGACAGGGATTGGTTACTAGATATATCCCCAAAAATTATCCAGAAAAAAAAAAAAAACACAGTAAAACCTTAAAAGAGGCAATTAAAGACATTTAACTCTTTAAAGGACCCAAGAATGAAATATGCCTCCAAGAAAAGAATATATGCAAATTACGAAATTGTGAAAGCTAAAAATCCAACAGAGAACCTAACTGCCAGGCTAGCCCCATGAACAGACTCTTCCATGTAATTCAGTGGAAATGATTCCACTGGAGTTATGCAAAAGAGAAGGAGAAAGAGAGATTTGCTAAGAAATGTAGGATCAATTAGGCCAATATAATGAAGAGCTTTGGTTGATATGCACCCTTTGGCCAGCTCCCTCCCTCCAAGAGAAGGCCACAGCTGAGAGATTTCTTACAGAGGCACGTGACTACCTGGGGCAACGGAGTTAGTACAAAAACACATTTATAAGATGGCAGTGACAAGCTAGCTGATGATGAAATCCAGCTCTAAAATATACCCAATGACTTACATCACCCTTGGAGTTTCCAACAATATTTTCTCACAGTGTCTAACCACAGAAAAGCTGTATCTAAAAATCTCCTTAAAGGGAAAATACTTAGGAAGCAGTTACATAGTAGATCCTTTTTCTATTTTTGTTGTTGTTGCTGTCTCATCATTAGCTATGTTTTACAATATATCTTCTTTAATGGAGACACAATGTTCTTCAACTCACCAGTTCTTAGAAGTATGGAGTTGCAACAGTGGTGAAGGTGTATCTTTTCAGTGCTCAAGTCAGAGGTAAAATAAGTTCTTCTTTCTCACTGCTCCACCAGCATCCAGACTTCCCCTATAAAACTTGTGAGGATGAAACACTTATACCAGCATATAAATGAATGCAAAGAATCAGTTGCATTTATACATAGTTGCAGCAACAATATACATATACAAAACTCTAGGGCTTGTGAAAAACTGCTGGTACAGAAAAAAAATAAGATAAGGAAAACAAAAGGGAGAAGAGGGGATAGAAAAAGAGGGAGGGAAGGGGAGGGGAGGAGAGAGGGAAGGGAGAGGAGAAGAGAGGAGAGGAGAAGGAAAGGGAAAGGAAGAGCTCTTGGGCAAATACAAGAGGTGAAAAGACTTCATTTGTTTTATGCCTCTTAGTGTCATGAGTTTATCTGTATTACATGCATTATATCTGTATTATAACTCTGGAGGTAATTTGGATCACCCTCATTTTTCAGAAAGAGAAATCGGTGCTTAAAGAAGTAAAGTAGGCTATGCTACTAAAAAGCATCAACCCCAGGATTTGATCCTAGGTCTCCATGATTTTAAAACTACCCATTCTCTTTCATTTTATCTCATTACCTTTCATCCCAAGAGAATGCTCCTTTGATGCACACTTTCAATTCTGTAAGTGCAGATAACATATATCCAGTGGCAAGAAGACGGAAGTCTTTTCATTGATTCAGAATGAGGTTATTCTTCTTCTCATCAAAAGAGAGACTGGATGTAGGAGAAAGAGGAGGCAAATATTCATCCTGTGATTTGCCTATGACCTAAACACAGATGATATTTCCTGGTCGCTCTTCCTAGGCCCCTTTATCACCTGGACAGTTTGTAGAGTAGAGAAATATATTGAATATGGTATACCTCTACTCAATAACTAGAATACAATAGTTCCGTCTTCCAATTTTAGCAAATTTAGCAAATAAATCTGTGCTCCAAATCCTCTTGCCTTTTCCCTCTCTTGAAGCAACTGTCTATACAGTCAAGTCTTTATGACAACCTTAGCAGTTCCTTGAGAGGGTAGGCAGGCAGTCCAGTGGTTAAGTCCATGGGATTTGGCATCATATCCAGGTTTAAATTCAGGCTCCATCATGGATGTGGCCCTGGGGCAAATTATTTTACTTTTCTGATCTTTCTGTGGTTTCTCGATCTCTAAAATGGGGATAATAACATCTCATGTAGTTGCTATTAAATTTTTTTTAAATGATATACATAATGTTCCTAGCACAGTGCCTAAGACATAGAGAGTCAACACATTTTTCTTGAATTATTGCTCTGATCTAGCTCAATAAGCTGTCGAGGAGACAAATTACAGTACTTTGAGTTAGCTTTGAGGTCTAGGGAATTATTCTGATGGCTTCCATTTGCTACAGTGAAGTTTATCTGGAGGAAAAGAAGCTGTTCAAAAAGCTTTCTCAAGAGACCTGAGCTATTCAGGTTGTCCCAATTTTTTTCTTATGTTCTATGTCTAGTGCAAACAAAATTGCAACCTATTAAGTATTTAGTATTTAATATAGCCGATAAATTCATTTTAGGTCCGGTTTGTGATATTGCAGTATGGTATTGTATTATTATATACGTATAATATTGTTTAATGAATGTGCATGGTGATTGATGAGGATTTTAAAGAGCTTTAACCACAATTTTGAGCAATTTACGTCATAGTAGAATTTTATAGTGTCATATCTTCACCTTTACAGCATATTGCTCGGTCTATATGGTTTATTTAACAAGATCTCGGTGAAGAATACAGCCTCCAAGGATAACATTAGACTTTAAATGATCTGTTTTTGACCTGCATTGTAGGAAAGAGCAGGGACAGCCTGTGTATTTTACTACTTCCTCCATCAAAACCACAACTACTGCCAGTACCCAACAATGACTGCTCCTCCAACCTATTCTACTTCTTAAGCATTGATGTTTGGAAAAAGATTGACTAATTTAATGAAGCTAAGTTATTTGTATGTTTGCTGAGATAGTACTGTGAATTACCATAAAAACCTGTGCCAAAAGCAAGATATAGACGTTGTGGTGGTGATCGGAGGGTTCAAAGTCCATTTCCGACACTAATTAACAGTGTGAAGTTGAATAAATTAACCTGTCCAAGCCTCAATTTCTACATCTACAAAATCTAGACATTCAAAACAGTGATTATTCCACTAGATTAGACTAGATATTTTGATTAGATAGTGTTAAGTGTTCCATATACAGTAAACACTCAACAGGTAGTAGCTACTCTATGCTAGAATACAAACAATTCATTTTCAAATTATAATTCTACCCCTATTTACCTTTTCGCTTTTTGAAAAATCTACATATTTTTCCTTTCCACTCTTTATCCTACAGTATTATTTGTGTTTGTAAAACCTCCTTAAATTCTTTGTGGAGGGAGACTAGGTATTAAGAAAAATGCATACACACAAGTAACTCAGTAACATTTTTATCTTTCTTCAGAGAAAAACTTTATAAACTGAGTATTGATCTTGTGATTTCAAGATCTTGTGATTTTTTTTGCACAGTGGCAGATCATTTGGTGCTTTCTAACTTGAATACAAAGTGGTGTTCTCAGGAGAGGGTCAGGAGGGTTGTGTGAGGACCCTAATGAAGAATACTCAGGCATCTTTGCCTTCAGACCTCTTTTCCCAGCCAAGATGGAAAATGTGAGTTAAACACTTCCACTCTA
Source organism: Globicephala melas (assembly GCF_963455315.2). Lineage (NCBI taxonomy): Eukaryota > Metazoa > Chordata > Mammalia > Artiodactyla > Delphinidae > Globicephala > Globicephala melas. The sequence goes on along the minus strand of NC_083319.1, from coordinate 70,995,590 downwards.
ACTGACTCATTTGGCAGAAAAATATGTCCAAGTGCCAACAGGAATAGAAAACAAAAACAAAAACAGAAACTCGTGGGGAAAAAGGCACGGGAAGAAGGAGGAGATCAGAGAAGCGTGTTATATTCCATCAAACTATTAAAAAATTTTTTTGAGGATTAAAAAGGAAGATGCATTGACCTTCACAGGTGAAAGCAGAGCTCTGGAAATACAACACTTCTTAAAGTACATTTCACACCAAAGTATCTCTCAAATACACTGTCTTTAACCCTTTTATGGGGAAGATAAATAATGGAATGAGGTTTAAGTATCTAGAAAGTTTATGTCAAAGAAGAATTAAAAGACAGGTTTATGGAGTATATTATCCCATTTAGTCAAAAAACAATTATTTAGCACCAGCTAAGTACAAGGCATTCTGCTGAAAATGCAGGTGAGAAACAAACAAGGCATGGTTTGTGCTGGGAGTTTACCATATATTAGAAGCAAAATTCAGATATACAAATAAAAACATGTGCATGTCATAAACTTTAGGATGGAAATACCAATTATGCAAACACAGGGAAATATTTTCTAATTATTGCCAGGTTTGGACTTTTTTTCCTCTGTAAAGTGAGGGAGTTGTCTTAGGCTCCTCAGGGCTCTTCCAGCTTTAATATTTTGTGACAATATGGTTATAAAAATATTTATTTCACTACTTTTTAGCAGAGAGCTAGAAGAATTTTGCCTTTAATAAATTAGGCACTTGTACCAGAGAATGCAGAGGCTTTTGAACAAATGCCTTGTTTCAGTAGGACAAAGATATTCTCACTGATTAGAAACTGGAGAAACAAAAAACAATTAGCCAAAAAAAAAAAAAAAAAAAGTATTTTAATCTGATTTCTTCCACTTAATCCTGCATTCTTAGAATGGGTTTAATTGACACTAACATCCTTTTTCTGAGATTAGTATTCTGTTTGACTAACAGCAAATATATTTGATAAAAAGTGTTTTAATCTGCCACCATCACACTCCAATTTTTGTAAAATAATCAGGTATGAAATCTCAGCTAACTAAAGAATAAATACTAAAATATTATGGCATGTATTAGTTACAGCTGCTCTATGCAAAATGAAGTTTCACTTCCACTGTTCCCTCTTTCCTGCCCTTTTGCTTCACATTGTGATAGGCATGCCTGTGAGAGTTGCAGAGATTAAAATAAGACAAAATTAAATGACACATGTAAAGCCTTTAATAAATAATAGCTCTTGTTACCGTTGCTACGGTTATTATCATTATTTATTCATTTTATTTTTTTCTGCCATTCCTCACTTTCAAAGGTAACTCCTACATATAGAGCTTCCCAAAGTATGATATGTGTAGTACTAAGAGCACTTGAGAAGACTTGGGGGTGCACACAGACACACAAAAAAATATTTAATTTAGAAGTCATATATTTATATTAAAGTATATTTGAAAATTTTACAGCTATCACATTAACCTAGTGTTTTAACAAATATTATTAAATAAATGTAATTAAGTTAAAAATAGTATATTTACAGAAGCACAATAGTACAGGTGGTACGTGAATATAGCAAAAATTATGAAGATGGTACAGCAACAACTGAAGTTTGGGAAACAAATAAAGCATAAACAACTGCTTTCACAATCTAACAAGTAGGGAAGGAGTGCCACATTTTGAAAGAGGCAAATCTCTCCCCTACTACATTACAAATCTCTTAAGGGAAAATTCAGTCTCCATCTGGGTCAGTATGTTAACATGTGCTCAACAACTGAAAGCTACCTAAATTTGAAGGTAATTAAAACTGTCTGTGTGTATGTGTGTGTGTGTGTGTATGTGTGTGTGTGTGTGTGTCTTTAATCAGAACATTCCCCTTATTCAGAGAGCTCTTACTGGAGAAAAATATCTTACAAAGGCAGCAAATATGGACAAGGCTTAAACTGTAATTCATACCTTATTCAACACCAACAATTTCTTACTATTGAGAAAAACGTGTGAATATGAGACAATCTTCACCAATGTTTAAAATGCATGGATTAAAAAACTTTTAGATTTCAAATATATTTGGAGAAACTTTTAACCACTCACTCTTCACAACATTGGAAGAGTCTAAGCACATAGTAGCATTCAATACTGCTTTGTTAAATGAATGATTAATGTGGATATTATACCAACAAATAACCTAAAGCTTCAAATCGTATAAAGTACAGACCTGATAGCCCTTTACAATTGGTTGGGGAGGGAGCTAAAAATTAAAAGAAACAGATGGGATTAAAATTCCTATATAAACAATGTTATAATAGTGTTACAATGACCGCCTATTAATAGGAATGTCATAAAAACTCATTGTAAATAGATTTTCAAAGCATGTACATATTTCATAAACAAGGCAACACATTACCTAGTCATAAATATTATAAATTTAATTGATTAGGAGGGTTTAAGAATATCATTTAGCATCAATCATTCTTGTACAATTACGTAACGAAAGAGACTTCAGAGACTCTTGCTGAAGCATAAGGGCTTTTTGAGAAGTATGTTCAGTCATACCTGCTTTTCTTTCTTTAACGTGATGAGGCCAAGGTGAACATTATGGTAGAATATTTTAATCTTACTACTGGGTCTGAGTACTTGTGAGACAACATGCTGAAGACACTCAAAGACAATGTGGATTGAGACCCCTGAGAGTGGTGCTTCCAGCAGAGCTGCAGTGGTGGCCTTCTCCGAGACAAAGTTGGCGGGTATGGCAGGGAGGGTGGGGTTTACTCTGGACTCACAGTGAAACAGATGAACAAGTCTTCACACGTCCGTGAATTTTATATGTTCAAATCTATAGATACTCTTCCATGCCATACCTTTCCAAAGAGCATTTGTGCACTTTCTGTTTTTTAAGAGACTTGGATTATTGAGCTCTGCGAATGGTAATATTTTTCACTGTGTACTATAATTATTCATCATAGATCCTCAAAGGCAGGAAATGTCTGGTTCACTATTATATTTCTAAAGCCTAGGTCAGTGCCTGATACATTATAGGTATTAAGTAAATATTTGTTGCATGAATGAATGCATGAGTTTGGAAATGAATGCTTCAGTCCCTAGAGGGTTGGCAGAAGAAAGCATTTGGGAGAGGGAATAGGAAAGAGAGTTTCTGAAATCCAAAGTCAGGCCATTTATTTCAGTTCCTCTTCCACCCACCAGGCCTAGCAATGAGAGAGCCAAGCAGTGATCTCACCCGTAGAACCTGCTGGGCTAGTCCAGTCAGCAAGTGAGGTGAGTCCAACCACTCATCAAACATAGTAAACTTGGCTAATAGATTCCCAGTACAGTGTGACTGCTCTCTCCATCCAAATATGCCCTGCTAAGCTAGATCTAATTATCCACCATGGAATTTGGCCAGTTACACTGAGATTATGGTATGTTGAGAAATTTGAACTTTAACCACACATAAATAAAAGCATGGGGATCAGGGCCACTGCTTCTGTGTGATTTTTGAATTTTTTTCAAACAGAAAACAGTTGCTTTGGAGCCTGTGAGTTTTCAACTAGAAGGAAATATATTGTAAGTCAAATTGATCCAATTTTCTAATGTAAAGTGTCTTCAAATGTCTTTATTAAAATAGTTTAAATTTATTGAATAATATCCAGATAAATCTAAATATAAATATCTAAATAAAATACAGCACCTTTTACTAATCATCAAAAAAAAAAAACCGTTGTTAGGTGCAGAGAAAGAAACAAAGTAAGTAAGATACAGTCTCTGGTGCTGCCTTTTTCAGTCAGATTTCAACTGAACTAGTTCAAAACCCTAAGAAAATGCTCTCCTTCCTCCTTTGGCAATAGATGCAGAAAGGTTTAGTCTTTCCAACTTATAACAGAAGGTCATAATGAGAATGCCACATGTCCCTGCAGTAGAATTAAACAAATTTTAATGTTTCTCTTTAAGCAAATTTTCCTAGTAAACAAAATTTGTCTCAGGGTTATGCTGGTGTGATATTCTCAAGCTTTTGGGGTATAGCTGGGGAAAGTCCTCTCCAGAAGCGAACTAGAGGTTGATCAGAGTTTTCTTCACTTTGAAAAATCGTTCCCAGTAGGACCCCAAGGGCTAGACAATTTCCACAGTTACACTTTTGTTCGCCTTATATGCAACTCCTCCGGATGATACCTATTGAAGAGGTTCAGGTGCACGTGTAACATTTGTTCTCCTCACTACTTCAGAACTGACTCTGAAGTTTTCATTTTCTCTCTTTTCCTTTCCTCCCAATATATCCCTTTTCTCTTTTGCAGTAATGGACACCACTTTGCAACATGACTTCTCCTTATCTCTTTTCTCTCTTACACCATTAACTCTGGTACATTTGTTTTCTGTTTTCATGGGAATTTCTGCCTTGCCTGAGAGTTATTTAATGACAAGGAGGGAATGGTGTAAAACCACAGGAGTGACTAAGAAAAGTCAAAGAAAGCAACGCTAGTTCTACTGGCAGTGAGAAATGATAGAATGCTGGATTGACTTCAGAAAACCTAGGGATTGGTTCTGGCACCAAGGATTACCTGGTGGACTTTGAATTCAGGGAACCTCTTGTATTTCAGTTCCCTCACCCACATAATCAGCATGCTCACACTGGCCCTGTCTACCTGACAGAAATGACAATGAAATTGAATCAGACTGCAGAAGAGTTTTATGTTGCATTCATTTAGAAACTGTATATCTCTGTATTACATGAGATGTGGTTGCTAATGATATTAGATACCCAGCTGCAAAGGGGTCAGTCATGCACACCAGCTGTCCCAGCCTGCTGCTGTTTACTCTTACCTAGACTGGACTAACTCAGGGATAGTTAGGAGTTCATTCTTCAGGGTGCAAGTAATCCATATGTATGAGCAATCCTACCATCTTTAGTACACTCTATCTAGTTGGTTGACTTCATAAAGCTTCTCCCAGCTTGCTTTATTGGCAGTCTGATGCTGACCATGATCTCCTTTTCAGCCCATAAGCACTGCCCACACCCCCAGATGCAATCTGATTGTTTGTGAGCATCTGGATTGGACTAGAATTGAACAGGGTGATGTCGCTCTGGAGTCAGATTGGCTTGAGTTCAGACACTGGCACTATAATGAAATAGCTGTGACACCTTAAACTTGTTATTTAATTTCTCTGAGGCTACATTTCCTAATTTGTACAGAGAAGCCACTAATAGCTACACTGTAGATATTACAGTGGGATGAGTAAAAAACAATAAAGATTTATTATATCCCAAGAGCTAAAAGTAACATACATCACAAATATGGGTATCTGGAATTGTCTAGATATTTGAGTTATAGTCTTAAAAACAAAAGATTTTAAAGAGAAGCAGCTGTGCAATTAGAGTAAGATACACTTTGTGGTTTCTTTGAGCTCATAACTCTTGAGTAGATTATCAAATCTGTACTGGCACAGTAATTAAGCCTAGTAGGTACTTAATTTTTTTGATAATTAAATGAGTAAATAATTAAATGAATGAATGAATGAATGAATGAATGAATGAATTCTACTGAAGTAAATTTGGAGAAATGTTGCATTTCACATCTCTCCTCTAGGTGGCGAAATGATACCTCCTATAGTGTATTGCATTTCGTTGTCTCAACAAGTGACCTGAAAATTGTACTTTAAAAATCCCTAATTTTATGTCTGTCCTAGTGTAGAAGTACAGTCATAAATCTATTTTCTTCCAAAGTTATCTCTTTATTTGTACATCTTTAAGATTTTTGTCCAAAAATTGTTTATAGAAAATCATTCAGAAATATGATTGTGTAAGTACTATAAAGAAATTGAATTGTGCAAGAGACTTTTCAAAGCACTTGTGCAAGATTACTTTGGGTACTTTCAATTTTCACGAGTACTTACTCTTAGGAAAACATTGTTTTGTCCAAAGTTCATTATTATTTTTCTAGGGAATTTACTTTTCCCTAAATAAGAAAAAAAAAAAAAAGGAATTCTACTAAAAATGATTTTTTAAAACTAAGCCCCAAATATATTTTTTTTCTTCTAGATTCATTGTGACAGGAACAGATAAAACTAAGAGCTGAATGCATTATCCTGTAAACTGAATACAGAAGAACAATTAAATGAGATAAATTAACCCAAATACCTCACTTTAATTTTCCTTTGAGCCAGGATATGAGTTCCCTGAATGATTTAAATAATGTCCCCCAATTTCCACTTCCCTTTATAATGACATAGTCTATATTTTCTTTTTTCTTTCTTTTTTCTTTTTTTTTTTTGTGGTACACGGTCCTCTCACTGTTGTGGCCTCTCCCGTTGCGGAGCACAGGCTCCGGACGCGCAGGCTCAGCGGCCATGGCTCACGGGCCCAGCCGCTCCGCGGCATGTGGGATCTTTCTGGACCGGGGCATGAACCCGTGACCTCTGCATCAGCCCGCGGACTCTCAACCACTGCGCCACCAGGGAAGCCCTATATTTTCTTACACAAGATATACAACTGGAAGATATCTTGGAGTGCCATGAAAGCTAAAAGGCAAAGCTAAAAGCCACCTGAGAGCACACCAAACAGGAACAGCAGGAACTGAAGAGGGGAGGGGATGAGTGAAAAGAACAATGACATGTTATAGCCCAAAAGCTAAAATTAAATGCATGTAAACAGTTCTTGTTGAAACTAGAAGCCAATGTAGATTAGGCAAACCAGGCAAAGGGTTCTTTCCTGCCAAAACATGCCAGCATAAGAATCACCTAGTACTGAGACACGGCTAGTGATACAAGTGAGGTTAACATTGGAAAACTACAGAGGACTCTGAACTTGTGTGGCAGCTCTTAAATTCTACATAGTAAAGTAGGTACCTAAAACCCATGTTTCTTCTTTATCCCACTCAAAAAGTTGAAAGCCGGGCTTCCCTGGTGGCGCAGTGGTTGAGAGTACGCCTGCCGATGCAGGGGACACGGGTTCATGCCCCGGTCCGGGAAGATCCCACATGCCGCGGAGCGGCTAGGCCCGTGAGCCATGCCCTCTGGGCCTGCGCGTCCGGAGCCTGTGCTCCACAACGGGAGAGGCCACAACAGTGAGAGGCCCGCGTACAGCAAAAAAAAAAAAAAAAAGTTGAAAGCCAGTTGTTCAGATACAGAAATATGAATGAGAATTTCTAGCGGTGGTTGAAACTTTCAAAAATACAAAGATGAATAAGGTATGGTTCCTACACTTAGAGGAGTGAAGAAGCCAGACATGTACACAAATAATTATACGAGAGCAATCAAGAGAAAAGAAGAGAAAGGAAGGAGCTAAGGCCAAATTGGTATGTTGATATGAGAACGTGGAAGAGTCACGTTTGAACCCCATCCCACAGGTGCGTTAGCAGCAACTTGTCTGACCAGAGTCCAACCATAGTATTAGTTTTTGCTGGATTTCCAATTACACCTACACTGCTGGGTCTCTGATGCAGCTAAATCATGGAAATAGACCTGAAGTAGATATAAATATATATAAAGCACCTTTCCAGAATCACTTTGGGCTCGTTTCATGAGATCATTCTCAAAGGCATACAAGAAGCCAGGAGTTATGGAAGAAAACACCACCCATTAAATTAACGTACAATTCCTAACTTTGTCATGAGCACACAAGTGTAAAACCTTTCTAAGTAAAATAAGAAACAAGCTAAATATCCATTAATAGGGGAGTATAAATAAATTATAGAATATCTCATACAGTGATTTTAAAAGAATGAGGTAGCTTAGCATAGAGACATGTCCATATGTATAGAAGTGAAAGAAAACAATCAGGAGGAAACAATCTAGGCTAAAACTTGCTTGTTATTTGATGCAACTTAAACACTTTTTCAAAAGGTTAAGCAAAAGCAGAAAATGGCACGAATATGTAAATAAAGTATGAAATATTATGCATTCTTTACTTGTCACTATCATGTTTTATCTCCAGAATTATAATGATTTACAGTGAATTTTTAATAAAAAAATTTTTGAGTGTTTGGATTAGTTATTTTACCTACCAAAAAAAATATTTTGTCTTAAAGTATTGTCTTAAAGTGCAGTGTGTAAAGACTTTTAACATTATCCTTAAATATTACTAGGTTGTTTTAGACCCTTTCTCTCGAGCCACTTTTGCAATCTTTATCTTCATTAATGTTTAAAGCCTTCAATCTAATTAGCCAGTGCACACTATAATTTCAAGTCAAAAAGATAAAAGTGAACTTTGACCCAATTTCTGTTATTAAATGGATATCTTGCCTTCATACCAGCCCAAAGCACATTTGTTATCATTTGTCTTTAGTCTTCATTATAAGAAAGGCAAAAGAAAAGGAGAGGAGGGAAAAAAGCTCAAGAAAAAAGAAAAAGGAACTGACCATCTTTTCGATAGTGGGAAGTGAAAGTCATCTGTTAAATGTAGCCCCTACGTTTATGATAAGTCAACATCCCAGGCCCCATTCTGTGGCTTCTGCCTTACTGTACAATTCTCTCCTCTAACAAAACATTCTCTTTGAGTAAGTTCATGTCTACAATGACTCAAGACCTTCAGATGTGATCATAGCCTTCTTTCCTTCTAGGGAAGTTCATAAAGATACAGAACTAGAGTCTCACTTTCATGAACCAAATTCACCTCTAGAAATGAGGCTACATGCCACAAAGAGAAGGCCAGTACGGCATGCACAGTATGTGGGACTCAGCCTAGCAGCTCAAATCAGCCAGTGAGGTTTCACAAAGAAGAAAAAGGCAAATACACAGAGAAGCAGCCACTACATTGATGCCCATGTTACATAAGTGGAACAGGTACATCCACCCTCTCCTGGTGCCAGAGCCCAAGCCAGACACACCCAGACTCTCCCACTCACAGGGCCACCAGGGCTGGTCTGAATTCAGTCAATAGAAGCTTATAGCATGGGGAAAGGTGAGAGCTGTGTTTGATGCCAATCAACGTATGCATGGTTACCCAGCAAGGAAAATGAAGAAAAGCAACACCTGTACCCGTTTCTATTAAATTCTTTTCAAAGGACTTGAGGTAGAGAAATTAGAACTAAGAGAGAATGGTATTAGCTCAGTAAGTATGAAATAAGCACCAACCCTCTCTAAAGCAACTTTCCAATTCCAGTAGAAGAATTTTCAATGATGAGCCAGCAAAACACAGTTCCAACTGCCCTCAGTAGCACTTATTGGTTTGCTGTAAATACATTAGTTAGACTGCTGAAACAACTGAAAAAACTTAAAAATTAAAATAATAATACTGTGATGATGATAATAATAATTGTAGTTACTATTTTTTAAGCACTTATTAGGCACCAGTTTGCTGTATTTAGCTATGCAGCTTAATCTTCATAACAGTCTGTGAAGTAGGTTTTATTGTTCCCATTTTACAGATAAGGCAGCTACATCAAATGTAAATTAAATATCTTTCCCAAGAATACTAGCTAGAGTTAAAGAGCCATACTCAAACTCCACCTGAACTGTTTCCACTTATACCAGGGGTCAGCAAACTATGACTCTGTGTCCAATCTGTCCTGCTGCCTGTTTTTGTAAATAAAGTTGTACTGGAATGCAGACATTCTCATTCATTTATGTATTATCTATGGTTGCTTTGGTGCTATAACAGCAGAATTGAGTGACAGAAACCATATGGCCCACAAAGGGTAAAGAGTTTACTATCTGGCCCTTTAGAGAAAAAGTTTGCCACCTTTTGCAATGCATTATGCCATTAAGATTTTTTAAAAGGTTGAGTACAATAAATACTTTCAGAGAATTATGAAATTCTAAGAAAGGGGAGTACACTGCAATCAATTTCATTGTTAGGGCATTCTGCCTGTGCATAGATCTTTCTTCCACTCCTTAAAAACTCCACTGGGGAAAGAATATTTGTTTCAAATGTTAGAATCTGAATTTTATCAGGTAATCCCAGTCCAGCTTCCAGCTCCTTCTCACTTTAAGTTCTCACAGGACATCTCATCAAACTAGGCACCTAAGAGAGAAAGAGAGGAAGTAACACAATGAAAAAATAGTGCTATAGTTTCAGGGAACTTCCATTCCATTCTGAGACCCTGACTGCCTGCCACAGGGGGACTCCGAAGGAACAGCATGCCAAATTGCAGGGTTTACTGAGCTTAGACTTGTCAGATTGGTGCACCTGGGTGGATGAATTTATAGACTAGGATAATAGAATTTTAATATGGAAGGCACATTAGCTAATAACCAACTGAGATGATAGAGTTTATCAACTTGAAAAACAAAAACCCAGCAAAGCTGGGTAACTTGTCCAAGATTAAAAACATATCAACAGAGAAAAGGCCTCTCTTATCCATTCTACCACACATTCGATAGGATCTATCGAATCCTATTCACCAGTGTCCATATATTCACTAATTTCATGTCCTTTATCAAGGCCACAACTTCGATGGAAAGAGCACCTTTGGGGAATCAGGCAGACTTGTGTCCAAGCCCTGACTTTGTCGCTTACTACTTGTGTAAATTTAGGAAAATCAGTAAACCACTTTAAGCCTTAGTTTTATATAAGTAAAACATAGTTAATTGTTCCCTAACTTTAGAGAAGATAAACTGAGATAGCACATTTAATGCCTAACAATGTATCTGGCACATAGTAGGAACTTTCTCAATATATGGAAAACACTAGTATCGTTCTTACAAGATGAGTAAAACTGCATCACCTCAGTCTCCTTTTGGACCAAGGTCAGTAGGTATTAGCATTTGGACCAGGTAGCATCTCACTGTTCAAGTATAGATGATAACCTGCTAGCTGGTAGAGGTAAAGAATTCACCTGAGAAAGCTAACTTTTACGTTTCTAATCAAGACTGTACCAGTTGCATATAATTGTTATTATATGTATAATTTATAGACAACCTTGTTTTTAATTACAAGGTTTTTATTGGAGAGACAGGTTTTGGGGTGAGTCTGCCATCTGACTTGCCGGCACTTGTTGGAAGTTTTTACGTTATTCATTTACTTGTGTGTGTATGTGTGTGTGTTTAGGAGTGCTATTATTAAATTTTGCTGGCATATAGTGAGGAATCTGTTATTCAAATTCATCCATATATACACCTCCCCTACAACCCACTCTATCCCTTCACATACTGCACCCCTCCCCCATTTATCAAGGGCTAGGTTCAGATTATTTTCAAGGTTGTATACAGATAGGCTCACTTGGAATGGTCCTTGCCTGATTCTCTTTAGCTACTTGTACATGTGAGATAGTAGCAAACACTGCTTAAAATTGAAAATCTTTTCAGTAAGATGATGTGAAGCATGCATGTTATTTCTTCCTGCTCAGTGTTGTGAATTTTGTAGAAAGAGTACCTGCAGAAAAAACCATCTTCCCATCGAAGTCAGCAAGTGGTACTGATAGATAAGTGCTATAAACTGCCTACAGAGGAAAAGAGAAAACATAATTATACAAAGCCCACAAGGAATAAAGACACCCTCACAAATAGAAAAATGAAAACAAAATAGAATGGACAGCAATGAAGCAACTCCATGATGACTAAATAATACCAACAGCCAAACCTTTGTTAAGTACCTCCTACATATGCACGTGAAGCTTATATATGAAGACCAGGGCAGGACATTGTGGAAAAGTATACATGATAATGTTTTGCAGATGGAGGAGTTCTCTTTTGTGTTGTTATTGTCTCTAAGTTTCTAACTGCTCTATTAATTAAAAGCATAGGAAAGAGTAGAAGAAATGAAGAGAAAGAGGGAAAGGAGGAAAGAATGGGAGAATGAGAAAGAAAAAGTGTCCAGTGTTAGATATCACAGTCCATTAGAACTGCAAGCACTTGGGGCCCATGCACAGCCATGATCACTTGATCCCACCTCACTGGATCACTTCTTAAAATGACCACTGTGGACTTATGTTATATGTTGCTGAATAACAAATTAAATCACCTCCCTCCTAAAAATGAATGGCTTACAATGCCTGTGGGTCAGGATTCTGAGGATGGTGTAACCGGGTCCTCTGATTCACAGTCTCTCACCAGGCTGCAGTGAAAGTGTCCATCAGGGTTGGGGTCTCATCTGAAGGCTCACCTAGGGAAGGAGCAGCTTCCAAGTTAACACACATGATTGTTGGCAGGATTCATTTCCTTGAGGGATGTTGAACTAAGGGCTTCAGTTCCCTGCCAGCTTTGGCTGGAGCCTGCGCCCAGCTCCTCTCTCCTATGGCAGCTTTGCTTCATCAGAATCAGCAAGAGAAAGAGTCTTCTAGCAAGATAGAAGTGATAATCTTTTGTAAACTAATCAGGGAAGTGATACCTCCTCTAAGTTGCCACATTCTATTGGCTAGAAGTACTAAGTTACTCAAGTGGAGGGGATTACATAGTCATGAATCCTAGGAGGTTGAGCTAATCAAGAGCTATCTGAGAAAATGCCGACCACAACTTGGCAATCTACTCTCAGTATTTTTGTTTGCTAATTTTTTTTTCTGTCTGATCGCTATTCAAATTACCACAAAAATTCCAAACTAGTCATGGCTAAATAAACAAAACTTTGCCTTTGGTTCTAAGTTTGTGTTCCTTAGAAGAGGTAGTAGTACATTAGAAGCATTAGGTTGATATAGAGAAAGCATGAGTACAGGCCTAGGCCCAGTTCTGGCTGTAAAATTTTATCCATGAACCTGATTTTCTCATCTTTGAAATGGGAATAATTATACCTTCTCTGTTTGCCGCATATAACTGTTATGAGGACCAAGGAAGATCACATGTGTCAATGTTTTCCAAAGTACAGTAACATAGCACTGGAGGTGCTTGAGATGATTATAGGTGGTACCTGGACTATAGGAGGAAATTTTTTCAAGTATTTGTTTTTAGAGTACATTAGAAAAAACATAACTTGCACAGCAAACCCATGATTTTACAGCTAATGTTGCTTAAATAAGACTTAAATGAAGTTGGGGAAAAGGTGAGTCAACTTGAAGAAAAATATTAAGAAAATAATGTAGTAGATAGTCTAAGAATAGGGCAAACATTGTGAAAGTGGTATACAAATGATTGCATAAATTTTAACATGCTCAATAAATGCATCAAATCTTATTCATTAACTTATGCCCCATGATTCTGGTTTAAGAAGGTAACTAGATATATTCTTTGTTACTAATGGAGCAAACCTAATTACACCTGGTAAAAGAGACAACTGCTTGAAAATTCAATTCCAAATTTTTTGACTACAAATAATCCATCACCTTTTTTATTAATAAAACATTTGTTCCCTGTGCATTTTCTTTTCCTAGCAATGTATTAATAATAACTTCCATTTATTAGGAGCTTACTGTATGCTAAAACGTGTGTAAAAAATTTCAGTTAATACATATCCTATGAGGAAGATTGTATTATCATGTCTTTTGAATGAGGAAACTGAAGCTTAAAGAGATTAAACAACTTGGCCAAAATAACTCAGGAAGAAAATAGCAAAGCTAGAATTTAAACTCAGGTCTACCTAGCTCCAAAGCCTGTTTTAATTCTACTCTGCCAGTAATGTCTTAAAGGATTGAACTTCTACTCACTATGTCCACACCTCATGTTTTTTTGACTTCTTACACTTTTACATTTCAGCATTCCAATTTTTTTTTCCTCTGGAATGTGGGAAAATATATCAACACCAAGGCATTCAAAACAAGGTCAAAGAACGAGTTTTGTTTTTTTGTTTTTGCCAAATACCCAGACAGGACATACACATTAAACAGAATAAAAGAAGCAGTTGCTTCCTGGCCCAAACTCTTTCACCCAACTCACTCCAAAGGGTAGAGGACCAAACAGAAAGATAAAGTTCAGGCACTTCCTAGGGCTCCTACCAGGCAGGGATGTTGGTACTCACCACTTCCTCTGTATGTCCTTTCAACCAAGGACAAGTCTACAAGCAAAGAAGAAGCACATTACCCATGGGCTCCAAACACCTAGTGAGCTATTTAACTGCAAAGAAGTCTTTCCTCAAGAAAAGACAGCATCTGCCTTTGCTTTTTCAGTATGACATGTAAGTTCTGACTAAAACCAGATTTTCCAGGTAATAAGGGTAACTAAAATGTGTTTAATTCTCTTTTCAAGAAGAGCTTTGAGCTTTATGTCTTTAGATCAAGAAAAGTAGACTTGAAAATCTACTTTGAGAAAACTGATTACTAAAGTTACAGCTCATGAACCAGTGGCAATTAGAATTCAGGAGACTACACAGAGTGGAAGGTCCTAGATAGGAAATATTACTTTCTATACTCAGATTATCCACTATCCATTTTGCAATAGGAAGCAAGCTTTTGCTTATTTGAATCATGGGGTATTAATACCACAATATTCAGACCTTAGTGATCACATTCAAGGTAAAATGTACTTGTAAAAAGACAAAGTCAGAAGTAAATACATGAAAACGGAAAATTCTAAGTAAATATTTGAAAACAGGCCATTGAAATATTCTCTAATAATATACAGATTAAATTTAGAAGAGATGTCTTCCCATTGCTCTTCTCTGCCCTCATAGCCCTGGAAGATGACCACCACTAGCAGTAGGTGTGTGCCTCAGTGGCACATACCATACTGACTACCACAGTCCTGTGGGTTGGGGTATACACCAGATGGGAGGTGCCATCACAGCATGGCCACCAACATTCTCTCTTCTCTGAATCCTTTAAAGAGTCCTGGCCAGTATTCCTGCAGAACATCCAACAATCTGGATTGGTTAGACTGTCTCCTCTGTGATTAGATTCACATCAAACGTTCCATCAAAAACACCACGTAGATGAACCTCAAACTGTACTAACAAAGTATACATCAAAATCAGTAACATTGTTTTATAAACATTATCTAATACTTCACTGTTAAATTTCAAGTGCTAATTTGAGATTAGGGTGCCAAATTTAAAATCCTAAAATTGCCTTTATATTGCTTATGTTTCTGCTATCTCTTTACGTGAATTTGTTTTGAAACTTTCATTTCAACACTGCCTTGATTATAACCACAACAAACACAATTTGAGACTAGAGTGTCAAAATTAAAATCCAAAAACTGCCATCATAGTGATACTGAATTTTGGCTTATGAGAATTTTTTTTAAAACTTTCATTTCAACTATGCCTTGGTTTATAACTGTATCTAGTTCTTCAACACTGAATTATGAGTACTCATTTAATATGGGAATAGCAAAATTAGAAACCCAAACCCAACATGCCTTATTCTGGTACCTAGGTCTGTTTCTTGAAGCTTTTATTTTAACTCTACCAAGGTTTCTCTAAGATGAATAATAATTTTGCCTTCTGTTTATGATTTTTGTGGAAATGGCTTTATTATTGATTCACTCATATAACAAAAATGATTTTTAAAGTCTTTATATGATGTGAGTATTGATTTCTCATAAGCCAGACCTTGTATGTTTGAGGGTGGAGTATAAAATATGAAGTATATTCAATTTTAAAATAACCTCTTTTAAGTGTTATTTCTATAATTTGATTAACTTTACAACAAAAATTGCTACTCCTGCTAGAATATAAGAGCCATGAAGATGGGGATCTTTTACTATTTTGTCAGTGATGTATCTTAAGAGCCTAGAAGAGTGCCTGGCACATAACACTCAATAAATATTTGTTGAGTGACTATTAGATGAACTGAACAATCAAAACAAACTTGCACACAGAAATGAGCAACCATGAAGAAAAGCATTCCTCATTCAGAAAGGGCATTATTTTTAGATAATTTTCTAATAATATTGCCTTGCTCACTATTTTTTTCACTTAGTAAGAGTGCATATATAAAGAGAAACTTTAGAAGAAACTCTTATCAGGTATATTATGTGGTAAATGCCTTCTCCTGACATTGTTTCTGAGTGTTTTTTATGTAGTTCTCTGAATTTTCTCAATAGATTATTCCAAGTTTGAATTCAATAGATTATTCTAATATGAATTACAGGCCTCATTTTATTGCACTTCACTTTATTGTGCTTCACAGATATTGTGTTTTTTATAGATTGAAGATTTTTGGCAACCGTGCATCAAGCAAATCTATTGGCACCATTTTTCCAACAGCATATGTTCACTTCGTGTCTGTGTGTCATATTGTGGTAATTCTCACAATATTTCAAGCTTTTTTATTATCATTATATTTGTTACAGTGATCTGTGATCAGTTTCTCTGATATTACTGTTGTAATTGTTTGAGGCCACCATGAACTGTACCCACAGAAAGAAGGCAAACTTAATGGATAAATGTGTGTGTTCTGTTCCACTAACCTGAACTTCCCTGTCTCTCTCCCTCTCCTCAAGCCTCCCTATTCACTGAGACATGACAATATTAAAATTAGGCCTATTAATCACCCTACAATAGTATTCAAGTGGAAGGAAGAGTTGCAGTTCTCTCACTTTAAATCAAAAGCTAGAAATGATTAAACTTAGTGAGGAATGCAGGTCAAAAGCCAAGACAGGCCAAAAGCTAGGCCTCTGCACCAAACAGTTCATTAATTTGTGAATGAAAAGGAAAAGTTCTTGAAGGAAATTAAAAGTGCTACTCCAGGGCTTCCCTGGTGGCGCGGTGGTTGAGAGTCCGCCTGCTGATGCAGGGGACTCGGGTTCGTGCCCCGGTCTGGGAGCATCCCACGTGCCGCGGAGCGGCTGGGCCCGTGAGCCATGGCCGCTGAGCCTGCGCGTCCGGAGCCTGTGCTCCGCAAACGGGAGAGGCCACAACAGTGAGAGGCCCGTGTACCGCAAAAAAAAAAAAAAAAAAAAAATCCTAGGACCATTAAGAATTATGCTAAATCTACTCTGCCTATGCTCTATAAATGGAACAACAAAATCTGTATGACAGCACATCTGTTTACACGTGGTTTACTAAATAAATATTTTAAGCCTGCTACCGAGACCTACTGCTCAGAAGATTCTTTTCAAAATATTACTGCTCATTGACAATGCACCTGGTCACCCAAGAGCTCTGATAGAGACATACAATGAGATTAAGGTTGTTTTCATGCCTTCTAACACAGCATTTATTCTGCAGCCCATGCATCAAGGAGTAATTTTGACTTTAAAGTCTTATTACTTAAGAAATGTATTTCATGAGGCTATAGCTACCATAGACAGTCATTCTTCTGATGGATCTGGGTAAAGTAAATTGAAAACCTTCTGGAAACGATTCACCATTCTAGATGCCATTAAGAACATTCATGGGGCTTCCCTGGTGGCGCAGTGGTTGGGAGTCCGCCTGCCGATGCGGGGGACACGGGTTCGTGCCCCGGTCCGGGGGGATCCCACATGCCGCAGAGCAGCTGGGCCTGTGAGCCATGGCCGCTGGGCCTGCGCGTCCGGAGCCTGTGCTCCGCAGCGGGAGAGGCCACAGAGGTGAGAGGCCCGCATACCAAAAAAAAAAAAAAAAAGAACATTCATGGTTTATGAGAAGAAGCCCAAATATCAACATTAACAAGAGTTTGGAAGAAATTGATTCCAACCTTCATAGATGACTTTGAGGGGTTCAAGACTTCAGTGGAGGAAGTAACTACAGATTTGGTGGAAATAGCAAGAGAACTAGAATTAGAAGTGGAGCCTGAAGATGTAACTGAATTGCAGCAATCTCATGATAGATATAACTTTAACAGAGGAGGAGTTGCTTTTTATGGATGAGCAAAGAAAGTGTTTTTTTTTTTTTTTAATTTATTTATTAGTTCATTTTTGGCTGCGTTGGGTCTTTGTTGCTGCGCACGGGCTTCCTCTACCTGTGGCGAGCGGGGGCTTCTCTTGTTGAGGAGCACGGGCTCCAGGCTTCAGCCATTGTGGCTAGCGGGCTCTAGAGCGCAGGCTCAGCAGTTCTGGCGCACGGGCTTGGCCGCTCCGCGGCATGTGGGATCTTCCCGGACCAGGGCTCGAACCCATATCCCCTGCACTGGCAGGCGGACTCCCAACCACTGCGCCACCAGAGAAGCCGAAAGTGGTTTCTTGAGATGGAATCTATTCCTGGTGAAGATGCTGTGAAGAGTGTTGAAATGACAGCAAAGAATTTAGAATATTACATAAACTTAGTTGATAAAGCAGCATCAAGGTTTGAGAAGACTGACTCCAGTCTTGAAAGGAATTCCACTGTGGGTAAAATGCTAGCAAACTTCATTGCATCTACAGAGAAATCTTTCGTGAAAGGAAGAGTCAATGGGCACAGCAAACTTCATTGTCGTCTTATTTTAAGGAATTGCCATATCCACTCCAACTTCAGGAACCACCACCCTGATCAGTGAGCAGCCATCAACATGGAGGTAAGACCCTCCACCATTAAAAAGATCATGACTTGCTGAAGACTCAGATGATGGTTAGCATTTTTTAGTAATAAAGTATTTTTTTAATAAATTTATTTATTTTTGGCTGCGTTGGGTCTTTGTTGCTGCACACGGGCTTTCTCTAGTTGCGGTGAGCGGAGGATACTCTTCGTTGTGGTACACGGGCTTCTCATTACGGTGGTTTCTCTTGTTGCAGAGCACGGGCTCTAGGCGCGCGGGCTTCAGTAGTTGTGGCTCGCGGGCTCTAGAGTGCAGGCTCAGTAGTTGTGGCACATGGGCTTAGCTGCTCCACGGCATGTGGGATTTTCCCGGACCAGGGCTCGAACCCGTGTCCCCTGCATTGGCAGGCAGATTCTTAACCACTGTGCCACCAGGGAAGTCCCTTTAGTAATAAAGTATTTTTAATTAAGGTATGCACTTTGGTTTTTTAGACATAATGCAATTTAGCACTTAATAGACTACAGTGTATTGTAAACATAATTTTTATACGCACTAGGAAACCAAAAAATTTGTGCAACTTGCTTTATTGCGATATTTGCTTTATTGCAGTGGTCTGGAATTGAACCTACAATATCTCCAAAGTCTGCCTGTATATTTATATCTTGGGAACATGTCCTTATATACAAATAATCAAAGAAAATGTTAAGACTACAATTTTTTAAATAAAAAAGAATTAACAGTGTAAAGAAGTGTAAAAAAATCTTCAGAGTGATTAAGCAAATTTAGGGATGGAAGAGGTGGTATCAACATATTTTATCAAATTTTTTTGCTGGACAAGTTTCAGAATTACTATAACATCTACTATTTTTTTCTGAAAAATAAATGAATCTTCCATGCTAAAATTGTGACATAAAATTTCATTTCTACACTTGTCAGTATAAATTAGTCTACATTTAAAATTTGCACTCCTCTCTGAGCTCTAGACTAATATTGAACATCTTTCAGCTGTTTCTAATATTGAACATCTCCACCCTGGATATATCACCATGTCTCAAGTTCAGGCTCTCTGAACTCAAACTTGTGATCTTTACCTCAAACTGCATCCTCATCCAGTGTTCCCTGTTTTGGTAACCATGATCACCAACCTCTTCAGCTATACAAACCTGCATAACATCTTCCTCTCCTTTATCTTCTATCTCAAGTTTATTGCTAAACACTGTTGAAGTTATTCCTTAGTTATTAAATATATCTTAAAGCATTCTACTTCTCTCCATCTTGCATACGACACTTTAGTTCAAACTACCAAAATCTCTCCTCTGAACTCCCAGCCTGCTAGTATCCGCTTTCGCTTCTTCTCCAAACCATTCTCCAATGTGCATCTAAAGTGATTTTTTTCTTTTTTTATGTGACTGAAAATCTGATCACATCACTTCAATGGCTTCTCCTTTTCTAAGATAAAGATAAAAATTCTTACCATGGCCTATACTGCCCTACAAGATCTTGCTGTGCTTCTTTTTCCAACCACAGTAGCCATACTCTCCTCCTCCATCCCTATGCTTAACCATAACTTCTTCAATACGTCCATGCTTTCTCCCACCTCACAGCTTGCCAGATGCAGTTCTTTCAGCCTGGAATGCAACTACTGCCCCATTCCCTTGATTAGTTAATACCAACATAGTCTTGCAGATCTCACCTCAAATATCCCTTAATTTCCTTGACCACCAGACTAAGTCAGTTCCCTCATTATGCATTCACAGAGCATCCAGGACATTTACCTAATGGCAGTTACCATGTTTTATAGCTAATACTCTCTGATTTCCTCATCATTTACACCTAGCACATAGTATCTGATATTTAGTATGGACTC
The DNA here is from genome assembly GCF_963455315.2 of Globicephala melas. Classification (NCBI taxonomy): domain Eukaryota; kingdom Metazoa; phylum Chordata; class Mammalia; order Artiodactyla; family Delphinidae; genus Globicephala; species Globicephala melas. The sequence goes on along the minus strand of NC_083319.1, from coordinate 70,975,567 downwards.
AATATCAAATTTCTTAATGGATAAGTAAAATATTTTACAGATAGCTAATAGTTCAAGATTTTATTTTAGCATTGTTACTGAAAATATGGTTGAATTAAATGTGGATTAAGAATATATTTTTAGGGCTTCCCTGGTGGCGCAGTGGTTGAGAGTCCGCCTGCCGATGCAGAGGACGCGGGTTCGTGCCCCGGTCCGGGAAGATCCCACATGCCGCGGAGCGGCTGGGCCCGTGAGCCATGGCCGCTGAGCCTGCGCGTCCGGAGGCTGTGCTCCGCGACGGGAGAAGCCACAACAGTGAGAGGCCCAAGTACCGCAAAAAAAAAAAAAAAAAAAGAATATATTTTTAGGAAGATATGAACATGTTGGTATTATTTACATCACACACATGACATATTGGTAATATATGAGAGGACGGCTTCATGAGAGGCAAGAAAGTTAAAAGCAGCAAGAAAAAAAGAGTCCATTGGGATACAAAGCTGCAGAAAGAAACTACAGTCAGATGAAGACTGAGATTATTGTATCTAGCAACAAGAAAATCATTGGTAACCACTTGCCAAGTGGTTACCTAGATTCTGAATGAAAGCCAGATTACAAAAGATGGAGGAGTGAATGGAAATAGAGATAACATTCCTCTTCCAAGGAGCTTAAATTCTGAATATGTAGCTTCTTTAGCAATGCATAAGGTAATTATTTAATTGTGTCTGTGCTGTGTGATTAGATCTACAAGAGCAACAATTTCAGATGAGAAAAAAAATCCAATTTTCATTTCACAGTAACTCATGAAGATGGAGGCTTGAATGTAGGGCTGGCTCCACAGCATATCATATTAATCAAATCTTCAAGCCAATTCATCCTGCTGAGATATTTGTACATGTGCTTGTACAGGCACATGCATTTTTTTAAACAAAGAAGCCTGGTAAAATTTTTAAAAACGTTCTAAAAAATTACTACATTTTATAGAGAGGGTTTTATGCCAAGAGCCCTGGGGGGTAAATACTTTAACAGATATGTATGAATCATGGATTTCCCTGGTGGCGCAGTGGTTAAGAATCCGCCTGCCAATGCAGGGGACACAGGTTCGAGCCTTGGTCCGGGAAGATCCCACATGCCGTGGAGCAGCTAAGCCCATGTGCCACAACTACTGAGCCTGTACTCTAGAGCCCGTGAGCCACAACTACTGAAGCCTGCCCGCCTGGAGCCTGTGCTTTGGAAAAAGAGAAGCCACCGAAATGAGAAGCCCACACACTACAATGAAGAGGAGCCCCTGCTCGCCCGTGCGCAGCAATGAAGACCCAATGCAGCCAAAAATAAATTTATAAAAATGAAAAAGAAATGTATGCATTATACCTAATGAAAGATTAGTACTAAACATAGCTCAGAAATAACGTATCTCTGAGGGGAAAAAAACACAAATTAAATATGTAATTTATGCCAAATAACAATCTTCAAAAGAAAACTAAGATAAAGTAAAATTCTCAATTCACTGATCTTTTTTAGCATATTTCAAGAAATTAAGTAACTATCTCTACTTTGAGAAAATGTTTTTCAGGTAACTCAACCTCTCATTCCCCCTCCTGATATTCCATCTACAATAGTAAGAGTTGTGAAATTCACCAGATCCTAACATTAAAACTAGACATCCAATATAAGAGAAAGACAGAGAACTTCATGTCACAAGTAATTACTGACTCCTATATTGCTGTATTATTCAACATGTCTAAGTTGAGCAGTAAGTCCTCTTCATGTAGGTGAAAATGTATGTAAATATTCTGATCTAAGAAACTAATTATGTTTTATTTATAAACACAAAGGCTTAGAAATACTGTGACCAACTGGGTAGCAATAAGGTCCCCAGCACTCAGGTTGTGCTTTTTAAATACCATTTCCCACTGAAAAATAATCAGTGCTCCTTTGAGAAATGGTTGATACCATGCGTAGTGCAGGAAATGTACCGGATAAGCGTGGAATATGTTGTCATACCAGAAATCAAGAATTCTGTCAAAGACTACTGAAGTCATGTTAAAAAGACTCAAGAGCCAACTTGCAGGAGCTCCCTGTGGCCAAAGATAGGGCTTGAGCATCAATAGGAATGATAATTATAGTAAATTGAAACATACCAATTATGTTTAAATGCATATGTTTACAATAATTTAAAAATCAGTAATCACCTTTGGAAGAGGCTAGGGACTCAACTTACCATTTTGAAAACTTGAAAATAAAGTATTCATTCTGTCTCTTATATATACCTGAGGGCAACCAAGCAGATAATGAAGAAAATTTTCTCTTTATAGAAGTATTCCAGCTAGTGGATGATAGGATTAAAATATCACCATTTTGCAACCCCTAAGGAAATATTAGATCTAAGAAATAATTATCAGTGGCTGCTGAAGTCATAGAAAAAGAGATAATCGATTATGTGCCTCTTGGTGGAAGTTTACAATTCTACTTATGAAGTATTTTTGCCAAAATATCAAACCTGAGTCACATCCAAACTCTAGATCTAAATACCACATGATAAGAAATACAAGTGACAGAGAAAAATGTTAAATATCATCATGAAGAAGCATTCTGTAAAGTCCGGACTTCAGAAAACCACAGAATTAACAACTCAATTCCTGCAACAAATCAATTGAAAGGGAGAAGAAGAAGAAGGATGAGGAGGAGGAGGAGAAGGAGAAGGAGAAGGAGGAGGAGGAGGAGGAGGAGAAGGAGAAGGAGAAGAAAGAAAGAAAGAGGGGAACTGATAGATTAGAAAAGACAAGAGACTGGTAAAAATTTCAATCAATTTCAATGTGTTGATTTTATTTTCATCCTTATTCATATAAATAAATTATTAACAACAGTTTTTAAAAAGCAATGAAAAGTGATATGTGTAAAAATTGGAAGAGACTCCATATGGACTGAATTGTGTCCCCCAAGATTCATATGTTAAATCTCTAACACCCAGTACCTCAGAATGACTGTATTTGTAGATAAGGCATTAAGGTGATTACGTTAAAATGAGGCTGGGGGGCGGCCCTAATCCAATCTGACTAGTGTCTTTATAAGGAGAGGAAATTTGGACACACAAAAGAGATAGCAGCAGCTTGCATGCTCACAGGGCGACTATGTAAAGCGGCAGCAGGAGAGAGACCATCTGCAAGCCAAGGAGAGAAAACCAAAACTGAAAAAATAAAATTCTGTTGTTAAAGCCACCCAGTCTGTGGAATTTTGTTATGGCAGCCCTAGAAAACTAATACAGATGCTAAAATGATGTATATGTCCATCATTCAATTAGACTTAGAACCATTTATGGGGATCCTGGAGCAATAAATCTCAACTGATGAAATGGAGAGAATCAAGCCTCCTGGTGAGATGGGGGTCATATATAGCTTGAAAAAGCCACGAAAATGATTCTGAATTTCTTTCTCCCCCAACTTAGAATCACTGTCTTAGATCCAACCAAAACACACACACACACACACACACACACACACACACAAGTGAGGACATGATTATGGAACTACTTCTCTTGGTCACTCAGCTGATTTTATTCACACTTTTATAGTGAGTTCATATATAGTTTCACCAACTAGAATATAAACATTTTCACTAGGGATCTGAACTATTTATAATATTGAAACTGATTCTATCCCTTCCCTTCTATTAACCTCCTAAATTCTATGCCAATTTACTGTTTACTTTCTCTCCCTTCTCATTTGTAAATAATCCACCCTATTAAAAGGCAGAGCTGTGACTATTCCAAATTTCAATTACCCACTATGTTCTCATCCATTTCATCTCTTAAATGTGTTTAAAGCATTAACAACAGGTTGTGTTTCACCCTAGAGACAGCTGGGTTTCAGAAAGAGGTAAAACGTTTCATTATCTTACTCTATTGTCCAAGACAAATGTGCTATTGTATTATGTGTGAAAAGTCACCTTCGAAGTCTATTAAGGATATGTTGTGAGGGTGAGCCATCTGGAAAACACACTGTAGACTGAAAAATAATTATAAACTAGTTTATTGTGTTTTCTTTCCAGTTAAGCCTACAATGACAGCTGCTGAAAACCCTATGTAGTGCAAATGGTAGAGGATCTGAAGCCACACAGGTTAGACTACACCTCCAGCAATGATTAGCTAGTATGCCAGTGACTTAACTTCTCTTTTGTCTTGCCTGTAAAAGTGAGATACGAGTGCATGTTGCATAAGAGTTTTATGAGGATTAAATAAAATAATACTTTAAAACATTTGGAACAGAGTAGACAAGTGTAATTTCTCCTCTCATCTTTTAAGCATAGAGGATATTTCATATTCTTTACATAGAGAATATTAGAAAATCCAATAATATTTGGAAACCAGGTTGAGCAGGTTGGTTTTGTAAAGAAGTCCACTGAGCTTCCATGTGGTTTCCTTTAAATTTCAGGGGAGAAAAAGGCCTTGGAAAATCAAGTTTGAAGCTTCCTCAGGAATTCTCAGTTTGGAGTGGGTTAGGACCACCCAGATTTTGCTTAATAGAGAAGCGCTGTCCGTGGTGCTAGTAACCACGCATATCCCTGGCAAAGTTTTTCCCTGCCCAAAGTTCTTTTCCAGTCAATTTGTCTAGTGCAGCTCACATATCTGCCTCTGGGAAGCTTATCAATATTTCCGCTCTTTTGGTTTCTTCCTATCTTAACATTCTTTATCTATGTCTCCTTCAACAACAACAACCATTCTCTTCCATCTTACCAACTTCAAATAGTTTTTATTTCTTAGACACTTTGCCCATACCCACCACTTAAGAAGGTGGCTCAAATATTGGCTCAGGCTATATTTTACTAACCTTTTTGTTAAGTTTTAAGGAAATCCAAGGCTCAAAGCAAGAACATAGGAAACAGTTGATTTTCAATGCATTCTTTAAAGACTCTTCAGCTGCAACACCTCTAAGGAAATTCCCTGCACTTTTTAAGTTCCCCTCTTTCTTACTTCCAAGGTACCCTGTAGATGTATCTCTCAGTAAAGTTATCACATTAAATTGAAACTCTTGTTGTTAGTTTTGTTAGTTTTGAGTGTCACTAGAAAGAGTTTCTTAAAATCTAGGAGCCTTTTTTTTTTAAGCACTGGCCAGCTTGTACCCACTCCACTCTTCCTCTCTTCTCCACCATGTCATATCTACCTATGCTGATGAAGCATGCAGTTTCAGAAGACTAGGCCAGGAAAATTCATTTAAGTTTAAGGAAAATTTATGATCTTAGCTTTCATGCTCACCTGGATTTGTAATTCATGCAGGCATATTTTTATGCAGTCATACAAGTATTCATTTTAGAGTTGTATACTTATATAGTAGTAGTAATAGTCATAGTAGTAGTAGTATATTCAAGCACTATTTTCATCTATCCCTACGTCTACCTTTTCAAAAAGCAAATCTGCATGTAATCTGTTGTTTTACTTCTGAGTTCTTGAGTACCTTGATTATCCATCGCTAGTAGGCTTTCCTTCAGTTCCTCAATCCTAATGCTGTCTTGTCATAGGACAGAACTCTCATAAGAGTAAATTCTATCCTGAACTCATTTTGGTTGGGAAACCTGAAACTTTACCTAGGTTTTACTCTGTTGTTCTGATCATGAGCTAGGATTCTATTTCATCCTGGATGGCCCTCCTCTGGAACCCAGACATCGCTACCTCTCTGACCATTGCCAGGAGTGGCTCTATTTATCATATTTTGTAACCCACACGAGGAATTTATATTTTCCATCCTTACAATTCTAATATCTGTGGCCTGGAAATCTTGGTTCATATAGAGAGAACAATTTTACCATGAGATGTTGGAAGAGTCCCATTTAAGCTCTAGATGCTGCCCAATCACTTCAGGCTCTTCATGCTAAGAGACCAGTTAGGAAGTATAGGAGTCATCTCTCCTAAAGAGGATAATTGATCATGTTTATCAGGAAAAGATAGGGCTTCTGGATCTAGAAGCATTCAGTAAAAAAGCATTTGATATCCAGGTAATCCACTGGAATATCTCGATATTTATCTGTCCAGTTGTGATAGTAAATGGACAAGTATACCAGCCATGGTGTGAAAGGGCATGGTTACTAGCTCAAAACTCTCAGGAATGGGGGTCTACTTAACCTACTAAGTTAGACACCTAGATAACTAGATGTGCTAAGAGTGAGGGAATCTAGAAAGGGAGTTGAAGAGGGAGACAAGGATTATTAGTAGTGGCTTTGTAACCAGCTGCAGTAGCAAGGGCTGTAGTTGTCTTCCTAACCTTCACAAGTATTCTGACTTGCTGTAGGGGTGAACTAGACTTCAAATTAGAATATACCAAAGGAGAAATTATAGAGCTGAGAAAGAGGAGACTGTTATTACAATAAAAGTGGGAAATGCGTTTTTTATATTTATTTAAACTAAAAAAGAGAGAAAGTTCAAACATTTTTCACACACTCCCACCCCCTGCCTCTGGGACCACCAATCTGTTTTCTGTATTAATGAGCTTGATTATTTTTCTTTTGTTTCTTGGGGAGTGGGGGATTGTTTTTGTTTAGATTCCACATATAAAAGAGATCATATGGTATTTGTCTTTCTCTGTCTGACTTATTTCACTTAGCATAATGCCCTCAAGGTCCATTCACATTGTCATGAATGGGAAGATTTCAGTCTTTTGCAGCAGATATATATATATCAAGTTCTTTATCCATTCATCCATCAGTGGACACACAGGTTGTTTCCATATCTTGGCTATTGTAAATAATTTATATGTCTTTCTGAGTTAGTATTTTCATTTTCTTCAGAAATGGAATTGCTGGATCATACAGTAGTTCTATTTTTAATTTTTTGAGGAAACTCCAACTGTTTTCTACAGTGGCTACATCAATTTACATCCCACGAACAGTACACAGGGGTTGCCTTTTCTCCACATCCTCACCAACACTTGTTATTTCTTGTCTTTTTGATAATAGATATTTTAACAGGTGTGAGATATCTTACTGTGGTTTTGATTTGCATATCCATGGTGATTAGTGACGTTAAGCATCTTTTCATGTACCTGTTGGCCATCTGTATGTTCTTTGTAAAAATGTCTATTCAGACCTTCTGCCCATTTTCTAATTGGATTGCTTGGTTTTTTGCTACTGAGTTGTATGAGTTCTTTATATGTTTTGATATTAGTCCCTTATCAGATATATGGTTTGGAAATATTTTCTCCCATTCATAGGTTGCCTTTCATTTTGTTGATGGTTTCCTTTTCTGTGAAGAAGCTTTTTAGTATGATGTAGTCCCACTTACTTATTTTTGCTTTTGTTGTCAGAGTCAAAAAGTCATTGCCAAGTCCTATGTCGAGGAGCTTACCGCCTATGTTTTCTTCTAGGAGTTCTATGGTTTAAGGTCTTACATTCATGTATTTAATTCATCTTGAGTTAATTTTTGTATATGGTGTAAGATAGCTGTCAAGTTTCATTATTATGCATGTGGCTGTCCAGTTTTCCCAATACCATTTACTGAAGAGGCTCTCCTTTCCCCATTGTATATTCTTGGCTCCTTGGTCATAAATTAATTGACCACATAGTGTGGGTTTATTTCTGGGCTTCCAGTTCTGTTCCATTGATCTATGTATCTGTCTTTATGCCAATACCATACTGTTTTAATAACTGTAGTTTTGTAATGTAGTTTGAAATCAGAAAGTATGATGCCTCCAGCTTTGTTTTTCTTTCTCAAGATTGCTTTGGCTATTTGGGGATTTTTGTGGTTCCATAGAAATTTTAGTACCATTTGTTCTATTTCTTTGAAAAATGCCGTTGGAATTTTGATAGGGATTGCATTGATTCTGAAACTCTATTTGTTGGTTTAAATGCCACTAGGGAGAGTTTCTTAAAATCTAGGACCCATATCTTATCCAACTGTGAACTGTGTTATAGGATATGCTGAACTAAGTTTTGTTGAACTAAATTTAATTACTGAATCCATTAGAGGGCAGATCCAACAATACTCCTTTAAAAGGCAACCTGCCTTGTTGCATTTGGCTGTGCACTAAATTTCAGAGTAATCAGGCTGTTCTGATGAAGATATTCTTGACTGAGCCCATTTGCCACCACACCCACCAATATCAGTATAGTGACTCAGCCCCTCCAGGTAACTGGCAAAGAAGCAATGCCATTTATTTCAAAGACCCTGGCTTCCTACCGTCCATCTTTTCTCTTCCTTCTCCCATTCAACTGGCACACCTGTAATCCCCAATACACTGTGCATGGGAACTGGCCTCTAAGACTAGATGAAAACAGCTCATCCATGCTTTTCACCCAGCAGTAGATTTCTATTCTTCTGGCCAGACCATAATAGAATCAGCATCAACAAATAAAAAGACAGTTTTTTGCTAGATAAGAGTGGAGGTTCAAATAAGAGTGAAAGGTAGAGGGAAGAGATATGGGGACATATGTATATGTATAACTGATTCACTTTGTTATAAAGCAGAAACTAACACACCATTGTAAAGCAGTTATACTCCAATAAAGATGTTAAAAAAAAAAGAGTGAAAGGTAGAGGAATTAAGAACCTGAAAACTAAGAAATGTGGTGTGGTAAGAGAGAGAAAAATTGTTATTAATGCTGCCCCCTTCCCTTCCCCATCCAGGTTAATTTCAACTATATTGAGTCTCAGTCAGCAAATCTTTAGCCATAATCACCACTTCCATGCCACCCCCTACCCTGTCTGTAAAGAGCTCTTCTTTATTCTACAGTGGATTGGGAGGAGGGGAATCCAAGCTAAGATATGCTAGAAGAAACACGTGGAGTCTCTCATTTGTGAGTAACCAAGCAATTGCCCTCACTTTAAGATTGTGTTTCTCAGTACGCTAAACCAAAAATGATGTTATAGATAAGAGCTGTTAAATGTTAGCATGAGAACTGCTCACCAAAGTTTTCAGGCAACAGATACATAACTTGTGGTCCTCTTCCTATTTCAGTAGAGCATCACCTGTAATTTTTTTTAACCTTAAAAGCAACGCATGGGCTTCCCTGGTGGCGCAGTGGTTGAGAGTCCGCCTGCCGATGCAGGGGACACGGGTTCGTGCCCCGGTCCGGGAGGATCCCACATGCCGCGGAGCGGCTGGGCCCGTGAGCCATGGCTGCTGAGCCTGCGTGTCCGGAGACTGTGCTCCTCAAGGGAGAGGCCGCAACAGTGAGAGGCCCACACCCGCAAAAAAAAAAAAAAAAAAAAAAAAAAAAGCAACGCATATGTTAATACAAACTCACTTAAAAAGATTAGGAAGAAAAGCAAAGCACTTGGCCTTTAAATCTTCAGAAGTGGGTTTAATGACAGTTTAATGACAGCCTGTTTAATGACAGGTCCAGAACCACATCCCTGTTTTATTATGTTTCATTATTACGGCATAATTTCCTTTATTACCTATGATAAATGGAAATCAAATACTTGCTGAGGTGGGTTTAAATAGGTAAGAGTGCAAAGAAAAATAGGTTGTTCAAATATCATGAAACTGGGATCTCAGATTCTTAAAATATATATTTATATTTTTAAGTGAGGTACCAAGCTATAACTCTCAATCTCAAACTAGCTGTGTGTGAGAGTTGTTTTTTCGTTTTTCTTGTTTTGTTTTGTTTTAGGATTGTATCCATAATTCAAAGATGAAAAGAATAAAAAGTACATTCAAAGCAGCATTCTCAGGATTTTTCACTTAGACTGATTTTTGGCTCATTCAAGTAGAAAGATATACCCCCCCCCCAAATTGCTAAGGTTGATGCAAGACGTGAAGCTAGTGAAGTTCAAGTACCGCCTGGGGATGAATTTCACCAGCATGACAGGTGCAGAGCTGTCACTTTAAGACATCTTAAGAGAGACGAGGTTATTTTAAATGCCTTTCTCTCAGCCTTTTGATTACACAGGGAGCGACTAACTTCTAGTGAAACCAGCTGCCCCGGGACGGAAGGAATAGAAATCCTCTGCTCCGCCTGCTGGAGGGAGGTGATTAAGAGCTGAGTGCACTGATTCGACCTTTCCAAAAAACTTAGCCTAGGATTGCTGGACACCCCGCAGCGAGCTGCGCAGCGGGATCCGCTCTGCGGTGTCTGGCGCGTGCGGCCGGGCACCTTCTGGGCTGCTCTTCCTGGCCCCTACCCTCGCGGCTGTAACGTCAGCTGCCTGCCAGGCCTCTCAGCCAGCACAGTGGGACATGCCCGAACGGACAGGGGGCGGAGCCTAAGGAGGTGGGAAGCACCCAGCCCGACTGCTGCCCAGCTGGAAACGAACTCAGTCCCTGCCGGCTCTCCACTCCGGCAGAGTGTAGCTCGGCGGTGAGGACGCTGCAACGCGCCCGCACTCTGCGGCCAGAGTGGATCGCGCGACGTTGCGGCTGCGCGAGGGGCCTTTTCCTGGGAGCCATCCGGGAAAAGCCCGGCTTAACTACAGGCCTTTCGGCCATTGGACGGACCCCCCAAGCCGCAGAAGAACGGCGAAAGGGGACTGAAGCTGAACTGAGCTCTTTCCGAGTGGGGAGAGCCCGCTAGGGCGAGGTGGGAAGGAGGGGTGGGGCATGTTGCGAAGCTCACGGCCAGCGGTGGATTATCCGGGACACTTTGCGCCTGGGGGCTGCGAAGTGAGCGAGGAGGACAAGGGCATGCTCAGTGGTGGCGGCGGTGATGCGGCCCTTTCCAACGCCGCGGCGCGGGGGCAAGTGGAGGCCGTGCGGCAGCTCCTGGAAGCCGGTGCTGATCCCAACAGACTCAACCGCTTCGGGAGGCGCCCGATCCAGGTAGCTGGGGGCCCCGGGCCTCGCCGTCAGGGGGCGCACAAACACGGCACCGCGGCCTCCGTGGGAAGCGGCTGGGGACTGAGATCTCCACCGACTTAGACCTCTGTCTCTCTTGCTCTAGTATTCAGCTCAGGTGTAAAGCAGGTTTTCACCCACAAAAAATTTTAAAGAAAGGTATTGGAAACCCCACTACTTGTTTGGTTTTCTTTTTAATGGGGGGAAAAAGACCAATATCCCCTCTCCCATTTCATAAGAGATGCAAGGGATAGGTTCAACTGGAGAGGAAAGGGGAAGAGGAGAGGTTATTTGGGGAGGAGAACTGTTTTGTCTTATCTGTTTGTCTTTCAACAAACAGCGATCAACTTTCAACGATAGAGATAATTAAATTACAAGGTACACAATTTGGACTGAATTTAAGGAATCATACAAAATCACGGCACATGAAAAAAAAATCACCCTGAATCTTTAAGCTGTGATGTGAAATTTTGTATTCTTTCCTCATACAGACGAATTGAATACAAAGAAAAAAGACAGGATTTCTCAACCACAATACTTAATTCCTTTTATGTAAGCAGTGTCTCTTGAGTGTTACATAAGAAAAAAATGTGCTTCTATATATTTTTATTTAGTTATACTGAATGCTTGGATTACATAAGCATTGCTGCAGCTTTGTTAAATGGCAAAGGGCCTTCATAAATAGTCTCTTCATTGTTAAAATTCATTTATTCAATATGTTTAACTATTAATCCCACTTTAATTAGTGCTAAATATATTTTTTAATTTCTTTAAAATATAAGGTAATGTTTTGTGTTTTATTGTTGACTATTATTGTCATATTTAGTATTCACCTCACAATCACCTTCCAGAACCAAGCCGTTATTAAGGAATCTTGTTAATTGTGTAGATTTTAAAGAAAATATGTATTCATTCATTTTGAATTCATAGAAAATATTGGAAGAAATGACGGATTGTTTAAAGCAGCAACAATATGTAAAGTAGCTCTTAAAGACTTCAAATTATATTAATTGTAGAAAGAGGTTTGTCGTTTTTAATTCACCATATTCTGAGATATTAAGAACCACTTTTCCGCCTCTTCTCTATGTATGAAATGCCCTTTTACTTCACTAATAGAAATCATATCATGGTTTCTAAGGGAGGAAATAGATGTTTTTAATATCCATGAAACAAACAAAAAATTTTTGCTTACTATCTTTTGATTCCGTGGTACATTTTAAAACATAAACTCACAAGAACATATAACAACATTTTGTATATTTAATTATCAAAAATTATTATATATGGAATCTAAAAAAATGGTTCTGAAGAACGTAGGGGCAGGACAGGAATAAAGACGCAGATGCAGAGAATGAACTTGAGGACACGGGGAGGAGGAAGGGGAAGCTGGGACGAAGTGAAAGAGTGGCATGGACATATATACACTACCAAATGTAAAATAGATAGCTAGTGGGAAGCAGCCACATAGCACAGGGAGATCAGCTCGTTGCTTTGGTGCTTTGTGACCACCTAGTGGGGTGGGATAGGGAGGGTGAGAGGGAGACGAAAGAAGGAGGAGATATGGGGATATATGTATATATATAGCTGACTCACTTTGTTATAAAGCAGAAACTAACACACCATTGTAAAGCAATTATACTCCAATAAAGATGTTGAAAAAAATAAAATAATGGAAATCGGAAACTTGAATGGATAAACATTAAGAAATTTGTTTTATTGTTAAAATGAGAAGGTAAATACTTGCATAATGTACATGTACACAAATGGATACTATAGGATTACTGCTCCAAAACATCCTTTTTCTAAATTATGCATTGCTCTGATGTGACTGCTAAGATCCAAGCTCTTTTTTAGATAGCGAAATGTTTACTATTCAACATTATAAAATTCTGTACAATGTAAATATAGTGTTTATTTTACATTACCTCAAATATATTATCCTCTAAATGTTAGCCTTTATCTATAATGTTAAATATTAAAAGTGGTGAACCATTCATTAAAAACAATTTGTTTTCATCATCTTATAAAACTATGCATGACTTTACTTTTTCCCTTTCATCTCCAATTTTGACTCCAATTGTGGGACTGTATTCCCTTTATGAGCAGAGACATATATAACAGTGAAAAGCAAATGGCTTCCACAGGGGATTTACTGCAAAAACTAAACAAAGTAAACCTTGTTTTAGACTTAGTTGTTTCTTATTTTCTCTCCTAAAGCACTGCTCTAACTTCTAAAATAAATATATCAGCTGACTGCCTAGTAAATTTTTTAGACTGGGATTATGGCTGGGGTAGAGGAAAGAAAAAGGAAAATAATTAAGACTTTAAAAGTCTTAACTCCACCCATAAATCATTTAACAAAATAGACTCCCCTGTTTCAATGGAAATTTTAAAGAAATCTCCCACAACGGCGATAAGCAGTTTATCATCAGCTCTTTCTTGTCTTCCCACGTTTGGAGAATAAAATGGAACTAATTAGGGCTGAGTAGAGTATAATTGGGGCTGGGGCCGGGGGTGAGGGGGGATGGTATTGCGTCAGCAAATGAAGCTTAACTAGACTCCTGAGGCTTGTAAGAGTCTCTGGATCATGAATAGGTATTTCTTTGAGAAGACTCTACCTGCCCCCACCCCGGTCCTGACCGCTCTGCTCTCTCCGGCAGGTCATGATGATGGGCAGCGCCCGCGTGGCCGAGCTGCTGCTGCTCCACGGTGCGGACCCCAACTGCGCAGACCCCGCCACCCTCACCCGACCCGTGCACGACGCCGCCCGGGAGGGCTTCCTGGACACGTTGGTGACGCTGCACCGAGCCGGGGCGCGGCTGGACGTGCGCGACGCTTGGGGCCGCCTGCCCGTGGACCTGGCTGAGGAGCGGGGCCACCGCGACGTCGCCCGCTACCTGCGCGCGGCCGAGGGAGACTGATGGCGCTTGCACACAGCCGCCCCAAACGATTTTTCTTTTCTCTCCAGTTCCTCACCCCAACTTAGTTCAATGAGGTCTGCAAACGTGGAGCGGCGGAAGTCTTCCTGGGCGACCTGATTCCCCGCAGGGAAGGAGGGGCAGACCGGGAAGAAATTTTTTTTCTCTTTTTTTCTCTGGATGCAGCCCTCGACACTCACCGTGAAGTGAAACGCAGAGAGGTGGGGCAAATGGATTTCCAGCGAGATTTAGGAGCCGAATGTGGAATTCCCAGGTTTATTTTTCAGGGTTTTCTGGCGAAAAGTGGCACATGAAGAAATCCGCGAAGGAACCCAAGCGCTGCGAATCTTCACACAAAAGATGCTGGGGCGGAGTGGGAGGCGGCGGTGACTGGCGTTCGGGTGGGAGGCAGGTGATAACGTTCGCCCTATTGACCTTGAAAGACCCCCCCCCCTTTAAGCCCCTACGTCAGGCGTTAGGCCCTGGGGATATGAGGGCAAAGCTGAAGACGGAGGACCAAGCGATGATGACGGTCGTCGTGGGCTCTTTCTTTACAAGCTGCACGGAGCAGAGCAGGTCACGTGCAAAACGCTCCATACTGGAAGCCTTGGGGACTCGCGCCCAGCTACACCGGATAGTGACGGAGAAGAGAGGACCCGGAAGCCACCTCGAACTTGCCTGCTTATTCTAAAGTCCCCAGGGCAAGGTGGTTCTGAACAGCTCTCCGAAAGGGGCGCTCGTTTGCTGTTGTTAAATAAAGGCGAGATTCTTGCGGCGTTCCAGCAGTCCGCGCACAGACTGAAGTCGGGGATTGTAGCGAGAGCAACTGTAGGTAGGCAGTTAACTGTAACGATTTGTTTAATCTATGAACGGTAGGATACAGAGAGCCCCCTGTAAATTGCCACTTGAAAAGATTTCGTGATATTTTGTACTTCTGGGTGGTTCTTCAATAGCAGTCTTACTTACGGAGACTTTAAATAACAAAGTAACTCGTGGCCCTTGGGAAAGAGGTGAGGAAGAACTACAGCTTTTACACGAAGCTATGGCACAGTAGCAACGCCCAGATTGCTTTGATCCTTAACCTATTTATTTCTCTGTTAAATTTTCTGTTTCCTTTACTACAGTCTCAGGGGGTCAAACGATGAAATATTACAAATGTATTTTAGAAGATCCATGCACTTACCCAGTAAATTATCTCAGGATATTTCCCAAAGCGTTGCTAAGAGTAGATTGAATATAAAACTGTTGAAAATATATGATTTAAATTTCCAGTGTTGCTTGATACATTACAGCATTGGAATAACTGATATTTCACTGTTTTAATGTAAAAAAAATTGAGATTGGACTCCAAGATTTTGGCTTAAAACATGATTCCATTCCTAATTTAAAGAAATTGTGGAATCTGATGACGACCTGATATTAAGGGAAACTAAATCAAGAAAATGTGGTTGGGTACTACAGGGTTCTGTGAGATCCACAGCCATATATATATTATATATATATTATATATATATTTGGCAAATATATATATATATTCGGCAAATATATATATATTTGGCAAAACCAAAACATCATACATTATTGGAAAATCAAGTACCACCTGGTTGCACTGAAATAGTAATTTATGAATACATGTAAAAGTAAATTCAGATTTCAAATCCACCTGGTAGGCAGATTTGGTCAATGTGTTTTATCAGCAGCACAAGAAGTATATACTGTTAAATCTGTTTAAGATTTCACTTTGAAGGATACATGCAAGCAAATATAGCTCTATATACATGAGCCCTGCTTCTGGCTCTATTTTACAATTACAGAAAAATATACGTGTTAATTTCTGTATCTAAAATATTACCAAGGTTTGTACACATCTTACTACCTGGCCTTCATTGCAAGATCTGGAAGTGAAATAAATTCAGAATTCAATAATGTATTCATTTGGCCTCATTTTTATATTTCCTTTTTCAGCCGAGTGAATGGATGAGAAAACAAGGATGATTTACTATGAAAGCAAAATCTATTTAAAATTTCCTGTGTTCTAATGGCTAAAATTAGTAATTTCAGATATAAGGAATGAAAAATAGATTCAAACAGAGCTCAAGATCCATACAGTTCCAAATGGCTTTGGGAAAGTGTGTTCATAGGAATGCTTTATTGTATTTTATTTCTATATTATGACAAAAGCAATATGAATATGGTGTCCAGGACCAAATTAGTTCATTTTATGAAGCTAGGTAACTGACCTTCAGCAAATAAATAAAACTAATTTAACTTAGACCAACCACATTGAGATTCTATATTGTCCTTCCTTTTATGGGAAATGTTAAAAACAAACTACTTGTGTGTTAATATGTAGTAGTGAATAGGAATTTTTTTTACCACCTCTGCAAGTATCAATTATTTTTTAAAAAACAAAAGAAATGCTTATTTTCCTTTTATGCTTTATCAGAGGCTGATTATTTTTATGATAGGGTGTAATTTTTCCAACATTCAAGACGTTGCCACTCTACCAAAAGAAAAAAGAGCAAGTAGAAGTAGTCATCTTCAAAAATGATAGAAATAATCTTGGAAGCACTCTTGTGGACTGCCTTCTGAAACAAATGCAAAAGCTGGTGTCATCTACAGTCATCTTCTTAGCAGACTAAGAAGTCTGCTTTGGTATTTATGTCAGCAGCTAATCATAACCAAAATCTGACATGACTACTAAGTTTTCACTATCAACAAACTATTTCATTATCTTGTGAAAACTTGAAAAATAAATTTTAGGTTGGCATAATTTCACAGTGTTCAATTACCAAGCTTAAAAAGATGGAAACGGGGAGAAATAAGTAAGAAAATAAGAACATTTTAATTTTAAAAATTACTTGAAGGAGCAACAAGAGTTGAATCACAATACTTTCAATATCTTCTCCTGTTCTATTTATAATCCCAGGGAAGAAAGAGGGAATGAAGCAGAGATAAATTAGGACTTGATTGGAAGGTAGAAAACCTGGGTTCTCGTATTAGTTCTTCAACTAATTCAATATATGACCTACAAAATCATGTGACATGATTAGCCCCAATTTCCTCATCTATAAAAGATGGGAGTTGGACTAGATTACTTTTAAGTTCCCTACCATCACTAAAGTTTTATCGCTTTATAAGTTTGTTGCATACATGACTGTAATGGGGTCTTATATTTTATTAGTAATGATTTTGCCACTTTGCTTGTCTGAGCCAAGAAAAGCTATATAAAGGAATAGAGAGAAGAGATGCATTTTTAAATTCTGGAGCCTTGTGGGGTGGCGGATCTCCATAAGCACCACCTCCACCAGTTAGTTGAGAAGTTACCAACAAGTTTGTGGAAACCAGCACAGAAAAGATGCTTTGCAAAATAAATATGTAGTTTAATTTTAAGCTCTTTCTTACTTTGTCTTACCTCTGGGTTTTTTTTCTGTTGCATTTTGCATTTCTCTCATGTGACTCATAGCCACCAAAAGAATTCACTTCTTTAAGTGAGATAAGCAGGTAGACCCAATAAATTTATTAAAATAAATGCTGAAGTAGGTGTTTACAAACGAATGTAAATGCTCTGAAAGAAACAGTGTTTATTAAGTAAACATATAACAAGTGATACTGACCTAAATGGGGTTGGTATAGGAGTTGGAACCAAGAAAAAATGTTGGTGGCATTGGAAGGAATAGAAAGTGCAAAGGCACGAAATGCTAAAGTATGTAGAAAATTCATTAGAAGATGAATAACTCTCTGTAAATAGCTGCTGTGGAGTTTACAGACCCATTTCTAAAGGTCCATTCTTTCTGGTTTGTTTCCATTGGATTCCATGAAGTTTTAGGTCCCTAAATGTTGCCTGGATGATAGTAGGAACCAGCTGGTCAGGGAAGAGCTCTGTATCACCTCAATATCAATACATGTTGATTTATATTACTGTGATTGATATGTAATCCATGCCAGTTACATATTATTTCATTAGTAGCACTGGCTTCAAAGCAGAATTTCCAGTATTACATAATTAACAAAGGGGTGATATATACAAGTTACCATTTCTATAAAGTATTTGTTTCCTTTATGCAAGGAATGCTATTAAAGTCTGAGTAAGGAATTCAAGAGGCCAAAAAGGACTCCTACCATTTGTAAAAGCTGATCCTGAGAAAAGTTTTACAGAAAATCAAGACAGTAGGGAATGAGCAGTTTCCCATTATTTCAGGCCTGGGAATATTTCACAAGCCCCACCAGCGTGTAGACCATAAGCAGTTTGTTTTGGTTTTATTTGATTAATTCTGTTAAACTACTGATCCATCTTCCATAAAACACCACCATGCCTCTCCTCCTTCTATTCCTTTTGTTACTTTCTTTTCATCTCATTCTCTGCCCTCCTGAAATGGCTGACTTGTATTATAATTTGAAGTTTGAAATCAATATAAACCAAAGATTTTTCTGGGGAAAAAAAACTATGAAGATGATACACAGACTGTCTCACAGACATCTACGTTTTATTGGAAATTTACAAAGGAACCCCAAACACCTGTTAATGCCCTTCTCATTCAGAAGCCCCTGACATTAGACCTCCAGTAGATCTATAGAGTCAGTGCTGGCACATAAAATGTTTTACAACAGAGTTAAAGTGAAAACTTTAAGACCAATTACAGTAATTAAACCATGGCTCATTTCCCTTTCAAATTTGGCCTTCTCCCAAAATGCATAATCTATTTGTCTATCTTCTCTTTGGAATACTCTATATTATGAAAGGATTGGTGCTACTTCCTTTGAACCCTTTCTTGTGTGACCTCAGGGTCTCCATTGCATTTTAACCAAATGCCACTCTACCTTCTTCTCACTTTACAAATTTCTTCATCTCCTTGCCTTAGCTGAAAACTGGGTCTCCCTGAGAATTCCACTTTCTTCTGACCAGATAATAGTTACTGAGCTGTGGATAAGAGTGGGAGTCAGAACCAGTCATGAGTGTCTGCTGTTTGGGTGGCTTTCAGTATAGTCCTAAACCAGATAGGTAAAGGTTATTCATTGTTCTTCAGTTTTCACTCATCTCATAGTATAAATAATTGCATTTTGTTTTCCTTATCAAATTAAGTTGTAAATAATTTCAGTGTATGTCATTATGTATTTTATAATATGTTTATAAGAGATAACATATAAACATAAAACAGTAAACATTTTTTCTGTTCACAAAGCCACAGATAAGTCAACAGAATATGACAACACACAGAGTTTTCTTCTGAAGGGTGAATGTTGGAAATATTTATATCCAATGGCTTCTCATTCTGTGGGTTATGAGTACTAAGCTCTATCACCTTTCCTAGGGCACAGCAGTACCCTGTACAGTCTCCTATATCTGCTCCCAATATGCCACCTTAGAGTTACAAGCTATAAACTTGCCTAAAATATTTTGTCATCCTCTACTACTCTCTAATGTCTAGACTGCCTTGGACAGTTAGAGATATCATATATAGATCCATTCCAGAGCTGCAGGAGCCTTTTGATCTGTTTAAATCCCACCTTGAACAGAAGAATTTAATGTCATCCCCTTTCTAGGGAAAAATTACATGACATTTCATTTTACATTCACCCTCAGGTATTTATTATGTCTGTACAATGATGGTGCTGTCCCCATCAGTCATTTGAGACCAACATATAGGGAAGTTGTTCTCAACCCTGGCTCTCAATCATTCATGTTCTAAATTTTGAATTCACTGACCAACTTCAGGACTACAAAATTAGAATCTCTAGTTTTGGAGCCAAAAATTTCCATAGTTGTTACTCTAAAATTCTTGTTCATGGTAAACTTTCAAACAGTACAGAAAGTAAACAGAATTACTTTCAGAATTATCTCCTGAAACCTCCCTATCCAACATTCTCACTATCTAGGAGTAACCACTATTTTTGAAAACTTTTAATCAACTTCCCAGAAATATAGGTACACATAATTGTAAACAGCCCTGCCCCAACACACACATTTAGGAAACCATTCTGCAACTTGTTTTTTTTTTTGATAGTAGATCTTTGACAACTTGCATTAGGAAATAAAGATGCACTTCATTTTTTGTATAGCTGCATAGTTTTGTATTTTATGGATAAACTCAAATTTTTTAAAACCAGTCTCTTATTAACAAACATAAAAATTATTTCCTTTTTTTTTGCTACTACATATGCTGCTATAAAGAAACTTCTTTTCATCCTTGTATGAGCAATCTGTATCAATTTATAGAAGTGATATTGCTGAGGCTAAAGGTACATCTGTCTCTTTTTCTCTCACACAAACACACACATACCGTATATGTCTGCACATATGTGTGTGTAAAATCTTTCCATACTTATGTGTGTATATATATGTGTATATGTGTATATCTTCAATAATATATATACACGTATATGTGCATATATACTTTTCATGTATTTTTTTCCATACATATATACACACTACATAAAAGTATACATATTTCCATACATCTATTTATGTATGTGTATATTTGCATACATAAACTCAGTGGAATTGCTGAGTCAAAGGGTATGTATATGCACATACAGTTTTAATAAATACTGTAAAGTTGCCTTCCAAAATGAATGTACCAAGTTACAATAGTATGTAAGAAGATTGTTTTCTGACAACTTTGCCAATGTTATCACTCTTTTTATTTTTGCCACACCTGTAGGTATATGTCAGTGTTTTTGTTACATTCCTTTACTAACCAGTAAAATTGAATATATTTTCATAATTTTTTAACCATTTGACTATTTGAATATCCTGTACTCTAAACTGCCCATTATATTATTTGCTAACTTTTCTACTGGGTTATTTTTTTACTCATTTATGTATTTATATATTCTAGAAGTTAATATTTTATATGTGTTCAAATAATAGTTTTAAAATCTTCTAGTGTTTTGTGTCTTATACCTTTGGGGTTTTTAGTTTGAGCATGTGCAATACTAGGGAAGTCTCTCACAGAATTTTGATAATCAAGAGATACCTGAGGGAAAAAGCTAGTGTCCTAGGACATCACAGCTAGAGGGTAGTTGGGTGGCATGGCACAGACAAGGTATTAGTAAAATGCCCTCTCCTATCTCTGCCTGTGGGATGAATTTGCTGATCCAAAATAGAAAATCATTTTAAAAAATAGAAAATAATTTTCCTCCATTCAAAAACTCAGCTGCCAAGTCAGTTTTTAGGCCAAAGGAAGAGAGCAAATAAAAGCTCCGACATTCAATGATTCTCTTTCTGCAAAAATGACCCATTAATATTTCACTTCCTATTGACTCTGTTTAGCACAACAGAAAGGGCACAAGGCTTTCAGTCCAAAGACCTTCTTAATGATTCCAGCCCTGGCACTTGCTGGCTATAAAGTATCTAAGATTTGAGTGCCTCTAGGCCTCAGTCTTCTCACCTGTAAAGTAGGGTAGTAATCCCAAATTCAAAGAGCCGCTGTGAGGATAAGTAATACAAGCGAAAGTGTGCACAAATAACACTGATCAGCTCTTGATCATACTCTTCTTGAAGAACACAAAGCCAAAGTCATCTGGAATTCCAAACGTGTTTGGAATGCCACAAATTAGTTGTGTTGCTAAAGATTCATCTTCATAATTGTATTTTGCTTAGTCTAATATTAAAATTAGATAGAATTCCCCTGCATACCACAACTAACAAAACACAGGTGTTGGGTAGCAGGGGAAAACCAAGATGGAATTTAAGTTTGAGTTTTAAATTTTATATTCTTTGAACACAGAGCTTACTGTATAGTCATCTTACTCAGTGCTCTTACTCAAATGGCATTCCTCTGAAGTGGGTAACTACCCTTATCCCCAGAACAAGTTTGGGCGGACAGGAAATGGTTATAGGTTAAGCTATACAGGCCCAATCAATACAGAAAGATCACAGAATGTAAACTTGGTTGGGAAACTGAGGCTCAGCAGACCTTTCAGGCATAATAGGATAATGTGAGGTTTAATTTTATGTGTCAACTTGGCTAGGCTGTGGTACCCAATTGTTTGGTCAAATACCAGTCAAGTTATTGCTGTAAAGGTATTTTTTAGATATAATTAACATTTAAATCCATAGATTTTAAATAAAGCAGATTATCTTCATAATCTGTGTGGGCCTCATCCAATTAGTTGAAGGCCTTAAGTGAAAAGAGGTTGCCCAAGGAAGAAAGAATTCTGTCTCCAGGCTGCCTTCTGACTCAAAACTGCAACATCAACTCCTCCATGGGTCTCCAGCCTGCCTACTTGTCTTGCAGACTTCAGACTTGCCAGCCCCACAACTGAGTAAGCCAATTCCTTAAAATAAATCATACAAGCGCGTGCGCGCGTGCGCGCACACTCACACACACACACACACACACACAAATTGGTTTTGTCTCTAGAGAACCCTGACTAATAATTTCAAGAAATGTGTAATATAGGTTTTCTCACCCTCCCGCACCATGGTTTACTGCCACAGCTAGTAACTCTGCCTGGGTCCAGGAAACCCTTCTCTCTTCCACTTCTCCAGAGTCCTTAAATGATACTGTGCTGAAACTGGGCAGCATTTCCCCTCCAGGATGCTTTCTCTGATCCCCCACCTCCTAAAGTACCCCTCTTCTGTTTGCCATAAAATGAAATCCCCTCACTATAATTGTATGTTTTTACTAGTCCATCTCTCTCCTATGAGGTTTATTTTGGGGGTGGTGGTGGAGGAGGGGAATCATAGGTGTGGTGCAAGACAGAGCAAGACCGGCCTTCCACGGAGTTTACATACTAACTACTGACAGACAAACAAGTAAACAATTACTAATGATAACTTCTGTATGGTAAGTGCTTTAGGGGAAAAAAAATACGGTGCCTGGAGGAAGAGTCTCTGAGGGGGGCGGGGGGGCGGATATACCTGAGAAGCGCCCTGAAGGAGTAGGAGCTAGCCTTGTGAAGAGCCAGAAAGCGCATTCATTCTGTCACAGTGGAGCAGCAAGCAGCCTCAGCATGGAGCCTGGGTGTTCCGTAAATTCTGAGGGAGTCCTACAGGAGAGGGGAGAGGTGCATTTGTAAAAGTTATTTAGAGTGGCTATTTAAGCCTGGTCCCTAAGTCTCACTTCAGCCGGCGGGTCAGGAGGCTACATCCTGTGCGGAGGTGAGGGACGGGAAGTGGAAGCAGCCTGCGTGCCGCTGGACCAGGTCTCTCAGTTACAGTACGGTGGCTTGCACCATCCAAGCCTCACTTGCCTCCTCCAGATAGTGAGAGGCTTGGCGTCTGTCTCGCTACGGATCCACTCCTGCAGCTCGGCCAGTTGGCTCGGCCACAAGTAAAAGAAGCCACTTCGAGGCGGGCCACCTTTCAGGCTCCGAAGGCTGGGCCTAGTCCCACATCCTCTCTTACACGCCGGGCCGGCCAGGCCGCGCCTCCAGCCCGCGAGGCTCTCGGCCCATCGAGACTGACTTCAGGCCCGGGAAGTTGGGGCATCGGGTCAGCACTGCCCGCCTGAAAGAGGCGTCCTGGGCTCGACCACTCGCCTTCGGGGGAGCCGGCGAACCAGCGCCAAAGCTCCATCCAGCCCGACAGCCGGAACCCGTCAGTCTGCGCTCTGGAACCCGGCTCCTGCGTGTCCTCAGGCCGCCTCGGTGTCCTCGACTCACCCCTCCTTTATGCGGCTCTTCCCTTTCCTTCCCTCGCTTTTCCTGTGCCGAGTGGACCCCAGCAGCGCGGGGGGGGGGCGGGGGGTATCCAGAAAGAAAGGGTCAGTGATGTGGAAGAAAAGAGGGGTAAGAGGGAGGAGGGGAGGAGAGAGGAAAGGGACCACGCTGAAGAGTCAGGCAGCAAGAGGGAAGGGTGTCGGAGCGCCGGGCGGAAGGAGGAGGAGGAGGCTGCGGGAGGAACGACCAGTGGACGCGGGGACAACGGGAGAGCGGGGAGCAGCCGTGGGGGAGGGGAGCACCGCGGCAGGAGGAAAGAGGAAGAAGCGTTCAGATGCTTCTCTGAGCGGGATGTTAAAACCGAAAATAAAAATTGCCTGGTGAATGGACTGCCGGCCTAGCCCAGAGCCCTCCGCAACGCGGGAGCAGCAGGGGAAGGGGCGCGCCGATCCAGCAGGGGTTGGGGTTCGGCTCCGCCTACCTGGTCCGGCGCGGGGCCCGCCGCTCCAGCGGCGCCAGCGCCACGCAGTGTCCAGATGTCGCAGCAGTTGCCTTTAATTTCGCTCGTTTCCCAAATCGAGAAGTGGAGCATAGCGCCATTTCTTTAAAAACTGACATCCAGCCTCCTGAATGGCGGATAGACCCATGAGATAAATTTGCTTTTTTTTTTCTTTCTTTTTCTCTTTTAAATAATCCGGTTTGGAGAAAGGAAGAATCCCCAGCGTGGGGAGCGAGGAATAAAGGAAGGGGGACAGGGAAGCAGGGACGCGAGCTGGACCGCGGCGGTTCCTGATATGGCAGGGTCAGGTGACGGATGTTGCGAGGGGGCGGGCTGCCTGGAGATGCGTTGTGGCGTCAGGACCTTGAGCTGTCACCGCGTGGGGCGCCCGCGCGGAGGGTGGGAAGGTGGCGGCGCGGGCGGGGGGGGGCGCGGACAGGGCGGGAAAGAGGAGGTGGGCGGGAGGGAGAGGAACCTAGGACGCTAGCTGCCCGCGCGCGCGCCTCCAGGCGCCTCAGCCCGCCTTTCCCGCGCGCGCTGGGCGCAGAACGGTTCTGGGCTCTGAGGAGGTGGGGGGCGAGCGGGCGCGCGCAGGGAAGGCGGGTGCGCGCGTGCGGGGCGGGGATGGGCTGGGGGCGGCGCGTGGGTCTCAGTTTGCTATCGGGGGGCGGGCGCCGAGCTGCCTACCTCTGAAGTCAAAAGGCGGCGCAGCGGCCGCCGAGCTCGGCGGCGGCAAGAACATGGTGCGCCGACTCTTGATCACAGTGCGGATTCGGCGCGCGTACGGCCCGCCGCGAGTCAGGGCTTTCGTCGTGCAGATCGCGCGGCCAGCGCGTGAGTGGGCAGCGCCGGTCGTGCGGGCCGCTGCGGACCTCGTGCTGATGCTAGTGAGGAGCCAGCGCAGAGCGCAGCAACCGCATCCTAGACCAGGTAGGAAAGGCCTCGAAAATCCCGGGCGCAGTCGGCCCTTGGGTGATTTTGTTTGATGTAAGCTAATACACAGATAAATCATCTCCAGACGAGGTTGGAGGAGGTTGTTTCGGCGTGGGTGGAGGCTCCTTCCACTTTCTCTCCATACGGGTTACAGTTACTTAGAGGTGCTGTTCTCCCAGTATCTGAAGCCCGGAGCCGCCTTCACACACCTCCTTAATCCCTTGAAACTCTGGGGGAAACCGGGAGATTCTAAACCCACTTTAGAAGTCAGTCACTCCTGAATTTCCTGAGTGGGAATCAGTAAACACACACACACACACACACACACACACACACACACACACACACAAGGTGTATTTCTAAGCACTTTATTGCGCCCTGGAGGAAAGTATCACTAACGGTCTTAGTTTTCTGGAGGCCGCCTTTTTCCTCCCCAGTCTTCCTGCCTCGTCAACCCTCCCTCCTTCCAGTAGTGGAGGACGTTTGAGGGTGCGGGCTCGCACAGAGTTTAACTTCCCGAAATAGTAACATTGATCTTGATCGAAGGATCAGTAACTGCTAAGAGGAGCAATCACTTGCTTGTGCAGTCAGTGGAGAGTCAAACTTTCGCAGTGAGATGGAGGTTTCTTCTTTAGCGGCCTGGTATATCTAAGTACTTGGGACAATGCCCGTATGTTTAGCAGAAGGCAGAACTACAGTGGGGAGTCTAAGGATCGCACCGATCATATTTTAGTCATCTCAGGCCCCAATTAACAGGCCCCAAATGAGGCCTACTTCTTGAAAGACAGAATTCTAGGTAGTTTTGTCCTCACATAAGATAAATCTTTACATAGTCGATGTAATTTCCTATGACGAGGATAGTTGAAATATATATATATAGCTACAATATATAGAGTCCTAATTAGAACTTGGATAATGAATCCAAAAACAATTTAATGGGGCTTCATTTTTGTGACCTTCCTTGTGGCATTATTTCCCCATGAATATGTGTTTTGAAAAAGCAAAGGTCAGCAGAGGGGGAATTATTTTTTATTGTAACGTTAATAGACTTTTTGACATGTAAATGTAAAACTGTTAACACTATCAGTGTTTAATCAGGTGCCTCAATTTCTATTGGCAAAAATCTACAAACAATTTATAGGAAAAATACACATTTTCTTTTTCATATTATTATTAAAGTTCAGGGGGTTTTTTGGAATTAGTAGAAGGAGCTTGTAAAGAATTTCAAGGCATGTTGCTGGTCTTGATTTCAGTTCATTTTAAAACATTAACAGGATCCTATTTTTTAAAACGGTGCTTTATCCGTACCAGCAAGCATTTAGCCACTATGATGTGTTTTTGAATATCTTAGTTTTTTAATATTATTCTCTATATAAAGTTATTTTATTTAAATTATTAAGTTGCATCCAAAACTCTATAGTAACAAAGTAGAAATATTTAATCTATGTAAATACTGTAATTATGTGTTTTCTATTTTAGAAATACATAATATAATATTGTGATTATTTTAAGTTAGAGAAATATTCATTTTATAATATATTTATTGTATAAGTGTTAAAAATATAAAAATGATAGATTCATTGAGAATAGCCATTCATTTCTTGTTATTTAGGTATAAATCAATTTTCAGGAATGAAAGTTATTTTTAAATGCATTGACTATATGAAAAGCCCAATTTTCAGCAAATATCTGAAGACAGAACACATGACGTAGATAGAATAGAATATGTTTTGAAAATATGTGCAATTCTCCAACTTCATATATAAAATTTTACACATATACAAACATCTAGAAGTATTAATTATAAGTGACATGTAATTATATATTTCACATTAATATATATTATGTCTATGGTTATACTGATTTAAGAATATATATGGGTGGTAATTATGTTGGGACTCATACAATTCCTTGAGAGCAATAGCGCTAAAAACTAACTTGTATGAATTATTTAATACTAATGCAGACCTGTAAGGTGTTATTATTTTAACATATTTTTAGAGTTTTGCAAACATGTTCATTATGACTTTTCTTATATAACTGGAAACTGTATATAATAAAATTCCACGTTACTAGTTTCTTATCCACACGTGCCTGATGAATTACGCTAATTGGCTCGTTACTTCTACCTTGGTGTGTTTACAAACTAGTCATATTTTTCTGAAATTAAATATTTATTTGTTTACTGTTATGTGGGAACTCTTAGGGTTTTTCCCCTCCTTTAACAGCATAGTGTCCTCTCAAGGTAAGCACTATACAGTTAGCATAAACCATTATTCCCAATGTGTACATGATCCCTAGCTTGTATTATGTTCTAAATGAACAATAATTCTTTCAGACATCAAGATTTAATATTCACTTACTTCTTTGGGGACTCTTGAATTTTAAAAAGTCCATTCTCATCCTAAGGTAACAACAACACAGCCTATTGCTGTCTATATCCAACAGTATTTTACAGGTCTGCTAATTACATGTTAGTTCATCACAAGTAACTAACACGGTAGGGTTAAGCTAAACCATTTTCCCAACATGTGAATGACACCTGATAGTAAAGTGATCTACATCATCTCAAAAATACCTTCTTAAAGGAAGGCTGAACATTTGGCCCAGTGTATTTGCTCTTTTAAAACCTTTAGTACTTTTTGAGAAGCATGACAATCTCACTTGCCCCAGTCCATCCTAAAACACCCTAGGCCAGAGAATCCTTCTCTCTGCTACAAAATCCAACCTCATAAAGAGTTTTTATGGTGCTTTATTTCTACAGTTTAAATAATGTAAACAATGGGTATAGTTTCATTTTCTAAACATAAAATTATAATATTGAATAGCTTTAAAAAAAACTACAGTTTTCTAAATTCTGATTTTCACATACCTGATGACTAATATTGTGTCTGTTTATTGACTGAAGATTAATGCACTTTCCTAAACACCTCACTGGCAAGAACATTTTTACATTATGTATCAAGAACTTGTAAAATATCCATATACTTTTATTCAGTTTTTCTATATGTAGGCATTATTTTAAGGAAAGAAAGATTCTGACAAAGAGCAATACAAACAGATAAATAGTAGCAGGAAATTGAAAATTGCCTAAAATTCTAGCAATCACATTGTTAAATTATGTTCAATTATACCTATACTCTGGAATTATGGTCTGAAATATTTCAGCTGGAATGTAACAGACAATCATCATGTTTTTGGAGAATATTTAATAGAATGTAAAATTATTACATTATAAAGGTAGGTGATTTCCTTTTTTTAAAAAAAAAAGTAAGATTTAAAGCAATAAACAATTCTTATTCTTGCTTTTCCTCTCCGTCTCTCTCTGTTTCTCTCGTTCTTTCTCTACACATACACATACATACGCACACACACACAGCAATGTATCAGAATATCTATAGTGGCTTCCTCAGGATGGTTGGTGATCTTTATTTCTTCATTACACTTTTGTGTCTTCCAAAGTGCTATGACCATCACCAGTTTAAAAAAAAAAGTTATTTTCATACAGTACAGATGAACTAAGAGCTTACTTAGCGTTAGTTGGGGAAGGAGTGAGAAAGGGTGAGGAAAATAAGTTGTACGCGTATCCTATATAAGAAGGTGGCTTTAAGGACTGGAGAAAGCCTGAGAGGGTTCTGACTTCAGACTTTAGGGCACGCTGTGCCTATTCACAACGTAGTTCGTTTTTAAATAAATGATAAATGCGTGGCTATACCTGTTTCCAAGGCGCCTGGGTGTTAGGCCTCTCTGGTCCCAGCACTTGCCCCTCCTCGGGATCCCCTTCTCCCAAGTCCTCCCTGGACGACTTCAGGGTGGGGCTCTCCACTTCCCAGAGCTGGGCTGGGGTCGCAGCGGGTGTCCCCAGGACCCCAGAGTAGGAAGTGAGACTCGAAGTTGCTCGGACCTCGCCTCCTTCACCTCTCAACTCCAACCACCCTCCTTGACTCATCCCTCACCCTCTCAATTCTTAGAGATGCTTCGGATGCCGGAGATTTTATTGGCCGCTGGGGTAGGACACAGGCCCACTTATCACCTAACGACGCGAACGCACCCAGCCCTTCTATTTTTAGCCTCCTCTGGGCCTCGCCCCTCACCCCAACTATTTCCGCAGGTAATATTTCATTAGAGTAACAGAGCAGAGCAGGAGTTAAACGCAGAGCAGGATGGGGGCTGCCATGGGTGAGGAAGGGGTGGGGACAGGCGGAGTCTGAGTGGGCTTCGTGGCTTCCAGAGGGGTGCAAGGTATGACAGGGGACATCTCTGTGTCACCTCCCCCAGCGTGAAACTGACTAGGCCTTTTTTTCTGGAAGGGAGGGAGCGGGATGGGACAGGTTCACTCCGAGGCACGGAACGGAACGAGAGATGGTGAGGTGCACTTCCAAGACTAGGCGGCTATTCCATTACCTTCCAGGCTAGGTGGTGACCAGAGTATTGAAAGGCCTCGTTTTCTTTGTTTCTCTGTCTGGGGTGCAAGGTGGTATAAAGAATGGCCCGTCATATTTTTCTAGTGATGATGTCTCTCAATAGTTTTCTTCTTATATTGAAGCTTTCCTCATGTTTGTAAACTTTCTCCTTTAGTCAAGACATTCAAATAAAATCATTTATTAGAATGAAAAAACATGAGTCAGTATTAAAATAAGGTCAACTTCTATGTCAGAAAGCCAACCGATGGAGAAAACCTTAGGAATAAATAAAGGCTTTGTTCATAGGAGAAGGAAGGTCCTTTTAAAGACTGCTCCATCTTAGAAAATGCCCACCAATCTGGGGTCTCCGCAGAGTCACCATATCCTAATTCATGGTATTTCACTGTGTGTTCAGCAATCCCATGTGTATTGACAATTGTTGAATTTACTAAATGTCAATAACATTTGTTTTTCAAAGAAAGAAGGATTGAAGAAAATCTCTGCCTGTCAGTGCAGTTTTCTATTTCATAAACCCTGGAATGATTGTTGCAGTTGGGTAGAACTACATAATCAGAAAGAAGTAATAAAGGAGAAAAAACTAAAATGTCAACTACAAGATTTAAAATTACAGTGCCTCAGAGGTCCTTTGAAAAAGAATAAGTTGATTTTTAGTTTTTATCACAAATGACTTTTTAATTCTTCTTCAACTAGCTCTCAATTTTCCCTTTTACCTTCAAAAAGAAAATCTCAGAATTTATTTACATGGTTGCGAAGCCAGTAGGAGTTTTTCCTCAGGGAAAAAAAGTTTTGTAGATTGTAGAGGTTCAGAACTATATGAACAAAGACATATAATCTCTTAAACAAATTGCAACTAATAAAATTGTGCAATCAGAGTGGTGTTAATATATATGCCCTTACTTTCTTAATTTAAGCTTGAGAATAATGTGACGTCAAAGAAGTAAGGCAAAGGTTATCAGCAGCATCCTTACCTGGGCTGCTGTTTAAAATACATATTTCTGGAGCTCATCCTCAGAATATGTGATTCAGCAGATTTGCTATGTGTCCCAAGAATCTGCATTTTAAAGCATTTAAGGGGGATTCTGTTAGGAGGTGGCTCCTTGGGACAAATATGGCCAACATTGCTTTTTTAAACCTTATTTTTGCTCATTTATTTTTGAATCGAGGTTCAGCCTTTTAGATAAGATTTAAAATTTTAGAATCACACTTTGGGTGCCAGGAAGGACACTGAGAATCTGAATAAATCATTGGAGGAGCTATTTTACCAAATGAAGGATACCCTTTATTATTATTATGTGATCCTTCATCTGAATTGGAAAAAACTATCTCTTAGATGCCAGATCTCTACAATCAGAACACATTTTGGGGCGAAGAATGTAACAGAATACACTTGTGCATTAAAGCTTGTAGCACCAGCCAGAAAATTTCCACAAAAGACATCACCTTTTTGAAACACTACATATACTTACTGTTGTTTACATAGGATGGATGGTCCTCGATAGATAGATAGATAGAGTAATAAGTAATAAGGGATTTCTTTTATTTTACTTTATCTTCCAAACCAGAAACCAGGCAGTAAACATAACAACATAAAATTATGTAAGAGAAGAAAAAGAAAACATAAAAGTATTCCACAGATTTAAATTATATTTATTTATGAGCAAGGCAAAATTGCAGTAGAACGTAGCCATAACAGAATAAAGCACTTATAGATAAAATGAGCAGTCTTTGTGTCTATAAAAGCACATTGATGAGGGAGAAATATGTAGAATAATGTAAGCTAAAGAATAATTTGCCATTATAAGTAAAACTAAAATATTATGCCTTCCAACTTATAATCATAATTTTTCTGCTTTTCAACTACATTTTTTTAATGTTACACCTGTTACTTTGCTGATGTATGGGGGGGGGGAAAGCTTACGTTTTACTTTCTTTTTTTGAGTGCCACCATTTTCTTGCTCTGAATCTCTCAGGCTGCCAGACCATCTGACTCAGCAATTGTACAACTCTTTCACCCAATTTAAAGAAACAGCAGCTATCCAAACACAATGAATCCCCCCAGTTGCAAATCTTTCCCAACCTGTAGAACTAGCAGTATATTTTAATTCTGAAATAATTGTTAAATATACATACAACATGGGACACTTTGAATTTTACTCCATTCAATTTACATGCTGAATAATTGAAACTGAATATATTTTATGTAACACAATTTTTGAAAGAAGCTTATTGAAACTTTCTTCTAAAAGCATATGGTCAAGTTTGTTTTCTCTTTTCCCTCAAAATAATTATGAGGAGCTTAACAGTAATAGAGCACGTCAACTTACATTATCTTATTTAATTGTCACATTATCCTTATGTTTTAGGGATTTTATTGTCTCATTTCATGGACTGGAGACTGAGGCTCTGATAGGTTGCATGGTCTGTCAAAAGTCATTGACTAGTAACTCGTGCCAATTTGAACTAGGCGTGCTTCTTGCCCCAAATGCCCTAACTTAGCCCTTTATAACTGCCTCTTGAGTGAATACATGTTATATATATATATATATATATATACATGCACATATATATACCTATATGTGTGTATATATGTATATGGTTTCAGTTCCATCTCTTATAGTTAGTTGTTGTTTTGTAAATTGCTTAACTCCCTTGGATCTCTGTTTTACTCAGCATCAGCCACATATGTTCTAGCAAATATATATTTAATGAGGTGAATGAAAAGTTCTGAAAAATAGGGCAGTTTAATAACTGAAGTCCTAAAAGTCATTGAATCTCATAATAAAACAAGAAAATTAACTTCTTTCAGAAATTCATTTCTTGCCCAGAATAAAACTAATTCAAAACTCCCTTATAAATTAAGTATAAATTACTCACACTTCAATTTAAGAGCAGTAAATAGGAAACCTATGCACCAGCATAGGAATCACTTGAAGCACGAAGTAGAAATGTCACTTTCTTGGAATATATGATCTGTGATTAGATTCCATTTCCTTTACTTACTAGCTGTGTGGTATTAGGACTAAGTACTTAAAGCTCTCAATGCTTCCACTTTCTTATCTGTAAACCTAAGGTGGTACCCTATAGTACTCATCCATTAAGAACTAGATAAAATAGTATATGCAAAGAGATGTTTGCATATACTATCACATACATTTGATATGTATGATACATACATACAAATGTATGTATCACATACATTTGTCAATTATTGTTAAAGTGCCTAATTAAACTAATCCTTAAAAGTACATTAGTTTACTTTTACAGTAAATGCCTTCTTAACTATAATTTAATTATTTAGAGTAGCTAGAAATTCCTTAACTCCATTTTAAAGAACATGCATATCATAATAAAAATATATTTATTCAAATCCCTGGCATATTCCAAGGTGTCAGGTAAATTTGTACAAAAAATCATTGTAAACTTGTACAGAAGCCCAATATGATGGCCTTTACAGTGTGATTCTAAACTTTTCTAGTGTTCGTAATTACTAAATAGCTATTAAACGATAGTCATGAACTTGTTTTCTAAGATAAGAAATTAAATTAGTTTTAGAAAACTGAAAAAAGTTATTAACTTGCCTTCAATTTATCAAAAAATTCAATAACCCCAAATAATAATTTCTGGAGGGAACACTGAGATAATGGGCTCTCAATTCCTTCAGAACAGTTGCTGCAGTCTGAATATCTGAATCAATAGCTTCGGCACAGAATTTTCTAAAAACTCTTTAGTGTGAAGAGTGTGCGTGCGTGCGTGTGTGTGTGTGTGTGTGTGTGTGTGTGGTGGAAGGAAAGAGGGGAAGAAGCATTAAAGTCATCCTCAAAACCTCCAAAATGTCTGCTTTGGAAGGTGGCCTGCAGCTATTATTCACATTTAGTAGGATATCAAAGAGACAAAATATGTTAAATATACTTCCTTAGGCAAAATTGACTTAGGTATATAAAATTAGTGCAGAGAAACATAAAGTATGCTCTGTTATCATTGCCTTTAAAAAATGAAGTCTGGGAGTTATCATCTTAACCATAAGAAAGAGAAATATAAAACTATACCCTCAACCCTGAGACTCAAAGGAAAACATCAGTGGGAATGTTAAATCTGTAAGTGAAAGGTGCTAAAACATGAATAGGAAGCATTTTCTGATTTATTCAGGATTGATGTATATCATCATGAAGTTGATTCCTTCCAGAGGAGTTTAATCCCATATTGGGTGAAGAATGTGACTCCAGGAAGAGTGATCCGACACAGAAAATTTTCTTATGATCTTTTACAATATCAGAGGATAGTTTGGCTTCAGAATTTTCAGAAGTCCAGGAAAGGCAAAAAAAAAAAAAAAAAAAAAAGATAACAGTTAGACTCTAGAGCTCCAAGAAGGCAGGCTACTCTTAAGGGATAGTTGTGGGGAGGGTGGTAACTAGGTCTCCCTTTGAAGAGGAAAGCTTCAATATAGATGTTTCCCCGAAATCAGAGTATCCTAAATCATCGTTAAACCCAGTCAATCAACCATGAACACTCAACTTCCACCAAGAGTGAAAACTGAACACAATATTACTGCTCTGTGAGTTTCACTTTCTCAAGGCAATAATAGCACATACAAGCATCAGCAGGATAGGCAGAAATGAAATACTCTATGTGTTCAAGGTTAACAATGAAGAGAGCAACACGTGTTTGAAAGGAGAAAATCTGTGCAATCAGGGAGGAAAACGAGGGAGGTTGGGAATAGAGGTTTAGAGAAGGTAAACTTTATAATTTCTCCTATAATTTTGCCTATAGCTTCCCCATTGTACTTTCTACTTGAACTGCACTCCAAGGACTGGCTGTGGGTAGCAATGAACGCAGAGGAAACATTGAACACAGTGACACACTCCATCATCACTTCCCATGATTTCATGAAAGTTTTTGTGGAAGTACTTTTATTATAACACAGCCAACTTTATTACAAAGAAACTCTGTTTTCATGGGGTTAGAATCAAAGAAGACAGAGTTAATCACACTTTCTGGAAGGGAGTTTGCTTGTTCAAACCACAGATACCTGCCAGAATGTACAGTAATGAGAAAAAAATACCCAAGAGGAAATTGACTTTGATGGCCTAAATGAATAAGAAGATAGTAAATGTCATATCCTTAAAAAAAAAAATAAGTTCCATTTATTGAGAGCCCACTGTGTGCCTAGATTTTTCTATATCTGACATTCTTTATTCCTTATAATAACCCTATGAACTATGTTTTATTCCCCACTTTGAGAGGTGAGGAAATGGAGGATCAGAAAGTTTATGTAATTTATTCAAGTCGGCAGAACTGGTAAATGAGGGATGAGGGCTACCTGAGTATGCAGACTGAGATTGTCCCATTACCTATGCTGCATTTGTGTCTTCTCCAAGATTATTATTTAAGGCTGTGGTTGGCATCCTCACCAACCACATTTGTCGCAGTCAGTGTAAGTAGCTGTGGCCATAGAAAGAACATGAAGAGAGGACTGGGTTTAAGACCTGCAGGAAACACTTATTTGCTGGGTAACCATGGCAATGCACACCCCTCCATTTCCTTATCTATAAATCATAGGGGTAGCTTTATGAAAAACAATTTTTCAATATGTGTCACAAGACTTAGATTCTTTGAAAACCTGCAGTACTATTTGTTGTAGCAATTAGAAACACCTTAAATATATGACAACAGGAGCATCAGTAGGTAAACTGGAGCTTTTTTTCCCCAGTGGAGTATGTTGTAGCTATTAAAAGTAGTGTTTATAAAGCAATTTTGGAGAATTTGGGAAAATGCTCTAATGATGAGTGAAAGGAAAAACTCATTTCAAAATTGTATTATATCCACAAGCACTGAGCAAGGATAAAAGACAGGAAGGAAATATTTCAAAATGTTATTGTTTCCGTGTAGTATAATTTTTCATTTTCTTTATGAAGCTCATTTCTTACATTTTTTTACATATGTGAACTATAATCAGGAAAAAATCATTCAAAAATGAGAGGACTGGATTAAGTTACTTTGAGGGACTTCAAGATCCAAATTTCTATCACTATGTGTATGATTATCCAAGAATAATCACACAGAAGCACAGTAATTCCCGAAGGTGGAAATCCTGTCACCTTGGGTCCAGAATTTACAACCTGCCTGATGGCACAGTTCTCAAAGAAAAGAAAGCATTGCTGAGTTGTCCACCATGTCCTGTACAAATCAATCAGCAGGGAAACATAGTGGGGAGAGTGTGCACCTCTCAGACAGAACTGGGAACCTTGAGCTTGGACTCCATCTCCTTGTACCTTATGACTTAAGCACTCTGGGCTTCTTTTCTAATTAATGAAGAAAGGATGCTACTCTGTATTCCACAGGACAGTCATGGGAAATGACATATGTAAAGCTGCTTAATGCTTATCACATAGTTGGGGTTCAATAAATGGTAGCCATTATGATTTTGCTGGCAACTTTGAATGCATTTTCTATTGTTTCTGTTTCTGTCTGTCTGTCTCTCTCCTGTAATTATATGCTTTACTTATTTTTTCCCTCAGGATGAGGCTAATTCTAATTCTCCATATCTGTGCATGTAAACAAATTATGCACATATGCACACAAATACATACTGTATCTATTGATATATATATATATATATACATACCATATATACATAAAGAGAGAGAGAGAGAGAGAGACACACACACACACACACACACACAGTGCTAGTCTTTTAGTTTTTTTCAACTGGCCAAGTAGCCACAAATAGGCATAAGTAATTCAACAAAAGAAACTGCTCAACAAACAAAAACAGACATTTACAAAACAATTGAGTTAGGGAGTGATTGTTTTCATGAGCTTCAAAGGTTCCTCATTTCACAAGACTCCACTCTAGAGATATTTTTAAGAGTAAACTCCTTACATAGATTTAAAATTACATTTGTTTTGCACACAATTTAGAAAAGACATCTGCTATATAACAAGTTATCCTCAAAATGATCTTGGGAAGATGATGATAGATACTACAGATTCTATACCCAGTTAATACTTTGGAAAATAAGACTGAAAAATTAGGACTTACCTATAATTATGTATCAGATTTATAATAAGTTAAAGGGATTTTGAGTTTTGTGCTCTTTGCCCAAATCCTGTTTGAGCAGGAAGATAAATTTTACAATAACTGAGTGAAAGTGAAAAGAGCTATCATAGAGTCCCTAAAAGAGTGCCTTATTCGTAGCAGATACTCAATAATTGTGCTGTATTAAATTTAGTTAGAGAATAGTAAAAAGGTAAAGAAAATATCCTCCATCTTGAATTTTCCAAAGATCTAATCCCTGGGGGCACATTCCTGTGTCTTAACTAACCTGTGACAGAGGTCTGCTCTTTTTCTCAGAGGTCTCCCTTTTTGTTAAAGTTACGTTTTATCCTTGTGGGAAAATAAATAATTGAAGGAAAACCTTGCATTTGTTGCCATTTTTCACCCAAGAAAGTCCTTCCTTCCCATTTAAAATACCCAGATCGGACACTGAGCCCTTAGAATTCTTACCCAGGGGCACTTTGAGGGGCACTTTTCTTAGCTGAACAACTATCTCTTGAGGTACAGTTGTTATTATGCCCACTTTGTAGATGCAGATATCAAAGCCAGAATAAAGTATTACTTTCTCAAGGTAATAAAGTCGGTGGTGGAGCTAGGCCTGTGGTCTTTACTTTGGCAACTCTTTCTATATTAAAAGGGGTACATGAAATTATTCTTCCGTTGCTTTAGTCTTCAAATAATCCTCTACCGCACCCAGCATTCCACCCTAGAGCCCATCTATTCAGGCTTAACCCAGCTATGTCCAGAAGCTCCATTAACAGAGCATACCTGCTCTGATAAGCTATTTCCTAAGGAGGTCTTGTTAATTATTGGATCCTCTCCAGACCCTGAAATGCAACATCTTTTTCCTGGTAACACAGGTCTGAATTGTCAGTTGTCAGAGTGCATCCTCCTTCTCCTATACTGTTAATGTAGGCTCCCCTAAAGCGTGCATTCCAATTCCGGACCAACTTCCTCCTCCAGAGAATCAAACATGTCGATGGTTGCTACCAATTTACCCTCTTGACTAAGGACCCTTCTTTTTTTGTATACACAACTTAAAGCCAAGTGCCTGACATATAGTATGAACTCAGTTACTCTTTGTCAAATAAGGTTATGAATGATGGTTTTCAGAAAAGCAATGCTCAATGCTTATTTGTCTAATAAAATGTATTATGTTTACTTAATTAATTATATGGCTAATATATGCATATAGTACAAAATCCAAACAATACAAGTTGTAGAGTGTGACAAGAAAATCACATGCCCATCCCAGTTCCCCATTTCTTCTCCCCACAGTTAACAGACTTTTCTATATCTGTCCAGAGGTATTCTATATATATTTTATTTTTAACCTCAAACTATATTTTGAACAATTCTTTTATAACAATACTAATATTAAATATGGTAAACAGATGTATGCTTTTGTGTGTATTGCCTCACTTGATATAATAACCTCATGAGATATAAAGGTAGAGCAAGATAGAGTCCATTTTAAGGATATGGACGTTGAAGCTAAGAATAGCCTCAAAGGATTTCACAATCAAAAAGCATGTTGATAGTCAAATCAGGACTGTCACTTGGTCCCAGTTCAGAGCTGTTTATCCAATACCCTTTATTTTCCTCATAAAATGATGTTAGTTTACATATGATGTATTTGTATATTATGCATATCATACCTTGCCAATCCTGCAGTGCCTTGTAAGAACCAGAATACTACCTTCTCAAATGTCTTTCTTTCTCTTTCTGGTGATGTGTTGAATTAATGTTCACATCTAGAATACTATTCTTGGATTTGTAGGGTCACAGGAGCACCATCATTGCAAGGCTTCCTTTAATTTAAAGAGTCAGGTGCCCCTCTAGTGTCACCGACCCTCAGCTGGGTTCTCCAGGCTGATGAAAAGCCTTCTAAGTCCGACTTAGCCCATCCCTCTTTCCTCATAACATATCCTAAACCTTCAGCACTCTCACTTCCTAGCCCACCATCTTATCATCACTGAAAACAAGCCAGCCTCTTTGTTCATGGAAGGAAGTGTTTCAACTTCCTCCCTGCCCTGACCTTTTCTCCCTTCTCAAATCTAGCTGAATCTCCTGCATCCAAATTTGTGATGACTCCCTGTGCCTTATATTCCTTTGCTTCCTTACTTTTTAGATGGCTCAGGTCCTCAGAAATACCCTATCTTGCCTATGTCCTCAGTTTCTCTTTTTTTTCTCTCTCCTAACTGTTCTTCCTGTCACCTGGCACTTTTCCTTTAGGGTATGTGTGTGCTCAGGCCTCTTGCACCTTCCCTCTGCCTCCCCTCACCATTCACTGCCTTGAGCTATCACAGCTAACCTGTGAAAGAGTAGCCTGCACAGAGCGTCCCCACTTCCTCGGCATCCCATTCACTCCTGGTTTTCCTCCTGACACTCTGAGCAGCACTTAGCAGACGCCTTTGCAGGCTTTTCTTCCAGAAGTTTATTTTTCCGGTTTCTCACCATGCATTCCAGTAAATTACTTTCAGTTTTCCCAAACTTCTTTGCTCTCACTTCTGCCTGGAACATCTTGCTTCTTCTTTTCCATCTTTATACTCCTACACTTTTCAAGACTAAGGTGAGCTTCCAGCATCCATGAAGACTTTGCCTAAGCCACCAGAATGAGTTTGGTTCCATTTGCATTTTCTTGTGTCATCTTCTGTTTCCCTTTGCTCTTCTACACACATTACACATTTGTGTGTACACATTACACACATTATTTAATCCCTACAACAACTCTTTGAGGCGAGTACTATTATCCCAGTTATACAAATGAAAAAACTGAGGTCCAGGTACATTAAGTTACTTTGTTATAGAGCAATTAAGTGAAAAGTCTAGATCTGAACCCAGGCATTCCAACTCAAGCCCATATGTTTAACATCTTCTACCCACCCCCTGCACTCTACCTTTAACCTGTGAGCTTGTTGAATGAACATTCATTTTTTTAAATGAATAATCTTAAAAAACTGATCAGAATTGAGACAGGTTTTTATTTCATAGTATAGATTTTCAAAACTGCCAACACAGCACAAACCTAAATAAGGCCATGACGTCCTCAGGGAAGAAGAGAAGAAAGAAAGTTTGAGGAGGGTAATGGAAATAACCTACAAACTTTAGAATTTTGGAAGCTTTTTGACATACATCGTCTTATTTTATCATTCCATGAAATATATAATGACTCCATTTTACACATGGGGAATCTGAGACTGGGATAACCAGCACCAGGATCCTGGGCTTTATATTTTATTTCTTCTGAGGGTTTTCCCCTCAGGTCTGAGCTGATACACATGAGTAAATTGGGAGTTTGGTAGTTCTTTAAAAGAAAAACTAGGAAAGCTTTCATACTATTATTAACTACTTATTTACACAAGATTTCCAGTGGAGTATGGGATCAACTTCCAGAACAAAGGGGCCATACTCAAGGATACCATAATCTTTGGGGAACTCAACTGTAAGTGCTGGAGCTAATGCATACATGTCTAAAACCTGCTCTTGAAGAAAGTCAATCTCCATGTCTGTATATAATGCATCCAAGGGATGTTTTTATATGGTTTTATCACCCATTTCCTCCAGTAACCGTCCAATATATTGTATGAGAGTTTAAAGAGTTCCTGATGTAGGAATCTATAGTTGAGTTTTAGAAGAATTTCTGAATTCCCTAAAAGTTATATGTGCCAGTGAACACACTTTTTAAATAAAATTGCATACTTTATTTTTTGAGGAGAGGATATATAGCTTTCAACAGGTTCTCCAAAGGGCCTACTCTCCCTGCCCTAAGATTAGGAACCATCATTTTAGTGATGAGAACTAATTTTGATATTAGTCCAAAAAGCCGGACATATTACAAGGGAAATCCGTTCCCTCTATCCCATCACCACAACGGCTATTTTCCCCTCCCCCATGATACAATACCTTAAGCTACATTAAAAGAATTTTATGTTCTCTACCACAGTTTGAATTTTCCACACCATTGTTGCCCTAATGATTGAGAGGCGCCTGGAGGAAAATATAAATGGCACAGTGATGGATTTTTATAATGGATTTGATACCCCATAAGTGTTTTAATTGGCATCACTTAAAACTTCATGTGTTGCCTAATCTAACAGCAACTGAAAGTACAGTCAGGTATTCTGGGTCTTCAGGAGGAGTCAAGTCTGTCATACGGAGTGAAGTAAGTCAGAAAGAGAAAAACGAATACCGTATGCTAACGCATATATATGGGATCTTAAAAAAAGGTTCTGAAGAACCTAGGGGCAGGAAAGGAATAAAGACGCAGACGTAGAGAATGGACTTGAGGACACGGGGAGGGGGAAGGGTAAGCTGGGACGAAGTAAGAGAGTGGCATGGACATATATACACTACCAAATGTAAAATAGATAGCTAGTGGGAAGCAGCCGCATAGCACAGGGAGATCA
Source organism: Globicephala melas (assembly GCF_963455315.2). NCBI lineage: Eukaryota > Metazoa > Chordata > Mammalia > Artiodactyla > Delphinidae > Globicephala > Globicephala melas. Next base: position 70,934,988 of record NC_083319.1, on the reverse strand, counting down.
GCTCGGTGCTTTGTAACCACCTAGAGGGGCGGGATAGGGAGGGTGGGAGGGAGAAGCAAGAGGGAGGAGGTATGGGGATATATGTATATGTATAGCTGATTCACTTTGTTATAAAGCAGAAACTAACACACCATTGTAAGGCAATTATATTCCAATAAAGATGTTAAAAAAAAAAAAAGAGGAGTCAAGCAGGTACTGAAACATAACTTTTAAAATAGAGCTGGGTTATGTAGTAGACAGATGAAGCATGTGATTAAGGCATCTGCAAAGCCTGAGCAACCCAGTCTTTTAAAAAAGTATATATATGTGTGTGTGTGGTGTGTGTGTATATATATATATGTATATATATATGTGTGTGTGTGTGTGTGTGTGTGTGTAATAACCACAGGATAAATTAGAAACTTGGATTTTCTTTTGCTTATTATCCTCTTCATTCTTTTAAACTTTTCATTAAATATGTCGGCTTTTGGAGGATGTCTATCATTGTTTCGGTGATTAAGGTCTTCTTGCCTTCCCTTTTATATAATATGGATAATTCTACCCAAAGCATTTTCTTCTTTGTGTCTCATAACAGGATTGCAAAAGAATCCTCAAAATGGATAATTTAAGAGCTAACAGGCATTAGCTTAGGATGTGTGACACTGTTCTAAATACTTATGGGTATATCAATTCATTTAAAACTCAGAACAGTCCTATGAAGTAGGGACGACTCTTATCCCCCCCACCCCGCATTTTATAACTAAGAAAATTTTAAGGTTTTTCCAGTAGGAAGGAGAGGTGTAGGGAGCGGGACAGAAGCGGCGCCAGGACAGTGTGTGAGCCTGGTCTCTGAATCAACTCTGAATGCAACTCTGCCCCTAGAGCGCTGAGCACTTTTTCTGGTCTAGGAGGAATTATTTATTAAGAACGGAGCCTATCAGCCCAGTGACTCCCTTGCCACTTTCCTATCTGCGTATAGGCAGAAATCTCCACCATCCCTGTTAAATAGACCTCATTTTCTCGGAGCCAGCCCGTATACTAGGCACTAGAACCAGGCATTGTGTAAGCCTCGGAAACGCTCTCTCCCGACATCCGTTTTCATGTGTGTGGAGGGAGGGAGGCACAGGCTGGCGGGTGAGCCCACTCTCCAAAATGAACGTTTGAGCTAGAATTTCTGGCATAGCAGAGCCAGCGCGCGATATCCAAGTGCTGAGTGTTGGAGGGGGAGTGTGTCGTCTGAAAGAAGGGAAGGCTCATGGTGGCATGGGTGATATCGATCCTCGGCTCTTACCGCGAGGACAGGCTGGCCGTTTCTTCTGATTAAAAGAGGAAGCAATACTTTGCCTAGGACACCAAACACATTGGTTCGAACTTGGCAGTTAGGAATCCCGTGCAGCTCTCTAATGCCAGGCAGGGCGTACACGCAAGGAATTTCGCTTTGGTGGAACGAACTCGCTCAGAGCTGCGCGTGCGCCTCTGCTGGGGGTGGGGGCGCAGCGCTGGGAGGAGGGCGCGGGGGACGCGGGGAGGGGGGCAGGTGGGAGGGCCCTGGGTGCCCTCCAGCCGGGGCTCCGCCGCGCTCCAGGGGCGGACCGCTTCCGGCCGGTGCCCCCAGGCGGGCGGGCGGAGGACTCGTGACTGCGGAGGCATGAAGTGGGGCCCGTTCAGCGGTGTCTCATTTGCAGCGCGTTGGGAGCAAAAGGCGCCTCCTGGAAGAACGCGTGGAGGGCGCTCTCCGGGGTGGAAAGAGTCCGCGGGAGGAGTCGAGGAGCGGAGTCTGGGGGCCGCTTCCGCGGGCCCTGGAGGAGGGAAAAGGAGGGGCGGGCTGCTCCCGGGCGGCCGGGGCGGGCCGCCTGCACTCCAAGGAGGCGGGAGAGGGAGAGTGAGGGAGCGAGGGGCGAGCGTTGGGGAGCAGCATGGAGACCTCGGCTGACTGGCTGGCCACCGCCGCCGCCCGGGGCCGGGCTGACGAGGTGCGAGCGCTGCTCGAGGCGGGGGCGCCGGCCCACGCGCCGAACCGTTACGGTCGGAGCCCGATTCAGGTAGGTCGGCAGGCCTGCCGCGGGAAGGTGGAGGCGGAGCGGGGCGGGGGAATGGCGGGCGACTTAGAAGGACGAGGTTGGCCGGTGGATCGGAACCAGGTAAGCGTTTCTTGGTAAAGGGGAGACTTCCTGGGAAGTTTTCAGACGGAGGTCGGAGTCGGAGACCTCCTCTCGGCGACGCCCAGGGGGCTCAGGAAGCCACCGGAGGACTGAAAGGCACATGGGGTTCAGATCTCTAGACTGGTATGAAGATCTAGAGGGGAGAGCCTATTTGTGTTCATATAAACCGAGGTATGTTCTTCATCAGATGCGAAATTGACGAACATTTGGGGTAAGAGTTTAAAGAAATGGAAGATTTGCTGGACCACTTAACCCCGAACTCACTGAATGGGGAATGGAGCTGATCATCTTCTTTGTTGGGAGTGGGGGGAGGGATTTCAGTGGAAATCTCCTGCTGTGTATGTTGGAATAAAGGTCGATTGAAATTTTTCAGAAGTAACTACACATCGTGTTTGTTTTTTTTAACCGAGTAAGGAAAATATATGCTTGTTAGGAAATAGACATATCTGAAGAAAAACGTTAATGTAACCTTGCCTGAAATAATGCTGTCAATTTAGTTAACCACTTGGGGAGTATCTCCTATCATTTTGGGTATTTTAAACTTACCTGATATAGGTTAATTTATTTGAGAGTTTTCAATTCCTCAGAGTTTAAAAATGTCATTTCTCCCCTCCCCACTCTAGTTTTGTGTGTGTGAGGGTGTGTTGAGTTCGTTTTTCTGTTGTTTTTCGCCTTCACTAACTTCCTAAATCTGAGGCTAAAGACACATTCTTCTTGGCAGTCACTACCCTTGTTTTACGCCCAGTTTTGACAATGATTTCTGATTCTGAAAAACAAAATTTATACGAAGCAAATGCACATTGCAAAAACTCCAGCCTAACAAGACAAAGGAAAAGTAACTCCACTTGGAACTTAACAGATTTCACAAGTGAATCTTCCTTTCCTGAAACTATGCTACACAGGATAAATTTTACACACTTTTAGATACAGATATAAAAATAAAACTAAAATGCCTTCAAATTTGAGATTATTTGGGATTTGAAATATGGAGAGATTTGGGGAGAGAAAGGTTGAATGGTTGTAGAAGAGAAGCATTGAGTCCTTTTTAAAAAATGCATGCCTGAGTCATAATTAGATATCTCTAAAATTTTGCCAGCACCTTGCAGACTGGGCGTTCAGCCTTCGAGTTCTAGAAGGTGTTAGATGAGACCTTATTGTTTAAATACAAAAAGAAAGTTGGATAATTAATTTTAAATCATTTTTAAAATAGGATAAAAGCATAAACAAAAGGGGGTATGATTTTAGTTTTGAACCCTAACCAAATTTGTGTTTAATAGAAAAATACTTAGTTTATAGAAAAATTTTAATTACTAAATTAAATTTAGGTCATCAAGTTAACTTAGGCACCCTATAAATATTAGTTTGTTTGATTAAGTTTCTTTTTGCTTTGGATTGCTATTGTTTAAGTATTTAAATGTTATGTTACTGTGGCATATAATAAAACATTTAAAACCAATTTTATGACTAAGATGAAGGACTTTATTTATCCAACCCAACTAATATATTTTCACTTGCATTATATACAGGAATGGAAGTGTACAGACACGTACTAGCTCTGGCACTTGCAGTAGAGCTTCCAAAACATTATGACATCATCCTTGGGTGTGGCCCCTTTGTTTTGGAAATTAACCCATAATCTATTAGAAATCTAATAGTGTAAATAAGTAGTTAATAATATTGTGACAGTTTCACCAGTTTTTCTTTTAAAACAATTCTTTCTTCTAATGCACTGCATTAGTTTTTCTTTCTTTTTGTAGCTGTAAGTTGGTTCACTTATATTTTCTCTCTGTCTTTTTGAAAATTAAATCAGTTTCACTTTCTCCAGGACAGGAATCAACAAACATACTGTAACTTGGTATGATTCTGTTACGATTGGTTTGGACAGATTAATTTGTGTTTAATACAGAATGTAACTAAAAATAAGTAATTCCTCTTTATACAGTCACTATGGTCTAGCTAATATAACCAAATAATGGTTACCCTAAAAAAAGAATAGTCTACCACCACCACGCACCGTGTAACACTCAAACTGTAAGGTTGCCGTGATTGTGAACACCATTTCAAAATTCCTCTTTAGTAATGGCTTTGTATCAAAGATTATTTAGGAGCCAAATGAGGTGAGCACCCCCCTACTTAGTGAACTCTCAGAGTGTAATCTTGGAAGGTGTCTGAGTTTCCTATTTCTGCTATAACAAATTACCACAAATTTAGTATCAACATAAATTTACTATTTTATGTTCTGGAAGTCAGAAGTCTAAAATGGATCCACGGGGTTGCACTCCTGTTGGGAGTTCTAAGGAAGAATCCATTTCCTTGTCTTTTCTAACGTCTAGTGACAGTCAACTTTCCTTGGCTCTTGGCCCCTGCATCTTCTCTCTGACCTCTGCTTCCATTCTTATATCTTCTCTCTGACTGTGTCCTTTTTATAAGGAAACATGTAATTAAGTTGAGCCCACCCTGACAATACAAGTTAATCTCCCTCAAAATCCTTAATTTAACCACATCTGCAAAGTCCCCTTTGCCATATAAGGTAATATATTCACAGCTTTTGAGTGTTAGGAAGTGGACATCTTTGGGGGGCATTATTTAGTTTACCAGAAGAAGGAATTTTAGGGCTGGTTAGACAAACTTTCTCATTTTATTCTTAAAGAAATTGAAGTTTAACGTTCAGGGAAACCAAGGGTAGCTTAAAGTTTTGCAAGAATTAAGTTTTTGTCATTTTTCTTCATTTTTGCTTTTAAACAATTACCACGTTCTGGGCTTGGATATACAGCAGTGAGCCATAGAAAATCTCCGAGCCTTACATAATTTCATATCAAAATGAGGAAGAAAATAGAGGAGGTTAGGCTGTAGTAAAAGCCAGCTTGTTCCTCACCCTTTTGCTGTTGTCTGTGACTCTGGCAGTTTTCTGTGCGTGGCTGGAACCCTGCAGAACGTTGGAGAATATAACAGAATGTGTACAGGAAAATGGAATAGGTAGGAGAACTGGCTAAGCGAGCTGGTAACTGAAAGAAAGTAGTAACTAGACACCTGTGGCTTGTAAGGGCGTCTGCACGGGCTGGGGGCTCCGCAAATAGTTTCTTTAATCCTGCCCTTGTCCCCACCCCGGTCCTGACCGCTCTGCTCTCTCCGGCAGGTCATGATGATGGGCAGCGCCCGCGTGGCCGAGCTGCTGCTGCTCCACGGTGCGGACCCCAACTGCGCGGACCCCGCCACCCTCACCCGACCCGTGCACGACGCCGCCCGGGAGGGCTTCCTGGACACGTTGGTGGCGCTGCACCGAGCCGGGGCGCGGCTGGACGTGCGCGACGCCTGGGGCCGCCTGCCCGTGGACCTGGCTGAGGAGCGGGGCCACCGCGACGTCGCCCGCTACCTGCGCTCGGCTGCAGGGGGCACCGAAGGCGGGAGCCACGCCCGCGCAGACTCCGCGGAAGGTCCCGCAGGTGAGGTGGCTGATCCACGAGTTTGAACTCAGCTTCCGCAGCCCAGCGCACTCACTTTTCGGAAGAGAAAGTTGGGCCCAGGAGACTAGGGTATTTGGTCCTACCTCAGCTCACCCTGCCAACCCGTGGGACAACTCCAGTCTCCCGATCGCGCTGCCTCGTTAGGACTGCAGACGGGAAATAGCCCAAGATGGACTGTCGCACGTTAAAGCCCATCCCATAAACCGTGCCTCCCATCCCCTAAACACTTGAGAAGCAGACGGTGGAAAATTGAGCACTCCGGAGGCTAGAGGTCTAGTGGCCCCTCTTCCTGCAAATTAGCTGGCTAGCTGCATCCTTTCAACGGCCCCCAGTTTCCCCACTAGTTTAACAAGGTCGCTGAACCAACCCTGGAATTTCCAAAGCCAACTGCGCGTGGCATCATCTGGCAGAGATCTATCATTCCCGGCTCTATTGCAAAACTCTGCTAAATCCGACCTTCCGCTCTATGCGGTGGAGTTTTTCAGAGCTCCCCCAGTGGGTTCTGAGGGCGACTGGGATGGAGACCTCGCCAACTCTCGCAGTCTGCACACTGGGATTCGCTGCACTCTCTGAGAAACAGAGACTCTCTTAAGCTTTTCCCTCTCTTAAGCATTCTGTTATGATGGATATGTGGACCTCCTTCCCTTTTCCTACGACCACGAGGACTTCTTTTCCCTTGGCCCATTTCCCCCACCTCACTCCTACCTGCTTAAAGTACCAACTTTACTCTGACTTTTTTCTGAAGGGGGAATCATTTTATCTACCTATCTATCTATCTACCTACCTACCTACCTACCTATCTATCTATAGCAATATACGAAATTACGCGAAAATTTAAGGTAAACCCTGACTTCGAAGAGACTGAAATCTATCGTATTTTGGCTCAGAACTGGGGCACTAGGCTCCCTGTGTCTTAGGCGAGCCTAGGAGGACAGAGTAGAAAGGCTTGCTCTGGACCTTTGGGAGATGTCTTGAGTGCTAGGCCTTGGGTGTGAGAGGCACCCATATCTCCTTTAGCCTGCCACCCTCTCTCTCCTCCAGCTGAAGCTTCCGTATGGAATGCGGCATAGGACTAGGGGCCAATCACAGGGCTGTTGGGCGGAGCAAGAACTGGGAAGAGCTGAAGAGAAGGATTTAGATGATCGAGTTGGGCCACAGGCAAATGAATAATCAAACCTAAGATATTTAACCCAGGTACACACGATCCCTCCCTCCTTCCCTTCCTCCCTCCCTTCCTTCCTTCCTATTTTTTAAGTTCCTACTTGCGTGATCAGCCCCGTTCTAGATCAGACACAAAAGTGAATAGGACAAAATGGGAATCCTGCCCTCATAGAGCTTACATTCTGGGAAGTAGATTTTTAAGCAATATAACTGTATTTCGAAGAGTGAGTTTGTAAAACCGATGTGGTGGATAAGAGTGAAGTGTGAATAGGCGAGGAGACTATCTTAAGAGTGGTCAGAGAACCTGAGTCATGAGAAGAGATTAGCCACGGGAGGCAGAGAAACTCGAGTGCAAAAACTTACATGAAAAAGAGCGTGGCAGTTTAAGAGGACCCAAAGGCCAGCTGGAGCGAGTACACAACGAGATCAAAGAGGAGAGCAGAGGCCAGATAACGTAGTAGTGACCCTGTAAGTCAAAAAAAAAAGGATGTTAGGTAAAAACATGGATTTTGTGCTAGAAACGTTAGGAAGCCATTAGCAGGTTTGGGAGATAGGGTCTGGGAAAGAAGATACGACTGGAACGAAAGGTTCTCACACTGCGGAGCGCCCCTGAGACTGAGGTGCTCTCTGGTTATGCGAGTTCGCCGAATCGCTGTGCGTCAGGTGCAAGAGATACCTGGGGACGTTCGAAGGGCAAGGCGACCCCTTCACCTCCAGTCGCCTGGCATTTTGTGTGGCAAACAACTTGGCACTCGTTATAGACCTGCTTGGTTCTCGCAACCCCGCAGGTTGCGCGGCTGCTCTCTCCCTGCCCTCGTCGGGCGGGTCCCGAGAGCGGGAGCGTCCTGGCGAGCCCGGAGCAGCCCGGCGGGTCAAGCGGACGCGCTGCGAGATCGGGAAGGCTCGAGAGTGCGGCGGCGGCTGGGAGGGTCCAGACTCCCTAGACAGACGCTGGGCTGAGGGTTGGTGGATGTTAAGAAGCTGTGTCTGCATAGCCAGTGGGGGGCTGCGAGAGAGGAGGGAGGGGTCGCACGTCTTTGACTTCTGGTTTCTAATGTCTTTTTTCTTTCTGCGTCTACAGACAGTCCCGCCCTAAAGAATCCTTGAAATCTAGAGACACTTCGACTACGTATTTGATCTTCAGTCGTCGAAGTTTGAATACAAGAACTACCCCCAACATATCTGTCTTCCCTGCGTAGTTCCAATTCATCAAATAACGCTTTTTAAAAATTGGAACTGCCTCCCACTTCCTTCCCTTAAATTTTGCTATAAAATTAAAAAAAAACAAAACCCGACACTGTTCTTGTCTTTTCATCGTGTTGAGTTTTCGGGAGTCAGTACTCAGGCTCTGGGAACACATCTAAGCGGGCACTTCCTCTTTCGAGCCTCGCACCCGCCAGGCGCTGAGGTTATTACAGCCATTTTGTGAACTAGGAAAACGAAGCTTAAATGGATTACGTGACGCTTCTTGTGTCAAACTGCCCGCAAGGGGCGGAGCCAAGGCGCAAAAAATTTTAAAACAAATAGGGTTCTTTCCGTTCACTCAGTCAACATTTATTGAGCACCTATTATGGCACCTTACCAGGGGTATAGTTGGGGGGGCGGGGGGAACAGATGTCCCTGGACAGGGCTAGGGACATCAACTAAAAAGCACACAACACATAACTAGAAATTTTAAGGCCTATTTCATTGAATCGCCGATACAGCATTGTTTCTGAGACTCACCATCGTTTCACATACCTCTTAGAAAGAAAAACGCTGCAGGTAAGAGTGCATAGCATAGGTTGATAAGACACATTCGGATTTCAGATAATGAAATGTCAAAAGCTGGGACTTTAGATCGATGAAAAGGGGTAAAAAGTGATAAATGGAAACTCCAGGGAGACCTCAGATTGAGACTTCCCTTACTTACCTGGCTCCAGAATCCGAGCCCCGTAAGTAAGGTTTTGGGTATTTTGCACAAAGCGTCACAGCCAATAATAGGTGGCGGAGCCTGCAGAACGTGACCCACAACCACGCGCAGAGTTCTGCATCCCGCTGGGGCCTGCGTGAGCTGGTCCTCCAGGCCGGCCCAGCGCCCCGGAATTCGACAGCGGCGGGCTGTGAGGTTGTGGCTCTGACTGCCACCCAAGACAAAAGCAGCTCTGCGCTTCTTTGCCAGAGCAGGGATGTTGCAGGAACGTAGCTCCAACTTCAGCTGGGGCTGCCTCAGTCTCCGTTGCTTATTGAAGTGAAATTCACATAAGATTAACAATTTTAAAGGGTGTAATTCAATGGCATTAGTACACTCACAATGTTGTGCAACCATCGCCATTTATCTAGTTCCAAAACATTTTCATCATCCCCAAAGGCGACCCCATACCCATTAAGCATATTCATTAGATCCTCCCTGTCCCCAGACCCTGGCAACCACTAATCTATTGTCTCTATGGATTTACCTATTCTGGACACTTGATGGTAAGTGGAATCATACAATATGTTGCCTTTTGTGTCTGTCTTCTTTCACTTAGCATACTTTTTTTTGAGGTCTATCCATGTTGTAGCATGTAGCACTCCTTCTTATGGCCGAATAATATTCCATTGTTTATCTTGTCATCTGGTAATGAACGTTTGGGTTGTTTCTACCTTTTGGCTTTTGTGAATAGTGCTGTGAACGTTTGTATACCAGTATTTTTTTGAATACTTGTTTTCAATTTCGGGGGTATATACCTAGGAGTGGAATTGCTAGGTCATATAATAATATGTTAAACTTTTTGTGGAACTGCCAAACTGTTTTCCGCAGCAGCTGCACTATTAAACATTCCTACCAGCAATGTACAAGAATTGCAATATCTCCACATCCTTAATAGCACTTGTTATTTTCTGTTGTTGTTGTTGTTGTTTTTTAGAAGCCATCCTAGTGAGTATGAAGTGGTAACTCATTGTGGGTTTGATTTACATTTCCTCAATGACTACAGATGTTGAGTATCTTTTCATGTGTTTATTGGTAATTTGTATATTTTCTTAGGAGAAATGTCTCTCCAAGTCCTTTGTCCATTTAAAAACTGGGTTGCTTTTCTTTTTGCTGTTAAGTTGTATGAAATCTTTGTATATTATAGATACTAGATCCTTATCAAATATATGATTCATAAATATTTTCTTTCATTGTATCTGCTGTAATTTCACTTTACTGATAGTGTCCTTTTTATTTAAAAAATATTTATTTATTGGTCGTGCCAGGTCTTAATTGCTGCAGGGGGGCTCCTTAGTTGTAGCAGTCCCCTTAGTTGCAGCAAGGGGGCTCCTTACTTGCGGCACATGGGCTCCTTAGTTGCGTCATACAAACTCTTAGTTGAGGCATGCATGTGGGATCTAGTTCCCTGACCAGTGATCAAACCCCGGTCCCCCAGCATTGGGAGCGCAGAGTCTTATCCACTGCACCACCAGGGAAGTCCCGAGAGTGTCCTTTTATGCACAAAAGATTTTAGTTTTGATGAAGCCTAATTAATTTTGTTTTTTTTGTTTGTTGCTTATGCTTTTGGTGTCATATCCAAGACTCCATTACCAAATCCAAGGTCACAAAGATTTACCTCTATGTTTTATTTATTTTTAACTTTGTATTTTATATTGGAGTAGAGTTGATTAACAATTTTGTGTTAGTTTCAGGTGTACAGCAAAGTGATTCAGTTATACATATACATGTATCTGTTCTTTTTCAAATTCTTTTCCTGTTTAGGTTGTTACATAATATTGAGCAGAGTTCCCTTTGCTATATAGTAGGTCCTTGTTGAAGATTTACCTCTATGTTTTCTTCCATGACTTTTAGAGTTTTATAGCTCACACTTAAGTCTTTGATGCATTTCGATGTATTTTTTTGCATATGGTGTAAGGTAGGGTTCTACCTTCCCTTGCAAGTGGACCTCCAGTTGTCCTATCACCATTTGTTAATGAGACTGTTCTTTGTCAATTGAATGGGTTGGGATTCTTGTCAAAAATCGATTGAGTATAGATGTATTGGTTTATTTCTGGATTCTCAATCATATTCCACTGAGGTATATGTGTATTTTTAATGTCTGTTCCACACTGCTTTGATTACTGTAGCTTTGCAGTATGTTTTGAAATTGGGGGGTGTGAGTATTCCATTTCTGTTCTTCTTTTCAAAATAATGTTGACCTGTTTCAAGTTCGTATCTGGGTTCCCTTGCAATTCCATGTAAGTTTCAGGATCAGCTTTTTCATTTACCAAAAAAAAGGCCATTGGGATCTTCATAAGGATTGCACTGGATATGTAGATTACTTTAGGTACTTTTGCCATCTTGACACTATTAAGTCTTCTAATTCATGAACACAGGATGTCTTTCCATTCATTTAGGTCTTCTTTAATTCAACAATGTTTTGTAGTTTTCAGTGTACATGTATTGCACCTATTTGGTTAAATTTATTTCTAAGTATTTTATTCTTTTTGATGCTACTGAAAATTGAATTTTCTCAGATTCCTATCTGGATTGTTCATTGCTAGTGTTTAGAAATACAATTAATTTTCATGTGTTGATCTTTTATCCTGAAGTTTCACTGAATTTGTTTATTAGCCCTAATAGTTTTTTGTGGATTCCTTATGATTTTCTATATAAGATCATGTCAGCTGCAAAGAGGGGTAGTTTTACTTGTTTCTTTCTAATTTGGATGCCTCTTGTTTCTTTTTTTCTTAATATTTATTTATTTATGTATTTAGGCTGCACCAGGTCCCAGTTGTGGCACGTGGGCTCCTTAGTTGTGGCATGTGGGATCTAGTTCCCTGACCAGGGATCAAACCCAGGCCCCCTGCATTGGGAGTGCAGAGTCTTACCCACTGGACCACCAGGGTGCCTCATTTCTTTTTTCTTGCCTTATTGCTCAAGTTAGAACTTTCAGGACAATGCTTCTTATACAATTTTGAATAGAAGAAGCAAAAGCAGGCATTCTTTTTGTTGTTGTTGTTCCTGATCTTAGGGGGAAATCTTTCAGTCTTTCACTATTGATGTTAGTTGTAGTTTTTTTTTATTTTCATAAATGCCCTTAATCAGATTGAGGAAGTTCTCTTTATTTCTAGTTTGTTGAATGTTTTTATCCTGAAAAAGTGTTGGATTTTGTCAAATTATTCTTCTGCATCAGTTGAGATGGTTACGTTTTTCCTTCATTCTATTAATACTGTATATTACATTGATTGATTTTTGTATGTTGAATCCCTCCTGAGATAAATATCATTTAGTCATGGTGTGTAATTCTTTTAACATTTTGCTGGATTTGGTTTGCAAGGATTTTATTGAGGATTTTTTGCATCTATATTCATAGGGGATATTGGTCTGAAATTTTCTTTTCTTGTGATGTCTCTGGTTTTGGCATCAGGTAATGCTGGCCCCATCAAATGAGTTAAGAAGTGTTCACTGCTTTTCTATTCTTAGAAGAGTTTGAAAAGGATTAGTGTTAATTGTTCCTTAAAAGTTTGATGCAATTCACTAGTGAAGCCATCTTATCTGGTCCTGGACTTTTCTTTGTCAGAAGGGTTTTTTGTTTGTTTTGTTTTTTAAACTACTGATTCAGTCTCTTGTTTTAAGGCTGTTCAGATTTCCTATTTTTTTTTCTTGAATCAGTTTTGGTGGTCTGTATGTTTCTAGGAATTTGCCCATTTTATCTAGGTTACCTAACTTGTTAGTGTACACTGTTCAGAGTTTTCTCTCATAATCCTTTTTATTCCCTTAAATTCGCTAGTAATGTCCCCATTATGCTGTGTTTAAGTCATCTTTTTCTTGATTGAGGATTCACTTGGATGCTACAAACGCTCAGCTATTTCCCAGAGTTCCCACAAAGTCAATTCTGACACTTACCTTTTTGGAGTTTCTGTGTAGGGATGGGCCCGTGCAGCTTCCTATTCTGCCATTTCCATTGACGTCCCTTCTAATTTTTGTTTTGTTTTGCTTTCGAGCAGAATGGCAAAATGCCTCTGATGTGCCAAGTTCCTTCCTCCATACATCCTCTGTGACTGGGACGCAAGTCTTCCATGCCCCGCCTTCCCACTTTCTGGGTTACCTGTCCCCCACTACTTCTCTGAAGCCCCCTCTAACAGTCAGCTACTCCCCTCCAAATTTTCTCCACCTCCCCCCTTTCTCTTTTTTGCACTGTTAAGAGCTGGCTCTTCTTTCCTCAACTTTATTAGACGCACGCGCGCACGCACGCACGCACGCACGCACACCCTGCTCTTCTCCTTTGGAGATTCCTCACACGCAGTCAGCAGGCTGGAGCGCCTCAGGGGCAGCACGGACGCTCACTTGTAAGCCCCAAGGGCCTCCGGCCAACCAGAGCTCCGCTCGAACCTGCGCTCGCAGAGCAGAGCGTGCATGTGCGCCTCTCCAGAGCACGGAAAGCGCCGGCCCCGCCGGCCGCTTGCGCCGCCGGAGCGACGTGGAAGTGAAACGCGCGGGGCTGGGCCGGGGCCCCCGGAGAGCGGGCCGAGAAACTCGGCGGCTTTCTCTGGTTTAAAAAACAAAGAAAGAAAAGAGAGAGCGAGGAGGGTGAGAGAAAGGGAGCGAGGAAGAGGAAAGAGGGAGGGGTTCTATGCTAGACGGCTGGGGCCCTGAGGCCGGACGGGAGGCTGCGGGACCGCAGCTCGGCTCGGAGGTCGGAGGCCGGGGCTTTCCCGTAATAACGGACGAAACTTCGGAGCCAATCAGCCGTGGAGGAAAGAAAAAAAGGTACTGCCGGACTGAGGCATTTTTCTAGCTTCAGTGGGGAGCGCGCCGGGTGCAGCGACCTGGGAGCCCGAGGCCCCAGAGAGTAGACCTGGATTCGGCCGCGTCTCCCAGGTGCCCGCGTAGGCCGGGCGGCCGGCGGGAAAGGAAGCACTTCCTCCCAGAACTCACGTACCGGATTTAAGCAATAACGTTCGCGCAATAAGCAAACATACATATTTTAAAGTGAATATTATTATTCCATTTGTTTTCTATTTGAACTTTTCTTTGAGTGAACTGGCTTACAATAATTTAGTCTGTTTTCTGAAATCTCAATAGTCTTTTTCTTTAAATAGCTGACTAAATCATCGGGTGTTGCCCCAGTTCTGTCTGTAGACGGCTTGCTCTTAGAGAATTGTTTCTCTTGAGGGATCGCAGCCAAGGAGCAAGTCTGCATTTACGTTTTCTGCCTGTGGACTGCTACCTGAAATTATTTAAGTTATCTCCTCTGTTTATTAATATCTTTAAGGTATTTATGAGCAAACAGAATAATCATTCCCTAACCTCTGTCTCCATTCAGGTGGATAATGGAGCTCCTCCCAACGCTGTTTGCACTCCAGTTTACTAGAAAAAGATATGTGAGAGCTGAGGGGGAAGAATGTGAGGAGTTCTTTCTCTGTAAGTAATCTTATTCATTAATTGACTCAAGAGATAATTATTGAGCACCTCTTGTATGCCAGGCACTGTGCCAGGCAGTAGGACTACTCACCATCTCTAAGGAAAGATAAAAACAAAACAGAAAGTACTGGTACTGTTCATGAATCTACCAATGTTCTGTTCTAGTTACCTTCTGAGAAAATCTTTCCCCTCATACAAAGACAAATTTCTTAATGGACTGAAATCACATCTGTTTTCCAACCAAGCCAAATAGCTTTGATTTGGTAAAGATTGCCAGAAAGATTTTCGTAGTGAATAAGAGAACAAATCAACATGTTAGCTCTACCCAGAAAAAGCTAGTGATAGTATTTTTTCTTTATTGGAGGTGAGGAGAGAGAGAGAAATAGTGCTCCCTACTATAAATCATATAATGAAGTGATTTTTGTTGTTGTTGTTGTTAATAACTCAGGTGAGAAAACTGTTGTCACAGATGAAATTTGAAGTTAGCAAACCAGGAAGTACCTCTCAGGATCCTTCTACCTGCTAACCTCTAAGTTACTATTAGTTGCTATATAATTTTAAAGCTATTTTAATATGTAAAATTTTTTTTTATCAGTTGCCATATTTTCGAGCTTTGTATAGGAATAGTAAGAAAAAATAGATTTGGCCTTAGAAATCAAGGAGTCTATCTTTGTAGTTGGGGAACTGGGGAAACTAGTTTGCACAAAGCTAAATAATAATGAAATAAAGTGTTTTCCTAAGGAAAACACTTGAGATTGATGAAAGGGGGGGGGGAGAAAGAAATGGGGACAGTGTGTTTCTTTTTTGCCAGGAAAAGTACCTCAGGTAAATAGTTCTCAGGAGGAGGCAGTAGCTACACCACAGAACCAAACGTGGAAATTTCTGGAAAGTGCCCTCAGAAAGTGACCTGGGATTGTGAGGGGTCGATCAGTTTGAAAGGAGTGATATCTTTTAAATAGAAGAGCAGAATTAATAATTTCCATGCCGAGTCCTACATGAAGTAGATCAATCACGTATAAAGTAAAAGAGAGGGGAATAGTTTTCACAGTTTCAGTTGAAAAGTAGTACAGTTGCAGGAAATGGGGAGTTGATGGAACTGCAACTTGCCCCTGGGCAAGGTTGAAGAAACTACCTTTGGGTGTCAAATGCAAATGAAATAGATTTTTTCTTTTCTTTTTTTCTGTCTTTTCCCTCTTGTATAAGAAAATGTTACCAAGTGTTGGAGGTGGGGTACGAATAAACATTACTTGGGGAGAGTGAAATTATATAACATCTACAGAGGAAAATTATCAATATCCATGAAAAATTTTAAGGGACATCTATTTTATTCAGCAGTTGCTCCTCTAGAAATTATTCTGCAGATACATCTGCACATGTGCAAAATGGCCCATGTATAACAATAGCCACTGTAGCTTTGTAATAACAAGATATGAGACAATTTCAGTGGCCATAAATGAGGAGGGATTAATTAAATTATGAGGTTTCTCTAAAATTAATCATGTACAGCTATGGTCCAGAATGTAGCAGATCTAGCAAATATGTAATGATTTCCAAGATACACTGTTGAGTGAAATAAGAGAGGTACCGGATAATGTATGTAAAATGCTTCAAATTAAACTTTAGAAATATTTGTATGTGTGCTTGTATGTACATAGAATATTTCTGGAAAGACACACAAAAAGTTGTTGACTATTGTCTCAAGGGAGGGAAGTAGATGTACTGAATACAATTTACTGCCAGTTTTAAAAGCAAATGTATGAACTATCTAACACTAGTAAAACAAATAACTAATAAAGCAAGTCAAGTACTGGTAGAAGGAAGTTGTTTCTTGAACTGACCACATTCTGTTTTGTAAGAATTCTGCAACTGTCAAAATTGCATTTACAGGAAGAGAAAAAAGAAAACTCCAGGGTAAGTCATTCAGTTAGTCCCTTATCTAAGCCTTAATTTCCTCATTTGTAAAATGGGTATGAGGGTGACTACTTTGCAGGCTTGTTGTCTGGATTAAACATAAAGAATATAAATTATTATACATGCTAGCACGTGCACGCATGCACACACTTCTGGCTCAGGCTTCCAGTTTCCCCAAAGCAGTTCCCAAAGGAAGACCAAACGGGGCTTGAAGCAGGAAGAATTTAGGTATAACCAGGGCATTTTCTCACCAGCACGGGATTTAGCATTAGCAATAAGTCCCATCCCTTTGGATTTCATTCACTAAACAAACATTACATATCAAGTACTGTGCAGGCTGCTTGGATACAGTGATGAGCAAGACAAAACTGTGCTTTAAAAAATATTATGCAGTTTATACATGAATGTGTCTGCATTCAAATGTTATAGAACAGAATTAATGTTTCCCTTTGCTGCTACTCTTTTCCCCAGAGGTAATTGCTGATATCCTCATAAAGTTGGGGGAAATACTTTATGACTTTGTTTGGTGCATGTTGTTTCCCCCCTTAAAATAGCATCACACAGTACATGCTATTCTATAACTGTCTAAAATATCAATATGTCTTGGAGATTTTTGCAAAGAATCAGAAAGATTCTCCCTCATTCTTTTAAACTGCTGTAGGTAACCTATTGTATGGATAAATGTATGATTTAATCATTCCCCTAATGATGGGGAATGATTATTTAGAATAGATTAGAATAGAATGGAATGATTATTCTATTTTTTACTAGTATAAAATGGGCTATTAATGCTTGGTTATATATGTTACAAATGTTTTCTGCCAGCGTGTTGCTTGTATTATTACTTTATATATCGTATTATTTAGCTTACAGAATTTTAAAACTTTGATGGAAGCAAATGTATCATTTTTTAAAAAAGATGTCTTAACAACTTTGTTGTCTTAAGGCCTTTTACACACCCAAGATTATGAACACATTCTCCTACATTTTCTGTTAATGTTTGACATCGACATATTTTGTTCATCTGGACTTTCACTGTGTGTAAAGTTGTGGTAGGCAGTATAATGCCCTTACACCCAAGATGTCCATGTCCTAATTCCTGGAAACTGTGACTATATTAAATTCAAAATGGAATGGAAAAATGGAATGAAGGTTTCAGATGGAATTAAGGTTGGTAATCAACAGACCTTGAGATGATGGTATATTAGTTTCCTATTGTTG
Source organism: Globicephala melas (assembly GCF_963455315.2). NCBI lineage: Eukaryota > Metazoa > Chordata > Mammalia > Artiodactyla > Delphinidae > Globicephala > Globicephala melas. Next base: position 70,917,730 of record NC_083319.1, on the reverse strand, counting down.
CTACAAGTTCTGTTGCTTAAAACAACACACATTTATTCTCTTACAGTTCTGGATGTCAGAAAGCCAACATCAGTTTTGACTGGGCTAAAGTCAAAATGTTTTCAGGGCTGATTTTTTTCTGGAGTCTCTGAATGGAAAGTCCCTTTTCTTGTTTTTTTCATCTTCTAGTGGCCACTTGTATTCCTTGGTTTGGGGCCCCTTTATCTTTGAAGCACATCTCTCTAATCTCTGCTTCTGTCATATCTCCTTCACCTCTCTTTCATGAAATCTCCCTCAATCTCCCTATTATAAGAACACTTGCAAGTATATTTAGAGTTCATCCAGATAATCTAGGATAATCTCCCCATTTCAAAATCCTTAATTTAATTACATATGCAAAAGTCCGTTTTTCCATATATGGTAGCAATCATAGGTTCCAGGAACTCAGGCTTGGATATCTTTGGAGGACATTATTCACTCTGCCATGTGTAGAGAGATTATCCTAGATTATCCAGATGGTCCCAATGTAATTATAATTTATATAAATTGAAGAGAGAGGCATAACAAAGAACCAGAGAGCTAGCAGTGTGAGAAAGACTTAGTCCGATGGTGATGGCTCTGAAGATGAAAAAAGAGGGCAATAAGCCAAGGAATGTGGAAGGCCTCTAGAGAGTGGAAAAGGCAAGAAACAAATTATCCTACAGAGCCTCAGAAAGGAACACAGTCCTGTCAACACATTGATTTTAACCCATTTCAGAGTTTAATTTTAATAACACTTAGCATGAGATTTATCCTCTTAGTAGTTTTTTAAGTGTACAATACAGTATTGTTGACTATAGGATAGATACAGTGTTGTAGCGCAGATCTCTAGAACTTATTCATCTTGCTTAACTGAAACTTTATGCCTGTTGATTAATAATTCACACATCCCCTCTCTCTGGCTCCTGGAAACCACCATTACACATTTTGATTCTATGAACTGGACTATTTTAGATACCTTGTATAAGTGAAATCATGCAATATTTGCCTTTCTGTGACTGGTTTATTTTACTTAGGATAATATCTTCAAGGTTCATCCATGTTGTCACATATTGCAGAGTTTCCTTCTTTTTAAAGGCTAAATAATAATCCATTGTATGTGTATACCACTATGACTTTATTCATCTGTTGATAGACATTCATGCTTTTTCATGTCTTGGCTATTGTGACTGGTGCTGTAATGGAGTGTAATGAACATGGGAGATTTCTTTGAGATCCTAGTTTCAATTCTTTTGGATAAATACCTAGAACTGGAATTGCTTGGTCATATGGTAGTTCTATTTTTATTTTTATTTTTTGGCTACACTGCACAGCATGCGGGATCTTAGTTGCTCGACCAGGGATCAAACCCATGCCCCCTGCATTGGAAGTGCAGATTCTTAACCACCAGACCACCGGGGAAGTCCCAGTAGTTCTGTTTTTAATCTTTTGAGGAACCTCTATACTGTTAACCATAGTGGCTACACTATTTTTCTTTCCCACCAACAGTGCACAAGGGTTCCAATTTCTCCACATCCTAACCAACACTTGTGGTCTTTTCCTTTTTTTTTTTTTTTTTAAATAATAACCATCTTTACAGGAGTGAGGTGATATTTCATTGTGGCTTTGATTTGATTTGTATTTCCCTGATGGTTATAGACTGTGGAGCATTTTTTTTTTTTTAAGAAGATGTTGGGGGTAGGAGTTTATTAATTAATTTATTTAGTTTTGCTGTGTTGGGTCTTCGTTTCTGTGCGAGGACTTTCTCTAGTTGTGGCAGGCGGGGGCCACTCTTCATCGTGGTGCGCGGGCCTTTCACTGTCGCGGCCTCTCTTGTTGCGGAGCACAGGCTCCAGACGCGCAGGCTCAGTAGTTGTGGCTCACGGGCCTAGTTGCTCCGTGGCATGTGGGATCCTCCCAGACCAGGGCTCGAACCCGTGTCCCCTGCATTAGCAGGCAGATTCTCAACCACTGCGCCACCAGTGAAGCCCTGAAGCATTTTTTCATATACCTGATAGCCATTTATATGTCTGCTTTGGAGAGATGCCTATTCAAGTCCTTAGTTCACTTTAAAATCAGGTTTTGGTTTTTGGCTGTTGAGTTGTAGGACTTCCTTACATATTTTGGATATTAACCCCTTATAAGTTATATAGTTTTCAACTATTTTCTCTGAGTCCATAAATTGCCTTTTCACTCTGTTGTTTCTGTTGCTATAAAGGAGCTTTTTAGTTTGATGTAGTCCCAGTTGACTGTTTTGCTTTTGTTGCCTGGGCTGTTGTTGTCATATACAAAAAAATCATATTCAAGACCAATAAAGCTTTTCCCCAACATTTTCTTCTAGGAGATTTACACTTTCAGAATTCTTCTTTAAATGTTAATCCATTTTGAGTTGATTTCTGTGTATGGTATAAGATAAGGGTATTATTTCATTCTTTAGCATATAGATATTCAGTTTTCCCAACACCATTTGTTGAAGAGATTATCCTTTCCCCATTGTGTATTCTTTGCACTTTTGTCAAAGATCAGTTGACCATGTATGCATATGTTTATTTCTGGGCTCTCTAGTCTGTTCCATTGGTCCAAATCTCTGTCTTTATGCCAGTACAGTACTGTTTTGACTATTGTAGCTCTGTAATATATTTTGAAATCAGGAAGTGGAGTGCCTCCAGTTTTGCAAGATTGCTTTATCTATTCAGGTTCTTTGGTGTTTCCATATGAGTTTTAGGATTGCTTTTTCTACTTCTGTGAAAAATGCTGTTGGAATTTTGATAGGGGTTACATAGAATCTGTAGATCACTTTGGGTAGTATGGACATTTTAACAATATTAATTCTTCAATCCATGAATATGGATATCTTTCCATTTGTTTGTGTCTTTATCAATGTCTTATAGTTTTCAGTGCATGGGTCTTTCCCATCCTTGTTTAAATTTATTCCTAAATATGCTGTTGTTTTTTATGCTATTATGAATGAGATTGTTTCTTTAATTTTCTTTTCAGATAGTTCAGTGTTAGTATATAGAAATACAACTGATCTTTGTATCCTGCAAATTTACTGAATTTATTAGTTCTAACAGTTTCTTGGTGTAGTCTTTTTTCTATATATAAGATATTGTCATTTGCAAACATGGAAAGTTTTACTTCTTTCTTTCCAATTTGGATGCCTTTTATTTCTTTTTCTTACCTAAATGTTCTAGCTATAATTTCTAGTACTGTGTTAAATAGAAGTAGCAAGAGCAGTTATCCTTGTCTGTTACTAATATTAAAGGAAAAGCTTTCAATTTTTTACCATTTAGTGTGAGGTTAGCTGTGGGCTTGTCATATATGGCTTTTATTATGTTGAGGTAATTTCCTTATATTCCTAGTTTTTTGAAAGTTTTTATCATAAAAGGATATTTGAATTTTGTCAAGTGCTTTTTGTTCATCTATTGAGATGATTGTGTAATTTTTATTCTATATTCTGGTATTGTGGTGTATCACATTTATTGATTTGTATATGTTGAACCAACATCTTTGCATCCCAGGGATAAATCCCATTTATCCCTGGTCATGATCTACAGTCCTTTTAAAAAAAGCTGTTGAATTTGGTTTGCTAGTATTTTGTTTTTTGGTTTTTTTTGCATTTGTATTCATCTGGGATATTGGCCTGTAGTTTTCTTTTCTTGTAGTGTCTTTTTCTGGCTTTGGTATCAGGATAATGCTGACTTCATAAATGAATTTGGAAGTGTATACTTCTCTTCAAGTTTTTGGAAGAGCTTGAGACAGATTGGCATTAATTCTTTTAAAGTGTTTGGTAGAATTCATTAGTGAAGCCATCTGGTCCTGCGCTTTTCTTCCTTGGGAGATTTTTGATTATTGATTCAACCTTCATACAAGTTATAGGTCTGTTGAGACTTTTTTTTTTTTTGGCTGTGCCATGCAGGTTGTGGGATCTCAGTTCCCTGACCAGGGACTGATCCCAGGCCACAGCAGTGAAAGCCCAGAATCCTAACCACTAGGCCACCAGGGAACTCCCTAGACTTTGTTTTTCTTTATGATTAGGTCTTGGTAGGTTGTATGTTTCTAGGAATTTATCCATTATTTCTAGATTATCCAGTTCGTTGGTGTATAATTGTTCATACTGGTCACTTATGATCTTTTTAATTTCTGTGGCATCGTTTTTAATGTCTTCTCTTTCATTTTATTTTGTCACCTCTTTTTTTCTTAGTCTTTCTAAGAGTTTGTCAATTTTATTTATCTTTTCAAAATATCAGCTCTTAGTTTCATTGGTTTTTTTCACTTGATTTTCTATTTCACTTACTTATGTTCTGATCTTTCTTATTCCCATCTTTTTTATAACTGTAGGCTTAATTTATTCTTTTTCTAGCTTCTTGGAGTGTAAAGTTAGGTTGTTTGAGATTTTTTTTCTTTTTTAATGAAGCATTTATGACAATAAACTTCCCTCTTAGTACTGCTTTTGTTGAATCTCATATGTTTTGATATGTTGTGTTTTTGTTTATATCAAGGTATTTTCAAATTTCCTTTTAAATCCAATTGTTGTTCAAGATTATTGTTGTTTAATTTCCACATTTGTTAATTTTTCCAGTTTTTTGTCTACTATTGACTGCTAGTTTCATTCCATTGTGGTCAGAAAAGATATTTGGTATAATTCCAATCTTCTTAAATTTGTTAAGACTTGTTTTGTAACCTAAATGTGAGCTATCCTGGAGAATGTTCCATGTGCACTTGAGAAGAATGTGTTCTGCTGCTGTTGGGTGGAATGTTCTATACAGTAAGTCCCCTACATACAAACGAGTTCTGTTCTGAGAGCACATTCGTAAGTCCAATTTGTTTGTAAGTCCAACAAAGTTAGCCTAGGCACCCAACTAATACAATCAGCTATATAGTACTGTACTGTAATAGGTTTATAATACTTTTCACACATATAATGCATAAACAAAAAGTAATGAAGACATTTTTAATCTTACAGTACAGTACCTTGAAAAGTACAGTGTACAGTACAACAGCTGGCATACAGGGGCTGGCGTTGAGTGAACAGGCAAGAAGAGTTACTGACTGGAGGAGGGAGAGGAGGTGGGAGATGGTAGAGCTGAAGGATCAACAACAATAGGAGACAGAGGGCAAGCTGCAGTTTTCACTCACACCTGACGATGGCACAGGTTCTGGTTCCTTGCTGGAATTAATTCTGTCTACCCTCTTGAAAAAATGAACCAGTGATGTCTGGGTGGTAGCTCTTTTTTTCTCATCATAGATGACATGGTAGCACTGGATTGCATTCTGAATGGCTGCTGCAACCTTCGTGTACTGTTCTATGTTCCGGTCCTATGCCTCAAAAACTAACAGTGCCTCCTCAAATAAAGAAAATCCCCTTGCCGTTTCCTGCATCGTGAATCTCTTCGGTTCTTCAGTTACTTCTTCTTTCTCTTGTCTCTCTTCGTCCTTTCTCTGGGCCTCTAGTTCCATCAGGTCTTCATTAGTAATCTCCTCATGTTGCACAGCAAGGAGTTCAATAAAGTCGTCCTCTTGCAGATCTAGCTGAAATAAAGATACTATACTACTGTACTCTGTACACTACTGTACCGTAAAGTACACAGAAGCACAACTACTTGTAGAGGATGCATGCACGTGACAATGTACGCCAGACAAGTGAACTAATTTACGTGATTGGACATGCGAACACACGTTCCCATCTTCGAAAGTTCACAACTCGAAGGTTTGTATGTAAGGGACTTACTCTGTATGTCTGTTAGGTCCATTTAGTCTATAGTTTTGTTCAAGTCCTCTGTTTCCTTTTTGATCTTCTGTCTGGATGTTCTATCCATTACTGAGAGTGGAGTCTCTTACCATTATTGTCTTGTCTTATATTGTTTATTTCTCCCTTCAAACTATCAATGTTTGCTTTATATATTTAGGTGCTCTGATGTGTGTAATATATATAATTCTTATATCTTGTTGGTAGATTGGCACTTTTATCAGTATAACGTCCTTCTGTTTCTTATGACAATTTTTGACTTATAATCTATTTTGTGTGATATAAGTATAGCCAACCCTGCTCTATTTTGGTTACTATTTCCGTGGAATATCTTTTTCCATCCCTTCACTTTCAACCTGTGTGTCCTTTTTATTTTTTATTTTATTTTATTTATTTATTTTTGGCTGTGTTGGATCTTCGTTTCTGTGCGAGGGCTTTCTTCAGTTGCGGCAAGAGGGGGCCACTCTTCATTGCAGTGCGCGAGCCTCTCACTATCGCGGCCTCTCTTGTTGCAGAGCACAGGCTCCAGACGCGCAGGCTCAGTAGTTGTGGCCCACGGGCCTAGTTGCTCTGCAGCATGTGGGATCTTCCCGGACCAGGGCTCGAACCCGTGTCCCCTGCATTGGCAGGCAGATTCTCAACCACTGCGCCACCAGGGAAGCCCATGTGTGTCCTTTTTAGACAGCATATAGTTGAGTCTTGTTTTTTTAATTCTTTCAGCCACTCTTTGTCTTTTGACTAAAGAGTTTAATATTTTTTCATTTAATGTTAATTACTGACAGAAAAAGATTTACTGTTACCATTGAGTTCATTGTCTTGTTAGGTTTTTTGTTTTTGTTTTGTTTTTTTTGTTTGTTTGCTTTTTCCTCTGAAAGATCCTTTTGTGAATCATGGTGGAATTACCTATACCAGATATTTTAAAGATGTAGAACTTTATAATTGTGAGGTGATTTCAGTGAACAAGAAAAGCTTTCCAAAGTGAACTTAGCCAAAATTGTATTTAATCTTCCTTAAATATAGACACATTTTAGTTATTGGGGAGAAAGTCTGTTGAAATATAACAGGAAGTATTCGGATCCCTCTCTACTCCTCCTCCACCCTGTCCCCTATAGCTTCACATAGCCCAGAATCCATTTACTTTTGTTCCAATAGCCATTATACTTTATATTCTTTTAAAGTGGAAGCTTTGAAGTTGTAGTAAATGTATTGTATCATACTACTCAGTTTGTTCAATTCACTAAGCATTCATAGAGTATTAGGCATCCCTCTAGGTTAGGTACCAGAGAGCAGTAGCTTTCAAACATTTTATACCATGAAAAAAACACCCATTTTATACTGTGACTCACAGTAACAAGTATCAGTATGGTTAACATTGTAACCCACCATGTCATTTGTGTGCACCTATACTCATAACTGAAACAAGTGTCATAAAATAACACTTATTGGTATTATGGGAGATATACTTTGATATTTTCTAGTCTCTTCTTTTTCTTTTTAAAAAACTTTTTATTGAAGTATAGTTGATTTACAATGTTGTGTTAATTTCTGCTATACAGCATTGTGACTCAATTATACATACATATATTTTTCATATTTTTTTCCATTTGGTTTAATCACAGGATATTGAATATAGTTCCCTGTGCTGTACAGTAGGACCTTGTTGTTTATCCATCCTTTATATAATAGTTTGCATCTGCTAATCCCAAACTCCCAATACTTCCCTCCCACATCCCCCCTCCCTCTTGGCAACCACAAGTTTGTTCTCTATGTCTGTGAGTCTCTTTCTGTTCCATAGATATGTTCATTTGTGTCCTGTTTTAGATTCCACATATAAGTGATATAATATGGTATTTGTCTTTTTCTGACTTACTTCACTTAGTATGATAATCTCTAGGTCTATTCATGTTGCTGCAGATGGCATTATTTCATTCTTTTTAATGGTTGAGTAATATTCCATTGTGTGTATATATACATATATACACACATATCACATCTTCTTTATCCATTCATCTGTCGATGGACATTTAGGTTGTTTCCATGTCTTGGCTATTGTAAATAGTGCTGCTATGAACATAGTTTCCAGAGGAGGCCCTCCACCGGTGGGTGTTTGAGGTGGTGGAGGCTCTGCAGGAGCATCCTTGGCACCCCAGCCAGATCCTTATTCGCTACATCTGGGAGCTCATCGTCATCTGGGACCTGCAGGGCAGCCGCGTGCTCTGTCATTTCCTCAGCAGCCAGCAACAGGAGAATATCTGCTGGCAGTGGGATGGTCATCTGATAGCTGCCATTCTGACAGCAGCTACTGCCAGTGGCCCATGTCCGGTGATACCCAGCAGCCAGAGCCCCTGCACAGCTGTGTGCCTTTTGGTCCTTTTCCTTGCAAAGCTATTACCAACATCTTCTGGCTGACCACCAAGCAGGGGTTGCCCTTCACCATCTTCAAGGGTGGCATGCTGTGGGCTGGCTATGGGGACTGCCACTGCATCTCGGTGGTCCACAACAGCCAGCAGACAGCCTCTGACTTCCTCTCCCGAGCGTCGACTTTACTCTTCTCGTTGAGATGGACTGTGCGGCTGCCTTTGATGACCCCTACACTCAGGTGGTGTTGGCTGAAGAGGATCTGGTGGTGACTGACCTGCAGATGGCCGGTTGGCTGCAGATTTAGCCTCCCTACCTGGTCTCCCTGAACTGCTCTGCCATCACCTGCTCCCACCAAGTCTCCAACATCCTCCTGAAGCTGTGGGAGCACATCATCACTGCTGGCAGCTGGCAGAACACACACCTCTCCACCGTGGAGTGGCCCATAACTCACGGGGCATGAGGACAGCATGGTGAGGTTCTGGGATGCCTGTGACATGTGCTTGCTGCTGCTCTACAAACTCAGCACTATACAGGTGTTCCTCACCAACACAGACCCCAGTGAGAACCGCACTGCCCAGGGCGAGGATGAGTGGTCCCTGCTCTGTAAGGTGGGCTCCGTCGACCCCCACAGTGACGATCCTCAGCTGGGCATCCAGAAGGTTTTCCTCTGCAAATACAGTGGCTACCTGGTTGTGGCCACCACGGCAAGGCAGGTGAGGGTGCTGGAGCTAAATGATGAGGAGGTGGAGCACTCCATGGAACAGGTGGAGGCTGACCTGCTGCAGGACCAGGAAGGCTACCGCTGGAAGGGGCAGGAACGCCTGTGTGCCTGCCCGGGGCCTGTGCGCTTTGAGCCTGGCTTTCAGCCCTTCGTATTGGTGCAGTGCCAGCCCCTGGTTGTGGTCACCTTCTTGGCCCTGCACTCCCAGTGGCACTTCGTGGCCTTCGGCACCAGCCACGGCTTCAGCCTCTTAGACCACCGGCAGTAGCAGCAGGTCTTTGTCAAGTGCACACACCTCAGTGATCAGCTAGCCTTGGAGGGCCCACTGTCCCATGTGAAGTCCCTAAAGACGTCTCTGTGCCAGTCCTTCCACTGGACACTTTGCAGCCGGGTGTCCAAAAGTAGCAGTGGCCCGCTGGCCCTCCAGGAGATGTGCAGGAGGGGAGCACCAGGCAGAGCAGACCCACATGCAGAACATGGAGCTGGCGCCTGTGCAGTGCAAGATGGAGGCCCACTCGGCAGCAGACACCTTCACGGGCTTAGTCCGGACCCTCTACTTCACTGACATCTACCTGAGGGACAACTCTCGCCTCTGCCTCTTGCTGTGGCTGGCACCAATGGTAGTACCGTCTTTGCCTTTGCCTTGTGCGTGACACCCGAGGAGCACAGAATGGATGAGCCGGTGTGAGCGGAGCAGGCCAAGGAGATCCAGCTGATGCCTGGTGGGCATCCTGGTGCTGGACGGACACAGTGTGCCCCTTCTCAAGTCCCTGGAAGTGGCCCATGACCTGTCAAAGAGCCTGGACGTTCAGGGAAGCCACCAGCTGTTCGCTGGGTCAGAAGAACAGTTCAAGGTGTTTCGCGCTGCCCAAGGTCAGTGCCAGGCTGAAGCTGAAGCTAACCACCCTAGAGGGCTTGCGGGTGCAGTGAGTCACTGTGGCCTGCTTCCGCAGCTGTCGAGCTGAGGACTATAGGGAACATCACCTGGCTGTCATCACCAACGTGGGTGATGTCCAGGTGGTCTCACTGCCCCTGCTCAAGCCCCAGGTTCATTATAGCTACTTCTGCTAAGTGGATGTCAGCAGCATTGCTTTCTGCATCTTGACCAAATATGGCCAAGGTTTCTACCTGATCTCACCCTCCAAATTTGAGCACTCCTCTCTCTCCACCAAGTGGCTGGTTGAGCCCCAGTGTCTGGTGGATTCAGCAGAAGCAAAGAACTACAGCTGCCCCTGCAATGGATTGGGCCCTGAGAAGGCCTTGGGTGGAGCCAGGAACTCAGCCAAGGTGATGGAGAGGAGAGGAGGTTGGCCTGAGATGGAGCATGCTCTGCTTAGTGATGAGAGGGTCCTGAAGGAGATCCAGAGCACGCTGGAGCGAGACCAAGGGCACTGTGGCAATTGGCCATTCTTAGCAAGTGGGTTACAGCCTCAGCAATGGGGAGGATGCTCCTGAGTTGCTGTCACTCTATCTCCTTCTGCAGTGGAGTGAGTGGTAGGGGCATCCAGGCTGCATGATAAGCACACACTACTGAGGCCTCTTCCTTGGGGTACCACCCCACCTAGAGAGGCCCATGGACTGGGCCATGCAGGGGGTAGGGGGACCCCCATTTTCCACCCTGCTGCTGCTCCTGGCCTCGGGAGAGGAGACACCCCAGGTCCTTGGGGCTATCCCTTCCTGGGCCTTGACTATCTTGGTCCTTTTGTCAATGTTGCACAGTTTTTAAACCCCCACTCCCCCCTTTTTGTTAGTCTTTTAATTATTTTGTCTGCCTTTTCCTCTCTTGATGTCTTCCTTTGTGTTTTGTTGTTTTTTTGTATAGCTGTGCTTTGATTCCTCTCTTTCTTCTGTGTAGTTTCTGTAGGTCCTTCCTTCCTTCCTTCCTTCCTTCCTTCATTGGGTCTTCTTTGCTGTGTGTGGGCTTTCTCTAGTTGTGGCGAGCAGTGGCTGCTCTTCATTGTGGTGCATGGGCTTCTCATTGAGGTGGCTTCTCCTGTTGCAGAACATGGGGTCTAGGCGTGTGGGCTTCAGTAGTTGTGGCTCGCAGGCTGTAGAGGACAGGCTCAGTAGTTGAGGCGCAGGGGCTTAGTTGCTCTGTGGCGTGTGGGATTTTCTCAGACCAAGGCTCGAACCCGTGTCCCCTATATTGGCATGAGGATTTTTAACCCCTGTGCCACCAGGGAAGTCTGTATTTTTCTTTTTTATTGTGGTAAAATATACATAATGTGATATCTACCATCCTAACCATTTTTAAGTACAGTTCAGTGGTGTTAAATACATTCACATAACTTTTTCATCTTGTAAAACTGAAACTCTATAACCATTAAACAATGACTCCCCATTCTCCTCTCCCCTCAACCCCTGGCAAGCACCTTTCTACTTTCTGTCTGTATAATATTGACTGCTCTAAGTACCTCATATAAATGGAATCATACAGTATTTATCTTTTTGTGACTGGCTTATTTCACTTGGCATAATGTCCTGAAGGTTCACCCATATTATAGTATATTGCAGAATTTCCTTCAAGACTGAATAATGTTCCATTGTATGTATATATGACATTTTGCTTATTCATCTATCCATGGACACGTGGGTTGCTTTCACATTTTAGCTATTGTGAATAATGGTGCTATGAACATGGGTGTACAGATACCTCTTTGAGACCCTACTTTCCATTCTTTTGGGTATATACTCAGAAGTGAAATTGTTGGATCATATGGTATTTCTATTTTTAATTTTTTTAGGAACTGCCATGCAATTTTCCACAGCCACTGTGCCAATTTACATTCTTTTTTTTTTTTTTTTTTTGCGGTACGCGGGCCTCTCACCGTTGTGGCCTCTCCCGTTGCGGAGCACAGGCCCCGGACTCGCAGCCTCAGCAGCCATGGCTCACGGGCCCAGCCGCTCCGTGGCATGTGGGATCCTCCCGGACCGGGGCACGAACCCGTGTCCCCTGCATCGGCAGGTGGACTCTCAACCACTGCACCACCAGGGAAGTCCCCCAATTTACATTCTTATCGGTAGTGCATAAGGGTTCCAATTTTTCCACATCCTCACTGACACTTGTTTTCTGTTTTTTGACAGTAGCAATCCTAATGGATGTAAGGCTGTAGGTATTTTTTTACATGGTTACGTTGAGGCTTACATACAATATCTTAGAACTGTAACAGTCTGTTTTCAGACTGATAACAACTTAAATTCAACCACCTACAAAACCTCTACATTTTAAGTCCCCCACACACTTTATATTATTGTTGTCACATTTTACATCTGTTCATATTTGTATGTTTTTTTTTTTTTTTTTTTACGGTACGCGGGCCTCTCACTGCTGTGGCCTCTCCCGTTGCGGAGCACAGGCTCCGGACGCGCAGGCTCAGCGGCCATGGCTCACGGGCTTAGCTGCTCCGCGGCATGTGGGATCTTCGCGGACTGGGGCATGAACTCGTGTCCCCTGCATCGGCAGGCAGATTCATAACCACTGCGCCACCAGGGAAGCCCCCCATATTTGTATCTTTTAACATATTTTAAAATTATAGTTTTTTTTTCTTTAACTTTTATACTAGAATTAAAAGTGACTTACTCATCATGATTAAAATATTACAGTATTCAGTATTTGTCTACATGTTTACCTTTTTTTTTTTAAACATCTTTATTGGGGTATAATTGCTTTACAATGGTGTGTTAGTTTCTGCTTTATAACAAAGTGAATCAGTTATACATATACATATGTTCCCATATGTCTTCCCTCTTGCGTCTCCCTCCCTCCCACCCTCCCTATCCCACCCCTCCAGGCTGTCACAAAGCACCGAACCAATATCCCTGTGCCATGCTGCTGCTTCCCACTAGCTATCTACCTTACGTTTGGTAGTGTATATATGTCCATGACTCTCTCTCGCCCTGTCACAGCTCACCCTTCCCCCTCCCCATATCCTCAAGTCCGTTCTCCAGTAGGTCTGCGTCTTTATTCCTGTCTTACCCCTAGGTTCTTCATGACATTTTTTTCCCTTAAATTCCATATATATGTATTAGCATACGGTATTTGTCTTTTTCTTTCTGACTTACTTCACTCTGTATGACAGACTCTAGGTCTATCCACCTCATTACAAATAGCTCAATTTCGTTTCTTTTTATGGCTGAGTAATATTCCATTGTATATATGTGCCACATCTTCTTTATCCATTCATCCGATGATGGGCACTTAGGTTGTTTCCATCTCCGGGCTATTGTAAATAGAGCTGCAATGAACATTTTGGTATATGACTCTTTTTGAATTTTGGTTTTCTCAGGGTATATGCCCAGTAGTGGGATTGCTGGGTCATATGGTAGTTCTATTTGTAGTTTTTTAAGGAACCTCCATACTGTTCTCCATAGTGGCTGAACCAATTCACATTCCCACCAGCAGTGCAAGAGTGTTCCCTTTTCTCCACACCCCCTCCAGTATTTATTGTTTCTAGATTTTTTGATGATGGCCATTCTGACTGGTGTGAGATGAAATCTCATTGTAGTTTTGATTTGCATTTCTCTAATAATTAATGATGTTGAGCATTCTTTCATGTGTTTGTTGGCAGTCTGTATATCTTCTTTGGAGAAATGTCTATTTAGGTCTTCTGCCCATTTTTGGATTGGGTTGTTTGTTTTTTTGTTATTGAGCTACATGAGCTGCTTGTAAATTTTGGAGATTAATCCTTTGTCAGTTGCTTCATTTGCAAATATTTTCTCCCATTCTGAGGGTTGTCTTTTGGTCTTGTTTATGGTTTCCTTTGCTGTGCAAAAGCTTTGAAGTTTCATTAGGTCCCATTTGTTTATTTTTGTTTTTATTTCCATTACTCTAGGAGGTGGGTCAGAAAGAATCTTGCTGTGATTTATGTCATAGAGTGTTCTGCCTATGGTTTCCTCTAAGAGTTTGATAGTTTCTGGCCTTACATTTAGGTCTTTAATCCATTTTGAGCTTATTTTTGTGTATGGTGTTAGGGAGTGATCTAATCTCATACTTTTACATGTACCTGTCCAGTTTTCCCAGCACCACTTATTGAAGAGGCTGTCCTTTCTCCACTGTACATTCCTGCCACCTTTATCAAAGATAAGGTGTCCATATGTGCGTGGGTTTATCTCTGGGCTTTCTATCCTGTTCCATTGATCTATCTTTGTGTTTTTGTGCCAGTACCATACTGTCTTGATTACTGTAGCTTTGTAGTATACATGTTTACCTTTAAACAACAAATTTCATATTACTAGCCAAAGGCACCATCTTGACTCTCCTCCAGGTGGCTAGATTCTGTTGGACCTGCCAGAGCTCCAACAAGAGCAAGAGAGAAGCCAGTCCTTTAACGAGCCCCATCAGAAAAGCTGGGGAGGGTGAAATAGGTAAAGGGGATTAACTGAATGGTGATGGAGGGAAACTAAATTTTTGGTAGTAAGCATGCTGTAGTGTATACAGAATTAGAAATATGTTGTACACATGAAACTTATATAATGTTATAAATCAACGTTACCTCAACGAAATAAATTTTAAAATATATCAGTCCATCAATTATAGAAAACGTAATAGAGCAATGCAAGTTGTTAATAATAGGGGGAACTGTGTGTGTGTGGCAGGAAATAGGAGGAAGCATATGAGAACTTGGTAATTTTAACTTTTTTTTCATGAACTTAAAACAGTTCTAAAAAATAGTCTATAATTTAAAAAATATTTTAAATTATGATCATCTACTACTTTTGTAATCAGCAAAGAATCAGCAAGAAAAGAATACATATTGTTTTTTTGAAGGAGTCAGTATTATGTGTGTTTGGAATTTAGGAATGTGTAAATAGGGAGCTCTGGGAGACCACCTTTAGTCATGTACATAGGGAACTAAGAAATGCCAGTTTCTGAAGAGAGAGACTACATCATTTATGTTTAGTAATCAAAGGTGAATGGCCATGTGGCTCAGAGAAAGAGAGAGAGCCTGAGAGAATGGCTGCTTTTGTTCTGATGGCTTTCTTTTTCCTAGTTTTTGTATCCTTTTAATTAACTTCACTTTTTGCCTAATCTCTAAAACATCACCCTGCCCCTGAAAATGTCTTTTTTTGAGAATCTTCCCAAAGGGACAAGAAAGCCAGCTTAGTCATCCCCAGCATCTGTAAAATGGAGGCATGAGTTTTATATACTCAGTCATTGTAATAAAACTCCACCATCACTTAAATATCTGCGGGATCTGCTCCCGCTGAAGTTGATCTATAGTAAAAATGAGGAAGAGTGCCCTGTCTTTAAGGCAACTACAATCTGGTAGGGGAGACAAGGCATGAATTCTTGAGAAGTCTATGCAGGCAACAAGTCACCATCTATAACCAACTGACAGCTCTGTACTACATGCTGAGTAACTGACATAGATGACAGTGCTACATACTTCGAGGAAGGAAATAGCACTGTTTTGAGTCATGGTGACAGTACTGAATATGAGGGAGAGCTGTAATCACTAAAACTAAATTTATGAGTAAATGATTCTACGCAGCAAACTACACAGAAACATCCACTGCATTTGTCGATTATTGTTTTAATTAATTCTTAGTGAGAAACTGAAACCAACATCAATCTGTCTACAAGTAACTTAGGTATTTTAACATATTCACTAAGTTCTTGTTCTTTTTTTTTTAATTGTGAAGCCTAACATACATACAGCAAAATGCATAAAATATAAACATTCAGTGTCACAAATAATTACAGAGTAAACACCTGTATTCCAACCAACTAGGTCAAGAAATAGGCTATTTTAAGTTCCACAAGTCTCCAGAATGTCTTTTCTTGATCACAAGCTCTCCCTTTTCCCTAAATGTAACCTCTGTATTGACCTTTGTAATAGTTACTTCCTTGTTTTTCTTTATAGTTTTCCACCTATATATTCATCCCTAAAAATGTTGTTTTATTTCTCCTATTTTTATCTTTATATATATATATATATATATAGAATCATGCTATATGTATTTTTTGTTTTTTCTTTTGCCCAACATTATGGTTTTTTTGAGATGCATCATGCTGTTTTCACTCTTCAATAGTGTTCCATTGTATGGATATACTAAAATTTATCCTTGCAGAGTCAAGATAGACTAATAGGAGGATGTGGAATTCGCGTCTCCGCACAACTAGGGCACCTGCCAGGCACCAGTGGGGGACCACGGACGCCAAGGGGACGGGAGGAACCCCCAGTTACCGGCTTGCGGGATCTTGGTTTGCAGGCTGGAGGTTGGGCCCGAGCTCCTGTGGTGGGAACTCCGAGTCCAAACTGCTGGACTAACAGAGAACCTCAGACACCAGGGAATATTAATAAGAGTGAGGCATCCCGGAGCTTCTCATCTCAGTACCAAGACCCGACTCTATCCAACTGCCTGCAAACTCCAGTGCTGGACGTCTCAGGCCAAACAACCAGTAAGACAGGAATACAGCACCACCAATCAAAAAAAAAAAAACAAAAGAAATGACAAAAAAATGTGTTACAGGTAAAAACCTACAAGATCAAATAAATGAAGACAAAATGGGCAACCTACCTGAAAAAGAATTCAGAGTAATGATAGTAAAGATGATACAAAATCTCGGAAACAGAATGGAGAAAATACAAGAAACATTTAACAAGGATCTAGAAGAACTACAGAGCAAATAAACAGTGATGACCAACACAGTTACTGAAGTTAAAAATACTCCAGAAGGAATCAATAGCAGAATAACTGAGGCAGAAGAACAGGTAAGTGACCTGGAAGATAAAATAGTGGAAATAACTACCACAGAGCAGAATAAAGAAAATGAATGAAAAGAATTGAGGACAGTCTCAGACACATCTGGGACAACGTTTAATGCACCAATGTTCGAATTATAGGGGTTCCAGAAGGAGAGAAAAAGAAAGGGTCTGGGAAAATATTTGAAGAGATTATAGTCGAAAACTTCCCTAATATAGGAAAGGAAATAATCAAGTCCAGGAAGCACAGAGAGTACCATACAGGGTAAACCCAAAGAGAAACACATCAAGACACATATTAATCAAATTAATAAAAATTAAATACAAAGAAAAATATTAAAAACAGCACGGGAAAAGCAACAAATAACATGCAAGGGAATCCCCATAAGGTTAACAGGTGATCTTTTAGCAGAAACTCTGCAAGCCAGAAGGGAGTGACAGGACATATATAAAGTGATGAAAGGGAAAAACTTACAACCAAGATTACCAAGCAAGGATCTCATTCAGATTCGATGGAGAAAATAAAACCTTTACAGATAAGCAAAAGTTAAGAGAATTCAGCACCACCAAAACAGCTTTTCAACAAATGCTAAAGGAACTTCTCTAGGCAGGAAACACAAGAGAAGGAAGAGACCTACAGAAACCCAAAACAATTAAGAAAATGGTAATAGGAACATACATATCAGTAATTACCTTAAATGTAAATGAATTAAATGCTCCAACCAAAAGACATAGATGGGCCAAATGGATACAAAAACAAGACCCGTATATATGCTGTCTACAAGAGACCCACTTCAGACCTAGGGACACATACAGACTGAAAGTGAGGGGATGGAAAAAGATATCCCATGCAAATGAAAATCAAAAGAAAGCTGGAGTAGCAATTCTCATATCAGACAAAATAGACTTTAAAATAAAGACTATTACAAGAGACAAAGAAGAACACTACCTAATGATCAAGGGATCTATCCAAGAAGAAGATATAACAGTTATAAATATTTATGCACCCAACATAGGAGCACCTCAATACATAAGGCAAATGCTAACAGCCATAAAAGGGGAAATTGACAGTAACACAATCATAGTAGGGGACTTTAACACACCACTTTCACCAATGGACAGATCATCCGAAATGAAAGTAAATAAGGAAACACAAGCTTTAAATGATACATTAAACAAGATGGACTTAATTGATATTTATAGGACATTCCATCCAAAAACAACAGAATACACTTTCTTCTCAAGTGCTCATGGAACATTCTCCAGGATAGACCATATCTTGGGTCACAAATCAAGCCTTGGTAAATTTAAGAAAATTGAATCATATCAAGTATGTTTTCCGACCACAGCGCTATGAGACTAGATATCAGTTACAGGAAAAAAACTGTAAAAAATACAAACACATGGAGGCTAAACAATACACTACTAAATAACCAAGAGATCACTGAAGAAATCAAAGAGGAAATTTAAAAATACCTAGAAACAAATGGCAATGAAAACACAATGACCCAAATCCTATGGGATGCAGCAAAAGCAGTTCTAAGAGGGAAGATTATAGCAATACAATCCTACCTCAAGAAACAAGAATAATCTCAAATAAACAACCTAACCTTACACCTAAAGCAGTTAGAGAAAGAAGAATTAAAAAAACTCCAAACTTAAAAGAAGGAAAGAAATCATAAAGATCAGATCAGAAATAAATGAAAAAGAAATGAAGAAAACAATAGCAAAGATCAATAAAACTAAAAGCTGGTTCTTTGAGAAGATAAACAAAATTGATAAAACATTAGCCAGACTCATCAAGAAAAAAAGGAGAAGACTGAAATCAACAGAATTAGAAATGAAAAAGGAGAAGTAACAACTGACACTGCAGAAATACAAAGGATCATGAGACATTACTACAAGCAACCATATGCCAATAAAATGGACAACCTGGAAGAAATGGACAAATTCTTAGAAATGCACAGCCTTCCAAGACTGAACAAGGAAGAAATAGAAAATATAAACAGACTGATCACAAGCACTGAAATTGAAACTGTGATTAAAAACCTTACAACAACAACAACAACAAAAAAAAACCTTCCAACAAACAAAAGCCCAGGACCAGATGGCTTCACAGGCAAATTCTATCAAACATTTAGAGAAGAGCTAACACCTATCCTTCTCAAACTCTTCCAAAATATAGCAGAGGGAGGAACACTCCCAAACTCATTCTACGAGGCCATCATCACCCTGATACCAAAACCAGACAAAAATGTCACAGAGAAAGAAAACTACTGATGAACATAAATGCAAAAATCCTCAACAAAATACTAGCAAACAGAATCCAACAGCACATTAAAAGGGTCATACACCCTGATCAAGTGGGGTTTATCCCACGAATGCAAGGATTCTTCAATGTACGCAAATCAATCAATGTGATAAACCATATTAACAAATTGAAGGAGAAAAAACATATGATAAGCTCAATAGATGCAGAAAAAGCTTTTGACAAAATTCAATGCCCATTTATGATAAAAACTCTCCAGAAGGTAGGCATAGAGGGAACCTACCTCAACATAATAAAGGCCATATATGACACACCCATAGCCAACATTGTTCTCAGTGGTGAAAAACAGAAACCATTTCCTCTAAGATCAGGAACAAGACAAGGTTTCCCACTTTCACCACTATTATTCAACATAGTTTTGGAAGTTTTAGCCACAGCAATCAGAGAATAAAAAGAAATAAAAGGAATCCAAAAAGGAAAAGAAGAAGTAAAGCTGTCACTGTTTGCAGATGACATGATACTATACATAGAGAAACCTAAAGATGCTACCAGAAAACTACTAGAGCTAGTTAATGAATGTGGTAAAGTAGCAGGATACAAAATTAATGCACAGAAATCTCTTGCATTCCTACACACTAATGATGAAACATCTGAAAGAGAAATTAAGGAAACACTCCCATTTACCATTGCAACAAAAAGAATGAAATATCTAGGAATAAACCTACCTAAGGAGACAGAAGACCTGTTTGCAGAAAACTATAAGACACTGGTGAAAGAAATTAAAGATGATACAAACAGATAGAGAGATATACCCTGTTCTTGAATTGGAAGAATCAACATTGTGAAAATGACGATACTACCCAAGGCAATCTACAGATTCAGTGCAATCCCTATCAAACTACCAATGGCATTTTTCACACAACTAGAAGAAAAAATTGTACAATTTGTATGGAGACACAAAAGACCCTGAATTGCCAAAGCAATCTTCAGAAAGAAGAACTGAGCTGGAGAAATCAGGCTCCCGGACTTCAGACTATACTACAAAAGCTACAAAACAGTATGGTACTGGCACAGAAACAGAAATATAGATCAATGGAACAGGATAGAAAGCCCAGAGGTAAACCCATATACCTATGGTCAACTAATCTATGACAAAGGAGGCAAGGATATACACTGGAGAAAAGAGACTCTCTTCAATAAATGGTGCTTGGAAAACTGGACAGCTACATGTAAAAGAATGAAATTAGAACACTCCCTATCACCGTACACAAAAATAAACTCAAAATGGATTAAAGACCTAAATGTAAGGCCAGCACTATAAAACTCTTAGAGGAAAACATAGATAGAACACTCTATGACATAAATCACAGCACAATCCTTTTTGACCCACTTTGTAGAGAAACGGAAATAAAAACAAAAATAAACAAATGGGACCTAATGAAACTTAAAAACTTTTGCACTGCAAATGAAACCATAAACAAGACAAAAAGACAACCTTCAGAATGAGAGAAGATATTTGCAAACAAAGCAACTGACAAGGGATTAATCTCCAAAATATACAAGCAGCTCATGCAGCTCAATATCAAACAACACAATGCAAAAATGGGCGGAAGAGCTAAATAGACATTTCTCCAAAGAAGATATACAGATTGCCAACAAACACGTGAAAAGATGAATGCAAATGAAAACTACAGTGAGGTGTCACCTCACACTGGTCAGAATGGCCATCATCAAAAAAATCTACAAACAGTAAATGCTGGAGAGGGTGTGGAGAAAAGGGAACACTCTTGCACTGTTGGTGGGAATGTAAATTGATACAGCTACTATGGAGAACAGTATGGAGGTTCCTTAAAAAATAAAAATAGAACTACCATATGATCCAGCAATCCCACTACTGGGTGTATACCCTGAGAAAACCACAATTCAGAAAGAGTCATGTACCACAATGTTCATTGCAGTACTCTTTACAATAGCCAGGACATGGAAGCAACCTAAGTGTCCTTCGACAGATGAATGGATAAAGAAGATGTGGAACATATATACAATGGAATATTACTCAGCCATAAGAAGAAATGAAATGGAGTTATTTGTAGTGAGTTGGATGGACCTAGAGTCTGTCATACAGAGTGAAGTAAGTCAGAAAGAGAAAAACAAATACCATATGGTAACACATATATATGGAATCTAAAAATCAAAAAAAGGTTCTGATGAACCTAGGAGCAGGACAGGAATAAAGACGCAGACATAGAAAATGGACTTGAGGACACGGGGAAGGGGAGGTGTAAGCTGGGACAAAGTGAGAGAGTACCATTGACATATATATAGTACCAAATGTAAAATAGCTAGTGGGAAGCAGCTGCATAGCACAGGGAGATCAGCTCGGTGCTTTGTGACCACCTAGAGGGGTGGGATAAGGAGGGTGGGAGGGAGATGCAATAGGGAGAGGATATGGGGATATACGTATGCATATAGCTGATTCACTTTGTTATACAGCAGAAACTAACACAACATTGTAAAGCAATTATATTCCAATAAAGATGTTAAAAAATAAATATTTAAACAAAAATTTATCCTTTTGTTGATGTGCATTTGAGGTTTTCTTCAGTTTTGGACTTTACACCCATTGTTGCTAGAAGACATTCTTGTAAACATATCCTGGAACACGAGTACCCAAGTTTATAATATCTGAAGTCTTTGTGATTCTCTTTCTGTGTCTCTAGTTTCTGACTATTACATAGAATCTTTCTTTATCTCTGTACTTACTTATCTTTGTAAACTGATTATACTCCTTGAAAATCATTTGTAAAAATAATTTGAGTTCTGGTATTAAGGTGCTTGCCTCCAAGGAAGGCTATATTTATTTTTCCAGGCAACATTGGACAGTTTAATACAGAACTAATTTAAACCAAATTTCTGGCTTCAGTTCCATGGCCATTTCAGGCAATGTGACCCTAGGTTGCAAATCTCTGGATAGGCCAGTTTACTTCTAGTTCCTCTGTACCTTGAAACCTTGTAACCTCTTGAGTACTCTAAACTGGAGAAACATGGAGAAAGTCTCGTGTTAGACACTGAAACTTGAGGAGGTCTTGCCTTTTATTTCTAGTCCCCTAATTTTGCAGGGGCATTAAGACAACCATGAATTTTCTCTGATCAGCAAGTGTCCTCAGGACAAAACAAGCTTTTGTGGTTGCTTATCTCTCTGGGTTCCTACTTTCCCATTAGTCTTTGTCCGGTAATTCCCTACTAGCTTTTTAGCTCTCCAATGCGTTTTAAATGGTTTTAAATCTTTTAATTCAGACTCCTTAGCTGCTTTCTTGTAGGAGCATTACTTCAAGTTACCCAGCTCACACTCTCTGGAAACAAAAGTTCCTGGCTAAGTCATTATGAGGTAATTCTAGAACCTGCTACAGAGAATAGGGTAAAACTGGATTTGGCTTTCTGCAATCTTGGCATGTAGTACACAACTTTACTAGCCAATGTTCTTGCCTTTTATTAGATTCCAGTCTTATTCTGCCCATATTGGTCTGCAGACATACCCCAAATCCTTCTAGCTGGAAAAGCATTGTCTTGACCTCTAACAGCATGTTCTGTATTTCTTTCTCTTAGAGTTGCCATTGCATCTTAATTCTCCTCATTCTTTTCTAAAAAGCCAGACTTTAGACGGGACCAGAGACCAAAACCTTGCTACACAAATGTCTGTGTCTTTAACCATCTTTTTCTTGGTTTTTAATCAGTTAAATATTAGTGTTTTCTGGCTCTCTAACATATCTATGATCATCCTTCACTTTAATAACAGAAAATTTTGACTATTTCTGTATGAAGACAGTGCCTGGTGAGGCAATTTCTCATTCTTTAGTTTACATACAGACATCTTTGCTTTCTCTCAGTTCTCTTAAAACTTAAAAACGTCTAGTTGTTCTTGAAAAATTCTAGAGATCAATATGGTCTGTTACCAGTTACTTTACAGTTTTTCATTGTGTAGTAGAAACATATAGGGCTGGGGAGGAAAACTACAGAGGTAAAGTGCCATGTTCACCATATCGTAAAAAGAGTACATACTATCAGCATGACTTATCACTGTTGATGATGACCCTGAACACCTTGCTGAGGTAGTGCTTGTCAGGTATTTTTCCACCACTCTTTTATTTCCCCTTTCCACACTGTGCTTTTCGGAAAAGAGTCACCATGCACGGCCCACACTTAAAGAGTGGGGAGTCATGCTTCATCCCCTTTAGGGTGGAAAAGCTGCATACATTATTTGGAATTCTTCTGTATGGAAAATTGTCTCTTCTCTCCCATTTATTTGTTTATTCAGATTAGTATAAACTCATGGGTATTTATTTTAGAGCCTGGATTATAATCCAATGTTACTTTATTTTATTGCTCAAATGGTTTCATATTTGACCATTGGGAGCTTTTTTCAGTTGGCTGTTTCAGTTTAAGTCCCTTTGACATAACTCCATCTTTTGGGTTTGTTGGTGTCAGCATATCTTTACATTTTGACACTACAAGATACTCCAGGCTCATCTTGCATATTTCCTGCTCTAGTTCCAGAACTAGCATTTTTTCCCAAAGAGCAATGGTTCCTTTTATTGGAGAATGGTATTATAAACCAAGAATTGGATACAGATGTGCTCATTGTTCCTGGGGTATTGTTGCTTCTAGACCTTCTCAGCTGACAGTGCAAGGAAATATATGTGTATATTAATCCATGTATATGTACATATCTATAAGTCTTTTTGTATGTAATCATTTGTATCTACATTAAGCTTAATGCAATTTCATATTAATGTCTCCAAATGTAACCTGTTATCACAAAGAGCATTCTAGCTTCCTTCCCTTACTTATCTGTAAACTCCCACTCCAACAGTGAGAAATCTGCCTTGCACCATCCCTAATATACTGTAATTTACTTAATTGTTCAAATGCAGTAATCTGTATAGAGTATTAGAGTTGTTAGCCTTAATGTCTGTGGAAAACAAGAGTCTGGCCCTTATGGACAGTTTCTTTTGCCTTTTGTCTTATAGACTCCACTCATTTCTGGAAGTTAATTAGGTCAGCAGTTCCCCCATTCCCTACGGTAAGGTAATTTCATATATTTGTAAATCAGTTATTTTGTCACATTCTGCACTTTTTCCTGGAATTTCCTGATCTCCTAAATGATCTTTTTAAACTGCATACATTAAGGTTCACTCTTTGTATCGTAAAATTCTGTTGTTTTAAAAAATGCAGTGTCATGCATACACAATTACAGTATCATACAGAATAATTTTACTGCTCGAAAAAAATCCCCTGTGCTTCACCTATTCCACCCTTCTGTCCTTTTCCTGAATCCCTGGCAGACACTGATCTTCTTACCATCACTATAGTTTTTCTTTTTCCAGGATGTCATATGCTTGGAATCACACACTATGTAGGATTTTCAAAGTAACTTACTTCACTTAGCAACTTACATTTAAGATTCATGCATGTCTTTTTGAGGCTTGATAGCTCACTTCTTTTTTTTTTTAATCACTGAGTGATATTCTATTGCCTGGATGTACCACAGTTTCTTTTTCTTTCTTTTTTTTTTTTTTTTGCGGTATGCGGGCCTCTCACTGTTGTGGCCTCTCCCATTGTGGAGCACAGGCTCTGGACGCGCAGGCTCAGCAGCCATGGCTCACGGGCCTAGCCACTCCGCAGCATGTGGGATCTTCCCGGACTGGGGCACGAACCCGCATCCCCTGCATCGGCAGGCGGACTCTCAACCACTGCGCCACCAGGGAAGCCCCACAGTTTCTTTATTCACCTATTGTAGGACATCTTGGTTGCTTCCAGTTTTGCTGAATATGAATAAATCTGCTATAAATATTTGTATGTTTTCAGATCAGTTGAGTAAATACTTAGGAGAATGATTACTGGATTGTATGGTAATACTATGTTTAGCTTTATAAGAAGAATTGCCCAGCTGTCTTCCAAAGTGGTTGTACCATTTTGCAGTCCCACCAGCGTGAATAAGTCCTGTTCTCCACATCCTTGCTAGCAGTTGGTATTCTCAGATGTTTTGGGTTTTGTTTTGTTTTTTGGTATATTAGCCATTCTGATATGTAGTAACATCTCACTGTTGTTTTAATTTTCAATTCTTATTGATAAATTATGTTGAGAATCTTTTCATATGTTTATTTGCCATACGTATATATCCTTTAGAGAGGTGTCTCTTCAGAACTTTTGCACATTTTTTATTGGGCTGTTTTCTTATTGCTAAGTTTTAAGAGTCCTTTGTGTATTTTGGATACCAGTCTTTCATTGTTATGTGTTTTGCATATATTTTTGCCTGGTCTGTAGCTTGTGTTTTTATTCTCTTACCAGTGTCTTTTGCAGAGCAGAAGCTTTTAATTTCAGTGAAGTCCAACTTACCTTATTTTTCTTTTCATGGATCAAGCTTTTGAGGTTCTATGTAAAAAACCCAAGGTCAACTAGGTTTTCTCCTGTATTTTAGAAATTTTATAGTTTTGTATTTTACATTTGGGTCTATGGTAAACTTTGAATTAATTTTTGTGGAAGGTGTTAAGTCTTTGTCTAGGTTTATTTTTTTGCATGTGGATGTCCAACTGTCCCCGCGACATGTGTTGAAGAGACTGTCCTTTTTCCATTGAATTGCCTCTGGAGCTAATATTT
This sequence comes from Globicephala melas, assembly GCF_963455315.2. Lineage (NCBI taxonomy): Eukaryota > Metazoa > Chordata > Mammalia > Artiodactyla > Delphinidae > Globicephala > Globicephala melas. The sequence goes on along the minus strand of NC_083319.1, from coordinate 70,892,270 downwards.
TAAAAATAGGCACAGGTATCCATTCTGGTGAGGATGGATTTTGGGTCTATAAATATAGGAATATAGAAAGATTCTCAAAACTTATTAAGAGAGGAAAAAGGAAATTGCATAATAGTACATAATATTCCATTAATCTTTAAACATACATACAACAAAATTATACATTGTATATGTGTTTGTAAACTTATAGAGAAGGATCTAAAAGGCTATACATCAAACTTTCAACAGTGTTTCTTCCAGGGAGAAGTGATTTGAAATGGCAATAAAGAAGGACTTTAGGCAAAGAAGTATTTCTAAAAATCTTAAGGAATATTCTATAATGATAAAAATGCCATTTTAAAATATTAAAATATAGACTCAAAATATATAAAATAAAAAATGCCAGAACTTATAAAGTATATAGATAATTTATAATCATATTTGGAAATTTTAACATAGCTCTCTTAGTAACTAATAGAGAAAGCAGACAAAACTTAGTGAGAACATAAAAGATTTGAATATCATGAATAACAAACTTTATAGGCACAAGGTATTCTGTGATATACATTCTTTCAAGTCCATATGGAACACTTACCAAAATAGATCTTATATTGAATCATGTAAGTCTCAACAAATTTCAAATAATTTAAATCATATGGTATGTTTCCTGATCACAGTGGAATTAAGCTAAGGACATTTACAGTAAGATAACTAGAAAAATCATCATTTGGTATTTAAGTTGTCTATTTTGAAACAATCTTTGGGTCAAAAGAGAAATCATAACAAAAATTTTATTTTTTAAGATTTTTTGATGTGGACCGTTTTTAAAGTCTTTATTGAATTTGTTACAGTATTGCTTCTGTTTTATGTTTTTTTGGTTTTTGGCCATGAAGCACATAGCCAAAAAACTACCTGCTCCCCAACCAGGAATCGAACCCACATCCCCTGCATTGGAAGGCAAAGTCTTAACCACTGGACCACCAGGGAAGTCTGACAACAGAAATTTTAAAATATTTTTGTTTGAATGATAATGTACATATAACATATCAAAACCTGTGGTTTGCAATTAAAGCAGTGCTTCAAGGATAATTTTTCCCCAGTTTTATTGAGATACAGTTGACATACAGCACTATATAAGTTAAAGGTATACAGGATAGTGATTTGACTTACATATATCATTAAATGATTACCACAGTAAGTTTAGTTATCATCAGCATCTCATTAAATACAACAAAAAAAGAGAAAAAGAAAAAACTTAGAGGAAAAAGAAAAAACTCTTAGAGGATAATTTTTTTTAGCTTTAAATGTAAATATTAGAAAAGAAGAGCTTCCCTGGTGTTGCAGTGGTTGGGAATCCTCCTGCCAATGCAGGGGACACAGGTTTAAGCCCTGGTCCGGGAAGATCCCACATGCCGCGGAGCAACTGGGCCTGCATGCTGCAGCTGCCGAGCCCACGTGTCACAACTACTGAGACCCACACACCTAGAGCCTGTGCTCCACAACAACAGAAGCCACCACGGTGAGAGGCCCATGCACCACAACTGAAGACTAGCCCCCGCTCGCTGCAACTAGAGAAAGCCTGTGCGCAGCAACAAGGACCCAACGCAGCCAAAAATAAGTAAATAAATAAATAAATGTATTAAAAAAAAAAAGAAAAGAAGGCAGACTGAAAATCACTGATCTAAACATTGTCTCAAATGGCTAGAAAAAGAGCAGTAAACTAATTGTAAAGAAACTAGAAGGAAGGAAAAAATGAAGAGGAGATATCAGAAACAGAAATCAAATAGCCAAAAGAGAAAAAAATCAACATAAAAAGTTAAATCTTGAAAAAATTAATAAAATTGATACCCCACTCCCAGCTCCGCAGCAAGACTGATAAGTGTCTTGTACATTTGCACACAACTAGGAAATCAAAGAGTTAGGTGCAGGACAGCCTCAGGTGCTAAGAAGAATAAATTGCATGAAAGGGCTAGCACCATGTATGGCACAAAACAAGTGTTTAGAAAAATTTTCTTGAGTTTGAAACATGCCTGTATTAGTTTCCTGAGTCTTCCATAAAAATTACTACAAACTGAGTGGCTTGAAACAATAAAAATATATTCTCCCACAGTTCTGGAGGCCAGAAGTCCAAAATCAAGGTTTTGGCAGGATTGGTTCCTCCTGGAGTCTCTGAGGGAGAATCTCTTCCATGGCCTGTCTCCTGGTTCTAGTGGTCGTCAGAAATCCTTGGTATTCCTTGGCCTGTAGCTGAATCACTCCAGTCTCTGACTGAATATTCACATGGCCTTTTCCTCTGGGTCTCTCTGTGTTGTCAAATCTTCCTCTCCTTTCTCTTATAAGGACGTTGGTTATTGGATTTAGTGCCTCCCTAAAGCCAGCATAATCTCATGCTGAGATCCTTAATTTAATTACATCTGCAACACCCTATTTCCAAATAAATAGGGGGTAGGGCTTGGACATACCTTTGGGGAAGATGCTATTCAACTTACTATACTGTCTAATTCTTCTAGACTCTAGAGAAGAAAAGAGGCATACAGGACCAGAAAGAGATTTTTTCAGAGACTAAACCCAAAGACGAAAACTCTTACAAGATCAGTTTAAGACATCCAGGATCTCTGGGGAATAAAACTGGGGCTCTGACTGGGTATGCATTTTTAGAGTAAGCCCAAAGAGAAGGATTTCCCCTCCTCCATAAACTAGAGTGAAAACACTAGGAATGATCTCTTAATAGGACCAGATAGATTAAGGAAGATAAATTGGCACACAGGTTTAACTTATACTGGGGAAGAGGAGAAAAGTAGAACGGAGTGGAGCTGCTTTCCTTATGCAGAGTGGAGACTGCCTTCTTTATGCACCTTCCTGTGGTGCATTCAGATGCAGTCACAGGACACAATCTTGGCTCAGATTGTGGAAAACTAGGAAAATAGACATTTTTCTGTTTTCAAATCACTTTAATAAACAAGATTTCCACAAATTGTTGCAACCCCTTATAAGGCATTGCTATTCCAACTTTAAAATCAGGAAATAGAGAATCTGAGAGATCATACAATTCGCTGAGGGCATGAGAATCCTCCAGGCCTTCAATAGTGTTATTGAGATTTACTGCACAAGCTTCCTCAACTAAGAGTTATTACGATACCCATCTTGTAAATGAGGAAGGTGAGGCTTAGAGAGGTGCTGTACCTGGCCCAACCCCATACGTCTAGTGAATGGTAGAGCTAGTATTTGATCCCAGTTCTGTCCAGGAGACCATGGACTATGACCCTTGAGCCTGATATTGCTCTAGACTGGGAGGTCTTTTGGCCTTTCTCAAAAAGGCATTTGAGAGTAAAGCCATCTTGCTTCTTATTCCTGTTTTCATCAGTCAGAGACCTCAGTGTAAGTAAGTACTCCTGACCAATTTCCTCTACCTGCCCTTCATGCTCATAATTGTCTATAGTCCCTTGTCCTTAATCCAAACCTCTCCCACCTCCCAGACTTTCCACTGTGTTCCCTCATATTCCTACTCCATAATCCACTAATGCCCTGTAGCCTCAATTTCTTCTTAGGTTCTGCCTCCTTCTTAGTATAAATTCAGTCCAACTCTCCCTTGAGGACACGGAATTTCCTGAAAGTCTCTGAAATGAAAATTTTTATTCTCATTAGCAACCCATCTGAAGTCAGGAGGTGAATTTGAGACCCTTTTTGCTTCCCACTGTAACTTCCCCAGCTGTTAACGGATTGAATTTTATACCTGCAAAATACATATGTTGAAGTCCTAGCCTCAAAATGTGACCTTGTTTGGAAATAGGGTCATTGCAGATATAATCAATTAAGATGAGGATTAAGGTGAATCCCTAATTTAATAGGACTGGCGTCCTTAGAAAAAGGGGGAATTTAGGCACAGATATGTACACAGGGCGAATGCCATATGAAGATGAAGCAGAAAATCTACAAGCCAAGGAGCACCAAAGATTGCCAGCAAGCTGCCAGAATCTGGGAGAGAGGAATGGAACAGATTCTCCCTCACCACTCTCAGAAGGAACCAATTTTACTAACACCTTGACTTCTACCTTTTAGAACTGTGAGACAATAAATTTCTGTTGTTTAAGCCACCTAGTTTGTGATACTTTGTTATAGCAGCCCTAGCAAAGTAATACACCAGCTCTTCGGTAAAAATCCTGTTTCACTCTAAGGCTCAGACTGTTCAACCCAACTCATCCTTCAGATCTCAGTTTAATGGTTATTTCTTCCAGGATACTTCCTTGATTTAGATTCTTTGGTATACACTCTCACAAAATAATTTTCCTTCTTTTTGGCACACTTATTTACGTCAGTTTGCAATTGCACAGATGTTAGTGTTGTTTGATTGATATTTGGGTTTACCTCTAGCTCCTAAACTCCATGACCCCAGCAAAAGTTTCCGTTGTGCTCACCATCATATCCCCAGGAGGTGCTTAGCAAATATTTGTTGAATGAATTAAAGCATTCCATTGTTTCAGAAGTTAATTTCTTTTTGAAATACAAATAACCTTTGGCAAATATAATCCACCAAGCCTTATCAGTTAACTGATACTTAATATGTACATGAAGGTTAAGTCCAAGAGGGCTCTGAGTTTTGTGTTATCAGATAATTGCTTCCTAAATGGCACTTGGCTTCTTTTTGAGTCCTATTTCTTGCTCTTGTCTACTTTGACAACTATTTCACTGACTTTTTTTTTCTGGCTTCTTTGAATTTTTTATTGACAATCCCATGGTCTCCAGAACCTTCTTTATCATCTTTTAGCATCAGTTGCCTCAGATGCTTTTGGGGGATTTCTTGGCAGCTATTGTGACATTTTAATTTGTTGTAGCCATTACATGGCATCTTGGCCGTACTCCTAAATTTGACCATGTTTGTCTTCTCGTCAAGATTTTAGAACATGGAAGAGGTAGATGGTCTACTGTTATTTTTAGCCCCAGATGTAGGAAACTCGATCTTTTTCAAATGGTAGTAACAAATAGCTAGTGCTGTCTTGAAATTAGCCAAGGATGCACCAGTATACAACTTGGGGCAGACAATGCCTTGGTGATAAGTGTGAATACAAGAGAATGACAACCCATGAGGTGTTTCTTGAATTTTTTTAAATAGGTGTCTCTTCCCAATTGGAACTGGGATGGCAGATGTTGTTCAGGTGTTTCAGAAATGATGGTGGATTAAAATACTAGACAAAATCAGAGGGGAAAATATCAGAATTCAGCTGCATAACTGGTACATTCTAAAATTTTAGTACCTATTCTACTTTTGGGGTTCAAAAATCAAATATTACCACATGGTATTGTGGTATAATAAGAAATATATTTGGTCTTTGCTGGCCCCACCTCCTTCTTGGCAGGAGCTGCTAAAACCCTAGGAATCTCCTGAGAGATAAGAGCGTTTTTTATATGCTAATGAGATGACTCCTGACTGGGTCTCCTACATAGCTTCAGATTAGGGGCTAGAAAAGATCAAGCCAGAATAAGAGGGTTTGATTTTTCTGTCCCCCATCCCCACCTCAGAGGAGGAGAGGGGAGCTGTAGATTGAGTTCCGTCACCAATGGCCAATAATTTAATCAATCATGTCTGTGCAGTAAAATGTGCATACAAACTCCTAATCAGTGGGGTTTAGAGAACTCAGTTGGTGAACATGTTGAGGTCCTGTGAGGTGGTAGAGAGGGCATGGAAGCTTTATGCAGCACCTCAACAAATACTCCTCATTCACCACCACCACCTGCCAGTACTTTTCCCTATGCACCTCTTCCATTTGTCTATTCCTGAGTTGTATCCTTTATAATATACCAGCAAACATATTTGTCAGTTGTGTAGCCCAGTGCCAAATTGATATACAAAATGTGGTATCATTCAGCCCTAAAAAGTAACAAAGTACTGATACATGCTACAATGTGGCTGAACCTTGAAACTGTTATGCCAAGCAGAAGAAATCAGACACAGAAGGCCACATATTGTGTGATTCTTTTTATATGAAATGTTCAGAATAGGCAATTCCATAGAGACAGGAAGTAAATTAGTGGTTTCGGCTAGGGGAGGGGTGAAATGAGGAACAGCTTCTAAGTATGGGGATTATTTTGTGGGTGATGAAAATAATCTGGAGTTGGATTGTGATAATGGTATCACAGCTCTGAATATACTATAAACTACTGAATTGTACACTTTATTAGTGTGAACTTTATGGTATGTGAATTGTAATACAATAAAGCTGTTATTAAAAACAAAGAAAAAAACCACAAAGACACCACTGTCCCTCAAAAAAAATACCAAAACTTTTCAGTGACTTTCATGCCTATATATGTCTCTTTACCTCATCTACTGCTACTCTTCCACTGGATCGTTTTGCTTTAGCCACACCAGCCTCCTGGCCATTCTTCAAACATGCCAGGCCCTCCCCAACTTTGGGTCTTAGAACTGTCCTTTCTACCTGGACTCCTCTTCCCCCAAAACTCATTCTCTCATCATCACGTGTCATTTTCTTATGCTGACTATTCTATTTAATGTTGCTTACAACCTGCATACTCCTCTGCTGATCCTTCTTACCTGCACTAGTTTTTCTTTTTCCCTAATACCTCCACTTTGCCTAAAACCTTATGGATTTGATCCTGGTTATGCCACTGTTAACTGTGTGAGACTTGGGCAAGTAACCTAACATTCTTGAGCCTTAGTTTCCTCATCTACATAATGGGGAATTTAATAGTATCTGCCTCACAGATGTGTTGTGAGAATCAAAATATTTAATATTTGTTAAATGAATAGCATACTGTCTGGCACATGGAAAGTGTAGAATGAATGTTAGCTATTGTTATGCTTATCACATAGTATTTTTATGCTTGTCATAGATCCTTTTCCCCCTTCTAAGGGGGAAGGTGACTGATCAGTTACTCACAAATATAGAAGAAGCCATTTATATTGCCAATGTTGAGGAATAATGGGGATGTCCAAAGTTCAGAGAGAGTGCAAGAGAATGAAAATAATCCACAGTAGAATTAACTTTATGTTATAATGGAGTACTCTATGATGGTTTGCTATTAAGTATAAAACTTGGGAATTCTCAGGTTTGTTTTAAGAGGACAACGTGGAAAATTCTTGTGATGAAGGAAATGTTGTGTTTTGACTGTATTAATGTTAATATCCTGGCTATGATATTGTACTATAGTTTTACAAGATGTTACTTTTGGGGAAAACTGGATGGCGGCTTCCCAGTATCTGTCTGTATTATTTCCTAGAATTGAATGTGAATCTGTAAGTCTCTCAAAATAAAAATTTTAATTGAAAAATAATAAAATAGGGTATACTTGGAATATTCTAAAAAGCTGATAAATGTTTTCTTTGGGTGATGAGAGTAAAGGAAATACAAATATTTTTTCTTGTGACTTGTGTATATTTTAAAATTTTTCTGCAACACACAGGAATTACTTTTGTAGTAAAAAAAAAAAATTATCATTTATGAGAAAGAATAGCCCTGAAAATCTAATCAAACCATTTGAAATACATTGATAGCTTTATTTTATTACATACAAACTATTAAGCATTAAGAATATTATGTGACAGCCTTTACAGGTCAGTGCATTAGAACTTCATGTAAATTAAACACTGCTGACCACCATTGTGTCTCTCTTGTCTAAATAGCCAAAATCTAGGTTAGTTGACCCCAACATCTGGCATTGTACTTAGATATCACATGCTGTTTCTTCAATAAGCTTTTTCCACTTGACCATTAACCCAGGCACATTCCTTCATAGAATCACATAGCCTTAATTAGTGGAAAATACCTGTGATTTAACATTTGTTTCAATTGCTGGGTTCAGTTTTCAGTTGCCAGGCTATTCTTCTGATTTACAGAATTACTGCCAAGCAATCTTTGACAGGAAAAGAGATGACTCAACTTCTTTTTTCTTCTCAAAAAGAATTCACTTTTTAAATCATAGGGCATAGTTCAGTGTATATTCTGGTAATTCTTTCCACTGATTTATGACTTCTGTTGCTGATGATTACAAATCTGCTAGTATACTGATGAGTGTTCTTTTGTAGGTAATCTTATATCTTTAGTTGTTTTTTTTTTTTTTTTTTTTTTGCGGTACGCGGGCCTCTCACTGTTGTGGCCTCTCCCGTTATGGAGCACAGGCTCCGGACGCGCAGGCTCAGCGGCCATGGCTCATGGGCCTAGCCGCTCCGCGGCATGTGGGATCTTCCCGGACCGGGACACGAACCCGTGTCCCCTGCATAGGCAGGCGGACTCTCAACCACTGCGCCACCAGGGAAGTCCTTATCTTTAGTTGTTTTTAAGAATTTTCTGCATTTTCAACAGTATTTGTCTAGGTATGAATTTAATTTCTCCATCTTGGAACTTATTTTGTTTCCTGAATCTAAATATTTATATTTATCTGTAATTTTGGTAATAAACATTTCAGTCTTTGTATTTTTCTCAAACATTGCCTGTCAGTCCTCTAGTCTCTCATTTTGTCTGTTCTTTCCACCTGGCACTTCTGTTAGATTTTATGTTAGTCTTCCTTTACTCTATGTCTCTTTTTTTTTTTTTTTTTTTTTGGTGTTACGCGGGCCTCTCACTGTTGTGGCCTCTTCCATTGCGGAGCACAGGCTCCGGACACACAGGCTCAGTGGCCATAGCTCACGGGCCTACCTGCTCCGCAGCATGTGGGATCTTCCCGGACCGGGGCACAAACCCGTGTTCCCTGCATTGGCAGGCGGACTCTCAACCACTGCGCCACCAGGGAAGCCCTACTCTATGTCTCTTAACATCTCTTGCATATTCATTCTCTTGCTCTCTCTTGCTCTTTTGCTCTCTGTCTCTTTCTCTCTCTCATTTTGGGTAATTTCTTCAGGTCTATTATACAGTTGACCAATTCTCTCTCTTCAGTTGTGTTCATCTGCTGTTTAACTCTTCCAATGAGTTTTATTTTTAATGACTATATTTTTATATCTTTCATTTCTATAATTATACTTTGTTTTCTAAAGTATATTTAAAAACACTTCTTTATTTTTAAATTATCATACAGCAAAATTGATTTTTTGTGGGTGCACAGTGCCATGAATTCAAACACCTATACAGATTCATGTATCCACAACCACAATCAGGATACAGAACAGTTCCATCACTCCAAAAAACTCCCTTTGTAGTTACACCCTTGCCTTACCTCTAACCCATGGCAACCCACTGATCTGTTTTCCATCACCACAGTCTTTTATTTTCTGCCCAATCACTGTTGGTTATACAACTCCTTTTGGTATTCAAAGTCCCTTATGCTATTAGACCTACATAATTAGTTTCTTTACAATATAGCTCCAGAAAAAATTTCTCTCTATATATATGTTAGCATATTTTCCATTATGCTCAAAATTACTTGTGTAATAGGATTTATGTAATTAAGTACTCCATTATCTCACGTTCTTAGGAATATAATCTGGCTCTCTATCTTTGCTGACATTTCTTTATTGAAGATTGTTCCCTTTTGAGTTTTGTATTTTGGAAAATGAGTTCATTTTAAGTGGGGCTTTATCCATAAAAATCCTATGTAGCCTGGGTTTTAGGTGAATCCTTCCAAAGCATTTTGCTTCTGTTTCTTTTTATTTATTTATTTTATTTAAAAAATTTTTTTGGCCATGCTGCGTGGCCTGTGGGATCCTAGTTCCCCAAACAGGGATCAAACCCGTGCCCCCTGCAGTGGAAGTGTGGGAGTCCCAACTACTGGGTCGCCAGGGAATTCCCAACTTCTGTCTGTTTCTATCAGGCCTCACAAAAATATTACCTGTCTGTAATTTGTTAATTTCTTGACTTGGAGTACCCAGACCATGCAACTAAAATAAATACCAAACCAACCTGAAGGCAGACTTTCTCACAAGATGTTTCTCCTGACCCAAAGCCACTTATGGCAGCAAATGGCACAATCTTATGCATTCTCATGTCCCCCTGCAGTATTTTCTAGGACCTTCTGGCCATTGGTTTATAGCTCTTTAAGAGATCCAATTCTGTGTGGGAATTTTGATTCCGATGTCTTGCTTTCTTGGTCTCAAAGTCTTATCTCCGTCAGTGAGTGGCTATTACAACCCAAATCTTGATTCCTGATATCAGAAGCTCCACTTACCATCCCATTACTGCTTTTTTTTCTGTTCCCTCTTGTTTTGGGGCCCTTGGAAATTCACTTTATTGACATCTTGCCTATACACTTAACAGTGCTATATTTGTCAGCATTTCTAACTTTCTGTGGTAAAAGATTTTCACATCTTTTACTCTTCCATATTCTTGGAAGAGAGAGAGAGAGAAGGGGAGAGAGAGAGAGAGAGAGAGAGAGAGAGAGAGAGTGTGTGTGTGTTGTAATTAGGAATACTAACAGAAATTGGGGGGAAAATATCACCAGCCTAAACCAATACCTTTTTTTGAAGGTATGTTGACTTTAATTTATTGCCTTCTATTAACTAAGAAATAATAAGTAGATTAAAATCTCGTAATGTTAGCTCTAAGCAGTTTTCCATTTTTCACGGTAAAATGACAACCTCTGAATAGTTAACCCCAGTGTTGTTCTAAATGGGTTGAGAAAATTATATGTTGAAAATCTGGTATTAAAATAAATCCTTATTAATCAGCAGTATCAACCAAAACAATCTCATGCATTATCAGATAACTCTCTTTCTGCCCTGAATTTTTTTCTCTGCTTCAATCTGGCTATGATGTTTAATGTATATTTTTTTCTTTTTAGTGAGTCAGGATTGTTTGTTCATGATGTTCAACAGTTACCGAGGCCTGTCTGTATTGCTGGTAAAAATGACTCACATACAGCGCTTGGGTTTGTTAAGCAAGAGTAGTAGAGAAGCGGTTTTGATGAAGGTATGGAGAGAAGCCCAGACTGCCCCTGGGACAGACAGCATCTCTGTGAGCAGCTGAAAAGGGCTTTCTTCTCCCAGCAACTCGGATTCATATTTTCCATCTCTTCCCTTTCCAGGAGCATTTCCTTCTAATTCCACATATTATGTTATCAGTAGAGGACATTTTAGATACTGGTTAAGCATTGGACTTGGATATTTCTGAGGGGTAGTCTTAGGTTACATGTTTCAGGCTAATTTGTCCACATAATCCAAGGATCATCATCCCGCAGCAAGCCTAAGCATGCCTCATCCATCCTCACTGGCAGCCATACTCTAAATAATACACTGTCCCTGTATCCACCTTTTGAAATAGCCTGCAATTGAAGTCATCTAGCAAAGCAGGCTCCACTCAGTGCCACAGAGAGAAGCAGGCAATTATGGAATCTTCCTTCTCATTTGCAGTCACCACTCAGGAAGAAGACAACAGAGCTCACTTTGTCTTTTGAGATGGTTGTGCATGTAGTTGAATTAATCTTCTCCCCAGTAGCTTTTTTATTATTTCAGTTTTCAATTCTTCATATGCACCTCTGTCACTTTTGAAATTTATCTTTTGGTGGGAATTTCAGTTTCTATTCAGATAGTGGCTAATTTCATTTTAAAGTAAACAAATGTTTATTACATGTTGATATTTCTGCTCTTAACCTAATCATTTGCTTTTTTAACTGATGGATTCAGTTTTATTAAGACCCCTTTGAGATAATAAGAAGGATTTGCTAATCTGGCCACTCCTTCGGGCATTCCCGGTTCTACTCTTGGTTCAAGTTAAATTGATCCAATAAAACTACATACATGGATGTATTAAGAACCTCTACTGAAAACAGTAAATAAATGCAGGATTATAATACATCATTGGATTGAGAAGAGTTAGGTCAGTAAGTCAATATGGAACAAGGAACAAGTTGCTATCTTAGTTAAGCCCCTCCCAGGATGGACTTCATTTATTATAGAGCAAACTCAGAAGACAGTTATGGTTATTGTCAGGAAATTTATCATCTGTTTTGGCTGCCCAGCAGCAGAACCACTTTTTATGTTTGTGGAATTCCTAACCCCCAAATTATTTGGTTCATATGGTAGGGTATACTATAGGAGCTAAAAGTGTCAGATACTTACTTTCCCTTCCTCTTTTGCAGCTGGGGCACAGACATGTGACCTCGGCTCTACCAGTCAGATGCTGCCAGATGCACTGCACAGCTGCACTAGTAGCTGGAAGTGGCAGTATCCAGTGCACTGAAGGGAGCGATTTTATCTCCACATCAATTCTGAAACATGCTTCCACGTATTTTTTGTTTTGTGGTTTGGTTTTGAGCCTGTATATAAGTCCCTTATAGTAGATTCTGTGAGCTATCCCACTATCTGTTTAGTGACTTAGCTGGAGATGGCATCTGTTTCTTGCATGTAAGAATCCAGACTGACAGTGATTTCTTATTCACTTTACTTAGGGATTTATTGTGGACTTAACATGTTGCCTCATTTCTAGTAATGAGCACTGTAACACTTGTCATACTTTTGTTTTTATTATTCCTGGCAGCTAGAAATCTCAGAATCAAATTTGGAACTTGACTATAGTACAGAGATTAACTCAACTATTACAGTTAGTACAATTGACTCATTTTCCTTTGCTTCCAACCCACCCTCCACAGTTTTTCAAATTAATTCAGTTTGTATTGTGGTGTCATTGGTTGTAAACAGCCTACCAGAAAACTCCACAGGTCTTTTCAGGCCCATGTGGGTTCCCCCAATTCTCATTTCTTCCTGGTGGCAGGCCTCTATGTCCTGGTCTTCTTTCCTTCCCCTTGTAGCTGTAATAACGCTTCTTTTTCCCATTCACACAACTGGCAAAGGAGGATGATGTAGTCTCTCCAGCCCCTCACTCTCTTCTCCCTGACTCCTAATAAAAGCTCATTTAAGGATTTCATAGTTAATAACAATAGAAAAAATTATAGCAAAATATGAACATCCAAGATTCTAAAATCTGGCAATTTTTTGTGATATATGATTCTTTCTGAGATGGTTAGTAAAAGTGCTATTAGGACTCTGCCTCCCTTTTAATTTTCAAGCTTCACTAAATGCCCTCCTACTCTATTAAACTTAAAATTGTTTTGTTATGAAATCGTGCAAAAAATTTTTAAAGCTCAACTCTGTCCATTTTTTTTTTTTAAATTTTTTGCGGTATGCGGGCCTCCTACTGTTGTGACCTTTCCTGTTGCGGAGCACAGGCTCCGGATGCGCAGGCTCAGCGGCCATGGCTCACGGGCCCAGCCGCTCTGTGGCATGTGGGATCCTCCCCGACTGGGGCATGAACCCGTGTCCCCTGCATCGGCAGGTGGACTCTCAACCACTGTGCCACCAGGGAAGCCCTGAATTTATTTTTGTGTATGGTGTGAGGGAACATTCTAATCTCATTATTTTGCAATTGGCTGTCCAGTTTCCCCAACATCACTTGTTGAAGAGACTGTCTTTTCTCCATTATATATTCTTGCCTCCTTTGTTGAAGATTAATTGACTGTAGGTGTATGGGTTTATTTCTGGGCTCTCTCTTCTGTTCCATTGAACTATGTGTCTGTTTTTGTGCCAGTACCACACTGTTTTGATTACTCTAACTTTGTAGTATTGTCTGAAGTCTGGGAGGGTTATACCTCCAGCTTTGTTCTTTGTTCTCAGGATTGCTTTGGCAATTCTGGGTCTTTTGTGGTTCCATATAAATTTTAGGATTATTTATTCTAATTCTGTGAAAAATGGCATGGGTGTTTTGATAGAGATTGCATTAAATCTGTAGATTGCTTTGGGTAGTATCTCCATTTTAATAATATTAATTCTTCCAATCCAAGAGCATGGAGTATCTTTACATTTCTTTGTATCATTGTCAATTTCCTTCATCAGTGCTTTATAGTTTTCAGAGTATAGGTCTTTCACCTCCTTGGTTAAGTTTATTCTTAGGTATTTTTTTGGATGCAATTTTAAATGGGATTGTTTTTAAACTTTCTGATATTTCATTATTAGTGTGTAGAAACACAACAGATTTCTGTATATTAATCTTATATCCTGCAGCTTTGCCAAATTCTTTTATCAGTTCTAATAGTTTTTTGGTGGAGACTTTTAAGGTTCTCTATATAGAGTATCATGACATCTGCAAATAGTGACTTTTTTACCTCTTCCCTTCCAATTTGGATACCTTTTATTTCTCTTTCTTGTCTGATTGCTGTGGCTAGGACTTCCAATACTATATTAAATAAAAGCAGCAAGGGTTGGTATCCTCATCTTCCTAAATTTACCAGGAAGGCTTTCAGATTTTCACCACTGAGTATAATGTTGGCTGTGAGTTTGTCATAAATGGCCTTTATTATGTTGAGGTATGTTCCCTCTATAGCCACTTTGATGAGAGTTTTTTTTTTTTTATCATGAATGGATGTTGAATTTTGTCAAATGCTTTTTCAGTGTCTATTGAGATGATCATGTGGTTTTTGTTTTTCCTTCTGTTAATGTGTTGTATCACATTGATTCATGTGTGTGTGTTGAACCATCCTGTGACCCTGGGATAAATCCAACTTAATCATAGTGTATGATCCTTTTTATGTATTGTTGGATTCAGCTTGCTAATATTTTTTTGAGGATTTATGTTCATATAAATATATTCATTAAAAATGTTGGCCAAATGTAAAATAGATTGCTAGTGGGAAGCAGCCGCATAGCACAGGGAGATCAGCTCGGTGCTTTGTGACCACCTAGAGGGTTGGGATAGGGAGAGTGGGAGGGAGGGAGATGCAAGAGGGAAGAGATGTGGGGATATATGTTTATGTATAACTGATTCACTTGGTTATAAAGCAGAAACTAACACACCATTGTAAAGCAGTTATACTCCAATAAAGATGTTAAAAAAAAAAAAAAGGTTGGCCTGCAGTTTTCTCTTTTTTTGGTAGTATCTTGGTCTGCTTTTGGTATCAGGGTAATGGTGGCCTCATAGAATGAATTTGGAGTGTTCCTTCCTCTTTAGGTTTTTGGAATAATTTGAAAAGAACAGGTGTAAGTTCTTCATATGTTTGGTATTCCCCAGTGAGTTTGTCTGGTTCTGGACTTTTGTTTGCAGGATTTTTTTTTAAAATTACAGATTCTATATCATATTCAGCAATCGATCTATTCAAGTTTTCTGTTTCTTCTTGACTAAGTCTTGGTAGGCTATATGTTTCTGGAGATTTGTTCATTTCTTCTAGGTTGTCCAATTTGTTGGCATATAACTGTTCATAGTATTCTCTTATGGTTTTTTTGTATCTCTGTCCTATCAATTGTTATTTCTCCTCTTTCATTTCTTGTTTATTTATTTATTTGGCTCCTCTTTCATTTCTTCTTGGCGAGCCTAGCTAAAATTTGTCAATTTTCTTTATGTTTTCAGAAAACCACCTCTTGGTTTCATTGATCTTTTCTATTTTTTTGATCTCTATTTTATTTATTTCCTTTTTGATCCTTATTATTTCCTTCCTTCTGCTGACTTGGACTTTGTTCTTTTGCTAATTCTTTTGGGTGGTAGGTTGTTTACTTGCCATTTTTCTTGTTTCTTGAGGAGGGCCTGTATCTTTATGAACTTTCCTCTTAGAACTGCTTTTGCTGCATCCTATGGATTTTATAAAGTTGTGTTTTCATTTTCATTTGTCTTGAGGTATTTTCTGATTTCCTCCTTGATTTTATGATTGACCCATTGGTTTTTTAATAGAATCTGGTCATGTTTTTGAGACTCCATGTGTTTGTACTTTCCCCCTTTTTCTTTCTGTAGTTGACTTCTAGTTTTATACTTTGTGGTCGGGAAAAAAGTGCTTGATATAATTTCTATCCTCTTAACGTTGTTGAGGCTTGTTTTATGACCTAGTATGTGATCTATCCTGGAGAACATTTTATATGCACTTGAAAAGAAGGTGTATTCTGGTTTTTTAAGATGTAATGTCCTATAGATATTAATTAAGTCCAGCTGGTTTATTGTGTCATTAGAGACTTCTGTTGCCTTACTTGTTCTCTGTCTGGATGATCTGTTCATTGATGTCAGTGCAGTGTTAAAGTTCTCTACTATTATTGTGTTATTGTTGGTTTCTTCCTTTGTCTGTTAGTGTTTGCTTTATCTGTTTAGGTGCTCCTGTTTTGGGTGTATTTGTTAACAAGTATAATGCCCTCTTTTTGTATTGATCCCTTTATCATTATATAATGCCCTTCTTTGTCTTCTGTTAAAGGTTTTGTTTTAAAGTCTTCTTTTCCTGATATGAGAATTGTCATTTCCACTTGCATGACATATCTTTTTCTGTCCCCTCACTTTCAGTATGTGTGTGCCTTTTGCATTGAAGTGAGTCTCTTATAGGCAGCATGTTGAAGGGTCTTGTTCTTTTATCCAGTCAGCCAGCCTGTGTCTTTTGATTGGAGCATTTAGTCCATTGACATTTAAAGTAATTATTGATAGGTATGCACTTATTCCATTAAACATTAATCTTATATCCAGTAAACTTGCTGAACTCACATAATAGTTTTAATAATTTGTCCTTAAATCTTAGATTTTCTACTTACGTAGTCACTACTTCTGTTAATAATAGTTTTGATTCTTTTTTCAATCTTTACACCATTGATTGATTGACTGCACTTACAATTTTTTTTCTTTCTGAGTATAATCACTTAAAGGTTATAAATTTCCTCTAAACATAAGATTTAGCTACACATCACAGTTTGATAGGTAACTCACAATTTGACAGGTAATTGAGTTTTCCAAGTACACTTTATTCTTTCACATATTAATTATTTAGAAATGTGTTCTTAAACTTACAAATGATAATATTTACTTAAGATTTTTAATTTTTATTAAACTTTACTTTTGTATTGTGATCAGAGGGTTATGCCTCTGATACAAGTACTTCAAAATCTTTTGAGATATGATCTGTGTACTAAAATGTCATCAATGTGATGTGCTTTTGAAAACAATGCATATTTTCTAACTGTCATATAGAATATACTTAATCAAGTTTGATAATTATGTTGTTCAAAACTTCTATATTTAAATTAAAGCTTTTTTAAAAAAAATCTGCTTGATGCATCAATTACTGGGAGAGAAAAATAAAAATCTCTTATTCTGGTGGATTTGTAAATTTCTCCATATAATTCTGTGTTGAATCTGTAGATCAGTTTGGGGAGTATTGCCATCTTATAATATTAAGTCTTTTGATCTATAAGCATGGGATGTTTTTCCATTTATTTATATCTTTAGTTCTTTTCAACAGTATTTTGTAGTTTTGAGAGTATAAGTGTTTTTTGTTTTTAGTTGTGGTAAAAACACATTACATAAAATTTACCATCTCAACCATTGTTAAGTGTACACTTTTAGTGGAGTTAAGCATGTTCAAATTATTATGCCATAGATCTCTATACTTTTTTCATCTTGCAAGCTAAAGCTTGTACTCATTAAGCAACAGCTCTTCCATTCCCCTTTCCCCAGCCCCTGGCAACCACTATTCTACTTTCTGTTTCTATAAATTTGATTACTTTAGGTAGTTCATATAAGTGGAATCATATACTATTTGTCTTGATGTGACTAGCTTATTTCACTTAGCATAATGTCCTCTAGTTTCTTCCATGTTGTAGCCTGTGACAAGATTTCCTTCCTTTCTAAGGCTGAATAATATTTCATTGTATATATATACAATTTTACCTGTTCATGCCTTGATTAACAGATAAAATTGTTCCATATTTTACCTGTTCATCCTTTGATAGACATATGAGCTGTATCCACCTTTTGGCTGTTGTGAATAAAGATGCTATGACCATGGGTATGTGAATATCTCTTCCAAGATCCAGCTTTCAGTTCTTTTGGTTATATATCCAGAAGTGGTTTGTTGGACAATAGGGCAACATTGGTTATTTTCTTTCTTTCTTTTTTAATAGTAGCCAACTAATGGGTGTGAGATGATTTCTCAGTTGTGGTTTTGTTTTGCATTTCTAATAATTAGTGATATTGAGCACTTTTTAATATGTTTGCTGGCCATTTTATATATCATCTTTGAAGAAATGTCTATTCAAGTCTTTGTTCATATTTTAATTGGGTTATTTGTTTATTTGTTATTGAATTGTAGGAGTTCTTTATATATGCTGGATATTAACCCCTTATTGCATATGTGGTTTGGAAATACTTTGTCCCATTCATAGGTTACATAAGTTTAAAAGTTTGATGTGGTCTCATTTGTCTATTTTTACTTTTGTTGCCTGTGTTTTTGGTGTCATATTCAAGGACTAATTGCCAAATTCAGTGTCATGAAGCTTTTCTCCTATATTTTCTTTAAGTATTATAGTTTTAGGTCTTACGTTTAGGTTTTTAATCCATTTAGAGATAATTTTCATATATTGTGAAAGATAAGGGTCAAACTTTATTCTTTTGCATGTGGATATCCAGTTTTCCCATCACCACTTATTTAAGAGACTGTCTTTTTCCCGTTGTATATCCTTGACACCTTTATTGAAGATGAGTTGACTGTATGTGTGTGGGTTTATTTCTGGGCTATTTTGTTCGGTTTTGTCTTCATGCCAGCACCACACTGTTTTAATTACTGTAGCTTTGTAATATATTTAAATTCAGGAAATGTGATAGCTCCAGCTTTGTTCTTCTTCCTCAAGATTGTTCTGGCTATTCTATGTCCTTTGTAGTTCCATACGAATTTTAGGGTATTTTTTCTAAGTCTGAAAAAATGCCATTGGGATTTTGATAAGGATTGCTCAGAATTGGTAGATCACATTGAGTAGTAGGGACATCTTAATCGTATTAATTCTTCCAATCTGTGAACACTATGAATGGATGAATCTATGAATGGATGTCCTTCCATTAATTCGTGTCTTCTTTAATTTCATTCATAAATGTTTTGAAGTTTCCAGTATACAAGTCTTTCACCTCATTAGTTGAGTTTACTCCTAAGCACTTTATTCTTTTTAATGCTATTGCAAATGGGATTTTATTTTTAGGGTAGTTCACTGTTAGTGTATAGAGATACAACTGAGTTTTTAATATTTATTTTGTATCCTACAACTTTTCTTTTTTTTTAATCTCCTCATATTCCTTGTTTATTGAACAGAACCATTCCATTTGTCATTGTTTTATATAATATGCATTTTTTGAACATCTTTATTTATTTTTTATACAGCAGGTACTTATTAGTTATCTGTTTTATACCTATTAGTATATATATGTCAATCCCAATCTCCCAATTCGTCCCACCACCACCACCCCTCCTCACTTCCCCCCTTGGTGTCCATACGTTTGTTCTCTACATCTGTGTCTCTATTTCTGCCTTGCAAACTGGTTCATCTGTACCATTTTTCTAGATTCCACATATATGCATTAATATACGATATTTGTTTTTCCCTTTCTGACTTACTTCACTCTGTATGACAGTCTCTAGGTCCATCCACGTCTCTACAACTGACCCAGATTTGTTCCTTTCTATGGCTGAGTAATATTCCATTGTATATATGTACCACAACTTCTTTATCCATTCGTCTGTCGTTGGGCACATAGGTTGCTTCCATGACCAGGTTATGGTCAATAGTGATGCAGTGAACATTGGGGTGCATGTGTCTTTTTTTTTTTTAAATAAATTTATTTATTTATTTTTGGCTGTGTTGGGTCTTTGTTGCTGCTTGCGGGCTTTCTCTAGTTGCAGGGAGAGGGGGCTACTCTTCATTGTGGTGTGCAGGCTTCTCATTTCAGTGGCTTCTCTTGTTGCAGAGCACGGGCTCTAGGCATGCGGGCTTCAGTAGTTGTGGCACACGGGCTCAGTAGTTGTGGCTCATGAGCTCTAGAGTGCAGGCTCAGCAGTTGTGGCGCACGGGCTTAGTAGCTCTGCAGCATGTGGGATCTTCCCAGACCAGGGCTCAAACCCGTGTCCCCTGCATCGGCAGGCGGACTCTCAACCACTGCGCCACCAGGGAAGCCCTATTTTTTGTTTTTTAAGGAACCACCATACTGTTCTCAATAGTGGCTGTATCAATATACATTCCCACCAACAGTGCAAGAGGGTTCCCTTTTCTCCACACCCTCTCCAGCATTTGTTGTTTGTAGATTTAGTGATGTTGCTCATTCTAACCGGTGTGAAGTGATACCTCATTGTAGTTTTGATTTGCATTTCTCTAATAATTCGTGATGTTGAGCAGCTTTTCATGTGCCTCTTGGCCATCTGTAGGTCTTCTTTGGAGAGATGTCTATTTAGGTCTTCTGCCCATTTTTAGATTGGGTTCTTTGTTTTTTTAATATTGAGCTTCATGAGCTGTTTGTATTTTTTGGAGATTAATCCATTGTCCATTAATTCGTTTGAAAATATTTCCCCTCATTCTGAGGTTTGACTTTTTGTCTTATTTATAGTTTCCTTTGCTGTGCAAAAGGTTTTAAGTTTCATTAGGTCCCATTTGTCTATTTTTGTTTTTATTTCCATTACTCTAGGAGGTGGGTCAAAAAAGATCTTGCTGTGATTTATGTCAAAGAGTGTTCTTCCTATGTTTTCCTATAAGAGTTTTATAGTGTCTGGTCTTACATCTAGGTCTTTAATCCATTTTGAGTTTATTTTTGTGTATGGTGTTAGGGAGTGTTCTAATTTCATTCTTTTACATGAAGCTGTCCAGTTTTCCCAGCACCACTTATTGAAGAGACTCTCTTTTCTCCAGTGAATATCCTTGCCTCCTTTGTCATAGATTAGTTGACCATAGGTACATGGCTTTATCTCTGGGCTTTCTATCCTGTTCTGTTGATCTGTATATCTGTTTTTGTACCAGAACCATTCTGTCTTGATTACTGTAGCTTTGTATAGTCTGAAGTCACGGAGTCTGATTCCTCCATCTCCGTTTTTCCCCCTCAAGACTGCTTTGGCTATTCGGGGTCTTCTGTGTCTCCATACAAATTTTAAGATTTTTTGTTCTAGTTCTGTAAAAAAATGCCACTGGTAATTTTATAGGGATTGCATGGAATCTGTAGATTGCTTTGGGTACTATAGTCATTTTCACAATTTTTCCAATCCAAGAATATAGTATATCTCATCATCTGTGTCATCTTTGATTTCTTTCATCAGTGTCTTATAGTTTTCTGAGTACAGGCCTTTTACCACCTTAGGTAGGTTTATTCCTAGGTATTTTATACTTTTTGTTGCAGTGGTGAATGGGATTGTTTCCTTAAGTTCTCTTTCTGATCTTTCATTGTTAGTGTATAGGAATGCAAGAGATTTCTGTGCATTAATCTTGTATTTTGTAACTTTACCACATTCATTGATTAGCTCTAATAGTTTTCTGGTGGCACCTTTAGAATTATCTATATATAGTATCATGTCATCTGCAAACAGTGACAGCTTTACTTCTTCTTTTCCAATTTGTATTCCTTTTATTTCTTTTACTTCTCTGATTGCCATGGCTAGGACTTGCAAACTATGTTGAATAATAGTGGCAAGAGTGGACGTCCTTATCTTGTTCCTGATGTTAGAGGAAATGCTTTCAGTTTTTCACCATTGAGAATGATGTTTGCTGTGGGTTTCTCGTATATGGCCTTTATTATGTTGAGGTAGGATCCCTGTATGCCCACTCTCTGGAGAGTTTTTATCCTAAATGGGTGTTGAATTATGTCAAAAGCTTTTTTTTTTAACATCTTCATTGGAGTATAATTGCTTTACAATGGTGTGTTAGTTTCTGCTTTATAATGAAGTGAATCAGTTATACATATATATATGTTCCCATATCTCTTCCCTCTTGCAGCTTCCTCCCTCCTAACCTCCCTATCCCACCCCGCTAGGTGGTCACAAAGCACCGAGCTGATCTCCCTGTGCTATGGGGCTGCTTCCCATTAGCTATTTAGTTTACATTAGGTATTGTATATATGTCCATGCCACTCTCTCACTTTGTCACAGCTTACCTTTACCCCTCCCCATATCCTCAAGTCCATGCTCCAGTAGTTCTGTGTCTTTATTCCCATCTTACCCCTAGGTTCTTCATGACCTTTTTTTTTTTTCTTAGATTCCATATATATATGTTAGCATATGGTATTTCTTTTCCTCTTTTTGACTTACTTCACTCTGCATGACAGACTCTAGGTCCATCCACCTCACTTCAAATAACTCAATTTCGTTTCTTTTTATGGCTGAGTAATATTCCATGGTATATATGTGCCACATCTTCTTTATCCATTCATTTGTCGATGGACACTTAGGTTGTTTCCATGTACTGGCTATTGTAAATAGGGCTGCAATGAACATTTTGGTACATGACTCTTTTTGAATTATGGTTTTCTCAGGGTATTTTCCCAGAAGTGGGGCTGCTGGGTCATATGGTAGTTCTATTTGTAGTATTTTAAGGCGCCTCCATACTGTTCTCCATAGTGGCTGTATCAATTTACATTCCCACCAACAGTGCAAGAGTGTTCCTTTTTCTCCACACCCTCTCCAGTATTTATTGTTTCTGGATATTTTGATGATGGCCATTCTGACTGGTGTGAGATGATATCTCACTGTAGTTTTGATTTGCATTCTCTAATGATTAATGATGTTGAACATCCTTTCATGTGTTTGTTGGCAATCTGTATATCTTCTTTGGAGAAATGTCTATTTATGTCTTCTACCCATTTTTGGATTGGGTTGTTAGTTTTTTGTTATTGAGCTGCATGAGCTGCTTGTAAATCTTGGAGATGAATCCTTTGTCAGTTGCTTCATTTGCAAATATTTTCTCCCATTCTGAGGGTTGTCTTTTGGTCTTGTTTATGGTTTCCTTTGCTGTGCAAAACCTCTTTAGTTACATTAGGTCCCATTTGTTTATTTTTGTTTTTATTTCCATTTCTCTAAGAAGTGGGTCAAAAAGGATCTTGCTGTGATGTATGTCATAGAGTGTGCTGCCTATGTTTTCCTCTAAGAGTTTGATGGTGTCTGGCCTTACATTTAGGTCTTTAATCCATTTTGAGTTTATTTTTGTGTATGGAGTGTTCTAATTTCATACTTTTACATGTACCTGTCCAGTTTTCCAAGCACCACTTATTGAAGAGGCTGTCTTTTCTCCACTGTATATTCTTGCCTCCTTTATCAAAAATAAGGTGACCATATGTGCGTGGGTTTATCTCTGGGCTTTCTATCCTGTTCCATTGATCTATATTTCTGTTTTTGTGCCAGTACCATACTGTCTTGATTACTGTAGCTTTGTAATATAGTCTGAAGCCAAGGAGCCTGATTCATCCAGCTCCATTTTTTGTTCTCAAGATTTCTTTGGTTTTTCGGGGTCTTTTGTGTTTCCATACAAATTGTGTAATTTTTTGTTCCAGTTCTGTGAAAAATACCAGTGGTACTTTGATAGGGATTGCATTGAATCTGTAGATTGCTTTGGGCAGTAGAGTCATTTTCACAATGTTGATTCTTCCAATCCAAGAACAGGGTATATGTCTCCATCTATTTGTGTCATCTTTTATTTCTTTCATCAGTGTCTTATAATTTTCTGCATACAGGTTTTTTGTCTCCTTAGGTAGGTTTATTCTTAGGTATTTTATTCTTTTTGTTGCAGTGGTAAATGGGAGTGTTTTCTTAATTTCACTTTCAGATTTTTCATTGTTAAGTGTATAAGAATGCCAGAGATTTCTGTGCATTATTTTTGTATCCTGCTACTTTACCAAAATCATTGATTAGCCCTAGGAGTTTTCTGGTAGCATCTTTAGGATTCTCTATGTATAGTATCATGTCATCTGCAAACAGTGACAGCTTTACTTCTTCTTTTCTGATTTGGATTCCTTTTATTTCTTTTTCTTCTCTGATTGCTGTGGCTGAAACTTCCAAAACTATGTTGAATGAGTATGGTGAGAGTGGGCAGCCTTGTCTTGTTCCTGATCTTAGTGGAAATGGTTTCAGTTTTTCACCATTGAGGACGATGTTGGCTGTGGGTTTGTAATATATGGCCTTTATTATGTTGAGGAAAATTCCCTCTATTCCTACTTTCTGCAGGGTTTTTTTTTTTATCATAAATAGGTGTTGAATTTTGTCGAAAGCTTTCTCTGCATCTATTGAGATGATCATATGGTTTTTCTCCTTCAATTTGTTAATATGGTGTTATCACATTGATTTGCATATATTGAAGAATCGTTGCATTCCTGGCATAAACCCCACTTGATCATGGTGTATGATCCTTTTAATCTGCTGTTGTATTCTGTTTGCAAGTGTTTTGTTGAGGATTTTTGCATCTATGTTCATCAGTGATATTGGCCTGTAGTTTTCTTTCTTTGTGACATCTTTGTCTGGTTTTGGTGTCAGGGTGATGGTGGCCTCGTAGAATGAGTTTGGGAGTGTTCCTCCTTCTGCTGTATTCTGGAAGAGTTTGAGAAGCATAGATGTTAGCTCTTCTCTAAATGTTTGATAGAATTCGCCTGTGAAGCCATCTGGTCCTGGGCTTTTGTTTGCTGGAAGATTTTTTTTTTTTGCGGTACGCGGGCCTCTCACTGTTGTGGCCTCTCCCGTTGCGGAACACAGGCTCTGGACGCACAAGCTCAGCGGCCATGGCTCACAGGCCCAGCTGCTCCGTGGCATGTGGGATCCTCCCGGACCGGGGCACGAACCCGTGTCCCCTGCATCGGCAGGCGGATTCTCATCCACTGTGCCCCGAGGGAAGCCCCTGTTGGAAAATTTTTAATCACAGTTTCAATTTCAGTGCTTGTGATTGGTCTGTTCATGTTTTCCATTTATTCCTGGTTCAGTCTCTGCAGGTTGTGCATTTCTAAGAATTTGTTCATTTCTTCCAGGTTGTACATTTTATTAGCATAGAGTTGCTTGTAGTAATCTCTCATGATCCTTTGTATTTCTGCAGTGTCAGGTGTTACTTCTCCTTTTTCATTTCTAATTCTATTGATTTGAGTCCTCTCCCACTTTTTCTTGATGAGTCTGGCTAATGGTTTATCAATTTTGTTTATCTTCTCAAAGAACCAGCTTTTAGTTTTATTGATCTTTGCTATAGTTTCCTTCATTTCTTTTTCATTTATTTCTGATCTGATCTTTATGGTGTCTTTCCTTCTCCTAACTTTGGGGATTTTTTTTCCTTCTTTCTCTAATTGCTTTCAGTGCAAGGTTAGGTTGTTTATTTGAGATGTTTCCTGTTTCTTAAGGTAGGATTGTACTGCTATAAACTTACCTCTTGGAACTGCTTTTGCTGCATCCCATAGCTTTTGGGTCGTCGTGTCTCCATTGTTATTTGCTTCTAGGTATTTTTTTATTTCTTCTTTGATTTCTTCAGTGATCACTTCGTTATTAAGTAGTGTATTGTTTAGCCTCCATGTGTTTGTATTTTTTACAGATCTTTTCCTGTAATTGATATGTAGTCTCATAGCATGGTCAGAAAAGATACTTGATACGATTTCAATTTTCTTAAATTTACCAAGGCTAGATTTGTGACCCAAGATATGATCTGTCCTGGAGAATGTTCTATGAGCACTTGAGAAAAATGTGTATTTTGTTGTTTTTGGATGGAATGTCCTATAAATATCAATGAAGTCCATCTTGTTTAATGTATCATTTAAAGCTTGAGTTTCCTTATTTATTTTCATTTTGGATGATCTGTCCATTATTGAAAGTGGGGTGTTAAAGTCCCCTACTATGATTGTGTTACTGTCCATTTCCCTTTTTATGGCTGTTAGTATTTGCCTTATGTATTGAGGTGCTCCTATGTTGGGTGCATAAATATTTACAAATGTTATATCTTCTTTTTGGATCGATCCATTGATCATTATGTATTATCCTTCTTTGTCTCTTTTAATAGTCTTTAGTTTAAAGTCTATTTTGTCTGATATGAGAATTGCTACTCCAGCTTTCTTCTGGTTTCCATTTGCATGGTATATCTTTTTTCCATCCCCTCACTTTCAGTCTGTATGTGTCCCTAGGTCTAACGTGGGCCTCTTGTAGACAGCATATATATGGGTCTTGTTTTTGTATCCATTCAGCCAGTCTATGTCTTTTGGTGGGAGCATTTAATCCATTTACTTTTAAGGTAATTATCGATATGTATGTTCCTATTCCCATTTTCTTAGTTGTTTTGGGTTTGTTATTGTAGGTTTTTTCCTTCTCTTGTGTTTCGTGCATAGAGAAGTTCCTTTAGCATTTGTTGTAAAGCTGGTTTGGTGGTGCTGAACTCTCTCAGCTTTTGCTTGTCTGTAAAGGTTTTAATTTCTCCATCAAATCTGAATGAGATCCTTGCTGGGTAGAGTAATCTTGTTTGTAGGTTTTTCCCCTTCATCACTTTAAATATGTCCTGCCACTCTCTTCTGGCTTGCAGAGTTTCTGCTGAAAGATCAGTTGTTAACCTTATGGGGATTCCCTTGTGTATTATTTGTTGTTTTACCCTTTCAGCTTTTAATATGTTTTCTGTGTACTTAATTTTTGATAGTTTAATTAATATGTGTCTTGGCATGTTTCTCCTTGGATTTATCCTGTATGGGACTCTCTGTGCTTCCTGGACTTGATTAACTATTTCCTTTCCCATATTAGGGAAGTTTTCAACTATAATCTCTTCAAATATTTTCTCAGTCCCTTTCTTCTTCTCTTCTTCTTCTGGTACCCCTATAATTCGAATGTTGGTGCGTTTAATGTTGTCCCAGATCTCTGAGACTGTCCTCAGTTCTTTTCATTCTCTTTTCTTTATTCTGCTCTGCAGTAGTTATTTCCACTATTTTGTCTTCCAGATCACTTATCCATTCTTCTGCCTCAGTTATTCTGCTATTGATTCCTTCTAGAGTATGTTTAATTTCATTTATTGTGTTGTTTATCATTGCTTGTTTCCTCTTTAGTTCTTCTAAGTCCTTGTTATATGTTTCTTGCATTTTCTCTATTCTATTTCCAAGATTTTGGATCATCTTTACTATGATTATTCTGAATTCTTTTTCAGGTAGACTGCTTATTTCCTCTTCATTTGTTAGGTCTGGTGGGTTTTTACCTTCATCTGCTGTGTGTTTCTGTCTTTTTATTTTGCTTATCTTACTTTGTTTGGGGTCTCCTTTTCACAGGCTGCAGGTTCATAGTTCCCGTTGTTTTTAGTGTCTGTCCCCAGTGGCTATGGTTGGTTCAGTGGGTTGTGTAGGTTTCCTGGTGGAGGGGACTAGTACCTGTGTTCTGGTGGATGAGGCTGGATCTTGTCTTTATGGTGGGCAGGTCCATGTCTGGTGGTGTGTTTTGGGGTGTCTGTGGACTTATGATTTTAGGCAGCCTCTCTGCCAATGGATGGGGCTGTGTTCCTATCTTGCTGGTTGTTTGGCATAGGGTGTCCAGCACTGTAGCTTGCTGGTCGTTGAGTGAACCTGGGTCTTGGTGTTGAGATGGAGATCTCTAGGAGAGTTTCGCCATTTGATATTACGTGGAGCTGGGAGGTCCCTTGTGGGCTAGTGTCCTGAAGTTGGCTCTCCCACCTCAGTGGTACAGCCCTGATGCGTGGCTGGAGCACCAAGAGCCTGTCCTCCACATGGCTCAGAGTAAAAGGGAGAAAACATAGAAAGAAAGGAAGGAAGAAAGGAAGAGAGGAAGAAATGAAGGAAGGAAGGAAGGAAGGGAGAAAATAAAGTAAAGTAAGATAAAATAAAGTTATTAAAATAAAAATTATTAAGGAAAAAAATTTAAAAAGTAAAAAGAAAATGGACGGACAGAACCCTAGGACAAATGGTGAATGCAAAGCCATACAGACAGTATCTCACACAGAAGCATACACATACACACTCACAAAAAGAAGAAAAGGGGAAAAAATAATCCATCTTGCTCCCAAAGTCCACCTCCTCAATTTGGGATGATTCCTTGTCTATTCAGGTATTCCACAGATGCAGGATCTTCTTCCACAGATCAAGTTGATTGTGGAGCTTTAATCCGCAGCTTCTGAGGCTGCTGGGAGAAATTTCCCTTTCTCTTCTTTGTTCTCACGGCTCCCAGGGTTCAGCTTTGGATTTGGCCCCGCCTTTGTGTGTAGGTCGCCTGAGGGCGTCTCTTCTTTGCTCAGACAGGACAGGGTTAAAGGAGCAGCTGATTTAGCGGCTCTGTCTCACTCAGGCCCAGTGGGAGGGAGGGGTTCGGATGCGGGGTGAGCCTGCTGCGGCAGAGGGTGGCGTGACGGTGTACCAGCCTGGGGCGCACTGTGCATTCTCCCGGGGAAGTTGTCCGTGGATCACGGGACCCTGGCAGTGGCAGGCTGCACAGGCTCCAGGGAGGACAGGTGTGGAAAGTAACCTGTGCTCGCACACAGGCTTCTTGGTGGCAGCAACAGCAGCCTTAGCGTCTCATGCCCGTCTCTGGGGTCTGTGCTGATAGCCGCGGCTTGCGCCCGTCTCTGGAGATCCTTTAAGCGGCACTCTTAATCCCCTCTCCTCGCGCACCAGGAAACAAGGAGGCAAGAAAAAGTCTCTTGTCTCTGTGGCAGCTCCAGACTTTTCCGGGACTCCCTCCCGGCTAGCTGTGGAGCACTAACCCCTTTAGGCTGTGTTCACGCCGCCAACCCCAGCTCTCTCCCTCCATCCGACGGAAGCCCGATCCTCAGCTCCCAGCCCCCGCCCGTCCCGGCGGGTGAGCAGGTAAGCCTCTCGGGCTGGTGAGTGCTGGTCGGCACCGATTCTCTGTGCGGGAATCTCTCCGCTTTGCCCTCCGCACCCCTGTTGCTGCGCTCTCCTCCGTGGCCCTGAAGCTTACCCCCTCTGCCACCCGCAGTCTCTGCCCGCGAAGGGACTTCTAGTGTGTGGAAACCTTTCCTCCTTCACAGCTCCCTCCCATTGGTGTGGGTCCCGTCCCTATTCTTTTGTCTCTGTTTTTTCTTTTTTCTTTTGCCCTACCCACGTACGTGGGGAGTTTCCTGCATTTTGGGAGGTCTGAGGTCTTCTGCCAGCATTCAGTGGGTGTTCTATAGTAGCAGTTCCATGTGTAGATGTATTTCTGATGTATCTATGGGGAGGAAGGTGATCTCCGCATCTTACTCTTCTGCCATCTTCTCAAATCCCCTGTCAAAAGCTTTTTCTGCAGTTGTTGAGATGGTCATATAGTTTTTATTCATCAGTTTGTTAATATGGTGTATCACATTGATTTATTTGTATATGTTGAAGAATCCTTTCATCCCTGGGATAAATCCCACTTGATCATGGTGTTTGATCCTTTTAATGTGTTGTTGGAGTCTGTCTGCTAGTATTTTGTTGAGGACTTTTGCATCTATATTCTTCAGTGATATTGGTCTGTAATTTTCTTTTTTTGTAGTATCCTTGACTGGTTTTGGTATCAGGGTGATGGTGGCCTCATAAAATGAGTTTGGGAGTGTTCCTTCCTCTGCAATTTTTTGGAAGAGTATGAGAAGGATGGGTGTTAGCTCGTCTCTAAATGATAGAATTCACCTGTGAAGTCATCTGGTCCTGGACTTTTGTTTGTTGGAAGATTTTTAATCACAGTTTCAATTTCAGCACTTGTGATTGGTCTGTTCATATTTTCTGTTTCTTTCTGGTTCAGTCTTGGAAGGTTATACCTTTCTAAGAATTTGTCCATTTCTTCCAGGTTGTCCATTTTATTGGCATAGAGTTGCCTGTAGTAGTCTCTTATGATGCTTTATATTTCTGTGGTGTCTGTTGTAACTTCTCCTTTTTCATTTCTAATTTTATGGATTTGAGTCCTCTCCCTCTTTTTCTTGTTGAGTCTGGCTATAGTTTTATCTATTTTGTTTATGTTCTTAAAGAACCAGCTTTTAGTTTTATTGATCTTTGCTATTGTTTTCTTTGTTTCTATTTCATTTACTTCTACTCTGATCTTTATGTTTTCTTTCCTTCTACTAACTTTGGGTTTTGTTTGTTCTTATTTCTGTAGTTCCTTTAGGTGTAAGGTTAGATTGTTTATTTGAGATTTTTCTTGTTTTTTTTGCTAGGATTGTATTGCTATAAACTTCCCTGTTAGAACTGTTTTTGCTGCATCCGGTAGGTTTTGGATCATTGTGTTTTCATTATCTTTTGTCTCCAGGTATTTTTTGATTTCCATTTTGATTTCTTCAGTGATGTCTTGGTTATATAGTAATGTATTTTTTAGCCTCCATGTGTTTTTGTTTTTTACGTTTTTCTCCCTGTAATTGATTTCTAATCTCATAGTGTTGTGGTCAGAAAAGATACTTGATATGATTTCAATTTTCTTAAATTTAGTGAGGCGTGATTTGTGACCCAGGATGTGATCTGTCCTAGAGAATTATTTGTGGGCACTTGAGAAGAAACTCTGATTTGCTGTTTTTGGATGGAATGTCCTATAAGTATCAATTAAATCTATCTGGTCTTCTGTGTCATTTAAAGCTTGTTTTTCCTTATTAATTTTCTGTTTGGATGATCTGTCCATTGGTGTAAGTGAGGTGTTAAAGTCCCCCACTCTTATTGTGTTACTGTCAATTTCCTCTTTTATAGCTGTTAGCAATTGCCTTATGTATTGAGGTGCTCCTGTGTTGGGTGCATATATATTTATAATTGTTATATCTTCTTGGATTGATCCCTTTATCATTATGTAGTGTCCTTCTTTGTCTCTTGTAACATTCTTTATTTTAAAGTCTACTTTATCTGATATGAGTACTGCTACTTCAGCTTTCTTTTGATTTCCATTTGCATGGAATCTCTTTTTCCATCCCCTCACTTTCAGTCTGTATGTGTCCCTAGGTCTGAAGTGGGTCTCTTGTAGACAGCATATATACGGGTCTTGTTTTTGTATCCATTCAGCCAGTCTGTGTCTTTCAGTTGGAGCATTTAATCCATTCACATTTAAGGTGATTATAGATATGTATGTTCCTATTACCATTTTTTTAATTATTTTGGGTTTTTTTTTTGTTGTTGTTGTTAAAAAAAAGACACATTTATTCAGCGTCACGATCAGACTATTACATTTAGTAATCAACAGCATGGGTGCAAAAAAAAAAAAATCTACATTAAAACCCTTTGTTGGAATGCTTTACACTTTCCACAGAACAGAAACTAAAATAACCTGTTATACAATTAGTCACAAATACAGTCCTCGAGTTTTTTTGCCCATACACATGAGTATTGTCTAAAACATGTCTTCTTTGTAGCAGCTAGGCCCTGCCACCACTGTGCTTGGCTGAGCTCACAAATCTGTTGTAACCTGTAGCTTCCCTGTCACTTCTCTGGCTCTCCTCTCCTGCTAAGCGTTGTTTCCTGGCAGTAATCAAAACCTTCTGCCACTGCCATAGCTACTGCTGCTGCTGGAACCACCATAGCCACCTTGGTTTCGGGGTTTGGCAAAGTATTGGCCTCCACCACCATAGGGGCCAGAACTTCTGCCTCCAAAGTTTCCTTCTTTCATGGGTCCAAAATTTGAAGACTGATTGTTGTAGCTGCCAAAATCGTTGTAGCTTCCACCACCTCCAAAATTGCTTCCATCATTACCAAATCCATTATAGCCGTCCCCACTGCCACCATATCCACCACCACCGCGGCTGCCACCAAAGCCACCTCGACCGCTGAAGTTTCCTCCACAACCAAAGTTGTCATTCCCACCAAAACCACCTCCACGACCACCACCAAAGTTTCCAGAACCACTTCGACCTCTTTGGCTGGATGAAGCACTAGCCATCTCTTGCTTAGATAGGGCTTTCCTTACTTCACAGTTGTGGCCGTTCTCAGTGTGGTATTTCTGAATGACAGTCTTGTCTACAGAGTCATGATCATCAAAGGTTACAAAAGCAAAGCCTCTCTTTTTGCCACTGCCTCGGTCAGTCATGATTTCAATCACTTCAATTTTCCCATACTGTTCAAAATAATCTCTTAGATGATGTTCTTCAGTATCTTCTTTAATGCCACCAACAAAAATCTTTTTCACAGTTAAGTGGGCACCAGGTCTTTGAGAATCTTCTCTTGAGACGGCCCTCTTTGGTTCCACAACTCTTCCATCCACCTTGTGTGGCCTTGCCTTCATGGCCGCATCCACCTCCTCCACAGTGGCATATGTGACAAACCCGAAGCCTCTGGAACGTTTGGTGTTTGGATCCCTCATTACCACAAAATCTGTGAGCGTTCCCCACTGCTCAAAATGGCTCCTCAGACTCTCATCGGTTGTTTCAAAGCTCAAACCTCCGATGAAGAGCTTCCGCAGCTGTTCGGGCTCTTTGGGTGACTCTGACTTAGACATAATGGCAGTGGAGGGTGGGGGGAGACGTCAACGATGCTTACTCGGCGGCGTCCACGAGCAGAAAACTGGGTTTGTTTTTGTAGGTCCTTTTCTTCTCTTGTTTCCCCCTTAGAGAATTTCCTGTAGCATTTATTGTAGAGCTGGTTTGGTGGTGTTGAATTCTCTTAGCTTTTGCTTGCCTGTAAAGCTTTTGATTTCCCTGTTGAATCGGAATGTGATCCTTGCTGGGTAGAATAATCTTGGTTGTAGTTTCTTCCCTTTCATCACTTTAAATATATAGTGACACTCCCTTCTGGCTTGTAGAGTTTCTGCTGAGAAATCAGCTGTTAACCTTATGGGAGTTCCCTTGTACATTATTTGTCATTTTTCCTTTGTTGCTTTTAATTTTTTTCTTTGTGTTTAATTTTTGTCAGTTTGATTACTATGTGTCTCAGCATGTTTCTCCTTGGGTTATCCTGTATGGGACTCTCTGCGCTTCCTGGACTTGGGTGGTTATTTTCTTTCCCATGTTAGGAAAGTTTTTGACTATAATCTCTTCTAATATTTTCTTGGGTCCTTTTCCTCTATCTTCTCCTTCTGGGTCCCCAATAATGCGAATATTGGTGCGTTTAATGTTGTCCCAGAGGTCTCTTAGGCTTCTTCATTTCTTTTCATTCTTTTTTCTTTATGCTGTTCCATGGTAGTGAATTCCACCATTCTGTCTTCCAGGTCACTTATCGGTTCTTCTGCCTCAGTTATTCTGCTATTGATTCCTTCTAGTGTATTTTTCATTTCAGTTATTGTATTGTTCATATCTGTTTGTTCTTTAATTCTTCTAGGTCTTTATTAAACATTTCTTGCACCTTCTTGATCTTCACCTCCATTCTTTTTCCGAGGTCCTGGATCATCTTCACTATCATTATTCTTAATTTTTTTTCTGGAAGGTTGCCTATCTTCACTTCATTTAATTGTTTTTCTGGGGTTTTATCTTGTTCCTTCATCTGGTACCTAGTCCTCTGCCTTTTCATTTTGTCTGTGTTTCTGTGAATGTGGTTTTCGTTCCACAGCCTGCAGGATTGTAGTTCTTCTTGCTTCTGCTGTCTACCCTCTGGTGGAATAGGCTGTCTAAGAGGCTTGTGTAAACTTCCTGATGGGAGGAACAGGTGGTGGGTAGAGCTGGCTGTTGCTGTGTTGGGCAGAGCTCAGAAAAACTTTAATCCGCTTGTCTGCTGATGGGTGGGGCTGGGTTCTCTCCCTGTTGGTTGTTTGGCCTGAGGCAACCCAGCACTGGAGCCTACCCTGCTCTTTGGTGATGCTAATGTCAGACTCTGGGAAGGGGGTCATGCCAAGGAGTACTTCCCAGAACGTCTGCTGCCAATTTCCTTGTCCCCATGTTGAGCCACAGCCACCCCTCGTCCCTGCAGGAGACCTTCCAACTCTAGCAGGTAGGTCTGGTTCAGTCTCCTGTGGGGTCACTGCTCCTTCCCTTGGGTCCTGATGTGCATACTACTTTGTGTGTGCTCTCCAAGAGTGGAGTCTCTGTTTTCCCCAGTCCTGTCAAAGTCCTGCAATCAAATCCCGCTTGCCTTCAAAGTCTGATTCTCTGGGAATTCCTCCTCCCATTGCCGGACCCCCAGGTTGGGAAGCCTGACGTGGGGCTCAGAACCTTCACTCCAGTGGGTGGACTTCTGTGGTATAAGTGTTCTCCAGTTTGTGAGTCACCAACTCAGCAATTATGGGATTTGATTTTATTGTGTTTTTGCCCCTCCTACCATTTCATTGCGGTTTCTCCTTTGTCCTTGGATGTGGGGTATCTTTTTTGGTGACTTCCAGTGGCTTCCTGTCGATGGCTGTTCAGCAGTTAGTTGTGATTCCGGTCCTCGCGCGAGAGGGAGTGAGCGCTCATCCTTCTACTCCACCATCTTGAACCAATCTCCAACTTTTCTGAATTAATTTATTCTAGGAGATTTTTTTTCTTTTTGGTCGTGTGTGTGTGTGTATTTTTTAGTCTAAGGTTTTCTACATATCACATTGTCTCATCTGCAAACAGAAATAATTTTACCTCTTGCTGTCCAGTTTGGATGCCCTCCCTTTCTCTCTCTCTCTCTCTCTCTCTCTCTCTCTGTGTGTGTGTGTGTAATTGCTGTGGCTAGGACTCATAGTACAATGTTGTATAGAGGTAAGAAGAATGGGTATCTTGCCTTGTTCCTGATCTTTTAGTTTCAGGGAAAGCTGTCTGGTTTTCACTGTTCAGTATGATGTTAATTGTGGGCTTTTTGTGTATGGTCTTTATTATGTTAAGGTATTTTCTGTCTATTCCTAATTTGTTGAGAATTTTATCATAAAATGTTATTGAATATTTTCAAAGCTTCTTCTGCATCTATTGAAATGATCATTTTGGGTAGTGTTTTGATTTGTAATTTAATATCTTCATTTGTTATAGGTCTATTCAGATTGTCTTTTTCTTTTTGAGTTCATTTTAGTAGTTTGTATGTTTCTAGTACTTTGCCTGTTTTAGCTAGGTTATCAAATTTGTTAGCATACAGTTGTTTTTAGTATTTGTTTTACAGTCCTTATTATTTCTGTAAGATCATTAGGAGTGTCCCTTCTTTCATTTCATTTCTAATTCTAGTAATTTGAGACTCACCTCTTTTGTCTTGATTAATGAAGCTAAAGTTTTGTCAATTTTTTTTAGAGAATCAGCTTTCTGTTTAAGTGATTTTCTTTATTATTTTTCTATCCTCTATTTCATTAATTTCCACTCTAAGCTGCTATTCTTTTCTTCTTGCTTTAGGTTTATTTCACTTTTCTTTTTCCAGTATCTTAAAATAGAAGTTTAGGTTATTGGTTTGAAATGTTATTTTTTTTGCAAAATAAGTATTTACAGCTATAAATGTCTTTGTGAGCACTGCTTTTGCTGCATCCCTTAAGTTTTGGTATGTGTCTTCATTTTTATTCATTTTGGAGTACTTTTAGAGTTCCTTTTTGATTTCTTCTTTGATGCATTGATTATTTAGGAGTATATTGTTTAATTCCCATACATTTCTGAATTTTCCAGTTTTTATTGCTATTGATTTCTAGTGTTGGAAAGCATATTTTAGTATCATGTCTATCCTTTTAATCTTTTAATTATTTCTATCCTGTCTTCTTCATTAAGACAATCTTTTTATTATTTCTGTCTTCTGCACTTTAAATTCATTGAGGTTTGTTTTATGGTCTATGGTCTGTCCTAGAGAATGTCCCATGTATACTTGGAAAGAATGTATATTCTGTTCCTGTTTTGTGGAGTGTTGTATGAATATTCTATAAATGGTTGGTTTATAGTGTTGTCCAAATCTTCTATTTCCTTGTTGATCTTCTAGCTCATTGTTCTATCTTTTATTGAAAGTGTAGTGTTGAAATCTTAAACTATTATTGCTTTTTAAAAAATACTTATTTTTTAATTTTGGCTGCGTCAGGTCTTAGTTGTTGTTTGCAGATCTTTGTTGTGGCATGTGGGATCCTCCACTGTAGTGTGCGGGATCCTCATTGCAGCGCATGTGCTCTGTAGTTGCAGCACACGGGCTCTCTAGTTGTGGCCCGTGTGGTCAGTAGTTGTGGTGCACTGGTTTAGTTGCCCCGCAGCATTTGGGATCTTATTTCCCCCACCAGGGATCAAACCCACGTCCCCTGCATTGGGAGGTGGATTTTTAACCCCTGGACCACCAGGGAAGTCCCAAACTATTATTATTGACTTATCTCTTTCTCCCTTCATTTTCAGTTTTGCTTCATATGTTTTTATGTTCTATTAGGTGCACATTTGCTTATAATTGTTATGTCTTCCTCATGGATTGACTCTTTAATCATTATAAAATGTCACTCTACGTCTAGCAACATTTTTTTTTTTTTTTTGCGGTACGCGGGCCTCTCACTGTTGTGGCCTCTCCCGTTGCGGAGCACAGGCTCCAGACGCACAGGCTCAGCGGCCATGGCTCACAGGCCCAGCTGCTACGTGGCATGTGGGATCTTCCCGGACTGGGGCACAAACCCGTGTCCCCTGCATTGGCAGGCGGACTCTCAACTACTGCGCCACCAGGGAAGCCCTAGCAACAACTTATTTGATTTTATTTTTGCGGTACGTGGGCCTCTCACTGTTGTGGCCTCTCCTGTTGCAGAGCACAGGCTCCGGACGCGCAGGCCCAGCAGCCACGGCTCACGGGCCCAGCCGCTTCACGGCACGTGGGATCCTCCCAGACCGGGGCACGAACCCGTGTCCCCTGCATCGGCAGGCAGACTCTCAACCACTGCGCCACCAGGGAAGCCCTAGCAACATTTTTTTTATGTGTATTTTTTCTGACATTAGTATAGCCACTCCAGGTTTCTTGTGGTTACTGTTTGTATAATATATCTTTTTCCATTCCTTAACTTAGAATCTGTTTGTATTTTGAATCTAAAATGTCTCTTCTGTAGATAGCATATAGTTGGATCTTGTTTTTAATCCAGTCTGACAATGTCTGCCTTTGAATTGTTTAATGTAGTTACATTTAATGTGATTATTGATATAGGCATAATTGGTTTTATTGTGCTTCACTTTATTGCACTTTGCAGATATTGTGTTGTTTTACAAAGGAAGGTTTGTGGCATTGAGCAAATCTCTTGGTGCCATTTTTCCAACAGCATTTGCTCACTTCATGTCTCTGTGTCATATTTTGGTTATTTTTGCAATATTTCAAACTTTTTCATTATTATTATATTTCTTATGGTGAGCTATGGTGAGTAACCTTTGATGTTACTACAACTTGCTGAAGGCTCAGATGATGGTTAGCATTTTTTAGCAACAAAGTGTTTTTATTTTTATTTATTTATTAAGAAAACACACATATTCACTTTATTATTTATTTATGTATTTACTTATTTGGTTGTGTGGGGTCTTAGTTGCGGCAGGCAGGCTCCTTAGTTGCAGCTCGCCAGCTCCTTAGTTGCAACTCACCAGCTCCTTAGTTGCAACTCTGCAGCTCCTTAGTTGGTGGCATGTGAACTGTTAGTTGCAGCATGCATGTGGGATCTAGTTCCCTGATCAGGGATCGAACCTGGGCCCCTTGCATTGGGAGCATGGAGTCTTATCCACTGTGCCACCAGGGAAGTCCCTATTTAGTTTTTAAAAAGTTATTAGAGTATAGTTGACTTACAATATTGTGTGCAATAAATTATTTGACTTACAATATTGTGTGCAATAAATTATTTAAAATTAAGGTTGTACATTGTTTTTTCAGACATAATGCTATTGCATACTTAATAGAGTACATTATAGTGTAAATATAACTTTTATATACAATGGGAAACCACAAAATCCTTGTGACTTGCTGTGTTGTGATGTTTGTTTTATTATGGTGGTCTAGAACCAAACCTGCAATATCTTCTAGGTATGCCTGTACTTGGATTTATATTTGCCATTTTACTTTGTGTTTTCTATGTGTGTTATGTCTTTTTTGTTCCTCTGTTCCTCCTTTACTGCTTTCTTTTACATTGAATTAATATTATCTAATATAGCATTTTAATTTCAAAACCCATTGTTTTTGCACTGTATGTTTTTAAAGTAACTTTCTTAATGGTTGCTCTAGGGCTTATAATATACATCTTAACTTATCAGAATCCACTTCACATTTATATTAACTTAATTCCAGTGAGATTTAGAAAAATTACTCTTACATAGCTCTATTCCCTTTCCTATGTTTTCTGTTAATATTGCTATACATGTTACATCTATAAATGTTACAAACCCAATAATACATTGTTATAATTATTACTTTATATAATTTTGTCTTTTAGACTAGCTTAGCTGAGAGGAGAAAGAGCAAGTATATATTTATTATTTTTGTTATATTAACCTTTTTATTTATCATTTCTGGTTCTTTTCATTTATTCTTGCAGATTCAAGTTACCATCTGGAGTTATTTCCTTATTTAGCCCAATACAGCTTTGCTACTATGTACTTTGCGCTGTTATCAGCAAATATATTACAATTTTATATGTTATAGGCCCAAGAATATATTATATACATGATGTTTTATACAATTGCTTTTTAAATTGAGTAGAAGAAAGGAGTAAAATATGCATTTATGCTATTTTTATAATTTCATAATTACCTTTACTGGTGCTCTTTGCTTTTTCACAATAATTGAATTATGACTATTTGGGGTCACTTACTTTCAGTCTGATTAATTTCCTTTAAAATTTCTTGTAAGGAGGGTCTGCTGCTAGTAACAGGTTCTCTGTTTTTATTTATCTGGGAGTATCTTTAATTTGCTTTTATTTTTTAAAGATAGATTTGCTGAATACAGCATTCTTAGTTAATAGTTTCTTTGAACACTCTGAATATATTATTCCACTGCCTTCTGGCCTCCATTGTTTCTGCTGAGAAGTCAGATTTTAATCCTATTGGGATTCCCTTGCAGTGATAAGTCATTTTTTTTCTTCTGTAAAGATTTTCTCCTTATCTTTGGTTTTCACTATTTTTACTATGATGTTTCAGTTTGTGGATCTCTTTGTGTTTTCCTACCTGGAGTTTGTTGAGCTTCCTGGATGTGTAGATTATTGTTTTTCAACAGATTTGAGAAGTTGTCAGCCATTATTTCTTCAAATATTGCAGCACTTAATAGTGTCCCACACTTCTTTGAAGTTTTGTTCATTTTTTCTTCATTCTTTCTCTCTATTCTTCAGGTTGCATAATCTTTATTGCTCTTTTTTTAGATTTGCTTATTATTACTTCTGCTAATTCAAATCTACTATTGGCCCTTTTAGTGAATTTTTCACTTCAGTTATTGTAATTTTCAACTCTAGAATTGCCATTCTGTTCTTTATTATAATTCCTGTTTATTGATGATCTCTACTTGCTGCCACATTTCATAATGCCTTTTTTGCTCTTTAATCATGGTTTCCTTTAGTTCTTTGAACATATTTATAATGGCTGCTTTGAAGATTTTGTTAAATTTGATATCTAGTTGCTCTCACAGGCAGTTTCTGTTGCCTGATTTTTTTCCCCAGTGTATGGGTTATACTCTCCTGTTTCCTTGTATGACTAATTTTTGTTGGAAATTAGATATTTTAGATAATACATTGTAGTAACTTTGGGTACTGGTGCCTCCCTCTGGAGCTTGTTATTGTTATTTGCTAGCTTATTGGTCAAGTAACTGGCTGTACTATTTTAGTAGAGTCTATTTCTCTCTTGCACTGGTAAGTTCTGATATTGCTCCTCAGGGAGCATATTCTTGGGTTATGTCTACAGTCACCCTGGGTTAACAGTGGTTTTTTTTTGGGTTCTCTTTGGCTGACTCTGTCCCTTACCTTAGCCAGATGTTGAACTCTACTAATTGCTAGGTGATTGTTTAATTACTTTCAACAATGCCCTGGTGCGCAAATTGCTCACCAGCTGAACCAGTGAAATTCAGAATCCTTTGAAGGGATAGTTCTGGAAGTCTGTTGAGATTTTTTTCTGACTTCAGGCAGTCTCTGCCCAGCTATGTCCTTCCCAGATTCTCTCACACAAACTAGCCAGTTTACAGTTTAGCTTTTATGTCCAGTGATTCTACCAATACCCCAATTGCCCTTACCACAACCTCTACTAAAGTTGAGAGCACCGGTAGGCTTGAACTTCTCCACACTCTGTTGCAAATGAAGTCAGTTCCTTTTGGAAGAGAATAGCTCCCTGGTTTATGACCTGCTCTCCCTCAAGGCAAAATCTCTGAGTTATGGCTATGGAGGTGGAAGAGGGGACAATGGCAAGCTTCTCTGTCAGTGACACTCCCAATTTAGGAGCTGAGTGCTCAGTGGTGGTGGGGAGGGGACGATACCTTCAGATCTTTTTGTTTGACTCTTGCAGCACAGAATCACCGCTTTACAAACCAGGAGAATGATGACTGGGGCTCAATATTCTCATCAGCACCACACCCAGGATACAGCCTTCTTGGGGGCTGGGCAGAGGAAGAGAGAGCCACCTCTCACCTACACTTGCCCATAACTTAGCCTCAGTAACAGATAGGTGGGGGTAGGAAAAGAAATACTAACATACTGCCTGTCCTGGGATTGTATCCCTCAAACTGAGAGCTGGATCCCTGCGTTCTTGGCTGTATCCAGTCTGGAGTAAAGTTTCCCTCTTGCTGAGTTAGGAGGGAGGAGGGAGGAAGGAGGAAGCAGATCTCAGTTCAAATACCAGAGACTCTCAATATTCTTAAATTGTAGAAAATTTTCTTGAATGTGTGTTTCTATATTTGCTGTATATGTCCTTCAGCCATGTCCAGAGGTTTTAACTGGTTGTTTTAAAATAATTTTCACTAGTTTCACTGGTGAGTGAATCCACAGAGTTCCTCATGCTGTAAAGCTGGAGATCAGAGTCACACCACCCACTCTCTTTATTTCCTCTTTCTGGAAAATGCATTCTCTTTAATAAGATCTTTGTTAGAATTTCTGCTACACTTTATGTTTCATGCTGTCATATTTTCCATCTCTTTCTCCGTACATCCTGGGTTTCCCTTTTAGTTCATAATCCAGCTTATGAATTATCTCTCCAACTCTATATAACTCTCTTTTGAGTTTCTAATTTTATTGATTATATTTCAAATTTCCTTCAGTACTATTTAGTATTTTTTAAATTAAATCTGCCTTGTATGTTAGAGTCATTTTTTCTTGTTTTCTTTTCCTATGGCTTTGTTCTTAATCATTTATCCAATGTGTATTTTATAGTGTATATCTGACCCGTTCTTAAATTCTAAGGAATTTTGATTTCTTGTTTACTAAGCTTGTTTGGCATGAATGACTGTTAAATTTTATGAAATGCTCTGTCTGTGTAAACTAAGATGTTTTCAATCTTAAAATAAGGAGGCTGTCATCTGTCTTTTCATGTATTTAAATGGAGGTAACTTTGAATTAGAATATCATTTTTTTAGAAACTCATATTAAATTGATGGATAGAGGCATTAAAAGCTGAGGGTGCTAAATCCAAGACAGATGAGACATTATGTGGCCCTTGATGGAAGAGCACGCCACCTCCTCTGAAGTAGCTTTGAAAAAAAAACCTGTCTAGATTCAACTTAGCAATTTAGAGGAAGTACAGAGGATCGAGGATTATATTAAATTATGCTATGGGGATGCAGTTACAAAAATCTGGATTATATAAATCTCTCAAGGACAAACAACTGGGTTTCTTCAAATAAACTGTAAGGAGAAAGAGTGCATATGAAAGATTGGAAGAGGGGAGAAAGGAAGAGTGAAAGGACCAGCAAGAGAGGGAGAGTAAACACAGCAATTTAAAAGAAACATAAACTACATATCAACGGATTGCAATGTGTGGACTTTAACTGCCTCCTGATTCAAATAAACAATGTGTAAAAAAATGGTATTTATGAAACATTTGAACTTTTGAGTATTCTGTGAATAGTTGACATTAAGGAATTTTTATTCATTTTTATGTGTACTAGCAGTGTTGTGGCTGTCTTCAAAATACTTATCCTTTAGAAGTAACAGTGAAATATTCAGGGATGAAATTATATATGTGAAATGCTTCAAAAGAACATGGGAGGAGAATAGTGGGTAGGAGTATAGAAGAAACAAATTGGCTATGAGATGATAATTCTTGAAGATGGGTGATGGATAAAGTTAATTACTGTTTTTTGTATTTTTGCATATATTTGGAATTGACTTTCCTATTACTTACTACTTTGGCTTTGTAATCTTGATTATTACAGGGAGGGAATTTGTAAACTAAAGTGAGGCCAAAAAGAGTAGTTAACGAGTGCATCATCACTTTCTGATGTGTAGACTTTTTAATTTTGGATCATCTGTGAAACTGAGGGCATGGTTTGAAAACACTGACAATTTCCTGTTCATTTTCCCTTAAAAGAAAGCATTCAGATGCTTTTTTTTTTATTGTGAAGAAATGTGCTCTACAACAAAATACCTATGAAATCAAGCATATCTTTTTTTCAGTTATATGCTGAATTCTGAAATACTTATGTGTTTCAGTGTTTGTTCTTTTTCAAAAACCATTTTTTCAGGATCTTATTGATATGATTAGTTGTTCAATTTCCAAGTCTGTTCAGTTTAAACTACTGATTGAGGTAAAACCAATAACAATTAATTGGTTGCTCATTAAGTGTAAGGCATGTGCCAGGCTTTTGGGAGTGGCACCTAAATCACTCCACAATTTATAGAAACCTATAATGTCCTTGGGAAGACAAAGTACATGACAAGATGAACAACCCCTGAAAGATGTAAATAATTGTCAAGGCAACAGAACGTTATATAATTTTTTTGCCAACTCAAAATTCAATACCCAGAATTCCTAATTCCCTCCACCCTAGGTGTTTTTCAACTATATTATACCCTGATTAATCCCCACCTCTGCTAAGATAACAAGGGGGCATTAGTTGGGAAAATAGGAGAGAATGGGGAAAAGGGCTCTATTAATACTAATTGAGGCACCAAAATAAGATTTCTACATTCATTCATTCTCCTGGAAAGTGTAGACTTTTGGCTTCTGTCATGCCAGAACACCATGATCGTTATCATGAATGGAACAATTACAGGGAGTGGGTCTCCAGGCTCATATCTACCCACAGGCAGGTCCCGCTTTGCCTCTTAATTCGGCAAATTTGTTCTTAATTAGGACTATGTTGATAAAACATGTGAGAAGCTGAGAAGCTCTGATTTATTTATGATAACTGAACCCACTCGTCTTTCTTCTCTTTTCCAATCTGGTAGAGAAACAGAGAAGAGATTTTTAATGCTTGCAGTAAATCACACAGAGCAGATTTGGCAGCAGTTTTATAGTTTGGTTTGCTCTTTTCCCCTTTAGCCTGACGACTGAAGGATACCTTTTTGCAAAAGGGAGAAATAAGCTTTGTTCTTAATTGATTATTTAGGATCTAGCTCATCACTGATAAATGAAATGAACAAGGTTGGTATATAACAACATTTTGATGAATGATTGATTACTTTTATCTTCAGAGAGATGGACACATACCCTGTACTGATAGACTAGACAATGAATCAGATCTGACCAATTCCAGATAAATGAAGAAGTTTGTGAGACAAAAGATATTTTGATGAATGATTTACTACATATACATGTAGATGGAGTCATTCAGAAAGTAGTTTTTCTTTATGAAATATTGCTTTTAAAATCCAGTCAAAAGGTGGAAAGAAAGGAGGGTTTATTTTTTAAATTAATTTATTTGGCTGCGTCGGGTCTTAGTTGTGACTCTCGGGATCTACGATCTTCTACGGTCTTAGTTGTGACTCTCGGGATCTACGATCTTTTAGTTGCAGCATGCAAACTCTTAGTTGCAGCATGTGGGATCTAATTACCTGACCAGAGGTTGAACCCAGGCCCCCTGCATTGGGAGCGCAGAGTCTTAGCCACTGGACCACCAGGGAAGTCCCTGAAAGAAAGTAGGCTTTAACATCATAGTTAAAACAAGAAAAAAAAGTTTCATTGGATTATCCAGGAAAATGCAATTACCAGACACAAGATTCAAACCAGGCAATACATTTAATAATTTTGTGAACACCTAATATGTAGGTAATTTTCTTTTCCAGAATTCCTGCTCTTCCAGTGTTCGTTATCTAGTTGGGGGAGTAGAATTTGTACATAAGTAAAACCATTCTAATAAATGGTCTGTGAGTAATATGGACTTCAAGTAGTTTGGGAGTACAAAGGAGAGACTGTTTACTGTGGGCTGGTCTGCCTAGAGTTCCTAGGGAGAAGTGATTTGAACTAGAAATGAAAGGATGACTGAAATTTCAGTAGGCAGAAATGTCATGGGCTTATACATTTATTTAGCAATTATACATAGTAACTCTCATGTGTAAGTCACTACGCTAAATAGACATTGAATCAGACAATTATATTGGGTTGGCCACAAAGTTCGTTTGGGCTTTTCCTTAAGATGTTAAGGAAAAACCCGAATGAACTTTGTGGCCAATCCATAATAACAGTGTGACAACGTACTGTAATAGAACAGGGTGTTTGTAGAACACAGAGGAGAGACAGACAGCAAATGAGCCAAATGAAGAGGGGTGGTGATGGAGCAAAGAGGACCCTCTTCCAGGTGGAGAGACTGCAGTTGAAAAGGGCCAGAGGCAAGAGGGGGCGCAGACTGCTTGGAGCTGCAAGGCCAAGAACTGCTCTGTCCACTATGGTAGCCCTTTGTCACATGCAGCTGTTGAACACTTGAAATATAGCAAATGCGACTGAGACACTGAATTTTAGTTTTATTTAATTTTATTAACTTAAGCTTAAAAATTAACATCTGCTTCAGTATACTTGGAACAACTAACAACATGTGAACCTACTTTCTGAAAGTAAATTTTATTAAATTTAAATACAGATCGAATATTTCTGATGACAATTTAGAATCCAAATTGTGGTGTAAAGTTGGTATAAAATACACACCAGATTCCAAAGGTTTAGTATTTGTAAAAGAATGTGTAAAATTTCATAACTTCTTAATATTAATTATAT
Organism: Globicephala melas; assembly: GCF_963455315.2. Classification (NCBI taxonomy): domain Eukaryota; kingdom Metazoa; phylum Chordata; class Mammalia; order Artiodactyla; family Delphinidae; genus Globicephala; species Globicephala melas. The sequence goes on along the minus strand of NC_083319.1, from coordinate 70,847,800 downwards.
GTTGACATAATATTTTGGATATATTAGGTTAAGTAAATTAATTTCACCTGTTTCTTTTTACTTTTTGAAAAAAATTTTATTTCCTATTGGAGTATAGTTGATTAACAATGTTGTGTTAGTTTGTGTACAGCAAAGTGATTGTTATACATATACGGGTATCTATTCTTTTTCAAATTCTCCCATTTAGGTTATTACAGAGTATTGAGCAGGGTTTCCTGTACTATACAATAGGTCCTTGTTGGTTATCTATTTTAAATATAGCAGTGTGTACATGTCAATCCCAAACTCCCAGTCTGTCCCTCCCTCCACACCCTCCCTACCCCAGTAACCATAAGTTCTTTCACTAAGTCTGTGAGTCTGTTTCAGTTTTGTAATAAGTTCATTTGTGTCATTTTTATTTAGATTCTGCATATAAGCGATATCACATACTATTTGTCTTTCTCACTTAACATGATAGTCTCCAGGTGCATCCATGTTGCTGCAAATGGCCTTATTTCCTTCTTCCTAATGGCCGAGTAATAATACATTGTATATATGTACCACTTCTTCTTTATCCATTCATCTGTCAATGGACATTTAGGTTGCTTCCATGTCTTGGCTATTGTAAACAGTGCTGCAATGAACACTGGGGTGCATGTAACCTTTCAAACCGTATTTTTCTCTGGATATATGCCCAGGAGTGGGATTGCTGTATCATATGGTAGCTCTATTTTTAGTTTCTTAAGGAGCCTCCATACTGTTCTTCATAGTGGCTGTACCAATTACATTCCCACCAACAGTGTAGGAGGGGTTCCCTTTCTCCACACCCTCTCCAGCATTTGTTGTTTCTAGACTTTACTATGATGGCCATTCTGACTGGTGTGAAGTGACATCTCATTGTAGTTTTGATTTGCATTTCTCTAATAATTAGTGATGTTGAGCAGCATTTCATGTGCCTCTTGGCCATCTGTATGTCTTCTTTGGAGAAATGTCTATTTAGGTCTCCTGCCCATTTTTTGATGGCATGGTTTCTTTTTTTGATATTGGGCCCGATGAGCTGTTTGTAAATTTTGGAGATTAATCCCCTGTTGGTAGCAGTGTTTGTAAATATTTTCTCCCATTCTGTGTGTTGTCTTTTCATTTTGTTTATGGTTTCCTTTGCTGTGCAAAAGCTTTTGAGTTTAATTAGGTCCCATTTGTTTATTTTGGTTTTTATTTCTATTACTCCAGTAGATGGATCAAAACAAAGATATTGCTGTGATTTATGTCAAAGAGTGTTCTGCCTACGTTTTCCTCGAAGGGTTTTAGAGTATCGGGTCTAACACTTAGGTCTTTAATCCATTTTGAGTTTATTTTTGGGTATGGTGTTAAAGAGTGTTCTAATTTCATTTTTGTACATGAGGCTGTCCAGTTTTCCCAGTACCATTTATTGAAGAAACTGTCTTTTCTCCATTGTATAGACTTGCCTACTTTGTTGTACATTAATTGACCATAGGTGCGTGGGTTTATTTCTGGGCTTTCTGTCTGTTCCATTGATCTATATTTCTGTTTTTGTGGCAGGACCATACTGTTTTGATAACTGTAGCTTTGTAGTATAGTTTGCAGTCAGCGAGCCTGATTCCTCCAGCTCTGTTTTTCTTTCTCAAGATTACTTTGGCTCTTCGGGGTCTTGTGTGTCTCCATACGAATTAAAAAATTTTTGTTCTAGTTCTATGAAAAATGCCATTGGTAATTTGATAGGGATTGCATTGAATCTGTAGATTGCTTTGGGTAGTATAGTGATTTAGACAATATTGATTCTTCCAATCCAAGAACAAGGTATATTTTTCTATCTGTGTCATCTTTGATTTCTTTCATCTGAATTGTAATAGTTTTTGGAGTATAGGTCTTTTATCTCCTCAGGTAGGTTTATTCCTAGGTGTTTTATTCTTTTTGATGCAATGGTAAATGGGATTGCTTCTTTAATTTCCCTTTCTGATCTTTTGTTGTTAGTGTATAGAAATACAACAGATTTCTGTGTATTAATTTTGTATCCTGCAGCTTTACCAAATTCATTGATGAGCTCTGGTAGTTTTCTGGTAGCATCTTTAGGATTTTCTATGTATAGTATCATGTCATCTGCAAACAGTGACAGTTTTACGTCTGCTTTTCCAATGTGGATTCCCTTTATTGCTTTTTCTTCTCTGATTGCCGTGGCTAGGACTTCCAAAACTATGTTGAATACAAGTGGCAAGAGTGGACATCCTTGTCTTGTTCCTGATTTTAATCCTACTTGATCATGGTGTGTGATCCTTTTAATGTATTGTTGGATTCAGTTTTCTAGTATTTTGTTGAGGATTTTTGTGTCTGTGTTCATCAGTGATATTGGCCTGTAATTTTCTTTTTTTGTGTGATATCTTTGTTTGGTTTTGTTATCAGGGTGATGGTTCCCTCATAGAATGAGTTTGGGAGTGTTCCTTCCTCTGCAAATTTTTGGAAGAGTTTCAGAAAGATAGGTGTTAACTATTCTCTAAATGTTTGATAGAATTTGCCTGTGAAGCCATCTGGTCCTGGACTTCTGTTTATTGAGAATTTTAAAATCAGTTTCAATGTCAGTACTTGTGATTGGTCTGTTCATATTTTCTATTTATTCTTGGTTCAGTCTTAGGAGATTGTACCTAAGAATTTGTCCATTTCTTCTAGGTCCATTTTATTGGCACTTAGTTGCTTGTAGTAGTCTCTTATGATCCTTTGTATTCTGTGGTGACAGCTTTAACTTCTTTTTCAGTTCTAATTTTATTGATTTGAGCCCTCTCCCTCTTTTTCTTGATGAGTCTGGCTAAAGGTTTATCAATTTTGTTTATCTTTTCAAAGAACCAGCTTTTAGTTTCATTCATCTTTTGTATTGTTTTCTTTGCCTCTATTTCATTTATTTCTGCTCTGATTTTTATGATTTTGTTCCTTCTACTAACTTTGGGTTTTGTTTGTTCTTCTTTCTCTAGTTGATTTAGGTGTAAGGTTCGGTTATTTTAGGTTATTCTTGTTTCCTGAGGTAAGATTATATTGCTGTAAACTTTCCTCTTAGAATTGCTTTTGCTGCATCCCATAGGTTTTGGATCGTTGTGCTTTCATTTTCATTTGTCTCTAGATATTTTTTGATTTCCTCTTTGATTTCTTCAGTGATCCATTGATTGTTTAGTAGCATAATTTTTAGCCTCCACGTGTTTTGTTGTTTTTTAAAGTTTTTTTCTTGTAGTTGATTTCTAATCTCATTGTGGTTGGAAAAGATGCTTGGTATGATTTCAGTTTTCTTAAATTGACCAAGGCTCACTTTGTGGCCCAGCATGTGATCAATCCTGGAGAATATTCCATGTGCATTTGAGAAGAATGTGTATTCTGCTGCTTTTGGATGGAAAGCTCTATAAATATCAGTTAAGTCCATCTGGTCTAATATATAATTTAAGGCCTGTGTTTCCTTATTTTCTGTCTGGATATTTATCCACTGATAATAGTGGGGTGTTAAAAGTCCCCCACTATTATTGTGTTACTGTTGATTTCTCCTTTTATAGCTGTTAGTATTTGCCTTATGTATTGAGGTGCTCCTGTGTTGGGTACATATATATATATACAATTGTTGTATCTTCTTCTTAGATTAATCCCTTGATCATTATGTAGTGTCCTTCTTTGTCTCTTGTAACGGTCTCTTGTAACAGTATTTTAAAGTCTATTTGTCTGATATGAGTATTGCTACTCCAGCTTTCTTTTGACTTCCATTTGCATGGAATAACTTTTTCCATCCCCTAACTTTCAGTCTGTATGTGTCTCTAGATCTGAAGTGGGTCTCTTTTAGACAGAATATATATGGGTCTTGTTTTTGTATCCATTCAGCTGGTCTGTGTCATTTGGTTGGAGCATTTAATTCATTTACATTTAATGTAATTATCGATATGTGTGTTCTTACTGTCATTTTGTTAATTGTTTTGGATTTGTTTTTATAGGTCTTTTTTCTTCCCATCCTCTTTTGTTCTCTTCTCTTGTGATTTGACTATCTTTAGTGTTGTGTTTGGATTCCTTTTTCTTTTTTTGTGTGTGTATCTACTGTAGATTTTCAGTTTGCAGTTACCATGAGGTTTTGATACAGCAGTCTGTATATGAACAAGATTGTCTTAAGTTGCTGGTGTTTTAATTTCAAATGCATTTCCAGTTTATTGCATTTGTCCTCCCCTCACAATTGCTGATTTTGATATCATATTTGTCTGCAGATGATTTCCTATCTCTACTGTAAGTTTGCCATTACTGGTGAGCTTTTCCATTCATAATTTTGTTTCTAGCTTTGGCCTTTTCTTTTCTGCCTAGAGAATTCCCTTTAGCATTTGTTGCAAAGCTGGTCTGGTGTGCTGAATTCTCTTAGGTTTTGCTTGTCTGTAAAGCTTTTGATTTTCCTGTCGAATCTGAATGATAGCCTTGCTGGGTATTCTTGGTTGTAGTTTCTTCACTTTCTTCACTTTAAATATATTGTGCCTTTCTGGCCTGCAGTTTCTGCTGAGAAATCAGCCGATAACCTTACGGGAGTTCCCCTGTATGTTATTTGTTGATTTTAATATTTTTTTCGTCTTTAATCTTGGTCAATTTGATTGTCACATGTTTCGGTATGTTCCTTCCTGGATTTATCCTGCCTGGGACTCTCTGCACTTCCTAAACTGGATGAGTGTTTCCTTTCCTGTGTTGGGGAAGTTTTCAGCTACTGTTTCTTCAAATATTTTCTCAGGCCCTTTCTCTCTTTGTTCTCCTTCTGGGACACCTATAATGCAAATGTTGGTGCATTTACTGTTGTCCCAGAGGTCTCTTAGACTGTTTTCATTTCTTTTCTTTCTTTTTCCTTTACTTTGTTCCGCAGCAGAATAAAGACACCACTCTCTTCCAGATCACTTATCCGTTCTTCTGTCTCAGTTATTCTATTCATTCCTTCTAGTGTAGTTTTCATTTCAGTTATTGTATTATTCATCTCTATTTGTTTCTTCTTTAGTTCTTCTAGGTCTTTGTTAAACATTTCTTGTATCTTCTCCATCTGTGCCTCCATTCTATTTCTGAGATCCTGGATCATCTTTACTATCGTTACTCGGAATTCTTTTTCAGGTAGATTGCCTATCTCCATTTCACTTAGTTGTCCTTTTGGGGTTTTACCTTGTTCCTTTATCTGGGACATATTCCTCTGCCATCTCATTTTATCTAACTTTCTGTGATTGCAGATTGTGTTCCACAGGCTGCAGGGTTGTAGTTCTTTCTTTTAATGGCTATCCCCTGGTGGATGAGGCTGTCTGAGAGGCTTGTTGTGCAGGCTTCCTAATGGGAGGGACAGGTTCCTGCTCACTGGTGAGTGGAGCAGGGTCTTGTCCCTCTGGTGGGCAGGGCTGTGTCAGGGAGTGCGTTTAGCAGGAAGCTGTGTGCTCAGGAACACTTTAAGCAGCCTGTCTGCTGATGGGTTGGGCTGTATTCCCATCCTGTTGGTATTTTGGCCTGAGGCATCCCAGCACTGGAGCCTACAGGCTGTTGGGTGGGGCCCAGTCTTGGTGAGAAAATGGTGGCCTCCAAGAGGGCTCACGCCAATGAGTACTCCCCAGAACTACTGCCGCCAGTGTCCTTGTCCCTGCAGCGAGCCACAGCTACCCTCCACCTCCACAGGAGACCCTCTAATACTAGCAGGTAAGTCTGGCCCAGTCTCTGATGAGGTTACCACTTTTTTCCCTTGGTCCTGGTGTGCACGTGACCATGCGTGCACCCTATAAGAGTGGAGTTTCTGTTTCCCCCGGTCCTGTGGAATCCTGTGATTATACCTCACTGGCCTTCAAAGCTAGATTCTCTGGGGGCTCCTCCTCCCATTGCTAGAGCCCCAGGCTGGGGAGGCTGATGTGGGGGCTCAGAACTTTCAGTCCTGTGGAAGAACTTCTGTGGTATAATTATTTTCCAGTTTGTGGGTCATGCACCCAGTGTGTAGGGATTTGATTTTATCGCAGTTGCACCCTGTCTACCATCTTGTTGTGACTTCTTCTTTGTCTTTGGATGTAGAGTATTTTTTTGGGTAGGTTCCAGCATTTTTTTGGTCAGTGGTTGTTCAGCAGTTAGTTGTGATTTTGGTGTTTCCATAAGAAGAGGTGAGCTCACTTCCTTGTACTCCACCTTCTTGTCTCCTCTCAAAAGGGATTTTTCTTTCCAGTGAGGAATGGTTTTCAGAATCGTTGGGCTGGAGGCAGTGAACTAGCTGCTGGGGCTGAGGGCTGGCTGTCCACACTTACAGTGCCAGGGTCTGTCTCTTCTGCTATGCTGTGGGGTGGCGGTGGCAAAGGAAGGCAGGAGGCAGCAGCTGCTGCTGAACAGCTCCTCAGTTATCTCTTTTTACTTTTTAAATGTGACTCCTAGAAGATTTGCAATTATATATTGGTGCACATTATATTTCTATAGGATAGCTCTGATCTAGACTGCCATGAGATATGGGAAGTGAGAGAAGAGGCTGGAGTAAGCCATAACATGTTAGAACATGCAGCGCTTGTGATAAGAAAGGGGAAACCGTACATTCAAAAGTATTGGCTGAAAGGCTACTAAGTGCCAGACACTGTTCCGGCCATTTGGGATGTGTATCAGTGAATGACAAAATTCCTGCAGAGTTTACATTTTAGAGAAAGCAGGAGGGTCAGCGAAGAAGCAAACACAAATAACATACTAGAGTATGTTGGGAATGTTAAGAGCTATGGGGAAAAAAAAAGTTGAGCCAGGTAATTGTTCTCAGGAGTGCTGGGCGTGTAGAGTGAGGATTCTTGCTTTCCGTTAAAGTAGGATGGTTGGGGTTGACCCACTGAGGCATATTTTGAACAGTGATTTGAAGAAGGTGCTAGTGTGAGCCACGTGGTTATCTGGGGCAAGAGTTTTCCAGGAAGAAGGGACACCAAGCAAGTACTCAAGGAGAAGGCCTGGTGTGTTGTAGGAAAAGCAAGGTTGGTGGTATGGAGCAGAGTGAGTTAGAGGGTGTTAGTAAGAGAGGAAGTCAGAGAGAGAAAGGACAGGTGCTGCTCCCATGGAAAAGGGTAGAAGCTGGAAGACCAGTTAGAAGGTTATTTCAGTATTCAGGTGAGAAATGAGAGCAGCTCAGAGCAGGGTAGAAGCAGTAGATATCGTGAGAAATAGTCAGTTTCTGGATATGTTTTGATGGTAGAGTGAATAAGGTTTTCCTGGTGTGAATGTGGGTTTTGAAGAGGCCAGGATGACTCCATGTTTTTGGTCTGAGGAACTGGATGAATGAAACTGCCAACAACTGTGCTGGGAGAGCAGATTTGGGGGGAAGATGAGAAATGGTCACCAAGGAATGAGTGAAGATACAAAATCCAAAGATTGAGATCAGGGAGAAGAGGAGGAACCAGCAAAGAAGACTGAATAGCAGCTGTTGAGGTAGAAGAAAAGCCGAGTGTGGTGTCTTTGGAAGCTACATGAAGAAAGTTTATTAAAGAGCAGGAAGGGATAAAATGTATCAAATGCTGCTGACAGGAGAAGGGTGAAGTCTGAGAATTGACCAATAGCTTTAATACAAGTGACCTTGAGTATAATTTTTGTGGTATTGGAAGTGAGATGCTGGCAAAATTTGATTTGGAGTGGGCTGAAGAAACAATGAAGATGGGACTTCCCTGATGGCAAAGTGGTTAAGACCTGCCAATGCAGGGCACATGGGTTCGATCCCTGGTCTGGGAAGATCCCACATGCTGCAGATCAACTAAGCCTGTTCACCTAGAGCCCATGCTCTGGAACAAGAGAAGCCCGTGCGCCACAACGAAGACTAGCTCCCGCTCGCCACAGCTAGAGAAAGCCTGTGTGCGGCAACGAAGACATAATGCAGCCAAAAATACATAATAAATAAATTTATTTTTTTAAAAAAGAATGAAGATGAATTGGAGGCAGTGAAAATAGATAGCTCTTCAAGAGGTTACATTTCAATGAAAGTCAAAGCATTAAGACAAAGAGTAGAGAGAACTGTGGTCAAGAAGTATTTTTTTAATAGCAGAAATAACAGCAAATTTGTGCATTGAGATGCAGTGATCCAGTAATGAGGGGCAGTTTGATTATGGAGAAAGGGGCAAGTGCCAGAGTGATGTTACAAGATCTAGTAAGTGGATGAGAGGGAAAAACATCTATGATAGCAGTTTTCAAAGTGTGGTCACCTGGAACTTATTAGAAATGTACATTATTAGGCCCTATCCCAGACCTCTTGAATCAGAAACTCTGAAGCCCTATTTTATACCTACACCACTCACAAAAATTAAATTGAAATGAATTAAAGACCTAAATGTAAGACCTGAAACCACAAACCTCCTAGAAGAAAACACAGGAAAGACATTTGTTGACATGGGTCTTGGCAATGATTTTTTGGATATGACAGTTAAAGCACAAACAACAAAATGAACAATAAACAAGTGGGACCACATCCAAGTTAAAAGCTTCTGGAAGTCAAAAGAGACGATCAACAAAATGAAACGGTAGCTTACAGAATGGCAGAAAATATTTGCAAATCATGTATCTGATAAGGGGTTAACATTCAAAATATATAAAAACCCGTATAACTGAATAGCAAATAATAATAATCTAACTGAAAAATTGGCAACGGACCTGAATAGACATTTCCCCAAGATATTCAGATGACCAAAAGGTACATGAAAAGGTCCTCAACATTAGGGCAGTGCAAAGCCACAATGAGATAACACATCACGCTTGTCAGAATGGCTATCAGAAAAAAAAAAAAAAAGAGATAAGAAACGCTGGCAAGGATGTGGAGAGAAGAGAACCTTTGTGCAAGGTTGGTGGGAATGTAAATTGATATAGCCACTATGAAAAACAGTATGGAGGTTCTCAAAAAAATTAAACAAAATCACCATGTTGAAGAGCTATCTGCACCCCCATGTTCATTGCAGTATTATTCATAACAGCCAAGACATGGAAACAAACTATGTACCCATTGATGGATAAATAAAGAAAATGTGGTATGTATATAAACAGTGGAATACGGTACAGCCATAAAGAGAAGGAAATCCTGCATTTGTAACAATACTGATGGACCTTGAGGGCATTATGGTAAGTGAAATAAGTCAGATAGAGAAAGACAAATACTATTCATCTCATTTATATGTGGAATCTAAAATAAAACAGAACACTAAACTCATACAAACAGACATCGGATTTGTGGTTGCCAGAGGCAGGAGGTGGAGGGTAGGGGAATTAGGTGGAGTTGGTTAAATGTACAAACTTCCAGTTGTAAGTTAGTACCGGGGATGTAATGTACAATATGATGACTATAGTTAATAACGCTTTATGGTATATTTGAAAGATGCTAAGGGAGCAGATCCTAAAAGTTCCCATCACAAGGAAAAACATTTTTTTTTCTGTAACTGTATGAGGTGATGGATGTTAACTAATCAGTTTGCAATATATACATATGTCATTATGCTATCTTAAACTTACAATATTGAATGTCAATTATATCTCAGTAACACTGGAAAAGAAAAAGAACTAAAGATGTTCAGGCAAAACGTCTCTTGGAAGGACAGGCTGTCATCCAATATTAGAATTGTGTTGTGTGGAAGAGATTAGATGGCTCCCTAGTAGTTCCAGAGAGGGACAAATGAAAGTTACAGGTAGATTAACTTCAATTCAAAATTTAAGAAAAAGAATTCTTTCTAACCATCCCCTGTCCACCAGTGGAATGGGTTATGTTGGGAGCAGCAATCAACAAGCTCAGCAGAGGCTGGAAGATGCAAAACACAGAAAGGGGGACTGAGACACCAGTACTGAAATGTGTGCACAATTTCAAGATGGCTACAAACCTCAGATTACTATGTCCCAGACTGATGACTTCTAAAAAAGAAACTCTAGGGTGGGATCATGCAGTCTGGCTTAAGAAGCCCTCCAGATGCTGCTAATATGTGTATTGTCAGAAAAGACAACACAGGGGAGAGCTTGGGGGAGGGTAATGGGGGTATGCCTGGAAGTTGTCTGCTGATGCTTCAGTTTTGTCAGTGAAGAGAGAACTGAAGTCACTCGCTGAAAGTGAAGACGGAGGAGGAGGTGTATGAAGAGCTGATGGAGGTTTTATGTAGGAAAAATAGGATCAGATTTTCACTTACGCAGATATTCACTGATCTTGTGCTAAGTACAAGGAACAAAGGATCCCATAATAAGTAAAAAAGATGTTTCCTGCTTTTATGGAGGCTTATCAGTAGTGAGAGAGGTTAGTCCAGAACTGAACAGCCCTTTAAAAATATTTGAAATGCTCACATAAGATTTTCTCTTAAATAGTTAGACATATTCAGTCCCTTTAACCATTATGTACGTGGCATGGTCTTCCCAGTTCCCATACGCTTCTTTCGGTGCTTTTCAGGTGGTCAGAGTTCCCCTGAAAGTGTTGTGCCCAGAAGTAGACACGCTGTCCCGGACATGACCTCGCAGAATTCAATGTCAGGTTAAAGAGGTTATTTTATATAAACTGCTATAGAGCAAGGCCTCCCCTATTCTCCATGCCTCAAAATGAATAAACCAAGAGTAGATAAGATGCCTATGGTAAAAAGTCCAAAGAGTACAGAAAGGTACGAGGTAGACAGTAGGTCCCTTGGCTTGTACCTCAGAGGTTATCACTCAGCTTCTTTCCAGAAAACTCTGTGGACATAAGCATAAATATGCTATCCACACACCCACACAAACTGCATTATTTTACTTTACGTATTTCTCTGGTTTCCACTTTTATCACCGACATTGTTTTATACTGGCACATAAAGATGTTATTTATTTGAATTAATGTACCTTATTTAGACCCCCCCCCGCCCCGCCCCACACCACTGAGAATTTTAGCCGTTCTTAAGCTTTGGCCTATTATGAACAACTCCAGGATGCACTGAGGCTAATTTGCGAAGTATTTTCAGGTCTCAAATGTAAGCCTGCTGTTCCAGCCTTCTCCACTCTTTTTGGTTAACACTGAATATGAACTGTTCTGGTTATCTAATTGTCAAAATCATGAACAACAATGCAGAACAAAAATAAGCAGGTCACAATGCCAATACACATTTCTAAATAGATGCAGATGTACTAATTAGTAACTCAGCACTCTTCCAAGGGGCTAAGTCACTAAGCTAGAACTTTTCCATTATGCCCATAATCCACTGGGGAAACTTCGAAATGCTCAAAACTGATCACAGTGTTCACTTATTTTTGTAGCTAAGAAAAGGAGTGAAGAATCATAGAAGTGGAAGTGTTCTGGGAAGAAATGGTCAGCAAAGTCCTCAAGAATGAGGTAGGAGGAAAATTATATTATTGGCTTTGTTTAAGGAGTGAATGATGGGTAACAAAACAAGAGTACCATGTACTCCATTTGAGAAGTCTAAAAATGAGGCTGCAAGAAAAGGCTACTGGATCGAGAAAAGAACTTCTTTAACTTGGGAAGCACTGTACTTTGGGAAGGCAACAAGAAAAATGCCCACATTTTGGCGTTGACATCCTCAGACACCTACCAAAAATGAAGGAAAGTAAGGCATAGCATATATTACAGGGTAGTGAAAACAATCATGGGGTAGAGAGCCAGAGAACCTTAGGTTCAGACCCATCAGGTCCTCTGTGGCTCCCTCATATGCAGAGTTGAAACCACTGCATCTGAGAATCCAAGAGCCATACTCACATGTAACCCAGACAGCTTAGTATTAATGCTGAAGGGTGGGTAACTAGTTTATTGTTTACAATTAGCAGCTTATTATCTTGAAGACAGTTTCTTAGACACAAACACATTCATTCTACAATCTCTTTAAACAGACGAGATACGTCACTAAAGGACCCAGTAACAGACCACAGTGAGAAGGAGTAATTTTGAGGGAAGTATGATCTCCCTGTGATAAGAAAACAAACCACATTCCTAAAAAATTGACAATAAAAAACAATAAGAAGCTTCCATTTTCTTTATTAAAAAACAAAAATCACCAACTCATGGAAAATAATTCATCAAATCATAAAAAGGAGTAGAAACAAAAAATCAAATGTCAATTTAAAGAATATCTGACACACTATAATGTGTGTATACAGTCTCTTAAATAATTTAAGATTAGCTCCATATTAAACACCCAGCTTTTCTCACATTGTTGCAAACCCAAGTATTGTTCTGACTATACAGTCATTAATTATCTTTGTTAACAAAAATAAAGATTGAACTCAAACAGAACTCCTCTTAGTATTGCCATTTTAACTTTTGCTGCATTACCAGAAACAGTGTGTTTTCAAGAACTGGGTTTTTCTAAGCCCATTTTTATTTTATTTTTTTTAGTTTTTATTTTATTTATTTATTTATTTTTTTTGCGGTACGTGGGCCTCTCACTGTTGTGGCCTCTCCCACTGCAGAGCACAGGCTCCGGACGCGCAGGCTCAGCGGCCATGGCTCACGGGCCCAGCCGCTCTGCGGCATGTGGGATCTTCCCGGACCGGGGCACAAACCTGTGTCCCCTGCATCGGCAGGCAGACTCTCAACCACTGCGCCACCAGGGAAGCCCCCATTTTTATTTTTAAAACTTCACTATTTGATTATATTCATTGTAGAAAAATGTGAAGATATGGAAAAATATAAAGAAAATTAAAAATTTATCCAATATCCCTCCCCCCAAATATAATAACAAAAGAGTATATATCTTTCTATTCTTTGTAAATATTTAAAACAAAATTAGTACTGTAAAATGCTTCTATATCCCCATTTCATATTATACAGCAACAATTTCCTTAGTACGTTAAATATTATGTGAAACCATGGTGTTCAGTTGGCTGCTTCACAATCTAATTAGAGCTTAACCATGATTACCTCCAGTTGTTGGATATTCAGATTGTTTTGAATATCTGCTATTAAAACTATGTTCTACATCCTTCTTTATACATAATTATTTGTATGTATCTCTGATAATTTCTTAAAGATAAATTCCTAGGAGTAAAGTAACCAGCACAAAGGGTATTTTTTAAGCTTTGTGATACATTTTACCAAAATGCCCTCCAAAAAGATTATACCAATTCACAGTCACATCAATAAATAGTCTAAGAGCTATTTCTTCACATTCCTTGGCAACATAGGAATGTTACTGCTTACCTTTACTGTTACAAATTTGGGGGAATGGTGAAAGGTGTCTTCTTTTTTTCTAATGTGTAAATATTTCCCCACGTTTTCTGGTTATTTGCTTTCCTTCTGTTATTTGAAGCAGTCCAAGTCTTTTAGAAGGCATCTCTGATGTGAGCAATGTCTTGTCTTATCACTTGTTCTTCCTTAGGGGGCAAGGGCACAGAAGCTGCATATCTCTTCTGTGTTTTCTCAAGCAGGAATTCCCCAAATGATTGGAGTTAGAGGGTTACCTTGTCTTCTGGGCAGCCATGCTATTTTAATGTCTTGGTAACATAACAGAAAACTGGGCCATTTTCTGAAAGAAAGCAGGCACAAATTATGGGACTTTGAGTGTAACTCCTAACTTTTAGTTCTTCATTCTTCTTTCATGTAAGGTGAGGTTCAGAATGTTTATCTCAGAGGACTGTTCTGATTCTCACTTATCTCCATCCGCCTTCACATCCACTAGGACATATTTTATACACCAACCTCTAGCCTGGATTGTTGTTTATGCAACCTCCATCATTTGCCTTATTCCACTGAAAAATGTCATTGAAATTTCTACGTTAGTATCACCAAATAGAATCGGAGCTTCTTCATTACAGCGTCTTACATATCTTGACATACAGTGGGTGCTCACTAAGTGTAGTGAATTAATGATACACACTTCAGTGTTGAGAGAGCTGAAAATACTGCCCTGGAATAAGGGATTATTAGTATGGTGTTCCTTAATGCTATAGAATGGAGGCCATGATTCTTAATTTTGTCTAGAGCAGCAATTCTTCATTTTCTCTTTTCTACACATATTGACCCTCTTAAAAAATGCATACATACAGAAACACACAATTTTACACACACTTTCAGAAGCGTCACAGAAAGAACACCAATTTCTACTATCCATACATCTTTACTTAAAAATGCAGCTGAAATAATAAATTTATTGCTTGACAAATTATCTTTAAGTTCAAGGGACTATGGTCAAAATGGGGTCAGAAACCTAAAAAAAAAAACGAAAAAAAACAAACCCAAAACACACCATCCCATCTTGCAGGTTATACCCTCAGCAGCAGCAAAAGTAGAGTCACATTTCCTGCCAATCAACAGTGTGTTTATTTAGACAAGCCAAAGTCATGCTGCTCTATCACATTACACTCATTATATTTAGCTAAATGTAACTGTTTCTAGTTTAAAGTGACATTCTCCAATTCTTAGGATTTGTTTTCTGTTCCCCTTTTCTTTATCCTTATAATAAGGGCTGCCTGTATTTCAATTATGATGAAATACTTCATGGGGGGAAGGGCTTAACATTTACTCATTAAAGAACATTTATCTCTTGGGTATATAGGCTGAAACCAATGGATGTGTTTCCTGCTCCTTATGGATTTAAAGTCTAGTAGGGAAGACAGATTACAAATGTCAATATTCCTGACTTTGCCAGTCCTCAAGGCTGAGAGGCATATTATTACAGTGGTGTGCTGGAGCCTGCTTGTACCAGCTTGTAAAAACCTGATTATGTACATCACTTCCCAGCTTACCAGTGGCTTCATGTTAGTAGCTTGAAGTCGGCCATGCAAGAGCATTTATACCACAGCAATCAGCAAACACTACAAATCTTGGCACCTCCATGCCCAGCAATTGGCAATCATTTACTACCACATAGTGTCCTTGTCACACTAAAACAGTGGCTCTCATTCCAGGGCTCCTCGGTAGTAATTCAGGTAGAGAGGGCTTTTATCAACTTTTCGAATCCTCTCTCAACTACTTTTCTTAAGACCTAAGAGTACAGATGTGTTCTAGGAGACCTTAGGATATACTGGCTACTAGGTGAATGTAACATCTGATCAATTTCAGGCAACTTCTTATCCAAGGTGGTTAATCAAGAGAGTCTCAAGATGTCCAGATAAAAACCACACATCTCTGAGCTCAGGAGTCAGTTCAAATTATATTCTGGGAATTAATACTAGAATTGAAGAGCTACCAATGTGCAACCCATCACTTGTTTATCATTAATTACTGTCTTAGTTTGACACAGCATTAACTGTAAGTAGACATTCCCTGGCACCATTTCAGTATTGCTGTTGTCAGTGTTTTGGCTTTAAAGGCTGCCAACACTTTGCATGGATCTGCCAAAGAGAAAACAGCCTTGTCTGCAGTGTAATCCATGTACAGAGCAAATACTACCGATCTTCTGAAGTAAAACTTAGGGATATACTGCAAAGCAGGACAATGTTAAGAACCTGGTAGACTAGATAATAAAACTCTCCCCACCTTAACTTCCAGTGCTCTTGCATTACCAGCCAAAATGTGTATCTATTCCATTTATGGTTAGTAGTAGTAAATGGCATGAAAACTTGTAGAAAACATCTAGTCTAGTATAAAATACATAAGAAGATGGACTAAGGGTGAAATGCAAATTAAGAGAAAAAGGCAGCTGAGGGCCTATGGAAGTGTCTGCTTACAGATGGCTGAGGATACTTACCCTAATGTTATGGAGGGTTTCTGACCATTCCGTGGATCCTATCTGAGGTATGGTAGTGAGAAGTAAACTTTTGGCTTTATTGGCATTTTCTTTCAGGGTCTTTAAGACCCGGTCCACAGAAACCTAGAGAAACAACAACACGGGATGTTAACAGCAATTTAAAATTCCACTGCTTTTCACAGAACATCTTCTTGAGTTCCTACCTGATCTGTTAAAGTCAGTTTACCCCAGTTTCAATCCCCTGAGCGCAAGCTCTGCATGTATCAGGGAGAGCTCTTGGAGAAACCCAATGACATCTCTGAAAAGCACTACTGGTTTTCAGTATGGCATCCAAGAAAGTTTCTCAGATATATAATGTGTTAGCATGGCCTAAAAAGATTGTGGCTCTTCTCATGTCCATAGAATGGATTCCAGTTTTAAAAACTGTTGCTATACTGGATAAATCAGAAGATAAGCACATTTCTCTTTAGAGAAGTCTTCCAGCTAATAAAGAAAAATGATGGAATCAAAGCATCAACCATTTTACAGTCCCAGTGAATTAATGGATGGGCTGTTAACATCACAGAACCAAAAAACCCAAACCAAACAAAGAAACAGTCCACTTTAATGAGCTTCCTTGTGGATTATGATGACCGAATATGATCAAATCTCTAGATCCTACTGCAAATTTACAGAAAATAACAGAGCACTGAGAAATTGGATAAACCACCCTCAGGAGATGATTTCACCAGTTCGGATGGTGGGAAACTCTACAGGACAAATGACCTGCTTTTCACAGAACATCTTCTTGAGTTCCTACCTGATCTTTTAAAAATACCTGGAAGAAAAAAATCACTTATGCTATTTGAGATAACTAGAAAATTGAACTTTGCCTGGATGTATTAAGCAATTATTGTTGGAATGCGATAACAGTAATGTGGTTATGTTAAATGTTTCCTAAAATGTTTATGGATAAAATTATGGATCAGAGTATAGATGAAATATGATTGGCCTTAAGTTGTTATGTTTCTGATTGAAGCTGGATGTTGGATTCGTGGACGTTCATTACCATTGTTTCTGAGTAAAGTTGTTTAATAAGAAAGCTGAAAAAAGTTACGTGTAAAACAGATGATCAGAAAGAGTACTTGTCATGTTTCACTATGCTTAGAAGAAACCCAAGATTCAGGGGCAGGGCACAGTGATTACACATTTCTGTTTCCTGAAGTATCAAGTCCAGACCCCTCCCACAACATTGAGATGTGTTTAGAACAAAATGATGAGCACTGTAGCAGAGGGGAGTCCCATCACTGTGCGAGGGGATCACAGCACAAGGTGGTGACCAGCTAGCTGGGTGCCTGGCCAGCTATGAATCTTCAAATGCAGGGTCATGAAGCATCCAAGAGATTTACCTTGTATTTTACTCTTTTCCTCACACTTTGTGACTAATATAGATTCTGATCTCCTTTTTCTCTTTGTTTCTGCTGTTGTTCTTCACCCAAAATGTCCTTTCTACTAACTTCCTCACAATAAATTCTAACCTTCTGTTCAACATCCAGCTTAAATCTCAGAGAAGTTTTCTTCAGAAACTATCCCCCTCCCCCATTCCATCACACCTACCATCTGATGACCACCCTCTCAGGAGCCAGCACTATACTAGATGTGCTACATTTATCATATGGCTTAATTCTCCTAATAATCTCATCTCCTAATAAATCTCCTAATAATCTGCAAGGTCAGAAATGTAACTACACAACCCCCACCCATGCGAACAGGTTAAATAACTCAACCAGTATTACAAGTAAAAAGAACAACAGGAATTTGAAGAAGGGTTTAGGCAACTCTAAAACCTTTTTGCCGTGCCAGGCTACACATCTGGTTTAAAGCACAATGACACACATAGCTGACTGAGATGATGCCATCTTTGTCTGTGTTTTCCTGGTGGCATTTAATATTATTTGCTTTCGTGCCTTACCACTTACAAAGAGCTTAGGTTTGTTGTTTTTTTTTTTTTTTGCTTTTAACTGAAGTAGCTCCAACTGACTGTTTTCCAAACCTCATGTGGGCTACTAAACGAAAGTACCATTCGCTCTGCATGGGGGACAAATGTTACTAGACCGAGCAGAAAGCCACAGGCAGGAAGCAATCTGCTCTTGCGGAGTGGCAGAGGCTGGAGTCTCCTATTAATTGGAAGCAGCTTCTCAACATCATGAGGCTGAGCTGTCCCTTAGGTGACCAAAGCTGCCAAGTCAGAGACTTTGTTGAGTCAGGATTTGCAAATCTCTTACATAACAAACATCCTAGCTGTCAGCAACGGTTTATTACACTGCGGAGTCAGGATAAGACATTCATGCAAAGAATCTGTGTTCATCTATGACCCAAAATCCATACCCACGGATGGACAGGCAGCTAGAATATCTTACTCCATTTTACATGAAATTGGATGGTGAAATAAGCAGCCTGAGATGGTGGTAAGGTCCCTTTGGAGAAGATGTCACCTTCCCTAAGTGTGTTCAGAACCGCCACCCCAGCACTTCTTCCTTCAAAATTTCTTGGCTGTAGTTTTATCACTTTCTCTTTTTAAAATGAGATAAATGACAAGACAAATGATCTGGTTTTTTCAAGTAAAATGCAAGGAATGAAAAGGGAGGAGAATATTACAGTAAAAGATTTAAGAGGCATATCGTTCAAATGCAATGTGTGGATTATAAGGGATCCTGATTTGAACAGTTAAAAATTATAAAACGAGGGAAAATGTGACAAATCTGGACATTTGATTATATTAAGGAATTAATATCAATATTTTTTCATACAACAATGGTGTGGTTTTAAAAAATTATTTTAAAAGAGAGACCTTTTAGAAAAATTTACTTCAAAATAATTAGGGTAGGGGAGAGAAAAGTGGGTAGGGGCATATAAATAAAACAAGATTTGACATGGCTGATAACTGTGGAAAGCTCAGTGATGGTAACTGGGAGTTCATTATACTAGACTCTACTTTTGTAGATGTTCAAAGTTTTCCACAAAGAAAATATTTGTTTTGGAAGCCTGACCTCAGTGGCCCAGTGTCCTCAAATACCAGCTGGATCTTGCTGTCTTTCCTGCCAAAAACCCTCATTGACCTCCCATCTGAAATCCTTACACAGCCTATGTGGCCCTGCCTCCCTCTTCTCCCTCCTCTCCTCTCCACTCAACTCAGGCACGGCCATCTTTCCCATCACACTTAAACCAGGAAGCCTTCCTGGATTTCAGGTATTTGGTTGGGCCAATTTGATATGTACTTCTGTACCTTATCACACTATTTCTTTATAACCCTGAGCCTTCTCACATTGGTTTGCTTGGCCTCTACCCAGCCCCACAAAACCCAGAATGTTGGCTCCTTATGGACTTGTCTGTCTGCTGTCGTATTATTATACCAAGCACAGTACCCAGCCAAGGTAGGTGAGACAAACAGGAATACAGACAGACATGAATACAGAGTCCTTTTACCAGGAAGAGGTACGTAATAGTAGGGTTCTCACCCTACATAATAAACAGTAGCATAGCATACAGAACTTATAACCAAGTCTTTATCCTTAAAGTAAGGGCCAAGTCTCAATATAATTCCCAACACACCTACATGTTTACAATGTACTGTTCCCCTGTTGATCCTTGGATAAAAGTGTCTTTTTATTCTCTATGAAGATTTCTGTTCTTCCAGTGGGAACTACAGAAAAAAATCTGTTAATACCTAATGACAGTGTATAAAAAGCTCACTTTAAAACCTGGTAGAATGGCACTTTCTGCAACTAATGTAATATAAACAAAGAGTTAAGACACTCTCTTACTGGCTCACACAGCACGTGGAAACCCAGGCCATACAAGTTCCAAAGAGAATTTCACTTACTACTTCCTCATGCTCCTTCCAGCAATCATAATCTGTTGCCATGGCGATACTTGCGTAGCAAATTCCAGCCTCCTTAGCAAGAATCACCTCTGGAACTGTGGTCATGTTGATAACATCCGCACCCCAGGTTTGGAACATGACACTTTCTGCCCGGGAGCTAAAACGAGGTCCCTCAATTGTGATCATTGTCCCTTTTGAGTGGCACCGGAGTCCTAGCTTCTTAGCGGTCTCTATGAGGACCTAGAATGCAAAGAACCAAACTCAAAACATACGAACATACAAACAGAAGGTCAGCTTAATTTATTTTTCCTCTGATTGTTTAAAAGATTGTTACTATAAATACCTAGTACCTGTAGGCCCTCAAAGAGAACCTAGGAAATCACAGAAGGGTGTTTCCTAGACCCTTATCCTTACATAGTGCTCTGTCCTGCCCCAGCCCCTAGCTCACAGCTACAAGAGCAAACAGTGAGGTTTTTCTACACACCAGGCATTTGTTTACATGCTTTAATCTCACTTCTTAACAACTTTAAGAGACTATCATGGATTGTGAATGGGGGCTTGAGCCTGAGCTCTTAACCTCCAAGTCTACACTAAGGTGCCTTCCTCATTCACATCTCAGAGATGTGCAGAGTGAACTGTTTTCAAGCTCCTGAGAAACTCATTCTCACTGGTCTTTTATACAAAACCTGAGGGCTTTTGTGAAAGCTTTTTGGGGGTAGAAAGTGATTTCATAATCTCTTTTGCCTATTGCCTCTCTAAAGACATACAGTAAAAAACAGAATGGGGCTGTGCTGATTTCTTCTATCCAGAGATAAACTTATCTTGGCATCCCTTTAGAGACAAGGCCACATATGAGTTTAGAAACATTATTTAAAAGTTTGATCACTTTTTTTAGTGTCTAATAATGTATGTCTAATCTAATTTCATTATTTTCTTAGCCTGTGCTTCAACATTCCTTTTTAATTAAAAAAAAATTAGTCTTTTAAACTTAACTCTTAAAGCACTGCCAAGAATTCACTTATCCTTATGTACATCCTAGTTTTTTCATCTGTAAAATGGGAATAATATTATATAACTCAGAGATACTGAGAAGTTTTTTTTTTTTTTTTTAAGAATTTATTTATTTATTGGCTGTTTTGGGTCTTCATTGCTGCATGTGGGCTTTCTCTAGTTGCAGCCGGGGGGCTTATCTTTGTTACGGTGCGTGGGCTTCTCATTGCAGTGGCTTCTCTTGTTGCGGAGGATGGGCTCTAGGCGCGGGGGCTTCAGTAGTTGTGGCTCGCAGGCTCAGTAGTTGTGGCACACGGGCTTAGTTGCTCCGCAGCATATGGGATCTTCCCAGACCAGGGCTCGAACCTGTGTCCCCTGCACTGGCAGGCGGATTCTTAACCACTGTGCCACCAGGGAAGCCCCGATACTGTGAATATTAAATGAGCTAAGGAATATATATAGCAAGGAATCTAAATGCTTAACTGGTCTTCTAATTATTAACACTGGCAGCTTCTACACATTTCCCAAATAATTTGTCAAGTTTCCTATAATACCATATATAAGATGGAGTGACTCAAAGTCAATAGAAGGCTCCAATCTAGGCCAAAGTCTTGCCTGCACATGTCTGAACCACATAAGCAAATTAACCTATTTCCTTAAAAATAACACATTATGCTATGGCAAGACGAGAAAGAATTTTAACAAGAGCTTCGGCAACTCCAAATTTAGAACCATGACAAGCCCTAGATGACTAGCTGATGCTACATCATGTTTATTTTTCCTATACATGCTGAAAATAAGATTCTGCTAAATAAAAACTTTTCCTTAAGGAGTACAGGTATAAATACAAGGGCTTATTAAATCACTCTTTCCCCTGATGTCCCCCCCCCACTTTCAAAATTAAGATATAACCAGCCCAGTCCTGTCTTCATTAAATGTCTTTAAAAATCCCAAATAACTGAGCTGTATGTCTCGGCCAAACTTCAGAGTGCTTCTAGAGATGTGTGAAGGAAGATCACAACTATCGCAGGCCAGTGGCAATGTGCCTTGTACGTCTTCACCATCACCCTGAGTGGTGGGTGCCACGATGGGGAGGAGGAAGTAGAGGCTTATCGGCCTGGGTGGGCCAGGCAGTGACAGACCCTGGGCCCTTGCCACCTGGGCAAGTACTCTGCACTCCCACACAAACAGATAACGCCACCGTAAGGTGCCAGAAATATAAACTACAGGCTGAGAGGTCTCTTTACTGTGTCAGGACTTTAGAAGAATGTGTTTCAGATTACCTTTCGACTAGAAGTACTATTTTTGGAATAGGTAATACTTGCACATGGTACAAAAACGTAAACAGTACAAAAGGATATTATTCTGTGACAAGTATTTCTTCTACCTGTGTACTAGCGACCCAGTTTCCCCATGGGAAACCACTGTTACCAGTTCTTCGGTCAACTTTCCAGAAACACTGTATTTGCATATTAATATTTTCATATTTATCTCTTTTATATACACATATTTCAACACAAGTGGTAAGATATAGTACAACCATAGTGTACCTTGCTTGCCACTTGACAATCTGTCATCGGTACACGAAAGTACACAATGATGTTGAAAGTTAAAGTGATAATTACAAAGGGGCAACACCACCCACTCTTTACGTTTTTTGGACAATATTTTAAAATCTCTTTTAGGGTATATAAGAATAAAGTAATACTCTGAAGACGTTATTTTCCCATTTTCTTAAACTGCCCTCCCCAGCACTCTTTTAAAGTCTTTATGTGAGGGTCCTTAGCTTGACTAGACTAATAATAGCTGAATTAATTCAGTCTCAAGGGAGGCCAAACTGCATTACTGGAAACTATCATCCAGCCACCACATTTACATGTGCTCTGCATACATCATTAGCACTTTTCCCTTACCCACCTCTACTCCTAGTACCCAAATCACTGGGCAGTAGTACCTCTGATTTCCTACTAACATGCATATTCTCTCCCTAGTCTATTTCTTCCCAAGCTGCCCCCATTTTGAAGTGGACAGAAATGTTATTGCACACATCTACCTTCCTCTGGAGAGCAAATTTATTCTGTGGACAGATCTGTGTTTCAGACTTACATTGTTCTGATATATTCTGCTGATAACTACCCAGGAACACACACAGTTGATCCTTGAACAACATAGGTTTGAACTGTGCAGTCCACTCATACATGGATTTTTTCCAATAAATTCATACTACAATACTATACAATCTGTGGTTCGCTGAATCCTTGGATGCAGAACTGCAGGTAAGGAGGGCCAACTGTAAAGTTATACTCAGATTTTCAAGTGCATGGTAGGTCAGTGCCCCAACCCCTCACGTTGTTCAAGGGTCAAATGTATTCTAAACTCACACTTAAAAGTTAACCTGCCCTTTTTTTTGTTTTAAAGAAGTAAAGAAGGTGCTTTCACAGAAGTCACAGAGAATCAACATGCAGTGATATATCTGAAATGGCTCCAACGCCTGGCTTTGGATTCTAGATTTCTGAGACCAGAGTGAGGTTAAGGTGCCCTAGCTCTTAACTGTAAGGAAGCTAGTTTTACATGATTATACAAAGCTGAACATATACTACTTTCCACATTCAGGTGTTAAAATCACCTGAATGATTAACATGTTTAGGTATCTGTATCGTCTAAGTTATTTTATAAAGTAGATTTTACTAGGCAGTTTGTCTCTGACAATAACTTCTGACCTACTGGGTTGCACCTGACTTTCAAATCTTGAGTTATAAGAAAAATACCACGGATGGACTTTTGAATTGTGGTAGCCATTTTTATTCTCTGAAAGCTAAGGCTGTGATTCCTCACTTTATATCACCATTGGCTTTTGTAGGGCTGCCCCTTTAGTCCTGAGATCTTACTATAATCCTGGAGAGGAAGCTGGACAGTAACAGCCAAACTCACCTCAAAGGCAAATGATGCCAATCTAACAATTTACAGATTATTAATAACTTAATTCATAAAAGCAGTTAACAGTCACTGGATGTCTTATAACTAACAGGCAGCACTCAAAGCACTTTATAAGTAAATAACTCTTTTATCCCTCACAGTCCTACGAGGTACATGTTATCATCACCTTATTTTACAAACGAGGAAACCAAACCCGAGGTTTTGGTCCAAAGACACACACCAATTAAGCTGAAGAGTAAAGACCTGATCATAAGAAATCTGGTTCCAGATTGTATACTCTAGACATACTATGCTACCGTAAATTATTTTAAAAGGTATCCTGACAGCAAAATCAAAACTTAGTTAAGAAAAAAGAAAAAGTAGGTTGCAACTTTGAGTGATTCATCTTACAAATGACTGAGAGTAGTGGAGACATTATTAGCAAAGGGAAACAACTCTTCATAAAACCTTGAGTAAGCAGCAAGCTAGAGAGGGGAAGAGAGACCACATGCTTGGCCAGTTAATTCTACGTCTAGATGCCACCCCAAGCCCTCATGATTTATTCTGGTGCACCTTCCAGAAATATTACGAACCTCTCTTGTTTTAGGGCAGAACGGCTCAGCCATTGGAATATGACACACTCCTCTGGCACAGGAATGATTTCCGTCGTAGAAGGTCTGAAGCCTTCTGGTAGTCCTACAAAATAAAATAAAAAAGAGTAGTTTTTAAAAAGCCACCTTCCCACCCTCTAGGGGCTGGTAATCAGTTGTATCTAGGTCGATATCTTGGTCCTCACTCCAGAATCAATAGTTCTGGATAAGCTGAAGGAAACTTTTTTTTTTTTTTTTAAAAAAAAACAACAACAAGAAAAAGAGCTTCTGGATGGTATTTGGCTTTTTTGGCTCTGGGTTGGTGGCAACGTGCTTCCCAACAGGAATTAAAGTGTCTGTGGTCTGGTGGCTGTGATAGGATAACCACACTGAACTGTAGATGCAACTCAACTGTGGGCTCAGGAGGCCAGGTAAAACACTTAAGAAGTCAATATGAAAATTTTCCATCATCTCAGATGTAGAGGATTGTATAGTGAACCCCATATATATCACTTAGATTCAAGAGTTTCCAAAATTTTGTCAAACTTGCTTCATCTGTTGCAAATCCCAGACTTTGTCACTTCACCCCTACTTCAGAAGGACCAAAATATGTGGAGTATTTTCCACGGCAATGTCATTATCACAGCTGATAAAAATGACATTAATTCCTCAGTATCGCCTAATATATAGACCATGTGCAAATTTCCCTGGTGTCCTCAAAAAAAAAAAAATCTTTTTTTAAACCGTTGCTTGATTAGTTTCATGTTCAAACACAGTCCAAACTTTGCATTTGATTGCCCTGTCACTAAATTGAGAGTAATTCCTGCCCTCTGCCCTCAACCTTATTTTTTCATGCCTTTGACCCACTGAAGAAAGCAGCCATTCATCCAGCTCCACATTTCAGAATCATTTGTCTCTTTGCTCCCTTACTTAAGCTTATGCGTCTACCCACCAGAATTAGTTCTAAAGTCTCATGAAAGTTCTAAAGTTAACTTTCTGATAAAACATTTTTGAATCTGTAGGAGAGAGGGTAAAATTAAGCCAGTGGCAAGTCACCCAGCAACTTTTCTCTCAAAGTTTTCAGAATAAAGCACATCCTATATCCATTATATTGTTCTAAACTTGAACTCATGAGTAATATAGAAAAGAAAGTCCTCATTTCCCTAGAGAGGGGAGAGCAGGGGAGGGACACGGCAAGGGAAAACCAACAGCTGAAGGCAAATCACTTCATTTCTGCTTCCGGGGGTGGGAGGGTAGGCGACGGCATGGAGAAATATTCTGGTTCAGTTTACACAGCTGGCATGTCCACCTATCAAAGTTAACCTGTTACTTCCTCCCCATCACATATTAAACAGTGACACTAGCTGGCACCAAAGCCACCTTGCTCAGAGATTAGGCCTCAGAGATTGGGAGGAATGAAAACCCAGTCTGTGCTCCTCTCAACCCCTTATCATATACGGGTCTTAAGGAAAAGGCTAAGTTAACCCCAAAGCAATTTCAGATGGCATTGAAGAACAGGTCAAATGACTCTTCCAGCCTATATAAACAGAGGCTTTTCTCTTTTTGTAAAACTGACTAATAAAATGGTTCCACATATTCCAGCTTTGGCTTGGTTTCAGCCTTCAATGAGTCAAGTATTAGCAAAAATCCTACTTACAACCATGATTAAGTGTGAAAACAGGGCCACAAAACCCTTCAGTGGCTATACCCCAATAGACATCTATGCAGTAACACCCCCATCTTATCTATCTCTGTCCCTCTCTATCTCCATCCCTTCTTTGCCTAATTACTCCTCTCTCTGTTTTGAACATTTACCTTAAGACATAATATGTATTAGTTATTCCTTATGTTATGCTATATACATGTGATACTAACTGCCTACAGTTTTAATTCCCTCTCAACTGGAACATTTTACATTTTTCTCTTTAAACAAAGCTCCCTAACTCCCACCTCTAAGGCTTATAGCAAACCACCATATCTTCTTGATTCTTCATTTCCCAATTACAAAATGTAGTGTTCATCCACCCATTTATAAGAGTGTTATAAGGATTAAGTGAGCCCTGATGCCTAGATATCCCACGGCAGCTCAGGACTGAGGTCTGGGCTAGAGACTGAATTGGGAGTCAGCACCAAGGAGAAGCTGTAGCTGAGAATGGGGCCTCAGAGCACCCAACCTTGCAGGAGGGGTAGCCCCGAGGAAGAAATAGGGACTTTAATACCAGTATTTCTAATAGGTTCAGGGTTATGCTGTTAAGATCCCAGGAGGGAAAGTGCCAATAAGAAACATCTCTTCACACAGACTGCCCACCTACTTGTGGTGTTCTGCATAACTCAAACAGTGACATATTCAAGGAAAAGTAATGATCTAATTTTAAATCACTATAAGTACTCCTATGCTGCATAAAATAATGAGGCATGATTATGCTGAATGAAATTCAGACCAAGAGCAATGGGGTTTGCAATCACAAGTGAAGGACACCACCCAAGTGAAATTCTAAAATGAAAATATATGTGATTTTAAGATCTCCTGTCCTCCCCCTGAGAGTTTTTAAGGAGAAGTGAGAGCTTCTGTAATGTAGCAAGAAGCAAAGGACGTCCCACACGGTGGGGACTGTTACCTCATTGAGCCTGTGTTAAAGGGGGTTCCTGCCTGTTCACTCCCAATTTCCAGTCAAAAGAGCTCTTCTATAAACAAAACAGTAGTTTACTCTCAAGTGGAGCTTTCTGACGGATATGAAGAAAATATAGAAAATGTAGTTTTGTACCTGGATTTCAATCCTGTTACTGATTTTTCGTGTGGCCTTGAGCAAATTACTTCCTCAGGGAAGTAGAGCAAACCTCCCTGAGTTCTTTCTTCATAAGGTATTAGCAACATCCACTTACACCCTTGTTTAAAACAGGGCCGCAAAAAACCTCTGGTAGCTACATCCCAATAGGGTGATGCAATAACTCCTCCATTTATATGTCAAATGTGCGTTTGGGGATAAACAGTAATTGTTGCAAAGTGCTACTACTATTGCCCTGAGGATCAATGAGGGAACAGATGCAGCACCCGGCCCACAGTATTCACCCAGGTCACATTACCGATGGACACAGGCGCAGCAGAAGCAAGCACATGGAGGAGCTCATCAATGGAAGACACTTGCAGATTTTTCTTGAGGGCAGAAACTAGGTGTGCAGCCGTGCCTAGGTGAGCACCTTTCCCTGATAAAGGGGGCCCTTAATGAGATCTCTTCTTCCTCCCATCAAGAGATAGAACTGGAATCTCTTCCTGGGCCACAGGAAAAAAATTAGCCTTAGACAACGTCAGACTGGCTGGATCCATTGGGAAGCTGTGTTTTAGGCTGTGGGTGAGAAGAACAGGAAGGACCACACACCTTCCAGAAGCAACCTAGACCAAGGATGAGAGTTTAGGGGTGGCGGCTCTGTCCTACCAAGCTATGAAAGTGGCATGTGGCAGCAAACAAAATAATGCCCCCCTACACCCCTGAATATCCACACCCTAATGCCCAGAACATATGAATATGTTACCTTACATGGCAGAGGGGAACAGAGGTTGCAGGTGGAATTAAGACTGCTAACCAGCTGGACTTAGAAAGATTATCCTGGATTAACCAGGTAGGCCCAGTATCATCACAGGAGTCCTGACATGTGGAAGAAGGCAGAAGGGTCAATACTAGTGATGAAAAGGACTTGACCCGCCATTGCTGGCTTTGAAGATGGAAAGGGGCCAGGAGCCAAGGAATGAAGGTGGCAAAGAGCAAGGAAAGGGATTCTCCCAAGCCTCCAGAAAGGAATGCAGCCCTTGATTTTAGCCTACTGAGACCCATGTTAGACTCCTAACCTGCAGAACTAGATAATAAATTTGTGTTGTTTAAGCCACTAAGTTTGTGGTAACTTGTTACAGCAGCAATAGGAAGCTAATACATGTGCTCATATGGTTTAACACAGTTAACGCAATGCAACTCTGCCCCTAACTCTTGCCTCAATTGGTGAAGCCTCCTAGCGAGGCAAAGGGACTGCTAATTTCACCCCCCTCTCCACCATCAGCCTGGGATATATATCCACTGGAAGTAGACTTCAGGGACTGCCCAACTGACTGGCTTTACTGCTCCCTGGCTGGCTGTGTGCCTCCAGGAGAGAGTCACTCTGACCTGTGTTCACCTTATCAGTCTTCTCATATTTTAAATGGGGAAGTATGAAGGGTAAATACTGTGTGAAGACTGAATAAGAACACATGAAGCAAGTGCTCAGCCCGAGTAACTACTGCTGGTAGAAAATCTGCTTCTGTACCTGTCGTCTGCCAACTTCAGAGCAGACGTACTCGGGTCTCAAGTCAAGGGTACCCCCAACACGGGGATATGTGATGAGAAAAGTTAGCAAAACAAACAACAAACTGCGTATGGAAGAGTGAAGAAGACAAAATGATGTTGTGTACTGGCAAGAGAAATGAGTTCAAGGCCATCAGGGAGAGAATACCGGGCACTTTCAGACACAGTGGGGGAACAAAGCCCAGAGAAAGACTGACCAGTAGGTTCTTTCTGGATCAAGATCCTTGAATTGGCACAAAGACAGCCATTTGTTAATAGTTTTCCTTTGAGGAAGTGCTGAGTTGCAAACAAGATGAGGGAAAACACTTTTCCCACAGCAGAAGCAAACACACCCGCACACTTCCAAGGTGGTTCTGGAGCACAGCACATGTCCACGAGCCTCAGCACACAGGAACACGAGGCGGTTAATTTACTGGCAAAGCGGGGCCAAGGGCTGCTCATACACAGCTTGGTTTCGGGGAAATGATTCTACCCATATCACTTAAAGTCTACCCAAACAGTCTATCTCATGAGTGCCCCTAAGTGAAAAATGCATCGTTTGGTGCATTTACTCTTAGCACTGCAAGCTGCAAAAGGGAAAGGCTGGTTGGAAAGGCATGCATATTGAAAACTTTAGTAATGTGTCAGATTGCCTTCTATTACGATTCTAACCATCTCTACCAGTAATAGGTATGTGCGTTAATTATCCAGGGCCTGACAGCATCTCACAGGTGGGAAGAACTTAATATTTTTCTTTCCCTTCATAATTATTCAGAAATAACTTGACTTCATGTTCAAAAGACCAGAGATGACCAGATAATAAACATTAATACTTCACTGGGGAAAGGGAAATGAGCAGGGATGCAAAGTACAAAAGCAGTGAAGAAACCACCACAAAGGGGACAAGATAGTTTTAAGTACACATCAAAGATCATTACCATCAATGACAAAAGGAACTAGGAAAAAATTACATCAAATTACAGGAAGAGCTGAATAGCTGAGGTCTTCTACCCAGGGACAGCCCTTCTCTGGACCGTGCTGCTTATTCAGAAGTCTGCATACGAGCTGATGCTCAGTAACAGATTCCGGGGCAAGCCCTCCCAGAGGGTAGCAGTTGTTTGAGCTTGGTTTACAGCACTCCTGTGACCGTGTCTTCCTTCCTGTTATATTTTCTGGGAGTAGTATGGCAACCAGCTTTGAGGGGAGTCAAGCTGGGAGAAGTAAAAATGTTAAGAACTAACCCAGATGAGGGCAGTGGTGACAGATGACAGGGTGGATTCAAGGCACACATGGGCACGACTTAGAGACCGACTGGATGTAAGGGTGACAGATCCACAGCAGCGATCACCCGGTAGATGGCAGTGCGATGGTATTACCAACTTAGCAACTTACCAAGTGGAGAAGAGGGAGCTCGAGACGGGGGAAGGTGTGGGGTTAGAAGACAACCAAGGGGGAAAATAAATGAAGTGTGAATTACAAAGTGTGAGGTGTCTTTGGGACCTTGTCCTGTATCTAGGAGCCAGTGTGGATCTCAAGGTGGAGGCCAGAGCTGGAAGTCCATGTGTCAGGAGTGGTTGAGGTCATAGGGTTTGCAGATGAACCTAATTCAAACCCCACAGGTCCCACTTATTAGCAAATGACCAATATTTCTGAGCTTAAGTTCCCTCAATTTAAACTGAGGAAACGACCCATATATGTGGTAAACAGGGTTAATTGATTTGTGGTACTTGGTAGGAACTCAAACATTGGGAGCTTATAGCATTTTTTAAATAACAGTAAGGATATAAGGTGAGAAGGTAGTTTGCAGAACAGAGTTAACCTCACACAGGGAACAGCTGCTCCCACTTCAAGGACAGCAGCAAGATGACAAAGAAGAACAGGGATGCAAGTAACTGGTGAAAGGGAGGGTGAAGGAAGATGGCGAGTTTGTGCCTAATACCATCTGTTTTCTTGTAAAGAGGCAATGTTCTCAACCAAGAGCGAAGGATATGGGCAGGAAGCTGTGAGAGAACAGAAAGGGTTCAAAGTAGCTGCTGACAGGAATGGGAGAAAGAGCTAAGCAAAGGCTTCCTGTATAATTCTTTATCATAAACCTCCATTTCTATTGGTAAGAACAAACCCCGTGCCCAAGAGGCTGAAAGACTGAGAAACTGACATCATTACACACCTCAACCTCTAGGCCTACCTTCCAAGGATGGCTAAGAACTTTGTACTGTAAAACCCTGGGGGAAGCCCAAGGCAGGGCTATGTCTTTGGGAGAGGGAAATAAACTGACATCATCCCTTACCCCTGTGGTTACAGCGGGACTTTCCTGATGAGTAAGTGTGCATCACCAGCCAACGCTCATCCCAGCCCCCAACCTCTCCCGATTCTAGCGAGAAAATAATTCTCTTAAGAGGGTGGGCATCAGAACTCTTAGGAATCAATCCAACACCCTCATTTAGCAGATGAGGACACTAAGTGACACAGGAATTTGGGGGCAGAGCCAGGATACAATTTTGGATGTCCTCACTTCCAAGCTGGGGCTTCTTCCACCACATTCTTTTAGTTGAACCTAACCAGGGGCCTCAGGCCAGTGTGTTAACAGCATTTTGCAGAAAATACTTGGCATTAGGAATTACATCCTGCCTTTTTTTAATCTTAATTTTTTGGCCATATTTTTCTCACTGTTAAAAAAACAAAAAACAAAAACCCCCCAAACACCTTAAACATTCCTGATAGAGGCCGCTATTAAAAAGAAAGAATCTTATTCTCATCCTTACAGATGTTACCCAGCTTCACCTTGAGATATTTCTGGTAGTGACAGAAGCAGTTTAAGGGACCCTACTAGTATGCATCTTTTTTTTTTTTTTTCGCGGTATGTGGGCCTCTCACTGTTGTGGCCTCTCCCGTTGCGGAGCCCAGGCTCCGGACACGCAGGTACAGTGGCCATGGCTCGCGGGCCCAGCCGCTCCGTGGCATGTGGGATCTTCCTGGACCAGGCCACGAACCCGTGTCCCCTGAATCGGCAGGCGGACTCTCAACCACTGTGCCACCAGGGAAGCCCTTTTTTTAACTTAATATAATGTGGGCATCTTTCCAAACACTCTGCATATCTAATTGTTCCTTTCATAAATATGGTGAGGGACTTCCCTGTTGGCACAGTGGTTAAGAATCTGCCTGCCAATGCAGGGGACACCAGTTCAATCCCTGGTCTGGGAAGATCCCACACTCTGCAGAGCAGCTAAGCCCATGCGCCACAATTACTGAAGCCTGCATGCCTAGAGCCTGTGCTCCACAACAAGAGAAGCCACCTCAATGAGAAGCCCACGTGCCGCAACAGAGAGTAGCCCCTGCTCAACACAACTAGAGAAAGCCTGTGCACAGCAACGAAGACCCAACGCAACCAAAAATAAATATATAAATAAAACTAATTCTTTAAAAATAAATAAACAAACAAATAAGGTGAGTTGAATTCCCTCCAATGATGATACTCAGGATTGATGGTGAAAGGAGAAAGGTCATATGTGGAAGTTGCTAGAATCTCCTGCCCATGTGTACCTTCCATGGCACGGAAAGTTACTAGTCTAGGGTGGAAGAGAGGCCATATAATCAGTCCCCACCCCCCACAGACAAATGAATTTCTAGGAGTATCTAACAACAACTGGGTCAACAATGGAGGGTATGTGCAACAGAAGGAAAACAGGAAGAGACAACAAAATGCCTCATGCTTTGAAAAAAGCATCTAGGGGAAACAGTGTTGCTTGCTCTATAATAGCAAAAATCTCATTAGAAATCACTTCTATACTCCACTTTATAATGTATCATCCAAGTCAGGCCTTAAAAGTGGGGTGGGATGCGAGGGATGGTTATGTCTTTACCTGCAAGGCTGAAAAGCAAAAACAAAACAAAAGCCAAGTAAATGCATAGTTATGCCTCTAAATTTCTAAGTCTTGTCTCAGAATTTGGTTAGTCTTATACGGAGCCTTCACCAAACCACAGGCAGGGAGGATCCAGCTTCATAAAACACCTACCACTGATCCTGCTGGGCTCAAAGGAGGGAGGTGCTTCCACCAGCAGGAAGGGAGGTAACAGCAGAACCACTGAGCAAGTAAAGCCGCTGGCTGTCCCAGCTGCTTCCTGGACAGTGGCAAATAGATACAGGAGATCAGAAGACACAAGGATGCAGGCAGGTATAAAGCACAGTAGAGAAACAATTTGAAAAGCCTTAGTGGAACCCTGAGAGTAGCTAAGCTTTCAGATTTCTGTCTCTGTTTCATGTGCTAAGCCAGATTATGGGGAGGGAATCAACTTGGATTCCCTATGAGGTCTTTTCGCTCCGTCACTCAGGCAGTCTTGCTTCCCCACCAGAGACACTGTGAGAGCCAGATGTACCCTACACGGGCAGAGGTTTGTACCACAGGAGAACTACCCCAAATTATGAATCTTGGGAGTGTCTCCCTTATAAGATCGTTTTAAAGTAGAAATAGCCTCACAATCCTAAAACAGATGAAAGGTCAGACAGACACATTCTCTCCCCAGTTCACATGGACTGTTTAATAATGGTCAAGAAGCAGAACAAGCCCCATTCTTAACCATGTTTTATCATGAATTGCCAAATGACTTATGGCTCTGATGGTGGGGACCTCCACCAAGTAGAAGAAAGGGATTAATCAAACCCAGTGGGCTTCCCTGGTGGCGCAGTGGTTGAGAGTCCACCTGCTGATGCAGGGGACACAGGTTCGTGCCCCGGGCCAGGAAGATCCCACATGCCACGGAGTGGCTGGGCCCGTGCGCCATGGCCACTGAGCCTGTGCGTCTGAAGCCTGTGCTCCGAAATGGGAGAGGCCACAACAGTGAGAAGCCCGCGTACTGCAAAAAAAACACAAAACAACAACAACAAAAAAACCAAAAATCCCCCAGTATATCAGGAGGCCCAAAGCAGGCACTGAGGACACTTACTGTGGGCGAGCCTCTTACAAATTCTTGGTATAAATTACTATTTAAAATTTTTGGTTTGTGAAGAATATTGCACATGGGGTCCAGGATAAGGGAAGATTCAGGAAACCTGTCACTGTGCAACACACATGGGAAAATGACCAGAGAACACATTCTTTCAGCATTTAAGTTCTAGATCCACATACATTTTCCTTTCTACAGCAGCCCTAATCACAAATGAAAGATTACTTTCACTTTAAATATTAGCAAAGGTTATTTCCTTGCATGTTTGAGAAACAGATGAAAGGACTGAGTACACACACCCAAAGATACTGGAACCAACTCCTCTCCCCACCTGTCTGCTGTCCTGATTTCTCCAGGTCAGCCACACCCAGGATTCCCCTTTTCTCATGCCGAGGCTTTCAAGTTTTCACAGGTTGGAATGTAGCATGAGCAAACCCAATGATTTTCAGAAGAGAATGATCTTATTTTCCTAAAAGAGCTTTCAGCCTGTCAGACACCTTCAAGGGTATTTTTCATTTTTAGCTTATAGGCATCTAATGATTTTAAAAACAACCATAAAAATCAAAGCTACCTGTCACTCTTAAATCTTAATGACTTCTAAGTTATGCACGGCATGGTTGACAAGCCAGGTTGGTGTTTTTTCCCCCTATGCTGAGCACTGAGGGCAAAGAAAGCAAGATGCTCTAGTTCTGCCATCTATTAAAAAAGAATAGCCATACTATTCCATTTTGATTCTTTATCACAAATGTATGTCAGGGAGATTAAAACAGTCCCTCTAGTCTTGGAAGACACTTTAGGATGAGGATATTTTTTCTAAGATGATGTGCTGGAAAAGCTATAGCAGTAGTAAGCAAAAATGTGTTTCCAGATCAATCCCTGGAGAAGAACCCATGGACAGTGCAAGGAAAAGGGAGCTTAAGTGATAGAATTCAACCTGTAATTTTGAAGAGAGGACCATGGCCCACATAGGTAAAGTGATCTGCCTGAGGCCAAACGGAGCCAAGATGACCCTTCTAGAGTTCAGTGCTCCTGCCCCCACAGCTCTGATCCTCTGTGCACCTCTGCAGGATGCTGCAGTCCTATCAAATATTCTGGGGCTGTGGTTACAGCTATGGGCACTGAGGCTGTAAACAGCAGAGCCTGCAGCTCACCATTCATGCCTGATGACAGGACTAAGTGGAGGTTCAGACGCCTGCCTTAACACACCAGGATTTACTCTGTTAAAATAAAGTGCTGTCAGTACAACACATGTAGGGCATTTCTCACAAGACAAAAAGTTCGGATTCTCCTCTCCTGTAAGACATTCTCAAGCCTGGTTAACAGAAACCACATAGCTCAAACAGCAGCAGTAACACTTAGAAGATGCTCTCCAATAGCAAAATAATGCAAGGCACATATGTAATTTAAAATGTTCTAGCACCCACATCAAAACGGTATAAGAGAAACAGGTAAAATGAGTTTTAGTACCTTATGTAACTTAATATATCAAAAATGTTATTGTTGCAATATATAATTGATACAAAATTTGAGATTTCATTCTAAATGTTACTTACTTAGGGGATCCTCCTTTTAACAGACCTTTTTTTCTGTTTTTACCAAGTGATGTTGACTAGCAGACATACTCCAGCCCAGACTCACAGTAAAGGCATTTATTGGGCAGGTACCACAGGCTAGATTCATAAAAGGCACTCGCTAGCGACTCAGAACTCCCAAGGCAAGACTAAGGAGGCAGGTTATAGACATGACACATAGAAGAAAACAGACACCGGAAGATTTTAAGGTCACACAGCTAATAAGTGCCAAGGCAGAAAGAAACCAGATCTGATGGCAACGCCTGTTCTCTTTCTATTCTCTTTGTGCCCCACCTGCTTTCTTGAGAGCCAGTATGTGAAACATTTACATTTACTACATGTGAGACAAAGATCTGGGAAATGCAACAGTGTACAGTTACACCACGTAAGTAACAAATTAATCCCAGGCTTAGTATCCAAGCCAAACTTTTCCTTCCAGTACCATCTACCATACTTTATAAATCCACATCATTCTAGAGTTTTGTGCACTGCATTATTAAAAAAAACCACATTGCACCCCTTTTCTTAGGTCATTACCCCCAAACACATGTCTTTAACGGCCATAGAGATTTTGATCAGGATGTCCCCTAAACACAAACTCCAGTCTCCCTCTCCCTTCGAACAATCATGTTCATTCAGTCACTCAAAAAATACTGACTGAGCAACCACAGGCCAGGTAGTATTGTGGGTGTTGGGGATAAAGTGGCAAACAGGACATATGGGGTCCATGCCCTCACACGGTTTACATTCTAGAGGGGAAGATGAAAAACATATAGTGTCAGGTGCAGAAAAATGATAGGAAAAATGAAAGGGGAGGGGCATGTAATGATTTTAGTCTATCCTCATTATTTATTAGGTTGAACCACATGAAATTACTGATATTCAACCATTTCTAGCTTACAGAACAGGCAATTTCATTTGGTTCAAGCTAATAGCTTCATTTCATCAGGTAACATTCAATGCTTCTGATGGACTAGGGAATATTTAAATACCTGAAAAGCAGAAGACACACAGAACAGGACTGAATAAACCCTCCTTCCATAATAGTCAAGGTAGGAGAGGCGTTGGGTACAGCGAGCCCAGAGTTAACAGACTGGAAGAGTAGGATGGACTGAGGTGATGGTCGGGGTGAATGGATGGGGGACGCTGATAGGAGCTACCAAGTGGTTTACTCTCTGTGGTTCTTCTCCCCACCGCTCTGGCTCAAGTAGCAGACTGCAGTTACCTGTCTCCATCCAGAGCATTCTGGGAAGTGGTTACTTCCCCCAGGAATGGGAGGTGGGGGCAGCAGGAGGATGGGATCCCTAGGATACCACCCCTTTCCTTATGACTTCTTCAACTACTTCTAAATGCAGAGAAAGCCCAGGATCTTGGCAGTCCATTATTGTTCAATATTTTGGTAAAGGAACATTATAGATTCCTTGTGCCATTAAGTAACAGAAAATCCCTAGCTCAGGAACCAACTATTGATCTTAACATCATGAAAAGACAACCAGACATTACGTGCCTCCTGATATGATGCAGAAAGATTCTCACCAAGAATTCAAACCTGGTTCCAATCAGGCCTCCGGAGTTAAGCACTGGTTTACGGTAAACACAGGGGACAGGGGAAGACACTAAATGAGACTTAAGGATGCAATCAGTAAAATCCAGCATGTGGGGAGACTATAGGACAAAAAAGAAAAAAAGCCTTCTCTGGACCCTCATTTCAACAAACCAACTACAAAAAAAAAGTCTGTGAGACAATAGGGAAAAAGAGAACACTGCCTAGACATCTAATACTAAGGAAATATTAACTAATTTGTTTTTTAAAAAGTTCTTTTAAAGTTACAAACTGATAAATGTTGAAGCTGAGAATTAGGAACTTGAGAGTTCATGATGATTCTTCTATTTTCTATCCGTGGGCCTGTGTCCCCTTTCCCACAAGTCCCCACACATTGTCCACTTGAGCTGAGAACGATTGTACAGGAGGAGCCTGAGCATTTTAGACGACTGCTCACCTGTCAATGAACTGATCAATAATGACGATATCGCCAGGCTGAATCTCTTCCTTCAAGGAACCGCAAGCTGTGGTCACTATGACATGTGTACAGCCCTCCTCCTTCAGAGCCCAGATGTTCGCCTGATAGTTGACTTTCGAAGGCATGATGGTATGCTGCCTCCCATGCCTAAGGAAAGAGAGTAAATATATTAAATATGGTAGAGGAGTGAGCAGGGCATTTTTTTTTTTTTTTTTTTTGCAGTACGCGGGCCTCTCACTGCTGTGGCCTCTCCCGTTGCGGAGCACAGGCTCCGGACGTGCAGGCTCAGCGGCCATGGCTCACGGGCCCAGCCGCTCCGTGGCATGTGGGATCCTCCCGGACCCGGGGCACGAACCCGTGTCCCCTGCATCGGCAGGCGGACTCTCAACCACTGCGCCACCAGGGAAGCCCGAGCAGGGCATTTTTAATACTCTTGGAAAAGAAAACTCATTTACAGCAGTGCCTTCCAGCCCTTCCCACCAAAATGCTTTCCTTGGCAGAGGAAGAGTGAGAACAGGCCAGGCAATAACCAGCCTACTTCAGGTATAAACTATGTGGTTTTAAAGTGCAGACTCGGGACTTCCCTGGTGGTGCAGTGATTAAGAATCCGCCTACCAGTGCAGGAGACATGGGTTCGAGCCCTGGTCCGGGAAGACCCCACATGCCGCGGAGCAACTAAGCCCATGCACCACAACTACTGACCCTACACTCTACAGCCCAAGAGCCAAAACTACCGAGCCCACGTGCCACAACTACTGAAGCCCACGCGCCTAGACCCCGTGCTCCGCAACAAGAGAAGCCACCGCAATGAGAAGCCTGTGCACCACAACGAAGAGTAGCCCTGCTTGCCGCAACTAGAGAAAGCCCACACGCAGCAACAGAGACCCAACACAGCCGAAAATAAAAATAAATAAAGTGCAGACTCAATTTACATTTCATAGTTTACTTTGCTATCAAGAGTAGGTAATAGCTTACTTAGAATTCACTCTCCAGGAAAATATGCCATGTCTATCCTGTGGGGCACCAACACCCCAGAATCTGAGGCATCTGGTATCTCATAAGCCATGACACAGAAAACAAGAGGTGCCAAGGAAGAAACACCCAAAATAGAAACTCAAGTTTCCAGTCTCATCTCTTTATTCTTTTCTGCCTGATCACCCAAAGAAATTAATGAAACATTTAAAATATTAGATTTCCCAGTTGTTTATGATGACATCAGCAGGTATGGTCCAAGAATGGATCACCTCACTCATCATTACTGTTATGGGCTGAATTATGTCCCCTCCAAATTCTTAGGCTGAAATCCGAACCCCCAGTACATCAGAATGTGACCATATCTGGAGACAGGGTCTTTAATGAGGTAATTAAGTTAAAATGAAGTCATTAGAGTGGGTCCTAATCCAACACGAATGGCGTCCTTATAAAAAGACACAGACATACACAGAGAAGAACATGTGAAGATACAGGGAGAAGACAGTCAGGTACAAGCCAAAGAGAGGGACCCGGAACAGATCCTTCCCTCCCAACCTCAGAAGGAACCAACCCTGCTGACCCCTTGATCTCTGACCACTACCCTCCAGAACTGTGAGGAAACAAATTTCTGTTGCCACTCAGTCTGTGGCACCTTGTTATGGCAGCCCCAGCACACTTAACACAACCACTAATGATTTCGTGTCACGCTTCAAACAAAATCCAAACACTCTGCCATGGCGCTCGTATCATCTGGGCCCAGCCTACAAACAGCAACGTCAGTCCTTACCTTTATCCCTTCCCACCGGGGCTCAGCCTCACTGGCCTCGCTGCTTAGCTCCCACATCACCTCCCCAGAGGAGTGCTTTCCACGACCACTGCATCTCCATCACATCACTACCCCTTGACCTTATTTTTCTTTCTGGCACCTATTGGCCACTCAAACTATATATTTCCTTCTCAGTGTCCATCCTTCCCACTAGCATCAGCCCTGAGACGGTGAGGCCCTTATCTGTCTTCCCTGCTGGTGCCTAGAACTGGACTTGCCATATGAGTAGTTCAATCTGTTGGATGAAAAACTGAGTACTTACACACACACTCTTTCCCCCTATCTCTCTCACACACCCACACACACACCCACACCCACACACCCAGTGTGCCAGGAAACAGCCAGTAACGGGAACTTGATTTCTAAAATTACTTTTAAAAATTCACACGTTAGAGGGTATATTTATAAGCAGTATTTCACAGAGAGTTAAAATTATCCTGAGCTGCTTGAAAAAGTATGAACATCACAGGTAATGTTCTGCCACAGGAAGGCTAAGTGTCAAGAGACCAGTCGTCTTCACATGTGATAATATAGAAACAGGCTTTCAAGGAAGTAACAACACACAAAAATCTCACTTTGTACGATAATGATTAAAAGTTTGGGCTTTGAAGTAAAACTGCCTGGGTTCAAATCCTAGGTCTGCCACTTACTAGCTGTGTGACCTCATCAAAATCACTCAGCTTTCTCAGCCCCCCATTTTTTTTTTTTTGATTGTAAAATGGATAATAAAAAACCCTGCACCACAGGGTTGCTATCCAATATCCCTTGTATCATTCCATATTGATATTTTGAAATAAACTTTAATGTCTCTTCTTCACCAACAACAGAATTAAGAATACGGAAATAATTTGTACATAATTGCAGACAAGCATTAGCATATGAGGGTTTTTACCCCAAGGTCATAAACGACCTCTCAGAAGGTGGAAGTCCATGAATGCCCAGAAAGTATGGTAGTCCCCGCTTATCCACAGGAAATGCGTTACAAGACCCCCCTGTGGCTGCTTGAAACTGCGTATAGTACTGACCTCTATATCTGCTATGTTTTTTTCCTATACTAACAGGTGGGTAGTGTACAAAGCGTGGATACGCTGGACAAAGGGATGATTCCTGACCCGAGCAGAGGGGGTGGGATGGCACAAGATTTAAAACTTATGAATTGTTTATTTCTAGACTTTTCCTTTTAATACTTTTGGACCGCAGTTGACTATGGGTAACTGAAACCGTGGATAAGAGGGGACTACTGTACATGCATTTTTTCTAAGGCTGGTCTCCAAATCTCTGATTAGATTTTCAAAAGAAATTCACATATCAAAAGGAGTTAAGAACCACTGCATAAAGTGGTTCACAGTCCGACACACTTCATTTCAGCTGGCAAGAGTATAAAACCTTCACCATGGGGCTACAACACAAACCATTTTCTCTTACAGTCTGGAAAAAATTAAGCGTTTCTCCAGCAATGACCACAGACCAACAAAGAAGGTTGCCTGAAATCAACCCTATGCGACCATCTAGAACTAAAATTTAGTTTTACTGGACTCAGCAAAGCCACTTCCGTTTCAAAAATGCAGTGTGGCAGACAGACCCTAGGGTGGTCTTCATTTTCATGCTCTGAATAATTCCTTCCTTCTCGACTGTGGGCGGACCTGAGATGCTTCCAACCAACAGAACACAGCGGAAGGTGCTGGGAGTCACTCCCATGATCAGGCCCCAGCCTGCCAGCATGCACTACCTGGCCCTCCTGCTGGCCTTGCAGCAGCAAGCTGTTGTCTTGTGAACTGCCCACGGGGAGGGCCACAAAGCAGGGAACATGGACAGCCTCTAGGAGCGGATGGCCTCCGTCCTTCAACCCTGAGGAACTGAGTTCTGCCAACTCCTACATGAGCTTGAACGAGGACCTGGAGCTCCAGATAAGAACAAGCACTTAAATATACCCATGTGACACAATATTTACTTGTGTGACCCTGAAGAGGACCCAGATGAGCTGTGCCCACACTCGGGTTAGCTGGAAACTGTGGGATGATGTATGCTATTTCAGGCTGCTAAATTTGTGGTCATTTGTTATGCAGCAATAGAAAGCTAATACACGCAGTCTGACTAATTTCTAACTGTGTGATAAAATGACTTGCTCTTCTCTTTAGGGGACAGCACGAGCCTTGTCAAGGCAATAAGGGTGTAGACACCACCGAGAACCCACTTCAGTGACCCGAAACCCACTCCCCACAAATCTAGAACTATTACTACACAAGGGGTCATGAATGAAGCAGTTTTTCTCGATCTTGTGAACTAGAAGATAAAAGACAGAAAAGAACAAAAGAAAACATTTCCTCTTGCAGCTAGAACTGAAAGCAGAGCTTCACGTTTAGTCAAATCATTGCATCACTCATTGGATTGTTCTAAACCTTTTCCCAACCTAAGGGGGGATAGGCAAGATCTTTAATCTCCAAAGTCAGTAAAACCTACCCTGAAACTGTAAGCGATAAAGATGACTCAGATGCTATGGCTCCACCGACACATTAAAAACTCATACCTGCATCATGACTCTTTTCATAATTTAAGTTAAATTTAAAATGTTCTTTAGTAGTAACATTCAAAAGCTTGAAATACGTTACCTTGCAAGGAGGACGCAATCAACATTCTTTATCTTCCCCAAAATTAAGGCATCAGAAGGCTGCACACAGTGAAAAATGGTTACAAGTCAGTGATTTAAAAACACATATAGAAACAATCAAAAAGCTGCCATTTCAATAGTTCATCTGTAGTAGGAGTCATAGAAACTTGGGGTCTGAGGGTATATTTCAAAGAAGTGAAAGAGTCTCAATTTGATGGATCAACTTAGTCACTCAATATTTACTGAGCCCTCTCTACCAGTACAGAGATTCGTAAGACTTAGAAGCGTGCGTGGGTAGGTACCATTTAGTAAGATCTATTTGTAGCAAGCACCCCTGGGGACTCTGATGCCACACTGATCATACACAGATGTGTCAAGGCTATTTGGCAGGTTCAAGAACAGGTGTGAGAGTGAAATGCAAAAGGAATAGGAGGCCCCTATCAGGGAATTTAAGAACTCAGCACTGGAACCGTTTGCTGTGTTAACCAGGTCTAAGATGGCCACAAGATGACCTCAGGTAATGGAGGAAAAAGTCTGAGAACCTAGGAGGTTAAGAAAACATGAGGCTAAGAAGTGAACAAGCTGACAGCAGGACTTGGAAGATACCGGATCAAATCTAAGGACTTGGCTGAAAAGGAGGGTTTGGTTGGGATTGCCAAATACAGGGATCTTCGTAGGAGGATCAGAGGAACCACAGCATTTGGAAGTAGCCCTATGGAGTTAGGAGAAGGCAGACACCCTCACCCTAGCTGGGAGAACTAAACAGCCTCCTTTTAATAGAAAAGGAGGAGTGTTTTATTTCCAATTCAGTTATGCAGTTGTGTTCTCATTCCCCCCAAAATCCCCCTTTGGGCCAGGGCTTACTAAGAAAAGGCCATTAGATATCTCCTCCCATTTGTTACAGACTGTAGTATGACCGATAGGCCCCAAATTAGAAGCTGATTTGAATGCAGTGATCTGGAGAGTACAGTTCCTGTGTTTGAAATGGGCATCTGGCTTCTAGGGATATAATTAAGAAATTATTTGTACACATTTAAAAGCCATGTTCTCAGTCGTCAAGTCCAAGGCAATCTCAGGGATACTGTCTCAGTTGGCAGAGCCCAGTAACA
Source organism: Globicephala melas (assembly GCF_963455315.2). Lineage (NCBI taxonomy): Eukaryota > Metazoa > Chordata > Mammalia > Artiodactyla > Delphinidae > Globicephala > Globicephala melas. Next base: position 70,805,497 of record NC_083319.1, on the reverse strand, counting down.
GAAACTCCTGGCCTCTCTCAGCCTGGGGCAGGCAGCCCTGTGCTGCCAAGACAAAAGCAATTTAAAAAAAATTTTTAACTTAAAAATCAAGCCAGGAAGGAGAAAGAAAAAAGCTAGTATGTCTCCACTAACTGGATATTAACCTTGCCAAATGGAGTGTCCACATATTTTTCGGTTCTTCCTTCTAAGATTTCTGGATCATCCAGGCCTGTCCCACCAATTATTCCAATCTGAAGGAGACAATAAAAAGATATCACATTTGATCAGTTTGCAGTAGAAACAAAATCACTATTTTAAGCAAATTCGTTTATCCATACTCATATGCTCTTCTCCATTCCTGGTAAGCCCTAGTTATTTTAAAAATCTGAACATTCCTGAAAAGCAATCATTTATTCAGCAAACATTCGAAAGCCTTCTATATTCCAGAAATAACCAAAGCATGAGTCACCTTTTCGGACTAAATCACATTTTTGCTGACTATCTAAATAACAAATTAGCATGGAAACGTACTTCAACTAGTTTAAATCATAAAGCCAAACCTAAAAATAGGTAAATATGGTTGGAGAAAGTACTTTCTAACCAATTTTATTATCTCTACTAAATACGTGATGGAATAAATGTTCAAAAAACAACTAGGATAGAAAATATTCAGCATTTCCATTTGGTAAGGATTTCTCCTGATTACCGCACTTGATAAAGAAACGAGAGATTTTCTTTCCTATGCCACTAAAATCAGAGCTGTAAGGGATCACAGATAGAGGAATCTGGAATAGCATGAAAAGTTAACCTCTATATTTATGAAATCCAACTGTCATTCATATACATGTAAGTGTAAGTAAGTAATTCAAAGGTCTGTAGTTCCAAATTATTTTCAAGTGTCTTATTGCATTTTTCAGACATTAACTTAATTGTCCTCGTCTTCAGGAAGTAATCTGAGTCTAAAAACCCTGATATTACCCTATAGAGTTAATCTAATTTGATGATTAAGACACTTGAACAAAAACAATTACAAAGATAACTAAATATATTAACTAAACTGTTAACTAAAAATGAAATAACTGAAATCATTAGGAAGGTTTCCCTGGGTTGATACTTCCTAAAGGAAAAATACTATTTAAATTGTCAGCAACAGGCTACAGAGATGAACTAGAAACCTAATAAAAAGTCACCTGAGCATTTTTTTTTCAATGAACAGCTTTAAATCTATTGTCACTTGAGTAAAATTTCTACTCAGCGGAAGTAGCTCCTTGAGAACAAAACTCCAAAGTTAAAAATTAACTGAACATCTGAATTAAATAATTTTGAGATCAGGTTACACAGTTGATTTATACTAGTATGTGGGAAAATAGTTACCTCTGTGGCCCTATTTCCTAGAAAAATAAATCAACGAAATAAGAAAAAGGGCGATTGAGTAAGATTTTTACAAAGAACTGCAGGTTACATGATTTAGTACTTGGAAAGCATCTCACGACTTCCTCAGGTGGCTAAACCAGTTTTTGAAGTTGCTGCCACCTTGTGGTACATTGTTGAAACCACAGCAGGTTACATATTCTACAGCAAGTCAACATTTTTCTTTGTTACAACTTAACATTGTAGGTAAAGACTAATCAATACAGGACTGCAGTTTTCAAATCAACAGAAGTGTTCACTTAAGTCAGTGGGTTTAAATTCATTTCAGTTCAGTAGAAATTTTTTAAATCGCACTATTTTATGAAATCCTAACCCATCCTCTAGCTGGTGTCTTTATTTTATCATTTCATGTAAGGCCAAAGCACCACAGATCATAGTTGGGATGGGGTAGGGGGTGCAATGAACTGTCCAGCCCATGTCATCACCTCAGACCGCCGAACTGAGTTGCTGACTTTGAAATTACTCTCAGCCTACCCTCTGGGGACTCTACTACTCATGGAAACGTCTGGTGTTTTTTTGCTTCCTTTTTTTTTAAAAATACTACCACTCTGACTTGGCTGTTTCTGGCCGTTCCCCTGGGCCATGGCATCTCGCATTCTGGATCTAACACTGGACTCAGACTCGTACATACAAAACAAACCAGACTTGGTTTTGAAACCACCCTCTGTTCAGGCAAGCCAGCCCAGCCTCACAGCAGTGAATAAGAAATGCCAGTTGGGGTCTTGCTGAAGTTCAGTGCCCTGGAGCCCACCCTCAGCAGCCCCAAGCTTCAGCCCAAACCACTCTGGCTGCATGATGACCATGCACTGGGTAGCTGCTAACTCAGCCCTCAGTGAGGAATATTTAGTACTGAGTGTGAGAACAAGAGCCGTTACAGCTCATCAGAAAGGCCAGGATGTGTTCTCTGGCACTGGAGTTATCTGCAGGAGAGCCCGTCCAGTCAAACTGGCTCAAGCTGTTTCTCAAAACCCATATCTTGGAAGGGACACAGGACAAGTGTAGCAACTGAGTACAGCCACACCAGGGAACTCAATCCCTAACCTTTTTCTTGCTGCAGACGGAGGCCAGCAGTGCCAAGATATGGCAATGTCGCCACCTGCTGGCTCCATGGTAAAGTATAACTATGGGACGAAACTCCCAAGCACCAGTGGCCTGTCATTCCCCTCCAGCCTCTAAATTCAAATGGTCAGCTCAGTACCTGCCTTGATAAAGTAACTGTGTCTTTGCATTTACATGTCACAGGCACTGTGGCCAAGTTCTCCAGGGGCCTTACCTCATTTAATCTTCACAACCACCCTGTAAGATGGGCCCTATAGTGTAACACCCATTTTATAAAAGAGGAAAGAGAAACACAAAACTTAAAAGAAATTTGTCCAGAGAGCAAATTATAAAGAGCAAAGCTGGGATTGGAACCCAGGTCTTTCATACTCAACCACTATGATGTACTACCTCCCAGTATCCCCTGGAATCCTTGATAAACACCACAACCTATTAGAAATTTGTCTCCATGTTATGAAGAAACTGATCCTCAGAGTTCAAGTTCTGGACCAAGGTCACAGAGCAAGCATGGAAACAGCAACTCTGGGCACCTGAGTGAACCACCTTGGAAGGGAGGGGGCTGTCCATGCATGATCTCATGCATACTTACCAGGCTTCCTAGGCCAGAGGCATCGCCCTCAGTCCAAGCAGTCCTAGGAATGCTTAGGAAAAGTGTTCAAGGTCTGAGATGGAATTTCTGGGCCAATTCTGCCCAGCCAGGACTTCTTCACTACACAAGATAAAGTTCTGAAATAAGGACCCCCTGGTCCATCAAGGCCATTGCTAGATTTTAACAGCAAGTTGATTCATCCCACACTTTTCCACTTGCAGACCACCAAGTCAAACTCCTCAAAAAGAAGAGATGGTTTGACTTCCTCTCTGAGACTGTGTAAGCATTTTATCTAAATGTTGGCTTACCCAGCCAGAATGGTTACTTCCAACGATGCCAAAAGGGTTCACACCAACCCCTACCCTGTGTCCACTTCCCCTGGTACCAGCCACAGGAGATTTCACATACCCCACTTGGTTTCAACAGCCGCTCACCATCACTTTATACTACATGGAGGAACCTAGCACCCCATGAAGTGGAGAATTTCATTCTTTTCTTATGGCTAATATTCCATTGTGTATACATATACCACTTCTTTATCCTTTCATCTGCTCATGGGCACTTAGGTTGCTTCCATCAACATTTGTTATTTGTAGACTTTTTGATGATAGCCATTTTGACAGGTGTGAGATGATCTCATTGTGGTTTTGGTTTGCCTTTCTTTGATGATTAGCCATCATTAAAGGGCAGGATTTGACTATTTTTGGAAATAGAGTCTTTGAAGAGGTAATTAAAATTAAATGAGGTCTTGGTGGGGGGAGTGCTAATCCAAAATAACTTCAGGTTCAGAACATCTGTAGTTTTTATTTAACCAACCTCTCCTTGCAAAGTCAAGATATTATTCTAATGGGCAGACACCCTCTTTGAAGATACAGTTCACTTCCAGAAGTGGTCAGTGACTTTTTGAGGAGGATTTTCCTCAAAGCTTACTGTACTCTGTAGCACTCTCCTTCACTTGTAGAAGAACATAGGATTCTTCCTGGTGCTCCTCCTGGGTCAGCTGCTGGATACTAGAATCCCCAGGGGAGCTTTCAGTACCAAAGCCCAGGTCCCAGATTCCAGATATTCTAATTGAGCAAGACAGAGTTGTTATTTTTCTTAAAGCTCCTCAGGTGGTTCTAATGTGTAGCCATAATTGAGCACCCTTGCTCTAGGGCCCAGATCATCAATTTCTAAAATCTGGGCTAGCTGAGCATCATAGGCTGAATAATGGCTCCTGCAAGAGAGCCTGTCAGCATTCTAATTACGAGAACCTGTGCATGTTACCTGTGTGATTAATGACTTTGAGATGGGGGGATGATTCTGGATTATCTGGGTGGACCCTAAATGTAATCACAAGGGTCCTTTTAATAAGGTCGAATGAGGAAGAAGGCGATGTGATGATGGAAGCAGGGGGAGAAAAGGCGATGTAATGTAGGGCCCAGAGCCAAGGAACGCTGGTGATCTCTAGAAGCCGGAAAAAGCAAGGAAACATTCTCCCTTAGATCCTCCAAGAGAACCTGCCCTACTGACATCTTGATTTTAGCTCCATAGGACTCATTCTGGACTTGTGACTGCTAGAATTGTTAAGCGACTACACCTGTGTTGTTCTATGCCATCCAGTTTGTGGTGGTTGTGAGAGCAGCCAAGGAAACTAGTTCACTAAGAAACACCTGAGGAACTTGTTAAAAATGCAGATGCCCAGCCTTTTCAAAGCTCCATGGCCAATGGTTATCACATTTTAGCGGGTACCTGAATATACTGAGGCTCTTGAAAATCCAATTTGCTGCCCACCTCCCTATTTCAGATTCAGCAGGATTGGGGAAGGGCCCAAGAATTTGCATTTCTAACAAATTCCCAGGAGGGTGCAGATGCAGCACAGGCTTTGAGAACTACTGCTTTAGATGCTTTTGAGGCACAGACTAGAATACCATGATTATAATCACAATCAAAAAACCTTCCTCAGGGATTTCCCTGGTGGTGCAAGGGATAGGAATCCGCCTGCCAATGCAGGGGACACAGGTTCAATCCCTGGTCTGGGAAGATCCCACATGCCGCGGGGTAACTAAGCCTATGCGCCACAACTACTGAGCTTGAGCTCTAGAGCCCATAAGCCACAACTACTGAGCCCACATGCCACAACTACTGAAACCTGTGTGCCTAGAGCCCGTGCCTCACAAGAGGAGCCACCTCAAGATGAAGCCCGCGCAACACAATGAAGACACAAAGCAGACACACACACACACACACACACACACACAAACCCCTTTCTCAAAGTAACAACAGCAAAAAAGCCCCCATCTCTGTTTTTCTCTGCTGCTCAGGACACCAACCTGGCTGCTTCTTCATCTCCTCACCAGGCGGTCTCTGTCTCAGGGATTTACAGCCCAGGGGTCCTCAACCAAGTGCTGAGGCTCTCCTGAGAGGTGCCTGGAAATCCACGGGGAAATTTCTGGCTGCCACAATGACTGGAGGGAGTGCTACCAGCATTTTGTGGGGAGAGGGGACCCAGGATGTGTTCTATGTCCTACAATGCTCAGGACAGTTATACTAAGGGAGGAATTGTCGTACCCCAAATGGCATTGTGTCTCTAGGCAAAAAATGAAGGCTCATTGGTCATTTGGTTTCTGACTGGGGCCTGTGGGTTGTCCACCAGTTTCTGAAGGTCACTCAAGGACTTTCAGTGTGAAGGCCTTTGCTGGCCGCACTCAGCCATCAAAAAGGAGAGTTTCAAAGGCCTGTTCTCCACAGTCTAGACTTGCCCGTCCCCCTTAATATTGATACCATTTTGTTTATAGCCCACTACCCAACTATGATGGGACCATATCCCCTCCTTGTCATAGCAACCATGTAAACAAGAGTTATTTTTAATCCCTCAGAGTAAAAGCTGGGCAGCTGCCTAGGGGAGCCGTGGCCCATTACAGGAGCCCTCCGGAATGCCAGAGATCCGGTTCAGCCCTCTGCATGGCCAAGCATGCCACTGCCCATGGCTGTTGCCGGAGGACACTGTCTCCCTGAGGTCCTTCCAGACAGTGGCTGCTACTAATACTATGGGAGAGTATCCACTGGGCATTCGGCAAGCAGCTTGCTTCATGCAAACACTCTACACTCCCCCTTCCTTAAGGCTGCATGACCTTTGTCAACAGAATAAAACAGGGCACAGGGACCACATGTCAGATTTCAGAAATGGCTCACAACATGTAGTTGGTGGAATGCCAGGCTCTAGGCCAATTCTATCACTACCTAGGTCCAACTATAATTCTGGACTCCTTAGGTGACCTTTCTGGGCCTCAGCTTTATGTCCACAAAAAGAGGTTTGTGTGGTTATATGGTCTTAAGGAACACTCCAGCTCTATATTTTATGATCTGGGGATAGGATATGGTTTCCATTAGCTTATTTTGCTCTGGACACTAGCAGTTCATGTTTTCTATATAGGATGTTGCCTCAGCAGTCTGGCAGAAGTGGTGTAGGAATCATGGATTTGCAACAGCAAAATTATCACCTGTTCTAACCCCAAAGAGAGAAATCAGCAGGCAGGCCTAGCACTATTTGTACCTATTAATTTTATATTCAGCAGCTGGCCAAGAACAAAAATGTACATCATTCAATATTTACATCAGGGCTCTGATCACAGTGCCCATTCTGCACTTAAATGCACTGCACTAATCTTACAGGGAAACTGTGGTAGGGAGAATGCAAAACCAGGTTAAAGTGAGACTGTTTTAAATACCACCGCTCTCTATTTTTAATGTCACTTTAAGTGTATTCCTGTAAAGGAAAGGCAATAGTTTCCTGCCTGCCCACTGAAAACTGTGGCCTATCATAATTTAATTTTTGGAGAAAAGATGTTCAAAATTAATCTCATCTCCCTCACTCAGAAGCACTACCATTTAATAAGTTTCAGCCATGTGCTAGAAAGACAATACAATTCTAACGTCCCAGCAAACCCTGCAGTAATGTTCCCATTTTACTGAAATGAAAAAGAGCTTCATAAAAATTCTGCTTTGTTCTCCATGACTGATAAGGAAGAGGCATTCTACAATATTTGTTTAATGCAAGATTCTTTTCAAAATGGCAAAGGGAATACAGTATCTAAATGTGACTGCAACTCTCCCCAACCCACCCCCTGACATCAAGTGTCTGAAAGCTGCAAGGGCCTACTAAGCTAATCACTCTGGTTGATTACACACTGATCTCAGAGATTTGCCTTCTCCAGGGGGAACTGAACACAAAACGCGGAGTCAAGAGAGAGACTTGAAGGCGACGGGCCTTCCTATCTCACGACCAAGAATTTCTAAAGCCAAACAAGTCAACTGAGTTTTTAGCTGATCATAAACAGCCTGGAAGAGATCTTAACTTTGATCCTGTTTATTTCTGTGGACTGGAATTCTACAGTCCCTCCCTGCGAGACATCAACCAGGAAGAAGTGCGTCAAAGCCCCAGGGAAACTTGTTGCAATCCTCGGAACTCGTGCCCTCCTCCGGCCAAAGCTCCCACTGCACAATGATGCCTTGTACCGAGACCTGTGAGGACCAAGGGCACAAGGAAACTGATCCCTAACTTTCAAGGTTGCCAGCAAAGCAGTTTAAAGCCAGAGGCCTCCAGAGAGTGGCCCAGCATTCCTATACTCCATTTCGGTGTTGTAAAAAACTCTCAAGAGTTCCTAAAGCAGAGAAGGCCTAAGTTTAGAACACACAAAAAAGCCGGAAGCTTGCAAAAGAGCAAGCATGCAGTTTTCCCACGTGGGCCGCGGGCAGAGAGCCAAGTCAGAGCGGAAGCTTTGAAGTCGGTCAGGGCTCAAGGAGTCCGTCTCAGCGGTTGCAGGTACCCACCCACCTGGCACACCCGCTAGCCCCTGCCAGACGCATCTGCCCAGAAAGGTGCTCGGGAAGGGTTGGGCGCGGGCGCAGCACCGGTCCGCTGTCCCTCTCTCTTAAGTGCTTGCCTACCCGCTGCGCGCTGCGGATGCAGCTGAGACCAAAGGTTGGGGGACGACTCTGCAATTGTTCCCTCTCCCCCGCTCGCCGCCCCTGGGCTAACCGGCCTCAGACCCTCCCCGCCGCGGCGGGGGCGCGCTGGCTGGGCGCACGGCCCAGAGGCGCGGTCCCCCCGAGCGGGAGCGGGATCGTACAGGGCACGGAGGACCGCAGCAGCCGGAACGACTAATCTCACCTTCACGGCCGCGGGAGTGGCACCTGAGGCCATGGCTGCGCGAGGAAGGAGCGACGGCCTCGGGCGGGGTGGAGACGTGCAGCGGCGGAGCGAAGCGGTTTCAGGCGCTGGGCCCGGGGTTGACCAACGAGGTCCCGGGGGCGGCTGTGGCTCCTCCTCTTCCTCCCCGGGACAGCTGGATTGGCTGCTGGTGTGGGCTCTCCCCCGCCACCCCCCCACCTCAATTTGAGGTTCCAGTGTCCCGCCCCGTTTGCAGACCTTTCTGTTTCTCCGTTGATTTTTTTTCGACCCCCAGTTATAACTAACGGGCTCATGATAGTGAGAATAATGGAGACCGCTGATTGAGTACTTATGTTGTTCCAGACTCTGTGCTTTGCACTTTAATCAGCTCCGTTAACCATCACAAGAACGCTACAAAGAAGGAAGAGCAGCACTCCGGCTCCGCCTCGTCTCAGCTGCAAGCTCGGCCTTATCTGTAAAACCAGGCCCATTCTCGGTGCAGAAGTTCTCGCGGGAGGGAAAATCGTGGAGAGGAGGGAACAGGCTCTTCGCCAAGGTTACCTCCAGCTGCTAACGCGGGGCGGGGCGGGGCGCGGTTGGCTCTTCTTATCACCGTGACCCAACCGGGGGTTTGCTCCTTTCTGTTAATTCGTGGGGGACAGAGCAGGGGAGGGGTTGACCCAAGACTCAGGGATGGCAAAAAGAAAATAAACAGAGTAACGTGCTGCTGGATAACCTTTCTGACCTACAAACTCTGGCTGTTTGAGGTCAGGCTTTCAAGGGGATAAAATATTACCTAACTCCCAGCCTGGGTCAACAGGGCCGGGGCCATCTTTAACCTTACCCACACCAGCCAAAATCCAAGCCAACTAGATTTCAGAATCCAGACTCATGTCTTCATCACTCAGCACTGGCTGGTCACCCACCCCCCACCCCCCACCCCCGTTATACCAGCCCTTCACTGGGATAATCCCTTACTCTCAAAATCCCCATCCCTTCTCTACTGGGATAATCCAATTTAAACTCCCTGGATGGATTAAACTCTTCAACAAAATGCTGGGTGACAGTGATGTTCTGATATACAGAAACTTTGCAGATTACTCTGGGGGTGGGAGAATGGCTGTGGAAGGGTAGACTTTCCTCTTTCCCTATAGCAGTAAAACACTGAAACACGATGCAAGCATAATTTCATTCAAAACATCACTGGGTGCTTCCTGTATACTGTTCACTTAAACAGTAAAGACTTTCACTCTCTCCTTATCATTTGCTCTAGGTTTAAATTTTCTTGCAATGTAATTTTTCTTCTATTTCTTTTAAGTCATAAAATGAAATAGCAAAGAATAAAAGTAGAAGATTGGGGTGCTCCTTTGAAAGAGCAGGAGGCTGGGAGTTCCTCCCAAATGTAGTTTCCTAGGAGCCTGCCTGCTGCTTGTCCTATTGTTGGTAGCCCACTACTCAGAGGGGAACCATTGCAGGGACACAGGTACTTGGGTTTTATGGCTGCTTCACAATTAGGGGATCTTGACCAACTTATGTGCTTTAATGTGACCAGCAAGTCCAGTTTCTACTCAGCACTGCCTCCCTGCGGAGAGTTAGTTAGACCCTGTAAACAAGTTAAATCCTGTAAGCATTAGAAGACCCCTAGACAAAGAAGGAGTTGGAAACCTGGAAGGGTTAAAAACAAAATTCAACTGAGTAAATTGGAAGTCTGACTAGCTTTATTAGGCAATTCATAAGGGCAGCATCCCACCTAGCTAGAACTAGAGCGCTCTCAGAAGTGTTGTACACAATGGAAGGTTTTTATAGGAAGAAGGATGGGGCAGGGAGCTATTAGCAAAAGAAAAGAAATGATTATTTTTAGGCCAGGACATCTTTTTGGATGGAAAGGACCAGCAAGGGTTTTATCATGCATATTGCCTCTTCTTCCTCTGTAGTGGGGGAGGGGAGGAGGGAGAGATGGATGGAGAGGACCCTTGTGACAGATTACCTCATTGGTGCTGATCAGAAAATTTCAAACTATTTCTGAGGAAGGTCGAAACTGCGGTTAGGTTAGGTATTGAGTCTAATTTTGGTTTCATAGGCTTTTAGCACAAGCAAGTGATGCCATTTTGGGCTTGTAGTTTTCTTTTTAACAGGGCTAAACTGGACTTCTGGACTTTTCTACTTTAAATTTCAGGACAGGGCTCAAGCATTTGCTCTTGAACTTGTGATGTCTGTGAAGGGAACAGTGTCCCAAGTCTGGTCTGGTTTTTTCAGTGATGTAATTTATAAGCCATTTCTGGGAAGAAATTAGCATTTCTAGACAAAATTTAAACAATTTTTTAACTTCTCAGAAAACAGGCACCCACCCACCAGCTGACTGTAAGGCACTATTTTGTTCTTTGTGTATGGGGCATGGAGTTCAAGACAAATTGATCCCCCTTCCAAGGGGACTCTAGCAGTTTTCATCATTATGCATTTTGAGAAAAGAGCATACAAATATTAGAAGAATGGGACTGGCCTGCTGTAGGTAATTTGAACTGACAACAACCACTGTAGAGTTTTCTTAATAAAAGAATCGATTTTAGAAGAACATGTCAAATTAAGTTTTCAGAAAGTTAAAAACATTCAAACAAATAAATAGTTGGCACATGTCAGAGATGTATTTAACTCATTAATAAAGGAACCAGCAGGATGACAAAGCTGATTCAACGGAGGATGTAAGATGCTGCAACAGCAGAAAAGAGAATGTTAGAATAAGATGGAAAAATTAGATACAAAACTGGTATATATTTTACAAGGCAATAAACCTCTAGCCTTCGGGGTTATCATGTCTGTGAACAGATACCACCTGCATCTTCAACTTCGAAAAAAGATTGTCACTTATCTATCTTAACAAGCAAGATATCAACCACCAGAGTCTGAACGCTTATCAGTAAGAAACAATAAAACAAAGTTACAGCCCTCAGGTAAAGGGTCTGCAAACCTTGCCTACAAAGAGGCAAAAATTGAGGAGTGTGTGAAACTCAAAAACATAAACAATATCTGATTGAATGAGCCTGGCTGTATTCCAGTACAACCTTATGGATGCTTAAATTTGAATTTCATATACTTTTCACATGTGACAAAATATTAACCTTCTTTATTATTTTTTTAAAATCTTTATTGGAGTATAAATGGTTTACAATGGTGTGTTAGTTTCTGCTTTATAACAAAGTGAATCAGTTATACATATACATATGTTGCCATATCTCTGCCCTCTTGCGTCTCCCTAGCTCCCACCCTCCCTATCCCACCCCTCTAGGTGGTCACAAACCACCGAGCTGATCTCCCTGTGCTATGCGGCTGCTTCCCAATAGATATCTATTTTACATTTGGTATTGTATAAATGTCCATGTCGCTCTCCCACTTTGTCACAGTTTACCCTTCCCCCTCCCCATATCCTCAAGTCCATTCTCTAGTAGGTCTGTGTTTTTATTCCTGTCTTACCGCTAGGTTCTTCATGACATTTTCTTTTTTCTTAAGTTCCATATATATGTGTTAGCATATGGTATTTGTCTTTCTCTTTCTGACTTACTTCACTCTGTATGACAGACTCTAGGTCTATCCACCTCATTACAAATAGCTCAATTTCGTTTCTTTTTATGGCTGAGTAAAATTCCATTGTATATATGTGCCACATCTTCTTTATCCATTCATCCGATGATGGACATTTAGGTGGTTTCCATCTCCGGGCTGTTGTAAATAGAGCTGCAATGAACATTTTGGTACATGACTCTTTTTGAATTATGGTTTTCTCAGGATATATGCCCAGTAGTGGGATTGCTGGGTCATATGGTAGTTCTATTTGTAGTTTTTTAAGGAACCTCCATACTGTTCTCCATAGAGGCTGTACCAATTCACATTCCCACCAGCAGTGCAGGAGGGTTCCCTTTTCTCCACACCCTCTCCAGCATTTATTGTTTCTAGATTTTTTGATGATGGCCATTCTGACTGGTGTGAGATGATATCTCATTGTAGTTTTGATTTGTATTTCTCTAATGATTAATGATGTTGAGCATTCTTTCATGTGTTTGTTGGAAATTTGTATATCTTCTTTGGAGAAATGTCTATTTAGGTCTTCTGCCCATTTTTGGATTGGATAGTTTGTTTTTTTGTTATTGAGCTACATGAGCTGCTTGTAAATTTTGGAGATTAATCCTTTGTCCATTGCTTCATTTGCAAATATTTTCTCCCATTCTGAGGGTTGTCTTTTGGTCTTATTTATGGTTTCCTTTGCTGTGCAAAAGCTTTGAAGTTTCATTAGGTCCCATTTGTTTATTTTTGTTTTTATTTCCATTTCTCTAGGAGGTGGGTCAAAAAGGATCTTGCTGTGATTTATGTCATAGAGTGTTCTGCCTATGTTTTCCTTTAAGAGTTTGATAGTTTCTGGCCTTACATTTAGGTCTTTAATCCATTTTGAGCTTATTTTTGTGTATGGTGTTAGAGAGTGATCTAATCTCAAACTTTTACATGTACCTGTCCAGTTTTCCAAGCACCACTTATTGAAGAGGCTGTCCTTTCTCCACACTATATTGCCTCCTTTATCAAAAATAAAGTGACCATATGTGTGTGGGTTTATCTCTGGGCTTTCTATCCTGTTCCATTGATCTATATTTCTGTTTTTGTGCCAGTACCATACTGTCTTGATTACTGTAGCTTTGTAGTATAGTCTGAAGTCAGGAAGCCTGATTCCTACAGCTCCGTTTTTCTTTCTCAAGATTGCTTTGGCTATTCGGGGTCTTTTATGTTTCCATACAAATTGTGTAATTTTTTGTTCTAGTTCTGTGAAAAATGCCAGTGGTACTTTGATAGGGATTGCATTGAATCTATAGATTGCTTTGGGTAGTAGAGTCTTTTTCACAATGTTGATTCTTCCAATCCAAGAACATGGTATATCTCTCCATCTATTTGTATCATCTTTAATTTCTTTCACCAGTGTCTTATAATTTTCTGCATACAGATCTTTTGTCTCCTTAGGTAGATTTATTCCTAGATATTTTATTCTTTTTGTCGCAGTGGTAAATGGGAGTGTTTTCTTGATTTCACTTTCAGATTTTTCATCATTAGTGTATAGGAATGCCAGAGACTTCTGTGCATTAATTTTGTATCCTGCTACTTTACCAAATTCATTGATTAGCTCTAGGAGTTTTCTGGTAGCATCTTTAGGATTCTCTATGTATAGTATCATGTCATCTGCAAACAGTGACAGCTTTACTTCTTCTTTTCTGATTTGGATTCCTTTTATTTCCTTTTCTTCTCTGATTGCTGTGGCTAAAACTTCCAAAACTATGTTGAATAAGAGTGGTGAGAGTGGGCAACCTTGTCTTGTTCCTGATCTTAGTGGAAATGCTTTCAGTTTTTCACCATTGAGGACGATGTTGGCTGTGGGTTTGTCATATATAGCCTTTATTATGTTGAGAAAAGTTCCCTCTATGCCTACTTTCTGTAGGGTTTTTATCATAAATGGGTGTTGAATTTTGTCAAAAGCTTTTTCTGCATCTATTGAGATGATCATATGGTTTTTCTCCTTCAGTTTGTTAATATGGTGTATCACGTTGATTGATGTGCGTATATTGAAGAATCCTTGCATTCCTGGAATAAACCCCACTGGATCATGGGATACGATCCTTTTAATGTGCTGTTGGATTCTGTTTGCTAGTATTTTGTTGAGGATTTTTGCATCTATGTTCATCAGTGATATTGGCCTGTAGTTTTCTTTCTTTGTGACATCCTTGCCTGGTTTTGGTATCAAGGTGATGGTGGCCTCGTAGAATGAGTTTGGGAGTGTTCCTCCTTCTGCTATATTTTGTAAGAATTTGAGAAGGATAGATGTTAGCTCTTCTCTAAATGTTTGATAGAATTAGCCTGTGAAGCCATCTGGTCCTGGGCTTTTGTTTGTTGGAAGATTTTTAATCACAGTTTCAATTTCAGTGCTTGTGATTGATCTGTTCATATTTTCTATTTCTTCCTGATTCAGTCTTGGCAGGTTGTGCATTTCTAAGAATTTGTCCATTTATTCCAGGTTGTCCGTTTTATTAGCATAGAGTTGCTTGTAGTAATCTCTCATGATCTTTTGTATTTCTGCAGTGTCAGTTGTTACTTCTCCTTTTTCATTTCTAATTCTATTGATTTGAGTCTTCTCCCTTTTTTTCTTGATGAGGCTGGCTAATGGTTTATCAATGTTGTTTATCTTCTCAAAGAACCAGCTTTTAGTTTTATTGATCTTTGCTATCGTTTCCTTCATTTCTTTTTCATTTATTTCTGATCTGGTCTTTATGATTTCTTTCCTTCTGCTAACTTTGGGGTTTTTTTGTTCTTCTTTTTCTAATTGCTTTAGGTGCAAGGTTAGGTTGTTTATTTGAGATGTTTCCTGTTTCTTAAGGTAGGATTGTATTGCTATAGACTTCCCTCTTGGAACTGCTTTTGCTGCATCCCATAGGTTTTGGGTCATCGTGTCTCCATTGTCATTTGTTTCTAGGTATTTTTTGATTTCCTCTTTGATTTCTTCAGTGATCACTTCGTTATTAAGTAGTGTATTGTTTAGCCTCCATGTGTTTGTAGTTTTTACAGATCTTTTCCTGTAATTGATATCTAATCTCATAGCCTTGTGGTCGGAAAAGATACTTGATACAATTTCAATTTTCTTAAATTTACCAAGGCTTGATTTGTGACCCAAGATGTGATCTATCCTGGAGAATGTTCCATGAGCACTTGAGAAGAAAGTGTATTCTGTTGTTTTTGGATGGAATGTCCTATAAATATCAATGAAGTCCATCTTGTTTAATGTATCATTTAAAGCTTGTGTTTCCTTATTTATTTTCATTTTGGATGATCTGTCCATTGGTGAAAGTGGGGTGTTAAAGTCTCCTTCTATGAATGTGTCACTGTCGATTTCCCCTTTTATGGCTGTTAGTATTTGCCTTATGTATTGAGGTGCTCCTATGTTGGGTGCATGAATATTTACAATTGTTATATCTTCTTGGATCGATCCCTTGATCATTATGTAGTGTCCTTCTTTGTCTCTTGTAATAGTCTTTATTTTAAAGTCTATTTTGTCTGATATGAGAATTGCTACTCCAGGTTTCTTTTGGTTTCCATTTGCATGGAATATCTTTTTCCATCCCCTTACTTTCAGTCTGTATGTGTCTCTAGGTCTGAAGTGGGTCTTTTGTAGGCAGCATATATATGGGTCTTGTTTTTGTATGCATTCAGCCAATCTGTGTCTTTTGGTGGGAGCATTTATTCCGTTTATATTTAAGGTAATTATCGATATATATGTTCCTATTCCCATTTTCTTAATTGTTTTGGGTTCGTTATTGTAGGTCTTTTCCTTCTCTTGTGTTTCTTGGCTAGAGAAGTTCCTTTAGCATTTGTTGTAAAGCTGGTTTGGTGGTGCTGAACTCTCTCAGCTTTTGCTTGTCTGTAAAGGTTTTAATTTCTCCATCAAATCTGAATGAGATCCTTGCTGGGTAGAGTAATATTGTTTGCAGGTTTTTCTCCTTCATCACTTTAAATATGTCCTGCCAGTCCCTTCTGGCTTGCAGAGTTTCTGTTGAAAGATCAGCTGTTAACCTTATGGGGATTCCCTTGTGTGTTATTTGTTGTTTTTCCCTTGCTGCTTTTAATATGTTTTCTTTGTGTTTAATTTTTGATAGTTTGATTAATATGTGTCTTGGTGTATTTCTCCTTGGATTTATCCTGTATGGGACTCTCTGTGCTTCCTGGACTTGATTAACTATTTCCTTTCCCATATTAGGGAAGTTTTCAACTATAATCTCTTCAAATATTTTCTCAGTCCCTTTCTTTTTCTCTTCTTCTTCTGGTACCCCTATAATTTGAATGTTGGTGCGTTTAATGTTGTCCCAGAGGTCTCTGAGACTGTCCTCAGTTCTTTTCATTCTTTTTTCTTTATTCTGCTCTGCATTAGTTATTTCCACTATTTTATCTTCTAGGTCACTTATCCGTTCTTCTGCCTCAGTTATTCTGCTATTGATCCCATCTAGAGTATTTTTAATTTCATTTATTGTGTTGTTCATCGTTGCTTGTTTCATCTTTAGTTCTTCTAGGTCCTTGTTAAATGTTTCTTGCATTTTGTCTATTCTATTTCCATGATTTTGGATCATCTTTACTATCATTATTCTGAATTCTTTTTCAGGTAGACTGCCCATTTCCTCTTCATTTTTTAGCTCTGGTGAGTTTTTATCTTGCTCCTTCATCTGCTGTGTGTTTTTATGTCTTGTCATTTTGCTTATCTTACTGTGTTTGGGGTCTCCTTTTTGCAGGCTGCAGGTTCGTAGTTCCCGTTGTTTTTGATGTCTGTCCCCAGTGGCTAAGGTTGGTTCAGTGGGTTGTGTAGGCTTCCTGGTGGAGGAGACTAGTGCCTGTGTGCTGGTGGATCAGGCTTGATCTTGTCTTTCTGGTGGGTAGGTCCACGTCTGGTGGTGTGTTTTGGGGTGTCTGTGGCCTTATTATGATTTTAGGCAGCCTCTCTGCTAATGGGTGGGGTTGTGTTCTTGTCTTGCTAGTTGTTTGGCATAGGGTGTCCAGCACTGTAGCTTGCTGTTCCTTGAGTGAAGCTGGGTGCTGGTGTTGAGATGGAGATCTCTGGGAGATTTTCACCATTTGACATTATGTGGATCTGGGAGGTCTCTTGTGGACCAGTGTCCTGAAGTTGGCTCTCCAACGTCAGAGGCACAGCACTGACTCCTGGCTGTAGAACCAAGAGCCTTTCATCCACACGGCTCAGAATAAAAGGGAGAAAAAGTAGAAAGAAATAATTAGTAGAAGTAGAAAGAAAGGAGGGAGGGAGGGAGGAAGGAAGGAAGGAAGGAGGGAAGGAGGGAAGGAAGGAAAGAAAGAAAGAAGATAAAGTAAAATAAAGTAAGATAAAATATAATAAAGTTATTAAAATAAAAAATAATTATTAAGAAAAAAATTTAAAAAGAACAAAAACGGACGGATAGAACCCTAGGACAAATGGTGGAAGCAAAGCTGTAGAGACAAAATCTCACACAGAAGCATACACATACACACTCACAAAAAGAGGAAAAGGGGAAAAAATCATAAATCTTGCTCTCAAAGTCCACCTCCTCAATTTGGGATGATTCGTTGTCTATTTATGTATTCCACAGATGCAGAGTATATCAAGTTGATTGTGGAGCTTTAATCCGCCGCTCCTGAGGCTACTGGGAGGGATTTCCCTTTCTCTTTGTTCTCACAGCTCCCAGGGTTCAGCTTTGGGTTTGGCCCCGCCTCTGCGTGTAGGTGGCCGGAGGGCGTCTGTTCTTGGCTCAGACAGGAAAGGGTTAAAGGAGCCGCTGATTCGGGGGCTCTGGCTCACCCAGGCCGGGGGGGGGGGGGGGAGGGAGGGGCACGGAGTGCAGGGGGGGCCTGCGGCGGCAGAGGCCGGCGTGACGTTGCACCAGCCTGAGGCGTGCCGTGCGTTCTCCCTGGGAAGTTGTCCCTGGATCCCGGGACCCTGGCAGTGGCGGGCTGCACAGGTTCCCGGGAAGGGGAGTGTGGATAGTGACCTGTGCTCGCACACAGGCTTCCTGTTGGCGGCAGCAGCAGCCTTAGCGTCTCATGCCCGTCTCTGGGGTCCGCGCTTTTAGCCGCGGCTCGCACCCGTCTCTGGAGCTCGTTTAAGCAGCGCTCTTAATCCCTTCTCCTCGCGCACCAGGAAACAAAGAGGGAAGAAAAAGTCTCTTGCCTCTTCTGCAGCTCCAGACCTTTTCCCGAACTCCCTCCCGGCTAGCCGTGGTGCACTAACCCCCTGCAGGCTGTGTTCACGCCGCCAACCCCAGTCCTCTCCCTGCGCTCCGACCGAAGCCCGAGCCTCAGCTCGCAGCCCCGCCCGCCCCGGCGGGTGAGCAGACAAGCCTCTCGGGCTGGTGAGTGCTGGTCGGCACCGATCCTCTGTGCGGGAATCTCCGCGCTTTGCCCTCCGCACCCCTGTTGCTGTGCTCTCCTCCGCGGCTCCGAAGCTTCCCCCCTCCGCCTCCCGCAGTCTCCGCCGGCAAAGGGGCTTCCTAGTGTCTGGAAACCTTTCCTCCTTCACAGCTCCCTCCCAGTGGTGCAGGTATCATCCTTATTCTTTTGTCTCTGTTTATTTTTTCTTTTACCCTACCCAGGTACGTGTGGGGTTTCTTGCCTTTTGGGAGGTCTGTGGTCTTCTGCCAGTGTTCAGTAGGTGTTCTGTAGGAGTTGTTCCACGTGTAGATGTATTTCTGGTGTATCTGTGGGGAGGAAGGTGATCTCCGCGTCTTACTCTTCCGCTGTCTTCCTACCCCGACTAATCTTCTTTAGATATTTTCCCAATCACTTAAGATTGTAAAAACCATTCTTCATTTGAAGCTATGCAAAAACAGGTGGAGAGCTGGTTTGGCTGAGCAGGGCTTGGGCTGTTGTTTGCCATTCCCCTCCCAGAAGGAGATGACCTTTGGGCAGACTTGTTGAGCAATGCTTTAATATGTCTTTGAAAAGGCAGACAGTAATCTTTTTGGCTTATTTCCAAGTTTTAGATAATTTTTTCTTAACAATCCCCAGAATCAAAGTATGACAAAATTTCTAATAATCAGTGGTCTCCCTTTTTGATTGGTATAAAGAATCTTCAGCAAGACAATAGGAGTCTCAAGGGTCTGTCTATGAAAGTAGCATCTTGCCCTACTGTTCTGGCCTATAAATTCCTACTGTTTACCTGTACCCTTGTCTTTCTGAAGACAATTCTAAAAAAGTACCGATGCCATCTTACAACAATTCTGATTATGGCACTACATGGATATTTCAATAGCTTTCTCTATTTTCATGTAATCCCTTGTACATACCTTGCCAGCTTCTATCACCTAGCCAACAAGGTACTGAGATGGTGTTGCCAATAGCTGTCCACACCAGGTCTTGAGCAATGGTCCTTCCATGTCCCACGTTCCCTTGTCGGGGAAAAATCTACAATGGTTTATGTCTTTAAATATGACTAAATTACATGCTAATTTAAAAGACTTTTCTAAATCATTCCAGGAGCATCAAATATTGAAGAAGAAATGTTCACACAAATGCATGAAATATATCGTCTCAGCTGACCATATCAGCTTTCCCACTGAAGGTCACATCTCTGCTACTGACCAGTGTGTCAGTGCTGGATGGGTACTACAAAATAGACCCAGGCTGGTGGTAACCCTTCCTCAACTGGGCACGTTAAAGCTGTCAAGTTGTCATGGCTGAAGCAACTCACATAACTCCCCACCACCTTGTAGAAATTTGCTGAAATAAAAATTCTGAACAACCTGAGTGTGTCCTTGCAGATCCCCAATTCTGTGTGACTCAGATCTTTTTACAGTGTTTCTGTGTCACAGATATTATGGGTAGGGACATTTTGGCCACCACTTTTGTCAGTGGATTAGAGTTTGGCATTGGAAGCTTAGGTAAAAAGGTGAAATTGTATTAGCAAGCAGCCACTTTGGATGTAGCAGAACATTGATAACAAAATATCTTAAGAGGGGGCTTCCCTGGTGGCACAGTGGTTGAGAGTCCGCCTGCCGATGCAGGGGACACAGGCTCGTGCCCCGGTCCGGGAAAGATCCCACATGCCGTGGAGCAGCTGGGCCCGTGAGCCATGGCCGCTGGGCCTGCACGTCCGGAGCCTGTGCTCCGCAATGAGAGAGGCCACAACAGTGAGAGGCCCGCGTACCGCAAAAAAAAAAAAAAAAAAAAAAAATCTTAAGAGGACAGTAAGAAAATCAATAGTAATAATAATAAATTTTAAAAATTGTTGCCCCTTCAAATCCCAGTCAGGCAAGCCCATGCAGACATGAAGACCCCAGAGATGTCTCAACTGGTATAAATTCGGATTCAAAGACTGCAATGTCATCATTGCATACAGTATAGTCATTGGAAAAAAAAAAAGTCAAATAGACACAACAAAACTTAACAAAATTGTGTTCAGAGAAATTTTTCCATAGGCAGTTCTCTAAATACTTAAATTCTTTTTCCCCGCCACGAGAAGAAAAAAACAATTCTTAAAAGGAAACAGTGCCTGGTATTTATTAGGATAAGAAGTAAAAGATATGCAAATATGTACTAGGCCAGCCTTAAGGTAACATTCTATTTTTAAAAAATTAGTATAGCTTGGTAAGTATATAAAAGATCTATCTGCACCCCAAGTTCTTTAACACTCCTGGTTGTGGTAAATAACTGAATGAATTAAACTATTTTATTAGTTTTTTGTTTTTTGTTTTTTTTTTGCAGTACGCAGGCCTCTCACTGCTGTGGTCTCTCCCGTTGCGGAGCACAGGCTCCGGACGCGCAGGCCCAGTGGCCATGGCCCACGGGCCCAGCCGCTCTGCGGCATGTGGGATCCTCCCGGACCGGGGCACGAACCCGTATCCCCTGCATCAGCAGGCGGACTCTCAACCACTGCGCCACCAGGGAAGCCCTCAGACTGTTATTAAGCCCAGGCATCACAGATTTTGTACAACTGAACTGATGGATTCTAGGGACATTTAAAAACAGATTTCATGTAATTTTGCCTTGAAATTCTTCTTTGTTCTTTCCTTGTCACATTGGTCAGTTTTGTGTCCCAGTCATCTGCATACATCATGGTTTGTAGGTGCATAGGATGGCTTATATTCATTCATCGAATGAATAACTGAGTGAACGGCTATATGAGTGAATGAATGGAGGAACAAATGCATTAATTATTATGTTTTTAGTGTCAGCAAGAGAGAAAAGCTGGGAAATGCTAAGGAATTTGAACAGCAGGGGGCAGCAAACATTCCCTTTTTTTGTTTTTAACCCTACAAGTCAACATATGAGAAAGAGAGTGAGAGAGTGAGAGAGGTGTTATAATTTAAAGGGCAATTCTAAAGTGACAAGTGTACTCAGCTTCAGTTGCTGGTAGAACAACGCATGGAGTTTTTCAGAGTTCTTTCCTCAAGGACCCCAAACTCTTATATAGATGGCCAGCAGATGGCAGCACTTTTCATGGGTCAGGAATATAGAACAGCATTTTTCTGGGGAAAAAAGATATACAGGGCATGAAATCTTTATTTTAAAAATTACAGAAGTAAAATAAATACTTACTAGAGGATTGAATTTTCTAGTCACAAATATCTTGATGAAAGGAAGGTAGAATTTTAACCATGAGTACATTGTTCATTTTGAAGCAAGGTGATAACTAAAATGTTTTAAAATGTCAAGTTTGAGCCTTACAAAAGGTGAGCTGTAATTGATGGCAATCATTTGGATTTTACTGGGTACTTTTACAATGTTCCTTTATCAGATTTTTCAGTGATCTTTTCACAGATGTTAGCCAAGAGAAAGACACATGCACGTAGACACAATGCATTTAGATTACTGATTAATAGCACTAAATGACTTCCTACGTTGTCCTTGGCTACATTATTTAAGTTGTCAACAAAGTACCTCAGTCTCTTAGTATTACCATGTCTTCAGCTTTTCTAAACATTTAACTACTTTAGTTGGAATATTTATAATCAGATTAAAAACAGTAACAACGTCTGTAGTTTGAGTACTTGAACTGCAAAGGAAAATGCAGACCTACTGGTTTTTTGTTTTGTTTTGTTTTTTTACATCTTTATTGGAGTATAATTGCTTTACAATGCTGTGTTAGTTTCTGCTTTATAACAAAGTGAATTAGTTATACATATACATATGTTCCCATATCTCTTCCCTCTTGCGTCTCCCTCCCTCCCACCCCCTAGGTGGTCACAAACCACCAAGCTGATCTCCCTGTGCTATGCGGCTGCTTCCCACTAGCTGTCTATTTTACTTTTGTTAGTGTATAGATGTCCATGCCACTCTCTCACTTTGTCACAGCTTACCCTTCCCACTCCCCATATCCTCAAGACCATTCTCTAGTAGGTCTGTGTCTTTATTCCTGTCTTACACCTAGGTTCTTCATGACATTTTTTTTCTTAAATTCCATATATATGTGTTAGCATATGGTATTTGTCTTTCTCTTTCTGACTTACTTCACTCTGTATGACAGACTCTAGGTCCATCCACCTCATTACAAATAGCTCAATTTCGTTTTTGAGAGTGACAGCACTTACCCTGAAACTTCAGACAGGCCTGTGAAATTTCCTTCTGGGTAAAAGAGCAGAGGCCAGTCTAGCACTTAGTTTATTTTTAGACCTTCCATTCCTTAGCTGTGCAGGTAAATAATAAGTGCTTGAATGAGAATAAAAAGCATTTCATTGCATTTCTGCGTGTAATGAAATGTCCCTGTCGTTGGTTTTTTGATTTCCCACATGAAATTCTACTTGGATTTTACTGCAATAACAAAGAGCACTAGAAAAAACAGAAGGGTCATATTTGCTTAAATTGCTGTTTGCACCAAAAGAAACTCCCTAATGGGGTTATCACCGGGTCAGGCTGCACTCTGTTTTTCACCAAGGCTGAATCAAGGGCAGATGAATTCAGAAGGCTAGGTGAGTTTAGATTCCTTAAACACCATTATTTTAATGAAGTTTTGCCTTCTTGGCAAAATAGCCTCTCAGCTTTTCTATTTGACTGGCAACTGAAAGATACATAAGAAAGGGATTAGAAATACTAAAGAGTGGTCAACTATTAGGAAATGACACTTAGATTTAATTTTATTTCCAGCAAATAACACTGCTCCATATGGGAGGAAATATGGTCTAGAAGTGTGGCCTCTAACTCCAGGGTATTTGGTGTTGAATCTTGTCACATCCTGTGCTTCAGTTTCCTCATCTGAAAAATGAGGAGGATAATACCAGTCCGGTGTGAGAGTTCAAGTTAATACTTGTCAGGCATTAGGAATGCAGTTAAGTACTATATGTGTTAGTGATGATGGTGATGTACCAGGTACTGCATTAGGTACTGAGAATACAGAGATTGATAAAATACTGTCCCTGTCTTTGGGGAGCTTAGAGTCTCTTAGGACGAGTCAGGTAAATAAAAAAGAGCAGTAAATTACAAATGTAATTGAGAAGTTATATAGAGTTTGGAGAGAGGGGTATAAGGCACAGTGTGGTGAGTATGGCCTAAGTAGGGGTGAGGGATATCTTGAGGAAAGGCCAATGAGCTGAATCACGAAATATGACTTCCATGTTCGCAGGCAAGAAAAGGGCGCAAGAAGAGGCTTACAAACATGGGACTGAAGGCAGTGCATTTACAGAGCTGCCCTTCTCAGACTATGACCGGAGGACAGGGTATGTGCCCTTCTCAGACTATGACCAGAGGACAGGGTATGTGCTTAAGGAGAGATGAAGCCCTACAGGTGGCAGACATCAGAGTCCAGCCTTGCAAAGCGGGCCCTGCGGCCTGAATTTGGAAATTAGATTGGTTTTGTTTGGCTCATTCAGTATTTTTCTTAAATAAGGTGTCAACATTTAAAATTTAGAATATTTTACATGGAAAAATATGGATTCCAGGCTTTCTAGAAAATCTAGAGGGTCTGGCAATACTGTTTTAGTTCCAGCACAGCACTATACATGACGTGTGTACTGCTCAGTTTGCCTCAGGCCTCTCCTCCCTCGGTACAGTCGTCAACCTCCAGCCCATCAGCATTTATGTTTTTGATCTTTATATTATATGCTGAGGAGTTCTGATTCTATTCTATAGGGCATTCAGAGCATTAAAATGTTTTATGTAGGAGATTATACTGTGATCTAATTGCATTTTCTTGTGGAGGATAAAACAAAAGTTTCATCATGAGAAGTGACTGGACACACAACAGGGCAATTGAATATCACTGGCTCTTACTATAAAATTTTATTAGTAAATAGAATCCATTCTCTGAAAACTGTGACCTTTAATCTTGTTATGGAGGAGGGATCAATCTTCCAGTCACCTCTGTGTTATTTTTATTTTTAAAGGTATGCAAGAGGTCTAGGATTTTAACAGGAGAACTCAATCTAGTTTGACAGCTCCTTTAAGGATCAGTAGATGGTCCCTTTAGAATTGATAATGAAATAAAATCATATCTTAGCTCATCTGGAAAGGGCTAAAGGGAATGTATACATTTCAGCAGGGGAGGGGGATGGTACAAAACAACAGTTACCGAGCAGCAGCAAAGTAGTTCTAAAGAGTGGGTTTCACTATCTAAAAGCCACTCTTACTGTAAAGACAACTCCTCATCTTCAGATAATCTGTGACTTCCTGGGGAAAAGTCACATAATTTAAATTGAGGTGTTAGATACAAATAAACCCAGGAAAAGAGCCATTAATAGAATCTTAGAGTTGGACGGGACCAACGAGATGTAAATATATTCTAACCTTCCACTCTGCATAGAAGCTAAATCCTAGCAAAACTATCATAGCTTTAAAGAAGTAAATACTCATTCCTATGCCAGACAGCAGACACTATCCTCCATTTCACTTCACAGTCACTTTAAGAAAAACCAAAAGCACTGACTGAAAAAAACATGCACTTTAAGATGTTGAAATTGAGGTCTGTGAGTTCCTTCCTATACTTTTGTTCAAATTGTTAGGAATTTCACACTGAACCATATTTTATTTACAAAACATTCTCCACCTCAATGAATCTTTATGCCCTTTCTAAGTAGACTCACTTTCTTAAAGATAAGTTTAAGACACTATGGTTTTTTTAAGGAAAGTCTCAATTGGCATCAAATAATATGTGTCATTCATATTATATATAAATTTTCTCCCTCAAC
Organism: Globicephala melas; assembly: GCF_963455315.2. Classification (NCBI taxonomy): domain Eukaryota; kingdom Metazoa; phylum Chordata; class Mammalia; order Artiodactyla; family Delphinidae; genus Globicephala; species Globicephala melas. The sequence continues at coordinate 70,780,611 of NC_083319.1, read as the reverse complement.
ATAGCCTCTTTAACTATATTAAATTTGTTATATTATAAATTATGTGTGTGTGTGTGTGTATATACACACACACACATAATTTATAATATAACAAATTTAATATAGTTAAATATAGTTAAATAACTTTCCCCCTCGGCATAGCATTAAAGATGGTTAATGTAATTTAGTATTTTGCACTTTGTAGAAAACATTCCATTAGGAGACTCTCAAAATGTTTTATAAATATGCATGGAGTAGATTTTTTTAAAAAAATCTACTTTATTATTTATTTATTTATTTATTTATTTATTTTTGACTGCCCTGGGTTTTCATTGCTGCACGTCGGCTTTCTTTAGTTGCATCGAGCGGGGGTTACTCTTCATTGTGGTGCGTGGGCTTCTCATTGCAGTGGCTTCTCCTGTTGTGGAGCGTGGGCGGGCTCAGTAGTTGTGGCACGCGGGCTCAGTAGTTGTGGCTCACGGGCTCTAGAGCACAGGCTCAGTAGTTGTGGCGCATGGGCTTAGTTGCTCCACAGCATGTGGGATCTTCCCAGACTAGGGCTTAAACCAATGTCCCCTGCATTGGCAGGCGGATTCTTAACCACCACTGTGCCACCAGGGAAGCCCCATGGAGTAGATTTTAATCATTGTCTTTTTCCTCCCCTGGCCACTAAGAGAAAGCAAGACAGACGGTTGAAATGACTTATGCAAAGTTGAGAAACATTAGCAAAGTTTAGGCCTGACAGGCTGCTGACATCACCCTGTCCCAGAATCCACAATGTCAAACTGCTGGTCAGTCATGTAGAAGGCATTTCTGCAGCTTCACCTCTAAGTGGATTTGCTTGGTAGTCAGTAAAGTAGGGAGGATAAATTAGTGACTTCCTCCTACCTACTGGACAACTTGCTGAACATCTCATACACTATCCAGGTCACCCCGATGAGAATTAAAGGAAAAAAATCAGCGAAATCCAAACAGTCACAAGTACTCCCAGAGAATAAAAGCAATTTATAACCCAAAGTTCGTTCAATGAAGCTTATTTTAGCTGAAAGTTAATCTTTATGTGTTTGTTGTTTCCTTCTTCTTCTGTCTCAGATTTCTTTCATCACTGCTGGAGACTTGTAGGAAAAGTCCCTGAAATATTTAAACCATAATATATTAAAAATTTAAAAAGAGCTCCCTCTCTTCTCCTTTCCTCAGTCTCCCCCTGGCTTGCCTCACTCTCTTTCTTCTGATCTCTTTGTCTTCCCGTCCCCTTTCCTTCCACTTATCCTTTCTGTCCCCTCCCTGCCCCCTTCATCTCTCCCTTTAGGCTGAGTCCTGGGCTTCTCCTCGGAGCCTGACTCCTTAGATGAAAAGGGAGAGTGGAGGGTGAGAAGGAGGGCGAGGGGAGGCTTTGTGAAGCTGCAGCCAGGACAGAGCAGGAGTGGGCAGTGCTGACTCCTTATACAACTCCGTTTACCTGTTGTGCTCCTGCAGATGCCATTCACATAGGACATTTTCAGTGGTGTCCGCCTGGTGTTGGGGTGATAATCGGTTGGCAAGTGGGGTCAGTGGAGCTGCAGTGACGGACTTGACTTTCTTCCTCCAGCAGCACAGTCCATCCCTGGGAGGGCAGGGAGAGCCCTCGGTGCTCAGGTGCAGACCCTGCGCCTAGAGGCGTATATGCCTCCTCCCAGGGATAAGCCAAACACCAAAAATCACACCAGCCTTCAGCACGTTCATCAGGCGGTGAGTCTTTGCAGTGTCGAATCAACACCAGTGGGGTTTGCGAGACTGGGGAAAGCTTCTGCCAGACTCCAGGGAGACAGCAGCGCTTTCTTAGGAAGGTCTACGAAGGTGACACCATTTCCTATGGATGCCAGGGTTGTAGCAGCCTACGTGTTCCTATGAAGCTCTTTAATCTCAATGTTACTGTGAATTTTAGATACTGCCGTGACTCACCTCTCTGCAACAAGTTCTAAAGACAGGGCCCAGCTTTTGCCCTAATCTGATGGATGAAGCTAATTCAGGATCCCTCTCAACTACCACAATCTCCAAGACTCTATGATCTGAATCCGAGTCCCCTGTGAGAGGCAGTCTCAGACTTGTTCTGTTTTCAGGCCCCCTTTCCTTTCCTTTCCTTCATTGAGAGATGCCCCTGGGATAGCCTTTGAAATCAAATTGGGCTGAAGATTGGTGGACATAGCTGGGTCCAAGGTAATCTTTCCCCTTTTCAGGCCCTAATCAGCAGTCACATTGATTGCTGCTTAAAAAGGCAGAGTCTGTGGAAGACTGAATTTGTGATTCTGTGTGTTCTGGAGGCAGGAGCTGAAGGAGGAGGGAGAGGCCTCCAAGGCTGAGAACAGTGGATGTGGGAGGGGCCATAAATGATGGGTTAGTTGAGTGTACTAGGCAGTGTAACACAAATCTCTTAAGTGCCTTAAATCAATTAACAATGGGTCACTTATGTCAAAGTGATCTAAGATGGAGCTGGGAGGAAGTAGAACTTAACACATGTCCACCCCTGAACACAGCATAGAGTTTGGATGCAGCCACCCTCAGACCACCTGGAACTTGTCTTTTTTACTCCCTAGAGACCACGGCTTAGCAACCAATCTGCTGCCAGCAGGTGAAAATGCCTGCCAGCAGCAATTGTAGTTCTGTAAAGATAACCTACGTAATTTCTCAGGAATATCTTTGTTAACTTTGTAAGCCCCCACTATTTTCTATTTATCCCGGAGCACATTTGAGTTGCCATTCGAATCGGTGTCTCCAGAGATGCAATTCTTAGGACTCTAAATAAACTCTTTTTCTTATTTGTAAATAAAATAAAATAAAATAGAATGTTGATTCTTAGGAATGAGCTAGAGAAGAGGACTAGTTTGGAGTGATGACCCAGTATTCTGGGTCTGCTGAAAATGTTACCACAACCCTCTGGTCTCAGGCTATGCAAGAGAAATCAGTGGATTGTTCCTCTAAAAGGAATCTGAACTGCTTATGTCTGCTGGATGATACTCAGATTTACCTTTGTTTTTGAGTGAAAGCAAAAAAAGAATGCTATGACAATGGGCAAAAATGCTCAAGGAGGGATTTCCTACAGGCTTTTATTTATGAAATGGGAAAAAAACCCCAATCATTGTAACGTATCTTTTTAAAAAAATTTTATTGAAGTATAGTTGATTTACAAGGTTGTGTTAATTTCTTTTGTACAGCGAAGTGACTCAGTTATACATATATATGGTCTTTTTCATGTTCTTTTCCATTATGGTTTCTCACAGGATATTGAATATAGTTCCCTGTGCTATACAGTAGGTCCTTGTTGTTTATCTATCCTGTATATAATAGTTTGCCTCTGCTAATCCAAAACTCCCAGTCCTTCCCTCTCCTACCCTCCCTCCCCCTTGGTAACCACAAATCTGTTCTCTGTATCTGTGAGTCTGTTTCTGTTTCGTAGATATGTTGACTTGTATCATATTTTAGATTCCACATATAAGTGATATCGTATGGTATTGTAACATATCTTTTTTAGCCTGTGTCTTTGCATTTATTCACCCAGGAAACATGATTTCCTATGATTTGATTGTAGTTTTTCTACAGTTGAATTGTAGCAGTATTCACCAGATAGATGTGAACACATGAACCTTATGTTTACCTCAGTGTGCACGATAGAGCTGATTGTCCCTGAGAGCTGGCTGTATTAACTCTCCCTGAAGCAGTTATAGTGGAGACTGGTTTATTAGGAATGATAGTAGGAATGGAGAAACAAGGAACTGTCCTTGTTTTCCAAGCTCCTTTTAAATAAATAATTCTTAAGAGTTAGAGAAATCCCCATGGAATTTGGCAAAGAATTAAAGAGATCTATTTTCCACACCTTTAGCTTTGTCTGAGTAGAAAAGCTTGCAGAAAATTCCTTCTTTGTTAGTCATTTAAGCAATATCTCAACCATAGTATAGAGCAGCTTGAAAAAGAAGAATAATTCATTGTTATGTCATCATGAGGCCAGATTGCCAGGGATTGAATTCTGGCTCTGTGCCTTCTGACTATAGCTGAGTGACCTTGAAAAAAGTTATTAAACCTCTTTGGACTCCAATTTCCTCATCTATAAAATGGAGATATTAATAATACCTACTTAATTGTCTTGTTTGAGGATTATGTTAGGTAAAATACATAGAGTACTGAGAACAGTACTTGACACTAGTAAGTGCTTAGTAAATATTAGCTACTACTATTATTAATTTTGAAATAATTATATTAAAAATGTTAGTTCCTTTTAATCTTAATCTGAATTCCACATATTTTTATTGAATATAATCTCAGTGCACATACAAGTTTAAACTTACTCATTTTTTCATTGATCTGCATAAGTATTTTTTCATGTGGTTACATAGACTTCATAAGTTTACTTTTAATAGCTCCATAACGTTGTTCCACTGTCATGTACTGCAGTAGTCCCTTATGGGGAATACATTCCAACACTCTCACTGGATGCCTGAAACCATGGATAGTACCGAACCCTATATATACTATGTTTTTCTCTGTACATAGAAACTTTATCCTATGATAAAGTTTAGTTTATAAATTTGGTACAGTAAGAGATTAATAATAATAAAATAGAACAATTATAACAATACACTATAATTAAAGTTATGTGAATGTGGTCTCTCTCAAAAATATCTTATGGTATAAATTTAATATCTTTTCCATCTTAACTAAGCATTTATCACACACTGTGGCCATAACTTTTGTGGTTTGAGGTGCAACAGCAAAACTAGCATGAATTTCTTTTTCTTTCTTCAAAATTTCACAGAGAGAAGATTAGTTCTTACCTAGATTTTAGCAACCTCTGCATACATGTTTTTCCTTTCCTTATTAAGTCAAGAACTTTCACCTTTTCACTTAAAGGAATCTCTTTACAGCTTCTCTTTGGCACATTCGAATTGCCAGCATCACTACTCCTGTGCTTTGGGGCCATCATTAAGTGAAATAAGGGTTATTTGAACACAAACACTGCGACTGCGATAGTTGAGCTGATAACCAAGATGGCTGCTAGGTGACTAAGAAGTAGGATAGCTGGACAAAAGGATGATTCACATCCTGGCTGGGATAGAGCAAGATGGCGTGAGATTTTATCTTACTACTCAGAATGGTGCGCAGTTTAAAACTTAAGAATTGTTTATTTCTGAAATTTTCCATTTAATACTTTCGGGCTGCGGTTGACCATAGGTAATTGAAAGTGAAACCACAGATAAGGGAGGTACTTCTGCACAGTAGTCCAAGGATTCCATATACCTTTCATAGTACTGTAACTATCCCTTTGTTATAATTTGTACAGATTGTTCCTATTATGATTTTACAATTGTAAATAATATACAATGAATATCTTGGAAAATTATGTATTCACTATATTGATTTTTTTTTTTTACCGAGGAGCTAGAAGTGTTAAATATAAAGGTATGAATGTTAAACAATAACATTTCAATGTAAGTTTTTAAAATGATTACCCTAAATTACAATATTACATGTTTTGTGCAAATATTTTGCACCACACTTTCACTAGAATTTGGATTATTATTAATCTAGTTTGGCTCATTTAATAAGTATAAACTAATATTTTAATTGTTATCTTAAGTTTATTTCCTTTGCAATTTATATCTCTTTTTGTGTGAAGTTGTTCATATCCTTTGACTATTTAACTATTGGGGTTATTTTTCTTATACACTTTAATATGGAAATTAACCCTTTTTCACTTTTGATGAAAATATTTTTTCTTTCAATTGTTTTGTGATTTACATATTTGTGATTTTATAAATTTTTGTATATTTGAATATTTTCCTTTGAATATTTTTATTGCATTTGGGTTGCATCCAAGTAGGTTGATCTTGTTCTATTTTCCTTCTTTTTTTCCCCATAAATAAATTCTTAACTTTATTTTGATATACAGCATGAAAAAGATTTTTAAAAAATAATATTCTAGCAAATCACCATGTTAGATTAAACACTTGGTATTTGGGTTTTCGAGACACATTATTACAAATATGGAAGAAATACAACAGGGTTCTACCACAAGAGATTGAGAGCATATGGCTGATTTTTTGAGTGGAGAGTCTCTTCTGTTTGCTTTTGCTTTGTGTTAGATTGCCCCAATTCCAAACGACAAATTCCAAAGAAAGGGAAAAACCTGCGCCCCAAATAGAGCAAAAAGTCTAGAACTAAAGACAACGTCGAGGTTTCATTGTGTCCTTGAGTTAGCTGATCTAATTTTTCTTTTTGTGAAATGAATCTTAAGCACATACACTGTTCACCCTTCTAAATTAAGGGATGCTTAACGTACTTAGTGCAAGCTAGAAATATTGATTTCTTAATGTGCTACTTAATGACATACATTGTGGCACCAATTCCTGGCAGAAACTATTTTAATTTTATTTTAACAAGTAAAAATTATTTTAACAAGTAAAAAAATGCTCTTTGTGGTTAGAAATGTAAGTGTACTTAGCAATAGGTGCAGCCTGGTAAGATTACAATCCAGAATTGCTAACAAAATATTCTGCCTCACTTGGATACTTAACTCTAGATGCAATAAAACCTTGTCTTTAGCTTTTTAAGCATTTCATTTCAGTACCTCAAACATTTATTAAGCACTTCCTTTGTAGCTAGCACTATGCTAGGTGCAGGGGGTAAAATGATAAATTAAAAAAAATTCTGCTAGGGCAATTTAAAGCCTAATGGCAGACAGGCACATGAATAGATAATGCAACATAACTCATTAAGTTCTGAGATACAGACCATTTAACTGCTTATATCAAAGATTTTAAGGAAGGCTCATAGTTTACACCTTGTAGGACTATTCTCCTACCCCTTTTGACACTGTTCGCGGTCTAGCTTAAAAGGGCTTGAGACTCACAGGCTCTCACCCCACCTACCCAGTTCCTCCACTTGCTTCATCACCACATGCTACCTAGGCAACCTATCCCAAGAAGGAAGGTATACTTAGAATTAATTTTCCTACCTTTCCCTGAGAGGATATGGGACTAATCACCACAAGTCCAAGCCTCTCAGATCAACATAGGGGCTCTCATCCATACATTTCTGTATATCCCTTTACCTGACCCACTCTCTCATTCCTTCCCAAACTGCAGTCCCGGCCAGTGCAGCCTTTGGGACTCAGAGCTTGAACCTCTTTTACCTTCAAACTCTTCCCTAAATTGTCTTCTCTGAATTCTCTTCTCAATTATTCTCTGAATACCATCACCTTCTAAGACCTGACTCTCTCTGCTGCATCCTGCTTACCTGCTGCCCTTTCAAATGATGGCTGTTTTTTGCTTCCACACCCCACATTTCCAGATCCTGGAGGTAGGCATAGAAAAATAGGTATTCTCCTTGTTTCTCGTCATTACTTTTCTTTCAGAAACCCTAGTTCCCTTGAGATTATGTTAGACTGCTTTCATTTCCTATCGACTCAGTCATTCTGCTTCATGCATGAACGATTTTAGCAGCTGGCTCACTGCATTTCCCTTCACCACTACTCTTGAAATCGGGTCCCCCTAAAACCATGTTCCCCTGCCAAGTTTATGATTAATCTCTCTATCCAAAACTTTATTCCCTTTCTTGTCCCACCCCTTTTCCCCTCAGGATTGAGGAGTATCAAGCAGGACCCTGTGGGGTCTTCTTGGGTACAAAAACCCCTCCATGTCCCCCATTTCTTATTTGTAGAAAAAGGCTTTAGTCTCCTAGATCTTCCCTGAGTTCCAAAGAGCAGACTCAAGCAGTTACTAATTAGGGAAGATGGGGAACACAGAAAGGAAAAGTAGTCAAGCAAGAAAAGTAATGACAATAGTTCAGATTGTAAAACAGAGTTCTAGTTTCTCCTCAAAGCATATACATAACAATTAGTCACATATCTTTGAGTTGTTCTGCAGAAACTAAGACCCCCACCCAGGTGGAGGATGGTGACTACATGCTGACCACAAGCAAGTAGACCCCAGACTGCTTGGAACCAGAAGGTTGATGATTAAGATTCCTGAAACATCACCCTGTTACCTCACCACTAGCCAATCAGAAGAAAGTCCACAAACTGCAAACCTCACCCCAAATGTTGCCTTTAAAAACCCTTCCCTGAAAGCTATCAGGAAGTTTGGGTATTTTAAGCATGAGCTACCCATTTTCCTTGCTTGGCAGGCTGTAAATTAACACTGTACTTTCCTTCATCACAACCCAGTGTCAGTAGATTGGCTTTGCTGCACTGTGGATGAGTGGACCCAAGTTCAGTTCAGTAACACTCTTGACATCATTTCTGGTGACTTCAACATCTGTGTAGATCTTTGGTCCTTAAAACTGGCTGCACATTTGAATCAGCTGGGGTTGTTTTAAACATTACCTGTGCTCAAGCCTTCCGCAAACCCCAGAGATAGTGATTTAATTAGTCAAGATGGCATTCAAGTATTAGGGTTTTTGTTTTTGTTCTTTAACTCTCAGGTCGATCTGAATGAACAGGTAGGATTCAGCACCACTTACTTAAGGAGATCAGTTCTAGTTCTTTGACCTCCTCACTCCAATATCTCTTCCTCCCTTCCACCATCCCCCTGACCATGTTCACCTACTCCCACAGTCATAACCTAGATTTTATCATTATTAATAACCTCCAAATTCTTCTTTCCATCATCCAACTTTCTGATATCCAGAGTATCTCTTCTTGCCTCCTCAAGGACACCACCATCCCAATAATTCATTGATCTACCCCATACCTTTTCTCTGTCCACTTCTCCCCTTTGTCCTTACTTCTTTAATTATCCAGCTTAGATTCCATGGATTGTCACTGTAACTCCCTTTCATGTGCCCTCAATTCTTTTGTCCTTCTCTGTGTCCATTGTGCTTTTTTGGCAAAATCCAAACCCTGGTTATATTCGACTCTGCCTACTCGACATCTGCATTCAAGCAGCTAAGTGTATTGCCACAAATCTCAACACTATAGGATAATTTTACTAGAATTCTCTGGTCAGTTTCCTGTCTACTTTTTCAAATGACTGCTTTATATCTTCTCTTTTTTCAAACCTCCAACACTCCCTCCCAGTCCTCACTCTCAGCTAATAACCTTGACTTTAAAAAATTTCTCTAAGAAAATAAAAGCAAGAACAAGAGAATTGCTTCCTTTCCCCTTTACCAAATCTACCAGTCTCCTTATCCTACCCTCATGCTCTGTCTTCCCTCTAGATACAAAGGATGAGTAGATCCTGCTCTTCTGAAGGACAGTCCCTCCACTCTTGTGGCACCCTCTGAACATCCACTCCCCCCAATACTAGATCATTCCCATCAGCCGACAGGTAGACCTCCCATCTCAATTAAACAAAAGTGAACCTCCTAGACTTATCACCACACTCTGGCTCCAGCAGCTTTTCTGGGCTTCCCTTTATAGCAAGACTTCTTAAGAGTTTTCTGTACTCACTGTCACACTTTCATATTTTCATCTGCTAACTCTTTAACTTACTTCAGTTGGGATTTTGTGCTCACTACTCCCCTGAAATTGCTCTGTGAAAACCACCAGCAATCTCCATATTTCTAAAAGCAGCAGTCAATTTTCAATCTTCATTTTATGCAACCTCCCAGCAAATCATCATCTACTCTGAAGCAATTTTGTCTCGGCTGTCCTGCCTTCCATACTCTCCTGGTTGTCCCCTCATCTCACAGTTTCTGCTTCCCAGTTTCCACTGCACCTTCCCCCCATCTCTCCAGATCTTACAATGTTAGAGTGCTCCAGCCTGAAGCTCTTGGTCCTGCCCTCTCACTGACTGTAATCACTCCCTAGGTGATCTCATCCAGGTGCATGGCTTTAAATAACATCTTCATGCTGATTTTAATCCCCTTCCATGCTCTCCTCTAAACTCCAGTGTCTACCGGATACTTCCACTTGTATGTCTAAAAAGCATCATATGTTAAAACCAAAATTATTAATTTTTCCTTCTCAAACCTGCCCTTTACACAGATTTTCTTTTTTAGTATACGGCATCAAGTTACACAATTACTGAGTTACATAATCAAATATCTAGGTGTCATCCTTTATTCTCTCAAACTTTACTTCTCTTTTGTCAACCAATCTGGTCAGCTGTACCTTCAAAACATACCTTGAGTCTGACACTTCTCATCATATCCATCTGTCATTTTGGTCCAAGTTATTATTGTATCTGGCTGTGGTATTCATTAAATTCCTAGTTTGTCTTCCTATTTTTGTTCCTGCATTCCTCCAATCATTCTCCACACAGCAGCAGATGTTATTTTCAAAATATTAATGTGTTCAGTAAACCCGCTTAAAACCATCCTGTGGCTTGCTATTACACTTTGAACAAAGTAAATCCTTATCAAGTCTTATAAGGCCCTCTGTGATCTGGCTCCTGAATCACCCTCCTGACTTCATCTTTACCAGCTCCCCTTTGCTTAGTCTGCTTGAGTCAAGCAGGCTAGTTTTGCTTCGTGGAATGCACCAAGCTTGGTCTCTTTCAAGTCTTTGTCCTTGTTGCTCACTCTGCTGAGAATGCTAGCCCCCTAGATCTTCACATGGCTCATTCCTTCACTTAATAGAAGGGGTACCTTCTATGAAAAGAATACTCAGACTTCTCTATCTAAAATTAAGCCAAGGCTACCAAGTCATATTCTGTTGTCTTTATTTCCTCCTGAACTTAAATTAAATATTTATTTGTTTACTTTTAATTATTGTTTCTCTTGCTAGAATATAAGCCTTCTAAAGGTAGAGGTCTTATCTGTCTTGTTTACAGTGGCATCCCCAATGCTTAAAAACAGAGCCTAGGATCTAGGAGATTCTCAGTGAATTATTTGTTGAATGAATGAATGAAAGGCATAAATCATCACTAAAACTGACCCAAGTATTCGTGCAAAGAGGTTACGTTATCGGTATTACTTTATTACTCATTGAAAGCAGACATATAACTACTCATGTGTTCCTGTACCACCTAAAACCATCTTGCCTACCTTTGAATTCCGTCGCAGTTACCACACTTTGATTAGCATAATTCTCGACACTGTGAACATATGATCTCTGCTGACCCCGACTAGCTCAACTGGGGGTGGGTGCTCAGCAAAGAATCACCAATCTATTGTTTGATAACTGACCGACGAGTTGTCCTGGTTTGAAAATCTGGCCACACGGGGCATTACTACTTCATTAGGGTGAAGCCTGCTTCTGGGTAGAACAGAGTAGTTGGCAGTAGGCCATAATTACTGTCTCATTTATAACATTAGAAAATTTAAAATACCTTAAGTGCCCAACATTAGAGGATTGGGTAAATACATAATATAGAATGTTATACAGTCATTAAAATGATGCAAATAAAGACCTTTGAAAGACATGCTTACTATATAGTATGTATTGTTGAGTGAAAGAAGCAGAAAGCAAAGTTGTTTACGAAGTATGACTTTGATTTTGTTATTCTCCCATCCCATATATATATCCTCACAAGAAAAAAAGAGAAATATACCAAAAATGTAATAGGGCTTTTTTCCCTGGATGGTGCCAATGAAGAGTGTAGGAATATCCCCATTATATGTGATTTTATTTTTTCTTATAGTTTTATGAATTTTTTCAAATTAAGTTAATGTAATTAAAATAGAAAACCATGTTACTTAGAAACCTTTCCACAAAAAGAACACTCTAAGATTTAATGCACTGTTTGAAACTATATTTAAACTTTTGCATTATAGGTACATTAAAATAAAATATTACCTATGATTATGTATTACATATGTTTCTATCAATTAGTGGATTAGAATATGTTACATATGTCTACACACACGTGTGTGTGCACACACATGCACACTCACATAACTTCATCCTTTAGTCAATTCCTTGGCAGCTCTTGAACTGCTGCTTCAGTTCAAATTCTGAAGTGTGATTTTATGACAATTCCTTTAAATGATTGCCAAGCATTTGCTTGGTTCTAAAGCATGTACAATATGATAAATAAGTCTAAGTGCAAGACTTCTTTTAATTCATGAGAATTAAAAAGTTAAAGTCCAGTTTTTTAAAGATCTAACTATGGAATAATGAGAGCTTCATTTTAACATTATTATTCATTTTATAAATTCAAATATATCCCTGCTTGGATTATAATGACCTCCTCTTTAACCCCTAAATGCTGCATGCATACAAAGTAGAAAACTGAGGTATTACACAGTAAATCTCAAAGAGTAATTTATTACAATTCAAATATTAAGGCCTAGGACTGACAATTATTTGAAATAATAGCTTAAAGTCAATAGAAGAGAGTAAATAAAAATGCATTTTGAGTTGAGAAATAAAAATAATGGGCTTAGTTTGTATTTAATTAGGAAGCTCTATAGTTTGTTTAAAATTTAGGTTTAGTCATTAATTCTTTTATTTATTTATTTGACAAATATTTATAGAGCATCTGCTATGCCAAAGTGCTAAGAATACAGTGGTGAAAAAGAGAGATGAATCCTACCTTCTTGAAATAGACTGTGATTTCTTGAAATAGACTGATTTGTCAATTGATTGTACAATTTATTGGTAAATTACAATTATAACATATATTAGGAAGTTGAAGTGGGGTTAAACATTAAATTTGAGATGGAGTATAGGATCTCAAGGAATCTTTTCTTATAAAGCAGTATCTAAAGCTTCTAAACCACATTGGCCTAAAGCGCCCTGGCAGGGAGTGGGATCAGTTTTTCTTTGTTGCTTAGTTGAAAACTGATTGTACAGTTAGACACTGACATGCTTGAAATTCTATCCTTACGTTTCCCCCAAGATATTCCACAGGAATGAGAGCAAAGCCAGGGACTTGCCGACTTGTGAGAAAGTTCTCCAGATGGTGTGCTCCTGATAAGCACAAATAGCTTGGCTTCAAAGTATTGTCTACAGACAAATGGTCAAAGTGGACAAATGGTCAGATGTCCACTGACTATTCTGAACCAAGAAACAAATTTCTGTGGTGAATCCTGGGTGAAAGGACAGAGAGAAGGACAAATTATAAGAAAATAAGTTCCTATTTTGGACGCCTACTATATGCCAGAACTATTACATGTGTTATGACTAATCTTTGCAAGAACTCGGCAGCATAATTTTAAGGATAAGGAACCTTAAGCCACAAAACACACAAGGACTTACTCAGGGTTACTTTATAAATACATGGTGGATCTGTGATTAAAATTCAGGCCTTTCAAACTCCAGAGCAAGCACTATTTTTAAATACCTCAATCTAGTAGCAGAATGTCTACACAGGTAGAAAATGGGAGAGTAACTATAAAAGAAGGTGTGGATGAATTATAATTATGCTAAAATGCAAGGATTAAGGACGTTAGCAAATAAAACCTAATATACAACTGCCTAATTTGATTTATTGCTGGAAACTCATAGCTATTCTAACTGCAGTTTGCTTTTTCTTTTTCTTTTTTTTTTTTTTACCCTCCTCTACTCATCTCCTTCCAAGAGTTGGTTCATTAGGATATCCTATGGATATGGACCAGCGTGGTAGATTGAATTTTTGGTCTCAATTCTCCATTCTCCCACGAGAGGTTTATGTCATTCCCTCCCTTGCCTTGCTCTTATGTGTGTGAACTGTATTTTTCCTATTCTTTGACTTTGGGCTTGGACATGTAACTTGCTTTGGTAACGAGATGTGCGTGACACAGCAGAGACCAGAAACATTCCTGAATGGTTCCGCTTGCCTTCTTAGGCTCCAGTGCTCCAGTGCCATGAGAAGAACACGCCCTGGATAGCTGTTCCCCCATCAGCCTAGCCCCAGAACAAAGACACTTGAGACAGACTTGGGACCAAACCTGCAGCCAAGGGCCAAGGCCAGCCAACCCACAGCCTGAAAGAAAGCCTAGACTAGCCAAACCATAGTACGTACAGATCCACAAGTGTAAGAATAAATGCTTATTGCTGCAGGCCACTGAGTTTTAGGGCTCATTTGTTATGCAGCAGTATTGTGCCTCTAGGTGACTAATATAGCCACGATGTGTATATAAAATAATCGGAGATGCATAAGATGAAAAATAGTCTTCCTGATCTTTAGTCTATTTGAGTCATCCAAGACAGAAAGTCAGAAATGAAGGGCCATGACTATAAGGGACTTGAATACATGGCCCAAGCACATGTGAGAACTTGTCCTGAGTGTTCATTTGCTGGACCTAGGGAGAGCTTGAAGACACCGGGTGGAGGAGAGCCCCACCTGTGTGAAAGCTCTTTCCTAGGCAGATCCTAAACTTAGCCCTAGGAACTACCCAAATGCTGCCTGTCAGTGGGTGGAAATAGGATAAGGAACAAAAGATTAAGGCAATTGTTGTCTTGGCTCTCTGTTCTGCAGCCTTACAAATGAAATTAATAAATTGTTAAATATAGTTTTTATGTTATTAGCTGACTTCATATCAGTAACCACATTTCAATTCCCTAGAGAATGGTATTTTAAGCCAAATAGGGTTTAGGACCCATTAGATGTATCAGTGTATACTTTGCTCATGAAGTAAGCTGTAGATTAAAGTCACTGGAACAAAGTGCTAAAAATGAAGGTGCTTGAGGCATTTTTCGCCTCAATATAGATCACTGCCTGGTGAAGGATTTACCACAGAAATATGTTACTCAGAGTTATGCAGGTGAGGATTTACTGTGATATTTAATAAAAACACACATAGGGCTTATCATGAAATATGCTCCTGTGATATGTCTGACACCCCTAAGGAATTTACAAACACTAAAGCCCTGCTGTATGCCAGAGACACTAATATGAGCTGGTTGATTTCAAGAGATACAACTATTGGATTTATACAGTTGACAACAGAAAATGGCATTTTAGCTCAGATAAAACAATCCATATGCTGTTCCTAGTTTTAAGCCATTTTCTGATAGATTTCTTTGCTTGGCTAACTCTCACTTACTGACTTTTTTTAGTTCTTGGAATTCTTACATGGAAATTGCGCTCATTCTGGGAGGATGCTTTTGTCACTTGACTTACGTGAAATATTCATCCCATGACTGTGAGATGAGATTTTTCAGAAAAAATACTTTATTATATGCAGGCCAGTTTATAGTTTTGAAAGCCATATGCTAGATGACTATAAGTGCAGTCAACCACAGCTTCACGTCCATTTTTAGGGGCAGGAGTAGCAGAAATAATAATGTCATTAAAGAAAATAAACAGAAATTTCACCTTCTTCATAATCCAAACTATGAGACTGTCTCATTACAAAGTATTTGTCCATTGAGGTAATTAACTCCCCTTATTTGGGACTCAAAATTTCTCACCTTCTGAGGAATAATGGTACTTCCCTGTATTACTTTCCTATTGCTGCTGCACAAATGATTACAAACTTAGTGGCTTGAAACACCACACAATTATCTTTCAGTTTTGTAGGTCAGAAGTCTGATGTGGGTCTCACTGGACTAAAATCAAGATGTTGGCAGGGCTGCATTCCTTCTGGAGACCCCAAGGGGGAGTCTGTTTCTTGCCCACAGGATCTTCAGCTAGTGATCCCTTTCCATCTTCAAAGCCAGCAATGGCCATTTAAGTCTTTCTCACATTGCATCACTCTGACACTGACTCTCCTGCCTCTGCCTTCCACATTTAAGAACTCTTGTGATTACCTTGGGCCCACTCAGATGACCCACAACATTCTCCCTATTTTAAGGTCAGTTGATTAGCAACCTTAATTTCATCTGCTACTTTACTTCTCCTTTGCATTGTAATGTAGCATTTTCATAAGTTTTGGAGATTAGGGTGTGGACATCTTTTAGAGACCATTATTCTGCCTACCACACTCCTCTTTTATGGTTGTTTTGAGGACTAAGTGAGATAATAGATGTACAAATCTGGCCCATACAAATACTCAGTACATGTTAGTTATTATTATTGTTACTTTGTAAATGCAAGGTTTTCAGGTGTGCTACCTTCGATTGAATACTCACTAGTGATCAAAATACTACCACTCTTCACATTCAGATAAATATTCATGGGGATTGGACTTGGAAAACTCTAAAATCTTTTTTTTTTTTTTTAGAGGGACTGGTTCTTTATTTCAAAAAGACATTTATCAATGTTCAGTATCAAAACAGTTACACCATCGGTTTTTCTTTCTCCCAATCGGCCCCCAAAGAGACCACACCAAAGGAGAGCACATTTTAAGCCAATTAAGCTGTAGGATGCACACCTAACTGACCTCACTGAAACCTCACCAAAAAGGGGGGATTGGGTAGGGAAAGAAACTTTAAAAGATCAGCATACTGCCAGCCCAGACTGTAGAGAGCTCTCACAGCCAGATGGGGTGATCAGTGTGTCCCAACCCCAAAGGAGCAAAGGAAAACTCTAAAATCTTAAGCAAGCTCTGCTGCTAGGCTTTTGGGAACCCTGTGTCTATCTGGTGCATAAAAGATGGTATCAGGTAATTAAGAAATGCTATCTATGATTTTCAGGATATGACTTTCATTGATAGGACAATTGTCATAGACATGCATAACAGAACACTTTTCAGTACCCGTATGACCAAGAAGTAGACTGTACTCAATCTAGGCTGATGTTTGATAGCCATGGGAGACAGAATTTTCCGAGTCATTAGTGTGGCTCCAAATAGCCAATTTGGTTTGGATCAGGGTCCCTGCCAGTGCATAAAGAAGGTAGGGTCCACTTATATTGAAGGGTAGGCGTCTTGATGACTGGGCTCCAGCCAAGAGCAGCCCCAGGCCTAAGTGTGCAAATGGAATACATAATAGGAAACTAAAATATGAGTTCAGTACTGATCCAGAAAACAAATCAACCAGATTCTGGGCAAAGAAAGCAGCCTGGTGGGATGCTTTGGTACACTAACTACTCTGTTTAGGGAAATAAGACTAATTATAGATTGAATCAGTGGATGAGTCGGAAGCTGCAAATACTTAACCGTTTGGCCAGGTTTGGCTCAGGGTGTGCGCAGAGCTTTACTTGCTGGTTGAGGGACATATCTGACCAAATCTAGGGAATGATAGTGAGTGACATGTCACTGGATTCATATAATAGTTTAACATTCGTCATTAAATTAGCAAAATTGAACTGTGTATGTATATGTATATTTTGAAGGTGCCTAAGGTAAAGGTGGTAGAAAGAGTACAGCTTTCATTTATAGACAAAATTATACTTAAATTCTGCTTCTAAGAGTTACAAGGTTATATGACCTGGAGCAAGTTACAAACCTCTGTGAGCCTTAGGTTCCATAAAATTATACATAAATTTGTGTGGGTTAAATGACATAACATGTTAAAGCACCCAAATGGCCTAGCACATAGTAGCAACTTGATAAATGATAGATGTATACAAATTTGGCAGCTAAGAATAAAGTTCATTTTTTACTTTCCCAACTACTCTAACCAGGAACCAAGACTTTGTCCTTGTCGAGAGGTGAACATGCTTTGTAGAGCTATAGACAAACTCTGTGAAGTGAACCTCCAACTTCAAGGGTTCCCTGCACCTTTCTCTAAAGCAAACTGAAAGTATAACGTGTGTTTATCCTGTTTGGAATTCACTGAGCTTTCTGGATCTTTGGATTACAGTTTTTAAACAAACTTAGAAGGGTTTTTTCAATTAATCTGTGTGTATAGGAATAGATATACACTTTTTTTTTTTTTTTTTTTTTGTGGTACACGGGCCTCTCACTGTTGTGGCCTCTCCCGTTGCGAGCACAGGCTCCGGACGCGCAGGCTCAGCGGCCATGGCTTACGGGCCCAGCCGCTCCGCGGCATGTGGGATCTTCCCGGACCGGGGCACGAACCCATGTCCCCTGCATCGGCAAGCGGACTCTCAACCACTGCGCCACCAGGGAAGCCCGATATACACATTTTTTTAACCCATTGTCTCTCTTCTCTGCTGGAATTCTAATTACCCACACGTTAGACTGCTTGATACTGTCCTATAGATCACTGAAGCTTTTTTATTTCTATGTGCTTAAGTTTGGAGGGTTTTTAGTACGAAGTCTTCATGCTTATTGATCCTCTTTTTCTGTTGTAGGCAACCTACCGATAATCCCATCCAATGAATTTTTTATTTCAAATATTGAGTCTTCAGTTCTAGGATTTCCATTTGTGCTTTTGTATTTTCAGTTTACAAAGTGTTCCTGGAATTTCTCCTCTCTTCACCTATGCAAACTGTATATTTATTATGATTATTTTAAGTTTTTTTTTATGGACCGGTATTGTAGATCTATTTCCATTAATGGATTTTTCTTTTGACTTTGAGACTTATTTACCTGTTTCTTTACATTACTAGTAATTTTAATGGCATATGGGACACAATGGATGATACACTGTAAATAGAAACTCCGGATTATGCTAGGTTCTTTTCTTTATGAGTAGGAAAATAGGTATTTTCATACTACCCTAGGAATGGGTACAATCCTTATGGAAGATATTTTATCAGTATCAAAATTTGAAACATGTAACATTTTGGACCCATATTCCTAACCTAGAAATTTATTCTATGAATATGTTTCCCACTGAAACACATGTTAGGACTGTCAAGACATATTTCCATAATAACAACAAAAAGTTGGAAACAAACTAGATATTCACTTATAGGGAACTGATTAAACAAGTAATGGTACATGTATAAAGTGGATTTCTAAACAGCAGTTGAAATGAGTTATGTGTGTTAATATGGAAAATAGCCAGAATATGTTATTAATTATTAAGAAGCCAGTTGAGAATAGTATATACTATAAATATATACCATAATCCAATCTGTAGTAATATTTTATGAGGTATGTGTGTGAATATATGGATAGAGAAGAAACTGTCAGTAATGAAGTAGAAACTTTGGGAAGTGGAAATGGGGACATGGGGAGTTGTTATTTTTTACTTTATAGTACAATTGAAATGTTTAAGGATCTCTGTACAAATGCTAGACTATGCGATGTTCTTTGGAGACATGCTATGAGTTGGAAAACTGTTTCTGTAAAGGGACAGATAGTAAGCAATTTAGGCTTTGTGGACCACGTATGGTTTTTGTTTCTTCTGCTGCTGCTACTTCTGCCTCTGCTTCTTCTTCCTTGTCTTCTTTAACCCATCAAGAATGTAAAAACCATTTTTGTCTTGAAGATCATAAAAAACAAGCCATAGACTGTAGTTTGATAACCCTCACTCAGAGTTAAGTTTTATTCTGGTAGACAGTTAAATTATAGACAACATTTTGAACTTAATGGCGTTTGGTTTAACGATTTGCTAAATCAGGCCTATTTTAGTTTTGTCCTTAGTTCGAGAGAAAATCACTTAGTCCTAGAATGTCGTCTTTATTTTCAATGTGTGACCTTTCTGGAATTCAGTGGAAAACCCCAAATGTTTACCAAGCCCCTCCAATTTGATTGGACTTGAACTCTAAACTGCTTCTGTGCAGCAGATAGCAGCTAAAATATTTGATTAGTTCTTTTGGCCTTTCAGTGTTTTCCCTCTGGCTTCTTTGGAATCTCTTCCCCATGCACATGAAGCTGGGGAGACGGGTGGGGATTTGAGGGGATATTTGTATGCAACTTTTAAGACATCCCTTTCTGTGACTTCATCTTTCCTTGGAGGGATATACTTAATTTCATTTCTCAGGCCAATAAGACTGCAGACTTTTTTCGAGCTCTATATTCCAAACACCAGAGAGACCTGAGAGGGCCTCAGGGGAAAAACTACATAAATCCAATGTGATCCTGTAATTTCAAGGGTCAAGTCACCTCCAGTTTCTACCTGCTTTTGGCCATTCTCCAGTGCTTTTAAAGTGTTGTTTTTAAAGTATTTTGTGCAGAGTTTATAACTGTTTCCTGAGGAACTGTTAGTCTAATGCAAGATGTCCTGTCATTATCAGGCTAGAAGTCTGCGAGATCACAACGTTTGAAATTCCATTAGAAACCTTCAAAAACGGAATAAAAGGTATATACCGAAAGGAGCACTGGAAAGGTGATGAAGGAGTTTAGACAGAGTGTGACCTGGTCTGATCTATGTTTTAGATAAATCTCTCTGGTGGAAGTATAGATGATGGATTTGAAAGAAAAGAAAGGACTTGATGGAGGGGAACCCAGTTAGGAAAATTTTGCAGTAATTCAGGTGAGAGACATCAAGGGCTAGAGGTGATTCTAGAGAACAAAAGATGAATTTGAAAAATATTTAAGAAATAAATTGGCTGAAATCAGAGACATAGTAAATGTCAGTGGTGAGGTCTAGCATGCTCCCCAGATTTTTATTTTGGTGCCTAGTAGCAAGAGCAAACCATCATTGAGACAGGGACCATAGGAAGATAAGCAGATTTAGGGACAGAGGAGGTAAGGATTTTGTTATTATTGACATGCATACATACTCAGGATAGGCTTCCAGACTTTTTACTTATTGTAGGAATGTAATGGATATTTTGGGGGGAAAAATCCTAAAAATCTCAGTATTTCACAATGATGTATTGATTACTAGGACTTCAGTGTGTTCCCCTCTATTAATGTTGGGTTTCTAAAATATATTCCCAACATGTTGATACAGAGCAGGACAAAATTCCAACATTTATTTTCAGTATTTTTATTTCACTCAATCTTGTATAACATTCATTATACTTTTTATAGGAACTGCTGGTAGGTTGTTTTCCAGCAACTTTTTCTCATCAATAATTTCTGTAGATATAGACCATGTAATAAATGTTTTTAAAAGAACCACATATAAATACTGAAAATTACCCATGCCATGAATAGATTAATATTCTGTATTCTTTTAATAATCCTTTAAAATGGAATCTAACTGGGAATTCATTAAGATTTTGTTTTTTTCAGTTATTTTTATGTAAAGAATATGTTAATTCTTCATCACTTAGAGAATACATGTCATGTAGAAAATATACTTTATTGCTTTATTCAAACTACTTTGCATCAAAATTTTCCCAATCTATACTTTCTCAAATTATTCTAAGTAGATCAATATTTACACACAGATATTTTATAGTGTTACAAGTGTGAATATTGGATTTCTTTCTACATGTGGGGATGGCTAATTGAAGTCTGAACGACGATGGTTGTTTCACAGATTATACTGTGGATTTAACTGAGAGCTACAGATGACTTGAAAAATTAAATTTTCTCTTAGCACCAAATGACTAGGAGATACATACCTATAGAATCATTGAACAAGAAAGACTCTGAATCACTTAAACTGTTTTTAGTCTTTGATGAAAACAGAGCTCTATGCTTAAATTCCTGGAATCATATTTTTGAGTTCAGTAATAACCTCACTTTCGAGCTATCATCATGATTCTTCCTTATCTATTTCCCATGTTTCTTCTCCCTTCCCTTCCCCTCTTCCCTTCCAACCAGTCTATTTGACTTTCTAAAAATCTCCAGACTCCATTCATTTCTTTCTGTTCCCTCTGCCATTATCCAAATCCAAGTCACTGTTACCTTTCGCAGCCTTTTACCTGGTCTCCTACATCCTAACTTGCCCCTAATCTGTTGACCGCATTGTTGCCGTTGACATTTTTTCTAAAACAAAAATTACTTCAATAACTTCCTGTATTTCTTGTGGGGGAAATTCCTTAACATGGCTTGCAGTTGTCACCTCTCTCTCAGCTTTGGGGTTCAACTTCATCTCATGTCTCTCTACCCTCTCCTTTGAATTCCAACCATTCTGAATTTCTGTCAGTTCCATGTCTTCACTGTGCTTTCATTTGCACAAACAAATAAATGCTTTGGAGAATGTTTCAAACATCCTTCCACCCCCACTTCTTCTTTTCTAACTCCAACTCACCTACCCCTCAGTATCTCTTTTAGGTAGCACTTCTTTCAGAAGATATTTTCTTGACTTTTCCTTGATGTCAGAGTGCCTGAAATTCCTCTGTCATAACATACATCAAACTTTGCCATAACTTCTTATTTAATTAGTTGCCTTGATTCTATACTGCAAGCTGCATGGGAACTAGGACAGTGACTTTCTGGTTTTAGTTGCTTGGTATTTAGTAGATTCTCAGTAAATATTGATACAAAAATAGTCTATTCTAAAACCTCTTAAAAAAGAAGACAAACTATTAACTATTCTACTAGATTTAAAGCCTTAAAGTCAGGAATTAGATCCTTAGATTTAAATTGAATCCCATTTGTACCAGTCTTAGACTTCTGAATTCCCCTGGCTTTAGCAGAAAAAAAAGCTTTCTGACATCCCACTAACATTATCTGTTTTAATTATATCCAAAGGTGCTTAGAAACTTGGGGAAAGTTTGTTGAGTAAGTTGGAGTATGTAGATTACTTTCCTCATTAAACAGTTAATCAGCACCTTTCAAAAATGTCCATTGAGGACTAAGAGCTGGTTAAGAAGCCAAGTCATGGTACACTAATCTGAGAGTCACATCAAGAATGTGTCTTACAATGTTCTATGTCAACTATATCTCAATAAAGCTGGAAAAAAGTAATAAGTAATAAATAATAACAATATTAAAAATAAAACAATCCCATTTGGAATTCCACACTGAGGGCAACTTTGAGGACAGTTCTTGAGCGAGAGCAGGGTTTATTCATTCTGAAAGCCACAATAGTGTTCCAACACCTCCGCTCACGGTGATTCAGGCAAGAAGGCTTAGAGCATTTGACATTAGTCACATAAAAATGTAATCTCTACTTCTTGCATAAGGACTTATAGAAGAGCAATTCAGAACAGAAACAGAAATAACAAGAGCAATAGAAATGTGGTTGATGACGTTTCCATGGCTGAGATGGAAAGCCTGTATTTGCAGCTCTAAATTTAGAACTGTTGCAAAGTGCACAAAACTCTTCACCTTTAGTGTGTTGTCCTGTTACCTGAAAGTGACTAAGGTGGAATAGTGCACTGTGAAGATGTAGAAAAAAATTAACAAGGGTTAGAAATACAAATTTAGGACAGGGGAGAGGCAAATCCAGACTAAATACTGACACAGCTGCTTAGGTACATCACCTATACTCTGGTGAAGAAGAATTGGAGTTAACATCAGAGTATACTGCAGTCATATGTTATGTTATTTGTGATTTATTTTATATTTGTATGGTTCAGAGAATCTTAGAACAACTTAAAAGACTCTATCAAAAGATTTCCAATTGTCTGGGAGAAAATTAAAAACTCCAGTCATTAAGTTATTGTGTTCAGTGCATCTAGTTATTTCCGAAACTTTCTGAGATTGATGGAATGTTTTGGTTTTCTTTCAGATGTTTGGATTTAAATTGATAGTGTATCAAGTATTTCAAACAAATGGATAGGTTCAGCATTTGCACTTTAAACCCATTTTCTATAAAATATAAAAATGAGAACAGATCTTGAACACTGGACATGGAAATAAAAGTTTAAAGCAATAGCCATGGTTCCCACACTCTCTTTCCCTCTTTCTATCACTGTCCTCTTATTCCTGTACCATCTCCCTGATAGGTGGTGATACAATGGAATCAAAGATAAAATTTATGGAAAATTTAAGGCTATTTCTGTTTTATTCACAGCCCTTCCAACACTCAAGAAAATTAAATCCTTAAATAATCAAGTTAAGGCAATGTGTTACAATTTTTTCCAACTGATGGACAAAATTCAGTCCTTATGGAGAAATAAAAGGTCTGAAGTATTTTAGGGAAATGCTCCATAAACTACGTAAATGAGTGTGTTTATTTCCTCTAATACATGGGCATATTACTGCTCTGTACAAGGAAATGCTAGTATATGTAGTACTTCAGTTGAAAATCCTTTAAGTCAGTGAAAAAGGTAGCTATCTGCTTGGGAAAATGGAGCATTTAGGAAGCAGTGACTCCTTTTTTGTTGTTAAACTGATTCTTGATTTAGGGAGCTTTTTGATGGTACTAGTAATGGTGACGGCTGACAGACAACTTGATCAGAGGCAATTATCCTTCTGAACCCATCTGGAGGTGACATCCCAACCTCACCCCTTTGCAGTGCAAACAAGTTTTCTTAGAGTTGGAGACTAATGCAGAAGGAAGTCCTGAGGCTAGAAATAAAATAACTCTGTCAGCTTTTTATATTTTAGGAGCATTTATTCTACTTTCTTATTTTCAGCAGATTTCCTTTTACCATGGAGTCTATTTAATCTTGATAGGGAACAGCTGAAAGTAGTATATTCATTAATGGGAGAGAAACTGCTCACCTTGATGTTCAAATGAGCTTTTCTTTTTCTTGTTTATTTATTTATTTATAGCTTATTTTAAAATTTTTATTTTTTTTGACAAATTAAAATTGTAGATATTTAGGGTGTACAACATGATGTTTTGATATATGTATACATTGTAAATTGATTACCGTCACCACCTATAGTTACATCTTGTGTATGTGTGTATGGTGAGAACACTTGAGATCTACTCTCTCAGCAAATTTTAAATATACAATACATTATTACTAACTATAGTCACTATGCTATACATTAGGTCTCCAGGTCTTATTCATCTTATAACTGAAAGTTTGTACCCTTTGATCAATATCTCCCCTTTTCCCCTACCTCCCAACCTCTGGTAATCACCATTTTAGTCTGTTACTAGGATATGACCTTTATTTTAGATTCCATATGTATATGAGATCATGCAATATTTGGCTTTCTGTGTCTGGCTTATTTCACTTAGCATAACATCCTTCAGGTTCATCCATGTTTTTGGAGGTTGTAGAATTTCCTTCTTTTTTAAGGCTGAATAATATTCCATTTATAACATTTTCTTTGTTCATCTGTTGACAGACACTTGAGTTGTTTCCATATCTTGGCTACTGTGGATAATAATGCAATGAACATGGGAGTGCAGATATCTCTTTGAGATAGTTACTTTTTTGCCTTTGCATATATACTCAGAGGTGGGATTGCTGGATTATACAGTAGTTCTGTTCTTAATTTTTTGAGGAACCTCTATACTAGTTTATATGATGACTGTACCAATTTACATTCCCACTGATGGTGCACAAGGATTTGCTTTTCTCCACATCCTCACCAGCACTTGGTATATCTTTTGACTTTTTTTTTTTTTTTTTTTTTTTTTTGCGGTATGCGGGCCTCTCACCGTTGTGGCCTCTCCTGTTGCGGAGCACAGGCTCTGGACGCGCAGACTCAGTGGCCATGGCTCACGGGCCCAGCCGCTCCGTGGCATGTGGGATCTTCCCAGACCAGGGCACGAACCCGTGTCCCCTGCATCAGCAGGCGGACTCTCAACCACTGTGCCACCAGGGAAGACCATCTTTTGACTTTTGATAATAGCCATCCTAACAGGTGTGAAGTGAGGTCTCATTGTGGTTTTTATTTGCATTTCCTGATGATTAGTGATGTTGAGCATCGTATACCTGTTTTGTATGTTTTCTTTGAAAAAATGTCTGTTCAGGTCCTTTGCCAATCTTTAATTGGATTTTTTTTTTTTTTGCTATTAGATGTATGAGTTCCTTATATATTTTGAGTATTAACCCCTTATAAGATATATGGTTTGCAAGTATTTTCTCTCATTCTCTAGATTGTCTTTTCATTTTGCTGATTTTGTCCATTTACATTTAAAGTAATTATTGATAGTTAAGGACTCAATATTGCCATTTTGTTAATTATTTTCTGTCTGTCTTGTGGATCCTTTGTTCCTCCTTTGCTGTTTTCTTTGTGATTTGATAGTTTTCTATAGTTGTACGCTTTGATTCCTTTCTCTTTATCTTTTGTGTATCTGCCATACATTTTTTGCTTTGTGGTTACCAGAAGGCTTTCATAAAACATCTTATAAACCATCTGTTTTAGTTTTTTTAAAATATTTATTTATTTATTTGGCTGCCCCGGGTCTTAGTTGCGGCATGCAGGATCTAGTTCCCTGACCAGGGATCAAACCCCAGCCCCTGCATTGGGAACATGGAGTCTTAACCACTGGACCACCAGGGAAGTCCCTGTTTTAGGCTGATAACAACTTAATTTTGTTCACATACCAAAGCTCAACACTTTACCTCCCCTCCCCAACATTTTATGTTTTTGATATCACAATTTACAACTTTTTATATTGTGTATCCATTAACAAATTGTTATAGCCATAGTTATTTTTACTAATTTTGTCTTTTAACCTTTATGCTAGAGTTATATGTGATTTAAATATTGCCATTACAATATTAGTATATTTTGAATTTGACTATATATTTACCTTCACCAATGAATTTTATACTTTCATATGATTTCATGGTACTAGTTAGCATCCTTTCTTTTCAGTTTGAAGAACTTCCTTTTTTGGTTCCTCTCTTCACCAGTTATGGATGCTAAATTCTTATGGTGTCCCAGAAATCATTGTTTTACTTAGTCACTTCTTCATTCACTCACTTCTTCCATGAACAAACACTTGTTGAGCACCTACTATGTATGAGGGATTGTACTGAGGGGATGTGGCATGATGACTATAAAGACGAATAAAAACATCTAGTATTAGAGACAAAGATATAAACAAATATTCATAAGATGTTATGACAAAAGTAATAACTGGAATAGTGATTGACTGGAATTGGGAATTGGGGATGGGTAAACCAGAATTTTTGATGGGGTGGGAGTGGGGCAGGGGAACTGTATTTCAAATTACATTCATACCCTGGAAATTTCAACCCTGTAGGAGAGAGGCATTGTCTCCAACCCCTCACCCTGCCACTCCTTTCTCATATAGCATCCCACTGAGCTGCCATTACTAACAAGATCATGCCAGATCCCAGGGGTGCCTATTGCAAAGAAGGTTGAGGGACACTGAGCTAAGAGGATATACAGATTGCTATGGGACACTGAGGGTTTCCTGGAGGACTTTATTGGCAAGGTGGTATTTTTGCTGCCTTTTGAAGGATAAGAAGTTTGTCAATTCAAAGAAGGATATCCTGGGCAAAGGATGTAATGTGCAAAGGCGTGGAAACAGCAAAGAGGGAATTTGTTCTATTTAGGAAGCATCAAGGATTTGTATAACTGCAGCAAGGTGTGTGTGTGTGTGTGTGTGTGTGTGTGTGTGTGTGTGTAAAAATGGGGTGGACATGGTTGATAATATAGTTTGAGACTATATTTCGATGAGTGGTTTGTACTCCACTGGAAAGTTTTCATTCTGCTTTTTAGAGGAAGTATCAATTGTCTCCATAATCAATACCTTCTCCTTGGTCAAATTCAAATTTCAGGAATAGCCTGGATTAGAATTGTCTCTCTGGCTCTCTCCTGCCCCTATCTCTTCTTTTCTAGACAACTGAATTTGCAGATTTGATATGAACCAGTGGCTGAAGAAAATTCCCTCTGTCAACCAGTTTATCTTGTTACTGACATGAATAATCAAATTCAATTGGATTAAATAAGCTGTAACACACCGTCAAAAGGCATTAGCAGTAAAAGAGCATCCAGCCATAAAGAACTCTTTTTGTGTATCTTAGAGTTTTCCTTATGAAAGGAAAAACTCAACTAAAGGAAACAGTGTGTTTCATTTACAAGCTCTGAGTCCTCTAGTGTCTTCTCATAATCTCTGTGGTTTGATTTTTTTTTTTTCTGGAAATAGCAGCAGCACTGTCTTCTTGATAATCTCACATGTATAATGTTTTCTTGAAAGGATTAAAAAACCTGGGTATATGGAAGTTTGCATATTATCAAGATTTTCAAAAGGAAAAAAAATGAGGAGGTGTAATCAAAACAAGGCAGAGGAACCTGGTACTTCTTCTGTCTTTTGAGAGATTATTTTATCCACCTTCTGGAGATGCTGTTGTATTTTCCCTGACCCAATGGCACAATACATATCCTGAATTCACATGCCTGCCAATTCCCTGTATATACACAGGTAGGGAGGTTGGCTTTTGTAATTGACACGATGCCAGTGACTCACTGGACTATCAGAAGTGGAACACATTGGCAGAGCTACATAAAAAACTAAATGAATTGCAAATGGACCCACATTAAAACAATCCTAGTGCCACTTTCCACTGATTGTTTTCCTTTAAAGAAAATACCATTGCAGGCAAAAATGATATCTGATGGCTTCTGTTTAGTAACTTTATTAAAATGCCAAGAGAATAGAGATTACTTACACCTTCCTGATGCATTTTCAAATATACATACTGTCCCTGCTGAAGTGATCAATCAAGCCAGATACACATGAGGAAACTGAAATCCACACCACCGTTTTCCCTTCTCTTTTGGCCCGAATCATCTCAGTCATGTGTTGACCCTGGGTTGAAGTAAATAAAATGAAAAGAGAGAGAGAAAAAAACCAAACAAACCCAAACAGAGGGAGTTTTAATGCTTCCTATGGATTCGTTTTCACAAAGTGCTAGAGGACAGTATTATAAATAACATTTGTGCATCAGGTATCTTGCTCCCCAGTGCCTCGGACAGATTTTCTCTCTTACGCGATTTAGGAAGGAAGAGGCAAACTCCAATCTTAACTGAATCCTATTGTATTAGAGATTTAGCTAAATCCTTCAAGCTTAATCTTGACCTTTGTTTAGAAAAATAAATGGTTGATCTCCAATGATAAGCTCTGAGAGTTCTGTCTGCAGAGTGCTGCCACGGATCCTTAAACACTATTTATGTTCTTCTTGTGAGAAAATGCCTTAAAGTGCTTCTTAAAGTACAAGGGAAATAGGTTGCTGGTAGGCCTCCTGATTCCAACCTCTGTCATAGGAACAGCCCCAGATAGGAATCAGGCCTGCTAAGAGGGCTCTGTTTATCTTCCCTGCCCTACTGGGTAGCAGAATCTTAACTGCAGTGGTTAGCTGGGATTCCCCCAACCTGGTTTCTCATCTTTAGTATATCTAGCGGGGTCTTTTCTCTCTAGACTTTATGAGAAAAATGAAGGATTAGTTGAAATAATTCAAACTAGGTAGAGTTTACAGTACATTAACTTAAGCATAATTACTCATCAGTTCTAAATAATATTTGTACGTTTCTGCCAAAATTTCAAATCCTTCCTGTCCAGGGTAAGCCTAGTGTGTGCTGGCTGATTGTCTCTGGTTTGGTCTTATTTGGATTTCTTTTCCTTTGTTATCTAGATTCCTCTTACTCTCATCTGTATGATCTTGCTTCCCCCGGGTGACCTTCACTAAGATGGTTGTTTCTTTGTATGCCAGTGTTTATTAGTAGTAACAAAAATTCTTTTCTTTTAATTTAAAAAATTTAATTGAAGTATAGCTGTACAATATTATATAAGTTGCAGGTACACAACACAGTGATCCATAATTTTTAAAGGTTATACTCCATTTATAGTTATTATAAAATATTGGCTATATTCCCTGTGTTGTACAATATATCCTTGTTGCTTTTTTATTTATACATAATAGTTTGTACCTCTTAATCCCTTACCCCTTCTTGTCCCTTCCCCCTTCCCTGTGTCCACTGGTATCCACTAGTTTGTTCTCTGTATCTGTAAACCACTAATCTGTTTCTTTTTTGTTATATTCACTAGTTTGTTTATTTTCTAGATTCCACATATAAGTGATATATTACAGTACTTATCTTTCTCTGTCTGACTTATTTCATTTAGTATAATGCCCTCCAACTCCGTCCATGTCGTTGCAAAAAAAATTCTTGCTCCTTGAATTATTTCATTTATGGTCTTTATCAAGTGTATTGAAAGATGGTAATATTTCCCCACACTGCTGGTCTCTGGTAATCCCTGGAACAACTGCTTTTTCTATTTGCCTGGATCTACTGCTTTCTGTCACTCTTGTGCACTGTCTGACTGTTCTCTCTCATTCAGTCTGTTCCCTCCACATTCTCCATAATAGAAGAACTGCGGGGAATTGTTACATTTTGCTCCCTTCAGAATGAAGAATAACTTTCAGACTGAATTTGAATTGAAAATGGATCCTTCTCTTGGTGGAAAGATGGGTGCTGTGACATTTCCCATGTCAACATTATTGAATTTCCTCCTTAGCTGCAGAGGTTCTGGGGTATTATTCTTTAAAATTCATTCTTAGCCTTATATGTGATATTCCATGATGATACAAATAGTTCTCAGAAATAACCTGAAATATTTCCCAAATGCTCTTAAAACATAAAAAAGCATGTAATAGACATCTTCTGATACTTCAGTAAGAAATGGATCATGAAACCAAAGTTCAATAATCAACCAGCAAACAAACATTTGTTGAATACTTATATCCCACCCCCATTGGCTTGTTTACATTCTATTAGCAATGATGGATTATGTACAAATCATATTATTTTTGCTGGCTGTTTTATCATTGTTTGTGATATAAGGCAACTTTCATGTAGTTATAAAATACACTTTAACAATGCTTACTGTGCAGATTCTATCAAGTAAATATGACATAATAAAGAGGAAGTGTTGTGAACACTGATAGCATAGCCTATTTGTTCAAGATAAATTATGTGCAAGTGTGTGTGGGTATGTACATGTGGACCAAGATAGCTTTATGTTTCCCTCAGCATGACTAAATTTTGGACAGTCTTCTTCCTGACTCTAGGCTCTGACTTCCTTTTTTCTAAAGCATTTACCTAAGAAAACTTATAATTGTACCTTCTTTTTCTGCTCCTTTGAGTTGTCATTCTTTTAAAAATCCTCCTTCCAGTTTTTTTTTTTTTTTTTCCTCCTTCCAGTTTTATAGCCCAGGAATGTCTTTCTCAGGGACCTCAGAGCCATCACTTTGAAATGTAATTATCATGGAAGCTAGCACCCTCATCTCCCAGTCTCCGAGGAAAGGTAGGAGCCCATGGGCACTAATTAGCAAACACAGATGACTTGTTCACAGAGAAAAACATTTGCAAACTCAATGTGCTCCACACATCCCATTGATCAATCATTCCCCATGCCCCAGCATCCTCTAGTACTTTTCCACTAGTCATCTCAGCCCTTAAAGACCCTTCCACCCTTTGTTTCAGTGGAATTCAGTTCAGACTGAGTTCTGGCCTCTTATTGTTATTATTCATATTCTATTCTATTTATTTATCTAGGAATTATAAAAGCTAGCCCAGGATTGAGCCAGAATGCCACAGACTACTTCAGCATGGGTTCTTCCCAGGATTACTTTATACAGTTATATTCTGATGTGTTATCATTAGTCTACACTGAGGGAAAAATGTATGCATTGCTAGAATATTGTTGAGGATAATACTCATTACTCTTGTAATCTCCTCTGTGTGCAGACCAATAGAGAAATTTCTCTCTGCTATCAGTGTCAGGATTATTTGAGCAACTGGTTAATTTTCAATTTGTGGATGCTAGGAATCCAATAACTGATGATGTTTCCTTCCTTTTGTTGGTCCCAGAAAGCATGCAAAATATGTATTCCACCACTAGCAAAGACAGGGAGCATTTATGCCATGCATAGATCTTGTTCCTAAACCTATTTTCTTGGCAACTTTTCCCTTTGCCTTATTTTTATTGATTATTTTAAATGTGCATTATCTCGTTATATTCTAGTGCCTTCAAAAGTCTACCTCAGCCCTTTTTTTGGAGATGTAAAAAACTGATATAAATTTTCATAGTATTTAGTAAGCCTTTTGTTAATAGAATTACTCTTATTGAGATAGCAGTAATAATTCAGTATTTAGAAATGTTATAATGGATATGACAGTTCTTACAAAAGTCATGTGAAGCAGGCAGTTTAGGGATTATACATTCATGTTACAGCTAGCAAATGGGTGCAGAGTGGTTATGTGATTTATCCAAATTCAAATAGCTAACTAAACTGAGGAAACCAGAGGGAATCCAGACCTCCCAAGTATTCCTCCAAGGCCTCTGGACGATCTTCCTTCACTTGATTCAAATTTTATAATTAGATAAATATTTCTCATATTATGTCTGACTCAGCAGTACTCCCTTGGATGATATGTGGCAGCCCTTTTGCCAGTGGAATTGGCAATATATATACATTTAACCATAAAAACAGACTTGATAACCAAACTCAACTACAGATACAGCATAGGGCCTTGTCTCTAAAGTCAAACCATCTGTGTTTCAAATCCTAGATCTGTCAATTACTAGCTATAGAACTTTGTGAAAGATCCTTAATATTTCTGTATCCCAGTTTCTCACCTGTAAAACAGAAATGACAATATTAAGGATATTTATGTCATTGAGTTGTTGTGAGAATATATTTAAAGCTCCTAGAACAGTGCTAGACACACAGTTATCATGGAATAATAAACTAGTTTCTCAGCTCAGGTCCAGGAAAACAAGCTTGAAGCTAAAACTGTATTTGGAACTGTGATTCCAGGGCAGCAAGAGAGAAGAACAAAAAGGAAATGAGATAAGGATGGAGGGAAAGCAAATGCAAGGTAGTGTGTTTTTGTGCTGGCCACAGTGTCACAAGAAAACACAGATGGGCACTCGGTGGGACTTCATGCAGATAGGGTATGTAGATCCTCGGCATCCTGGGATAGTCCATTGAAGGGGAGAAAGTACAAGAGATTTCTTGTACTTGATCCTTTTAATCTTCTGTTTCTCATTGGACAGAGTTCAGCCCATGGGGCATTAATTCTCCTGCACTTCAAGCGGGTTGGATTACCGGGCCAGATCCATGTCCTGTGGCATGGGGCCTCATGTGAGTTCAGAAGTTAAGGGGCCAGAGCCTCCATGGGTCTAGTTGACTGAGGTAAACGTCAGAGCTCTGCAATTCCTACCATGGTGGATGCATTGAAGGCCAAATGCAAACCTGACCTGCATCCCAGGGGAGGCTGAAGCAGCTGCTGGTGTAGGAGATAAAGGGATATTGGGGGTTGGCTGGGGCTCTTTCTTGGGAAACTTGCTGAAGTCCAGGGACAGGTAGGGCCTAAGAAAATGCGGGGAAGTACATAAACTGGGTCTGCTATACACTGAATATCTGTGTTTCCCCAAAGTCCACATTTTGAAATCTAGTCCCCAGTGTGATAATATTTGGAGGGGGGCTTTTGGGAGGTGATTAGGTCATGAAAGCAGAGCCTTCATAAATGGGATTAGTGCCTTTATAAAAGAGACTTTAGAGAACTTCCTTGCCCCTTCTGCCATGTGAGAACACAACAAGAAGACAGCCATCTGTGAACCAGGGAAGCTGTTTCTTACCAGACATTGAATTTGCCAGTGCCTTGATCTTGGACTTCCCTACCTCCTGAATTGTGAGAAATGAATTTCTGTTGTTTATTAGCCACCCAGTCTATGGTATGCTGTTATAGCAACCTGAACAGTCTGAGACAGGTTCCATTATTGCCATCATAATCTCCTGAAATTTTCCGGTAGCAGACACAGACATGCACTCCTCAGATGTTCCTCCAAGAAGGGACTTGCTGCCTAGCTAGGAGGAATTCCACTAGCTGAAGGCCTCCAGCTATCTCCTTCACAATCCATCTCAGCTTTCAAGCTGAGGGCATACCTGTCTTGAAGTACTCTGGAATACAACTAAGGCAAGCTACGGTTATGTGCTTCTCAGGATGGCTCTGACCAATAATTGGTCAAGGCAGGATATGAGGGCCCAACCCTTCCCCCCAAGCTCATGATGACACTAATGAGCAAATCTGGCTCTGGGCTCTCCTTTGGCCTCGCAGAGACCTTGTCAGTCTGCAACAACCCTGAAGGCTGTCCCTGCCTAATCCTGGCTACTTTCCTTCAATTTTACTCCCAATAAACCTGTCACATTCCTCACATTCCCAGGCAAACCAACCCCAACACTCCCCAAAACAAACATATGTATCAATAGATATTAAAGCTATAAAGGCTAAATATTAAAACAGAGGTGAGGAAATGCTGTTGGCAAGCAGAAAGTCTCCAGGAAATGTTTAATTTCTAGTTATCGAAGTATTTGCCCTGTACAAAAGGGCCAACCACAGGCTTTTATTAAATATCCAGAATGTATTCAAAATTATCTTACCCCAAAAATTAATTTTTAAGAGTTTACAAAACATGACTACTGAGAACATGTAAATTTTTCTTTAGTATGATTTATATAATACTAATAATAACAAGAGATGTTATTTTTGAGTACCTACTATGTGCCAGATGTTGTGGTTATCACTTTACATATACTTTTTTTCCCTCAATATATCTTTTTTCCAGTTTAACTGAGATATAGTTCTCTTATTTAATCTTCACAATAACTCTACGTTATTGTCTTGTTTATAAATGAGGAAACCAAAGTTTAGAAACTAAGTAAATTGCTAAAGAATGCACAGGGGCAGGATTCAGATTCAGATGAGAATAGAAGGACAGTCAGGGTCTTCACCACTTCTCTGCAATAGCAGCTCACATGTACCAATGTTGTACAGGTGCCAGACTGAATACTTTACATTCGCTATTTATTTAATTCTCACAATAGCCCCTAAGGCAAGTACAACTGTATCCACATTTTACAGATAAAATGATTGAGGCCAAGTGAGTTTGTGTGGTTCAGAAAGAATAAACCTAGTAGGTAGAAGAGTTGGGATTTAGAACAAGGCAATCTGATTTCAGAACTTATCACTAACCTGTGATGCTTGTGTTCAAACAGGTTTGAACACAGTTTGTCCTTGACCTGTAGTAATCCAACTTACATAGATTCATGAGAAGAACATGTTATTTCCAAGTTATTTCCAAGTTAAAGTCATCACAGAAAATTGGAGGACTACCTAGTGTCAGCTTTGCTAAAGGACAAACTGTACTTACACCTTAGTCTCTACTTAGTGTTGACAAGGCAAGATCCTATCAATCAACACTATTTGCCTGTTAAACTTGTCCTCTGCTTTTGTAGAAACTGAAGCTGAATATGTGGTAAGCTCCAGAAAGTTGAGCATGCGTTGATATGCTTAGAGACCTTCCAGGTATTCAAATGAGAAATGACAGACCGGTCTTAACTTTTCACTGAAGTGTTTAACCTGAACAGTCTGTGGATCTGAGCCTTTCGTCTTTGGGAGGTGACAGAGAAAAGAATGCAGAGAATGTCTGCCTACTTGCCTTTCTTCCAAACACTACCTTCATGCCTTTGGGCCATTCCTCAGGCTATTCCCTCCAAGTAGAATTCCCTTAACTTCCTTCACTATCTGCCCAAATGCTTTTAACCCATAAGAGCTGGCTCAAAGCTCACTTTCTATGTGAAAACTCCCCAGCCCTTTTCCTGTGCACAACCACCAACCATATGCTTTGCAAGAATGAGGACTTCTGTGCTTCCACTTTTTTATACCTCTGTTCTAGAATCTTCCATCATGTATATGGCGTATGTACATCCTATGGTTTATGGTATTGCACATGTATAAGCACATCCTAGATTGTTGGTTCTTTGAAGGCAAGGACCATATATTTTAGTTATTCTTGAACTTGCTGTGCCTGGCATAGTGTCTGGCAAATATAGGTGCTCAGTTGTTAGATTGATATTTAAGAATCTAAGAATATTCAAAGGCACAAGAGAGATATTACTTATCTAACTAGATTCTACAGGACTAAAATATCCAGTAGATGTGTCAGGAACAATCCACTAATCCACAAATCAGTGAATAACCTTGTCTGGGACAGTGTGAGGCAAGGACCATGCTTATCTTATTTCACAGCAGCACATCTGGCATGTAGCGTGATGTCTGGCACATAGTAAGTGCTCTGCTTATTACATAGTTGCTGAACCAACATTGCGAGACCATTATTCTTACAAGCCTGCCATAGAGACACAATGTACACTCCCACCTGTATACTGTTACTGTGAGAATTCCCGTATTTAAAAAACTGCTGGGCTTCCCTGGTGGCGCAGTGGTTGAGAATCCGCCTGCCGATTCAGGGGACACGTGTTCATGCCCCGGTCCGGGAAGATCCCACATGCCGTGGAGCGGCTTGGCCCCGTGAGCCATGGCCGCTGAGCCTGCGCGTCCGGAGCCTGTGCTCCACAACGGGAGAGGCCACAACAGTGAGAGGCCCGCGTACCTCAAAAAAAAAAAAAAAAAAAAATCCCATGCCAAAAAAAGGGGGAACTTTAGTCAAAAGAGGGACTTGGTGACCTGTTCCATCAGTGTTCCCATAAATTTCTTCTTTCAGGCTCTCCATGATATAATTTAGCAACAATCAAGATCCTGTGACTTCCCCACTGCTTATTGGCTCATATTACAACTAATGGTTAAATAGGATTCTGATAAATTACATCTTTATGTGAGCACTGAAGAACAGCCTGCTGAGCTAATGAGCCAGGTGCACCTCATCTAACTCAAATGCCTCTCCTTTTCTGGCAGAGCTTCAACCACTGCATTTCAGTCTAACATGATTTGGCGGGGCCCTTCCACACCTGGGGAGACTTCTAATGCTTCTGAACACAAATATAGCTCCATACCCACCCACTCACTCACTCACATGTCTTTTCCCAGGCAGAGCTTCTAATGGTCCTGATGCTCCACTTACGATGACACTTTCATTCTCCCCTGAGGGTCCTGTATATTCTTCAGTAAACTGGATGCCATGCAACTGTTGAACAAATCGACCATGAATCAGCCTGTGAGAGTGGATGGTGATAGTTTGTTTAAAATAAGAATGATGGGCAGGCCTGAGAGAAAATAAGAAAGGTGGAAATTTGCCAGAAATCAACTCAAGGGAATAGTGAGGAGTTTTTGTCCATTTAGAACAGGTTTCAGCTCCCCCCAAACACAAGGTTTTTCCCTTTACAAAATTTGTTTCTACACAAATGTTTACAGCTGCATTATTCCTAATACCCCAAAGGTGGAAACAACCCAAATGTCCATCAACTGGTTCATGGATAAACAAATGTGGTATATCCATGTAATGGAGTATCATTTGGCCATAAAAAGGAATGCATTACTGATGAACAATGATGAATCTTGAAAACATTTAAAATGAAAGAAGCCAGTCACAAAACACCACACATTATATGATTATATGATTCCATTTATTTGAAATATTCAGAATAGGCAGATCTATAGAGATGGAAAGTAGATTAGTACTAGAAGGATAGAGTGATAGAGTGTTGATAGTTTTTTGAAAAAAATTTTAAATTGCTGTGGCGATGGTTGCACATATTTGTGAATATGCTAAAATCCATTTAAATAGGTGAATTGTATGATGTAGTAATTTGCTAGGGCTACCATAACAAAATGCCATAGACTGGGTATATTAAAAACAACAGCAATTTATTTTCTCACAGTTGTGAAGTCTAGAACTCCAAGATCCAGGTATTAGTAGGGTTGGTTCTTTCTGAAGATCATGAGGGAAAGATCTGTTCCACACCTCTCCCTTTGACTTGTAGATCACTGTCTTCTATTGTGATATCTTCATATGTTCTTCTCTCTGTCTATATCTGTGTCCACATTTTCTCTTCTTATAAGGACACTAGTCATTGGGTTAGGGCCCAGTGTAATGACCTCATTTTAACTTAATTACCTTGATAAAGATCCTATTTCTAGATATGGTCACATTCTGGGACACGGAGGTTAGAACTTCAACATATGTATTTTGAGGGAATACAGCTCAGCCTATAACATATGGTATGTGAATTATATCTCAATAAAAGTGCTTTTAAAAAAAGATTTCCCCTAGACACTGAGCCTGCTTCTTAGATAGGGTTGACCTAGGTAAGAGGATGTTAAGAAACACACTTGTTTTCCACAGAGTCGTCCTTTGCTGCTTTTTGATTGGTCTGGGCTCATTCTACCCCTAAATCCACAAGTGTGCAATATAGGACTGTAGTAGGAATAGACCAAAGTTCATAAAACTTGAATCCAATAACTGACATGTTTTATTTAGCCTGCACAGTGTTTTCATAATTTTTTTAAAGTCAAGGCATATAGGCATGCTGCAGTTTGCTGTAGTCCTCACCACTCCCTATCTTTTCACACATGGCATGCTTCAGTAATTTGTTAACTGCTTGAACATTTGAGTTCGAGGCCTCAGGAAGAAGCACACTGACACGCCACAGCATCTCTTGGCACATCTAACACATAACATTATTATTTAAAAAATAGCTGTTTTATGACCTCCTGATTAAAAGTCACAGTGCAGAGGGACACTTACATGAGAGTTTGGATTTGAACTTACTGTATAGGCTATACTTTGCTGGACTGTGCACAGCTGTTATAAATATAGGCAAAATCTAAATCTGTAACAAATTCAATTAAGGGAGGATTGAGTAGATAGAAGTTTCAGACACAGCTAATAAATTTCATTTAAAATTTAAAGCCAAGGTCTTTAAAATCAGAAACTAACATACATTCAAAACATTTTCCTTCTTAGTTTAATAATACAAATATATAGGCAAGTAGTCCAAGACTCTGTTATGGTATAGTTACATATATTTGGAGATACCACAGGTTCCATTCTTTTCTTCCTTAAGAGTAATTTCATATGACAGACTCATGACTTAGGGTTAACTCACACCAGTGTTTTTCAAGGCTAAGGGTGCATCAGTATCATCTGGAAGGCTTGTTAAAACAGATTCCTGAACTCCATCTCCAGGGTTTCTGATTCAGTTGGTTTTAAGTGAGGCCCAAGAATTTGCATTTTTTACATTTCCAGATGATGCTGCTGGTCCAGAGACCACACTTTGAGAATCACTGGCCTACACAGTGAATGTGAGCCCTGCCTCTCAATTTCAGATTAAATATACCTCATCCCAATTTTTAAAACTTTTGAAAAATTCTGGGGAATGAGTTTAACTCACCAGTTTGTAAGTACCCATCCCTCCAATCAGTGAGGCAGGTGGATCCTGTTTGTAGAAAGATATAGGGAAGGCATGCTGAGCAAGGTAAAACAATCAATGTTCACCACACTCTTTCTTTGATTAGGGAAGAGTGGAGTTTTTAGAAACTTTCTCTTGAGTATTATAGAATCACCAGCTTTTTTTTTTTAAATTTTTTTTTAATTTTTATTTTTTGCGGTACGCGGGCCTCTCACTGCTGTGGCCTCTCCCACTGCGGAGCACAGGCTCCAGACGCACAGGCTCAGCAGCCATGGCTCACGGGCCCAGCCACTCCGCGGCAGGCAGGATCTTCCTGGGCCGGGGCACGAACCCATGTCCCCTGCATCGGCAGGCGGACCCTCAACCACTGCACCACCAGGGAAGCCCCTAAATTTTTAAAACTTAAAAATTTTTGGCTGTGTTGTGTCTTTGTTGCTGCACATGGGCTTTCTCTATTTGCAGCGAGCGGGGGCTACTCCATTACGGTGCGCAGGCTTCTCATTGAGGTGGCTTCTCTTGTTGCAGAGCAGAGGCTCTAGGCGCATGGGCTTCAGTAGTTGTGGCACACAGTCTCAGTAGTTGTGGCTCACGGGCTTAGTTGCTCCATGGCATGTGGGATCTTCCCGGACCAGGGCTCAAACCCATGTCCCCTGTATTGGCAGGCGGATTCTTAACCACTGCACCACCAGGGAAATCCCCAGCTTATTTTTTAATGATATTTTGAGATTGTGAAATTGAAGAGCTTGAACAAATGATTAGTGGCCACTAGACTTTTGTGTTTGAAATAATGAACTAGCAAATAAAATATAGACAGGTCATGTATGTGAAACATACCATGCCCTTTATGACTCATAATAATGAGGGGAAAAACAAGAGATATAGAATAGTGGTCACTCATTTGTTCTTGAAAGACAGGCCTTATTTTATGATAGAGTAAAATATCTTTTTATTAACTTGTGCTAATCTCAAAATTGTGTTTCTCCAAAAACGTGGCCATGCTCACTGAGGTTTTGTTTTTATATTTACCGAAAATGCTGACAGTAATAATTGTTCCTATTAAATCCATATTTTTTACATAGGTGCTTTATACATGTTAATTAATTTGAACTTTACAACAACCCTATCAAATATTATTATCCATTAATATTATCCATTATTATATTTTACAGAAATTGAGAATTAGAGATTTTAGTCACTTCCCCATGGTCATACTTCCACAGTCTGTTTTGCTCCAGGGCCTGGGTTTTTTCCACTTTCAAAACCTCTTCCACATGACTTCAAAAGTACTGCGTCAGATATTCACAGCAAGAAACTGACTGAGGGCATGAAAATAGTAAACCAAAATGGTGACTCTTCTTTTTTTAAAAATTTTTGGCTGCGTTGGGTCTTTGTTGCTGCGCATGGGCTTTCTCTAGTTGTGGCAAACAGGGGCTACTCTTCGTTGCGGTGCGTGGGCTTCTCATTGTGATGGCTTCTCTTGCTGTAGAGCATGGGCTGTAGGTGCGTGGGCTTCCATAGTGCAGCATGCGGGCTCAGTAGTTGTGGCTTGCGGGCTCTAGAGTGCAGGCTCAGTAGTTGTGGCACACGGGCTTTGTTGCTCCACGGCATGTGGGATCTTCCCGGACCAGGGCTGGAATCTGTGTCCCCTGCATTGGCAGGCGGATTCTTAACCACTGTGCCACCAGGGAAGTCTCCAAAATGGTGATTCTTGAGGTACCCCTAGATTTTATTTTCTTGAAAATCAAATTAAAAATTGGGATTGTCTTTGGAAAGTATGATCTAATGCTTGAAAAAAAGGATAACAATATATTTTGTTACTTTTGCCCAATTTTTTAAAACAAATTTTTGTTACCTTACCCAAATTTTGAAGGCAAAAAAGTGCTAAGAACTATGGGGAAGAAAAGAAAATACAAT
The DNA here is from genome assembly GCF_963455315.2 of Globicephala melas. NCBI lineage: Eukaryota > Metazoa > Chordata > Mammalia > Artiodactyla > Delphinidae > Globicephala > Globicephala melas. The sequence continues at coordinate 70,740,205 of NC_083319.1, read as the reverse complement.
GTTAAAGAAAAGATATTATGACTGAAATTTTCAGTAGGATAAACGTACTTTGGTACTGTCTTCAACTTTATAGTATTCTGCTATATTATTTCATTTATGTTTCCACATCCAAGCTTGCATTTTCTCTTTCATAGATCGTGATTTTAGATTAGGTAAAAGCCCACATTATTTTCTTAAGGCTTGGAAAACTCAGTAGCATTCTCCCTGCAAGACTCAACCACAGGCTGACTGAGAGTGATGTCAACTCCCTATTAACGAGACAGGAGTAGTATTGTATTTACCGTTATGAAATTTAAATGTGTGCAGACCATATCCTGTCCTTTAAATGACACACCTCAGTAGTTAATTCATGCTGATATATGAAAGACATAAGAAAATAGCCACACATTAGCTTCCTTTTGCCTGTGGGCATTAAACATAAATCCAGCTTGTACGTGGCTTGGTTTCTTTGCCAGGTGATTCTATTGTTACACACTAAAGTCCAGCCTTCCAGCTGCTCACTGATATCCAGCTTGACTCCTCTCATTTTCTCCCACTCCATATCCTATTCATCAGCAAATCCTGTCAGTGTTAGCTGCAAAATATATTAGAAATCTGACCATTTCTCACCACTCCCACTGCTTTTACCTTGGCCCAAGCCATCATCGCCTCTCATTTGGATCAGTGCAATGACCTCTGGACTAGGTTCCCTGCTTCCACCTTTGCTCCCCTGCAGTCAACTCCAACAAAGCAGCCAGAGAGAGTCTAACAGAGTGATCACACACACACACTATATATATATATTTTTTGGCTGCGCCACGCGGCTTATGGTATCTTAGTTCCCTGACCAGGGATCAAACCCAGGCCCCCGGCAGTGAAAGAGCAGAGTCTCAAGCACAGGACTGCCAGGGAATTCCCCATACATTTTTAAGAGTCATTAGTTGTGCTCAAAATCCTCCAATGGTTTCTCATTGCTACACAGGGTAAAAGCCATAGGGGCTTGCAATGCCCTGCACCATGGCTCCTCTCTTTTTCTCTGAGCTCATCTCTCTGCTCAAGTCAAACCGGCCTCCCCTGATTCCATGTGTCCTCATATTCACCTTCTCCACGTCCTTGCTCAAATGTTGACTTCTCTTCTGCAAAGCCTTCCTTGACTATCTTATTTAAAACTGACGCTGCCTTCTTCTCTGACACCCCTCTTCCTACTTTATTTCTGTTACTCTCATCATTTTAAATACCTTATACATGTTATGTATTTATTTATGTAATTTATTTTTTAACATCCTTATTGCAGTATAATTGCATTACAATGGTGTGTAAGTTTCTGCTTTATAACAAAGTGAATCAGCTATACAAATACATATATCCCCATATGTCTTCCCTTTTGCATCTCCCTCCCTCCCACACTCCCTATCCTACCCCTCTAGGTGGTCACAAAGCACCGAGCTGACCTCCCTGTGCTATGCAGCTGCTTACCACTAGCTGTCAGTTTTACAAATGGTAGTGTATATATGTCCATGCCACTCTCTCACTTTGTCCCAGCTTACCCTTCCCCCTCCCCATGTCCTCAAGTCCATTCTCTAGTAGGTCTGCATCTTTATTCCCGTCCTGCCCCTAGGTTCTTCCTGACCTTTTTTTAGATTCCATATATATGTGTTAGCACGTGGTATTTGTTTTTCTCTTTCTGACTTACTTCACTCTGTATGACAGACTCTAGGTCCATCCACCTCACTACAAATAACTCAATTTCATTTCTCTTTATGGCTGAGTAATATTCCATTATATATATGTGTCACATCTTCTTTATCCATTCATCTGTTGATGGACACTTAGGTTTCTTCCATGTCCTGGCTATTGTAAATAGAGCTGCAATGAACATTTTGGTACATGACACTTTTTGAATTATGGTTTTCTCAGGGCATATGCCCAGTAGTGGGATTGCTGGGTTGTATGGTAGTTCTATTTTTAGTTTTTTAAGGAACCTCCATATGGTTCTCCATAGTGACTGTATCAATTTACATTCCCACCAACAGTGCAAGAGGATTCCCTTTTCTCCACACCCTCTCCAGCGTTTATTGTTTGTAGATTTTTTGATGATGGCCATTTGGACTGGTGTGAGGTAATACTTCATTGTTTTGATGTTCATTTCTCTAATGATTAGTGATGCTGAGCACTCTTTCGTGTGTTTGTTCGCTGTCTGTATATCTTCTTTGGAGAAATGTCTGTTTAGGTCTTCTGCCCATTTTTCAATGGAGTTGTTTTTTTGATATTGAGCTGCATGTGCTCCTTGTATATTTTGGAGATTAATCCTTTGTCAGTTGCTTCATTTGCAAATATTTTCTCCCATTCTGAGGGTTGGCTTTTGGTCTTGTTTATGGTTTCCTTTCCTGTGCAAAAGCTTTGAAGTTTCATTAGGTCCCATTTGTTTATTTTTGTTTTTATTTCCATTTCTCTAGAAGGTGCTTCAAAAAAGGATCTTGATGTGATTTATGTCATAGAGTGTTCTGCCTATGTTTTCCTCTAAGAGTTTTATACTGTCTGGCCTTACATTTAGGTCTTTAATCCATTTTGAGCTTATTTTTGTGTATGGTGTTAGGGAGTGTTCTAATTTCATTCTTTTATATGTAGCTGTCCAGTTTTCCCAGCACCACTTATTGAAGAGGCTGTCTTTTCTCCACACTATATTCTTGCCTCCTTTATCAAAAATAAGGTGACCATATGTGTCTGGGTTTATCTCTGGGCTTTCTATCCTGTTGCATTGATCTATCTTTCTGTTTTTGTGCCAGTACCATACTGTCTTGATTACTGTAGCTTTGTAGTATAGTCTGAAGTCAGGGAGCCTGATTCCTCCAGCTCTGTTTTTCTTTCTCAAGATTGCTTTGGCTATTTGGGGTCTTTTGTGTTTCCATACAAATTGTGAAATTTTTTGTTCTAGTTCTGTGAAAAATGACATTGGTAGTTTAATAGGGATTGCGTTGAATCTGTAGATTGCATTGGGTAGTAGAGTCATTTTCACAATGTTGATTCTTCCAATCCAAGAACATGGTATATCTCTCCATCTGTTTGTATCATCTTTAATTTCTTTCATCAGTGTCTTATAGTTTTCTGCATACAGGTCTTTTGTCTGCTTAGGTAGGTTTATTCCTAGGTATTTTATTCTTTTTGTTGCAGTGGTAAATGGGAGTGTTTCCTTAATTTCTCTTTCAGGTTTTTCATCATTGGTGTATAGGAATGCAATAGACTTCTGTGCATTAATTTTGTATCCTGATACTTTACCAAATTCATTGATTAGCTCTAGTAGTTTTCTGGTAGCATCTTTAGGATTCTCTATGTATAGTATCATGTCATCTGCAAACAGTGACAGCTTTACTTCTTCTTTTCCGAATTGGATTCCTTTTCTTTCTCTTTCTTCTCTGATTGCTGTGGCTAAAACTTCCAAAACTATGTTGAATAAGAGTGGTGAGAGTGGGCAACCTTGTCTTGTTCCTGATCTTAGTGGAAATGGTTTCAGTTTTTCACCACTGAGGACGATGTTGGCTGTGGGTTTGTCATATATGGCCTTTATTATGTTGAGGTAAGTTCCCTCTATGCCTACTTTCTGCAGGGTTTTTATCATAAATGGGTGTTGAATTTTGTCAAAAGCTTTTTCTGCATCTGTTGAGATGATCATATGGTTTTTCTCGTTCAGTTTGTTAATATGGTGTATCACATTTATTGATTTGCCTATATTGAAGAATCCTTGCATTCCTGGCATAAACCCCACTTGATCATTGTGTATGGTCCTTTTAATGTGCTGTTGGATTCTGTTTGCTAGTATTTTGTTGAGGTTTTGCATCTATATTCATCAGTGGTATTGGCCTGTGGTTTTCTTTCTTTTTGACATTTTTATATGGTTTTGGTATCAGGGTGATGGTGCTCTCATAGAATGAGTTTGGGAATGTTTCTCCCTCTGCTATATTTTGAAAGAGTTTGAGAAGGATAGGTGTTAGCTCGTCTCTAAATGTTTGATAGAATTCTCCTGTGAAGCCGTCTGGTCCTGGACTTTTGTTTGTTGGAAGATTTTTTTTTTTTTTTTTTTTGCGGTACGCGGGCCTCTCACTGTTGTGGCCTCTCCCATTGCGGAGCACAGGCTCCAGATGTGCAGGCTCAGCTGCCATGGCTCACAGGCCTAGCTGCTCCACGGCATGTGGGATCTTCCCGGACCAGGGCATGAACCCCTGTCCCCTGCATCAGCAGGCGGACTCTCAACCACTGCGCCACCAGAGAAGCCCTGTTGGAAGATTTTTAATCACAGGCTCCAATTCAGTGCTTCTGATTGGTCTGTTTATATTTCTATTTCTTCCTGGTTCAGTCTCGGAAGGTTGTACTTTTCTAAGAATTTGTCCATTTCTTCCAGGTTGTCCGTTTTATTAGCATATAGTTGCTTGTAGTAATCTCTCATGACCCTTTGTATTTCTGCAGTGTCAGTTTTTACTTCTCCTTTTTCATTTCTAATTCTATTGATTTGAGTCTTCTCCCTTTTTTTCTTGATGAGTGTGGCTAATGATTTATCAATTTTGTTTATCTCCTCAAAGAACCAGCTTTTAGTTTTATTGAACTTTGCTATTGTTTCCTTCATTTCTTTTTCATTTATTTCTGATCTCATCTTTATGATTTTTTTCCTTCTGCTAACTTCGGGTTTTATTTTTTTTCTTCTTTCTCTAATTGCTTAAGGTGTAAGGTTAGGTTGTTTATTTGAGATGTTTCTTGTTTCTTAAGGTATTGTATTGGTATAACCTTCCCTCTTAGAACTGCTTTTGCTGCATCCCATAGGTTTTTGGTCGTTGTGTTTTCATTGTCAGTTGTTTCTGGGTATTTTTTGATTTCCTCTTTGATTTCTTCAGTGATCTCTTGGTTATTAAGTAGTGTATTGTTTAGCCTCCATGTGTTTGTATTTTTTACAGATATTGTCCTGTAAATGATATATAGTCTCAAAGCCTTGTGGTCGGAAAAGGTACTTGATACTATTTCAATTTTCTTAAATTTACCAAGGTTTGATTTGTTTCCCAAGATATGATCTATCCTGGAGAATGTTCCATGAGCAATTGAGAAGAATGTATTCTGTTGTTTTTGGATGGAATGTCCTATAAATATCAATTAAGTCCATCCTGTTTAATGTATCATTTAAAGCTTGTGTTTCCTTATTTATTTTCATTTTGGATGATCTGTCCATTGGTGAAAGTGTGGTGTTAAAGTCCCGTACTATGATTGTGTTACTGTCGATTTCCCCTTTTATGGCTGTTAGCATTTGTCTTATGTATTGAGATGCTCCTATGTTGGGTGCATAAATATTTACAATTGTTATATCTTCTTCTTGGATTGATCCCTGGATCATTATGTAGTGTCCTTCTTTGTCTCTTGTAATAGTCTTTTTTTTAAAGTCTATTTTGTCTGAGATGAGAATTGCTACTCCAGCTTTCTTTAGATTTCCATTTGCATGGAATATCTTTTTCCATCCCCTCACTTTCAGTCTATATGTGTCCCTAGGTCTGAAATGGGTCTCATGTAGACAGCATATATATGGGTCTTCTTTTTGTATCCATTCAGCCAGTCTATGTGTTTTGGTTGGAGCATTTAATCCATTTACACTTAAGGTAATTATCAATATGTATGTTCCTATTACCAGTTTCTTAATTGTTTTGGGTTTGTCATTGTAGGTCTTTACCTTCTCTGTGTTTCCTGCCTAGTGAAGTTCCTTTAGCATTTGTTGTAAAGCTAGTTTGGTGGTGCTGAATTCTCTCAGGTTTTGCTTGTCTGTAAAGCTTTTAATTTCTCTATCAAATCTGAGTGAGATCCTTGCTGGGTAGAGTAATATTGGTTGTAGGTTTTTCCCCTTCAGCACTTTAAATATGTCCTGCCACTCCTTTCTGGCTTGCAGCGTTCCTGCTGAAAGATCAGCTGTTAACCTTATGGGGATACCTTTGTATGTTATTTGTTGTTTTTCCCTTGCTGCTTTTAATATTTTTTCTTTGTATCTAATTTTTGATAGTTTGAGTAATATGTTTCTTGGCATGTTCCTCCTTGGATTTATCCTGTATGGGACTTTCTGAGCTTCTTTGACTTGATTAACTATTTCCTTTCCCATATTAGGGTAGTTTTGAACTATATTATTATTATATCAAATATTTTCTCAGTCTCTTTCTTTTTCTCTTCTTCTCTGGGACCCCTATAATTAGAATGTTGCTGGGTTTAATGTTACCCCAGAGGTCCCTGAAACTGTCCTCAATTCTTTTCATTCTTTATTCTGCCCTGCAGTAGTTATTTTCACTATTTTATCTTCCAGGTCACTTATCCGTTCTTCTGCTATTGATTCCTTCTAGAGAATTTTTAATTTCACTTATTGTGTTGTTCATCATTGTTTGTTTGCTCTTTTGTTGTTTCAGGTCCTTATGAAACGTTTCTTATATTGTCTCCATTCTATTTCCAAGATTTTGGACCATTACTATCATTATTCTGAATTCTTTTACAGGTAGACTGCCTGTTTCCTCTTCATTTGTTTGGTCTGGTGGGTTTTCACCTTGCTCCTTCATCTGCTGTGTGTTTCTCTGTCTTCTCATTTTGCTTAATGTACTGTGTTTGGGGTCTCCTTTTTGCAGGCTGCATGTTCATAGTTCCCATTGTTTTTGGTGTCTGCCCCCAGTGGGTAATGTTGGTTCAGTGGGTTGTGTAGGCTTCCTGGTGGAGGGGACTAGTGCCTGTGTTCTGGTGGATGAGGCTGGATCTTGTCTTTCTCGTGGAGAGGTCCGTGTCCGGTGGTGTGTTTTGTGGTGTCTGTGACCTTATTATGATTTTAGGAAGCCTCTCTGCTAATGGGTGGGGTTGTGTTCCTGTCTTGCTAGTTGTTAGGCATAGGGTGTCTAGCACTGTAGCTTGCTGTTCGTTGAGTGGAGCTGGGTCTTGACGTTGAGGTGGAGATCTGTGGGAGATTTTCTCCATTTGATATTACGTGGAGCTGGGAGGTCTCTGGTGGACCAATGCCCTGAACTCGGCTCTCCCACCTAAGAGGCACAGGCCTGAGGCCCAGCCAGAGCACCAGGACCCTGTCATCCACACGGCTCAGCATAAAAGGGAGAAAGAAAGAAAGAATGAAAAAAAACATAAAGTTATTAAAATAAAAAATAATTATTAAAAAAATTTTTTAAGTAATAAAAAAAGAAGAAAGAAAGAAGAGCGCAACCAAGTCATAAAACAAATCCACCAATGATAACAAGTGCTAAAAACTATACTATAAAATAGATAGCTAGTGGGAAGCAGCTGCGTAGCACAGGGAGATCAGCTCGGTGCTTTGTGACCGCCTGGAGGGGTGGGATAGGGAGGGTGGGAGGGAGGGAGACGCAAGAGGGAAGAGATATGGGAACATATGTATATGTATAACTGATTCACTTTGTTATAAAGCAGAAACTAACACACCATTGTAAAGCAATTATACTCCAATAAAGATGTTAAAAAAAAACTATACTAAAACAAAACAAAACAAAAAAAACGGACAGACAGAACCCTAGGACAAATGGTAAAAGCAAATCTCTACAGACAAAAGCACACACAGAAGCATACACGTAGACACTCACAAAAAGAGAAAAAGGAAAAAAAAAAACATATCGTTGCTCCCAAAACCACCTCCTCAATTTGGGATGACTCGTTGTCTATTCATGTATTCCACAGATGCAGGGTACATCAAGTTGATTGTGGAGATTGAATCCGCTGCTCCTGAGGCTGCTGGGAGAGATCTCCCTTTCTTTTCTTTGTCCGCACAGCTCCTGGGGTTCAGCTTTGGATTTGGACCCGCCTCTGCATGTAGGTCGCCTGAGGGCGACTGTTTGCTCAGACAGGACAGGGTTAAAGGAGCAGCAGCTTCGGGGGCTCTGGCTCACTCAGGGAGGTGGGAGGGAGGGATACGGATGCAGGGCGAGCCTGCAGGCGTCAGAGGCCGGCGTGACGTTGCGCCGGCATGACGTTGTACCGTCACGCTGGCGTGAGGCGCGCCGTGTGTTCTCCTGCGGAAGTTGTCCGTGGATCACGGGACCCTGGCAGTGGCGGGCTACACAGGCTTCCGGGAGGGGAGGTGTGGACAGTGACCTGTGCTTGCACACAGGCTTCTTGCTGGCGGCAGCAGCAGCCTGAGCGTCTCATGCCCGTCTCTGCGGTCCGCGCTGATAGCCGCAGCTCGCGCCCGTTTCTGAAGCTCCTTTAAGCGGCGCTCTTAATCCCCTCTCCTCGCGCACCAGGAAACAGGCCAGAAAAAGTGTCTTTCCTCTTCGGCAGCTCCAGACTTTTTTCCGGACCCCCTCCTGGCTAGCTGTGGCGCACTAGCCCCCTTCAGTCTGTGTTCACGCAGCCAACCCCGGTCCTCTCCCTGGTATCCGACCTCCGAAGCCCAAGCCTCAGCTCCCAGCCCCGGCCCGTCCTGGCGGGTGAGCAGACAAGCCTCTCGAGCTGGTGAGTGCTGGCCGGCACCGATCCTCTGTGCGGGAACCTCTCTGCTCTGTCCTCCGCACCCCTGTTGCTGCGCTCTCCTCCGTGGCTCCAAAGCTCCCTCCCTCCGCCACCCGCAGTCTCCGCCAGCGAAGGGGCTTCCTAGTGTTTGGAAACCTTTCCTCCTTCACAGCTCCCTCTCAGTAGTGCAGGTCCTGTCCCTACTTGTTTGTCTCTGTTTTTTCTTTTTTCTTTTGCCCGTAGGTACGTGGGGAGTTTCTTGCCTTTTGGGAGGTCTGAGGTCTTCTGCCAGCGTTCAGTGGGTGTTCTGCAGGAGTTGTTCCATGTGTAGATGTATCTTTGATGTGTTTGTGGGGAGGAAGGTGATCTCCACTTCTTACTCGTCCGCCATCTTGAATCTCCCAGAGTCTATTTTTTAATATATCTCCTTCCTCTGGAATGTAGGCTTCAGGAGGGTAGGAATTTGTTTATGTTCATTGTTGTATCTACAGTGCCTAGAATAGTGCTGGATGTATAGTGGGTTCTCAACAAATGCTTGTGAAATTGAATGCTTTCCAGGCAAAAGTTATATCTGACTGTGATTAAGACACCTCAGGGAATATCAATTTGGGGGTAAAGCCAAGCTAGTGATTAAAGCTGTACCTTCCTCCCCTCTTCCCTTGACTAGCCAGGAAATTTGACAGGATGTAATATGGAATGGTAAGGCCTGGTATGGTATGCAGTGTTTTATAGTAGGGAACACTTTCCGGAGGACTTATACTCCTCCAACTGCACACTTATGCCCTATCTCTGCAATTCATTTGTGAATTGGATGGTTGGGTTATGGCTTTAATTAGGATCATGAAAGATAGCAAGTTCAAAATTTAGAAGAACTGAGCCATATCCCTGTTTTTGGAGAACATTTGTTTTTTCACTAATCATGTCAACTGACCAGTTATACTGTGGATTTCTAGGTGGTGCTAAACACTGGCATCTAATCCTGATCTAGAGGAGCCAAGAAGGAACCATCCCCAGCAAGGCAATGGCATGTGAGTAGAGTAGAACTGTGATTTCCCTAAGTAGAGGTCTGCATGTTAGCATCATGGGAACACCTGGGCTCTGAAATCTCTACTCCCACTTTCCAGGGCCCTTAGCTGTGAACTGTGGCCAATGACTGCTAAATGCCAGGCTTCTTAATCTTGTAAGTTGTCACAATCACTAAATAGGCTCATTTCTCTTTTAAAAAAGACATGAGCTTTTGTGCTTCATAATCCCTAACAAACATGCCAAGCAGCTCAAGAAATTATGCTGAATTAGAAGCAATACAGGCTTCCAGTTCACACATGTCAAAGGTTTCTTAGCACCACTCAAAGTTTGCTATGACTACCAAAGCCCATGATGGTAGCTCTGAGTTTCCAGCAAGTCTGAAATGAAGGATCTGGCAGAAATCTTTATGGTTTTTTTTTTTTTTTCATTGACAAATTTCCTCCTACATTTTCCTGATTCTCCTGACACCTATTATGTCATGCCCCGTCATGTTAGGCCAAGCAGCATCCCACAACATGGTGGAAAACAATTTTAAGAAAACTAGTGGATTAGATATTTGTGTGAAGATTGTCCTAGAGCCTCAAATAAATAGCTCCTGCGTGTACAGTTTTTGTGGTCATGGGTACTAACACCTGAGACTTCTGCAGAGACTTCTGCAGTGGTCGCTCTATGGGGCTATTAATCTAGTGGTGAAACCAAACATTAAATCAAATTGATATGATATTGATGAAATACAGGCCAAAAGCTAGAACTATAGCAAAAAAGAAGCAGAGGTTAGAAAGAACATATATATATGACTGAACAAATGAAAAGTCCTTAATATAAATAAGTTTTCAAAGGATTAGGTTTCCATGGATTTTAGTATTTATCTTCTTTAACTTTTGCAAAGCTTAATACAACTGCATAAAGGAGTTCTTGAAATAAAGGTAGTAATAATCCCTGTTTTGGGTTATAGACCCTTTTTAAGGATCCTATCTCATCAACCCTTGCTGTCCCCCCAACTTCATTATCCATCTTCTTTGCCCTGCTTTGTGCCTTGTTCTTTTGCTAGAGCTCAGAAAACAGACCTTCTGGAGGGGACTCTAAAACTGGGGTTGCTCACATATTTTATGAACACATGAATGACCTCCTTGTTAAGTAGAAATTGAACCCTGATAATGGGTGGCATGTAATAGTGTCATGATTCCTTGAATTATAACTGGTGACAGTGTGAGATGGTGAGCTGATGGAGAATAAGGTTCTGAGTGATCAAGTAGAGGTTACGTGATGATTAGAAAAATTACGGAGTGTGTTAACTGCACTTGATTGTGTTAGAGACCTTAGAAAAAGAAAACAGTACATTTAGAGTCTTGAACTCCCAACTCAAAGTGGGAGTGAAGAACCACAAAACTTCTATAATAGTAGGAATATGGCTGTGTATGACCTCAACAACATAGAATTCACATCACCAAGGCTGATCTGGCTATGGCCATTGCTGTAGCACAGAGGCCAACAGTAAGCCCCTGGTATATCATTATTTCTAGGGAAAATAGCTAGGCACTTGGAGAAGGCAGAGATATGGCCTCATGGAATAGATACGAATTCCAGATTCAGATTTGCTTTTCATGCTTGCAGTGCTTTTGCCAAGATCACCATTCCTATCTGGGGCTGGGGTTTTCAAAAAGTTTTTACTATAGAGTATCCCTCCCTTCATGGAAGAGTCTCTTACATTCTTTTACATTCTGAAGTATAAAGCTTTACCTATGTACCTGAAAACTGTACTTGAAAAAAAAGTCAATTAGAGTGTAAGCATCATATTGTAAAAAGGATCTTTGTATCTCTTGAGTTGGATTTAGATCATAAAATAAGAGAGAACACTCGAGGCTAAATATTGGAAACCATTGTTGAGTAAGAACCAATCAGAAAATAAGATGGGCAAATATGAAATTATAACAATGAAAATAGGTGGATCATTGAAAAAATTGTTTCTTTCATTTTACCAGATAGGATGCTAAAACACTCTTCTGCTCTGTTTAATTCTGGAGACATAGCGGATTCCTTAAGTGTATCAGATACCACGAACAATGCTTAGGTCTTGGGCTAAAGGAAGAAAGGAGAAGATAAAGATAGGGTTAAAGATGGGGTTAGATTGGACAGAGGAAGGGGGAGACCTCTTGGCAGACCTATGATATGCCAGAAGCCATCTGGATTTCAAGGCTTATTTTATCTTTTAGGTGCTCCAGGCATGGTGCTTGTGAGCTTTTCAAAGCCTGTTGTGCCGGACACTGTTTTTCCTGCCCATATGCCCCTCTCCCCAGTCCGTTTCACCAGCACTGTGCTCCTGTCCCCCAGCCACTGTATTCTTTGCTGCTAAAGGCTCTGTTGTTTCTGTCAGAGGACTGTCTTGGGCACATAGCTGCCTTACCAGTAAGGGAAGTGCATGGGAATATTCCTATCCACTGGCTGCCAGTTTTACCTTCACATCAGGAGCCCAGCTCCTTTGCCTCAAAAGGTAGGACAGACCTTGCTGTGTGATGTTCCAGAGCTCCCCACAGGATCAGGCTGAGGCTGGGATTTCATCTGAAATCACACCCCTGCTTGGCTTCTTTCTCTTTTCTGTTTTGTCCCCACCTACTTCTTGCAACTCCCGGAAGTATTTCCATAATAAAACACCCATACCTGATTCCTCATCTCAGATTCCGCTTCTGAGGAACCTGGGCCAAGACAACTAATACAAATATTTGAGAGCTAAAAACAAATTGACACCAAAGCGAGAAAGCTACCAAACTGCAATAAATAAGTAAAAACATATATTTATATATAACGTATATACAAATATTTAAATGAAATAAAACTACCAAATGAAATAAATTCCTACAAAATTTGAAAATGTATCAGTAAGTCTGTTGCAACTGAATTTAGTTGACATAATTACATATAATATATTTAATATATAATGTGAATATATTTTAATATATTAACTATGATGAGGAATTTCATCTTCAAAGGCAGGAGGGCCACAGCCATGCCTGGTTCCAGAAGCTGGTGAGGAAGGACACTGCCCTTTTACCTGCATCACTTAAAGTATGGATTCCACTCAGGAAGCAGAGGTCCATCTGGGAGACTACAGATTTTCCTTGAAGAAAAGCCTCTTTTTTCTCAAATGAGATAAACCTAGTGTGACTTGCAGTTGTCCAACATCTACAATTATAACCAAAGTGAGAAAGTAGAGATGCAAATACTCCTTGAGTAGTAAATAAACTGACAGTCACACTAAAGTGTAATTGGTTAATCTATCAACTTGGGTAGATAAATCACATCAGATCCTCCCCTTTTCGATTGGAGTTCAGATCACGTCTGGCAGACACATTGAAGGAATTTGGGTCCTTGAAGAAGGAGTGAAGTAAGGAGCAGAGAAAAAAGGCACTCTCAGAGAAGCTGTAGGACATAATACAATCTCAAGACAATTACGTTCAAGCACAATTTAGCCTTTCTTCAATTGAGTGGTGACAAAGGAACTTGTATTAGGTTGGCCAAAAAGTTTGTTCCGGTTTTTTCCGTTAAGATCTTATGGAAAAACCCAAATGAACTTTTTGGCCAACCCAGTATTTTGGAAACTAACTCCAAGGAGATTCAACATTATGTCTAAGGTAGTTCAATATGATGAGAAATCACTGTAGCTTTCTCCTGTTTCCCAATTTAGGTCTTACTTTGTTAGAGTAATGATGTTAGGTTAGTTTTTAGAGATCCTTTCAGCAGGATGCTCAGCCAGAAATTTAATTAAATAATAATAGTAATAATACCCACTTAAAGCCAGCACTGCTTCAGGCATCCCAGCTTGTGCAAGCTTTCTCTAGGGAACAGCATTCAATTTATGTTGTTCAAATGTGGTCTACAAATTATTTTCATTGGTCTTTAGACTGGAAAAGACTGAGACCCAGTTGCAAAGTGTACTTGAATGCTGATGGTTTGCTGGAGATTTTCTTCTCTTGCAAAGAACAGGAGCACATAGGACGCATTATTTGGGCTTAATAAGATTATGAAAAACATTCTTTTCAGATTTTCTTGAAATAGTCATTCTCCAACCAACCTTTTTACATCAGCAACCTCAGGATAACATTTCCTTTGATATATCTTCTCCTTATCCTGTAGATCACATTGCTCTGGGGTTTCTCACTCCTTGAAACAATGGGTTTCAGTGCTTTAGGTGAAGGGTGTCAGAACACCATCCCCAACAGAACACAGGGAATCTGCTCAACTTTGACTGTCAAATTAGATTTTAGTTTGCATCTACAAATTAAAACAAGAACAAAAGCTAGGCTTTGTCAAGAAAAAAGATGTTATAAATCTCTTTAGCACATCCAGGCTCAAGTCTGGTGGCCTCATCTCATATTTCTCACACAGCATAAAGAGGATGCCCTTTCCATGATTCTAGGTATGAAGCTTGCTTCATAAAAGTAGATATGATGAGTTTTAGTACCTCTCAAATTCACCATGAGGAAGAACCACATTTTAAAAGTTTCCAATACATCTTGCACCTATAATTTAAAAAAACATGATAAAAATGAATTATGAGAAATATCAAATAGAAAAACAAAGCCCTACATTTTAATTAGATTTAATAGATATAAAATTACTCTGCCAAATTGCTATTAAGAGTGTCAGAAACTTTATTCTCAATTTCTGTGCATGTCTTGGTGTGGGCCATTAACAGTCCATAGCTTGGCATCTCTTTGAGTAGCACTGGTGTAGAGGAATTGGAAAGCCAGAGATTTGAGAGGAGAGGAGAGAAAAGCAGAGGGAGAAGACAGAACACAAGGCTTTTGTGTTTTTCCCATACCTGTCCTCTATGTCGGCTTTGTAGAATTCTGTCCCCGCTAGCATCTACTTCCATCATGGCCAAGGGCAATGGCATATCTCATTGGCAGATGGTAGCAAGGGAGGCAGGTAAGGAACTCAACGGGTACCTGCATGTTCCTTGGCAGATGCTGAAGAAAGCTGAATTGTGGGTAGTGGGTCTACCATAGGTCCCTGAGGCAAGACATCCAGTGACTGTGATAGAGGATGTGGGTTGGGTAGACTAGGCCAAGATATATATGGAGAACGTGCCAGAGCCTTAGAGGGCTCTGGTCTACCAGGGTGACCCACGGTAGGGCTAGATCACTCAGGAATAGTAGAATGTGACTAAACTTAGAGAGGGACTCCAGGCTATGTCTGCTGCAGAGTTTAGCAGCAGATGCCTGCAAGCTCACGGATGGAACCAGTCACACCTGGTGGTTCCTGAGAGACACCAGACAGTATCCACTCCTCAGAAAAGAAAGGAGAGGACTATACAAAGTATGCATCCATTCATCCAGGGCCTTCTTGAAGAGGACCTGGGTAGAGGCAGAACATGCAGGACCAAGCCTTTTATTTGAAAGAGATTAAGCATTTAACTTAATACCCTATTTATTGTGTCAGACTTAACTTATGAGGTTGAACTAAAGCCTCCCTCTGATATAAAGGAAAATCCAATAGGTTACAGAGAAAATAAACTGTATTTCTCTGCACATCTGGCTGTAATGTTAAAAACTGCAACCACTTTGCCCAAGAAATGTGCATATCTGTGGGCAGAAGGAATGAGCCCTTGGTTAATTAACAACCCTGTGCCCACCCTGACATCTTCCTTTGAAGAAATGTAGAGACAGTGACTTTACTCACAGTTGTATCATTTCTGGAATAGGCCTGGTCGGCAGAAAGAGTTCTAATTTCCTAACCTCAGTATAATTCATTTTCTGTAAGCATGTCTGATTTGTAAAAACGAATCTTCTGCCTTCCAGCCAGGTCACTTGGCCTTTCCTCATGCCATTCATTTAGAGTTTCCCTACAAGTGAAAGTATATTGGCAAAAGGGAGAACAGGATGATTCAGATTCCCAAGGGCTTTGTAGGCTCTTAAATGACACAGTCAAAACCTCACCTTGAAATAAATAACAAAAGGATTGCTAAAAGGACCAATTTCTAGATTTAGTAAAAGTGATTCCTGATGAATGACGTCTCTCTCCCAACCTCCAGGGGAAGGGGGGAGGGATCAGTTTACCTCAAGATTATTTTTTTAACATAACCATATAATAAAATGGTATGGAAAAGAAAAGGGTGAGAAACATTCTAAAAAATTATTTGATACCTAGGACTTAGAGAAGTTATAATCCTTGAATAAATTATTAATGAGGGAATTTACAAACCAAAGGGGAAATGAATTTTTACTGTCTGAACTGACTTAAATATAGTTAAATAACTACTCAAACATCAAGACAGACAATATTTTAGCAAGCTTTCTAGCAGAGTATATCTCAAATTTTAATATGCAAAAAGAAGCACTTGATTCAATAGTCTAAGTTGGGGCCCAAACGCCTGCATTTCTACAAGCTCCCAGTTGATGCTAAAGCTGTTGGTGCAGGAGCTACACTTCAGGTAACAGGGTGGAGAGGAGTCCCTGAGTTTCTATAATGCGGAACTACTTTTCATGTTTCTGAAGTCAAAAATTGAACAGTGGAGTCAAACGTCTTTGACACAAAAAGTTCTTGAATACAGTAGGGGAGAAAATTCATTTCCTTATCTGTCAATCTTGGCATATTGCTTGGAGACCTTCCTGAAAGAGCCCGCCCACCGCCCCACATTGTATTTCCTCTGCTCCTGCATTCCCCATTGGTCTAAGATTGATTCTACTGATTTTCTCCACTGGCAGGATTAATGCCCTCTCCATTTCTGATCTAGGTGATCATTGAAAAGCAATTAATTCTAACAGGTCTGATTCCAAAGTTTTAGTGCCTCCTTATGGAATAAGCTGGCTGTCACAGGGATCTGTGCCTCACAGACAGATCTTGGATAGAACAGTGACCAGTTTTGATTTGTCCACATGTATATTCTATGACTCATGGTGGCCAGTAGTCTATTTTGAAATGGGATAATGTTGCTTGCCATAGCATTTGGTATTGTTTTTTCACACTTCCTTTTTTCCTAGGCATTTCAAATACATGTTGCCATGAATGGTAGAATGGTTGCTTAGTATGATTGCTTAGTTCATTCATTTATTCATTCACTCATTCATTCATTCCTGTTTTGCTGAGGAAACAGTATATACTAGGTTTTTGTGGGTAGAACTTGATAAGAAGTCACCTTGATTAATTCTGGGATTTAATTTCGGCCAAATGTAACTGAAAAGCTTAAATTTTTTGGTTTAAAAAACACGTGTTATTTTTCTCACATTAGTTTGGAAATTGCTAGCATTACTAGCATTGGTTCCACACCTTGAGCGATCAGAATAGAGGTCTTTGCAATTCTCTCAGCCTTTTCCTCAAGTTACCTGACAGCTGTTGCAGCTACAGCACTAGCCATTGAGTTCATATTCCAGGCAGGAGTACAGAAGAAGACGGTAGTGTCTATTCCAGGAAAAAAATTGCAGAAATCTGCACTTGACTTCTGCTTACATTTCATTGACGAGACCTGTGTCACATAACCTATCCTCAGCTTCAAGAAAGACTGTGAGATGTCTGTATTTTTTGTTTTGTTTTGTTTTAAGCTGAGCACCTTGAGATCTCCAACAAAATCATGAATGTTAGGGAGAAGTGGAGAATGGGTAGTAGGTAGGCATTTAGTCACACCTGCTCAAGGCACTTGAAGTCCGTGGGATATATGATCAATTCTGCCTAGTTGTTCTTGTTTTTGCTTCTAAAGGCTATAGAAAAACTCACTTAATACACAAATGCCAAACCACGGCACTTTTTTTTTTTTTTTTTGCGGTACGCGGGCCTCTCACTGTTGTGGCCTCTCCCGTTGCAGAGCACAGGCTCCGGACGCGCAGGCTCAGCGGCCGTGGCTCACGGGCCCAGCCGCTCCGCGGCATGTGGGATCTTCCCGGACCAGGGCACGAAGCCGTGTCCCCTGCATCGGCAGGCGGACCCTCAACCACTGCACCACCAGGGAAGCCCGTCACAGGCACTTTTTTTTAATGCTTTTAACTAGCAAATCAAGTGTCACAAATCTGACTTTTCCTAGATTATCTGCTTGAATATTTACCAGAGAAATATTGAGAACACTACGTGTGTTCAGTTGAGGAGGTTTGTTTCGTTGTGCATGGGAAGGTTCAGGCAGTGTTTCTGTTCTGAATTGCTGGTGTTAGTGGCAATTTTTATCTGTGCATGACTGAACATAGATTATTTTTAGAGACTTCATCTATCTGCGTGCAGGCTAGTGCATTGCACAAAAGAACAACTCAGTATTTTGTTTTCATTTTACTGTGAATATTGTTTACTTTCCCTGTCCTGATCCAGACATAAAGCAGCATGAAGAAACACTGATTTCAAGGGTATGTACTTGCTGATGTTTTACTCTGAAAATTATAAACCAGTTGAATGTATTGAAAAACACTTTTATATTTCCTCCTCAGCAAATCACAATATCACTTTATCACTTTCCCCTTTTATAGCGCCCTTCTAACTGACTTCAAGGTCAAAAATAGTTACTGAGAGTTTTTGCTAGCTCAGATATGTTCCTGCTGTAGCATTTGATGATCCAAAAAATGTGTGATTAAAACCAGAAGAAAGCAGAGATGGAGAGAAAATGGCATGATGCACCTTGACTGATAGTTAAGCAAGTGCCAAATCAGAGCAAAATCTGTACTTACCTGGAGAATGGTCATAAAGGCTTCTCCATCCATCTGTCCATCCATCCTTTATCCATTTATTCAACAGATATTTATTGGAGTGTAAATAATGATGAAAAACGTAGAACATTCTTCAAGAACCTAAATCTTAATAGGGAAGACAGCATAAACACACATGCCTTTTATAAAAGAAAGACAGAGATTATTATAGTGTGGATTGGGGTGAGTGTCAGGGATGGTTGGTCATGCATGGCCAGGGAAGGCTTAAAAGTTACAGAGGCACTGAAGTTTAAACCTGAAAGATTTGAACATATGGAGATTGGGAGGTGAGGTAGAGGTAATGTTTGCATTTTAGTCAGAGAGAATAGCACGAGCAAAATCCTTGGTGATGAAACAGTAAACTGTGTTCAAGAAACCATGGACTATTTGATTTTTCAAGAACAAAGAATTTATTAAGGGGAGCCACAGTACTGCTTTCTCAGGAAAATCTTTCCTGTGTCTCCAGGATGTCTGGACAGATGCTCTGTCCTTCCCCAGTATCCTGTGCTTATTTCCATCATAGCCAAGCAGCTAGAATATATGGCTCAAAAGTCTGGTAGGGGCAGTATTTTTCAAACTGCAAGTTGTAATTTGAAATTATTTCATTTATTTTATCTATTATTTTCACAGTTACTATTCACTTAGGTTTACATATCTATCTATTCTTTCGTGTGCTCTTTCTTTCTTCTTGTATGATTGACCTTCCGTCTGGGATCGTTTTCCTTTTGCTTGAAGAACCCCATTACGTATTTCTATAGCAGCAGCAAAATCTCTTAAGTTTTTGTTTGTCTGAAAACATTTTCATTTTATCTTCATTTTAGAAGGCTATTTTCCCTAAATAAAGAATCCTGATTTGGCAATTATCTTCTTTCAGCACTTTAAAAATATCATTTCATTTGCTTCTGGTTTCCAATGTTTCTGTTGAAAATTCTGAGAAGTCAGCTGTTGGTCTTTTGTTACTCTTTTGAAGGTAATGTGTCTTTTTCCTCTGAGTGCTTTTAAGATTTTCTCTTTGTTTTTGGCTTTCAGTAGTTTTATCATGATGTATATAAGCATGGTTTTCTTTGTAGTTCTCTTGCTTGGGGTACAAAGAGTTTCTTAAATTTCTTGTGTCTTTCACTAGTTTTGTAAAAGTTTTGGCCAGTTATTTATTCTCTTCTCCTTTAGGAAGTTCAGTTACACATATGTTAGATATTTTCCCTAAGTCCCAGATGTCTCTTACGTTCTTTTCTATATTTTTTCTCCTTTTTTTGGTCTCAGTGGGTACCAATTTGGATATTTTCTATCAAACTCTATTCTGAATCTTGTATTCTGGTATCTATGATATTAAACCCATTTCTTGAATTTGAATTTTTAATTATGGTATTGTATTTTTAAGTTCTATAATTTCAATAGGATGCCTTTTTAGTAGATTCTGGTTCTCTGGTGAAATTCTCTATCTTTTTTTTAAACCTCTTTCCTTAAAAATATTAAGCATGGTTATTTTAAGTCTGTGTTTGATAACTTCAGAATCTCAATTATTGATTTATTGCCATTGCCTATTTTTGCTCTTGGCCTTTAATCATTTGATTCTGTATACATGTATGCCGGTTGATTTTGTATTGAATATTGTCTATGAAAAATTGTAGGAGATATTAATTTCCTCCAAAGAGATTTTAATTTTATTGTGGTAGATACAGTACCAGGAAGATACCTTGATTCAATTAGGGACTGAATTGATCTGAAGTTATGTTTCAAAATTTGTGAAAACTAGTATGATTATAATTTATAGTTACTCCTAGGGCCTAAGATTTTAAGGATAATAAATGAAATCCTAGAGCATTTACTAGATTCTACCTCCTTAACAGGATATGAACTCTAATTTTTGTCTATCACCAGTGCACAGCTTAGGGGCTGGCTGGCAGATGTTTTAGGTGTAAAATGCATGCAAAATGTTGGGCTTGCTTTTCTTCAGAATATTAGTCCTTTAAGCAATATCTGTCTTTGAAGTCCTGAACTCTTAATTTTTTATCTCTTAGCCTGGTGAGATTGCCACAGACTTTAGAACACTACTTTCTATGACATTGGTGCCCTGAGCTGTAAATTAGCAAATGGCCAAGAGGAAGAAGTAGCAGCAAGTATAGGATAACAACAATGCATTTTTCTTCTTTCCGCATCTTATATTCCTGGCTGCTTTGGTTGTTCTTTAATATATTCAAACCCATAATTAAGTTTTGATTGCCAACTAATTGTAAACACGAATGGTTGAGCTATACACACTTCATAGGACTAGAGAAGTAGGAAATCTGCTATGTCTGCTGATATGAAACTGCATGGCATTTGGCATCTTGTGCTTGTATACTTCTGAGGTGTTTTGATCAGGAAAATACATTCTCCACTATTCAGTAAGCATTCTCATATATCTGGAGGTACTTCCCATACAACCAGAAGGAAGTGAATATGAATTCCTTGCTTTATTTTTTTTCTACCACTTTCACTTTAAAAAGGTAATAAATATTATGAGATGCTATTTAAAACAAAAACGGGGGCAAATAAGCAAAGCACAGCTATGATAAATGAAGAAGCAATTATTTAATTTGGGATATTTCTTTTCTTTTTAAAATGGATTTCTATTGTTTATGGTGTCCTTCCTTGATTATAAAGGGTAAGAATTCTTACTGATTTTCAAAGCTAGGAATTTTCTAGAGTTCTTATATAAAAATTCCTAAGACTTTTGCCAATTTAGCTAGCACATTGAATTTGTAATTTATTATCAGAGTATGTTTTGCTATGAGCTGTGTAAACTTTTGCATAATTTTTGAGGTCACTTTTCCATGTTAGCAGCATTCTATTTTGATCTCAAGGTTAGTACTATAGCTCCAAACAGATAGGAACACAAATTCAGTTGGACCTCCTTTAAAAATCAGGAGGGTTTTAAAACCCTTTAAAACCCTCCTGACTTTCTTTCTTAAAAGGGTTTTTTTGTTTGTATAGACCATCCTGCAATGGAGATAATAATTGTTTAATTCAGCCTTGTCATTTGCTGTAAACACCAGCTGCTATAATTGTTGGTATTCCACGTGGAGCATTTTCACCAACTGTTAGAAAAATATTTTAAAGGAGCACAAAGCAATCTGGAGGTATGAAACAAAAGCATACAATACCTGGAAATTTTAGTCCATATATAGCTTCCAATTTATATTTGTTTCCGTCTGATAACTTTGGACTTTTAGTTTCTCTTTTATTATATCAAAAATATATTTAAAACCAGGAGAGCCAGGACAATACAGTAGTAATTGAGGATTAGAAATAATCTATAAATTTCCAGGAAAGGAGGAAAGATTATTTTCAAATTTTACTAAATTATGTAAAAGGAATTCTCTACTATTATATTCCCTACTGATGTATGACAATAGTATGACAGTATGACAGAGACATAATGCATTTTCAATATACATTTTTTATATAGAATGCTAACTTAAGAAATGTATCATAACAGTCTCCTCTTAACATATCTCTTAATATACTCTTATCTCCCCTCTTTCAAGTATTCTCTTCCCCCTGGGATCCTTATTTTGTGAATGGTCCGTCATCTACCCAGCTCATCCTTGCCTCGCTTGTCTCACCTCTCCCAACATACCAACCACCAAATCCTGTTAGTCCGCCTCATAAACTCTCCTTGCTTCTCCCTGTTCACCCTGCTACTCTCTTAGCATAGTCATCATTATCTCTTCCTGGGATGACTGCAACAGCCTTCCACCTAGTCTTTGACTCCTGTCTTGACTCCCTCTTATCAGTTCTCCATTCTGCACCCATCTCTTCTTAAAACATGTCAGTTGCTCTCAAGCCCACCTGTGTAACACCCTGAATCCTTAATGTGGCTTACGTGGCCTTTTGTGATCTAGCAGCATTATCATTCTAGCCTCATCTCTTACCCTTTGTACTTCAGATGCTATCAGTTTCTCAAACATGTCAAGTTCTCTTTAATCTCAGGGCTTTGAAGATGTTCTTTTAGTTTAGAACCCCTTTGCTGAATCCTTTACACCTTCACCTACTCATCTTTTAGGGGTCTTGAATATCACTTCCTCTGTGAGATATTCCTTGTACTCCTCCTTTTTAAATCTGGATTAGTTTTCCTTCATCTGTACTTTTGCATCACCCTATACTTATACTGCATTGTTGCCTATTCACTAGTGGGTGTACCTCATGAGACAGTAAATTCCCTGATGCCAAGGATTGTGTATGGTTTGTGGTTTCAGCCCCAGGGCCTAGTATAATGCCTGGTATATTGTAAGTACGCGATGAAATGTGTTGAAAATCTTTTGTTATTGCTAAATTTCTTGTATCTTATGTCTATAGTCTGTTGATTTTCCCAAACAAAAATTGAAAAATATGATCTAAAAGATATGTGCACTTCATGGATGAAGCAAGTGAGAGAGCTTGCTTCCTGTCTCTCTCTCTGTTATTATCCACCATATAAGGATATGACAAGAAGTCAGTAGTCTGCAACCTGGAAGAACGCTCTCACCAGAACCTGTCTGTGCTGATACCATGATCTTGGACTTTCAGCCTCAAGGACTGTGAGAAATAAATATCTTTTGTTAATAAGCCACCCGTTGTATGGTATTTTGTTATAGCAGCCTGAACTAAGACAGCAATTAGTACCAAGAAGTTGGGGTGCTGCTGTAACAAACACCTAAAATGCGGAAGTGCTTTTGGAACTGGGTAAGTGGGTAGAGGCGAGGAAAAGCCTGCATTGCTGTGAGTGGACCATTAAGGGCTATTCTGGTGAGAGCTCAGAAAGAAAAAAGGAGAGTTGTAGACAAAGCCTCAGTCCTCTTAGAGACTACCCAAGTAATCATGAACAGAATTTTGGCAGAAAAATGAATGGTGAAGGCCTTTCTGATGAGGCCTCAGACATGTTATTGGAAAATGGAGGAAAGGAGATCTTTGTTATATAGTGGCAAAGAACTTGACTGAGTTGTGTTCGTGTTCTAGTGCTTTTTGGAAGTGATTTCTAAGCAAAGTGTTGAAGGTGTGACTTGGCTCCACCTGACTGCTTATAGTAAAATTTGGGTAGAAAGACATGACTTGAAGACAGAATTATTAAGCAAAAAGGAACTAGAACTTTGAGACTTAGAAAATTCTCAGCCTATCCATATTGCAAAAAAAGAGAAAGTATATTCATAAGGGAACACTCAGGGCGTGGCCAAGCATAAGAGATGATGGTATGATAAGAGATGTAGGTATGAACCCTGAACTTAATCAGCTACCCCAGCAGGAAAATTGCCAGTTTGAACTGAAGAGGAAAAGAGATGGGAAGGAATTAAGGAAGGGTGTCAGATTCCTAGGATTTTATAGGACAGGACCGTAGAGCTGTTTGGCTGCAAACATGTGCTATTCTTGAAGACGAGGGAAGACTGACCCCTAAAGTGACTCAGAAATCATCAGGGTTGCCTCTTTGTTTTCAAAAAGGGAGGTCATCACCTTGCTTTCAACAGGCCAGAAAACCTCTGCCCTAAGTGGGGCCTCTCAGAGCTGTGGGGCCGACCCCTACCCAGCAGAGCTTTGGGGGCAA
The DNA here is from genome assembly GCF_963455315.2 of Globicephala melas. Classification (NCBI taxonomy): domain Eukaryota; kingdom Metazoa; phylum Chordata; class Mammalia; order Artiodactyla; family Delphinidae; genus Globicephala; species Globicephala melas. The sequence goes on along the minus strand of NC_083319.1, from coordinate 70,716,511 downwards.
GACCAGCACCCCAGTGGGTCTGGAAAGTGGGCCATCTGCCCCAGTTGCCCGGGAGAACAGAGCATTGAGCCAAAGAGGATTGTTCTCCTGCCTTAAGATCTCATGAAGTTTGCCTGGCTGGGTTTTGAACTTACTTGGGACCCATCACCCCTTCCTTCTTTACTATTTCCCACTTTGGAATGGGGATATCTATCCTATTCCTGTTCTACCGCTGTGTTTTGGAAGCACACAACTTGTCTGATCTCACGGGTTCACAGCTGGAGCGGAATTTTGCCTCAGAATGACTCTTACCTCGAGTCTCACCCATATCTGATTTACTAGCTATATATGGTCTGTTGATTATTAGGAGAACCAAGAAAGGGTGTGGCTGGACCCACACAAAGATATTGAAAACTTGAGTATAAGAAAAAGAACTCAAGGGTCCTAGTCTACCATATAAATCTTCATTCTACCATATATATCTGAGGGATTCTGGGCAAGTTGCTCCTTTTCTATAGATCCTATTTTCCCCTACTGTAGTATAAGGATGGAATTAATTCAAGTCATATTCCATGGAACTCAGATTCTAAAGCATGTTCCAAGAAAAACGTTTCCACGAGCACATGCATTTGGAAAATGCCATGTTCCTTAACCTTCTAAAAATATCACAACTCTATTAGCACATTAAAAGCTCTCATAATTCCTGCAGTAAAGCAATCCCTTTTCTGCCAATGCCTAATAATAACCTGTGTAATACACTTTTGAAAACAACAGACCAGGTGGTCTCTAACATCAACTTTAATTTCCTATAAATGTAAGAGTCTAGGTACAGGCTGTGGAACCTGTTCAGAGAATGCAAACATTTTATCTCAGCATATTATATTAGAATAAAAGTGAAAGTTGGGGGAAATGTTAGGAGAAGCATTGCTACACATTTCATGGGAAGATTATCAGTGGCGAAAATGCACGAGACATCACTAACACAGGAGAATGTGCAAGTGTTGCTGGTAGGTGGGTGGGAAGATGGAGGAAGACAAGTGACAGATTTTCCCATAGTTAAATTAGTCATCAATAAAACTGTGTGTTAGAATAATTGTTGTGGGCTCAAATTTTGTGAGGTCCCCTGTGGTGTCTGAAACCTAAGCATTGATGTAAGTCCATGAGATATCTGGGTAAGGGAGAAGTGAGCAAATGAGTTCTCGATTGGAGGGGATGGTAAGAGATGAAAAGAATGTTGTAAATTATTTCAGCTAGTGTAAAATAGGTTTGAAGCTATGTAAATATGCAGACTTTTACCCAGTGTTAATTGTCCTTAAATTTCAACTCCAAAATGAGCTGATAGCTCACTGTCCAAAGCCCAAAGTTAAGGTAGACAAATACGGCTAAAGACAATTTAACGTGCCCTCTCTATGAAATATTTAGTTAGATTTCTTTCCATCTCCTTTATAAATAAAAATTTTAGACATAAGCAAAAGAAAAGAGCATAATAAACTGCTGATGTCCATTAATCTTCCTGAAGATAAAACAACAGCACATAATGGAAGTATAATGTGAAGCTAGTCAATATCTGCAGTGGATCAGACAGTCTCTCGGTTCACTCCAGAATGAATACTCTAAGTTAGATTTACAAATTTATATTTTAATCTATAGGCCCCCCTTGTGGGTTCCTATTATTGAATCCAAAATATGGCTTCTTATCACGGAGATATGAACAATCATAAGAGAAAACTACAAACAATTCAATATCTGCAAATTAATCAACATTTGCACCACATTAACAAAACAAGGCTAATTCATTTATGCTAATAGACAAGATGAAAGTGAAGCAATGACAATGTATGTTGGAATCTCACGCATTAGTCCATAAATGATTTTGGTGACTTCATTGCTGAATCAGATAATAGTTTGTTTTTTATTTTTTTGGAGTATAATTGCTTTACAATGTTGTGTTAGTTTCTGCTGTACAGTGAAGTGAATCAGCTATATGTATACGTATATCCCCTCCCTCTTGGGCCTCCCCATCCCCCCATCCCACCAATCTAGGTCATCACAGAGCACCGAGCTGAGCTCCGTTGTGCCATACAGCATGTTCCCACTAGCTATCTACTTTATACATGGCAGTGTATTTATGTCAAACCTAATCTCCCAATTCATTGAATACTGAAAGACGATTTCCTTAACTTTTTTGTGTTATTTACAATGTAACTACTACAGACCTGACACGCTTTTAAGTTTAATCTGCATTATTAACATTTTCTCCATTGCATCCTTAAGTCTAGAAAATCTACAGAACAATAAATCAAGCTCTGATCCATAGCATTTGTACAATTCCATGGTATAAATACTCTCATCAAGGCTGATTTCAAGCTACCAAGATGAAGTCACCAAACAGAGTGGGAAAGAGATGTGGGATACTGCACCACTATATAGTATTTCTACTATACAGATACAATAGATGTAAATAACCTCAAGAGCATAGATAATAAAAAAATGCAGTAAAATATTTAGGAACTGATTACTTTTGAATATGTATGATGTTCATTTTCAATTGTACATATTTAATTGTAAGTTTATATAGTTTATTTTTTAATAATGGCTCTGTTTAGAGTAGAAAAGTTATTGCCAGTGGCTGAGGGGTGGAGGAAATAGGAAGACCATGGTAAAAGGGTACAAACTTTCAGTTATGAGATGAATAAGGTCTCAGGATCTAAAGTAAAACATGGTGACTGTAGTTGTGTAAAATTGAAATTATACAAGAGAGAAATTATATAAGAGAATAGAACTTAAATGTTCTCACCAAAAAAAAAAAAAAAAAGGTAAATATGTGAGCTGATGGCTGTGTTTATTAACTTAATGGGGGGAATCATTTCACAGTGTATATGTATATCAGATCATTACATTGTACACTTTAAATATCTTGTGGTCTCGTCAATTATACCTCAGTAAAGCTGAAAAAAATAGTGGCTCTGTTTAAAAACTGTCTCTCAAAATTCCTGAAAATTTAACGTTGACTCTCATAAGGCAGTATGAACTTGCTTCAGTACACCACTGACCGTTCCCCTTTACCTATTTCCTTCTGACCAGTTTTAAATTACTTTTTTTTTTAACAGTTGAGTAAATTGAGGATGATATCTTATGTACCTTCCAGAATAAATCTCCCTCCCATCTATATCGTTGTTTCCCAAACTTTATTTCCTTTAACACTATATCTTCAAAACTTTGATAAAATAATTTTGGGAAATACTGTATTCTTCTTTTGGAAATGATCTTGCATATTAGCATATTAAGTGCTCTGAGAAGTCCTGCAGTAAGAAAGCTGTCTAACTTTGAAAGCTGTCTAACGCTTCTTAAATTTATGGATTATGAAACTCATTTTTTTCTTCATGTAACTCGTATTAACATCATCTAGAAGTCTTTTTTTTCCTCATGTAACACATATTAATATTCAAATTAACAATTTGGAAAATACAGCAGATGGTGACCAAACATAGATATATGCACAGGGTTTTGAATTATTTCCCCTATACCATCCAGGGGAAGTTCATTTTAGTTTCCTCATACACATTTCTCTCCATATGCCAATGATAAGTGCTTTGTGGCAATAATAAAAAAATAATAATAATAATAACATTGTTTAACACTTGTTTTGTCCTTACGTTGTGCCAGGCACTATTGTAAAGGATTTACATGGATTTACTCATTTACTATCCATAGCAACTATTTGAGGTAGCAACAATTATTATTGCTATATTACATATGAGAAAACTGAAGCAGAGATAGATTAAGTAACTTATCAAAAGTCATTAAGTTAGCGAGTGTCAGAGTTGGGATTCAAACATAATAAAATGGCTATAGAGTTTATACTCTGAAGCATCACCCTATACTGCTCTTCTGGGCAATTTCAGTATTACTTGAATTTTAAAGCTCATTTAAAATTCTTCCTTTTGATGCAATTTCAGGTCTGCTTGTCTGTACCTCAGGGATTTAGCCCCTTCACATAGGAACTGAGTTTGGAAAAACTGCACATGTGTATGGGAGATGTCAACAATGAGCAATGTACCTATTTATTGCTGTGCACTTTAAATGTTTAATGGTATTTTGGGTTTAACATTTAATTTTGGATTAAAGTAATATGCCTTTAATAATAAAAACAGTCATCATCATCATCAACTGTTCAATGATTACTATGAGACAGGGTTTGTTACAGGCAACTACAATATCATCTCATTGAAGGTAGTGGCTTGTCTGGCTAGTTTTCTGCTAAATATCAGGAATATATCATTCCTGAAATCTAGAAGACATGTAGAAGGCACATAGTAAACATTTGTTGACAAAATGAATGAGCAAATGCATGATTGTATAAATCTATTTTTTAAGTAAATTTATTGCCTTCAATCCTCAATATCCTCTGAAGGAAGGTATTATTAACATCATTAAAGGTGAGAAAACAAGATATTCAGTATTTGCCCAATGTTACATAACCGGTAAGTCAGCCAGGATTCAAATCCAGGTCTGTCTGATTTCAATGCTTCCGCTCTTAATGAATACATCATATAGCCATATGTCTATAAATCAAGATACAACTATAACAGGAAACAGTATAACAAAGTCTTTTATAAGTAGAGCACCATGACAGCTGCTTAAGTGCAGCATTCAGGAAATGTTTAACAAGAATTCTTCAAAGTAGAAGTGGTCACTTATACAAGTCACATTGTAGCTCAACAAGCACCTTGTCCTTCTACTCAGGAAAATGTTAGAGGTTCTGAATATGGAGTTTTATTTAGCCCTATTAAACTCAGAAAATGTAGCTGAGATTAAGTAATTTTTAATGGGCAGGAATTTGAATTATCTGTTCAGTTTGTATGTTCCAGTGGCTCATTGAATTTTACAGATTTTGTATTCATTAATGTGTTTGCTGAGTTGTTCCTACTGCACGTGAAACCTTAGAGGCTCCACCTTACTATTTTGTTCTCATGTATTTTAGATGAGCTCAGTGAGTAGTTAAATTAAGTGACAACTATTAAATTTCTCAAGTATGGCTCGTTATCCACACCCACTTGAGTACATAATTAACAGACATGGTGTTTTAACTGTGCCAGGTTAATTATCTTAAATAAAGGCATATTTTAAGCTTATGGTGAAAGTAAATTTCTCTGATAAGAATGTTCTAAATTTGTTTCTACTAAAATAGTTGTAAGGGAGAGGTATACCTAGGTGACTTCAAGGAGATGACAGATTGGAGAGGAAAACTGATGAAAGAATCCAAGAGTGTAGAAACACAAAATGGTGATTACTGTGATGTATGCTGACTTGACGGAATAATGGAATCATGGATCTCAGAGTTGGAAGGGATCTCAAGGGACAGTCTGGAGCAGTGCCCAACCTTCAGGCAGGTATCATTATCCTCATTTCACAGGTGAGGCAAGGAGGCTCAGATTATATAATCTGCCGAAGGCCAATAGCTAATAGGTAGCAGAGAAGGCGCTAGAAGCAGGTATTGTAGTTTCTCTTGCATTGCCCTTTCCCTTAAACTAAGTTGAAAGCATTTAGTACTACATTATGAATTTAAAATATATTTTGGAAGTAAAAAAATGTCTTCCCGTAAAAGACCCTCAGGAATCAGCTACAGATGGTCTCCCAGGTGATTCTTTTGGGAAGGACTTTTACCCTCAAGATTTAGAGAACTCTCTTTTTCCCCAGTAGTTGAATAGAGATATGGGAAAAGCCAATAAGACTAGGCCAGAAAGAGTTTCTAAGTATAATGAGCTTATGCCTTGGATGGCTCAGAAAGGATGGGGTACCAATAAGCACCAAGGAAGTACAGCAAACCCAAGAAGTACAGCAAACCCAATAGTCATGTAGCTATAGGTTTAGAGCTGAATATAAATAGAGTAGCAGGTGGGTCAAAATATTGATACACGAAAATGCACAGTACTTTTTTCCTCAAGCTATAATGTGCATCACAATCACACAGAATATTATTAAGAATTTATTTTCAAAGGCCCCACTAGATCTCAGATAGGATCCAGAAACGCATATTTTATAAACATCCTGGGTGATTCTGATACAGGTAGTCACTGATTACACTTGAAGAACATCTATGAATTAGAACAATGCTTCTCAAACTCTAATATGATTACAAATCACCTGGAGATCAAGTGAAATGCAGATTCCAATTCAGTACATCTGGAGCAGAGTCTTAGATTCTGCATTTCTAAAAGCTCTCAGGAGATACCTGTGCTACTGGTTGTTGGAGTACTTTTTAAATATCAAGGAATAAAAATACTAATATTTAATCAAATAATGTTATTGTTTAACATAAGAAAGATTGATGGTAACTTAATAGGCCAATAAAAATAGTTGTCTACTATGAAAATTATTTTCCTTTAACATATCTGCATATCTGGTGAATAAAAAGATAAGGAAGTGTTAATGGAACTAAGTTTTTGTTGAATTTTTAAAAAACTGTCCATAGCGTGGTGCATTATACTGAATTTGTTTTTAGTTTGAGATCTAATTCTGACTCTGACATCAGCTGTGTGAAACCTCCATCAGTAAGATAAACAATATAAGTGTAACATTTAAAAAAATTACAATTTATAAGCTCTCCAGTATACTGAAACTGCCACATCTAATAATGGTACATTAATACCAGCTGGTCACTATGGGCTATGTTGTTTCTGGCAAGAGAGTTTTAAGTTTACCTCTTTCTCCCCGCTCATGAAACATGCAACTGAATAAAAGTAATGTTACTTCAGTTTATTAAAAGTATGTAAACTATTATTGTTAGTAATGTAACCTAAATAAAGTTGAGCCTCCCTGTGGCTCCTTTTCTGCATGGAGTTTTTCAGAGAAACATCAGTCTGGCATTCAAAATAATTGAGAAGCAACTTAACTTCTTCACTTCTCTTTAAAATGCCAAAAGAGTTGACATTTATGAACCACAGGAAATATGCTTAAAATAAATCCTTTTTCCTCATCTCTGTTACTTTGAATTTTTCCAAAAACATCTCCAGATATTCCTAATTATCTTTCCTTTCCTATTGCCCTTGAAAACTCTCGCAAACCCAGTCTGATTAACCTTTTATACCTCTCCCCTCTGCTTTCTGTCTCAGCTCTTTATCATATAGATCAACTTTGCTTCTCTTGCTTCTGTTAATTTTCAAGTTCCTCCTTTACCTGCATTCTGTACAACAAAAGGCAGATGTTCCAAAAGCTGATTCAGGGAGCAAGAAATCTTTCTCTTTAGAAATGGGGGCAGAGGAGGAAGGGAGGGTAAAATTTCACAAATCATATAGCTTTGTTTTTTTGGTTCCTGTCATAATAACAAATTATTTGCCATGTATCTCACAGTGATCTTGACACATTGCTTGAGATATTATGCTATATTCCACCACCATGTAAATCTACGACTCTAAGGTAGTGTGAGAACACCTGATGTAAGTAATTTTATATTTCCAACCACATAGCTTGCAGTACTTCTCCGAGTAATCAGTAGTTTCCTAATCTGTCAACTTGCCCCCAAATCTAATGATGACTTTCAAAACATGCCTAATTTTAATTCACTTTGAACTAAGACAGCCCATGCAAAACTTTCATTTTGTGAAAAAGGGTTATGATTCAATATCTTGAGTATATTTTTAATCAGTCAGAAAAAGAGTAATCCTTTTAGTTTGGACTAGGCACTGCCTGCCCGTTTAGCAATAAAAGCTGTTGGGATAGTATTACTAATTTTGAAGCCAGTAATTATTATTTTAATTAGTGGGATTATTAATAATATATTATTGGTAATTAAGCTTAATTACAAAGCTAAATGATGCATGATTTAACATATGAATACATAACAGAAATTATTATTCAAAGATTCACTTAAAATTTCATGGGACTAACCAATCTATAAATCATCCAATTTAATCAGTGATACAGATACTTTATACAAAAGATGTAAAAATTGTTTAACAAACATGAGGGATTAACTAGAAATTATGGACTATTTTAAAACTCTAATTCATTCTAAAACGATTCCAATTTGAGTTTTTGGTGTGAAAGCAATGTTGGCTACAAAACATGTTTTGCAGACTTTTTATACAAAGTCTCTTAAAACGCTTGGGGTCAAATAAGTCAGGCACATTTCCAATAATTCTGGAGATCTGGGTCCTCTGACATTCTGACCACTCAATCTACAGTCTAGATGAAAAAGCCACTGCTTAACAATTGTACTTTTCCAAAATAATTTCAATTTTGGAATCACAGGTAAAATTGTAAAGGAGTCTTTATTCTAAAGTGGATTTTCATTTATTGAAGCAAGGAAAACACCCTATAAGCCTTTACTGAGGAACTCTGATTAGGTTCAGATTTTGGAATCAAATTTTTGAAAAGGACAATTACGTGTTGATATAGTTATTGCGGCTATTTTCAGCAGAGAATCTGTTGGTTACACTGGCAGTTTTGATCTGAGATTAATCTAGATTTCCTGGATGTAATTCCCCTAAGAGCAGATGAATGTGTATATTCATTTGATAGACATAGTAGCTCAGTTTTCTGAGAGACATTCACAAGGAAACAAATGTGAAACAAGAGAGCTCTGGCGACAAAGACAGCTGATGTAGAATCCTCCCCTGGCCGTGGAGAGCTGGGCTTTTGAGTTAGACTTTTTTTTTTTTTTTTAACATCTTTATTGGAGTATAATTGCTTTACAATGGTGTGTTAGTTTCTGCTTTATAACAAAGTGAATCAGTTATACATATACATATGTTCCCATATCTCTTCCCTCCTGCGTATCCCTCCCTCCCACCGTCCCTATCCCACCCCTCTAGGTGGTCACAAACCACCGGGCTGATCTCCCTGTGCTACGCGGCTGCTTCCCACTAGCTATCTATTTTACGTTTGGTAGTGTATATATGTCCATCACTCTCTCACTTTGTCACAGCTTACCCTTCCGCCCCCATATCCCCAAGTTCATGCTCTAGTAGGTCTGTGTCTTTATTCCCGTCTTACCCCTAGGTTCTTCATGACATTTTTTTTTTCTTAGATGCCATATATATGTGTTAGCATACGGTATTTGTCTTTTCTCTTTCTGACTTACTTCACTCTGTATGACAGACTCTAGGTCCATCCACCTCATTACAAATAACTCAATTTCGTTTCTTTTTATGGCTGAGTAATATTGCATTGTATATATGTGCCACATCTTCTTTATCCATTCATCTGATGATGGACACTTAGGTTGCTTCCATCTCTGGGCTATTGTAAGTAGTGCTGCAATGAACATTTTGGTACATGACTCTTTTTGAATTATGGTTTTCTCAGGGTATATGCCCAGTAGTGGGATTGCTGGGTCATATGGTAGTTCTATTTGTAGTTTTTTAAGGAACCTCCATACTGTTCTGCCTAGTGGCCGTACCAATTCACATTCCCACCAGTGCAAGAGAGTTCCCTTTTCTCCACACCCTCTCCAGCATTTATTGTTTCTAGATTTTTTGATGATGGCCATTCTGACTGGTGTGAGATGATATCTCATTGTAGTTTTGATTTGTATTTCTCTAATGATTAATGATGTTGAGCATTCTTTCATGTGTTTGTTGGCAGTCTGTATTTCTTCTTTGGAGAAATGTCTATTTAGGTCTTCTGCCCATTGTTGGATTGGGTAGTTTGTTTTTTTGTTATTGAGCTACATGAGCTGCTTGTAAATTTTGGAGGTTAATCCTTTGTCAGTTGCTTCATTTGAAAATATTTTCTCCCATTCTGAGGGCTGTCTTTTGGTCTTGTTTATGGTTCCCTTTGCTGTGCAAAAACTTTGAAGTTTCATTAGGTTCCATTTCTTTACTTTGTTTTCATTTCCATTTCTCTAGGAGGTGGGTCAAAAAGGATCTTGCTGTGATTTATGTCATAGAGTGTTCTGCCTATGTTTTCCTCTAAGAGTTTGATAGTTTCTGGCCTTACATTTAGGTCTTTAATCCATTTTGAGCTTATTTTTGTGTATGGTGTTAGGGAGTGTTCTAATTTCATTCTTTTACATGTACCTGTCCAGTTTTCCCAGCACCACTTACTGAAGAAGTTGTCCTTTCTCCACTGTACATTCCTGCCTCCTTTATCAAAGATAAGGTGTCCATATGTGCGTGGGTTTATCTCTGGGCTTTCTATCCTGTTCCATTGATCTATATTTGTGTTTTTGTGCCAGTGCCATACTGTCTTGATTACTGTAGCTTTGTAGTATAGTCTGAAGTCAGGGAGCCTGATTCCTACAGCTCCATTTTTCGTTCTCAAGATTGCTTTGGCTATTCGGGGTCTTTTGTGTTTCCATACAAATTGTGTAATTTTTTGTTCTAGTTCTGTGAAAAATAGCAGTGGTAGTTTGATAGGGATTCCATTGAATCTGTAGATTGCTTTGGGTAATAGAGTTATTCACAATGTTGATTCTTCCAATCCAAGAACATGGTATATCTCTCCATCTATTTGTATCATCTTTAATTTCTTTCATCAGTGTCTTATAATTTTCTGCATACAGGTCTTTTGTCTCCTTAGGTAGGTTTATTCCTAGATATTTTATTCTTTTTGTTGCAGTGGTAAATGGGAGTGTTTTCTTAATTTCACTTTCAGATTTTTCATCATTAGTGTATAGGAATGCAAGAGATTTCTGTGCATTAATTTTGTATCCTGATACTTTACCAGATTCATTGATTAGCTCTAGTAGTTTTCTGGTAGCATCTTTAGGATTCTCTATGTATAGTATCATGTCATCTGCAAACAGTGACAGCTTTACTTCTTTTCCAATTTGGATTCCTTTTATTTCCTTTTCTTCTCTGATTGCTGTGGCTAAAACTTCCAAAACTATGTTAAATAAGAGTGGTGAGAGTGGGCAACCTTGTCTTGTTCCTGATCTTAGTGGAAATGATTTCAGTTTTTCACCACTGAGGACGATGTTGGCTGTGGGTTTGTCATATATGGCCTTTATTATGTTGAGGTAAGTTCCCTCTATGCCTACTTTCTGCAGGGTTTTTATCATAAATGGGTGTTGAAGTTTGTCAAAAGCTTTTTCTGCATCTATTGAGATGATCATATGGTTTTTCTCCTTCAATTTGTTATTATGGTGTATCACATTTATTGATTTGCATATATTGAAGAATCCTTGCATTCCTGGGATAAACCCCACTTGATCATGGCTTATGATCCTTTTAATGTGCTGTTGAATTCTGTTTGTTAGTATTTTGTTGAGGATTTTTGCATCTATGTTCATCAGTGATATTGGCCTGTAGTTTCCTTTCTTTGTGACATCTTTGTCTGGTTTTGATATCAGGGTGATGGTGGCCTTGTAGAATGAATTTGGGAGTGTTCCTCCCTCTGCTATATTTTGGAAGACTTTGAGAAGGATAGATGTTAGCTGTTCTCTAAATGTTTGATAGAATTCGCCTGTGAAGCCATCTGGTCCTGGGCTTTTGTTTGTTGGAAGATTTTTAATCACAGTTTCAATTTCAGTGCTTGTGATTGGTCTGTTCATATTTTCTATTTCTTCCTGATTCAGTCTTGGCACGTTGTGCCTTTCTAAGAATTTGTCCATTTCTTCCAGGTTGTCCATTTTATTGGCATAGAGTTGCTTGTAGTAATCTCTCATGATCTTTTGTATTTCTGCAGTGTCAGTTGTTACTTCTCCTTTTTCATTTCTAATTCTATTGATTTGAGTCTTCTCCCTTTTTTTCTTGATGAGTCTGGCTAATGGTTTATCAATGTTGTTTATCTTCTCAAAGAACCAGCTTTTAGTCTTATTGATCTTTGCTATCATTTCCTTCATTTCTTTTTCATTTATTTCTGATCTGATCTTTATGATTTCTTTCCTTCTGCTAACTTTGGGGTTTTTTTGTTCTTCTTTCTCTGATTGCTTTAGGTGCAAGGTTAGGTTGTTTATTCGAGATGTTTCCTGTTTCTTAAGGTAGGATTGTATTGCTATAGACTTCCCTCTTGGAACTGCTTTTGCTGCATCCCATAGGTTTTGGGTCATCGTGTCTCCATTGTCATTTGTTTCTAGGTATTTTTTGATTTCCTCTTTGATTTCTTCAGTGATCTCTTGGTTATTAAGTAGTGTATTGTTTAGCCTCCATGTGTTTGTATTTTTTACAGATATTGTCCTGTAATTGATATATAGTCTCATAGCCTTGTGGTCGGAAAAGATACTTGATACTATTTCAGTTTTCTTAAATTTACCAAGGATTGATTTGTGACCCAAGATATGATCTATCCTGGAGAATGTTCCATGAGCACTTGAGAAAAATGTGTATTCTGTTTTTTTGGATGGAATGTCCTATAAATATCAATGAAGTCCTCTTGTTTAATGTATCATTTAAAGCTTGTGTTTCCTTATTTATTTTCATTTTGGATGATCTGTCCATTGGTGAAAGTGGGGTGTTAATGTCCCCTACTATGAATGTGTCACTGTTGATTTCCCCTTTTATGGCTGTTAGCATTTGCCTTATGTATTGAGGTGCTCCTATGTTGGGTGCATAAATATTTACAATTGTTATATCTTCTTGGATCGATCCCTTGATCATTATGTAGTGTCCTTCTTTGTCTCTTGTAATAGTCTTTATTTTAAAGTCTGTTTTGTCTGATATGAGAATTGCTACTCCAGCTTTCTTTTGATTTCCATTTGTATGGAATATCTTTTTCCATCCCCTCACTTTCAGTCTGTATGTGTCCCTAGGTCTGAAGTGGGTCTTTTGTAGACAGCATATATATTGGTCTTGTTTTTGTATCCATTCAGCTAGTCTATGTCTTTTGGTGGGAGCATTTAATCCATTTACATTTAAGGTAATTATTGATATGTATGTTTCTATTTCCATTTTCTTAATTGTTTTGGGTTTTTTATTGTAGGTCTTTTCCTTCTCTTGTGTTTCTTGGCTAGAGAAGTTCCTTTAGCATTTGTTGTAAAGCTGGTTTGGTGGTGCTGGACTGTCTCAGCTTCTCCTTGTCTGTAAAGTTTTTAATTTCTCCCTGAGTTAGACTTTTAACCCTTCCACTTCAGGTTTGCTTTTCCTGCTTCTTCTAGAGCAGCAGTCATAATCTCCACAGTAAGGAAATTGATTATTGTAAAGCGATCCCTGTTGGAGCACTATGGAGTCACTGGAAATTGCTTTAAATAAGTAGAAGAAATGGCAAAAATTGAGGTCCTAAGTGCCCATGATTATTTTATGTGTCAACTTGGCTAGGCCATGGCACTCAGATATTTAGTCAAACACTATTTTGGATGTTTCCTTAAGATGGTATTTTTTAGATGAGATTAATATTTAAATCAGTAGACTTTGAGAAAGCAGATTACCCTCCAAAATGTGGTTGGGACTCGTCCAATCAGTTGAAAGGCTTAATTGAAAAAGACTGATCTCCTGGGAAGAAAAAGGAGTTCTGCCAGCAGACTGCTTTAGGACTCAAACTGCAACTCTTCCCTGGGTCTCTAGCCTGCACCCTACCCTGCAGATTTTGGACTTGCTGGGTCTCCATAATCACATGAGCTAATTCTTTAAGATAAATCAATCTCTCACATACATCTCCTGTTGATTCTGTTTCTCTGGATAAATCTGATTAATATAGTGCCTAACAGACCATGCTGAACAAGTAGAGGCCTGAAAAATCTAAGTTATAAAAATGAAAAACACATATACTTAATAAATGGCTGCAACATGAATAGATAGGCCAGAATAGAGGTTCTCAACCCTGGCTGCTCCCTGGGGAGCATTAAAAATAGCTTGATGCCTAGGATCTACCCCCAGTATTTCAATTCAGTACGTCTGGGTGGGACCCAGTCATCAGTATATTTAAAGAGCTCCCCAGACCCCCAAGAAATTCTAATCAATAGCCACATACTAGAAACCCTGGGATAGAAGAATGTCATACTGTAGACTATTCATAAAGGAATGCACCTCTGGCAAAAGAGGAGATATCCTTAATAAGTAGTAATTAATTGAAGGACCTTAATATGAGAGAAATACATACCATTTGTATTTTTGTAAGACTAAATATTCCATGTAATACCATTTATTCATTTAAAAATGTTTATTAAACAGATATTACATGCTAGACACTAGGCTAGGGTCTGAATGACAGGAAGATCAGTGAAACTGGGTGTCTGACTTTTAGGTGCTTAAAGGCTAGTGGTGTAGACAGATACTTAAACAATTGCAAAAGAAGGAGATAAGTTCATTTTTTCAGCAAATATTTATTAAGCATTCATTTTGTACTAGAGCCATATAAATGTGAATTTTAAAAAATCCTTACAATAACTCTGTATGGTAGCTATTACAAAGTTAGTGAATGGTGGAATTGGGATCTGAATCCAGGCAATCAGACTTTGGCATCAGTGCTTTTAATCAATACACTGTAATCCCAGAAACTATGAAAACCTTAAGAAAGATCAGCAGAAAAAGCCATTAGTGTATTCCACAAACAATGTATTGATAGAAGTAACTTTTAGAATGGTACCTTTATGCATTCTCATGATATTAGGGCACCAAACAGGGTGTCTGGGAAAAGCAAAAAGGTCCTGTGATATTTGGGGCATCTCTATGCTAAGCACAAAAAAATTCAAGGAAACTCTCATTTCATTGTGTAAGAGTTGAGTTGTTTTCTAGGCATAATAGGAAGCTTTATGGGTTATATTAAAGTTGCAGAAGACTTTGGAGATGACAATCTAAATCTCTCATTCTGATATGTGGGTACTGATGCCCAAAACAGTTAAGTGTGTTGATTAACACTATCCAACAAGTTAGCAGCAGAGCTGGAAGAGGAACTCAGATCTGTCTTGGTTTTATTCTCTTCACATGGTGAACCCTCTAGTGGCCATTTTGCACATGACAACCCCACCTCCCTCATTTTTTTAAAACATAAATTCTTTTTTTAAAAAATTAATTAATTATTTTTTTGGCTGCGTTGGGTCATTGCTGCACGCGGGCTTTGTCTAGTTGTGGCGAGTGGGGGTTACTGTTCGTTGCAGTGTGCGGGCTTCTCATTGCAGTGGCTTCTCTTGTTGTGGAGCACGGGCTCTTTAGGCGCACAGGCTTCAGTAGTTGTGGTGTGTGGGCTCAGTAGTTGTGGCGCACAGGCTTAGTTGCTCTGTGGCATGTGGGATCTTCCCAGACCAGGGCTCGAACCCGTGTCCCCCGCATTAGCAGGTGGATTCTTAACCAATGCGCCACCAAGGAAGTCCCTACTTCCCTCGTTAAAGTTGATTGTATCAAGGGTTGGAATTGACCCATTGGTTCAATCAGTCTGATTCCTGAAAATGTGGAATTAAAACCAATGGAGAGAAGACTTTTTCCTTATTTGGGGGGCTGTATTTGTAAAATATATGCTCTGAAACTGCAGGTTGGGAATTTTCCAAAACAGGAAAGGAGACTTTGAGTGATACTAGCTGCTTTAAAAGATAAATCCCCAAATCTCAACAGTTTAACAGAATGCTATAGAATTTAACAGGATAGAACTTTGCTTCTCAGTCACATCCAGTCCATGGTAGTTGGGGGGAGGGGTTAATAGGAGGAGGGAGTGGCATGCAGTTATTCAGGGCTTGAGATCCTTTTATCCTGTGGCTCTGACCTTCCTCTAAGGTCTTCATTCATTCTGCCAGCAGATGGGGAGAGAGAGAGAGACAAGAGAATTGTACAGGAGCTTCTTATGGGCCAGGCTTCAAAATGAAGGCCAGAATTGAGTAGGTGGCTATACCTAATGGGAAGTGTGGTCTAGATGTGTCCCTAGAAGAGAAGGAAAATAGATTTGCCAAACAACCAGCCAATGTCTGCCACACAGAGGAAGCTAGTCAATGCAGAGCAAAGAGAATGAACAGTTGGACTAAAAGAGATGAAATGGAAAGAAAATCTTTCCAGGTTCTGGTATCAGTTCCCTTCTGAGGCCCCACTACATCCCTGCAACTGGGTTGTTGAGACATTCTGTACCATTGTAATTTACCTGCTCTGCTGAAACTAGCTCTGATGTTGGCTTCTGTAGTTTACAAGCAAGACGATCCTAACAAATATTCCACTCAGGAGGACTGAAACATCTTGGAGGAAAAATATGTCTTCAAAATTTCCCATCACATGTCTAGGAATGTACTGTGAGTTTCATTTATTTATACCCATTTCCATAATGGCATTAGCAGCCTGGAGATTAGTATTTACAATTGTGCTAAACTCCTTCACGCAGATGCTGCAGCTGAAATCAGCATAAAAAAAGCAAACCAAGACAGTACGATCAAGCTGTGCCGGAAAGAGTTGGTTATCATATCACACACATTGATTTACAGGTTCAGTTTGCCTTTACCTAAATGTCTAGTTATTTAACAGCTGTTATGAATCAGCCGGATAGAGGATTAAGAAAGGGTGGAGGTTGGGGGAAGCAGGTGAAAAAATGCTTTAATCTTATGCTACAACAGAGAAACAAGTTGAGTCAGGTCTCATCTAGCAGTTTTGATTCTCTGATACTTCTTAAAGGGGAGCATTGTTCAGCTGGAAAGTGAAACAGCTTAACATAGACCACTGGGTTGAGTTCACATTCACCCCATTAGTGAGTGAGACAATGCTGGGTATGGGTTAGAAAGCAGTGTCTCAGTAAACGTTGGGAGAAGTTGGCTCAGTCAAAATAGTTCTGATTTGCTTTGGCTTTAAATACGTAACTTACTCTGGAAGTTTGGTTGAGAACATGAGGATTTAATGAGATGTAATATAAGGTAACACATAGGTTCCCAAACAGAAATCAAGACAGAATTCAGTTGAGTGACAGAATTAACTGAGTGTGTTCAGTCTTGGCACCCTAGTTTTAGACAATGGTCAGGAAGGATTTACCAAGCAGAGGGATCTTTTTGTAAGAATTTGTTTACTCATGAGTTTATAAAGGCAAAAAAAGGACTTGCTGGGAATGTCTGAAACCCTCTTTTGAAATGAGACCAAGGCAAAGTTTACTCTCTGTATATGTTCTGCACGCTAAGAACATAAGCTGGGTGCTGGGGTGACTCTTCACTCCTTGGCACTCAGGGTAATCTTTACAGGTCAGTGTAGGGGAAGAGATGCTGCGTTGGTCCAGCGAGAATCCTCTTCTGTGTCCTAACTTGCTCTTGCCTTACTCAATTTCATCTGTGCTCAAATATGTGTCTTGCTCAAACTTTGGCCTAAGAATTAAATTTGTTTAAAGTACGTCGTGATTGTTTTCTGCATGATTTTTTTTCAGTAGGTTTTGCTTTTCTTTAAAATGCTCCGCAAATTCCTAGCTGTAGCTCTTTTACCTGAACTTAAAGACCACAGTCCCTACCCCAGCACACAGAAGGCAATGGCTTTGTTCTATTTGGAAGCCAAAAAAATGAACACTTTTTGTACAGACTCATATATCTTGCCTTAAAGTTAAAAACCTCCTCCCCACTCCTAGCCTTTGCCACATATCAGAAGCTCTGTGGCTGCCATTTAATCACTTTATGGAAAACATTGAGCAGGATGGAGTTTTAGAAAAGAATACCACCAACACTACTGAAATTACCACCACTACCTACATCCACTACACTTTATATGTCTTCTTTACAGCTAACTGATAAAGATATTTGCTAAAATGTTCCTATATGGATTATCCTAGTGAAGACACCAAGACCCGAGAAGGGAATGATTGTGTGATTTGCCTAGAAGTACACAGCTGGTAATAGCCATCTCTTCTCATGCTCAGATCCAAAGCTCCTCCTTCCAGCCAAACTACCTCTAGATGCAGAAGGAGAGGAAAACTTTCAGTCTTTGGGACACCTTGAGTCCCTGAGTCTCTGAGTGAAAAAAGTATGTAGTTGCAAGAGGAATATGAATTATACCTACACCTCCAATTAGTTTGCTCTAGCCACAGGGCCTTTGCACAGACTATTTGAGCAAGATACAAACATCCAAGCACAGACCAAATTGAGTAAAGCAAGAGCAAGTACAGGCACAGAAGAGGACACGGGTCTTTGCACAGGAGTGCTTTTCTACTCTTACTCACCTGGTTAACTCTCATTCTTTCTTTAAATTTCAGCACGTTCAATTCCTTTCCTGACCTCCTGACCTGTTCAGTATTGCAGTTATATCCTTTTGTAACTCTTTGTACCTTTCCTGCATAGCACTTATGCTGTTCTCTTTGATTATAGTTTATCTCTCTGACTAGACTGTCAGCCTTATGAGACTGTGATTTTACCCATTGGATCCCCCATTACATGTGCTAAGCATATAGTAGGAGCTCAATGAGTATTTGTTAAATGAATGCATAAATAATTGATTTTTAATACATGATACAAGGTTATTACTAAATCATAGAATCCAAAAAGCAAAAGTATTCTGGAGAGAAAGAAACACCCAAGCAAATCACATCTGCTGAAGATTTTCACAGTATGAATAAATAGGAAAAGGGTACAACCAAAAGATATTTATCACCTGGTTGTTGTTTAATCAAAATGTTATCCCAGGTAAAGGAAGGGTGGAGGTAGGAGTGAGTTGAGGATGATTTTCCAAGGCAAACCCTAGCGACAGGCTGTCCTGTGAAACCAGAGGGATACACGGATTCCTCTCCAGCCTCCAACATCTAAGAAATCTATTAAAAGGCCTTTTTTAGGCACCAAGATGTCTCTTCTCTTCCATAATTGTGTTTTGTTTTGTTTTGTTTAATTAGACCTAGCTGGCCAGATTGTTGTATGTTGTTCATGTCCCTGAAAAGTGATTTGGAAACTGAATTTCTGACAATTAAGCTACTTTCTAAATATACTAGGGGAGTGCTTTTTAACTTGGGATTCATGAAAAAACTTCATAGTCCATGTGTTCATAAGAGTATATCCCAAATATGATCTATGTGTAAATGTGGTTTTTTTCATGGAAAGAGAATTCTAGAGCTTTTAATCAGATCTTAAAGAACTTTATAACTTCAAAGAGATATAAAATTATATCTAGTGGAACATATTGGAAATCCAGTAGTAAGTTCCTTTGTAAAGCAAAGACTAATTTATCTATTATATCTATATGTAATCGTTATTGTTAGTATATTATTTATATAGAATATTAGTATATTATTTTGTACCAAGTCATTAGAATCATTTCTGTCTAGTGTAGCATACCAGCATATTCATGGAACTTATACGTGTAGCATACCAGCATATTCATGGAACTTATTCATGGAACTTAATAAACCTGAGCATTTTCCCAGGGAAATTTAAAAAAATTGACATTTATGTTTATTAGGAAAATTCATTGTTATTATTATTACTAGAATTACTTAGACCAAATTGAAATTGAAAACCGCAGGCTAATCACTAAGCTATGATTATTTTTTATATCTAATGCGTAGGAGCTATTTTCATTGATATGAAAAATCCAGTTGAACAGTAATCTTGTGTGATAACTATATTGGGTGATCACAGTACTTTCTAAGTATCAATTTAAGATAATCAGAAGAAGTGACAATTTTAGTAAACGTTTTTAAAAATTTATTGAAGTATAGTTGACTTCCAGTATTATATTAGTTTCAGGTGTACAACATAGTGATTCAATATTTTTATAGATTACACACCATTCAAGATTATTATGAAGTAGCTGTACTGACTGTATTCCCTCTGCTGTACATTACATCCTTGTGACTTATTTATGTTACAACTAGTAGTTTATCCCTCTTAATCCCCTTCACCTATTTTGCTCTCCCCCCACCCCTTCTCCTCTTGTAACCACTGGTTTGTTCTCAGTATCTGTGAGGCTGTTTCTCTCTTGTTATATTTGTTCATTCGTTTAGATTTTTAGATTCCACATGTAAATGAAAACAAAGTATTTTCTTTCTCTGTCTGACTTATTTCACTAAGCATAATATCCTCCAAGTCAATCCATGTTGTTGCTATTGGCAAGATTTTATTCCTTTTTGGGGGGATGAGCAATATTCCATTTTATATATATATATATAGATATAGATAGATAGATAGATATAGATATATATATATAGATATATCTCACAATATCACATTTTTTTATCCTTTCATCTCTCCAGGGGCACTTAGGCTGCTTTCATATCTTGGCTACTGCAAATAATGTTTCGATGAACATGGGGTGCATGTATCTCTTTGAATTAGTGCATATATATACCAAGCAGCGGAATTTGCTGCATCATATGGTAGTTCTATTTACAGTTTTTTGAGGAACCTCCATATTGCTTTCCATAGAGGCTGCACCATGCTACATTCCCACCAAAGGTGTACTAGGGTTCCCTTTTCTCCACATCCTCCCTAACATTTGGTCTTTGATGATAGCCATTCTGACAGGTGTGAGGTGATATCCCATTGTGGTTTTGATTTGCATTTCCCTGATGATTGGTGTTGTTGAGCATCTTTTCATGTGCCTGTTGGCCATCTGTATGTCTTATTTGGAAAAACGCCTATTCAGGTCTTTTGCCTGTTTTTTTAATGTTTTTTTTTAAATTGAGTTGTATAAGCTGTTTATTATATTTTGGATATTAACCCTCATGGTGCATAGCATTTGCAAATATTTTCTCCCATTCACTAGGTTGTCTTTTAATTTTGTTGATGGTCTCCTTTGCTGTGCAAAAGAGTTTAAGGTTAATTAGGTCCCCTTTGTTTATTTTTTGCTTTTGTTTCCTTTGCCTGAGAAGACAGATCCAAAAAATATTACTATAACTTATGTCAAAGAGTCTTCTGCCAGTGTTTTCTTCTAGGAGTTTTATGGTTTTCAGTCTTACATTTAGGTCTTTCATCCATTTTGAGGTTATATCTGTATATGGTGTGAGAAATGTTCTAATTTCATTCTTTCACATGTAGCTGTCCAGTTTTCCCAGCACTGCTTATCGAAGAGACTGTATTTTCCCCATTGTATATTCTTGCCTCCTTTGTCATAGATTAATAGACTTTTGTGCATGGTTTTATTTCTGGGCTGTCTGTTCTGTTCCATTGATCTGTTTTTGTGCCAGCATCATACTGTTTTGATTATTATAGCTTTGTAGTATAGTTTGAAGCCAGGGAGCATGATACCTCCAGCTCCATTCTTCTTTCTCAAGATTGCTTTGGCCATTTGGGGTCAATTGTGTTTCCATACAAATTTTAGGGTTATTTGTGAAAAATGCCCTTGGTATTTTGATAGGTATTACATTGAATATGTAAGTTGCTTTGGGTAGAATGGACATTTTAACAATATTAATTCTTCCAATTCTTGAATACAGAATATCTGTCCATTTTGTGATATCATCTTCAATTTCTTTCATCAGTGTCTTACAGTTTTCAGAGTACAGGTCTTTTACCTCCTTAAATTTATTCCCAGGTATTTTATTCTTTTTGATTCAATTGTAAATGGGGTTGTTTTCTTGATTTCTCTTTTTGATAGTTCATTATTAATGTATAGAAATGCAACAGATTTCTGTATATTAACTTTGTATCCTATCCTGCAACTTTACTGAATTTATTAGTTCTAATAGTTTTGGGGATGATCCTTTAGGGTTTTCTATATATATTATCATATTATCTGCAAATAGTGATATTTACCTCTTCCCTTCCAATTTGGATTCCTCTTATTTCTTTTTCTTATCTGATTTCTTTGGCTAGGACTTCTAATACTATGTTAAATAGAAGTGGCAAGAGTGGGCATCCTTGTCTTGTTCCTAATCTTAGAGGAAACGCTTTCAACTTTTCACCATTGAGTGTGATGTTAGCTGTGGGTTTGTCATAAATGGCCTTTATCATGTTCCCCCTGTACTCATTTTGTTGAGAGTTTTTATTATGAATGGATGTTGAATTTTATCAAATGCTTTTTCTGCATCTATTGGGATCACCCTGTGATCTTTATCCTTTGTTTTGTTAATGTGGTGTATTACACTGATTGATTTGCAGATATTGTATCCCTGGAATAAATCCCACTTGACCATGATGTATGATGTTTTTAATGTATTGTTGAATTTGGCTTGCTAATATTTTATTGAGGATTTTTGCATCTATATTCATCAGGGGTATTAGCTTTTAATTTTTCTTTTTTGTAGTATTTTGTCTGGTTTTGATATCAGGGTAGTGCTGGCCTCATAGAATGAATTCAGAAGTGTTCCTTCCTCTTCAGTTTTTGGAAATGGTTTGAAAAGGACAGGTGTTAACTCCTCTTTAAGTGCTTAATAGAATTTTCCTGTGAAGCTGTCTGGTTCTGGACTTTTGTTTGCTGGGAGTTTTTTGATTACTGATTCAATTTCATTAATAGTAATAGGTCTATTCAGATCTTCTATTTATTCCTGATTCAGTCTTAGAAGATTGTATGTTTCCAGGCATTTATTCATTTCTTCAAGATTGTTCAATATGTTGGCATATAACTATTTATGGTAGTCTCTTATGACTGTATTTCTGTGATATCAGTTGTAACTTCTCTTTCATTTCTAATTTTTTTTATTTGGGCCCTCTGTCTTTTTTACTTGATGAGTCTGGCCCAAGTTTTATCAATGTGGTTTATGTTTTCAAAAACACACTCTTAGTTTTGTTGATCTTTTTTATTGCTTTTTAAATCTATATTTCATTTATTTTTGCTCTGATTTTTATTGTTTCCTTCCTTCCACTAACTTTGGAAGATTTAAGATTTATTTAAGATTTTATTTATTAAGATTTTGGGGGGGGATTTTTCTTCTTTCTTGATATAGGACTGTATCACTATAAACTTCCCTCTTAGAACTCTTTTTGCTGAGTCACATAGATTCTGGAAAGTTGTATTGCTATTTTCATTCATCTCAAGGTATTTTTTGATTTCCTCTTTGATTCCTTCATTGACTCATTGGTTTTTTTGGTAGCACGTTGTTCATTTTCCATGTTTTTATGTTTTTTTTTTCCTGTTTTCTTCCTGTAATTGTTTCCTAATTTCACACTGTTGTGGTCAGAAAAGATGCTTGATATGGTTTCAGTCTTCTTAAGTTTATTTAGGCCACTTGTTTTGTGGTCTAGCATGTCATCTATCCTGGAAAATGTTTCATGTGCACTCGAAAAGAATATGTATTCTGCTATTTTTGGATGGAATATTCTATAGATTTCTGTTAAGTTCATCTGGTCTATTGCGTCATTTGAGACCACTTTTTCTTCATTGATTTTCTGTCTGGAGCAGAGCCTTGGTTTCCTGTAGCCCTCTGGTGCTCTCGGTCTTAAGCCCCATAGGTTTTCGAAACTAGCCAAGGTGGCTTATCTTCCAAGTATAACTTATAGTCGGCCCTTCATATACACAGTTCCTCTGTATCTGTGGTTCCTCCATGTCTGTGGTTCTGCATCCATGGATTCAACCAACCACAGCTCATGTAATACTGTAGTATTTTCTATCGAAAAAAAATTCACCTGTAAGTGGACCCATGCAGTTCAAACCTGTATTGTTCAAGGGTCAACTGTATATATGGAATTTTAGATGGATTCCATTTTAATGCAATTTTATAGTAATAGATAGTTCTATATTTTTTAGAGTTCTTAAACATACTGATTTCTTATTTACAAATCTACGTATTGGTAAGGAAAATGGGGTAGGGATTTTAATTTGTAATCCACATACATGTGCATTGATACCCATTCTCTTCTATTTTTCTCTTACCTAATTAGAAGAGGTATGTCTTTTTCTCTTCAACACCTAAACTTTTCCACGTAAAAATATAATCAATCAGTAATAATGAAAATGACAATCATGACATTAAAAATGACAACATTAAATAGCAAATAAAAACACCATAAGAAGTTGAGAGACTGCCAAAGGAAAAAAAAAAGCTTTATATTTTAGTTGCTTTAATGGCCTACGTTCCTGCCTTTTGAACAAGGGACTCTGCACTTACGTTTTGTACCAGGTCCTGTAAATTTGTAGCTGACCCTGCTCTCAGCTAATAAAGTGCCCAGTGCAATTTGATCCTAGGTTTTCTTCATCCAAATGACACACTGTACCATACTTCTTCCTGTGATACTCCCTGTGCAGTGTAAGTCAGGGAAGTCTGTGTGTCATTCACCGTTTCCAATGCCACGGCTTCCCCTGTCTTTGAGGGAAGCAAGTACATTAACTAGCAAGAGCTGAAGTGCACCACCCACATTCCCTTTTCATGGCTGAGGTGTTCCTTGCCCCAGCTGCCACGTTGGCTTGTGAAAGCTCACAGGTGAGTCCTTTCTTCAGAAATACCTTTGCCAAGGGGACTGCTTCCCTCAACTTAGAGCAACTCTGAAGGGTCATCCCAACCCCAGAGCTCCCTGCAGGACCAAATGTGGCCTTTGTTGCTACTGAATCAAAGATAAACTTCTTCCTCTTCCCAATCCTACTTCCTTTACTTTCTTACAGGTATTACTCCCAAGGATATCTCCAATAAACTTCCAGCACAAAAATATTTGTCTCTGAGCCTCAAAATCCAACCCAGAACATCATCATAGTGAATACTGAATTTTAACAAATGTGTCCTGCATTTTTCAAATGAACAATTTACAGTGTGTAAATTCGCTAAATATTTAGTTCTCTACTTTACTTTCACTGTAGTCATAGCTGCAGTTACCTTTACTTTTATCCATGACTCAATGAGATTCTGTCATTTTAGTGTTTTACACTGTGGAGGCTTTTTCTGTTTGCTTGCTGTCAGAGCCCTTTCTAAGCAAGCCACAGACGCCCATTAGACCTACTTTAGGATGAAGTTCTTGCTCTTGTAAGCATTTCCCTCACTTAACGGGAGAAGTATCAGAGCTGAACCTATGGGATTGATTCAGTTATCTTCCTGAATCATTTTAAAGAAAGTAAACAGTCATGTCTCTTTTTCACCTTAAAATGTTTGGGGGTTAGATTTACTCTGAAGTGTTTAACTTAAACTTTCTAAACTGTCATTTAAATGACCATTCTTCAGTGCAGACTTATTAAGGCACAGGTTAGCTATAAATATCATTCTTACTCATGTTCTTTTAATTAAAAAAATAAACACTGAATACCTAGATGTCCCAGGCACAAGTTGGTACTGCCCCAGAACAAGTCTGTTGTATACAATGGCGTTTCTCATGAGTAAGTATACATTCTGTAACTCATTTTGGAAGCATTTGGCTGACTCAACCCTAACTTTTGGCTAGCAGAATTAGGAAGATAAAAATATAATAGCTTCTAAGTCATAAGCCCATGGGTAAATGAGAGAAAACCATCCATATAGAGAACATTTGATAATTTTTAAGCCTTGTAGATTTCCCAAACAGTCCAGATCAATTCCTGGGTATTGGTAATTAACAGAGGACAAGCATACCACACACCATACACAAAAATAAACTCAAAATGGGTTAAAGACCTAAATGTAAGGCCAGACACTATCAAACGCTTAGAGGAAAACATAGGCAGAACACTCTATGACATAAATCACAGCAAGATCCTTTTTGACCCACCTCCTAGAGAAATGGAAATAAAAACAAAAACAAACAAATGGGACCTAATGAAACTTCAAAGCTTTTGCACAGCAAAGGAAACCATAAACAAGACCAAAAGAGAACCCTCAGAATGGGGAGAAAATATTTGCAAATGAAGCAACTGACAAAGGATTAATCTCCAAAATTTACAAGCAGCTCATGCAGCTCAATATCAAAAAACAAACAACCCAGTCCAACAATGGGCAGAAGACCTAAATAGACATTTCTCCAAAGAAGATATACAGATTGCCAACAAACACATGAAAGAATGCTCAGCATCATTAATCATTAGAGAAATGCAAATCAAAACTACAATGAGAGGGCTTCCCTGGTGGTGCAGTGGTTGAGAGTCCGCCTGACGATGCAGGGGACACAGGTTCCTGCCCCGGTCCAGGAAGATCCCACATGCCGCGGAGCGGCTGTGCCCGTGAGCCATGGCTGCTGAGCCTGCGCGTACGGAGCCTGTGCTCGCAACGGGAGAGGCCACAACAGTGAGAGGCCTGTGTACCACAAAAAAAATATATATATATATGTGTCTTGGCGTGTTTCTCCTTGGATTTATCCTGTATTGGACTCTGTTCTTCCTGGACTTGAGTGACTATTTCCTTTCCCATGTTAGGGAAGTTTTCAACTATAATCTCTTCAAATATTTTCTCAGTCCATTTCTTTTTCTTTTCTTCTTCTGAGACCACTGTAATTCGAATGTTGGTGTGTTTAATATTGTCCCAGAGGTCTCTGAGACTGTCCTCAATTGTTTTTTTT
This sequence comes from Globicephala melas, assembly GCF_963455315.2. NCBI lineage: Eukaryota > Metazoa > Chordata > Mammalia > Artiodactyla > Delphinidae > Globicephala > Globicephala melas. The sequence continues at coordinate 70,690,395 of NC_083319.1, read as the reverse complement.
CTTTATTCTGCTCTGTGGTAGTTATTTCCATATTATCTTCCAGGTCACTTATCCATTCTTGTGCCTCAGTTATTCTGCTATAGATTCCTTCTAGAGAATTTTTAATTTCATTTATTGTGTTATTCATCATTGTTTGTTTGCTCTTTAGTTCTTCTAGGTCCTTGTTAAACACTTCTTATATTTTCTCCATTTCATTTCTAAGATTTTGGATCATCTTTACTATCATTACTCTTTTTCCAGTAGACTGCCTATTTTCTCTTCATTTGTTTGTTCTGGACGGTTTTTACTTTGCTCCTTCATCTGCTGCATATTTGTCTCTTTTCGCTTATCTTACTGTGTTTGGGGTCTCTGTTTCTCCGGGTGCAAGTTTGTGGTTCCTGTTGTTTTTGGTGTCTGCCCCTAGGGGGTAAGTTTGGTTCAGTGGGTTGTGTAGGCTTCCTGGTGAAGGTGACTGGTGCCTGTGTTCTGGTGGGTGAGGCTGGATCTTGTCTTTCTAGTGGGCAGGACTGTGTCTGGTGGTGTGTTTTGGGGTGTCTGAGAACTTATTAATATTTTAGGCAGCCTCTCTGCTAATGGGTGGGTTTGTGATCCTGTCCTACTAGTTGTTTGGCATGGGATGTGCAGCACTGGAGCTTGCTGGTCATTGTGTGGAGCTGGGTCTTAACATTGAGACAGAGATCTCTCACCTATTGATACTACATGTGGCCGGGAGGTCTCTGATGGTGTAATGTCCTGAACTCACGTCCTCCACCTCAGAGGGTCAGGCCTGACACCTTCCTGGAGCTCCAAGACCCTGTCAGCCATGCGACTCAGAAAAAAAAGGAGAAAAAAGAAGAAAGAAAAATAAATAAATAAATAAAGTTCTTACAATAAAAAGTAAAAAAGAATATTAGTAATTTAAAGTAATTTAAAAAAAGTAGAGAGCAACCAAACCAATAAACAAATCCACCAGTTATAACAAGCACTGAAAACTACACTAAGATAAACATAAAAATCAGAAACTAGTCAGTTGCAGACAGCAAACCCCAAGTCTACTATTGCTCCCAAAGTCCACTGCCTCAATTTTGGGATGATTCATTGTCTATTCAGGTATTCCATAGATCCAGGGTACATTAAGTTGACTGTGGTGGTTTAATCCGTTGCTCCGGAGGCTGCTGGGAGAAATTTCCCTTTCTCTTCTTTGTTCGCACCGCTCCTGTAGTTCAGCTTTGGATTTGGCCCCGCCTCTGTATGTAGGTCACCCTCTGGCGTCTGTTCTTTGCCCAGCGAGGAGGCGGTTAAAGGAGTGGCTGATTACGGAGCTCTGGCTCACTCAGGCCAAGGAGACGGAGGGTTATGGAATGTGGGGCGAGCCTGCGGCAGCAGAGGCCACCATGACTTTGCAGCAGCCTGAGGCATGCCGTGTGTTCTCTTGGGGAAGTTGTCCCTGGATCACAGGACCCTGGCAGTGGCGGGCTGTACAGGCTCCCGGGAGGGGAGGTGTGGATAGTGACCTGTGCTTGCACACAGGCTTCTTGGCGGCTGCAGCAACAACCTTAGCGTTTCATTCCCATCTCCGCTGTCTGCACTGATAGCCGCAACTTGCACCCATCTCTGAAGCTCGTTTAGGCAGTGTTCTGAATCTCCTCTCCTTGTGCACACCAAAACAATGGTCTCTTGCCTCTCAGGCAGTTCCACACTTTTTCCTGTACTCCCTCCTGGGTAGCTGTGGCGCACTAGCCCCCTTCAAGCTGTGTTACGCAGCCAGCCCCCTTTCTCTCCCTGAGATCTGAACTCCAAAGCTGGAGCCTCAGTTCCCATCCCTCACCCACCCCAGCAGATGAGGAGACAAGCCTCTCAGGCTGGTGAGTGCTGGTTGGCACTGATCCTCTGTGTGGGAATCTCTCCACTTTGCCCTCTGCACTCCTGTTGTTGCGTTCTCCTCCATTGCTCTGAAGCTTCCCCCCTGCCCACCCCCCATTTCCACCAGTGATGGGGCTTCCTAGTGTGTGGAAACTTTTCTTCCTACCCAGGTACGTGGGGAGTTTCTTGCCATTTGGGAAGTCTGAGGTCTTCTGCCAGCATTCAGTATGTGTTCTGTAGGAGTTGTTCCACATGTAGATGTATTTTTGATGTATTTGTGGGGAGGAAGGTGATATCCACGTCTTACTCCTCCGCCATCTTGAAGGTCCTCCCCTAACATTGGGTTTTGTTTGTTCTTCTTTCTCTAGTTCCTTTAGGTGTAAGGTTAGATTGTTTATTTGAGAGTTTTCTTGTTTCTTGAGGTAGGTTTGTATTGCTATAAACTTCCCTCTTAGAACTGCCTTTGCTGCATCTCATAGGTTTTGAGCATCATGTTTTCGTTGTCATTTGTCTCTAGGTAGTTTTTGATTTCCTTCTTGGTTTCTTCAGTGATCTCTTGGTTATTTAGTAACGTATTGTTTAACCTTTATGTGTTTGTGTTTTTTACGTATTTTTCCCTGTTATTTATTTATTTTGCAGTACGTGGGCCTCTCACTTTTGTGGCCTCTCCCGTTGTGGAGCACAGGCTCTGGACGTGCAGGCTCAGTGGCCATGGCTCACGGGCCTAGCCGCTCCGCGGCACGTGGTATCTTCCTGGACCGGGGCATGAACCACTGCGCCACCAGGGAAGCCCTCCCTGTGATTTATTTTTAATCTCATAGCACTGTGGTCGGAAAAGGCTTGATATGATATCAATTTTCTTAAATTTACTGAGGCTTGATTTGTGACCCAAGATGTGATCTGTCCTGGGGAATGTTCCGTGTGCACTTGAGAAAAAAGTGTATTCTGCTGTTTTCGATGGAATGTCCCATAAATATCAATTAAATCTTATCTGGTATATTGTGTCATTTAAAGCTTTTGTTTCCTTATTAATTTGCTGTCTGGTTGATCTGTCCATTGGTGTAAGTGAGGTGTTAAAGTCTCCCACTATTATTGTGTTACTCTCAGTTTCCTCTTTTATAGCTGTTAGCATTCGCTATGTATTGAGGTGCTCCTATGTTTTATTGAGGTGCTCCTTTGTTGGGTGAATGTATATTTATAATTGGTATATCTTCTTCCTGGATTGATCCCTTGATCATTATGTAGTGTCCTCCCTTGAGTCTTGTAGCATACTTTAAAATCTATTTTATCTGATATGAGTATTGCTACTCCAGCTTTCTTTTGATTTCCATTTGCATGGAATCTCTTTTTCCATCCCTTCACTTTCAGTCTGTATGTGCCCCTAGGTCTGAAGTGGGTCCCTTGTAGACAGCATATAGATGAGTCTTATTTTTGTATCCATCCAGCAAGCCTGTGTCTTTTGGTTGGACCATTTAATCCATCTATATTTAAGGTAATTATTGATATGTATGTTCGTATTACCATTTTCTTAATTGTTATGGGTTTGTTTTTGTAGGTCCTTTTCTTCTCTTGTGTTTCCCACTTAGAGAAGTTCCTTTCGCATTTGTTGTAGAGCTGGTTTCGTGGTGCTGAATTCTCTTAGCTTTTGCTTGTCTCTAAAGCTTTTGATTTCTCCATCGAATCTGAATTAGGTCCTTGCTGGGTAGAATAATCTTGGTCGTAGGTTCTTCCCTTTCATCACTTTAAATATATCATACCACTCCCTTCTGGCTTGTAGAGTTTCTGCTGAGAAATCAGGTGTTAACCTTATGGGAGTTCCCTTGTATATTATTTGTCATGTTTCCCTTGTTGCTTTCAATAATTTTTCTTTGTCTTTAATTTTTGTCAATATGATTTGTATGTGTCTCAGTGTGTTTCTCCTTGGGTTTATCCTGCCTTGGACTCTCTGCACTTCCTGACTTGGGTGGCTATTTCCTTTCCCATGTTAGAGAAGTTTTTGACTGTAATCTCTTCAAATACTTTCTTGGGTCCTTTCTCTCTCTCTTCTCCTTCTGGGACCCCTATAATGTGAATGTTTTTGTGTTTAGTATTGTCCCAGAGGTCTCTTAGGCTGTCTTCATTTCTTTTCATTCCTTTTTCTTTATTCTGTTCCATGGCAGTGAATTCTTCCATTCTGTCTTCCTAGGTCACTTATCTGTTCTTCTGCCTCAACTATTCTGCTATGGATTCCTTCTAGTATATTTTTCATTTCAGTTATTGTATTTTGCATCTCTGTTTGTTTGTTCTTTAATTCTTCTAGGTCTTTGTTAAACATTTCTTGCATCTTCTCGATCTTTGCCTCCATTCTTTTTCTGAGGTCCTGGATCATCTTCACTATCATTCTGAATTCTTTTTCTGGAAGGTTGCCTATCTCCACTTCATTTAGTTGGTTTTCTGGGTATTTATCTTGTTCCCTCATCTGGTACATAGTCCTCTGCCTTTTCATTTTGTTTATCTTTCTGTGAATGTGATTTTCGTTCCATAGGCTTCAGAATTGTAGTTCTTCTTGCTTCTGCTGTCTGCCCTCTGGCAGATGAGGCTATCTACGAGGCTTCTGCAAGCTTCCTGATGGGAGGGACTCATTTTCTGGGGTTTTATCTTGTTCCTTCAACTGGTACATAGTCCTCTGCCTTTTCATTTTGTCTGTCTTTCTGTGAATGTGGTTTTCATTCCATGGGCTGCACGATTGTAGTTCTTCTTGCTTTTGCTGTCTGCCCTCTGGTGGATGAAGCTATCTCTAAGATCCTGCTAGTGTTGGAGGGTCTCCTGCAGAGGTGGGGGGCGGCTGTGGCTCACTGCAGGGACAAGGATACTGGCAGCGGAATGTAAACTTCTTGAAGGCAGAGATTTTGGTTTATCTTACTCATGGCTGTATTCCCAGTTCTTACAACAGAATCTGGCAGATAGGAGAAACTTGATAAATATTTTTTGAATGAGTGAATGACTAAATCTCTAGACTGTTTTTGGTTTGTGGTCTGGGCTTCCAATTTGTGCCTGCTGATTTACCCTGAAAGTCTCATGGTACAACCCAAAGGAAGTAGACATGATAGAGTTTGGGCAGTGAACACCTAAACTCTTACTTTGTAAGAAAGTCAGGTAATCAAACAACATCATCCGCAGTCTTCACAGAGCATTGCCGTTAGTATAGTGTCCTTCATGCAAAAGTAAAGCATACCCAACAATGTCAAATTCATTATTTTATTCACTCCATTTTGATTCGATGCTTATCGAATGACAAAGTTTAGAGTTTAAGCTACTCAGAATAAATCTATTACCTACAGTATTGAACTTCAAGTAAGTAGTATCTAAAATAAGTATAGTTCCTTTGGAGGTTGGGAAATGAAAATAAAATAAATGTAAAAGAGTAAGGCGGGAGCAAAGATTAAGACTGATCTTGGTGAAGGAAGTTAATTCACAGAGATAGTTTATCTCAAAGTCTTATCTCACCTCTTTAGTCAGCTTACATATTTCACAATTTTGGTTGCTGTTGTTAAGAACTCAGCTCAGTTCTATCTTTCTGTCCTTCTACTTTTTGTTCAGAAAATGTTCAGAGAAGGACAACTAAATTTAAAAGTTGAAATTCAGGTTAAAAATGATATCCTCTGATCTAAGAACAGGCTAAACAACCAAAATACTTCAACCTAAATATGATCAATAACCATAATGAGATAAAGGACATAAGGTAGATGAATATACATTTAATTAATATACCAGAGATGCCCTGGAGTTTGGAATAGTTTTTAATAGGAGCAAATATATGAAATACACTTTATGCCAGGGTAGTACATTTTGTAGTTCATTGCCACAAGAAGTAAGCAATGAAAATATAAAAAACTCAAAAAAGATGAATAGCTAGATGGAAATAGACCCTTAATAAGTTGTGGAAAGCAAATTGTTTGGATACATTCTTTGCCCTTTTGAAGTAGGTACCAGGCAGGGTTTGGTCAAGAAAACAGCAATCTCTAGGTTTTTCAACCAAGAAGGAATTTAATTTAGGGAATTACAAAACATTGGAAGGCAAGAAAAATCAGAGGAACTACCATTAAATTCAGGAAATCAGAAAGTACAGGAGTTGTAAGGAACCTCCTTTGGTTATATCAGCTGCCTGCGGTGTCGAAGAGGATGATTTGCAGGAGGGCCCTCAGAAGTCACTGGCAGAACCTCAAGTCCCTGTCAGCCAAAGACTCTCTGCATCTGGCTACTGCCAAAGCAATAATGGTGGCTTCTCTTTCACCTTCCAGATCTCATACAAGTGTCTCTTATTGGAGGATCCTAAACCAGAACTCACATGAGGTCTAGGAAATGTAGTCTTCAGGCTTCTAGGCTCTGCTTCCAGAAGAGCACAGAAAGGCAGCAGGAAGCATGCTGAAATACCAACAAAATCAGGCCCCAAGTTGAAGCCAGTGGGAATAGCAGTGCTTTCCATCTGCTTTCTGCAGTCAAGCTAGATCCATTCAGACTGGACCAGATAGCTCCAATATGACCCAGCATTTGAATCTTCTGTTCTTATGAAACAACCAGGCATTCCTGGAACCACCAATGGGTTTAATAATCTTTTCTTTATGGCATTTTCATTCTATAAGTAAGATGATCACACAAAAGCACACACAAATCTTTTTACTAAAATTAGTTGACTTAGTGATTAACTCCGCTGAAGGGTCTTGCTAAATATGGACACCTCTCAATTGGTATCACCACTAAGAATAAGAATAGGGAGCAGTGGGGGAAGGGTTTTAGAAACAAAGAGATAAGTTCTTTATACGGCAGACTGAAATTTTACCAGACCAAATTAATCTCGGTAAAACTCGTATTACACTATATACTAGCAATGTCCTCTCCCTCGGTTCTAAAGCCTTTCTGTCCTGTGACTCAATAGCCTACACAAAGGGGCTGTTGCACAGTAGTCAGAGTAGTCAGGGGAAGGAAGTGCTTGCTCGCTTTTGCTGTGTTTGGAATAACCACTCCACATAAAGGGGTGACTCACTCTTCCCTCTTGCCAGCCCTGAGCTTGCTTCCACCTCCCACTACCGCTTGCTGGCTGTGCTGTTCTTGGCTGATGAGGCCTTCCCCCAGCAAGTCCCGGTTTGTGGAACCTGGCACCTCACCTCCCTGAATGACGAGGCTTCCTGAGGTGGGTTGCTCTGCAGATTGGGACCTGAAGGTGACCACCAGTTTGCCTGACCTACTGTCCAAGGGTTATGATTCAAAAACAAAAAGCTGGGCTTTCACCTCTGTTCCTCAAACAGTACAAAGGGAAATGGAATCATCTGATTTCCCTACTCCTCTTTACAGTAAACCTGAGAACTGAAAAGGTACGAGCACTTATTTTCATTGGTTTTAGAAAAGCATTTTGCTGCTAGAAATTCCATTAGCTGTCAGGTTCATTTTGGTGAGTTTAGCAGTGCTTATCACAGTGTGGGGCAGATGGATGCTCAGAAAATACTTATTTCTGGTGGATATGCCTCTTATCTGGATGGAAGCCATCATAGAGTAATAACCTCACTTCAGAGATGCTTCAAGAGGAAGAATCTACTCTTCCTTTAGTAAAATCCATTACCAGATTCAATATTAAGGAGACTGTGGTTACGGAAAAATAAAGGACTTCGGAATTAACAGACATGGGTTTGAGATTGGGAACTCTGGGCAAGTCCCTTAAATTCTTATCAAATAAATACAGCACGGTGCTAACGGAGTTTTGGAGTCAGACAGGCCTGTGCTAGAACCTCAGTGGACCACTTACCAGCCACATGACTTTTGGTGATTTATTTCTCCACCTTTAACTTCCTTATGTAATAGAGTAACAATGAAATTTTCCTCTTAAGCTTGTGACAGGGTTAAATAAGATAATGTGAGCTATTTCCTAGAGCCTGGGACACATTAGTATTCAGTAAATTTTATTTATTCCCTGAACCCGTTTCCTAACTTGGAAAAAGGGAAGAATAAAACATGCCATATTCTGCTACAAAGGGATGTTATGAATTAATATGGAGCAATATGGAGCAACTATTTCCCATTGTGACTTATAAGCATTATCTAACTCCCTCTTGGCAATAAACCCATTCCTTTTTTCCATTGTCTGAACGTGGGCTTACTGCTGTTATTGTTTAGCATAGTCTTTGGTAATTTGCACATAAATTTAACAGGTCTTCACTCAGAGTACCTATAGCACATGGTTACTTACATTAATGCATATGACAAACATGCATGTGTTCAAGGAGAATTATCCTTAGATATTTCACCATTGAGTGTTCACATTGTCAGCTTCCCTTCATTCTGGGGTATTTAGGGGAACAGAGATCTACCATAGTGGTATGGCTCAATCAATGTTGGGTGGTCTCAGGACTGACACTTATTAAAACCAGACCCTTCCCGGATTATATTGGAGATAGAATGACCTGCTCGTGTTAGAGCAAAGCTCCTCTTGCTCCACCTTCCCTTTCAGGAACCCAGTTAGCCTTCTCTTGTTGCCCTGCTAAATAAAAATGCTCCGGGGGATTTGGAGAAGAGTTGGTGTGAATGGGTTTATATATTACCCAGATTGCCTCATTATTACTCATAGTCAATTGGAAAATTTCCAACCTTTTTCTGCTTGATCCTAGCTACCTAAGGGATTCAAATGGACATCTGCTATCAAAGCCCATCTGGAAAGAGCATGTCTGAGAATTAGGTTTCATTCAACAAACATTAAGCAGTAATCATTAATAATAAGGGGGTGGTGTGGAGTAGAATAAAGTTTTTCTGGCTTCAGAAAAAGATTGGTTTAGGTTCAAATCCCAACTCTGCCACTACTATCTGTATGCCTCAGGGCATGTTACTCTTAGAGCATCGCTTACTAATCTATAAAATAAAACATCTCTTTACAATGTTGTGAGGAATAATAAAGATTTTTTATACATAAAACTCTCTAGTAGTAATGTTTTCAATAAATGGCAACTATTATTAGTATTGTTGTCTTAATATCCTGAACTTTCCTAGCAAAAGGAAATGCTCAGAGAAATTGACCAGATTTTCTTTAGGTGTCACTATCACATGAGGTTGTTGTATTAAATAGAGAAAATGGAAAGTGCTTTGTAAATCCACAAATATAAAGTTACTATGGTTATTTAAAGAAAAGGCACTTGAGATCCAAGAGACACTGAAGGCTGTACCACATAGGGTGATCTCTCTTTCTTTGTTAGAATATAGGACAGGAAGACAAGCAAGGCATTAGCTGAAGGCATAACCAAGATTCATTTTTTGCATACTTTTTGGACTGATCCATCTTTAGTATGTAGTAACTATGGCATTTCTAAAAGAAACTTTGGTGGTGTTTATTTATGTGTACCTGTGTGTGCATGTGTGAGTGTATTGTGTCTCTGTGGGCACGTTAAAATATTTTTATTTGGGTGAACAGTTTTCATTTTATTGATTCTAAAAGAAAGATTAGGACACAGGAAGGAAGAACAAAGGTAGAATTTACTCATATCTTACTTAAAAGAGTTCAAGGAAATTGACCATAATAACGTAAAAAATGAAGCAAAAAAAATCTTAATATCACTAGCTGAATGTATTTACACATTACGCCCAAGATGTACAAGGCTTAGAAAATTGCTCACATTAATACAGAGTAATTCAATGTATTCTTTATCTCTGTGTAGTGATTAACTTTTAAAAAGTTAAATTTCTTTACTAATCTGGAAAACCCCACACTTATTTGGAGGGCATTTATTCTCAGTAAACTGTCTTAATTAAAATTCCAGCATTGGAATTGGCTGTGGTAAGACAGGCCATGTGACAAAGAGGTAAACAGATTACCTGGATAATTTGATCAGTAAAGATCAATGATGTATGTATGTAACTCAGTCCCCCAAGTTTTGTGGTGTTATTTGCCTGCCTTGCCCAGGTAATTACATCAAATTGCCACATCACTTGGCTGTGTAGACATGGTGAAGATTTTAGCTCATGCTCAGCGGGTTAAGAAAGCCTGACTTGCATAATTGTTATTCTGCTTTTAAAACATCTGTCTATGAATGCTTAACTGAATAATTTGCCTGAACTTGCTTTTTGGAGTTTCTGATGTGGGTTGATATCCATGACTATGGCACTTTACAAGCCTACTGAGAAATATATATCCTTCTTAAAGTTCTTCCTCTCTCCCTCCCTCTCTTCTCCCATGTTTCCTCGCTTCTTTTTTATTTTCTTCCAGTTCTTTTTCATAAAATCATACAATGTTGGAATTTGGTGGAACCATAGTAATTGTAACTACTCTATGTTTCTCAAACTTAATTAATTCTCATACCACGTTCATGGATTTTACATATCTAGTTATTTAATGGTTTTTTTGGTAGATTATATGTTTAAAAAATCTTAAATATTCCCCCTTTTAGATGCCTTTTTAAAACTATATTCAAGAATCATAGATTTAGTATGCTGATTTTCCTTTTAAACAATAAAAGAAATGTATAACAAAGTTTACACATATACCACCTAAAATTATGCCAATTATCTTTGGGAAACACTGTTCTAGTGCGGCCTTCAAATGAGAAAGCTAAGGCCCAGAGAATTAAGGCAATGTTTTCTAGAGGCACACAGCCAATTAGAAGCAGGAGTAATAGATGAAATCATGCTTTGGGACTCTTAAATCCAGTCCTTTCCTACTATATTACACTGACATTGTGTTAGTTACCTCAAGGCAGGACTGTAAAAAATCACTAACTAAAATATTATAGAAAAGTCATCAGTAGTAGAGCCATGAAAACAGCCCATCTTCCTATTAATTTGTCCTTTAAAAACTCTTAGGCCACCAAGGGACCACAGATGCTTCAAGACAGTGGTCCTCAAAAAGAGTACTCATATAGGGGTTTACAGAGACCTTCCAAGCACATAGATAGCGCTAAGGATATTTTCAGAGCCACACCTCTCCTGTGAATTCTTCCCTAAGAAAGAGTCTGTGGATCTGGGGCAGACTTACAAAAGAAAGACGTATTTTTCATGCATTGCATTGCCCTAGAGTGAAAGCATTTTAGCAGTGATACCAAACACAGGGATACCTGAAAATGCTGGCTGTGCTGGTGTAAAACGGTGAGGAGGATCTCATGTCTGTGTAACAAATCACAGATAGTCTCTAATTGTTTGCTTTCCACAGAAATGAAGGAGGGTTAAATAAATTTTCAGCTGATAGATCTTTAAAAATAATTTCGTATGATATACCAATATATAAATTTTGACATAAAAGCTGTTTAAAAGTCCAAGAATTGTGTCATAACTATAATGAAAGGCCTTCCATCCCCATCTACAAATAAGGATTTTAGCACTAACCTCAATTAAAATGACAAACAAGAATAGAATTAATAGTAAACCCCTATCTTATTCTAGTAGTAAGTAATATTCATATTCAGATCCATGGGGAAAAATCCTGGCTGATCCATCTCATTGAGAGATACACATACAAAAAGAGGTGTTTTTTTTTTTTTTTTTTTTTGCCATACGCGGGCCTCTCACTGTTGTGGCCTCTCTCCCGTTGCGGAGCACAGGCTCCGGATGCGCAGGCTCAGCGGCCATGGCTCACAGGCCTAGCCGCTCCGCGGCATGTGGGATCTTCCCGGACCGGGGCACGAACCCGTGTCCCCTGCATCGGCAGGCAGACTCCCAACCACTGTGCCACCAGGGAAGCCCAAAAAGAGGTATTTTTAAAATATTACTTTTTATTATTACTTTTAATATATATTTATCAATATTTTAACACAATTATATTAAACATAACTCAGTAATATACTCTTTTTCTCAACTGTTTACTACTAATAACTGTAATATTAGGAGAAATTTTTTTAACATTTAGAGCTTAAGAAATTTTAAAAGTAAATTTGGCTTATATTTTTGCTGTGAAGAAGTATAATAGTCCTTAATGGAGACTTTCCAGAATAAAATTATATTGATTTTTCTGTGAAGACTGACAGAAAGATGAGTGGGAATAGCAATCACCATCACCGCAGAATGTACTTGTTAGAAGATGTAATGGTGGGCAGACCATGGCCTGGACCAGCTAGAGAAAATAGCTGGCCTCTGCCTTGGCCTCATTACACCTGTGTGTTTACCACCTTCCTTACTGTCATCACTACTAGGGAAAAACTTCTTCCCTTGCTTCTCTGTTTAGGATTTACTCACACTGTCACTTTCAGGGACAAGTGCACTAAGCATAATAAGGAAATAAATATATTACTTTCTTATTTAAAAAGAGAATAAAATTATATTATGTTAGATAAATAAGATTGTATGAAATTAGAATAAAACCTGATGAGGAAGGGAAATGGAGAAACGAGTTCAAAAAAATAAAACGAAAATTTAAAATTTCCAATTGTTAAATAAGAGCTTATTTTTGAACTGCTGTTCTTTTAGATGGATGATAATAGGGGATTAAATCACTTTGGTATTTATATTCTCTAGGAGGCAGTTTAAAATTGTATAACAATTTTATTTTTAAAAGTTAATATTTAAAATAAGTTGGAAATTATTTAATTTGTAATTATTTACATTTTAGACAAATTTTAGATGTCACCTTAAAGTTTTGCAAAGAGTTATATTGATTTTCAAATTCCTTGAGGGAGTATACAAACAGGAAGTTTGAAGACCATTACTTTCAGGGCTGGAATTGGTTTTCCAGCTGCAGAGTACTCCATGGAGAATCCTCTGCCTTGACTAGTTTCCCAGCAATGAATACGGTAACCATCTAAAGGAGCACACTATCCTCTGGATGCTGCCAGGGTGGGCTTTCAGATATCCAGGACCCAGGTTAGTCTGGATACTTTGTGCCCTTTGTGTCTATCAGGTTAACATCTACAGCAAAGTCCAAAACCTCACAGGGGAAGTTGTACTGGTTATAAAGAAATCTTCTTCAGCCCCCCATACAGCCATAGAATATAGCTTCTGTATTTAGTAGATAAGATAAAATGGTTCTTTTTCACATTCTTATAAAAGTTGGAAACATCCAAGACATAACAAGATTAGAAAACATTTGAATAGGAAAAACAGCAGCATGCATTTGAAATGTATGCATAGGCATAAAACAAATGTTCATTTTTTTTTAACATCTTTATTGGGGTATAATTGCTTTACAGTGGTGGTTAGTTTCTGCTTTATAACAAAGTGAATCAGTTATACATATCAAATGTTCATTGTTTAAAGTGATGTGTAACCATGATACTGTTCAGTTATTAAAATTTTGAAGTTTAAGTTAGTACTGAAGTTCACACTAAAACTGTCTTTTTTTTTTTTTTTTGGCGGTGTGTGGGCCTCTCACTGTTGTGGCCTCTCCCGTTGCGGAGCACAGGCTCCGGACGCGCAGGCCCAGTGGCCGTGGCTCACGGGCCCAGCCGCTCCGCGGCATGTGGGATCCTCCCGGACCAGGGCACGAACCCGCGTCCCCTGCATCGGCAGGCGGACTCTCAACCATTACGCCACCAGGGAAGCCCTATATTTTTATTTTTAAAGATCTTTTTGGCAAAGTATGGAAAGAAAGAATATGCAGCCTTTGTATTGCTGTTTTGGATCTAAATCTGAAGTAGTATCTTCTTACAACTTTGGACTTGGACATCCATTCCCCTTATAATTTAGGAAGATAACATTAAGTTAGAAGGAAGTTGTGTCACAAGATAAAGCACATTGTGTATTTCTATTACTCATATCTCTTACAGCCCTCATGTCCCTATGCCTGTAAAATGACAGAGTGCTAGAGACCAGAAAGACATCAGAAAGCATCTGCTAGCACTCCTTCCCTTTACAGATGAGCAGACTGAAGATTAAGGAGCCAGTATGGTTTTGTACAAGGACATGAGTTTTGGAATCAGCCTTGAACTGTATCTTAGCAACCACGTAAACTTGGACAAGTTACTTAAACTTTCTGAGCCTTAGTGTTCTCCTTTGTGGAGTGGGGATGAGAATACTTAACTGCTAGGCACACCCTGGAGATTTTCATTAAAATTATGTATCGAATGTCTGATAAATAGTACACACATAGTACTTCTTAGTCCTCTTCCCTTTTCAAGGAAGTAAAGTGAATTAGTGAAAGAAACCTGCTTGAGATCTTGTGCACAACAGACTTCTATGTTGTGCTATTTCTATCACAACTGCTGGTGAGTCCCCAAAAAAGCTCTAGCTTCTGGAAATGAAATCCCTCTATCTCCTGCCTCTTTCGACCATATTAGTTTTCTCTCTGTCTCACTTTAGAGTAAATTGCCCAGAAAAAGCAGCAGATCAATTGTTCTTGATGGTAGATGCTGGATTCTATTCAAGGTCACTCTTTCTTGTGATGCTTCCTTATTCTCCAAGTACTAGTGCCAAATTTATTTCTTCAGAATCAGTGAACCTTCTCTGAGGCTTTTTTTTTTAAAGGTTCAATGCATATGAGTAATAATTTTCAGAGAAACAGGAAGGCATAGGAGAAATGGCAGACCAGAAAGATCAAATATAATAAAAAGGAGTTTTTCAACAAGTAATCAAAGTCAGTAACTCAAAGGAGAGTCCAGACATCCTATATGCCACAGTAGACTGTGAGGTCTATGACAAGAAATGCATTACTAATGAAGTGCAAAGGTATCCAAAGACCTTATTATTTTTTTTCTCTTTTTGTAATTTAACTTTATTATTTTTTTAACATCTTTTTTGGAGCATAATTGCTTTACAATGTTGTGTTAGTTTCTGCTGTATAACAAAGTGAATCAGCTATACGTATACATATATCCCCATATCTCCTCCCTCCTGCGTCTCCCTCCCACCCTCCCTATCCCACCCCATTAGGTGGTCACAAAGCACCGAGCTGATCTCCCTGTGCTATGCAGCTGCTTCCCACTAGCTATCTATTTTACATTTGATAGTGTATATATGTCAATGCTACTCTCTCACTTCGTCCAAGCTTACCCTTCCCCCTCCCCTTGTCCTCAAGTCCATTCTCTACGTCTGCATCTTAATTCCTGTCCTGCCCCTAGGTTCATCAGAACATATTTTTTTTTAGATTCTATATATATGTGTTAGCATACAGTATTTTCCTCTTTCTGACTTACTTCACTCTGTATGACAGACTCTAACTCCATCCGCCTCACCACAAATAACTCAATTTCGTTTCTTTTTATGGCTGAGTAATATTCCATTGTATATATGTGCCACATCTTCTTTATCTATTCATCTGTGGATGGACACCTCGGTTGCTTCCACATCCTGGTTAACATCAATAGTGCTGCAATGAACAATGTGGTACGTGACTCTTTTTGAAATACGGTTTTCTCAGGGTATATGCCCAGTAGTGGGATTGCTGGGTCATATGGTAGTTCTATTTTTATTTTTCTAAGGAACTTCCATACTGTTCTCCCTAGTGGCTGTATCAATTTACATTCCCACCAACAGTGCAAGAGGGTACCCTTTTCTCCACACCCTCTCCAGCATTTATTGTTTGTAGAATTTTTGATGATGGCCATTCGGACTGGTGTGAGGTGATACCTCATTGTAGTTTTGATTTTCATTTCTCTAATGATTAGTGATGTTCACCATCCTTCCATGTATTTGTTGGCAATCTGTATATGTTCTTGGAGAAATGCCTGTTCAGTTCTTCTGCCCATTTTTGCATTGGGTGGTTTGTTTTTTTGATACTGAGCTGCATGAGGTGCTTGTATATTTTGGAGATTAATCCTTTGTCAGTTGTTTCATTTGCAAATATTTTCTCCCATTCTGAGGGTTGTCTTTTCGTCTTCTTTATGGTTTCCTTTGCTGTGAAAAAGGTTTTAAATTTCATTAGGTCCCATTTGTTTATTTTTGTTTTTATTTCCATTTCTCTAAGAAGTGGGTCAGAAAGGATCTTGCTGTGATTTATGTCATAGAGTGTTCTGCCTATGTTTTCATCCAAGAGTTTTATAGTTTCTGGCCTTATATTTAGGTCTTTAATCCATTTTGAGTTTATTTTAGTGTATGGTGTTAGGAAGTGTTCTAATTTCATTCTTTTACATGTAGCTGTCCAGTTCCTCCAGCACCACTTATTGAAGAGGCTGTCTTTTCTCCCTTTTATATTCTTGCTTCCTTTATCAAAGATAGGTTAACCATAAGTGCATGGGTTTATCTCTGGACTTTCTGTCCTGTTCCATTGATCTATATTTCTGTTTTTGGGCCAGTACCACACTTTCTTGATTACTGTAGCTTTCTAGTATAGTCTAAAGTCAGGGAGCCTGATTCCTCCATCTCCGTGTTTTTTTCCCTCAAGATTGCTTTGGCTCTTTGGGGTCTTTTGTGTCTCCATACAAATTGTGAAATTTTTTGTTCTAGTTCTGTGAAAAATGCCGTTGGTAGTTTGATAGGGATTGCATTGATTCTGTAGATTGCTTTGGGTAATATAGTCATCTTCACAATGTTGATTCTTCCAATCCAAGAACATGGTATATCTCTCCATCTGTTTGTATCATCTTTAACTTCTTTCATTAGTGTTTTATAATTTTCTGCATACAGGTCTTTTGTCGCCTTAGGTAAGTTTATTCCTAGGTATTTTATTCTTTTTGTTGCAGTGGTAAATGGGAGTGTTTCCTTAATTTCTCTTTCAGATTTTTCATCATTAGTGTATAGGAATGCAAGAGATTTCTGTGCATTAATTTTGTATCCTGCAACTTTACCAGGTTCATTGATTAGCTATAGTAGTTTTCTGGTAGCATGTTTAGGATTCTGTATGTATAGTATCATGTCATCGGCAAACAGTGACAGCTTTACTTCTTCTTTTCCGATTTGGATTCCTTTTCTTTCTTTTTCTTCTCTGATTGCTGTGGCTAAAACTTCCAAAACTATGTTGAATAATAATGGTGAGAGTGGGCAACCTTGTCTTGTTCCTGATCTTAGTGGAAATGGTTTCACTTTTTCACCATTGAGAACGATATTGGCTGTGGGTTTCTCATATATGGCCTTTATTATGTTGAGGTAGGCTCCCTCTATGCCTACTTTCTGGAGAGTTTTTATTATAAATCGGTGTTGAATTTTGTCCAAAGCTTTTTCTGCATCTATTGAGATTATCGTATGGTTTGTTGGGGTTTTTTTCTTGCGGTACGTGGGCCTCTCACTGTTGTGGCCTCTCCCGTTGCAGAGCACAGGCTCCGGACGCACAAGCTCAGCGGCCATGGCTCACGGGCCCAGCCGCCCCGTGGCATGTGGGGTCCTCCTGGACCGGGGCACGAACCCATGTCCCCTGCATCGGCAGGCAGACTCTCAACCACTGCGCCACCAGGGAAGCCCCTATCGTATGGTTTTTTATCCTTCAGTTTGTTAATATGGTGTATCACATTGATTGATTTGCATATATTGAAGAATCCTTGCATTCCTGAGTAAACCCCACTTAATCATGGTGTATGATCCTTTTAATGTGCTGTTGGATTCTGTTTGCTAGTATTTTGCTGAGACTTTTGCATCTATGTTCACAGAGATACTGGCCTGTAGTTTTCTTTTTTTGTGACATCTTTGTCTGGTTTTGGTATCAGGGTGATGGCGGCCTCATAGAATGAATTTGGAGTGTTCCTCCCTCTGCTATATTTAGGAAGAGTTTGAGAAGGATAGGTGTTAGCTCTTCTCTAAATGTTTGGTAGAATTCGCCTGTGAGGCCATCTGGTCCTGGGGTTTTGTTTGTTGGAAGAGTTTTAATCACAGTTTCAATTTCATTCCTTGTGGTTGGTCTGTTTATATTTTCTATTTCTTCCTGGTTCAGTCTTGGAAGGTTGTGTTTTTCCAAGAATTTGTCCATTTCTTCCAGGTTGTCCATTTTATTGGCATATAGTTGCTTGTAGTAATCTCTCATGACCTTTGTATTTCTGCAGCGTCAGTTGTTGCTTCTCCTTTTTCATTTCTAATTCTGTTGATTTGAGTCTTCTCCCTTTTTTTCTTGATAAGTCTGGCTAATGGTTTATCAATTTTGTTTATCTTCTCAAAGAACCAGCTTTTAGTTTTATTGATCTTTGCTATTGTTTTCTTCATTTCTTTTTCATTTATTTCTGATCTGATCTTCATGATTTCTTTCCTTCTACTAACTCTGGGGGTTTTTTTGTTGTTGTTCTTCTTCTTTCTCTAATTGCTTTAGGTGTAAGATTAGGTTGTTTATTTGAGATGTTTCTTCTTTCTTGAGGTAGGATGGTATTGCTATAAACTCTCTTAGAACTGCTTTTGCTGCATCCCATAGGTTTTGCGTCATCATGTTTTCATTGTCATTTGTTTCTAAGTATTTTTTGGTTTCCTCTTTGATTTCTTCAGTGATCTGTTGGTTATTTAGTAGCATATTGTTTAGCCTCTGTGTGTTTGTATTTTTTGCAGTTTTTTTCTGTAATTGATTTCTAGTTTCATAGCATTGTGATTGGAAAAGATACTTAATACGATTTCAATATTCTTAAATTTACCAAGGCTTGATTTGTGACCCAAGATATGATCTATCCTGGAGAATGTTCCGTGATCACTTGAGGAGAAAGTGTATTCTGTTTTTTTTCGATGGAATGTCCTAAAAATATCAATTAAATCCATCTTGTCTAATGTGTCATTTAAAACTTGTGTTTCCTTATTTATTTTCATTTTGGATGATCTGTCCATTGGTGAAAGTGGGGTGTTAAAGTCCCCTACTATGATTATGTTACTGTTGATTTCCCATTTTATGGCTGTTAGCATTTGCCTTATGTATTGAGGTGCTCCTATGTTGGGTGCATAAATATTTACAATTGTTATATCTTCTTCTTGGATTGATCCCTTGATCATTATGTAGTGTCCTTCTTTGTCTCTTGTAATAGTCTTTTTTTTAAAGTCTATTTTGTCTGAGATGAGAATTGCTACTCCAGCTTTCTTCTGATTTCCATTTGCATGGAATATCTTTTTCCATCCCCTCACTTTCAGTCTGTATGTGTCCTTAGGTCAGAGGTGGGTCTCTTGTAGACAGCATATATACGGGTCTTGTTTTTGTATCCATTCAGCCAGTCTGTGTCTCTTGGTGGGAGCATTTAATCCATTTACATTTACGGTAATTATTGATATGTATGTTCCTTTTACCATTTTCTTAATTGCTTTGGGTTTGTTTTTGTAGGTCTTTTCGTTCTCTTGCATTTCCTGCCTGGAGAAGTTCCTTCAGCATTCCATGTAAAGCTGGTTTGGTGCTGCTGAATTCTCTTAACTTCTTTTTGTCTGTAAAGGTTTTAATTTCTCCGTTGAATCTGAATGAGATCCTTGCTGGGTAGAGTAGTCTTGGTTATAGGTTTTTCCCTTTCATCACTTTAAATATGTCCTGCCACTCCCTTCTGGCTTGCAGAGTTTCTGCTTAAAGATCAGTTGTTAATCTTATGGGGATTCCCTTGTATGTTACTTGTTGCTTTTCCCTTGCTGCTTTTAATATTTTTTGTTTGTATTTAGTTTCTGATAGTTTGATTAATATGTGTCTTGGCGTGTTTCTCCTTGGATTTTCCTGTATGGGACTCTCTGCACTTCCCTGGACTTGTTTGACTATTTCCATTCCCATGTTAGGGACATTTTCAACAATAATTTTTTCAAATATTTTCTCAGACCCTTTGTTTTTCTCTGCTTCTTCTGGGACCCCTATAATTCAAATGTTGGTGTGTTTAATGTCCCAGATGTCTCTGAGATTGTCCTCAATTCTTTTCATTTTTTTTTCGTTATCTGCTCTGCAGTAGTTATTGCCACTATTTTATCTTCCAGGTCACTTATCCGTTCTTCTGCCCAGTTATTCTG
The DNA here is from genome assembly GCF_963455315.2 of Globicephala melas. Lineage (NCBI taxonomy): Eukaryota > Metazoa > Chordata > Mammalia > Artiodactyla > Delphinidae > Globicephala > Globicephala melas. The sequence goes on along the minus strand of NC_083319.1, from coordinate 70,670,802 downwards.
CTATTGATTTTTTCTAGAGAATATTTAATTTTATTTATTGTGTTGTCCATCATTGTTTGTTTGCTGTTTATTTCTTTTAGGTCCTGTTAAATGTTTCTTGTATTTTCTCCATTCTATTTCCAGGATTTTGGATCATTGTTACTATCATTACTCTGAATTCTTTTTCAGGTAGACTGCCTATTTCCTCTTCATTTGTTTGGTCTGGTGGGTTTTTACCTTGTTCCTTCATCTGCTGCATTTTTATCTTCTCGTTTTGTTTAACTTACTGTGTTTGAGGTCTCCTTTTTGCAGGCTGCAGTTTTGTAGTTCCCGTTGTTTTTTGTGTCTGCCACCAGTGGGTGAGGTTAGTTCAGTGGCTTGTGTTGACTTCCTGGTGGAGGGGACTGGTACCTGTGTTCTGGTGGGTGGGGCTGGATCTTGCCTTTCTGGTGGGCAGGGCCATATCCAGTGGTGTGTTTTGGGGTGTCTGTGAACTTAGTGTGATTTTAGGTAGCCTCTCTGCTGATGGGTGGGGTTGTTTTCCTGTGTTACTAGTTGTTTGGCATGGGGCGTCCAGCACTGGAGCTTGGTCACCGTTGGGTGGTGCTGGGTCTGAGCACTGAGATGGAGATCTCTGGGAGAGCTCTCACTGATTGATATTATGTGGGGCCAGGAGGTCTCTGGTGGTCCAGTGTCCTGAACTTGGCTCTCCCACCTCAGAAGCTCAGGCCTGACACCAGGCTGGAGCACCAAGACCCTGTGAGCCACATGGCTCAAAAAAAAGGGAGAAGAAAAGAAAGAAAAAAAAATTAATTAACATTAAAAAATAGTAATAATAAAAAAGGAAGAGAGCAACCAAACCAATAAACAAATGCACCAATGATAACAAGCGCTAAAAACTAAACTAAAATAAACATAAAAATCAGAAACAAATCAGTTGCAGACAGCAAACCCCAAGGCTACATTTGCTCCCAAAGTCTACCACCTCAATTTTGGGATGATTCATTGTCTATTCAGGTATTCCACAGATGCAGGGTACATCAAGTTGTTTGTGGGGATTTAATCCACTGCTCCTGAGGCTGCATGGAGAAATTTCCCTTCTCTTCTTTGTTCGCACAGCCCCTGGGGTTCAGCTTTGGTTTTGGCCTCACCTCTGTGTGTAGGTCACCCTCTGGCATCTGTTCCCTTCCCAGACAGGAGGGCGTTAAAGCCACGGCTGATTAGGGCACTCTTGCTCACTCAGGCCGGGGGGAGGGAGGGGTACAGTAGTCATAACTGGAATGCAGGGCGAGCCTGCAGCAGCATAGGCCACCATGATGTTGCAACAGCCTGAGGAACACTGTGTTCTCCCGGGGAAGTTGTCCCTGGATCACGGGACCCTGGCAGTGGCAGGATGCACAGGCTCCCAGCGGGGCAGAGGTGTGGGTGGGGTTGTGGTTAGTGACCTGTGCTTGCACACAGTATTCTTGGTGGCAGCGGCAGCAGCCTTAGCATTTCAAGACCGTCTCTGTGGTCTGAGCTGATAGCTGTGGCTTGCACCCATCTCTGGAGCTCACTTAGGCAGTGCTCTGCCTTCTGTCGGCAGATGGGGAAGGAATCCCCTCTCCTTGTGCACCCCAAAACAATGGTCTCTTGCCTCTTGGGCAGGTCCAGACTTTTTCCCGGACTCCCTTCCAGCTAGCTGTGGTGCACTAGCCCCCTTCAGGCTGTGTTCACGCAGCCAACCCCTGTCCTCTCCCTGGGATCTGACCTCTGAAGCCCGAGTCTCAGCTCCCAGCCCCCACCTGCCCCGGTGGGTGAGCAGACAAGCCTCTCGGGCTGGTGAGTGCTGGTCGGCACTGATCCTCTGTGCAAGAATCTCTCTGCTTTGCCCTCTGCACCCCTGTTGCTGCGCTCTCCTCCATGGCTCCAAAGCTTCCCCTCCACCCACACCCCATCTCTGCCAGTGATGGGGCTTCCTAGTGTGTGGAAACTTTTCCTACTTCACAGCTCCCTCCCAGAGGTGCATGTCCCATCCCTATTCTTTTGTCTCTGTTTTTTCTTTTGCCCTACCCAGGTACGTGGGGAGTTTCTTGCCTTTTAGGATGTCTGAGGTCTTCTGCCAGCATTCAGTAGATGTTCTGTAGGAGTTGTTCCACATGTAGATGTATTTTTGATGTATTTGTGGGAAGGAAGGTGCATTTTACTCTGCACCCATCTTGAAGGTCTCTCTCCTTATTTTAAATTTCTTATAAATTATAAAAGATTTAAGATTATCTTTCTAACACCATCACTTCTACTCAGTTGCATTCTACTAAATTTTATTTGGAAGAGAGATAGGCTGGCTGGACAATAAAGCTATCAGGATTGGTATCTGGCACAGTAAATAGCCTGCCTTAATTATGTTGAAGCCTGTGAGAAATCTTATTGATATACTAAACATTGTTGTAAATAAATGAATATATAAATACAAGGCTCTGTGTGATGGAGTTTGATTATTTGTAGTAAAGTAGGGCTAGTGTAAAGACAGGTGGGCCAGCACACACATCTTGTTTGCTAGGAGGAAATATATTGTCAGGTCATCTGACTCATATTCTTATTCTTCCTCATACTGTACTGCAAACACAGGTGTGTTAATATTGAGATAAGGCATGGTGAGACAAAACACATCCTTTTAACTTTCTTTATCTTCCTGAGCAAAAAGAACAGGTAGAAGCCCAACTGGTGGCATATTGAGGTGGAATTCTAGGCACTTGGACAAAAAACAAACATAGGTGAGACAGAATCAGGGAAATTCTCTGACAGGGATCAGGAACTGCATTTGGACCCCCCACTGATTACAGGAGGCATTAATCTGATATTTCATTAAATTAAATTTTTCTTATTAAGTTGGGTGGTTATTATCCAGAGATCAGCTCTAATGCCTTCACCTGGGGTCCCACCTGTTCTTCATATTCTACAACAGAAGATAATTCGAAGTAGCAAATTTTAAGTCTAATTATCTACTAGGATAAATAAGGAAATCCTACTTATTTAATAATAAGTATAAATATTTCCCCTCTTAAATAAAAGTAATATACAATAAGAAGAAAAAATAAAAATAGAAAACAAGCAGTAAGGACAAGAAGAATGCAAATGTGATAGCCATAAAAGTTAACATAATGGCCATAACTTTAGAATTAGACTCTGATATCCCTGGTAACTAAGACAAAAAGGAAATCATTTAAAAATTACAGAGTTGCACCATACACTGAAATTCATTCAAATAAGCTAAAACTACAAAGCTTATAGAAAGAGAAAATATCTGGGAATATCTTTGTGACTTAAAGATTTCTTACAAGGGACACAGAAAATACTACCTATAAAAAAATTAAATAGAGTTTATCAAAATTATAAACTGCTCATCAAAAGACATCATTAAGAAGATGAAAAAGCACACAGTTGCAGAGATGTTTGCATTATGTATATCTAACAGAAGATTTATAATCATAATACATAATGAACTCAATAATAAAAAGCCAAACAGTCCAGAATATTTAAAGTAGGCAGAAAACTTGAAGAAAGAGAAAAGTATACGAATGGCCATGAAATACGAGAAAAAGTGCTCAACATCATTAGTCATCAGGGAAACGTAAATTTAAATCACAATGGGAAACTACCATATGACCCAGCAATCTCACTACTGGGCATATACCCTGAGTAAACCATAGTTCAGAAAGAGTCATGTACCACAATGTTCATTGCAGCACTATTTACAATAGCCAGGACATGGAAACAACCTAAGTGTCCATCGACAGATGAATGGATAAAGAAGATGTGGCACATATATACAGTGGAATATTACTCAGCCATAAAAAGAAACGAAATTGAGTTATTTGTAGTGAGGTGGATGGTCCTAGAGTCTGTCATACAGAGTGAAGTCAGTCAGAAAGAGAAAAACAAATACCCTATGCTAACACATGTATGTGGAATCTAAAAAAAAAAAAAAAAAAAGGTTCTGAAGATCCTAGGGGCAGGACAGGAATAAAGGTGCACACGTAGAGAATGGACTTGAGGAGATGGGGAGGGGGAAGAGTAAGCTGGGACAAAGTGAGAGAGTGGCATGGACATAGATACACTACCAAATGTAAAATAGATAGCTAGTAGGAAGCAGCCGCATAGCACAGGGAGATCAGCTCAGTGCTTTGTGACCACCTAGAGGGGTGGGATGGGGAGGGTGGGAGGGAGATGCAAGAGGGAGGAGATATGGGGATATATGTATATGTATAGCTGATTCACTTTGTTATATATCAGAAACTAACACACCATTGTAAAGCAATTATACTCCAATAAAGATGTTAAAAATAAATAAATAAATAAAAATAAGTCACAATGGGATACTGTAATTGGGAAGAACCTTTGTATTCTATTACAAGTTAATCACTAAAGGGATATTGCCTATAAGCTTAAATTATACATAATGGTCCATCTCTGGGAACCCTGCCTCCCAGGTAATGACTGTTAAGCTAAAAACCTTTGTTTAGCTCACAGGAAACATCCTGACCAGGCCCACCTGTGAATGGCTGCAGGAAGGAAGAAATTAACACATCCCCTCTGGAGTCCTGCCAGAACCAGGACTTTACCCCCTCCCCTTTTAGGATAAAAGAAGCCTAAATTCTAACTGAGGAAAGATGGTTCTTTGGGACACTAGTCCATCATCTTCTTTGTCTGCTGGCTTTCCAAATAAAGTCACTATTCCATGCTCCCAACAACTCGTCTCTCGATTTCTTGGCCTGTTGTGTGGTGAGCAATATGAGCTTGGACTTGGTAAAAATACCATTACATACCCAGCAGAATGGCCGAAATTTTAAAACCTGACAACTTGAAATGTTGGAGAGGATTAGAAGTTCTCTATGTGTGTGAAATGACACAATCACTTTCATTAAATATACCTACCCTCTGATCTACAGAAAAACTTAGACAAGAATGTTCATATCAGTTTTACTCAAATAGCCCAAAACTAGAATCAATCAAAACATTCATCAATAGGAGAATTGAATAAACAAATTGTATGATATTAATACACTGGAACACTACTCAGTAACGAAAAGGAGCACCTGTTAAACATGCAGTAGCATGAAGACTCTCAAATACATGCCGAGCAAAGTGAAAGACACAAGACACAAAAGAGTATATACTGTATTCTTCTATTTATATGAAGTTCTAGAACAAAAAAACACTTTTTTAAACTAAATAAAAATAGTGGTTTCCTGGAGGGGAGGAGTAGGAGGAGATTTACTAGGAAGGGGCATGAGGGGAATTTCTGGGGAGATAGAAGTATTCTATATCTTATAAGGTTATAGATCACATGGGTGTGTGCATTCGTCAAAATTCATCAAACTGTACACTTGATATTCATGCATTTCATGCTATGTAATTAGAAAAGGGACAGTTTTTCCTTAGTTACTCAATTGTTGATATAAACAATGCCCTCAACTATGTTTTGAAAGCAAATTATGGGGCAGATTTTATGTCTAAGGCACCACAGAATTCTTATGCATCTTCTCTAAGACACCTTGTTTTCATAGTCTCTAGACACTTGACCTCAACTCATTTCTCCTCCCTTGACCACCTGTAGCCTTTTGTAGCTATAAACAAGCAGCATCTGCATCACCTGGGAACTTGTTAAAAACACAAATTCTCAGGCCCCACTAAACCAGAATCCTTGGGCGGGAGTCCTGGAGTCTTTGTTTAACAAGCCCCTCGAGCAAGTGTGATGCACGTTAGAGTATGAGAAGCTCTACTGTGTTATAATCTGAGGTGGTGAATTCAGAAAAAGATCTTCAGGCAGCAGCAGACCACCAGAAAGGGCTTCAGCCTTAAGTGCTGAGTGAGCACGAAAGCCCTTGATTGGGAAGCACCATTTCGGAGCCAGCTGGCAGCCCCCAAGCAAGCATGAATATTCTGGGCACAGGGACACCACTGTGTGGCTGCTAGAGCCTCCCTCTGAGAAGAACCAGCGCCAGCCAAGAAACAAATGCCACTTCTTCCACTTCCTTTTTCTTCTGTTTCCTGACCCAGTGGCACTGCTGACCTGCCCGCCTGATTTAATTACAGGCTTCGAGAGAAGGTCTAGTGTTTGGATTTGGTTCCCTAAGGGAAAAATGACTTACTTTAGCCAGCGGGAGAGGTTGCTTCCAGAAGGGCAGAGGGTCTGCGTGGCAGGGAAGCCCCAATGACCAGCAGTCTGTGTGAGAGCTTCCAACTAGCCACCAGGCTGAGCTGAAAACAGAATGAGAAATGACCAAGAAATGTAGGTCACCTTCCTGGGATTTATAGCACAGCCAGGAATATTTAGAAGGAAACCTAGAAACCTGCCCAGGTTCTGCACCAACCCACACATACACCTGAAGAGTTGTTGCTTACCTATCACATGGTGTTTAGCAACATATAACATATATATTAGGCTCACAAGTCTAAACCCATATTTCTCAAATATAAGCCCAGTACTCTGTCTTTATTCTTTTAGCATCCTTATTCTCTTTTGGATAGTCAAGACAGATATCAAAGAAAATCATTGTCTTCCCAAAGCATCATGAATACACATGTGGGAGTATAAAATTACATGAGAAATACCATCTCTCTCATAGGGTTAATAATGTAAATATTATCCATTCTTCCTTGCATTGAAACCATCAACTAGGATCTGGAATAGATTGGTGAATAAAGTAAAAGCAAAAATTTTATCTCCATTAGATGGATTTTTAAAATAAAAGGCAAACAACTAAGGGAGGGAAAGCAGGCCTAGCTTTGAATCCCAATTTAACCACTCTTAGCTAAGTAGCCTTGGATGAGTTTACTTAAAATTTTTGAGCCTCATTTTCTTCACTTATTAAAAAATAAAAAAAAATTATCTCCCAGTTATGTGCAGATTAAAGGAGAAAATGTAAAGTACTTGATATAGTACTGACTTTGGTACATACTCAATAAATAGTAATAATAATAAAAGATTAGTAAGTAATTCTCTTCAATTTAGAGGTTTCTGTCACAAAGAGAATTAAAACATGAAAACCTAGTCTTGGTACTAATATTAGTCTTTCCTAACATTTTAACATATTCTTCTCTGTGTTTACAATAGAACCTAACTAAATGAAGCTAATCTTTAAATGGGAAATTAATTAGAACCCAGAGATGCTAGTCGTAAGAACTCCTTGATGTTCAGTTTGGTCTTTGCAATTGCTAAGAAAGAAAATGCTCATTTCCCACAATCCCGTCCTGACTGGAAACCAACTGGGATGAGTGACATATTATGATAAGAAGTCGTCTCTGGTTACAGCTCTTACAAAACTTCAATTTTCTTTCAACACAACAAGCATCACTTTTGACAGTCCTGCTCCACAAGAGACAGAAGCCCTTACAAATTTACTATCGCTCAATCAGCCCCATTCTCTGCTTTAGAGGTCAGAGGCCCAGAGGTTATAAAGTTGATGTGAACCTTTTGATGATGTCCAGAGGGAGAACGCAGCCTTGCTTGCAGAGAAAAGCTAAGAGAGAATCTGTTGCTTTTAAATATTCTGGATAATTTGTTACTGTTCCCTATAGGAACACAATGGTACAGCTGGTGTAGTGGAAAATGTCTTGGATTTGACATTAGAAGTCATTGCTTCAGATCTTCTCACTAGTTTTTAAAGCCTGAATGAGGCACATAAAGTATCTGAGTTTTCATTTCCTCATTCTGTAAAGTAGGTCATAGCAAGATCCAGTAGCATGTTTAGATCCTACACTTTAAAGCCTTCCTGTGGTGTGTCCCTTCCCACGGAGTCCTAAGAGTTAAGGGGATCAAGGAAGCTAGGCCCAACCAGACACTATGAATCCCTCTTCTAGACATGGTCTGATACACAGGTCTTCAAAGTTCTCTGTCCCGTGTGGACACAAACCCTATTCTAGGGCTGCATGAGCATGCTCCCTGGTCCTCCTAAAGGGGCACCGTGATGTCATTGGACACATCCCAGGCCTGAGAAGTAGCCAATTGAGGTCTATTTTCATGGGGTGTATGTAGACAGACCTTTGACATACAGGTTGGAGTGTCCACATACAAGTTTTGAGGGCCCTTGAAACTTAGTATAGGACTGAGCGGAGCATGAGGGAAAAAAAGGGGGCAGGCCATGAACTAGAAATTTTCATTTATATTTTTGCCCTGGGGCTTCACAAATACTATGGGCAGGTTTGCCTCTCTTATCTTAAGGTTTATTACAAAATCAGCCGTTCTTTGTTATACATAGTGAAAGGTTCCATTAATGAAGAAATAAGGAAGATCATGCCTTCTAAATGGTCGCAGACTAACAGGGAAGGTCTGTAATTTATAAGCATATGCTTTCAATACAGTGTGTAAAGGGCTATAAATCCCCACCTTCTCCTTATGCTCCTCAGCAGCTCAAATGAAAATAGACCCTTGAATCCACCACATCATCAGAACAAACATCAATTAAGATCATGTTGGGTAGCAAAAGAGCTCCACGAGAAGATTCTGCACACAAATTAATTTCATTTTGTGCACATGACATAGGGCATATTTGTGTTCCCCATTCAATATGGGGGTGACAACAAAGGAGTCAAAGCCACCAACTCTGGTGTCATAAAGGCAGGGTTTGAACCCATTTCTTCCATCACTATTATTGTGACTTAAGACTAGTAACTTCTTAATGTGGTACATATATACAATGGAATATTACTCAGCCATAAAAAAGAATGAAATAATGTCATTTGCAACAACATGGATGGACCTAGAGATTGTCATACTGAGCAAAGTAAGTCAGCCAGAGAAAGACAAATATCATATGATATCATGTGTGTAATCTAAAAAAAGAGTACAAATGAACTTATTTACAAAACAGAAATATAGTCACAGATGTAGAAAACAAACTTATGGTTACCATAGGGGAAAGGGCGGGGAGGGATAAACTGGGAGATTGGGATTGACGTATACATACTACTATATATAAAACAGGTAACTAATAAGGGGCTACTGTATGGCACAGGGAATTCTTCTCAATACCCTGTAATGATGTGTATGGGAAAAGAATCTAAAAAAGAGTAGATATATGTATATGTATAACTGATTCACTTTGCTTGTCAGCAGAAACTAACACAACATTTTAAATCAACTATACTCTAATAAACTTTTTTTAAAAAGACTAATAACTTCTCTAAGCTCAGTTTCTTAATTTATAAAGTAGAATTCTTACCTGAAAATTTCTTAGCTGACTCTTCCAGACTGTGAATTCTAATGAGGAAATTGGCAATAAAACAACTTCTGTGTATTGATTGGCTTTATATGGGTTGGCCAAAAAGTTCGTTGGATCTTTTCCATGAGATGTTATGGAAAAAACCCGAATGAACTTTTTGGCCAACCCAATATATTCAGCTACCATGGAGTCAATGAGACTCCTCTAAGACATAGCATTTAACTCTGTTATCATTTGAACATTTATTCAAAATACAACTAGATGACATACTTATCACCTTTTTCTGAAACATACATGTGGGAAATAAAAGACACCAAGACTAACAAAAAGCAGAAACTTCTTTTCAAGTGGCTGTTGTTTCTCCTTTCTAGCTACCTATGGGAATATATCCCTGACTATCTATTAGAAATGGGAAAATATTATTCAATATTCAGAATTTCTTTTTATGCTTACCTTTTTAGTAAAACAAAACAAAACACTCAAGTGGTATATTTCTGAAATGTTAGAAATCAGATAATATCCTATTTCCCTTTATACCTAGCTTGGTTTGGTATAAAACTCCTGGGTCTTACTTTTATTTTTTCCTTGAGAGAGATATAATTGTCACTCTGTGACAACTGTTAGCATTGGTGTTTACATAAAAGAAATCTGAAAATTACCTGACTTTAGCTCTTTCGACAGTAAGTTGTAATAGGTATTTTTTCCCCCTGTTTTAGATGCTTGTCGATTTCACACAGTTTAAACTTTTGTCATTCTGTGCTGTCACTTGTTTTGTGTGTGTTAATTTTCATTTGATTAGCCTGTGATGTAAATAAATATGAAAGGAACCTGAATCAAAGCTGGAGGCAAGACAGTGCATAAGTAGAGGAGCAAGCTTGGGGAGAGGGGCCAAAGGGCAAGGGATAGTGTATATTCACTGTTTACCATTTCGTATGGAGGCTTGTAGAAAGTGGTGGTGTACATTCCAAGCTATGACATATTCTGGGATGAGAGGGAGAGTTCCTGTGGCCAGCAGGGAAATAACTGGGAACTGGGACCCACAGGAGAATCTCTCTATAGACAGGAGTCAGCAGGATGGAGCCTCAGTGGAGGAGTGAGTGTGAGTCTTAGGCTAGTGGACATTGACATGTAAGGGATAAAGAGGCCTCAGTAGGGGCTTCTAGGCCTCAGTAATAGTTGGTATCTGAAGAGTACCTGAATCATAGTTCCTGGGAGGTCTGGGTGGATATAAAAAATAGATGGGGGCTTCGCTGGTGGCGCAGTGGTTGAGAGTGCGCCTGCCAATGCAGGGGACATGGGTTCGTGCCCCGGTCTGGGAGGATCCCACATGCCACGGGGCGGCTGGGCCCGTGAGCCATGGCCGCTGAGCCTGCGCATCCGGAGCCTGTGCTCCGCAACGGGAGGGGCCACAGCAGTGAGAGGCCCGCGTACCGCAAAAGGGAAAAAGAAAAAAAAAAAAAAAAAGATGGGAGGCAGGGTAGATTTGTGTTAACACCAGCAATCAGTACAGAAGTGTAAGTTCTCTGAAACTAATGCCCCAAAAATTGTGGGTTTAGGACCAATATCAAACCCTATTGCCTCATAAGGAGGGGGCTCAGACCTCAGTGGTATAATGTCAGCAAATGTTAAGCTTGCACTCCTAGCTTCGGGTGAGCAGAAGCTGACAAAAATCTTAGTGGAAAGAGTGAAGAAGTGTGGACAATTTTTAAGTGCTGCCTATATACTAGGTGCTATGCTAGCTTCTTTATGTGCTTTCTGTTTATCCCTCACAACTCCTTTATGAGGAGGTGATCGTAATTCCATTTTAGAGGTAAAAATGTTTTTTGAGGTTGAAATACTTATTAAAATGTCACAGCTTAGTATGTGCTTACTTTTGGCATTTATTGCTCTTGCCCAGGATATTTTTGGGTTTTGTTAGCTTTAAAACTATTTCAGGGAAATTTCTCTAGAAGAGATTCAAGGGACTCCTCATTTTGTCATCTTCAGAGAAGTCTCCAGTGTACCTCTTTTTTTTGCAGCATGTGCAGTGAAGTGTGTCTGGCCATCTAGAACAGCCGTTCTTGAACTTCACTGTGCATGAGAAACAGCTGGGGAGCCTGTTAAAATTGCAGACTCCAGAGAATTTCCCTGAGTTCAGTAGGTCTGTGTTGGGATCCAGGGATCCACATTTTAAACAAGCATCAGACATGTGTTTTCAGCTATAAATTGTCTGTGGACTATGCATTGAGATAGACAATAAATAAGCAGTACAGATCTAGAGCAGTGCTCATCTCCACATTTAGTCCATTGGCCCTGTTCCCCCAGCATCATTTTATTATAAAATCGAAGGAGAAATCATGGAACTGCCGTCATTGCCCTTCACTCCTGCGGGTAGGGGAAGACTGAGGGGAGAATAGGAAAGCTGGTGAGATGTAGGTCAAGGAAGACACATGGGTTGCTTTATACAATGCTGCTTTGACTGGCAAATACTGGATTACAAGGTCAAAGTCAGAATGTTCTGGAACATTTCCAAGCAGAACAGACAAACTGAGAGGCCAACTTTAACAGGCTATATCTACTAACAATTTTAATGTTTCGTATTTTTTAAATAATTAAAATAATTCTGAGGCAAAGGCTAAAAGTGTTTTAATAGATAATTTAATTTAAAATAATGAGTAATATTGGGGTCATGCCAGAAAAAAAAATAGATATACTGTTAAATATTTATTTATTCTAAAAGTGTTTTACTTGATAACAGAAGTGGGTGGTTCAAGGTAATACAGTTTTTAGTAACAATTTCTTGTTCCTAGATATGAACCCAAAATTTTTAGGTAGGACACTTTTTACTTATGCAGGCATACATACCTCTCTTAATGTAAGAGAGTGATTCCTGAAAACTTGCTAGAAAATGGACTTCTAGAAATGTGATCACATTGAAAACTTGGCATTTACAGGAATTCTATAATCAATCCTTCTGTGGGAAAGAAGAAAAGTAACCACCCACTAATCCTCCTTGGCAAACCTAGACTTAATTATGTCTCTATACTTTAATGTGAATTTTGGTAGCATTTGAAATAGTGCAAAATGAATAAGGACAAATAAAAAGTACCTTTGGAATAAATAATGTGATAGCAATGAAAAAGATCATGTGGAAAGTTTTATTTTAATATGTAAGCCTAAAAATAAGGAACCTTAAATTTGCAGTAAATCACTATTTACAATAAGAGGATAACTAATGTAAGTTATAACAGCAAAGTATAATAATCAGCACAATAACCAATTTTATGACATATTTCCCATGACAGAGAGTGTATTGTTAGTCAAAGACCACGACAATTCCACTGAAAAGAATACAGATGAGAGTGCCGGGTGTCAAATTAATGAAAGACTTTATCAAAGAAGGTGGGTTCGGTACAGCTGGCTTCTCTTTCACGGAAACTGGCAAAACATCACTGGTCCTAATCCTACAAATGTAGATGTTTAAAACAAGTTGAGGCAGCAACATTTTATAGGCCAGCAGGAAAAGAAAAACAATCACAGGAATGTTATAATTATGGGGTAATAAAAATATAAACACCATTATTGCATTAATTTTATATATATTTTTTCCCATGGTTGGCTTACCAGCTTATAAGTGCAAGGTTTTGATTCCAAAATAATTTAGATATTTTGTCATTTATCCATCCTAACACACATACAGACACACACAGACACACACACACAGACACACGCACACACTTTGGATTTGATCATTTTGATAGTTTGGTGTAATTGGCCGTTGCAAAGAATAGAGGATTTCAAAGGATTTTTACCAAACCTAAAGAGAAAGAAGGAGAAATAGCTGCCATTTTTGACTTCTTAGATACTTACAAATTAATACCTTATCGGGAGTAACTGTTTCTTGTTATTGAGCTTTTGAAGCCATCAATACGCTTTCTTCAACTTTATTGAAGTACAGACTTACTGGGAGGTAGCTGTGTTATCTCGGCAAGTTTCTTAAACCGTCCAAGATTCAGTTTCTTCACTTGTAAATGAAGATAATAATGACTACTTCCACAGGTTGTTTTAAAGACAAGAGGTAATGGGATGCAGCAAAAGCAGTTCTAAGAGAGAAGTTTATAGCAATACAATACTATCTCAAGAAACAAGAAACATCTCAAATAAACAACCTAACCTTACACCTAAAGCAACTAGAGAAAGAAGAACAAAAAAACCCCAAAGTTAGCAGAAGGAAAGAAATCATAAAGATCAGATCAGAAATAAATGAAAGAGAAATGAAGAAAACAATAGCAAAGATCAATAAAACTAAAAGATGGTTTTTTGAGGAGATAAACAAAATTGATAAACCATTAGTCAGACTCATTAAGAAAAAAGGGAGAAGACTCAAATCAAAAGAAATAGAAATGAAAAAGGAGAAGTAACAACTGACACTGCAGAAATACAAAGGATCATGAGTGATTACTACAAGCAGCTATATGCCAATAAAACGGACAACCTGGAAGAAGTGGACAAATTCTTAGAAAAGTACAACCTTCTGAGACCAAACCAGGAAAATAGAAATAGACCAGTCACAAGCACTGAAATTGAGACTGTGATTAAAAAATCTTCCAACAAACAAAAGCCCAGAACCAGATGGCTTCACAGGCGAATTCTATCAAACATTTAGAGAAGAACTAACACCTATCCTTCTCAAACTCTTCCAAAATATAGCAGAGGGAGGAATGCTCCCAAACTCATTCTACGAGGCCACCATCACCCTGATACCAAAACCAGACAAAATGTCACAAAGAAAGAAAACGACAGGCCAATATCACTGATGAACATAGATGCAAAAATCCTCAACAAAATACTAGCAAACAGTCCAACAGCACATGAAAAGGATCATACACCATGCTCAAGTGAGGTTTATTCCAGGAATGCAAGGATTCTTCAATATATGCAAAACAATCAATGTGATAAACCATATTAACAAATTGAAGGAGAAAAACCTTATGATCATCTCAATAGATACAGAAAAAGCTTTTGACAAAATTCAACACCCATTTGTGATAAAAACCCTCCAGAACGTAGGCATAGAGGGAACGTACCTCAACATAAAAAAGCCATATATGAGAAACCCACAGCCAACATCATCCTCAGTGGTGAAAAAGTGAAACCATTTCCACTAAGATCAGGAACAAGACAAGGTTGCCCACTCTCACCACTCTTATTCAACACAGTTTTGGAAGCTTTTGCCACAGCAATCAGAGAAGAAAAAGAAAGAAAAGGAATCCAAATCGGAAAAGAAGAAGTAAAGCTGTCACTGTTTGCAGATGACATGATACTATACATAGAGAATCCTAAAGGCACTACCAAAAAACTACTAGAGTTAATCAATGAATTTGGTAAAGTAGCAGGATACAAATTTAATGCACAGAAATCTCTTGCATTCCTATACACCAATGATGAAAAATCTGAAAGAGAAATTTAGGAAACACTGCATTTACCATTGCAACAAAAAGAATAAAATACCTAGGAATAAACCTGCCTAATGAGACAAAAGACCTGTATGCAGAAAACTATAAGACACTGATGAAGGAAATTAAAGATGATACAAACATATGGAAAGATATACCATGTTCTTGGATTGGAAGATTCAACATTGTGAAAATAACTATACTACCCAAAGCAATCTACAGATTCAATGCAATCCCTAGCAAACCACCAATGGCATTTTTCACAGAACTAGAACAAAAAATTTCACAATTTGTTTGGAGACACAAAAGACCCGGAATAGCCAAAGCAATCTTGAGAAAGAAAAACAGAGCTGGAGGAATCAGGCTCCCTGACTTCAGACTATACTACAAAGCTACAGTAATCAAGAGAGTATGGTATTGGCACAAAAATGGAAATATAGATCAATGGAACAGGATAGAAAGCCCAGATATTAAACCCCTGCATATATGGTCACCTTATTTTTGATAAAGGAGGCAAGAATATAGAGTGGAGAAAAGACAGCCTCTTCAATAAGTGGTGCTGGGAAAACTGTACAGCTACATATAAAAGGATGAAATTAGAACACTTCCTAACACCATACAGAAAAATAAACTCAAAATGGATTAAAGACCTAAATATAAGGCCAGACAGTATAAAGCTCTTAGAGGAAAACATAGTAAGAACATTCTATGACATAAATCACAGCAAGATCCTTTTTGACCCACCTCCCAGAGTAATGGAAATAAAAACAGAAAGAAACAAATGGGACCTAATGAAACTTCAAAGCTTTTGCACAGCAGAGGAAACCATAAACAAGACGAAAAGACAACTCTCAGAATGGGAGAAAATATTTGCAAATGAAGCAACTGACAAAGGATTAATCTCCAAAATATACAAGCCCCTCATGCAGCTCAATATGAAAAAAAAACAACCCAATCCAAAAATGGGCAGAAGACCCAAATAGACATTTCTCCAAAGAAGATATACAGATTGCCAACAAACATATGAAAGAGTGCTCAACATCACTAATCATTAGAGAAATGCAAATCAAGACTGCAATGAGGTATCACCTCACACCAGTCCAAATGGCCATCATCAAAAAATCTACAAACAATAAATGTTGGAGAGGGTGTGGAGAAAAGGGAACCCTCTTGCAGTGTTGATGTGAATGTAAATTGATACAGTCACTATGGAGAATAGTATGGATGTTTCTTAAACTAAAAATAGAACTACCATATGACCCAGCAATCCCACTGCTGGGCATATACCCTGAAAAAACCATAATTCAAAAAGAGTCATGTACCACAATGTTCATTGCAGCTCTATTTACAATAGCCAGGGCGTGGAAGCAACCTAAGTGTCCATCAGCAGATGAATGGATAAAGAAGATGTGGCACATATATACAATGGGGTATTACTCAGCCATAAAGAGACACGAAATTGAGTTAGTTGTAGTGAGGTGGATGGACCTAGAGTCTGTCATACAGAGTAAAGTAAGTCAGAAAGAGAAAATCAAATACCATATGCTAACACATATATATGGAATCTAAAAAAAAAAAAAAAGGTTATGAAGAACCTAGGGGCAGGACAGGAATAATGACACAGATGTAGAGAATGGACTTGAGGAGGTGGGGAGAGGGAAGGGTAAGCTGGGATGAAGTGAGAGAGTGGCATGTACTAATATACACTACCAAATGTGAAATAGATAGCTAGGGGGAAGCAGCTGCATAGTACAGGGAGATCAGCTGGTGCTTTGTGACCACCTAGAGGGGTGGGATAGGGAGGGTGGGAGGGAAACGCAAGAGGGAGGAGATACGGGTATATATGTGTATGTATAGCTGATTCACTTTGTTTTAAAGCAGAAACTAACATACCATTTTAAAGCAATTATACTCCAATAAAGATGTTTAAAAAAATAAAGAGAAGAGGTAATGCAGAGGTGCTTTACAGTTGAAAGCTCAATAAATGATGGTTATCAATTTAATGCTGGAAGAGAAGGCCAGAGTCAGAAAGAGGTGCCTCACTTTGATCCTCTTATGCATTCGGTAGTTAATGTGGTTGAGAGCCAGATCTTCATAGGAAAGTTGGCTCACAAATTCATGACATCAACAACAGCAACAAAATGAGCTCAATTGTTGGATACCAGTTGGAAGTATTACTACTGTTGGGAAGGTGTTAAGTAGTGTGTTTTTGTGGGGAGGAGGGTGTTGTGTGTTTAAACAAAAGTAGGCATTTTAATAAAAAATTAAGTCAAATTCTGAAAATAATTTGTAGATAACGTTTTCTATAACTGAGTGGCACCCATAAATCTCAAGGGATGGTAGAGCAGCAGCCCCATGCTACTGGTGTACACATGTATCCAGTCTGTGAGGTGAGCCATTGTAATGCTCCTTATCTGCAGGTATAGTCACACTGTGCAGTTCCAGCCTTTAGCCTCTGGTTCTTCTCTCCTGTTTTCAGAAATCCACTCCACTTCACCTCAGAGAAGTCTTTATTGTGGTCCTTGAGATACCACAGAAGGATACAGATCAGCTTTACTCCTGCAAAATGCTTCATTAAAAAAAAGATCACATGCTCAAATATGTTTGGAAAAGGTGGCAGATTAGAGCCTCATTTTTGGATGATCACACTCTATAGTAGAGTATTAAAGACTTTGAAAGGTCTTGTTTAACTCAATTTCCCCAGACTACTCACTTAAAATTTTTCATGTAACTTTATTTTGTATTGTGCATAATTATTGTTCTGCAGACTATACTTTGGAAAACACTAATTTAGGCTTAACTCTTGCTATCACAGAGGTTATATTGTTTCTAATGCAAAGATATTGCTGTACCAATATAGTATTTTAACAAATACCTTAAATTTGTATTCATTTGAGTATTTTCCAAACATTCTCAGTTTCCCTAACACTTCTTACATAAAGTTTCCAAGGTGCCTAAAGGGATGGAACAGAATGGGCTTCCTTTTCTGGTTTCTATTTTCCTACTTTATGGCCAATGTTTTGAGTTTTAGTATCTCAAATCTCCTTGAGATTAGCTCTGAGGGGGCAAAAAGATAAAATCTTGGAAGCAGGAGAACAGAAACAAAGTACTAATATTTTAAAATTTAAAAACATTATTTTATTATATTTATTAGGAGCATGAATCCTCCATGACCACAGCTCCAAACCACTATCCATCATACTCCAAGATAACCCAAGTGTGAAGAGCATAGACCCCTACATACTCATCCTTCAGATTCTGAGCTGATACAGAATCCATAAATAGTAGGGCTGTCCAAAGATCCACAATTTCACCCTGATAACATCAAATTTTATATGGACTGTGGAGAAGGCATATATTACTGCATCTCAGATGCTGAACTTTGCCACTTACACTATAGTAGCCATGTACAAGTTACCTATAAATGTGAACCTAATTGATGAAGACATTCTGTTTCCAGCTCCCTTCAGAATGGGGTACTGTATTCATTATTATAATATAATAATTATTATATCAGTATTGGGCTAGGTAGAGGCAGATTTTTCTCACTGGTGATACAACGTACAAGACTTTCTATGGAAGTTGGTATGTGAGATAAGAATCCCCACCCTAAACACCAATTTTCATATGGCGTCAATTATCTAAAATGGTCTCAGTAGAAAGCTAAAGAATCCTAATGTAGGGGAAAAGTATCCAAGGACAAATCTAAAGGGTAATAAACACAAAGAGATCAAACAAACCTGACAGGAGATGTTGTTTCAACTATTGGCAATTTTCCCCCTAGACCTCTGGTTTCCAACCACATTCAACCTCAGCAGAGCAAAGGGCAAGGAAATGCCAATGGAATTAACTCATAATATTTCCGAGCACAAGAATGCATGAAACAAGTCTCTGGTATAAGTTACATGTTAGCTGAACAATATATTGATATATCTTTTAGTATTTAGTTCAGGTAGTTTCCAAGCTGGTTTGTTTAAAGAAGTATGTCCACAATCTATAAGCCCACATCCCAATCCAGTGATTCAGAACAAAAGAAACATTCAGTTGCAGAAAGACCAAAATGCAAATATAGACATAACTTTTGTACTTGTATTAAGGAACAGATGTTTTTCTAGAAGCAAATAATTTCACTTCTCTGGACCTCAATATTTGCACCTGTGAGGTGATAAAGTCATACTATATAATGTTTTAAATTCTTTCTAATCATCCTAATTTGCATGACATAATAACTCTATTTTCTTTTATTTTCTCTCCTTATTATAAAAGTAGTTATTCTCACACAGCCCTGGCCGTGTTTAAATCTTCTGGTGAGTTTTGTAAAAATATAGTCTTAAGTTTTGCCCCAAAGATTCTGATTCAGTAAGTCTGGGGTGTGGTTCAAGATTTTGCATTTTTTTGAAAGTGATACTCATCCTAACATGTAGCCAGGCTTGAGAATCACAGACCTAGAGTTATAGCAGCCAGGAGTAAAATCAATATTTCCTATTTGGAGCAAGTTGCTTAGAATGTTTCAATTGCTAATAACAGAAAAACTGTGAATTTTATTTATACAATAAGAAAATTTATAATCTTGGGTAACTGGAAGCTTAGAGGTTGGGCATGCTCCATGTTTTAGTTGCACTTTTGTCTGATTTGGCAGCTCTGTCTGCCTCTGAGAGGTGTTTTCAACGTCATGCTTTTAACAAGTTGCTTTATATTTCTTGTCTCATTTGGGGGAAGGAAATCTTTTCCCAAAGCTATCCTGCAGCCTTTGCTTTGCACTTTGTTGGCCAGAATTGGATCACATGCTCATTCATAAACTGGTTACTAACAAAGGTCATGGCATTCCCAAGATCAAAGGTTCTCAGCCTTGACTGCACACTGGAATCACTGGGAAAATGTAAAAAAAATTGAGTATCTGGACCCAACCCCTAGAGTTTGTGATTTAATTGGTCTGGGGTGTAGCCAGGGCACCCAGAGTTTAAAAAATTTCCCAGGTGACTCTAATGTACAGCCAAATTTGAAAACCACTGTCTTAGATTAATCATCTGGAGAAGGAATGTTGTGGGGAAATCAACTACCATGACCACTATAATCCTTTTAAAACTCTTCAGACAAAAGGGGCCTCTACCTTATAATAGTGCTACAATCAGTAGAAGCCTTACAGACTTACAAGGTAAGAACAACTAGGAAGTACCAGAAACATGTGGTTTTGACTCTTGGACTAGTATGCTTTCCACCATGAGACACTTAACTTCTGTGTCTAGAATCAATGTGGAAAGGAGGACAAGTCATGCGGAAAGCACTGCAGCTTATCATGCAGAAAGCACTGCAGCTTATCCTTGGTGATTCCAACACCACCTACATCTAAATGATCTCAACTAGAACTTGCTGTAGCCAGAAAGGGGGAAGTAAATAGATACACTGTAAGCAAAGTAAATAGATACACTGAAAAGGAGTCACATCACAGGGATGGTAAAACTATAGATTAAAATCAGACAGTTTTAGCTTTTGCCATGATATACCATGGTATCATCACAATAAGAGCACGTTCTTTGATATGCATGAAGAAAATTTCTCTTTCTTCCAGAAAATCGCTTCTAAAAAAATCTCTTGTGGGTGAAACAGGACAGGCTTTATAAAAGGGAAAAGACCTCAGTAAAGAGAGAAGAAAAACATTAGATTTTTTTCATGGCCTTTAAAATACATACTTTCCCAAAAATAGTCATAGAATTTAGCAAACTGGCTTTTAACCAAGAAAAGATCATTCTGAGTTATTTACAAGCCTGAGATCACCAAGTGGATTTTCCTAACTATACATTCACATTATGTTTACAACTTTGAATATTTTCAGCTTATATTTTATCATAATTCAAGTTCCCAAAATGCCTTTCTTGGCCTATTAACTGGTAAAGACTTTATTTTGGTTCCATTATAGATGATTACAATCAAAATGTTGAAAATTCTTCAGATTTCAAAGGAAAAAAAACAAGATAAAAAATTACAATTCCTTAGGCTAGAAAGATTTTAGCAAAGGAGCTAAGATTAAAGTTTAACAAATCAGAAAAGAAAAGAAATAGGGTAGCTATGAACTAACTCACTTGGTAATAAAATCCTTATATTAAATCAGGAGGTAGTCCCTTAAAACTTGAATGAAGATGGTTTGGGACCTCCAAATTAAATATTATTATGTTTGACTTTTTGTTAGCTTGACTTTTAGTTAACTTGTTGAATATATGGTTTTGGGAAAATTTTAGATAAATCCCTTAATAAGTATCATTTTTTATCAGTTATTAGAGATACTTAGACTTACCATTATGAGGGACTTCTGTTTATTCCAAAATGTATATCGTGTTGTCAATATCAGAACCAAAAGCCTTTACTAGCAAAGGGTATGTTTTTTATCATTACATTCTTAAGGATAAGAATCCTTAAGAATGTGGGTACCATGTTGATAGCACTAGTCCCTAGAGAGGAAATGATTGACATTTGTTACCCCACCTCATGCTCATTCAACAATTAACATTAGTGGAGCACCAACCATGAGCCAGGGACTGTATAGGACTCTGAAAATATTTAGATTAGAAACACATACCCCAGTACTAAGGATTTCTTGTCTAGTGGGAGAAATAATTAAGAAAACCATCTGTAACAATTCAGTGTGTTACTCAGCATGCCAAAGTAAGCATGGAATGTTGTGGAAACCCAGGAGAAAAGTACCAAATTCAGCCAGGGGAATGGGGTGGGAATGGAGAGTAGAAGACTTTATGGAGGCTATAATGCTTGCAGAGGAATTAGCCAGGCATAAAAATACGAAAATGTCATTTCAGTATCGTGAGGAAACATCATGTGTAGAAGCGGTACGAGTAGCTAAGTTTAGCTGCCATATAAGGTTGCAGATAGGGAACTGGTGAGAGGGCTGAAAAAAGTGTTATATAGGGTTCGCATCACAAAAGTCTTACAAGTCACAACATCTTAGCGTGAAGATAGTGTCTTGAGCTTTTTCCATTAGACGTTTATAAGGCTCTTCGTTTATTATGATAAAGGAACTAAATAGTTTGGAAGATGTTATAATGAAAGAGCATGTGTCTACTTGTGCAAAATTATAGCCATCTGCTTATATAGAAAGTAAAGCAGGAGTGATTGGATGGACACCTTTAACTGAGCACTTACTGTGTGACAGGCAGTGTATGAGGTGTCTTGCACACATTATTTCTAATGCTCACAATATCTCTGCAAGTTAAGAATTATTCCTATTTATAGATGAGAAAACTGAAGCTCAGAGAGATTGAAGGGTTTACAGTGAACCTGGATGCTTCTGATGAGATGGAAAATGGGGCTTATTGTTAGTATCATAAAGAAATACTCGGGATTATTAAAATCATGATACATTTCTGAGATTAAAGAAAATAACGTGGAAGAATATATTTCCTCCAGCATCAGTGACCAATGCACAGCTCAAATATCTGTCATTCAGCAAATTAGTAAATGAATCATCTTTACTCGTTTTCCCAAGCTAGAATCCAAAACAACTTCTCATCATTTTAAAATGAGGAGAGTGTCAACTTGGGACTGAACTCTGCTCCTTTTAACTGCTCCATCAGTTAACTACATGTAGGTTCAGTGTCTGCTGACTCTTTAAGTTAATTGATTATAATCAGAATCTTCCAGTCACTACATAAGGGGTAAATACCTTAGTTATATAGTCATAAAGCTTTGTTCTCCCTACTAACATCTTTATAGCAGATGCATGGACAAGTGGTCTAATGTTCCCCAGGACTTTTCTTACAAAACTGTGTTGATTAAATGAGAAAATATGTTTAAAGCACTTATTACTGTGTCTGGAGCATAGTAAATCTGTAATACATGGCAGCCATTATTGTTAAGAACCAATCAAGACATCGCTCACTTCTACTGCCTCCCCTGAGCCCTACCAACACACACACACACACACACACACACACACACACACACATGCACGCAGAGGTGTTTAGGACTCAGAGTTCCCATCTTAGAACATAACTACTCAATGCCTTCACTGATGTCTCAGGTTGGGAGAATGAAAGGATCCCCCCCACAGTTTGGGTCTATCAAAGCAGAGAATCTGGGGGATTTCCCTGGTGGTCCAGTGGTTAAGAATCCACCCTCCACTGCAGGGGATGGGGGTTTGATCCCTGGTCGGGGAACTA
Source organism: Globicephala melas (assembly GCF_963455315.2). Classification (NCBI taxonomy): domain Eukaryota; kingdom Metazoa; phylum Chordata; class Mammalia; order Artiodactyla; family Delphinidae; genus Globicephala; species Globicephala melas. The sequence continues at coordinate 70,648,017 of NC_083319.1, read as the reverse complement.
AGATCCCATATGCCGGGGTTGGGGGGTGCAGCTAAGCCTGCACGCTCTAGAGCCTGTGCCACAACTACTGAGCTTGTGTGCTCTGGAGCCCGCACAAGCTAGACAGAAGCCCGCTAGCCACAAGGAAAGATCCCGCGTGCTGCAAAGATCTTGCGTGCCACAACTAAGACCCGTTGCAGCCAATAAATTAATAAATATTAAAATAACAGAGAATCTGTTAATAAGCAGACAATATATTATCAATGCCTATATTACAGAGACAGCATTCCCTATAATCTCTGATTGTCAGTAACTTATCCCTTTGCTTAAGAAAAATAGTTGAAATCTAGCTTTATTTCCAGATGTGGAATCCAAAACACGGAGAGGTTATAAAATTTATTCAAGGACACACAGCTAGAAGAGGTGGGAATTGAATTCACACCTCCTGATTGCAGGTCATTGGCTATTGTCCTAAAACACAGATCTGAGATCATCACTCGCTTGCTCAAATTTTCTTTGATTCTTTCTTACTTGTATACAGTTCAATATTTTTAAGCAAGCATTCAAAGCCCTTTACAATGCAGTCCCAAGCTCTCCTTCCAGGCTGTCTACCTTCCGTCTCTCTCAGCAACCCAAACCCAGCCAAATGCAGTTGCTGCCCCACGTACGTAAGCCCCACATTGCAACACTTTGATGCCTTTCCTCATTCAGTTCTCTCTGCTCAAGGTGCACTTACCTCTTCCTCAACAATCCCCCTCACACCTGTTTCCAAGTGCCAGCTGAAATGGCACCCTCTGCAAGAAAACTTACTGGATATACCCAACTGGAAGTGATCTAAGTTCCCACCCCAGACTTCTTTATACTGTTCTTTCTGTGTTTGAGCCTATTTTTATATATTTAAGTTCCCCATATACTTCTTTTTTCCAATTTAATTGTAAGCTCCGTATGGTTTGAGACTGTTTTTAAATCATCTCTGTATTCCCATGAGCTGAAATTGTTCTGTACATTATAGGTGATAAAGAAAAGGGTTTTGAATTAATGAAAGACTGAATGCTAAGATTTCCATACGCTTATCTAAATTATTAATGAAAGTATCAGTCAATAGGAAAGATTTGCTATGTAAAGAGACATTTTTCTATTTCATATTACATATTCAAACATCTTAGCTTCATTAAACAGTAGAAGGGCACTTATGCTATTTGCATTCTGTCAAAGATTTGAGTGCTGGAAGCACCCCAACAGGGGGTGCTCTTGGGAAAAACAGCTGTGAGAAATAAAGGCAGCAGGATTGATCAGAGGGGGAAGTTATGGGGTCACAAAAAAGGTCTCTTTGGAGCTGGGGTGGTCCTTCAGAGCTGAGGTAAAGGAACCAGGTCTTTGTACCCACACTGTTAGTCAGTCGTGCGATGCATGCGGCATCCAGGAAGGGGGACAGCCTCGGGCGAGGCAGCTTCCTTTGACTGAGATAGGTCCTAGGTAGGGACTTCACCTTGAACTGTCAGCCACTAGGGCAATGAGGGACTCAATCCTGAAGGAGGAGATTTGTACAGTGTAACACAGTATCCGCTACAATCATCCTTTTGCATGGGGTGGTCTGTTTATATAATAAGATCATCCCATCTGGAAACAACTCCTTCAGGATTTCTTTGGTTTTTTCGTGGACAAACCTTGTGAAATGTTAGTGGGACAAACTATAGTCCTTGCAGTTGCAACTGGTGTTAGAATAACAATGGATAATCATTATCTCCCTCCTCTACCTTCTATTCTAAATTCCTCTTGTTCTCACCTAGTAGATCTGCTGGGCTAGATGGCTTCCCTAGAGAGGTGATCCAGACCTTCATCCCTGGTTACCATGCTTTTCTCAGGCTGTGGCTGCTTCACAGGGACGTCCTGTGGATCACCTGGATACCAAGGTCTTCCTCCCTGTCCCCGTTGTGCACCAGCAGTCCCACCTCCTCTTAATAATCAGGGTCAGTGATCCCTGCCAAGAGCATGGCTCCTCTCCTAGCCTTCTGGTCCCCAGACGCAAGGATCCTGAAGATGCAGGGCAGCAGCCATAGATTTAACTTTGATTAGACTCTTTCGATGTCTCCCAGTGGAAAGCAGGGCCTCCACGCTGGCATTGCCCAGAGTTACAAGGGCAGGAAAAATAAAATCCCTGGGAGGGTCACTGGGATTGATGGTAAATGGGACCACTGCTGCTTCCTTCATTCTACCTTTGAAGGACCCAACACCATATACAGGGTGTTGATTTGGAGAATATTCTGAAGGATGGTGCCCCATCCTTGGGGAGCATCGTCTCCAAGTTGGAGCCTCAGCTGTACCTTCAACTGGGCAGTGCTATGTTCTATCAGGCCAGCAGCTTCTGAGTGGTGCAGATGCCAGAGGAGCAGTGGATCCCTTGATTACATGCCCACCACCACACCTCCTTTGCTGTAAAGTGGGTTTCTTGATCTGATGTGATATGCAGGATCCTATATCTGGACTAAATACTCTGTAAACTTTTGAATAGTGGTACTGGCCAAAACACCCACCCATCACGTTAATAAGGCTGTGAGCTAAGGGAAGTGCCAGTACAGCAGTGATTCTGGGATCATTATTTTCATCCTCTGAAGGGCCCAATTTTCTGAAGCTCCTCCCATTGGGAATTGTATTCCTATGTCCTGTTCCCTCAGATTCTAGGTCTCAGCTAGCTGTCGTGGGAACATAATCTAGCAAACTGGTATGTGCTTACAGATTAATAACCCTTAGTCGGAGGCCCATGGAAATGGTCCCTTTAAATCAAAGTCGTGGTGTCTAATGGTTGGACGGTGACACTGGAATTCTGTGAGGAAGATGCTTCTGATTAGGGAATGTGGAGAAAGATGATATTTTTATCCCTCAAACCAAATAGATGCAAAGATATAACGTCTGAAAATACTGATTCCTCGGGATGTTTCATGGTATCACACAGGACTTATCACTGTGCCCATAGTTCTGTGCAAGAGGAGATCCATTTTCAATTTTTACTCTGAGCACAGGAGAGGAAGTTTAACAGGGGGTTTACCTATGCCCCTTTCCACTGTCATATTGTCTAATGTTAAAATAACATTGCATCCCTAGGATAAACCACCCTTGGCCATGAAATACTGTCTTTTTCATATAATGTTAAGTTCAATTTGATGGTTTTAAAAAAAATGTTTGGGAGTAAGACTGACTTTTTGATTTTCCTTTCTCATACTGTCCTTTCCAGTCGGGGATCGATCGGGATGAGTTAGGGAGCATTCCCTCTTCTTCAATTCTTTAGAAAAATTTGTATAAGGTTGTAATTATCTGATTTTTGAATGTTTGGTGAAACTAACCTTCTAAAGCCATCAGCCCTAGAATTTTATTCATAGAAAAAATTTTAAATATGAATTCAATTTTTTGTGGTTACAGAATAATATGTATTTTCCTCCTACTTCTTCAGTTAGTTTTTCAAATAAATTTTCAAATTTATTGTGTAAACTTGTTCCTGGTAACTTCTTGATTATTCCCTTAATCTGCTATGTTTTAGTTCTTTTACATTTTTTACATTTTTACTCTTGGTGTTTTTGCTCTATTATTTATTATTTTGATCAGTGTTGACAACATTTTGTTAATGCTGTTAATTTTTTCATATAAACTTTTGGTTTTGTTGATTCTATTATAGTTTTATTTCTTATTTCATTAATTTCCATCCATATTTTTTATTATTTACATCTTTTACCTTCTTTGATTTTATTCTGTTGTTTTAACTTCTGTTATATAATTAGTTCATGATTATTCAGCCATTCTTTGTTTTCTAATAAACATACTTGCAACTGTAGTTTTTTAAGTACTGCTTTAGCTACATCACACACACTTGATATATATAGTGATGTTATGATTCTTCTTTGATTCAATGGTAATTTAAAGGTCTTTTTAAAAAATTTCCAGACTTGAAGCTTTAAGTTATTTTTTGTTATTGGTTTTTTACTTAATTCTCTTGGTGCCAGAAAAGTAATCTCTATGAAACTGATTTTTAGAATTCATTTTTACTCTCTCTGTGTTTCAATATGTAATCAGTTTTTTGGTCTCATGTGTGCTTGAAAAGAATGTGTGTTCTTCAATTATTGGGTACAGGGCTCCATGTGTATCCACTAGATAATGTTTATTAGTTATATTGTTCAAATATTTTATATTCTGTCTTTTTTGTCTACTTGATCTATCAAATGGTAAGAGAAGTGAGTTAATATCTCTCATTATGATGGCAAGTTTATACATTTTTTGATAGGTTTTTATACATTTTTGATAGGTTGGTCCAATTTTGCTTTAGATATTTGAATCTATATTTTAGATGAATCTGTATCTTGGGTGCTTACAGATTTAGATTTGCTATATCCCCCTGGCGATTTGAAGCTTTTATCATTATACACTGACATTCTTTAACCCTACTAATACTCTTCAGCCTTAAAATCTATTTTATTATTTATTTATTTATTTTTATTGAAGTATAGTTGATTTACAATGTTTTGTTAGTTTCTGGTGTATAGCAAAGTGATTCATATATGTGTGTGTATATATATTTTTTCATATTTTTTCCGCTATGGTTTATTGCAAGGTATTGAATATAGTTCCCTGTGCTATACAGTAAGACCTTGTTGTTTATCTGTTTTATATATAGTAGTTCGTATATGTTAATCCCAAACTCCTAATTTATCCCTCCCCCACTTTCCCCTTTGGTAATCATAAATTTGTTTTCTATGTCCGTGAGTCTGTTTCTGTTTCGTAAATAAGTTCATTTGTTTCATATTTTAGATTCCACATAAGTGGTAGCATATGATATTTGCCTTTCTTTGTCTGATTTACTTCACTTAGTATGATAACCTCTAGGTCCATCCATGTTGCTGAAAATTACATTATTTCATTTTTTTATGGCTAAGTAACAGTCCATGTGTGTACATGTATAAATAAATATACATATACACATATATTGAATATGTGTGTGTGTGTGGTGTATATATACCACATCTTCTTTATCCATTCATCTGTTGATAGACATTTAGGTTGCTTCTATGTCTTGGCTGTTGTAAATAGTGCTAATATGAACATTAGGATGCAAACGTCTATTTTATTTTAAGATCTATTTTTGTATGTTTGTTTTTGGTAATTATCTCAATATAAAAGCTGTCATTTTATTGTAGTATCCCTATATTTATTATATTTCTACAATATTCTTATCTCAAGGTTTTTAATAGACAGTTTTTTAGAAGAGTTATAGATTTACAGAAAAATTGAGAAGACAGTACAGAGAGTTGCCACATACCTCCTCAGTTTCCCTTATTATTAACATCTTACATAAGTATGGTACATTAGCTATAATTAATGAACCAACACTAACACATTATTATTAACTAAAGTCCGTAGTTCATTCAGATTTCCTTAGTTTTTGCTTGATGTCTTTTCTGCTCCAGGGTCCCACTCAGGATCCCACATTACATTTAATCATCATCTTCATAAAATTGGTTAGGAAGACTTCCTTTTTAAACCTGTTTTCTGAAAGAATTTCTCCAAGACTGGTATATTATTTTTATTTTAAAAGTTTGGAAAAATTGAATGGTGAAGTGATTTGGGCCTGAAATTCTCTTTGTGAGAAAGTTTAAAATTGTATATGCAGTTTCTTTAATAGATGCTGGACTATTCAGATTTTCTGGTTCTTCTTTTGAGAGTTTTGATAAAAGTTTTGTATTTTTCCAGAAATTTGCTCATTTCATCTAAATTGTCACAGTCTTTGGTGTCATGTAATATTAATTTTTTTGTGTTTTGTTTTTATTTCTGTAGGAGTTGTAGTGACATCATCTGTTTATTCTTTCTTTTGTTAATTTGTATTTTCTCTCTTTTTCTTAATCAGTCCTGGGGAATTTTTCAATTTTATTAACCTTTTCAAAGAATCAGCTTTTAGCTTTAAATTTTTTCCTATAATATGCTTTTTTTAGTTTCTTTGGTTTTTCTCTATTATCATTATTATATATTTTCTTCTACATTTTTTGTTCTGGTTTGCTATTCTTTTCTAGCTTCCTGAGGTAAAAATTTAGATTTTTTTGCCTTTATTTTTCTATTCTGATATGCATTTATGTCTATTAATTTATCTTTAAGCACTGCTCAGCTGTATCCTACAAGTTTTGATATGCTGTGTTCATAACATTATAATTTACTTCTAATTACAGTTGACTCCTTGATCAACACGGGGGTTAGGGGTGGCAAACCCCTAACAGTTGAAAATTTGCATATAACTTTTGACTCCCCCAAAACTTAGCTACTAATAGCCTACTGTTTACCGGAAACCTTACTGATAACATAAAAAGTCGATTTATACATTTTGTATGTTATATATAGTATATACTGTATTCTCACAATAAAGTAAAGAATAGAAAATGTTATTAAGAAAGTCATAAGGAAGAGAAAATACATTTACAGTACTTTACTGTATTTATCAACACTGTAAGCTTACATTGTTTATAAGATGAATCGTCTGTCAGTATCTACATCAATATTTTCTTATATGATACAAAACATTGTAGATGTTATATGTATTACTAACACTAGATATCAAAAATGAAAAGATAATGTGAAAAATAAGTTCATAATTATTTACAGGTGTAGCCATTCATGCATTGATAACAGAGAAGCAGCAATATGATTGCTTTATGGTATCCTAGTATAATGGATAAGATTGCTTTATGATAGCCCAGCCTATACACCAATGAATGAATTATTATACAATTTTTATGGCATACAGTATTACAGTCATATTCATAATATAGTATTGAAAACATTGTTACATTAAAAAAACACCTGTGATAATAAGCTGATAGGCAGTTTCTCCAATTATGAGACAGAGAGGCATACTGTACAGTATTCTTTGAAAGTAACGTTATAAAACAGTAAGAAAACTAACATTATTAACTTTATGTTAAATTCACTCACTTATGTCTATATAATGATAGACTAGTATCTACATGTATTTTATGCATTCATGACATACCTAACTTTTTCTTAATTTTTTAAATATTTCTAGGCTACACAGTTCACCTGTGAGTTTTTTCAAACAATTGCAAATTTCCAAAAATTTTTTCCAATATATTTATTGAAAAATATCTGTGTATAAGTGGACCTGCACAGTTCAAACCTGTGTTGTTCAAGGGTCAACTGTACCTCCCAATGTTTTAAAATACAATAGTCTTTCTTTTTAATCCATAAATTATTAAGAGGTATATTTCTTTTTTTTTTTTTTTTTTTTTTGCGGTACGCGGGCCTCTCACTGTCGTGGCCTCTCCCATTGTGGAGCACAGGCTCCGGACGCGCAGGCTCAGCGGCCATGGCTCACGGGCCCAGCCGCTCCGCGGCATGTGGGATCTTCCCAGACTGGGGCACGAACCCATGTCCCCTGCATCGGCAGGCGGACTCTCAACCACTGCGCCACCAGGGAAGCCCAAGAGGTGTATTTCTTAACTTCCACATTACATTTTGACATCTATTCTCTGACACCATCTAGGTGTCCGACACCTCAATTCAATCCTGACGTTAGCTTCACGGAGGCAGCACAGACCCCAAAAGTTAAGGGTCCACAAGACTGTTCCATTTCAAACACTACCTGCAAATCCTGGGTTTTCCAATGCATCTGCACTTTTACCCTACTGGATACAAAGACAGGGCTTCCCATAATTCCCTCAGGTTCAGTAATTCACTGGAATGACTCACAGAACTCATGAAAGCACCATACTTACATTTACTTTTTTATTATAAAGGTTACAAATAAACAACCACAAGCAGTACATAGGGCAAGACTGGAAGGATTCCAAACACAGGAGCTTCTGTCCCCATGGAGTTAGGGTGCAGCCACCCTCTCTCTATATATACATATATACATCAGTATATTCACCAGTCAGGAAGCTCTCTTGAGCCTTGTGTTCAGAGTTTAATCAAGGTTTCATTATACAGTAATGATGGATTAAATTATTGGCTACATGATTGAACTCAAAAGCCTGCTCCTTTCCCTGAAGTCAAGGAATTGGGCTGAAAGTTCGGACCCTTTAATCAGGTGCTTATTTTTTCTGATGTGGTCAGCTCCTCTCTTGACACTATCTAAGAGCTCACCATGAGTGACCTTATAGCATAAACTCAGGTATAGTCAAAAGTGACTCACTATAAAAAACAAAAGACAATCCTATCGGGAGATTCCAAGGGTTTTGAAGCTCTCTGTGCCATGAACCAGGAACCAATAAAAGAGATCAGATATATTCTTTATTATATCACAGAAGCAGTTGGGGATTTTCTAGTTATCTCTTGTCAACATTTTTCCTAGCTTATTTCCACTGTGTTCAGAGAACATACTGTGAATGAGTTCAGTTATCTAAAATATGTTGAGAAATCGCTGATTTTGATTAATATTCCATATGCACATGAAAAGAATGTGTACTCTGCAGTGGTTGGGTGTCAGTAAGGTCAAGTTTGTTACCAATTGTTTGTTAATTTACTCATTCTTGTGTGAAAGGTGTACTTGTTCTAAAAGTTATTGGAAAAGATATTAACGACTTTCACTGTGATTACGGAATTATCTATTGCTCCTTCTAGTTTTTAGAATTTTTGCTTTATGCATATAGTGAAACTATATTATTTGAGGCATACAGCTTTAGAATTCTACCATTTCCCTGGCAGATTGAGCCTTCATCATAATGAAATGTCCTTTTTTGTCCAGTAGTGCTTCTTACCTTAAAGTCTATTTTGTTTGATGTTAACATAGTGACAATAGCTTTCCTCTTTTTTTCTTTTCATCCTCTTTATTGAGGAAGTCACCACCACAGTCATAAAAGAGAACAATTTCATCACCTAAAAAGTTCCCTCATGTCCATTTGGAGTCAGTCCACTGCCCTTCAATACTGACCCCTGGCAACAACTGATGTGTTTCTCTCACTATAGTTTTCCTTTTTCTGATGTTTTATGTAAGTGGAATTATACGGTATGTAGTCTTAATGTTCTCCTTTTGTCTCATTAAACATGATGCAATTGAGATTTGCCCATATTGTTGTGGGCGTCAGTAGCTTATTTCTTTCTATTGCTAAATAACATTCTATTGTATTGATATGATACAGATTGTCCTGGATTTGACCAGGAGCTCTGTCAAACTGGTTCTGTGTCATTTGCTATGTCCTCATCATTCTTTGATCACTTCCTTGCTTTCTGGCACAAGATGTTTTAGGTTCATCTTATGCCATCCCTGACCCAGCTCTAGATTGTAATTTAAAATTTAACTCTAAATTTTAATGTAAAATTTTTGCCTTAGAAATATTTTCTCTTTACGTAATTGTATGCATTCATGACTAAATGTGTTGAGAGCTAAAGTTGACCTTGAAGTCTCAGAGGAAGTTTTATTGTTTTTTTTCCCCCCTTCTACATAGAGCTTAGACTAAAACAGACATTTTCCTTTGCTGTTTGCTCTCTGTGGAGATTTTCGTTTAGTGTTAAGTCGGGCTTTTTATTATAAAGTAGCCAGTGATGTACTGGTAAATGTTTAAGAAATGACTGTCCGGGGGGAAAAAAAAGAGGCCCTGATTTATAGCCTATATGGATTTCTGTGGTGTAATATTCTCACCATAGCTTTATTTCAAGCCACCAATGTGAAGTTAACCAACTTTCAAAATTCCTGAAACAGTTGACTTTGCAAGCACATATAGTACAAGCTTCTTGTGCTCGGTTTTATGTGGGTAAGACTAAGGCAATCTACTCTGCAGAACCCGTGGCTTAGCTCACAGTCCCCTCCTTCATACAAACTGCCTCGTGTGGAAGCTCTTAGTCACACAGCCTTATATATGCACTTAGGGCAATTTCGGTGCTTATTTTCCTTTATAAACTGGTTTTTTCTTCTTTGTTCTTAGCCTTGGATGATTCTTATCTTATTCCATTCTCTTCCACTGATTTAGAAGTGTGTATGTGTGAGTGTGAGTGTGTGTAAGTATGTGTGTATTCCCATCCCCCATATTGTTAGATGTTTTCTACCTGGCAGATTTCAGGATCTCTCATCTGTCATATTATCAGAAATGAATGCATCCAAGTAACTTTGTCATGAAATGCTAACCCATCAAAATCCTAATCACGTATCTTGGGCAATAATTCTAATAGATATTATTTACCAACTGAACACAGGGTAAATCTATCAAACATGCTTTCTTCTATGTACAGTAAGAACTGATTACTTTTAAAATCCAAAATATTTGCATTTAGTACCACACTCAGAATAAAAGTGCTTCAAAATCCAACTATTATTATCCATGAGTGAACTTATGATGTACATAATAAACTCCACATATTGTTTGAATGAGTAGTTTCCATACTTCTGCTATGGAGCCTTAAGAGTCTCATTGATTTGTTTAAGGGACTCTTCAAGAGACAGAAGGGATTGAATAAGGGGTCTATTCTAGCTTTCTACTTGTATTAGGTTTATACTATTGGACTTCAGTGTAAGATTTTGTTTGAAAACAAGTTCCATGGCTATTAGAAGTTTGCAAACCCTTTTTCATCTCATATGCCATCTCTGGAGTATCTGATACCTATCTCCTAACAGAAATTAGGGCATACTGTAAGGAAATTGAGTTCCTTAACTGGGTCTGTGTTTATTCAGGCTGCATGTGCACACTTGCACAAACGCCATCCTACCAGACAGTATTAAGACAGGAAAAGCTAGTTAGCTCACGTAGTGAAAATATTCCTGGGTCCGTAGAATGCTTGAAACTTTTGCATGGCTGCTGTGGAACTTTGCTGCCCTACAAATCTTTTTAAAGTCAGCTGAGAAGCATTTGAGCATCTCATTTTTCTTGTTGACCTTCTTTGGAGTCTCTATCAACAGGGAAATCATCAAAGGGAAGATAACGTTAAAGGAAACCATTAGCAGGAGAAAAAGGTAGAAAAGAGAAATCTACAAATAACCTCACCTGCTCCTAGAAAGTGAAGTGCTGACCCAGCTCCTTTCATAAGTAGCCACTTCTCTCTCAAGGGCCTAAAAATATTTTTTTTGCTTGTTTTCCAAGACTTCAACATTTGATCTTTTAAATGGAGTCAAGTGCACAATTTAAAAATGGAACTTGGAGGTAGTGGGTTAAACAAAAGCCCTGGTCATCTTGTCTCGCACAGTACATCTGGCAGTCCACTGCAGTCTCAGCATAACTGGGAAGTGATAAAATCTCATAAGGTTCTCTCTTTGCCCCACCTCTCTATATTCTCTATACATAATGATATCTGTCAGCTCAAGATTTTATAGTGCTTTTTTACATGCTGTCTATACCAGAACTTAAGTCCTTTCAGTTATTTAGTTCTTTATTTAGTTATTTATTTAACTCAACATAGTGAGGAAAATTATATAACAGACATCAAACCCACTTGGAGAAAGAGAACTAGATACACATGTGTGTGAGTTTGTAATAACTAGCTTTGATGAATTTGTGCTTGCTAAAAAGAGGGGGAAATGGAAAACAACTAAGTGGAAAGTGATTTTTTTTCCTTTTGCAGTACTGATGTTGGTCAATGACTAACCTCCCCGACACTTGTAAGTGCCAAACTGTAAACCTGGGAGTCATCACTGCCTTCTGCTTCTCCCTTTCCTCCAGCATTTGCATCAGTCAGGATTCTCCAGAGAAACATAACCAATGATCATTATTTATATTTAAGCCTCTCCTCTCCACTAGAATTTCTTCTTTAAGGGCAGATATCAAATTTTGTTCATCATTGTATCCCTAATACAGAGCAATAGACTCTCAATTGCTATTTAGCAAATGAATAAATGAGTGAATAAATGATTTTTGCTTATTTTCTACAGGGAGTGTTGTGGAATATAACACCTTGCGGTGGCAAGAGAGTTCATCTAAGATTCATCAGCCTTGTGAGTTATTAGACCCTGTGCTAGTCACTTAATCCTTCCTAGTTCCCAGTTGTCATTAAAGAAATCATTTATGAGAGTGTGTTTAGTAAACTGTGGAAAACTATACAAACATAAGGTAAGAATTATACCGTATGGAGGCTATTTCTTATACTGCAAGAATGGAACTTGAAAGCATCTAGGCACCTCTTTTGATTCAGAATTTGAATTTCATTCGCCTTTCAGAGGTAGGGACATGCACTGGACCATCTTGGGGATCTCAGCCTGACGGATAGTTTAGATTCTATTTGTTCTTTGAAGAAGAAAAAGTACATCAGTTATGCCAAATGCACTGATTTTAGTAGCTATTTTTCTGCAGCCATTATGCTCTACGGAGGCAGCTGTGCCTGATATTTAAAAAGGGCTCCAGAGGAAGACTTCTTGCCTTTGATGTGTGATTTGGGCTTAGTCCACTAACATTTCTCAATTTCAGTTTCTTCAGCTTTAAAACAGGGGTAATATCTTTGTAGGGTTGTTGTGAGGATTAAATGAGATCAGGCGTCAGTTGTGAAAACTCAGGCATGTAAGAAATAGAACTTTATTTTGATAACTTAATTTAGTTTGTTTTAACACTTCCCACTCCTGTTGGCTGTTTTCAAAGTTAACCTCAGTCCTTTGCACATTGTCCCTTTACTCTGAATTGCTCCAGGTTCTAAACCAGTGGTGTTAATAGAAATATAATGCAAGCTGTATATGTAATTTAAAATTTTCTAGAAGCTATATTTTAAAAAGTTAGAAGAAACACATTAACTTAATTTTAATAATACATTTTATTTCACTGAGTATATCCAAAATATTATTAGTTTAATGTGTAACCAGTGTAAAATATTAAGGAGATATTTTACATTAATTGTTTTGTACTAAGTCATTGAAACCTGTTGTGTATTTTACATTTGCAGTGCATTTCAATTCAGACTGGTCACATTTCAAGTGCTCGCTAGCACATGTGGCACAATGCTAATGTATTGGACACACAATTCTAGATCCCCATGCAATAGCAGCTTGTTTGAGAGGGATGGAAGGGGGATGTATGTGGGATCACACTGGTTATCCCTGAGACACCCCACTCCCCCAGCCTACCTTTCTCCTTCGGCTTTAACTTTCTAATTGAATGAGGTGAAAAGAAAGGGAAGCATACAGAGAAAAACACCATCTTATGACATGTACTTACTTCAGTGCGTAGTGTTACGACACAAAGATGAGCAACTAATAAATGTTAGTACACATTGTTATTTTAACTAAAATCTCTCATCGTGCTATCATGTCTCTTACTAGAGACTTACTTCTTTATTAATATATTCCTCTAGACCTATAATGTATGACTTCCCAGAATAAGATAAAGAAGCTCTTAATCTAATGTAACTCTGCCAGCAGAGTTTGTTCAAAGGAAACAGCTGGAAAAAGAGACCATTTTATTTATAAAATGAGTCACGGTTCATTAAAAAAGAAAAGACATTGAAAAATTGCATCCCTCACAAATGTGCCTCTGAATAACTTCCAAGATTCACTTTTAGCAGTTATTCTGTGCTGTTTTAAAATGTGCAGGAGAATTGGAATAGAACCCATTTGACCTCAGAAACCCAAACCTCAAGTTGCTCTTGCCTTTCATATCCCTGCACTTCCCACATTTCCTTGGTGGATCTCTAAGTCAAAGGAGGTTAAATGAATTAATTATACATAAAGCCCTTAGAGGCCCTTAGCGGCATGCCTGGCCCATGGTAAGTGCCAAAAATTAATCAGGTTCTTCTCAGACATTATCTTTTTAATCACTGCAATGATCGTAGGAGGTATTATTATCAAAGCCCCCACTTAATAGACAAGAAAACTGAGGCTCAGGGAGAGTAAGTAAGTAGCCCAAGAGCACATGGGTAGTAAATGGAAGAGGCAGTGATCAAACCCAAGTAGCCTGACTCCAAAGCCCACACTTGTCAACATTTGGCCTACACTCTCCCTGGGCTCTGTAAGCTTCCGTGTAAGAGGCAGAGAGCACTTATCAACTCAGCCTACTCCAAAGCTCTGAGAAGCAGTTTTATATTCTTTGATTAACACAAATCCATTAAATTGTTACTTGATAAATACAACTTGTTTGCTGGGTATGCTTTTTTAAAGCACAACTTTATATATATGACACTCATATGGTATCTATATATCTATATCTACGTCTATGTATCTATATCTATATTTTCTCTTGCTGATGAAAAGGTTAGGAAACAACCTGACTTCCACTTCTAGTAATGATGGTAAAGTCATGCAGATTAACCCTTTTGTACATGGAATAGCAAACAGCAAGGAAATGAACAAACAGACATTCACAGCAGTGTGGATGAATTGCTCAAACATAGACTGAGTAAAAGAAGCCAGACACAAGCATACTGTATGGTTCTATTTATGTATAAACTAAACTAAGTTATTGTGTTTAGGGATGCACATGTAGATGGGAAAATAGTAAAGAAAAGCAAGGACTTGAGTAGCAGAAAAGTCAGGGTTGTGAGTTTCTTCAGGGGCGAAAGAGGATATCATGATTGGGAAGAGGCCTGAGGGGAGCTTCTAGAGAGTGATAATTTCCTATTTCTTGACCTGGGTAGTGATCACATGGCTCTTTGCTTCACAATAGTTTCTTAAGCTGACATTTACATTTTCTCTATGTGTGTGATATTTAACAATAAAAATGTTTGAAAAGTCAGGAAAGTATTAAAAATATTAAACAGTGAAAAACAGTACAACAGTGATGACATCACTACCATACAGTGGTGAATAATTTGAAAGTATAAATTAGGGTTTCTCAGTTGTGGTTGGGGTCAGGGAGGGGGCCCTCCTACTGCAGAAGCACCACGGAAACTTTCAAAGACGCAAGTTCTCATGACTCCTCCATCCTAGATTCCCATTCATTCATTCAACATTATTTGTTGAGCACCTGCTATGTGCCAGGCACTGTAGATGCTGAGGATACTGCAGTGAAGAAAAATGACAAATTCCTACTCTTATGGAGTTTACAGGCCTTCAGAAGGACCCAGAAATCTGTATTTTTCCAATATCTATGTGATTCTTAATATGAAAACAACTGGTCTATGTGCTAAACTTCCTTTAAATTCTTCCCAGTTCATACTTACAGAAAGACTCATGTGAATGAAGTTAGAATTGAAAGAAAATTAATTCCTATCACACAACAGAAAACCCAAAGCATTTTATATAAATTGAAATTCTTAAGCCAATATGGGTCAAAAGAAGAAAAACATCCCGGCGAATATAATTCCTTTTCTAATTGTGCTTCGAGCCTCGAGGTGCCACCCCCCACTGTCATTAACCTTTTGAGCTTTGAAATTATTCCACCCCACCATTCTCATCCCGTGTTCTTTTTTTCCTCTTAGCACAAATGGGACAGTGTAAGCCAGCAAGTTTCTAAAGATGCAGTAAAGAAACTTCCTAGGTTTTATTTTAATTGTTTCTCCCTGACATAGCTTGGGCAGCTGAAATTTCATTCCGAACATTCAAGAGCTTCTTGAATTCCAATCAGTACGCCTAATCTCTAATGAAGGAATCTAAGTGACATTAAAACAACAACAATATCAACAAACCCCGCAGTGATATAAAAACAGTTTATTTGAAAATCTTCTTATTCACTGTAGAGATCCTCCTTGATAAAAATGGTAGAACTGAATATAACCTGTAGATACCAGGCCCAACTCCCATTGAAGAGAGAAAGGAACTCACAGAGAAAGGATATACGATCTTGCCTGAGGTCATCCTGCTAAAATAAATGGGACTAAACCTCACTCATTCATTTATTCACTCCTTCATTCAACGTGCCAGGCACTTTTCTCGGCTCTGGGAATATTGCTGTAAACAAAACAGTCAAATCTCCAGTCTGACGATGCTTACATTCGTGTGTGTGTGTGTGTCTGTGTGTGTCTGTGTGTGTCTGTGTGTAAGGGAAAGAGAAAGGCAGATGATAAATAAAATGTAAAAGTAGGTTCTTTAGGAAGTTAAAGGGTGGGAGAGAAGCTTGAGAGGTAGGAATAAGATTTGAAATTTTACATAGGATGGTTAGAGAAGCCCTCAAGGAGAAAGTGACATTTATGTAAAAGCTTATAAGACGTAAGAGACAGAAATGTGATGGCATCAGGAAGAAGAGCATTCCAAACGGAGGTATTAATATTTGCACAAGCCAAGGCCTGGACTGGGAGTATATCCTTGGTTACTTCTCAGAACCTAAGTTGTAAAATGAACATGTTAATTCCCTCCTGTCAAAATAATTTCAAAGGTGAAGTAAGACAATGGATTTAGTCATAAATGTGAAATTTGGCACATAGAAATTTCAATCTCAAAATTACCAGTCATTTGTTTAGCATATAACATATACCAAATACTGAGTGCATAACTAAACAAGAACTGCTTAATGATATGAAGGAATTTATAATCCATAATTTATAATAGAGATAATTGATGCAGCAAAGGGTGGTGAATGTGAGCTTTGAACCCTGGCTTTATGACCACAGACGCTATGCTTACATTAAAACACTCCAATATAGCCATCTCCCAGGTTAAGCAAGGCCTAGAACCAAGCTCATTGTTTTTCACTGATTGTGTTACTACTTTACCTATTGCTGCAGCGCAGCAAGGCTGATCAGGGAAGAAAGAGCTAATTACCTAGCACATGGGCCTGAGAAGGATGGACACAGCAGTAAGGATGTGCAAAGAAAAAATAATCCCAATATTTCCTTGTTATTTCATAACTCTTTTCCCAATTAATCTTTATAACTGTCTTACTAATTAGGCAGGCATTGTTAATTCCATTTTACAAATAAAAAAAGCTTTAAAATTTAAGCACTTTGTCCAAGGTCATACAGCTCGGAAGTGGGAGAAACAAAATGATGCCCAGATTTCTATCTCCAACTCCATTGTTCTTTCAGTAATCTTATTAGGTAAGATATTGAGGCTTCTAGTTCTTGGTCCCCTCAAAAGTAAAATGGAGGGGAAAGAAGGGAGTGGGCTATGGTGTCTATGCCTTTGCACACATGTACCTTCTCCTAAAATGTCCTCCCCATGTCGGTGTGGAGACTCCAATGTGCTTAAAAAAAAAACTTTACATTTTAGAGCAGTTTTAGATTTACAGAGTTTTTGCATAGATAGTATAGAGAGTTCCCATGTACCCCACGCTCAATTTCCTCTATTACTAACATCTTACCTTAGTGGGACACATTTGTCACAATTAATCAATGAACCAGGATTGATACATTATTAGCTAAAGTCCATATTTTATCTAAGTGTCTTCACTTTTTCCCCTAATGGGGAAAAAGCTTCTCTCCCACCCTGTAACTTCCGAAAGAACCTACTTTTACATCCTATTTCTGTTTCATTTTCCCATCCAGGATACCACATTACATTTAACAGTCATGTCTCCTAAGACTAGTCTTGATTTTAACGGTTTCTCAGGCTTTCCTTATTTTTGATGACCCTAACAGTTTTGAGTATGGGTCAAGCATTTTGTAGAACATGTATGAACCTGATAGAGTTTGCCTGGAGTCATAGCATCCTAGAGCAAAAAGAAGTGTGGCTTAATGGAAAGTGAAGAAAAGCCAGACCCATCTCTGCAGCTAGTGAATGGATGACCTGGAGTCACTCATCTGTGAGCTACAGAATCTTTGTCTATAAAATGAGAGGTTGTACCAGGTGGTCTCAAGTTCTTTTCCTGTTTCAACATTCTTTGATTCTAGAGCATCATTTCTAACCATCCAACCCCCAAATCATCAACCATCCACAAAACATCTTTCTATAAAGATTTCTGAACACATAGTCTCAGAAATTCCCTGTGCATCCCTAAATTATCTCCTCCTTGTTGGGAAATTATTAGTTCCAGGACACTTTCATTATGTCAGTGTTACCAAAGCAATGGTGAATTGAATTTGGCTTATGCCTATGAAAGTATTTATTCAGAGTGATATTTTTTAAAGAAGTGCCTTAATTAGCATATGGTTATTGCCACTCAAAATAAAAACCAAATGAAAAAAATCAATCTCCTTATTGTTTTTTGTGAACTAATTTGGTTGTTTGCATCATTTCAAAAGTTGGGCACTCATGCAACATTGCCTCTGCGTGTAGAATTTCCCTTGTGGCTAATATAAATTCATAGACTATTCCAAGATGGGCATACTCATAATTAGTCATTTGAGAGAATAGAGTTATGCATACCTGTGCATCATAGAAAAACACCCACACATACAAAGGCTGCATTTTTAACCAGACCTGAAATGAGAAAATAAAAGAACTAGAATGCCTTCTTACCACCTCCACCCTAACCACACCTTCCTGCCCTAAGCCTATTGCTCAAACCTGGCTATGCCCCAGTGTTTGCCTCTTTGAAATTTGAAAAGATGTTGAGAGGAAGGAGGTGAGTGAAAGAATAAGGTCAGGAAGAGAAATTGGTGAAAAATAGATGAAAAGCAGGAAATCAGTTGAGTGTGACATTCTGGAGTGAATTGCTGTCTTTTGGAAATGTAAAAAAAAAAAAAAGCAATCAAAGCTGTAAAAACAATTAGGATGCTACTCATTCTTATATTTCCTCTGCTATTCTCAAAAACCAGAGGAACATAGAACAATTCAGTTGAATTAGATGAATTGGGGTTGTCTTAATGACTTCAGATAAATATTTATCTCTTCAACAACAAATGGTAGTTCAAGAAATTCAGTAAAATTCTTTGGTTTGATCATTTGGTTTGGACCTCTTAAAATAGATAACTGATTCAACTTAATTTTGTTCTTATACCTCCCAGATGGTGCTTGATCTCTACAGAAAGATCAATAGTTCACTCGATAGTGGCCTCTCTTGGAACTGTCTTAATTCTTCCTTCCTTCCCTCTGTCTCTTTGGACTTTGCTTTTAGAGTATAAGTTAGCTGAGCCTTTGCAGCCCTTGCATTGGCTTTGAAGCTAATCAGCCTGCCGAGTCCTTTAAAAGAGCAGGCAAGTTCAAAGACAGGACCCCCAGAAAAACCAATAAAAAGGAAGGGAAGGTGGTGTCTAGAGAAAAGCACTTCCATCAGGATGTAGCCAATCAGGACTCCGGTCATCTGATAAGCCTGTGTAGATAGGGAGATGCTAATTGGGCAGCTGGGAGTTGGAGGAATGTGCTGATGCTCACAGTTCCCAGGAGGAGATCAAGCTAGGTGTGAATTATACAGGCCTAAAGCCAAGCCAGTTGCTGCACCACTATTTTTTTTTGGCTTCATTGGGTCTTCATTGCTGCACGTGGGCTTTTCTTTCTCTAGTTGTGGTGAGCGGGGGCTACTCTTCATTGCGGTGGCTACTCGTTAAGGGCTTCTCATTGTGAGGGCTTCTCTTGTTGTCAAGCATGGGCACTAGGCGTGCGGACTTCAGTAGTTGCGGCACATGGACTCAGTAGTTCCGGTGCAGGGGCTTAGATGCTCCGGTATGTGGGATCCTCCCAGACCAGGGGTCAAACCCATGACCCCTGCATTGGCAGGTGGATTCTCAACCATTGCGCCACCAGGGAAGTCCGCTGCTCCACTCTTAAGGCCAAAACTTGTTGATTTGGATGGGTCAACCTATCTTGCATCTACAAAGAATATGTGAAACAAAAATTTGAGACAATTATTTGGCTTCAGTCACTTTTAAGCAGGTTGATCAGTTATTAAATTCTCAAAACCATTGCTTGATTCACTACTGCATTTAATTTCTTGATACAAATATGGTTTGTTTCTTTAGTTTTCATTCAGAAAAGTAAGGCTTAGACAAGGAAGAACTTGTAGCTTGCGGAACGCACATAGTCCTAGGGCATTTATAATTAATAATCAAGCTGCAATTTCTGCAAGAAGAAAGGGGGCCATCTATTACATTAGCATGTACAGACAATTTGGATTATTAAATCTGAGCTGAGCCAAGATGTTTGTCACACGCCAGCAGCAACGTCAGCACTACAGAAGTAAAAATGTGAAAATTTTACTATTGTCAGCACTGATTCACTAACCCTTCATGCAGTGACTAAATTAATAAAGAGTATATCCCTAAGGAAGAATCAGAGTTAAAGAGAGATCACTGCATTTGAAAAACATCTCAGTTGAAAGTGACTGGGAAGGGATTTGATTCAATTTCATTACAACAAACCTTTATTAAGCAGTTGTATATGTAGTGCATTGTAATGGCAACAGGCATCTGAGACAAATGATATCTTCCTTCAAAGAGTTTATGGAAGATACAGTCATATATGTGCTTTAATATGAGATATTGAAATAAAGGTTAGATGGAGGCACATCATGATAAATGGAGAGATCATCAGCCATGGGCCACAACTAGATCTGAGTTTTCATCATATCTCCACCAGTTATTATCAGTGTGATCCTGGGCAAGTTACCTAATTTCTCCAAACCTCAACTTTCTCATCTGTAAAATGGGGTTCATAAAAGTTGCTTTATATGGTTATAAAGATTAAATCAGATAGTAACACACAGCGCTAAATTAGGAGGTATTATATCCCTTTCATTCTTCCCAGGATTAGGGAAGGATGAAATTAGTTCCACTAAGAACTGGAGAAAGTATCCCAGAGGAAGCTATAGAACTTTAATAGAACATGTAATGAGGTGATTTCGTTTGCAGAACAAAATGAGTAAAGGCCGAGTTGTTGAAGCACATGCATGTTTGAGCCTTGGTGAATGGTCCAATGTGACCAAACCAGAGAGCATGGGAAGAAGGTTTGAAACCACAGCACTGAGGAGTAATTAGTGATATAACTAAAACATAGGAAAAAACACTTTTACAAGGCAATGTTGAGGCCATAGAGTAACATGATTTGACTATCTGTAAACTTTTAGGAGACTACTAAATAGCGTTTGTAAATGATGATGATAACATAAATTCAGGCCATAATGGTAAGAATAGATATGAGGAAATGAAACCCTTATATGAAAGGGTTCTACAGTAGACTTTTCAAAACAAAGTAAAGCCGCTTTCTTTGGGGACCAAATTTGTAAGATTTAGAGCTACCACATCAAGATTTTTTCCTTTTTTTAGGTTTAGAGATTATTAATAATATTGCCTATTATTTTTTAAAAAGTAGGTCTAAGTTCATGATATCCCTTCCAGTAAATATTTGCATATCTACACTGAAGGAGATATGATGACATATTTAAATTCAACGCTTGCAGTTTTTGGCTTCTCTTGTTGTGGAGCATGGGCTCTAGGCGCGCGGGCTTCAGTAGTTGTGGCACACAGGCCCAGTAGTTGTGGCTCACAGGCTCTAGAGCGCAGGCTTAGTAGTTGTGGCGCACAGGCTTAGTTGTTCTGCAGCATGTGGGATCTTCCTGGACCAGGGCTCGAACTCGTATCCCCTGCATTGGCAGGCGGATTCTTTTTTTTTTTTTTAAGTTTTCTTTTATCTAAATCTGTCTTTTTTTAAAAAATTATTTATTTATTTATTTATTTATTTTTGGCTGCATTGGGTCTTTGTTGCTGCGCGTGGGTTTTCTCTAGTTGCGGCAAGCGGGGGCTACTCTTTGTTGCGGTGCCCAGGCTTCTCATTGCAGTGGTTTCTCTTGTTGCAGAATATGGGTTCTAGGCACACGGGGTTCAGTAGTTGTGGATCGTGGGCTCCAGAGCGCAGGCTCAGTAGTTGTGGCACACGGGCTTAGCTGCTCCGCGGCATGTGGGATCTTCCCAGACCAGGGCTCGAACCCGTGTCCCTGCATTGGCAGGCAGATTCTTAACCACTTCGCCACCAGGGAAGTCCCTGAGTAATTTTTAATGGCATGAGAAAATGTTTATAATATAACGCTTAATTTAGAAAATCAGTAAGCTTCTTCAAATATATCTTTTTTTTTTTTTTTTTTTTTTTTTTGCGGTATGCGGGCCTCTCACTGTTGTGGCCTCTCCCGTTGCGGAGCACAGGCTCCGGATGCGCAGGCTCAGCGGCCATGGTTCACGGGCCCAGCCGTTCCGCGGCATGTGGGATCTTCCCAGACCGGGGCACGAACCCGTGTTCCCTGCATCGGCAGGCAGACTCTCAACCACTGCGCCACCAGGGAAGCCCTAGTAGGAAGTTTTTTAAAAAGATTATTTAAATGCCCGATTCAGTTGAAGAGTGCCAAGTGAGTCACCTTCAGATGGAGGCCCTCTGGCATCACGGATAGGAGGTTGGCTTCTGATATGAGCTTGAACTCTGCTGACAGAAATCGCTGCTGTGACCAATTCAACAGCTCTGCTTCTTTTCAAAGCACAGCTCTGTCTCTCTGAGGAGCCATGATCCCACAGAGTCACCAGGAGCATGGTGGGCTTAATGGAGTTTATGTTAGGCCACTGGAGGTCAGACAGTCCTTCCCCTATTCCACTGTCCACATCAGTTTTCTCCTAAGTATCTTCCCATTTATTTGATCATAATTTGTATTAAGGGGTTCAAAAGGCATTTCCTCAAACAACTGTGTCCTTTTTTCCCAAGAGCCCCTCTTTTGTTTTTAAGTAGTAACTGACCTCCAGCAATGTATGTGGTACTAGTAAATCCTTATACAAATGAATAAATTTAAAGATATTCCCCTTTCAGGATTTTAAATATATAAACAAAATTGAGCAGGTTTTTAAAAGACTGATTCTACAAGTTATGTGTCTGTTCTTTGAATCCAAGGATGATATATTCAAGGACATTTTATCTGTGGCTCCACTAGTAGAAGTCGAAACTGGATTTACTGTCTGCATAACATTTAAGTTCTGTGTTCCCAAGTCAAATTTGCTAAGGGATGACCTTTCTTCAAGAACTAGTCTATCATACACCTGTGGGTCTTCCTCTTTGGGGCTCCTTGGACTGGCCTGTTTGTTCAGGTGGTAGTGTCTTCTAGATTTACAAACATGGAAGGGAGAGAATTATAAGGATGGATCTTATACTACATTCTAAGAGTAGGCGATAAAATATAAATATGAGTCATCTTGACATCCTTCTTATTCAAGGAGGCATCAACATCAATGCCAATTCGAGTGAAGTAGAGAAAAGTCAGGATCATCCCACAGCCTGAATCCACTTTCCCAAATGCTGAATCACTACCTGTTGCACCATCTTCAATCCCGTGTAGTTGGCTCCTGGCAAGTGTCCCATGATGCTTGCTCAGCCCCGGACCCATTTTTGGTCTTCCTGGAGAGGACACAAGTTCCTAGAGCCTCAGGTTTCAAGGGAGGCTCTATAAGTGAGTCATTTTCTATAGGTGAACAGAGCATTTTATTTTTTGACAAGGAGACAAGGGAAAACCCACACAGGCCTGCAGGCACACCTTTAGCTAACTCCTCATTCCACACGTGTGTGAAAACTTGTGTGTCAGTGCTAGCCCTAGAATTTATGTGGAGACACACCCTTTGAACCATGTGCTAAAAGCAGGAGGAAATATCTCCTTCCCTCTTGTCCTCCCTGTCTCCCCTCCTCACTACATCTGGTCAAAAGCCAGTCAGTTTTTCGGAGTCAAGGACAAGGAGTTAACTGCTTTGTGTAAAACAGTTTTCCCTATGACTCATTGTTCTTGATGATGTCTTATGAAAGCCTTAGTGCAAGTCCCACATTAGTGCAAGTCTGCTAATTATCCTAGGATTCGAGAGGGAAATACCTATGGAACTTTAAATAATGGAATAACTTCTGCTTTTTTTCATCTCTGTTTTAGGCCTCTTACCCATTTGGCTTTGTTTCCCTGTCTTCCTGTCTGTCTGTCTGGGCCACTACTGTCTGTTGGTCTGTTCCTGGGAAGCTCACCGCTATAGGTCCTGGCACCTTCCCAGTCTGTCCTATACTGTAATCCATAAACTGATCTCATTAAAGAAATCACTCCTGGTTTCCAGAGAAACCAGGAGTGTAAATTCAAATGTAAGAGCAATGTAAAGTGTATTTTTAGACTGAACAGATTTATTACTCAGGCCATCTATGTGGCTTATGTGCTTTTATATTTCTTCCAGCTTCACTGCACTTAAGTTTCCTATTATTTTCTTCATATAATCTGTCATAAACTATGTTTCTAGCTTATCTCCTACTACCTCTCATCTTGTGCTCTTGATAGTTTGCATTTGCAAAGCACTTTACAGCTTACAAAGGAACTGCATTCATGCTTTTCTTTCTACTGTACTCATGTAGGTTTAATCATACAAGCTACAAAGTTGGCAGCTCTACATCCCCACTGTCCAGTTGAGGAGACTGCAGGTTCAAGAGCTCCAACGATCTGGTATAGGTCACATTGCCAGCAAATGAGAGAAATGTGACTGGAACCTTGGATTTCTAATGCCAAGTTCCCTTTTAACCTCAGTTGCTCACTGTTGCCCATCCACGCCACATACTTTTCTGTCTCAAAGGCTTCATATACACTAATTTTACCCTTGCTTTCTTGGCCTCTACCTCTTATCTAGCTCACAGATTCTCCAAGTTTCCACACTGTGTGGGAGAGGACCGTGCTATATAATGAGATTAGCTGGTCCTCTCCAGTTCTTCATAAATTAAGGCTGAGGTGGGAGCTATGTGGCTCTCAGGACAGATGGAGAGGTATGACCAGAATAGATTGACTTAAGTCAATGTAAACAGTCTCCTCATGGTGTGATTTGAGCTGGAAGGGTACTTCAGATCATCTCCTTTGCAGTGTAGTCGTGCTGCCTAAGATGCCCAACAGTAGAAGTGCACTCCTTAAAGGCTTGACTTCTGTGAAAATCTTTTTGTTTTCTTTTTGTGTGTGTTTCTTTCATTTATTTTTCTCTTCCTTCCTGCCTGCCTTCCTTCCTTCCTTCCTTTCTCTCTCCTCACCCCTCCTTTCTTCCTTTCCCAGTAGACAGATACCTAGTATATAGTTAATTTTTACAAATGGCCTGCAGCAGTTCTGTTTCTCTGTGTGCGTACATACTGTTTCTCCCATCAAGAGGTAGAGCTGGTGTTTCCTACCCATGAATCTAGATTGGGCCTAAGAAGAAAGTAGTATGCTGAGACTTCTAAGCCCATTGAGAAGGCCTGGAAGCTTTTGCTTTACTCCTTTTAGAGCCATAAGCCACCACGTAAGAAATCAAGTTTACACTGATGGAGAGAAAGGCTGCGGAGAGGCCCTGGAAAATGAAAGGCCTGTAGAGAAAGGCCTGTGGAGGAACAACAAGGAGCCAATCACCAAGTCCTATCTGCAGCCCAGAGGCCATCTGACTGCAACCTCATAAGAAACCTCAAGTGAGACTGGTAGAGGAACCACCCAACCAGGTCCTAGCCAACCCAGAGAATCATGAAATATAATAAAAATATTAGTTGTTTTAAGCCACTAAGTTTTTAGATGGTTTGTTATGTAGCATAGTTGGTCACTTACCCCCTAGTCTGAATGTTCAGTAACGTTCAGCAAGTCTTTGAAAAAATTGGGCCCAAAATAGGTCAGTTTTGAGTAGATTTGGGTGATCTAAAGCAGCATGATGGTAAATGGCGTATGGTGGTCAATAGGTAGGGTAAAGAGAATTTAAGCCAAAAATGGAATAGGAGCCCATAAAAGGGAACTATGGAGGAAGAAAAAGTAAAATTTTTTTAGAATTTTGAATTCAATTCTATGTAACTCTGATTCTCTTTCTGTACCTCAGGTTTTGTTAAAAATAGAGAAAAAGGCTACACAGAGCACAGGTTTGTCTGGGCCTAACACTTCAAAGAGTGCATCTGTTTTCTCTTTTCTGTTGATTCCTGGGTGAAAGAATTAAAAAACAGATTCAATGAAGAAAACACACCCAGTTAAGCTCTTTGAGGGTTGGACCAAGCAAATAATCATGTTAAGCCATGATGTCTGGAAAAAAAGCACATTATTTGGAATATGGGGGCATTTGCTACTTTTGTTTTTTCCAATTTAACTGATCAGGGGCTCCCCTCCACCAGACCTGAGTAGCTAGGGTGCAGGCATAAACTGTCTCATATATACCAATGGATTAGTTCTGGGCTCAAACTGTTTTCCATCCAAAGGAGATATACTGGATCATCATTTGTCCACCTATTATTTATCCTTAGAGTGTCTGTCTATCTGGAATGCCCACAAAACCTTGGAAAAGGCAAAGAAATTTGGAAGAAACATGTAAGTTAAAACTAGCTCAAAGTCACTTGCTTCTTCTATTTATTTATTTGGTCTGAGATGATTCCCACATTCACTTACCATATGGCATTAAATCATTCTGGTCCTTGAGTTATTATTACATGATTCAAACAGTATAATTTACGGAATTGCCAACCCAGGCTGCACTCTGTCCCACACCAAAAAAAGACCACAAGGAGGGGAGAAGAAAAATGACCGTTTCCTGGTAGCCCATATTTACGCAATTTTCTCCCACCACAGATTGTTTTGGCAGTCTAGACAGAGTCTTGTAAAATCCTTCCCTGATGTCATCCACATCCTTCCTTGATAAGTTCAAAATGAGACCGGAGCAAGCATGGCTCCTCCAGCAATGTCATACAAATAATTAGTGCAGTGCCACCCCTGAGAGGCCTTTGGACTCTAGTGATTTCCACATGAAGGAACGGACTGATGAGCTGGCCACCAGATTATGTAAATATGTGGTGGAGTATGCAGCTGCTGAAGGGAAAAGAGAAACACACATATGGGTATTTCATGTTTTAAAAGAACTTTGTGGAAAACAAAACAGATTAGAGAGAGAAGTAGACTAGATTCAGGGAAAGAAAGATTAAGGAAATCATTTTCTTATTGAAGCCAGGGACATACTCTGAAATTAATGATTCCTTAAGAGACAGCTTAAAATTGTGTTTCTAAGAGAATATATTTGATCTTATTTCTATTATTTTTGTAGGGGAAAAAAGTTTTTAGGTTAGGATTTGAAGTTCAGGTTATGAGAGCTGGAATTTATTCTGTTATCATTTTATTTCTTTATCCATCAGTAAGAAATTACACCAACACATGTATCATAGGACAGATTATACCAATCAATGTTATTCTTCTCTAATAGAAGATAAAATATACAAGACACATTCAAACAGTTATCAGGCTTATAGCCTCAGTAAAAATCAATTCCAATTTGTTAGAAAAGAATTGTTGGATCAGAAAACATAAGGACAGACATAGCCCCCTATTAATAGTTTGAAAATTTTCTTTGTACTAAATTTTAATTTTACTGTGGTTATATACTTCTGCCTTAGGGGAATTGAAAGAAGATACTTCTCAAACTATAGTTTTAATATTTAATTTAGTTAAATTGTCCCTCAAAATGAAGTTATTAAAAAAGGAGTAAGAAATGTTCACTGTACTATAAACTTCAAAGTTACTAAGAGACTAGACCTGAATCTGGCCTTTGATGTTAGTCTGCAACTACCATTTGTGTCATTTGCCTCGATTATCTCTCAGCTGTGGGATTTAATATTTTATCAGACTTTCTAGGCTGGCACAATGGCTTAATTTTACCTCAGCTCCAGGCAACAAAGAATTCCCCAGGTCCCCTAGGGACCCCATAAAACTGTGTGCCCTATTCTTCTCCAGTAGAGATCATCTTGTATTTTCTTTATGTTTTCACCAGGCAGTAAGCTCTTAAAAACCAATCATGGTATCTTACTGTTTTGGTATCCTCAGGACATGATGTAGTGCTGGATATTTAGCAGTGTTTGTTGAAAGAGTAGGCATGAATCTCCAATTTCTTACTTGTTCATCTCATTATATCTACCTGCTTTATCAGATTGCTTGGAAAATAGTGAGCCCTCAACAAATATTTTTGGATTAAATGAATATGGTTTTTCATTTCCCTCTATACTGCTTGACTTATTACAATGAGCATAAGTAGTGTTTGTAATTTTAAATGAAAAAAGGGGAGAAAAATAAAGATATCTTTGAAAACAAATATATATTGTGATTATGTCCTTCTCAGTTCAGCACTTAATTTAGAGACAATTAGGAATACTTTCTTAATTGAAAATTTGTGACTGTGTGGAAAAGTATGCCAAAGCATTATTGCCCACAACAAAAATAAAAAGGACTTTCCAAACAGGTGCATCAGAGGAGGAATATTAAAAAGCAACTATTTTTAAATTCTTTAGAAAAATCCATTTACATACAAAGGAATGTATTTTAAAAATATTTAATAATAGTTTAAAGAAAAGAAACAATAAGTCATTTCTTAAAGATGTGGATTCCCAGTAATATTAGTCATGGATATACAATAAGTTGGAGTAGCTTGTTAACTGGTCCTTCTCCCATTTACTTATCACATTTTCACCATTCATTCACTCAACCAAGATGAACTGACTGCGTACTGTTTGCCAAGGACCATACAAGTGTGATATTCATGCCCTGAGAGAAGAAAGCCTATATTTTTATTGAAATATAGTTGATTTACAATATTGTATTAGTTTCAGGTGTCCAGTAAAGTGATTCAGTTATATATTTTATTTTAGATTATTCTCCATTATAGGTTATTACTTAAACCAGTTGTCTGTTGACAGGCACTTGGGTTGTTTCCATGTCTCGGCTCTTGTAAATAGCACTGCTGTGAACATTGGGGTGCATGTACCTTTTCAAGTTAGAGTTTTCATCTTTTCTGGATATATACACAGGAATGGGATTGCTGGATCATATGGTAGCTCTATTTTATTTTTTTTAATAACTGCCATACTGTTTTCCATAGTGGCTGCACCAATTTACATTCCTACCAACACTGTAGGAGGGTTCCCTTTTCTCCACACCCTTTCCAGCATTTATTATTTGTAGACTTTTTCATGATAGCCATTCTGACCGGTGTGATGTGATATCTCACTGTGGTTTTTTTTTGTTTTTTAATTTAATTTTTTTTTTACATCTTTATTGGAGTATAATTGCTTTACAATGGTGTGTTAGTTTCTGCTTTATTCTCACTGTGGTTTTGATCTGCATTGAAAAGGAAACCTATTTAAGGCACAATTCCATAAAATTGGCTATCCAACTTAACCTTCTCTAGGCATCTAAGCCTTAAACTAAGCAGAGAGAGAGAGAGAGACAGAAACAGACAGGCAGAGAGACAGAGAGAGATGTTCATTACAACATATTTTTGTATTAGCAAAAAAATTGACTACTCCCTTAATGCCTATCAGTAGGTAAGAAAATAAATTGTGAGAGATTTATATGATGGTCTAGACCTGTTAAAATCATCAAGAATGTATGTAAAAATAATAATGAGTGAAAAAAATGCAAAATTATGTGTTGACTTATGTAAAATTAAAAGCACAAATAAGACAACAGCATATGGATACTACTCTTCACCTGTAAAATGATGAAGACTGATTTGGTAGTATGCATTCAAAATTTAGTTTGATCATAGCCTCTGGGAAAGGGAGTGAGGAATGAGAGAGTCATATTTAAGAGATTTTTAGATTTATCTGCAAATTTTTATTTCTTAAAGAACACTGGGAGCAACTATGACAAAACATTAAAGTTTCTTAATTCTAAGTTGTGGAAATATAAGTATTATATTGTCCTTTGAACTTTTCTATACTTCTTCAATTTCTCCAATAACATAGAAATGAGGGTAAGTTAACACTAACACCCAAATTTCAGTGGCTCATAGCCACATCTACCTGCTCAGGACCTGGCTCAAATGCAAAGGACACTACAGGAGTCCTTGAGGGGGTCTCCTTTGTATGCAGGAGCAAGGCTGCTCATGTCCTTCCACTGCAGCCTGTTGTCTTAATCCATTCAGGCTGCCATACCAGAATGCCATGAACTGGGAGTCTTATAAGCAACAGAAATTTATTTCTCACAGCTCAGAGGCTGGGAAGTCCAAGATCAAGGTGCCTACGGATTTGATGTCTGGTGAGGGTCAGCTCCTGGTTCATAGATGGATGTCGTCTCCCTGTGTCCTCACATGGCAAAAGGGCAAGGGAGCTCACTGGGGTCCCTTTTATAAAGGTACTAATCGCATTTATGAGGGCTCCACCCTCATGACCTAATCACTTCCCAGAAGCCTCACCTCCTAACACCATCGCATTGGGAGTTAGATTTCCACATAGGAATTTTGGGGGTGGGACACAAGTGTTCAGTCCATAGCATTTGTCATGGCATCTGTGGCCTGTACTTTCTGGGGCAGTGTTGCTTGGCTGGATACAGCTGCCTGAGCCCTCATGGCTCCAAAGCCACAGGGTAGTCTGAGGTAAAGTCCAAGTGCGTGAGTATCCATGTGTGCTTGTATGTGCATATTTGTGTGCATGTGTGCCTGTGTGGTGTGTGTGTGTGTGTGTGTGTGTGTGTGTGTGTGTGTGTGTGCATGTGTGCATGTGTTCTAGGGAACTAGCTCTCTCCCAGTTCTGTGCTTTCCTTTCAGCACCTGGTCCTTCTGACAGACTACCTCTGTTCACAGTCTCCAAGTCAGGAGCGAAAATAATTCCTCATCACTATGGACACCTAGTACCCATCCTTAAGATGATGCTATAGAAATAGATATCATGCTTCCCCAGCCCACCCACCACCTCCTCACCTTTTCCATCTCTTCTCAAGGCCCGTGTACTTGAAGGAGAAGGAGGAGAAAAAAGAAGAAATGGGAAACAATAAATGCCTTTCTCCTACTTTAACCCCAAATAAAAAATAAAACCCAAGCATATCAACTTAATGCAAATAGCCTACTCAATCTGCCAACAAACAGACACTTTGAAGAGCTAGGACAACATGCAGTGTAATAACAGCTAGAGGTGTCACCTCAGAAAAAATGCAGGTAGCAACAAGAATTCCTATAAAAGACTGTGCCCCATGAGCCAATGTACATTGTCTTTCATGAATATTTGTGTGATAGGTATAAAGTACATACTAGGAGCCCAGGAAATGGCACCCAGTTCCCCCTCACCACAGGGGAGTACCCATGACCAGCATGGCCGGTGAGATAGTCTTGGTGGCTTCTCTCTTGCCCACGTTCTGCTGGTTCCACGTGGCCTCACATGCCCTGGGCCTATGTCACTGTCCAGAAACGTTGCACATGCTGCAGGGCTCGTCAAGCCCAGGCTGTCCCTGGGTGGTGTCTCTGGGTGCTGCCCTCTTGGGAGGCTCTGTGCTCCTTCCTCTCCACGCAGCCTGTGTTCTGGGAGCTGTGTCCCTGGAAGGGGCTGTTCAGACACTTGGAGGGAAGAATTTCTTCCTGCATAGAGTCCAAGCTGCAAACATGTCTTCCATTTGTAGCTTTTTATGAAACTTTGACCCTTCCTAAGTGACAGTATTAAATACTCCCCGGTCAGCACATTCATGCTACCTCTCATTGCAAAATATGCTCTGCAGGCACTAGTTCCAAAGGATGTTATAGTTGTTTTATGAGGGGGAAGATTAAG
The DNA here is from genome assembly GCF_963455315.2 of Globicephala melas. NCBI lineage: Eukaryota > Metazoa > Chordata > Mammalia > Artiodactyla > Delphinidae > Globicephala > Globicephala melas. The sequence goes on along the minus strand of NC_083319.1, from coordinate 70,616,837 downwards.
GCAGGAAGGGAGATTTTTTTAACTGCAGGACGTTTCAGAGCCTTTAATACACTTTGTATATCGTGAATTTTCAAGATGTAATTATAGAGTATTAAAGAAAAGTAAGTATCATTACAAAATGCAACATATGCTACAAAGGGGCAAGGAGGCACAGCGATGGAGAGGGAAGGCATGGAGGGAGCAAGGGGACCAACTGTAGAAGATGATCAGGGATGGTTTCCCAAAGTGGCGATATTAACACCAGGATGAAAGATGAGAAAGAGTCGGTGGAGGAGAGAAGAAGGGGGCAGAGCACGTGGGTAGGTCCTGAGGTGGGCAAGAGCTAGTGGAATGAAAGTTGTCACTGGGACTAAAGAGGGGCCATGTTGGGATTTTATCCAAAGTGTAGCTGAACATCAGTGAGGGCTTACTGCAGACTCTGGCATCACACTGCTGTCCTCTTCATGCTCAATGCCTTACAAACCTCACTGGGGCCTGAGGAAGAGGCATTATCCTTGGATGCCAATGGCCAGAGTGGCCATTAGACATGTGAAGGAACAATTCAGTGTGCTAAGAGCATTGTAGGAGTAGAAACAAATGATGTGGGAGTGCGAGTTAGGGACACAAAAACCCTGCTTGAGGTTGACTGCTTCTAGAAGCACAGGCCTAGCTCGCTGAGAGCATGTCCACAGAACATTATATGGCTTACAGCCCAGCTGCCCTCTGCCCTCTGGCACGTCTTGTGTCACACTGCTTAGGGACAATGCATCTCCAAAGTCAGTGCAAGAGGAACATAAAGAAAAAGTTAACTTTCTCCCTGATATCCCCTCAGAACCAACCTGCCCCCTGCTGCCACTGGCACTGTGATCTCTGTCACTCCTGAGGAGACCCTTTGTCAAAAGGATTAGATCCAGGCTCCCCAGAAGAACAAACAAAGTCCTTGGTCTGGGTCCTCCCCGTCCACTCTTCCAGGTACAACATTCTGTGCAGCCCGTGAACTCCTCATTGTTCCCTGAACATATCACACTTTTTCTAGACTCCATGTTTTCCCTTTGTACATGCTGTTCTCCTGGCTGGGATGTCCCTTCCTCCCTGCCCCCTAAAGGGGACACTTACTCATCTATGGAACTGTCCATGATTTCCCAAGCAGAGATGATGCTTCCATCCACCTTATAAAAGTCTTTATTGAAAAGGATTATTTGCAGATCTGTTTTCATGCTAGACTGATTTCCCCCATGTCAAGGACTTTATATTATTAATTTCTGTATCCCTTGCATAGCACAATACAAGACACAAAATGGGCATTCAATAAATATTTGATGAATTGAAGTGAAGATTAATCCTCAAGAGAAAAATCCCAGAAAGTGCTTTTTAAAAGCTAAAAAGGAATAATCTTTTGCATTAACTGTTGTTTTGGATTATCTAGTTTTTACTGTTCTTCATTAGTGTAACCAACTAAGAGTTTCATAAACTCTAAGACTTTCAGATTGAAAAATGCAGGAAAACAACTTTTCCAAGAGGAAATATAAAAAAGTTAACATTACAGTAGCAGAAAGAGCTTGGTGGTTGCAAACTACTACAAGAAAGTCTTCTAAAATCCCCCACATTGAAGAGGGAGCATGAAGATGACCTCTAAAGACATATAGGGTCTTACAAAAATAGCTGACACATATTATGAGGCAAATATTCTTCTAAGGGCTTTACTTGGATTATATCTCTCAATACTCATTACAAGCATTTGAGGTAAGTATTATGGTGGCACCCTTTTAACAGATGAGAAAACTGAGGCACAGAGGCTGAGCAATTTGTCAATATCACATGACTAGGAAGCAGCAATTTGAATCCAGTCAGTTTGGTTCCAGAGACTAAGCTCCCAGTCTCTATGTTATACTACTTTTCATTACTTCCTGTCACTAATTGCCAGGATTTTTTTCTTTTTTATGTGAAATTTATTACTGGATATTCGTTTGCTTTATGCAAGTATCACTTCTCAAAATATTAAAATACTACCATGGTGGTTGGTAAGCAGGCACTGTCCTGAGATTCCTGAGCACCATTTCATTATTCTAGTCTTCTTGGCCCTACCTTTGGGATATCAACCTCCCCCTTGTAACACACACACACACACACACACACACACACACACACACACACACACACACACACACACACACAAGAATAAAGCCTTGAGTGACCATGTCCTCTGCTCCAGGTCTATGGCCCCAGTAGTGCTGATGGGATGGTATCCATGTAATTCTGGTTGTTAAATATTGTGAATACCATCCCTAAACAAAACAAAGTCAACCTGTGAACCTCAGGCTATAGACAGTTGAAGGTAGACAGGGAGAGATTCAGTGAGTTCAGAGTTGGGAAGGAATCACAAACCGCCGCCTGACTTCAGAAGGGTTGCTGCCTGTAGACAGAACTTGGGCTTTGGACTATACAGATATGGGTTTGCCTCTCAGCTCTACCATTCACTAACTACATAGCTTTGGGCAAATAACTTTATGGAACCTCAGGTTTTCACTTAGGGATGATGCTAATCTTTCATGGGCAATATGAGAATTAAATAATAAAAGTACATGATGTGCTTAATTTAGTGTTTGGCACATAGCTGTTGCCCAGAAGATGTGAATGTGCTAGGCATTATTGTTATTATGTAAAATAGGCAGAGTAGTAGTGTCCATTTTATAGGGTGGTTACAAGTACTGAGTCAGTTAATAAAAGCAAAATTATCAGAAACATACCTGACACATAATAAACTCAAAATATAAATGTTGGTTATTATTGTTTTGTTATAAGCCAATTCTATTTAAAGTTTGTAATTTATGTGGTGTATTTTTTGAGGAGAGGCCTTCTGTTTTAGACTTTTCTCTCTTAAAAGAATTCTTTCTAGGCTGAAACTCTGTGGAAAAATTCTATAGAAATAGGCATTTTTTGCCATCTTTGTATAAATATTTAAATCATAAGACAGCTGACAGAGCAGTTTAAATGATATTTAAGCCATCAGTTTGTAAGGTTGTTATAAACCATTTTCAGTTTAGGAAAAGCCAACCGAAACCTCTCATTCGTAAGATCTGTCACAAACACGTTTAAATATTTTGTTTTAATACTTTGAGGCAATGGTAAGTGGACTCTCATTCTGAGAGAAAATTATCCAAAAAAAGAGAGGAAAAGAAAACATTAGCTTAAATTTGTTTTCAATTGATTTTGACAAAAGGAAAATGAATGTTCAAACGGAAAATCAGAAGGGGATCCTCGGGGAGAATTATTTTCCTTTTGGAACATCGAAGGGAGGCTTTTAAGGAGTGGGATGGGGAGACTAGGGAGTTCATCCTGTGGATTCTCACAAACGAGATGAAATCTCACTGAAACCTTAGTTGCCGTGGGCAACCAACAGAAACACTGACACTGAGAGAAAGGGTTTTCTGGTTCTAAAAGATGTTTTATTACATATCATCTGAAAATACTGAAAGGAGAATCAGATAGTTGATGCCAGTCCTGCCTCTGCTGCGGGTCAGAGCTGTGGCCTTAGGTAATATGTTTAACCTTTCCGCCTCTCAGAACCATTATGTGTAATGTTTGTTGGTTGGACTTGGTGTTTTTTAATCTCCATTTTAAGCTCCTCTAAATTTAAGCTCCAAGTAAGCAAAAGCAGAAGGTGTTTAAAGCATCTCTAACACTGCACATGCTGGGCTTCATGATGAGCAGATCGTTTAATTCAATAAACTCACATTTATTAAACACATACTATGTGCTATATAGATATGAAATGCAAAGATATAGATATGAAAGGCAATATAGACATAAAATGCAGAGAGAAATTGCAAAGAGAAGCTCCCATTCTAATAGAAGAGACAGTAGTGTAAATAATCTACAACACTGTGGTAGTAAACACAACAAAAGATATTCCTAGCCATGGAGTCAGATGTAATCAGGGTCAGAGACCATTCTGGATAGTGCCCTGAGTGGAGCTTTAAGGACAACTATTGAGCATTGGGACCATCTACAATCAATAAAATTCACAAGTAAATGAACTACCTAGTTGTCTCTCTCAGTTGATAATTTCATATGTGATTGTATGAAGTGGCCCCTTTGGGAAAAAGGCAATCATTTGGGTGGGTATTGGACATTTACATATTGTTGCTACTCAATAAGTAGTTTGGAGCTCTCTCCAGGCAATTCTTGCAGGGCCCTATTTATAACATTTTGTAAACAGCAGGACAAATCTCCCACTGTCACCATAACCTTGCCTGTACAGGACTCAGTTCCTTCCTCTCCCACCAGGCAGGAATAGGACCAACTCAAAGCTATCTTAGGCCAGTGGCACCTCTTAGATGAGTTACCAAGCAAGCCAGAGCATAGATTTCAAAGGAACACAGTCAGGACAGCAAACAATTCTTATGTGGTATTCTGTAAAGAGCCAAAATTGCTTCAAGAACTATGACAATGTCATTTAAAATTTCTAGGGGTGGGACTTCCCTGGTGGTGCAGTGGTTAAGAATCCACCTGCCAATGCAGGGGACTCAGGTTCAATCCCTGGTCCGGGAAGATCCCACATGCCGCGGAGCAACTAGGCCCGTGAGCCACAACTACTCTAGAGCCTGAGAGCCACAACTACCGAGCCCGCATGCCACAACTACTGAAGCCCGCATGCCTAGAGCCCGTGCTCTGCAACAAGAGAAGCCACTGCAATGAGAAACCCATGCACCGCAACGAAGAGTAGCCCCCACTCACCGCAACTAGAGAAAGTCCACGTGCAGCAACAAAGACCCAATGCAGCCAGAAATAAATAAATAAATTTATAAAAATAAAATAAAATAAAATTTCTAGGGATAATGTTTTTTGCACACCAGAAAGCTAATCCCCTCTTATAGCAGCCAGCCTTTTCAACTCAAACTCTGGCCATTGGCTTCGGTCTCAAGTAATTAAAAACAACAGACTGCTTAAAAGATAGATTTTTCCTTTCAACAGTTGTTTCCCCTATCCTGACAGAAAATTGGAACACCAGCAGAATATATTATAATCTGTCTCCTCCCAAGTAGAAGACAGCAATAATAACAATAACTACCACTTTTTGAGTCCTATTCTGAAACAGGCTCTGTCTCAGACATTAGCTAGCTAAATCTTGATTATCTGCAATGGCAGGTACTATTTTCCCAGGAGCCTGAGGCTCAGAGATGTTAAATGACCCAATGACAAGAATATGGTAGTTAAACATTGAAATATATATAGCTAGCCAGGATTCATCCTAAATGCTGGTGGAGTGTTTTGGTTTCTTAAAGTGATATCCGTGAGAATGGGGGCAGGGAATTCAATTTCATCAGCCGAAGACCCTCTCTCTCCTCTGCAGAGGAGTCTTCTGTGATCCAGTTATCCCGGAGAGATGTAGGTCAAGTAAGATTGATATTTTGGAGAGGCAGAAAAATCTTTGTACATTTGTCATGTATCTTGTTAATCTTACCTTTGTTTGTCCCTGTTCATATTTACCTGTGAATCGTGTCCCTAGGAATATCTGCCAACTATGAGCCAATATTCTAGCAAAAGTGGCTGTCTGGTACATTTTCCCATTGCCCTCAGTGTTATAATGGAAATATATTCTGAAAGAGGGGGAAAAGTTTGGATTCTGGACATAACCAAATGTTATTTCAGGTTATAGAACACCTTTGAAGAAACTTCTTAATTTTTTTTCTTGTTTAAAATAAAATACATTACTTGATAACACAAATAAGAACCCAGAGGGATGTACAGAGATAGCCACAAAGTAAAATAGATGCAATTTAAACTATGAACACTGTATGAGAAGTTCTTATTTTATATTACATTTTCTGCAGTGGCAGCCATAAAGATGTAAGCATTTCACCAGTCTCAAATATTCCAATGTTTTAAGATTTATATGTATTTTAAAAATTATTTTACTGAGCCTATTGCTTGAAATTGTATCACTCGATCTTGTTAGATGTCTTTTCCCAAGAACACGTATAAACTCTCTGTTTGTTTTCTTATATACATATTTAAATATATTCTGCCTTTTCTGTAATACATATTAGGAGGTTTACAATGGGTATATAAAATGTGATCAAGTGCCATAAGTTAAAATTGGAATAAAGGAAATAAAATCAGGAACAAAGATTAGACAGAAATAGAATCAAATTGCATATCATGGCGACCCACACGTACACTGGAGTAGGGATAGAGTAGGGAGACAATCTGTCAGCAGCTAAGTGAAGAGAATGTGATCAGTTATACAGTTCGGAACCCATAAGATAAAAACAGACTGACTTCTCAGAAGAATTATATCTGTTCTTTGTAGTGAGATCAGGCGGGAATTTCTCCCAGGAGTTCTCATAAAGAGGATAATGTGTGATGTGGAAATACATTTCTGACAACTTTAGAATCAGAAGCCTTTTCTTATAAAGACCCTCCCCCAATATAAACTGATGCAATCCTATTGAAGATCAGCTTACTGAAAAGATTATCTCAGAGATCTTCAAACTAGTTATAATTTTCTTGAGCAGAAAAAATAAGAGTCCAGAAAATTAAGGATGGACCATTCTGACCCTTCTTTGGTAATGAAGACTCACCCCAACTTTTAGTTGAGCTCAAGTCCAAAAGCTTTCAGGCATCATATAAGGGTTTGTTTACAATTACCTGTTGGTTCACATGGTCATTCATTAGAAACATGGGTTTTTTGTGGGTTTTTTGTGGTACGCGGGCCTCTCACTGCTGTGGCCTCTCCCGTTGCGGAGCACAGGCTCCGGACGCGTGGGCCCAGCGGCCATGGCCCACGGGCCCAGCCGCTCCATGGCATGTGGGATCCTCCCGGACCTGGGCACGAACCCGTGTCCCCTACATCGGCAGGCGGACTCCCAACCACTGCTCCACCAGGGAAGCCCAGAAAGATGGTTTTTAATACAGGTGAAATGATCCATCATTGTATATTCATAGCACATTGTTATACTTAATGTTGGCTAAATATAACGTATTGGAAATGGGCACTCAGCTGCATTGTTAGAGACAGGGTAGATACTGAGGTTAGCACCTCTCATCCTGTAATCTGATTATGACTCTGGGTTTGTCCTTGCGAACCACAATTCTTCCCCAGCTCTGTCAACAGGGAGCCCAGGAGGGAGGTGGAAAACTGGGGGAGGAAGGGACTTGTTCCTTCCTGTGTGTTTGCTGCCTGTCAGAACTGATTCTTTACCTAGCAGCAGCAGCCAGTTCCATAGAAGTTGATTCCAGTTTGCAGTATTCTCATCTTGCCAGACCCAGCTTTCACCCGCTCGGAGGTACCAGCACCAGACACACTCAATACCTTCTCATCAGAGGTTTGGGGCTTAAAGGGCCCTTCCTCTAAACTGCTAATGTTTTATAATCCCAACCTGTTCCCCAGCCTTAGTGGTGGAAGCTGCTTCCTACAATCACTACCTTTGAAATACCCCAGTGTTCCTTTTTGGTCTTTTCAGTTTTCAACACCTGATTAATAATATTTTATTGGTCTAGTTTCTATTTCCGGGACCCTGGCTGACACTGGTAAAGAAAGAGGACGTCAGAGGACCCTCCAAATTCCATAAATTGAGGAGTTGATGTTCCCTTAGAGTAAATGTACAATTTAATTCATTAATTCCTTAAGTTCCTGATTTCTTAGAGGCACCAGCAAAGGCATTATATAGAAAATAACTTGTCTTTGGCCATCTTAGGGGTAGTAATTGATATGATCAAGGTTATAGTACATACCAAGTATGCACCAGGTTGAACAGGGCCCATTTTGTACCCATTGTTAGATATTTTAGGTAGGTTAGGTGTTCACGATTAACTTGCATTTTATTTCTTAATTACAAAAGATGAATGTGCACTTCGTAGAAAATTGGGAAAAAAAGGAAAAGCATAATACGGAAACTTTTAATAGTTTGTAATCCCACCATACTAGTTTATATTTTATCATTATATGTATATATATTATATAGGCTTCATATTCCACACATTTTTAGAAGATGCCTTTTTATCAACACGTTTGTTTGAATTTTTTGAAAGATTCTCAATTTATTGCATCTTTTTAAAATAAAAGATTGATGTAAAATTATGTCCACCAAGAAACCCCTCAAGCCTAATCTTGAATATATAGTAGTAATGATTTTTATTCACTTTTGATTCAGCAGCCTTTCAAAGAACAAGGAGAGAAAGTAAATGTTTGAGACAGGGATGGTAAATAAGCTCCATCACATGTGCCCACAGCATTGGCTGCATAGACCCCTGCAATGACAGGACATCAAGGGTGCTGTCAGTGGGACAAAGTGCTGCCATCTATTAGCAAAGCCTTCAGTGGGGGTGGTGGCACATGAGCCATGTGACTGCTAGCCATTCTGTAGGCATGTCGCTGGATCTTTGAAAGTGGAGTCTCTTTCATTTACCATGAATTGAGAGGCTGGAATGGCTCCACTAGGGCTATTATGTCCAGGGCCTTGGTTTATGCTGTAATCTGGGTTCCTCGATTCTTCTCCACATGCTGTCTGCTTGGGCCAAATGTACAAGGCACAAGGTACCTCCTTCACTCACACGTCTGACTCCTGGGCTGAGATAGCAGGAACAAATGGGAATTGGCTATATATCAATCTCTCAGTCTCTCTCTCTCTCTCTCTCTCTCTCTCTCTCTCTCTCTCTCTCTCTCTCTCTCTCTCTCCCCCTCCCTCCCCCTCCCTCCCTTTCTCCTTCCCCCCTTCCCTCCCTCCATGTGGGCTTCTTTACAGTATGGCAGTCCCAGGGTAGTCAGACTTCTTTCATGGTGACTGGCTTCCCCTAAGCAAGCATTCCATGAGTACACATAGCCTCAAAATTTATGCAGCAGGGACTATCCTGGTGGCGCAGTGCTTAAGAATCCACCTGCTAATGCAGGCAACAGGGGTTCGATCCCTGGTCCTGGAAGATCCCACATGCTGCGGGGCAACTAAGCCCGCCTACCGCAACTACTGAAGCATGCCTAGAGACCGTGCTCCACAACAAGAGAAGCCACCGCAATGAGAAGCCCACGCACCGCAACAGAGAGTAGCCCTCGCTCACCACAACTAGAGAAAGCCCATGCACAACAACGAAGACCCAGCGCAGCCAAATATAAAATAAATAAAAAATTCATGCAGCATCATTTCTGTCACATTCTATTGGTTACACAGGATCAATCCACATTCAGTGTGGAGGATACTTCACTAAGTTGAAGTGCTTTGAGGACTCATTGCTGAGCAATAGTTACCACATAGTATTTTGCAGAGCAGTAGGCTCTTTCACTTGAATTATCTTGACTGACCTTATACTCTACCTGTCAGGTAGAAGTTTGAGGATGCTTATCATGGAAATGGGGGAATCCCATGGTTTTCCAAGCTAAGTGGTCATTTACTGCTGGTAACTCCATGCTTGGGAGTATTTTTCTCTGAGAGTATGTGTCACACTTGGAAGTCCAAGTCATAGCATAAGGAGCAGAAGCAAACAACTGGACATTAGGGATGGAAGGTACTGGAGAGAAAGCTCAGGGAAGAGGGAGTGCAATTAATTACCAAATATCATGTGAAAGAATACCAGTTTTGAGAGGGAAACGTGGTACTTTTCTTTTTTCATTTTTTCCTAAGTTATTACAAAATATTGGCTGTATTCCTGGTGTTGTACAATACATCCTTGTAGCCTATCTTACACCCAGTAGTTTGTACCTCCCACACCCCCATGTGCCTCACCCTCACCCCCCACGGGTAACCACTAGTTTGTTCTCTGTATCTGTGAATCTGCTTTTTTGTTATATTCACTAGTTCATTGTATTTTTTAGATTCCACATGTAAGTGATATCATACAGTGTTTGTCTTTCTCTGTCTGACTTATTTCACTTAGCATAATGCCCTCCAAGTCCATCCATGTTGCTGTAAATGGCAAAATTTCATTCTTTTTTATGGCTGAGTAGTATTCCAGTATATATATACCACATCTTCTTTATCCATTCATCTGTTGATGGACACTTAGGTTGCTTCCAAATCTTGGCAATTGTAAATAATGCTGCTATGAACATTGAGGTGCATGTATCCTTTTGAATTAGGATTTTTGGTGTTTTTGGATATATACCCAGGGGTAGAATTGCTGGGTCATATGGTAGTTCTATTTTTAGTTTTTTTTTTTTTTTGACATCTTTATTGGAGTATAATTGCTTTACATTGTTGTGTTAGTTACTGCTCTATAGCAAAGTGAATCAGCTGTACATATACATATATCCCCATATCGCCTCCCTCTTGCGTCTCCCTCCCACCCTCCCTATCCCACCCCTCTAGGTGGTCACAAAGCACTGAGCTGATCTCCCTGTGCTATGTGACTGCTTCCCACTAGCTATCTATTTTACATTTGGTAGTGTATATATGTCCATGCCACTCTCTCACTTCATCTCAGCTTACCCTTCCACCTCCGCATCTCCTCAGGTCCATTCTCTACATCTGCATCTTTATTCCTGTCCTGCCCCTAGGTTCTTCAGAACCATGTTTTATTTTTTTTAGATTCCATATGTATGTGTTAGCATACGGTATTTGTTTTTCTCTTTCTGACTTCACTCTGTATGACAGACTCTAGGTCCATCCACCTCACTACAGATAACTCAATTTTGTTTCTTTTTATGGCTGAGTAATATTCCATTGTATATATGTGCCACACACTTAGGTTTCTTCCATGTCCTGGCTATTGTAAATAGTGCTGCAATGAACATTGTGGTACATGACTCTTTTGGAATTATGGTTTTTTCAGGGTATATACCCAGTAGTGGGATTGCTGGGTCATATGGTAGTTCTATTTTTAGTTTTTTGAGAAACCTCCATACTGTTTTCCACAGGGGCTGCACCCATTTACATTCCAATCAGTAGTGTATGAGGGTTCCCCTTTCTCCACATCCTCAAGAAGTGGTGCATTTTGGAGCTGAATCTGTGAACACTGCTCACAGTAGGATCTTTTTCATAGAATTCACACATGAGTCAAGGAGAAGGGACATTAAAGAAGATCTACTGGAGGGGACATTTAGAAAAGGCTTGATTATTTCCATTTTATCGATGAAAAATGGAGGCACATTAAGTGACTTGCCCTAAAATACATAGCTAGTTAAGTGGCAGAGCCTGGATGAAAGCTCAGATTATATAACTAGAAATCAGTGCCTTTTTTTGCTGTATCATGAGATCTCCAAAGCTAAACATCATATACTGTGCCAGTTAGAGTTCTTGGTTGTAAATACAAAAACTTGCTTCAGTTAGTGCATACAGTAAAGAGATTTACTGGAAGGCTATCAGGTAGCTTACTGAATGGATGGGAAAGCTGGAGAATCTGTTTCAGAAAACATTAACTGAGATAGTAATGGTCAAGCCAAACAAAGAGACCTATTAGGGTGCTGGCATTGACACTGTGGCCTCTGCACCCTTGTAGCAGCAGCAGTTGTTGCCACTGCTGTTCAATTAATGTTACTGATCACAACCTTAGTGAATATCTTAAAGTCTTTGTGTCATTCCTCAAGTCCCAGGTGGGAGCATCTGATCAGTCAAGCCTCGGTCAGATGCTCAAGCCGCCAGGTGTTTGTTTAGAAAAGAAACATCTAGGCCTCCTTCTCACCAAAGCACATACATTCGGGGGCAGAAGATTCCAAAATGAAATGGGGGTTTTGATTGTTGGCTAAGAAGTAACAGCAAGTGTCTGCTGTACTCATTTTTACCTGAAGTGACCTCATTTTCCTATCCAGTTTGAAGTTCCAGGTGGAACATGCCATTCTCATTGGAAACATGTAATGGTTTGAGATAAGGATGCCAGGAGATGAAAGTGAGGAATGCTCAGCCACGTCCAGGAAACTAGTTATTGCAGTTCACATTCTGAGGTTTATTCTCTACCCTCTGCAGCTCGTAAAGAAAGGGAAAGAGAGGAGGGAAACACTGGCTGAAGGCTGGGACTTGTCCCTGTGCCCATGTCAGCAACACCTGTGTCTACCTGTCTTATCAGTCTAAAGCAATCAGAAAAGATGATGTGAAAGTTATTGCATCAGCCTTCTTTGAGGCCAAGATTACAACAGGATGATCTGAGTAAGAATTGCATTTTTCGGAGTGACATGCAAGAACGGCTTTCAGTGAACTCCCCACATGACATCCTTAGCAGACTATGAGAGTATGATGTATGCAGTCTAGTAAGTGATTCTCTGTAGACTATAAGAGAAGGCTCAGAATGAGATAAGGACAGAGAGCCGGACAATAGTTTCATCGGCTTTGGGATTTAATCAGAGGAAGGGAATAAGTGTATATTGATTTTCTTTATAAAACCAACAGGGAAATTCAAGAAGGGAGTCTATAAGAAAGGGAATTCCAGGGTCCAGATTAAGTTGAGAGGAGAATTAGTCAGAGGAGATTATGAGTGAATTTGGCTAAAATAGAGATAAAAACAAACACAGACACTGAGCCAAGGTTTTGTTAGCAGAGAAAAGTTAGACTTGGCATTGAACTAAAGGGATATGATGAAAAGAGCAGAATGAATGACTAGTTCCATTACCAAGGGAGGAGAAAGACTAGAACAAGGAGCCAGTATAGAATAAATATGAGAGGGTGAATAGGAAAATAAATTCTCCAACATTGTGTAAGATCACTTAGCACATCCAGTCTGGGTGGGATCCAGTTCTTAAAAGGCAAAAGACGCTGAAACCAAGCATTTTATATTTATTGTCTCACACCAGCCAAATGCTCCTCCCTATTTTACAGATGAGCAAATTGAGGCTGAGAGAAGTTAAATCATTTGTACCAAAACCCCATATTTAGCAGTGGACTAGCCAGGACTTAAGCACAAATCTTAAGCCCAGACTCTTTTCCCCTTACAATGATGACCCTCTCATTCAGAAAACTTAAGTTCAGAAGTCATCTTCTCTTGCATTTATTTCCCATCTTAGCATTAAGGAAAAGAGAGAGGCTACCATGAGATTCTTACTAAATTTTAAAGGAAATGAAGAGAATTAAAATGAGAGAGACCACCCCTTGCCATTCCCCTTCTCTCCACATATATGTGATCTATTCAGATTTTAAGACTTTTTTTTTTTATTTTCTAGCCCCCCTTTTTTCTAAATAGAACCATGTAACTCGTTAATTCCAGGCCAAGGTTGTGAAGAAGCAGGTATGCCCCCCTTGCCATTCCTCTTTCCCTCTATTCCTTTCCCTCTATTCCTACTAGATGTTAGCACCCGAGGATGACCTTGGAAGTTACTTTGTTAAAGGCAGCAGAGCTTCTGTCAGCCTGGCTCCTGGAAAACTATCACCATCTCCTTCCTCTCTCTTTCCCTAAACATGAGGATCAGTATTAAACTATTACTCGAGTAATAAATAAAGTTTTATTTTATGTTAAATCATTGATATTTGGGGGTTTATTTGTTATAGCAGCTGGCATTACCTGAACTAATACAATTATTTAAAATTCCCAAGCTCTTTAATGTTCTTTCTTCTCTTTCTTTTTTTATTTCCGTTTTGATGCTTTATGTTAGAACTTGCTTAATTATTTGAACTTAATTTGTGAACCTGAGGTTCTGCAGCTCATGGCTCACATTTTCATGGCAGATTTAGTCTATTTGTTACTCATTGAGCAAGTATTTAATAACCATGTATCCTGTGCTATATGTTAAATGACATATGGGACTATGAGTAAAACTTTTAAAAATATCTTTTTAGAAGTGACTAACACAATGATGTTAACTACAAGAATATTAAGGCAACATTGCTCATAAAAGCAAAAGAAAGGAAAATATATAAATGTTCAAGAATAGAAAAATGGATAATTAAGTCTATAGTATATTTGTTTAATAAAACACCAATAATTATTTTTAAGGGAAACTGACTTTGAACTTTATTCAGTAGGGAATTCAAGATCATTGAAGCTTTTTGAGAAGATAAGTGAAATGATCAGATTATACTTTAGCAAGAATAATCAGCCAGTAGTATGTAGGGTCAATTGAATTAGCAAGAGAATTGTGGATGAGATGACCAGTTGCCCTCAGTATTTTTTCTCCCCTTCTCTTATTAGCAAGAGAACTCTGGAGTATTAGCTGATCAAATAGCAGCCCAGCTAAAGTCAATATTTCCCAGGATAGGTGTGACCATGTAAAGTTCTGGCTAGGGGTTGCTTTAAACAGGAGATAAGACTGGTGTGTCACACCTATCTTTCTCATGTACCTCCCATGAAGACGTCTTAGCCAGATGGTGAGAGCCCACCCATTGGCAGGGTAAGCTATCTTCATATCCAAGCCTGTTGTGTTAAGTTGGAAAGATAGGGTAGAATAAGCAGAACACAGAAACCAGTATTTGCCAGAGTTTTTAAGCACAAAGTTTGTGCTTGAGCTGCAACTGAACTGGTATGCTCTTGACACTGCAGTGCCTTTTCTCTTTCTGGATGCTCTCTATCTTCCCTTAGTGTATTACGATACCCTGTAGGCATTCTCTCATGGACAGGATCCCTTTTTAAAGGATCACACAGCCAGGTCCCATTGAGGATTGTTAGAAATTTAGAGCCCCAATGCTAGGAGGTTGGAGTCCCTACAAAGAAAACTTCTCACAAATTGTTTTCTCTCCACTCTTTCGGCTCTTTTGTAGCCTCACATGAGTGAGGTAGTTCAAAAGTTGCATCAATATTTACAGCCATGATTGTTCCACCTCTCAACTGTCAATGAGATATAGCATCTATTATCTTGCCTTAGCGGAAGCTGAGACAGGAGAAATTCCACTTTAACACACAGCCCCACAAATAAGAGAAAACCACAAGCTAGAGAAAGCGAACAAAGAAATCAAGAAAATTTCTTAAAAGGATATAAGAATAAAAAAGGGTGCACTACAGGACCCAGGATAAGGAATACAGCCAGACTTCAGGAATAGAAAGGTGCTTTAAAGTCAGCACCTTGAAAGTCCTGGTGCTGGGAAGTCAGGAACCGTGGATATGGCTCTGGATTCTGAGTTGCTGGATCCTGCTGCTCTCAGAATGAATTCTTTTCTCTCAGCATATCTTCTTTTTCTGCTGTTCACTCCACTTGGTTGAAGGTAGATGTCCTGTATCAGAACTCTCTAGTTTTTACATATCCTCTATTTGAGGAATTAATCTAAAGTGAATTGGAACTTCTCAGTCCTAATTCCAAATTCCTGAAGGACAGAATGAGAATGGCCCAGCTTTCATCAGGTGTCCAACCAGCTATGGACATGAGGGTAGGAGATAAACATAGCCTCCTGAAACCCATCCTGTGAGTGAGGTATTAAAGGTTATGGGTCATTTGGAGCTGGATAGGCACCCCCGAAGTACCTTCTTCATATAATGTCAGTAGATTGTGGGAAATTGAGAAATATTGTGGAGATAGAATCAACAGGCCTTGGAAGCCAATTGAATGTAAAGGGAGAAAAGTAAGAGTCAAAGATGCTGAAGGTAGAGTCAGAGTGACTTCGAGGAATATATTTATTGATTTAAATAGGGAACAAAAGTAAAGGATAATGGCTCGGTTTGGAGATATTGAGTTTAAGGTTCTAATATGACATCTGAATAGCAGTTGGTAAAATGAGCTAGAATTCAGGAGAGAGGTGGAGATATTAATTTTTCTCATTTGTTTAACTGAATAATCAATTCTGAGTACCTTTTATGTGGCAGGAACTCTTTCAGGCCTTGGAATTATAACAATGAAAAAGGCAGACAAGTTGTCTTAACTCAGGTAATTGTATCCCTCATGGTTTCATTAATAGGCTTAAGAAACTCCATGAACCTCTTAAAATAATTTTTTAAAAATTATATATGCTGTGATTTTTTTTGAATTTTTCAATTTTATTTTATTTATTTTTTTATACAGCAGGTTCTTATTGGTTATCCATTTTATACATATTAGTGTATATATGTCAATCCCAATCTGGACTGAATGTTTGTGTCCTCCCTAAATTCACATGTTAAAATCCTAACCACCCCCGCAATGTGATTATATTAAGGGGTGGGGCTTTTGGAGGTGATTAGGTCTTAAGGGTGGAGCCCTCGCAGATGGAATTAGTGCCCTTATAAAAGAGGCCCTAAAGCACTGCCTTGCCCCTTCTGCCATGTGAGGACACAGTGAGAAGATTAGTAGTATATGAACCACAAAGCAGGTCCCCATCAGACAGAATTTGCCAACACTGTGATCTTGGACTTCCTAGTCTCCAGAGCTGTGAGAAACAAATGTTTGTTGTTCAAGTCACCTAGTCTATTTTTTTTTTAAATTATAGCAGCCTGAATGACTAAGACAATGTGTATATGCTTAAGTGTATTTTTCTGGGAAGAAACTACCCTAGCTTCAGTGAATCTTAAAAGGATACATGATCTGAAAGAAGTGAAGAACTACAGGCACAAAACTGTTTAGGCATTGAAAACAAATATATAGGAAGAACAGAAGCTATTCATTGACAATGTCTTGATTAATACCATTGTTGACAGTGTGGGAGAATGAAGAGAAACCAGGAAAGAAGCGGACCAGACAATCTAACAATAAGATTTTGAAACATTACTCAATGTATTGTATTCTTCCTTCTTGCCAATTCCTTTTTATGCATACTTGACTATAAACCCTGAGGCTGAGGCTTAATGTGTTAAGGAAACAAAGAATAATGTGGGGAGAGGGGAATCTCAGCAAGAAAATAAAGATTATTCTTTTGAGTTCCAAAAGAGGCCCTTGAAAGTCAGTGATAGAGACACTAACTTTGAAAAAGAAAGCTTTTTTTTGTTTTTTTTTGGTAAACCCCATCCCCTGCCCACTCCCCCCGTGACACACACCTAAGAGTCTGGTGGACACAGGCTCTTCTTTAGACTATAGAATCTGTAAGAATTTATGATCATTCAAGAGCAAATTGTGTACCATAGAGAGAGAATTGGGAATCCTTTCTGAAGCCAGGAGAGGAATAGGAAAAAATATCAAGGGAGTTCGGATGCTAGTGAGAGTTGTCATCTCAGGGTCCAAATCTGAGTGGGAGATAGAGATGCCCAGATGGGTTTTGGGATTGAAAAACAAGGAGCTCTGCACTCCTTTGTCAAGTTCTGGAAGGAGATAGATTTCCAGAGGGTCTTTGGTCAACTGGAGTAGCCAGAGGAAAGTGGAAATGTTTACTCACAAGTCTAGGCAGAACGTGGACTGACATAGCCTCCCCCCACCTCTCTCCACTCACTTCCCAACCTTTTTAGATTCCCTTGAGATACATAAGCAATCCCAAAACGTGTCGTATGTCCAGTGAAGCTAATTGAGAAATCGTCTTCTTGCAAGTGATCATCACAAAAGATAATGAGTCAAAATGGCCAGTTACTAAAGAATAAAATGAGGATAGGAGAGCCTTCAGCAGAAGCTGCAGGGTGGTCAGGGAAAGCCGTGAATAAACTAAGGATGTGACTAAGACTGAAAGGGTCACAGTGCCAATCTTCGTGAGATAGGAGTGAGTCAGCAGAGGCAGACCACCAAGCTGCCAGGAGCAGCCACCATTTGCAGAGCAAGAGAACAGGAGCCACTTCCAGCAGAGACAGTCTCTCCCATGTGAGAAGCAAAGGTAGGCCCCTCAGAGCTTAGGGAAGGAAAAGAGAACGCAGGAGGCAAGAATCGAAGACGTGTGTGCTTTAATACAAAAAAGCCTTAGGGATACTGATTTGATAAATTTAAGTTTTTCAGCATTAATGGACATGAAAGTCACTAGGTTCATTTGGAATGAAATAAAATATCTTCTTTATCTGATTAACCGTATGGTGTGTAAAATTTATACCTGCTACCACATAGAAGTTAAATCAGGAAAGTCAGATGTCAGAGGAAACTGGCAGAAAAGGGTTTCAAGAAAGAGCACATGGTCAGCCCCCAAATCCTGAGAAGATGGTTGCATCTTCTTAGAACTTTGGAGTTTCCCATCCATTAACTATGCTGACCTCCTAATTGATCAGGTAGTTAGTAGCAATAAAAAAAGAAAATTGAGTTTAGCCAATTGGAGGTACTGGGAGCAAATTGGAAGGAGAGTGACCAGGACATTTTTTCCCCACTCCTCTGGTCCTGCAGTTTTGGTGCTACTGCCATGGGTGTGCTATGCTGGCTATTCTTCACTTATATAGTTTGGTTATCTTTTGAGTTTGGATTAAATCTCTTCAGAACTAGTTGTACTCTTTTCTGCCCTGCTGTGGGCCCTAGAAAGACTGACCTCTGTGGACTGTATCAACTGAATGCACTTGGCCTTTTGTCTTCCAGCTGGGTTCAATTAATGGGAGGTACCAGGAGGAAATCAAGAAGAGGCTATTTCTTATTACCTCCCTTTAGTGCTATGCTTACAGCTTCCTTCCTCTTTTGATTACAGCTCCAGTCAGACAGCCTCTCCTCTATGGCTCCAGTTCTCTTAGGCTCCCATAGCACTATTTCCCCTCCTATAGGTCTAGGGATGGAATTATTTCCCAATATTGCTTGTTGAATTTCTTAACTATGTCTATTCTGTAAATAACCCTTTCATTAAAATCACTTTAATTAAACACCTAAGAGGAATTCTATTTTCTGCTGGGATCCTGACTAACATATCTGGGAATGAAAGACAACTGAAAGTTGAAATTCTACACTCCATTCCACAGAAGAATTGAGACAAGAGACCCTCAGGTGGAAGAATGAGAGCCAGCATCTGAAAAAAGTGGGATGGTCAATCCCTAGGACAGGGAGATGAGCTTAAAAGAAGAAAGTGATAAACTTGGACATATAAATCCACTGAGACCAAGAAAGGTCCCTTGGGATACTACACTGGCACTTATGGTCATACTGGTCATCTTCTTTTGGTTCCTGGAATCCAAAGTCTTATTGTGTCCTTGGAACATGGCATTTCTGCATCCTATAACAAAACTCATTGTCTTCCACCCTTCCCCTAGCTATTGCCTTCTCAATAGCAGGCCCGGACTTCGATATCACCTACTCACTGTGGCTCTTCTGACCATCCTATCTCAGGTAGGTAACCCGGTCTCGCTATACTAGATATCAGCTCAGTGTTTGTGTCCTTTACAAGACTTATAAATTTTTAATTATTTTATGTCTTTGTTTCTTTACTCTTTGTCTACTGTTCCCACTAAAATGTAAGTTTCATAAGGGTAGGGGCTATGTCTGACTTGTTCAACATTATATCCCTAGAGCCTAGAATAGAGCCTGGAAGATGAAATATAGTAATGAAATATTCATTGAATAGGTGAACTAATGAAGAAATGAGAGAGAGAGAGAGAGAGAGATGGCATGCATACTATATTTTTACCTTTACCCCAACTAATTATAGCAAGCTATTTAAGCCATTACTCTCTGAAACTATCACCATGCTCCAAAAAAAACTCATTCTGCAAATACAAGGAAAAATAGCAGGAAATGCTTGAGCTAAGGACCTGGTTAGGAGAAAGTATGGGATATAGTGAAAAGAACATAGACTTCGAACCAATAGTCCTGGGGTAAATCTCGGGTCCCTCAGTCAGAAGCTCTTTGGCCTCGGCCATGTCATTTTTTATTTCTGAGCTTCAGTTTCTCCAACTATACATGGAGATAATACTGGTGTGGGTGATAGGCAAGGCACTTAGCAACAAGGTGCACTCAGTAGATGCTACTATTAATGGCAATACAACTACTCTTTAATTGTTACATTTTCATTGGTCAACAATCTTGTCTGTCTTATTCACAGTTGTATTTATCCTGCCTATAATACTGCCTGGCACTCTTAGATACTCAATAAATATTTGCTGCATGAATGTTGAGTGAATGAATATTGGTACTTTAAGAACAATAGTTAAAATAGATAATTTATTCAGGAATTCTGATAAGCAATTATATACATCATCTCGTTTTACATCTGCACCAAGTGGGTACTACTATTTTTTTCCCATTTTATAAATAAAAGAACCAAACGTTACAGAGAAAAAGTGAGTTACTAAGTAAAGAATCTAAATGCCTCCCCTTCCTATCCTGTCAACTCCAACCTCTTATGAGGAGGACAGGTAACAGTAGCTTGGTTTACCCCTTCCAGAAGGTTACCAACGCATAACCACAGTGTTTTTAAATTGGATGATAACTTATCTGGGGATTTTCACATGTCCTAAATCTAATCTGTTTTATACTGCACTTCCAAGGCCATTTAGCACAATTATGCACCTCTATTCCCATCCTGCATATTATAATACATAAGAGCTTTGAACAATAATGTAGCCACTAAAAGACTACATCTGAAGAGTGAATAAATTATTAATTTTACTCATAATACATTAAAAATGTATTAAAATGAGATATCTGTGATACCTCATTTTGGTGGCTCAGCTACATCTTTGCTACTTCACCAGCATAATTAAAGAAGATAGGACTTGGAGTTAGATAGAACTAGATTTGTAGCCTTGCTCCTCTACATATTAAACAAGTGATCTTGTCCAAGTTTCTTAGACTCCCTGAGCCCCAGTTACTGATCTGTAATATAGAGTTAATAACACCAATGTCACCCAGTGGCTATAGATATTAATAGATAACCTACAGGAAAGCAGTTTGCACACAGCCTAATGGAGAAGCTCTATGTAAATGCTCAACTTTTTAATCTTTCATTATTTTGTCTACTGTCTTAACAATTAAGTAAATATTCTATATTCGGTATTTTTCACCAATATTTTTTTTTTTTTTTTTTTTTTACCAATATTTTTACTTAGTCTTCAAGTTCAGGGTAAAGTACTTTCAGCAGTTTTGAAGAAGGTTCTACTGCCATTGTTTTCATTGTGTCTTTTTCTCAATAAACTACACAAATTAGCCTTCAGATTTACACATCAGATTTTTGTGAGCAGAGTATTTACTAAAATATAAACATGGAATAATTGGAATTTTTGATATTTGTCTTTCAACATATTATGTGTAGATAAAAACTCCTGGATCTGCTAAAATCTTTCCAGAATTTAGAGGGCTTGAGTTGATTGGTTCCCCTCTACCCCCCAAACCAGAGGTGGAGGATTACATTATCTAAAACCAAAAGGAAGTGATTCATATCAGGGCAGTCTCTGATACCTCAGGTTCAGAATCTTTATCAGAAGGTGTTTTTTGTTGTTGTTGATTCATTTGTTCAAATATATGTTAAGCATCAGTTATGTATGGTGCTCCGTGCAAGGCACTGAGGTGAGCAGTGCGTGCCCTCAGGGAATCTCTAATCTGGAAGGGAGAGAAAACATGTATTTAAATAGGCATATTGCAAGGTAAACTTTGGTAAGTACCACAGGAATGTTGAGGTAAAGTATTATGGGATTTCTGGGATTCCCTGGTGGCGCAGTGGTTGAGAGTCCGCCTGCCGATGCAGGGGACACGGGTTCGTGCCCTGGTCCGGGAGGATCCCACATGCCGCGGAGCAGCTGGGCCCGTGAGCCATGGCCACTGAGCCTGCGCGTCCGGAGCCTGTGCTCCGCAACGGGAGAGGCCACAGCAGTGAGAGGCCCGCATACTGCAAAAAAAAAAAAAAAGTACTATGGGATTTCAAAGGATGAAAAAATCATCTCCTATTGAGGAAAGATGGAAGTGTTTTTTACGTTTTGTTAATAACAGTAAAGGAAGAGCTTAGAAGATGCTGCCATTAGGTGAGACTTTGGGAATGCACTAGTGATCTAGAATCTCAGTCGTGAGGAAAGAGAGTTTAGTTGACTGTGGTACTTGCATCCAGGAGCCTCGAAGGCTCCAAGGACACTGTCAATCACAGGTTGGTATGGGAGAGCACTTCAGTACACTTGGTCCATCCTCAGTTTCGGCTCAAGTCACAGTGCATTCTAGCCATTTATTTTTCTGATTTCCTGGCTAGGTGATGAACTGCTGGTGTGCAGAGACCATGACCTCCTTTTCCAGTACAGAGTCAGGCTCTAGCAAGTTATACTTGACACATGACTGTGTTATGGAAAGGAAGACCTACCAAACCAGAGGAGCCAGGAAGGAAGGATGCCTGTGTAGTTTAAAAGCCTCATAGACAAAAGTTTCAGGGTCTGGCAAGAATAGTGCACTGAAGTCATGTACGCAGAAGGCTGGGCCTAGACCGCTTCCAGAAGAGGCCAGGGTTGGCTGGGCTACAGTGGCACACTGAGCCCCAGGGAAGGTGAAACCACAGCATTACTCAGCCTTGCTCAGTGAAGAAAGCTCTATTCTTCTCTCTTAGCCTCTGGCTTGAGGTTGGTTAATGGTAGTGACATGAGGCTCAAATTCAAGCATGTGGGTGTGAAAATGCGTAAATGAGGGGAAAAATTTGGAGTGAAGAATTGACTCAAGAATTATAGGTTAGAGAATTTGTTTCATTTTTCTCCCAAATCTTCTGACTGCATATTCTTCTAAAGGGGTAAGTGACAATTCTGAAAATATCTGAAATCCTAAAGGGGTCAATAGATAATTCTTTAAGAATAATATAGAAGGGTAATTTGGGGGAAAGTCTGGGTTCTTTTCTGTCTTCTGAAAGGTAAGATACGGACAAAAATATATTACTGGCTACCTAACTTGCTGATGTAAGAATTGAGAGTCATGAAAAATTTCTGACCTTGAGGAAAATGCTATCTCCACACACTCCTCCTTTTCACTATAAATTTATTTTTAGGCATAATTGTTGGCCCAATGCACAATTCTTTCCAGAATACAAGAAAGGAGTTTGTGGAAGGGACCAATATAGCAGACTCTATATTCAAGGGCAGAAACTTAGTTAAGTGTCTCTGAAATTAAGCTTCTTAGACCAGCCCGCTTCAGAATCATCTAGTATGTATCAGTAGATTAAAATGATGATTCATTGGCCCCATCTAAGACTTCATCAATCAGAATCTCTGGGAAAAGGGTTCAGAAACCTGCATTTTAAACACACACCCCAAACGATTCTGGTGTATACTAAAATATGTGAACCACTGCTACATTCTGCAGCCTCTGTGAACCAAGGAGTGCCTTTCCATGTGTTTGAAGATTAAGCTACTAAACCAGTGCTTTCTAAGGCCTCTTTCTGCTCTCAGCCCTGGTGCAGGGAGCTGGAGAAAGTGGAGGCGAGGCTGAACGAGACAAAATAGGCACGGAAGGTGTTGGGGACATTTTAGCAGCTAAATACAGGGGGTCAGAAAGAGCTGGAAATCATCGTTTTGGCAGACAGACAAAACAGACAAAAAGAGGAGGATGCAGTTGCCAAATGGCTAATCAATGTAAGTGATTAAAACTCCAAGTTAAAAATGAGGAAGCAGATCTGCAGAAATGAAGGAGGGCTGAGCCAGCCAGGGAAGCAGAAGACCAGATCTGGGAGGGCTACAACACGTAGGATGCAGCTACACAGGCTAACTTCTTCCTCAATCAATGGCCTTCAAATGTTTTCTCTAATAACAGGAACCAATAGAATATACAGTAATATGCAGCCATTAATTTCCTCCCAAGAAACAATGTCCAGTTTGAGTTCCCAAGTGCTGCAGAAGTTCTTGACTAATGATAGTAGTTAACATTTATTGAACACTTCTATGTACCAGGCACAATTTTAAACGTTTTGTATGTATTAACTCATTTAATCCTCACAACAGCCCTATGAAATAGGTAGTATTAGTATGGCCATTCTACAGATGAGAAAATTGAGGTAGAGAGGTTAAGCAACTTGCTCAAGTGCATGTAGCTTCCAAGGGCATTCCAAGCCAGGATTTGAAATCAGGCAGTCTAGATCCAGAGTCCGAGTTCTTAATCATTATTTCATGCTGTCAGTGCAGAGTAGATATGTCTAAGGATTTTACACAGAAATCAACTCTCAGTTGCAATGAACTGTATTGATTCAATCATTATTGTTTCTGTTACAATGTCTGTAAAATTAGGAAGGGAATTCAGAGGTTCTCCTGTACAGCATGACATACTGTTTATGTTTAAATTGCATACAATGTCCTATGCATAAAGGCTAACATTTGCCATTACAAATATAAGATCTGGGATGTGATGTGGTTTTCACAAAAAACAATGCCAAACATAGTTTTCAGGGTAAGAAGGTAACCAAGGAACCAAGAACCTCCAGAGACCCAAGTGCGTGCATTTGTGTGTGTGTGTGTAACAAACTTCTACTCTTTTGTTCTGTATCGTTTTTGTTTTCTTTATTCATTTTTGGCTCAGATTTTGTGGACTTGTTCAAACATTTTTTTAATGTACTTGAGCACGTACATAGAAGAAGCTATTCTTTTTATCTCACATCCTTAGAGTTTGTCTTCCTGCTTGAGACTCCAAGGCGTACGTACTATGGCCACAGGGGAAGGGGGAACTTAAAGAAAGCAAGCCCATGTTGATTAAGAAAGCATTATGATTATAAAACAAAATGGAGCTACCCTCAAATTGAATGATAAATAAATGAAACAGAAGAACATTTCCTAAAGATTTTATTTTATGACAGTTATAGTTTCATTTACATTTATAGATTGCTTTTTCTTTTCAATGTCCAGCATTCAAGGATATCCCTGGTAAAGTCTAACCTTTCAAAATGCTGACAACTGTTTGTGACTGGTCTATAGGTACCCTTAACTAAAAGCTATTTTCTCATTCCTTACGCATAGTTGAAACCCCCTTTAATATAGCCAGCAACTGAAACCACAAACACACCGCCCCACATCAGGAGTGGGCTACAGAGGACAGAGACAAAATTGTAGAGGAAAAAAAATGTGAATTTAACATTTTCCTCCAGAATCTGGAGAATAAAGACCAAGCCAGTATGTTTTTAAATTTATGTGAACGCATTTAATTTTACACTTTCCTCTAAGAAGCTGCAGATTATTGGTTTAGAAGTTCTCACTATGGATCCAGTTGGAAATGTAGCCAGTGCATGGCAAATACAATAGAAATTAATAAATACGGAAATCCAATATAAATTAAATTATGGCAGCAAAGATAAATGTACAAAATACATATGTTCTGATATAATTCTGTCACAAGGAGTCCCTACTTTTCTTTCACTTTTTGTTTTTCTACTGTCTAATAAGTTATGAACCCTCTATTCCCCAAAAGCTGTTTCAGCAGCTTAACAATACAATTGTGTTCAAGTGCAATTTTTATTCTCTCTCTCTCTCTCTTTCTCTCTCTCTAAGACACACACACACACACACACACACACACACACACACACACTCCAAATAAATTAATAAAATAAATTCCTGGCTTCTTTGGTGAATTACAGGAAGTTTAATAAGGAACAAAGTTGTAGAAACAAAGTGGTAAGAAAGAACCAAGATATAATTCATTAGATCAAAGATGTTTTTAGATATTTCTTCCTGTAATCTTTTGGGAAACAAAACAAAACAAAAAGCAATGCTCTGAGTTCTATAGGCACTTTCCTCATAATGATACCAGGTAAATAATGTGGATTGGTTTAATTTTTTTTTAATTTAGTTTTACCAATATTTTTTTAATTTTTCCTAGTCTTCACTTCCTTTTTTTATTCTTTATTCTTAAAAACACCTGTCAATATCATGAATCCCAAATTGTCAGTGAGAGAAAATGTGAATTAAAGGGAGGAGTACTTGGCACCCCTTTTTATACTTTTCAGAAGAGCTGAAAACTAAGGAAGCAAAGGGATAAAGGTCAAAATAAACTAATAAATTATAGCAAGCAAAAATATATATGTGAATCAAATTATAGCTATACTTTAGAACATGTTAAACTCAGTTTCAGATTTCATAGCACCCTTTCTAAATAATTTAGAATGGTTTTTCCCCCAAACATAGCACGTGAGCTGAATTCTGTGTGTATCGAGCAATTCTGTTTACACGTTGTAGGGTTGGATTGCGTATATGTTCCTTTGGACCTATGTGTATGTTGGAAGGCATATGAGTGATCAGAAAGGACGGGGGTAGAAAATGATAATGATTCCTGCCTCAACGCACAATCTCTGGAGTGGTTATTGCCTTAAAGGTGTTGGTAATATTGTTTGTGCAAGTGTTTACTTTGGCTTTTAGTTATAAAATGACGATGATCCAGCAAATGCCTCACGATGGGCATGGACTGTCTGTACTCAGAAGATGCCAGGACAGAAGACTTCTGTCACTTTCCAGGTTTCTTTTTTAAACTCCCTACCACCCAGGCTTGAGAGAAAATAAATGTTCTGGGGCAGTGATGGACTACATTGCAGAAGATTCAGAAAATATCCAAATTAATTAAAACACATCTATAGGGCTTCCCTGGTGGCTCAGTGGTTGAGAGTCCGCCTGCTAATGCAGGGGACACGGGTTCGTGCTCTGGTCCGGGAAGATTCCACATGCCGTGGAGCGGCTGGGCCCGTGAGCCGTGGCTGCTGGGCCTGCGCGTTCGGAGCCTGTGCTCCGCAACGGGAGAGGCCACAACAGTGAGAGGCCCGCGTACCACAAAAAAAAAAAAAAAAAAAAATTTATATTACCCTAAGATTTTTTTCCTTTTTCTTTTCTTTGTTTTTCTTTTTCTCTCTTCCTTTCTCTTTTCCCTTTTCCTTTCCTTTCTTTCTTTTCTTTTCTTTTTAATTTTTCTATTCTGCCTGATCTCCCAAAACTCCAACACTTCTGAACCAGACAGGTGACTTTTACCAATGATAGTCTACCCATCAAACTGTGCAGACAGCTCCCAAAAAGTCATGTAAACAACTGGGTGAGAAGAGAGGAGAATCTGAGAGTGCTCCATGATGGTAACAAAAGTAATATCCTACAGTCCACTTAGGACATTTTTAATTGAATAGTGGTAATATCATTTGGAAGCTCAAAAGAGTCACCTGATATTTAAGTGGATGGTTTCTTCAGGAATAAAGAGCCTCCAATTGAAATTATTTAATGTGTCTGAAGTCAGAAATAATAAACAAAAAATCTAAAATTTGTTTCTCTTAGGGATTTTGAAGAATGATTAGGGACACACAAATTGAAAGAAACCAGATCAGCTCTCCTTTTCTCTTACAAGTACCCTTTAAATTAGGATTTCTCCTAGTTTAAGGAAAAAATGCCTTTAAAAAAAAAAAGATACAGTGACTTCCATGTTGGCAATTGGTATTTTGTAGGTCATAATACATATGTTCCTATTCTACTAAATAAAACAAATCAGGTAGGTAAAAGATAATCTCTTTTGCTGTTCTTCTCTAAAATTAAATGCCTCAGTTTTGCAAAGCTTTAAGAATACATATCCTGAAAATAAAAAATAATTGTACAAGAAAAATGTGAATCATAAGAACATTAAAACAAATTCATAAAAATTCACTTTACTTACTATTAAAAGCAGTATTGTCCCAAGAAACTTGAAAATTCCAGAGAGTTATGTGGTCAGTAATCTGCTCCGTACAAGAAAGATGAGTCAGCAATTCCTCTGGGAGCAAATGGCTTACTTTTGTTATCTGAATTTTCTTTTTTGGATTATTTCATCAGCATCACACGTAAACCATTTCTTCTGACATTAAATGGTACCATGGGGTGCTATAACAACCCCTGCCTCTGTACTTAGTTGACTCAATAAATAACATTATTTTCTCTGATTTTTCTGGATTATCACATGGCACATTTGCAGAGTTGATCTCCCCCGTACCTCAGTGCCAAGTGGTCAGTGTGAGTATTCCTTGTTTCCAGGGAAATTTAGGATTGGAGAAGCAGAATAGGCAAAGCTAGATTTGCCTGTTGGTAAATTTACATAGTGGTAAATTGGTTTGACAAGTATTTCTCAGTGTTTACTCAGAGGTTCCCATACTCCTTTATGAATGCAGACAGTGAGTTCTATTATTCTCTGCATGGTCAGTGCCTTACACAATTCCAGCCACACGTTTGATTCTCAGTATTCAAAATTCAGCTATTATTTTTCCACTCAGCCTGACATGCTACTGGGCTTATGCCAATGTAGGCTGCCTACACTCAGATACACACATGCTCTTTCTCAAGAACTACGGTCCTTCCTACCCTGATATAGGAGTGAGAGGCCGAGTAGAGACCTGTGGCATTAACTGAGCATCTATCTCCTGGGTGCTGGCTCTAGGCTCAGTACTTTACAAACACTGTGGTGTTTAGTCCAAATTATTATCCTCATTTTACAGATGAGAAAATAGGTTCAGAACTGTTGGATCTCAAAGTCCTTCCTAAGGAGAACTGGGTTAAGATTCAAATTTAAATAAAAATTACAACAAATAATAAGTTAATACCATTTGATGGTGGTTGAGAAGTTACCATGTACCAGAAAAGAATTATGTGAATCTTAATTTTTTCTCTCTTTGGTGAAACACATGCACATTATAAAATATTAAGGCAAGTCTTGGAATTCAATCTTTGCAGGCCCCAACTCATACCCTCAATTAGTTTTCAGTCTTTAGTTTTATTAGAGAAATAAGACTCTTCCTGACTTATTTCTAACTGCATTTGAAAGGGTTTATATAAGATTTATTTAGGGTGAAGCCCATGAAAGCTTGTTTTTACTTTTTTTTTCTTAAGCTCATGTCAAATTGAAAGAGAAAGTAAACCAGGCAAGGAAACCTCTGTGTGTGTGTGTTTTTTTTTTTACTACAATAACACTCATTGCAGTGTTATTGCAGTATGTTATTGCAGTATGCAGTATGCATTGCAGTGTTATTGCAGTATGTTATTGCAGTATGTAGATAAGGCTGTATTTTAAAGATTTATCTATTTTTTTTAAATCACAAAATTAAAATTTCCAAATAGAAGTGAGATGAATACTTATGAGTGCTATGGCAAACTAAGGATTAAAATCCTGATATAAAAAAGCATTATACAGATTTATAAGGAAATCAGTAAGACCACTATGCATACCTAGGAAAAAGATGCTTACAGTTTATACAAAAGGAAATATAAGTGGCTTAATAAAACTTTTAAATCATTAACATCATTAGTAATTAAAAATGAAAATTAAAATAATAACACAATTTTATTTTCTCCTATTAATTAGCATGGTTTGTTTGTTTGTTTGTTTAAAATATACAATGCAGGGGCTTCCCTGGTGGCGCAGTGGTTGAGAGCCCGCCTGCCGATGCTGGGGACGCGGGTTCGTGCCCCGGTCCGGGAAGATCCCACATGCCGCGGAGCAGCTAGGCCCGTGAGCCATGGCCGCTGAGCCTGCGCGTCTGGAGCCTGTGCTCTGCAATGGGAGAGGCCACAACAGTGAGAGGCCCGCGTACCGCAAAAAAAAAAAAATTACAGTGCAGGTAGAAGTATAAATTTAGTCAGCCAATTTTGTAAAACAATTTGTAATTATGTATCAAGGAAGTTTTAAACATGCTTGTAGGGTTCTACTCTGAGGAAATATTCTGAAATGTAAGAAAATATTTAAATATAAAAATATTATTTTTTAAAGTAAAATACCAGGAACCTTAAATGTCCTTAAACAAGAAGCACATATGAATGGTGTAAGCACATTACACCATTTAATGATAGTAGAAAATCAATTCTTATGACCTAATAATAATGGGGGAAAAATAGGCTATAATACTACAATACAGCATGATCTCAAGTGTAGAAAATGATACTTATAGAAAGATGTAAATAGCAGTGATAACAATAGTTATCTCTGTTTATTTGAATTATTGATTATTTTTCCTGTGTTTTTCTATATTTTACAAGTTTACTTTTATAATTAGAAAAAAATTATGGAAGAGAGAAGAAAAATCAAAATGAAAGCAAAACTCTCTAATTATATAGGCTAAATAAGATGCAGAAAGGGAAGAGGAATTTAATCCCTGACACCTCAGTTTGACCTGAGGTTCCTTTGTAGTCCATCTAGTGTCGAAAATCCAACTCAAACCAGGTATTGGTTTACTAGACCACGGGGTTTATGTAATATGCTGTGACTTAGTGACCATCTGAGCATATACACTACTAGGACGCATTAGTCCAATGTCCAGAGCAAAGGAGGCTGTGGCCCAGCCCACTCTGAACCCACCAGACCCTGTCTGGGGCATGTGGTTAGTGCTTTGCACCACATCTGAAGCAGAGTGGTGAATAGCTAGAGTCTGTCCAGGAAAGGTGGGCTGAAGCAGTAAAATATCTGGAAATCCTACGACTTCTTAACTTAAAATTCCCCCCTTGTTTGTTACTACTCTGGTAATGAAGTCCACAGCCCTCTAAAGATTTAGCCTATCTTGTAAGACTCTCCCCCTTGCTCACAAAGTTCTAATCTCACATGTTCCCTTTAATATATTTAGTTCCTCCTCACTTCAGAACTGCCCAAGTACTGCTCCACCAGCCTAGAATGCCTTATTTCACCCCTCCCTATGTGTGTCTCCTCCACACACATACTTCCTTACCTGGCCAATTCCTACATATTTTCAGGTCTGAGATCAAATATTCTTTCCTCAGAAAAACTTCTCTGGCCACCCAGCTAGGAAAAGTGCCCCTGTTATACACTTTCATTTTTACCCTGTAGTTGTCTTTGGTTAATTATCTTTCTTATGTCTGTATTTCTTGCTAGTTGGTAAACTCTGTGAGGACAGTGCTATGAGTCTTATTATGTGTCTTAGTCCATCCAGACTGCTATAAGAAAATACCATAGACCGAAAGCTTATAAATAACAGAGATGTATTTCTTATGGCTATGGAGGCTGAGAAGTCCAAGATCAAGGCACTGGCAGATTCAGTGCCTGGTGAGGACCACCTTCCTGGTTCATAGATGACTTGTCTTCTTGCTGTGTCCTCACATGGTAGAAAGAGCAAGGGAGCTCTCTGCGGTCTTTTTTATAAGGGCAGTAATCCCATTCATGAGAGCTCCACCCTCATGACCTAATCATCTCCCAAACACCACCCCCTTCCTAATACCATCAACATTGAGGGGTTAGGATTTGAACATAGGAATTTTGGGGGAATGCAAACATTCAGTATATATCTCCAGAATGTAGTATAGTGCCTGGCCCATACTTTGGGCCATCTGTTGAATGAATGAATGAATTCCATGAAGTGCATTTGTCTGTCTGTTTTTATGGCTACTCTCTACTTTCACACCTAATTTCTCCTTAATGCTTAGAAAATGGGATTAATCTGAAAAGGAAAAGACAAATAAGAGAGGAGGGAATATGATAGCCACTTATCACATAGACATTCTGTGCCACCCTATTTCTAAAAAGAAATGAAGAAATTTCTAAAAATTAAGTTAAAAATGAAATTAGTAATCTTTGTGGTAATGAATTCCCTTTTATGAAGTATGTGCAAGTCATATTTGAACATAAGCATGGGTTAGAGTTGTGAAGAAGATTCCTATATTGGGCAGTTGGATTTCATGACTCTTAGGATCACTTCAAAGAGTTTGATTCTATGACATAGCAATCTCTTTGGTTGTAGAGGCACTACTTGAGGGAGAGAAGATTTAAGACAAAACAGGGCATGGACTAAACAAAGACAAGCTTGGGGAAGAAAAGGAAATGTAACACTGTCTCAAAACGTTTGATCTCAATCATTTTGAACCTTTTCTGAGGATGAGGTTGGCAAGCCTCCCAGAGAAACCAAAACAAAGCAACCTAACAGGGCATCACAAAACAAAAGGGGACCTAAGCTGAGAGATGAGAAGATGAAAGCCCTGCATTTAGATTCACTGAGGACAGAGGGGGCAGGGGCAGGAAAGGTAGGCTTTCTCTTCGGGGTCCCTTTAACTCACTTAAAGCACACCTCTGAAATGAACATCCTCCGTAGAGAGAGGGTAGTTACGCGAATCCAGAAGTCAAGGCATTAGTAAACATGGCTAAAATGGCTAAATGAATCGGGTTGAAATGTCAGTGCAACTGCTTTCTGTATCTTCACTATCCTTAACCCAAACTTGTATCATCATTCTGGAATGAGCAAGGCCTGCTCAACAAACCCAGGTTTTATCATCTCCTTTCTATCTCCTTATTCACAGTTCAGAAATCCAGTGGCCTTCTTACTCTTTAATCAAAGTAATTAATGTTGTTGTGGAAAGAAAAACAGCTTCCATTTGGTTTGAGAGAAAGACCCACACAATGTCTCTGTTTGAGGTGAGAAAGTTGAAAACTGAGCTATACTACTAAGTGGTGATTTTTTTCCCCCACCTACTGTGTGGAGATTCCTGATGAGGTAGAACACGTGTTTTTTTCAATTTTGACTGCTGCTGAAAATACTTAATGCTTACTGGGTGCTCACTGTATTGCAGGCAAGGTGCTGAGTGATTTGTACACATTATCTTGTGGATCCTAACAACAGTCTGGAAGTAGATGCAATTGCAGTGCCTTTTCCAGAAAAGGCCTAGAGTGGTAGGTTGCTTACCTCAAGTCTGCAAGCTTATGAGGCACAGCCTGAGGAAAGTGTCACACATTTGAGCATCACCTAATGGGTAAAATTCAGCATAAAAATTTTGTGATCTACTGCTGTAACAGATAAATCACCCTCACACTCCTTGCTGATAGTAGACAGAAGTGGGTCCAGCAAAGAAAATTAGGTTCAGAGATGGTTCACATTTGGAAACTGTGTGCTCTCTATCACTAAAGAATTGGGAACAGTGATAGTATTGAAATCAGGAAATGTAATATTGCATTTATTTGAACTTTATTATAAAAATTCAAATAGTGTACAACAGCGGTCCCCAGCCGTTTTGGCACCAGGGACCGATTTCATGGAAGACAGTTTTTCCATGGACTGGGGTCGGGGGTGGGCATGGTTTCGGGATGACTTAAGTGCATTACATTTATTGTGCACTTTATTTCTATTATTATTACATTGTAATATATAATGAAATAATTATACAACGCACCATAATGCAGAATCAGTGGGAGCCCTGAGCTTGTTTTCCTGCAACTGGATGGTCCCATCTGGGGGTGATGGGAGGCAGTGACACCGGAAGTGTACTGCCTATGTCCAGTCTAGTCTGTAATCTCCTTTTGGTTGCTGTCACTGCAGAAAACCCTGCTTCACAAAGATAGGATGTTGGAAATGGAAGCAGGCTTTCCAGTGTTTTTGTGGCAATCTCAGGATATTCTGTCTTGACTTTAATCCAGAACGTATGGAGATTTGAAGTTGTCTCAAACATACTTTTAAGGCCACTGTCATTTGCGACCTCAAGCAGTTGATCCTCTTCTAGCACAAAGTCAATTCACCTGGCTTGTTCACAAATGGGTCTCAGATCCATTCCTTTCCAGTTTAGGGGTCTTTTGTGGTTGGCAAATAATGCTCAAACTCTTTTGAAACCTGAGATAGGTGATCATGCACCAGCTGGGAGAAAGAAGGCCCTGGCTCAGTCTCTTTCAAAATCTCTGCTAATGTTTGAGACATGTCAAAACTCCCAGTGTTCACTCATCGCCCCCATAATTCCGATTTGGCTTTGAATGCAGCCACTTTATCGTCTGACAGGAACACAGTTCTCATTCTCCCCTGAAGTGAAAGATTGATTTCGTTGAGCATGTTGAATATGTCACACAAGTAAGCAAGTTTTGCGACCCATTCTGTGTCACTGAAATGTGCTGCCAGTGGTGACTGTTTTTCTAAAAGAAATCTCTGGAGTGGCTCTCATAACTCAAAAACTCTGTCCAGTGATCTACCCTTAGAAAGCCATCTCACTTCTGTGTATAAGAGATGACGTGTGTGCTCTGCATCCATCTCCTCACAGAGCTGCGCGAACAGACGTGAGTTAAGGGCATGTACTTTAACATGGTTGATAATTTTAATCATATCCTGCAAAACACTGCTAAGTTCAGGTGACATTTTTCAGCTAGCCAGCATTTCTCTGTGGATGACACAGTGCATAGACTGACATTCAGAAGCGACCTCCTTGACCCAAGTAGTGAAACCAGAAAGCCATCCAGTCATGGCAGCCGCTCCATCTGTGCATATACCGACACAAAATGACCAATTCAGTTTTCCTGATATGTAATCATTCAAAGACTTGAATAGGTCTGTAGCTGTGGTGTTGGTTGGCAACAAAAGTGCACATAACATATCCTAATACACATCCTCTTGAAAAATATATCGCACAAAAACAAGTATTGTTGCCTTGTTGTCAACATTGGTGGACTCATCAACCTGGATTGTGTACCACAGTGACTCATTAATCCTCTCTAACAGTTGCGCCTCAATATCCTCTGCTATTTCAGCAATTCATCTAGTTATGGTGCTAGCCAAAAGAGGAACACATGCCACCTTTTGAACTCAGCCTCTCTTAAAAGTTCACAACAAATGTCCTTAGCAGCAGGCAGGATCCACTCTTCACCAAGAGTAAAGGGCTTCTTACTTAGCTTTAGCAATGCAGTTAGCCACTAAGAATGATGCTCTCAGTGCAGAGACACTTGATGAAGCGGTGGCCTTCAATAATTGCTTCTGTGCTTCGTGTTCACGTTTTTTTCTTTTGGGAAAATCTAAAGGCTTGTCTTTTAATGCAGGGTGCTTTGTCTCCATGTGGTGAAGCAGTTTTGAAGGTTTCATGGCTTTGTTGGTTAGCCGGTTGCCACATATTATACAAAGCAGTCTTGGAGAATGTGAATCACCTGTTGCAATGAACCCGTAATTTAAGTAGGACTCTTGGTATTTTCCTTTAAATGCAGCTTTCTTTTTTCTGGCTTAGAGAAGTCTTAGAGTCTTCTGCCATCTCATCATTGGGTCTTTCCCCTGTTTCAAAGAAGCTCTCCAGCAATGTTTCTTATTCATTTTGGCTAGGGTTAGCTTGTGGGCTTAACAAAATTGTGACTGAGACAAATGCACAGCGCGGGAAAGAGGCGCGGATAGAAGTGGTAAATAAAATAATGGGCGGGCCACATGCAGACTAAAATAAGTGTCAGATTCTGACTTAAAGCCTGCCACAAGATGCAGCTGTACAATTGAAGAACATCAACTCACTTCCCACTATAAAGCCTGCCACCAGATGCAGCTTAATTTTCACTTGCCACTCACTGATAGGGTTTTGATATGGGTCTGCAAGCAATTGATTTATTATGGTCTCTGTGCAGTCAAACCTCTCTGTTAATGATAATCTGTATTTGCAGCCGCTCCCCAGTGCTAGCATCACCCCTCAGCTCCACCTCAGATCATGAGGCATTAGATTCTCATAAGGAGCCTGCAGCCTAGATGCCTTGCATGCACAGTTCACAGTAGAGTTCATGCTCCTGTGAGAATCTAATGCCGCCACTGATCTGACAGAGGAGTGGCTATAAATACAGATGAAGCTTTGCTCGCTCACCCTCTACTCACCTCCTGCTGTGCAGCCTGGTTCCTAACGGGTGGTCCGTGGCCTGGGGGTTGGGGACCCCTGGTCTACAAAGTAGAGATAACATTATAATAAAATCGCATATACTGATCACCTCATCTTAATAACTTATCATTTTACCGTATTTCCTTCATTTATTTACTCTTTGCTCAATTATTTTAAAGTAAGCACCAGATATCATGACCTTTAGCCTCTAAATGTTTCAGTATGCCTCTAAAAATTAAAGATATTTCCACTAATATCTATTTTCACTATTACTAGTATCACTCCTAAGAAAAGTTTTTCAATTGTTATTTTATATTGGAGTATAGTTGATTAACAATGTAGTGTTAGTCTCAGGTGTACAGCAGAGTGATTCAGTTATACATATACATGTATCTATTATTTTTCAAATTCTTTTCCCATTTAGGTTATTACAGAATATTGAGCAGAGTTTCCAGTGCTATACAGTAGGTTCTTGTTGGTTACCTGTTTTAAATATAGCAGTGTGTACATGTCAATCCCAAACTCCCAATCTGTCCCCTGCCCCACCCCCCCCACTCCCCCTCCCGGGTAGCCATAAATTCATTCTCTAAGTCTGTGAGTCTGTTTCTGTTTTGTAAATGGTTCATTTGTATCATATTTTTTAGATTCCACATCATATGATATTTGTCTTTGTCTGACTTACTTCACTTAGTATGATAATCTCCAGGTCCATCCATGTTGCTGCAAATGGCATTATTTCATTCTTTTTAATGGCTGAGTAATATTCCATTGTATGTATGTACCACATCTTCTCTATCCATTCATCCATCGATGGACATTTAGGTTGCTCCTATGTCTTGGCTATTGTAAACAGTGCTACAATGAACACTGAGGTGCAGGTATCCTTTCAAACCATGTTTTTCTCTGGATATATGCCCAGGAGTGGGATTGTTGGATCATATGGTAGCTCTATTTTTAGTTTCTTAAGAAACCTCCATACTGTTCTCCATAGTGGCTATACCAGTTTACATTCCCACCAATGGTGTAGGAGGGTTCCCTTTTCTCCACACCCTCTCCAACATTTATTGTTTGTAGACTTTTTGATGATGGCCATTCTGACTGGTGTGAGGTGGTATCTTGTTGCAGTTTTGATTTGCCTTTCTCTAATAATTAGCGATGTTGAACATCTTTTCATGTGCCTCTTGGCCATCTGTATGTCTTCTCTGGAGAAATGTCTATTTAGGTCTCTGCCCAGTTTTTGATTGGGTTATTTGTCTTTTTGATATTGAGCTGCATGACCTGTTTGTAGATTTTGGAGATTACTCCTAAGAAAATTAACAATAGTTTCTTATCTCATCTGTAGTCCATATTCAGATTTCCCATGTTGTTCCCAATTTTACCATTGGTTTTTTTATAATTGCTAAGTTAAATTCATCATGATAATGATGAGATGAAAGTAATTTAGGAAAATTGCCTCTACAGACAAAGCAAACGTGTGAGGGATTTGGAAGCAGAGTGAAGCGGGATCAGTAGCTGGTTGCCCAGGGTTTACCCCAGGCACTCTGGCAACTCAGCCTAAGTCACCCATACTACCCTCAGACCCCACCTGGATCTGAGCTTAAATGAAAAATCATAGCATAAGGGTTAAGAGCATGGACTCTGGAATCAGACTGTCCATATTCATTACTTATTGGAAGAGCAACCTTGGACAAGTTCATCTCTTTTTCCTTTAGTTTCATTTTATATATAAAATAGGAATATTAATAGTATCTACCTTATAGAATTGTTGAAATAATTAAATGAAATAATATGAGAATTAAATGACACTGAACAGGGTCAGGCATGTAATAAGTGCTCAGCAAATGTAAGCCATTGTCATCCATCATCATCATCATCATCATCATCATTATATTTATCCTAATGGCAACTGCGTCCAGGTTAAAGACTGATCCTGCAGCTGATCAGGATACAGGAATGACAGGAATTGA
This sequence comes from Globicephala melas, assembly GCF_963455315.2. Classification (NCBI taxonomy): domain Eukaryota; kingdom Metazoa; phylum Chordata; class Mammalia; order Artiodactyla; family Delphinidae; genus Globicephala; species Globicephala melas. The sequence goes on along the minus strand of NC_083319.1, from coordinate 70,579,785 downwards.
GAATTAAGATAATGGTTGGATATCAGTGACTTTATACAGTTCTTTTTTCCAAATTCTCTTTTTATGTAGTCATACGATCTTTTCCATTAAAAGTAATTTTAAATCCACCTGCTTGGGGCTGGTAAGAACAAACAACCTATGATCTTGAGCTAGTGCCTAGCCCCTCGGTGTGGACCCCCTCCAACATAGCATCCACCATCAGCCTCTGCAAAGGAGGACTCTTTTGTCCCTTTCTAAGCCAAGGTCCTTGTGCACTCCACAACTCCTACCCCTCTTCCTCAGCTTTCCTAACTTGTCTAGACCATGAACCTCAAGTGTCATTTTCTAGCCTTGCCTTTTCACCCACCCATCAATTCAGATTCTCTTACTTTGAACTTGGATCACCCTCCTTTTACCATCTTATTTCCTTACTGTGTGTTAGCAGAAGAAAGTCACTTAATAAGCTATATAGAACAACCTACTATGTGGTAGGCACTGTGCTCAGCACTGGGAATATAGAATGAATAACACAATATCTCTACTCCAAGGAGCTCAGGATCTAATGGCTCCCAGAGAAGCCCTCCATGATCTGCCAGCTTTCCATAATATACTACCTGTATGCTACCTCTGGATAGCCACTTACCAGGTCTGTTCCTCCTTTAAAGGTATGTCACAGATAATGAGACATGAGAGTCTATATTATTTATCGCCATTAGAGGAGTTACATTGTATTGAATTGTATATTCAGTCATCTGTTTGAAAAAATATTTCCAATTAGTCCATTCATATTTATGACTGCCATAAAAATAAATTTTGACAGTTTATGTTATGAGAAAAACCATACTCAGTGTTGCAGACTATTAGGCAGAAATGGTAGAATAAAGAATACTAAATTAGGGACTCCCCTGGTGGTTCAGTGGTTAAGACTTCACACTCCCACTGCAGCGGAGTTTGATACCTGATGGGGGAACTAAGATCCTGCCTCCTGTGCGGCGTGGCCAAAAAAAAAAAAAAGTTCTATTGAAGTCTTTTTCTTCTTAAAAAAAAAAAAAAAACTAAATTAGAACTGTTCCATGCCTAGCAGTAAGAAAGCAAGGGAAGCTTTCTAATTATAAATATAGCCTTCAATTCTGCAAAATTTCTTTAAGAATTAATTTTCTTCCTTCCCAACACCTATTTCTGAACCTTTGCTGGTTGCAAAAGTTGTTGCTGTTTTGAAAGCACCTTGCCAAATTGGATCAAGATGAAGCTCCATAAAAAGAAGAACAGAGAAATGAAAAAACCTGTTGTGCGAGCCTCAAAGAAGAATCCCTGGAAATAAGCAACTCAGCTCTTCAGACATAACTGTTCTTGTCCAACCCCAGATGCTTTCATTGGAGGTTTAGAGCTGTCACAGTCCATCCTCCCCTCCTTCCAGCTCAGGAAGTTGGCTGCACTTAACCTTTACTTTGTGCTTCTTTCATATTTGAGAGTGAAATATGAAACACTGATTGATAATGTACATAAAAAGCCTCATCCAATTCCTGATTTAGGCACCAGCCTCGGTGGTAGAAAGGATCAAGCAGGGATTCAGCAGAAGTACCAAGAATGAAGAGAATAGACAAGCGCAGAGTCTCAAGAGTCTACAGGGGGGCACAGAGGGTTTGCAGGGAACAGAAGGCAGGCCAACTATGTGGCAACAGCCTACATCCTGTCGATCAAAGGTTTTCGGTCTTGCGAACTGGAGCTGGTGGTACAAATTCAGTCCCCAGCACATACACACCGTTGTTTTTGTTTGTTTTTTTTTCCCTTAATTTAATTTTAAAACTCAGCCCAGGCAGAATATGTTGACTTATAGGTTAGCACTGGCCCTGGAACAGACTGCCTAAGTCTGTGTCCTTTGTAGCCGGTGGCTTTGATTAAGTTACTTGAATACCATGCCTCAATTTCCTCATCTGAAAACGGGCATAACAGTCACATCTAGTGCACAGAGTTGTTGGGAGGCTTACTTGTTTTGAGTGAGTACAGGTAAAGTTCTTAACTATGACAAGGACCTATTAATTAGTTATTAAAATCTAAAGGAATGTTAACCTGCAATCTGAAGCCATACTTTTCATCACAAGGAGAAAGTCCTTCCATAGTAGGACAGAATAAAGTTGACACATGGACAGAGATAGGAGAGGGAAAGAGAAAGTCTCCATTTGAGCATTTGAGTCCTTGACCTCAGTTATCTCCGCAGTCCCCTCCACCTGCCCACACAACTTGCTTACATGAAACAGTATATTCTTCATTTTTCTTAAGACGCCTTTAGTTGGGTTTCCATAAATTGCAGCCAAAGAATTCTAACTTATAGAACTGACTTTGTGACAGACACAGGGCTAAGATTTGAGTAAATATTACATCTTACAGTTCTCAAATGAGTCCATTATAGACAAGGAAACTGCGACTCAGACAGCTCTCTGCTGCATTGTTACCCTATTAAAAAGACATCAAAGAGTGGTGGTTATTGTATGGGTATATAATGGGGAAGGTGTATCAGTTGTTTACCCTCATGATGGAGTGGCTGACTAGGACCTGTGGTTCGATGCCTCTGCCCAGCATCACTAGAGAGTAAGTACCACATAACACTCACCAAGGAAAAAATCAAAATTCAAAATTTAAAGTAGTGTTTTTACTGAAAGAATATCGCTTTTGCATCATTGTAAAGTCAAAAATTGTAAGTTGAATTGTGGACCGTCTAAAGTACTTTCAATCAAAAAAAAAAAAGTGGTGGTTAGAGGGTACTCTGGAGACAGACCAACTGGGTAAAAACTCCTGCTTTATTACTTACTAGCTGGACAACTTTGGGCTAGTTACTTAACCTCTCTGGGACTTCATTTCCTCACCTGGAAAGGAGGGGTATTAATAGGACCAACTTCATAACATAATGTGAGGACTTAATTACGATTATATGTAAAGCACTTAGCTTGTACTGAAGGCTCTGTAAATATTAGCTATTATTATCAGAAAGGCCTATCCTAACGCCCTTTTTAAAACTTTCTGTCATTCTCTGACCCTCTCATCCAGTCTTATTTTTTTTCTTAGATTTATTACACTTGACATCACAATTTTTTTATTTACCTGTTTTGTTATTGATCCTTAACTGGAATGTAAGCATTTGTTTGCTGCTTATCCTCAGCACCTAAAAAAGTACCTTAAAAAGTAGCTGAGATATATAGTAAGTGCTCAGTAACAATTTGAAGAATGAATAAATGAACTTGTCAAGGTCTTATAGCTAATTAGCAGCCAGGCTGAACAGGATTCCAGTTTAGGGCTGTCTGGCTCCAAGTCAAGCACCTTCAAATATAACCAGAAATTTCCAAATCTGTAGGTTATTAATGTGTAAGGTGTATCATTTTAAGTATGAAAATACTGCAACGAGAAACAGTGTGGTATAAAAATAAGAATGCAGGGCTTCCCTGGTGGCGCAGTAGTTGAGCGTCCACCTGCCGATGCAGGGGACACGGGTTCATGCCCCGGTCTGGGAAGATCCCACATGCCGCGGAGCAGCTGGGCCCGTGAGCCATGGCCGCTGAGCCTGCGCGTCTGGAGCCTGTGCTCTGCAACGGGAGAGGCCACAACAGTGAGAGGCCCGCGTACCGCAAAAAAAAAAAAAAGAATGCAGAGCCTGGAGACATGGGGTCTTACCAGTTATTAGCTCTGTGACCATGGGTAACTCATTTGCATCTCATTGGATTTTATTTCCTCATCTGTAAAATGAGAAGATTAAATAAAATTATTTCTATGATTTCCTTGGTTCAGTTTTTCTCTGATTCTATTCCAAAGAATTAAATGAACCGAATTCATTAGCAAATGATTTTTGTACCATGGTATTTTGTATTCAGAGCATTTCTCTCTGTATTTTTTCCTTCTACCGTGAATAAAAGGGAAAGTTATAAAAGAAATTACAAAAATCACCCTCTAAAATCTAAGTTATTCCAGAGAAATCATTTTTTGTGTATTTGGCTGTGATGACAAGGCCCAAATTGCAAATGAGTATTGTCACTGGTGATAGAAGTGTCTGGGGACAAAGCCAAGTAGAAGTCTAACCTCCCAAATTTCACCAGTCTTCTTTGCTCTCTCCACTAAACGACTCTAACTCTTAACATCTTTAACATAAAACACTGTCAACCATTGTTTACCTAGGTTAAGTGTGTTCACCACCTAGAAGTGAAGTTAGTGAGGAATTCCACCTTACATTTCTGTATTCTTAGCCAGTTTCTAGTATAGGGCGAGATTCATATTAGATGCCACTGAGTAAGTACTAATGAATTGTTCTCATCTCCGGGATTCCATTTAGACTACCATTTGTGCACCTGTTCCCAGTCTCCTTCATTCTACTTTCCATGATGTTTCATTCTCTTTCTTTCTGCTTTGCCTTTTTCCTTATGTGCGGCACTAAGCAAATTCACTCCTTTAGTCTGGACCAGGGACCCCCTATCAGGTTTCTCAGGATCCTCTACTGATGGCAGCGCTGTTTTAAATTCTGATTTTCTGAAGGAAAACATTTATCTTCAAGATTTTGTGGGGAGGGATGGCTTGAGTGTTGGTGGTGGTAAAGAGATAAATACTGAACAACAGAATATGAAATGCAATACTATTTAAACAGATTTAATTTTAAGTTCCATTTTCCAGTCCATTACTTGGGTTTTCTTCCATTCTCTTGTTTTGCCATTGAAAAGCTAGGCAATCCTCTCATTCCCTCATATCATATCAGCAAAAGGTTTATTCCTCCAAAAATAACAGCAGGAGGCCAGCATATATATTTGGTACAAATATGAAGTGATATTTTGATCATATATGATAAAAATTATCCTTGAACAACAGAAATGAAAATGGAAAAAGTATCCCAATTATGAGAACTGTTAGAATCCAGGATAATTTCCAGAAGATTTAAATATGTGAAGAAATAGAGGCAAATGATATTTTTCCATACACAGAAATCCCATTTTGGTAAGGGTTTGGCGTTAGATAGTTTGGGCCCATTCCATCTCCAGTTTTCCATGATTATAAGATTAGAGCTCTTTAACATTGAACTTGTACTATAAATGTGTCTTAAAGGATTATATTTAAAATAAGATGACAAGACAAAGTGTGAGAACGTATTTCTGAGAAGGCATTTAGCTTAGAAAACCAGAAATTGTATACCAGTAGAGAAGAATGATGTCATTATCAATTGGCAAGCTATACTTCTCCTAAATGCCAAAGACATCAATATCTTAACAAGTAAAGAATGTATTAAGAGTTGGTCAACTAATATCAAGTCAGTGATTTAATCTATTTTGAGAAAGCATTATATTAATTCCAAGATACTAAAAAAAGTACAAAAATCACTAACATTCATTATGTATCAATAATTACTTTTCTTTTTTTTTTTTACTTTTCATTTTTTATTGCTCAGCTGCATTTAAATATAGTGAGAAAATTAGAATTAATTCTGTTAGAAGGATTTCATTTCAGAAACACTCTTTCTTTCTCTTCACAAGTTTTAACTATGGGCCAAGACCAAAAATTGTTCCTTTAGAAATTGCATATAATTTAATCACCGTATATCCAGTTTTCTCTTTAAATTCTTTTGGAGGCATGATGGGTATTTATACACAATCACAATTTCAAGAGCTTAAACACAAGAAAATAACAAATGTTATAACAAGCTAGTGGATACTTTCAGCCCAGTGCTTTGCCTCTTTTAGTGGTGTTCCTGTTGTTTTTCTTAAAACTCGAACTCCCCACCAAATATCTGTAGGTTCCATTATAGCCCACTTTAGATTTATGAATCCAGTTATATCACTTTTGAATCTATGTCATTTTTCAGGCAGCACCTACTGAAGTTTTTAAACTTTTGCAAGTTTACAACTTTATATATAAAGAAAGACACCTTTCTTATATATAAAGAAAGACACCTTTCCACCTGTCTTAAAAACTAGAATAAAAGCTAGTCTGCCCTAGTATTCAGTAAAAGTGCATTTATTCAGCATTCTGTTAACAAGAATTCATTAACAAGCATTTATGGCCATGCATAGTACCAAAATATTTAATTGTCAAAATGACACCTCTGTGGCATTTAACATTTGAAAAGAGATAATAAATTATCGTTAACATAAACAAATCATTCTATACCTTTGAAAACTGGTGACTTTTATATATATTATAATTATTCTTATCACACTGACTTTATCCACAAATGGACTTTTTTCATGTCCTTTCTCAAGTGTCATGGATTCTCAGATTCAGAGACCAAGTCCATACCCTTTGTTGTTTTATAAATATCAGTTGTCTTGGACTTCCCGGGCAGTGCAGTGGTTAAGAATCTGCCTGCCAATGCAGGGCACATGAATTTGAGCCCTGGTCCAGAGAGATCCCACATGCTGCGGAGCAACTAAGCCTGTGTGCCACAACTACTGAGCCTGCGCTCTAGAGCCCAGGAGCCACAACTACTGAAGCCCGCGCGCCTAGAGCCTGTGCTCGGCAACAAGAGAAGCCACCACAATGGGAAGCACTCACACCGCAACAGAGTAGCCCCCGCTCGCTGCAACAAGAGAAAGCCCGTGTGCAGCAACGAAGACACAATGCAGCCAAAAATAAATAAAATAAAACAAATAAATTAAAAAAAAATCATCTTGCTGCTCCTACTATTCCCTCCCCTTATCTTCTTAGATCTTTTTACACCTGATCTATCTTTTGAAAACTGTATGCCTGTTATATAAACTGTGTGCATGCATGCATACACATGTGCACACACACATATTTTCATCTTTATATTTTTCTGATAAAAGTTTTTATTTTCTATTTTTCCTCTATGTCTTGCTTTTATTTCCTATTTCTGTTTCATGTCAGGTTTCCCATTCTGTTTAAGGAAGTCATCAGAAGTGATTAAAGTGATCTGTACTGGGGAAAAGGGTGAAATAAAAAACCTATTGGATAGAGCAGAGGATAAACCTGCCATGCAAGGACAGTCCACTTGTTAACCTAAGAGTGAATACTAATATACACAGTTAGAGGTTTAGCACTAGTTCTTAAGAGAAAGTAAAGGCAGGCAAACAAGATGGAGTTTGTTTGTGTTGGGGCTAAACATACATTCTTTGGGGGGCGGGGTGTATTGTTTTGGATGAAAAGACTTAGATTGCTTTGAACTCACATTAGACAATAAAAGTTTATTTTGATCTTAGAAATACAGTATGTAATGAATTATACCTAGCCTTTTTAAGAAGATTTGACATCTGTTTCATACATATTAGGACCCATTTCAACTTTAAAATCAATTCTGGTGAACAGTATCTTGTAACATAATAGTTATATAGTGAATTTATGTGTATATTGCATCTCAGTTTTTTTCTTACGGTGATTTGTTCAATTAGTGGTAATGTAAGATGATACTGAGTATTGATTTTCACAGACTTTAAGGAAACATGATTAATTTTTTAGCAAAGTTGAACCTATCAGTAGTTCCTTGAACTTAGGAGCTTTATCAGTTCAGATGCTGACTTTGTCACTTCCCCTATGTCACCTTAGTCAAGCTACCTAACCTGGTTGAGCCTCAGTTTCCACATTAAAATGGGGATTGTGATTTTACTTTATAGGATTATTGTGAGAGTCACAAGTGAATGGATCTTGAACTCTGCTTGGAGGAAGGAACTCCATGATTAGTTTTTCCTCTTCAAATAAGCCAAAGAGATAGTGGGATAAAGTTTCAATGTATATTTCAGATGATAAAAACAGATTTTTAAAGGATTACGTTTTATATAAGCAATAACCATGTTTTTATAACTTCGGAGCAAACAGGATATGACAAATTCATTATTTTTTAATACTCCAATTAGGAACAAAAGACAGTCTCCTGTGTTATTATTGTTTTTCTTTTTAAATTAAAGACGTTTTCACCCACAATTTCCATGGGTATGTAAGTTGAATATTCAATGAAAAATTGCTAAGAAAAGGTTTTTAGAGAAGAAGTTTCCAAAAGTGAAGAAGTGTCTTCAAATGACCAAGAGAAACCAAAGTATTCCATGATGTCACAGGATGGCTGCTTGTTCTTTTAAGTGTGACTTTGTTTTACACCCACTCTCAACTTTAACCTCTTTTTCCTTTATTTCCCCTTTTTGCCCAAAACCTAACTATAGACTAGGGTTGTTTACGTTAGATAAATAGAAATAATCATAACTTCATTTTAATTTGCCTCTTGATCATTTTGTTCAATAAGTTAGGGGATTTGATACTATTATAGAATAAAAATCTTGCTCCTGGCCCTATCTTCAGGGCCTAGCAAAATGCCTGGCATATGGTAGGCACTCAGAAAAAAGAGATTGAATGTAGGGCTGACATGCATCTGGCATGCACTGGTATGACCAGGTTTGTTAAACACTGATACAGCTCTGAACTAGCGATAGCTATTATCCTGTGGTCCCTCCAGGGTCCCTCCTATATCCCTGGCCCCTTACCTCTAGACATCTCCCTAACCCTGGATTCAGTATTCATGGGTTAAGTCTTTATAGATGGTGCTTTCTAGACCTCACTCCAGAGCTCTGGTCACCCTCAGCTCCGGTTGGCCAGTGCTCATGCCATACTAGATGTGATATATTTTTAATGTTATCTTCAATTAAATCAATATTCTGTGTGTTGATTTAACAATATCTACTAGCCCTGATACAACAACAGACGGGAAAAGTACCATATTCTGAGGAGGATAAGAGAATAAAAGAGGAGGAAAGTTGAAAACAAAGGGAAGGTAGGAGAGTCAGGCAAGATGGGAAAGAAGCAGGAGGAAACCTAGGATAAGAAGATCACCACCTGCAGGGATTTGTTTCCCACAGTCACCTTTCTCACGTGCATTCCATCAATTCAAACCGTCTTCCCAGGATGGCAAGTGAAAACTCTTTGAAAAGTATATGGTACATGTCTAGAATCAGAGCTGTAATTACCGTTTGCAACACTGACACCATTGTCTGACAAAATATTATGCCAAACATTTCACTTCTTTTGCCCTTTGTGTTGGCTTACTTTGGGTAAAATAACATTAGTCAGATTCATACCCAGCCTACATGAAATCCTATTACAATGCACTCCAAGGTGGGGATCTAAATTGTTTCATTGTGCTGGGATTCCATTGTATTAAGTATTGTTGAAAATCCGGTACTTGTGAATCTTTTGGTGTCTTGTTGAAAGGGTATTACCCACTGTAATTTAGAAAGCCTTAAAGAACCACTGCAGAATGTGTGAATTGCTTTTGTTTGGATTAGAGCTGAGTTTTGCAAACTTTGCCTTGCTAAGCTCCAGAAAAGTAAAAGTGGGTTCGATGGTCAAAACTATTTGGGAAGTATATGCATGCTAGAATATTGAAGGTTCTGAGAAGTCACGTATTTTTTTAAATTGTTTAACTTTTTTAAACCCAAGTTTTCTCAGACTTGTCTGACTCTCAGTTTTTTCATGGAACACCTAATGTGGGATAGTAAGTTTGAGAAATGCAAATGCTAGAACAGGGTATCCATTCTTGGATTTGTAGAGGACCTGCCATGCATTTGGAAATGGGCCAGGCTGGCAAAACAAAGACAAATAAGGCACAGTGTTGTCCCTGAAAGGCTAGAAGAGGAGATGCAATGCAAATGATATTAGTTGTTTTGGTGTTTTTTTTAATTGTGGGAAAACAGGAGACAAAGCAACTGAGCAGGAAAGAAGGGAGGTTAGGACCATGTCTGGGAAAGCTTCCATGGTGATAAAATCTCGCTGTAAGAATATATTCATGTAAATGTCAGGTATTGGAGGTTTACAAAATAGCCAGAAGGGGAAAAAAGACGATCCTCTCACTATCCTCTTCTAAAATCATGTAAGATATATCCCAGCAACATAAATGCCTCCTACCTCAGGACATTGGGTATGTGTTGACATGTCTTCCTTAGGACAGGCAGCTCTCATTTCAGATAGTTTCATGGAGGGTGAGTGGTGGCCATAAAGATAATCTGCATTTTTTTTTCCTTTCACACAGATACACACCCGCAATTTGGGTCTCAGTTGGACATCTGCTTAGATCTTAGCTCTCTTCCCATAGCTGTACAGGGATTTAATGAACGTGCCAGGTTTCCCTGGCTATGAACTTGTTTTTTCTTGTATCCAACATGCACACTGGCATGGCCTTTATTAACTCGTCATTCAGTGGATGGGGAGTGGGAATAGATTGGAATCTTGATGTGGTTCCAAATGTTGCTGGCTTTTTCAGCCTTAAAACCAGCAGCCCAAAGACATCTGAAGCTGTCTGATGTGTTCCATACGCACCTAATACACTAGAGCTGAAGGGAAATGGAACTGGCGGTGTGTGTGTCTCTCTCTCTCCACCCCACGCCCCCATCTCAGAAAAAGAGATGCTGTGCCCTCCACTCTACTAGTCAACTCATACACGTTATTTTGTTTAATTTTTATGACAACCATATGAGGTAGGTATTACAGTGTTTTTGCCATTTTTACTGGTGTGCAAACTGAGGAACAAAGATGTTGGGGATTTATCCCAGGTAAGAGGTGGAGTGAGGAGTAAAACAGGAGATCTGTTTCATTCCAAAGCCTAAATACATTTTCCACTGCACCCACTACAATGCTACAATAATGGGATGACTAACACATACTTTGTATCACTCTAAAATAATTCTAATTTAGTGTGCTAAATTGATAAAAGTTCTTTACTTTAGGCAAGATGTATTAATACTTTCTTAGAGAAAGTAGCTTACCATTACTTACATTGTTCAGAATGGTTCAAAACAGAGTTCATCATTTCTTTACTTTTCTCCTTTTCTCTAATAAATATATTCCTTGAAGTAATCAATCCAGTTCCTTTTGAATAAGGAGAGAATGGCTAGAATTTAGGATGGTACTTGGAATTCTTCAATTGCTGCCCTCTTACTATTGGGAGAGACGTACACACAAAGGGACAGGTTTTCCAGAATCTTTAGTTTAAGTTGACCCTTAAGTATTTAGCACTTTAGAAATAGTTTCATCACTGAAAATATTTTGTCCAGACAGCTGACTGAAAGACAAAGCACTGATGCTGAGGTTTTTTTTTATGGTACTGACAATATGCTGCCCATAATGAAACAAAAAGAATGAAAATTAAAATAAGCAAAGTTTTCAAGTGGATACTTTTTAAAAACTTGACATCTGAGGATTGACACAATGAAACAAGATTTAGAGGAAAGTGAGATGTATCAGTGGTTCTTAAACAATTAGAGGCAGACCCTTTGAGAATTTGGTGAACACTAAGAGCTCTCTTTTAAAATATATATATATATATACAGTCACACTTTATATTCAGTGGATTTGTCAGCCCCTGAAACTCACTTATAGACCCAACTAGGAGGCTTTGATGTGGTCCGTGAAAAAAACAAAACAAAACAAAAAATGTCCAGAAAGAAGAAGGGCAAAGGTGATATGATTTCTCAAGGTAACTTTGTGTCTCTATTAATCTATGATTTCAGTGACTCAGTTTTTAATGTTGCTCTAAAATCCTTGCCCCAAGAATCTTGTTTCCTATTTGAGGCCTTAATAAAAATTCCAGGAGTGGTAGTGACCTGAAGATTTCTGCCTTTCCCCAGCAAGAAAAGCCAGGGAACCAAAACCACAGGATTGGAAATGTTTATATCAATGCTGTTGTTTCTCTAGTTCAGTGTTTCCCAAATATTATTGTGCACACACGTCATCTGGGGATCTTCTTTAAATATTCTGGTTCAGTAGATCTGGGGGTGGGATCCAGGATTCTGCATTTCTAACAAATTCCCAGGTGATGCTGATTCTGTTAGTCTGTGGAGCACACTTATTGAGTAATAAGACTGGTAATGGATCCAATTCTTTATCTCTACTGCAAAGCACTTTGGAGCAGCACCTCCCATCTTCTTCTCCTATATAGCCTTGAGCTGCTCCATCTCACCACTCAACTAGAGCCCAAACCTATACAAAGAGGAAGATATCACCAGGTGTTAGGTAAGAGAGAGTAAACTGACTTTTTTCCTTAGGATAACACTGTGACCTGAGTTTTGTATTAAACAGTTCTCTATCTACTTTTGTGGTACTTAACAGAAGTACCTGTGTGTCTTGGTAAGATCTGAGGTGGATTACAAGTAATGTATATGAATGATTTATCTCTTTAAATTAGAGCAAATTTAAGATTATCCCTTTAAAATCATTTCTTTCACTTGCTTTCAAGAGAGGAGCAAGAGGTGGAATCAGAGTTAGCAAGTACTGAGAATTACACTATCACAACTTAATAAATGATGCCAAGCCCATGTAAACCTGTATCATCAATGTGTGCGTTGGAGTTGAGAATCACCACTCTCCCTTATAGGTACCACTGCCACCCTATGAGTCTTCACAATATGAATGCGTCAAAGATAAACAAGGCCACTGATCAGAAAGATAGATTTATTTCTGAGCCAGAGATTAACTTTCTATACGTTAGCAACTCGTGAAACTTTTTTAGCAGCTGGGGTTATTGATTACACTTTCAATTAAGAAACATTTAGTAATAGTTCCTAAAATGGGGGTTGAACTGGCAACATTGAAAAATTACGGAAACTGATTTAGCATTTAATAAATGTATAATACTTATACCTAATGGCAATTGCACAATCCAAGATTATGTCACTTCATATTTTCATTCAAGGGAATGAAAACCATTACTTTCAATAAATGTTCTTATAAAAAAACATATAAGGAGCAAAAAAGGGTATTTTTTCATATTCAGTTTATTTCAATAATATAAATATTTCTTTCACTATTCCTACTTTATGGAAGTTAGGTGAAATAAAATGTGTTTTGACGAATTGTTTAAAGAAAATAACACTAGCATGCCAAATGACATTCTAAACTCAGCATAGAATAAAAGATATATGTCATATAACATTTTCAGCTTATTCCTGTTTTAACTACAATATTTACTTTGAAAAGCATGGCATTGTTTCTTTTAGAAATATTCATTTCCCCATTTCTACATGCACCAAAAATGTTTCACCACAGTTAGAACTCTTATCCAGAAAGTAGCAGGCATGAGATTGCAGCCACACAAAACTACAGATGGAAGATAACTAAACTGTTAAAAAACTGTGTAAGGACAAATGGGGAATCACAAATAATTTTCAGTTTACTTTAATGTTTTACTTACCATTGTTATATTCTCTTATTTATTTCAATTTTTATTCTTAATTATGAACATTTCAAAATGTCAGATATCCATATACCCACTATCTAGTTTTAACAGACATTAACTTTTGCGTAGATATCTATTCTTTTGTCTTTTTAGCAAGTTTTTTTTCACTAAAGAGAAAACAAAAGTGTTTGTCATTGTCGCCAAAGAGGTGAGTCATTTAAACTGAAATTATCTGTTTACTTCGGTATAAAAGCTTATCAGAATTTTAAAGGATGACAGAAAGGCTTCTAAGTAAGAAATTCTTTCCCATGCCTCTTGCACCACTTCAATGTTCAAAAATAACACCAATAATAATCACCCAAATTCAAATTTGCTTATGGGGGAAACTTTTTTCTAAATAAATTAATTAAAAACAGAATAGAAAGTACATCTTATACACTTTCTGTTAATGATTTGTTCCATAATTATTGTAAATATTTATTTTTGAAAAAGATATTTTAGTTCTTCTGCTCCGGTTTGTCCTGTACTGCATTTGTTTGGGGAGGTGGGGGTGGATGGGTATGATATCCATGTGTGTACTTAAACTTGAAAGATTCTGTTCCACTCTCTTGTGAAAATCCTGGGTTGTCAGTGGACGTGTAATGTAAGGATGGGACAAGTAACACTGAACAGTTTTAAGGTACAGAAACTAGTAATAACTGAAACAATAAATTAATCTTTGCAAGTAATATATTTAGAAATTATTTAGGTGCTGGGAGAAATTTTGGCTTATTTGTTCATTTTTAGGTACAGCTAGAAAGTGAATAGTATTTCACCTTTCCCTTGCAGGTGAAGATTGAGGAAGAATTTCTCAAATTTCAGACAGTGTTTTCATTGTGATGGAGTAAAATGTGAACAAACAATTGTATGTGAAGTTCCCTGGGCCAGCCCTTTCGATAGTTTAAGTGAAAGATGCCTATGTGGTTTGCAGTGTGGGCCATTTATGGCTTTCTGTTACTCCTCGGTTTATTGTGAATCACACTATGTGTTTGTCTCAAGGAAAATAGCTTGTTTGCCTCAAATTGGAGTCTAAAAGATAATTCTTTTTCTGTGAGCTTAAGATAGTTTTTGTTTGGGTTGATATTTACTATTAAAGGTTAATTATCCCTTCTTTAGCCTTTTTCTAGTCATGGTATTATGATACATAATTTTAGTTAAGTAATTGTATAATCTTTTCTGTAACATTATTCAGGGCTTCTGTATAGAAGTTTAAAAATATGTTCCACAAATGAAATGCTTATGTTTGCTTATTCAGTATCTTTTCCTATTGGATTTGCATGAAGTCTTGCCTAGTGGAACTCACTTATAATGAAACCTTTTTCTTTTTACATATTATGTTTAAAACAGCTTTTTGAGTTAGATGATACTATGCTTTCCATGATAAAGTTAATGGGTTATTTTTTTTTCACTTCAAAGAGTGCTTTTAATTTTGAGTTTTCTACAAACAAGTTGCACTAAATATATATATATACACACACATATAGCATGTATATATATATTAAATATATTTAAAAGCACTTAGCTCTTTATAAGGTTCATAATCTTTTACATCTCAAGGCACAGTTTTCATAATTTGCAAAATATCTGATTTTTCCTTTATACTGTGACTATAAATTTTGAAAACTTAGTTTTCAAGAGCTACCAGGAATATTTTAATAGAAATAACCTTGTTAATTTGTGTTCCTTATTTCTTGGTCAAGATGGCTTGACATTTCTGTTCTTTAAAATAGAATTAATGAATTCAACCTGTTTTAAGCTGAAGTGCAGATGAGTTTCTTTGATTCCTATCTGTTTTCTTAATACCATTAACCATTAAATACTACTGACCTCTCAACTCAAAGTATACACTTAAGTGTAGGACATGACAAATGGTATATAAACATATTTTATTCCACTGTATTTTATAAAGAAATTTTAAAATTTGAATCTTTCATATAGTCCTTGAGTTCAAGTGCTCATGCAAATCTAAATTATGTAATACATCAACTGCATTTGATTTATCTTCCATAGCTGGCTAAGGAAAGGGGCCTTTAGGAAGTACCAACTCATTAGGGAACATCTGCTGAATATTTTTCATTTTGACTGAATAATTTTTTACATGGAGGTGTATGTCACCATAAATAAAATACCACTATGAACCTTGCCTCGCTGACCTCCACCCCGTGGAATTTTTCTTTGTGGCAATCAGACTGACCTTTGCCAAAAATTAACTACATTCTCACACAGAAATAAAATCTCCCCCGACCTCCGCCCCCATCCTACATCTAGGTGCAAGGCGCCATGCTCGGCTTTCAGAGGATATCGGTAAGTAGGACAGCAGAATTTCCGCCTAGGTCATCTGGTGCGTTCTCTCTATGTACCGCTCAGTATTTGCTTGAAAAGTTCCAGAGATGAGCAATTTTTATAGCCTTAACCTTCAAGGAATTTAAACCCAAGTGGAAAGGATTAGGGAAGCATAAATCCCTCTGCTTCCATACGATAGTACTGAATATGAATCCACAGAGTACACTAAAAGTAAGTACCGTCCTTGGAGACGGCCCGTTGCATTTCACAAAGCGCCGTCACCCAAAGGCAGAGCCGGTAAAAAGGTTCAGAGAGCCCCCGCAGTCCAAATGAGGGCGAAATCAAATCTGGACGCGGGTGGGCACCCGGGAAAATTGCACGGTAGAGACGGCATCTGAGACAGGCCTCGAGGCACCCACAGGGTTGCGAACACAGGAGGGGCCACTCCAGATGGAAGGCCCCCCTGCTTGTTCCAAAGGTAGTTAACACCAGGGGGCCCAGGCAACCGGCCAGGTTTTTCGAAGACCCCTACAAATGCAGGGGTCCGACCTAGGAGGCACTTCCGCTGTGCCTTTGGTTAAGTTTGGATTCGGAGAGTGCACGAGGGGAGCTCGGGCTTACGCAGGTGGGCACCCTCTCCCTTCCTTAGCTCCGACTCTCTGCGAGACGCTCCCACCCGAAAAAGGCTGCCGCTCCCCTCAACAGATTCCGGCGTTCCGGAGCGGCGCCGCAGGGTGGAGAGCTGGGTCCCGCCTCAGCCCGAGGGAGGAGGCGTAGCGACCAGCTCACGCTTCGGGCTCGGGGAGCCTGTTCCCTCCCCCACCCTCCCGCGGCGGCGGCGGCCGGAGCGGGGGACGGACGAGGGGCGGAGCCGGGGAGGAGCCGCGGTGGTGGCGGCCCAGGCGGCGGCAGGTGTGGACCGGACGGAGGTGCGGGTCATCTACTCTCGTCCGCGCTAGGCGGAGGCCGTGGCTCTGGGGCCGGGACGGCCTCCCTGGAGGTGCTTTGCGTGCAGCTTCGACCTGCGCACAACTTGGGGCGCGGCCCGGGACGCGCAGATTCCACGTACGGCGCCCCGAGGAGAAAGACGCGCGGCCCCTGGCGCGGACCTGAGAGGAGAGGCGGCGGCCTGAGGGCGGCGGGGGCTGAGGGGCAGGCGGGACGGCCGCCCCTGCTTGGGCTCTCCCCTCGCCCCTCCCCTCCGGGAGGCCGCGCGGCGCCTCAGCGCTCCAGCCTGACCCGCAGGTAAGCGAGGAACTCGCGGGAAGCGGGGCGGGGGCGCTTCTCTCCCCGAGTTGAGAAGGGGCTTCGGGGCCTGGCACAAGGCCGTCCGCGCCTGGGTCCGAGGGCCGCCGGCGGGCACCCGAGCGAGGATGCTGCGGCCGGGTCCGGCGCATCCCGGGCACGGCGGCCCTGGCTCTGCGCAGAACCGACTCCTCCTCTTGCCCAAATAGCAGGTTGTTTCCGCTGGCAGGATCTCCGAAGTCCCAGGTCCGCTCTCTTCCCCTAAACCTCAAAGAAGGAACTGTGTGTGTCCAGGAGCGAGTTAGGGGCGAGAGCTTTCAACCAGTGATGTTTTATCAGAGCCCAATTTCTATTTAAAATTACTACCACTTTACAACTTGCTCCCTGCTTTCCCCTCTTAGAGTGAAGAGAAGTTAGGCGTGTGTTTTAAATCCCCTCCTGCTAGTATTAGAGTTTGTTTTCGCCACATACAGGTGGGAAAATGATGCGCTGTAAAATCCTGGTATTTCCAACAGTACTTCACTTAAAAGAGCCTGAGATCCTACAGCGAGACAATGGCTGTCGTGAAAAGCACGACAGAAATGTTCACTTAGCGCCGCTTTGGCAGGGGAGAAGTTAAGGAAAACTTGAGCGTAAAGTGACCCCTTAATCGGCTTCTTGCAGGACGGTTTTTGTCGCTGCATAAGTGGTATTAGAACTAAGAATGACAGCTCAAGACCCACACTTGTGTTGGAGCTGAGACTGTAGCTGGACACCCCTCACCGCCCGGGGACCTCTAGTTTCTGGAGTCGGGCCTTTCAGCTTTCTTCAGTGAAATCGAGGCAGCTTTGAAGTGAATTAGGAAAATGATCCTTTTTTTTTTTTCTTCTGGAGTTTATTACCTCTGCATTAAAATGTTTCTCTCATGGACACATGGACAGAAATATAAACAGTATTCTGTTTTATACTTTGTTTTAAATAAATGTTGCTTGAATTGGTACAAATTTGATTTAAAATTGACAACCAAGTTTAGGTTTATTTGTTGTGGAGTTTTGTGTTTGGTTGGGGGAGGGACTGACTTTTAAGTTATTTTTCAAGTCTAATACTGGTTATTTTTCATTCTCTCCAGACATTAATCCTTAAATGAAGGCCTTTGTCTTGATTTTAAGGGACAAATGTAAAAATAACAGTGGTTTAAGCCTGTGTATAAGAACTATAATTGCTCCCCCTTTTTTTCTTAATTTGTGATAAAGCCTCATGAAAGTTGGGTAACTTCCCCAAACGTAGGATGTAAAACAACCTCTTAAGCTGAATTTTAGGCCCCCAAATGAAAGTTTTTTATTTGTGTTTATCTTCATAGAGTTATCAGACTTTATGGAATTATCAGCATGTGATGTTTATTCTTTATTTATGCCATATTAGGACTTTATTGTACATGGGGATATTGCTTCCATGATAGGTAAATGTAGGGAAACATCAAGAAGCTCCTTTAGAAAGTACAGTTACTCACTGGGTGAAGTTTTATAACTCTGAAGAGCCTGCATCAGGGACAAAGCTTTGACTGAGAACATGAACTATTGTCTCTTTTTGAAATTTTAAATAGATGATTAAGAAGGGAGGTATAAACTGCTTTTATACTTGAGCATTTTTTAAAAATGCAAGTGGGAAGAAAACTTAAGGATATTATTTTTGTACAAAGTAATAACTAGATAACTATTCTAGAAGCTATAAAATGCTTGAGGAATTAAAATTAAAAGGTAGCATAAAATTATGTGTTGTACTTTTAGAATTTTAATGAGAGTGCACATTTGTAAATCTCAAATCCTCAAGTGAACGGTATTAAACTGAATGAAATAGAAGAATTTTTCCGCGTATGATTTTTTTTCTCAGATTAAAAAATATTTATCTTGGTTTGCCTTAAAATTGTAGTTAAATTTTGTGGGTAGCTATTTGGGGTAATTCAGAGTACTTTAAATCATTTACATTGACAATTTTCTTTATTAATACATTTGTAAGATGTCTTTTGCTTAGGACATTGACACTTAATGATAGTAGGTATTATTAAAATTTTTATGTAATTACCACAGTTTTTCTTCATTTAATGTATCTAAGTAGTTTTAACATATAAACACCGTGGGGTCTCAACAAATTTAAGCTGTAAGAAAGAAATAGATTAAGTTCTTGATTACTAACATTTCAGGGATGAAATCTAGCTTTAAGACCAAATGGCTTTTTGAAGACATTTTAGAATACATATAATGGTATGATTTTTAGAGAATAATATTTTTATAGTTCTTTTCTAATTTTTTGAAATCTTAAATTAACAAAAGAATCAATAATTATGTTTTAACAGTTTCTTGATGTATTTTACAGATTGTTTCCTTAGGAGTAATCTCCCAAGTGTTTCAAACATTTGTATGAGAGCAAGAAAGGTTTTTTTTGTTAAAATGTATTTCTATAGACTAGAAAAAAAAAACTTGTTGAATCTAGAGTAGGTCAGTCTTAAATAAGAAACAGTGAAACGTGATCTTTGTATTCTGAAATGTATCTTCACTGAGGACTTTTTAACTTTGTCCTCTTTTTAAAAATGTGTATAGAAGGTAAATCAGTTATTGCATTGGTACGGTATAAGTGCTTTAATGTGCTTACTTTATTCATGGGTATTGAGACTTTTTTCTCCACATCTTATGTGAGGAGTCCAGGAAATTATCAAAATAATTTTGAAGAGGATTGAGATGAAGGGGAAGAAATTCAAACATGATTATGGTGTACATGTGTGTTGGTTTGCATCAAGGAAAGGGTGAAAAAGAAGAGCTTGGGATCAAAATTTATACACATTAATCAGATTCCCTAATACTTTCTTCTTTATTGTATAATTGCCTTTTTAGCCAATATGTAGTTTTTGAATGTATTAAAATACACAGTGGACAACGGAAAAAATAAATCTCCTTTGAAAATACTTAATCATGGCTTTATCAAATATACAACCTACTGTATGCTACCTATATACCACTTTCCAAGCTATTCAACATTTGAGACCAATTTATAAATTAAATGTATTATAAAAGTTAATTAAATAAGTAATTTCCATTTTGAGAGAAATTCCTCTTTTGAGGGACTATTTTTTAACATCACAAATAGCACCAATCCTTTGAGTAAAATAAGAATGGTTATATTAATTACAAATTATACTTTTAGCAAGGGGAAATGCAATTTTTACTGGCCTTGGGGGCATTCATGCTAAGTAGTTTGTGGCCCAGTTTCCATTTCTCTAATCTGCCCTGCCTCTTACAAAGGACTGGTACTGAGAGAGATGAAAGACTGTGAGGAGAAAATTAATGAAACCAGCTCTATGGGCTGAGCATAATTCTGCCTGGTAAGCCTATGTTCACATGAATTCAGAACCAAAAGAGGAATTCTGAGAGTCAGATTCCCCAGCACCCTTTTACACTAATTCCAGTGGCAGGGAAGGGAGTAGTTGTCTTCTGCCATTTGCAAACCCAACTTCACATCCACAGCAAATCAAACCCACGAAATCTTTTAGTCTTGTCCAGTTCATTTCTACTTCCTTGCCAAGGGCATAACAGCTGAAGTTAAAAGATATACTCAAACGGGAAAATTAGTGCCATTTGTGAATAGGCAGTAGCCTTGTTCAAACTGCTTTCAACCTTAATTGGAAAGAAAAACAAAAAAACACACCAGAATATGATTTGAGTATAAGTCTTCCAGGGTTGGTAGTATGTAGGAGACTGTTGCTCAAGAATGCAGTTAGGTTTTTCACTTATTTTGAATTACTTATAGTTTATATTGTAGTTCTCTAGTTTGTGATGGGAGGTGGGAGGGTTACTTCAGCCTCTACAATTTGAAAGAGGCGAAAAGTACAATAAAATGATGCATTTCAATGTGACCAAGATGATAAAGCATTGGTCATGTAAAAGCTGTTTCACTACTGCTGAAGTAATTCTCTGTTGGACTTTCTTCCTTGTATTGTAAATATAAGTTCTTTGCTTAGAAGTAATCCTGATTTTGAGAAGGGTAGCAGGAAAGGAAAAGAGCTATGTCTAAAAACCAAAATGCCATCTGACGACCAACATTGTAAGTTATCTCTATCAAATTTCAGGTGGACTTTGGCCACATTAGTAAATTGGATATGTATAAAATAAGATAAAGAAATCAGCTCGGAAAGGCCTGTGTCAGAAACTTGTGGTACGTGTGCTTTTCTAATTGATCTGAATGTGGCATCCAATGATCAGTCAAGACCAATCATTATTAGACATTTGAGGTGAAACTTTTGGAGTTTAAATGTTGATGCAGGTAAAGAATTGGTCCCCCAAAAGTCAAACTGATAAGATCTTTCTGAAATAAAATAGCCTGAGATATGTGAATTACAGTGCATGCTCAAGTGGAAATTCAAATCATAAAGTCATTATTGAATAACCCTGTGGGGTTCTGGTAATTTTTTCCTTCTTTGAATCTGATCTTTCACCTATCATCTCAACTTCATTAACTTAAAAAAAAAAAAGGCTCAGGAAACAATAGACTAAAGCAATAAAGGTGTGAGAGCTCCCTGTCGTAAAATCTACATATAGTGAATGAAGCCTTTTAAATTAGGATTTAACTGGCTTTTAACTAGAATGGGTTTTCGAGTAACTAATAACTGATAATACTGTCACTTGACATTTCCTTTAAATATTCTGTGCCATGACTCAAAACTGATTTTCTTTTTATAGGTAAGAGTGGAACTGTATTAAATTAAAAAACAAAAGGAACAATTTATAGCTTAACAGCCTGACTTCTAATAGTTTTGTAACAGTGCTGCTGCTGCATGTTTGCCAGCACCCTAATAATGATAAGATTCTAGGTTGTTTTATTATTTATTTTTGTTTTTGGAATTAGGATTTTTTTAATGAAAAGAGTAACATTAATTTCCTTTTTAAGTGAACATCTGTGCACATTAACTGTCAGTCATGACAAACAATAGTTTGAATTGTAATTTGAAGTAAAAAAATTACAAGTTAGTACTTGGACCTATGTGTGATAAGTAGCATTCTAATTGCTTCTAATAATTGAACAATTAAAATGTTATCATAGCTTTTTAACACCTGGAAACAAATTTCTAGTTTCATACCAAAGAGAAAAAAATATAAGACATTTTAATCTTATTAAATTAGCCAAATGATATTTTCTTTCAGTGTTGTGGTTTTTCAACCAGCAGTACTGAAAATATCTTTATAGACAAAAGAAGACTATATGGAAAGGTAATGAAAAGAAATATAAAATAAAAGACTAACCAACTGGATTTTTTTTTAAGTCTGGAGAAGTGTCAGTAAGTCATATTTAATGACAAAGACAATCAAAACATTTGACAGAAGTCAGTTTCCTTTTAAAATAAATGTATTTAGTAATTGGTAAAACCTCGTGTTCTGTATTTCCTCTTTTTAATTAACACATTGTGGCAAAGAGACCAATGAAACTGGAAAGCTAATTATGAATCAGGTAAGAACAATTTTAAAAACATTTGTTTGCAAAGTAAATCTTCCTTCTGAAGGTGTTCATTATACTAACAATTGTTAGTGCAAATTTTTTTGGAAAATTTAGTAAAGTAGAAATGATAAGACAGCTACATATTTCAGAAAAATAGATGGCTCTATTAGCTAACCTAAAAATGTAATTTATACTGGGAATATTAAACTATAAATGGAATAGCATAGTTTATTATTGTTTGCTTTTATTTCAGAACACATGTCCAAATTACTATCTACAGCTAACACAAAACTCTTTTCCAAAACTGCTGGGTGGGGGGTCAGGGGATCCACTTCATAGACCCCCCTTCCCCCGCTCTTTTCTCAAAAACAAATATTAAAATGTGTCAACTCTTCTAATTGCCAGAGTGATAATGATAATGACAATTATAGCTCTCTTTATTGATAATTTTCTGTGAGCCGTGCTTTGTTCCACATGCTTTATCTGTATTACCTACAGTAATCTTCACAGCAACCTTACAGTCTCAGCACCATGATTGTTCCTGTCTTACAGGCAAGAAAACCATGGCCTGGTAAGAAGAAAAGGCTCAAACAGCTCATAAAGAATGTGGCTCTGGGATTTAAACCAAAGTCTTTCCTATTCCCACCTCTCTGTTCTTGATTACTTTGCTATACTTCACAGTAATTAAGCAGAATATTTGTGGAATTCTTGTAAAAAACTGTTTGGGAGTCATTTGTATAGCAGTTTAAATGTTCTCAGATATAGCACTTTTTTTTTCTTTCATTTTTAGAACTAGTTCAAAGCCTTTCATGTCCAAGTTTGACAAAAGACATAGATGAGATATAGGTAGTAATGTTTGTGACCAAAAGAAATAAGTGGTGTCTTTAAAGTATTCAGCCTGGTTTTTAGGTGGATTGTAAATTTTCTCTGAAAATCATTTTGAAAGAATCGTATAGACAATTTTTTTGTTGTTTTTTGGAACCATGGCACCGGAAGTGGAATATAGTTAAAACCTCTGGGACACCTAACCCATAATAGGTGTTCAATGAATATTTTTTGAAACAATGAATGTGAGAGAATGAGTAAAAAGATAACATTTCTTTGCCCATGAAAGTTGTAATATGCACTTGTGTGTTGAAGTGTAGTAGACAAGTGTGGGTATTTTACCATTAATTGTGCAACCAGGACTGTACCATCTTGAAACTCAGTTTCCTCTTTTGTGAAATGGGAATAATTACATCTTCCTCAGTTAATTGTTGTGAAAGTTAAATAAATGATCATTCACTTTTCTTTATTATCACACCTGACCTTTTGTGTTGGTACAAAGCCTATTGGCTTGTGAGGATTGAAGAAAATCTGTCAGAGCCAGCCATAATTAAGGCATGAGTTGAGATGAGAGTTCGTGTAACTGAACCCACTAGAGGAAAAATAAAGGAATGAGGTGAAAATGGGGCTTTGCTGGTTCTGGAGTAAAGGTCTGAGCCCAGGCAGAGAGCAGCAGAGGAAGGGACCTGTGTTCCAGTGCTGAATCTTTAGTGTTGACTTGTGGCTTTAGACAAGTCACCTGGGCTGTCAGTGTGTAAACTGAGGGCACACTTCAGGCTGCCTAAGAGTCTCTAAAGTGTGGCTCGCGCACGCGCTCTCTCTCTCTCTCTCCCTCCCTCTCTCTCTCTCTCTCTCTCTCTCTCTCTCCCTCTCCCTCTCCCTCCCCCTCCCTCCCTCCCCCCTGCTTCCATATCCAGGTTAGCACTACTTGGACCTCAGCTTTTCCTTTAGCACTATTCTCCATTCCCCTCAGCCTCTTCCATTGTTCTCTATGATGGTAAAGGAGGTAGGGGCTTGTTAGTATTTATTTTGTAGAGGTTAAAGATCCTGCACTCCCGAACAGGATAATTGCAGAGGCCCCTTTTCAGTCTAACATTTTGCAGTGTCTGAAATTCAACACAGGGACACAGGAAAAGAGCAAAAGGAGAGGGCTAAAGAGTGGACTGAGTCAGTTTGCAGGCTGAACAAAACAGGGATTAAAACACAGAGAAACAAAGGGAACTTTAATAGCAAAAAAAAGATTTGTCAAAATGAGCTCAGAGGTCAAAACAAAAATGTTAAGGACAAAGTCAGACGAATTAAATTTACGTGAGAAGAAAGTAAAAATGTAAAAAACAAATTTGATGATGGAAAAATGACTTGTAAATAGTAAAAGCAATTAAAGCTCTTTTTTTCATCAGAATTCCTCTTTTGAGACCCATTGGAGCAGAGTGGTTATATTCCAGAAAAGCAAACCTTTTATGTGCATGGGGAAAGAGGTTAAGAGGAGGATGATGTAAAACAACATTCTGAGACACCACCAAATCCAATCCAAGCATTTTGAAAGGGGTTTTTGACAAAAGAAATTCTAAAGCAGTTTGAAAGTACGAAGTCATTTTCTTTTTGTGTCTGAAATGGAAAACAGGAACTACACAAGTTGATAGTCACCCGAAATTTAAAGCATTTACAGAAAAAGCCAAAACAGACAAGTTTATCATAAGAAATATTTCAAAAAATCTTTGGAATCCAAAAGCTAGAAACAATATGACAAACACAAAAGAACTTACAAAAATAATAGCAAATGCTGAATTCTGTTTGGGTCAGAGAAAACCAATATAGTTGCTGGAACCTGTGGCATTCTAGAAAATGACACTAGTTTATGCATAATCATGTATGAGAGTGAACTGCGAGGAAATGAGTGAATGTTGCTGATCAGTTACCTACTCAATCTAGCAGTAACTTTGTTAAGTAGGTTGCTGTGGATAGAAGAGTCTTAACATAAGTTTTTGTTTTAAGTTTCCCTCCCCCACCCCAACATTATAGATACCACCCAGGAGGAATGGACTGGGTTTGGAATGTTGGGAACCCTGTGTTTGAGTCCCAGCTCAGCATTTAACTTCTGGCTGTGTGATTTGGACAGGTCTTTTAAAAGCTCTCTGCCTCACTTTCCACATTTGTTAAATGGGGTTAATGCTAGTCTAATACCTTCTTCACAGGGCTCTGATGAGAATCAAATGAGCTCATGTATTTTGTAAGTATACCTGGATGATTTACTGTAACAGAGAGAGATCTTTTTGAAATTACTTCCAGTGAGAAGAAGAAATTAATGTGATGAGTTACTTTTTTGTTCTTTTCTATCACCAAAGTTCTTGAGACTTCAGGATATCACCCAAATGTAGGGCTTCTTAACCTGGAGTCCATGGATCACAAGAGGGCCCATAGATAGAATTCAGGGGATTGTGAGCTTGGATGCAAAAATGTTTTTATTTGTTTGCATTTTATTTGCATTAACCTCTAATCAAAACTTAGCATTTCTATCAGTTATGAATGGAGGCAAAAAATTACAGTAGTATTTTAGCAGGACCTGTGACTTTATCACCAGTAGAAATCACAGATACTTTTGTATCACACTACAGTTGTTGCCGACATCTAGAAATACTGTTTGTGTATGACACAGCTTTAACATAATGGTAGTTACTAGATACATTGCTAGATCTTGTTATTAATATGTTAATAAAGAATCACATATATATTATTGTATTAAAATGTGTGTTTTAATATTTAGCTATTTCACTATACTTGGTTTCCTTTGTAGTCTGGTTTATTTTTATGCATTTCATCTGAGAAGGGATCCATAGATGCAAAAAAAAGATAGGGATTTTTGAGGTTATTATTCTGCCAGAGGGCCTATGGGTTTCACCAGATGCTGGTATTGAGAAGGATTACCTGTACACTGGCTGCTTAGATAGCCATGGCTGAAGGTGAGAAATTCTAGTTATGCAAATTAAAGTAGCTTAAAGTTATAATATAATGACACAGTGCCCTGGACAATACAACGCACAGATCTCTTCTCCCAGTGCCACCTCTGTCATGCATGGCGGATTCAGGCCAGACCATACAAATGCACTCAGAGGGGTGAAGATCACAGGGAATGACAAGCTGCATTCATATCCTCCAGCTTAGTTACCTTCCTGACAGCTGTAGATGATACCCAAACAGCAGGCAGTAAGAATGTTCATCTGGAAACCCAAACAAGAAAATAGATGTTTATATTTCTTTTTTAAGGTTTATCTTGTGTTTTTGCCATTGTGCATTTGACTTACCAAAAAATAGCAATAAGTAAGATTACTCTTCTTTGTGGGTCTTTGTTTAAACCTCTGTCAGAGCCCTCACTGGATTCCTGATATATGTGCATCTTTCTCCCCAAATAAAGTTTTAGTTCCTTGAGGTAGCAATCCTGTCTTGTCATGTTCTCTGCCAATTTTATTTAGCGCCTAACAAGAAGTAATTGAGTAGATTATACTGGTGTGCATTTTGAGTAGAGACTCTTTTTTTTGGTCTCCATATTCTTCTCTGCTAGCCCCACTTTCTGCTTAAAACGTAGGCTGCATTTGCAGAAACAACAGCGACACATAAGCTAGCATTTATTGTGACATCATACTCATCTTGATTTCCCAACATTGAATATTTGAGCTTCTTTAATAATAGGAATTTGGCGAACATTATTGTCCTGAGTTTTGTCACAGCTCTTGATTTTGCTTGACCATGCTGTCCTTGTTATCTGATAATGCACGACTTTGAGGTCTGCTAGAGATATTCAATATGCAGGAGAGTCAGAGCCTTTCAGAACTGGAAGGGCCCAAATTCTCTTTTTCATTGGTGATCCCTGAGGCCAAGAAAGGTCAAGGGACTTATCGAGGCTTCAGAGTGGGTAAGTGGTAGACTCAAGAGCTGAATCCTGTCTGTAGATTCTCAATTCACTATCCTTTCACCACTCAAGCCTTTCCTTAAAATGTGTTCAATCTTGCAAGATTCTGCATAGGATTCTTTATTCAGATCAGTTGTGAAAATTCTGCATGCCATATATTTTGGTTTATTAAAGATTCTGAGAAATTCTGTAATATAGAGACTTGTCCGATTTTAAGCCACCATTTTCCAGCTTTATTTGATCATAGAATCCTTTTTTTGCCCCCAGAATCCACCTAATAAGGTGTCGTACTTTGGGGAATACTGCCCTGCACAGTGATGAGTTTTGATGATAGTGAAGATGGCCACGGTGGTGGTGGTGGTGATAACAACATTTGCTGAGTACTTACTGTGCCACAGGCACTGTTCTAAATGCTTTGCATAGTAAGACTCTAATCCTCACAACAACCCCATGAAACTACAACTCCATTTTACAGATGAGGAGACTGAGGCCAGAGAGACAGCTGGAGTATAGTATCAATAGTTGTGTTGCTCAGATAACAGTGTCACCTGTAAACTAGGGTTTCTCAACCTTGGCACTGTTGACATTTTGACCATATTATCTGTTGTTGTGGGAGGCTGTCCTGTGCACTGTAGAATGTTTAGCAGCATCCTTGGCCTTTTCCCAGATGTGTCAACCAAAAATGTTTCCAGACATTGCCAAATGTCCCCTAAATTGCTTCTGGTTAGGAACCACTGTTGTAAACTTATAGCAGAAATTACTTTTTCAAACGACCTTCTTGGTAATTTTTACAGTGACTCATGATCATGATTGGGCAAATTACATATTGTAGATTTTGTGACTATATCAAGCTGTGTACACTTGTTTGGGGGTGGGTGTGAGTTAAACTTGACCCATGCTGCTCTCTTCTACTCCGTTTCCTTACACAGCTTCTGGTGAGAACCTAAAGGCTAAAATTGTGATTCTGCCTGTAACTTCTTTTAACTGCCCTACACACCCCCAAATCATATATTGTTTCCATTTTATACTTCCCCTTGGACTTGACCCACATAAACACACACACACACATGCACACATGCACACACACACACATACACACACACACAGAGTCTTGTTTTTCCTCTGTGTAATAGAGGACTTAACACATTTGAATTACTCTGCAGTAAGAATTTATGTCTGAGCCAAGATTAACAGCTGCCAAGAAAAACATACCCAGCAGTGAAACACTCACAAAGATTTGGTGAAGAAAAAATAATGTTATATGCTGAAGTACATTACTAAGGTATTGGGTTTTATTTTTGCAGTGTGATAACCTGTTAAATTCACACACTTCAAATGGATTCAAGGCTTCTGGTCATTGTTTCTTTGTAACTTAGTATGCCGTTTTCACGAGTAGCTGAGGTATAATAAAAAGAGCAGTGACATTAATCATCAGAGAAATGCAAGTCAAAACTACAATGAGAGGGCTTCCCTGGTGGCGCAATGGTTGAGAGTCCGCCTGCCAATGCAGGGGACACGGGTTCGTGCCCCGGTATGGGAGGATCCCACATGCCGCGGAGCAGCTAGGCCCGTGAGCCATGGCCGCTGAGCCTGCGCGTCCGGAGCCTGTGCTCCGCAATGGGAGAGGCCACAGCAGTGAGAGGCCCACGTACGGGGAAAAAAAAAAAAAAAAAAAAACTACAATGAGATATCATCTCACACCCAGAATGGCCATCATCAAAAAATCTAGAAACAATAAATGCTGGAGAGGGTGTGGAGAAACGAAACAGTCTTGCACTGTTGGTGGGAATGTAAATTGATACAGCCACGATGGAGAACAGTATGGAGGTTCCTTAAAGAACTACAAATAGAACTACCATATGACCCAGCAATCCCACTACTGGGCATATACCCTGAGAAAACCATAATTCAAAAAGAGTCATGTACCAGTATGTTCATTGCAGCTCTATTTACAATAGCCAGGACACAGAAGCAACCTAAGTGTCCATCAACAGATGAATGGATAAAGAAGATGTGGCACATATATACAATGGTATATTACTCAGCCATAAAAAGAAACGAAATTGAGTTATTTGTAGTGACGTGGATGGACCTAGAGTCTGTCATACAGAGTGAAGTAAGTCAGAAAGAGAAAAACAAATACCGTATGCTAACACATATATATGGAATCTAAGAAAAAAAAAAAGGTCATGAAGAATCTAGGGGTAAGATGGGAATAAAGACACAGACCTACTAGAGAATGGACTTGAGGATATGGGGAGGGGGAAGGGTAAGCTGTGACAAAGTAAGAGAGTGGCATGGACATATATACACTACCAAACGTAAAATAGATAGCTAGTGGGAAGCAGCCGCATAGCACAGGGAGATCAGCTCAGTGGTTTGTGACCATCTAGGGGGTGGGAGGGAGGGAGACGCAAGAGGGAAGAGATATGGGAACATATGTATATGTATAACTGATTCACTTTGTTATAAAGCAGAAACTAACACACCATTGTAAAGCAATTATACTCCAGTAAAGATGTTAAAAAAAAAAAAGCAGTGAAATACCTAGATTTAAATACTGGCTTTACCAAACACTTACTGTGTGACCTCACCTCTTTTTTTAAGGGTTTTTTAAGGGTTTGGTTCTCCACCATTAAGATGGGGTAAAGCTATGAAACTGCTCATATTATTGAAAGGTTGAAGTGAGAGCATAGATACACCGATATCCAGCCCAGGTCCAGGTGTGTCGGTTTTTCTTCTTCCTTCCAGGACCAGTTTATCAAGGAACTCTACCATGGTTTTCAACTTCATAATCCTTTTTGGTAATTCTTTCAATGTAAACCAATTGTTTTTGAAGGTAATAGAGATAACATCAAGTAGCCTAGTGCACTTTCATTACAGGATGGGGTTTGGAAAGAAAGGAGAGTACGTACAGTAGTTAAGCCATTGAATCATGGAAACTTTACATTTAAAGATATAACAAGGTAGCCAAGAGAAGGAGAGAAAGGATTCACAGAGGAAGTTTCAGAGCCAAAGCTTACCCTCTAATCCTAGTGACTGTTTACTGATTCATCTTTGTAATGGATATTTGAGTACCTACTGTGTGCCAGACAGAAGGAAGCACTAGGGATATAAAGAGAGCAAATAACAAAAAGAGCTATTCTACCTCTGTACCCTGTCCCCTTGGAAATAAGATAGTGACCGTCCTAATTCCAGTTGATATTTGCTGCCTAGAACACCAGTTTGGAAAGAGTCCTGAGGCTTGACTGAACTCATTGGAATGAATGCTGTGATCCATTAATATTGTCTGCCTTGGACAAAATAAAGACAGTGGCAGCACAGAATTTGACAGTCCGCTGGCAGAGGGGTTTTTAAAGTGTGGGTCTGACCCATTGGCGTATCATGAAATCAATTATGTGCGTCACCATAAGCATTATTTAAGAAAGGAAATAGTGAAATAACAAAGTCATTGCACATAGTGATTATAAGTATTGCTTTGTAAAACTTTTGTTTTTGTTATATATGTATTGTGTAACAGGTCATGACGTAAAATGCATTTCCTACAATGGGTCTCATAAAAATGTGATTCTAGTGGTTTCATGAACACCTACTTCTTTTTCTCTATGTTCATACTGGTTTTATTTTTCTGAAATTACATAATCTGTTTGATAATTTATGCCTGATTAATCAAAAACAGAACAACTCATACGTTCTAGGAGTCGTTCTTCAACACATGGTATGTTTCCCTTTGAGTGTACTTGTTAGACTCTTTGTATTTTGTCTGAGGTGGTTAATAATTTTACTTGTAGGGCTTCCCTGGTGGCGCAGTGGTTGAGAGTCCGCCTGCCGATGCAGGGGACACGGGTTCGTGACCCGGTCCGGGAAGATCCCACATGCCGCGGAGCGGCTGGGCCCATGAGCCATGGCCACTGGGCCTGCGCGTCCGGAGCCTGTGCTCTGCAATGGGAGAGGCCACAACATTGGGAGGCCCGCGTACCACAAAAAAAAAAAAAATAAATAAATAATAATTTTACTTGTAGTCAGTTCTGGTGGGAAGCAAAATAGCCAAGTAGTTAGAAGCATAGGCCCTAGAGTGAAGCTTCCTTTGTAATGTAGATCATGCCGCTTCAGAGCTGTGTGACCTGGAGAAGCTACTTAAAACTTGAATTCTGTGACTATCACACATCATATTTATTTTTTACACACGTGCAGAAGATGTTTCAGAATTCTTTGGTTACTACTTAGGGCAACGCAGATATCTGCTCTCCTATATTGCACGGCCATATCATCATATCGCATGGCAAGAATTTGTAGAAACAGCGTCAGAATTAAACAGGAGAAGTAAAAATGCTGCTACATATCATATATTGGGAACGTGTCCACCATGAATGATAATGAGCTACCAACACCATTATAGTACTTCAACCACCATCTGTTGGTTCTATTTAATTTCAGAAGTGTAGGGAGAAAAGTGAAAGTCTGTAATAACGATAAGAGTATGTAGAAGGAGAGTATTTGGAAACCATGAAGGAAAAGGATGGGGAACAAGGGGGTAAGAAGCAGGCTAATCTGAAAGACCACACTTTGCCCCGATTCCAATACTGGTTTCAAGCATAAAATCATCACTTGAAAGCCCCACAGTGATTCTTTTATAATAAGGGAAAACCCCACTGCATGGCTTGCCTGACTACTCCTTGGACAAGAATTAGATATTTTAAACGTGCTTTTAAAATAATTTAATTGGAAGCACCTTGAGTTTGGAGCAAGACAAGTTTGAATCCTGTTTTTGCCATTCTCCAGCTCTTTGGCTCTTGGCAGATCACTTCACCCTCTGGAACCTCAATTCTATTTCATATGAAATGGATGTAATACCATATTTCATAGGATGATGATCAAGATTAACTGAGAGCGACTATGTAAAATCCCTAGCACATGGTGAGTAGCCAAAAAAAGTTCTCCCCAACCTCCTACCCTTTCAGAAAAAGTCAGATTTGGGTGTATTTTTATAGCATAAGCAATTTCCATGTGAATACGTAGAAATTACAGACAAGAACAATGTTTGAGAACATAAAGCAAAATGTTCCAAAAAGAACCTTTAGTTGCAAAGTAATTAAGCCTTTGACACCCTACTTCTGTACCTGTGACTGCCTTCTTTGTCATGAAGCCAGGAACAGGAAAAAGAGTGCACCGAGGCCATCCCCTCCATAGCCTGGCTTACTCTCTGTTACATCTCATACCACACATTAGATGAGCAAATTATGTATCATGCACATTTAATGTGAATTTGTTATTTCTTGTAGGTTAAGAGGTCTCACAGATGACTTGTTTTTACTTCTGTGAATTGGTTAAATAAGGCAATTAGACTATCCAGTCTAGTCCAATAAAGGTTCCATCCAAGCTTTCACATCCTAAGATTCTATGGTTCTTCCTTTAATTGAATCACATAGTCTGCAGTATCCCTGTTAACTTTTCTTCTAGTCTATATCTTCAAGACTTTTCAGCTTCCAGTTGGCTTGAATGGTAACTATACCTATGATTAGAACGTTAGCAAAAGTAGCTATGCTGTCCTTGACTCTTCAATCCCCACCTCCTAAAAACCCTTTTTTTAATATCTCAGTAATTTCTGACAGCAGCACTTCCTTTTCAAGAAGTAATCTACCGAGCGACAAGCCACACGTGCCTTTGAGCGCAAAGAGATGATATATTTGTCAAAACAAGCACTGTTATGCTTGCATTGTATAAAACCTCCTGTGAATGGGCACTTTAAAAAGTGAGCGTTCATTCAGCTTCCTGGGAAGGACCAACCTAGAGCTGACTTTGTTTGCCAGCGCAAAATATGCTACACCATGATTTTTCTCACCATACCAAGAGTTTTCTGCCCTCCATCCATGAATGACTTTGGTGTGTATTTTATTTTCTGCTGGCTCCTCTGTAGATTGGTATTAACTTGTCAAACCTTTCATAGCTTTACTGGATTTTTTATATGAAAATGTTCTGCTTGGTTAGTTACTAGCTTAAAAAACATGGGGATCTAACTTCATGAGAAGGTTTTGAAATTACCACCCTGCATGTTGTGGAACACTTCATCACCACAGGTAAAATTCTAATAGCTACCAATGGAGGAAGAAAACAAATGTTATTCCAGTAACACACAAGACAGCTATTTTATTGTCTTCCTGGACTTGGGAATATTTTTATTAATTAATTTCAAATCTGCAATGTTTTATACTATTGAAATTTATGAATTAGTTTAATTTTACTTTTTATGAGTTGCTAATTCAGAAGCATGATGATATGAAATTTTTACAGATTTCTTGGCAGAATACTACAATTATGAGTCCTAAAGGAGTAAATGCTTTTTAAAATTTTATTCACTTCACCAGCTTCTCTCAGATCGTTACAGGCAATGTGCTTTTCTTTCAATTTTGGTTATAATTTTAGGAAATGCCTGCTAGGTACAGATAAAAGCTAAATAAAAGCTAATAAATGCTAATATGCAAAAACAACATTATTTCCTAAATAGACCTAAGAATTTAAAATGTTTTAAGTTTCTTGAAACCTGTTGACCATCCTTTAAAATCTTTTTTTTTTTAATTTATTTATTTATGGCTGTGTTGGGTCTTGGTTGCTGTGCACAGGCTTTCCCCAGTTGCGGCGAGCAGGGGCTACTCCTTGTTGCGGTGCATGGGTTTCTCATTGCAGTGGCCTCCCCCATTGAGGAGCATGGGCTCTAGGCGCGCAGGCTTCAGTAGTTGTGGCATGTGGGCTCAGTAGTTGTGGCTCGCAGTCTCTAGAGCGCAGGCTCAGTAGTTGTGGCACACGGGCTTAGTTGCTCTGCAGCATGTGGGATCCTCCCGGACCAGGGCTCGAACCTGTGGCCCCTGCATTTGCAGGCAGATTCTTAACCACTGTGCCACCAGGGAAGTCCCCATCCTTTGAAATCTTTAAAAAAAATCTTTGACACGCACCATCAAAGTGAGAGAAAATTTAAACAATTCGGTTTTTGCTTTTGCCAGTGGTCATTTTATACTAATCAAGTTAGTAAGTTGGAAGCCTCTAACGGATTTGACATGCTGAATGCAGTGAGCCATTTTCTCTAGAAGCCAAGCCTCCTAAGTAATTTTCTATAGACTGGCTGATGTGCTCAGTCTCAACAGTGCTTCCCACTTCCTCTGTCAAGTGCCCCCGACCTCCATAAACCACCACCATGTACTCAACTTGATAAATGTAGTGTGTACAGACACACACACACACACACACACACAGGTTGTATGAAGGCCACACTGTGCAAAGGCTTCATAAGCAGAGGTACTGGTGGGAGGGCAGGCATCTAATCTCAGCCTCACCACAGTTTATAACTTCCTACAAGGAAATCAATGGGTTCTTCTAGATTCTTAGATTTAGGTTCCCACTATTGGATCCACTAGAGTTTGTCTTTGAGAGATCATCCTTTTTAAAGTCTATATAAAGTGTTAAAAATTTAATTGTATAATTTATCAAATTTCCATGCCAGTCTGAATCATGGTATTTGATGTAATACATAGAGAAAATAGGCTGAATTCTAATACTTGGTTATTTGGGGTAACACAGATGTAATGCTAAGGCTAGGTGGAGGGGTCTGCATGGAAGATATAGTGGTGTGCGGACTTCTCATTGCGGTGGCTTCTCTTGTTGCAGAGCACGGGCTCTAGGCATGTGGGCTTCAGTAGTTGTGGCTCGCAGGCTCTAGAGCGCAGGCTCAGTCAGTAGTTGTGGTGCACGGGCT
The DNA here is from genome assembly GCF_963455315.2 of Globicephala melas. NCBI lineage: Eukaryota > Metazoa > Chordata > Mammalia > Artiodactyla > Delphinidae > Globicephala > Globicephala melas. The sequence goes on along the minus strand of NC_083319.1, from coordinate 70,545,159 downwards.
TAGTTACTCCGCAGCATGTGAGATCTTCTTGGACTAGGGATCAAACCCGTGTCTCTTGCATTGGCAGGTGGATTCTTAACCACTGTGCCAGCAGGGAAGTCCCCAGAATAGTGCTTTTAAATGTGCTTTGTGCCTAAAAGTTGTGGAGAGCAAAATGTGGTATGGAAAGTGCATTTTTTTTGGCCTGACTTTGAATTTACTTGAAAGAAAATACAGGCTACATGCTTATATCTGCACCGCCTCCTCACTTCGAGGGATATTGAAGCATGGATTAAAAAAAAATAATAAAGATGCACCAAAAAATTATAGAATGGTAGCTCCCTGTGATTTTATTTTTAAAAATAATTATTACTCTTGACACACTTTATCTTCAAAGTGCTTGGCGAATATTAATTAACTTTCTCAAAGTTTAAAGGGACTCAAGTCAGCTTGCTTTTTTGTAGAATATCCCATTGAAGTCAGGTGGTATAAGGTTGAGCTATAATAGAATTAAAAGGTTCTTAATTGGATGCCTGGGCTTCAAAGACCAGAGATCTAAGTGGAGTAAAGCAACGAACATCTAAGAAAGTAATTTGGTTTGTGCTGAAGAAAAACTGAATTTACTGTCTTGGCCAAATAAATTTATGCCCAAATGAAATCCCTTAATGGCGAGAGATGGACTGGGCTTGACTTGATTTCTTGATTTCTGGAGAGTGAAGCTTGACCTGATATCTACATTAAACATTTGTAGATTTTGGCCCACATAGGCATATTATTAAATAATTACTTTTTGCATACTTAGGAAGTAGCAAAAATTAATAACCCCAGAATTAACCGATTCTAATAAAAATAAGTGGCCTAAAATAGTTAATATTGGAAAATATTTTCAAAACGACAAATACAAGTATTTATCAATAGTTTTGAGAAATTCTACCAGATCCAGAGCCCAGAACATCCTGTAATTTTAAAAGAATTTAATTCCTATGTTGAATTCCTTAAAGATTTGCTTTCATTGAAGGTTTCACGTTTAAGGTGATTATTCCAGCATGGCACATGTTATTTTCTGATTACTTGCTCCCTAAACTGCTTACATTTATGACATGTCCCATTTGAACTTGCCCCCTACACACACACACACACACACACACACACACACACACACACACACACACACACACACACACACACACACACACACACACTCTATGGACAGGTATCAGCAGTGAATTAATTCTTGTTACGATGAGGAAGTGCTCTGGTGGGTAAATCCAAAACCCTGGACACCATAAATTCATCTTAATCCTTTGCATGTAATGAGAGCAAGTGATAGAATACAATATAAAAACAAGGGAAAAAAGATTGCATATAAACATAAGAATAATATAAAGAAAGTAACTACCCCTGAAGGTGTAATTCCAGAGATGTCTAAAATAGCCCTTACTTCTGTGGGCCTTAGTTTTCTTATTTGTAATATGGTCTCAGTTTGGGGGGAAAAAAAAAACAGAACTAGCCTAATCCTTGATATATAGTATGTTTTTCATAAATGCTTACTCCATGCCCCTCAAAGTCAAGATCCTTACAAGTTTCTATTTTAGGAGAAAGAGAGCAGAACTAATTCCATTTAGTTGCTGGCTGTTTCATGCCTGAGATCATTTGCATGGACTGTTCTCTCCTAGAAAAGTTCCATCCTGCCTTATCTGCTTTTTGAACCATTGTTAGTCTTCACAGTCCTGCTCAGTCATTAGTTCCTCTGTGAAGCTCTTCATGACCTCCTTCCAAACAAAAGTCATCTCTTTCCCTGTATTTTAAAATCTTTAGCTGTTTCTGTTCTTGCCTGTGTTAGAGTGATGTGTTATTTTTCAGTCTGTCCACCTTCTCCACTTGGTTGTTAGCTCACCGGTGCCGAACTGTGTCAGTTCTTTAATCTGGTCTACAAAGCTTAAGCAATAAGTCTTAACTGAGAGGGGATGAAGTGAAAATGCTCACCAAAATCTCCAAAAGGGCTTTACGATTCAGTTTAAAATGTATTGTAGCAACTTCTTTTTTTTACTGTACTCCGTTTTTTCTTTAAGTTTTTCTGTTTGTTTCCTATCATAAATCATTCTGCAATGAACAGCATTATATACAGGATTCACTAACCTTCAGCTGGTTTGGCTATACTTGCTAAAATACTGGAATATTTACATACTGACTGGAAAGTAGTCACTACCCCAACGATCCTGAGTCCCCTCTCTCTACCCCTCCTAGACTCCTCATGATCTAATTTAATGCCTGGTGTGGCACAGTAGCAGGCCTCTAGGACACAAGTGACACTCATTCTGATCAGTCCTGACTCTGGTATATCTCTTCAAAATAGTTAATGATACCCCTGAATCTTTGCATACATCTCTCATTATTTCTTGAAAAATCTAAAAGTGAAAATCTTTGGCCAACAAATATGTCAGGAGCCTATCAGGAAACAGATCACTCAAATTAGGATAATTCTTGTTGGGTTCAATAAAGGAACTATTTAAAACAGAGGGGGCAGAGTAAGAAGGGCTTCTAAGAACAGAGATGGTTTGCACTCCTAGACAAGAAGGTGAGGGGTGGGAATAACTGGAACCTGCAAGAGGGCCACTTTGAGTGGACCTATGACTTTGGGCTGAGGGGCACAGCCCCACAGGGAGCAAGCCCAGGGAATTTATATTCCAGTTTCCCTCTCTTTCCTCTGATCTCCTATCAGGACTCCTCAGTGCTGTCACCAGCAGGAAGTCAGAGGACTGGGGAATTGTTTATATAGTCTGTCACAGGTCTGCCTCCCAGGGCAGAGAGCAGGGTGGAGAGCTGATTTGGAGAGGTAAACCCAGAAGACAGCTGGAACACGTATAGCCTCTTTATTCCACAGTGAAAATTTGTCTCCAGAAAAAGTGATGTTTTAGGGCCTCAAATGTAGGCTATAATCTGGGCATGAGTTGATTACATTTACTTTACAGATAATCTGAATTGACTCATAAAAGAGTGCAATCTGGTGCAATGGTGGGAGGGGAAAATCACAGAGATATTATGTACCTGGGAGATGCTGGGAGAGGGAAGGCCAGTGAGCATGGGGGAGCATCTTGGATAAACTCCTCCTGCCCACAGAGTTGATCTGTGGGGAAGAGTGGGTGTAGGACCACAGAGAATAGAAGCATCACTGTGACTATCTTAAATTCTTTTTTATTCTTAACTTATGCTGGGCCAGTAAGCCAATTCCTCGTATTTATGTTACCCGGGATGTTGTAAAATTACCTCAGAAGAGACCTTAGAGGACATGTGGATCAGCCGTGTTCATGCTGTTCTTAGCCACAGAATCCTGCAGAAGCAAAACATAGAAAACAGACAAAACAGCTGTGGTTAAGACTGGTGAATCTTCCACTCTGCCTTCTCCTCCAATTCTGCACTCCAGGGGACTTAGAGGATTTGCCTAAAGTCACACAGCTTGCCCAGGACTTAACAATCTCTGGCTATTGGCTCCATCCTCATGTACCTACAGATAGAGCTTTCTCTGGTCATTATCAATTCATCATGGAGGCTTCCCCTCATTTTTTCTCCACTCAACATTATTGGTTCACCAGCTTGTTAAGCTGACCATGATGTAACCATCCATCTCTCTTAAAGCCTTCTATCTGTGGTTCTCTACCCTGCTTGCACATGATAATCATGTGGGGAGCTTTTATAAACATGCCAATGCTCAGGCCCCATTTCTAGAGATTCTGATTTATTCACTGTGCTGTGAGGTCCAGGAGTAAGTAAAAGGATTCTAGTGAACTGCAAGGGCTTGAGAATCCTGTTGTGCTGGAAACTCTGAAAGCACTAGAATTCCCAGAAAGGAGAAGAGTTTGCTTAGCTCCAACCCCAGGCTGTAGTTTGTACCCTCAAGAGTTTCACCTTAACCCCCAGGTGATCATGAAATGTGGAGGAAGTGAAAAGTTAGTTTCTTATCTGGAAGAAGATTGGAATCTGATCTTCTGATGTGGAAGTTGGGACAAAATTGCTCTGCTGCTTTTAAGACATTTTGTAAGTCAAAAATAAACTGAGTAGTAAAACTCGATAGAGAAGCAAATATCTGTGCTTTCAAAATGTGATTGCAGATGAAGAGTTGTATTTTCCCAGGATTTATCCATTGATATTCCATTATAAACACTTTTAACTGGTTACCATATATGAAAAATAAATGTAGTTCTTAACATTTAAGTTTACTGGGGAAAATATACATTTTAATTAGAGTGCTTGTGTTTTTAATGTTTCTGAAATGGATCAGTAGAATCACCTTAAGTTACAGAGTATATTTTTTTATTTTTACATCTTTATTGGAGTATAATTGCTTTACAATGGTGTGTTAGTTTCTGCTTTATAACAGAGTGACTCAGTTATACATATACATATGTTCCCATATCTCCTCCCTCTTGCGTCTCCCTCCCTCCCATCCTCCCTATCCCACCCCTCTAGGTGGTCACAAAGCACCGAGCTGATCTCCCTGTGCTATGCGGCTGCTTCCCACTAGCTATCTATTTTACGTTTGGTAGTGTATATATGACCATGCCACTCTCTTACTTTGTCACAGCTTATCCTTCCCACTCCCCGTATCCTCAAGTCCATTCTCTAGTAGGTCTGTGTCTTTATTCCCGTCTTACCCCTAGGTTCTTCATGACCTTTTTTTTTCCTTAGATTCCATATGTATGTGTTAGCATACGGTAATTTGTTTTTCTCTTTCTGACTTGCTTCACTCTGTATGACAGACTCTAGGTCCGTCCACGTCACTACAAATAACTCAATTTCGTTTCTTTTTATGGCTGAGTAATATTCCATTGTATATATGTGCCACATCTTCTTTATCCATTCATCCAATGATGGACACTTAGGTTGCTTTCATCTCCTGGCTATTGTAAATAGTGCTGCAATGAACATTTTGGTACATGACTCTTTTTGAATTATGGTTTTCTCAGGGTATATGCCCAGTAGTGGGATTGCTGGGTCATATGGTAGTTCTATTTGTAGTTTTTTAAGGAACCTCCATACTGTTCTCCATCGTGGCTGTATCAATTCATATTCCCACCAGCCATGCAAGAGTGTTTCCTTTTTCCACACCCTCTCCAGCATTTATTGTTTCTAGATTTTTTGATGATGGCCATTCTGACTGGTGTGAGATTATATCTCATTGTAGTTTTGATTTGCATTTCTCATGATTAATGATGTTGAGCATTCTTTCATGTGTTTGTTGGAAGTCTGTATATCTTCTTTGGAGAAGTGTCTATTTAGGTCTTCTGCCCATTTTTGGATTGGGTTGTTTGTTTTTTTGTTATTGAGCTGCATGAGCTGCTTACAAATTTTGGAGATTAATCCTTTGTCAGTCGCTTCATTTGCAAATGTTTTCTCCCATTCTGAGGGTTGTCTTTTGGTCTTGTTTATGGTTTCCTTTGCTGTGCAAAAGCTTTGAAGTTTCATTAGGTCCCATTTGTTTATTTTTGTTTTTATTTCCATTTATCTCGGAGGTGGGTCAAAAAGATCTTGCTGTGATTTATGTCATAGAGTGTTCTGCCTATGTTTTCCTCTAAGAGTTTGATAGTTTCTGGCCTTACATTTAGCTCTTTAATCCATTTTGAGCTTATTTTTGTGTATGGTGTTAGGGAGTGATCTAATCTCATACTTTTACATGTAGCTGTCCAGTTTTCCCAGCACCACTTATTGAAGAGGCTGTCCTTTCCCCACTGTACATTCCTGCCTCCTTTATCAAAGATAAGGTGACCATATGTGCGTGGGTTTATCTCTGGGCTTTCTATCCTGTTCCATTGATCTATATTTCTGTTTTTGTGCCAGTACCATACTGTCTTGATTACTGTAGCTTTGTATTATAGTCTGAAGTCAGGGAGCCTGATTCCTCCAGCTCCGTTTTTCATTCTCAAGATTGCTTTGGCTATTCAGGGTCTTTTGTGTTTCCATACAATTTGTGAAATTTTTTGTTCTAGTTCTGTGAAAAATGCCATTGGTAGTTTGATAGGGACTGCATTGAATCTGTAAGATTGCTTTGGATAGTAGAGTGATTTATACAATGTTGATTCTTCCAATCCAAGAACATGGTATATCTCTCCATCTATTTGTATCATCTTTAATTTCTTTCATCAGTGTCTTATAATTTTCTGCATACAGGTCTTTTGTCTCCTTCGGTAGGTTTATTCCTAGATATTTTATTCTTTTTGTTGCAATGGTAAATGGGAGTGTTTCCTTAATTTCACTTTCAGATTTTCCATCATTAGTGATAAGAATGCCAGAGATTTCTGTGCATTAATTTTGTATCCTGCTACTTTACCAAATTCATTGATTAGCTCTAGTAGTTTTCTGGTAGCATCTTTAGGATTCTCTATGTATAGTATCATGTCATCTGCAAACAGTGACAGCTTTACTTCTTCTTTTCTGATTTGGATTCCTTTTATTTCCTTTTCTTCTCTGATTGCTGTGGCTAAAACTTCCAAAACTGTGTTGAATAAGAGTGGTGAGAGTGGGCAACCTTGTCTTGTTCCTGATCTTAGTGGAAATGATTTCAGTTTTTCACCATTGAGGACGATGTTGGCTGTGGGTTTGTCATATATGGCCTTTATTATGTTGAGGAAAGTTCCCTCTATGCCTACTTTCTGCAGGGTTTTTATCATAAATGGGTGTTGAATTTTGTCAAAAGCTTTTTCTGCATCTCTTGAGATGATCATATGGTTTTTCTCCTTCAATTTGTTAATATGGTGTATCACGTTGATTGATTTGCATATATTGAAGAATCCTTGCATTCCTGGAATAAACCCCACTTGATCATGGTGTATGATCCTTTTAATGTGCTGTTGGATTCTGTTTGCTAGTATTTTGTTGAGGATTTTTGCATCTATGTTCATCAGTGATATTGGCCTGTAGTTTTCTTTCTTTGTGACATCCTTGTCTGGTTTTGGTATCAGGGTGATGGTGGCCTCGTAGAATGAATTTGGGAGTGTTCCTCCCTCTGCTATATTTTGGAAGAGTTTGAGAAGGATAGGTGTTAGCTCTTCTCTAAATGTTTGATAGAATTAGCCTGTGGAACTCTGTGGTCCTGGGCTTTTGTTTGTTGGAAGATTTTTAATCACAGTTTCAATTTCAGTGCTTGTGATTGGTCTGTTCATATTTTCTATTTCTTCCTGATTCAGTCTTGGCACGTTGTGCATTTCTAAGAATTTGTCCATTTCTTCCAGGTTGTCCATTTTATTGTCATAGAATTGCTTATAGTAATGTCTCATGATCTTTTGTATTTCTGCAGTGTCAGTTGTTACTTCTCCTTTTTCATTTCTAATTCTATTGATTTGAGTCTTCTCCCTTTTTTTCTTGATGAGTCTGGCTAATGCTTTATCAATTTTGTTTATCTTCTCAAAGAACCAGCTTTTAGTTTTATTGATCTTTGCTATCGTTCCTTCATTTCTTTTTAGTTTTTTTCTGATCTGATCTTTATGGTTTCTTTCCTTCTGCTAACTTTGGGGTTTCAGAGTACATTTTTAGTAGGATTTCTAAGGCATAATTTAAATAGAATAGTATTTCTAAAAATGTACATTTCTCTCTTTCAATAAATATGAAGGTTTAAATGTGAAACTCTATAATTTATTATATGAAGACATTTTAATGATTCACTATGTAATATTTTAAATGAAGCATAATGAGTTGTGTTTTTTTGTTTTACATTTTCTTTTTACTAACTTTTTTTGAAATCCATGTGTCCCTGGGTCTGTTCTAACCATCCCATTGTGTTTGAAAAGTGCCTTGTCTCCTATTTGCTTCTTCTCAGAACAATCCAGCCTAATTCTTTGTTTCAGGTCTTTAAAATGTCATCGTCCTTGCAGTAGCAGATACTTTGCAATACAGTAAATGGAATAGTTTGCATTTTCTTCTGGATATCAAACATGATAGAACCAAAGTTGAAATTATCTAGTTAAAGCATTCTCCATTCCTTTTTAAGTATTTTATCTTGCTAAAATCCCAGCACAAGTTATGTCTGTAGGAGAGAAAGCTAATTGTAAATTAATAAGGCAAAGACTCTTCTTATAATTGTCTTAAAAGTGTAACGTGTTTATTTGCCTTAGAACACTACATACTAATTAATGACTGTCATCAGGAAATGAAATTTTGATTTTGTGTTTCTTGCATTTTTGAGTGAACATTCTCATGCTGACGTCAGTAATCAAGACATAGGTCTTTTAGTAAAATATAATTCCTGTCAATATTAGCAGAAACATAATTAGGAATATGTAAATGGATCTTCATTGTAATAAAAGATAAACATATTTGTAGTAATATATACCCAGTCCTATGAAAAACAAAAATCTCAAGGGCAGGGGCTTCCTCACTATCTGGGGGGATAAGCACTTTTTCCTGTGGTTGTATCAGATTACCAAAAGCTGGCAGAAAGAGTAGCATAAAAGGCTAGTGATGACAGTTTAAGTATGATGTTGCTTCTGTGGCCCAGAAGGCAGCCTCTTCATTGCACTGCCAAGTTCATTACTGTTTGGACTTGCCTCCTCCTCACTGAAGCTGGTCTTGTGTCTTTGGTTCTCCAGGTTTTCTTTTGTTCTCCATTTTTTCTCTTTTTTTCCTTGAGCTTATTTGAGTTTTTTGTAAGCATTTACTAGGAAGATGATTTATACACTTTAATAAGTATTTCCAGAGCAGCTCGAGTTGTTTAGAGGAAATATCTAAAAATACACACATTTACTCTGATTCTTGTTTAACATCTGTTAATATTTATCTTCCCTTGGCAGGTATTAAAATGAAAATTTTAGCCCTAGACAAGAACTTGGAGATATATTTAGTGAAAGGGTAGCACAGCTGGAAAAGCTGCAAAGGAAAAGCTGGTATTTTGTTCTTAAACAAAGCAGAACTCCTTTTTATGAATCAGAGTTGTGTTATAAAGCATCAATTTTGCACATTCTCTATAAAGAGAATAAAATAGAAATGATAGTGTGACCTTGCAGGACTTTTGGGAGGATTGGAAATAGTCCAGTAACGTATATGAAAGCCTAACATGGTATCCGCACAGAGTAGAAACAAATGGTCAGCATTGTTGTTGCTGTCACTGCTTTTCTCTCCTACAGGCCGTCCACCTCGCCACCTCCTACCCCAGGTTACTTGCAGCCTGTGCACTGTGACCTTTACTCCAGTCTCCTTGATGTAGTCAGGCCATATTCCTTCCTAAAGTCCCCTTCTGGAATCCAGCTCTTCTTGGAGCCTTGGTAATCTCTGGGTCTGAAAACTGCCCCATCATCATTCGCGGTTTAGGGCATTGGATTTTAATTTGAGCAAAAGTATACACGGATTGGGCCCAGTTTGTCAATGTGCCTTCCAGTAGCACCAAAATTACCTGCAAGGGACCATTAAAAAACAAAATAAAACAAAAAAACAACCTCCAGTAAATATAACTTAGCATTCCTCAGTCTGTTCCTTTGTTAGAATAGGGCATTTAACAGCAGCAGCAGCAACAGCAGCAAGACACTACCTGAGCAGTCTTGAAGATGAATCCTGGTTTTCTAGGGAGACCAAGGGGCGTGTTAGGAGGGGGTTAATAGGCTTTAGGGAACAACACTTGCAAAGGGCTGGAGACTTAGCATTCTAAGGCTAAGCATTCTCCACCACTTACAGGTGATGGAGATATTTGAGAGCCTTTGGTTTTTGGATTACTTGGACAATTCCCCTGTAATGTGTTCTTTATGTCTGAATTTGGTGCTAGTTGGCTCACAGGTAAACATCTAGCATGTTTTATATTTTTATTATGTTTAGACGGTGTCCAAAAGATTACTGATAAAGAAGAAGACTGAGTCCTTTATAGATTTGCTGTGAATCAACTTGGTGGATAATTTTTTGAGTTCAGAATGCTTCCTTTTGGATGGATCCTTTTGGAATCATGAAGCAGAAAAATCATTTAGAAGAATATTTCAGGGACAGAAGAAATGGTGTGAACACAGTGGATCTGGGGGTGGATCTGGCATGCTATGGAGATGGTGAGATGAATCTAGCTGCAAAGGGAGAGCCATGTTGTTAAGTAGGAAATAAAGCTGGTGAAGCTAGAATTCAGTATGCGAGCACAGATACAGTGTATGGGGGAAGACATGCTGATTCTGCCTGTACATTTACTAGCAATGTGATTATTAACTAGTTACTTAACCTTTCTGAGGTTTAGTTTCCTCATGCACAAAATGGAGATAATTTTCCTCAACAACTCTTCAGTTTGGAGTTAGGATTTAATCACAGAATAGATGTAAAGTGTTCGACACTTAATAAATTCTAAATTCATCCTCCCTTTGGTTAAGGCTTTGGAGGATCTAGGATATGAATTTAATGGGAAACTCAACCATTATAAAGATTTTTTATTGAAGTATAGTTGATTTACAATAGTATATTAGTTTCAGGTGTACAGCATAGTGATTCAATATTTTTATAAGATTTTGTTTTTTAAGGTATGCACTATACCAGATCTTCAAGGGTGACGGCTATCCAGTGGTTAAAGGGTCCCCTTGGCTGGGCTTTCAGAGGTATCATATATTACTGGTAAGTCACTCACCTCATGTGTGACTCACAACAGCTCCACCTTCTCTACATTTTCACACATGAAAATATTGCTCACCCACCATCAGAATGCTCTGGTCTCTTTCTAGAAGTGTTGATAGGTTTGCATGGTTCTATCCCCAGTCTCTCATAACCCCTTTAAGGCCAACAGCACACAATCTTAGGTAACTAGCTAGGATTGGGGTGGCAGTCCATGGCCCTGAAATCAAGAGAAAATAGAATGACTCATACTCAAATGAAGTAATGACCCTATTGTAAAATAAACATTTTAATTTAATAAAGGACATGTTTTAAGGGCTTGATTAAGTACTAAAATCTTTAGGAAAAGATGCCAGTTACCAAATCAAGCCAATGCTTTTACACTGGTATAGACCACAGTATGGTGGCAATAGCAGTATTCAAAAGGATAATTGAATCATGACCTTAAACAATTAGATTTTTTAAAATAATTGCATTAAATGAAATTCTAGGAATATGGAGTTTAAGATGAATGAAAGGGAGCAAAGTAAGAGTGCATACTTTGTGTTTATGGAGTGCTGTAAAGTCTAGTTCAATTTTTAGGTCCATGGAAAGTTAGTTAAGCAGGAAAGGATTCACCCTTAGTCTCTAAAACTGATTTCAAATGTGTCACATACACTCTTTTCTTCCTTAAGCTTAATTTCCTTTAAAGGTTTAATATAGTTCAAGAAGTTTCCACAGCAGAGTTGTATTTTGTCCTCTAACCAAGACCCAGCATGGCTTTCCTTCAGATCACTTTGGCCACATAAGGCAGATGAACTTTTCTAGTGCAACAGGTTACAATTTACTGTTCAAGGAACATCAATCTTGAAGTAAATTGATACCACAGATTCTTTAAATTGAATTTCCAGATGGTGGCTTTATACTGGGATTAACTCAAGATCTCTCTAATTAGGAGTCTACATTTTTAAAATATTTGTCCTCTTTCAGAGTTCCCTATTTCAGTGAAAGTCACCGCTGCCCATCCAGGAGCATAGACCAGGAAACTGGGTTTTTTTCTTGGTTCTTCTATTTCCTTAAGCCCTCAAGCAAGTTTTTTCTATTGTGCCTCCCAAATATATCTAGAATCTGTGTTCTTTTTTCTTCTAATTCAAGCTGACACCATCTCTGACTGGACAACCTTCGTGGCTGCCAGCTGGTCTCTGTTAATCCGTTCTGGCCCCTTTGTCCATTCACTACTAAAGAGCAGCCAGAGTCATCTTGCCACATCACAAGTCTTAAAAATAAAGAGATAAAAAGTGTTGAAACTTAGGAAAAAAATTGTGTTTTTAAAAACACAAAGCTTCTCATGTTGCTTCCTTACAGCTCTTTGACAGCTTCCCATTGATTTGATAAAATAACCCAAATCCTTACTATTCTCTTATTCAACAAATACTGACTGACCTTTCTGCTGAAGGCCTTGTATCACGTTGTGTCCTGGGGATGCAGAGATAAATGAGACTTGCCTCCTATCCTCAAGGAACCCACCATCTAGCAAAACAGTAGTTGATCAAAGTTTACTCATTTATTAATATTCACTGAAATCCTACAATTTACCAGCAGAGTGCTGGAAGGAACTTGGGTGTCTGTTGACTTCGCTATGACTTTAGTGAAATGGATGGCTTGAACAAACATGGCCTACACTGCTCTCAGGATAATTTTGACCCTGTCCGCCTAAATCCAGAGCACATAGTCTTAATCATTATTTATGTCACTTATTGTCAAGTAATAATGCTGCATAGCAAACAACCAGAAAAAAAATCCAAAGGAGTTCGGCGGAAGTGTTTATTTGCTTACACGTTGGGGTGGTCAGCTAAGCAGCTCTGTTCATCTTGGTTAGGCATGCTCACGTGTCAGGGCAGGCTATTGACTGATCTAGGCTGGCCTTGGCTAGGACGACCGGGGACACTTTGCACTATGTGTCTTATTTTTCAGTAGAGTGGTCTAGGTGTGTTCTCGTAGTGATGGCTAAGGCTCAGGAAAGAGCAGGCAAGCACAGTCTCACAGTGCTTTTTAAGCTCTGCTTGCATCCTGTCTTGCTAACGTAACAAGTTGACTAAAGTGAATTACACAGCTAATAACTCCAGAGTCAGAATGGGTACTGCAAAGTTACATGGCCAGAATGCGAATACAGGGAGAATTGAGGCCGTAAATTGTAATCCATCACAATGCTGTTTTCTCTTAATACACTTTGTGCATAACTGATCATAGGACTTACCAAAGTAAGTTGAGACATATAATGTGTTAAGGGTTTATCCCTCCCCCAACTTGGATAACTCACTATGGACGGAGACCTGTCTTCAGCACAATGTTTGGCATATAATAGATGCCAACAAATGTTAAAGTAATGGAATTATTGGTAGGTTAACTTTCGTCTGTTTACTTGAGATAATTAAGAGGATAATAATACCCACTGCAACCACCTTTCTGAGGGTTAAAAAGGGGAAAAAATGTAGAAGTACATACCATTTTCTCAAGAGAATTGGTTCTTCCCACCCACCTTCCTTTCTCACTGCCTTTACATGAATTTGGGAAAATGGTAAATGATTTAATCTTGGCCTGTTTTAGGCAGGAAGTTGTAGGATAGTGATCCCCCTATTAAAACCATCTTCTGTATCTTCTCATTAAAAATTAATTTTGTATAATACTCGTCTCCTAAAGAAGTCAGGTCCCCTTGAAGGCTTAAGCCTTTGAACCGTTTGCAGTTTGTCTTAAATTCCTATAATGAAGGGATAGATTTCTTCTTTCTCATTCCCACAGAGAACTTATGCAAAGAGGAAAGGCAGTTTAGAATGGATAGAGGACTGTAATTTGGGGGAATGGAGTTCTTTGAGGGAGAACAAGCCTGGTAGGTGCCACAGTATATGTGTGTGTGGGGAGGTGGACATTGGACTGGCAGAGGGGAGTATGAGATATTCCAGCAGGAAAGCCAGGGGCTAATGGGGAGGGCAAGGAATAAAAACCCAACCCTTTCTGCCAGTTTATCTTTAATTTTGTGGTTGCAGCATGGGGGGTTGTTTTTGATGCCTGATACAGATAGTTGTGTTTTATTAATATTTCTAAATTAAAATGTATAATATATATTTATATAGTCTTATTTTTTCCATATGGTTTATATAATTATATATAATTAAATATATATAACTCTATAAATAAATATATATATATAATTATATATATGTATAACTATACCCCTTTCTTTCTTGCAGTCCCCCAGATGCAGGGCAGACACACATCTGGCTTCTATCAGTTGGGGAGTAGCTTTAAGCACATCCTGTCAAATTGTCTGTTCCCAAAAGCAATACCAACACATTCAGTGAATGTTATTTTTTCCCCACAGTTATGTTCTTGATTGGACCACAAATTTTTCCATAATACTGTACTTGAAAAATAGGACATTCTAGCTCTTTATACATAATCAGCCCCCTACCTCCAGCCACTTTTAGAAAACTTGTCTTTTAATGAAGTGTTAAGTAGATTGTATTCCAGCTCTGAAAAAAAAGTAGATTGTATTCCAGCTCTAGTTACACCATTTTTCTTTTTTTCTGTGATTGAGTTGTTCTCATTCTTTATATCTGTGTACTAACTGGGGCTGGTATAGCTAACTGCCTCCTGTCCCACTCATGTCTGGGACATGCTGGATTTGCTGCCAGAATGGTTATAAATCAGTTATTCACAAAATGAAATCAGATTATTCATTTTAAATGAATTTAAAGTTAGTTAAAATAGTTTGAAAGTTCTATAATTTAAACTTTATTTTGTTAATTTTACTACAAAAAGGTTTAGTAGGTTTGAGATGTTTTTAAAAATTATTTTTAGGGCTTCCCTGGTGACGCAGGGGTTGAGAGTCTGCCTGCCAATGCAGGGGACACGGGTTCGTGCCCCGGCCCAGGAAGATCCCACATGCTGCGGAGCAGCTGGGCCCGTGAGCCATGGCCGCTGAGCCTGCGTGTCCGGAGCCTGTGCTCCGCAACAGGAGAGGCCACAACAGTGAGAGGCCCACGTACCACAAAAAAGAAGAAAAAAAAATATTTTTATTTTTCTTTTAGGAAAAAAATTATAAATAGGCGCTGCATTCTCTCCAGGGCATTTCATTGACAGTATTTTTCAAAGTTTAACCTTAACTGCCAAAGGCTATAATCAGGTACCCATAATATTTTTTTGCTTTCCAGTTGTAACATAATTCATGGTTAGGCTGTATTTTTGCAAGAAAGTTGTCTCAGGTGTATGTGGTGAGGAGGTGCATTTTACCAGTGTCTGATGGAAGCCATCTTCCCTGAATACATCAGAGAAATTAACAAAAGGACCCAAGTTTTAACAGCAACAACTTCTTTAATAGGGGAAGGGCATGATCTTGTTCTAGACTTTTAAATTATAAATTGAACAATTATTTGATAACTTACAAAAGTAAGTTTCATCTTATTTTTTAAAAATGCAAGTAAATAAGGAAGAGGAACATGGGGCAGGTTATTGCATTATCCTAGCTTTTCCCTTTAAGTGATCTTCATTTAAAATAGCCTGTATGACTTCTCAGGTATCTGCTGTATCTACTGCATCTGACTGGTAAATCAGATAGTTGCTAGCATTCAGTTTTCTTTTGCATATGCAAAATGGATCTGAAAAAGTCACAAGGAATTATTGTTTTCAAATATGTAGTCTCTTCCTTCCAAAATGATGGCAATCTACATCTTCCTCTCAATTATGAATATTAGGAATATTTTAAAAAGACTAAACTTTTGGAAGAAATTTGATTTAATTAAATCTTCTTAATTCAGTGGTGCATTTTGTAACCTAAGCTGTATTGTATTTACCATTAATTTTGAACTAATGTTCTGTACTTGATGAACCAAAAATTCCTAAATACCTTTACATTAATAGATCATGATCAAGTTGAATTGTACTCTAGGAAGTCAATTAGTACCTCTTCCACCAGTTCTCTAGCTCCAGGACAATGTTTACAGGGTCTTGTGCAATAGAACCCTCATTACCTCCTGTCCTCCCACTAGAAATGTGTGCCGCATACTGCACATGTATAAGTGAATGTGTCTGTATATACCTAGCTCCAGGCTTAGGGAACAGTGAACTTTTGTTTCTGGCAAATGCAATTGATATTAGTCAAGTATAAATGAAAGTGATTCTTTCTTATCTGTACCTTGGTAGCACTATGCAGGGAAATGTTTTATGTTTATGTGGGTATATCTTAGGTTCATTTTTTATAAGTAATATTTGTTAGTATTTTTATTAGAAATGTATATAAAGAGGAAAACAAAAATAATGTATAATCCTGTCATCCAATTACTTTTAAAATAATAAACCATTATTTAAAATAATAAATCACTCATGTACCCTTCAAGAAAAAATTTATATGTGCACCCCAGGATATGTGTATGATTATACATACTTTTTCACTGACACAAAAGTTCTCATACACCGTGTCATTATTCTTTTGCCATAATGCTTTGTAAGAATGAGAAAGTACTTTATTGTGAGACTATATCATAACTTATAATCATAATTTAGCCAATATCAATCATACTGATGGACATTCAGGTTGTTTCTAGTTCTTTGGCTGTTACAAACAGTGTTTCAGTGAGCATCTTTGGACATGATACTGGTGCTTTTGCAAATGTTCTTGTGGATTAAGTTCCCAGCTGGGAGTTAACTGGCTCAAAGGGGCACTATTTTTAAGAGCACATAAAGCAGTGAACTACACGTTGCAGGGTGACAGTTCGTTATTGTTTGAGTACATCTGAGTGGCAGAAATTGACCAAGAGAGTTATTAGAGTAAAAATAAAACTGTACTGAGAGTCACTGGGATGTACCGTGGACCGTGAATATAG
This sequence comes from Globicephala melas, assembly GCF_963455315.2. Lineage (NCBI taxonomy): Eukaryota > Metazoa > Chordata > Mammalia > Artiodactyla > Delphinidae > Globicephala > Globicephala melas. Next base: position 70,528,762 of record NC_083319.1, on the reverse strand, counting down.
TGGTAATAACCTATAATTAACTGTCATCAACTTCAAACTTTACTGACTTAAAATTTTTGTCAGCATTTTCCCTCCGTCGTTTCACAAGCAGTCGGTAAACATTCTCAGGACTCATTTTAGATCAAAGGCCATGAAAAAAAGAAACTAGCCACAACCTTCCTGTGCCTAACTACATCTTCAGAATTGGATGCTCTAAGAAGATTGTGTTGTAATGTTCAGAAACCAGTTTGCATTTTCAATTAATGAGTGTGTTTTCCCTCCCTCAGGTGGAAGGGAAGATTCTGGAAAAGTAAAACATCGAAGAGGCATGGTGCTGCCCCTGTAACTTGGAACTGGAGAGGAGGCAAGATGCTGGCATAGCTGTTGAACTGAGAGCCTGCTATGCCAGCATACTGCCACCTCTCTTGTCTGACAGCAGCCATCGCCACCTGCGTGCCGCTCCTCCACGCACTGCTCCGGATGTGTACCCTTTCTTGGATGTGGGTTTCCATTACATGGCACCTCTCACCTCCCTGACCTCTCCTGCCATACTCTGAGTCACTTCATTTTAGCCGCACTGCCTTTCTGGCTGATCCTTGAACACATCCAGGATGTTCCTGCCTCTTTCTCTTCATTTGGGTCTTAGCAAGAACATCACCTCCTCAGGGAAGCCTTCCTTGACCACTCTTTAAAACAGCTGTCACATACCATAGTCACCCTTCATGCCTGTACCCTGCCATATGTTTTCAAAACATTGGTCACCATCTGAAACACATGTGTTGGCTTGTTGAGTATCTTTATCTCCCTCGTTAGAATGTAAGCCCCTTGGAAGTTAGGGACCTTGTGTCTTGACCAACCACAGTATCCCCAGAGCCTGACACATAGTAGTCCCTTCATGCATATTTTTGAGACTCCACCCTGATTTTATTATGCTGGAGAGATGTCAGTCTCTTCCCATTTTGAATGGTTTTGGTAAAACCGTTCTGGGCCTGCAAACCTAACTCTTTAAAACAGTCCCAACATACAGTCAGTCCTCTGTATTCAGACTGAAATTTGATCCAAAGTTTGTTGAGCATGCAGATGCAGAGAGCCAGCTGTACTACACCATTTTATATAAGGGACTTGAGCATCCGTGGATTTTGGTATCCATGGGGACTCTTGGAATCAATCCCCCACATATACCAAGGGATGACTATATAGATCATTGGGTCCACAGACTCATGGAGCTCAGCAAATCATGGTGAGAAAAGCATGGGTTTCAGAATAAAACTTATGTTCGAATCTCACCACCGGTATTACCTATGGTGTGTTCTCGGACAGTCATTTAACCTTTGAGCTACAGTTTTCTCAAGTGCAAAATGAGGATACTACTACTAAACCCTCAGGATTCTTGAGACTAAGAAATGAGATATTTTAGCCAGATAATTCTTACTTTGTGTCTAAGTTAGTGTCTTAAATTTCTGAGGTATGTGTAGTAGTAGTAGACACCCAACAAATTTTATTTTACTACCAAGGAAAAAAAGTTAACTTTTCTTTAGCTAGAAACAGGTAATCAGCCATGGAATGTGTGGAACTGCGTTGCCAGAACTATAGCACATGTGGAATTCTTTGTTAAGACACAGAGATCTCAAAAGGCCAAGGAATTAATTGTCCAATATCTCAAATTCTTCTCTCTGGGTTAGTTCTTACTCCTCTGTCTTCTTTTATTTTTAGAGTTGCTCGTTGTCTGTAGATCTCTTTTAAAAGCAACTTTTACAGATTCACTTTACAGAATCAAAATATTTAACAAATACTGTTTGCTGATCATGTTTTTTAAGCATTGAAGTTTTAGTGAAACATTTTGCTTTTAATAAACTAAATTTTATTTTAATTTTGATGCTTTTCCAAGAAATAACAGTCACTACTCATGACTTATTTATTTTTTTATAAATTTATTTATTTTTGGCTGCGTTGGGTCTTCATTGCTGTGCGTGGGCTTTCTCTAGTTGTGGCGAGCGCGGGCTACTCTTCTTTGTGGTGTGTGGCCTTTTTGTTGCAATGGCTTCTCTTGTTGTGGAGCATGGGCTCTAGGCACGCTGGCTTCAGTAGTTGTGGTACGTGGGCTCAGTAGTTGTGGCTCGCGGGCTCTAGAGCACAGGCTTGGTAGTTGTGGCGCACGGACTTAGTTGCTCTGTGGCTTGTGGGGTCTTCCGGGACCAGGGCTTGAGCCTGTGTCCCCTGCACTGGCAGGCGGATTCTTAACCACTGCGCCACCAGGAAAGCCCATGACCCATTTATTGTTGCTCATGGTATTATAACATCCAGAAACTGTGTATTATACATTTTTGTCTTGCCTCAGAGTATTATTAATCTGAACTGTGAATTTAACAAAAATACATAGCACAAAGTATGGCAGTTTTAGTCTACAAGTCTTATAAAAGTTCCATTGATACCTGAGGATGATTAGTTTAGAGACATCATTTAAAATTCAGTATGGTAAGTACCTTAAGCAATATTATGCTGCTTTCCTAATCTGAAGTTCTACAGATTTATCATCTCAATCTTGATGGTTTGTGTATTCATCACCTTGTTTTATTCTTTGAATTCTTGAAGTTATCAGCCAGAAATAAATGCATAGAACACCAGCCCTGAAGGGTCATTATGTAAGCTAATATTGCCCATGAAAACTTTTAAGAACCCACACAATAGCTGTAGCTAAAAACAGAGATCCACATCACCTTATTCATTCTTTATCTTGCTAGTAAAGAAAATCTGTGCAGAGTCAATAGGCTGGGACATTCAGTCTATTCTAGGAACTGCTGTTATTTAATACTTTTTTAACTTATAACTTTGTTCTAAAAACTTGTTTCGTGAGTTTGTTTGGGCTGCTTCTGCCTTTTTCAGACTTCCATTTTATCCTCATCTACATCCATTGAGAGAGATATCCACTACCCCTTGACCTCAGTACCACTGATGGCTGGATCCATAATGGAAATGAACCCTGAGGTCACTTCAATCAATCCTCCACATCTTGATGCGTTTTACAGTAATTTGCTAAACACCTGAACCTTCTTTTTTATTTTAAGTGATCATGGGGGCAAAAACAAAACTTGGCATATAGAAACATCAAAATGAGAGGCTAAGAAATTAGTATTCTAAAGTATCCAATAACTCCTCTAAGTCAGTGGTTTTTAAACTTTAGTGTTGCATTATCAGTCAACTGGAGAGCTTGTTAAAAATGAAGATCCGAAACCATCCCCTAGACATTCTGATTTAATAAGTCTTGATTGAGACTCAGGAATCTTCATTTTTAACAAGCACCTTATTTTGATGCAGTTTGACAATGCACTTTGAGAACACTTGTCTTATATCCTAAGTCACAGGGCAGATTTTTAAAAATCATATACAATTCCCAATATGGAACTTGGGCATGGTTTTGAAAGCAGCCTGCTTTCCCACTGCATCTGTGCTTATGGAAAACTGGAACAGTGTTTTGTAATTGTGCTTCATATTCTGAGGTTTCTTATATAAACAGCCTATATAACTACACACAGGAGCACCATGGGCTGCTGATGTGCTTCTGCAGAGTTGTTTTTAACTTCAATTATCTTTTCTCCACTGGTTCATATTACAGTTTCCAAGATGTTTTCTTTTCTTTTCTGATTGACTTGATATTGACCAAAATCCTTTACCTCTAAATATACATTCTTCTGTAAGATTTCTGTTAAATTGCAAATGATATATGAGCTCCTCAAGGCAAGAGACTAAGTCTGATTGTGCAGAAGGGGAATTTTCAACATTTATAGGACTCCTACAGTGATAAATCTTTCTATAAACTAAAGGGTTACATCTTAATTGATCTATTTCTTAAGTTTAGACTTTTGTGGATTTTTTTTTTAATTGGGACATCTTTTCCTCTCTGAGACAGTATGGGGTAATAGAAAGAGCTTCAGAATGAAATGCAAAAAGACCTACGTTCTAGTCCGAGTCCTGTCATTTTCTAACTGTGTACATGAATTCGGACAGATCATTTAATCTGTTACCTTATTTGTAAATTGGGGGTAATAGTAGGAGAGACTATATGATATATTAGAAAATAGGAAAACACAGCTGTGAAAATTAAGCATGTAGGCAAACTGGAAGGCAATCTACAGAAAGAAAATAGTTGGACATTTTCAGTAGTAATTTAAACTTCTTTCAGTGTTTTGTTGCTTTATGTTGTTATTGTCTAATTTTAAAATTATTTAAAAATTATGACTCCCGGGTAAAAGGCAGAACTTTGTTCTCATTTAGCCTCAATCACTTATTTCCTAACTAACTCCAGTCAAAAGAGAAGGAAGGTGATATTTTAGTTAGTTTTATCTTGAAGAAAGGTCCAGCTTCTCTTATCCTATTTTAAGCCTAGAAATAGCTTATAGGACTTAAAATAATGATAATTCTGTGAACCATATACCTTTCTCTATCTCATTGGCTTATTATGAGGTTCAAATTATGAAACTGCGTCAAAAATGGTAAGAAGTTATATGAAGTCCTAAGATACTGTTTATAAATTCTTTCCAACCCACCCTTTCTCCCTTTATCCCTACAAAAGTTTGCCTTTGAAGTGATTGAAATTTTAACAAAAATGAAACATGTTATTCTAAAGCTGGCTATAAAGTTTTAATTCGTAGGGTTCTCATTATTTATCAGTATACCTGTAGCAGCTAAACTGACTACAGAGGATTGTATGTTAGGCCCATCTTCTTTCAGTTCTGCTCATCTGGGAATGTGGAGGCAAAAAAGTGAGAAGCTTAGAGCATCCACTACAATGAATTTCCTGTTCCATCCACACGTGTGACGAAACAAGCCAAAGTACTACTTTTAGTTTCACTGAAACTTAGATGATGTTTTTATTCCCATATAAATATTTTACATGTTTATTTAATGTATATTAGAAAAACTACACAGAGTTTCCTTTTGAAAGTAAATTTGTTTTAAAAGTTAATTAAATAAAATGTTACATTTATGGTAAGTGCATATGACAAATGTTGTGGAATTGCTGCCCAGGTAGTGGGAAACGGGAGTTTGGGTGTGCAAGAGCCTGCTCTGGGAGCAACAGGTGAGAGCTTTATGGATCTGGTGAGATGTTTCCTAAAGTCTCTTCAATGGATAGTCCAAACAGAGAAGTTCATGTATTATTCATAAATGAAGAAAATTTTAGTTTTGAGTGTTAATGGACTTTGCCTGTGCATTGCATATATGGTCATATACTTAGTTGCTGTCAGAAACTACTAATACTTCCCTGATGTAAAGATAATATATCTTATGTCTTTGAAAGCAAAGCCCAGTTGGTAAATGATAAGAAAGTCCATTTAAGTTGATTTGCCAGTTGAGCAAGTATTTGAGGCTAGGTGTGTGTTCTGTTTTTGGAGATAAGAGGGTCCTCAGTGCCCAAAAGTGGCAGTTTCCATTGACAGAGCAGGCACATCACCTGCGTATATGCAATAAAGCCAGATGCCCTTTCTAATAGCCTAGAGAGCTTTCAGAGTCTCAGATCAGAAAATAGCACTGAGAGATTTGCCTTACAATGCCTATGTAATGCCATGAGAACTGCAAATTAGAAAATGTCAGCAAAGATAATTTGCTAAGTTTGGAATTAAAAATCTAGAAGTCCAAAAAGATGTGTACTGAGGAGATCATCAAGCATGTATGAGGAAACAGAACCGGGATGGCATTACAGGACGATGATGTAGTTACTGGGAAGCAGGCCACCTTCATAGTTTGCATATTTTGGAAATATGTTCTATCTAATTGTGTAACTTTGCTGAAAAATGAGTGACTTGACTTGCTGATTCTGAATTAATTACCTGGCTGTTAAAAGAATTTCTAGAAGAGCACTCAAAATTTCTGTAACCAATAATGGTATCTGCCCATGTTTTCTCATCTGCCTTTTCACTTGCAAATCTTTCCTGATTTCTAAAACTGTGTAAGGGACCCATATACTGGACTTTAGAGACTGGTCATAAAAAATAGGTTGACTCCATTGCTGGATTGTGGGGAGAGAGGGAGGAGAGAGGAGGTTATTTGGGAAGATCAAGGTCTAATCTTAGAAGAATCAGCACTTGAGAATGAAAAAGAGGTAAAAAAAAAGGTAAAAATGTAACTGGTGACAAGGCCACAAACTGAAAAATTAGGGGAAAACCCACCTTTTTTTAAACCATTTTTTAAATTGAAGTACAGTTAATTTACAATGTTGTATTAGTTTCAGGTGTACAGCAAAGTGATTCAGTTATATGTGTGTGTATATATACATATATATGTATATATATCAGTTTCATATACATATATCTCTATTCTTTTTCAGATTCTTTTCCATTATAGGTTATTATAAGATATTGAATACAGTTTCCTGTGCTATACAGTAGGTCCTTGTTGTTTATCTATTTTATATATAGTGGTGTGTATCTGATAATCCCAAACTCCTCATTGATCTCTCACCCACCCCCCACTATCCCCTTTGGTAACCAAATTTGTTTTCTGTGTCTGTGAGTATTTCTGGAAAACCCTTTAACCTTTTAAAATTAAAATGATTAGAGTCTGTAGATGAATACTTACCCTAAATTTAATGACTCTGCATCACTACCTTCACTGAATATAAAAGCTCTATCAGTTTTTTTGAGAATTACAGAAGTCTTCTACCCAACTTTCTGTGTCATGGCCTCGATTTTTTCAGTTATTTATTCACCATTTAGTATTTATTAAGCACACACCATGTACCAGATACATAGTCAGTCCTGTCCCATGGCTTGGAGTATTAAGGAAAGAGATAAGCCATTGCAAGTTTGATTATGATAGGGAAGTACTTTTTTGCATATGGAAACATAACAAGGGAACCTAATTTAGACAGGAAATGGTGAAGTAATCTCATTCCAATGAAGAGGTGTTTTAAGTTTGGTTAGATCCTCCTAAGAGTGCTTTGTGAGGGGAGAGTGCATGTCTTCTTACTTCTTCATGGTACCTAGTGCAAAACCTTATGCATATAATACATTTGATGAATCTCTGTCATGATGGTTATCAATTGTTGTATAATGTACAAAGTACTTGCAACGGATCAGCTTTTATTAATTCATAAAACACACACAAAACGCTGCAGTTGCTGCGGTCCCTTTGCTCAGTGAGAGCTCATTTCCTTGCTCAGGCATTCCAGTAGTGCTTTATTATATAAGCTACTGCTGTGGTTAAACTCTAATGATTTCAAGGATCCAGTTACCTCAAACAGGAGGGGTCCAGTGTAAGAATTCATGACTGGAACTAGAAGATGTCAAGAATCAAAGCAGCTATAACGGAATACTCTTTTCTCCACCCATCATTTCCTATGTATCTATTGCTCACTGCTTCCCTGCTCCCTCTGAGAGTACTCCATTTTCTTTTTCAGTACACTTTTCTATTCTTACTCATTTTTCTCTTTCTCATAGCTTTGGCTTAGGAGGGGCTCTTATATGAGTGCCACCACCTGCTTTTATGGACTGTCTGCATCACAGCCTTTCAGCTTCACTTCCCACTGTTAATTGTAACAGACTCTCCATGTGTCCCAGTTCTGATTCCCAGGAGTGAGAAGCTGACGGGCTCAGTTCTCCTTTTGTACCAGACCATGTCATAGGGTTCTGGCAGAGACAGTCCTTGGGTCATGTACCACCTCTGGCCCAGTCACCTGTAAACAAACAAACGTGGCTACCTAGGTCATAGAAATTGTGGGCAGGGCTCTATTCATAAGGGGTGTAAGGAGTATCTGCTTATACTCACCAGGTGCCATCACTGAATATCATTAATATATTTACATATGCTTAAAAGTTTAGAATTATTTTCCTACTATCGTATATCCTAATCATACTTCCAGAAACACTAAAATAATTTTGATTATAAAACATCGTAACCCCAATTTTTGGTTTTCCTTTCTTCTGTTTCTCCTCTATATCATAATGAACTTTGTCCTTTGAACCATTCATTTATAGGACTTTCTCATACACTTGCAAGATTTAAGTATGCTGATATTTCAGAAAGTCCTAAACCTTAGAGATTTCTTGTCTCTCCTCTTCCTCATCTTTTCATAATATAGCCCACATAAATTCCCAAGTTTTGGTGTTTGCCTTCCCTTTTAGCATCCTTTATCACTGCTTTCAAGAATTTTAGATAAACACTGGAGTACGTGTGAGACTGGGGCTCTTCATGTTCTACTTTAGACCAGTTGTTTTAACACTTAACTAAAAAATGAATTTAATGTTCAGTGATTGGCTGAGTGAATGAGTTAGAGAAATCATGAGAAAAAAGAAGGCCTTTCTAGATTAAAGAAATCAAGTGTAATATCTTGTGAAATTTCCAAAACCTTTCAACCTTGATTTAATTCTGAAGTTATATAATACCGAGTATCTCAGTGACATGCCTATAGCATAAATAGCCCGTTTCTTCTTTAATCTCATCTATACATTTCTTGATGTACTGAAAACATCTTTTATGGTTGTAGCCAGAATCAGAGTTAAGCATTCCTTTAATTTTTTAAAACATTAATGGACTGAGTTTTTTTAAATAGTAATCAAGCAATGTGCTGATATGCAAAGTCTTCTATGGTATTTCTCTTGCCTTTAGCTAATATTTGTAATTCCTTGTTAATGTGTTTTAGTATGAGGGTTTATTCTCTAGTTCCTCTTAAAAGATGGCAAAATTACAAGAGACTCTAAATGCTAACAACTTACTCTTTCTCTCGGGAAGGCCAAGAGGAGTGATAATTTAGAAAAACAGTGATGTAGAAATCAAAACCAATCTCTAAGGAATCAAATGAGGAGTATCTAGATTTCACTGTTATTATTGATAGGCACTCAGTAAATATTTGTTAAGATGACTGACAGTTTTCATTGTTTAAATAAATAAATTTTATGGTTATTTCAAACCCTTACTGTCCAGGTTTTAAAGGAGTAACAAGTACTTAAAAATCAAGTTCCCTTTAGGAGGAATATAAAGAGTAATTAATGACAACACTGCCTTCCGGAAAGTCTCAAAATTAACTGTGTAGCACTTGCTGAAACTTCATCCTTTGAAAAGACTGCCAGAGATATCGATGTTGCCTTATGTGCAGTGCCCTTCTTTTTCACAGACCACAGCCAGTGTCCTCATTTTTGTCTGAGTCACAGAAGGATGCCCAGGCTCCTTTCTCTTTATTTATTTAAGCTTAAATTTACTTACCTGCCAATAGATCAGTGGTCTTAGTCTATTGTTTTCTGATGTCTTTAAAGGGAAAGAACATGTAGGAGTCATGGTGTTATTAAAAGAACACCATGAATTATTGCTATGGCAACCTTAATTATATATTATGGACAAATCAGAAGCTACCTTGAGAAGTCAAGATAAATCATTGCCCACATTAATGGTTTAAGACCAAATTATGAGGAAAATGCTTACAATTTAGAAAGCTCTGTCCATTAACTTACTCTATATGCATTGGGAAATGCTTGCCGTTATTTGAGTTTAGCAGTAGATCATCCAGCTTCAACTTGCAAAATCTTGGTTCCATTCCATCCGAGAACCAGTGGTCTTAGTTATTTACCTCTTGATAATTTAAAAAATAATAAATCAGCCTAATATGAAGGCTAATTTAAAATGTTTAGACTTTCAGAAAATTGACTGCTTTTCTTGTTTAGAAAAGTGGTTGTGCCTGTACTGATCTCAATAAATTACAAACTGCTTTGTACCTATTGCCCATCTTAATGCCCTTGGTTTCCTACCTCACTCCTCTCCCACCATACATATCTGTACTTTTTCTTTTCACATCAGTGTGATTAGTGTGATTACTAATAGTGTGATTTGCTAATTATGGCTGAATAGACATGAATTAGGGATGTAAAAGTTCAATTTTACTAAAATCTAAAATGAAGCACTATAATGTTTAGGCTCATACCCTCCTTTAAAATAAAGCACTGTCCTTAAACTGTTTTGGATGGTAACGTGAAAGTACAAAGAATGTGGCCATGAGCTGTGATGCAAAATTATACATCTTTTTAAAGGTCCATGTGATGAATATAAAATGATGGGTCTCCTTGGTCTCTGAAATTCTCACAAATAACCTTAAAGTCTTGTAGTAGTACAATACTTTGTATTCAACACTCAATCCCAAATAACAGCTGACTGGCAACATTTCATAGTGTCCATTTTCCCCCTTCTGTGATACAAGGTGTTTTCTTTTAAAATGCTATTTTCTGCCTTGTACGTAAATATTATGCATACTGATGGATAAAGAAGAACAATTCTGAGGTCCTCAGAAACTGATGTAACTAAACCTTCTTGAAAGTATCAGTACACCACCAGCAGGGGAGTCAGTTCATTTCAGGGTGATCTTAATCTTGTTCTGACCTTCAGGATAGGTGAGATGAGTAGGAAGAAGCTCCATTTATATTCCCAAAGCTAGTGAATGGTTTCATTATATGACCTGACTGTATTCGCTACCCAGTCACAGTGACAAAGAGGACATTTGTTTCTGCATCTAAGGACTTTTTACAAAACCTTTATTTCTGCCCCAAAGAGGAGAACTGCCACCACAAAGGATGCTTATCAAAGACACTGTCATTGTTCCAGCTTGCTCCACCCATGCCCCAGTTGCTACCTGCTGTTGGGTATGTGTTACCATTTCTAAGCCATCTTCTCTTGAATTTCCAGAGGGCCCACTCTGGGCATCAGTCTCCCTGTTTTACATCTTTAGAATGACCTTCCTCATCTTGCATTCACACATGACCCAAGGCAGCACAGATTAGGCTTCCTGACTTCCTAGGTTAGTCGGAGTGAAGTTCGACACTGATAGATGGGGTCAAACTTAGGTGCCTACAGGAAGTTAATCATGAAGATAAATGGACCCAATGTTAATATCTATTAAGCCCGGAAAAATTGAAATTGAATTTAAGTAAATCTGTTCAGTGCTTCTCCCTCCGTGTTCCAGGCATAGATTTTCAGCCTTCATAAAGAACTTTGCAAATCTACTACTACACCTTTAATAAGATTTTTAAGCAGCAGTATTTTGTCTTCATTTTTAGTTCATTTATTTAGAAGAGCACATTGTTTGAGACAACACATCTTAGCCCACAAAGAATATTTTTACCTGGAATTCAAGTGAACTTGGGTTCTTGGCATGGCAGCCTGTAGATCACTTGGATACCCTCCCGGCTCACTGGGCTTTTGATAATACTCTCACCAATGTGAGAATTTCCTGGCACCACGTTAGGCCACAGCCTCTGTACTAGTCATCCTTCCAGTCCTATGCCAGGAGAAATGTGTGACTAGGTAGTCAGACTATGTTTTTCAGCAAACTCATTAATCTCTGGGCCAGGTCAGGCACCGGTCTTCATATCTGCTTTCTGGTGGTTATACAAGGTAGCAGTATTGATTTTAGACAACTCTGTCTCTTGATAGTTGCTTAGAGCCTTGAAAAATGTAGGCTAGGTTAAGAAGGCAAAGGGCAAAGTTTCCAGCTCTTTAATATTTTATAGTCTCCTGGTTTATTTTTTTCTTTGCTCTACCAAGAAGTGAAGCCAACCAAGTTCTTCTCAAAACTCAGAGATTAATGAACCCCAAATGTGACAAAGCTCTGTGAGGTTACAATGACTTCTCTTGTGTTTGTCTCTTTTAATCCCTCAAATGTTGATTCAGGAAAGGAAGAAGTGATAAGCCTAAACTGAGAGAGTTGACATCAGAGGCCAGTGGTATGGAATCTTAGTTCAATTTCCATCTGAGGAGGATTTCATAATATCAGATAAAATAAATAGGAATTGAAGGGAAAAAAGGACTCCCGAAGGGCAAGAAACAAATAAATATTAATTTACTAATACTAGGCAATTTATATATGTTACCTTATTTAACCGTTATAACTACAAGGTTATTATTAGCATGCCAGTTTTACAAAAATGGAGACTTAATAAGGTTAACTAACTCTCCAAGTACTGTACATCTAGTATGCTGGGTTCCAGAGCCAGTACTATCTCAGGGTAAAACAGACTCTGAAATACATCATTTTGTTCCAAGGGAAAATGAGAACATTCATTACAATGTGAAGTTGACTGGCACATTTCCTAAAATATGTATTTTGGCAGATCCTTTTCAATGATGATTTCCATCTAGAATTCCTGTAAACATTTTTTTAGGTCAAAAGAGTAATATCCATTAAGGCTTTGTATGCTATTCTGGGAGAAATATGTTCACGCACATCATCTGGCCCACTAGCTTTAAAAGTGGCTAGAAGCCTGGTGCAGAATCCTTGGCATCCAGGACCACCCCCTTCCACACACACAGATAGACACATACGTGCACACACATCCTATAGCTTTTCCTGAGCCTGATGCAGGCCTTCTAGTCATTGATATTTAGTTTCTTGAGCCCATGTAAGAATTTCAGCGTTCTCCCCTACCAGCTATTGAAAAAGTTATATGCCTATGTGCCAAGTGGAGTGATAAGTATCCTCTCACTTTATCTTAATTGTTGCTATATATTGCCGTGTATTGATCCTTTCTTTCCCAAATTTACAAATGAGTCAGTGAATTCAGTGTTCATGGATTTGTTCATGGATTTGAGTTCACCTAGCTCAATAACAGAGCTAGAATTTGAGCCTATGTCTGTCTTGTTTCTAAAATTCTTTTCTTCATTATGCAAACTTTACATTTGTCCCTCTAATCACAGTCCCTCTGCATGAATGATATTCCTGCCTTTGTTGTTATCTGTGGCTTTTTATAGGGCACTATAAAATGAGAAGCACCATGAGAAAATCATAATACCTTGGAGTCATGTGGAAGTGACTTTGAGTTCTATTTATGACCTGACCGTCTCTGTTGTGTCTTTGTTGTTTGGTTGTGAATCCCATAGTGACATATTCAGATAGTGTATTTTTCAAATCTTGACTTTCTCTTTGGCTTATTTGTTTATTTTGTTTTCCATTTCTCTTCTCATTGTGTTTATGTTTGTTTTCCTCTATGTCCTTAATTAAGCATATGGAGCATAATGTTAATATCTTTGCTAGTTCCATTATTTCTCAATCTGATTCATTAACTCATTATTCTCCTAAGTATGGGTCACATTTTCCTATTTCCTCATATGTACAGTAGTTTTTAATTGAATGCCAGACATTGTGATTTTATGTTTCATTGTGCTGGATTTTGATGTATTTCTTTTAAGAGTTTTGTATTTTGTTCTGCCAGGCAGTCATATATATATATATATTTTTTTTTTTTGGCAGTCATATTGATTGTGGATTAGTTTGGTTTTTTCCAGTCTTGTTCTTAAGCACTTTTGACAGGTCTAGAGCAGTCTTTACTTTAGGACTAATTTAGTTCCACATTTAAGAGTGGCTCTTTAAGGGCTCTTTATGGAATGCCCTATGTATTCTCCCATGTGCCTGATGGGAACCTGAATGATTGCTATATATTGCTATGTATTGGGCCTTTCTTTCCCAAATTTACAAATGAGTCAATGAATTCAGTGTTCATGGAATTCAGTGTTCATCAACTCTGTGCTCTTTAGCCTAAAAGTCCATGATACTTACTTTTCTTCTTCTGAAGATTATACTTGTTGTGCCTTGTAGGATTTCACCTAACATGTACACACATTAGTATCCACCAAAGGCTCAAGAGTACACCTCTGAAATTCTAGACAGTTCCACCCTTTTGGGTACTCTTCCCTGCAAATTCTAGCTGTGTCGGCTCTACAAATTCTGATCTCTCTTTCTTTAACTCAGATTGTCCAGGGAGGTTTCTCCTCCCTGCAGCCTAGTCTAGAAATTGCCTCCAAGCAGAAAGCCTCATTTGTTTCCCATCTCTCAGGGATCACAGTCTTCCACTGCCTATTATCCAGTGACTAAAAATCGTTGTTGCCTGTATTTTGTCTTGTTTTCTAGTTGTTTACAGTGGGAGGGTAATTCTTGACCCTGTTACTCCCTTATAAGCAGAAGTATAAGTCCATGTAGTTGGAAATGTTATTTAATTCTCTAAATCAAAGGTGTTTTTTTCTTTTCATTTTTTAAGTGGAGATAATAAGACCTACCTCTCAAGCATATTATAAACATTAGAATTTTATCTTTTAAAAATATATGTATTCTTTTTCAGATATTTTCCATTATATGTTATTACAGGATATTGAGTATAGAGTTCCCTGTGCTATACATTAGGTCCTTGTTGTTTACCTATTTTATATATAGTACTGTGTATGTATTAATCCCAAACTCCGAAAAAAAGATTAGAAATAATATTAATGTATTTTCTTAACGATGTACAACATTTGTATTTAATATGTCTTCATCTAAGCTTCCTTGTTTATACAGTGGGGGTAATAATAATACTTCATAGAGTAATTGTGTGGATTAAATGAATTAATATGATATTTGCAGTTTGCCTAGAACAATGCCTTGCACAAAGTAAGAGGTATAAGTGTTAGTTAAATAAATAATTTTGGACAGTTGTGGAGGTGTTCTTTACTACCAGAAAGGAAGTAATCTTACCATTAATCAACAGTGAACACACTTGGCATTCAGAGAAAATACAAACCATTTCTTAACCTTTCCCATTGAAATACTTTTCAGTCTGTAGCAACCATCTCAGATGGTTGTCCAGGGTGCCATCTCTTTCATTGGCCCCTTCATCTTCCCTTTGTCTAAACCTCTCTTCCCTACCCTGCCTAATTTCCTGGCTCACTCCTAGCCACATGATGAAATGTCCTCAAGATCGTGCCTCATACTTGCCTTTTTAAAACTTTCATCTTTGAAGAGCTTTGGATACCTTTTACTGTTCATCTTAGAAAAGCTTAGGTCTTTTAATTTGTCAGAATATATATAAGACAAATTTTTCTCTTGTTATGTAGACCACTTCTCATAATTTTGATGTGTTATATAATGCTAAGAGAGTCTCTGTTACTTTACACTATTTTACCAAGAATCCTGCTGAGAGGGAGAGGAAGGAGGTAAAGCTTTTTGAGAAGTGTCTCATAGATAGTATATATTCAGTAAGCAGTGGCTATTATTTGGATATTTCCATGTGAATGGATACACAAGTAACATTGTTATCTAACCAGGTATTCAAACTAGAGAAAATATGATCAGAGGGGTTTAGGAGGACTATACTGCTCCTGAACTTGATCATTTAGGTATAATCCAGACTCACCTGTTACCAATTCCAGGGTCCAATACTTCTACTACTCTCTTACTAATATCTTGGAATTATTTCATCGTCATTCAGTTGAATACCACCTGGCAAAGCCCCAACCCTGGGTGGACTGTGGACCTTCTCTGCTTCTGCTCAAAGCAAGGTAAATTGATGCCATTATTAACTTAGGTTCACCAATGTACCCAACAAGGTGTAATAGTCAACTAATAGGATGTGTGTATGTACACAGAGGCATAAGGAGGCTGGCAGATCCAAAATCTGCAGAGTGGGCTGGCAGTCATGAGACCTGGAGACAAGCTGATGATACATATCGAGTCACTGTGGAATTCCTTCTTGCTTGGAGGGGGGTCAATCTTTTGTTTTATTTTGTTTTATTCAGACCTCCAACTGATTGGATAAGGCCCATCCGCAGTATGGAGGACAGTCTGCTTTACTCAGAGTCCTTTGATTTAAATGTAAATATCATCCAGAAACACCCTCATAGAAACATCCAGGATAATGTTTGACCAAATATCTGAATACTGTGGCCTAGCCAAGTTGACACACAAAATTTTTATCACACCAGGTCAATATTATTCTCCTACCCGATCAGCCATCTCTTCCTCACATTTTTTGCTATCACAACCCTAAATCTTGTCCCTTCTCTTCAAACCTAGGACACTTCTCCCTCTTCTGTTGAATTAAAAACACTTATTCATCCAATTTTTATTGAATCCCTACTATTCCAAGCTAGGAATATAATGTGCTAGGCTGTGTGATTTCAATGTGAGCAAAACAAAGACTTGGCTACTGTATTCTTAGGAGAGAGAGAAATTAATAAAATAGTCACAAATCTTATAGACTATGATGAAAACAATGAATGGGGATATAAGAGGATGCAGAGAGGCCCGTCAGTAGGTGAAGAGGGGTTGGAGACAAGAAGGGCTTTGAGGGCAGAGGAAACAGCATGTGCCAAGGCAAATGCTGATAAAGATGGCCCTTCAAGTGGTCTAACCTCCTACTTCACCAAGAAAATAAATAGAAACCATCAGAATGAAACTCTCAACTTCCTCATCCACACCTGCACACCAACCCTGCATCAATGCCTATTCTTTCCTCTTTCCTTCCTGCTAAAGACCAAGCCTGCCATGAGTTCTCTCTCTCTCTCTCTCTCTCTCTCTCTCTCTCTCTCTCTCTCTCTCTCCTGGCTTCTTGCAGCCAATGGGTAGTCTTTCTCACCTTAAATCAAAATTTATAAACTAACAGGACCTTTCAAGATTGAACATCCTACCCCTGCTTCCACTCTATTTTTCTCCTCCCTGGAGTGATCAAATTTTTGTTGGCATTGCCTACATTGTTTTTCCATTTCTTCTTAAAAGCGTTGAAATCTGGCTTCTACCGAGACTACCCTGTTGAAAATTCTGTTTATCAGAGTCACTAATGACTTCCATGGCATTAACTCCAACATATGCTTTCAAGTACTTTATTTTGCTTATCCAGTCAGCAGCACTGGACACTGTTAGACTACCCTTTTTTCCTGAAAAATGGTTTTCCTTCTACTGATCTAGGCGCTCTTTATTTCCCTTGTGGTGTCCTCTTCTACTCATTCCTTAAGTACTGGTGATCCTCAGGGTTGATCTTCAGGCTGCTTGCTCTTCTCATTCTGTATACAGAAGTTGTATAACAAAGAGGTGAATAAATGGAAAGAAAAGATGCTCCCAACTGATCTTATTCTGATCTACTTCTGTTTTATATTGTGCTACATAATTTGATTATATTTCACTGTTTCTCCCTTCTCACCCTTCCTAATCAATCCAATTAAACCACATTCCAGTAATCTTTATCTCTGGCTCAGTGAACAGGTCTAAAGCAGTAATAGGAAGATAATAAGCAATCAATAAAAATGTGTTGAATGAATTAGTATCATGAGGACCAGTAAATGTTGTGTAAGTGCTTCTAGAGCATGCACCCACTCGGTCCTTCTTTCTTTGGATTAATCAACATTTACTGAAAAACCATTGATGGAAGATAGGCTTCATCTTATTTCCAGCTGTGATTGATTAATAGGGGTCTGCTTGGAGAGCTATGTTGAGAGCAGTTACCTAGGGATCAGTGTGAAAGAGTGCTGTAATCTATTGATATTAATACTGTTGTGCCTAATACAAATAACATACTACTATTAATTGAGCACAGACCATGTGATAAACACATTAATTGGATTATCTCAGTTAGATCTCACAACAGCTCCATGGGATACCATGACTTTACATTAATGTAACTGAGACACAGAAATGTTAAAACTTGCCCAAGACCAACCAGCAAACAAATGATAGAGTTGGGATTTAAATCTAATATATCACACTTTAGATTCCATGGGCTTAAGCATCATGCTATATATATTCATAATGGGGAGTGGTGGCCTTTTTTTCCCTGAATTTTTGCCATTCTTGGCCTAAATTAAACTATGAAGAGGGGAAGAAAGAATAGTATAGGTGATGATAGTATGTAAAAAGAAGAATACTCTGCCCTATGAGGCCTCAGTTACCACATCTCAAAAATGGGTTATTTCACTTAAAAAAATACACACAACACAAACTTTTTTTTCCTTTTGATATCTCAAAAGTTGCCAATACAGAGGTGAGAACCTTAGTTTTGGAATTATTTCAGAGTAAGTTGCCAATCTGATGCTCTAATACTCTCAAATACTTTAATGTGTACTTCCTACAAACAAGAACATTTCTCCCATATAACCACAATACCATCATCAAAACTGAGAAATGAACATTGTTACATTAGTACCATATAATACTCAGCCTTCATATTTAGATTTGTACAGATGTACTAATAATATTGTTAATTGCAAATGGACAGTGTTCAGAATCACGCTATGTATTGAGTTGGCATATCCTTTAGTCTCACTGAGCATCCAGCAACTAACCAATTCAGGTTTTCCCACCCAGCACTGCTTCCCACAGTGGTTTCCTCTTCTGAGTCTCTGCTCCAGTAAACTCGTACTCCCTGTATTCTCCTCTCTCTCTCTCAATTGTGGGACAGAAGTTTGCCCTGTGTCTTCCCCTCTTTTATGGATCCTAAAAGAGTTATTGATTTCTTTGTCTGTTCAGCTTTTTACTTGTTAAGACAGAGTGACTACTTCCATGCTCCTTACACACAGAACTGGAAACTGGAAGTCCCTTTAGTCTCTTTTATTCTGAAACAGTTCTTTGGTCTTTTGTTGACTTTCACAACCTTGAAATATTCAGGGCAGTTGTTTTGTAGAATGTTCCTCAGTTGGGTTTAAGTAATGGTGCTTCATGATTAAAGTTATTTACACTTGGCAGTAAGAGCACAAAAGAGCTGGTTGTGTTTTTTGAGTTGCATCTTATCTGGTCATCCATGATTTCAGTTTGTCCCATTTTGAGGTTCACTTTGATCCCTTGAATGAGGTTATGGCTGCTGGGCTTTTCCACTGTAAAGTTACTCTTTCACTCTTTAAAACTAATTAAGTTATTTAGGTAATTATGTGAGGTAATAGATATATTAATTAGCTTGACTATAGTAGTCATTTCATGATGCACATGTATATCAAAACATCACATTGTATACCTTAAATATATACAACTTGTACAAATAAATAACAAAATTTTACTTTGAAACTTTGTCCATAAGAAACTTTGCTCTCCTCACCCAACTCAGGCTGTGACTCTTCACAGCAGCTGCCCATCCCACCCACTGCAGATATTCTACTCATTCTTCTCAGGCTCCAACGTCTCATGCCAGGTTATCTCTTCATGTGGGTGCTTGACCCATCCTCTTTGAACTCTGGCATCCTACCATGGGATCTGGACCACCATGAGTCCCTGCCCCTTCCAGCACAATGCTTACTTTTTCCTACCCATCTTTTGGCTTTAGAACTAGTTTTTCAGGAAGGGAAAGGGAAGCAGAGATTACATACTATTTAAGATCACTTCCAACTCCAGCATTCTGTGATAGATAAATTAGTATGGTTAACTTAATTTGCAAGTTTATGCTTAGAAAATGGGGATAGAGGTTTGTTGAAATCATTGGGACAAATGACCATGCCTGAAATAATCACTGAGGCCAGGTCAAAGTGGGACACTGAGTATTTTGGACTAGGGCTGGATGTATCACACTGAGGAGTCTGGCCAGAAGCACAAGATCCAAGAGTAGGCAGAGAAGTCAGGATATGTTTACCTATAATCCCCAGAGAAGAGAGCAGTGATGACAGTGGATATCCAGAAAGCAGTAAATGTCCATTAGAGTAATCAAAGCAAAAAAAGAAAAATATTTAACACTAACCAGTAAGTATCTTAGTATGAGTTAGAGTGATTAGTAAGCTTATGCATTATGGGAACAATTCAGTTGGTCAAAGCAATAACATGTTGACTACACATTATTAGACTACTAGATGCCATGAACGTTTTGATTTCTTTTGCTAATGGTGCAAGCTGAATCCAGGCTATAAGTAATTGATCTTATACTGCCATCCTTTGGTTGAGTTTTAAATGCCTTCCATACTAACAAACTATTTTGGCATATTTTTAGCACACAGAGGTAATCAGGATTCTAATTACAGCACTAATTTTTTTAGATTAATAGTAAATAAATTATGGGAAAAGTGAAGAAATAGAAATATACTTTCAGCTAATAAACTTAGAAGTCACTGACAAAGCCCATTTTTGTCACAACTAAACTCGCCAATTATAGCATGAAAGTGTCATATGCAATACATAATTGAATGGGCACAGTTGTGTTCCAGTAAAACTTTATTTATGAAAACGGGTAGTGAACTGGATTTGGCTCATGGGTTGTAGTTTGCTAACTTCCGATTTAGATCATTAATGTTGAGAGAACTTTCACTTCCAGACACGTTGAGAGACTAGATTCACCCTCCCACTTTAAACAACTAAAATATGAAAGAAGACGTATTAAACAATAGGTTTCAGACATTGGGTAACAGGAAGCATAGGATAATGATCCTTGAGAAAAAGAAAATAAATATAGTTAGCCCTATTATTGCTCCTGCTTACTGTGTGGAGAAAATTTCTAGGAGCACAAGGAGGAGGAGGAAACCCAAACAGATCAGTGATCTCACTGAGTTGATAGTCAAAGTTTGGAGTTCAGAGAGGTAGTTAGATATTGCAGGGCAAAATATTAGAGAGAAAAGAGATAGAGACAAATACTGAGATATAAAGATACAGAGATCTGTAGAAGGGACTGCTGGAGTCTGTAGCTAATTTGTGATGTGTGAATTAACCAAGACTGGGGAAAAAGACCCAGAAAGGAACAGGCCAGCTATCCCCAGGGCTGACACAGGGCTGGGAATATTTCATTTTCTACTGACCAAATTGCAAAGACTTCCTAATACAGGGAACATTGAGGAGAGTCCTTACAAGGGTATTCTCTTGGTAGTGGAATAACATTGCCCTAGACTATAAAGTCTGATCCATCCACCCTAGCAAAGCTTAAAAGCAAGGCCCCAAGAAATCAAACAGATTCCAAGTAAATTAACTATGTCTTAAACAAAGCCCAACCATATATATAGGACTTAGCAAATTCAGTACCCAGTAAAGTAAAACTTAGAATGTTCAGAATCCAACCAAAAGCTACCAGGCATGCAAAGAAGCAAGAAAATAGGACCCATAAGCAGTAGAAAAAATAATCAAGAAACCAGACCCAGAAATGACACAGATAGAATTAGCAGACAAGGAGGTTAAAAGGCCTATTATAAAAATACCCCATAAGCTCAAGAAGGTAGAAGAAAAGATGAACATAATGAAGGAAGAAATGAAAGATGTCAGAAAGGAACAAATTGAACTTCTAGAGATGAAAAATGTAATACCTAGAATGATAAATATATTGGGTGGGATTAACATTAGATAAGATATTAGGATATAAGATAAGATATAAGATATTATTCAATCAACTTGAAGATATAGCCGTAGAACTATCAAAAATAAAAGAGAAAAAGACTAAAATAAATGAACAAAACATCAGTGGCCTGTGTGAAAAAATTGAATGGTCCTGACATATCTACAATAGAGTCCCAGAAAAAGATGAAAAATGTTGGAAAAAATGTCTGAAACTTTTCTGATTCTGATGAAAATTATAAAAACACAGATTCAAGAAACTCCTAGTAGAAGATACAGGAAGAAAATCACACCAAGGCATATCATAATCAAATTGCTGAAAAATGATGATAGAGAGAAAAATTTTAAAAGCTGTCAGAGAAAAAGGAGACACATTATGCACAAGGGGATAAAATTAAGAATGACAGCAGTCTTCCCTTCAGAAATCATGTAAGCCAAAAGACAGGAGGAAAATAACACCAGACAGAAATTTAGATCTACAAAAAAAGAATGAAGACCACCAGTAGCTATGTGGTAAATATATGATGATGGTAGATATGGTTGGTTAAATGGTAACTATGTGAATAAATATAGAAGACAGATTTCCAGAATCTCTTTACAATATAATTGACTATTTAAAAGACAAATATAATATCAATGCATTAGAGGTTTAAAATATGTGAAAATGTCTGACAACAATAGTACAAGGATGAAAGGGAAAAGATAGAAATATGTTGTTGTAATATCCTTACAATATACTTTGTGTTATATAATATTGTTTGAAAGTAAACTGTAATATGCTAAATAAAAATATATACTTTAAACCCTAGAGAAGCTATTATAAAAATAAAACAAAATGGTGTAGCTAATAAACTCATGGTAGAAATAAAGTGGAATTACTTTTTAAAAATAAATCTAAAAGAAGGAAAAAAGGAAAAAGAACATGCAGGCAATTAGAAAACAAATAGCAAAATGGTAGATGTAAACCCAGACATATTGATAATCACATTAAATGGAAATGGCCCAAACACTCTAATAAAAAGCAAAGATTGTTAGATTGGATAAAAAGCAAGGTCCAACTATATGCCATATGGAAGAAACTCACTTTCAATATGAAAAAACCATGTATAGGTTAAAAGTAAAAAGATACAACAAGATACACCTTGCAAACACTAATCAAAAGAAAGCATGAGTATATAATATGAGACAAAGTTGATTTCAGAATAAGGAATATTACCAGGGACAAAGAGGGACATTTCAAAATAAAAGAGTCAATTCATCAAGTGGACAGTGATGTGATGTACCTAACAGCAGAGTTTAAAGATATATGAAGCAAAAACTGATAGAACTGAAAAGGAGATAGACAAATCCAAAATTATAGTTGGAGATTTCAAGGCATCTCTCTTGATAGTTGATAGAACAAATGATAGAAAGAGCATAGAAAATGTCAACAACGCTATCAACCAAGTTGACCTAATTACAATTTATAGAGCAGTTCAGCCAACAAAAGCAGAAAATAATTATTTTGAGTTCACATGGTACAAGTCACCAAGATAGAACATATTCTGAGCCATAAAATAAGTCTCAATAAATTTAAATTTCTTTGACTACAACAGATTCAAATTAGAAATCAATAACAATGATATCTGGAAAATCCTCCAGCATTTGGAAATCAACACAATTTTACATTATTATAGTCAATTGGATGAAAATGATGTGAAAGTCTTGATTGCAGATTAGAGATTGTTCTCATTTATCCTTACAGTGTTTTCCTGAAGTTCTGCATTAAAGATTTATAGATATATGTTGAGATCAGGTCAAAAATCTGTTGTCTAGATAGAGAATCAGAATGTTATCAAAACAGATGTTATTCCTTTTGTATATTATAAATAACCATAGGTCTTTGTTGAGAGAGAGAGAGAAACAGAGACACAGATAGAGAAAGAAGGGGCAGAGAAGGAAGAGGAGAAGAAGGAGGAGAAAGAGGAGAAGAGGGAGAAGAAGAAATTTCAAAAACACTAGTGGAGTTGCTGCCACATTAAAAATTATTCAAATATAGTGAGATCAGACCCTTCCAGATACCCAGAGCAACTCAGCTTATCTTCAAAAGAGCCACAAGAAGATAAAAATGTTGAACTTTTAATTCCTATCTTCTGTTCTATCTGTAAAAATATTTTACCATAACTATCTGTGAATCCCCAGGAAGAATGTGACTGATGAAGTCATTTGTTAAGTGGAAGTAAAATAATATGTATTAGTTATTTATCATAGTTTAGACACCATACTAGATTTTTATTTATAATCTTATTATCTGCTGATCCTCAAAAATGTTTATAAATTAGAGATGAAAACACTGAGTGAGAAAGGAATTAAGTAACTTGCACAAAGTCACACAGCCAGCAGATGGTAGAGAGAATATTCCATTCCAGGTCTTTGTGATCAAAATCCAAATTCCGTAATTCCGATGATAATATATAACAGATTTCCTTCTTTTTCCCTAGCCTTTTCTTAAGCAATTGGCTTCTCTAGCAGCCAGTGGGAAAGAACAGAGCCCTTAGTTCACTGAATCACTTTATAAAGTTACTGGTTGCCCTAGGAGATGTGAAAACATGAAAGAAGTATTTGTCATTCTGATGGACACCATGGTCCCAAGCAGAGGAACACTATGTACAGATGTCAAATAACCAGTAAGTCTAGTGGAATTACTAGGTAATTTTTGATCCTGTGAAAAGTTTAAAAACTTTTCAAAGAGGACATGCTTTACAGAACAATATCCAATACAAGCTGTGCATATCTTAGATGTTAAGTTTGTAGTCATGGGCCCAAGGTTTAACATGACATAACCTACCTTTGAACAGAGTTAATACTCTGTCCAATTTGGTGTGAAGTTTTCTTTTCTTTCCAACTCCCACTCCCTGACATCAGTTTAAAGCCTATTTACCTTGTTAGCTCAGATAAGAGATTTCTGTAATTTGACTCTCATGGACCTGGATCTGAAAGTTCAAATTCCACAGCACCCAAAATGTTAGAAATCTTTTGATCGATGTAGTTGAACTTTTGTACAGGAAAAGATTCCTCCATGGAGCATGTTGACTCAGTTTATTTCAGCTTATTAATACCAGACCGACTAAGTGACACCAGCATATAGCTGAGCTGGTAGATAATGAGACCACACATGTTTACAGTCTCTTTTCAACACTTGTGATCTCACCCAACTACCTGCAGAGAAATGGTCAAATATAAGTTGTAACATCTTGTATTACTTTGTGGTAGAGCACATCGTCACTCCAAGTCAACACAGGTTTATTAAGCTCCTATTATAGTTGTATAGACAGTAAAAAAGATGAGTGTTTATTCCACTCTATTAAGAGGTTTTAATGTTGGAAGGTTGTAAGACAGGTAAATAAATAACCATATATAAGGCAGACCAAGAAAAGTGGCTTAAAAGGTGCAAAGTGCTGTGAGGATCCAGAGAAGAGATTAAAGCTCCTTGGGGAGAGATCTAGGCCCTAAAGGAGAAGTTGTCCTTAGTCCTTGGACAGACAGGTACTGGGAGTGAAGGAGGCAACAAGTGATGTTTCAGAGAGAGAAAATATCATTAATACACACACACACACACACACACAAGTCTAGCTATATTAAGGGAATAGTGCATCATTAACTTTATTTGGAATTCAGGTTCCCTCATACTACATTTTGAGCAATCTTATCTAAGATCGGAAAGGTTGACTGGGGGTTTATTCTGGAGGACTTAGATATGGAACTGGGAATTTGTAATTCAAGAAGCATTACTAATGTAAACTAGTCACATTGATTTACCATAGTTATTGGTACCCTAGGGAATATAGACTAACCAACTGCTCCCAAACTCTTTTCACGTATAATTTTTATCATTTATAATGGTTACATAGCATTTCATTATGTGGACTTACCAACATTTATTTAACCATTCCCCTATTGTTGGACCTATAGGCTGTCTCTAATATTCTGCAATTGCAATAATTTTTTAATGACCTTCTTTTGCTAATATTTTCCCTTTTATATTACTTCCATAGGCTAGAATCTTAGATGTTAAACCTCTTGGATAAGACACAAAACAATTTAAGATTGCTGATACATAAGATTAATTTGCTCAAGGATTTGTGCAAATTTACAGTTCTACTTGAGGTTTTAAATTTAGTAGTGTTAAAAAGGTCTCCTTTTTAACACTACTAAAATGTGTTTAAAATGGAGGTACTTGTGCTAAGCCCCATGTCAGTAAACCAAGACTTAATATTTAATTTAATTGCCATTTCAACAGCCCAGGAATGTAACCTTTAACCAGTCAACCTAGAATTACCTGGTTAGCGCTAGTGAGGTAATCTGCCGTATAGGCCCCTCCATTCCCCTTAGGAAGGCAACCTTGCCTGAGACAATACATTTTTTGCTAATAATTTTCTTTTTTCTGCCCCCTTTCTACCTTTAAAAACCTTTCCTTTTCTACAGCTTGGTGGAGCCAGTTTGACCTTTAATTTTACTCAAATTTTTGTTATTTAATCTTTGCCCCTGAGTGCCTTACAGGTGCTTCTAGGCCTCTGATACATATAACTCCATGAAACACTACTACTTTAAGAAGAAACATTTACTATCAATAAAAGAACTTTAATAAGCTTGATCAAATGACTAAATATTTAGAAAGCGTATTGTGTTGAGTGAAACTTTGTGTGTAATAAATAATGAGAGTAATAGAAGATCATTTTGGATGACTGGTCTGTAATTGCCTCAAGGAACACATACAAAGAAAACAAATTCTTCTGATTACTTCCTCAAACAGCCAACACAATGGGGAGGAAATGTCCCATGAACAGTATGAAAAGGGAACCAGAAAGGCTAACATGTAAACTTTGAGAAATGACAGCATTAGAAACAAAACTGCAAAAGAGATCCCCTTCCAGAATAATCTGAGATGCACGAAAGACATATAGTCACTAGTGTTGGAGCCTTATCAAGTCTGTACAGAGGTGAGTGGAGTATTTGACCTTCACCATGATTAACAAGCCTTTCTTTGACATTGTTCTGGTGCTGTTGGCATCTTCCTCTGTCTGCTCCCGAGAGCTGAAACTGGTTCTTTTCCAACAAAAGAGAGTGAACAGAGAGAGTTTAAAACTCTTGAATAAATTGCAGACCTCTTCAATTCAGCAGTGTCTACCACACAGGAAAAACTTCCTGCTTCCCCAGAAGTCTATGAATCCTCACCAGTACCAGAAAGGACAAGCACTGACCATTCTTCATGAGATGCTTCAGCAGATCTTCAACCTTTTCAGGGCAATTATTTCTCTGAATGGTTGGGAGGAAAGCCACATGGAGAAGCTCCTCATTGAACTTCATCAACAGCTGAAATACCTAGAAGCGCTCATGAGACGGCAAGCAGAGCAGAAAAGAGACACCTTGGGCAGTGAGAACCTTAGATTACAGGTTAAAATATATTTCCAAAGGATACGTGATTACCTGGAAAACCAGGACTATAGCACCTGTGCCTGGACCATTGTCCAAGTAGAAATCAACCGATGTCTGTTCTTTGTGTTCCAACTCACAGGAAAGCTGAGCAAACAAGGAATGGAAACTTGAACCATGTGGAGGAAGAGCCAACGGCAGGCTTTAAAAGCATAGGGTAGGTGGAGGGGTGGTAGGATTTCTCCAGACACTATTATTTCTTTTTGTTTTAAAATGGTAGTATTGCTTTGGTTTTGTGTGTATATATATATATTGTTTGATTTTGTTTTATATTTTTATATATAAATATATATATTGTTTAATTTTGTTTATATATATATATAGGTCTGTGCTTTAAGATGATGCACATTGACTACAAGTGTTTTTATTTTGTAATGTCACTTTGTATTTTTTATCCATCTGAAATTTTTATGAGTTGAAATGAGCCATTAATATTTCATAATTGTTCTTCAAATGGGTATATTTTCATAAAAGTTGGCCAAGTAGATATAATGATATATGTCTCCACTATAATACTTTCCTTATCATAGAATATCCATCCCAGTGATTTCTTTATTTGCCGGAAATTGGTAGGAGCAATGAGAAATACTAGGAATAATTTGTATTGCAAGATCTGAAAATATCATCACACACTGAATATTTGTTACAGGTGACACAATAGAAGTAAAGCCAAAGGACATGAGCAAGCAGTTTGCAGAGGAAAACATAAATGCATGAAAAGAGGTTCAACCTCATGCACAATAATAAAAAATAGAAATTAAAAGTGACTAACGTGCCATTTATAACCTATCAGATGAAACTGCTGAGTTCGGTTTTAAAAACACTCTTATGGAGACTTTGGGGAGGGATGCTCTTATAATTTGCCAGAGTCCTGGAAATTGACACGATCACTGTGGAGGCAATTTGGTGAAATCTATTAAAATTACAGATGCATATAGTCTTTTATCCATCAAGTGCAGGTCTGAAATGTGTCCTATAAAAATACTTGCATCCATGTGAAATGACTTACATACAGTATTATTCATTGCAATGTTATATATAATGTCTAAAGACAGAAAATCACCCAGATCCTTCCAATTAGAGATAGTTAAGTCATATTCACACAAAGGAAAACTATTCACCTGGAGGAAAGAATTGGGTGCTCTTCCTATACTGAAAAAAAAAAAAAAACAAGATGCAGACTGTATATATAAAATGCTACATTTGACATTAAAATGTAAAACACATTTTATATTTGACCTTACTTAGGTATGACTAACTAAAGAATATACAAGGAATAAATTACAGTGATGATAACCTGTATTTGGTGGAGTGGGGTAGGGAGAGAAACTAAGGGAGGAGACCAGGGTGGAAGAGGATTTACAGCATATTTTTGTATTTTAATTTTTAGCCATTTGAATGTTACAAATTAAAATAATAAAATATATCTAACAAGTCGCAGTAATCAGAAATATACATGGAGGAGTCTTGTTGGTGAAAGGAAGTGTTTGGTGAAGCTTAGAAGAAACAGGACTGAGCCAGCCTGCCCTTGGGGTGGCCCGGAGGAGGGCTAGACGGGAGGAGAGCTGGATAGAAGGGTGCTCATGCCAAACAAGAAGAGATGCTGGGGATGAAGGGATTCCAGCTCTTCCACCCAGGAGCTCCCCAAAATCGTCATGGAACAAATGTGAGTCCAGAGAAACTGAAGGTCACTGAGGCTTGTTAACTTTCCCACAGTCACAGCAACTTTTGCCCAACGTGAGAAGCATAGCTGTGGCCCCAAAATCTGGTGCTCATTCTACTACTTTATGTCATGTTCTGCTTCAGATTCATTGTATAATTCTAGTTAAAAGTTATCACTGGCTGTAAAAGCTTGCTGAGGAACATATTCCATTTCAGTTTAATTAATGTAAGTATATTAACTATTGGCCAGTGCTTCCAGATTTGGATTGAAAGGAACGAGGAGGAACCGAATAGGATCCTGAGACTGAGGCGGGGTCAGCTGCAGTAGTGGAAGAGGGTGAGGAAGCAGAGGCTGGGCAGTCAGGAGGAAGTCTTTGTTGGCTTCACATTTTCAGCCCACGGGTTGACCTGCTTACCTTCACGTTCACGCAGAGGTAGGGAAGTGGAGAAAGGAGAAGTATTTATCACACTCAGCTGTGTTTACAGGTTATTTGCTTCTCATGTCTTCAATTTTTGTTGTTTTCTTTAAACCAGGAACCTTTCAGAACCAAATCCATCATTTAGCATGTTATTCAGTTCTCTAGTTAATCTCGCAAGGTAATTTCTGTTATTCTTTCCTCAGGTGAGGAGAACAAGACTTTAAAAGTCAAGTACGTAACTTGCTCAAAGTAACGCAGCAAGCCACAGAGCTAGCAAATGCCAGAGCAAAATTTCCTCCCAGGTCTGTGCGCCTTGAAAGCCTGCGTTGTATTCTAGTCACCACAAACCTGAACAGCATTGTGCAATATCACTGGGAAATATAATGATGACAGTCATGATAATAATTTGCTCCTGGCTTTCCTTATTCAAGTTCGCATACTCTCACAGTCTTGAATTACAGAAAGGATATTTTCTCTCCCGGACAGTTTTTTCTTCAGAACTAAGGTAAACAGAATGGAGAAGCTGCCAAGTGGAAACTTACAGCAGATGATAATCATATTTAGACACTAGAACCAATACTTTACATGCTAATGTTTCCCCAGACATTTAGCTTAAGTTGACATCCTGCTTGTATAACTGTTTTAACTGCATAATACAGACAAAAAATTGCTTGCTTTTAAATATATGTACCCTTTTAAAACTTTAAAACCAGAGTTCTAAGCTTGGAGATATTGAGGAAGAGAAATACTTTAAAAGACTAGATGCCCTGCTAGTAATGCATGGGTGAGCTCAGAGTAAAGGCAAGTTCATTTGTACTCGCAGGCTGAGTCATCTGAATTATCATTGTTACATCTACATGTCCTGAGCTAAATAGATTACTAAATCAAAAAAACGAGTTACTAAATAACAAGTACAGTATCGTATTTTTTCCAAATAAAATATGCATGAAAAATGTCTGAAAAGAAATGCATTGAAATGTTCACAGCGGTGCCATCTGGGTGATAGAATTTCCATTCTCTTATACTTTTCAGATTAAATACTTCTGTTATGAATATGGATTCATTTTGGAACCAGGAAAAATAAAATAATTTTATTTTTGAAATTTAAGAAAAGAACAAATAGGGAATTCCCTGTCCGTCCAGTGGTAAGGACTCCACACTTCCACTGCAGGGGGCATGGGTTCAATCCCTGGTCTAAGATCCCACATGCCGCATGGGGTGACCAGAATATAAATAAATACATAAATACAAATATTTTTCAAAAGAACAAATATGGCCTCTTGTAGACATTTGGCTTAGTATTGTTTATCATGTGCAGTAAATTAAGCCCCACCTCCAGCACATCAGAGTCATCTGGAGGGCTTGTTAAAGCACAGATCACATGACTCCACTCCCACTGTTTCTGATCTAATAGGTCTGTGGTGGGGACTAAGTCCCGCATTTCTAACAATTCCTAGATGAAGTTGATGCTGTTGGTCTTGTGACTACACAGTATTAACCACATCCCTATTTCTTGATAACCAAGGTAGACTTTTAACAGATGAAGGCATGGTCTCCTTGAGGTTACTGATCTCATATTTTCCCACAGTACCTGGAGAGAAATGGGCATCCTATAGATAGGAGGTAGTTGGTAAGGATAGTTTTTTCTGTCACTGCCTTTTCACAGCAGCAGATTAAATGGCTTTTTTCCCTCTTAAAGAAGCTGTAATATCCCAGTTACACCCCATAACAATAACTGCCTTTTAAGGAAAATGATCCAAACCAAGTTTCTTTCTGTAAGAGTTTCTGTTTCTCATGCCTGTGGTTAAGTGAAATCAAAACTACAACTCTAGGGGCTTCCCTGGTGGTGCAGTGGTTGAGAGTCCGTCTGCCGATGCAGGGGACGCGGGTTCATGCCCCGGTCCGGGAAGATCCCACATTCCGCAGAGCGGCTGGGCCCGTGAGCCATGGCCACTGAGCCTGTGCATCCAGAGCCTGTGCTCCGCAGCAGGAGAGGCCACAACAGTGAGAGACCCGCGTACCGCAAAAAAACTACAACTATATAATTGATTGGAAAAAGAATATGTTGTGGACACAAAGGAAACCACACTTCTGAAAGATAGAGGATTCTCGGGTGAAAGATGACAGGTGATTCAATAGTCTCTATTGAGACGTATAGATGTTTGGTAAATAAAGAGATTTGGGGTTCATTCCTGGAATTACTTTTGGCATTTAGCCCAAGTTTTCTCCCCTTTCCTGGGGTCTGCCTGTATTCAATGACTGGTCGATGTAGAGGTATAAAGACTCATACCCCTCACTCCACCTCAGAAGGGTCATCCCAGCTTCGGAGCTCCTCACTGTAATTGGCCAAGGCCACTTTGTGACT
This sequence comes from Globicephala melas, assembly GCF_963455315.2. Taxonomy (NCBI): domain Eukaryota; kingdom Metazoa; phylum Chordata; class Mammalia; order Artiodactyla; family Delphinidae; genus Globicephala; species Globicephala melas. The sequence goes on along the minus strand of NC_083319.1, from coordinate 70,497,858 downwards.
GCACTGCAACTCAACATTCTCTGTCTCAATCCTCCTGGCTTCTCTTCCCTTAAGTGTTGATCCCATAGTACTCCCTAGTAAACTCCTTGTATGGTAATTTTTGTCTCAAAGTCTGCTTTCTCAGCACCTGAACTCCAATGCATAGCATATAGAACTTCCCTTTAGGGCCATAGAAAACCCAAACTCACATTCTGTTTCTTTGGCCTGGTACATATCCTTTTTCTAATATGTGTTAATAGCTCATTCTTGCTATTTATGACTCACTTAAAAATTTTCCCTTCACCAAAAGCCCTTACAGTCAGATTTCTCTGAATCTATTTGTGCCCCTGCAGATCACAACTCTTACCATGTCACAAACTACATTGTACTATAATCAATTACTTTTCTTTCTTTCAGCTAAAGTGTGAACTACTTCACGGTAGGCAAATGACTTCTTAAGTCTTTACCTGAGCACATAACAGGGACAATCTAAATATTGAATGAATGAAGAAATTTTAAATGTATTAAAAAAAAAGAAGGGATATGTCAGTACCATATTGTCACGGACAGCTGTATATGTGAGGAGACTCTGTCTAGAGATGAGAAGGTCTTGTTTACCTGTGTCTGCCAAGGGGTAAGGTTTTTTTTGTTTTTCAGTTTCTCTACTTTTCCTGGATGGGATATTTGGATAAGCTATCTCTTGGAGTAAAACGTGAAGTATCTATCTTTCTCTGATGAAAGAGTGGTTTTTAACCTTGTATATTAAGGGCATAATAAAATAATGTCATGATATGTAGGGCCGGAGCCTCTCTTCTGATTGTTCTGGTCTTCTTAGACAGTCCTTTTCTGAATTCACCCTTCCTGGGCCTTTGATCCCTGTCAGCCTGGTGATGGTTAGTTGTGCTTTCAACTGCCAAGTAGTATAGAAACCACTGGTACCAACTTAAAATTTTTGTTCAGTTTATAGAAAGCTTAATATGTTGGAAAAATTATGAAGACAATACATGGAAATGGTGTAAATGGCTTAATTTTTCTTCACTGAAGGTGGAGATGTGTACCTCTTAGCAACAGTGGAGCAGGTTTGAATAGAACAAAAGGCAGGTTCCCTTGACCCATAAATCATGTAACTTTTTCTGTGTAAGAGAGCTAAGTGCACATTGTTTTAGTGAAATTTATTCCAAGTTAAGTTTCAGTATAAGCCTTGTACTAAATAAGGCATAGATCCCTGGGGGAAATTTAATTATTCTAAATAACAGAGATTCATTTGGGTTCATGTCAGATGAACAAGGTTGTTATCAATCTGATCAAAACAGAGTTAGTTTGAGAGCATTAAGAACTGAATTCTAGCTGGTGTATTATTCAATATAACAGACATTTTTTAAGTAACACCTCCTAATCTATTATCACTCCTTGGGAGGGAGGGACAAGTGGAGGAGAAAAAGCCTGGATGGAGCTGGGAAGGAAATAAGCATATTTCCAGAGCAGATTGTGCTATTACAGGAAAAATACCTTGAAGTCCCCACTTTTGTCTAGTAGAGGGGTAGGGGAAAGAGGACACACTTTCTGTGGGTGGGATAGTGTTCAGGAGCTGAAATAAATAAAATAACAGAAATGTCCCCCAAATGCCTCTAGCTAAGTGGATTTCTACCATGGATTGAAATTAGAAGGGCAAAGAGATGAGTTTGGACATATCAGGGATTCCGTTGTAGCATTCTACAGGGAAATTGTCTCAGAAGATACCAGATCAAGGGTCCCGGGGAAAAAGGATGTTAGAATTTCCATCAGTAGGTTCATGCTGTAAATTCTAGGCACGAAGTTCCCTGGAGCACTTGGGGTCATATCTGAGGCCTTGAACATCAAAAACCACATGTGGCATTATATACACGTGGGGTAGAGTGTAAGATTCCAGAGGAAAGATTTCTTCCCCAAAGCATTTCTCTCAGATTGTCATGTGTTGTCTTGTGCAACTAATGCCTGACATATTAAAAATAAACAAAAAGTCAAATGAAAACAAAAAATACTAACTCTCCTTCTCTTTCACAGCATTCAGGGGTGTGGTTATAAGGGTTGGGCCACCGGAGATCCTAGTGTCAAACCCCATGGCTTTGTCAAAGCTGACCTTCTACTCCCAAGCAGAATTAGTGTGATTGGACCAGGTTGTGGTCCTCAGGATGTGTTCTTCTTAGAAGCTCCCTTGTCATCTCATGCAAATGGAACCCTGTGAGCCCACTCTAAGACCCCTGACACAAGCCACACTGGTATGAATCCAAGGACAACACTAGTTAAGCTCAAGCTAGGCATCTTCAGTACATAAGGAAAAAATGTAAAATATAGTACATTTATTTTATAAATATATTTAGGCAATTCAGATGATGATATCATATCCTGAATAAACATTGAGTAAACTGTGAAACCCATACCTAGTAACGTATTTTTGAAGAAATAGATACACCCCTACCAGAGTACTAGCTCTGCTTGAGCCTCAGCTCTCCCTGAGCTGGGCTCAGACTCAGGGGTATAATAATCTACGCAAGAAGGAGACCTCACAGCTTCTGCACCAAAAGAGAATCTTGCTTCTCTTATTCCTGGAGAATAGGAAGGACCAGATTCCCTCAGGAGCTGATGGAAGATAGTCAGCCATGGACAAAAGACCAGGCCACTGTGTCCTCTGTGAGTAGCACCAGCAGATGTTCAGCCTTGAGGCACAGCAGATCTCATGTTATTTGGGATAAGACCTGGATGGAAAAATTCCTCACTGGACTTCATCAGCAGGTGGACAGCTGGAGATGTATCAGGGGCAGGAGAGAGAGGAAGGAGGGGCTCCTCCTGAGCAGTGAGGAGCCAAGATTGGAAGGTTAGAGGGCCTTCCAAGGAGTAAGCCTCTAAATGAAAGTAAGTGAATATAGCCTCTGGGAGGATATCAGGGTGGAAATCAGGAGGGGCTTCCTATCCATTAAAAAACTTGCTAAAAAATTAAGGAAATAAGGAAAATAAAAGAATAAAGGAGACCCTGGGTCTCTCCATATGGGGGTGAATGTTGACTCTCTCTGGTGCCCACACAAGCAATATGGTTTGGTACCCCAGGGTTAAGAAGGGTAACTTACTGTTGCAGTGCTATTGAGGATAACAGGGATCTGTTCTCAAGAGTAGAGATCAGGCCATAGAAACTGGGGTCCATGCCATGTCCTCTGAAGAGAAGGGGACCAGGATCCCATCTTCCACGATGACTGCCAGAATTACCTTAAGCACCCTGAGCAGTGCCATTCAATGGAAGCTGTGAGTGAGAATCATCTGTAGACCTCTTTGCCCTTCTCCCTCATCAGCTCCAAGTCCTCATTTTATTTATTTATTTAAATGTATGATACAAGCTATATACAAATTCATATACATTGAAATGTTAACAAGAGCAAAGTAAAAAACAAATGAGTATTTACAACCTCTCTCCCTCAGGTACCCTCTAAGAAAGATTGTACATCTCCTGGCTTGGTTTTTGGTCTTTTGCTCTGCTGCGTTATGTGTATTTATAAAGTATAGAAAGGGATACAGAAATTGTCCCAGAAAAAATATAGAGCAATTTTCATAATATAAAGGAAGAAAACAATTGGGAGACAGATAGAAGAATGGATCCAGAAAAGCAGTGGCAGGAATCAAAAAATGGGCAAATTTCCATGTAGTCAGAGAAGATTTGAAGAGAGGGTCTCCAGGGATTTAGAAAGAGAGGAAAAGGGAAAATATCTTAAGGGTTCTGCAGTGCAGGGGCTGGAGAAATAGGGTACAGAATGCGGTGAGCAGAATCCAGATGGAAGAGCCTGGAAAAGATGGATTTTAAGAAGTTTTGCTCTGGGTTTTGAGTCCCAAAACGATCTGAATTGCATTTTGGTATGACTTTGCAAAAAACATATTTTTTTGTTGAGACATATGTAACTTTTTATTTAAAGAGAAAGAAAATGTTTTTAATTGGAATTTTTAAAGTTGGTACTGGCACAAAAATAAACAAAACTGCTTTAAGATTCCTTGCATACTCATGTATATATGAGAACTGATAACTGAATAATGGTTGTTTTTAAACTAAATGGGGAAAGCTTGCCTGATGCAATAAATATTGTTGGGAAAATAGGATATCTGGGAAAAAAATTAGATTCCAAATCTCGCACAGTACACACAATGAAATTTGATGTATACAGAATAAGAGGCAAGAAGAGGGTTGGCTCTGAAGGCAGATCACCTGGGTTTCAATACCAGCTTTGCCATACACTGCTTTATGGCCATGAGCATGTTACTCTGCATCTCTGTGTCTCAGGTCATCCAGCTGTTAAGTTAGTATAATAAATCACTGAATGGTTATGGTTATAAATATATGAAACAAAAACAAACCTATTAAATACTAAAAGAAATGTGTATATAAAAAGTTTTTAAATTTTCAGATAGGAAAGCTCTTCCTGAGTGATGTGAAACACAAGGCTAAAAGGAAATGAGCAACGCATTTTAATACATGAATTAAAAACAAAAGTCTCTCCAATACAGAACTATCAAGAAAATTTAAAGACGTGAAAAAAATCTTAAAACATGCAATAGAATAATAATATTTTCAATTTAAAAAGAGCTCAAAAAAGTTTAACCCAATAGCAACATGAGCAAGAAATATTGAGGTAATTTTCAAAAGCAGTAATAGCTACAAGTAGATAATATACATGTGCCAAATAATCAGCCTTCCTAGTGATCATGGATTTTTCATATAAATGAAAAATATGATAAAGAACAAGATAGCTTGGTGATGGTTGTGGTAAGAGCCCACACCTATACACAGTAGAAACATAAAATTTTTTAAAAATCAGTAATTAATTTAGTAAAAATTACCAAAATTTTTGAACCACTGGACTTACCAAATGCAGTTCTAGGTACTTATATTACAGAAATATTCTGTCCATACCCCTGCCCAAATATGAATACGAATTTATTTATAGCAGCCCTATTTATATAAAAGGGAATTGTAGTCAAATTAATGTGCTATTATAGAGGATTGGTTAAGTAAACATTGATCCCCTCATATTATGGAATACTAGCTACACAGCAATTAAATTCATTTAGGTAAAGAACAGTCACCTAAATCCAAGCTTGTTCATAACATATTGAATTATGTTGAATGAAAAAGCTAATTAAGGAATAAGAATGATTACACTGGGGAAAACTGATGTCTCATTATTCCCAGAGAGTGGGATTTGATGGAATGGAGGGTAGAAATGAGATCTTTAAACTCCATTTTAACTTTTGGGACCTAGGTATCTTTCCCTTTTTTTTTTTTTTCTTAGCTATGTGTTTAAAATTGACTCTTTTAAATTGTGTCCAGTATTTCTGTTTTTCTGAAAAGAAGGGGGCTTATCTTAGCTCAGTGTCCCAAAGTTGGTACTGGAAGATGACTCCTGACTTTGTATCACCAGGGACAGTATGGAGGAACCACTTCACTGGACTCTGTTAAAAGGTGAAGGTGGAACAGACAGAATTTGGATAAAAATGTTTTCCTGATAATATATAAATAAGAAAATTTTAATATGTTTCTCATTTAATGAATAAAACCATTGATATAGCTTTAAATAAGAGTAAGTAACTGACTCCTGAATGCTGATTTTTTTCTTTACTATATGGTTTTTCATAGTAGTTTATGGATGAATAAAGTATATCCTGATTGTTTCCTCCAGCACTATTCTAGATCTTGGATCTATGTTTCTGCACCTCTTGGTATTAACTTATTTTCTCTTTAGAGCAAATATTTTCACTAAAAAGGATGTCTCTAACTCAATATCTTGCTTCAAACTTACCTTTAGCACTTCCAGCAATTGTTGAATAAGTTCCAGAAGAAATTTCTCTACATGTATCTATTCCAATCAGAAGGGATGCTCTTGGATGAAATTAACACGAAGGAAGAACTTCTGGGATGCAAGTTAGGGAAGAAAGACATTGAGAAAAGGACTTCTGGTAAAGAATTAGCCAAGATCTCTTACCTGCAGGAAGTATGAACCTACAACAAAACTTTACAAACTCAGAAGGATCCTGCAGCAATCCAAAAGACCATTGTGATGTTGCCAGACTAACCAGATTTAAAAAAACTCAGAAGATTATGAACTTACTTGCATCTCTAGCTTATTTACATCTGTAGCTTTCTTGCAAATTTTTAAAATACGTGTTTCAGTATCAACAAGAAAATGAGAAAGTATCTTCACACTTTGTGAAACTGTACTTCACAGAAGAAGGTATAAACTGTACTTCACAGAAGAAGATATCCAAACCATCGATAAACTTGAAAAAAAGTGATCAACATCGTGACTGCTCATGGGAGGTAAATTAAAGCCAGAATCTCACCACAACACACACACCAGAACAGCTAAAACTAAAAATATTAAATTAAAAAATTTAAAATACTGACATGACCATTGTTGACGGGAGTATAAATTATTAAAACTTTTGAAAAGTGTTTGGTAGATTCTATAAAGATAAGCATGTATGTACCCTGTGACAAAGCCACTCCACTACTGGGCATATATCCAATAGAAATTATTGCTTAGATCCACCAAAAGAAATGTCCAAGTATGCTCACAGAAGCCGTAATCATAGTAGCCCCTACGCATGCCAAAGAAAGCAAAAGTACATTAATACTAAAGTGACACATATATTTTGATCTATTCAAAAAACATAGTACATAACAATGAAAACAATGAATTATTGATACACAAAACCAATATGGATGATTTCACAGACGTAGCATTGAGTGAAAAAGCTAGATATAAATAAAGTATCTGAAGTGTATTTTCATTTATAAGAAGTTCAGAAATTGGCAAAACCAATCCATGGTGATAGAGGACTCAGAGTGGTTAGACTTATGGTGGAGTGTTCATTAATAGGGCTCAAAGGTAGTCTTACTTTTACCTTAAGGAACTGTATTTTCTACTTACTATAATAATTTTGCTTCCTTTTGTTTGCTTCATATTTATCGTTATTATTCCACCACAATATTAAATACTAGAAGGGAGGTAGGCATTGTTGTCTTTTACCTAATTTTTAGGAAGAATACAGGCATATCTTCTTTATTGTGCTTTGTAGATACTGCGTTTTTTACAAATGGAAGATTTGTGACAACCCAGCGTTGAGCAAGTCTATCAGCACCATCTTTCAAACTTTGTGTCTCTGTGTCACATTTTGGTAATTCTCACAGTATTTCAAACTTTTTCATTATTATTATATTTGTTATGGTGATTCATGATCAGTGATCTTTGATGTTACTATTGCACAAATTATGACTCACTGAAGGCTCAGATGATGGTTAGCATTTTTAGCAATAAAGTATTTTTTAATTTAGGTATGTGCATCATTTTTTTAGACATAAAATGTTATTGTACACTTAATAGACTACAGTATAATATAAACATAACTTAGATGCACTGGGAAAGCAAAAAATTTGTGTGACTCACTTTATTGCAATATTGGCTTTATTGCAGTGGTCTGAAACTGAACCTGCAAGATCTCTGAGGTATGCCTGTATTCCAGTTTATCATTTCTCCTGTTTATAAAGAAAGCTGCTTGATATTATTCTCATGTTTCTGTTTATTTCTCATCAGTTTGGAATTTTTAAAGATGATGCATATAATTTCTTTTTCTTACAAATATCACATCAAAATATTTGAGATGAAAGTTTATTTTTCTCATCATACTGATGAATAGATTGTTTTGAATTGTTCCCAGGAGTTGGATCAAAAATCCATGTTACTGGTTGCCTTATCAATTATGGTAACCAACTTAGAAAAACATTGTACAAAAATCTTCCAAGTACCATTGTATTAAAAAATTAAATATATTTACAAAAATCTAGAATAAGTAAATAATGTAAAAATGAAGAGGAAGAGGTAAGCTTTAAAATGGCTGTGTCAGCTTGTGTTGTTATATACTACGTAATCTGACCATATCAGGCATCCAATATAATTTAAGGGAAGTTCTGGAATTTTTTCCATTCTGATTTTAATAACATATCTTTGTCCTCTGGTTTCTCTTTGCTAAGAAGTATATTTGAATGGCTGACTGCTGTTAAAAAAAATAAGTCTTGTATTCATTAAGGATGAACATAACATGGTGTTATGTTAACTAACCAAATGCACTAAGACATATGAATACCTGGACTTAATTTATTTGCTTACTGTTGACACGGTAAGCAAGTGCCTTCTATGACTAATGTTATTCTGCCCTCTACTGGTTCAAATTGAAATCCCCAATTTAGATACATTCCAGGAAAACAGCTTTAAGGTAGAATTTTAATGAAATTTTCTCCTTAAAAAGAAAACAAGCAAAGGAGATTGGTTCAAGGTGGCGGAGTAGAAGGATGTGCGCTCACCTTCTCTTGTAAGAGCACCAAAATCACAGCTAACGGCTGAACAACCATCAACAGGAAGATACCCCACATCCAAAGACAAAGGAGAAGCTGCAATGAGACAGTAGGAGGGGCACAGTCACTATAAAATCAAATCCCATACCCGCTGGGTGGGTGACCCACAAATTGGAGAACAATCATACCACAGAAGTTCTCCCACTGGAGTGAAGGTTCTGAGCCCCTCATCAGGATTCCCAGCTTGGGAGTCTGGCAAGGGGACTAGGAGTCCCCAGAGAATCTGACTTTGAAGGTCAGTGGGATTTGACTGCAGAACTTCCACAGGACTTGGGGAAACAGAGACTCCACTCTTGGAGGGCACACACAAAGTCTTGTGTGCACCAGGACCAAGGGAAAGGAGCAGTGACCCCATAGGAGACTGAATCAAACCTACCTGCTAGTGTTGGAGGGTCTCCTGCAGAGGCAGCAGGCGGCTGTGGCTCATTGCAGGGACAAGGACACTGGCAGCAGCAGTTCTGGGAAGTACCCATTGGCATGAGCCCTCCCAGAGGCTGCCACTAGCCCCACCATATAGCCTGTAGGCTCCAATGATGGGTCACCTCAGGCCAAAGAACTAACAGGGAGGGAAAACAGCCCCACCCATCAGCAGACAAGTGGATTAAAGTTTTACTGAGCATAGCCCTGCCCACCAGAGCAAGACCCAGCTATACCCACCACCGGTCCCTCCCATAAGGAAGCTTGCACAAGCCTCTTGGATAGTCTCAACCAGCAGAGGGCAGACAGCAAAAGCAAGAAGAACTACAATCCTGCAACCTGCAGAACAAAAACAACAATCACAGAAAGTTAGAAAAAATGAAAAGGCAAAGGATTATGTCCCAGATGAAGGAACAAGGTAAAACCCCAGAAAAATAACTAAATGAAGTGGAGATAGGCAACTATCCAGAAAAGGAATTCAGAATAATGATAGTGAAGATAATCCAGCATTTTGGAAAAAGAATGGAGGCAGTGATTGAGAAGAGGCAGGAAATGTTTAACAAAGACCTAGAAGAACTAAAGAACAGAGATGAACTGAAATGAAAAATACACTAGAAGGAATCAATAGCAGAATAACTGAGGCAGAAGAACGGGTAAATGACCTGGAAGACAGAATGGTGGAAATCACTGCCATGGAACAGAATAAAGAAAAAAGAATGAAAAGAAATGAAGACAGCCTAAGAGACCTCTAGGACAACATTAAATGCACCAACATTCTCATTGTAGGAGTCCCAGAAGGAGAAGAGAGAAAGGACCTGAGAAAATATTTGAAGAGATAATAGCTGAACTCCTCCCTAACATGGGAAAGGAAACAGTCAACCAAGTCCAGGAAGTGCAGAGATTCCCAGGCATGATAAACCCAAGGAAGAACACGCCAAGACACACAGTTATCAAACTGATAAAAATTAAAGACAAAAAATACTGAAAGCAGCAAGGGAAGAACAACAAATAACATACAAGGGAACTCCCATAAGGTTATCAGTTAATTTCTCAGCAGAAACTCTGCAAACCATAAAGGAGTGGCACCATATATTTAAAGTGATGAAAAGGAAGAACCTACAACCAAGAATACTCTACCCAGCAAGGCTCTCATTCAGATTTGATGGAGAAATCAAAAGCTTTACAGACAAGCAAAAGCTAAGAGAATTCAGTACCACCAGACCAGCTTTGCAACAAATAGTAAAGGAACTTCTCAAGGCAGGAAACACAAGAGAAGAAAAAGACCTATGAGAACAAACCCAAAACAATTAGAAAATGGTAATAGGAACATATGTATCAATAATTACCTTAAATGTAGATGGATTAAATGCTCCAACCAAAAGACATAGACTGGCTGAGTGGATACACAAAGAAAACCTGTATATATGCTGTCTACAAGAGACCCACCTCAGACCTAGAGACACATACAGACTGAAAGTGAGGAGGTGGAAGAAGGCATTCCATGCAAATGGAAATCAAAGGAAAGGTGGAGTAGCAATGCTCATTTCAGATGAAATAGACTTTAAAATAAAGACTGCTATAAGAGACAAAGAAGGACACTACCTAATGATCAAGGGATCAATCCAAGAAGACAATATAACAATTGTAAATATATATGCCTCCAGCATAGGAACACCTCAATATATAAGGCAAGTACTAACATCTATAAAGGGAGAAATTGGCAGTAGCACAATAATAGTGGGGGACTGTAACACCCCACTTTCATCAATGGACAAATCATCCAGACAGAAAATCAAAAGGAAACACAGGCCTTAAATGACACATTAGACCAGATGGACTTAATTGATATTTATAGAGCATTCCATCCAAAAGCAGCAGAATACACATTCTTCTCAAGTGCACATGGAACACTCTCCACATGCTGGGCCACAAGGTGAGCCTCAGTAAATTTAAGAAAATTGCAATCATATCAAGCATCTTTTCTGATCACAACACTATGAGGTTAGAAATAAACTACAAGAAAAAAAACTATAAAAAACACAAACACATGGAGGCTAAACAATATGCTACTAAACAACCAATGGATCACTGAAGAAATTGAAGAGGAAATCATAAATACCTAGAGATGAATGAAAATGGAAGCACAATGATCCAAAACCTATGGGATGCAGCAAAAGCGTTCTAAGAAGGAAGTTTATAGCAATACAGCCTTACTTCAGGAAATAAGAAGAATCTCAAATAACAACCTCAACTTACACCTAAAGCAACTAGAGAAAGAAGAACAAACAAAACCTAAAGTTAGTAGAAGGAAAGAAATCATAAAGATCAGAACAGAACTAAATGAAATAGAGACAACGAAAACAATAACACAGATCAATGAAATGAAAAGCTGGTTCTTTGAAAAAATAAACAAAATTGATAAACCTTTAACCAGACTCATCAAGAAAAAAAGGGAGAGGACTAAAATCAATAAAATTAGAAATGAAAAAGGAGAAGTTACAACTGATACCACAGAAATACAAAGGATCATAAGAGAATACTACAAGCAACTGTATACCAATAAAATGGACAACCTGGAAGAAATGGACAAATTTTTAGAAAGGTACAGTCTCCCAAGACTGAACCAGGAAGAAATAAAAACTATGAACAGACCAGTCACAAGCACTGAAATTGAACCTGTGATTTTAAAACTCCCCGCAAACAGAAGTACCAGACCTGATGGCTTCACAGGCAAATTCTATCAAACATTTAGAGGAGAACTAACACCTACCCTTCTGAAACTGTTCCAAAAATTTGCAGAGGAAGGAAAACTCCCAAACTCATTCTATGAGGCCACCATCATCCTGATACCAAAACCAGACAAAGATACCACAAAAAAAAAGAAAATTACAGGGCAATATCACTGATTAACATAGATGCAAAACCCCTCAACAAAATACTAGCAGTCCAAATCCAATAATACATTAAAAGGATCATACACCATGATCAAGTGGGATTTATCCCAGGGATGCAAGGATTCTTCAATATTCTCAAATCAATAAGTGTGATACCCCACATCAACAAATTGAAGAATAAAAACCATGTGATCATCTCAATAGATGCGGGAAAATCTTTTGACAAAATTCAGCACCCATTTTTGATAAGAACTCTCCAGAAAGTGGGCATAGAGGGAATCTACCTCAACATAATAAAGGCCATATATGACAAACCTACAGCCAACATCATACTCGATGGTGAAAAGCTGAAAGCATTTCCTGTAAGATCAGGAGCAAAACAAGGATGTCCACTCTCGCCACTTTTATTCAACATAGTTTTGAAAGTCCTAGCTGTGGCAATCAGAGAAGAAAGAGAAATAAAAAGAAAGAGAAATAAAACTCTTAATATTCTAAGTGCTTTGTGTACCCTATTTCCTTGTAGACACTAGGCTTTTTGCTGCTGTAGCCGAATAGCTTTCAACACACACACAAGAACAAAGGCACATGCGTGAACCACCCCCCTACCCTCCGACACACACACACATGTACAGGCACCCATGTGTGAATGATACAGACTGGCTTCTAGACCAGCTAACCCAAATTCTCCAGATACTCATGCCTGTTTCTGCCCAGGTTACTTGTTGACCATCTGAATAGTCAGGTGGCACTGACTGCATTCCCCCACTCTCCAGCCATTATCTCTGCAGGATGTACTCCTATACTAAGCATTTTCCACTTGGGATGGATGTGGCTATAAACACATGTGCTTTTCTGTGGTGCTGTCTAAACTGCAGCTTGCCTGCACATATTTTCATCTTTCTTTTATAGATATAACCAAAGGCATAAGTTTAGATAAGAGGCAATATCAGAACAGAATCAATATACCGTGGATGAGAGCTCCCCAGGTCTGTGACTCAAGCACTGCTGTTGTATTTTTGCAGTCTCCATTCCTAGTTCTTGTCTATAAAAGCATGTCCAGCTCTTTATTGGTCCATATCCTCAAATTCGTTATGATAAAAGTATGGACTTAGCATTCTTTGACTTATGTCAGGTGCCTGCAGATTCTCCCTCATCCCAAGAACTTAATATGTCCATTGGTCCTGAACAAAGATGCTTCACTGAGATTCAGCCCCAAAATCAGCCTGGGAAGTATAGGTATTCTTGTTTCCAGTGTAGGTCTCACGTAGGAAAACATCAACTCCATTGCAGTTTCTGTGTGCATTGATTTAGATTTAAAAATTGAACACATGAGCACATAACTTTTGAGAAATTGCATGTATGTTTACAAAATAAAGTTTTATACATTGTAATGAGAACATTTTGTTCTGTAAGATATAAATAACATGTAGAAAATAAGTATGTGATAAATTTAAAGCTGTCAGCCTTATGATCATTGAATATAATTCATATTTCTCTGCTTTTAAGGTCACCATTGTTGATTCTAGGCTTCAGTTTTCAGTTGGTAAAGGAACTTCTAAAATGCATGAAAACCTGAACTTTGTAAGGATCATTTTGCCACCGTTTTGTGAAAGCTTAGTTTTCTTCCTTTTTTTCTTTAATTTCTTTTACAAGTTTGTTAATGAAGAGAAAGCACCTGTTGATTCCCACTGCGACAGTTTGTTAAACATGGGGTCTGTATTCTTCCCCCTTTAGGGAAAGGTTCATTCCTTGAAAGTAACTCTTCTTATCCAGTCTTGAATCCTCACTTCTAGCAAGTTCTCTTCTAAATCTCCCTCTTGTCCCAAACACATCTCCAGCTGTTCTGCTGCTGCTGATGTCCAATGTGGAATTTCTCCAAGAGAGTCTCATCCCAAACATCCTGGGCCCTTTGTACTGAAGATGCTACAGAGAAATCTTAGGGAAGACAGCGTGATGTGGACTCCTTGAAACTGCCCAGCATCCCCTGGATCTCAGAGATTAGTCAGATGTGTTTTCCAGAAATAACAGATGGGAAGCACTTGCTTTTTGTTGGAGAAACACTAAGATGTGCCTATTGTCCAGACCATGACCTGAGTCACCTCACAACTTGAGCAAAATTTGGGGCAGAAGAATGGAAGTTCTTTAAATTCTTTAAATTTTTTTCTGTAAAATATTTTGCACTGATTTGATAGACTTTTACAGGCAGGTTCCCAAGGAAAATGTGCATGTGTAAATGTCAAATAAAGATGTGAAAAGATGCTCAACATTATTAGTCACCAGGGAGATACAAATTAAAAGCACAATTAAATACCACTTCCTATTTATGGAAGTGGCTAAAATTAAAAAGATTGTCCATAACTGGTACAGAGGATGTGACATCACTGGAATTCTCCTCCATTGCTGGTGGAAATATCAAATGGTACAACCACTTTGGAAAATGGTTTGGCAGTTTCCTAAAATGTAAAACCTATACCTTTCATATGATACAGCTGTTCTACTCTTAGATATTTACCTGAGAGAAATGAAAGTACATGTCCTCATAAAGACTTATATATGAATGTTCTGAGCAGCTTTATTCCTATTTAAAAACCCTGGGGAAAAAAATGTCCATCAACAAGTGAAACAATGAATTATAGATCCATAAAATGGAAGATTATTCAGCAATAAAAACAATCAACTATTGAAACATGGTAAAATATGGGTGAATCTTAAAATGTTGAAGCCGAATGAAAAGAAAAAGAGCACATACTGTGTTATTCCATTTACATGAACTTGTAGGAAATGCAAACTTGTCTTTAGGGACAGAAAGGGCTGACTGGCAGGGTGAGAGGTGAGGTTGGAAAGGGAAAGGGATTACAAAGGTGCATGAAGAAACCTTTGGAGGGTGACTGGCATCTTCATTATCTTAATTGTGATGGTTTTATGGATGTATATATAAATATCAAAACATGATTTAGATTTATATTCTCTGCAGGTAGGAGATCTTTGCTATGTCTGTACCAGAAGACCTTGTTCAATGTTTTTTTCTTCCATAAGGCACGTTCCAGCAGACCCTCCCTGCTATTTTCTGCCAAGAGTGTACCTAAGGATTGGAATAGAGACCCATGAAGGATTTCTCAGCTGATGGAACAGCTAAAGGTAAATTTGGAGCAGGATACTGAATCAAAAGAGTCCTTTTGGTGCAAGCTCTGGCTCTATGGAGGAAACAAACCACTACCAAGAGGAGCAGAAACATAGCTCTAAGACCTAGAAGAGTCTGGAGAAAAAAGCCAAGAGGTGCTTTTTATTCATTCATACTAAGAAAACTCAAATGTTGAAGAAATAAACGTCCAAGATTGAAAACATTACTTTTGTATAAAATTATCTCAAAGTTTTTATTAAATGAGAAACATCACTAGCATTCTCTTCTTTCTGTATTGGTAGACAACTCTGACTGCTATCTAAAGTTTTAAGTGGTCAATGCTGTCTGCTCCACTTCTACCTTTTAAAGAGTCCAGTCAACCATTTTCCCCCATGTTTTCTCCTGGTGATACAAAGACAGTGCTCTTTTTTCAGTATCAAACGTGTGGGATACTAAGCTAAGATGGACACCCCTTGCTTCAGTCTAATAGAAATGTTGGAAACAATATTAAAAAATCAATTCTAAGTATATAGCTTATTTTTTTAAGTAAACAAAAAGCGATCTATAGGTTCCAGAAAACAAAAGGAAGTCAAATGATCTTATCTCTACCCTTTATTTCCTAAAATCCTAATCTTTAGGAATAGCTAGATATCAATTTTCACCAATGTGTTTACTCTTATCACTTAACTTGCTTTTTCACTCCAGAAAACACTCAGAATATCATGAACATCCTTGGATGCTGGTGAGTATTGGTCCACCTTATTTAAGTTAATGTGGCTGCACAGTATTCTGTGAAGGAATCCTGATTTACTTAACCATTCATCTGTACTGTCACACATTAAGTTGATTTCAATTACCGTTCATATAAATAATGCTACACAATGAGCAAATTTGAGTATTCACTTAGTATTTCTGTAAGATAGACACATACTGCTATATTTGCTGGGTCTGATGCTTTAGAATTTTTGATAGATGTTACTAAACTAATGATCAATAGTGTTTGAAATTTTTACACTTCTACCGACTCTGTGTAACTGTGCACTTTTACCCCAACTACCACCAAGCAATCTTTTTGTTGTTGCTGTTCATCAAATTTTTCATTTGAAATTTCATTTGCAAAATCTGTGATCACTAGGAGACTGATTATTTAGCATATGTATGTTACCCACTCAGTTATTTCTGCTTCTGTAAATCGCCTCTTTATATTCTTTTGCCCAGATTTTTTTTGGATTCCTAAACTTTCTTGAGCTCTTCCTATTAGTAAAAATGTTAATGCTCTATTATACGTTATAAGGTTTTTCAATACCATGTGTTTTAAAATTTTATGATGCTTTGCTGAACAGACTTTTTAAAAATTAATGTGTTAAAATGCATTGCTCTATTCCTTTATCGTTGCTGTATCTCAAACCTTTGCATCTGTTAACAAAACAGGCTGATGTAGTTTCTTTCATTATTCTGATTTTTGTAGAGAAGAAAACAGAGCCATGGAGAGATTAATAACGTTCCCAAGGTCCTGGCCTCATTTTAGAATCCAGGCCCTCTGAATGCACAGCTTGAGCTCTTTACCAATTTTGGGAATATCCAAGTCCACAAGGATGAGAAAGACAGCCGGGAATCTGAGCATTCTTTCTCCAGGACAATCTTAAATAGATAAATAATGATAAGTTCTTTCTCCCCAATTCCCATTTGTCCCAGTCATAATAGGCACCATTCCCTTGTGACAGACTTTTTATGGTACCATTAATTTGGTCATCACTTTCCTTATACCTGTTACAAACCAGCCTTGTCATCCTGAGAACATTTCTGTGTTTGACTAGCAGTGTTATCTAAAAACTGAATTTGGGTGGTGTATACATGTTGTGTTATATGAAGTATTAATTTTCTGCCTTTATTGAATTTCCAATCAGGCTCTGATTTCCAGGCTCTGATTGCCTCCTTCCACAGCCAGCCATTCTGCAACTTGTCTGAAAATACAGCTGGAGGCAGAAAACCATAAATGTAGACAGAAAACCATAAACCAGTCCATGGCCTGGGGGTTGCGGACCCCTGCTCTAGATCTATCCATGTTGTTGCAAATGGCAGGAATTGTTTTTCTTTTTATGACTAATATTCCATCATGTGTGTATACCATATTTTCTTTTTTCAAATATGAATGGACACTTAGGTTGCTTCCATATCTTGACTATTATAAATAATACTGCAGTGAACATTGAAGTGCATAGATCTTTCCAAATTAGGGTTTTTCTTTCCTTCTGGTAAATACCCAGGAGTGAAATTGCTGGATCATATGGCAGTTATATTTTTAATGTTTTGGAAAACATCCAGACTGTTTTCCATAGTGGCTGCACCAATTTACAATCCCATCAACAGTGCACAAGGGTCCCCTTTTCTCAATATCCTCGCCAACACTTGTTATGTATTGTCCTTTTAATAGTAGCCATTCTGACAGGTGTAAGGTGGTGTCTAATTGTGTTTTTCAACTGCATTTCCCTGATGATTAATGGTGTTGAAGATCTTTTCATGTGTCTGTTAGCCATCTGTATATTTTCATTAGAAAAATGTCTATTCATATCCTTTGCCTATTTTTAATCAGGTTGTTTGTTTTATTGATGTTGAGTTGTATATGTCCTTTGTATATTTTGCATTTTTTTCCCGTTGAATATATTGTTTGCAAGTATTTTCTCCCATTCAGCCGATGGCCTTTTCATTTTGTTGATAGTTTCCTTCACTGTGCAAAAGCTTTTTAGGTTGGTGTAGTCCCATTTGTTTATTTTTGCTTTTATTTCCCTTGCCTAGGAGACGGATCCAAAAACAATATTGCTGTGTCAAAGAGCATACTGCTTATGTTTTCTTCTAGGAGTTTTATTGTTTCAGGTCTTACACTTAAGTCTATAATCCATTTGAAGTTTATTTTTGTATATAGTGTGAGGAAATAGTTGTTTCATTCTTTTACATATAGCTGTGTAGTTCTCCCAACCATTTATTGAAGAGACTGTTTTCCCCATTGTAATATTCGTGTGTTTTTTTGTCATAGATTAGTTGATCATGTAAGTGTGGCCTCTTAAACTATCCTTTTTTTTTTTTTTTTTTTTGCGGTACACGGGCCTCTCACTGTTGTGGCCTCTCCCGTTTCGGGGCACAGGCTCCGGACGCGCATGCCCAGCGGCATGTGGGATCTTCCCGGACTGGGGCACGAACCCGTGTCCCCTGCATCGGCAGGCGGACTCTTAACCACTGCGCCACCAGGGAAGCCCTATCCTCATTTTTTAAAATTCTTTTTTCTGTTTAGCTTGGGTGATTTCCACTGCTCTGGGTTCCAGTTCACAGATCCATTCCTCTGTATCATCTAATCTACTGTTGATTCTTTCTAGTGTATTTTTTATTTCATTTATTGTATATTTCAGCTCTGTTTGGTTCTTCTTTATATTTTCTAAGCCTTTGTTAAAATTCTCACTGTGTTGATGTGTCCTTCTCCTGAGTTTGCTGAGCATCTTTATGATCATTACTTTGAACTCTTATTGGGTAGATTCCTTATCTCCACTTCAGTTCTTTTTCTGAGGTTTTGGCTCGTTCTTTTGTTTGGAATATGTTCCTCTGTCTCCTCATTTTACCTAATTCTCTGTGTTTATTTCTACATATTAGATAGATCAGCTATAGTTCTGGATATTAGAGAAGTGATCTTATGCAGGAGATGTCCTAGGGGGCCCAGCAGCACACTCTCCTCTGATCACCAGGCTGTATGCTCTAGGGGTGCCCCCTGTGTGGGCTGTGTGGGCCCTTCTGTTTTGGTGGGGCTGACTATGTGGACACACTGGTAGGTGGCTGGCCCCTGGCCCAGTTGGCTGCCAGGCCCTGCCTTGTGTGGTGGCTGCTGGCCCACTGGTAGGTGGGGCCTGGTCCCAGGGCAGCTGGTTGTGGGGCGGGGAGTGGCGGTTCAAATTCTTGCGGGGCTGCTGGCTCCTACAAGTATTTCATAGTTCTTGATGCTTTGTTTATTGAGCAATTGAGCATTACATGACTGGTGCATTATTCTTCTACTGGAATCAGAACTTAAACGCACCTAAACATTGATGCAGTGAGCTCCTGGGTTCTTGACCAGCTTGTTTCATGTAGACATGTGGGCAGTGTTGGTGCTTGCACCTACCTCTATTTCCTGCATTTCTGTGCATTCCTGGATATCAGGAGCACCTTGACCTCTGCAGAGGAGGGCTTGGCAGATGGAGAGGTTTGAGTCGTGGCCATGTTCCTACTCTCACTCCAGCAGCCAGCAAATCTCAGCTACCTCTCACTGACAATGCACTGTGATCCCCTGCAGAAGCTCATGGCCACCATAGCTGCAACCCTGTCTTCCCTCATCCTTTCCCCAGTTGACCACATGTGTCTTGAGCTGCTAAAGTCCAGAGCCTGGGCAGGACCTGTGCATGGTTGGCTGGCAGCGCAGTGCTGGCAGCAGCTCAGTCATCCCTAGCTCTGCTTTGCCAACCCAGCTTCTTGTTTCTCCAATAATTTGGAACATACAAGTTACTAACTTCTGAATATTAAACAGGATATGACTGCAAGAGATTTTCAGGGCAAGGTGATAGTACGGAACTAGCTAGGACAAGTTTTTCACATTAAATATAACAATGTAACAAAATGAACAAAAAGTAAAATTATACGTATATATGTATACCAACTGGCCAAATGGGTGGGTCAACACTACATCCTATATTGTGAGGTATGTATGACTCCTTAAGTTTCATACTATGGATTTCTGTCATCATTTCTTAAATTTGAATTTATTCAATCCTTAAACTCTCTCTTGCTCTCTGTTCTTTTTTTCCTGGCTAATGTTATAACTTTTCCCATATATTACTTAGTAATTGTTTTTAGCCTTAAGTTTTGGGAGAAAGATTCTCTGATACCATTTCTTTCATTCATTTTTATTGGATGTCTCTTCTTTGTTATAATTAGCCATTTGGGGTCCACAAATATTTGTGATTCTCATTAAGCCAATGCTCTTAACCTTAGAACAATTCTAAAACTAGTCAGGAACTACTGCAAGCAATAATATTTAAAAGCCGAAAGGAATTCTTGACCTTGGTTTGCTACCTCAACCGGAAGTATTAAATGAGTTTTAAAGTAGCTGTAGTAAAACAAGTGTAGCAATGAGTAAAGTTCAGTAATCATATTAATAAAACAAAGAAAATCTCAAAAATAGTTGTATTATCAGAATTAATTCGATTTATGCTAAAGATGTACCTATTGTTAATAAGGAAAGAAATAATATTTCAATAAAATGTTCTAGAAAAATTGCCTTGCACTCTAACAGAAAGCAATTTAGATTCTCATATCATAGATCAAAAAAGGAAAAAAACTGCCAGTGAAATACTGAATTTAATGTAAAAACAGGTGGACAAGAAAGGGCACTGAATACATGTAAACTCAAAAGAGGAATGAATGTGACTAGGGAGAGCCTTGGTTCTATGTCCTAAACAGCCCTTGGAGAAATATACAAGGAACTGTCCAGGTCTTTGTACACAGGAAAAATTAAAAACAAGTGTCCATCAAAAGAATATGGCTATAATTTATAGAAAATTTATGTGTCAATGATTAGAGATATAAAATGATAAATAATGTAAATTACCAATATAAAATTAAAGGAAGTGGCAGATAAAAGAAAATGAAGCTTGATTGTAAAAGTTGATTGAAAAAAGAAATTAAATTAGCAAGCAAATGAGTTACCATTGAAATTCACTACAAAGTGATATGAATTAGAACAATGCTAAATTAATTTTTAGCCAAATAAGCAATGTATTAAATATCTAAGCAATTGTTTAAATCAAATAAGTTAGATATTAAAAATGTTCTTCTGTTTTGTGGCAATTCACCCATTCTTTGAAAATGATTCTCGAAAAACATGAAGAAAAATGTGCATGGGCATGTTAAGCCACAGTCTCCTCCACGTACTATCTTATTTTACTTCTCCACTTCACAAACAAAATTGTGAAGGTAATTGTCTATACACAATGCCCCTAATTCTCTTTCTTGTGTTTGCTTTAACCTACTCCCATCGAGTTTCTGTCTCATTAATTCTACTAAACCAGATCCTGCTAAGGTCACAGTAGCCTTTGTTTACAGGTCTGCTGGGATAGTTCAGTCCTCACCTGCCCTACAAGCACCCCTCCTTCTTTTAAACACACTTCTTCCCTTCAGTTTTCTCTCCCCTGTTCATCCTTCTGTCCTTCTAACTGCACTGCCACTCTGCCTTAGTGCCTGTTGCAGACTCTCCTCTGTTCAACCTTTAATGCTGAGGGTCTGCAGGATTAGGTTTAGGTCCTCTTCTCGTTGTCCATTCTGTTTATAAGTGACCACATCCATCCCCATGCCCTTATTACGAGATACACAATAACTTCAAATTAATACCTCCCCCTTGGCATTTTTTTTTTTGACTCAAGACCCATATTTCCAGCTGTCAATAAGACTCTGCACTTATATGTCTTCCAGGCAGCTTAGAAAGGATATACTGTATAATATTATTTTTCCTTTCCGGGATCATTTGTACCTAAAACTTCCAGTGTGAGAAAATTATTTTCCTTTACTTCTCTTTGCAGTGTTTAATATACTTGAAATAAAATGAACAATAATACTGTTTTATGTCCTCTTCCCTGTAAGACTGAGAGTTTCAACACAGTAAAAACTGCATGTGCTTTATTCGCTTGTATTTCTTGATAGCAATTACACTCTGTCATTTAGGTACTCAATTTATATGTATAATCTGAATGGAATGAAGAGTAAATGTTACCATCCATTCTTCAATATCATTTACCAAATAAGTGTTTGAATTTAGAGTAAACAAACTCAAATTTTCTTTGTTAAGAGTTTAATAAATAAAACAAAGTGCAAACTTAATAACATGAAATGAAAAACATGTTTTAAAAATTTTATTTCAATGTACAGATGAAATGTAATTTTATAAATAATTTCTAAATATTATAAATATGAGAGATGCAAGAAGGAATAGATAAATAAACAATAAATAAATAAATAACATCAGGGCAGTCATCACTTAGGGAGTGATGACCCTGTAGCTGAATACTTTTATATATACTTGCTTATTACTACTGACAAGTAATGGCTGAATTAATGCAATAAATTTTGTGGCTAAAGCAGAAATAAGTCTTTTGAAATGATCAAAGATGAATGTGCAAGGGTGTTGTGGCATCTTAGTCAATGAGAATCATTTCAAGGTGATCCCAGGTCTCCATTCATAATTCTTAACCTTTCTTGCAAGTTGGTTGATGAAGACAGGGATCTCATGATTTCCACTCTGACAATTTCCCAGGCACAGTCACTGTATTTCTTCTCTTTCAGGTAGAGATGGATTCCCTGGAAGTACCTCTTCACGGCCAGTGTAGGGCCCGTCACTCCCAGGGCAGTTTCTTCATCTCCCATCGCCTGCACTAAGCAGGCGTCCAGGTCCTCCAGCTGCTGATGGAGTCCAGTGCGGAGTTTGTCCAGGAGGGAGGTGTCCCAGGTGGCAGGGGAGCGCTCTGTGTGGAAGAGGCAGAAGACCTGCTGGAGCATCTCGTGGAGGACAGAGGTGGCCTGGGCCTTCGGGAGCTGGCTGCCATCCACCATGTCCTGGGGGAAACCGAAGTCTTTTCTGTCCTTCAGACAGAAGCGAGGGGAGATTCTCCGCATCTGGCCCAGAAGCATGAAGTTCTTCCTGCTAATCCGCACGTGGTTCTGAGACAGGTCGCAGCCCAGAGATCCACCAGGGCCATAGCTGAACACCACCAGGGCGGTCAGTAGAGGGAGCACGAAGGCCATGGGGCAAATGAGGCTGCTGCTGGCCTGGCTTAGACGGGCGTCTGGGGGAGCCTTGGGGGTAGGTTCTCTGATGACATTCTTTCTAAGTATGGCTTTTAAATAGGGAAGACAGTTTCCATTTTCTGAAACTTTCTCTCTACTTTCACTTCCAATTTGTGTTTTCATTTAGATATTTTCTTTTGACCTAAGACGATGTAATCAATCTAAACTCTTAATTTACAATAGAAGTTTAAGTTTCCCAGTAAACTTTGGATGTGTCAATCCAAAAGAATATCAATTAAATGAGAAACTAATTAAAGGCTGAAGTATATGTAGGTATGTAAAGATTCATGCACATACTTATGTACACATTTTATTTTATTATTTTTTTCTTTGTACAATTTATTTTTTTCTTTTGGCTGCGTTGGGTCTTCGTTGCTGTGCATGGGCTTTCTCTAGTTGCAGCGAGAGGGGGCTACTTTTCATTGTAGTACATGGGCTTCTCACTGCAGTATCTTCTCTTGTTGCAGAGCACGGGCTCTTGGCATGTGGGCTTCAGTAGTTGTGGCATGCTGGCCCAGTAGTTGTGGCTCGTGGGCTTAGTTGCTCCGTGGCATGTGGGATCTTCCTGGACCAGGGCTCGAACCTGTGTCCCCTGCATCGGCAGGCAGGTTCTTAACCACTGTGTCACCAGGGAAGTCCCTGTACACATTTCAGTATGTATAAATATTGCTCTTCTCTGTGTTAGGAACAAAATTTGTCCTTGACTCTGGACTACATTTTTACCATCCTTACTTTATACATAGGAAGTTGGGGTCCCTCATCCCTATAGGTTTCTGTATTTTGTTAAGTAATTACCAGACCATGCATGGTAAATAAGCTGTTTAGAACCAAAGACTGGTTTTGTTTTCTGTTTTATTCAGAGCAGAGGCTTATGATTACTAGTGAATGAGCTTCTCAGGTGTTTCTCTTCTTCCTAGAATGCATTCATTCAAGTTCCGGAGGGTATTCTTCACTGGGGCCACAAGGTCAGGACTAATATACTAGACATCGCCCTTTCTTTCCACCATTGTCTTACAGGAGGCCTATAGTGCTCCACAGGCTGGGCCAATACCCTCAGCAGGAATCCTGGTTCTTTTCTGGTGAATGTAGGTATGCAGATTTTAATTCCAAGATAATTAATTGTATTTTCCAGCACCGCCTCACTCACAAGGTAGTTATCACATCTAGTAGCACTTTCCTGGAATGACAGAGTATCCTCAACCCAAACTCTCTGGGGCTCACTCCCTGAGGGCAGGCTCACCACATCCCGAGGAGTTCAGAATTCTACTGTGGAGGGGCTTGTTTCTTTGTTTGCAAAATAATTCATCTTCCAGGACCCGCACCCTTGTCCCTGGAGTGTTCGTGTTAAGGACCCTCTTTCTCAGTGGGGACCTCCTCCTCTCCTTACCTGTGTCCCCAGGTATCAAAAGTATGACCAGCCCGCAGATGCTGAAAGCAACAGTTTGTTTTGTCTAAGTAGGTGGAGGAATTATTCAATTGCAATTGTTTCACCTTTAGTAGACAAGTTTTATTTTGCCAGTACAGCTTTTGTTGTTCAACTCTTTTAAACTGTTGAACTTTGTTACGCTCAGAATTTCTGAGTTGGCTATAGGGAATTCAGTGATGATGCTGTCTCTCATTAGAAGTTTATGTCACAGAAACTAGTGACCTTCAGTTGTTCATTCAGTCTACGTATTTCTACTGGGCTTATTTGTTTGTCCATCTCTGCCTCATGCTCAGAACACAGAGCAGTGAGGCCCAGATTATGTCAGAGAGAAATAGCCTGGTTTCCTTTACTTATTCACAATGTTTTGTTTTAAATTTAAATAACCAAAAAAATTTAGGAACTTATTTTTTACATAGTGATTTACTGGCCATAGTTACTTTCCATTTCATCCTGAGGTTAATAAAATGGGAAGTAAAAGAATGGCAAAGGGGTTTCACCTTATTTTCTATGATTTTCAAGACTTGAGATTTTTTGTTTCTCATTTCAACTTTCCTAGAAAGCAAAACTTGAGAGCTGTTTGTGGGCAAAAATAAAACAAAGGTAATTCTGAATGTCATGAAAGTGAAAAAAGAGAAGTGACGTTTCTGCTGACAAAATGGCAAAGTGTAAGTTAAACCTAAAAAAAGCATCAACCAGGGCTTCCCTGGTGGTGCAGTGGTTGAGAGTCCACCTGCCAATGTAGGGGACACGGGTTCGTGCCCCGGTCTGGGAAGATCCCACATGCCGCGGAGCGGCTGGGCCCGTGAGCCATGGCCGCTGAGCCTGCGCGTCCGGAGCCTGTGCTCCGCAACGGGAGAGGCCACAGCAGTGAGAGGCCCGCGTACCGCAAAAAAAAAAAAAAAAAAAAAGCATCAACCAAAGAATAGAAGGAATCATCGTATTTGAAAGATGTTAAGCAGCCACAAAGAGCCAAGTGAGTCCAAAAAATGTCCATGTTGTCCTGCCCTGAAATGGGCTCCCAAAGTGGTGAAGGAAAATAGAAAGACAAAGGACAAAAATTATTTAACATGTAAATTAGAGAGCCCTCTCATCGGTCAATTGGTTACGAAGTCTGTAACCTAAAGCAGAGATTTGAGAGATCTAGGCTAAATTGAAGCCCTTCCCTGCTACCTGAGCAATTCACACACACACATACACACACACACATGCATGCACGCATGCACACTTCCTGGTTAACTTTGCCAATTACAATATTGGATTACCTTAATAGTTCTCAATTCTATCCAAATAGACTGTCAGTTGGCAACAGTTGTATTCTCTGAAATTCCTTTATGTATGTCTGTGTTCACTCTTACTACTGAGTCAATGTGGAAGGGATGCAAGTGCAGTCATTATTCAAAGGGACATTGAGAATTTTCTCCCAACTGTAAAGTCAAGCAGCATGATCTCATACTGGGAATGGATTTGAAAAACTGACAGCATACTCTTAAGAAAGAGTTAATGCACCTTCAAACAGGAGCTATTTCCTCTGATTCCCCTTGCATTTCCACACCCAGAATGGCAGGCTCTAAGCCTCCAAGAGTCCTACAGTATGTAAAGCGAATGATTCAGGAGGCTTGGCCAGCTGAGCAGCCTGGAGGCAAGGAACACATTCTGACCCTTCTCTCCACACAGCTGCCTTAGCCCAAAGACATGTTCTGCCTGAAGCTGGGAGTATTTTCCCTCTCTAAGATGCAAAGCTAAGGAAGCAGGCTTAGCCAAGTTATTGGTGTCAGTTCTTTCCAGGAAAGAGCCTCTTTTAGCTCCGAAGAAAATGCTAGTGGAAGAAGACAGACTTCTGCCTAGAACAGAAAGAATCCTGCTCTGCAGACTTGGTCAATGTCCTAGTCCATCTTGGCCAGTAAGTGGCACTCTTCCTCCATAAGTGTTTTAACAGCCTCCAGAGTAAAATGGATCCTGCTTTCCAGTTCATTTTTGCTACAGCTGCTGTCACAATATTGTAACAAGGACATCCCCTCATTCCCAAAAATATTCATCAGAAGAAAAACAATAACCTCTTATATAGGAGTTTCTGAAAAGTCCAGAACTTTCACTCAACTTTTGCTTTTAATTTGTGGCTTTGTACTCTTAAGGGGAAATTGGTGGCCAGAACCACAAAGGAACAGGACACAGCTGTATGAATGGCTGGTGCAGGAAAAGGAGGAGTGAATGAGGGGAGCACACTGCGAATTTCTACATTGGAGAGGAAGTACAGGCATACTTTGCTTTATCGCACTTCACAGATAATTGCACTTTTTACTAATTGACAGTTTATGACAACCCTACGTCAAGCAAGTCTATCGGTGCCATTTTCTAACAGCTTTTGCATACTCCATGTCTCTGTGTCACATCACCTTAATTTTCAGGAGTGTTCAAACCTTCACCGGCAGAAAAATTCTGACTTGCTGAAGGCCCAGATGACCATTAGTAGTTTATAACAATAAAGTATTTTTAAAATTAACGTATGTATGTATGTGTGGTCAGGCCACTCAAGATGGCTGCTCTCTTGCTCTCTGTACATCCCCTGCCCCACCAGTGCCTGCGTCTTCACCTACACCCTATGCACATGACTGACCTCCTTCTGTACTTGCACCAGGCCCCAGCTAGTTAGTTATCTTATCAAAGGGGCGGTGAGGGGCGTGCCCCTCTAATGGTTTCCCTGGTAACTAATGAGCCCACCTGATGTCAATTCCCCTAGAACTGGCAATCTCCCCTTTGTTAGGGGAACCACTGACCAAAACTGCCCACCCTGGCCAGGCAAGATAGTAGCCACTTGCATGAGTCATCTTACAACAGCAGGTCCTGGTAAGGAACGTGGAACTAACAAGCTACCACCAACCAGAAGATTTCCGGAAAGGTCAAAGAGAGGAAACGCCAGTCCATATGTCCTACCGACCTCCCAGAATCCTTCTTACTGGAATCCATCTTGGCTGAACGATAGGCGCGCCACCAGGAAGGACCCTGAGTCAGAATGATTGCTCAGAGACAACCCGGAAACTAACCCCATTACCATAAAACCTGAGACTGTGAGCCACGTGGCAGTTCTCCTGGATTCCCTTACCCTGCTGCTCTCCTTCCGAGCACCCCTCCCCAATAAAGTCTCTTGCTTTGTCAGCACATGTGTCTCCTTGGACAATTCACTTACAAGTGTTAGACAAGAGCCCACTCTCAGGCCCTGGAAGGGGTCCCCCTTCCTGCAACACCTTCCCCCCCCAGGATCGAAGACTGCCACCAAGTCTGGCCCACTGCGCACCGCACACGGTGGGGTGTCACTCCAGGACCTTGCTTCAGACGTGTAAGCTCCCCCATCCATTAAACCATTGATGTCTCTGTTGCTGACTCTGGGCTCTTAAGTCTTGAAGCTGGGCAAGCACAGGACTTGCAGGCCTGTGAGGTGCAGCCCAACAATTGGCGGAGCAGCCGGGAGCCCGAGGAAACTGCCATGAGCACAGAGATGTTGGAAAATACAGGAAAGGTAATGGAAAGTTGCAGAGGCTGTCCACTAGCATGCAGGGCCCGAAAATTGCAGGGGTAATCGTGTGGTGGCTGTCTACTAGTTTGTGGTGGCTGTCCTTGGTTAATGGGGGCTGCCAAGAGATATGGAGAACAATGGTCTCTAATGGCTCCGCTGTTGTATCAAAGTGAGCCTTTTGTAATTGGTTAAGCCAGCTTTCTAGAAGGAAGTGGTATTTCTCTTATGCCTTTGAGATGTAAATGATCTACCTGGGCTCTCTGGAACTTAATCTTATGTGATCTCTAAGAGTAAAGGAGAAAGAAGAGCTTTTAGGTAAACTCTGTAGAAACAAACTATGTTTGGGGAATGTCTATATAAAATAGTCTCTCCAGATTTTGGTAACTTGAAACTAAATGGAGTTAAATGAAGAGAATTCATTGACTATCTGGGTCATTTCAAATAGGATAAAATATTGAAACATTAATTGCTGGGCAGGCCTAAGATTATCTACCCTTGCCTTCTTAGGAGAGAAAGACTAAAGTGTAAGTTTCCAATCAGGAAATGTACAATTACTTGCTTCTTGGTTTTTGCGAGAGATTAAGGTTTTTAAGGGTTAAGATTATAATCGGTTATAATTCTAGTTATTGTAACCAAGTTTATTTATGGATTACATTGTAATCAGGTCCTTAACCATGGCTTTTTAAGTCTTCTGTCATTTATAGACAGTGTTTGTTGTACTCTGATGTGTTTGCAAAAGTGCTTCATCTTCAAGAAGATTCATAGGAAGGACTTTTTGACAATAACAGGTCTCTGATAAATGTCAGATTATACCGCTGAACAGGGTAAGAAATTAAGGTATCCTAATGGAAAACCTGATGGCTTCATAAAAAGAAACAAAAAGATTGGTTACTGAGTGAACTGGTGAATATGGTTATAATTTTTATGGGTTTTGTCTGGAAAGTTACTGGTGTTTATCTGTGTTTTCCAGATAGAAGGAAGCCCTTCCCCTCAAGTTGGTTATGATTTACAGCAATTTTGGTAAACTACACCTGTGGGTAGAATTAAAACATTTTTCTTTTCTCTCTGCCTGGTCCCTCCAGAAATTGGAGACTCGGGTTCTGAGCAGACTTATCAGGTGAATGGGAAAGACTGTCTCCGGCCATGTGCAAGAATCTCAATATTTTGGGGACTAAGAAATCCACTGAGGCAGAGCCTGATGGCAGGCCTTGGGCATGACTTTCGTGGCCTTGAGAAGCCTGTTGGGAATTCAGTCTGAGACTCCTTCTGAGGAGTTCTACCTCAGCCAGTTTGGAGGAGCCTATATGATCAATTGACCAGACTTGTTTTGCAGACAAATTAGTCTTGATTTGTGGAGATGAGGGTAATTTTAGAGAGAAAAATAGATGTTTCAGTGGATGTTAAATTCTAGTTTTGCTAATTGAGGTCTAGATTTATTGTGGTGGTCTGGAACTGAACCTACAATACTCTGAGCTATGCTTGTAAGTAACTGTGGTATGTATGAAAATAAAAGAATGTGATTCAGAAAAGCAAGGAGGGGAGGGCAAAAGGAGCCAGATATCAAAATTTGCAAATTAATACTATACATATTTCACTTCAGTTTAGAAAACTAACTTCTCTTCCAGATGTTTATGCAGGCTGCCATTTTGGAACTGAAAATACACATCTAGTTACCTTTGATGTGAAGAGTGACTATATTTCAGCCTTCTCCAGAACACTTCACAGAATTCCATTTTTCAGACTGTCATGTTTTTGCAGGTGTTGAGAAAGAAGTAGGAGACTTCACTATTCTGATAGATATCTATATGAAAAAATAAGAAAATAGTTACCATATTTAAGCCCTAACTCTGTGGAAAATAGCCTAAGTGTTTTAAGATGTGTTAGTTTAGTACAATAATTCTTAGAATATTTTCACTTTATTGTACGTTTGAGAAAACTGAGGCTCAGAGAAGTTGGGATCACACATAATTGCTGGCAGCGTCAAGAGTCACTACAGAACCCTATATTGCATATTATAGGCAGTTGAAAAAGTTTCATGTTTTAGAATTCTATTCAGGTTTAAAATATGCTTTGATCCCAAAATTAAATAAACGTCTTGCTCCCTTGTTTTCTTTTTATTGGTGCATACTATTTTATTTCTTTTTTGCTCGTTTCCACCTATTCTTTACCTTAGATATTGTGGAAGAGAACTTCCTTGATCCAGTTTCAGTCTTCCATCTTATGAAGGAATTGTCCCAGGCTATTATACTCATTCCAATTTGGTTATCTGTGCATCCTCAGGAGCCTGTGATTTTCATAAAATTGATGCTCCACATTGAGGAGGAAATATAAATTTAATCAGGAAGAATGCAAATAATGTTAAAGAATAGAAGAATTCTTAGCATACCTATCTTTTCTAGAAAATGAAATGAGATTATAGTAGTAATACTAAAAACTGTGATAAAGGGAGAAATTAGGTAAACAGATTATTAAATTTCAATTCTGAAATTGAATTATCAGTATTAATTAGATTTAAGATAAAAGATATATCTGATGTTAACATGATGGAAAAACATTTCAATAAATGGTTCTAGGATGATTAGTTAGCAATCTAGGAAGAAATCAAAATAAAATCTCATCTCATACCATATGTGATAGTAAAATCTTGATGGAATGGAGAATTGACAGTAAGATTAGATTTAAAAAGGAGAGAGGAGGCCCACAGTAACCTTGTAAGCTCATGAGAAATAGCTAACCTATTAAAAAAAGTTGGTTATTTTTTAATATATACAAAATTTTAACTTCAGATGAAACAGGACATAGCTACAGAGACTTGCCTGGCAAGATGCCTGAATGAAGCCTGATCTCAGAATTTCCTCACCCAGAAACCAACAAAATAAGGAAAATTAAGTAAAATGTACAAAATACATAAGCAGCCATCAAAGAATGGAAGAGGAATAATATTTGAAAAGTGTTAAGACATGAATTAGGGAGGAACAATGGAATAGCTCATTTTATATGTCAGCTTGGCTAGACCATGGTACCCAGATACTTGGTCAAACACTATTCTAGATGTTTCTGTGAAGGTAGGTTTTACATGAGATTATAGGAATTTGACATTTAAGTCAGTAGACTTTAAGTAAAACATATTACCTTCCATATTACAGGTGGGCCTCATCCAATCAGTTGAAGGCCTTAATAGAAAAAGACTGACCCTCCCAGGAATAAGAAGGAATTCTGCCAGATACTGCCTTTGGACTTGAACAGCAACTCTTCCCTGGGTTTCCAGCTTGCAGCCTACCCTGCAGATTTTGGACTTGCCAAGCCTCTACAATGACCTAAGCAAATTCCTTAAAATATCAATCTCTCTCTTTCTCTGGTTCCCGCTGGTTCTGTTTCTGGAAAACCCTGACCAATACAGGCTGGGAAGCCAAATGTTTCCAAGCCTTCTCCATCTGCTGAATGTTTCCATCTGCCCCTCCTCCAGAGGGAAGAACAAGATAGCAAAGGACAAAAGTCTGTTGAAATTTTACTAAGGCCCTGGCCAACGCCAAGTTGGAGAACAGCAAATCCAAATGTTGAGTGAGTAACCTCAGGAAAAGATTGGAGACACACACACAGTTGCAGGCCCTCCCTGCTACCTTAGCAATTTACACATACTCCCCAGTGAAATACCTCAATGAAGATATTGATTACAGAAATTCCTCTCAACTTATACCAAAATTGATACATTTGAATTTTAAAAAATGTCACTAAGCTCTCAGATACTATTCATTCACACTTCTTAGTTTCTCTCTTTTGCTACCTAGGCAGAATTTTTACTACTGAGTACAATAGATGTCAAGATTGTTATTCAAAGTGGCAATGAGAATAGTTTTCTATTTAATAATAGTTGAAGTCTCATATTTGGAATAATTCTGTGAAACTAAAATTTTATTTTTGACAGTTGTTTAATGCATTATAAACCTGAGGTTTTCCTCGTTATCATTGAATTCCACGTCCAGGTTGGCAGCTCTGCCTGTTTTGTTGTATGTGGAAGGAGTAATTCAAAGGGAGGCTCTGGTCTGCATAGTGGGCTGTAGGAAGGGAACACATTTTTGTCCCTTTGCCTGATCCCAAAGAGTCCATGCCCTGCCTGAAGCCAGAGACTGGAGACTCTTTCTCTTTGTAACAGAGAGTAAAGAAACAAGTTTATGACAGCATTAGAATTAACTGGTGCCAAGAAGAAGCCTTTTTGTAGCATGAAGGGACATCCTCAGTAAGTGGTAGGATTTCTGCATAGATCAGAGGCCTGTCCTCCAGTCTTGGTCGCTGCACTTAGCGACCTGAGGGCTGTCTTCCCTGAGAGGAGCTTCATCTTCCCACCCATAAGCTGGATCTTGCTTTGTTTCCTTTTAGCTACAGCTACTATTACATCATACTCAGCTGAAATTAAGGAAAGCCTCTCTTGCAGATGTTTCTGCAAAACCTAGAAGTTTTATTTAACTTTTGCTTTCTACTTGTGTTGTTCTGCTTTTTAGGAAACCATTAAGCTGAAAAAACAGCAGAAGGGAGTTGTGTGAATGGTGAAGAGTTTAAGTGAATAAGAAGGATGGTGTGGGAATTTCTACCTTGGAGGGGAAGGAAATATTGTGATATGGGAGTGTATCCTGGAATGATGAGAGGGAGGGAATGTGCCAGGTGCCAGAACCATTAAATAGATAGCATGTTCTTCTGCCATTTATCTAAATATTTATTCCCGTCTCTCAGATACCAATACAAGCCACCATTTCATCTCTGAATGTAAACAAGACACTTCTTTGAAATGAGGGACGAAATGACAATTTTTCAACCTTCTCTAAAATTCACGACAGAATTCTGTTTTTTTAGGCTGCCTTCTTTGGAGGTCAGTTACTGAAAAGTAGGTCACAGTTCCTGAGAATTTTATAGAAAGAGACATATAATATTCTCATATACAACTGTCTGAAGGAAAACGGGAAAAAACCTAGTATATTTTAATTCCTTACTCTAATATATGATGCTAAATGCTTTAAAAAGCATGAGTTCATTTAATATTCATAAAAAATCTATAAATATTTTGAACCCATTTTATTTATGGAAAAACTGAGGCTTAGGTTAAGTGGGTTTCGCGACATAACACGTGTACAAGCAGAATGGAATTTCAATGAAAAATTTTTTATTGTGAGTTACGGGTGATTTTTTGAGCTTTGTATTCTGGATTTCTGTTATCATTGTTGAATCTGTTTTTTACTCCTGAATTATACACAACACTCTCTTGCTCTATGGATTTCCATGGTTCATGTTATATTTTCAGATGGTTTTGACTATTTTTTTTCCTTTACCTTAAGTATTGAGAAAGAGGTTGCCTGATCCAGTTTCCCACTTTCCTTTTTTGAAGGAAGTCTGTCAGTCTTTATGTTCAGTATAATCTTTGTTATTTTGGAATCCACAGAAGATTGTGATATTCATAAAATTAGGAAAAATTACCAAGTAGTAATATAAAAGAATTCTTTTCGTATCTAGCTCTAATATAAAATGAAATGTGTGTAAAGTTGCTGTAGTAACCAGTGTCACAATGATGAAAGTTAAGTAATGTAACTAATAAAGCCAATAATTCCAGGAAACATTACATTATCAGTAGTAATTAGATTTTTTGATGAGGGATTGAATTAGTTATCTATTCCTGCCTAATGAATTTTTTTAAATGATGAGCAGCTTACTGATATACAAAGTAGTATTAACTTAGATAAATTATCATTGTAAGTAATTAAGTCATGATTTAAAGTAAATACAATATTAAACACATTAATATGATTTGCCAGTACATCGATTACATAAAATCATATAGAAAAAAGATATACTACGTAAAAAGGAAAACTCTGCACAGAAAAACTAACCAACATTATTTACCAGATCCCATACTATTTCCTTCTCTACCTCAGAGTCACTAACT
Source organism: Globicephala melas (assembly GCF_963455315.2). Lineage (NCBI taxonomy): Eukaryota > Metazoa > Chordata > Mammalia > Artiodactyla > Delphinidae > Globicephala > Globicephala melas. Next base: position 70,464,296 of record NC_083319.1, on the reverse strand, counting down.
TCTCTGATTTACGCTTCTACCTACTCCATTGTGGTTTCCGCTTATTCACTCCACCAAGCCAAATCTCATTAAGGTTGCCAATGCCATCTATATTCCTGATGTGGTATGTAGTTTCAATCCACATCTTCCAGGAATCCACTGATTTCTTCTAAGCACCTTATTTTCTTAAATACACTCTTATCACTGTTCTCTGTTATTGTCCTTGTAATGTATGACCATTCCACCTCTGTTTCCTTTGTGGCTCTTCTCTCCCCTCCCTTTAAAGGTGAAAGATCCTCAGAATCAATTTTAAGTCTTTTTCTCACTCTTCACTATCTCCCCACACAACTACCTCCATTTCCGGCTTTCATTTGCCAGATAAGGTATCTCCAGCTACAGCATTCCTTTTAAATTATAAACTCACATATCCAACTTACAAATGACATTTGCACTTAAATGTCTTCCAGTCAACTAGAGAGGGTATCTACTGCTTTTATTTTTATTTCCTGACATTCTCCACTCTTGCTTCTGGTGAGAGAATTCATTTGTTTTTCCTTCTTCTCATTATAGCATTAAGTATGATTATTATTTTTAGATTTCTTTCCCTTCAAAAATCAAAGAAACAAGAGGGCAGGAGCTGTATTTGTTGTGTTCACCTTTGTATCCTGAGGGCAACATCCAACCTAGCTTACAGAAAGTCAGTTGTTACTTTTAATTTGAATATAATGTGATGGGTAAATGAATTGTGACATCCATTTCTTTTATCAAGTTGCACAATCAGGCTTGGTGTTTCTTTTTAAAGAATAAGCAAATACAAGAAGTTTTCTATAATAAAAATTTAATAAACAAGACAAAATAAACTAATTATAAAGAACATATTTTATTATATTACACAATTTAAGGTACACAAAATATTATAAAAATAAAAATAATTTAAATCTTATAAATAGTTAAATAAATAAATATTAAAATAGATAAATATTTAAGTACATAAATAATCAGCATGGGCATCTGTGAGGGACTAGTACCTGTAGAGTAGAACATCATGTTGCTTAATATTCCTGAAAACATTTGAGAAGTTAATTTAATTCAGGGCATGATGAGAGCAGAAATGAAAGTCTTTGACATGGCAGCACAGGTGGAAGTGTGGTCTCGTTAGTGAGAATCATTTCGGTGTTGAACCAGGTGTGTGTCATTCCTTCCTCCTGAGTCTTTCTTGCAAGTTTGTTGATGAAGAGAAGGATCTCATGACTTCTGCTCTGACAATCTCCCAGGCACAAGGGCTGTACTTCTTCTCTTGCAGATAGACAGTGATTCTGTGGAAGTATTTCCTCACAGCCAGGATGGAGTCCTCCTTCAGCAGGGGAGTCCCTTCCAGCCCCGCCTCCTGCATCAGACAGGCTTGCAGGTCAGTGAGCTGCTGATAAAGTGCAGTGCAGAACTTGTCCAGGAGGGTCTCATCCCAAGCGGCAGCCGAGCCCTCTGTGCTGAAGAGCTGGAAGGTCTGCTGGATCATCTCATGGACGACAGCGATGGCTTGAGCCTTCTGGAACTGGTTGCCTCCAAACGCCTCCTGGGGGAATCCAAAGTCATTTCTGTCCTTCAGGCAGGAGAAGGGGGAGATTCTCCTCATCTGTTGCAGGAGCATCAGGGCCCTCGTGTTAGCCAGGCTGCGGGTCTGAGGCAGGTCGCAGCCCAGAGAGCAGTTGGAGTTGCAGCTGAGCAGCACCAGGGCCAGGAGTAAGGACAAGGTTGGGGCCATCGGGGACCCTGCAGATGCTGCTGGCCCGGCTGAGGTGGGGACTCTGTGAACCCTGCTCTCTAGGTTCTCTGAAGACCTTCCTTCAGGCCTGGGTCTTAAATGGGAGCGAATTGGTTTCCATTTTCTGAATGTTCCCTCTTACTTTCTACTTCTGTTTTTGCTTTTCATTTTGCACTCTCCAGATGGGTTAGGACAACATTTCTCAACCTTTTTTTCATTATTGCCTCTCTTTCCTCTGCCCACAGAGCCTTTTTAGATAGTTTTTTCCTAATTGCCCCCAGCATGAAATTTTGATACCACAGATATACTGTGTATCTATTTTTGTACTCCATGTGTATCTTTACTTTATACATAGAAAAAGAAAGTGAAAATCTTACTCTTTCTATTCAGTGCAGGGTTAAGAATATGTAAAATTTTAAGCTATAATTTAAATTAAAAGCTATTGAATTTTAATTTAACTTTATAACTAAGTTTTCAAAGTGATTTTAATGTAATATATTTACTTATATAAGTAGGAATGTATCAAATTATATATTCAAATAAAATTTAGATACCTTATAATAATACCAGTGTACAGACATACTTAAAAATCATTCAAAGCTGCTCAAAATCATAGCAAAACTAAATTATTTCTTTAATATTTATTTTTAGGTACTTAATTTTGCTTCATATCAGAAAATAATTTTTAATTACACTGACTGCTAGATACTCATCTAGGTATTGTGAACATTTTTTTCTGTTTATCACTTGTCATAATTATGGATGTGTTGAACAACTTTAGTAGAATTAAATAATAAAATATCATATTTTTTGTATTTTACTTACAAATACAATTTACGACTTATATTTAATTTCCCGATCCCAAATCACGCTGACCCTCAAACATAAGCAACATCCACAAGACAGCCAGTGGCTGCTCGTAAGTATGTAAAGGCCACCTCTCACAATATGACTTTGAGATCAAGAAAATGATGGCGAGAAAGTCCTCCAGTGAACCATCAAGTCACCTTAGGTCGTAACACTGATTTGTATACAGTGTGTTTACCTTCCCTGAAGTCAATGTCAATACTTCTCTTATGTATGATACACACAAAAATATCCCAAAGACAAAAATGAATACAAAGGAATAAGGTTTTGTAGTATCTGGTTGAGTTTTGGAGTGCCACAAACCATTGTAATAGCAAGATTTTCATACTCCTAAAAACTATGTTTGCACCCATGGAAACAGTATCATCCCCAGTGAGAAAGCATGATTTAGCAATCATCACCAGTTTGAATCTTTCTCTGTATTTTTGCATTAAATTTCAAATTTCCCAAAGACTGTCAAAGGTTCCAATCCAAGTCTATTCAAACAAAAGGAAACCATCTCTGTAATTAATTGAGAACTGGATAAATGTTGATTGGTATCATGGAAAGAATTAACTTTCAACTCTGATCATGAATTCTTTTATTTTGCAGTGGATGTTCTGTGACCTCAGCCCTCTCCAATTCCGATCTTTCAATAAATAATAGGTATGTGACCATCTTTGGCAAATCAGCTCTGTAAAACTGAACTCTGTCATATTCTCTGTGGTATCCTCGGCACCAGGCCCACTGTAATCACGCAACAGGTACTTTTAACTAAAGCAGTTTCTCAGATGTTCTCCTTCCACTGGAAGGCAGTTACGAATGACCAAGCTATTTTCCTTTATCACGGTCATATTTGCTGGGATTATAATAGACAGTGGCTGGTATTCCCACTCTATTCCTACTGGTATCAGTCATGCCTACTGAGTTTGTTGCTAAAACCACTAGGATTCTCTTTCCTTCAAGGTGCATGTGGCTCTGGGGATTCAAGTTGTAAGAGCAGCACAATTTTCAGCCTTTGCCCGGCACTCTATTAAACTCAGGAGGATGATCTCGTCTCTAATTTGTCCTCTACTAGGTCATGATAGAAAAGAACTAGCCTAGTGTCACATACAGAGCCACATATCTGAACTCAAAGTCTCCCTGATTCACACAGGTCACAGCAACCAGACAATTAACCACGTTACTCTTCGGTGGATCTTTACGGATGTGGCAATGACTACCTATATCCTGAGATTCTTTGGAGACTCCTCACAAAGACTGATGAATGATCATTTTCATCCTGTATCTTCATTCCCTTCCATGGGACAATAGGCTCCATTCCTGATTTATTTCCAAAAGTTGACACATAATAATTAAAGCATTACTGCAGGTCGAAAATCAAGAGTTTGGATTCTGAGTCCTTGGCCTACACTTTTGGCCAGATAAATTGCTCATTCTTCTTTATTTACTCAGCATGAATATATTCTCTCTTCCAGATGCCAAGCATGTAGCTTTCAATGACCTTTCTGGTTTGAATATTTCAGTCCCCACAAAATTATTAGTTTGAAGTCCTAACCCCAAAGTGATTGTATCAGGTGGCGGACCCTTTGGGACTTTATTAGGGTGTGGGGATGGAGGCCTCACAAATGGAATTATAGAAGAGGTCTTGATAAATGCCTCCCTCTCCTGCCCTGTGATGAAACAAGGAGAACTCTGCAGTGTGAGACCTGAAGCAGGCTCTTACCAGAACTGGACCACGTGGGCACCCAGATCTTAGATTTCCAAACTCTAGAACTGTGAGCAGTACATTTCTGCTCTTTAGAAACTACCCAGTCTATGCTATTTTGTTGAAGAAGCCCAAATATTAATACATGACCTGATCTAGTATCCTCGGAATACCTCCCAGAAGTCTTTAAAATACCTAAAGGGAGAGACACCATCTTACCCAACCCCGTTTCCTAGACAGCTAGTCCAGTCCTTGTCATTTCAGGAGCTCGATCCATACTCATGATGATAATAATAATAGGAGAAGAAATAATACCAACATATATTAGATAGATATGATGTGAGAGGACAATAATCTACAGAGAATTTGTAAATTCTTCATGGTTCTACAAGGGAAGTGATAATGGAATATTGTGTGAGATATTTTTTGAAGATCGTCTGCAGGAATGTTTTCTTCAAGTTTGTATTTCCAGTATTTAGAAGATCAGGATGAGAATCACAGGCTTGGACACAAATGGAAGACTCGCTCTCCACTTTTTCTTCAGTTATCCTCAAGTACTTGCAAGGAGCTGCCTGATCATACTTTTCTTGTCTCCCTCAGGAAATAAGGAAACAACTTGTAATGTGTCTACACTTGTGGATATTTTCCTTGTAGGCTATGCCTTTGGGCATCAACTTGAATGCTTCTTTCAAATAGTCTATGATGCTGTGAACTCTGAGTGACATCCGTGTTATCTTCTCCAAGCTGAACTTGTGGAATAAGAATTTGAGTCTGATTGCAGTTTTTTTTTTTCCTTCTCTTTATTCCAGCCAATGAACAATAAAAATACATGAAATCATAATATCACTAAGTCTGAGAATAAACATCAAAACTTGACTTTTTATTTCTTTTAAGGCAGAACTAGGGGATGAGATTTTTTATTTTTTTATTTCTTTAAAAAAACTTTTTATTTTATATTGGAGTATATTTGATTAACAATGCTGTGCTAGCCTCAGGTGTACAGCAAAGTGATTCAGCCACACACATACATGCGTCCATTCTTTCTCAAACTCTCCTCCCATCTAGGTTGCCACATAATATTGAGCAGAGTACATACACAGTATGTTCCTGTTGGCCTCCATCCCAAATATGGCAGTGTGTACATGTTAATCCCAAACTCCCCAACTATCCCTCCCCCTCCCTCTTCCCCCCAGGTAACCATAAGTTTGTCTCTAAGTCTGTGAGTCTGTTTCTGTTTTGTAAGTAAGTTCATTTGTATATCATTCTTGTTTAGATTCCCCATACAAGAGATATCATATATTTCTCTTTCTCTGAGGGTCAGATTTTTTTATATATCTTTATTGGAGTATAATTGCTTTACAATGTTGTGTTAGTTTATGCTGTACAACAAAGTGAATCAGCTATATGTATACATATATCCCCATATCCCCTCCCTCTTGTGCTTCCCTCCCACCCAGATTGTTTCTTAATGAAGTGTGTGCAAGGAAGAACATTACTTGTTCCCCTCCACCCCACCCAGAACTTCATTAGGACAAATAGTGTAAAGATGAAAAGTGGACTTATGCACTGAACTTGTTTCCTTGACCATTAATCATCCAGTAGTTTCCCAACTTCTTTGCAATTAGTTTCCCACGAGGATAAATCCAGGCCATGTAATATGAGCAGAAGAAGTGCTCTTGCCTTGTATAGCCCTGGCCCTTGAAAACATCCCATGTGATCCACCAGACCTTTTACCTTTACCACCGAGTGGAGTAGACTCAAGTACTACAGGCAAATTTGGAGTCACCTGTTGATGATGGAAAAATCCTCAAAACAGGGGGTACCCATGTCTCCGAATCACTCTTTGGAGGAGAGCAAACCAGAACATCCATGTGATCAGGAATGCCTGCATTGTGCTCTTATACCAGGGAAACATAACATTCTATTATGATCAAATTCCTGACAGCTTTCTGTTTACCTGTTACAGCAGCCAGCATTAAGTTAACTGACAAATATCTCTAACACCACACTATCTGAAAAACCTTTCTATAAAAAAAGAAACTTCATATGTTGAAAATAGCAAATACCAGCCCAAAACTTAAAGTGATCTTTTAAATTACATTATGAAATTATACAAGAAATAATGTGTATAATGTACAATTATTTATACAAGAAAAAATGTCTACACATTTTTTTAAAATCAAGTTTTTCATTTCAGACATTTTTCAACTTGTGGAGAAACGTAAGTTGAGATTGCTTTGGAGCACTCAGCAAACACTAATGTAATTGAATTAAAAAGTGTCACAAGTATAAAAAATATTCTGTATTTGTTGACATTTCTTTGAGGATTCTTACATGAGGGAAAGGCACTTTTCAATTTCCACTCTGACAACCTCCCGGGCACAGGGGCTGTATTCCTTTGCCTTCAGGTAGACATGGATTCCATGGAAATACTTCCGGGCAGCAAGTCCCAAATCAGGACAATCCAGATTGTCTTCTTCCATCTGCTTTAGTCAGTCCAGCCTCTCTGATCAAGGCTAGGGAAGGGTTTATCGAGGAGGGTGTTGTTCCAAGCAGCACGGCTGTCCTCTGTGTTTAAGAGTTGGAGGATCTGCTTGAGCATCAGATAGTGGTAACAGGAGCCTTGAATCATCTGGATTTGAGTGATACTCTCTTTAAACTTTTTAAATTCGCCAAGCAAATTTGAAGTCGGCTCTGTCCTTTAGGGACCACTGAGAGGGGATCCTTTGCATCTGTTCCAACTGTTGGAAGACTTCCTTGTTGTCCTGACTATGGCTCCTAGGCAAGTTCCAGCCAAGAGAGCAAGCAGGGATGGAGCAGAGCATCACCCTGCTACTAGCAAAAGAACTGGGCCATTGAGAATTTGAGTAATTCACTAGACGGCCGCCAGGGGGCGCGCGGGAACCTCTAAACAATTAGCTGGAAGGTTCCTTCCCGCTAAACAATTAGCTGGAAGGTTCCTTCCCTGGAACTGTGGACAGCGTCCTTCCCTAGGCGGCCGGTAGAGGGCGCAGGGTTTATTTGGGAAACGCCGACTATTGAGTTTGCTGTCTGCAGCTGTCTCCTGCAGCTCGAGAGACAGGGCGAAACGTAGTCACTGAGGCTACTTTAATAATCAGCATAGTGCGCGAAAAACCTTCGTTTTCTCGGTGCTGAGTGTTGAAGAGGAAGCCTTGTCGCGGCCTCGCCAGAGACATTTTTGTCTGGTTGGGAACCGGAACCTTGCATTTTCGGGGCTTCCCCTGAGTTTTGCGCTTTATTTTCTCACAGAAACTTGAGCGAGGCAATTTTGGGGGAAAGAAGCCGTTTTCCGAGCGGTCTGAGGTGGGGAATCAGAGCGATTCCCAGCCTCAGAGAAAGGGGAGCCGATTTTTCAGATTGGGGCTCGTTTCTGGCGCGAGACAGCGAAGGCCCAGAGAAAGGGGAACGCGGCGGCGGCGATGGGACGACAGGACGGTGTTGGGGACGCCCTGAGGGGTGAGTCGGAGCGCGGCCACCACCGGGGCCGAGGACGCGGGAGCTGAGCGCCCCTGTAGATGCTCTGGGACTTTCAAGGGTCTTTCAAGGATACAGTGTTAAAGTGAGGGAGAAAGTATTGAATATCTGAAAAGTAGGAATATTAAAAAACACAGCATTTTACTTTTTATATTTTAAAATTAATGTTATATTTAAATTAATTCATATTATATTTAATTTAAATTAAATATTTTAAATGTTTCATGCTTTTACAATATATTTATATTAAAATATTTTAAATAGTAAGCATAGAATATTAAAATATATTTTAATATTAAAACGTGGGTTATTAAACTTTATTTAAACTATATTTTCGTTATACTAAAACAAGTATTTAATATAGTTTTAGTTTTCTATATTTAATGGAAGCAAAATAAATGATATTTTCAAGATTACTTCTTCACTTGTTTGTAATTGAGGGAATTACCATGTTTGACAATTTCTAATGACCCCGTGATAGTCTTAACTGATTTGTTGTTTTTTTTTAAAAGAAGATGTTGGGGGTAGGAGTTTATTAATTAATTTATTTATTTTTGCTGTGTTGCGTCTTCGTTTCTGTGCGAGGGCTTTCTCTAGTTGTGGCAAGCGGGGGCCACTCTTCGTCGCGGTGCGCGGGCCTCTCACTGTCGCGGCCTCTCTTGTTGCGGAGCACAGGCTCCAGATGCGCAGGCTCAGCGGCCATGGCTCACGGGCCTAGTTGCTCCGCGGCATGTGGGATCCTCCTAGACCAGGGCTCAAACCCGTGTCTCCTGCATTGGCAGGCAGATTCTTAACCACTGCGCCACCAGGCAAGCCCTTTAACTGATTTTTAACTCATGTTCCTGAAATGTCTTTCCCAGGAGCTCACTTTGACTATATGGTTAGAAAGAAGAGTTGCTGTGTACAAGCAACTGAGGACATTTAGCAGGTCAGACTTTTTCATTTTCTTTAGTAAGAATTTTATAAACTGAATGGAATTTGCCCAAATTTCAGTTGCATCATGAAGGCTTACTTTGTAAGACTTTCAGGGACCTGCAAATGAAGGGTGATTTCATTTGTTTATTTAAATTTAAAATTTTGGTATTTTGTTCCTCGTGCATGTTTTGGTATTACTTTTCATTTTAAAATATTACATTGAAACATTCTTTATCTTGATGACTTAGATTTGGTGCCTCTTTAACATTCCGTGTTTAAGGGAAGTACTAGCTTACTTTACCCTAACACTGACCCAGGAAATAGCTTTTGAATTAGAGTATTGTGCTGTTCCATGGCTGAAAATCTAGGACTGTTTCATTTCTCATCACCCTCTCATCCATAAGTATATTTCTTACCATTTTCCTGGTCTCTACAATATTTTAATGTCTTTTTTTTAAGGAAGAAAAAAACCCTTTTACTGCCTTCATCTGATTTCCTCTCCCCCCACCCCCTTGCCTATGGTAACCACAAATCTGATCTCTTTTTTTAATAGGGTTTTTTTTAAAAACATCTTTATTGGAGTATAATTGCTTTACAATGGTGTGTTAGTTTCTGCTTTATAACAAAGTGAATCAGCTATACATAGACATATATCCCCATATCTCCTCCCTCTTGCATCTCCCTCCCACCCTCCCTATCCCACCCCTTTAGGTGGTCACAAAGCACCGACCTGATCTCCCTGTGCTATGTGGCTGCTTCCCACTAGCTATCTATTTTACATTTGGTAGTGTGTATATGTCCATGCCACTCTCTCGCTTTGTCACAGCTTACCCTTCCCCCTCCCCATGTCCTCAAGTCCATTCTCTATGTCTGCGTCTTTATTCCTGTTCTGCCCCTAGGTTCTTCAGAAGCTTTTTTTTTTTTTTTAGATTCCATATATATGTGTTAACATACAGTATTTGTTTTTCTCTTTCTGACTTACTTCACTCTGTATGACAGACGCTAGGTCCATCCACCTCACTACAAATAACTCAATTTCGTTTCTTTTATGGCTGAGTAATATTCCACTGTATATATGTGCCACATCTTCTTTATCCATTCATCTGTCGATGGACACTTAGGTTGCTTCCATGTCCTGGCTATTGTAAACAGTGCTGCAGTGAACATTGTGGTACATGACTCTTTTTGAATTATGGTTTTCTCAGGGTATATGCCCAGTAGTGGGATTGCTGGGTCATATGGTAGTTCTATTTTTACTTTTTTAAGGAATCTCCATAGTGACTGTATCAATTTACATTCCCACCAACAGTGCAAGAGGGTTCCCTTTTCTCCACACCCTCTCCAGCATTTATTGTTTGTAGATTTTTTGATGCTGTCCATTCTGACCCATGTGAGGTGATACCTCATTGTAGTTTTGACTTGCATTTCTCTAATAATTAGTGATGTTGAGCATCCTTTCATGTATTTGTTGGCAATCTGTATATCTGCTTTGGAGAAATGTCTATTTAGGTCTTCTGCCCATTTTTGGATTCGGTTGTTTGCTTTTTTGATACTGAGCTGCATGAGCTGATTGTATATTTTGTAGATTAATCCTTTGTCAGTTGCTTCATTTGCAAATATTTTCTCCCATTCTGAGGGTTGTCCTTTTGTCTTGTTTATGATTTCCTTTGCTGTGCAAAAGCTTTTAAGTTTCATTAGGTCCCATTTGTTTATTTTTGATGTTATTTCCCTTTCTCTAGGAGATGGGTCAAAAGCATCTTGCTGTGATTTATGTCATAGAGTGTTCTGCCTATGTTTTCCTCTAAGAGTTTGATAGTGTCTGGCCTTACATTTAGGTCTTTAATCCATTTTGAGTTTATTTTTGTGTATGGTGTTACGGAGTGTTCTAATTTCATTCTTTTGCATGTTGCTGTCCAGTTTTCCCAGCACCACTTATTAAAGTGTCTGTCTTTTCTCCATTGTATATTCTTGCCTTCTTTATCAAAGATAAGGTGACCATATGTGTGTGGGTTTATTTCCGGGCTTTCTATCCTGTTCCATTGATCTATATTTCTGTTTTTGTGCCAGTACCATACTGTCTTGATTACTGTAGCTTTGTATTATAGTCTGAAGTCAGGGAGCCTGATTCCTGCAGCTCCATTTTTCTTTCTCAAGATTGCTTTGGCTCTTCGGGGTCTTTTGTGTTTCCATACAAATTGTGAAATTTTTTGTTCTAGTTCTGTGAAAAATGCCATTGGTAGTTTGATAGGGGTTGCATTGAATCTGTACATTGCTTTGGGTAGTATAGTCATTTTCACAATGTTGATTCTTCCAATCCAAGAACATGGTATATCTTTCCATATGTTTGTATCATCTTTAATTTCTTTCATCAGTGTCTGATAGTTTTCTGCATACAGGTCTTTTGTCTCCTTAGAAAGGTTTATTCCTAGGTATTTTATTCTTTTTGTTCCAGTGGAAAATGGGAGTGTTTCCTTAATTTCTCTTTCAGATTTTTCACCATTAGTGTATAGGATTGCAAGAGATTTCTGTGCATTAATTTTGTATCCTGCAACTTTACCAAATTCATTGATTAGCTCTAGTACTTTTCTGGTAGCATCTTTAGGATTCTCTCTATATAGTATCACGTCATCTGCAAACAGTGACAGTTTTACTTCTTCTTTTCCGAATTGGATTCCTTTTCTTTCTTTTTCTTCTCTGATTTCTGTGGCTAAAACTTCCAAAGCTATGTTGAATAATAGTGGTGAGAGTGGGCAACCTTGTCTTGTTCCTGATATTAGAGGATATGGTTTCAGTTTTTCACCATTGAGTACGATGTTGGCTGTGGGTTTGTCATCTATGGCCTTTATTATGTTGAGGTAAGTTCCCTCTATGCCTACTTTTTTGGAGTGTTTTCATCATAATTGGGTGTTGAATTTTGTCGAAAGCTTTTTCTGCATCTGTTGAGATGATCATGTAGTTTTTATCCTTCAATTTGTTAATATGGTTTATTGCAATTGATTGATTTGCATATATTGAAGAATCCTTGCATTCCTGGGGTAAATCCCACTTGGTCATGGTGTATGATCCTTTTAATGTGCTGTTGGATTCTCTTTGCTAGTATTTTGTTGAGAATATTTGCGTCTATGTTCATCAGTGATATTAGCCTGTAGTTTTCTTTTTTTGTGACATCTTTGTCTGGTTTTGGTATCAGGGAGATGGTGGCCTTGTAGAATGAGTTTGGGAGTGTTCCTCCCTCTGCTATGTTTTGGAAGAGTTTGGGAAGGATAGGTGTTAGCTCTTCTCTAAATGTTTGATAGAATTCGCCTGTGAAGCCATCTGGTCCTGGGCTTTTGCTTGTTGGAAGATTTTTAATCACAGTTTCAATTTCAGTGCTTGTGATTGGTCTGTTCATATTTTCTATTTTTTCCTGGTTCAGTCTTGGAAGGTTGTGCTTTTCTAAGAATTTGTCCATTTCTTCCAGGTTGTCCATTTTTTGGGCATATAGTTGCTTGTAGTAATCAATCATGATCTTTTGTATTTCTGCAGTGTCAGTTGTTACGTCTCCTTTTTCATTTCTAATTCTATTGATTTGAGTCTTTTCCCTTTTTTTTCTTGATGAGTCTGGCTAATGGTTTATCAATTTTGTTTATCTTCTCAAAGAACCAGGTTTTAGTTTTATTTACCTTTGCTATTATTTTCTTCATTTATTTCTGAACTGATCTTTGTGATTTCTTTCCTTCTGCTAACTTTGGGGTTTTTTTTTGCTCTTCCTTCTCTAATTGCTTTAGGTCTAAGGTTAGGTTGTTTATTTGAGATTTTTCTTGTTCCTTGAGGTAGGATTGTATTGCTGTAATTTCCCTTTTTGAACTGCTTTTGCTGCATCCCATTGGTTTTGGGTCATCATGTTTTCATTGTCATTTGTTTCTAGGTATTTTTTGATTTCCTCTTTGATTTCTTCAGTGATCTCTTGGTTATTTAGTAGTGTATTGTTTAGCCTCCTTGTGTTTGTATATTTTACAGTTTTTTTCCTGTAATTGATATCTAGTCTTATGCTGTTGTGGTCGGAAAAGATACTTGATGTGATTTCAATTTTTTAAAATTTACCAAGGCTTGATTTGTGACCGAAGATATGACCTATCCTGGAAAATGTTCCATGAGCAATTGAGAAGAAGGTGTATTCTGTTTTTCTGGGTTGCAATGTCCTGTAAATATCAACTAAGTTCATCTTGTTTAATGTGTCATTTAAAGCTTCTGTTTCCTTATTTACTTTCATTTTGGATGATCTGTCCATTGGTGAAAGTGGGGTGTTAAAGTCTCCTACTATGATTGTGTTACTGTTGATTTCCCCTTTTATGGCTGTTAACATTTGCCTTATGTATTGAGGTGCTCCTATGTTGGGTGCATTAATATTTACAATTGTTATATCTTCTTGAATCGATCCCTTGATCATTATGTAGTGTCCTTCTTTGTCTCTTCTAATAGTCTTTTTTTAAACTAAAGTCTGTTTTGTCTGATATGAGAATTGCTACTCCAGCTTTCTTTTGATTTCCATTTACATGGAATATCTTTTTCCATCCCCTCACTTTCAGTCTGTATGTGTCCCTAGGTCTGAAGTGGGTCTCTTGTAGACAGCATATATATGGGTCTTGTTCTTATATCCATTCAGCCTGTCTGTGTGTTTTGGTTGGAGCATTTAATCCATTTACATTTAAGGTAATTATCGATATGTATGTTCTTACTACCATTTTTAAAATTGTTTTTGGTTTGTTATTGTGGTCTTTTCCTTCTCTGTGTTTCCTGCCTAAAGAAGTTCCTTTAGCATTTGTTGTAAAGCTGGTTTGGTGGTGCTGAATTCTCTCAGCTTTTGCTTGTCTGTAAAGGTTTTAATTTCTACGTCGAATCTGAATGAGATCCTTGCTGGGTAGAGTAATCTTCGTTGTAGGTTTTTCCTTTTCATCACTTTAAATATGTCCTGCCACACCCTTCTGGCTTGCAGAGTTTCTGAAAGATCAGCTGTTAACCTTATGGGGATTCCCTTATATGTTATTTTTTGCTTTTCCTTTGCTGCTTTTAATATTTTTTCTTTAATATTTAATATTTGATAGTTTGATTAATATGTGTCTTGGCGTGTTTCTCCTTGGATTTATCCTGTATGGGACTCTCTGTGCCTCCTGGGCCTGATTGACTATTTTCTTTCTCCTATTAGGGAAGTTTTCAACTATAATCTTTTCAAATATTTTCTCAGTCCCTTTCTTTTACTCTTCTTCTTCTGGGACCCCTATAATTCTAATGTTGGTGCATTTAATGTTGTCCCAGCAGTCTCTGAGACTGTCCTCAATTCTTTTCATTCTTTTTTCTTTATTCTGCTCTGCGGTAGTTGTTTCCATTATTTTGTCTTCCAGGTCACTTATCCGTTCTTCTGTCTCAGTTATTCTGCTATTGAGTCCTTGTAGAAAATTTTAAATTTCATTTATTGTGTTGTTCATCATTGTTTGTTTGCTCTTTAGTTCTTCTAGCTCTTATTAAACGTTTCTTGTGTTTTCTCCATTCTATTTCCAAGATTTTGGATCATCTTTACTATCATTATCTGAATTCTTTTTCAGGTAGACTGCCTATTTCCTCTTCATTTGTTTGATCTGGTGGATTTTTACCTTTCTCCTTCATCTGCTGTGTATTTCTCTGTCTTCTCATTTTGCTTAACTTACTGTGTTTGGGGTCTCCTTTTCACAGGCTGCAGGTTTGTAGTTCCAGTTGTTTTGGGGGTCTGCCCCCAGTGGGTGAGGTTGGTTCAGTATGTTGTGTAGGCTTCCTGGTGGAGGGTACTAGTGCCTGTGTTCTGGTGCATGAGGTTGGATCTCGTGTTTCTTGTAGGCAGGACTGCATCCGGTGGTGTGTTTTGGGTATCTGTGAACTTATTATGATTTTAGGCAGCCTCTCTGCTAATGGGTGTGGTTGTGTTCCTGTCTTGCTAGTTGTTTAGCATGGGGTGTCCTTCACTGGAGCTTGCTGGTCATTGAGTGGAGCTGGGTCTTAGCGTTGAGACGGAGATCTCTCGGAGAGCTCTCGCTGACTGATATTACATGTGGCCAGGAGGTCTCTAGTGGTCCAATGTCCTGAATTCGGCTCTCCCACCTCAGAGACTCAGGCCTGACACCCGGCCAGAGCGCCAAGACCCTGTCAGCCACTGCTCAGAAGAAAAGGGAGAAAAGAAAAAGAAAGAAAGAAAGAAAAAATAATAAAATAAATAAAGTTATTAAAATAAACAAATTTTAAAAAGTAATAAAAGAAGAGAGCAACTAAACCAATAAACAAATCCACCAATGATAATAAGCGCTAAAAACTATGCTAAAAAATAATTGACAGACAGAACCCTAGGACAAATGTTAAAAGCAAATGTATACAGACAAAATCACACAAAGAAGTATACACATTCACAAAAAGAGAAAAAGGAAAAAAAAATATATATATATTAAAAAAAGGAAGAGCACAACTAAATCAATAAGCAAATCTACCAATGATAATAAGCTGTAAATACTAAACTAAGATAAACATTAAAGTAGAAACAAATTAGACACAGAAAGGAAACCCCATTTCTACAGTTGGTCCCAAAGTCTACCACCTCAGTTTTGGGGTGATTTGTTGTCTATTCAGGTATTCCACAGATGCAGGGTACATCAAGTTGATTGTGTAGATTTAATCCACTGCTCCTGAGGCTGCTGGGAAAAAATTTCCCTTTCCCTTCTTTGTTCGCACAGCTCCTGGGGTTCAGCTTTGGATTTGGCCCCACCTCTGTGTGTAGGTTGCCCTCTGGCATCTGTTCTTTACCCGGACAGGAGGGGGTTAAAGGAACAGCTGATTTGGGGGCTCTGGCTCACTCAGGCCAAGGGGAGAGAGAGGTACGGAATGTGGGGCAAGCCTGCTGCGGCAGAGGCTGGCATGATGGTGCAACAGCCTGAGGTGCACCATGTCTTCTCCTGGGGAAGTTGTCCCTGGATCCCAGGACCCTGGCAGTGGCGGGCTGCACAGACTCCCGGGAGGGGAGGTGTGGATAGTGACCTGCGCTTGCACACAGGCTTCTTGGTGGCGGCAGCAGCAGCATTAGCATTTCATGCCCGTCTCTGGTGTCCGTGCTGATAGCCACAGCTCATGCCCATCTCTGGAGCTTGTTTAGGCAGTGCGCTGAATCCCCTGTCCTCACGCACCCTGAAACAGTTGTCTCTTGACTCTTAGGCAGATCCAGACTTTTTCCCGGACTCCCTCCTTGCTAGCTGTGGCACACTAGCCCCCTTCAGTCTGTGTTCACGCAGCCAACCCCAGTCCTCTCCCTGGGATCCCATCTCCGTACCCTGAGCCTCAGCTCCCAGCCCCCACCTGCCCCGGTGGTTGTGCAGACAAGCCTCTCAGGCTGGTGAGTGCTGGTCAGCACCAATCCTCTGTGCGGGAATCTCTCCACTTTGCCCTCTGCACGCCTGTTGCTGCGCTGTCCTCTGTGGCTCCAAAGCTTCCCCTCTGCCCACCCGTGCCCCCCGGCTCCGCCAGTGAAGCGACTTCCTAGTGTGTGGAAACTCTTCCTCCTCCACAGCTCCCTCCCAGAGGTGCAGGTGCTGTCCTTATTCTTTTTTCTCTGTTTTTACACTTTTCTTTTGCCCTACCCAGGTACGTGGGGAGTTTCTTGCCTTTTGGGAAGTCTGAGGTCTTCTGCCAGCGTTCAGTAGGTGTTCTGTAGGAGTTGTTCCACATGTAGATGTATTTTTTGATATATTCGTGGGGAGGAAGGTGATCTTACTCCTCTGCCATCTTGAAGGTCCTCTCTCTATTTGTTTGTTTTTAAAGTATAATTTAATCTGTTTCTTTTTTTTTTTTTTTGTGGTATGCGGGCTTCTCACTGTTGTGGCCTCTCCTGTTGCAGAGCACAGGCTCCAGACGCGCAGGCTCAGCGGCCATGGCCCACGGGCCCAGTCACTCCGCGGCACGTGGGATCTTCCCAGACTGGGGCACAAACCCGTGTCCCCTGCATCGGCAGGCGGGCTCTCAACCACTGCGCCACCAGGGAAGCCCTAATCTGTTTCTTAAACATTAACATCAAAGGTGGTCTGAAACAAAATCAAGATGAGGAAAAGGACTATTTATCTCATTTATACTATTCACAGAGCAGTGAATAGTATTTTTTGGTCAGAAAACTTTCTTAGATGCTGGTTGTCTCCAAAGAGCTTCAGGTGCTGTAGGATTTCTCTCCTTAATGTACCAGGTACTGCTCTAAGGGTGGAAACGTGGGTTCTGCTCCTTTACAGTTCCACAGGCAATCCCTCAACTACAGTTTGCATTTGGGGGCCTCAAGATGCAGACCCCTGACAGTGTTAAGGGACCTGTAGTCAGAGCTTCTCTTGGCTGGGCCAAGGGTGGACTATACAGGTTACTATTTGTTATATTAATACAAAAGGCTGCTATCATTCAGTCTGTTCAAATTCTCAGCCTGTAATTTGCAGGTTACATCAGCTGGAGCTTTTCTCTTTAACTTATGCTTTCTCAGAGAAAGCATGTCTAATGGTTTTTTAAATTCAACTTCAGCATTTGCAGGCTCGAGAAACTAAAGTGAAATATATTATAGAATCATGGAATTTAAACTTCAACAAATAAGTAGTGAATATGTCTTCCATTTGTTGGTACTGTGGTGGGTGCCAGGTACAATGAAAAGAGTAGATGCATTGCCTGCTGTCACAGAGCTTGCAGTCTGGTGGGGATATGGGTAACTAGGCATTCAATTAAAGCAATGCTAATGCTGTGACAGGGAAAGTACAGGTTCTTGGGAGTATGTGGGCTTGCATGGATCAGGGAAAGCTTCTGCAAGAGCAGTTGGTAAGCTGGCATCCCAGGGGTCTGCAGGAGTTTGCCAGGTAATTGCATCATGGTCAATTTTGGACATGTTGTGGAGAGATAGTCTAGGGAAGCAGGTAGATATAAGGGTTTGGAGCTAATGACATTTGTTTGGAGATGTGACCCTAGGGAAAGACATGCATATGGAGGTCACAGTCATAGAGAGGACATTTGGAACTATTTGGGAGGTTGAGAGTGTATGTGCAGAGAGGATGAAGTGTGGGACTAGCACGGAATTTTGAGGAACACCAATTCCCTAAGATGAGAGGGAGCAGTCAACAAAGGAAGGAGAGGAGGAGGGGCAGAAAAGCAGAGGGTGGTGGTGACAGGGAGACCAGATGAGCGTCAGACCTTAAGATGGAGGGCGTGGTAACAAGTGTCCGATGCTTCTGAGATGTCAGCTGAAGCTGCCTGACAGCGATCTCTGATCTCAGTAACATGTATTGATAGTTTATTATAAACTTTGGCTGAGCAGTTTTATTAGAACAGGGAGGTTGAAGCCAAATTATGGCAATTGAAGGAAGGAGGTGCATGTGAAGAAGTAGAGGCAAATATTGCAGAGAACTTTTGTGTATGAACAGAATGACAGAAGCAAGATAATACTTACAGGTGGTCATGTTTAGGATGAAGAAGATGAAAATTAAGCACATTTAATGTTGATCAAAACTAGCCTTTGGGCTTCCCTGGTGGCGCAGTGGTTGAGAGTCTGCCTGCCGATGCAGGGGACACGGGTTTGTGCCCTGGTCCAGGAAGATCCCACATGCCACGGAGCGGCTGGGCCCGTGAGCCCTGGCCGCTGAGCCTGCGCGTCCGGAGCCTGTGCTCCGCAACGGGAGAGGCCACAACAGTGAGAGGCCCGCGTACCGCAAAAAAAAAAAAAACTAGCCTTTGAAAAGGAAGATGTTGATACAGCAGAGAGAGGAAGTAACTGATAAAGCATAAGCATCTTATTGTACTAAGGCCTTCTCTGCTTTGCATCAAGGGAATCTCTCCCAAAAGCTAAACTTCCTGAAATTATCCCTCTGTGTGGGGTCACAGAGTTTTTTCACCCCGGGGCAGTGAACAATGGGGAGGCTTGGGATGAGTAAGAGATACTTTCTTTTATTAAGATATAAGTTCCAAATGTGAGAATGGAAGTGGAAATGGAGATGCACCAAACTACATCTCTCTTCTCAGGCAGATGTACTTTATGCAGCATGGTTGTCAGTGTTGACAGTGTTAAAAATCTGCTTAATGAAAAATGTAAATAGACTTAGATAACTTTTTAAATGAATTAACTTCCAAATAATTAAAAAATACAACTATTTGGCTTAGGAGAAATGGAATTTACCTAATCTTATCTGTAAGAACTTACGCATAATTGGGGGACAGGATTTAATATTAGCGTCATGTAATAGTAAACTCAGACAACAAATTAAGAGAGATTTTTTCTTTGATACCTGTGACAGTTACATATAGATTAAATCTTTATATGGTTGAACATTTATATTAATTTTAATCATATTCAGAAATATATTGTACTAAGAAACAGATCTTCAGTTCAATATATTACAAAATATAAACTTTTTTTAAATGTTGATGAGTCTGCATTCATCAGGATATCCTTTCTTTATTAATATGCATAGTACATATTACACATCCACTTTTGTTTTTTGGGTTTTTATAAATGTATTTATTTACTTTTGGCTGTGTTGGGTCTTTGCTGCTGCGCGCGGGCTTTCTCTAGTTGCGGCAAGCGGGGGCTACTCTTAGTTGTGGTATGTGGGCTTCTCATTGTGGTGGCTTCTCTTGTTGCAGAGCATGGGCTCTAGGTGTGCAGGCTTCAGTAGTTGTGGCATGTGGTCTCAGTAGTTGTGGCTCACAGGCTCTACAGCACAGGCTTAGTAGTTGTGGCTCATGGGCTTGGTTGCTCCATGGCATCTGGGATCTTTCCGGACCAGGGATTGAACATGTGTCCCCTGCATTGTCAGACGGACTCTTAACCACTGTGCCACCAGGGAAGTCCCTACACACCCACTTTTGGATTAAAGTATATGTGGGTTTACTAGTAAAAGAGGTAAATTGCCAACTGCCTTAAGAATATTTTTCCCTGAGTGTATTAAATGTAAATGTGGTAATGTCTTCTTACTGGCCTATTAAAGAATAACAGGAAAATAGATGAAGATAAGTTAGGTCCTAGAATCAAGTAGGTTAATTTTCTTTACAACAAGTTGAGAGGGGGATCAAGATGGTGGAGGAGTAGGAAGTAGAGTTCAACGTCCTCCACAGGAACATTAAAAATACATCTACAAGTGGAACAATTCACACAAAACAGCTACTGAGCGCTGACAGAAGACCTCAGATATCTGAAAAGACCGGGTAGGACAAGAGGAAAAAGAAAAAGAAAGAATCAGGATGGGGCCTGCGCCCCGGGGAGGGAGCTGTGAAGGAGGAAAGATTCCTGAACCTTGGGAAGGCTCCTCATCAGCGGAGAAATTAGACTGGATGGAGGGGGGAGTTTTGGAGCCTAAAAAGGGTAGAGCAGCAACTGGTTTGTGGAAGGCAAAACAGAGAGTAACCTGCACAGAGAGTCGGCACCGCCACCCTGTGCTCCCCAACCTGAGATACTCCTCTGTTGGTGAGGGTGGGAGTCGGGTCCTGAAGCTCACACTACAAAGCTCAGTCTCAGGGAGAGGACCAGGATTAGGTGCGGAAACAGCCTGAACAGTTCAGGCTGTGGCAACTGAGGGTGTATTAGGAAGAAGCCTGGGCCCTCCAGAGAGGCAAGCCACCATTACTGGGAGAGGCATGAGGAGAGGAGCAGGACCACCATAAAAGCTCCTTTCCCTGTGAGCACTCCCAGGCAACAGGACTCCACCTACAGGAGCTCTGGGAATGGGAGCGAATTTCTGCCACCATCTTGGGCTGCAGAGGCTGACACTGGCTGCCTCTTCCAGGCCCTGCCCCTGCTGACCTGGAAGGGCGCAGACAGTTCCCCAAACTAGAAATTCTGCCAGTGGGTCGCAGGACCCGCTCCACTGGCCCAGAATGGTGCAGACAGATTCCCCCACTGGGAATTTTGCCAGCGGGCCACAGAACCTGTCCCCACTGACAGACAGATCCAGCCACTGGGAATTCTGCCAGTGGGCCCAGGACCTGCCTGCTGTCCTGGAAGGGCACGGATAGTTTTTGTGACTGGGAAATCTATCAGTGGATGCCAGAACCCACCTGACTGTCCTGGGAGGGGACAGATAGCTTTTCCTGCTAGGAGAGCTGTCAGTGGGCGCCCGGACCTGCCCCACTGTCCCAGCAAGGTGTAGAAAGCTTCCACAACTGGGAAATCCATCAATGGGTGCTGGAACCCACCCTGCTGTCCCAGGAGGGCATGGATAGCTCTCCCTACTAGAAAATCTGTCAGTGGGTGCTGGGACCTGCCCCACTGCCCTGGGAGGGTGCAGATAACTCCCCCCACTAGGAAATTCATCAGCAGGTGCCAGGATCTGTCCCGCCATCCCAGGAGCACACAGAAACCTCTCACTACTAGGAAATCTGCCAGTGGGTGCCGGGACCCACCCTGCTGTCCCAGGAGGGCATAGATAGCTCCTCTCACTAGGAAATTAGCCCAGAGGAGGGACTGAAACCACAGCTGAGCCCCAGGGCTATGTGACTAATGAAGAAGAGCTGAAATCTCTCCTCGTGGCTGTGTGAACTGCAGAGTTACACTTCCACTACCAGCTTCCTAAATACAGCACCTGCAAAACAGCTGAAAGGACAAGTGCTCCTGCAGCTGGGATAGGTCTGGAGTTAGCAGCTGTGGGCTCTGTGGGCATGTACACATTGGGGGTAGGGGCAGACCAGAGTTCGAGCTGCCTCCATAGCTCCCACAGCGGGTCCAGGTGCATGACCACTATAGTACTGGGACCTAACCTCAGTGGACCTGCTCCAGTGGACAGGTGAAACCAATGCCTAAGAGTCACCAGGGCCAAGTTCTGGCATACTCACGGTTAAGGCGGGACCGAGAGCGGTGCCAACAACAATATACTTTGTGAGCCCGCACAACAGGCAAAAGGGGACACAACAGAGCACATTCACAGGTGAACAGCTCCAAAGGAGGAAAACTCAGTGGCTTCCCTCCAAGTGGGAGTACTCCAATCCCACCTACCTCATACCACAGATCAGAATCACAGCTAAGAAACAGATCTGGGGACCTCTACTACAACAACTAGGGAGCAGACCTCACCCCTGACAAGGCAGTGACAACCACAAAGCAAAGAGGAGGCCTGCTCCATATCTAGGGCAGGATCTGATCACCACAACACCAATCAAACCCCCATCAAGGGGATAACAGCACAAGCCTCTGGACCAAACTCACCCACCAGGAGGCAGACTCCAGAAGCAAGAGGAACTGCAATCCTGCAACCTATGGAAAGGGGACCACAACACAGTAAGTTTGACAGAATGAGGCAACAAAGAAATATGTTGCAGATGAAGGAGCAAGATAAAAACAAGAACAACTAAATGAAGAAGAGATAAGCAATCTATCTGAAAAAGAATTCAGAGTCATGATAGTAAAGATGATCCAAAATCTCTGAAACAGAATGGAGGCACGGATCAAGAACATAAAAGAAAAGTTTAACAAAGACCTAGAAGAACAAAATAACATACAAACAGAGATGAACAAGACAATTACCAAAATGAAAAATACACTAGAAGGAATCAATAGCAGAATAATTGAGGCAGAAGAACAGATAAGTGACCTGGAAGAAAAAATGGTGGTAATCTCTGCCACAGAGCAGAAGATATTCCATGCTAATGGAAATCAAAAGAAAGATGGAGTAGCAATACTCATGTCAGATAAAATAGACTTTAAAATAAAGACTCTTACAAGAGACAAGGAAGGACACTACATAATGATCAATGGATCAATCCAAGAAGAAGATAAAACAATTATAAGTATTTATGCACCCAACATAGGAGCACCTCAATACATAAGGCAAATGCTAACAGCCAAAAAAGGGGAAGTTGACAGTAACACAATAATGGTGGGGGACTTTAACACCCCACTTCACCAATGGAAAGATCATCCAGACAGAAAATTAGTAAGGAAACACAAGCCTTAAGTAACACATTAGACCAGATAGAATTAATTTTTATCGGACATTCCATCTGAAAGCAGCAGAATACACTTTCTTCTCAAGTGCTCATGGACCATTCTCCAGGATAGACCACATCTTGGGTCATAAATCAAGCCTTGGTAAATTTAAGAAAATTGAAATCATATCAAGCATCTTTTCTGACCACAATGCTATGAGATTAGAAATAAATTACAGGGGGAACCCTCCTACACTGCTGGTGGGAATGTAAATTGATACAACCACTGTGGAAAACAGTATGTAGTTCCTAAAAAAACTAAAAATAGAACTACCATATGACCCAGCAATCCCACTACTGGGCGTATACCCTGAGAAAACCATAATTCAAAAAGAGACATGCACCACAATGTTCATTGCAGCACTGTTTACACTAGCCAGGACATGGAACCAACCTAAATGTCCATCGACAGATGATTGGATAAAGAAGATGTGGCACATATATACAATGGAATATTACTCAGCCATAAAAAGAAATGAAATTGAGTTATTTGTAGTGAGGTGGATGGACCTAGAGTCTGTCATACAGAGTGAAGTAAGTCAGAAAGAAAAAAACAAATACTGTATGCTAACGCATATATATGGAATCTAAAAAAAAAAAATGGTACTGATGAACCTAGTTGCAGGGCAGGAATAAAGAGGTAGACATAGAGAGTGGACTTGATGACACAGGGTGGGACGGTGAAGCTGGGGCGAAGTGAGAGTAGCATCAACGTATATACACTACTGAATATAAAATAGTTGGCTGGTGGGAAACAGCAGCATAGCACAGGGAGATTGGCTTGGTGCTTTGCTATGACCTAGAGGGGAGGGATAGGGAGGATGGAAGGGAGGCTCAAGAGGGAGGGAATATGGGGACATGTGTATGCATATGGCTGAAATGCTTTGTTGTGCAACAGAAACTAACATGGTATTGTGAAGCAATTATACTCCAATAAAGATGTATTTAAAAAAAGAAAGAAAAATGAGTTATAGGAAAAAAGCAGTAAAAAACACGAACACATGGAGGCTAAACAATACACTACTAAATAACCAACGGATCACTGAAGAAATCAAAGAGGAAATCAAAAAATACCTAGAAACAAATGATAATGAAAACATGGTGACCCAAAACCAATGGGATGAAGCAAAAGCAGTTCTAAGAGGGAAGTTTATAGCAATACAGTCCCACATCAAGAAATAAGAAATATCTCACATAAACAACCTAACCTTACACCTAAAGCAACTAGAGAAAGAAGAACAAACAAAATCCAAAGCTAGTAGAAGGAAAGATCAGAACAGAAATAAATGAAATAGAAATGAAGAAAACAGTAGCAAAGATCAATGAAACTAAAAGCTGGTTCTTAGAGAAGATAAACAAAATTGATAAACCTTTAGCCAGACTCATCAAGAAAAAAAGGGAGAGGACTCAAATCAGTAAAATTAGAAATGAAAAAGAAGTTGCAACTGACACTGCAGGAAGACAAAGGATCATAAGAGAATACTACAAACAGCTATATGCCAATAATATGGACAACCTGGAAGAAATGGATAAATTCTTAGAAAGGTACAACCTTCTAAGACTGAACCAGGAAGAAATAGAAAATGTGAACAGACCAATCACAAGTAATGAAATTGAAACTGTGATTAAAAATCTTTCAACAGGGACTTCCCTGGTGGCACAGTGGTTAAGGATCAGCCTGCCAATGCAGAGGACATGAGTTTGATCCCTGGTCCTGGCAGATTCCACATGCTGTGGAACAACTAAGCTGGTGCGCCACAACTACTGAGCCTGTGCGCCATGACTGCTGAAGACCGCACACCCTAGAGCTCGTGCGCTGCAACTACTGAAGCCTGCGTACTCTACAGCCTGCATGCTGCAACTACTGAAGCCTGCGTGCCTAGAGCCTGTGCTCTGTAACAGGAGAAACCACTGCAATG
Source organism: Globicephala melas (assembly GCF_963455315.2). Taxonomy (NCBI): domain Eukaryota; kingdom Metazoa; phylum Chordata; class Mammalia; order Artiodactyla; family Delphinidae; genus Globicephala; species Globicephala melas. The sequence goes on along the minus strand of NC_083319.1, from coordinate 70,439,689 downwards.
AGAAGCCCGCGTACCTCAAGGCAGAGGAGCCCCCACTTGCCACAACTAGAGAAAGCCTGTGCACAGCAACAAAGACCCAGTGCAGCCAAAAAAACAAACAAACAAACAAAAAAATCTTCCAGCAAACAAAAGTCTAAGACCAGATGGCTTCACAGGTGAATTCTATCAAACATTTAGAGAAGAGCTAACACCTATCCTTCTCAAACTCTCCCAAAAAATCACAGAGGAAGGAACACTCCCAAGCTCATTCTATGAGGCCATTATCACCTTGATACCAAAACCAGACAAAGATATCACAAAAAAAGAAAATTACAGGCCAATATCACTGATGAACATAGACACAAAAATCCTCAACAAAATACTAGCAAACAGAATCCAACAACAAATTAAAAGGTTCATACACCATGATCAAGTGGGATTTATCCCAGGGATGCAAAAAGATTCCTCAATATACACAATCAATCAGTGTGATATACCATATTAACAAATTAAAGGATAAAAACCATATGATCATCTAAAGAGATGAAGAAAAAGCTTTTGGCAAAATTCAACAGCCATTTATGATAAAAACTCTCCAGAAAGTGGGCATAGAGGGAACTACCTCAACATACTAAAGTCTATATATGACAAACCCACAGCAAACATCGTTCTCAATGGTGAAAAACTGAAAGCATTTCCTTTCAGAACAGGAACAAGGCAAGGATATCCACTCTTGCCACTGTTATTCCACATAGTTTTAGAAGTCCTAGCCACAGCAATCAGAGAAGAAAAAGAAATAAAAGGAATACAAATTGGAAAAGAAGAACCATATTCCCCAACACCATACACAAAAGTAAACTCAAAATTGATCAAAGACCTAAATGTAAGGCCAGACACTGTAGAACTCTGAGGAGAACATAGGCAGAATACTCTTCAACATAAATCGCAGCAAGATCTTTTTTGATCCACCTCCTAGAGTAATGAAAATTAAAACAAAAATAAGCAAATGGGATCTAAGTAAACTTAAAAGCTTTTGCATAGCAAAGGAAAACATAAACAAAACAAACCCCCTCAGAGTGGGAGAAAATATTGCAAACGAAGCAACCAACAAGGGATTAATCTCCAAAATATACAAACAGCTCATGCAACTCAGTGTATCAAAAACAAAAAACAAAACAACCCAATCAAAAAGTGGGAGGAAGATCTAAATAGACATTTCTCCAAAAAACACATACAGATGCCCAACAAACACATGAAAAGATGCTCAACATCATTAATTATTGGAGAAATGCAAATCAAAACTACAATGAGGTATCACATCACACTGGTCACAATGGCCATCATCAAAATATCTACAAACAATAAATGCTGGAGAGGATATGGAGAAAAGGGAACCCTCCTACACTGTTGGTAGGAATGTAAATTGGTACAGCCACTATGGAGAACAGTATGGAGGTTCCATAAAAAACTAAAAATATAACTACCATACATATGACCCAGCAATCCCACTCCTAGGCATATACCCAGAGAAAACCATAATTCCAAAAGATACATGCACCCCAATGTTCATTGCATCACTGTTTACAATAACCAGGACATGGAAGCAACCTAAATGTCCATCAACAGAGGAATGGGTAAAGAAGATGTGGTACACATATACAATGGAATATTTACTCAGCCATAAAAAGGAACCAAATAGTGTCATTTGCAGAGGCGTGGATAGACCTAGAGACTGTCATACCGAGTGAAGTAAGTCAGGAGAAAAATATCGTATAATATTGCTTATACGTGGAATCTAGAAAAATGGTACAGATGAACTTATTTGCAAAGCCGGAATAGAGACACAAACTTATGGATACCCAGGGGGGAAGGGGAAGGGGTAAATTGGGAGATTGGGATTGACATATACACACTACTATGTGTAAAATAGATAACTAATGAGAACCTACTGTATAGCACAGGAAACTCTACTCAATGCTCTGTGGTGACCTTAATGGGAAGGAAATCTAAAAAAGAGGGGATATAATGTATACATATAAATGATTCCCTTTGCTGTACAGCAGAAACTAACAAAACATTGTAAAGCAACTATACTCCAATAAAAATTAATTAAAAAAAACAAGTTGAGAACTTCCCTGGTGGTGCTGTGGTTAAGAATCCGCCTGCCAATGCAGGGGACATGGGTTCAAGCCCTGGTCTGGGAAGATCCCACATGCCATGGAGTAACTAAGTCCATGCACCACAACTACTGAGCCTGTGCTCTAGAGCCTGCAAGCCACAACTACTGAGCCCACATGCCACAACTACTGAGCCCACATGCCACAACTACTGAAGCCTGCGCTCCTAGAGCCCGTGCTCCATAACAAGAGAAGCCACCAAAGACCCAATGCAGCCAAAAATAAATAAATAAATAAATAAATAAATAAATTTATTTCTAAAAAGTTGAAAGGAAAACTGAGATTATGAAAAATATTTTGACTCTCAAGGTATTGAGCATCACTGACTTTCACTGGTAAATGAAGTTCAGTAAATTGGCAAATTTCATTGCCCCTTTTTCTGACTGTTTACTGATTAAAGGAATGGTTGCTGCAAATATTTACATCAAGACATAGTTAGGGAACAGTTGGTTAAGTGGCCTCCAAAATATTTTCAAAAACTAGAATAAGAATAATTTTACAAATTTATTTGGGATTATGCCTTGGAAGGAACCAAACACCAGTGTACTCTTTCTTGTAGCCTCAGTCTACTTCTTGCCATTTCCTTTCTCTCATTAATACTCATATCTTTTAGATGGGCCATGGTTCCTGTCTCTCTTTGATTAACCTTCTATGATTTTTAACCTGTGAGCACAGATATCAGTTCTTCTTTTCAAGAAAGGGATTGAGAATAACTGTACGTGACAATTTCATCTCGGTCATGTATGATTTAAACTTGAACTATTTAGGCACAACCTCAACTAGTGTATTCTAGGAGCTAACTGAATGATGCTGTGTGTCTTAGTTCAGGCTGTTCTAACAAGGTACCAGAGACTGGGTGGCTTATAAAGGGCAGAAATTTATTTGTCACAGTTCCAGAGCCTGGAAGTCTGAGACTTCCAGCGTGCCAGCAAGGTTGAGTTCTGGTGAGAGTCCTCTTCTGGGTTGCACACTGCCAGCTTCTCTTTGTATCCTCACGTGGTGGAGAGCAGAGAGAGGAAGCAAGCTGTCTTGTGAGTCTCATGAAGGCATTAATTCCATTCATGAGGGCTCCAGCCTCCTAACTTCATCTAATCCTAATGACCTCCCAAACACCCCCGCTTCCTAATACCATCACAGTGAGGGTTAGAGTTTCCATGTATGAATTTTGGGTACATACAAACATTCAGTCTGGTGATAAGATCCCAAGGTATTGTGGTTATGGCAGGGGTTCATTAGAATATTTTTCATTCCCAACATTTATTTGAGGATAAAGAACACATTCCTTGATGCTGCCTTCATTTACTATGGCACATTCATCCTGAATTGATTACTAATTAAGTGTTACAATGCTACTGTGAACAAGATCACCAAGGACCTACCAGACAGATTCCACAGACTTTAGTCTTTATCAAAAATGATGATGATACCAGCTACAAATTCCTTTGCTTTTTCTGAGGGACTCATTTAATCCTTCCAGCATAGTTGAAACTGACTTGTTAATATTCTCATTTCCAAAGAGCCACCTGCTAAGAGTTTATATAAATAAAACAATCTAATAAGTAAATGGCAAATCCAGGTTTCAAAACCTAATATGTCAGATTCCAAACTCCACCTCCCTATCCACACCATAGACACCTGTGCAAATCACATGTATTGAACCATCACTTATTTTCTGGAAAGCCCTATACTTTACTTCTAACACACTAATGTTCACTTGTCTCATACCTCGCTGTTACAGATTCTCTATGTTTTCAGTAATTTATCATCCACTTCCAATGTGGAGATGAGTTGACCAAATAACAAATATTCTGATTATTTTATACAACAAATAAAATGAAATTATCAACTGGCAATTACTTCTGAGATCCTAGTGATCAATAAAATTAATAATTCTAATAATTATAAAATAAACACATTTAATTGTCCCTGGTGATTCATGTAGATTGCTCCATTATTTCTCACCATAAATTTATGAGATGCGTGATAGACAAGACCCTTGAGAGTTATGGCCCCTGCACCAGATAGTGATTGAATTACAAACATTTCAGGGAGTCCTCTGTGGAAAACACAGAGCTAATGGCTCTGTGGATTCAAGGTAACAAAAACCTATCTTATGCTACCAACTTACATGAATATGAGAAATGATTGGAGGAAGAAATTAAGACGACATTCACTAATGGGTAAAATGTGGGGGAACAGAGCAGAAGCATCACTTCTGGCAGAGAGACCAGAAGTCCAGAAGTTCAGCACTTCACCTGGACCACAGTGAAACTAAGTGCATGCCCTCAACTCAGCAATGTGCTCAGAGCTCCAAAAGGTGGGTTTTATTTACTGCCTGATTCACAGCACAGGCTGATTACTATGAGTCCATGAGCTTCTCCCATGTTTCCTTTCCTTCTAGAACATGTTCCTTCATGTCTATGTGGTTATGCTGCAGGGGGACCACAAGGTCAGGATTATTATAGACCTTGCCCTTTCTTTCCACCATTTTCTTACTGGAGACCTATAGTCCTCCACAGGCTGGTCCAGTATCCTCAGGAATACTGGTTCTTTTCAGGAGAATATGGGTGTGGAGGTCCTAATTCCAAGAGAATTGTATTTTCTCAGCAACACCTCACTCACAAGGGAGAGATCACATCTAGTCACACCCTCTCCTCTAGAGTGACAGAGTCCCCTTCCTAACCTGGACTCCCTGCCTGAGGGCATGCTCACCACATCCCTGCCCCTCAAGAAAAGCTGAAGTCACAGCCCTCGTGCTGTGTGTTATTTTCAGTGGACAGCTTTGACGAACAAGGAAGGGACCCAGAACAGACTTCTTTCCTTCACCTCAGCTCTATGAGGATATGGAGCGTTGGTACCAGCAGCGCCTCTTGTGCCCATCCACCTTCCTGGAGAGTCCAGATGAATCTGGGTGAGTGTCTCCTGGTTCTTGAATCTCCCAATTCTTGGTTGATGATCCTGAGTTTTATTTGGCAGTATATACCAGATACCTGCCCCTCAATTGAAGGATCCTCAGGGGGTGTGCCCCCAACTGAAAGAAACTTCGGAGCCTGTTTGAAAGACACTGGGAATAAAGTGCCCCCCTCCCCATTTGAAAGATACTGAGATAGCCCGGGTGAAAGATACCAGGTTTTGCTCAGTTGAAAGACACAGAGCCTTCTGGGCTGACTGGTTAGGTAGGGGGCTGACCTGACATCTTTCCTCAATTCAGCTACCCTAACAGAATTGGTCAGGATAAGAGTGAAGATATCACATAATAGCTTTGCTCCTAAGAAGAGGGACTTCTTCTTCAATGCTTTCTGAAGATCGTTCTTCCCTGGTTGACTCCTAAGTGCACTGACTACTCCATCTCTGTGCCCTTTCCAGGCTTTTCTTCTCTGTCTCAGTCATAAAAGTTGAAGGTTTTCAGAAGCTTTAGGTCATCTTCTCATTCTACCCGTCTACTCCTAAGGAAGGACATCTGTTACCATGTCCTGATTTCCAAATAGGCAACAAACAGTTGCAAATTAATATATCCAGGATGTACATTGTTGTAGTTTCCAGATCCACATGTTCATCTATCAATGGGAAGTCTGCTTTTAGATGTTTCTTGGGCACTTTATAGACTACATCTGTTTTTCCCCTTCTTGACATCCCTCCCTTCTGTTTCTGGTGAGAGAATCCCTTGTCCTCTACTTATCGTTGTAACATGAGACATAATTGAAATTCATTGATTATGATTACTATTTTTTCATCTCTTTCTTTTCCAAACTGAAAGCTCCAAAGGAAAAGACTTTTTATTTTCTCAACTTTTGTATTCAACTTTGTATTCTCAGAACGATCACATAATCCGACATAGAAGTATGAAGTTTTAAAACATAACTGACTGGAAAAAATGAATGAGCTAGGTGAATTCATCATAGTTTTTCAATATTGGTTGCATATTTAAGCTATTTCTTTTTTAAGAATAAACAAATCCAAGATGTCTTCTGGGGAAGAATTTCATCAACTAAAGAAGAAAGTAATTTGAGAAAAGATGAAGTTGAATATACTTTGTTACATTTGAGTATATTATAAATGTGAACATGATATCATATGAACAAAACTACTTTAAACACCATACATAGTATGACTGAGATAAAGTAGATAACTACTACATGAATACATTAGACACCTTAGCATATTAATCACTGTCACTTTAAATTCCTGTCCTGATAATTCCAAAATCTACTATATCTGAGTCTAGGTCTGATGCTTGCTCCTTCTCTTCAAACTGTGTTATTCACCTTTTAGTAAGACTTGTAAATTTCTATTGAAAGTTGGACGTGATGTACTAGGTAAAAGTAACTGATGTAATCTGGCCTTTAGAATGAGGTTTTATATTTATCTTGCTAGGAGTTGGGATGTGTTTACTGTTTGCCATAGCTGTAGAAGTCAGAAGCTAAAACTTCCTCTTTTGTCGATGATTTTTTTTCTCCCCTGTTGTCATGTGGTTTCCCTAGAGAATTCTTATATAAAATCATACACGTGCAGTTCTTTTCTGTTGTAATCCCCTGTTATACAGGGATCCTGTTGATGTGATGGTAGGTATGGGGAGGGGAAGTATTCTGTAATCCTATGATTAGGTCTCAGTCTTTTAGTGAGCGTGTGCCCCTGGGCTGTGACCGTCAAAATTTCAGATGTTTCAAAAAGTGGATTCAGTTCTTTCAAATGAGGAAAGTCTTTTTGTTAAAGTCAAACTTAATGTAAATAATGTTCTTTCTAAGAATGGCATTTTAATTATGACCTGGTCTCTGTTTTTGCCCTCTTTATTTTATACGTCAGCCACGCTGCCTTATCCTTCTGGATTGGTCTTCTTGAAAATCATTTCTTAGACCTACTCAATAAGTAACCACCATGGGAGAAAGGTCTACGTCTTGTTCACTATTGTATCATCATTAGCACAGAGTACATAATAATTACAAAAGGTATAAATAGTAACAAATAATATTTTCAGATTTTCCATCAGACCTCTCTTCAGAAGCTTCTCCTGACCTCCCAAAAGAACCTTGTATTAAAGCAATTAATAGGCATCATTAGATTATTTAGTACATTTCTACTGAGCCTCTTGGTTCATTACTCTCCATCTCACAGTGAAGACGCCAAGCAGTGAAGATGTATGGCATATGATGCTAGGTAAAATTAGACTACTTTGCTTTCCTGATTTGAGTCTTTATAATTGTATAAATTCTTTCTCATTTAGTATTATTCTGGGCAATGGTTGTCTTGCTGCTTCTGAATTATTTTATGTTTCATCTTGAAACAGAAACCAAAATAGAGAAGTAAAAATAGAAACATAAAGGGGCCATACCATTATTTTCCATAATTTTCGTTACACATTTTTGATTTTCTTTCTCCATTCACCTTTCATAGAAAGCTGTCATTGCATTGGATGCACTGAGGCAAAAGGAAAACAAATGCAACTCTGACTATGATGAGAGTGAAAGAAGTAAAGTGACTCCCCAGGTGAAACAATGACAGTGGGAGTTCTTCTCTTCTCTTGTTACCCTCCACCTACTCCAGTATGGGTTCTGCTGATTAATCCCACCAAATCAGCTCTCAGTAAGGTCAGTGCCATCTGTTTCCCATGTAGTGGACGATTTCAATCTACAGAGCAGCTTACTGACATTCAACATCCTATTAATCAAACTGATGGTAAATCATTGTAAGTAATTAAATATGTCATGATTTATAGTATATCAAATATTAAACATGTTGATATGAGTTGTCAATACATCAAATCCATGGAGTCTCTTCAGAGACAAAAATATTTCAAAAAAGGGAAAACCACGCCAAGAAAAAATGAGCCACTTCCATTCTAGGTCCCACCCTATTTCTCTCCTCCACTTCCTAAGGAAAACCTCTCAAACCAATTTTCTATACAAACTGTCATTCCCTTCTCTTATTCACCCTTCCACCTTCTCCATGATGGTTTCTGCTGATTAATTCTACCAAACAGGCTCTCACTAAGGTCGCCAGTGCCACCTATTTTCCAATGTAAGGGACAACTTCCATCCATACTTTTTACAAACGCATTGAGTCTTCTAAGCAGTCTCAGTTTGTAAACATGGTCTTATCACCGTCCTCTCTCCTCTGTTATCATATGGCCACTCCACCTCTGCTTCCTTTGTGGTGTTCCCTCCCTTTTAAGGTTGGAAGTCATAGGACTCATTTTATTTCTTTTTTAAAATTTATTTATTTAGGCTGCATTGGGTCTTTGTTGCTGCGCACAGGCTTTTCTCTAGTTGCGGCGAGCGGGGGCTACTCTTTGTTGTGGTGCACAGGCTTCTCACTGCTGTGGCTTCTCATTGCAGAGCACGGACTCTAGGCATGCAGGCTTCAGTAGTTGTGGCTCATGGGCTCTAGAGTGCAGGCTCAGTAGTTGTGGCGCATGGGCTTAGTTGCTCTGGAGCATGTGGGATCTTCCCGGACCAGGGCTTGAACCTGTGTCCCCTGCGTTGGCAGACAGATTCTTAACTACTGCACCACCAGGGAAGCCCCATAGGACTCAATTTAAGTCCTTTTCTCATTCTATACTCTCTTCTCATTTGACCTCTTCTGTTCCTATGCCTTCCAATTAATGGAATTGCTTGTAAATTGCAAACTCAAATATCCAACAGACATTTGTAGTTAGATGTCTACCAGCCAACTACAGAGAATATGTACAACTTTTGTGTTTATATCCTCACATGGACTGATGTACCTTCTGCAGAGAGAAGTCAATTTTTTACCTTCTCATTATAGCAGTAAATCTAACTGATATTAATTTCTAACATTAATTAGTATTAATTTTAAACATAATAAATATTATTTGTACTGTCTTTAGGTTATTTTCCCTACAAAAATCAAAGATACAAGAGAGCAGGAGCTGTATTTGTTGTGTTTACCTCTATATATCTGGAGGGATACAACCTGGCTTAGGGGAAGTCTATTTTACTTCTAACTTGAATATAATACTGATGGGTAAATGAATTGTACCATCAATTGTTTAATCAGATTGCACATTCAGCCTTGGTTTTCTTTTTTAAAGACGAAACTAATACCAGAAGTTTTCTATAGAAAGAATTTAATGAACAAAGAAAATAATAAATTGACTAAATACAAAGAATGTATTTTTTCTCTGAAACTACAGTGTAAATGTGCACATAATATTGTATGAACAAAAATAATTGTAATCTTTATAAATAGTTAAATAAATAAATATTTAAATAGATAAATAGATCAGCATGGGCATCTGTGAGGAACAAGTGCCTGTAGAGTAGAACATCATGTTGCTTAATATTCCTGAAAACATTTGACAAATTAATTTAATTCAGGGCATGATGAGAGCAGAAATGATAGTCTTTGACATGGCAGCACAGGTGGAAGTGTGGTCTCGTTAGTGAGAATCATTTCGGTGTTGAACCAGGTGTGTGTCATTCCTTCCTCCTGAGTCTGTCTTACAAGTTTGTTGATGAAGAGAAGGATCTCATGACTTCTGCTCTGACAATCTCCCAGGCACAAGGGCTGTATTTCTTCTCTTGCAGATAGACAGTGATTCTGTGGAAGTATTTCCTCACAGCCAGGATGGAGTCCTCCTTCAGCAGGGGAGTCCCTTCCAGCCCCGCCTCCTGCATCAGACAGGCTTGCAGGTCAATGAGCTGCTGATAAAGTGCAGTGCAGAACTTGTCCAGGAGGGTCTCATCCCAAGCGGCAGCCGAGCCCTCTGTGCTGAAGAGCTGGAAGGTCTGCTGGATCATCTCATGGACGACAGTGATGGCTTGAGCCTTCTGGAACTGGTTGCCTCCAAACGCCTCCTGGGGGAATCCAAAGTCATTTCTGTCCTTCAGGCAGGAGAAGGGGGAGATTCTCCTCATCTGTTGCAGGAGCATCAGGGCCCTCGTGTTAGCCAGGCTGTGGGTCTGAGGCAGGTCGCAGCCCAGAGAGCAGTTGGAGTTGCAGCTGAGCAGCACCAGGGTCAGGAGTAAGGACAAAGTTGGGGCCATCGGTGACCCTGCAGATGCTGCCGGCCTGGCTGAGGTGGGGACTCTGTGAACCCTGCTCTCTAGGTTCTCTGAAGACCTTCCTTCAGGCCTGGGTCTTAAATGGGAACCCATTCGTTTCCATTTTCTAAACGTTAATTTCTACTTCTGTTTTTGATTTTCACTTTGCACTCTCCAAATGGGATATGGCAACATTTCTCAACCATTATTTTTTCCATTATTGCCTCCTCTTCCCCTGCCCACAGAGCCTTCTTAGATAGCTTTTTCCTAATTGCCCCCCCATGAAAGTTTGAAAACACATAGGTACTGAATATTTATATACTCCATGAATATCTGCATACATAGAAAAAGAAAGTGAAAATTTTACTGTTTTTATTCAATGCAGGGTTAAGAATGAAAAAATTTGAGCTAAACATTATATTTAAAAGTTATTGAGAACTAGGGACTTCCCTGGTGGTCCAGTGGTTAAGAATCCACGCTTCCACTGCAGGGGTCACGGGTTTGATCCCCGGTCGGGGAACTAAGATCCCACATGCTACGCAGTGTGGCCAAAAAGAAAAAATAAAAAGTTATTGACAACTAATTTAACTTTATAACTAAGTTTGCAGAGTAACTTTTTTTTAGTCAAAAGATATATTTGAAGAAGCTCACTGATTTTCTAAATTAAGTTCTATATTATAAACATTTTCTCATGCCATTAAAAATTACTCAGGGACTTCTCCGGTGGCGCAGTGGTTAAGAATCTGCCTGCCAATGCAGGGACACGGGTTCGAGCCCTGGTCTGAGAATATCCCACATGCCGCGGAGCAGCTAAGCCTGTGTGCCACAACTACTGAGCCTGTGGTCTGGAGCCCATGAACCACAACTACTGAACCCTGTGCGCCTAGAACCCATTCTCCGCAACAAGAGAAACCACTGCAATGAGAAGCCCGGGCACCGCAACAAAGAGTAGCCCCTGCTCGCCGCAACTAGAGAAAGCCCACACGCAGCAACAAAGACTCAATGCAGCCAAAAATAAATAAATAAATTTATTTTTTTAAAAAAAGACAGATTTAGATAAAAGACAACTTTAAAAAAAAAAAAGAATCTGCCTGCCAATTCAGGGGACATGAGTTCGAGCCCTGGTCCAGGAAGATCCCACATGCTGCAGAACAACTAAGCCTGTGCGCCACAACTACTGAGCCCGTGTGCCACAACTACTTAAGCCCGTGCGCCTAGAGCCCGTGCTCCACAACAAGAGAAGCCACCACACCACAACGAAAAGTAGCCCCCGCTCGCCGCAACTAGAGAAAGCCCGTGCATAGCAACGAAGACCCAATGCAGCCAAAAATAAATAAATAAATAAATAAACTGAAAAATATTACTCAAATAGAACATCTACAATGACTGTATAATGTTCTAGTCTATGGATGTAGCCTTGTTTAACATTTTACTTTTTTTAGATGAAGAATATTTCAAAATTTCATAATTACCAATCACGTTGGGAGAATGCCGTTGGGTATAAAATTGTACCCGATTTGACAAAATATAATTATGAAATCAAAAGACATCACCTTTTTTAAAGTTCTTGAGACCTAAAACTAATTTGTTTTCCAGGGAGTTGCTGAAATTTATGCTAGGACTGTGGTAGTGTCCATTTTATTGCTCACTTGCTAATTTTTTTTCCAGTTCAATAAAAATTTGATACTGGTTTTACTTTGAATTTGTATAGGGTATTTGATATAGAGTGAAATTTACCTAATTATGCAGAGTAACTTTTAATGTAATATATTTACTTATATAAATAGTAATATATCAAATTATAATTTCAAATAAAAATTTATATAAATATTTCATAATAGTACCAATGTATAGATATATTTTAAATAAAATCATCAGAACTGCTAAAACCACTGAAAATTTAAATTATTTACTTAGCATTTATTTTTAGGTAATTAACTATTAATTTTGATTCATATCATAAAATTTTTAACTTCACTAGCTGCTAGGTATTCATCTAGATATTGTCAACAGTTTTCTGTTTAGAAATAGGCATAATTAGTGATGTGCTAAATAACTTTAGTAGAATTAAATAATAAAATATAACCTATTCGTGCTTAATTCCCAAAGCCCAAATCACACCAAGGCTCGAACATAAGCAGCATCCGCAAGACAGCCAATGGCAGCTCATAAGTAAGTAAAGGACACTTCTCACATTATGACTTTGAGATCAAGCAAATGATGGCGAGAAAGTCCTGTAATGAACAGTTAAGTCACCATAGGTTGTAGCACTGATCCTGCGTGACATTTGTTTATATTTCATGAACTCAGTGTCAATGCTTCTCACATCATATACAAGAAAACCTGAAGAGCAAAATGAATACAAAGGAATAAGACTTTGTTGGATAAGGTTGACCTTTGAACACCAAAGCCATTATAATGGCTGAGATTTGTTCATACCCCAGAAAACTAATGTTTGCACCCATGGGAGCATCCCCAATGAGAATGCGTAATTTAGGCAACATGAAAAATTGAATTGTAGTGATGTGGTTCGAGATTCTCCCCGGAATCGCAGTCATGGCCGCGTGCTTGTTCATCCCGGGAATGGCCACTGCACGCATCCACAGGTTCACTAATGGGGGCAAGGAAAAAAGGGTTGCCCATTATTCATAACAGTGGAATTTGATGGAAAGAAATAGGCGCATCTCTGCAGTTAATCGTTACTATGTGTCAAAGGGTTTGGAGAACATTGATTAAGGAAGCATTTTCCTGATTGATGAAAAATAACTCAGTTATACTTGTCTACCCCTGCTAGAAGGTTATGCAGTGTATTGTGTAGCATGCAGTGTATCTTGTAGTGTGTAATAAAAATAAAACAAAAAAGTAAAAAAAAAAAATTGAATCATTCTCCATATTTTTTCATTAATGTTCAAATTTCCCTAAGGACCTCCAGAAGTTCCAATCCAAGTCTGTTCTTTTAAACGGAATGAATACATCTTTGTATTTGACTCATAACTGGATAAATATTGATTATTATCATGGAAAGAATTAACTTTCATCTCCCATCTTGAATTCTTTTATTTTGCATAGGAAGTCATGTGGCCTCAGCCCTCTATATTCCTGCTCTTTACATTGTAGTATGTGATAATCTTTGGCAAATTAGCTCATTAGTAACTGGACTCTATCCATTCCCTGTATTATCCCTGGCAGCAAGCCCAGTGTAATCACGCAAGTAATTTTTTTTAATAGACTCATCTATGTATTTTATTTTATTTTCATTTAAGTATAGTTGATTCAAATGTTTGTTAGTTTTTCTGGTGTATAGCAAAGCGATTCAGATATATATATATTCTTTTTCAGATTCTTTTCCATTATAGTTTACTAGAAGATATTGAACATAATTTCCTGTGTTATACAGTAGGACCTTGTTGTTTTTCTATTTTATATATAGTAGTTTGTACCTGCTGATCTCAAACTCCATTTATCCGTCTCCCCCATTTCCTTTTGGTAACCATAAGTTTGTTTTCTATGTCTGTGAATCAGTGTCTGTTTTGTAAATAAGTTCATTTGTATCATTTTTTGATTCCACATATAAGTGATATCATGTGATATTTGTCTTTGTCTTACTTCACTTAGTATGATAATCTCCAGGTCCATCCATGTTGTTGCAAATGGCATTATTTCATCCTTTTATATGGCTGAGTAGTATTCCATTGTATATTTATATACCACATCTTCTCTTTCCATTCATCTGTCGATGAACATTCAGGTTCTTTCCATGTCTTGGCTATTGTGAATAGTTCTGCTATAAACATTGAAGTGCATGTATCTTTTCGAATTGGAGTTTTCTCCAGATATATGCCCAGGAATGGGATTGCTGGATCATATGGTAACTCTAGTTTTCTTTTTTTAAGGAACATCCATCCTGTTTTCCATAGTGGCTGCACCAATTTACATTCCCATCAACAGTGTAGGAGGATTCCCTTTTCTCCAAATCCTCTCCAACATTTATTGTTTGTAGACTTTTTGATGATGGCCATTGTGACTGGTGTGAGGTGATACTTCATTGTAGTTTTGATTTGCATTTCTCTAATAATGAGCAATGTTGACATCTTTTCATGCGCTTATTGGCCATCTGTATGTCTTCTTTGGAGAAATGTCTATTCAGGTCTTCAGCCCATATTTTGATTGGGTTGTTTATTTCTGTGTTATTGAGTTGTATAAGTTGTTTGTATATTTTTGTTTGTATAATTAAGGCCTTGTCAGTTGCATAGCTAGCAAATATTTCCTGCCACTCCATAGCTTGTCTTTTCATTTTGTTAATGGTTTCCTTTGCTATGCAGAAGTTTATAGTTTGATTAGGTCCCATTTGTTTATCTTTGCTTTTATTTCTATGCCTTGGGAAACTGACTTAAGAAAATATGGCTACAATTTATGTCAGAGAATATTTTGCCTATATTTTCTTCTAGGAGTTTTATGGTGTCACGTCTTGTATTTAAGTCTTTAAGCCATTTTGAGTTTATGTTTGTGTATGGTGTGAGGAAGTATTCTAACTTAATTGATTTAATTATGACTGTCCAGCTTCCCCAAAACCACTTGCTGAAGAGACTGTCTTTTCTCCATTGTACATTCTTGCCCCCTTTGTCAAAGATTCATTGACTGTAGGTGTGTGGGTTTATTTCTGGGCTCTGTATTCTGTTCCACTGATCCATATGTCTGGTTTTGTGCCAATACCATGCCGTTTTGACTTCTCTAGCTTTGTAGCATTGTCTGAAGTCTGGAAGGGTTATACCTCCAGCTTTGTTCTTTCTCCTAAGGATTGCTTTGGCAATTCTGGGTCTTTTGTGGTTCCATATAGATTTTAGGATTATTTGTTCTAGTTCTGTGAAAGATGTCATGGGTAATTTGATAGGGATCGCACTGAATTTGTAGATTCCTTTGTGTAGTATGGCCATTAATTCTTCCCATCCAGGCCCATAGGATAACTATCCATTCCTTTGAATCATCTTCAGTTTCCTTTATCAATGTTGTATAGTTCTTGGTTATAAGTCTTTCACCTCCGTGGTCAGGTTTATTCTTAAGTATTTTATTATTTTTTTGATGAGATTTTAAAAGGGATCGTATTTTTACTTTTTCCTTTTATATTTCATCATTAGTGTAAAGAAATGCAACAGATTTCTGTATGTTAATCTTGTATTCTGTTACCTTGCTTAATTAATTCATAAGTTCTAGTAGTTTTTGACTCAACAAGTAATTTTACTAAAGCACTTTCTGAGATTTTCTCCTCCTCCTGGCAGACATTTACGAATGACCAATCTATTTTGCTTCCTCACAGCCATATTTACTGGGATTATAACAGACAATGGCTAACATTTTCACTCTACTCCTGCTGATATCAATAATGCCTACTGAGTTTATTGCTAAAATCACTTGGATTCTCTTTCCTTTAAGGTGCATATGGCTGGGGATTCAAGTTCCAAATCAGCGCAATTTTCAGCCTGTGCCCAGAACTATATTAAACACACAAGGATGGCCTTGTCTCTAATTTGTCCACTAGTATGTCACAATAGAAAATAACTAGACTGGTGTCATATACAGAGCCAAGGATCTAAACTCAAACTCTCTCTGATCCTCATAGCTCACAGCAACCAGACATTTACCACATTACTCTTTCATGAATCTTTACTAATGTGATAATTATTACCTTTATCCTGAGATTTTTTGGAGACTCCTTACAAAAATTATGAATATTTTCATCCTGTGTTTTCATTCCATCCCATGAGACAGTGGGCTCCTTTTCAGTTTGATTTCCAATATTTGACATATAATAATTAAAGCATTATGGCAGGTTGTAAATCAAGAGTTTGGATTCTGAGTCCTTCGTCTACTCTTTTTGCCTGCTAACCTGCTCATTCTGCTCAGTATGACTATATTCTTATTTCTAGATGCGTGTAACCTTTAAAGACCTTTAAATTCATATATTGATGTCCTAACCACCAAAGTGGTGATATCAGGTGGCGGACCCTTTGGGACATGATTATGCTGTGAAGATGGAGACCTCACAAATGGAATTAGGGCCGTTATAAAACAGGTCAAAATAAATCCCTCCCTCTTCTGCCCTGTGCTGATACAAGGAGAACTCTGCAGTGTGAGACCTGAAGCAGCCTCTCACCAGAACTGGACCACGCTGACACCCAGATCTTGGATTTCCAGACTCTAGAACTGTGAGCAGTACATTTCTGCTCTTTACAAACTACCCAGTCTATGCTCTTTTGTTGAAGAAGTCCAAATAGTAAGACATGACCTGACCTATTGTATCCTCAGAATACCTCCCAGAAGTCTGTAAAATACTTAAAGGGAGAGATACCATCTTATCCAACCCCGCTTCCTAGACAGCTAGTCCAGTCCCTGTCATTTCAGGAGCTCAATCAATATTCATGTAACATCAATCCACAATAATGGTAATGATAGGAGAAATAATTATACCAACATATATTAGATAGATATGATGTGAGAAGACAATAATCTAAAGATACTTTAAAAGTTCTTCATGGTTCTGCAGGGGAAGTGATAATGGAATATTGTGTGAGGTTTTTTTTGCTTTTTGGGGTTTTTTTTTTTGGCTGTGTTGGGTCTTCGTTGCTGCGTGCGGGCTTTCTCTAGTTGCGGCGAGCGGGAGCTACTCCTCATTGCAGTGCGCAGGCTTCTCATTGCAGTGGCTTCTCTTATTGCGGAGCACGGGCTCTAGGTGCGCGGGCTTCAGTAGTTGTGGCACGTGGGCTCAGTAGTTGTGGCTCGTGGGCTCTAGAGCACAGGCTCAGTAGTTGTGGTGCACAGGCTTAGTTGCTCCGTGGCATGTGGGATCTTCCCGGACCAGGGCTTGAACCCGTGTCCCCTGCATTGGCAGACGGATTCTTAACAACTGTGCCACCAGGAAAGCTTGTGTGAGGTATTTTTTTAAAGATTGTTTGCAGGAATATTTTCTTCAAGTTTGCATTTCTAATATTTGGAAGATCTGGTGAGTGGAAGACTCACTCTTCACTCAGTGATTCTCAAGTACTTGCAAGGAGCTGACTGATCATTCTTTTCTTGTCTCCCTCAGGAAATAAGGAAATAACTTGTAATGTGTCTACACTTGTGGATATTTTCCTCATAGGCCATGCCTTTGGGCATCAAGTTGAATGTTTCTTTCAAATAGTCTATGATGCTGTGAACTCTGAGTCACATCCATATCATCTTCCCCAAGCTGAAACTGTGGAATAAGAATTTTTTGTCAGATTGTTTTTAATGAAGTGTGTGCAAGCAAGAACATTAGTTCCCCTCCACCCCACCCAGAACTTCACTAGGACAAATAGTGTAAAAATGAAAAGTGGTCTCATGCCCTGAACTTGTCTCCTCATCCATTAGTCCAATAATTTCCCAACTTCTTTGCAATTAGATTACCATGAGGATAAATCCAGGCCACACAATATGAGCAGAAGTGCTCTTGCCCTGTATAGTGCTGGCCCTTGAAAACATCCACGTGGTCCGCCAGACTTTTTCCCTTTACCACTGAGTGGAATAGATTCAAGTACTACAGACAAATTTGGAGTCACCTGTTGATGATGGAAAAATCCACACAACAGTGGGTACCCATGTCCTCGAATCACTCTTTGGAGCAGAGCCAACCAGAATATTCACCTGATCAGGAAGGCCTGCATTGTGCCCTTAAAAGAAGAAAAGATAAATTTCTATTATGATCAAATTCCTGACAGTTTCCTGTTTACCTGTTACAGCAGCCAGCATTAAGTTAACTGACAAATACCTTTAACAACATACTATCCTAAAAACTTTTCCACAAAAAGAAAATAAACTTCATAGGTTGAAAATAGCAATACCCCCCAAAAACCTAAACAGACCTTTTATTATTATGAAATTGTTTATTTAAGAAAAGAGATTGTGTTCTTCTGTCTAAATATATTTTCGTAAAAGTATGATTTTCATTTCAGACATTTATCAGCTTGTGAGGAAATATGAGTCAAGATTGCTTTGGAACACTAAGCAAACGCTAATCTGATTAGAGAGTGTCACAAATATAATTTTCATTTTATTTGTTGACATTTCTTTGAGGATTCTTACATGAAGGAAAGGACCTTTCAGTTTCCACTCTGACAACCTCCCAGGCACAGGGGCTGTATTCCTTTGCCTTCAGGTAGAGATGGATTCCATGGAAATACTCCTGGGCAGCAAGTCCCAAACCGAGACAATCTAGATTGCCTTTTTTCATCTGCTCCAGTCGGTCCAGCCTCTGATCAAGGTTAGAGAGAAGTTTATCGAGGAGGGTGTTGTTCCAAGCAGCATGGCTGCCCTCCGTGGTGAAGAGGTTGAAGTTCTGTTGGAGCATCAGTTGACAATAAACGGGTGCCTTGAGTCGTCTGGATTTGGGTGATATTCTCTCTTTTCCAAGGAACTTTGAAGTCGGTTCTGTCCTCTAGGCACGACTGAAAGGGGATCCTCTTCATCTGTCTTAAATATATGAAGATTTCTTTGTTGCCAAGAGAGCAAGCAGGGATGGAGCAGAGCATCACTCCTGCCACTAGCAAATAGATCTGGGCCATTGAGAATTTCAGTGAGCCACAGGGCAGCTGGCGGGCACTGCTAAACAATCAGCAAAAGGTTCCTTCCCTGGGTCCTGGGACAGCGCGCTTCTCTAGGCGGCCGCAAGAGGGCGCAGGATGTCTTTTTAAAATCGATTTTGTTAGGGAAACGCCGATTTCTGAGAGTCTGCAGTTTTCAGCGGGTCTGGCAGCTCGAGAGAAAAGGCGTTGAAGCCTCAGAGACCAACTTTGGGCTGCTTTAATAGTGAGAGAAAAACATTCATTTCGGAAGCCCAGAGGGCTGAGGAAGGAACTTTGTCGCGGCCGCGCCAGCGACATTTTTGTCTGGTTGGAAGCTGGAATCTTGTATTTTCGGGGCTGCCCCTGAGTTTTGTGCTTTATTTTCGCACAGAAACTTGAGCGAGTCCATTTTGGAGAAAGAAGCCGTTTTCTGAGGTTTGAAGCTGGGAATCAGAGCGAGCTGGGGCCGATTTTACAGATTCGGGCTCGTTTCTGGCGCTGTGCTGCGGCCCAGAGAAAGGGGAACGCGGCGGCGGCGATGGGACGCCCGGACAGGGTGGGGACGCCCTGGGGGTGAGTCGGAGCGCGGGCACCACCGGGGCGGAGGACGCGGGAGCTGAGCGCCTCTGTAGATGCTCTGGGACTTCATGGTGTCTTTCAAGGATACAGCGTTAACGTGGGGGAGGAAGTACTGAATAACTGAAAAGTGGAAATATTTTAAAACTCACAGCATTTTATTTTGAAAATTTTAAATTTAATTTATATTTAATTTATATTATGTGTAACTTAAATATTTTTTAATTTTTTATATTTTGAAATATTTAATGAAAATATTTTAAATATTAGATATAGGATATTAAAATATATATGAGTATCAAAACACAGCATTTTATTAAACTCTATTTAAACTATAGTTTATACTAAAACAAGAATATAATTTTACTCTCTTAGCAAATGGAAGCAAACTCATTAATATATTCAAGGTCACTTCTATACTTGACAATTTCTCGTGACTCTGTGACAGTGTTAAATAATTTTTATTTAACCCGGGTTTCTGAAACACCTCTCCCAGGAACCCATCTTGATTGCATTGTAGAAAGAAAAGGGCAGTGGTTAAGACTCTGTGCTTCTAATGCAAGGCATGTGGGTTCGATCCCTGGTGGGGGAACTAAGATCCCGCATGGAGTGTGGCGCACCCAAAAAAGAAGAAAGAAAGAGAAAGAAAAAAAAGAAAGAAAGAAAGAAGGAAGGAAAGAAAGAAAGAAAGAAGGAAGGAAAGAGGGAGGAAGGAAGGAAGGAAGGAACAAAGAAGAGTTAGTGTGCTGTACAAAGCATTGAGGACATTTACCAGGTCTGATCTTTTCATTTTCTTTGGTAAGAATTTCATAGATTAAAGGAAAATTGCCCAGATTTCATTGGCAACGTGAAACCTTCCTTTGTAAGACACTCACAGTCATGCAAATGCAGGGTCATTTCTTGTCTTTATTTAAAATTTTGATATTTTGTTCAGCAGGCATGTTTTGTCATTTTCATTTTTAAATATTGAATTAAAATATTATTTATCTTGACATCTTAGATTTGGTGCCTTCTTACATTCCATGCTTAAAGAAAGTCCTTTTCACTTAACCCTAAAACTAACCTAGGAAATAGCTTTTGAAGTACTGTTGAGAAAGTACTTCCCTGGATGAAAGTATAGGTGAAAGTCCTGTCACCCTCTCCCCCATCTACATTTTATAACCAATTTCCTGGTCTCTTTAAGGTTTAAAACAATCTTTGTCTTAAAATAATATCACCAGAGGTGGTCTGAGACTAAGGATGAGGTACTATTCATTTATACTATTCACAGAGCAGTCATTTTTTGTGTGTGTGAGAGACAATTTTCCTAGATGCTGGTTCTCTGCAAAATTATTCAAGGGCTGTTAAGATTTCTTTCCATAATGTACCAGGCACCTCTCTAAGACTGCTTCACAGTCCTGTGGGCAATCCCTCTCCTAGAGTTTGCATTTGGGGGACTCAACATGCAGACCATATATATATACATTTTAACCATTTTCCTTCTCTCTAAATCTTCTTTTTAAAAATCTGTGTCTCTTTACTTTTTAAGAAAAAAAATACCTCAGACTGCCTTCATCTGATTTCCTATCTCCCCAACCCCTGCCCTTTGGTAACCACAAATCTGATTTCTTTTTCTATGAGTTTGTTTTTGAAGTATAATTTAATCTGTGTCTTAAAAATTAGCATCAGAGGTGGTCTGAAACTAACTCAGAATGAGGAAAGGGACTGCTTATCTCATTTACAGTATTCACAGAGCAGCTATGTTTTATCAGACAACTTTCATAGATGCTGGTTCTCTGCAAAGAGCTTCAATTACTGTAAGATTTCTCTCCATAATGTACTAGGTACTGCTCTAAGGGTGGAAACTTGGGCTCTGCTCCTTCATGGTCCTGCAGGCAATCCTTCTCCTAGAGTTTGCACTTGGGGCCTCAACGTGCAGACCCCTGACAGTGTTAAGGGACCTGCAGTCAGAGCTTCTCTTGGCTGGGCCGAGGGTGGACTATACAGGTTACTATTTGATGTATTAATACAAAAGGCTGCTATCATTCACTCTGTTTGGATTCTCAGCCTGTAACTTGCAGACTTTATTTGATCTATGCAATGTCCTGTGTGACCACTACTAAAGTTTACTCAATTTTTTAAAAGAGGAAGTGAAAGTCTGATGTCATTTAAATTCAGGAGCCACAGACCTTTGACAGAGTGGAGCCTTTTGCTGCTCCCAGGCCCTCCTCTTCATCAGCTCTGAGCACTGGCCCTCAGCTGCACTGAGCACGTGCTGCTTTCTGCATCCTAATCCTGCCTCTAAAGTCTGTCCTCCCTGCTCCCTGGAGGGCAGTCACCATCCCTGCCTTACTTTCCTGGAATCCACATTGCCAAGCACATTGTCACATATATGTGCAGTCAGAACATTTTTGGTGACAGAATGAAGAGGTCTGTATGAATTAACCCTTGTTGTTCAGTATTATGCCACCATTATCTGCAGACTATGTCAGAAAACGAGAGCTATAGTTCTGTAAATAATTGTGGAAGAATTCAAATCTTATGTATTAGACCCTTAAAAAAGAAATGCAGAGAGGTGTGGCTAGATATATTTTGGTGCAATTTAAGAAATGTCAAAATAGAGTACAGGGTCAAACGTCTAAGTTCTCTTATTAGACTTAAAAAACGGAGTTAGATTGAGCCTCAGGTTTTTATTTCAACCTGAGTTGACTCACTTAGATGACTACATCCTGTTGGATTGAGTCTTCTGTCATTTTCCATGAATATATTTAATTTCCAGTGTAATAATACAAAAAAAGCATTGAAGATATGACATTCTCTGATGCCCAAAATAGAAGAGAATTTTTTTTTAAGTGAGGAAACAAAATTGAGATAAGTACAGAAAATGACAGTTCTGGCCTAATTAAGAATCTAATTTGCGGGAAGATTTTCAGCACAGCTGGATAAAGGCCGCCACAGCCAGACATCTGCAGCATCACCAAGCTCACCAGAGGCCTGCCAGCCTCTTCACTGATGACACCGAGGATGATGTTCTCCAGCCCTGTAAAATGTGATGGATGGAGCTGATCATCACCATTGCCATCCTCTGAGAGACCAGGAATCCGCAAATTCAGCGTTTCAGTGAAACAGCGCCAGGGCTACAGCTCAACAACGTGCAAAGCTCTTTTCCCTGCGCCGCAGCGGCCAGGAGCGGCGCCCGAACTCGCCGTAAGGGACCGACCGACACCCGCCCACCCAGTGGGACCCGCCTCCCAGTCCAGTACCGCGGACTCGGGCGCTGCATACACGGGGAGAACACGGCCATTGCCGTGGGCAGGAGCCCAGGCCCGGGCGAGGCGCCGCCGGGGCGCAGGGAGCGAGTGGGGCCGCGAGAGCAGTGAGTAAACTTTCCTTGATGCTGCCCTCACTCTTTACGACACATTAATCCTGAATTGATTACTAATTAAATGTTACAATGCTACTGTGAACATGATTACCAAGGACCTACCAGACAAATTACACAGACTTTTAGTCTTTTTCAAAAATGATGATGACAGAAACTACAAATTCCGTAGCTCTTATAAGGGACTCACTTAATCTTTCCAACATAGTTGGTGAGTGTTAATATTCTCATTTCCAAAGAGCCACCTGCTAAGGCTTTATGTGAATAAAACAATCTGATAAGTAAATGGCAAATCCAGGTTTCAAAACCTAATATGTCAGATTCCAAACTCCACTTCCCTATCCACACCAAAGACACCTGTGCAAACTGCATGTGTTGAACCATCCCTTATTTTCTGGAAAGCCCTATACTTTTCTTGTAACATATTGATATTCCTTTGTTGTCTCATACCTCGCTGTTACAAATTTCCTATATTTTCATTAATTTTTGTCCACCTACAAATTTCTAGATGAGTTGAACAAATTGCAAAGTATCCTGATTATTTTACATAATAAGCAAAGTAAAACTTTCAACTGGTAATTATTTCTGAGAGCCTAAATGTGATCAACAAAATTAATAATTCTAATAATTATAAAATAATCATATTTAATTGTCCAAGATGATTCATATATATTGTTAAATTAATTCTCACCATAAATTTATGAGCTGCATGTAGACAAGACCCTTGAGAGTTTTGACCCCTGCACCAGATTGGATTACAAACATTTCAGGGAGTCCTCTGTAGACGCCACCAAAGCTCTGGTGGATTCAGGCAACAAATACTTAACTCTACCAACTTACATGGATATGGGAAATGATTGGAAGAATATAAGACGATGTATACTAACGGGTAAAATGTGAGGGATGGAGCAGAGCATCCCCACGGCCATGAGCAGCGAGATCAGGAGTCCAGAAATTCAGCGCTTCACCTGGACCACCGTGAAAGGGAGCTCAGGTCCTCCGCGAGGCAAAGCCCTCAAAGCTGCCTTCGCTGCGCCGGAGCAGCCGGGAGGGGGCGCCCGAACTCGCCCCAACGGACCGACGGGCACCGCCCACCCAGCGGGACCAGCCTCCGGGTCTAGCTCCGCGAACTCCCGCGCAGTGCGCACGGGAAGAACCCGGGCGTCGACGTCTGCAGGAGCCCCGGCCCCGGAAAGGCGCCGCCGGGGCCCAGGGAGCTCGTGGGGCCGCGAGAGCAGAGAGGAAACTTCCTTTTCGGGCCTGACTGCGGAGGGGAGCTTTGCCGCGGCTTCGCACAGAGCCTTTCATTTCTGCGCCTGCCCCTGCGTCCATCCTTCCCTTCCTGGTAGGAGCTTTTAGCCAGACCGGTTGACGCCGGTGCCCATTTATGCAGGGATTGACGGCTCGAAATCAGAGCATGTCGTGGTATGTGTTCAGATTTCAGGACTGTTTCTGGGAAGAAAGTCGAATTCAGGGAAAGGAGAAACGCATCTACAATCTGGACACGAATTTTATTACAATGATTTAATTAAATTTTAATGGTTCATTCCTTTTTTTTTTTCATTTTAACATCTTTATTGGAGTATAATTGCTTTACAATGGTATGTTAGTTTCAGCTTCACAACAAAATGAATCAGTTATATATATACATATGTTCCCATATCTCTTCCCGCTTACGTCTCCCTCCCTCCCACCCTCCCTATCCCACCCCTCCAGGCGGTCACAAAGCACCGAGCTGATCTCCCTGTGCTATGCGGCTGCTTCCCACTAGCTATCTACCTTACGTTTGGTAGTGTATATATGTCCATGCCTCTCTCTCGCTTTGTCACAGTTTACCCTTCCCCATCCCCATAGCCTCAAGTCCATTCTCTAGTAAGTCTGTGTCTTTATTCCTGTTTCACCCCTAGGTTTTTCATGACATTTTTTTTCTTAAATTCCATATATATATGTTAGCGTACGGTATTTGTCTCTCTCTTTCTGACTTACTTCACTCTGTATGACAGACTCTTGGTCTATCCACCTCATTACAAATAGCTCAATTTTGTTTCTTTTTATGGCTGAGTAATATTCCATTGTATATATGTGCCACATCTTCTTTATCCATTCATCTGATGATGGACACTTAGGTTGTTTCCATCTCTGGGCGATTGTAAATAGAGCTGCAATGAACATTTTGGTACATGACTCTTTTTGAATTATGGTTTTCTCAGGTTATATGCCCAGTAGTGGGATTGCTGGGTCATATGGTAGTTCTATTTGTAGTTTTTTAAGGAACCTCCATACTGTTCTCCACAGTGGGGCTATCAATTTACATTCCCACCAACAGTGTAAGAGGGTTCCCTTTTCTCCACACCCTCTCCAGCATTTATTGTTTCTAGATTTTTTGATGATGGCCATTCTGACTGGTGTGAGATGATATCTCATTGTAGTTTTGATTTGCTTTTCTCTAATGATTAGTGATGTTGAGCATTCTTTCATGTGTTTGTTGGAAGTCTGTATATCTTCTTTGGAGAAATGTCTATTTAGGTCTTCCGCCCATTTTTGGATTGGGTTGTTTGTTTTTTTGTTATTAAGCTGCATGAGCTGCTTATAAATTTTGGAGATTAATCCTTTGTCATTTGCTTCATTTGCAAATATTTTCTCCCATTCTGAGGGTTGTCTTTTGGTCTTCTTTATGGTTTCCTTTGCTGCACAAAAGGTTTTAAGTTTCATTAGGTCCCATTTGTTTGTTTTTATTTCCATTTCTCTAGGAGGTGGGTCAAAAAGGACCTTGCTGTGATTTATGTCATAGAGTGTCCTGCCTATGTTTTCCTCTAAGAGTTTGATAGTGTCTGGCCTTACCTTTAGGTCTTTAATCCATTTTGAGCTTATTTTTGTGTATGGTGTTAGGGAGTGATCTAATCTCATACTTTTACATGTACCTGTCCAGTTTTCCCAGCACCACTTATTGAAGAGGCTGTCCTTTCTCCACTGTACATTCCTGCCTCCTTTATCAAAGATAAGGTGACCATAGGTGCGTGGGTTTATCTCTGGGCTTTCTATCCTGTTCCATTGATCCATATTTCTGTTTTTGTGCCAGTACCATACTGTCTTGATTACTGTAGCTTTGTAGTATAGTCTGAAGTCAGGCAGCCTGATTCCTCCAGCTCCGTTTTTCGTTCTCAAGATTGCTTTGGCTCTTCGGGGTCTTTTGGGTTTCCATACAAATTGTGTAATTTTTTGTTCTAGTTCTGTGAAAAATGCCAGTGGTAGTTTGATAGGGATTGCATTGAATCTGTAGATTGCTTTGGGTAGTATAGTCATTTTCACAATGTTGATTCTTCCAATCCAAGAACATGGTATATCTCTCCATCTATTTGTATCATCTTTAATTTCTTTCATCAGTGTCTTATAATTTTCTGCATACAGGTCTTTTGTCTGCTTAGGTAGGTTTATTCCTAGATATTTTATTCTTTTTGTTGCAATGGTAAATGGGAGTGTTTTCTTGATTTCACTTTCAGATTTTTCATCCTTAGTGTATAGGAATGCCAGAGATTTCTGTGCATTAATTTTGTATCCTGCTACTTTACCAAATTCATTGATTAGCTCTAGTAGTTTTCTGGTAGCATGTTTAGGATTCTGTATGTATAGTATCATGTCATCTGCAAAGAGTGACAGCTTTACTTCTTCTTTTCCGATTTGGATTCCTTTTATTTCCTTTTCTTCTCTGATTGCTGTGGCTAAAACTTCCAAAACTATGTTGAATAAGAGTGGTGAGAGTGGGCAACCTTGTCTTGTTCCTGATCTTAGTGGAAATGCTTTCAGTTTTTCACCATTGAGGACGATGTTGGCTGTGGGTTTGTCATATATGGCCTTTATTATGTTGAGGAAAGTTCCCTCTATGCCTACTTTCTGCAGGGTTTTTTATCATAAATAGGTGTTGAATTTTGTCAAAAGCTTTCTCTGCATCTATTGAGATGATCATAAGGTTTTTCTCCTTCAATTTGTTAATATGGTGTATCACGTTGATTGATTTGCGTATATTGAAGAATCCTTGCATTCCTGGAATAAACCCCACTTGATCATGGTGTATGATCCGTTTAATGTGCTGTTGGATTCTGTTTGCTAGTATTTTGTTGAGGATTTTTGCATCTATGTTCATCAGTGATATTGGCCTGTAGTTTTCTTTCTTTGTGACATCCTTGTCTGGTTTTGGTATCAGGGTGATGGTGGCCTCGTAGAATGAGTTGGGGAGTGTTCCTCCCTCTGCTATATTTTGGAAGAGTTTGAGAAGGATAGGTGATAGCTCTTCTCTAAATGTTTGATAGAATTCGCCTGTGAAGCCATCTGGTCCTGGGCTTTTGCTTGTTGGAAGATTTTTAATCACAGTTTCAATTTCAGTGCTTGTGATTGGTCTGTTCATATTTTCTGTTTCTTCCTGATTCAGTCTTGGCAGGTTGTGCCTTTCTAAGAATTTGTCCATTTCTTCCAGGTTGTCCATTTTATTGGCATAGAGTTGCTTGTAGTAATCTCTCATGATCTTTTGTATTTCTGTAGTGTCAGTTGTTACTTCTCCTTTTTCATTTCTAATTCTATTGATTTGAGTCTTCTCCCTTTTTTTCTTGATGAGTCTGGCTAATGGTTTATCAATTTTGTTTATCCTTTCAAAGAACCAGCTTTTAGTTTTATTGATCTTTGCTATCGTTTCCTTCAGTTCTTTTTCATTTATTTCTGATCTGATTTTTATGATTTCTTTCCTTCTGCTAACTTTGGGGGTTTTTTGTTCTTCTTTCTCTAATTGCTTTAGGTGCAAAGTTAGGTTGTTTATTCGAGATGTTTCCTGTTTCTTAAGGTAGGATTGTATTGCTATAGACTTCCCTCTTAGAACTGCTTTTGCTGCATCCCATAGATTTTGAGTCGTTGTGTCTCCATTGTCATTTGTTTCTAGGTATTTTTTGATTTCCTCTTTGATTTCTTCAGTGATCACTTCGTTATTAAGTAGTGTATTGTTTAGCCTCCATGTGTTTGTATTTTTTACAGATCTTTTCCTGTAATTGATATCTAGTCTCATAGCGTTGTGGTCGGAAAAGATACGTGATACAATTTCAATTTTCTTAAATTTACCAAGGCTTGATTTGTGACCCAAGATATGATCTATCCTGGAGAATGTTCCATGAGCACTTGAGAAAAATGTGTATTCTGTTGTTTTTGGGTGGAATGTCCTATAAATATCAATGAAGTCCATCTTGTTTAATGTATCATTTAAAGCTTGTGTTTCCTTATTTATTTTCATTTTGGATGATCTGTCCATTGGTGAAAGTGGGGTGTTAAAGTCCCCTACTATGAATGTGTTACTGTCGATTTCCCCTTTTATGGCTGTTAGTATTTGCCTTATGTATTGAGGTGCTCCTATGTTGGGTGCATAAATATTTACAATTGTTATATCTTCTTCTTGGATCGATCCCTTGATCATTATGTAGTGTCCTTCTTTGTCTCTTCTAATAATCTTTATTTTAAAGTCTATTTTGTCTGATATGAGAATTGCTACTCCAGCTTTCTTTTGGTTTCCATTTGCATGAAATACCTTTTTCCATCCCCTAACTTTCAGTCTGTATGTGTCTCTAGGTCTGAAGTGGGTCTCTTGTAGACAGCAAATATATGCATCTTGTTTTTGTATCCATTCAGCCAATCTGTGTCTTTTGGTGGGAGCATTTAGTCCATTTACACTTAAGGTAATTATCGATATGTGTGTTCCCGTTCCCATTTTCTTAATTGTTTTGGGTTCGTTATTGTAGGTCTTTTCCTTCTTTTGTGTTTCTTGCCTAGAGAAGTTCCTTTAGCATTTGTTGTAGAGCTGGTTTGGTGATGCTGAACTCTCTCAGCTTTTGCTTGTCTGTAAAGGTTTTAATTTCTCCATCAAATCTGAATGAGATCCTTGCTGGGTAGAGTAATCTTGGTTGCAGGTTTTTCTCCTTCAACACTTTCAATATGTCCTGCCACTCCCTTCTGGCTTGCAGAGTTTCTGCTGAAAGATCAGCTGTTAACCTTATGGGGATTCCCTTGTGTGTTATTTGTTGTTTTTCCCTTGCTGCTTTTAATATGCTTTCTTTGTATTTAATTTTTGACAGTTTGATTAATATGTGTCTTGGTGTATTTCTCCTTGGATTTATCCTGTATGGGACTCTCTGTGCTTCCTGGACTTGATTAACTATTTCCTTTCCCATATTAGGGAAGTTTTCAATTATAATCTCTTCAAATATTTTCTCAGTCCCTTTCTTTTTCTTTTCTTCTTCTGGAACTCCTATAATTCTAATGTTGGTGCGTTTAATGTTGTCCCAGAGGTCTCTGAGACTGTCCTCAGTTCTTTTCATTCTTTTTTCTTTATTCTGCTCTGCATTAGTTATTTCCACTATTTTATCTTCTAGGTCACTTATCCGTTCTTCTGCCTCAGTTATTCTGCTATTGATCCCATCTAGAGTATTTTTCATTTCATTTATTGTGTTGTTCATCATTGTTTGTTTCATCTTTAGTTCTTCTAGGTCCTTGTTAACTGTTTCTTGCATTTTGTCTATTCTATTTCCAAGATTTTGGATCATCTTTACTATCATTATTCTGAATTCTTTTTCAGGTAGACTGCCTATTTCCTCTTCATTTGTTAGGTCTGGTGGGTTTTTATCTTGCTCCTTCATCTGCTGTGTGTTTTTCTGTCTTTTCATTTTGCTAGATAAGCAAAATGTGTTTGGGGTCTCCTTTTTGCAGGCTGCAGGTTTGTAGTTCCCGTTGTTTTTGGTGTCTGTCCCCAGTGGCTAAGGTTGGTTCAGTGGGTTGTTTAGGCTTCCTGGTGGAGGGTACTAGTGTCTGTGTTCTGGTGGATGAGGCTGGATCTTGTCTTTCTGGTGGGCAGGTCCACGTCTGGTGGTGTGTTTTGGGGTGTCTGTAGACTTATGATTTTGGGCAGCCTCTCTGCTAATGGGTGGGGTTGTGTTCCTGTCTTGCTAGTTGTTTGGCATAGGATGTCCAGCACTGTATCTTGCTGGTCGTTGAGTGAAGCTGGGTGCTGGTGTTGAGATGGAGATCTCTGGGAGATTTTCGCCATTTGATATTATGTGCAGCTGGGAGGTCTCTTGTGGACCAGTGTCCTGAAGTTGGCTCTCCCACCTCAGAGGCACAGCACTAACTCCTGGCTGCAGCACCAAGAGCCTTTCATCCACACGGCTCCTTAATTTGGGATGATTCGTTGTCTATTCATGTATTCCACAGATGCAGGGTACATCAAGTTGATTGTGGAGCTTTAATCCGCTGCTTCTGAGGCTGCTGGGAGAGATTTCCCTTTCTCTTCTTTGTTCTCACAGCTCCCAGGGGCTCAGCTTTGGATTTGGCCCCACCTCTGCGTGTAGGTCGCCGGAGGGCGTCTGTTCTTTGTTCAGACAGGACGGGGTTAAAGGAGCCGCTGATTCGGAGGCTCTGGCTCACTCAGGCCGGGGGTAGGGAGGGTCACGGAGTGTGGGGCGGGCCTGCGGCGGCAGAGGCCGGCGTGACGCTGCCAGCCTGAGGTGCGCTGTGCGTTCTCCCGGGGGAGTTGTTCCTGGATCCCGGGACCCTGGCAGTGGCGGGCTGCACAGGCTCCCTGGAAGGAGGGTGTGGATAGTGACCTGTGTTCGCACACAGTGTTCTTGGTGGCGGCAGCAGCGGCCTTAGCGTCTCATGTCTGTCTCTGGGGTCCGCACTTTTAGCCGCGGCTCGCGCCCGTCTCTGGAGCTCCCTTAAGCAGCGTTCTTAATCCCCTCTCCTCGCACACCAGGAAACAAAGAGGGAAGAAAAAGTCTCTTGCCTCTTCGGCAGGTCCAGACTTTTCCCCGGACTCCCTCCCGGCTAGCCGCGGTGCACTAACGCCCTGCAGGCTGTGTTCACGCTGCCAACCCCAGTCCTCTCCCGGTGCTCCGACCAAGCCGGAGCCTCAGCTCCCAGCCCCTCCCGCCCCGGCGGGCGAGCAGACAAGCTTCTCGGCTGGTGAGTGCCGGTCGGCCCCGATCCTCTGCGCTGGAATCTCCCCGCTTTGCCCTCCGCACCCCTGTTGCTGTGCTCTCCCCCGCGGCTCCGAAGTTCCCCCACTCCGCCACCCGCAGTCTCCGCCCGCGAAGGGGCTTCCTAGTGTGTGGACACTTTTCCTCCTTCACAGCTCCCTCCCGCTGGTGCAGGACCCGTCCCTATCCTTTTGTCTCTGTTTATTTTTTTTCTTTTGCCCTAACCAGGTACGTGGGGGGTTCCTTGCCTTTTGGGAGGTCTGAGGTCTTCTGCCAGCGTTCAGTAGGTGCTCCGCAGGAGTTGTTCCACGCGTAGATGTATTTCTGGTGTATCTGTGGGGAGGAAGGTGATCTCCGCCAATGGTTCATTTCTTATACAACGTTATAGTAGTTTAAAAGTATTGAAAAGTGGGTGTATTAAAACTCAGATTACTGTAGCTGTAAACATTTTACTTATACCAAAACCACAATTTGTTAAAATGTACTGGGCTTTTGAAAGCAAATTCAACAATAATTTTGTCAGAATTACTTCTTATCTCATTTTCAATTGAGAGAATTACCATCTTAATTTAATTTTAGCTTACTGAAACAGTTATTGAGAAACAGCATATAAATTTCTGATTTATATTAATTATTTTCTCCATCTCATCCCTAATGCATTTCCAAATTATAGGGGATATTCTTCCTGTCCCACAGTTTGAAAATAAGATTCTGTGGCAGGCCAATATTTTGATATTTCTTCTTTGATTGACAGCAATGATAACCACCTTGTTGGCACATTTTTATGGGGCTACCTCTTTCTCTTTTGACAGAGTCAAAATTTTCATCAAGTGCTTCTGTATGTATCGAGACTGAAAAGTGACCAAAACTTTTCACTATAAAAGCTTCAGTATCACAGGTAAGCACATCACACCCTGTTTTAGCAGTGTTGTCTGAAAGGTGTCCAGATATTTAGCAAGTAAGTACATTTAGGTTTCTTTGGTCACAAATGTATAGAATGCATGGCATTTGTCAAACTTTAACTTTGTGCTAGAAGCCCTCCTCCCTCCCCCACTTGTACAACTCTTAAGCTTTTGTAATTGTGGTGCCAGATTTTGTCTTCATTTATAATTTTTATATGTTCATCAAGGGTTTTTTATCATTAATTCTAATTTTTTAAAACATTGCAATAATATATTACTTTTCCATATTACTAAGTCACTTGGCACCCCTTCTCTATTTGTATCTGAGGCAAGTTTCTAGCTTGCCTAAATCTAATCCCTACACTGGAAAGAGTTTTTGAAATGAAGTGTTGTGATTTTCCTTGGGTGAAAATTATGTCTGAAAATCAGGGAACATCCCTTTCCCCATCCCTCACTTTATTGTTTTTTTTACAAGTTATCTTTGTCTTTATAACATTGTTTTACCTATACCTTAAACACTGTCACCAGAGGTAGTCTGAAACTAAGTGAAATGAGAGTCGCGATTATTTATATCATTTATTTATACATTTCACAGAGTAGCTATGATCTGCCAAACAACTTGCTAAGATTCAGGTGCTCTAGAGAGAGCTTCAGGTGTGCTGTGTGATTTCTCCTCTGTGCTAGGGACAGACTTAGCAACGCAGCCTGGGCTCTGCTCCTTCGCATTTCTGCAGACAACCCTTTGTCCAGGAGTTCCCATTTGGGAGGTGCTAACTTCTCTGATCCTTAAGTTTAAAAACACCTGAAAAAATTGTCAAGTAGTCAGTTAAACTATGTCACACCCCAAATACAAAATTAGGTCAGTCTATGTGAACTGTCCTGGAAAGATTTCCATGATAAATATTATATAGAAATAAACTGTACAGTGATGTCTTTGATATAATTATATAAAAGCATATCCAAAAAGAACATTGGTCCTGTAGAGAGTTTGAGATACCAACCCCTCAACTTTAGTGGAAAGGGGCCACTTTGAGGTCTCACTGAGGCAGTCTTGATATTTCTAAGGCACTGGGACTCTGAGGGGCTCTGGACAGTGTTATTTGCCAAGTCCATGTGGCAACTCTAACAAGGCCAGGCCTTAAATTTGTATAAAGTGCTTACCTGTTTGTTCTGTTCTTCATGACTATGTTATTAAAATATATGAATATTCTCCAGTTAGTAGATGAGATTTGGGGATTAAATATGCAGTTTTCTGTATTAAATATCATAATTGTTAATACCACTGTTATCTTCATGGAGCTGCAGCAGAGAAGGGAGGTCCTGACTCCAGCAGGCCCAGACCACGAGCAGCCCTTGGAAGACATTCTGAGGCCGAGGCTGTGCCTAGGGGATCTGAGGTTCCAAGCTTCTCCTGGCTGGAGCAGCCTCAGAGGCCCCCAGAGCTGAGGCCTGCCCGCTGAACACTGATAGAGGAGCTGGCAGAAGAGTCCCTTTGGCAGGGGCACTGCAGGGTTCCCAGCATGTCCAGAAAGCTGTGCTAGAACCTCACATGTGAGGCTAAATCTCCAGCTCTTGTCTTCCAGAAGCCACAGGGGCAGAGCAAGTTTCCTGAGGTGAAACCTGTGGTGGCTCCCAATAGACAGCCTAAGCGGGGCATCCCTCAGACTCCTGTCCTTTCTGGTGGCTCTGTCCTAGGACATGCTGTGGGTGCCCTCTCTCCAGCTAGCTCTCTCATTTCTCATTCATTTCCCAAATGGCTCTTGAGTACCAACTAAATCCTAAGCCCCTAAGGCTAGTGATAGAGCAGCGAATACCTGTTCTGGAAGAAAATAGATAATTAAGCCAAAAGCTACAACATAGACTAAAATGTATGCCTGGGGAAGTAAAGGCACCTTTCCCAACTGTAAAAGTCCAAGAAGGATTATCCCCTGGGAAACTTTTTTCACTATAACAGGAAGGAAGGAGGAAGGGTGGCAAATGTTTTAGAGTTTGGTAACAAAAAGTTCTCTTCTAATGGCTTTTATGTCCTCTGTGAAGTGGCATCCAGCACATCTGCTGAGGTTGGGGGACAGAAGTTTGTCAAAGTGGAGAATGTTTGAAATCGTTTCGTTAAGCATAAGAGAGTTGACAGTGGAACCAGTGATATAAGCTCCGAAAAACAGGGAGCTTTGTCACCTTTGTTCACTTATGTATCCTAAGTGCACATAGAAGGAACTTACCAAGTATATAGGATGAATGAAAGTATGAATTCCATGCAGTATTGGAGATGCCCATTAGTTGTAGACCATAGAACTATGGTAGCACAATATAGTCGTTTGTGTAATTTTATCTAGTGGGTCTCCACCACTTACCAGAGGTCAGGCGTGGAAGAGGCAGAGAGTTTGGACTTTAGCCGGACAGGAATGATGAAACAAGAATGATGTGAGGGTGTTTAGAATGTTGCTTAGCTGATGAACCATGAAGACCACTCTGTTAGTTTGCTAGAACTGCCCTAACAAAATGCTGCAGATTGGGTGGCTTAAACAACAGAAATTTATTTTCTCATAGTTCTGGAGGCTAAAAGTCCAAGATCAAGGTGTAGGCAGATTTGGTTTCTCCTGAGGCCTCTCTTCTTGCCTTGCAGATGGCTGCCTTCTTCCTGCGCCTTTCTCCATGTGTGCCCATCCTGGTATCTCTTCCTTTTATAAGGACACCATTGGGACTTCCCTGGCGATCCAGTGGTTAAGACTCCATGCTTCCACTGCAGGGGACATGGGTTCGATCCCTGGTCAGGGAACTAAGATTCCCCATGCCACGGCACGGCAAAAACTAAAAAAGACACCAGTCATACTGGATTAGGACCCCACCCTAAGGGCCTCATTTTAACTTAATCACCTCTTTAAAGACCTTACCTCCAAATACCATTACATTCCTAGGTACCGGGGGTCAGGACTTTCGTATATGAATTTGTGCAGAGGTCACAATGCAGCCCATAACATCTACGGGGAGAGAGAGAGAGAGAGAGAGAGAGAGAGAGAAGACCAGAGGCTGTTGATGGAGAAGGAGAAACCGTCAGGACCAACGAACTTTAATTCCTTGACAAATTGGCCAGTGGAGGACAATTTGGAAACTGAAGGTGGAGGTCAGAGGGTGGAATGCTAGACTGTATTGCTTTATTACTTCAGAGTGCAGAGCAGCTCCTAGTGAAAAGCAAAGATCTGTGAATCAGGTGTAACTTGTCATATGACCCATGGCCAGTCATTGGCACTTCTGAGCCACTACCTCTCTGGATGAGTAGTCTTTGTCTATGGGAGCATAAGGAAGGTCACCGTCTTTAGAGTCACCTTCCAACTCTACAGAAACAGAGTTCTCTGGTCCTGGATTTTCTACTTGTGTGGTTACTCATCCTATCTGAACTTCAAGTTAGGAGAATCACATTTTTTAAATGAGTGGGCAGTGTTATTAATTATATAATAAAAAGCAGATAGTAATTTTCCCCAGGCTTTACTTGCTCTGTAAGTGTGGACTTATCTGTAGGAGATAAAGGTTGATTCTCAGGGCCTGGATATGGGAGCCAAGGCAGCTGAAAAACTGGTGTGGCTACATTGACCCCAACCTCCTCTCTCCTCCAGGTGCAAATGGCACAAGGTGGCTCAGTGGCTCCTTTCTCTATTTCATGGGGACTCCTCCTTTTGCGTGACTCCACTTCTTTGTGTCTCTTCTTTTTCAGCCATCACTCCACTCTGCCCTTTATTTATTTATTTTTAAAATTTATTTACTTTATTTATTTTTGGCTGTGTTGGGTCTTTGTTGCTGCGCACGGGCTTTCTCTAGTTGTGGAGAGCTGGAGCTACTCTTCGTTGCGGTGCACGGGCTTCTCTTGTTGCGGAGCACAGGCTCTAGTTACGTGCGCTTCAGTAGTTGTGGCATGCGGGCTCAGTAGTTGTGGCTCGCGGGCTCTAGAGCGCAGGCTCAGTAGTTGTGGTACACGGTATTAGTTGCTCTGCAGCACGTGGGATCTTCCTGGACCAGGACTCTAACCCATGTTCCCTGCATCGACAGGCAGATTCTTAACCACCGCGCCACGAGGGAAGCGCCACAGGGAAGCGCCACTCTGCCCTTTAATGGCGTTAACCAAAGCCATTTGGATGTGGAGGGATACGGAAAGTCTTAAAATGTTTGGCCACCTTGGCTTCAATGGGCTGAGTAGTGGTCCAAAGTGAGCCCAGAAAAACTGCACCCTTGTCATAAATTGCAGAACCACCTGTGGTGCATGCACTTTGTGTATCCTGAAGAAGATATCCCATGACTGTAACTAACGACCACAGAGGACACCTCAACCCTGATAGGCCACCTGCTTGCATTGAGTACAAGATCCTGCACAATGTCAGAAAGAATGGCTGAAAGGAAGGCCAGAAAGGAGTTTGGCAGGCCTCAGAACATCCCTGAAGGCATCATTTTTTTTGTGCTCAAAGACAAGCTCTCCCTCTCCACTACTTGTCCCAAGGACACACATACACACATTCTTGCCAGGATGGCACCAAGTCCATCTTACTTTGTCAGTGTTCTAGTAAGTCACCAGCAGGTGGCGCTCGAGTCAAGTAGTTGGGGAGTGAGGCAGGGAGTGGGAGTAGCTTGATTAGTGATAAGTGATAGACACTCCTGTGCCTTCCCACCCACTGGGTCATTCTTTCCCCTCTGTTAGTTTCCCTCCTTTCCACACATTCAATCCTGACCTTTTCCTCATTGTCTCCTCATTCTTCCGCAGGCCCTGTGTGGCCACACTGTGAACATTCCCATCATTGAGGGCCATTTGACCCACATGCCTTGCACTGATGTCATTGAGTCAGGCAACATGCAGTCCCAGTGAGGAGTTAAATCCCTGTACAGGGTGACCAGCCAGCAGGGAGAATTTATTTATTTTTAGTTCAACGTTTGTTTCAAAACAGATAAATATCACAGCTATAGCAGATGTTTAAGTAGCACCTACCGTAGTATTAGGCCTTAGCATGTCCATCTCAGTATCCAAGCACAGCAACATCCCTGTCCTCCACCCAGTTCTGCATCCACTGTACAATGGATACTTTTCTAATATCTAAAAAAGCCACTTTTAAGAGGGAACTTATCCTGTTTCTGAACCCCTTCAGAGCTGGACTGCCTGGAGGGCAGAAGGTGGGGTGACCCAGCTCACGGGTCCATTTTCAGGTCCCTAGCTTTGAATCCAGTTCCCCTCCAGTGGCTAGAGAGTGATGGGAGTGTTACTTGAACGTACATGGAGATTTCCTCCCCAAGCCTGGACACAGTGTATTCTCCTTCCCCTCCAGCTCTGCTGAGGCCTTTCACGGCTCTCCCTTCCCTTTAGCCACCTCCTGTCGGGAGGGGCAAGAGCAGAGGACTCATCTTGCTTTAGCAGCACCACCAGACCCTGGGTCCACAGTGCCCCACAGTCAGAGAGTTGTGGTGACTACACACATCCGTGCCCTTGTACCACCCACTCAGGGCTTCCTACCACCCCTCTGGGATGGAGGTAGGAAAGAAAGGCAGGTAATCTGTGAACACTTTTCACAGGAGCAGGGAGGTGAGCCAACACCCACGGCAGCCTTGCTGAGAGCGCCAATCCCTGCCAACACCACTTCCCAAAACACAGAGCCAGGGGTTCTGTGTCCCCTACTGGCATGTCCTCCTACATTCCATCCAGCGCAGGTCACATGGGGAGAGGAGAGGAGTTGTGGTGTGATCAGCTGTATGTTTTCCTTAAGGTTGAGAAGGCAGTAAGGGCACCCAGCACTGCAGCTTTCATCAGGAAGGGTGTGGGATCTTTGGTGCAGATGGAATCTATGGCCCACCATAGATTCATGGTCATAGATTTTGTTTTTTCCTCACACTTGTGAACTCAGGGGCTCACTGCTCCAAACTCTTGAGCTCCACTTTGGGGATTTGTGAAGTTTATTTTCTCTTACTATTCCTAGATGCTCAGTGGAGAATCTTTGGCCCCGTGAGGCATGTATAACCTGATTCACTCCATGCCGTTACTACGTAATGCTCAGGGTAATGAGGAAGCAAAGGAGAGGACTGACGGGTCCAGATACTGTGCTGTGGTCTTTGTTACAATTTCTCACTTTTATAAGCATTGAATGATTGCTGAGTAGTTACTTGTTTTTCCAATAAGAGTATTATGGAAAAAGTAATGAATTTTTAAAGTGGGCTATCTTCACAAATACAAATGAAGGAAACCAGGATGGTGGTGTGTCAGCAACGCCATCATCAACTTCTCTCCCTAACCTTTGTCTCATTTTATAAGCCAAAGCCCGCTCTCAATAAAAGCTGAAGGGACCCCTTCCTTTCCCTAAATCCAAGCTCATAGCATATTCTATTTCCCCCTGAACACAACAGAGACAGATGGCACCATCCTCCTTTAGGAAAAAAACAAGCATATATGGGGGAATAATAATTATCCTTGCTGACGAGAAATAGAGACCATCCTTACCAGAGGATGTGATATAGGAGCTACCTGATGTTCTCTAAATGTAATAAAACATCTTTGGGAGGGAAAGTTTCCTCTAAGGAGATTATTGAAGAGCAATATCGGGCTAATTGGAAGTGTCACCCCCCCTCCCCCCATAGACAAAGCCTAGGGCAGAGTTAAGGACATCCAGGGACCTGGCATCATGGCCCAGGCCAGGGATATAGACTCCCTGGGAAGCATTCAAATGCAGATCAGTTAGAGGGGGTGAAGCATAGTACTCGCTTCCACATAGCGCTTTGCAGGTGGTTTCACAGTATTCTTTGAGTCTTATCCACTTTCTTGTAGCTCAGAAAGGTGTGGAGAGGCATGAGGGTCAAGAAGGGAGGGGACTTGCTCAAGGGCCACAGCTGGTAAGGAGCAGAGTCAGATGTGAGCACAAGACAGATTGGGACCATTATTTTCTTCTCCATTTCACAGACAGCAGGAGATAACTGAGGCTGGGTGGGTTGTATAAGTTAGGGTCCCTTCCCTCCAGTGGGTCCTGCTCACCCCTTTGCAGGTGGTTGGCGTTAAACCTGTATGAAGTCCTAGAATGGTCTTGACTCGGCACTGAATATTTAGAGGCTACCTGAACCCTGAGACTCCTCAAGGGAACCTGAGATCTTACTGTACTCATGCTGGTGATAGATTAGCTACTTACCCAGGCAGATAATGTAATAGGATGAGAGGAGAATTAGAAGTGAGACATAGGGTGATCAGGGCAGGGACTGTCTGTGAACCCAGGTTCTAGAAGGGGTGACTTGCTGTTCCTGTGACCCAAACAAAACTCAACTTTCAACAAATATGTGGAATCCCAGAGACTGTCCACCCATATTTTTAAGTGGAGTCCCCAGGATTATGGAGATATAAGCCCTCGGTATTTCACCTTCCACCCCGCTTGGAAAAAATGTTGAGCACACACCTCCAATGTATTTATTTTATTGATAATATACCTGGGTATTACAGTTATAAAATACTGTGCATATTATACAGTATACATTTGTAATAGAAAATTTTAAATGGATAATCTATGATAAAACATTTTAAAATTGTATCTTTTTATTATTAAAGGGACATCATGACGTCCTCAAAAAGTACACACACACTTCTAAGAAGATGTGACAATCTGCACTGATATGAGCTGCAAGGTAATTATTCCAGGAATACTGTGATAGCTCACAGAATTCAAGTAGAAGTTAAACAGTAAAGCCTGAGAAGAGGTAAGAACTGTATAAACTCCAGCAACCTTAGAACATTCTCATTCATGTGACTCCGCTCCTGAGTCTCAGGTTCTGGCTTTCTTTAGTCAGATTCTTAAGATTAGCTTTCTGATTGGCTCACACTGGTTTTATCATTCATAGCTTCCAGGTCCGGATATCAGGGCTGGAGGGCAGTTCTTAGGGAAGGGCTGTGAAGACAGATAACGTGTCCTCCTACATTCCATCCTTGGTTTCCCAGTATCTACATCTTTCCCATTCACAGGGAAGGTGCCCAATCCAGTTACCCCATCTGCTACTATAATGCCCTCAGGTAGAGACAACAAATATCACATCCATAAACTGCTTATAATAAACATCAGAGGGCCACTGTTTTCAGAGTATACTTTGTCCATCACACTCTTGTTAGACATTTTTGCAAATTATGGACCCAGCTGAAAGTTTGAGTATGACCATACAAAAGAAGAAAAAGGAAGAGAGAAAACAACAAAGCAAACAAACAAAAAAAACCCCAAAACTTCTTTTTAAAAAAGACATTTATAATAGACATCTGATGCACCATTCACAGCTCCCTTTAAGACCTGAGAACTTACTCCCTTTACCTGCTGATAGAGCTTCATGCTGACAGCATGCAGGTTTTCTCTGGAAACTGCTCTTGGCTAAAGTGACTCATTTAGCCCAAAGTTATTTCCCCCTCCTGGGTCAGGCTGCATCCAATTACCTGTCAATATGGGGATATAAAGGCCTGGCCCCTTCTCTCTACCTCCACAGGGTCATCCCAGAGTCAGAGCTCCCTTGGGATTGGCTAAAGCCCTGCTGTGACTGCACTGCAGCTCAACTTCTGCTCAAATTCTCTTTGCCACAATGACTGATCCACGAATTCTCCAGTAAACTCCTTGCATGCTTATCTCTGTCTCAGAGTCTGCTTTCCCAGGTATCTGACCTACAATAGCATAATATATGAGATCTTCTATTTTAACCCCCCAGACATTAAAAATAATGAATGAACCCTGCTCATATGGCTCTGCTAAGAAATTAAGCTATTTTTTAAATTTTTTAGCCTTTCCACTCTTCCCAGATGGACCATTTGGATCAGCTACTTCTTGGAGTAAAAAATGAAGTATTTCTCTTTCTCTGATGAAAAGTGAGTTTATATCATTAGACAGTAAGGGCACAATAACATAATGATCAGATATATAGGGCAGAAGACCAGGTGGGGTTTCTCTTCTGATTGATTGTTGTGGTCTACTTAGACAACCGTTTCTGAATACACCCTTTTTTTTTTGCCTTTGGTCCCAGTCAAGTTTGTGGGGCTGCTCGTGTCTTCAACTGACGGATAATATAGGCACCACTGGCACTACCTTAAGTGTCTACAATGGGACATATTTTAACTTATTAAAAACAGAATCTTTTGAAAAGTATACAAAAGAAATACATGTATAAGGTGTATATGATTCAATTTATGGTCTTATAAAGTGTAGCACTCTTTCCACTGGTCTAATCCAAGATCACTTGTCTTTTCATTGGGTAGCATGGAAGCTCACTGGACTAGTCTTTCTGTGATGAACAGTATTAAATTTTTGTAGCAGTTTTCCTCATTTTTTTTGTATTGTGTACTTGAAACATTGCAGGTTGGCAGAAGACAGCCAGCATGTAGCAAGTGTATTTAAGGTTAAATATAACCAGTATGCAGGGAATCAGCGAAAAGGCAAAAACAGTTCATGAGTCTACCTTCAGTACAAGAAGAATCCAGTTCCTTAGACATGTGGAAGTTTTTAGGCAGCAAAGGTAAAGGTGTGTACCTCTTGGAAAGCATGTAGTGAAGTTTGGGTAGAACAAATGGCATGGATGGTCGGTGTACTTGGGCCCTCACACCTGCTTGAAGGCTGCAGGATGTGACACTCAGCCCTTACCTTTCTTTGGGGGAGGAGGGAAATTCCATCACAGGAATTTCTATCTTTGGACTCTGTTGGTCCTTGAGTTCCTCCATGGGTGGACTGTCTTTTGTTTCCTTAATTCATGCATAAGCCTCAGTTTCTTCTGTAGGATCTGACCAGTATCTGACTTGTTCTTCGGAGTTTCACTACCCACTTGATCCATAAACACTGCTCTAATTTCTAGTAGGTTTAGGCTGTCAACAGAGGCTGACATCACTATGGATTTGTGCTGTGGATCTTCCTGTACCTTCTCAGTTTTCTGTGGATGAAGCATCTGACACAAACATTTCATCCGGTTTTTAAAGTTATTCTTTCATGGAACCTGTAGCACAAACTGAGGAGACTTGCTCACAGGGATCTCTGCTAATTCCCTGTCCTGGGCAAGGTAACTAATCTGTAATGTGGAAGGACCCAAATTCCTGCATGCCCTCTTTAATACTGTCCTTCTAAGAGTCTCCTAGGGTATTCTCCATCCTGAGTAGATTATAGATTCTTGTACTATTTGCGATCCTTCCCACTCTGAGGGACTAATTCTGCAAGCCTATGAGAAGAATTAGAGCAGGCCCCTCTCATGGTCATCTGGCCTTCCTTTGCCACAGGTGAGGGTGAAGGGAAAGAGCTATCCAGGCTGGCGACTGAATTTCTTTTCCCTAATCTGCTTGAGGGTTTCTTCCGAGGAGCTTTGCAACCTTGGCCATGGAGTTAGTCTTTGAAACATGGGTGACGGAAGAGGGAAAGATGGACTTGGGAAGTGTAAAATGATCCTTGAGTATTGTGGCATCCAGTGATAAAAAGGGATTTGGAGGCTGGCATGGAGCAGGACTGCGACCTTTTACTACTGTGTCAGGAGTAGAAGGGGCTGTTGCAGTCCTTATGCAAAGTTACAATGAACGTATTTTTCTAATGATAAAGTTAAAAGATCCGTTATAAAAAATGAATTTGTGAAACTGGGAATTTACTGTTAATAGAGAAATTTAGTGCACCCTCAAATATGAGATTGTACTCAGATATACTGTTGTGGGTTTTACCCTGAGATTTTCAGGGCCTACCCACCTGCCAGTGTCAGTATGTGGATCAGATCATTAATCAGGAGCCCTGGGTCTGCCCAGCAGGTTGGAGGAAGGAACCTCCTTTTGGCTCCTTTTTCTCTCACCATACCTGCTCCTAGATCAAAGGAGCCATGCCCTGTCTGAAGTTGAAGACTTGTTCTCTTCATAACAAAGACTATGGCAAGAGGCTTATTCCAATATTAGGGTCAGTTCCTGCCAGGAAAGAACCTCTGATCAGCTCTGGAGGAAAATTCCCTAAAAGGAGCACATCTGCACAGGCCAGAAGACTGCCAGACTTGGTCTCTGGCCCTGTTACACTTGACCAGCAGGGGCTTCTTTTCCTGGGAGGGCTTTGTAGCCCACCCAGTTACTGGACCCTGCTTTCTGCTTCCTTTGAACTATGTGGGCCCTCATGTTTCAAAAGTATTCAACATAAAAAAGGAAGACTTCTCTTATATGTGTTCCTATAAAATCTGAAAATATCATTCAACTTTTACTTTCT
Organism: Globicephala melas; assembly: GCF_963455315.2. Lineage (NCBI taxonomy): Eukaryota > Metazoa > Chordata > Mammalia > Artiodactyla > Delphinidae > Globicephala > Globicephala melas. The sequence continues at coordinate 70,396,926 of NC_083319.1, read as the reverse complement.
ATTTGTGTTCCTCTGGGAAAACTTAAACCAGAAATCACAACAGAACCGGAGGTAGCTGTGCAAGTAGGAGAGGGCAGTGCAAGGAAAGGGAGTGAAGGAGGAGGGCTCCCTGGAAATTTCAGCCCTGAAGGAAAAGGAAAGTACTGTGAAATGGAAGCCAAAGAATAGATCCAGGAAAGCAGGGAGAGGTGCCAGGCGCCAGAATCAGCAAAAGAATACAGTATATTTTTCCCATTCCAGCCTAGGAGATTCCCTTCAATTTCAGATATTGATTTAAGCCATTGTGCTGACTGAATATAAATCAAACATGTCTTTGATATGATCATACCTATCTTTCACTCTTCTAGGTTCTCACCAATTCAGTTGACTTTGTCAGTCAGCTATCAAGAGTGAGATGGTACAGTTTCAAACCAGTTTATAGAAAAAGACACGTAATATTCTCATTTAGGTTTATATGGAGAAAATGAAGAAAAGAGTTACCACTTATGGTTAACCCCGAGGAAGGAGCCATTCTAAAGAGCTTTTTATTTTTGGTTGCACTGCCTCGGCATGTGGGATCTTGGGATCCAACCTGCGCCCGCTACAGTAGAAGCTCAGAGTCTTAACCACTGGACCGCCAGGGAAGTCCCTCTAAGAGCTTTAAAATGTATTTACATCAGCTCTACAAATGTTTTTCATTCCATTTTCCATTTGAGAAAACTGAGACTCAGGGAAGTTGAGTTGCCTCCGAGCAGAATAAGGGTTCCATGCAGAACCTCACATAGTACATTGTGAGTTATGAGTGATTCTTTAAGCAATATGTTGGATTTCTGTGCGGTTTTTTAAATCTAATTATTTTTACTTGCAGAATTATTCTTTTTCTTTTTCCCTGAGCTTCTCTTTTTGGTGGCTACATTTTTACTTTCTGATGATTTTAATCTATTTTTTGTTCTTTACCTTAGATTTTTGTGGAAGAGAAATTCTCCTATCCAGTTTCATTTTTCCATCTGATGAAGAAAATTCCTCAGAATTTTATATCCACTGCAATGTGGTTATTATTTTTTTAAAATAAATTTATTTATTTATTTAGGGCTGCATTGGGTCTTCGTTGCTGCGTGCGGGCTTTCTCTAGTTGCGGCGAGCGGGGGCTACTCTTCGTTGCGGTGTGCGGGCTTCTCCTTGCGGTGGCTTCTCTTATTGCAGAGCGCAGGTTCTAGGCACATGGGCTTCAGTAGTTGTGGCACACGGGCTCTAGAGTGCAGGCTCAGTAGTTGTGGCGCATGGACGGGCTTAGTTGGTCCACGGCATGCGGGATCTTCCCGGACCAGGGATCGAACCCGTGTCCCCTGCATTGGCAGGCAGATTCTTAAGTATGGTTATTTTTGAGTCCACAAAATTTCATGATTTTTATAAACCCAATGCTGACTTCTGTAGAACAATTCAAAAGTTAATTAAGAAAGATCACCAAGCAAAAATATCAAAGTGTAGAAGAGGAAAAATTCTTACATATATAGCTTTACCAGAAAATGAACTGTATTATAAAGCAGCAACAGTATAAATACAGTGACAGTAAGGAGTTAGGTGAGCAGAGTAATAAAGAAAATAAATCCCAGGAGAGTTACCTGGTGGTCCAGTGGTTAGGACTCCAAGCTTTCACTCCTGTGGCCCAGGTTCAATCCCTGGTCAGGGAACTAAGATCCTGCAAGCCACATTGGTGCAGCAAAAAAAAAAAAAAGAAATCCCAAAAATTGTTATATAATCTGTAGTAATTAAGTAAAGGCTATCTTAGACGTTAATATGGAAGAAAAAAAGTTTCAGTAAATGGTAACAGGATAAATGCCTGGCAACCTAGATAGAAATCAATTTAGATTCTCATCTCGTATTATAGATGAAAAAAAAATCCTAATATACTATAAAAAATAAATGTGAAAGATTTAAAACATAAAAGGGAATTGATAATCCATACGATCAATAGAGGAATGAAAATGGGAGAGGATTGGTTCTACATGTTCAACATTCTGGCATTAGCAGAAAATATAAATAAAATAAGCTATTATTTGTAAACATAAAATTGACAAATAGTTGCATCATAGGAATATAGCTACCATCTGCATAAATGGTTTATATGTACTTTTAAGACTTAAGGATACATAAAGACAATTCACAAGGGCAGTACGAAACTAGTTAATGTCGTAAACTGAAACACAAATAAAAGAACTAAAAATAGCAAACAAAGCATATGAAAAGGCATTCCAGCCTACTAGTATTTAGAAATGATTTAACAATGATGCTTGACATTTTAGACTGTTATGTAAGCAGTTATTTAAAAAAATAAAATACTGATTTTTATGTGCTTTGTGCTACTACATACATTTCTTGAAATCTGTCCCCAAAAAATGTTTGTAAAAATTTTTTTAAATTATATCCAGTAATATAAACACACACTTTTATTCTCCAGGCGCTACCCTAGTTCTCTTCTTCTTTTCACAGATAAACTTCTCAAAAGAAGTTTCTATTCATTCTGTCTCCAAAACCTTTTCTCTTATTTAACCTTAGTCAGTATATTCCAGTCCGGATTCTGTGGAATTAACTTTGCCAAACCAGCCCTCATTTTCCCTGAATATAAGATATCATGTTTTAAATGTATTTCTTCCTTGAAACGTCCTCTCGTCACCACTGTCTCCTGGTTGTCCTGCTGTTGTGTTGCATACCATTCCAGTGTGCTTTTCAGGCTCCTTATTCTCTTCTCTTCATTAAAATATGAAGGTCCCTAAGGTTTAGTTTTTGGTTCTCCTATTCTCTATTTCTAAAAGACCTCACTCCTTCCTGGGCCTTCAGAGACAAGGATAACCCAGCTTCTAGGTTAACACTTCTAGCCATAGCACTCTGAAAGTTCTAGAACTGTACATCCAGCGTCAAGTCTTAGAATCTCTGCATCCTCCAGTTTCTGGTGACAGAAGCCACTTTTCTTTTGCCTATGGTGTTAGTATATAATGTAGTTGAAATGAATTAATTGATTGATTAATAGTTTTATGTTTCCTTCTGGCAAAAAGGGAAGTTTCAAGAGGGCCGGCACTTCATTTTCTTTCTTCACTTTTTTTTTTTTTTTGCGGTACGCGGGCCTCTCACTGTTGTGGCCTCTCCCATTGCGGAGCACAGGCTCCGGACGCGCAGGCTCAGCGGCCATGGCTCACGGGCCCAGCGGCTCCGCAGCATGTGGGATCTTCCCGGACCGGGGCACGAACCCGTGTCCGCTGCATCGGCAGGCGGACTCTCAACCACTGCGCCACCAGGGAATTGAGGTTGCAAAATCAGTCTTGGTATTACTTTCTTAAAAATAAACAAATGCAAAAAGATTTGAAAGTAAAACTTTAAATAACTTAAAAATATAAAGATGAACACTTGTGTAATTAGCACAAATACAAGCAAAAATACTGAAATATAATAAATATAGTAAAATAGATATTTAAGTACATAAGTACATTAATAAGGTTATCTGTGATGGTCTGGTGCCTCCTATGAACTAGATGCTTTTACTTATAGTTGCTTAATACTACCAATAAATGTTTTGACAAATTTAATCCGTTTATTTTATGATGAAGGCAGAAAAAAACAAGTGTTTTTAAATTACTAAACATGTGGGAGTACAATGAGTTGTATCTGTCCATAATTGTTTCTTTAAGAGCATACCTCTAGTTCCTTAGTCGGAGGAGAGCTTAAACAAGCTTTATTTGGGAACGCTCCCGGGCGAGGTTCACTGGTCCGAGAGAAAGGGGCCAGAGAAGTCGCGCCCGGGCGAGGGTTTGGGCAGAATTTATAGGGGAAGAAGGGAAAGGGGTGTGGTGAATCCGGGAGGGCGCAGGGTATTCTTATTTGGTGGTCTTTTCGGGTATCGTGGCAATATCCGGTGCCGGTCGCATCAGTCTTGGGGCCATTAGTCCCACCCCTCGAAAGGCGGGAAGGCTGGGCAGGGTGGAAAGTCTCCAGGTCAGTTCCTGGAACTGGGTGGTCTGGAAAGTCTCCAGGTCAGTTTCTGGAACTGGGTGGTCCGGAAAGTTTCGGTCTGATGCAACCTGTGAGTCTGATTGCGTTCCCCTGCCTCGGGCCAGCTGGCCTTACACTTAGCCCTTAATCGTTCTTGCAAGCTTGATAATAAAGACAAGGATTTCATGATTTCTTGCTCTGACAACTACCCAGGTGTAGCAGCTCTGTTCTTTCTTTTCCAGAGAAAAATTGTTTCCTTGGAAGTGCTTTTTCACAGCCATTATGGAGTCTTCACAGCTCAGGGGAGTCCTTCCATCCCCAACTACTGCAACAAGCCGGTCTCCAGGACTTGCCAATGCTGATGAAGTCCAGTGAAGAACTTCTCCAGGCCAGTCTCATTCCAACCACCCGCTTATGCTGAACAGTTTGAAGATTTGCTGAAGCATCTGATGGAGGAGAGCAGTGATTTGAGCCTTCTGGACCTTGCTGCCATCTACCAGAAACAACAGAAGACCATTGGAACCAGCTAAATGTCCATCGGTAGGGGACTAATCAAATAATGTAGGACACACCCATTCAATGGGAAACAGTACAGCTATTTAAAAAGATAAAGCAGTTATCTATATATGAATGAGAAGATCTCCAAGTTAAAAAAGATAGATGCAGAACAGTGAGTATAGTATGCTATCTTTTATATTAAAAAAGGGGGAGAATGTAATAAAATAATGTACCTATATTCTCATCAGTTGACATATGCATAAAGAAACTGGAAGGATTTAAAAGACAGTAATAACTTCAAACTGTGGAAAAGGTTGGAAGCAGTTGTGTCAAAGTATACATTTATTCATATGCCCGAATTCCAATTTACTAGTAATTTAAAAAATGTAAGTTAGCAAAATATCCATAAAGGGAAAAGATCAGTAGCAGGGAAATACACACTCAAACATTGCTGGTGACAGTATTTTGGAAAAAAAAAAATTGTCTTCAATCAGCATTCTGCCCTTAGGATTTATCCAAAAACAGGTAAAGTTTTGTGCTCAGATTTTATAAAACAGTGGAAAACAAGAAAGTATATATTCAGGAACAAATGATGGGCAAGGGAACTATAGTATGTGTAGTTATCAGACAATTGTGTATCCATTTAAAAATTTGTGAGTAGAAAACAAAAGCACGAAAAATTTACTGATGATGGAATTCCATTGAGTGGCAAAAATTCAGGCTAAATTACTTACATAGCATAGTAACAATTTGGTATTTTAAAAGAGGCAAATGACATGTTTTAAATGATTAAAATTTGAAACTATGAACCAAAGTTATAACTGAAGTGTCTATTAAATTGTGTGGGCTAAGTTTTTTTTCTTTTTTGGGCTGCGTGGCTCGTGGGATCTTGGTTTCCGGATCAGGGATTGAACCCGGGCCACAGCAGTGAAAGCGCCGAGTCCTAACCACTAGACCACCAGGGCATTCCCCTGTGGGATAAGAATTTTAAAGTTGTTTTTATAGAGAAAAAACTTTAAGCATTTTCCCCCATGCTGCCTTTCAATTTCTACAAAAGCCGCATTTCATTGTCACTCAGAAGTAACAAAAGGAAGAAGTCAGGAAGTGTAAATCTCAAAGTATGCATTTAGGGGGACAGCTCAGCTGCCGTGAAAGGTTTAGGTCAAGCATAATATACATGCACCCATTCCAGCCCATTTAATGCCACATACAAGGTACCCCAAGAGGCCCCGCGGGCCCATCCTGCACAGCCCCGCCTTGCCCAAACCCCGCCCTTCCAGTCCCCCGCCCACTTCCTCTCATCCCCCACACGACCGCCCACTGGCGAGGTCAGGCGGCCGCGCAGCCGCAGTAGCTGCCACGGCCGCTCCTAGCCCGGGGGATCCTGGGAGCAGGCCTTTCCGGAAGGACCGGTTCGGCGTCGGGGCCTCGGCCCGTGTTGCAGCCCAGTGTTCCAGGCCCTTGCTCCACGACGGGTCCGTAGCCGCGGCGACGCTCTAAGGACAGCGGAGGGCGCGGCGGGCCGCTCGCTGAGGTGCCCGGCTTCGCCGCCGAGCGAACCCCGGGGCCGCAGGACGTGGCGGCACCTCCCCCTTGGCCCGGAGCGGAACTGCGGGAGGAGCGGCAACGCAGGCCGGACGCGGTGAACCGGGTCACTAAACTGCCTTCAGGTGATGAATTATCTACATAATAATCAGATTTGAGGTCCACAGCCCTCTGTGGTCCTGCTATAGAACAATTTTCAGAGAGTGACTGGTGTGTTCTGAGGTGTGCCACAGTGACTGTTTGCCCTTGATAAGGAAAGCAAGCTCTCTTGCTCTTGGGACATCCTCGTTTCCTTTAAAGCTTTCAGGTCATAACCTCTTTGGCCGGCATACATCTTTGTGCAAGAGGAAGGCTTTCACATGAAAGTGTCTCTTGGTAACGGTGAAATGGGCGTCTCCGCCCATTTACAGCCTTGCAAGGCAGGAACCACACGTTTTTTTACCAGCAATACTCACAGTTCGGTGGTTTTGCAAGGCTTTGATCAGCTTAGAATAGAAGGATTGCTTTGTGACGTGACCCTGGTACCAGGTGATGGAGATGAAATCTTCCCTGTTCATAGAGCTATGATGGCGTCTGCTAGTGATTATTTCAAGGCTATGTTCACAGGTGGAATGAAAGAACAAGATTTAATGTGCATTAAGCTTCATGGGGTGAACAAAGTTGGTCTGAAGAAAATAATTGATTTTATTTATACTGCAAAACTTTCTCTTAATATGGACAATCTTCAGGACACACTTGAAGCAGCCAGCTTTTTACAAATTTTACCTGTTTTAGACTTCTGTAAAGTGTTTCTTATTTCAGGAGTCTCTTTAGATAACTGTGTTGAAGTTGGACGAATTGCTAACACCTACAATCTTATAGAGGTAGATAAATATGTCAATAATTTCATCCTGAAGAATTTTCCTGCATTATTGAGTACTGGGGAGTTTCTAAAACTCCCTTTTGAACGGCTTGCCTTTGTGCTTTCTAGCAATAGTCTTAAGCACTGTACTGAACTTGAGCTTTTCAAGGCTGCCTGTCGCTGGCTAAGGTTGGAAGACCCTCGGATGGATTATGCTGCAAAATTAATGAAGAATATTCGATTTCCACTGATGACACCACAGGATCTCATCAGTTATGTGCAGACAGTAGATTTCATGAGAACAGACAATACCTGTGTGAATTTGCTTTTGGAAGCTAGCAATTACCAAATGATGCCATATATGCAGCCAGTGATGCAGTCAGATAGAACTGCCATTAGATCTGACTCAACCCATTTGGTTACATTAGGAGGAGTTTTGAGGCAGCAGCTGGTTGTCAGTAAAGAATTACGGATGTATGATGAAAGGGCGCAAGAATGGAGATCTTTAGCCCCAATGGATGCTCCTCGTTACCAGCATGGCATTGCTGTCATTGGAAACTTTCTTTATGTAGTTGGTGGTCAAAGTAATTATGATACAAAAGGAAAAACTGCCGTTGATACAGTTTTCAGATTTGACCCTCGGTATAATAAGTGGATGCAGGTTGCTTCGTTAAATGAAAAGCGCACATTTTTCCACTTGAGTGCTCTCAAAGGACATTTGTATGCCGTTGGTGGGCGAAGTGCAGCTGGTGAGCTGGCCACAGTAGAATGTTACAATCCAAGAATGAATGAGTGGAGCTATGTTGCAAAAATGAGTGAACCCCACTATGGCCATGCTGGAACAGTGTACGGAGGCTTAATGTATATTTCAGGAGGAATTACTCATGATACTTTCCAAAACGAGCTCATGTGTTTTGACCCTGATACAGACAAATGGACACAGAAGGCTCCAATGACTACAGTCAGAGGTCTGCATTGCATGTGTACAGTTGGAGACAAGCTCTATGTCATTGGTGGCAATCACTTCAGAGGAACAAGTGATTATGATGATGTTCTAAGCTGTGAATACTATTCACCGACCCTTGACCAGTGGACACCAATTGCTGCCATGTTAAGAGGTCAGAGTGATGTCGGAGTTGCCGTCTTTGAAAATAAAATCTATGTCGTAGGGGGATATTCTTGGAATAATCGTTGTATGGTAGAAATTGTCCAGAAATATGACCCAGAAAAGGATGAGTGGCATAAAGTTTTTGACCTTCCAGAGTCACTTGGTGGCATTCGAGCTTGTACTCTCACAGTTTTTCCACCTGAAGAAAACCCTGGGTCACCTTCCAGAGAATCACCTCTTTCAGCACCTTCAGATCATTCTTAGGACCAAGGTGTAAAATACCTTTGCAGTGCATCATGGATGATCCCATACTTCCCCTTCAGTTGTATCTTCTTACATTGATTGGTACAGTTATTAGATAAAAAGGTAATTGATGTTATTTGTATTGCTTGGCTTAGTATGTTTATCAAATGGTTAACAAATGCATTCTGAAAATGTATTCAACATAGCCATTTTAACAAATGTAAAAAGATAAGTAGAAAAATGTTTGTTAGATGTCTTTTTGTGGTGGTGTGTAAGTCAAAGTGTAGGTGATTGTAGTAAATGTATAATTATATTCATTATGCTTCAAAGTTGAAAGTTTTCATCTTTGACTACAAAACATCAAAGGGAGGCTGCCTGCTCTAACCTAAAATAATAAACAAAAAAGGTCTCCAAGCCTTATTAGCTGCCTCCCTTTTTTCATAGAGTTTTTGACATAGCTGCCAACTCACCAGATTGTGTGGGTACATTCAGAATATGTGACGATTCTTAGGCAGACCAGAGAAATAATAAATTCAAAAATATTAACTCAAAAAATAGTACAACCCTAAGTCAGGATTTCATATCTTTCTGGGGAGAGGGAGAGAGAAAATACACACACACACACACACACACACACAATGTATATGCATGCATACACATAATTTTTAAATCAATTGGCACTTTAGCTATAGTGAAATTGTTTTTAAATTTAAATTCTTTTCTGCCTAGCAGCTATTTCTATTCAAACGGGAATTCAGTACTAGAGAATAAATGTCTGTGTTGTCTTACTGAATTGATGTAGATAAGAACTACAACATTAAATTGACAACCAAATTTGTCATTTGACTGAATTGTTACTACAGATGAAACTTGTCACTTTTTCTGCTTATATATTGTTTTCTGTAGAGTTGCCTTTATACAGGTTATTTAGCAAAGTTCAAGTCTCAGAGAATTGCTTCTTCTCAGTAACTTTAGGCTCTGCTACATTCCACCTTTTTGTTCAGTAAAATTTATGAACAAGACAAAGAAAAACATACTGATCAAAGCTATAGGTTTTAAAGTTCAGTCTCCCAACTTAGTCATTCTAACACGACTGTTTGATTTGAGGTGGTTGCCCTGGTGCTGCTCCAGCCCATGTGCATCGTGAGCTTTGTGTGATCTGCCTCAAGGCTGTAATCTGAGCAAGCAGAAGATGTACTGTTTGGCATCAGGTCAGAAAAATGTCTTTTTGGCTATGTCTAAAGGACAGGACCAACTTCAGATTCCCTAAGAAGCCAGCTGTAGAAAGCCTAGGACACTGCTGTCTTGCATGCAGTACTAAAGTAGATCTTCAGCCTCTTCAATACCAAGGGCATCCCTACTGGTTCAGAACCACATGGGGAGATCTTAATGGGACCTTATCCGCAAATGGAATCATAAGAGTCCTCCGAAGTGAGTGATTCTGAAGAATCTGAAGAGTTACTTCCCTGGAATAATTGTCTACCTGAAGAAAAAATTTACATGTATACATTAACATACATATGTTTATATTTATATCCCTATACTTGGGAGATTGTCATAGTGTAAATCAGGAACAACCTTCTCTTTATTGACAACCTCATAATAAAACTCAGGAACCAAGACAAAAGGAATTGGCTTCAAGGGATCTGAACCTCACTGCCCATACAGGTATTGATTCATTTTAATGCTTTTATGATTTCTGCATTGGCAGAAAATTTCATACTTCCTATTTTTTTAAATGAGTCAATTTTTTTATTACTAAAAATAGCACATTTGAGAACATTTAGGAAATAGAAAAAGTAGAAATTGCTAATAACTTTGTACATTGAATAAGCAAGAAATAGCATCCTAATTATTTCCTTAATTATTAATGAAGTTAAATATTTGTGTTTTTTGAGTAGCTGTGTTCCTCTTTAATCGAATGTTAATATCCTTTGCCCTTGTAATACCTATTGGAGTTGCTTCCTTTTTCATATCCAGTTATAGGATCTCTTTATATAATAAATATAATTTAACTGGCATTTGCTTGCATTGACTTTTTTTCTCAATCTGTTAGAGGTTTACAGAGGCAGGGCCGTTTAGTTAATTTTTGAGATCAAATTTGTCCATCTTTTTGCATTTTGACCTTTTGGGTATAATTTTGCTATGGTTCCTTTATTTTTTACATCATTTTGATGTATTACTTTTTTGGTGCTAATTCTGACATGCTGAGATGGTATTGCCCCATGTCTGCTCTGCATAAGCTTTTCTCTTTCCCTTGTTGAGAAAAGGTTTCTGCCTTCTATTACATTTGACTGTGTTGCTTTGTAATTAACTAAATATTGTTCAGCCAGGTAAGTTAACTGCTCCACCTTTACCCCCTGCCTCCAGCCTCACACATCCCACCTCTCATTCTTTTACTGTATAACTTTCTGCAATTGACAGGACTCTTGATAATCATAAAACAGCTGACTGGTGTTATGCTAATTAAATCTAATTAAATCTGGAATTCCTTCCTTACAGGTAAAGAAATTTGAGGTGACTAAAATGATTGGAAAGATATCTTTATTTTACAAGCTGATAGTTTTTTTTACAGAACATTTAGAAAAATATTTAAAAGAGGATAAAAGCTGCAAGCTATGTAAAGCATTCTGTTAACATTTTATTTCTTGTTTTAGTTTTTCTGATAGTTTCAAAAATAAGCTTTTGTTAAGTTTCCTGATTATAAAAATAATTCCTATTACAGTAAGTACAGGAAAATGAAAGTGAACAGAGGGTGTAAATTATCAGTGATTCCACATGTCAAAAGTAACATGTTAATACTAGGTATATTATGAATTTATATATGTACAGACATTTGTCAAATACTTTGCAAATATGTCAGAACTTAAGCTAAAATCTGGATGATAAAAGGAAGTAAGTTCAATTTCCAAAGGCACACACTGCTTTCATTATGGCTTTCTCCAAGTTTTCTAAAATCTGTATGTATTAGAAAATAATATGTAAGGTGCTTTTTTCCTAATTATCAAATGCATGTGCATTAAGAAAAACATTCCATTTTAAAACCAGATAAAAATCCATATTTAATTTTTTTCCCACTTGCCAAGAGTAGTATTTCTGTAGATTACCTGCAAAGCAAACATATTTAATCATGTTCAAATTTTTCTGGTTTGTAATTAAAATTATCTTGTTCTGATTATAAAGACAAAATATACTCCTACAGAAAATTTCATTCAAAACTACAGAAGCATACTATCAGAAGTAAAACCAACGTTCTATCCGCAGCTCAACGATTGAAAGACCTTAGGGTAAGTTAACCTCTCTAAGCTTCATTTTCTCATTTGTCTATGGGATTGGTGGTGGGCATTAATAATTGTTATCTATATCAGAATCGGAAGGAGATAATATTATAAAGTGATTAGCATAAAACATACACAGAGAAGCATTTAGTAAGATATTTGTTACTGTCATTGTATTGCATAATTTTTTACTTTAGTTTTGTCTTAATGATTTTCACAAGTTCTTTTATTTGAAAGTGTTAAATGTCTATACAGTATTTCACCCATGAATGTGCCTTCATATTTTTTTTCCATTTCCCTATGGTTATATATTTAAATATCTACCCCCAATTTTTTATCATAAATTAAGCAAATTTAATATTCTTTAAAAAAATTTTATCTCTTATTACCCTGTGATAAGTTCTAAGTAAAATCTGAGTCAAATAGTGTAGGCTTTTTTAGGCTTTTGAAAAATATTTCCAGGATTGTGTGACTATGCGTTTCCACCAGAATGTGTTTAGTGACTATTTCAAAGGCAATCTTGGCAGTTCCAGTTATCTTACTGTTTGGATTTATATTTCTTTAATTATTGGAAACACTGAATTTTTTGCTTATTGAGCATGTGCATTTTTTCATATGTGAATCATTTGTTCCTGTCTATTATTTTAAGTATCCTATTAGCTACAAAGACTTTTTTCCTCAATTTATGTCATTTTTGTGGGGGCTGGGCTATTCAATTTTTAAAAATTCAGATATAATATTTGTTTCAGGCATACAACATAATGATTCTATATATGTATATATTATGAAATGATAAGTCTAATTAACTTCCATTACCACACATAGTTAATACAATTTTTTTCTTGTGATGAGAACGTTTAAGATCTACTCTCTTAGCAACTTTCAAATATACAATACAGTATTATTGATAGTCACCATGCTGAACATTATATCCCCAGGACTTACTTGTACCTTTTGACCACCTTGACACATTCAGTTTAATAGTCAAATATGTCTGTCTTTTATTGCATTTTGACTTTTTGGTGATAATTTTTTTTACATAGTACCGATGTCACATTCCTTGTCCTTCCTTTACTCTATTGCTTTGTCAGTGCTTATTCTTAACGTGCTAAGGTAGCATTTACTGCTTGTCTCTTGTTCAGATAGCTTTTCTTTTTTCTGGTTGAAATGAAGATGAATTTTTAAAATAAATTTATGAAAATTCCTTTTATATTAAGACTATTAATCTATCTTTACAGCAAGTATTTTCCCATCTTTCTTTGAGTGCATGTCTTAACATACAAGGTATTTTTTTTTTTGCGGTACGTGGGCCTCTCACTGCTGTGGCCTCTCCCGTTGTGGAGCACAGGCTCAGCGGCCATGGCTCATGGGCCTAGCCACTCTGCGGCACGTGGGATCTTCCCAGACCGGGGCACGAACCCGTGTCCCCTGCATCGGCAGGTGGACTCCCAACCACTGCACCACCAGGGAAGCCCCCAAGGTATTTTTTGTAATGTAGTGAAATTAGTTTTTCCTTTGTCATTTTTTTAATGCTGTCTTGCACAACTTCCCCCCATCATGTGAAGGTGTAATTACCCTGGTATTTTATGTTATTGTTATGGATACAGCTTTTTACTAGTTTTCTGTTTCCAAGTTATTATCCACTTGTTCCATCACAACTTTTTGAATAATCTTTACTTTCTCACTGAATTTTTATGCTTTGTAAACATCATGTAATAAAGGTCTTATTTATAATATGGGCAAACTAGGGTCTTTTTCTTCAGTTATAATGATATTTTATTCAAGTTGTCCTTGGCATGTAGATTGCTGTTTTGAATGGGGTTTTGTTTTCACATTATATTTCAAACTATTGCAGTAGTAGGAAATACATGATTTTACCATGTTTTTGTTATTACTCTCATTGATTCTTAACATTTTCAGGGGATTTTGGGGGATTCTCTTTTTTTACCTTAGAGAGTCATGTTATCTGCATAGTATAAAAACCTCGTTTCATATTATTTGTATCATAATTTAAAGCATTGGTTAATACTTCCAGCAGATTATAGTTGTAACACGAGGCATTGTGCCTTGTAGGTAATTTTAATAGGGATAATTCTAGAATTAGAATTTTAAATTCCTTTGTTAAAGAGAGGTATTCTTTATTTTTTTTTAATTAAAAACAATTTTTTTTATTGGGGTATAGTTGCTTTACAATGTTGTGTTAGTTTCCACCGTACAGTGGAGTTCCCTGTGCTATGTATATAGCAGGTTCTTATTAGTTATCTATTTTATACATATTAGTGTATATATGTCAAGCCCAATCTCCCAATTCATCCCCTCCCACCCCCACCCCCCAATTTCCCCTCTTGGTGTCCATACGTTTGTTCTCTGTATCTGTCTCTATTTCTGCCTTGCAAACCAACTCATCTGTACCATTTTTCTAGATTCCACATACATGTGTTAATAATTTTTGGCTGTGTTGTGTCTTTGTTGCTGTGCATGGGCTTTCTCTAGTTGCGGCGAGCAGGGGCTGCTCTTCATTGTGGGCTCAGTAGTTGCAGCGCGTGGGCTCTAGAGTGCAGGCTTGGTAGTTGTGGTGCACGGGCTTAGTTGCTCTGTGGCATGTGGGATCTTACCGGACCGGGGATCAAACCCATGTCCCCTGCATTGGCAGGCAGAGTCTTAAACACTGCACCACCAGGGAAATTTCCATACTTTTAAAAATGAATGTTTTGGAATTTCTCCCCCGATTTTGATACCTTATCTATGTTGCTAGTATCCATTTTTAAGCATATATTTGAATGGCAGAGTGATGGTTGAAAAAAGACTTAGATATTCACTAAAGATGATTGCATACACTACAGAACTGCTTAAGTTGTGGTCCTTAACCAAATGCACTAATAATAGATAGTTCCTCTATTTTCTTGGTAACAGTCTCTGAACAACTACTTTCTAGGGGTTGATGTTATTCTGCCACCTACTGGTTGAAAGTCAAAATCCTTAGTTAGATGGATTACAGAAAATGTAGGCTTTTTAAAAAAACAGTAATGACAAAAACCAGAAGTTTTTATTGTGTATGTGAAAGTTCAGTCTTCAGGTGATACTCAAATAAATGAATACAAAATCCCTATGGTAACTCTTAGTGTATATAGAGGGTCAGATATTCAGAGAAAAAAAAATTTTCCTGTGGTTCCATTAAAGAAATTTTTTAAATTGAAATATAGTTGATGTGTAATATTATATAAGGTGTACAGTATAGTGATTTATAGTTTTAAATGTTATACTCAATTTAGTTATTATAAAATATTGGCTATATTCCCTGTGTTGTATAATATATCTTTGTAGCTTATTTTATACGTAATAGTTTGTACCTCTTAATCTCCTATCCCTTGTATTGCCCCTTCCCCCTTCCCTCTCCCCACTGGTAACCATTAGTTAGTTTTCTATATATGTGAGTCTGCTTGTGTTATATTCTCTAGTTTGTTGTGGTTTTTAGATTCCAGACGTAAGTAATACAGTATTTGTCTTTGTCTGACTTATTTCACTTAGTGTAATACCGTCCAAGTCCATCCATGTTGCTACCAATGGCAAAATTTCATTCTTTTTTTTGGCTGAGAGGTATTCCGTTGTATATAGATACCACGTCTTTATCCATTTACTTCTGTATATTGGCAATTTTAAATAATGCTGCTATGAACATTGGGGTGCATGTATCTTTTTTAATTATTTGGTTGCATCTTAGTTGCGGCATGTGGGATTTTCATTGCGGCATGTGGGATCTTTGTTGTGGCATGTGGGATCTTTCATTGCAGCGCGTGGAATCTTTCATTGCAGCGCACGGGCTCTTCATTGCGGCACGCAGGCTCCAGAGCATGCGGGCTCAGTAGTTGTGGCGTGTGGGCTCTAGAGTGCATGGGCTCAGTAGTTGCGGCCTGCAGGCTTAGTTGCCCTGTGGCATGTGGGATCTTCATTCCCTGACCAGGGATCAAACCCATGTGCCCTGCATTGGAAGGTGGATTCTTAACTACTGGACCACCAGTGAAGTCCCACACGTATCTTTTTGAATTGGTGTTTTTGTTTTTTCCGATATGTGTTGCTGGGTCATATGGTAGTTCTATTTGTAGTTTTTTGAGAAAACTCCGTACTGTTCTCCACAGTGGCTGCACCAATCTACATTCCCACTAACAGTGTACAAGGGTTCCATTTTCTCCACAGCCTCACCAACATTGGTTATTTGTGTTCTTTTTGATGATAGCCATTCTGACGGGTGAGGTGACATTTCATTGTGGCTTTGATTTGCATTTCCCTGATGATTAGCAATGTTGAACATCTTTTCATGTACCTCAGCCATCTGCATTTCCTCTTTGGGAAAATATCTGTTCAGTTCTTCCCATTTTTTAATCAGGCTGTTAATTTTTTTGATGTTAAGTTGTATGAGCTGTTTATATATGTTAGATATTAACTCCTTATAGGTCATATCATTTGCAAATATCTTCTCCCAATCAATAAATTATGTTTTCATTTTGTTGATGGTTTCCTTTGCTGTGCACAATCTTCTCAATTAGGTCACATTTGTTTATTTTCGCTTTTATTTACTTTGTTTTAGGAGACAGATCAAAAAAAATATTGCTACAATTTATGTCAAAGGGTGTTCTGCCTATGTTTTCCTCTAGGAGTTCTGTGGTATCCAATCTTACATTTAGGTCTTTTTTTTTTTTTTTTTGCGGTACACGGGCCTCTCACTGTTGTGGCCTCTCCTGTTGCGGAGCACAGGCTCCGGACGCACAGGCTCAGCGGCCATGGCTCACAGGCCCAACCGCTCCGCGGCATGTGGGATCTTCCCGGACCGGGGCACGAACCCGCGTCCCCTGCATCGGCAGGCGGACTCTCAACCACTGCGCCACCAGGGAAGCCCCTTACGTTTAGGTCTTTAATCCACTTTGAGTTTATTTTTGTATATGATGTTAGAGGATGTTCTAATTTCATTCTTTTACATGTAGCTGTCCAGTTTTCCCAGCACCACTTATTGAAGAGACTGCCTTTTTTTCTCTATTGTATATTCTTGCCTCCTTTGTCATAGATTAACTGACCATAAATACATCAGTTTATTTCTGGGCTCTATATTTTTCCATTGATCTATGTGTCTGTTTTTGTGCCAGTACATACTGCCTTGATTATTGTAGCTTTGTAATATACCCTGAAGTCAGAGAACATTATTCTTCTAGCTCTATTCTTCTTTCTCAAGATTGTTTTGGCTATTTGGGGTCTTTTGTGTTTCCATACAAATTTTCAAATTACTTGTTCTAGGTTGGTTAAAAATGCTCTTGGTATTTTGATAGAGATTGCTTTGAATTGTAGATTGCCTTTGGTAGTTTGGTCATTCTAACTATATTAATTCTTCCAGTCCAAGAACACGGTATATCTTTCCATCTGTGATGTGTTCAATTTCTTTCATAAGTGTCTTACAGTTTCTGAGTACAGGTCTTTTACCTTCTTAGCTAGGTTTATTCCTAGGTATTTTATTTGTTTTGGTATGATGGTAAATGGGATTGTTTCCTTAATTTATTGTTCTGATAGTTCGTTGTTAGTATACAGAAATGTAAGAGATTTCTGTATATTAATTTTGTATCCTGCAACTTTACCGAATTCACTGACTAGCTCTAGTAGTTTTCTGATGGCATCTTTAGGATTTTCTGTGAATAGTATCATGTCATCTGCCAACAGTGACAGTTTTTCTTCTTTTCCAATTCAGATTCCTTTTATTTCTTTTTCCTTTCTGGACTTTTCTAGGACTTCCAAGACTATGTTGAATAAAAGTGGCAAGAGTGGGCATCCTTGTCTTGTTCCTGATCTTAGAGGAAATGTGTTCAACTTCTCACTGAATATGTTAGCTGTGGGCTTGTCATATATAGCCTCTATTACCTTATGTTCCCTTTATGTCCACTTTCTAGAGTTTTATCATAAATGGATGTTGAATTTTGTCAAAAGCTTTTTCTGCATCTACTGAGATGATCATATGGTTTTTATTCTTCAGTTTTAATGTGCTGTATCACATTGATTGATTTGTGGATATTGAAAAGTCCTTGCATCCCTGGGATAAATCCTACTTGACCATGATATATGATCCTTTTACTGTATTGTTGGATTCAGTTTGCTAATATTTTTTTGAGTATTTTTGCAACTATCTTCATCAGTGATACTGGCCTGTAATTGTGTGTGTGTGTGTGTGGGGGGGGTATCTTTGGTTTTGGTTTCAGGGTGATGCTGGCCTCATAAAATGAGTATGGAAGTGTTCCTTCCTCTGCAATTTTTGGGACTAATTTGAGAAGGACAGGTGTTAACTCTTCTTTAAATGTTTGGTATAGTTCACCTGTGAAGCCATCTGGTCTTGGACTTTGTTGGGGGTTTTTTAAATTATTGATTCAGTTTCACTATTGGTAATTGGTCTGTTCACATTTTCTATTTCTTCCTGATTTGGTCTTGGGAGATGGTACCTTTCTAAGATTTGTCCATTTTACTGGCACATAGTTTTGTAGTAGTCTTTTAGGATCCTTTGTATTTCTGTGATCTGGGTTGTAACGTCCCCTTTTTCATTTCTGAGTTTATTGATTTGGGCCCTCTCCCCTTTTTTCTTGATGAGCCTAGCTAAAGTTTTTCAATTTTATTTATCTTTTCAAAGAACCAACTCAGTTTCATTGATGTTTGTTTTTTAGTCTGTATTTCTGCTTTGATCTTTCTTCTACTAACTTTGGGTTTTGTTTGTTTTTTTCTCTAGTTCCTTTAGGTGTAAAGAAAGATTGAGACTTTCCTAGTTTCCTGAGGTAAGTTTGTATCACTATAAACTTCCCTCTTAGAACTGCTTTTGCTACATCTTGTAGATTTTGGATTGCATTGTTTTCATTTTCAGTTGCCTTTAAGTATTTTTTGATTTCCTCTTTGATTTCTGCAGTGATCCATTGGTTGTTTAGCAGCATATTGTTTAGCCTCCACGTGTTTGTGTTTTTTTGCACAAAACACAACTTTGTAGTTGACGTGTAGTCTCATAGTGTTGTGGTCAGAAAAGATGCTTGATATGATTTCAGTTTTAAATTTACTGAGGTTTGTTTTGTGCCCTAGCATGTGATCTATACTGGAGAGTGGTCCATGTGCACTTGAAAAGAGTGTGTATTCTGCTACTTTCGAATGGAATCCTCTCTATATATATCAGTTAAGCCCATCTGCTCTAATATGTCACTTAAGACCAGTGTTTCCTTACTGATTTTCTGTCTGGATGATCTGTCCATTGATGTAAATGGGATTTTAAAGTCCCCTACTATTATTGTGTTACCATCGACTTCTTTTATGTCTGTTAATGTCTGTCATACATGTATATAGGTGCTCCTATGTTGGATGCATATATAGTTACAATTATATTTTATTCTTGGATTGATCCCTTGATCATTATGTAGTGTCCTTCTTTGTCCCTTGTGACAGTCTTTGTTTTAAAGTCTATTTTGTCTAAGTATTGCTACTATGGCTTTCTTTTGACTTCCTTTTGTGTGGAATACCTTTATCCATCCTCTCACCTTCACTCTGTGTCTCTAAATCTGTAGTCTCCTGTAGGCAGTGTGTGTGTGTGTGTGCGCGCGTGCGCGCGCGCGCGCACCCACTCTGTGTCTTCTGATTGGAGCATTTAGTCCATTTGCATTTAAGGTAATTATCAACATGATATTCTTATTGCCATTTTGTTAATTGTTTAGGGGTTGTTTTTGTAGGTCTTTTTTCCCCTTTTCTTTTGTTTTCATGATTTGGTGGCTATCTTTAATGTTGTTTGGTTTTCCTTTGTGTGTGCATTATAGATTTTTGGTTTTTGGTTCCCATGAGGTTTTTATATAGCAATCTGTATATCACACACACACACACACACACACACACACACACGATTAAGTTGCTGGTCTCCTAATTTCAAATGCATTGTACTTTCCTCCCCTCACAATTACTGATTTTGATATATTTTACACATAATTGTTTTGTGTATCCCCTAACTGCTTATTGTGGATATAGATGATTTGATTACTTTTGTCTTTTAAGCTTCCTACTAGCTTTGTGCTTGGATGATTTCCTACCTTTACTGTATGTTTGCCTTTACTGGTGAGCTTTTCATTTCATAATTTTGTTTCTAGTTGTCGCCTTTTTTTTTGCCTAGAAAAGTTCCTTTATCATTTGTAAAGCTGGTTTGGTGGTGCTGTACTCTTTTGGCTTTTGCCTGTACATGAAGCTTTTGATTTTGCCACCAAATCTGAAGGAGAGCCTTGCTAGATAGAGTATTCTTGGCTGGATACACCCTCCTCAAGTACCATAGCAAAGGTTTTTCCCTTTCATAATTTTAAATATATTGTGCCACTCCCTTCTGGCTTGCAGAGTTTCTGCCGAAAAATCACTTGATAGTCTTATGGGGATTCCCTTGTATGTCTGTTGCTTTTCTCTTGCTGCTTTTAATATTCTCTTTAATTTTTCTCATTTTAATTACGATGTGTCTTGGTGTGTTCCTCTTGGGGTTAATCCTCTATAGGACTCTGTGCTTCCTGGACTTGGGTGACTGTTGCCTTTCCCAGGTTAGGGAAGTTTTCAAGTATTATGTCTTCAAATGTGTTCTCAGCTCCTTTCCCCCTCTCTCTTCTCATTCTAGGACCCCTATAATGCAAATATTAGTGTGCTTATTGTAGTCCCAGAGGTATCTGTAACTGTCCTCATTTCTTTTCATTCTTTCTTTTCAGTGGCAGTGATTTACATGACTGTCTTCCAGCTCACTGATTCATTTCTCTGTATCATTTAGTCTGCTGTTGATTCCTTCATATATATTTTTCATTTCAGTAATTGTATTCTTCATATCTGTTTGGTGGTTCTGTATATTTTATAACTCTGTTAAAAACTTCTAACTTCTCTCTCCATTCTTCTCCCAGGTTCTTTGATCATCTGTACCATCATTACCCTGAATTCTTCTCCTCAGGTAAGTTGTGTATCTCCACTTCCTTCGTCTGGAACATGTTCCTCAGCAACCTCATTTTGTCTGTTTCCTGACCTTGGAGAAGGGGCCTTCTGTAGGAGATGTCTTATGCGTCCCAGCAGCACACTCCCATCTCATTTCCCATGCTATATGCTCTAGGCATTCCTCCCATGAGGATTGTGTGGGTCTTTCTGTTGTAGTGGGCTATGTGGGAGGTCTGGTAGGCTTGGTTACCCTGCAGTGTGGTTGGTTGCCAGGCCCTGCCTGGTGCAGAGGCTGCCAGCTGCTGGTTAGTGGGGCCTTGTCACTGGGAAGCTGACTGCAAGACCCCAGGGGGGCCACAGGGCTAGTGCTGGCTCACTGGTAGGTGGAGCCAAGGTCCAGAAGACTCTGGGGCTGTTGCCTGCCCATGTCCCAAGGTTAGTGCTGGACTACTGGCAGGCAGAGCCAGGTCCTGGAGTCTGGCTGCAGGGCCCAGGGATCACACAGCTGGTGTCAGATCACTAGTGGGGGTTGGGGGAGGTGGTTCCTGACACAGTTGCGTACAGGGTCCAGCGTGTCCCCAAGCTTGTTTTGGCCTGCTAGTGGGCAAGGCTGGGGACCAGCTTATCCCAGGGCAGGGTGTAGCTAGCTGTGGGTAGACTGGGTCCATTGGCTGCAGGACTGTGGTTTTGAATCTGGTGTCTGCCTCCCTAATGGGTAAGGCTGGTCTAGAGCACCAGTGCTTGCCCACTGGTGGGTAGAGCCATGTCTAGAGGCCTCTGTGGGCTTAGGAGGTCCTTATACAGCCTGTCTGCTGTGTTCCCACCTAGTAAGTTGCTTGGGCTGAGGTGTTCCCAGCACTGGCATCTACAGGCTGTTAGGTGGGGTCAGGTCTTGGCACTGATGAGCTAGAGAGAGGATCCCACAACAGTGCTTGCCCGCACCAGTGTCCACGTGGTAGAGAGCTCCCAAGTATGGCTGCTGCCAGTGCCCATGTACCCAGGGTGAGCTGCAGCCCCCCCGGCCCCCCACTGCCACCTCTCGCAGGCTCTCCAGGACCAGCAGGTAGGTCTGGCCCAGGCTTCTGTCAATTTACTGCTTTCTCCCTGGGTCCCACTGCAGGGAGATTCTGTGCCCTTTAAAAGGGGAGTCAATGTTGTGAGTCTCAACTGGTGGGGAAATAAAGCCCCACTGACCTTCAAAGCCAAATGCTCTGGGGGCTCGACTTCTTGGTGCAGGACCCCCTGGCTGGGGAGCCCAATGTGGGGCTCAGAAGTTACTCCTAGGAGAGAACCTCTGCAATACAACTCTTCTCCAGTTTGTGGGTCTCCCATCCCGGGGGGTATGGGACATGGTTATATCTAAGTCTGCCCCTCCTACCCATTCTCATCGTGGTTCCTTTTTTATGTCTTTAGTTGTAGAAGATCTCTTCTGGTTGGTTCTGGTCTTTTTCATTGATGGTTGTTCTGCAAGTACTTGTGATTTTGGTGTGCTCATGAGAGGAGGTAAGCTCAGGGTCTTTCTACTCCACCATCTTGACCAAAGAGAGTATCTTTGATACAACACAAAAACACAGATTTAAATATCTTTGACCTTTATCTTATTGATAAATTCATATAATTTGAGTTTTATAAAAAATCTGCACCATTTCATCTGGATTCTAAGCATTCACACCCACTACTATGTGGTTTTTTTAATGGATTGTAAACTAAAGAGCTTCAGCTTACAAAGTATCACACTAACAGAGTAAATCTTTTCAGTGGCAGAAAGAATTTAATGTGCAAATATCCAGGTATAAGTAAACTTGATTAACTTATAATATTCTAAGAGATTTTATATATTGGTTTGCCCATGCAGATGCTAGGATCAGATCACTGCTCTACCCACAAAGCTTTCATCCACCCCAGACAACAACACATACATAGCACACATGTGTGATACAGAGCGGCTTCTGGACCAGCTGATCCAAATTCTTTTTAGTACCATCCCTGGGTTCCAAGAAAGCCTATTTCTTGGCTAGGGAACTACCCATTTCCTCTATCTCCAAAACACTGTCTCAGAGCAGAATATTCTCATACTGAGTATTCTTTCTCCCAGGATGGATATGATTGAAAACAGGTGACCTCTTAATTGTGCCTCCTGAAGCCTGTCAAAATGCACTTATGCCAATAGTTCTTTTCTATAACCTTCCTTGTTCCTTCTGTTCTATTTAATACAGTATTAGAACAAGATGAATATAAAGCTGCTGATGGCAGTTAAGGTCTGTTACCTGAGCTCAGATGTTTCATTGTGTATACAGCCCTTTCCCAATTTTAAGTTCATGCAGTATTCCAGCTCTTTATTGGCCCATCTTCCAGAAGGCTGTGACTATAGAGGTAGAGGTTTATCATTCTTTGCCTCATTTCACCTAAGAGCCCATCAGCAGAGTCTATATTTGTGAATGGAGGGCAAGTCTAATTTCTACTGACTGAACTTTTATCTTAGTTCGGAAGGATACTTTATCATTTAGAAGCCAACACATTCCAGCCAGGAATTAGTGATCCATAAAAACAACTCATTTCTTCGTACTAGGCAGAGTGTTTGGTTATTAATCCCTCCATCCTTCTCCAGATAACACAGATTTCACAAACCTTCTATGCATCCTATGTATACAGGCACACTCAAAGGCATCACTTAAGCTCAGAGAATGGGGAAAGAGGGTTTTCTAACTTTCCAGTCTGACTGACTCTCCATTAATGAGCTAACCTGTGCCCTCAACTTTTCCTACTTCATCCTATAAGGGGAGTGGGTTATGGATTCCGCTTACATTGTCCACTTAGTTTACTTCTCCATCTTCCATATCTGCATTTCTCATTCACCCCTACCACTTACCTCATAGTACACTTACCAGCCATGTGCAACACGTTCCTGGCTATCATTTGGGAGGAATACTGCTGTGTGTAGACCAAGCTCAAGGAGATGCCTCTAGTTAGCCCCCAAACTCAGTGTCCGGAAATGGGTTTTTACATATCCTGCTGGGTGCTTGCAGCTGGTCAGAGCTCCCAGTGGACAACCTGCTGATGTGGAGTACCTACTGGGGCACAGTAGAGAAGCCCCATCAAGATCTAGGTAGCGATCAGGATTATAACTTTGAGAATGACCTAAGTCTGCTGAAGCATTGGTTGTGTGCAGAGGCAGGAGCCGCAAGGGGACTTCGTTCAGGACAGTGGTAGAACTGGGGTCATCTCGTTACTGCTACTAACCAGTCTCGAACTACAATCAAGTCACTAGCTGGATGTTTTGTTAAAAAAATCATTAAAACTGATTATTCTCCTATCCATAATCTCACTTCCCTGGGTTACTTACTACATCAGTGATGTTGCTGGACCAACACCATTCTATTTGGAGAGATGTGCAGATGACTGAAGATGGTGGTATCAGGCACAAGAAAAATGCATAACCTGCCACTCCAATGCTCTATCCCTGCATAGAAAGAGTGGTTAACTTTTCTCTAGTATCCTTTACTGTCACCATCCCACTGCTGGCTTTCAGAAGAGCATGGTCAAAAGAAAAATCTCAACAGTACTACAATTTAACTCTTAATAGCCTTTGTCCATCCCATAGGAATGACTTTACACCCCAGACCTTATCTCTACCACAGTCTCAACAGTTCTCTTCTACTCAAGGTGACCTATAAAAACGGCTTTTATTAATACCCAGAATATAATGCTGAGAAACACTGTTCTCTCACATCATAGACTATTATCTATTTTCTCACACATCTCTAATCATCATCTTAAAGGATCTGAGCCATGTGGTCACTTTGATACAACAGAGCAGCAACCTGATTCCCAAACCAGATGCAAAGCTTCATACAGTGGGTTTTCATACGCTGCATTCCTCATTTATCCTGGCATTATATTTTCCAAAGAAAAACAGGAATGGGATTCTCCTTAGTTCCCTTGCGTGGGGGAACACAAGGTGATCTTCCTAACATTTCTAAAGAAATGTGGCCAACAACACAACCCTCTCAGCTTTAGAGGGACTGTAAGAAAGCAGCAAGGGGCTTCCCTGGTGGCGCAGTGGTTGAGAATCTGCCTGCCAATGCAGGGGACACGGGTTCGAACCCTGGTCTGGGAAGATGCCACATGCCACGGAGCAACTAGGCCCGTGAGCCACAACTACTGAGCCTGCACGTCTGGAGCCTGTGCTCCGCAACAAGAGAGGCCGCGACAGTGAGAGGCCCGCGCACCGCGATGAAGAGTGGCCCCCGCTCGCCGCAACTAGAGAAAGCCCTCACACAGAAACGAAGACCCAACACAGCCAAAAGTACATTAAAAAAATAAAATAATTAAAAAAAAAAAAGGCAGCAAGGACTACCCAAGCTCCACTGTGTTTCTAGAACCTTTAGAAAAAACACTAGTTCACATGAGCTCAAACATTTCAATCCTGAACTGATACCCTCTTCCCTGAGTTCCTTAGAATCAGGTAAACCAAGCTCAAACCATGTACAAATCCCCTTACCTCTCCTTCCTACTGAGCCTTATCATGGTTCTTCATGGTGAGTACTCTCACTTGCTGCAAGTTAGGACACCTGACTTGGGTTAACTATAGAGCTGATCCTGGGGTGTCTAGCTGGGCTTCATTACAACTCCAGGAAAGAAAGTCATGTGAGAGCATCCAGAGAGAACTAGCAGTCTTCCAACTGTGCTCTTAGTGGTCAGAGAGAAGAGAATTTGGTGTTAATTTTTTTGGAGGCTACTAATTTTTTTGGAGGGTGAGGGTGGAACATGCTCCCTTTTACTTTATGCATATAAGTAATGTTTTTAACTGTTCAAAAAATATCTGAAAGATTTGAGAAAAGCTCTGTTTCCTTCAACTAATGTGACAAGAAAAAAGGTCCAGAGATTTAGGTCTGTCCATAATATTCTCATAGCTATAGTGTAGACATATTGTACATTAAAAACTCAGCATTGTTGTGACCACCTAGAGGGGTGGGATACGGAGGGTGGGAGGGAGACTCAAGAGGGAGGAGATATGGGGATATATGTATATGTGTAGCTGATTCATTTTGTTATACAGCAGAAACTAACACAACATTGTAAAGCAATTATACTCCAATAAAGATGTTGAAAAAAAGAAATACTGGCATCAAAGCATAAAAAAAGTAAATAAATAAAACCTCAGCAATGTGAGCACATCTTGTACCCAAGTCCCTTGAAATAAGATTATCAAAAGCACTGATTCTGAAGACTTCCTGGAAGATAAAAACATATTTCATAGTCTTCGCTCTAAGAGCAGAACGCACAACTTAAAACCATATAGCTAGAGAAATAGAGTGAGACTCTGACAGATTTTATCTTCCAAGGACAGCAACAATGCTGTCTCCCACCCCATGTGTGCCTTGAAAACTATGCCATTTCTCACCAACTTGAGGTTGGTCTACTTCATCCCTCTTTAAATAATGGAAAGGCTTGTATTGGGCTGCACCCCGAAGGCCTCCAAGCCCCATGGCTGCCCAGCATGAAGACCTAAGAAAGAGCCCACAGACAGCGGAAACATTAATGTCTTACTGGACAGGGACTCTTTAAGAAAAAGGTCCTGCAGCGACACCCCGTGGACAGCAAGCAAGATGTGGCAGCAATCTTACCTATTTGAGGGAAGCTACTATTATACAGGCAATTTTCATCAGATTGGCTCATCAGTTACCAAGGAAACCAGTAGCAGGGGCCCTTCCATCACAACCCCTCAGGTTAATGACCAACATCACAGCAGATACTGATATTTCCCTTTTATGAGATAGCAGGTGGAGCCGTTTTGGCCTAAGCATTAGACCAATCACTAGGCGGGCCCGGGGCGAGCACGCTGGTGGGCGTGGGGTGTGAGGGAAGTGGGGGCTGGTCTAGCGGGGGATGCACGAAGAGCAAGAGAACAGCCGTCCTGAGTGTCCTGACCACACACCCCACCCCTACGCACCCTACACGACCCTTATAATCTCCATCCGCCCCTCTTCCGAGACACCCCCGGGGTCAGGTACATAGCGGCGCACGCAACCAGATACCACAAATGCAATACACACAACAGCTGCTAAGAAGTGTCAAGAGTAAGCTAGGCCCTCGGCTACAGAGCAGGAAGAAGGCAAGTCTTCAGTTGCCCCCCCTATGGCGGCATGAGCCAGATGGATTTCCCATGGCATCTCGCTGCACACCCAGCCATCAGACTCATTTTGCAGCCTGGCCACCACGGTGGCCCAGTCCACAAGCTGATTCCCTGCCCTCAGGCTAGCGAGGAAGTCTAGCAATACAATACAGGGAGGTCCTGACCAGTAAGCAAAATACAAGCCTCAACAGCATTCTGAGATAACACCACCCCTACTTGTGGTTTCTGTCCTGGCCTGCAGTACCATACGGCCTGTCCACCCTCAGTCCCCACAGCCGGCGCCAAATAATGGAGCCTTTCAATTAGCAAGGCATCAGCAGGGTTGGAAGGCAGGTGGAAATACCAGCACTTATCTTTACCAGGCCATTCCTGAACTGCATAGCCAAGAAAGTGGGATTCCTTGGTTGATATCGATGTCTATGGTGAGAAAGGAAGACAAGAAAGAGTACAGCCATTTTGAAAAAAACACCAGACAACGGTCTTGGGCAAAACAGATCTTCCAAGCTAGAGAACAAAGGCCAAGGGGTCCTGAGTCCTGAGGGTGGGATCAGAGAGGGGGACAGCATCCTCCCAGGAATAAAAGATGATCTCTGTTACATTAACGAGTATACCTAGTTGCCACAAGGGAAGAAGCTCAACTGCAGATTTCAACCTTACCTGTTCCGGGGCTCTCTTGCAGAAGCTCCTCACGCACTCCTTTCCCCTCCCAGAAGCGTTCCCTAACCTGAGCGCCACCATGGAGCCTCCTGCTGCTGAACGAAGATGTGTGACGATCTCTGGAAATTGTCAGGGATCATGAGACAAACCCTCCCCTTTGTTATAAAAGCAACTCGCCCCTTCCTCTCAGGAAGCTGCTTCTTTTCCTCCGCCCCCCACCCCAGCCTTCTCCCTTGTGCACAAGCTGTCTCTCTTTTTTTTTTTTTTTTTTTTTTACGGGACACGGGCCTCTCACTGCTGTAGCCTCTCCCGCTGCGGAGCACAGGCTCCGGGCCCGCAGGCCCAGCCGCTCCATGGCATGTGGGATCCTCCCGGACCGGGGCACGAACCTGTGTCCCCTGCATCGGCAGGCGGACTCTCAACCACTGCGCCACCAAGGAAGCCCAAGCTGTCTCTTTTAATAAAAATCTTTGCTTGCCTAAGAGTCTTGTGGAAGTGGTATCATTTCTGTGGTACTGCTGCCCAAGAACCTGGAAAGGGTCCGGTAACAATGGGAGTCCTGTTTCTCTCCCACAGCTGTTCTAGATCCTGAAGAGTGGTCCTTTGCGTTGCTCTACGCATCATGGAAGCCTTCTGTAACGGCTTCCACCTGTTGTAAGACACTGCAAACTGCATAGAACTGTCGTTCCAACTCACTACATCACGGCTCCGCCCCCTTCCACAGCTGGGCCCAGAAGCGCCAGGGTATTAGTACTTTGCCATCGCCAAAGGCCCAAACCACACCCTGCCGGGGAAGTGGCCACACCCAATTCACAAGCCTGTCCTCAGTTAATATCCCTGAAGCCTGTGGCTTTTAACTGTTTAGGGGTTTGGGGTTGGGGCTACGCTCCTTTACCCAAACAGATAACCCCCAAACCATCTGATAGGAAACCCAGGTCCTCGCGTTTTGCCTTCACCAGCCAGTCCCGGAAAGTCAGATCGCCAACAAGCACAGGGCTGCTACTTTTAAACTGCAAAGAGCCTCTGAGGTTAACAGGATATCATCAGTATAAGGGTCGAGAAAGACATGCCTCATGGTAGACAGCTGCCACAGATCCCACTTGCCAGTGGATGGCCACCTTGGGATTATCCCCCCACCCTACCCCGTTATCCATCATTATTTCCCGACATCTCAGCACTCACCGGAGTATCCTCGGCCTCTGGGTTCTTGGCTGGCTCGCCAACTGTTGAGCTGCACCCAGCAGGCCTGCAAGCCTTATAGCTGCCCAATCTCCAGACCCAAGAAAGAGCCCAGAGGCGGTGGCAGAGACATCAGTGGTCTACTGGACAGGGGTCTTACGTGTCTGTATTAAAAGGTCCTCAAAGAACACCCAGCCGTGAAACGCAATCGGCCGGCAGCCATGTTTGCCACTCCTCCCGGACACAGGAGACTACCATTTGTAGGGAGAACTGACCTCAGGTTCGCTCATCAGTTACCAAGGACACCAGCAGCTGGGGCAGGTCTCTCACAACCCCTCAGGTTAATGACCATCACCACCACAGATATTTCCCTTTTATGAACTAGCAGGTCGAGCTGTTTTGGCCCTAAGCTTTAGAACAATCACGTGGTGGGGAAGGGGGCAAGCACGTTGGTGTGAGCGGGGTGTGAGTGAAGCAGGGACTGGTCTAGCACGGGATGCACAAGAGCAAGCGAACAGCCATCTTGAATTGACTAACCATACAGAGTGTCAATGTTTTACAAAAAAGTTTGTTGGAAATAATATTCTATGACTTCCAAAGGAAGGTTAGGGTTTATCAAGCCTGGCGGTGCACACATTTGAGGCCAGATAATTCTTTGCTGTGGCTGCTGTGCTGTGGGTACTGTAGGGTATTTAGCAGCATCCCTGGCCTCTATCCATTAGATGCCAGTATCAGCCCTCATCACCGGTTATAACAACTGAAAACGTCTCCAGACATTGCCAAACGTGCCCTCGGGGACAAAACTGCCCTCACCGAGAACCAATGGATTAGGTCATAATAGCTTGCTTACTGGGCCACTCACTTCTGAGCCCAAGGCGCCTTTTAAAAAGTTCAACTACACTGAGTCTACCACACTCACAGAAAAACCAGACCACAAGGAGAGTCATTGTGAGGTGCTTCTGTACCCAGTACCAGCTGAGGTCCCAGCTGAGACTTATTCGCATCGGACAGGCAAGTGAAAGTGCCTACCACATGCCAGGTCAATCCCAGCCCCCCCAGTGGAGTGTGCTCCTGACGCCCTAGAGATGGTGAAACAGAGGCCAGCCCTTCCTTCCGTGCCCTGTGGGAATCCCTGGCTCACAGAATCTGTGAGATGAGACATTGATTATTTTGGGTGATAGACTTTGGAGTCATTTGTTTCAAAGCTATAGTACTGGGGACATTGTTTGTTTGTATTGCGAGTGGAGGGCTACAACAATAAACAAACAAGCCCTATTTATCAGATCAGATTGAGTATGAGTGTAAAATCCTTTAAGACTTCAGAAAGATCTAGGTGGTGTCTCAGAGAGTCTTTCAAACAAACAAAGGGCCTTCTGAGGATCCTAGGGAATGCCTCACAGATTCTCTCCATTAAGTGACAGGGCTCTAAAACACCAATTGCTGCCTCACTGGAGACTCATGGGTAGCCCAAGGTGAAAAAGGGTATATATCTGAAGAGATTTGTGGGTGTGCCTCTTATCCAATGGCATTCATTATAAACGGATATACAGCAAACCCAGTAAATGGTTACAGTAATTATATCACTTTAGACTGAAAGTAATAGCATACACAATAAAGAGGGCTTCAGATCCCCAAACTTGTCCAGAAAGGAAGCAGGATGACAAGTCTACACGATGTAAAACATAGGCACTTTTTGTGGGAAAGGAAGGATAACTTAAAAGGCAGAGCCAAGAAGCCAGAAAGGAGAAAAATCAGCCTTGGAGAAGAACTCCCAGAGACTTAGAACTGAGCCCTAATCTGAACATTGACACCACCTGCCCTAATAGGGAGCCCGTGACTGCTATGTGCTTTCTGCTTTACCCCATTCTGAATGGGACTCTTATAGTATCTTATGCCTGCCTCACCATTGCATGTTGGGAGTAAAGGAACAAATAACCTCTCTATTTAGATTACAGGGCTTCACATTGAGAAGAATGGCACTCAAGGAGCAGTGCTAGAGGAACTGTGCCTGAGGAACTCCATCCACACCTTGATCTGACGGAGATGGTGAAACTCTGGACCTGGATTTTTGCCATAATAAGATGAGACTTTGGAAGGTTTTGAGAAGTGATGAATGTATTTTACATGTGAAAGGATGTGACGTTTTATGGACTGTAGCAGATTGTATTTTTAAAAGATGGCAGCAACATTTCCCTCATTTCACATATTTTTCTGGAATGTTGAAAATCTTCCAGTAAGAGATATATTGTCTAATTCCTCTCTCCTTGAATCTGAATGGGTTTGTGACATCTACAATACATCAAAATGATACTGTGATTTCTGAGGCTTGGTCATAAAAGGTAATGCTGCTTCTGCCTTGCTGACCCAGCCTTCATACGAGAAGTGCTATCACTCTGAGTATCACTCTTAGCTACTGCGCCACCAGGGAAGTCCGAGCAGATTACATTTAAAAGAAATATCTTCCTTCTGACCTTTTCAAAGATAACAGGAAAATAAATAATATATAACTTAGACCTTCGAATCAAGTGGGGTCTTTTTCTTCATTAACAACTTGACAGGAAAACTCAGGGATTAAGGGAAAATATTTTGGCTCTTGAGATACAGAACTTCACAGACTTTCACTGGTCACGAAGTTCAGCAAGTGGTTATTTTCACTGCCCTCATTAACACTAGTTATTGATTTAAGGAATTGTTGATGCAAATACTTAGACCAGTCCATGCTTACGGTACCATTGGTTCAATGGCCTTCAAATTTTAAAAAAATAAAAGAATAAGTGGGACTTCCCTGGTGGTCCAGTGTGTAAGACTCTACACCCCCAATGCAGGGGGCCTGGGTTCGATCCCTGGTCAGGGAACTAGATCCCGCATACCATGCCGCAACTAAGAAATCTGCATGCAGCAACTAAAAGATCCCGCATGCCGTGACGAAGATCCCACATGCCACGACGAAGATACCACATGCCACAACTAAGACCCTGCGCAGCCAAAATAAATGAAAAAAAATAAAAGTGTTTAAAAAAGCTATTTTGGACTGACCTCTAGAGGGGAAACAAGGTCTCAATTTCTTCCAAAACCACAAATTTGATTCTATTTGTTTGTGCTCCAAAGGAAAGAGATTCTAGGTGAGTAAGTAAAGACCAGTGAAGCCACTGAATACTGGTATCCATTAATATATCAGTGTTCAGGGACTTCCCTGGTGGTCCGGTGGGTAAGACTCTGCACTCCCAATGCAGGGGGCCTGGGTTTGATCCCTGGTCGGGGAGCTAGATCCTGCATGCATGCCACAACTAAGCATCCACATGCCACTACTAAGAAGTCCACATGCCGCAACTAAAGGATCTCACATGTCGCAGCAAAGATCCCGTGCCACAACTAAGACCCAGCGCAGCCAAAATAAATAAACAAATATTAAATATATATATATATATATATATATATATATATATATATCAGTGTTCAAACCTAGATACTGGTATCCCTGAGGGTACATGATTACTATCTAGGGGCATGCAAGCACATTGATTTTAAGAACACATTTTTTACATCCTCAGCATCGATAAACATCCTTGATGAAACTGATCAGCCAGAGAAGAGAGATGGAAGTTTGGCCGATCGCCATTCTCACATTTAGACTTTACATCACTTTGTAAAATAAAGTCCTTCTTACCCATTCCAAGCCTCAGCCTGGCGCACTGCCTCAGGGTGCAAAACCTCTGTGACACCAGAGGGACAATTCCAGAAGGCTTAGTTCTTCAGAATGATTCCTTTGATAGAAAAGCAGAGGGGACTTTCATAAGATGTTTATGCTTTATCAGTTACATCCTCTCTCTCCTGTATCAACATCTTTCTTTTTATTGGCTAGTTCTGATCAACGTTAAATGTGCTTAATTTTCATTTTATCCTAAACATGACTATTCCTCAGCCCTATAGCCACTTGTTAGTATTATTTTGCTTCTGTCATTCTGTTCACACCCAATCTTCTTCAACGTTCTCTGGATTATCTGTCCCTATTTCTTCACATGCACCTCATTCCTCCAATTGCCATAATTTGGCTTCAACCTCCCTGTTCTCTTAAAACTGCTCAGCCAAAGTTTATAATAAACTATCAATACATGTTACTGAGATCAGAGATCGCTGTCAGGCAGCCTCAGCTGACATCTCAGAAGCATCGGACACTTGTTACCACGCCCTCCATCTTAAGGTCTGACGCTCATCTGGTCTCCGTGTCACCACCATCCTCTGTTTTTCTGCCCCTCCTCCTCTCCTTCCTTCGTTGACTGCTCCCTCTCATCTTAGGGAATTGGTGTTCCTCAAAATTCCGTGCTAGTCCCACACTTCATCCTCTCTGCACATACACTCTCAACCTCCCAAATACTTCCAAATGTGGAACTGTGACCTTCATATGCATGTCTTTCCCTAGAATCTGATCTCCAAACATTAGATCCATATTTCTACATGCTAGAATATGTAGAATATCTCCACTTCACGTGTTCAAATTTGAATACATATTTTTCAAACTTTCTCGCCCTTCTATGTTCCTTGTGCGAATGGGCCCCAATCATTCTGCAGCCCAAGATAGAGACATGGACATTATCATTGAGTTCTCAACTTCCTCAAAGCCCATAGCCAATAAATCATCACAGATTCTTCTTCTGACATCATACTCATGGCCACCCATCATCTGTACAACAGCCTTTCTACATGAAGGGATATGCCTACCTTATGAATCCTATTTCTTTCATTGCAGTTGTTTTAAAATATAGTCACAGACTGTCTCATACTCTTTCCTGTCCCTTCCCTTGACTATGTGCTTGATGTAGCAACTTCCCTCTAATCAATACACAACACAGGTTGAAGTGATGGTGTGTAACTTATAAGACTCTGTCATAAAACAATTTACTGCCTTCTCCACTTCTAGTTTTCATCACTCACTTTGGTAGAAGCCAGCTGTTGTGAGGACACATCACAGGGCTTAGTGGAGGGGCTCAGGTGACTGTGATGAGGAACTGAGGCTTCCTGCCAGTGGTCATGTGAATGACCCATGTTAGAAGCAGATCCTCCAACCCAAGTCAAGCCTTCAGGTGACTGCAGGCCAGCTGACATCCTGACCGCCACCTCATGAGAGACCCTGAGCCCACTGAAAGCACTCTCAAATTCTTGATTCATAAAAACTGTTAGGTTACAGACTAGTGGTTAACGCCACTAAATTTTTAGGTTATTAATTATGCATCAATAGAACACTAATTTACCAATGTAGGAGACCCAATGCAAATTTCTAGCCTCCTTTGCAGATAGAATGCAGGCACTTGAATAAGACTTTGCCAATCTGAAGCACCTGTGTGACATTTTGATCCAGAGTGAAAAATGAGAAGATATAGGCTCTGTGTGGTGATTCCATGTTTGCTGGCTGAAGCAGTGGTTTCCCATGGTGGCAAGTTCAAGTTTCCAGGAAAGAAATGGCATCAAAACATGGCATTTCCTTTCAGTTCCTACTGGGATATCGGCAAAAACATAAACAGAATTAACGAAACTATTTATGTGCCTTTTGGATTTTAAGGGTGACTGAAGGTTTAAGGGTGCTGTGTACCTCTTTAAAAGCAAAAGAGTGAAGTAAGCCGGAAAGAGATAAACAAATATCGTATATTAACACATATATGTGGAAGCTAGAAAAATGGTACAGGTGAACCTATTTGCAGGGCAGGAGTAGAGACGCAGACATAGAGAACAGATGTGTGGACATGGTGGAGGGGGAAGGGAAGGGTGGGATAAACTGGGGGATTAGGATTGATGTATATACACTACCATGTGTAAAACAGATAGGTAGGGGGAACCTGCTGTTTGGCACAGGGAGCTCAGCTCGGTGCTCTGTGATGACCTAGGTGGGATGGGGGAGGGGTGGGAGGGAAGTCCAAGAGGGAGGGGATATTTGTAGACATATATCTGATTCACTTCATTGTACAGCAGAAACTAACACAACATTTTAAAGCAATTATACTCCAATAAAAAAATAAGAAAATAAAAGCAAAAGTAAGATTCAGCGGACTTCCCTGGCGGTCCAGCAGTTAAGACTGTGGTTCCACTGCAGCAGGCATGGCTGTGATCCCTGCTCAGGGAACTAAGATCCCATGTGCTGTGCGCGGCCAAAAAAGAAAGTTAAGACTCAGCACTTAAAATATAGATTAAACTACCCCCACAAAGCAAAATAAAACAAAAGGCAAAGCTTGTTATAACATAAATAGTAAAATTTGCAAATATAGCAATTATCCTAAGATAATAAATACTAATTATTATAAATTAAAATGAAATTTCTTTCTATTCAAAACTAGTTTCTTATTTTTGATAAAAATCTGCCAAAATGACTCAATATATTTTTTAACGGAAGCAGACAAAAAAGTCTTTGAACTGAGTAAATATTTACAAGATTGAGGCCACTAATAAGTGCAGTCAGCCCTCCAAATACATGGGTTCAACCACTACAGGTTGAAAATATTTGAAAAAAAAGTTCCAGAAAGTTCCAAAAAACAAAGTTTGAATTTGCCATGTGCCAGCAACTATTTATAGCAATTACATTGTATTAGGTATTATAAGTAATCTAAAGGTGATTTAAAGTATATGGGAGATGTATGTAGATTATATGCAAATACTATACCATCTTATATAAGGAACTTGAAGATCCACGGTATCCGTGGAGGTCCTGGAACCTCTCCCCCTCAGGTACTGAGGGAGGACTGTAGATGAGACATACTGTGGAAGCTTAAGTCTCCTTTTCAACTTCCTGAGTTTTCTGATGAGCTTATTAAGACAAAGAAAGCATTTACTGATTTTCATGTCTTAACTTCCAGTATGACAATGTCCCAGGCACAGCAGTTGTGTACTTTCCTTCTCATATCGACCCTGGTACTTTGTGTTTATTTTGGGTTTTTTTTTTTCCTCCTTTTTGTTGTTTTTGGCCACGTCCAGCGGCTTGTGGGATCAGGGACTGAATCCGAGTCACAGCAGTGAAGGCGCCGAGTCCAAACCACTGGAGCACCAGGGAATTCCCTGAGCCTGGTACTTTGGAAGGAGTTCTTCAAAGTCTGGCTGGAGTCCTGATTGCTCAGAAAGTCTTTCCATCTCCATTTTCTGCACCAAACAGGTCTCCAACAATTCTAGCTGCTGATCAGTCCAATGAGGATTATCATCCCTCTTTGCTGAAAAAGTTGAAGATCTGCTAGATTACCGCATGGAGAAAGAGGTGGCCTGAGCTATTTGCAACTGGCTGCTCCTGGAGGAACCTGAAAACCTTCTTGTCCTTCAGGCAGGAAAACAATGGAAAGATTCTTCCATTAGGTGCAGAACTTGTAAGGGTCTCCTGCTTTGGCAGGCCGTGGTTCGGGGCCAGGTGACAGCTAAGGGTGCAGACAGGGCTGGAGAACATCATCCTGGGTGACCTCAGTGAGGAGGGTGGCAGGCCCCGGTAAGCCTGGTGATTCAGGTGTCTGGCTGTGGGAGCCTGTATCCAGCTGCTCTGAGTACCTGCCTGCAAATGAGATTCTTAAATAGTACAAGGTTGTCAATTCTGTACTTATGCCAATTTTTTTTCCTAGTTTTTCCAATTTCTCGGCAACAGATAATGTCGCATCTTCAACGTTTCTTTTATTTATTACGCTGGAAATTAAACATTCATGGAAAAGGACAGAGTATAAATCCAATAGGATGTACTCATCCAAATGCGACCCAAGGTTGAAATAAAATCTGAGTCTCAATCTGTGTCTTTTTAAATTCTAATAAGAGTACTTAGACATTTGACATTTTACTGTATGTTCATGCTTTGTAATGCACCAAAATACAACTAGCCTCGCCTCTCTCCATGTCCCCTTTAAGGAGCTAAGACTTTAGATTTGAATTCTTCCACATGACTTTATAGGAGTCATAGCTCATGTTTCCAGACATAGTCTAGGGATAAGAGTGGCATAAATGTTAACACCAAGGGCTAATTCATACCATTCTCTTCCTTCTGTCACCAAAAGTGTGCTCACCACATATATATGTGACAATGTGCTTGGCAATGTGGATTCCAGGAAAGTAAGGCAGGGATGGTGACCGCCCTCCAGGGAGCAGGGAAGACAGACTTTAGAGGCAGGATTAGGATGAGGGAAGCACCACGTGCTCAGTGCAGCTGAGGGCCAGTGCTCAGAGCTGATGAAGAGGAGGGCCTGGGAGCAGCAGAAGGCTCCACTCTGACAAAAATCTGGGGCTCCTGAATTTAAATGACATCAGATTTTGATTTCCTCTTCTAAAAAACTGAGGCAACTCAAGTAGTTGTCACACAGGCAAATGTAAAGATTAAATGAAGTTTGCAAATTATAGTCTGAGAATCTGAATTTAGTGAACATAGCTGCCTTTAGCATTAATGTGACATATAGTAACTTGTAGAGTCCATGATCAGCCCCGCCAAGAAAGGCTTTGACTGCCGCTCCCTTAACACTGTCAGGGGTCTGCGTGTTGAGGCCCCAAATGCAAACTGCAGGAGAGGGGTTGCCTTCTGGACTGCGAAGGAGCAAAGCCCAAGTTTCCAGGCCTAGAGCAGTGTCTGGTACATTAAGGAGAGAAATCCTATAGCACTTGAAACATTTGCAGAGAACCAGCATCGAGGAAAAATTGCTGCTCTGTGAATAGTATAAATGAGATGAACGGTCCCTTCCCTCATTCTCAGTTAGTCTCAGACCACCTCTGGTGATATTATTTTAAGACAAAGGTGTTTTTAAATGTTATGGGGACCAGGAAATGGGTTATAAAATGTACATGGGGCAGAGGGTGACGAGAAATGGGCCATTCCTATATTTTTAGCTATGAAAGGTCACAACGTTACTTCGAAAGCTATTTCCTGGCTATTTGGGTAAAGAAAGGGAGGGCTTCCCTCAAGCATGGAATGTAAGAAGGCACCAAATCTAAGTGATCAAGATAAATCATATTTTAACGCAATATATAAAAATGGAAATGCCACAACATACATGCTGAAGAAAATGTCAAAATTTTAAATAAAGACAGAAATGACCCTGCATTTGGATGACGCTGACAGTCTTACAGAGGAAGGCTTCACGTTGCCAGTGAAATTTGGGTAATTTCTGTTTAGTCTATAAAATTCTTACTAGAGAAAATGAGAAGCTCAGACCTGGTCAATGTCCTCAGCTGCTTGTACAGGACACTAATAACTCTTCTTTCTACACTACAGTCAAGCTGGAGTTCTGAGAAAGGGGTTTCAGAAACTCGAGTTAAATAAAAATTATTTAAGACTGTCACAGAGTCACAAGAACTTGTCAAACACTGCAGTTCTCTCAAACAGGTAAAGAAGTAGTCTTGAAAATATTAATGAGTTTGCTTCCATTAAAGCTAGGAAAGTAAAATTATATTAAATTCTTGTTTTAGTATAAAGAAACTATAGTTTAAATAGTTTAATAAAATGCTGTTTTAATACCCATATATTTTAATATCCTACCTTCAAGATTTAAATATTTTCAGAAAATATCTTAAAATATAAAAAAATTCTAAAATATTTAATTTAAGTCAAGCAATGTAAGTTTAATTTAAAAATATAAAAAATAAAATGCTGTGAGTTTTTGTTTTTTTTTATTCTTTCTGCGGTACGCGGGCCTCTCACTGCTGTGGCCTCTCCTGTTGCAGAGCAAAGGCTCCGGACGCGCAGGCCCTGCGGCCATGGCTCACGGGTCTAGCTGCTCCGTGGCATGTGGGATCCTCCCGGACTGGGGCACGAACCCGTGTCCCCTGCATGGGCAGGCGGACTCTCAACCCCTGCGCCACCAGGGAAGCCCCCTGTGAGTTTTTTAATGTTCCTACTTTTCAGTTATACAGTACTTCCTCCCCCACGTTAACGCTGTATCCTTGAAAGACACCATGAAGTCCCAGAGCATCTACAGGCGCGCTCAGCTCCCGCGTCCTCGGCCCCGGTGGTGGCCGTGCTCCGACTCACCCCCAGGGCGTCCCCAACATCGTTCGGGCGTCCCATCGCCGCCGCCGCGTTCCCCTTTCTCTGAGCCGTCGCAGCATAGTGCCAGAAACGAGCCCGAAGCTGTAAAATCGGCCCCAACTCGCTTCCCAGCTTCAAACCCCTCAGAAAACGGCTTCTTTCCCAAAAATGGCCTCGCTCAAGTTTCTGTGCGAAAATAAAGCACAAAACTCAGGGGAAAGCCCGAAAATGCAAGGTTCCAGCTTCCAACCAGACAAAATTGTCGCTGGCGCGGCCGCAACAAGCCTCCCACTTGAGAACTCAGCATCGCGAAGACAAAAGTTTTTTTCTCACTATTAAATCAGTATAAAGTTGCTCCGAGAGGATGCAACTCAACTTTCTCTCGCGCTGCCCAAACCGGGAAACTGCAAACTCTCATAAGTCAGCGTTTCCCTAGCCGAACCCATCAAAAGACATCCAGCGCCCTGTCGCTGCCGCCTAGAGAAGCGCGCTGTCCCGGGTTCCAGGGAAGGAACCTTCCCGCTAATTATTTAGTGGTGCCCGCGCGCCCCCTCGCGGCCAGCGGGTGAATCACTGAAATTCTCAAAGGCCCAGATCTATTTGCTAGTGGCAGGAGTGATACTCTGCTCCATCCCTGCTCGCCCTCTTGGCTGGAACTTGCCTTGGATCCAGAGCCTACAGAACAGGGAACTCTTCATACTTTTGAGACAGATGAAGAAGATCCCGTTTCAGTCATGCCTAGAGGACAGAACCGACTTCAAATTTCCTTGGAAAAGAGGGAATATCACAGAAATCCTAACGACTCAAGGCACCGGCTACCACCATCTGACACTCCAGCAGATGGTAACCTCTTCAACAAGGAGGAAAGCCAAGCTTCTTGGAACAACACCCGACTCCATAAACTACCCTCTAGCCTTGATCACACCTTGGAACTACTGCATAAGCCAGTGGAAAATGACAATCTGGACTGTCCATATTTGGGAATTGTTGTCCCGAAATATTTCCAAAGAATCCATCTCTATCTGAAGGAAAAAGAATACAGCCCCTGTGCCTGGGAGTCTATCAGAGGAGAAATTAAAGTGTTCCTTTCTCTCATGTAATAATTCTCCAATTACTGTCAACAAATAAAGAAGAAAGGTACACCTGTGACACTTCTAATCAAATGATTATTGTCTGTTTAGTCTTCTAAAGGTACGTCCACTCATATTTCTACACATGTTGAAAAATATCTGAAGTGTCACGAGTTTACAAAAATATATTTACAAAGAAGAACACAATCTATTTTCTTATACAAGTAATTTTACAATGTGCTTTCTAAAATCTGTTTAACTTCTTGGAGGGTATTTGGATTCCCAACTATGACGTTTATTTTAAAATGGAAAGGTTGTTAGCATAGTATGCTGTTCAAGACATTTGTCAGTTAATTTCATGCTAGCTGCTGTCACAGAGAAACAGAAAGATGTCAGTAATTGGGTCATTATAGAAATTTACCTTTCCATCCTTAAGAGAAAAATGCAGGCATTCCTAATCAGATCAATTTTCTAGCTGGCCTCCTCTAAACAGTGATGTAGGGACATGGGTGCCCTCTATTGTGTGGCGTTGCTCTATTCAACGTGTGATTTCCGATTTGTGGTGTGTGAGTCTATTCCACTCAGTGGTAAAGGAAAAAGTATGAGGATTACATGGGATGTTTTCAAGGGCCAAGACAGTATAGGGCAATATCACCTCTGCCCACATTAGTTGGCCTGAATTTATTATCATGGGAATCTAAGTGCAAAGAAGTTGGGAAGTTATTGGGTGACTAATGGAAGAGGACACAAGTTCAATGAATAAGACTACTTTTCATTTTTATACTATTTGTACTAATGACATTCTAGAGAAAAGAAACCAAAACAATGTTCTTGCTTACACTCACATCATAAAAAAAAGTTGACTTGGGGTCTGACTCCACAATTTCAACTTAGGTATGATGACATGGATGTCACTCATTAGAGTTCACAGCGTGATTGACTCTTTGAAAGAAGCATTCAAGTTCATTCCCAAAGGCACAGACTAACAAGGAAAATATCTGCAAGTGTAGACACAAGTTGTTTCCTTTTTGCCTGAGAGAGACAAGAAAAGTAGGGCCACGTAGCTCCTTGAAAGTACTTGAGGATGACTGAACTAAATAAAAGTGGAGAGTGGGTCTTCCATTCATGTCCAGGCCCGTGATTCTCATCCTTATCTGCTAAATACTGAAAATGCAAACTTGAAGAAAATAGTGCTGCAAAGTCTTTTAAAAAATACCTCACACAATATTCCATTGTAACTTCCCTTGTAGAACCACAAAGGATTTTAAAGTATCTGTAGATTATTGTCCTTTCACATCATATCTATCAAATATATCTATCAAATATATGATTGAGCTCCTGAAATGATAGGGACTGGA
Source organism: Globicephala melas (assembly GCF_963455315.2). Classification (NCBI taxonomy): domain Eukaryota; kingdom Metazoa; phylum Chordata; class Mammalia; order Artiodactyla; family Delphinidae; genus Globicephala; species Globicephala melas. The sequence goes on along the minus strand of NC_083319.1, from coordinate 70,356,134 downwards.
CTAGCTGTCTAGGAAACGGGGTTGGGTAAGATGGTGTCTCTCCCTTTAGGTATTTTACACACGCCTGGAAGGTATTCTGAGGATACAATAGGTCAGGACATGTCTTACTATTTGGGCATCTTCAACAAAATAGCATAGACTGGGTAGTTTGTAAAGAGCAGAAACTACTCACAGTTCCATAGTCTGGAAATCCAAGATCTGGGTGTCAGCGTGGTCCAGTTCTGCTGAAAGCCTGCTTCCAGGTCACACACTGTCCACTTCTCCTTGGCAGAGACTGGGGGATTTATCTGAGACCTCTTTTAAAAGGGCACTAATTCTAATTTTGAGGCCTCCACCCTCATGACCTAATCACCTCCCAAAGGGCCCACCACCTAACACCATCACTTTGGGGATTAGGACTTTAATGAATCTTGTGGGGTACCAAACCTTAAGAACATAAAGGTCTTTAAAGGCTACATACCTGTCATTTAGAAGTAAGAATACATTCATGCTGAGTAAATAAAGATGAAAGGGCAGGTTAGCAGGAAAAAAGAGCAGACCAAGGACTCAGAATCCAAACTCATGGTTTTGGACCTGAAGTCATGCTTTAGTTATTACTGGCCAAATTTTGGAAATCAAACTGAAAGGAGCCCACTCTCCCATGGAATGGAACGAAGATACAGGATGCAACAGATCATTCATCATTCTTTGTGAAAAGTCTCCAAAGATTCTCAGGAGAAACGTAGTAATTGCGACATCAATAAAGATCCACTAAGGAGTAATATGTGTCTGGTACTGTGAGCTGTCAGATTCAGGAAGAGTCTGAGTTCAGATAGGTGGCTCTGTATATGACACCAGGCTAGTTCTTTTCTATTATAACCTAGTAGAGGGCAAATTAGAGATGAGGCCATCCTCATGAGTTTAATATAGTGCCAGGCAAAGGCTGAAAATTGTGCTGCAACTTGAATGCCCAGAACCATATGCACCTTAAAGGAAACATAATCCTAGTGGTTTTAGCAATAAACTCAGTAGGCATGACTGATACCAGTAAGGGAAGAGTGGAAATATGAGCCATTTCGATTATAATCGCAGCAAATATGGCCCTGATGAAGCAAAAGAGCTTGGTCATTTGCAAATGACTTCCAGTAGGAGGAGAAAATCTAAGAAATTGCTTTAGTAAAAACTACCTGTTGAGTGATTACACTGGGCCTGGTGCCCATGATACCGCAGAGAATAAGACAGAGTCCAGTCAGTTACTGCAGAGCTGATTTGCCAAAGATGGTCACATACCTATTGTTTGAAGATGGGAATGTAGAGGGCTGAAGCAACATAACTTCCACTGCAAAATAAAAAGTATTAAAGATTGGAGCTGAAAGTTAATTCTTTCCAAGACATAATATTTATTCAGTTCTAAATTAATTATGAAGATGGTTTCCTTTGGATTGAAAAGGATAGACTTGGATTGGCACCTCTAAAAGTCCTTAAGGAAATTTGAAATTTAAAGCAAAAATAGAGAGAAAGATTCAAATTGATGATGACTGCTAAATCATGCATTCTCATTGGGGATGCTAACTGCTTCCATGGGTACAAACATTAGTTTTTAGGGGTATGACAAATTTTGCTATTACAATGCTGTGGCACTCCAAAGCTTAACCCTATACAACAAAATCTTATTCCTTAGTATTCATTTTTGTCTTTGGGCTTTCTTGTGTATCATACATACAAGAAGCGTTGACACTGAGTTCATGGACGATAAACAAACTGCATACACGATCAGTGCTCCAAACTATGGTGACTTGATGGCTCATTGGAGGACTTTCTCTCCATCATTTGCTTGATCTCAAAGTAATATTGTGAGACGTGGCCTTCACTTACTTCTGAGCTTCCATTGGCTGTCTTGTGGATGTTGCTTATGTTTGAGTCTCAGTATGATTTGCACTATGGGAATTAAATACAAATAGAAAATTGTATTTGCATATTAAATACAGAAAAGGTTATATTTTATCATTTAATTCTACTGAAATTGTTAAACACATCCATAATTACAGCAAGTGCTTAACAGAAAAAAATGTTTACAATATCTAGATGAATATCTAGCAGTAGTGAAATTAAAAATTATTTTCTGAAAAAAAATTATTGTATGATATGAAGCAAAATTAGAAGTACCTAAAAATAAATATTAAGAAAATAATTTCAAAATTTCAATGATTTTGAGCAGTTTTGAATGATTTTTAAGTATATCTATACCTTGGTAGTACTATAATGTTTATAAATTTTATTTGAATATGTAGTTTGCTACATTCCTGTTTATATAAGTAAATATAGTAATTAAAAGTCACTCTGAAAACTTAGTTGTAAAGTTAAATTAAAATTCAATAGCTTATCAATCAGTGTGATACACCACATCAGCGAACTGAAGAATAAAAACCATATGATCATCTCAATAGATACAGAAAAATCTTTTGACAAAATTCAACACCCATTTATGAAGAAAACTCTCCAGAAAGTGGGCATAGATGGAACCTACCCCAACATAATAAAGACCATATACAACAAACCCACAGCAAACATCATTCTCAATGGTGAAAAACTGAAAGCATTTCCTCTAAGATCAGGAACAAGACAACGATGTCCACTCCCACCACTATTATTCAACATAAACCTGGAAGTCCTAGCCACAGCAATCAGAGAAGAATAAGAAATAAAAGGAATCCAAAGTGGAAAAGAAGTAAAACTGTCACTGTTTGCAGATGACATGATACTATACAGAGAAAATCCTAAAGATGCTACTAGAAAACTACTAGAGCTCATCAATGAATTTGGTAAAGTTGCAGGATACAAACTTAATACACAGAAATCTCTTGCATTCCTATACACTAACAATGAAACATCAGAAAGAGAAATCAAGAAAACAATCCCATTTACCATCAGATCAAAAACAAAAAATACCTAGGAATAAACCTACGTAAGGAGGCAGAAGATTTGTACTCAGAAAACTATAAGACACTGATGAAAGAAATCAAAGATGACCCAAACAGGACTTCCCTGGTGGTGCACTGGTTAAGAATCCGCCTACCAATGCAGGGGACAAGGGTTCGAGCCGTGGTCCGGGAAGATCCCACGTGCCGTGGAGCAACTAAGCCCATGCGCCACAACAACTGAGCCTGCATGCCACAACTACCGAAGCCCATGTGCCTAGGGCCCGTGCTCTGCAGTGAGAGAAGCCACCGCAATGAGAAGCCCACATACTGCACCAAAGAGTAGCCCCTGCTCGCCGCAACTACAGAAAGCCCGCGTGCAGCAACCAAGACCCAATGCAGCCATAAATAAATAAATAAATAAATAAATAAATAAATAAATAAATAAGACCCAAACAGATGGAGAGATGTATTGATACCATGTCTTGGATTGGAAGAATCAATATTGTGCTAATGACTATACTACCCAAAGCAATCTACAGATTCAATGCAATCCCTATGAAATTGCCAATGGCATTTATCACAGAGTTAGAACAAAAAATTTTACAATTTATATGGAAACACAAAAGACCATGAAAAGCTAAGCAATACTGAGAAAGAAAAATGGAGCTGGAGGAATCAGGCTCCCTGACTTCAGACTGCACTACAAAGCTATAGTAATCAAAACCGTACGGTACTGGCCCCAAAACAGAAATATAGATCAATGGAACAGGATAGAAAGTCCAGAGCTAAACCCATGCACCTATGGTCACCTAATCTATGAAAAAGGAGGCAACAATATACAATGGAGAAAAGATAGTCTCTTTAATAAGTGGTGCTGGGAAAATTGGACAGCTACATGTAAAAGAATGAAATTAGAACACTCCCTAACACCATACACAAAAAATAAACTCAAAATGGATTAGAGACCTAAATGTAAGACTGGACACTCTAAAACTCTTAGAGGAAAACATAGGCAGAACACTCTATGACATAAGTCACAGCAAGATCCTTTTTGACCCACCTCCTAGAGAAATGGAAATAAAAACAGAAATAAACAAATGGGACCTAATTAAACTTAAAAGCTTTTACACAGCAAAGGAAATCATAAACGAAATGAAAAAATCACCCTCAGAATGGGAGAAAATATTTGTGAACGAGGCAACTGACAAGGGATTAATCTCCAAAATATACAAACAGCTCATGCAGCTCAATAACAAAAAAACAAACAACCCAATCAAAAAATGGGTGGAAGGAACTTCCCTGGTGGCGCAGTGGCTAAGAATCTGCCTGCCAATGCAGGGGACATGGGTTCAATCTCTGGTCTGGGAAGATCCCACATGTCGCAGAGCAACTAAGCCCGTGAGCCACAACTACTGAGCCTGCGTTCCACAACTACGAAAGCCTGTGCGCCTAGATCCCATGCTCCACAACAAGAGAAACCACTGCAATGAGAAGCCCACGCACTGCAACAAAGAATAGCCCCTGCTCACTGCACCTAGAGAAAGCCAGCACACGGCAACAAAGACCCAACACAGCCAAAAAATAAATTAAATAAATTTATATTTTAAAAAAGCTTTAAAAAATGGGCAGAATATCTAAATAGACATTTCTCCAAAGAAGATATGCAGATGGCCAAAGAGCACATGATGCTCAGCATCACTAATTATTAGAGAAATGCAAATCAAAACTACAAAGAAGTATCACTTCACACTGGTCAGAATGGCCTTCATCAAAAAACCTACAATAAATGCTGGAGACAGTGTGGAGAAAAGGGAACCCTCTTGCACTGTTGGTGGGAATGTAAACTGATACAGCCACTAGGGGGAACAGTATGGAGGTTCCTTAAAAAATTAAAAATAGGGACTTCCCTGGTGGTCCAGCAGTTAAGACTCCGCACTCCCAATGCAGGTGGCCTGGGTTCAATCCCTGGTCAGGGAACTAGATCCTGCATACCACAACTAAGAGTCTGCATGGCGCAACAAAAAGAGCCCGTATGCTGCAACTAAAGATCCCGCATGCTGCAACTAAGACCCGGCTCAGCCAAATAAATAAATAATTTTTAAAAACCCTAAAAATAGAACTACCATATGACCCAGCAATCCCATTCCTGGGCATATACCCGAAGAAAACCATAATTCAAAAAGATACATGCACCCCAATGTTCACAGCAGCACTATTTACAATAGCCAGGACCTGGAAGCAACCTAAATGTCCATCAACAGATGAATGGATAAAGAAGATGTGGTATATATATACAGTGGAATATTAGCCATAAAAAGGAACAAAATTATGCCATTGGCAGAGATGTGGATGGACCTAGAGACTGTCATACAGAGTGAAGTAAGTCAGAAAGAAAAAAACAAATATCGTATAATATTGCTCATATGTGGATCTAGAAAAATGGTACAGACAAACTTATCTGTAAAGCAGAAATAGAGACACAGATACAGAGAACAAACTTATGGATACCAAGGGGGGAAAAAGGGGGTAGGATGAATTGGGAGATTGGAATGGATATATATACACTACTACGTATAAAATAGATAAGTAATGAGAAACTACTGTATAGCACAGGGAACTCTACTCAGTGATCTGTGGTGACCTAAATAGGAAGGATACCCAAAAAAGAGAGGATATATGTATAACTGATTCACTTTGCTGTACAGCAGAAACTAACACAACACGGTAAAGCAACTATACTCCAATAAAAAGTAATTAAAAAATAGAGAAAAAAGGGAAGAAAAGATACATGCACCCCAATGTTCATTGTAGCACTATTTCCAATAGCCAGGACATGGAAGCAACCTAAATGTCCATTGACAGAGGAATGGATAAAGAAAATGTAGTACATATATATATAATGGAATATTATTTAGCCATAAAAAAGAACGAAATAATGCCATTTGCAGCAACATGGATGGACCCAGAGATGGTCATACTGAGTGAAATAAGTCAGACAGAGAAAGATAAATATCATATATCGCTTATACGTGGAATCTATAAAAAGGGTACAAATGAACTTATCTACAAAACAGAAACAGAGTGACAGATGAAGAAAACAAACTTATGGGTACCAGGGGGTAAGGGGGGGAGGGATAAACTGGGAGATTGGGATTGACATATACACACTACTATATACAAAATAGATAAATAATAAGGATCTACTTTGTAGCACAGGGAACTCTCCTCAATACTCTATAATGACCTATATGGGAAAAGAATCTAAAAAAGAGTGGATATACGTATGTATAAATGATTCACTTTGCTGTACACCTGAAACTAACACAACACTTTAAACCAACTCTACTCCGACAAAAATTTTTTAAAACTTCAATAGCTTAAAAAAAAAATTCAATAGCTTTAAAACTTTTTGTCATTCTTAATCCTGCAGTGAATACAAAGAGTAAGCTTTGCACTTTTTGTATGTACAGAGTAGAGATATCCATGGAGTACATAAATACATACACAGGACATATGTGTTATCAAAATTTAATGTTGCGGAGGCAATTAGGAAAAACTATCTAAGAAGCCTCTGTGGGCAGGGGCAGAGGCAATAATGGAAAAAAATATTTGCGAAACACTGCCCTAACCCATTTGGAGAGTGCAAAATGAAAAGCAAAAACAGAAGTAGAAAGTCACAAGAAATATTCAGAAAATGGAAATGAATACATTCTTATTTAAGACCCAAGCCTGAAGGAAGGTCTTCAGCGAACCTAGAGAGCAGGGTTCACAGAGTCCCCACCTCAGCCAGGCTGGCAGCATCTGCAGGATCCCCGATGGCCCCAACCTTGTCCTTACTCCTGGCCCTGGTGCTGCTCAGCTGCAACTCCAACTGCTCTCTGGGCTGCGACCTGCCTCAGACCCACAGCCTGGCTAACACGAGGGCCCTGATGCTCCTGCAACAGATGAGGAGAATCTCCCCCTTCTCCTGCCTGAAGGACAGAAATGACTTTGGATTCCCCCAGGAGGCGTTTGGAGGCAACCAGTTCCAGAAGGCTCAAGCCATCGCTGTCGTCCATGAGATGATCCAGCAGACCTTCCAGCTCTTCAGCACAGAGGGCTCGGCTGCCGCTTGGGATGAAACCCTCCTGGACAAGTTCTGCACTGCACTTTATCAGCAGCTCATTGACCTGCAAGCCTGTCTGATGCAGGAGGCGGGGCTGGGAGGGACTCCCCTGCTGAAGGAGGACTCCATCCTGGCTGTGAGGAAATACTTCCACAGAATCACTGTCTATCTGCAAGAGAAGAAGTACAGCCCTTGTGCCTGGGAGATTGTCAGAGCAGAAGTCATGAGATCCTTCTCTTCATCAACAAACTTGCAAGAAAGACTCAGGAGGAAGGAATGACACACACCTGGTTCAACCTGAGAAATGATTCTCACTGCCTAACAAGACCACACTTCCACCTGTGCTGCCATGTCAAAGACTCTCATTTCTGCTCTCAACATGCCCTGAATTGAATGAATTTGTCCAGTGTTTTCAGGAATATTAAGCAACATGATGTTCTACTCTACAGGCACTCGTCCCTCATAGATGCCCATGCTGATCTATCTACTTACTTATCTACTTAAATATTTATTTATCTATTTTAATATTTATTTCACTATTTATAAAGATTTAAATTATTTTTATTTACATAATATTATGTGCATGTATACACTGTGGTTAAGAGAAGAAATATATACTTTGTATTAACTCAGTTTATGAGTTTTCTTTGTTCATTAAATTCTTACTAGAGAAAACTTCATTTGTTTATTCTTTAAAAAAGAAACACCAAGCCTGAATGTGCAAAATGATTAAAGAATGTGTTACAATTCCTTGACCATCATTATGATTCTCACATTAGAAATAAAAATAGACTAACTCTAGCCAGGTTTTGTGTTGCCCTCAGGACACAGACATGAACATAACTAATCCAATCTTGCTTTTTATAACTTTGATTTTTTTTTAAGGAGAGTAACCTAAAAACAATAATTAATTCATATTTCAATTAAATTTTATTACTTATTTTAAAAATAGTTCTGATTTGTAGTAGAAATGAATATCAGTTAGGTTGAATGCTACAATGAGAGGGAGAAAAATGGAATTCCCCCAGTAGAAGGTGGATCAAGCCATGTGAGGATACAAAAATAAAAGCAGTAGATATTACCTATAGTTAACTAGTAGGCATTTCAGTGCAAATGTCCATTGGATACTGGAGATGGCAATTTACAAGCAATCCCACGAAGTGTAAAGCATGGAACTGAAGAAGTGATCAAATGTGAGGACAGTATAGAATGAGAAAAGGACTTAAAATTGAGTCCTATGACCTTAACCTTAAAAGGGAGGGAACACCACAAAGGAAGCAGACATGGAATGGCCATATGTTAACAAGAGAGAATGGTGAGAAGACCGTGTTTGAAAAGACTGAAACTGCTTAGAAGACTCAATGCATTCATGAAATCATAGATGGAAAATGCTCCCTACATTGGGAAAAGAGATGGCATTGGCCACTTAGTGACAGCTTGTCTGGTAGACTTAATCAGCAGAAGGTGAAGAGAAGGTGGAAGGATGAGTAAAAGAAGGTAATGACAATATACATAGAAAACAGGTTTGAGATATTTGCCATCTGAATTGGAGGAGAGAAAGGAGGTCCTACGCAAGGCTGGGACCTAGAGTAGAAGGTGGCTCATTTTATTCTCTGCATGGTTTTACCTTTCTGAAACATTTTTGCCTCAGAAGAAATTTCATGAATTTGATGTATTGTAACTCATAATCATATTTAATATTTTATTTACTTTAAAACATGACATATTTAATTATTCACAAGGATAATTTATCATCATTTTGATTAACATTATATTGATTGTCAGTAAGCTGCTCTGTAGATTGAAATCGTCCACTACATGGGAAACAGATGGCACTGACCTTACTGAGAGCTGATTTGGTGGGATTAATCAGCAGAACCCATACTGGAGTAGGTGGAGGGTAACAAGAGAAGAACTCCCACTGTCATTCTTTCACCTGGGGAGTCACTTTACTTCTTTCACTCTCATCATAGTCAGAGTTGCATTTGTTTTCCTTTTGCCTCAGTGCATCCAATGCAATGACGCTTTCCAAGAAAGTTGAATGGAGAAGGAAATTAGTGATGTATTGAACATTATGGAAAATCATAATGTTTCCGTTTATGTTTCCGTTTTTACTTTCCTATTAAGCCACTAACCTCAAGTTGAAACAGGAAGTAATTCAGTAGTAGCAAGACAACCCTTGCCAAGAAAAATATGAACTGAAAAAGAATGTATAACATTACAAAGACTCTGACACCAGGAAAGCAAAGAAGGCTAACTTTATCTAGCATCCTAGGCCCTAAATTTTCACCACCCTACATCTTCATTGTGAGATGGAGAATGATGAACCAAGAGGCTCAGTAGAAATCTACTGAGTCATCTAATGATGGTTACTAATTACTTCAATATAAGGTTCTGATGTGAGGTCAACAGAAGCTTCTAATGGGAGGTCTGATGGAAAATCCAATACTCTGTTAATAATTATTTGGAGTAACTGTTATGAACTCTGTGCTAATGATACAATGGTGAACAAGATGCAGACCTGTCTCCTATAGTGGTTATTTGCCAAACAGGTCTAATAAATCTATTTTCAAGAAAACCAATCCTGGGCTGCCCTGCTGATGCAGTGGTTAAGAATCTGCCTGCCAATGCAGGGCACACGGTTCAAGCCCTGGTCCAGGAAGATCCCACATGCTGCGGAGCAACTAAGCCCGTATGCCACAACTACTGAGCCTGTGCTCTAGAGCCTGCATGCCACAATTACTGAAGCCTGTGCACCTAGAGCCTGTTCTCCGCAACAAGAGAAGCCACCGCAATGAGAAGCCCGCGCACCGCAAAGAAGAGTAGCCCCCGCTCGCCGCAACTAAAGAAAGCCCATGCGCAGCAACGAAGACCCAAGGCAACCAAACATAAAGAAATAAATTAATTAATTAAAAAAAAAAAGAAGACCAATCCTGAAGGATAAGCCAGCTTGGCCGATATGGAAAATAAAGACGGTAGAAACAGAGTCCAGGACTAGAAGTAAACACAGCCAACCTCTTAGCAAGATAAATGTAAATACTCATCTAATGGTCAATTTACCTCAGTTCCTTTTATCCTGTACATCACGTTCAACTTTACCATACTAAAAGGTGAAAAACACAGTTTGAAGTGATAGGGCAAATATCAGAAACAGTCTCAGATACAGTAGAAATTTAGGAATTATCAGACCAGGAGTTCAAAATAACAGTGATTAAAGTGCGAAAGGCTCTAATGTATTCACCTATTTTATTCTTCTACTTTATCTCAGTCAAACTATGTATGGTACTTAAAATAGTTTTGCTTGTATAATATCACGTTCAACTTTATAATGTATTCAAATATAATAAAATATGCTTACCTTTATCTTTTTTCAAATTATTTTCTTGTTTAATTTATGAAAATCTTCCCCAGATGACAGCCTGCATTGGTTTATTCTTACAAAAAGAAATAGCTTAAATTCTCAAAGCATAGTGAAAAATGGATGATGAATTTTTTTTTTTTTTTTTTTTGCTGTGTTGGGTCTTCATTGGTATGCACAGGCTTTCTCTAGTTACGGCGAGCGGGGGCTACCCTTCGTTGTGGTGCGCAGGCTTCTCATTGCAGTGGCTTCTCTTGTTGCGGAGCACAGGCTCTCGGCACGCAGGCTTCAGCAGTTGCAGCGAGTGGGCTCCGCAGTTGCGGTGCGCGGGTTCTAGGGTGCACAGGCTTCAGTAGTTGTGGCTCGCAGGCTCATTATTTGTGCCTTGTGGGCTCTAGAACTCAGGTTCAGTAGCTGTGGCACACGGGGTTAATTGCTCCATGGCATGTGGGATCTTCCTGGACCAGGGATCAAACCCGTGTCCCCTGTATTGGCAGGCAGATTCTTAACCACTGCGCCACCAGGGAAGTCCTGTATGATGAATTCTACTCATCATTCACTTGTTTCAGTAGGTTATATTTTACAACTTCATATTTCTATATCAGATATATAATAGTTCCACGAATAAAGAGGTGAAAAAAAGCAAATGCCAAAGAGTTCTGTTTGGAAAAGAAAGAGATATAAAAACAGTAATCATGCTAAAATTATTTCAATTAAGTTTCCTGTTACAATGAGAGATAAAGGAAACGGGATTCTCTCACTAGCATCTGGAATGAGGCTTTTCAAGAAGGCAGATGTATTCTATAAAGTGCTCTACAAACATCTAAAGACAGATTTCCCATTGGTGGATGCATATGCAGATCTGGAATCTACAACAACGTACATCATGGAGATATTAATTTGTGTTTGTTGCATATTTGAAAATCAAGATATGGTAAGGATGTCATTACTTATGAGTAGGATGTAGAATGAGAAGAGGACCTAAAGCTTATGAGGACCTTCAACTTTTAAGACTGAGAAAGAGAAGGAGACGCTGCCAAGGACACAGAGATGGAGTAGCGAGTACAGTTAGGAGTCAGCCAGGGAACAACGATCTTCAGGAAACACTGAAGAAGGAAACCAAGGGTTTGAGAATTAAACAGGATGAAATTTAAATAATTATTTATATGTGAGATAGGATTCTGCATTGAATGTAGATTCTGCCAGGACATGTGTGTGATCCTGGAGAATCACCTAACTTCCCTGAGCCTCAGTTTCCTCAAATATAAAGTAAATGAAAATATTCCTAGAGTTGTTGTGGTATTAGACAAACTGGAACATTAAAGAGCCTTTAGCAGAATATCATCCACTGAGTGAAGGCTAACAGGTAGTGCCTATCTTCTTATTTTTTCATACAGATCTAAATGGGAATAATGAATTCTCCTCTCCCTCTCTCTGTCACTGACTGCAAAACACTGACAGCCTAAAAAACAGAACTGGGAAAAACTGTTTCATCAATTGTATGTAATTTTATGCATAATAATATAATAATACATATCTATGCTACATACTTATGAATTATAGTATAAGGTATACGATATATATAAAATTCTATTTATCTATCTGCTGATTCTGATACATGGCATAACTCTCCTTCATCTCTGCTTTCCTGGATCCCATTTTTTCATTTTTCAAATACCATAATCATTTACTTTCTCCCAGTGTAGAAATCCAGTGTACTCTCCCCATTCACTCTGCATTCAGCTGTACTGCCCATTCATACCGCTGTTTCTTTCTCCATTAGGGTTTCTGGCTGTCAATTTCCCCTAAAGACTACAAAGCCACCAATGGAAAGCAGAAGCTGAGTGAAAGTTCTAGGTTTGTCAGAAACTCTCATATGACTCCACGCTCTCCGCCTGCCAAGCACTGCAGGTCCAGACTGTCCAGACTCCCAGAGAAACACAGTAAATAGATGGCACCCTGCCCAACACTGAACAGTGGTGGAGAATCCAGGAGCTCACCTGTGCCTCTATTTGCACACTTCCACGTGCTGACTGCACTAGGAGGAACTCACCTGGTTCAGGACTCTTATTTGCTCAAAAAGCCCAAAGCGCAGGAAACATGGAGTTGAAAGGCAGCAGCAGCTTGAGAACTTGGAAGGAGAACAGAGATGTTTAAAGCGTTCACTGGAACAGCGGCAGGTCCTCAGGACATGGAAGAACACAGATCAGCTGCACCGAGGCAAGTGTTTCTCCAGAACGTTCCTTTTCAGAGAAGAAAAGATTGAGGTGCATGCGATAGCACAGAGTTCTCCCACAAGGACGTGGCCACTAGCAGTGTCCCCAGCACTGATACCACAGCAGCCTGCGGAGTCTTGGAAGGGACGAGGGTTACCTCAGTGCCAGCTGCAAACTTGTTTTGTCCTTAGGACCCAGCAAGTAATCACAGAGCAGGGAAGGATATTCCTGGGGACAATGCAATCCAAGGAACTTCTTACATTCCATCATGATGTCTTTGCCCCTTTGAAAGACAAACAAAACAAAATATGCTTGAATAGAAGGGACACAGGCAGGGATTTTAATATATTTAGCAACAACTGGGGTAGAGCCTTTCCAGCAGGGAAGGTATCAGTTACATGCACACTGGAAGGTCACAATTTCTAAAAGCAACAAAGAGCTAAGTGGAAATTCATTTATTTAATTTAGGCACTTTGGAAAGAGGACACTGATGGATCATCTTTCTGTTCTTTCCAGTTGGTGCATACAGCACTGAGTAGGTACTTCTAAAGTCAGAAGGACATTTAGAGGTTTGGGAAACTTCCTAAGGATTAGGGTCCTAAAACAAGCAGAAACCATTCCTATATTACTGCTAAAAATATCATTTTATTAACAAATGATTTTTAAAATATTTTTATTTCAATTCTTCAGTATTATGATGTTTTAATGGGCTGAGGCTAGAAATTTAAATAAAGACAACTATACAAGGCCATGAGGGTGACTCTGGAGTTCAAGCCAGACTCTCCCTGCTAAGGAGCCCATTAAAAACCTTCACTGCTTCTGTCTAAGAAGCGCATATGCGCTTCTGTCTTGGTCATACCCATATCTTAACCAAGAGTTGGAACAATGGCGTAGAGATCCTTCCCTGGACTCTATCAGTAGACAAACGGATGTCCAGCCTGGACTGTAGGTGAGAAATGGAGGTGTCTTCATTGAGAATGAGAACAGGCTGACCTGAGGAGGTCTCCTGGGAAATCAGTGAGGTCCTTGTCGACTGAAAACAAACCACAACATGAGAGCTGAGAGTTCATTTTTTTGGGAGGACTTACTGAGGACTATAGCCTGGAGGACAGCCTTTCAGCTCTGACGAACTGCCCCAAGGACGTAAGGGGGACGTCAGTATATACTGGTGATTTTGGTGAGGGAGGTACATGCAATCAAGGACACAACTTGGTAGAAGTTTGCTGCTAGTTATGAGGAACAGATGTCTCTGTTAATGATTTTAGGGCTTTTTACATACGGAGAACATGCAAGAAATTGCGTTTATTAAATTTTCTTGGGAAATTATTTAACGACCTACTGGCCTGTTCTGTCAGTTTTCCCAGAGCACAGCGTGCCTCGTTCTTCATCTCCACCCTGAACTCCTAACAGGGCACGCTGGGGTCAGGGACTACAGTGACTAGTGACTTCATTCTTGTAGAGCCGGATGGCGAGTGACTTTTTAGTTGTTATCCTGAAGAAGAAATGTCAGAGCTCATATGGATAGAAATCGTTAGGTGCTTTTACTTTGTTCTTAAACTCACAAGAAAACTCAAGAGTTAAAAATACATAGATTCCAGAAGTCTGCTGTTCTTGGATTAATAAAGCTATTTACTGTATTTCGTTGAAGAAATAACTCATAAAATCTTAGACTTGTTCCTTCAATTGGCAGAAAAATCCACTCCTTTCTAACTGTTCAATAAGGATTTTGCCTATTTTTGCTTAGAACTTAAAGTCAGCTCGGTTGACAGACCACACCCTGTGTAGCCCTCCAAAACAAGCGACAGCAATCCTTTGGCATCTGAAGTGGAATTAAGGGTCCTTTGTCATCTCGCTATCTTCCCTCTGATGATTTAGTTGGTTCTTAAATATCATGTTCTTTTCCACCCTTCACTTTCTTTACTGGGCTCTTTCAGACAAATCACAGAAAAGCCCCTCACTAAGGTTTGCCCTTGTATCTATGGTACGTTTGGAATAGTTCATCCGTCCAGATTGATATTTGTCTCCAGCTGTATAAGTGAGTGTGATCGAAATAGGGTTACTGAGAGGACCAAGTTAACAGAACTTAGAAAGTGGCTAGTTCCTTATAAGCAAGCAATAAAATTCGGTTGTTACTTTTTTTTTTCCAACATATTCCCTACATCTCTCAGCAAAGACTCTGTTTCTCCCTTTTTTTTTCTTAATATTTATTTATTTTGGCTGCACCAGGTCTTAGTTGCAACATGCGGGATCTCTTTTGAGGCATGCAGGATCTTTAGTTGTGGTATGTGGACTCTTAGTTGTGGCATGCATGTGGGATCTACTTCCCCAATCAGGGATTGAACCCGGGCCCCCTGCATTGGAAGCTCGGAGTCTTACCCACTGGACCATCAGGGAAGTCCCCAGTTGCTACTTTTATATGACGATTACTATCCAGATTAAGATCAGTATCATTTGGCATCATCTAATTCCCTTCCTTTTAATTCTAGTGTTCTCAAAGCACTCTTCGTATTACCTGAATGGATTCATCAACTAGACAGATGCTCAGCAAGGCTGATCTCCACGATCCTGCCACAGAGGGTTAGTGTTCTAGCCATTGGGTTCTGGTTGCCAGTTGCTTGTGAGCTGATCGGTGTGACTTCTTCCCTCTTTCTTCAAAAATAATCACATATCGATTAAATGAAAGAAAAATCAGGTGCCTGGTCTTGCAAAGCTGAAGGCAGTCCGTTAACCCAGGACTCGGTCTTCTTTGAGTTTCTGGCAGAAGCAGCCATTTTCCAGACTTTCTGTTATTCATATTGGCTTTTATCCTGCCCCAACAACGCTGTATTAAATCTTGCTAACTTAGAATATGTCATTGTGTCTGTGGAAAATCACTTCCCTTCTTTCACATTCGTGAATTTCACCTCACATTAGTTTCCTTTTCACCCACAAAATAATTGTGGAATTTTACTTTCTAAGAAAGTAGCAATGAGAAACAAAAAATTTAAAGCATTGAAAATGATAGAGACCGCAGCCCCTCTGCCTTTTTTACTTCCCTGTATTGCTCTTACCTCACCATGAATTAGAACTAACGAGGAGCAGCAAGACAAATTTTGCCCAATAAGTCACTAAGTGAATATAATTTATAAAAAACTTTAAAACTTTAAATGTAGAATCGCACACAAGTAGAGGAAAGAAGGCGATTTCTCTCTGACCTAATCCTGGGCCTCGCTGCCCTGCATTCTCAGAGGGAGACAGAGACAGAGGAAGGGAGAAGCCCACTGGCATCAACTGACTGAATGAACAACTGAACCTCACTGGTTTCTGTGACATAAGCTTTAATGAGAGACAACACCATCGTTGAATTCTCTGCCCCCAGCTCAGAAATTCTGAATGTAACAAGTGTTCACTAGTTTTAGTAAAAGAGTTGAATAATAAAATTTGTATTTGGTAAAATAAAAATTATTTGTTTACTCAGGGTGAAATGATTAGAATTGGATAATTCCTCCACCTCCTTAGAGAAAACACACTTTTGCTCTTAGCATCTGAGGGCTGCTGACACTTCTGATACGGGTCAGGAGAAGAGGAGGTCACCACTGAGGACTAGGGTCCTTCACAAAAACACTCCAGGGGCAAGGGTGAGGGTCCTGGAAGATGAATTATTTTCCCAACAATAAACAAATCCCTCCACAGAAAGGAGATTTTAAAGTTCTCAGGATGTGGTGAGCCTGCCCTCAGGCAGGGAGTCCAGGTTAGGAAGGGGACTCTGTCACTCTAGAGGAGAGGGTGTGACTAGATGTGATCTCTCCCTTGTGACTGAGGTGCTGCTGGGGAAATACAATTTTCTTGGAATTAGGACCTCAACACCCATATTCTCTGAAAAGAACCAGTATTCCCGGTGGGAGTACTGGCCCAGCCTGTGGAGGACTAGGTCTCCAGTAAGAAAATGGTGGAAAGAAAGGGTACTAGTACTAAACTTGTGGTCCCCTGAAACATAACTACATGGACCTGTATGAATGTGAAGGAAGAGAAACATTAAAAAGCTCATTCACTTATAATCATCAGCCTCTGCTGTGAAACCCCTCTGGCTTCAAAGAGCTTAAATGCCAGAGGTGGTCTAGTAAATCCCTAAAAAAGTACAGAAACCATAGGGCTGAGGAAGCCTGCCTTTCTATATAAAGTAAGGCAGTAAAAATGGAGACTAAGGTCATGGCTAAAAATTTGTTCCTGGAACAGAGAAAAGCAATATTTATGCATGAGAAGGAGAGAGAGAATGTACTTACATACCTGTAGCATTTCTGACTTTAACACAAAGACATTTCTCATTTGATTAATAAATATCCATTTGGATGGGCACATCAGAAGTTATTGGGAAAAGTGCAAAATTAATAGTTTAGATTGATAACATCTTCTTAGATACTGAGAATACATAAATGAAACCCAAAAAAGGAAGTAAAAGTGACAGAAATGTTTAGAAAATGAAAATTACTGTGTTCCCTATTTAATGGCCTTGCTTAGAAAGAATGTCACCAGAGAACCTACCCCCAAGGCTCCCACAGACGCCCGTCTCAGCCAGGCCAGCAGCAGCCTCATTTGCCCCATGGCCTTCGTGCTCTCTCTACTGACCGCCCTGGTGATGTTCAGCTATGGCCCTGGTGGATCTCTGGGCTGCGACCTGTCTCAGAACCACGTGCGGATTAGCAGGAAGAACTTCATGCTTCTGGGCCAGATGCGGAGAATCTCCCCTCGCTTCTGTCTGAAGGACAGAAAAGAC
Source organism: Globicephala melas (assembly GCF_963455315.2). NCBI lineage: Eukaryota > Metazoa > Chordata > Mammalia > Artiodactyla > Delphinidae > Globicephala > Globicephala melas. The sequence goes on along the minus strand of NC_083319.1, from coordinate 70,338,802 downwards.
TTCGGTTTCCCCCAGGACATGGTGGATGGCAGCCAGCTCCCGAAGGCCCAGGCCACCTCTGTCCTCCACGAGATGCTCCAGCAGGTCTTCCGCCTCTTCCACACAGAGCGCTCCTCTGCCGCCTGGGACACCTCCCTCCTGGACAAACTCTGCACTGGACTCCATCAGCAGCTGGAGGACCTGGACGCCTGCTTGGTGCAGGCGATGGAAGATGAAGAAACTGCCCTGGGAGTCATGGGCCCTACACTGGCCGTGAAGAGGTACTTCCAGGGAATCCATCTCTACCTGAAAGAGAAGAAATACAGTGACTGTGCCTGGGAAATTGTCAGAGTGGAAATCATGAGATCCTTGTCTTCATCAACCAACTTGCAAGAAAGGATAAGAATTATGGATGGAGACCTGGGGTCACCTTGAAATGTTTCTCATTGGCTAAGATGCCATATCACCCTTGCACATACGTATTTGGTCATTTCAGAAGGCTCTTATTTCAACTTTAATCACAGAATTTATTGTATTAATTCAGCTGATACTTTGTCAGCAATAATACACAAGTATATGTTAAAATTATTAAGCCCTAAGGGCATCAGTCCTTAAGAGATGACTGCCCTGATGTTATTTATTGTTTACTTACTTATATTTATATATTTATTCTTGTATCTTATTTATATTTTAATGTAAAAGATATTTTTATGTGTACACTGTATTAAAATTTAGAAAATATATTCACCTATTTTACTAAATTTGCATTTTGTTTTATTTTTTTCAATTCTTATGAAAGAAAACATGAGTTTTTTTTTTATTCTGAAAACTAAATCCTTATTTTTTCTATATGAATCTATCTCCGAATAGTATTTGTCCATTTTGTCCTTTGAAACAGTCCTACCACTATCAGGAAATGCTTGTCAAAAGGTGGAATTCCATGGAATTGAGGGAAGTCCTGGAAATTATGGAGAATGGTTAGTCCTGACGTCATAGGTGTAACTGATTTATACCACCAGGAAAGAGTGGTCAGTGCAAATACCTGTGGGAAGGAGTCATCTCCACGAGGGAAGCTGGTGACGTATGGTGTTGACTGGCCAATCCTGGCACCTTCCTCTCACCTTCTCCCCGGTCCTGCTTTACTGAACCATTCATCCCTTATACATACCTTCAGTCCCTCCAAATCACTGACTAGCTACACAGCTGCTCTGGTTCTGTGCAGGTTTCCAGCTTCAAGGTTTCTGTTAGAGTGAAAGCCACAGGAAGAGAGCACAAGTGAAAGGAGAGTTCTAGGATTTTCAAAACCTCTGTGAGAAGGAGCCAGGGTTCATGGCACTGGATCCCAGCTCTGCTATTAATAGCAGTGTGACCTTGACAAATAACACAAACACTAAGCTCCCTAGTTTTCTCATCTTTAATATGGGGACAATAGTAATATTTTTTCATAGGATTATTCTCGGATTCAATGAGTAAATATACACAAGAGGCATAAAAGTGTGTCTGTCAGAAATAATCAGGACTGTTAGAGTCACAGAGTGGCTACCATCGGGGAGGAGAAGGAGAGCTGCTCTGAGGTAGCAACTGGAAGGCAACATAAGAAACATGCTAGGTCCTGGGCAAAATCTATTACTTTTAACTTGGGTGCTAGTTTCACAGTGTATTCAGTGTGTGAAATTTCCTTGTGCTGTATGCTGAAAATACTTGCATTTTCTGTGTATTATACTTCTAAAAGATTTCCTGGGAATTAGTAAACCTTTTTTGAGAAAGAACGATCAGTAGAAGATACTTTGATCTACCTTAAAAGTGAGTAAAATGGAAACAACAGAGATCTCATATCAATGCAGATAGTCACATGCATTTTTCATTAATACTGTTTGTTGCTTTTTTAGTATGAGAAAGATAAAAAATAGCTTCTGAACTGGTTTTGGTTTTTGGTCTTTCAGCAGCAATGCAGAGGCAGGAAGAAAAAAGCAGGAGTTATGAAATGTAAAGTTTTGCTCTCCAATCCTGGGCTCTCCCAGGTTTAATCTTAGTCTCTTTTCCATAAAGTCCCAGGTCCATAATTGCTGGCAATGTCACATCCTAGAGCCGGTCCTTCCCAGGATTTAGTGCTTTCAGAGGAGAGACTTCTACAAGTGTCATGCAGGTAGGTGTCTTATACCCAAGTAAGAGTCTTTCTCTGAAGAAGGTGCCATCAGTCAACTATATTGGTCAAAATACATACACATTGCAAATACATACCGCCAATTCTCCACGATAAAATGGCTATGTTGATCCGTATTCAAGAGCATATAAGTTTATATGTGCTCCCACACATTATCCAAAACACAATCTTATCATTCTTTTTAGTTTTTGCCAACCTGATAGGTGACAGATAGCATCTAGTAGCAACCATTAGTTGTCCTTTTCCTAATTGATGGTCGCTGTTATCAGTCACAGGCTAGTCAGAAAAACAGAAAAATTTCCTCCAGCCTTCTAGTCCATCTCTTGCAACTTGTATGGAAGAACTTTAGAAGAAAAAAATCTGCTGGCAAAGGAGAAATGTAGTCAAAAGAACTGGAGCCCCAGCATCACAGAGCAGAGTTGAGAAGGATAGCTGTGGAGCTGAGGCTTTAGCTTCAAGACCAGTACACTAAGATAGGTGACAGTGCCCACTGGAAATTCAAGTTTCCTCCGTGAATTTCCTTTTTTTAAAAAAAAATTTTATTCATTTATTTATTTATTTTTGGCTGCGTTGGGTCTCCGTTGCTGCACGTGGGCCTTCTCTAGTTGTGGCGAGCAGGGGCTATTCTTCGTTGCAGTGCGCGGGTTTCTCCTTGCAGTGGCTTCTCTTGTTGCAGAGCACGGGCTCTGGTGTGCGGGCTTCAGTAGTTGTGGCACATGGGCTCGGTAGTTGTGGCTCGTGGGCTCTAGAGGGCAGGCTCAGTAGTTGTGGTGCACGGGCTTAGTTGCTCCGTGGCGTGTGGGATCTTCCCAGACCAGGGCTTGAACCCGTGTCCCCTGCACTGGCAGGCGGATTCTTAACCACTGCACCACCAGGGAAGTCCCCATAAGTTTCCTATCCATACACAATGCACCTACTGCTCTTGCATTGTCACCTTTTCACCTCTTTAAAGAAATTCATTATTCATTTTTTATACAAACTTTGTGTTATAAAAGTAGAAGACACATAGTCTGTCATGCCCTAAACTGGATCCCAGAAGCCACACTCACATTGTGCTCCTCCCATCTCACTGGCTGCCCATTCTGAGTTTCATTCATGACACAAACGTTGGTGCCTTTCCTGTGTTCTGTGCCCAGAATTCTTTCCAGTTTAAACTCATGAAATAAGTCCTGATCTAATCTAGTTTCAGGGATTGAAAAACAATCGTGATACTCACGTCTTCCAAAGTTAAGTTCTGGAATGACATACCCAACTGCCTATTTGACAGCTGGTATCTAGTAATCATCTCACATTTATGTTATTCAAAATTAACTCTCCTTAAAAAATAAATAACTAAAATAATAACAAGAACCCGTCCTTTCTCATTGTTCTCTAATCAGTTAATGGCAACTCTGTATTTCCACGTTCTCAGGTTAAAGTACATGACATCATTCTCCGCTCCTCTCTCACAACCAGTCTGAATGCAATCAAAGTTTTACACCACTGAGGTTTTTCATCCAAGAACTTGGTAAAGCTCTGCATTCTGAACACAAGACTTCTTCAATCTACTGAATTATATTAATAGCTATGCTGTAATCATCCTTGAATTATTAAATTCTACTTATATGATTTATTAATCATTAACATGCCTATTTATTTTACTGATATTTTATTTGTTATGCATCCATAGTTGTTTTTTTAATCTGAATTTCTTTTCTTATTGAACCCATTTAAAATCCTTGAACCAGGAGTTTATTTTTCTTGAAAAAGAAGGTGGATGACTTTTCACTTTATCCCATGATGTGTTAAAAATATTTTAACATATTTATAGGTGTTTTCTGACAAAAGTATTTTAACACATTTATTGGTGTTTTCTGACATGCTTGCTATTCTACCAGTTCTTTAAGATACTTCCCTGAAGAATTTGCCTGCTAATTCTAAAAGCTAAAGGCTGAAAGTGACCCTAAGAAAGAGTAGGAAGGTCTTTAATTATTGTGAAAACTCCTCCCTGCACCTTTTCAGGTTATTTATCTCTGTAAATATTACCTTTAAATCCAGCCTACATTCCTCTGTCTCCCTTGCCTATTAAGATACTTACATGCACGTCACTCACATTTTATAAATCAAACATAATAAATCAAATGTCAATATGCAGATATAAGCTAGAAGCTTGATATTTGACTATTTGCAACGTGTCAAAGCATCTCATCTAATCCCAGCACATCATTTATTTACCACCATAGACTGAGGTTTGGCTGAGATTTGAACATGGGGTTACAAACCCTACTGTAATGAGCCAGAGTTAATTAATTAAAATTGACTCCCCAAAATCCTACCATGGTTTCTATATTTCATATAAGACATTTCAGCTTTTATTACTCTAATAATTTCCTATGCTCCTGTACTTTTCAAGATCAAGGTCTTGCCCTTTACTTTCAACCCCTCTCCCCACCCTTCCCTGTGCACATACTCACCCAAGGCCTTGTAACTGAGAGTCACTTAAATGCTTGTGATTTACTCCCCAGAGTAGAAGCACTTCTACACTTCTTATTCCCACCCAGTATCCTGCACAATGTTAGGGATATTACTGGTCCTCAGGGTTGTTAATAAAAGTGATAAATGTAATAAGCTTAACATAGTTGTGCCAGTAAAACTGTTTGAAAACTACAGTTTTCCTCCATTTTCTCTTGTGGGTTACTCTTGTCTTCTCAGGTGACCAGTAAATTTGTTAGCCAGGCATCTCCTTAGTCTTCCTTCAACCTCCTGCATGATTTAGAGCAACTGTTTCCTTTTTCCTATTGTACAGTTTTTCTCAGCTTTAAAATAGGGTTAATGAGAATACCATACTCCATTGAACGTACCATCTTATGTTATATGCTCTATTTAATGAGAATACAACTCATAACTGTTATCATAACTGAGGACATTTTATAATCAGAGACATATACACATAGTTATCATAGTTGTTACTGTGACGGGTGTACACAAGGTGTAAAAACCATTATTTCATGATCACCCAAAAGATGATTATGGCACATTTGTGCCTTGCTCAGCTCATAACCTTGTTATGCAAAAATTCTACCTCTGTGAATTAAAATAGGGTTATCTTTTTTAGCATTGTACAAAGCATACACACAAATTTTTAAATTCTACTCGCAAATGAAATATCCTCATGGCTGTACCAAACACTCGATTAAAAATATCTATGGATCTCTAGTGGGCATCAAAACAAAATGCAATCAGTGCATTGGCACAGAAGTTATGTATTTAGTAGAAAATGTTATATTAAGTTTAAATCTACACTATGCTGAAATTAAAAGCATCTTGATACAGATTACAAAGTTTTATGTAACGTATCCATATGAGATGACATTCTGAAGAAGTTAATAAAATTCTACAATGAAAAACCGTGACTATAATAAAGCTGAATGTTTAATAGAAGACACTTGCTTAAAACAAATGAGAGGGGACTTCCCTGGTGGTGCAGTGGTTAAGAATCCGCCTGCCAATGCAGGAAACGTGGGTTTGATCTCTGGTCCGGGAAGATCCCACATGCCACGGAACAACTAAGTCCGTGCATGCACCACAACTACTGAAGCCTGTGAGCCCTAGAGCCTGCGTGCCGCAATACTGAGCCCACGCACCACAACTACTGAAGCCTGCTAGATTTAGGGCCCGTGTGTGGCAACTACTGAGCCCGCATGCTGCAATTACTGAAGCCTGTGCACCTAGCCGTGCTCTGCCAACAAAAGAAGCCACCGCAATGAGAAGCCCACTCGCTGCAACTAGAGAAAGCCTGTGCACAGCAAGAAGACCCAATGCAGCCAAAAAACAAAAAAGAAACAAACAAAAAAACCCGAAGTAAAACAAATGAGAGGACCAAAAGATTCTGTAACTTTAGATTAATTATTGAAGACGTTACTGGGTCATAAGAGATTGCCAAATACGTCCTTCTCTCAATTGAAATGAGATAAGCAAATAAGTAATTCTGAAAATATTACTGATGATTTTGCTTCCATTGAAGCCAGGAACTTATAATAAAGTCTTCTTTTGGCATAAATAAAATATTTAGACGGTGTGAGTTTAATACTTTTAAATTTAAAAATATTTTTTCAACAACATAAACATTGGACGAGAAATTAACCATTTACATTAAAGGTTAATTAATTTCACATTTTCCCTTTCCCACGAGGCTCCTTTAAGTCTCAGCCTTGTCCCCAAGTCTTCCCACTGGAGGGTCCCAATATCTAGTAGCTTCCCTTCCAGAATGTAGATGCGTTTACCCTTTCCCCGATTTCCTTTCTCCCTAGAAAAGTGTGTTAATCTGAACACATACCACGACATGCTCTGATTTCGAGCCGTCAATCCCTGCATAAATGTGCACCGGCGTCAACCAGTCTGGCTAAAAGCTCCTACCAGGAAGGGAAGGATGGACGCAGAGGCAGGTGCAGAAAATGAAGACTGCGAAGCCGCGGCAAAGCTCCCCTCCGCAGTCAGGCCCGAAAAGGAAGTTTCCTCTCTGCTCTCGCGGCCCCACGCGCTCCCTGGGCCCCGGCGGCGCCTTTCCGGGGCCGGGGCTCCTGCAGACGGCAACTCGCCGGTTCTTCCCGCGGGCGCTGCGCCAGAGTTCGCGGAGCTGGATCCGGAAGCGGGTCCCGCTGGGTGGGCGGTGCCCGTCGGTCCTTTGGGGCGAGTTCGGGCGCCCCCTCCCGGCCGCTGCGGCTTAGCGAAGGCAGCTTTGAGGGCTTTGCCTCGCGGAGGACCTGAGCTCCCTTTCACGGTGGTCCAGGTGAAGCGCTGAATTTCTGGACTCCTGATCTCGCTGCTCATGGCCGTGGGGATGCTCTGCTCCATCCCTCACATTTTACCCGTTAGTATACATCGTCTTATATTCTTCCAATCATTTCCCATATCCATGTAAGTTGGTAGCGTTAAGTATTTGTTGCCTGAATCCACTAGAGCTTTGGTGTTGTCTACAGAGGACTCCTTGAAATGTTTGTAATCCAATCTGGTGCAGGGGTCAAAACTCTCAAGGGTCTTGTCTAGCACGCAGCTCATAAATTTATGGTGAGAATTAACTGAACAATCTATATGAATCATCCTTGGACAATTAAATATGATTTTAAAAATTTTTTTTATTATAGTTGATTTACAATAGTGTTTCAGGTGTAGAGCAAAGTGATTCAGTTATACACGTACATATATTCATTCTTTTTCAGATTCTTATATAGGTTATTACAGAATATTGAGTAGAGTTCCCTGTGCTAAATATGATTATTTTAAAATAATTAGAATTATTAATTTTGTTGATCACATTTAAGGCTATCAGAAATAATTACCAGTTGATAATTTCATTTTGTTTATTATGTAAAATAATCAGGATACTTTGTAATTTGGTCAACGCATCTACAAATTTGTAGGTGGACGATAAACTTATGAAAATATAGAGAATTTGTAACAGCGAAGTATGAGACGACAAAGGAATATCAATGTTATGAGAAAAGTATAGGGCTTTCCCGAAAATAAGTTATGGTTCAATACATGCCGTTTGCACAGATGTCTAAGGTGTGGATAGGGAGGTGGAATTTGGAATATGACCTACTAGGTTGTGAAACCTGGACTTACCATTTACTTATTAGATTGTTTTATACACATAAACTCTTAGCAGGTGACTCTTGGAAACGAGAATATTAGAATATTAACAACTCAGTTTCAACTATGTTGGAAAGATTAAGTGAGTCCTCTATAAGGGCTAAGGAATTTGTAGTTGCTGTCATCATCATTTTTGATAAAGACTGAAAGTCTGTAGAATTTGTCTGGCAGGTCCTTGGTAATCATGTTCACAGTAGCATTGTAACATTTAATTAATAATCAGTACAGGTTTTAATGTGCCATTAAAAGTAAGGGCAGCATCAAGGAAGGTGTTCTTTATCCTCAAGTAAATGTCAAGATGAAATACATTCTAATGAATCCTTGCCATAAACACAATACCTTCAGATCTTCTTATCACCGCTTTACAGACTGAATGTGTGTGTGTATCCAAAATTCATATACGGAAACCCTACCCCTCAATGTGATGGTATTACGAGGTGGGATATTTAGGAGGTTATTAGGAGTAGATGAGGTTATGAGGGTGAACCCTCATGAATGGGATTAATGCTTTCATGAGACTCACAAGACAGTTTGCTTCCTCTCTTTGCTCTCCACCATGTGAGGATACAAAGAGAAGCTGGCAGTATGCAACCTAGAAGAGGGCTCTCACCAGAACTCAACCGCGCTGGCATGCTGATCTCAGACTTCCAGGCAACAGACTTTGACAAATAAAACTCTGCCATTTATAAGCCACCCAGTCTCTGGTACCTTTTAGAGCAGCCTGAACTAAGATGCACGACATCAGTCATTTAGCTCATATAATACACTAGTTAGATTGTGTCTAAATAGTTCAAGTTCAAATCATACCTGACAGGGAGTATTGATGAGAGAAAGGAAACAGCAAGAAGTAAAATGAGGCTACAAGAAAGAATACGCTTTGTCTGGTTCCTCCCAAGGGATAATCCCAAATAAATATCTAAAATAATTTTTACTGTAATTTATTATTTGAAAAAAGTTTGGATTTTTTTAAAACCATTTAACCAATTGTTCCCTAACCATGGCTTGGTCTAAATATTTGCATCAACCATTCCTTTCATTAGTAACCAGTCAGAAAGGGGGCAGTGAAGTTAGCCAATTTGCTTAACTTCAAGTACCAGTGAAAGTCAGTGAACTTCAGTATCTTGAGAATCAAAATATTTTTTCTTTAATTCCTGAGTTTTCCTGTCAACTTGTTAATGAAGAAGAGAACCTACTTGTTTCCAGGTTCTGAATTATTTTTCTTTTATTTTCCTATTATCTTTGAATATGCCAGGAAAAAGATATTTTTAAAATTTAATCTGCTCAGGGACAAATATTAAGGCAGGAAGTCATTTTGCCTGGTTTCTTAGTAAACCGATATATAATTGAATCCAAAAGTGGATGTGTAATATCTATCAGACAGGGGCTAATAAGTAAAGAAAGGATTTACTGGTGAATCCAAATTCATTAAATGTTTAAACATTTTTTGATTTTATACTTTGTAATATACTGGTTTGAAGATCTGTAGTACAATATATTTCTATACAAGTTTAAAATTATTATAAATGTTTAGACATATATAATATTTAATCAATATATGATTGTCATAAGTATCAAACAAAATGTTTCTCTGAGTTTATTAATTCATGGTGTTAATAATAAATCCTAGCTACCAATTATCCAAACGCTCTTATTGACATGACAAGGAAAATTTTGTTTTTCCTGTATCAAACAGCTGTATTTTAAAAAATTATTCAGAAGATAATATTTTTTAAAAAGTGTTCAAATTTATTTAAATATTTCATTAAGCAGATTTTTAACACCATCATGCTTGGCATAGAACTGATTGGCCTGAGAAGAGAGATGGACATTTAGCCTATCTCCATTCCCACTTCCATTCTCACATTTAGACCACATATCACTTTATAAAAGAAAAAAGAAAGTACCTCTTACTCATCCCAAGCCTCACCACGGTTCACTGAACCAGGGTGAAAAACCTCTGTGAGAGCAAACAGAGGGAGAATTCCAGAAGGTTTAGCTTTTGGGAGAGATTCCCTTGATGCAAAGCAGAGAAGGCCTTAGTACAATAAGATGCTTACTTATGCTTTATCAGTTACCTCCTCTCTCTGCTGTATCAACATTTTCCTTTTTACTGTCTAGTTTTGATCAATATTAATATGCTTAATTTTCATCTTCTTCATCCTAAATATGCCCATTTCTTAATAACCACCTGTAGGTTATTATCTTCCTTCTGTCATTCTGTTCACATCCAAACATCTTGAGCATTCTCTGCAATATCCGTCCCTAACTTCACATGCACCTCATTTTTCCAGTTGTTATAATAATTTGGCTTCAGCCTCCCTGTTCTCCCTGTTCTCCTGCTCAGCCAAGATTTATAATAAGCTACATGTTACTGAGATCAGAGATCACTGTCAGGCAGCCTCAGCTGACATCTCAGAAGCATTGGACACTTGTTACCACGCCCTCCATCTTAAGGTCTGACGCTCATCTGGTCTCCGTGTCACCACCACCCTCTGCTTTTCTGCCCCTCCTCCTCTCCTTCCTTTGTTGACTGCTCCCTCTCATCTTAGGGAATTGGTGTTCCTCAAAATTCCGTGCTAGTCCCACACTTCATCCTCTCTGCACATACACTCTCAACCTCCCAAATAGTTCCAAATGTCCTCTCTATGACTGTGACCTCCATATGCATGTCTTTCCCCAGGGTCACATCTCCAAACACTTGTTCCTCTCCAAGCACTTATATGTACCTGCTACCCTAGAATATTTCCACATAATATGTCCAAAATTGACCATTAGTTAATTACCTGGCTAACTCCTACAGACCCTTGAGATGCCGGCTCACCAACTGCTTCCTCTGGAAGCTTTCCTTGACCCATGCAATCCCACATGCTCCCAGTATCCTATTTTCTCCCTGTCACCGTATTAGCATTCCTTTAATTGAATCTCCACTGCTATAACCTGTCATAGTGCCTTATGCGTCTCCTTCACAGCCCTGAAAAGGGTTCCTACCTAATTTCTTACTGTTTAATGCCTGTCTTCTCTGACAGAATGCTCCACTAAGAAAGTAATATATTTCTTTTATTGACCAATATATTCACAAACACAAGAAAATTACTGGGAGCAGAGATACTTCAAAATATTTTCAAAATCAATGAAACAAACAAAACTATTTACATTCCTTTTGGATTTTAAGGCAGATTAAAGGTTTAAGGACACTTCCTATCTCTTTAAGAGTATGAGAAGACCTAACATTTAAAACACACCATTTGTGGTAAAGATGATCTTATTTGCAAAGCAGAAGTAGAGACACAGATGCAGAGAAAATGTATGGATACCAAGGGGGGAGGGGAGGTAGGAGGAATTGGGAGTTGGGATTGACATATATACACTATTGATACTATGTATAAAATAGATAACTAATGAGAACCTACTGTATAGCACAGGGAACTCTACTGGATGCTCTGTGGTAACCTAAAATGGGAAGGAAATCCAAAAAAGAGGGGCTATAAGTATATGTATAGCTGATTCACTTTGCTGTACAGTAGAAACTAACACAACATTGTAAAGCAACCATACTCCAATAAAAATTAATTTTAAAAAATTGAAAAATAAAACACACCATTTAAATACTACTCAGCCACGAAAAACTATGAAATAATGCCATTTGCAGCAACATTGATGGAAGTAGAGATTATCATACTCAGTCAAGTAAGTCAGAAAGAGAAAGACAAACACCATAATGGTATCACTTATATGTAGAATCTAAAATATGACACAAATGAACTTATCTACAAAACAGAAACAGACTCAAAGACATAGAGACAGACTTGTGGTTGCCGAGGGGGAAGGTTGGATTGGCAGTTTGGGATTAGTGGATGCAAACTATTATATAGAGAATGGATAAACAACAGGTCCTACTGTGTAGCACAGGGAACTACATTCCATATCCTGTGATAAACCATAATGGAAAAGAATAAGAAAAAGTATGTATATATATTTATAACAGAATCAGGTTGCTGTTCAGTAGAAATTAACACAACACTGTAAATCAACTATACTTCAATAAAATAAATTTAAAAGTAAAATAAAATACACCATTTGCACCCAAAAGCAAAGCAGAACAAGACACAAAGGACCACATAATAATATGAAGAATAAATTTTGTAAGTAAAAAAATACCATAGAGAAATAAATTCTAATTATTACAAATAAAAACTCAAAACTATACTTTCCTCTTACTATTGTAAAACAATCTGCTGAGATGGCTCAATGCAGTTAACAACTGAAGCAAAGAAAAAGTTCTGAACTCAGTGAATATTGACATGCTTGAGGCTACCTATAAGTAGATAAGATCCCATTGTGGAAGACTGGGTCCAAATCTCCTTTGCCACTCCTGGGTGCTCTCTGAGGTTGAACATACGAGGAAAGCACACACTGACTTTCACAGCTTCCAGTCTGATAGTGTCCCGGTCACAGCAGCTGTGGACTTTCTTTTCAGATCAAGCCTGGTCCTTTGGAAGGAGTACTTCAAAATCTGGCTGGAGTCCTCATTGCCTAACAGAGTCTTTTCCTCTCCATCTCCTGCACCAAACTGGTCTCTAGATCTTCCCAGTGGCGATCAAGCCTAATAGGAATTTCAGCTCTTTGGGCGGAAGAGACTGAAGATCTGCTGGATCATTTCATAAAGAATGAGGCAGCCTGAGCATTTTGGAACCAACTGTCATCCAGCTTGTCCTAAGGGAACCTGAAAACATTCTTGTCCTTCAGGCAGGAAAACAAGGAAGATTCTCCCCCTTAGGTGTAGAACTGTGAAGGTCTCCTGCTTTGGCCGGCCATGGTTTGGGGCTGGTCACAGCTAAGGGTGCAGACAGGGCTGGAGCATCATCCTGGGTGTCCTCAGTGAGGAGGGTGGCAGGCCCCGGTAAGCCTGGTGATGCAGGTGTCTGGCTGTGGGAGCCTGTATCCAGCTGCTCTGACTACCTGCCTGCAAATGAGATTCTTAAATAGGCCAGGAATGTCATTTCTCTACTTATCCCACTGATGTTTCCACGTTTTTGCAATTTGTCTTCCATTTATGGGCAACATAGAATGTCGCAACTTCAATTCCTTTATTACACTGGAAATTACACTCCTGGAACATGAAAGAGTATCAATCCAATGGATGTATTCATCTAAATGAGACCCAAGGTTGTAATAAAAACCTGAGTCTCAATCTATCTCTTTTTGAATTCTAATAAGAGTACTTAGAGATTTGATATTTTACTCTATTTTCACGCTTTGCAATGCACCAAAATACAACTAGCCTCGCCTCTCTCCATTTCTCCTTTAAGGGGTTAAGACATTAGATTTGAATTCCTCTACATGACTTTACAGGAGTCATAGCTCATGTTTTCAGACATAGTCTACGGATAAGAGTGGCATAAATGTTAACACCAAGGGCTAATTCATACCATTCTCTTCCTTCTGTCACCAAAAGTGTACTCACCGCATATATGTGTAACAATGTGCTTGGCAATGTGGATTGTTAGGAAAGTAAGGCAGGGATGGTGACCGCCCTCCAGGGAGCAGGGAGGACAGACACTAGAGGCAGGATTAGGATGAGGGAAGCACCACGTGCTCAGTGCAGCTGAGGGCCAGTGCTCAGAGCTGATGAAGAGGAGGGCCTGGGAGCAGCAGAAGGCTCCACTCTGACAAAAATCTGGGGCTCCTGAATTTAAATGACATCAGATTTTGATTTCCTCTTCTAAAAAACTGAGACAACTCAAGTAGTTGTCACACAGGCAAATGTAAAGATTAAATGAAGTTTGCAGATTATAGTCTGAGAATCTGAATTTAGTGAACATAGCTGCCTTTAGCATTAATGTGACATATAGTAACTTGTAGAGTCCATGATCAGCCCCGCCAAGAGAGGCTTTGACTGCCGCTCCCTTAACAGTGTCAGGGGTGTGCGTGTTGAGGCCCCAAATGCAAACTCTAGGAGAGGGGTTGCCTTCTGGACTGTGAAGGAGCAAAGCCCAAGTTTCCAGGCCTAGAGCAGTGTCTGGTACATTAAGGAGAGAAATCCTACAGCACTTGAAACATTTGCAGAGAACCAGCATCGAGGAAAAATGGCTGCTCTGTATAAATGTATAGTATAAATGAGATAAACGGTCCCTTCCCTCATCCTCAGTTAGTCTCAGACCACCTCTGGTGATATTATTTTAAGACAAAGATGTTTTTAAAAGCTATAGAGGGACTTCCCGGGTGGCGCAGTGGTTAAGAAACCGCCTGCCGACTCAGGGGACACGGGTTCAATCCCTGTCCGGAAAGATCCCATATGCTGTGGAGCAACTAAGCCCACGTGCCACAACTACTGAGCCCGCGCACCTGGAGCCTGTGCTCCGCAACAAGAGAGGCCACCGCAATGAGAAGCCTGTGCACCGCAAGGAAGAGTAACCCCTGCTCGCCGCAACTAGAGAAAGCCCGCACACAGCAGTGAAGACCCAACGCAGCCAAAAATAAATAAATAAACGAAATAAAAAAATAAAAGTTATAGAGACCAGGATATAGGTTATAAAATGTAGATGGGGCAGAGGGTGATGAAAAATGGGACATTCCTATATTTTTAGCTATGGAAGGTCACAACGTTACTTCGAAAGCTATTTCCTGGCTATTTGGGTAAAGAAAGGGAGGGCTTCCCTCAAGCATGGAATGTAAGAAGGCACCAAATCTAAGTGATCAAAATAAATCATATTTTAACGCAGTATATAAAAATGAAAACACCACAACATACATGCTGAAGAAAATAGCAAAATTTTAAATAAAGACAGAAATGACCCTGCATTTGGATGACGCTGACAGTCTTACAGAGGAAGGCTTCACGTTGCCAATGAAATTTGGGCAATTTCTGTTCAGTCTCTAAAATTCTTACCAAAGAAAATGAGAAGCTCAGACCTGGTCAATGTCCTCAACTGCTTGAACAGGACACTAACTCTTCTTTCTACACTACAGTCGAGCTGGGGTCCTGAGAAAGGTGTTTCAGAAACTCGAGTTAAATAAAAATTATTTAAGACTGTCACAGAGTCACAAGAACTTGTCAAACACTGCAGTTCTCTCAAACAGGTAAAGAAGTAGTCTTGAAAATATTAATGAGTTTGCTTCCATTAAAGCTAGGAAAGTAAAATTATATTAAATTCTTGTTTTAGTATGAAGAAACTATAGTTTAAACAGTTTAATAAAATGCTGTGTTTTAACAACCATATATTTTAATACCCTACCTTCAATATTTAAAATATTTTCAGAAAATATATTAAAATGTAAAAAATTCTAAAATATTTAATTTAAATAAAACAATATAAATTTAATTTAAAAATATTAAAAAATACTGTGAGTTTTAAAATATTCCCACTTTTCAGTTATTCAGTACTTCCTCCCCCACTTTAACGCTGTATCCTTGAAAGACACCATGAAGTCCCAGAGCATCTACAGGCGCGCTCAGCTCCCGCGTCCTCAGCCCCGGTGGTGGCCGCGCACCGACTCACCCCCAAGACGTCCCCGACACTGTCCTGTCGTCCCATCGCCGCCGCGTTCCCCTCTCTCTGAGCCGTCGCAGCACAGCGCCAGAAACGAGCCCGAATCTGTAAAATCGGCCCCAACTCGCTTCCCAGCTTCAAACCCCTCAGAAAACGGCTTCTTTCCCAAAAATGGCCTCGCTTAAGTTTCTGTGCGAAAATAAAGCACAAAACTCAGGGGAAGCCCAGAAAATGCAAGGTTCCGGGCTTGCTACCAGACAAAAATATCGCTGGAGAGGCCGCATTAAGGTTCCCTCTGCAACACTCAGCACCGTGAAAATGAAGGGGGTTTTTCGCACTACTATATCAGTATAAAATTGCTCCGTGAGAACCCGACCCACTCCCTCTCGTGCTGCCCAAACCGCGGAACCTGCAACTCTCCGACGTGGGCGTTTCCCTAACACATCCGATCAAAAGACATCCTGTGCCCTCTTGCGACCGCGTAGAGAAGCGTGCTGTTCCCGGTTCCAGGGAAGGTTCTATGATATTTTATTGTTTAATTCTACTAAAGTTGTTCAACACATCCATAATTATGGCAAGTGATAAACAAAAAAAAATGTTGATAATATCTGATGAATATCTAGCAGCCAGTGAAATTAAAAATTATTTTCTGATATGAAGCAAAATTTAAACTACCGAAAAATAAATATTAAGAAAATAATTTAAGATTTTCAATGATTTTGAGCAATTTTAAATTATTTTTAAGTATATCTATACTTTGGTATTATTATAAAGTATTTATATAAAACTTATATGGATATGTAATTTGATATATTACTATTTATATAAGTAAATATCCTACCTCAAAAATCATTCTGCAAACTTAGTCATAAGTTATAACAAAATTCAATAGCTTTTCCACTTAATTTATAGCTTTCAATTTTATGTCATTCTTAACCCTGCATAGAATACAAACAGTAAGCTTTGCACTTTCTCTGTCTACATATAAAGTAAATATACCCATGAAGTACAAAACTAGACACACAGTATATCTGTGTTATCAAAATTTCATGCTGGGGGCAATTAGGAAAAAACCTATCTAAAAAGGATCTGTGGGCAGGAGAAGAGGCAATAATGGGGAAAAAAAAGGTTGAGAAATGTTGTCCTAACCCATCTGGAGAGTGCAAAATGAGAAGCAAAAACAGAAGTAGAAAGTTAGAGGGAACATTCAGAAAATGGAAACCAATTCGCTCCCATTTAAGACCCAGGCCTGAAGGAAGGTCTTCAGAGAACCTAGAGAGCAGGGTTCACAGAGTCCCCACCTCAGCCAGGCCGGCAGCATCTGCAGGGTCCCCGATGGCCCCAACCTTGTCCTTACTCCTGGCCCTGGTGCTGCTCAGCTGCAACTCCAACTGCTCTCTGGGCTGCGACCTGCCTCAGACCCACAGCCTGGCTAACACGAGGGCCCTGATGCTCCTGCAACAAATGAGGAGAATCTCCCCCTTCTCCTGCCTGAAGGACAGAAATGACTTTGGATTCCCCCAGGAGGCGTTTGGAGGCAACCAGTTCCAGAAGGCTCAAGCCATCGCTGTCGTCCATGAGATGATCCAGCAGACCTTCCAGCTCTTCAGCACAGAGGGCTCAGCTGCCGCTTGGGATGAGACCCTCCTGGACAAGTTCTGCACTGCACTTTATCAGCAGCTCACTGACCTGCAAGCCTGTCTGATGCAGGAGGCGGGGCTGGAAGGGACTCCCCTGCTGAAGGAGGACTCCATCCTGGCTGTGAGGAAATACTTCCACAGAATCACTGTCTATCTGCAAGAGAAGAAGTACAGCCCTTGTGCCTGGGAGATTGTCAGAGCAGAAGTCATGAGATCCTTCTCTTCATCAACAAACTTGCAAGAAAGACTCAGGAGGAAGGAATGACACACACCTGGTTCAACACCGAAATGATTCTCAGTGACTAACAAGACCATACTTCCACCTGTGCTGCCATGTCAAAGACTCTCATTTCTGCTCTCATCATGCCCTGAATTGAATTAATTTGTCAAGTGTTTTCAGGAATATTAAGCAACATGATGTTCTACTCTACAGGCACTCGTCCCTCATAGATGCCCATGCTGATCTATCTACTTACTTATCTACTTAAATATTTATTTATCTATTTTAATATTTATTTCACTATTTATAAAGATTTAAATTATTTTTATTCACATAATATTATGTGCATGTATACAATGTGGTTAAGAGAATAAATATATACTTTGTATTAACTCAGTTTATGAGTTTTCTTTGTTCATTAAATTCTTACTAGAGAAAACTTCCTGTTTTGTTTTTTTTCTTTAAAAAAGAAACACCAAGGGGCTTCCCTGGTGGCGCAGTGGTTGAGAGTCCGCCTGCAGATGCAGGGGACACAGGTTCGTGCCCCGGTCTGGGAAGA
Organism: Globicephala melas; assembly: GCF_963455315.2. Taxonomy (NCBI): domain Eukaryota; kingdom Metazoa; phylum Chordata; class Mammalia; order Artiodactyla; family Delphinidae; genus Globicephala; species Globicephala melas. The sequence continues at coordinate 70,321,119 of NC_083319.1, read as the reverse complement.
TCCCACATGCTACGGAGCGGCTGGGCCCGTGAGCCATGGCCGCTGAGCCTGCGTGTCCGGAGCCTGTGCTCCGCAATGGGAGAGGCCAAAACAGTGAGAGGCCCGCGTACCACTAAAAAAAAAAAAAAAAGAAAGAAACACCAAGCCTGAATGTGCAACCTGATGAAAGAATGTATGTTACAATTCCTTGACCCATCATTACGATTTTCACGTAAGAAATAAAAATAGACTTCTTCTAGCCAGGTCGTGGGTTGCCCTCAGGACCTAGAGGTGAACATAACTAATCCAATTCTGCTTTGGGTAACTTTGATTTTTTTTTAAAGGAAAGTAACCTAAAAACAATAATCAGTTAATACAGGGACTTCCTTGGTGGTGTAGTGTTTAAGACTCTGCTCTCCCAAAACAGGGGGCCCGGATTCCATCCCTGGTCAGGGAACTAGATCCTGCATGCCACAACTAAGAGCCCACATGCCGCAAACAACTAAAAGATCCTGAATGCTGCAACCAAAGATCCCGAATATCGCGATGAAGATCCTGCACGCAGCAATGAAGATCCCGTGTACCACAACTAACACCTGGCACAGCCAAATAAATAAATAAATAAATTTTAAAAATCAGTTAACTCACAATTAAATTTAATTATTTTTAAAATAGTACTAATTTGTAGTAGAAATTAATATCGGTTAAATTTAGTGCTACAGTGAGAAGGTGGGAAAATGGAATTCCCCCAGCAGAAGGTGGATCATGTCATGCGAGGATATAGAAATTAAAGCAGTAGATATTACCTATAGTTAACTAGTAGACATTTCAGTGCAAATGTCCATTGGATACTGGAGATGGCAATTTATAAGCAATTCCATGAAGTGTAAAGCATGGAACAGAAGAAGTGATCAAACAGGAGGAGAGTATCACATGAGAAAAGGACTGAAAATTGAATCCTATGACCTTAACGTTAAAAGTGAGGGAACGCTACAAAGGAAAGCAAGGGGAATGGCCATATGTTAACAGGACAAGAGAGAAAAGTGAGAACACCATGTCTGAAAGACTGGAACTGCTTAGAAGATTCAATGCATTCGTGAAAACGTAGATGGAAAGTGCTCCTACATTGGGAAAAGAGATGTCATTGGCCACTTAGTGACAGCTTGTTTGGTAGAATTAATCAGCAGAAACCATAGTGGAGAAGGTGGAAGGATGAATAATAGAAGGGAATGACAATATATACAGAAAATAGGTTTGAGATATTTGCCGTCTGAATTGGAGGAGAGACATAGGGTGGAACCTAGAATGGATGTGGATTATTTTTTTCTCTGCATTGTTTTCCTTTTTTGAACTATTTTTTGCTTCTGAAGAGATTTCATGGATTTGATGTACTGAAAACTCATATCAATGTTCAAGATTTGATTTACTTTAAATCCTGACATTTAATCACTTACAGTGATAATGTATCATTATTTTGATGAATATGATGTTGAATGTCAGTAAGCTGCTCTGCGCTTGAAACCATCCACTACAAGGGAAACAGATAGAACTGACCTTAGTGAGAGCTGATTTGCTGAAATTAATCAGCAGAACCCATTCTGGAGCAAGTGGAAGGGTAACAAGAGAAGAACTCCCATTGTCATTATTTCACCTGGGGAGTCACTTTACTTCTTTCACTCTCATCATAGTCAGATTTGCATTTCTTTTCCTTTTACCTCAGTACATCAAATGCGAGGACAGCTTTCCAAGAAAGTTGAATGGAGAAGCAAATCAATGATGTATTGCACATTATGGAAAATCATGGTATGGGCCCTTTATGTTTCCATTTTTGCTTCCCTCTTAAGATACTCAACTCAAGATGAAAAAGGAAGTAAATCAGTAGTAGCAAGACAACCCCTGCCCAGAAAAATACTAAATGAAAAAGAACGTATAACATTACAAAGACTCTGACACCAGGAAAGCAGAGAAGGCTAATTGTATCTAGCATCCTATGCCCTACATTTTTACCACCCTACGTCTTCACTGTGAGATGGAGAATGATGAACCAAGAGGCTCAGTAGAAATGTACTGAATCATCTAATGATGCTTGATAATTACTTCAATATAAGGTTCTGACGCGAGGTCAGTAGAAGCTTCTGATGGGAGGTCTAATGGAAAATCTAAGAATACTCTTTGTTAATAATTATTTGGAATAATTATTATGAACTCTGTACTAATGATAAAATGGTGAACAAGATATAGACCTGTCACCTATGGTGGTTACTTGTCAAACAGGTCTAATAAATCTATTTTCAAGAAGACCAATCCCAAAGGATAAGCCAGCTTCGCTGATATGGAAAATAAAGAGGGCAGAAACCGAGCCCAGGACTAGAAGTAAACACAGCCAACCTCGTAGGAAGATAAATGTAACTCCTCACCCTAAAGGCCAATTTACCTCAGTTCCTTTTACCTCATACATCATGTTCAACTTTCAACAGAAACTTACCATACTAAAAGGTGAAAAACACAGTTTGAAGAGACAGAGCAAGTATCAGAACTAGACTCATATACAGTAGAGATTTAGAAATGATCAGACCAGGAGTCAAAATGATAGTGATTAAAGTGCAAAGGGCTCTAATGTAGTCATCTATTTATTCTTCTACTTTATCTCAGTCATACTATGTATGGTATTTAAAATAGTTTTGTTCATATAATACCATGTTCAACTTTATAGTGTATTCAGTATAATAAAATATGCTTACCTCTATATTGTTTCAAATTATTTTCTTGTTTAATTTATGAAACTCTCCCCCAGATGACATATGGATTTTTTTATTCTTACAAAAAGAAGTAGCTTTAATTCGCAAGGCATACTGAAACATGGATGATAAATTCTACTCATCATTCTCATCATTCATTTATTTCAGTGGTTTATATTTTATTTTATTTTTTTTAATTTTATTTATTGTTCACCGTGCTGGGTCTTCGTTGCTGTGCGCAGGCTTTCTCTAGTTGTGGCGAGCAGGGGCTACTCTTCGTTGTGATGCGCGGGCTTCTCATTGCGATGGCTTCTCTTGTAGAGCACGGGCTCTACGCGTGCGGGTTTCAGTAGTTGCTGCACGTGGGCTCAGTAGTTGTGGCTCGCGGGCTGTACAGCACAGGCTCAGTAGTTGTGACCCACAAGCTTAGTGGCTCCGCGGCATGTGGGATCTTCCCGGACCAGGGATCGAACCCGTTTCCCCTGCAATGGCAGGCGGATTCTTAACCACTGCACCAGCAGGGAATTTCCAGGTTATATTTTAAAACTTCATATTTCTATATCGGATATTTGATAGTTCTGAGAATACAGAGGTGAAAAAAGAGAATGCCAAACCTATTCTTCTGGAGAGTTCAGTTTGGAAGAGATAAAAGATATAAAAACAGTAATCATGCTAAATTATTTCAATTAAGTTTCCTATTACAATGACAGATAGGGAAAAGGGGATTCTCTCACCAGAATCTGGAATGAGGCATCTCAAGAAGGGGAGAAAGCACATGGACTCCATAAAGTGGCCAAGAAACATCTAAAGACAGACTTCCCATTGGAAGCAGCATATGTGGATGTCGTTCCTTAGGAGTAGAGTGTAGAACGAGATGACGACCGAAAGCTCATGAGGACCTTCAACTTTCAAGAGTGAGAAAGAGAAGGAGAGTCTGAAGAGGGCACAAAGGTGGAGTAGCTAGTGCACTTAGGAGTCAAGCAGGGAAAAATGATCTTCAGAAAGCACCAAAGAAGAAAACAAAGAGCTTGAGAATTACAGAGGATGGAAGTTAAATAATTATTTATATGTGATATGGGTTTCTGCATTGAGTCTAGATTCTGCCAGGACACACGTGTGATGCTGGGGAATCACTTAACTTCCCTGAGCCTCAGTTTCCTCAAATATAAAGTCGGGAAAATATTCCTAGAGTTGTATTGAATATTAGACCAACCAGAATATTTAAGAACACTTAGCAGAGTATCATCCACAGAGTGAGGGCTAAACAGGTAGTGTGTTGTTTCCTATATTTTTCATATAGGTCTAAATGGGAATAATGAATTCTCCTCCCCCTCTCTCTGTCACTGACTGCAGAACAATGACAGCCTAAAAAACAGAACTGGGAGAAAGTGTGTCATCAATTGTATGTAATTTTACATACAATAATATACATATATGGTCCATATATATGAACACATAGTATAAAATATACCATATATCTATCTGCTGATTCTAATACATGGCACAATTACCCTTCCTCTCTGGTTTCCTGGATCCCATTCTTTCACTAAAATATCACAATCATTCAGTTCCTCCCAGTGTAGAAATCCATAGTGTACTTTCCCCATTCACTCTGCATTCAGCTGTACTGCCCATTCATACCGCTGTTTCCTTCTCCATTATGGTTTCTGGCTGTCAATTTCCGCTAAAGACTAGAAAGCCACCAATGGAAAGCAGAAGCTGAGTGAAAGTTCTAGGTTTGTCAGAAACTCTCATATGACTCCACGCTCTCCGCCTGCCAAGCACTGCAGGTCCAGACTGTCCAGACTCCCAGAGAAACACAGTAAATAGATGGCACCCTGCCCAACACTGAACAGTGGTGGAGAATCCAGGAGCTCACCTGTGCCTCTATTTGCACACTTCCACGTGCTGACTGCACTAGGAGGAACTCACCTGGTTCAGGACTCTTATTTGCTCAAAAAGCCCAAAGCGCAGGAAACATGGAGTTGAAAGGCAGCAGCAGCTTGAGAACTTGGAAGGAGAACAGAGATGTTTAAAGCGTTCACTGGAACAGCGGCAGGTCCTCAGGACATGGAAGAACACAGATGAGATGCACTGAGGCAAGTGTTTCTCCAGAACATTCCTTTTCAGAGAAGAAAAGATTGAGGTGCATGAGATAGCACAGAGTTCTCCCATAAGGATGTGGCCACTAGCAGTGTCCCCAGCACTGATACCACAGCAGCCTGCGGAGTCTTGGAAGGGATGAGGGTTACCTCAGTGCCAGCTGCAAACTTGTTTTGTCCTTAGGACCCAGCAAGTAATCACAGAGCAGGGAAGGACATTCCTGGGGACAATGCAATCCAAGGAATTTCTTACATTCCATCATGATGTCTTTGCCCCTTTGAAAGACAAACAAAATAAAACATGCTTGAATAGAAGGGACACAGGCAGGGATTTTAATATATTTAGCAACAACTGGGGTAGAGCCTTTCCAGCAGGGCAGGTATCAGTAACATGCACACTGGAAGGTCACAATTTCTAAAAGCAACAAAGAGCTAAGTGGAAATTCATTTATTTAATTTAGGCACTTTGGAAAGAGGACACTGATGGATCAATCATCTTTCTATCCTTTCCAGTTGGTGCATACAGCACTGAGTAGGTACTTTTAAAGTCAGAAGGACATTTAAAGTACGTTTAGAGGTTTGGGAAACTTCCTAAGGATTAGGGTCCTAAAACAAGCAGAAACCATTCCTATATTACTGCTAAAAATATCATTTTATTAACAAATGATTTTTTATATAATATTTTTATTTCAATTCTTCAGTATTATGATGTTTTAATGGGCTGAGGCTAGAAATTTAAATAAAGACAACTATACAAGGCCATGAGGGTGACTCTGGAGTTCAAGCCAGACTCTCCCTGCTAAGGAGCCCATTAAAAACCTTCACTGCTTCTAAGAAGCGCGTATGCTCTTCCGTCTTGGTCATACCCATATCTTAACCAAGAGTTGGAACAATGGCGTAGAGATCCTTCCCTGGACTCTATCAGTAGACAAACGATGTCCAGCCTAGACTGTAGGTGAGAAATGGAGGTGTCTTCATTGAGAATGAGAACAGGCTGACCTGAGGAGGTCTCCTGGGAAATCAGTGAGGTCCTTGTTGACTGGAAACAAACAACAACATAAGAGCTGGGAGTTCAGTTTTTTGGGAGGACTCACTGGACTATAGCCTGGAGGACAGCCTCTCAGTCAGCTCTGACGAACTGCTCCAAGGACATAATGGGGACGTCAGTATATAGGTGATTGTGGTGAAGGGGATACGTGCAATCAAGGACACATCTTCGTAGAAGGTTGCTGCTAGTCATGAGGAGCATTTGTCACTATTAATGATTTTAGTGCTTTTCTAAGTATGAGAAGTTGCAAAAAATTGAATTCATAGAATTTTCTCAGGAAATTATCTAACTACCTGCAGGCCTATTCTGTCAGTTTTCCCAGAGCAGAGAGTGCCCCATTCCTGATCTCCACCCTGAACTCCTGTCAGGGCGTGTTGGGGTAAGGGACTGCTGTGGCTAATGACTTTATTCTTGTAGAACCAGATGGTGAGTGACTTTTTAGTTGTCATCCTGAAGGAGAAACGTCAGAGTTCACATGGCTAGAAATTGTTAGGTGCTTTTTTTTTTTCTTAAACTCACAAGAAAACTCAAGCGTTAAAAATACGTAGATTCCAGGGGTCAGCTCTTCTAGGGTTAATAAAGTTATTTTACCATATTTCATTGAAGAAATCACTCACGAAATCTTACACTTGGCAGTGCGTGGCTTGTGTGATCTCAGTTCCCTCACCGGGGATTGAATCGGGGCCACGGCAGTGAGAGTGCCGGATCTTAACCACTAGGCCACTAGGAAACTTCCTTTTTTTTCAATAGGCAGAAAAATCTATTCCCTTCTAACTACTTAATAGTGATTTTGTCTATTTTGATTAGAACTTAAAGTCAGTTCAGTGGACTCAGACCACACCTCATGTAGCCCTACAAAACCACAGACAGTAACCCTTTGGCATCTTAAGTGGAATAAGGGTCCTTTGTCATCTCACTGTCCTCTGTCTGCTTATTTCGTTGGTTCCTAAATATCATGTTCATGTGCAGTCTTCACTTTCTTTAATGGGTGCTTTCAGACAAATCATTGTAAGCACCCTAAGGTTTGCCCTTGTATCTTGGGTACATTTGGAACAGTTCATTCGTCCAGATTTATATTTCTCTCCAGTTGTATAAGTGAATTGGATCCAATAGGGTTATTGAGAGTGTTGAGTTAATTTCTTTTTCTATTTTCTGGCTGTGCCATGGGACATGCGAGATCTTAGTTCCCCGACCAGGGATCGAACCTGTGCCCCCAGAAGTGGAAGCTCGGTGTCTTAACTACTGGACTGCCAGGGAAGTCGCTAAATTTTAAAGAACTTAGAAAGTGGCTAGTCCATTAGTAGCAAGCAATAAAATTCAGTTCTTACTTTTTAATATCACGATTCCTATTAAGCAGATAAGATCAGGATCTTTTGGAATCATCTAATTCCCTTCCTTTAATTCTAGTTTTCTTAAAGTACCCTTCTCATTGCCTGAATGCATTTATCACCTAGACGGATGCTCAGCAAGACGGATCTTGCTGATCCTCCCAGACAGGGTTAGTGTTCTAGCAACTGGGGTTCTGGTTGCCAGTCACTTGTGAGCTGGTGGGTGTGACTTCTTCCTTCTCTCCTCAAAACTGATCATTCATGGATTAAATGAAAGAAAAATGAGGGAGCTGGTCTTGCGAAGCTGAAGGCCGTCAACTGACCCAGGACTTGGTCTTTTCTGAGCTTCTGGCAGAAGCAACCATGTTCCTGTCTTTCTGTTTTTCACATTGGCCTCATCCTTCTCCTCTGACGTAGCCTCCTCTCCAACTGTGCTGCACTCAAGTTAGCTAAATTAGAATCCGGCATTGTGTCAGGGGGAAATCACTTCCCTTCTTTCACATTCATGACATTCAGACTCACATTTGTTTTCTTTATGCCCACAAGACAGCTGTCGACTTTTACTTTCTAGGACAGTTGCAGTGATAAACAAAAAATCTAAAGTTTGAAAATGATAGAGACTGGAGCCCCTTTGCCTTTCTTTACCTCCCTTTATTGTTCTTACCTCATCATGAATTAGAACTAATGCAGGAGCAGCGAGGCAAATCTTGTCCAATAAGTCACTAAGTGAATATAAGTGACAAAAACTTTAAATGAAAAATTACACACAAGTAAAGGAAAGAAGGCGATTTCTCTCTGACCTAATCCTGGGCCTCGCTGCCCTGCATTCTCAGAGGGAGACAGAGACAGAGGAAGGGAGAAGCCCACTGGCATCAACTGACTGAATGAACAACTGAACCTCACTGGTTTCTGTGACATAAGCTTTAACGAGAGACAACACCGTCACTGAATTCTCTGCCCCCAGCCTAACAAGTGTTGACTAGTTTTAGTAAAAGAGTTGAATAATAAAATTTGTATTTGGCAAAATAAAAATTATGTGTCTACTCAGGGTAAAATGATTAGAATTGGGTAACTCCTCCACCACCTTAGAGAAAACACACTTTTGCTCTCAGCATCTGAGGGCTGCTGACACTTCTGATACCTGAGGACATGGGTCAGGAGGGGAGGAGGTCACCACTGAGGACTAGGGTCCTTCACACAAACACTCCGGGGGCAAGGGTGAGGGTCCTGGAAGATGAATTATTTTCCCAACAAATAAACAAGCCCCTCCACAGATAGGAGATTGTAAAGTCCTCGGGATGTGGTGAGCCTGCCCTCAGGGTGGGAGTCCAGGTTAGGAAGGGGACTCTGTCACTCTAGAGGAGAGGGTGTAACTAGATGTGATCTCTCCCTTGTGACTGAGGTGCTGCTGGGGAAATACAATTGTCTTGGAATTAGGATCTCCACACCCATATTCTCCTGAAAAGAACCAGGATTCCTGGTGGGGGTACTGGCCCAGCCTGTGGAGGACTATAGGTCTCCAGTAAGAAAATGGTGGAAAGAAAGGACAATATCTATAATAGTCCTCACCTCGTGGTCCCCTGAAGCATGACCACATGGACGTGAAGGAACATGTTCTAGAAGGAAAGGAAACATGGGAGAAGCTCATGGACTCATAATAATCAGCCTCTTCTCTAAATCAAACACTAAACAAAACCCATCTTTTGTTTCAAAGAGCTTATGCCAGAGTGATCTGGTAAATCCCTAAGCAAATACAGAAAGCATACGGCTGAGAGAGCCTGCCTTCCTAGGTAAAGTAAGAGGTAAAAATGGAACCTAAGATCAGGGCTAAAAATTTCTTCCTGGAACAGAGAAGACCAACATTTATGCATGAAAGAGATATAGAATGTGCGTATTTACAAACCTACATCACTTCTGACTTTAAGACGAAAACTTTTCTCATTTGATTAATAAATATCCATTTGGATGGGCACATCTGAAATTACTGGGAAAATTAAACTTCTTGCAAAATTAATAGTTTAGAATGATGACATCTTCATAGACCATACTGAGAAGATATAAGTGAAAATCAAAAAAAGGAAGTAAAAGGGTATAGAAATGTTTAGAAAATGAAAATTACTGTGTTCCCTATTTAATGGCCTTGCTTAGAAAGAATGTCATCACAGAACCTACCCCCAAGGTTCCCCCGGACGCCCGTCTCAGCCAGGCCAGCAGCAGCCTCATTTGCCCCATGGCCTTCGTGCTCTCTCTACTGACCGCCCTGGTGGTGTTCAGCTACGGCCCTGGTGGATCTCTGGGCTGCGACCTGTCTCAGAACCACGTGCGGATTAGCAGGAAGAACTTCATGCTTCTGGGCCAGATGCGGAGAATCTCCCCTCGCTTCTGTCTGAAGGACAGAAAAGACTTCGGTTTCCCCCAGGACATGGTGGATGGCAGCCAGCTCCCGAAGGCCCAGGCCACCTCTGTCCTCCACGAGATGCTCCAGCAGGTCTTCCGCCTCTTCCACACAGAGCGCTCCCCTGCCGCCTGGGACACCTCCCTCCTGGACAAACTCCGCACTGGACTCCATCAGCAGCTGGAGGACCTGGACGCCTGCTTGGTGCAGGCGATGGGAGATGAAGAAACTGCCCTGGGAGTGACGGGCCCTACACTGGCCGTGAAGAGGTACTTCCAGGGAATCCACCTCTACCTGAAAGAGAAGAAATACAGTGACTGTGCCTGGGAAATTGTCAGAGTGGAAATCATGAGATCCTTGTCTTCATCAACCAACTTGCAAGAAAGGATAAGAATTATGCATGGAGACCTGGGGTCACCTTGAAATGATTCTCATTGACTAAGATGCCCTATCACCCTTGCACACATGTCTTTAGTCATTTCAGAAGGCTCTTATTTCAACTTTAATCACAGAATTTATTGTATTAATTCAGCTACTACTTTGTCAGTAGTGATAAGCAAGTATATGTTAAAATTATTCAGCTTCAGGGGATCAGTCCCTAAGCAATGACTACCCTGTTATTTATTTATTCTGTTTATTTGTTTATTTATTTATTTATGCATCTTATTTTTATATTTTCATATCAATATATTTATACTTACATTGTATTAAAATTTAGAAAATATTCACCTTTCCATTTCATTAAATTTGCATTTTGTTTTGTTTATTAAATTCTTGTGAGAGAAAACTTCTTGAGTTTTTTAAGTTCTGAAACCTACATTCTTATCTTTTTCTGTGTAAATTTATTTCAGACTAGTATTGGTCCATTTTGTCCTTTGGAACAGTCCTACCACTTTCATTTCAGGAAATGCTTGTCAAAAGGTGGAATTCCATGGAATTGAGGGAAGTCCTGGAAATTATGGAGAATGGTTAGTCCTGATGTCATAGGTGTAACTGATTTATACCACCAGGAAAGAGTGGTCGGTGCAAATACCTGTGGGAAGGAGTCATCTCCTCGAGGGAAGCTGGTGACATATGGTGTTGACTGGCCAATCCTGGCACCTTCCTCTCACCTTCTCCCCGGTCCTGCTTTACTGAACCATTCATCCCTTACACATAACTTCAGTCCCTCCACCTCACTGACCAGCTACACAGCTGCTCTGGTTCTGTGCAGGTTTCCAGCTTCAAGGTTTCTGTTAGAGTGAAAGCCACAGGAAGAGCGCACAAGTGAAAGGAGAGTTCTAGGATTTTCAAAACCTCTATGAGAAGGAGCCAGGGTTCATGGCACTGGATCCCAGCTCTGCTATTAATAGCAGTGTGACCTTGACAAATAACACAATCACTAAGCTCCCTAGTTTCCTCATCTTTAATATGGGGACAGTAGTAGTATTTTTTCATAGGATTATTCTCAGGATTCAATGAGTAAATATACACAAGAGGCATAAAAGTGTGTCTGTCAGAAATAATCAGGACTGTTAGAGTCACAGAGTGGCTACTATCGGGGAGGAGAAGGAGAGCTGCTCTGAGGTAGCAACTGGAAAGCAACATAAGAAACATGCTAGGTCCTGGGCAAAATCTATTACGTTTAACTTGGGTGCTAGTTTCACAGTGTATTCAGTGTGTGAAATTTCCCTGTGCTGCATGTTGAAGATACTTGCAATTTCTGTGTATTATACTTCTTTTTTTTGAAAACAATTTATTTATTTATTTATTTACATTTTATTTTTGGCTGCATTGGGTCTTTGTTGTGGCAAGTGGGGGCTACTCTTCCTTGCGGTGCGCAGGCTTCTCATTGCGGTGGCTTCTCTTGTCACGAAGCATGGACTCTAGGCACGCAGGCTTCAGTAGTTGTGGCACACAGGCTTAGTTGCTCCGCGGGATGTGGGATCTTCCCGGACCACGGCTTGAACTCGTGTCCCCTGCATTGGCAGGCGGATTCTTAACCACTCTGCCACCAGGGAAGTACTTGTGTATTATACTTCTGAAAGATTTTCTGGGAATTAGTAAAAATTCTTTGAGAAAGAAGGATCAGTAGAAAATACTTGGATCTACTTTAAAAATGAATAATATGGAAATAACAGAGACCTCAAATAATGCAAAAAGTCACAAACATTTTTCATTGATAACGTTTGTTGCTTCTTTAGTATGAGAAAGGCACAAAATAGCTTCTGAACCCTTTCATTTTGGGGGCTTACAGCAGCAACGCAGAAGCAGGAAGAAAAAAGCAGGAGCTATGAAAGGTAAGGTTCTGCTCTCCAATCCTGGGCTCTCCCGGGTTTGATCTTAGTTCTCTTCTCCATACAGTCCCAGGTCTATAATTGCTGGCAATGTCACCTCCTAGAGCCTGTACTCTCAGAAAATAATGGCCCCCCAGAGGAGAGACTCAGAGCTAGAAAGCAAAGAAGTCAGGACCTGGGACACTTCTAACCCAGGCTCTGCTCGTCCATGTGAAAGCTGGGCCATGGCGCTTACCCATCAAGTGACAGTGTGAGACGTGGTGGAACAATGACTGTTTTGGGGGCAAAATTTTGGGTAATGACTCAGACAACTTAACCTCCCTAAGTTTCATAGTCTGTGTCTGGGAGAGTCCCAGGATTGTTGTGATGATTGCCTGGGGCAATGTGTGTGAAAGAGCTTTGAAATGACACCGCTCTACACACATGGACCTTACTATTAGTGTCATTGAACCTCTGACCTCGAATTCTAGTTCCTGGGCATTAATCTTGAAAGAATCTCTTCCCAGTAGAACAGTCTGCTCAGCATGTTCCACTCTCTCTTTGCTTCCACTCTCCCTAGACACACCCAGGCTCCTATTTTTGGTTTGCAGAGCTCACCTGAAAGGCACTCATGTGACACCAGCCCCACCCTCTCTTCAGAAAGGTGATTCATATCTTCTGTCATCTCAGGCATCCCTCTTGCTAGCTGGCCCTGTGGAATTCCAGGGTCCTAGTCCAGCAAGAGGTTGACACGAGGGAGTCCCACTGGGAACAGATTATGGAAGGAAGCCTTGGGGTAAGGCATCTTCTGAAAACAAAATGGTCTCTCTCAAAAACAGCAAAGTTCATTCTTCACAAGTAAATCGTTTCTTCTAAAAAAGAGTGTTTTCTTTTGTCTCTGCTGCATTTGGGGGAAGGACGCAGTAGTCCAGGAACTGGGTTTAGGGAAAGGAAGAGGTTCTCCAGTTCTGATTGAGAGCTGACTTTGAGTGTTTGAGGCAGAGGAAGGTTAGGGAGAGAGTCTGACAGTGGCCTTGCACACCCTCTACCATCTCAGCCACCTTCATTTGTGTCATGATGAATACAGCCCTTCACAAAGCAAATACAAAAGCATAGGAATTTGACAAATGCTGAGGGGCTTTACAAATTGAGAAAATCCATTAAAGAACAAGTCTCAGGAACTGGACTTCCCAGTCCTTCCCCTTCTCCATCATGATACTGATCTGTAAACAGCCGTGGGTTGGAATGTTTCGGGTTACACAGGCACATAGATTCCCAAATGTCCCAATCAGCCTCTAGGAACAGAGACAAGAAACTTCACATATTCCCCAAAACAGCACTGGAATTTGGCATTCCTGAGGTCTCAAGTTCAGAAGGAAATGGAACAAACCAGAGGACCCCAAATATTTTGATGGAGAATAACTTTCATCTAACTCCAAGGCCTTCTTGCGTCCTGATGAAGGCTGGGCAAAGCAGCTCAGCTCCCCAGTTCTCAATTTAGCCTTAATGAAAGTGTACAGCTGAGGACTTTTCGCCTTTCCTTTCTCATGGGACAGGCTCTGCAGCAGCAGGGATGCAGAACTCCTGGCCATGTTTGTGGTTGAGCAAGCAGGGACAAGAGGAGGCCAAAGGGGAGGCAGAGCAGTATAGGGTCGTAGCAAACCTGGGAGTGGAACTGCATAGTCTTATCAGGCTTAGGAAAGAGATCTCCATCTACATCAGGTACCATAGCACTCAGCTCACTCTCCAGCTACACTTCTTATTCCCACCCAGTAACCTGCACACTGTTAGGGACATCATTGGTCCTCAGAGTTGTTAATAAAAGCGATAAGTGTAATAAGCTGAACATAGTTGTGTCAGTAAAAGTGTTTGAAAATGACAGTCTTGCTGCATCTTCTCTTGTGGGTTACTCTTGTCTTCTCAGGTGACCAGTAAATTCTTTAGCTCGGCATCTCCTTAGTCTTCCTTCGGCTTCATGCATGATTTAAGGCAATTGTTTTCTTTTTCCTACAGTACAGTTTTCTCAGCTTTAGAATAGGGATAATGAGACTACTATATTCCATTCAACATACCATCGCATGTTATATGCTCTATATCATGAGAATATAACAAGTCATAAACTTATCTTAAGTGAGCAGATTATTGTAAGCACCAGGGACATATTAAACATAGCAATGATAGTTGTTATAGTGACAGGTATGCACAAAGGAGTAAAAGCCATTATTTCATGTCCACTCAAAAGATACATATTTTTTTAAGATTTTTTTGATGTGGACAATTTTTAAAGTCTTCCTTGAATTTGTTACAATATTGCTTGTTTTTTTTTTATGTTTGGGTTTTGTGGCCCTGAGGCATGTGGGATCTTAGCTCCCCAACGAGGGATCGAACTCACGCCCCCTGCATTGGAAGGAGAAGTCTTAACCACTGGACCGCCAGGGAAGTCCCCAGAAGATATTGATATAATGCCATATTTGTGCCTTACTGAGCTCATAATTTTGTTATGCAAAAATTCTACCTCTGTGAATTAAAATAGGATCATCTTTTTAAGTATTGTGCAAAGCATACAAACACATTTTTAAATTCTACGAGCAAATGCAATATTCTCACAGATGTACCAAACACTAGATTGCAAATACCCATGGATCTCTAGTGGACATCAAAACAAAATGCAGTCAGTGCATTGGCACAGAAGATATTTATCAATATTAAGTAGAAAGTAATATATTAAATTTAAATTTACATCATGCTGAAATTAAAAGCATTTTGATGCAGATTACAAATTTTTATGCAATTTATCCATATAAGATGACATTTTGAAGTAGTGAATAAAACTCTCCAATGAAAAATCCTGATTAAATATATAAAGCTGAATGCTTTATCTATGAAGCCTTAAGGGTCTTCTAAGACCCTTGCTTAAAACAAATGAGAGGAAAAAAATATCTTGAAAATTGAGATTAATTTCTTAAGATACTTATTAGGTCATAAGATATTGCCAATAAGCTACATCTTACTGAGGTTAGAGATCAACGTGAAGCAGCCTTGGCTGACATGTGCGAAGCATCAGATACTTGTTATTATACCCGCCATTTTAAAGTCTGACGCTCGTCTGGTCTCCCTGTCACCACCGTCCTCTGCTTTTCTGCCCCTCCTTCTCTCCTTCCTTTGTTGACTCCACACTCTCATCTTAGGGAATTGGTGTTCCTCAACGATCTATGCTAGTCCCACACTTCATCCTCTCTGCACATATAGTCTCAACCTCCCAAATAGTTCCAAACGTCCTCTCTATGACTGTTGACTTCCATATGCATGTCTTTACCCAGGGTCACATCTCCAAACAAATGTCATTAGCTCCAAACCCTCATATTTACCTGCTATCCTAGATGATCTCCACACATGGCCAAACTTGACCAGCATGTAATTACCTGGCAAACTCCTGCAGACCCCTGGGATGCCAGCTTACCAACTGCTCTTGCAGAAGCTTTCCCTGATCCATGCAAGCCCACATACTCCCAAGAACCTGTACTTTCCCTGTCACAGCATTAGCATTCCTTTCATTGAACACCTAGTTACCCATATCCCCACCAGACTGCAAGCTCTGTGACAGCAGGCAATGTGTCTACTATTTTCATTGCACCTGGCACCCACCACAGTGCCAACAATACAAGGGATAGTCACACTTCTTTGTTGAAGTTTAAATTCCATGATTCTATACTATATTTCACAGTTTATTGATCATGCAACTGCTGAAACTGAATCAGCAACCATTAGACATGCTTTCTCCGAGAAAGAACAAGTAAAAGAGAATAGCTCCAGCTGCTATAACCTGTCATAATGCCTTGTGCATCTCCCTCATAACCCAGAAAGGGTTTCAAGAGAATTTTTTACTCTTTAAGGCCTGTCTTCTCTGACAGAGTGCTTCATTAAGAAAGTAATATCTTTGTTTTATCTACCAATATATTAAAAAACACAAGTAAAATCCTGAAAGCAGAGATACTTCAAAATATTTTAAGGACCAATGAAATGAATAAAATGATTTATGTTCCTGTTGGATTTTAAGGCAGATTAAAGGTTTAAGGACACTCTGATTTTCTTTAAGAGTATGAGTTAAACCTAACACTTAAAATATACCTTTTGCACCCCCAAAGCAAAGGAAAACAAGACACAAAGCTGACCATATCATAATATGAAGAATAAATTTGGTAAATATAACAATCATCATAGAGAAATAAATTCTAATTATTACAAATTAAAAATAAATTTTCTCCCCATTCAAAAGTATTGTTCCACTTACTGTTGAAAAACAATGTGCTGAGGTGACTCGATGTATTTACAACTGAATCAGAAGAAAAGTCATTGAAGGGAGTGAATATGGACGCGCTAGAGGCCACCTCTAAGCAGAGAAGACTCCATTGTAGAAGATTGGGTCCAGGTCTCCTTTTCCCACTCCTGTGTTCTCTGAGGTTGAACATACAGGGAAAGCACACTCTGATTTTCACGCCTTAACTTCCACTCTCATATTGTCCTGGGCACAGCAGCTGTGGACTTTCTTTTCAGATCGAGCCTGGTCCTTTGGAAGTTCTTCAAAGTCAGGCTGGAGTCCTCATTGCCCAGCAGGGTCTTTTCCTCTCCATCTCCTGCACCAAACTAGTCTCCAGATCTGCCCACTGTTGATCAAGCCCACTGAGGAATTTCAGCTCTTTGTGCTGAAGACGATGGAGAAGTGCTGTATCGTCTCATGGAGAATGAGGCGGCCTGAGCGTTTGGGAACTGGCTGTCAGCCAGCTGGTGCTGATGGAACCTGAAAACCTCCTTGTCCTTCAGGCAGGAAAACAAAGAAGATTCTCCCTGTTAGGGGCAGGACTGTGAGGGTCTCCTGCTTTGGCAGGCTGTGGTTCTGGGCCAGGTGACAGCTAAGGGTGCAGACAGGGCTGGAGAACATCATCCTGGGTGTCCTCAGTGAGGAGGGTGGCAGGCCCCGGTGAGCCTGGTGATGCAGGTGTCTGGCTGTGGGAGCCTGTATCCAGCTGCTGTGGGTACCTGCCTGCAAAGGAGATTCTTAAATAAGCCATTTATGGGCAACATAGAATGTCACAACTTCAATTCTTTTATTACACTGGAAATTAAACACATTCCTGGAACATGAAAGAGTATCAATCCAATAGGATGTATTCATCTAAATGAGACCCAAGGTTGAAATAAAAACCTGAGTCTCAATATATCTCTTTTTCAGTTCTAATACGAATACTTAGAGGTTTGACCCTGTACTCTGTTTTGCCACTTCTTAAATTGCACCAAAATACAACTAGCCTCACCTCTCTGCATTCTCCTCTAAAGGGACTCATACATCAGATTTAAATTCTTCCACATTTCTTTACAGGACCATAGCTCACATTTTCTGAAAGTTTACAGATAATGGTGACATAAAAATGAACAGCAAGGGTGAATTCATGCAGTTCTCTTCATTCCGTCACCAGAAATGTTCTGACTGCGTATATATGTGACAATGCGCTTGGCAATGTGGATTCCAGGAAAGTGAGGCAGGGATGGTGACCGCCCTCCAGGGAGCAGGGAGGACAGACTTTAGAGGCAGGATTAGGATGAAGGAAGCACCACGTGCTCAGTGCAGCTGAGGGCCAGTGCTCAGAGCTGATGAAGAGGAGGGCCTGGGAGCAGCAGAAGGCTCCACTCTGACAAAAATCTGGGGCTCCTGAATTTAAATGACATCAGATTTTCATTTCATCTTTTAAAAAATGGAGACACCGTTAGTTGTGGTCACACAAGACATTGCCGAGATCAAATAAAATAAAGTTTGCAAAGTACAGGCTGAGAATTTGAACAGAGTGAATGATAGAAGGCTTTTGTATTAATATAACAAATGGAAACCTCTAGAGTCCACCCTCAGCCCAGCCAAGAGAAGCTCTGACTACAGGTTCCTTAACACTCAGCGGTCTGCATGTTGAGGCCCCCAAATGCAAACTCTAGGAGAGGGATTGCCTGTAGGCCTGCGAAGGAGTAGAGACCTAGTCTCCACCCTTAGAGCAGTGCCCCGTACATTAAGGAGAGAAATCCTACGGCACCTGAGGCTCTTTGCAGCATCTAAGAAAGTGTTTTGACCTCCTCCCACAAAAAAAAAGAAAAAAAAAAAAGCCTGCTCTGTGACTAGTATAAATGAGATAAATAGTCCTTTTCCTCACCTTATTTTGTTTCAGACCACCTCTGGTGTTAATTTTTAAGACACAGATTAAATTATACTTTAAAAAGAAACACATAACCTCAGAGAAAAAGATCAGATTTGTGGTTACCATAGCCAAGGGGGTGTGAGTTGAGAAAATCAGATGAAGGCAGTCAAAAGGGTTTTTTCTTCCTTTAAAAAAAGACATTAAAATAATGTTGTAGAGACCAGGAAAATGGTAAGAAATATATATATGGGGGAGAGATGATGAGAATTAAAGCATTCCTAGATTTTCAGCCATGGAACAGCACAATACTCTAATTCAAAAGCTATTTCCTGGGTTAGCATTAGGGCAACGTTAAGCTAGTACTTCTCTTAAGCACCAATGGTAAGAAGGCACCAAATCTACGTCATCAAGATAAAGGATGTTTTAATGCAACATTTTAAAATGAAACTTAATCCCAAAATATGCACGAGGAACAAAATATAAAACTTTTAAGTAAAGAAATGAAGCTGACCTCCATTTGCATGGCCCTGACAGTCTTACAAAGTAAGCCTTCATGATGTAAATGAAATCTGGGCAAATTCCACTTAGTGTATAAAATTCCTACTAAAGAAAAATGAAAAAGTCTGACCTGCTAAACGTCCTCAATTGCTTGTACACACCAACTCTTCTTTCTAACCTTATAGTCAAGGTGAGGTCCTGGGAAAGACATTTCAGGAACATGAGTTAAAAATCAGTTAAGACTATCACGGGGTCATTAGAAATTGTCAAACAGCGTAATTCCCTCAATTAAAAACAAGTGAAAAAGTAATCTTGACAATATTAATGAGTTGGCTTCCATTAAAGATAGAAAAGTAAAACTATATTAAATACTTGGGGCTTCGCAGGTGGCGCAGTGATTAAGAATCCGCCTGCCAACTCAGGGGACACGGGTTCGAGCCCTGGTCTAGGAAGATCCCACATGCCGTGGAGCAACCAAGTCCATGTGCTGCTACTACTGAGCCTGTGCTCTGGAACCCGCGAGTCACGACCACTGAAGCCTGCGCACCTAGAGCCTGTGCTCCTCAACAAGAGAAGCCACCACAATGAGAAGCCTGCACACCGCAATGAAGACTGAACCCAGCCTAAAATAAATAAACCCAGCCTAAAATAAATAAACAAATAATTAATTATATTAAATACTTACTTTAGTAGAAAGACAATATAGTTTAAAGTTTAATAAAATGCTATATTTTAATATGAAAATATATTTTAATATTCTATGCTTAATATTGAAAATATTTTAACATAAATTTATAAAAATATCAAACATTTAAAATATTTAATTTAAATATGATATGAATTAAGTTAAATATAAAATTAATTTTAAAATGTAAAAAATAAAAGACTGTGAGTTTTTTTTAATATTCCTACTTTTCAGATACTCAATACTTTCTCCCTCACTTTAACGCTGTATCCTTGAAAGACTCCATGAAGTCCCAGAGAATCTACAGGGGCGCTCAGCTCCCGCGTCCTCGGCCCCGGTGGTGGCCGCGCTCCGACTCACCCCTCAGGGCGTCCCCAACACCGTCCTGTCGTCCCATCGCCGCCGCCGCGTTCCCCTTTCTCTGGGCCTTCGCTGTCTCGCGCCAGAAACCAGCCCGAATCTAAAAAATCGGCTCCCCTTTCTCTGCGGCTGGGAATCGCTCTGATTTCCCACCTCAGACCGCTCAGAAAAAGGCTTCTTTCCCAAAAATTGCCTCGCTCAAGTTTCTGTGAGAAAATAAAGCGCAAAACTCAGGGGAAGCCTGAAAATGCACGGTTCTTGTTCCCAGCCACACAAAAATGTCTCTGGCGAGGCCGCGACAAGGCTTCCTCTTCAACGCTCAGCACCGAGAAAACCAAGGTGTTTCGCGTATGCTGATTATTAAAGCAGCCTCAGTGACTACTTTTCGCCCTGTCTCTCGAGCTGCAGGAGACAGCTGCAGACGGCAAACTCAACAGTCGGCGTTTCCCAAACAAACCCTGCGCCCTCTACCGGCCACCTAGGGAAGGACGCTGTCCACAGTTCCAGGGAAGGAAGCTTCCCACTCATTAATTGTTTGGCGGTGCCCACGCCTCTCCTGGCGGCCGTCTAGTGAATCACCCTTTCTTAATGGCCCAGATCTATTTGCTAGTGGCAGGAGTGCTGCTCTGCTCTATCCCTGCTTACTCTCTTGGCTGGAACTTGCCTAGAAGCCATAGCCAGGAAAACAAGGACGTCTTCCAACATTTGGAACAGTTGCAAAGAATCCCCTCTCAGTGGTGCCTAAAGGACAGAACCGACTTCAAATTTCCTTGGAAAAGAGAGAATATCACCCCAATCCAGGTGACTCAAGGCACCTGTCACCACCATCTGATGCTCCAGCAGATCTTCAACCTCTTCACCACGGAGGACAGCCGTGCTGCCTGGAACAACACCCTCCTCGATAAACTTCTCTCTAGCCTTCATCTGAGGCTGCACCGACTGGAGCAGATGAAAAAAGACAATCTGGATTGTCGAGATTTGGGACGTGCTGCCCGGGAGTATTTCCATGGAATCCATGTCTATCTGAAGGCAAAGGAATACAGCCCCTGTGCCTGGGAGGTTGTCAGAGTGGAAATTAAAAGGTGCCTTTCCCTTATGTAAGAATCCTCAAAGAAATGTCAACAAATACAGAATATTTTTTATACTCGTGACACTTCTCATTCAATTACATTAGTGTTCAAGTCCAAAGCAATCTCGACTTGTGTTTCCTCACAGGCTGAAAAATGTCTAAAAGAAAATCATGATTTTAAAAAAGGTTTTGACAGAACACAATCTCTTTTCTTGTATAAATAATTTTCTAACGTAATTTAAAAGATCACTTTAAGTTTTGGGAGAGGTATTTGCTATTTTCAACACATGAAGTATAGAAAGGTTTTTTGGATAGTGTGGTGTTAAAGATATTTGTCAGTTAACTTAATGCTGACTGCTGTAACGGGTAAAGAGAATGCTGTCAGGAATTTGATCATAATAGAATCTTATCTTTCCCTGGTATAAGAACACAAGGCAGGCATTCCTGATCAGATGGATGTTCTAAGTTGCTCTCCAAAGAGTGAGTCGGGGACATGGGTACCCCCTGTTTTGTGGATTTTTCCATCATCAACAGGTGACTGCAAATTTTTCTGCAGTATTTGAGTCTATTCCACTCAGTGGTAAAGGGAAAAAGTCTGGTGCATCACATGGGACGTTTTCAAGGGCCAGGACTATACAGGGCAAGAGCACTTCTGCTCACAATACGTGGCCTGGATTTATCCTCGTGGAAATCTCACTGCAAGGAAGTTGGGAAATTATTGGATGATTAATAGACGAGGAGACAAGTTCAGTGCATAAGACCACTTTTCATCTTTACACTATTTGTCCTAATGAAGTTCTGGGTGGGGTGGAGGGGAACAACTAATGTTCTTGCTTGCACACACTTCATTAAAAAGCAATCTGACCCACAGAGAAAGAGAAATATCATTTATATGTGGAATCTAAAAAAAAGGATACAAATGAACTTAGTTACAATACAGAAACGGTCCAGTTCTGGTGAAAGCCTGCTTCAGGTCTCACACTGCAGAGTTCTCCTTGTATCATCATACAGCAGGAGAGGGAGGCATTTATCTCTGACCTCGTTGATAAGGGCACTAATTCCATCGTGAGGCCTCCATCTTCACACCCTCATCAAGTCCCAAAGGGCCCACCACCTGATACCATCACTTTGGGGGTTAGGACTTCCAAATATGAATTTTGTGGGGACGGAAACATTCAGACCAGAAAGGGCATTGAAGGCTACATGTCTTGGTATCCAGAAGAGAGAATATATTCATGTAAATAAAGAAGAATGAGCCATTTACCAGGCCAAAAGAGCAGACCGAGGACTCAGAATCCAAACTCTTGATTTCAAACCTGCAGTAATGCTTTAATTATTATGTGTCAAAATTTGGAAATCAAACTGAAGTGGACCCCATCGTCCCTTGAAAGGGAATGAAGACACAGGAGGAAAAGGATCATTCATCAGTCTTTGTGAGGAGTCTCCAAAGAATCTCAGGATATAGGTAGTCATTGCCACATCCGTAAAGATCCACCGAAGAGTAACGTGGTTAATTGTCTGGTCGCTGTGACCTGTGTGAATCAGGGAGACTTTGAGTTCAGATACATGGCTCTGTATGTGACATCAAGCTGGTTATTTTCTGTCATGACCTAGTAGAGGACAAATTAGCGACGAGACCATCCTCCTGAGTTTAATAGAGTGCCGGGCAACGGCTGAAAATTGTGCTGCTCTTACAACTTGAATCCCCAGAGCCATAGGCACCTTAAAGGAAAGAGAATCCTAGGGGTTTTAGCAACAAACTCAGTAGGCATGACTGATACCAGTAGGAGTAGAGTGGGAATACCAGCCACTGTCTATTATAATCCCAGCAAATACGACCATGATAAAGGAAAATAGCTTGGTCATTCGTAACTGCCTTCCAGTGGGAGGAGACCATCTGAGAAACTGCTTTCGTTAAAAGTACCTGTTCGGGCTTCCCTGGTGGCGCAGTGGTTGAGAGTCCGCCTGCCGATGCAGGGGACACGGGTTCGTGCCCCGGTCTGGGAAGATCCCTCATGCCGCAGAGCGGCTGGGCCCGTGAGCCATGGCCGCTGAGCCTGCGTGTCCGGAGCCTGTGCTCCGCAATGTGAGAGGCCAAAACGGTGAGAGGCCCACGTACCGCAAAAAAACAAACAAACAAACAAAAAAAACCAATTACCTGTTGCGTGATTACACTGGGCCTGGTGCCGAGGATACCACAGAGAATACGACAGAGTCCAGTTGCTACAGAGCTGATTTGCCACAGATAGTCACATACCTATTATTTATTGAAAGATCGGTATTAGAGGGGGCTGAGGCCACAGAACATCCACTGCAAAATAAAAGAATTCATGATCAGAGTTGAAAGTGAATTCTTTCCATGATACCAATCAACATTTATCCAGTTCTCAATTAATTACAAAGATGGTTTTCTTTTGTTTGAAAAGAATAGGCTTGGATTGGAACCTCTGACAGTCCTTTGGGGAATCTGAAATTCAATGCAAAAATACAGAGAAAGATTCAAATCGATGATGATTCCTAAATCATCTGGGAGCAGATCACTCCCACGGGTGCAAACAGTAGTTGTTAGGGGTGCGAAAAAATCTTAGCTACTACAATGGTGGGTGGCACTCCAAAGCTCAACCCTATCCAACCCTATCCTTTGTATTCATTTTTCTCTTTGGGTTTTCTTGTGTATGAGACGAGAGGCATTGACATTGAGTGCATGGAAGATACACAATATGCAGGATCAGTGCTACAAGCCATGGTGGCTTGATGTTTCATTACAGGACTTTCTCTCCATCATATGATTGAACTCAAAGTCATAATGTGAGAGGTGCCCTCTGCTTACTTATGAGGTGTCCTTGTCTGTCTTGTGGATTTTGCTTATGCTTGAGCCTCAGTGTGATGTGGGCATCGGGAATTAAGCACAAATAGGTTGTATTTTATTATTTAATTCTAAAAAAGTTATCTAGGAGATCAATAATTACGTCTAGTCCTAAAGAGAAAAAGTTGTTGACAATATCTAGAGGAATATCTAGCAGCTAGTGAAGTTAGAAATCATTTTATGGTATGAATCAAAACTCAGAATTACTTAAAAATAAATGTTAAGAAAATCATTTAAATTTTCAATGGTTTTAGCAGTTTTGATAGATTTTTAAATATATCTATACATTGGTATTCTTATGAAGTATTTGTATAAATTTTTATTGAATATGTAATTTGATACATTCCTATTTATTAAGTAAATGTATTACATTAAAAGTCATTCTGCACACTTAACCAAAATGTTAAATTAATCGCAGTAGCTTTTACAGCTAATTTTTAGCCTAAATATTTTTGTCATACTCACCACTGCTTTGAATAAAAAGAAAAAACTTTTCACTTTCTTTTTCTATTTATAAAGTAGAGATATGCATGGAGTACATACCGATGCACACAGTATAACTGTGTATCAAAATTTCATAGGGGGGCCATATGGAAAAAAAATATCTAGAAAGGTTCTGTGGGCAGGAGAAGGGGAGGCAAGGATGAAAAACAGCGGTTGAGAAACGCTGCCCTAACCTATCTGGAGAGTGCAAAATGAAAAGCAAAAACAGAAGTAGAAAGTAAGAGGGAACATTCAGAAAATGGAAACCAATTCGCTCCCATTTAAGACCCAGGCCTGAAGGAAGGTCTTCAGAGAACCTAGAGAGCAGGGTTCACAGAGTCCCCACCTCAGCCAGGCCAGCAGCATCTGCAGGGTCCCCGATGTCCCCAACCTTGTCCTTACTCCTGGCCCTGGTGCTGCTCAGCTGCAACTCCAACTGCTCTCTGGGCTGCGACCTGCCTCAGACCCACAGCCTGGCTAACACGAGGGCCCTGATGCTCCTGCGACAGATGAGGAGAATCTCCCCCTTCTCCTGCCTGAAGGACAGAAATGACTTTGGATTCCCCCAGGAGGCGTTTGGAGGCAACCAGTTCCAGAAGGCTCAAGCCATCGCTGTCGTCCATGAGATGATCCAGCAGACCTTCCAGCTCTTCAGCACAGAGGGCTCGGCTGCTGCTTGGGATGAGACCCTCCTGGACAAGTTCTGCACTGCACTTTATCAGCAGCTCACTGACCTGCAAGCCTGTCTGATGCAGGAGGCGGGGCTGGAAGGGACTCCCCTGCTCAAGGAGGACTCCATCCTGGCTGTGAGGAAATACTTCCACAGAATCACTGTCTATCTGCAAGAGAAGAAGTACAGCCCTTGTGCCTGGGAGATTGTCAGAGCAGAAGTCATGAGATCCTTCTCTTCATCAACGAACTTGTAAGAAAGATTCAGGAGGAAGGAATGACACACACCTGGTTCAACACCGAAATGATTCTCAGTGACTAACAAGACCATACTTCCACCTGTGCTGCCATGTCAAAGACTCTCATTTCTGTTCTCAACATGCCCTGAATTGAATTAATTTGTCAAGTGTTTTCAGGAATATTAAGCAACATGATGTTCTACTCTACAGGCACTCGTCCCTCATAGATGCCCATGTTGATCTATCTACTTACTTATCTACTTAAATATTTATTTATCTATTTTAATATTTATTTCACTATTTATAAAGATTTAAATTATTTTTATTTACATAATATTATGTGCAAGTATACATTGTGGTTAAGAGAATAAATATATACTTTGTATTAACTCAGTTTATGAGTTTTCTTTGTGCATTAAATTCTTACTAGAGAAAACTTCCTGTTTTTTTTTTTTCTTTAAAAAAGAAACACCAAGGGGCTTCCCTGGTGGCGCAGTGGTTGAGAGTCCGCCTGCCGATGCAGGGGACACAGGTTCGTGCCCCGGTCCGGGAAGATCCCACATGCAGCGGAGCGGCTGGGCCCGTGAGCCATGGCCGCTGAGCCTGCGCGTCCGGAGCCTGTGCTCCGTAATGGGAGAGGCCAAAACAGTGAGAGGCCCGTGTACCACTAAAAAAAAAAAAGAGAAAGAAACACCAAGCCTGAATGTGCAACCTGATGAAAGAATGTATGTTACAATTCCTTGACCCATCATTACGATTTTCACGTTAAAAATAAAAATAGACTTCTTCTAGCCAGGTCGTGGGTTGCCCTCAGGACCTAGAGGTGAACATAACTAATCCAATTCTGCTTTGGGTAACTTTGATTTTTTTTTTTAAAGGAAAGTAACCTAAAAACAATAATCAGTTAATACAGGGACTTCCTTGGTGGTGCAGTGTTTAAGACTCTGCTCTCCCAATACAGGGGGCCCGGATTCCATCTCTGGTCAGGGAACTAGATCCTGAATGCCACAAGTAAGAGCCCACATGCCGCAAACAACTAAAAGATCCTGAATGCTGCAACCAAAGATCCCGAATGCCGTGATGAAGATCCTGCACGCAGCAATGAAGATCCCGTGTGCCACAACTAACACCTGCCACAGCCAAATAGATAAATAATTTTAAAAAATCAGTTAACTCACAATTAAATTTAATTATTTTTAAAATAGTACTAATTTGTAGTAGAAATTAATATCGGTTAAATTTAGTGCTACAGTGAGAAGGTGGGAAAATGGAATTTCCCCAGCAGAAGGTGGATCATGTCATGCGAGGATATAGAAATTAAAGCAGTAGATATTACCTATAGTTAACTAGTAGACATTTCAGTGCAAATGTCCACTGGATACTGGAGATGGCAATTTAGAAGCAATTCCATGAAGTGTAAAGCATGGAACAGAAGAAGTGATCAAATAGGAGGAGAGTATCAAATGAGAAAAGGACTGAAAATTTAATCCTATGACCTTAACGTTAAAAGGGAGGGAAAGCAAGGGAAATGGCCATATGTTAACAGGACAAGAGAGAAAGGTGAGAAGACCATGTTTGAAAGACTGAAACTGCTTAGAAGATTCAATGCATTCGTGAAAACGTAGATGGAAAGTGCTCCTACATTGGGAAAAGAGATGGCATTGGCCACTTAGTGACAGCTTGTTTGGTAGAATTAATCAGCAGAAACCATAGTGGAGAAGGTGGAAGGATGAATAAGAGAAAGGAATGACAATATACACAGAATATAGGTTTGAGATATTTGCCGTCTGAATTGGAGGAGAGACATAGGGTGGAACCTAGAATGGATGTGGATTATTTTTTTCTCTGCATTGTTTTCCTTTTTTGAACTATTTTTTGCTTCTGAAGAGATTTCATGGATTTGATGTACTGAAAACTCATATCAATGTTCAAGATTTGATTTACTTTAAATCCTGACATTTAATCACTTACAGTGATAATGTATCATTATTTTGATGAATATGATGTTGAATGTCAGTAAGCTGCTCTGCGCTTGAAACCATCCACTACAAGGGAAACAGATAGAACTGACCTTAGTGAGAGCTGATTTGCTGAAATTAATCAGCAGAACCCATTCTGGAGCAAGTGGAAGGGTAACAAGAGAAGAACTCCCATTGTCATTATTTCACCTGGGCAGTCACTTTACTTCTTTCACTCTCAGCATAGTCAGATTTGCATTTGTTTTCCTTTTACCTAAGTACATCAAATGCGAGGACAGCTTTCCAAGAAAGTTGAATGGAGAAGCAAATCAATGATGTATTGCACATTATGGAAAATCATGGTATGGGCCCTTTATGTTTCCATTTTTGCTTCCCTCTTAAGATACTCAACTCAAGATGAAAAAGGAAGTAAATCAGTAGTAGCAAGACAAACCTTGCCCAGAAAAATACTAAATGAAAAAGAACGTATAACATTACAAAGACTCTGACACCAGGAAAGCAGAGAAGGCTAATTTTATCTAGCATCCTATGCCCTACATTTTCACCACCCTACGTCTTCACTGTGAGATGGAGAATGATGAACCAAGAGGCTCAGTAGAAATGTACTGAATCATCTAATGATGCTTAATAATTACTTCAATATAAGGCTCTGATGTGAGGTCAGTAGAAGCTTCTGATGGGAGGTCTAATGGAAAATCTAAGAATACTCTTTGTTAATAATTATTTGGAGTAATTATTATGAACTCTGTACTAATGATAAAATGGTGAACAAGATATAGACCTGTCACCTATGGTGGTTACTTGTCAAACAGGTCTAATAAATCTATTTTCAAGAAGACCAATCCCAAAGGATAAGCCAGCTTGGCTGATATGGAAAATAAAGAGGGCAGAAACAGAGCCCAGGACTTGAAGTAAACAGAGCCAACCTCGTAGCAAGAGAATTGTAAATCCTCACCCTAAAGGCCAATTTACCTCAGTTCCTTTTACCCCATACATCATGTTCAACTTTCAACAGAAACTTACCATACTAAAAGGTGAAAAACACAGTTTGAAGAGATAGAGCAAGTATCAGAACTAGACTCATATACAGTAGAGATTTAGAAATGATCAGACCAGGAGTCAAAATGATAGTGATTAAAGTGCAAAGGGCTCTCATGAAGTCATCTATTTATTCTTCTACTTTATCTCAGTCATACTATGTATGGTATTTAAAATAGTTTTGTTCATATAATATCATGTTCACCTTTATAGTGTTTTCAATATAATAAAATATGCTTACCTCTATATTGTTTCCAATTATTTTCTTGTTTAATTTATGAAACTCTCCCCCAGATGACATCTTGGGTTTTTTTATTCTTACAAAAAGATGTAGCTTTAATTTGCAAGGCATACTGAAACATGGATGATAAATTCTACTCATCATTCTCATCATTCATTTATTTCAGTGGTTTATATTTTATTTTACTTTTTAAAATTTTATTTATTGTTCACCGTGCTGGGTCTTTGTTGCTGTGCGCAGGCTTTCTCTAGTTGTGGGGAGCAGGGGCTACTCTTCGTTGTGATGCGCGGGCTTCTCATTGCGATGGCTTCTCTTGTTGTGCAGCACGGGCTCTAGGCGTGCGGGTTTCAGTAGTTGGGGCACGTGGGCTCAGTAGTTGTGGTGCACAGGCTCAGTAGTTGTGGCTCGCGGGCTCTAGAGCGCAGGCTCAGTAGTTGTGGCCCACGGGCTTAGTTGCTCCGCGGCATGTGGGATCTTCCCAAACCAGGGATCGAACCCGTGTTCCCTGCAATGGCAGGCGGATTCTTAACCACTGCACCAGCAGGGAAGTCCCAGGTTATATTTTAAAACTTCACATTTCTATATCAGATATATGATAGTTCTGAGAATACAGAGGTGAAAAGAGAAAATGTCAAACCTACTCTTCTGGAGAGTTCAGTTTGGAAGAGATAAAAGATATAAACACAGTAATCATGCTAAATTATTTCAATTAAGTTTCCTATTACAATGACAGATAGGGAAAAGGGGATTCTCTCACCAGAATCTGGAATGAGGCATCTCAAGAAGGGGAGAAAGCACATGGACTCCATAAAGTGGCCAAGAAACATCTAAAGACAGACTTCCCATTGGAAGCAGCATATATGGATATCGTTCCTTAGGAGTGGAGTGTAGAACGAGATGATGACCGAAAGCTCATGAGGACCTTCAACTTTTAAGAGTGAGAAAGAGAAGGAGAGTCTGAAGAGGGCACAAAGCTGGAGTAGCTAGTGCACTTAGGAGTCAAGCAGGGAAAAATGATCTTCAGAAAGCACCAAAGAAGAAAACAAAGAGCTTGAGAATTACAGAGGATGGAAGTTAAATAATTATTTATATGTGATATGGGTTTCTGCATTGAGTCTAGATTCTGCCAGGACACACGTGTGATGCTGGGGAATCACTTAACTTCCCTGAGCCTCAGTTTCCTCAAATATAAAGTCGGGAAAATATTCCTAGAGTTGTATTGAATATTAGACCAACCAGAACATTTAAGAGCACTTAGCAGAGTATCATCACAGAGTGAGGGCTAAACAGGTAGTGTGTTGTTTCCTATATTTTTCATATAGGTCTAAATGGGAATAATGAATTCTCCTCCCCCTCTCTCTGTCACTGACTGCAAAACAATGACAGCCTAAAAAACAGAACTGGGAAAAAGCGTGTCATCAATTGTATGTAATTTTATATACAATAATATACATATATGGTACATATATATGAATACATAGTATAAAATATGCTACATATAAAATATACCATATATCTATCTGCTGATTCTGATACATGGCACAATTACCCTTCCCCTCTGTTTTCCTGGATCCCATTCTTTCACTAAAATATCACAATCATTCAGTTCCTCCCAGTGTAGAAATCCATAGTGTACTTTCCCTATTCACTTTGCATTCAGCTGTACTGCCCATTCATACCGCTGTTTCCTTCTCCATTAGGGTTTCTGGCTGTCAATTTCCCCTAAAGACTACAAAGCCACCAATGGAAAGCAGAAGCTGAGTGAAAGTTCTAGGTTTGTCAGAAACTCTCATATGACTCCACGCTCTCCGCCTGCCAAGCACTGCAGGTCCAGACTGTCCAGACTCCCAGAGAAACACAGTAAATAGATGGCACCCTGCCCAACACTGAACAGTGGTGGAGAATCCAGGAGCTCACCTGTGCCTCTATTTGCACACTTCCACGTGCTGACTGCACTAGGAGGAACTCACCTGGTTCAGGACTCTTATTTGCTCAAAAAGCCCAAAGCGCAGGAAACATGGAGTTGAAAGGCAGCAGCAGCTTGAGAACTTGGAAGGAGAACAGAGATGTTTAAAGCGTTCACTGGAACAGCGGCAGGTCCTCAGGACATGGAAGAACTCAGATGAGATGCACCGAGGCAAGTGCTTCTCCAGAACATTCCTTTTCAGAGAAGAAAAGATTGAGGTGCATGCGATAGCACAGAGTTCTCCCATAAGGATGTGGCCACTAGCAGTGTCCCCAGCACTGATACCACAGCAGCCTGCGGAGTCTTGGAAGGGATGAGGGTTATCTCAGTGCCAGCTGCAAACTTGTTTTGTCCTTAGGACCCAGCAAGTAATCACAGAGCAGGGAAGGACATTCCTGGGGACAATGCAATCCAAGGAATTTCTTACATTCCATCATGATGTCTTTGCCCCTTTGAAAGACAAACAAAATAAAACATGCTTGAATAGAAGGGACACAGGCAGGGATTTTAATATATTCAGCAACAACTGGGGTAGAGCCTTTCCAGTAGGGCAGGTATCAGTAACATGCACACTGGAAGGTCACAATTTCTAAAAGCAACAAAGAGCTAAGTGGAAATTCATTTATTTAATTTAGGCACTTTGGAAAGAGGACACTGATGGATCAGTCATCTTTCTATTCTTTCCAGTTGGTGCATATAGCACTGAGTAGGTACTTTTAAAGTCAGAAGGACATTTAAAGTACATTTAGAGGTTTGGAAACCTTCCTAAGGATTAGGGTCCTAAAACAAGCAGAAACCATTCCTATATTACTGCTAAAAATATCATTTTATTAACAAATGATTTTTTAAATAATATTTTTATTTCAATTCTTCAGTATTATGATGTTTTAATGGGCTGAGGCTAGAAATTTAAATAAAGAGAACTATACAAGGCCATGAGTGTGACTCTGGAGTTCAAGCCAGACTCTCCCTGCTAAGGAGCCCATTAAAAACCTTCACTTCTTCTGTCTAAGAAGCGCGTATGCTCTTCCGTCTTTGTCATACATAAGGCCTCTTCGGTACCCACATCTTAACCAACAGTTGGAACAATAAAGAGTAGAGATTCTTATTTGGACTCTACCAGTAAACAAATGGACGTCCAGCCTGGACTGTAGGTGAGAAATGGAGGTGTCTTCATTGAGATTGAGAACAGCAGGCTGACCTGAGGAGGTCTCCTGGGAAATCAGTGAGGTCCTTGTTGACTGGAAACAAACGACAACAAAGGAGCTGGGAGTTCAGTTTTTTGGGAGGACTTACTGAGGACTATAGCCTGGAGGACAGCCTCTCAGTCAGCTCTGACGAACTGCTCCAAGGACATAATGGGGACGTCAGTATATATGTGATTGTGGTGAAGAGGATACGTGCAATCTAGGACACATCTTGGGAGAAGGTTGCTGCTAGTCATGAGGAGCATTTGTCACTATTAATGATTTTAGTGCTTTTCTAAGTATGAGAAGTTGCAAAAAATTGAATTCATAGAATTTTCTCAGGAAATTATCTAACTACCTGCAGACCTATTCTGTCAGTTTTCCCAGAGCAGAGAGTGCCCCATTCCTGATCTCCACCCTGAACTCCTGTCAGGGCGTGTTGGGGTAAGGGACTGCTGTGGCTAATGACTTTATTCTTGTAGAACCAGATGGTGAGTGACTTTTTAGTTGTCATCCTGAAGGAGAAACGTCAGAGTTCACATGGCTAGAAATTGTTAGGTGCTTTTTTTTTTTCTTAAACTCACAAGAAAACTCAAGCGTTAAAAATACGTAGATTCCAGGGGTCAGCTCTTCTAGGGTTAATAAAGTTATTTTACCATATTTCATTGAAGAAATCACTCACGAAATCTTACACTTGGCAGTGCGTGGCTTGTGTGATCTCAGTTCCCTCACCGGGGATTGAATCGGGGCCACGGCAGTGAGAGTGCCGGATCTTAACCACTAGGCCACTAGGAAACTTCCTTTTTTTTCAATAGGCAGAAAAATCTATTCCCTTCTAACTACTTAATAGTGATTTTGTCTATTTTGATTAGAACTTAAAGTCAGTTCAGTGGACTCAGACCACACCTCATGTAGCCCTACAAAACCACAGACAGTAACCCTTTGGCATCTTAAGTGGAATAAGGGTCCTTTGTCATCTCACTGTCCTCTGTCTGCTTATTTCGTTGGTTCCTAAATATCATGTTCATGTGCAGTCTTCACTTTCTTTAATGGGTGCTTTCAGACAAATCATTGTAAGCACCCTAAGGTTTGCCCTTGTATCTTGGGTACATTTGGAACAGTTCATTCGTCCAGATTTATATTTCTCTCCAGTTGTATAAGTGAATTGGATCCAATAGGGTTATTGAGAGTGTTGAGTTAATTTCTTTTTCTATTTTCTGGCTGTGCCATGGGACATGCGAGATCTTAGTTCCCCGACCAGGGATCGAACCTGTGTCCCCAGAAGTGGAAGCTCGGTGTCTTAACTACTGGACTGCCAGGGAAGTCCCTAAATTTTAAAGAACTTAGAAAGTGGCTAGTCCATTAGTAGCAAGCAATAAAATTCAGTTCTTACTTTTTAATATCACGATTCCTATTAAGCAGATAAGATCAGGATCTTTTGGAATCATCTAATTCCCTTCCTTTAATTCTAGTTTTCTTAAAGTACCCTTCTCATTGCCTGAATGCATTTATCACCTAGACGGATGCTCAGCAAGACGGATCTTGCTGATCCTCCCAGACAGGGTTAGTGTTCTAGCAACTGGGGTTCTGGTTGCCAGTCACTTGTGAGCTGGTGGGTGTGACTTCTTCCTTCTCTCCTCAAAACTGATCATTCATGGATTAAATGAAAGAAAAATGAGGGAGCTGGTCTTGCGAAGCTGAAGGCCGTCAACTGACCCAGGACTTGGTCTTTTCTGAGCTTCTGGCAGAAGCAACCATGTTCCTGTCTTTCTGTTTTTCACATTGGCCTCATCCTTCTCCTCTGACGTAGCCTCCTCTCCAACTGTGCTGCACTCAAGTTAGCTAAATTAGAATCCGGCATTGTGTCGGGGGAAATCACTTCCCTTCTTTCACATTCATGACATTCAGACTCACATTTGTTTTCTTTATGCCCACAAGACAGCTGTCGACTTTTACTTTCTAGGACAGTTGCAGTGATAAACAAAAAATCTAAAGTTTGAAAATGATAGAGACTGGAGCCCCTTTGCCTTTCTTTACCTCCCTTTATTGTTCTTACCTCATCATGAATTAGAACTAATGCAGGAGCAGCGAGACAAATCTTGTCCAATAAGTCACTAAGTGAATATAAGTGACAAAAACTTTAAATGAAAAATTACACACAAGTAAAGGAAAGAAGGCGATTTCTCTCTGACCTAATCCTGGGCCTCGCTGCCCTGCATTCTCAGAGGGAGACAGAGACAGAGGAAGGGAGAAGCCCACTGGCATCAACTGACTGAATGAACAACTGAACCTCACTGGTTTCTGTGACATAAGCTTTAACGAGAGACAACACCGTCACTGAATTCTCTGCCCCCAGCCTAACAAGTGTTGACTAGTTTTAGTAAAAGAGTTGAATAATAAAATTTGTATTTGGCAAAATAAAAATTATGTGTCTACTCAGGGTAAAATGATTAGAATTGGGTAACTCCTCCACCACCTTAGAGAAAACACACTTTTGCTCTCAGCATCTGAGGGCTGCTGACACTTCTGATACCTGAGGACATGGGTCAGGAGGGGAGGAGGTCACCACTGAGGACTAGGGTCCTTCACACAAACACTCCGGGGGCAAGGGTGAGGGTCCTGGAAGATGAATTATTTTCCCAACAAATAAACAAGCCCCTCCACAGATAGGAGATTGTAAAGTCCTCGGGATGTGGTGAGCCTGCCCTCAGGGTGGGAGTCCAGGTTAGGAAGGGGACTCTGTCACTCTAGAGGAGAGGGTGTAACTAGATGTGATCTCTCCCTTGTGACTGAGGTGCTGCTGGGGAAATACAATTGTCTTGGAATTAGGATCTCCACACCCATATTCTCCTGAAAAGAACCAGGATTCCTGGTGGGGGTACTGGCCCAGCCTGTGGAGGACTATAGGTCTCCAGTAAGAAAATGGTGGAAAGAAAGGACAATATCTATAATAGTCCTCACCTCGTGGTCCCCTGAAGCATGACCACATGGACGTGAAGGAACATGTTCTAGAAGGAAAGGAAACATGGGAGAAGCTCATGGACTCATAATAATCAGCCTCTTCTCTAAATCAAACACTAAACAAAACCCATCTTTTGTTTCAAAGAGCTTATGCCAGAGTGATCTGGTAAATCCCTAAGCAAATACAGAAAGCATACGGCTGAGAGAGCCTGCCTTCCTAGGTAAAGTAAGAGGTAAAAATGGAACCTAAGATCAGGGCTAAAAATTTCTTCCTGGAACAGAGAAGACCAACATTTATGCATGAAAGAGATATAGAATGTGCGTATTTACAAACCTACATCACTTCTGACTTTAAGACGAAAACTTTTCTCATTTGATTAATAAATATCCATTTGGATGGGCACATCTGAAATTACTGGGAAAATTAAACTTCTTGCAAAATTAATAGTTTAGAATGATGACATCTTCATAGACCATACTGAGAAGATATAAGTGAAAATCAAAAAAAGGAAGTAAAAGGGTATAGAAATGTTTAGAAAATGAAAACTACTGTGTTCCCTATTTAATGGCCTTGCTTAGAAAGAATGTCATCACAGAACCTACCCCCAAGGTTCCCCCGGACGCCCGTCTCAGCCAGGCCAGCAGCAGCCTCATTTGCCCCATGGCCTTCGTGCTCTCTCTACTGACCGCCCTGGTGGTGTTCAGCTACGGCCCTGGTGGATCTCTGGGCTGCGACCTGTCTCAGAACCACGTGCGGATTAGCAGGAAGAACTTCATGCTTCTGGGCCAGGTGCGGAGAATCTCCCCTCGCTTCTGTCTGAAGGACAGAAAAGACTTCGGTTTCCCCCAGGACATGGTGGATGGCAGCCAGCTCCCGAAGGCCCAGGCCACCTCTGTCCTCCACGAGATGCTCCAGCAGGTCTTCCGCCTCTTCCACACAGAGCGCTCCCCTGCCGCCTGGGACACCTCCCTCCTGGACAAACTCCGCACTG
The DNA here is from genome assembly GCF_963455315.2 of Globicephala melas. Taxonomy (NCBI): domain Eukaryota; kingdom Metazoa; phylum Chordata; class Mammalia; order Artiodactyla; family Delphinidae; genus Globicephala; species Globicephala melas. The sequence continues at coordinate 70,285,862 of NC_083319.1, read as the reverse complement.
GACTCCATCAGCAGCTGGAGGACCTGGACGCCTGCTTGGTGCAGGCGATGGGAGATGAAGAAACTGCCCTGGGAGTCATGGGCCCTACACTGGCCGTGAAGAGGTACTTCCAGGGAATCCACCTCTACCTGAAAGAGAAGAAATACAGTGACTGTGCCTGGGAAATTGTCAGAGTGGAAATCATGAGATCCTTGTCTTCATCAACCAACTTGCAAGAAAGGATAAGAATTATGCATGGAGACCTGGGGTCACCTTGAAATGATTCTCATTGACTAAGATGCCCTATCACCCTTGCACACATGTCTTTAGTCATTTCAGAAGGCTCTTATTTCAACTTTAATCACAGAATTTATTGTATTAATTCAGCTACTACTTTGTCAGTAGTGATAAGCAAGTATATGTTAAAATTATTCAGCTTCAGGGGATCAGTCCCTAAGCAATGACTACCCTGTTATTTATTTATTCTGTTTATTTGTTTATTTATTTATTTATGCATCTTATTTTTATATTTTCATATCAATATATTTATACTTACATTGTATTAAAATTTAGAAAATATTCACCTTTCCATTTCCTTAAATTTGCATTTTGTTTTATTTATTAAATTCTTGTGAGAGAAAACTTCTTGAGTTTTTTAAGTTCTGAAACCTACATTCTTATCTTTTTCTGTGTAAATTTATTTCAGATTAGTATTGGTCCATTTTGTCCTTTGGAACAGTCCTACCACTTTCATTTCAGGAAATGCTTGTCAAAAGGTGGAATTCCATGGAATTGAGGGAAGTCCTGGAAATTATGGAGAATGGTTAGTCCTGATGTCATAGGTGTAACTGATTTATACCACCAGGAAAGAGTGGTCGGTGCAAATACCTGTGGGAAGGAGTCATCTCCTCGAGGGAAGCTGGTGACATATGGTGTTGACTGGCCAATCCTGGCACCTTCCTCTCACCTTCTCCCCGGTCCTGCTTTACTGAACCATTCATCCCTTACACATAACTTCAGTCCCTCCACCTCACTGACCAGCTACACAGCTGCTCTGGTTCTGTGCAGGTTTCCAGCTTCAAGGTTTCTGTTAGAGTGAAAGCCACAGGAAGAGCGCACAAGTGAAAGGAGAGTTCTAGGATTTTCAAAACCTCTATGAGAAGGAGCCAGGGTTCATGGCACTGGATCCCAGCTCTGCTATTAATAGCAGTGTGACCTTGACAAATAACACAATCACTAAGCTCCCTAGTTTCCTCATCTTTAATATGGGGACAGTAGTAGTATATTTTCATAGGATTATTCTCAGGATACAGTGAGTAAATATACACAAGAGGCATAAAAGTGTGTCTGTCAGAAATAATCAGGACTGTTAGAGTCACAGAGTGGCTACCATCGGGGAGGAGAAGGAGAGCTGCTCTGAGGTAGCAACTGGAAAGCAACATAAGAAACATGCTAGGTCCTGGGCAAAATCTATTACGTTTAACTTGGGTGCTAGTTTCACAATGTATTCAGTGTGTGAAATTTCCCTGTGCTGTATGTTGAAGATACTTGCAATTTCTGTGTATTACACTTCTTTTTTTTCAAAACAATAAATTTACTTATTTATTTACATTTTATTTTTGGCTGCATTGGGTCTTCGTTGCGGCGAGTGGGGGCTACTGTTCCTTGCGGTGCGCAGGCTTCTCATTGCGGTGGCTTCTCTTGTCACGAAGCATGGACTCTAGGCACGCGGGCTCCAGTAGTTGTGGCACACTGGCTTAGTTGCTCCGCGGCTTGTGGGATCTTCCCGGACCACGGCTTGAACTCGTGTCCCCTGCATTGGCAGGCGGATTCTTAACCACTCTGCCACCAGGGAAGTCCTTGTGTATTCTACCTCTGAAAGATATTCTGGGAATTAGTAAAAATTCTTTGAGAAAGAAGGATCAGTAGAAAATACTTGGATCTACTTTAAAAATGAATAATATGGACATAACAGAGACCTCAAATAATGTAAAAAGTCACATTTTTCATTAATAATGTTTGTTGCTTCTTTAGTATGAGAAAGGCACAAAATAGCTTGTGAACTCTTTCATTTTGGGGGCTTTCAGCAGCAACGCAGAAGCAGGAAGAAAAAAGCAGGAGCTATGAAAGGTAAGGTTCTGCTCTCTAATCCTGGGCTCTCCCGGGTTTGATCTTAGTTCTCTTCTCCATACAGTCCCAGGTCTATAATTGCTGGCAATGTCACCTCCTAGAGCCTGTACTCTCAGAAAATAATGGCCCCCCAGAGGAGAGACTCAGAGCTAGAAAGCAAAGAAGTCAGGACCTGGGACACTTCTAACCCAGGCTCTGCTCGTCCATGTGAAAGCTGGGCCATGGCGCTTACCCATCAAGTGACAGTGTGAGACGTGGTGGAACAATGACTGTTTTGGGGGCAAAATTTTGGGTAATGACTCAGACAACTTAACCTCCCTAAGTTTCATAGTCTGTGTCTGGGAGAGTCCCAGGATTGTTGTGATGATTGCCTGGGGCAATGTGTGTGAAAGAGCTTTGAAATGACACCGCTCTACACACATGGACCTTACTATTAGTGTCATTGAACCTCTGACCTCGAATTCTAGTTCCTGGGCATTAATCTTGAAAGAATCTCTTCCCAGTAGAACAGTCTGCTCAGCATGTTCCACTCTCTCTTTGCTTCCACTCTCCCTAGACACACCCAGGCTCCTATTTTTGGTTTGCAGAGCTCACCTGAAAGGCACTCATGTGACACCAGCCCCACCCTCTCTTCAGAAAGGTGATTCATATCTTCTGTCATCTCAGGCATCCCTCTTGCTAGCTGGCCCTGTGGAATTCCAGGGTCCCAGTCCAGCAAGAGGTTGACACGAGGGAGTCCCACTGGGAACAGATTATGGAAGGAAGCCTTGGGGTAAGGCATCTTCTGAAAACAAAATGGTCTCTCTCAAAAACAGCAAAGTTCATTCTTCACAAGTAAATCGTTTCTTCTAAAAAAGAGTGTTTTCTTTTGTCTCTGCTGCATTTGGGGGAAGGATGCAGTAGTCCAGGAACTGGGTTTAGGGAAAGGAAGAGGTTCTCCAGTTCTGATTGAGAGCTGACTTTGAGTGTTTGAGGCAGAGGAAGGTTAGGGAGAGAGTCTGACAGTGGCCTTGCACACCCTCTACCATCTCAGCCACCTTCATTTGTGTCATGATGAACACAGCCCTTCACAAAGCAAATACAAAAGCATAGGAATTTGACAAATGCTGAGGGGCTTTACAAATTGAGAAAATCCATTAAAGAATGAGTCTCAGGAACTGGACTTCCCAGTCCTTCCCCTTCTCCATCATGATACTGATCTGTAAACAGCCGTGGGTTGGAATGTTTCGGGTTACACAGGCACATAGATTCCCAAATGTCCCAATCAGCCTCTAGGAACAGAGACAAGAAACTTCACATATTCCCCAAAACAGCACTGGAATTTGGCATTCCTGAGGTCTCAAGTTCAGAAGGAAATGGAACAAACCAGAGGACCCCAAATATTTTAATGGAGAATAACTTTCATCTAACTCCAAGGCCTTCTTGCGTCCTGATGAAGGCTGGGCAAAGCAGCTCAGCTCCCCAGTTCTCAATTTAGCCTTAATGAAAGTGTACAGCTGAGGACTTTTCGCCTTTCCTTTCTCATGGGACAGGCTCTGCAGCAGCAGGGATGCAGAACTCCTGGCCATGTTTGTGGTTGAGCAAGCAGGGACAAGAGGAGGCCAAAGGGGAGGCAGAGCAGTATAGGGTCGTAGCAAACCTGGGAGTGGAACTGCATAGTCTTATCAGGCTTAGGAAAGAGATCTCCATCTACATCAGGTACCATAGCACTCAGCTCACTCTCCAGCTACACTTCTTATTCCCACCCAGTAACCTGCACACTGTTAGGGACATCATTGGTCCTCAGAGTTGTTAATAAAAGCGATAAGTGTAATAAGCTGAACATAGTTGTGTCAGTAAAAGTGTTTGAAAATGACAGTCTTGCTGCATCTTCTCTTGTGGGTTACTCTTGTCTTCTCATGTGACCAGTAAATTCGTTAGCTCGGCATCTCCTTAGTCTTCCTTCGGCTTCATGCATGACTTAGGGCAATTGTTTTCTTTTTCCTACAGTACAGTTTTCTCAGCTTTAGAATAGGGATAATGAGACTACTATATTCCATTCAACATACCATCGCATGTTATATGCTCTATATCATGAGAATATAACAAGTCATAAACTTATCTTAAGTGAGCAGATTATTGTAAGCACCAGGGACATATTAAACAAAGCAATGATAGTTGTTATAGTGACAGGTATGCACAAAGGAGTAAAAGCCATTATTTCATGTCCACTCAAAAGATACATAGTTTTTTAAGTTTTTTTTGATGTGGACAATTTTTAAAGTCTTTCTTGAATTTGTTACAATATTGCTTGTTTTTTTTTATGTTTGGGTTTTGTGGCCCTGAGGCATGTGGGATCTTAGCTCCCCTACAAGGGATCGAACTCACCCCCCCTGCATTGGAAGGAGAAGTCTTAACCACTGGACCGCCAGGGAAGTCCCCAGAAGATATTGATATAATGCCATATTTGTGCCTGAGCTCATTACTGAGCTCATAATTTTGTTATGCAAAAATTCTACCTCTGTGAATTAAAATAGGATCATCTTTTTAAGTATTGTGCAAAGCATACAAACACATTTTTAAATTCTACGAGCAAATGCAATATTCTCACAGATGTACCAAACACTAGATTGCAAATACCCATGGATCTCTAGTGGGCATCAAAACAAAATGCAGTCAGTGCATTGGCACAGAAGATATTTATCAATATTAAGTAGAAAGTAATATATTAAATTTAAATTTACATCATGCTGAAATTAAAAGCATTTTGATGCAGATTACAAATTTTTATGCAATTTATCCATATAAGATGACATTTCGAAGTAGTGAATAAAACTCTCCAATGAAAAACCCTGATTATATATATAAAGGTGAATGCTTTATCTATGAAGCCTTAAGGGTCTTCTAAGACCCTTGCTTAAAACATATGAGAGGAAAAAAAATCTTGAAAATTGAGATTAATTTCTTAAGATAATTACTAGGTCATAAGATATTGCCAATAAGCTAAATCTTACCGAGGTTAGAGATCAACGTGAAGCAGCCTTGGCTGACATGTGCGAAGCATCAGATACTTGTTATTATACCCGCCATTTTAAAGTCTGACGCTCATCTGGTCTCCCTGTCACCACCGTCCTCTGCTTTTCTGCCCCTCCTTCTCTCCTTCCTTTGTTGACTCCACACTCTCATCTTAGGGAATTGGTGTTCCTCAACGATCTATGCTAGTCCCACACTTCATCCTCTCTGCACATATAGTCTCAACCTCCCAAATAGTTCCAAACGTCCTCTCTATGACTGTTGACTTCCATATGCATGTCTTTACCCAGGGTCACATCTCCAAAGAAATGTCATTAGCTCCAAACCCTCATATTTACCTGCTACCCTAGATGATCTCCACACATGGCCAAACTTGACCAGCATGTAATTACCTGGCAAACTCCTGCAGACCCCTGGGATGCCAGCTTACCAACTGCTCTTGCAGAAGCTTTCCCTGATCCATGCAAGCCCACATACTCCCAAGAACCTGTACTTTCCCTGTCACAGCATTAGCATTCCTTTCATTGAACACCTAGTTACCCATATCCCCACCAGACTGCAAGCTCTGTGACAGCAGGCAATGTGTCTACTATTTTCATTGCACCTGGCACCCACCACAGTGCCAACAATACAAGGGATAGTCACACTTCTTTGTTGAAGTTTAAATTCCATGATTCTATAATATATTTCACAATTTTTTGATCATGCAACTGCTGAAACTGAATCAGCAACCATTAGACATGCTTTCTCCAAGAAAGAACAAGTAAAAGAGAATAGCTCCAGCTGCTATAACCTGTCATAATGCCCTGTGCTTCTCCTTCATAACCTAGAAAGGGTTTCAAGCTAATTTTTTACTCTTTAATGCCTGTCTTCTCTGACAGAGTGCTTCATTAAGAAAGTAATATCTTTGTTTTATCTACCAATATATTAAAAAACACAAGTAAAATCCTGAAAGCAGAGATACTTCAAAATATTTTAAGGACCAATGAAATGAATAAAATGATTTATGTTCCTGTTGGATTTTAAGGCAGATTAAAGGTTTAAGGACACTCTGATTTTCTTTAAGAGTATGAGTTAAACCTAACACTTAAAATATACCTTTTGCACCCCCAAAGCAAAGGAAAACAAGACACAAAGCTGACCATATCATAATATGAAGAATAAATTTGATAAATATAACAATCATCATAGAGAAATAAATTCTAATTATTATAAATTAAAAATAAATTTTCTCCCCATTCAAAAGTATTGTTCCACTTACTGTTGAAAAACAATGTGCTGAGGTGACTCGATGTATTTACAACTGAATCAGAAGAAAAGTCATTGAAGGGAGTGAATATGGACGCGCTAGAGGCCACCTCTAAGCAGAGAAGACTCCATTGTAGAAGATTGGGTCCAGGTCTCCTTTTCCCACTCCTGCGTTCTCTGAGGTTGAACATACAGGGAAAGCACACTCTGATTTTCACGCCTTAACTTCCACTCTCATATTGTCCTGGGCACAGCAGCTGTGGACTTTCTTTTCAGATCGAGCCTGGTCCTTTGGAAGTTCTTCAAAGTCAGGCTGGAGTCCTCATTGCCCAGCAGGGTCTTTTCCTCTGCATCTCCTGCACCAAACTAGTCTCCAGATCTGCCCACTGTTGATCAAGCCCACTGAGGAATTTCAGCTCTTTGTGCTGAAGACGATGGAGAAGTGCTGTATCGTCTCATGGAGAATGAGGCGGCCTGAGCGTTTGGGAACTGGCTGTCAGCCAGCTGGTGCTGATGGAACCTGAAAACCTTCTTGTCCTTCAGGCAGGAAAACAAAGAAGATTCTCCCTGTTAGGGGCAGGACTGTGAGGGTCTCCTGCTTTGGCAGGCTGTGGTTCTGGGCCAGGTGACAGCTAAGGGTGCAGACAGGGCTGGAGAACATCATCCTGGGTGTCCTCAGTGAGGAGGGTGGCAGGCCCCGGTGAGCCTGGTGATGCAGGTGTCTGGCTGTGGGAGCCTGTATCCAGCTGCTGTGGGTACCTGCCTGCAAAGGAGATTCTTAAATAAGCCATTTATGGGCAACATAGAATGTCACAACTTCAATTCTTTTATTACACTGGAAATTAAACACATTCCTGGAACATGAAAGAGTATCAATCCAATAGGATGTATTCATCTAAATGAGACCCAAGGTTGAAATAAAAACCTGAGTCTCAATATATCTCTTTTTCAGTTCTAATACGAATACTTAGAGGTTTGACCCTGTACTCTGTTTTGCCACTTCTTAAATTGCACCAAAATACAACTAGCCTCACCTCTCTGCATTCTCCTCTAAAGGGACTCATACATCAGATTTAAATTCTTCCACATTTCTTTACAGGACCATAGCTCACATTTTCTGAAAGTTTACAGATAATGGTGACATAAAAATGAACAGCAAGGGTGAATTCATGCAGTTCTCTTCATTCCGTCACCAGAAATGTTCTGACTGCGTATATATGTGACAATGCGCTTGGCAATGTGGATTCCAGGAAAGTGAGGCAGGGATGGTGACTGCCCTCCAGGGAGCAGGGAGGACAGACTTTAGAGGCAGGATTAGGATGAAGGAAGCACCACGTGCTCAGTGCAGCTGAGGGCCAGTGCTCAGAGCTGATGAAGAGGAGGGCCTGGGAGCAGCAGAAGGCTCCACTCTGACAAAAATCTGGGGCTCCTGAATTTAAATGACATCAGATTTTCATTTCATCTTTTAAAAAATGGAGACACCGTTAGTTGTGGTCACACAAGACATTGCCGAGATCAAATAAAATAAAGTTTGCAAAGTACAGGCTGAGAATTTGAACAGAGTGAATGATAGAAGGCTTTTGTATTAATATAACAAATGGAAACCTCTAGAGTCCACCCTCAGCCCAGCCAAGAGAAGCTCTGACTACAGGTTCCTTAACACTCAGGGGTCTGCATGTTGAGGCCCCCAAATGCAAACTCTAGGAGAGGGATTGCCTGTAGGCCTGCGAAGGAGTAGAGACCTAGTCTCCACCCTTAGAGCAGTGCCCCGTACATTAAGGAGAGAAATCCTACGGCACTTGAGGCTCTCTGCAGCATCTAAGAAAGTGTTTTGACCTCCTCCCCACAAGAAAAAAAAAAAAAGCCTGCTCTGTGACTAGTATAAATGAGATAAATAGTCCTTTTCCTCACCTTATTTTGTTTCAGACCACCTCTGGTGTTAATTTTTAAGACACAGATTAAATTATACCTTAAAAACAAACACATAACCTCAGAGAAAAAGATCAGATTTGTGGTTACCATAGCCAAGGGGGTGTGAGTTGAGAAAATCAGATGAAGGCAGTCAAAAGGGTTTTTTCTTCCTTTAAAAAAAGACATTAAAATAATGTTGTAGAGACCAGGAAAATGGTAAGAAATATATATATGGGGGAGAGATGATGAGAATTAAAGCATTCCTAGATTTTCAGCCATGGAACAGCACAATACTCTAATTCAAAAGCTATTTCCTGGGTTAGCATTAGGGCAACGTTAAGCTAGTACTTCTCTTAAGCACCAATGGTAAGAAGGCACCAAATCTACGTCATCAAGATAAAGGATGTTTTAATGCAACATTTTAAAATGAAACTTAATCCCAAAATATGCACGAGGAACAAAATATAAAACTTTTAAGTAAAGAAATGAAGCTGACCTCCATTTGCATGGCCCTGACAGTCTTACAAAGTAAGCCTTCATGATGTAAATGAAATCTGGGCAAATTCCACTTAGTGTATAAAATTCCTACTAAAGAAAAATGAAAAAGTCTGACCTGCTAAACGTCCTCAATTGCTTGTACACACCAACTCTTCTTTCTAACCTTATAGTCAAGGTGAGGTCCTGGGAAAGACATTTCAGGAACATGAGTTAAAAATCAGTTAAGACTATCACGGGGTCATTAGAAATTGTCAAACATGGTAATTCCCTCAATTAAAAACAAGCAAAAAAGTAATCTTGACAATATTAATGAGTTGGCTTCCATTAAAGATAGAAAAGTAAAACTATACTAAATACTTGGGGCTTCGCCGGTGGCGCAGTGGTTAAGAATCCGCCTGCCAACTCAGGGGAAACGGGTTCGAGCCCTGGTCTAGGAAGATCCCACATGCCGTGGAGCAACCAAGTCCATGTGCTGCTACTACTGAGCCTGTGCTCTGGAACCCGCGAGCCACGACCACTGAAGCCTGCGCACCTAGAGCCTATGCTCCTCAACAAGAGAAGCCACCACAATGAGAAGCCTGCACACCGCAATGAAGACTGAACCCAGCCTAAAATAAATACACCCAGCCTAAAATAAATAAACAAATAATTAATTATATTAAATACTTACTTTAGTAGAAAGACAATATAGTTTAAAGTTTAATAAAATGCTATATTTTAATATGAAAATATATTTTAATATTCTATGCTTAATATTGAAAATATTTTAACATAAATTTATAAAAATATCAAACATTTAAAATATTTAATTTAAATATGATATGAATTAAGTTAAATATAAAATTAATTTTAAAATGTAAAAAATAAAAGACTGTGAGTTTTTTTTAATATTCCTACTTTTCAGATACTCAATACTTTCTCCCTCACTTTAACGCTGTATCCTTGAAAGACTCCATGAAGTCCCAGAGAATCTACAGGGGCGCTCAGCTCCCGCGTCCTCGGCCCCGGTGGTGGCCGCGCTCCGACTCACCCCTCAGGGCGTCCCCAACACCGTCCTGTCGTCCCATCGCCGCCGCCGCGTTCCCCTTTCTCTGGGCCTTCGCTGTCTCGCGCCAGAAACCAGCCCGAATCTAAAAAATCGGCTCCCCTTTCTCTGCGGCTGGGAATCGCTCTGATTTCCCACCTCAGACCGCTCAGAAAAAGGCTTCTTTCCCAAAAATTGCCTCGCTCAAGTTTCTGTGAGAAAATAAAGCGCAAAACTCAGGGGAAGCCTGAAAATGCACGGTTCTTGTTCCCAGCCACACAAAAATGTCTCTGGCGAGGCCGCGACAAGGCTTCCTCTTCAACGCTCAGCACCGAGAAAACCAAGGTGTTTCGCGTATGCTGATTATTAAAGCAGCCTCAGTGACTACTTTTCGCCCTGTCTCTCGAGCTGCAGGAGACAGCTGCAGACGGCAAACTCAACAGTCGGCGTTTCCCAAACAAACCCTGCGCCCTCTACCGGCCACCTAGGGAAGGACGCTGTCCACAGTTCCAGGGAAGGAAGCTTCCCACTCATTAATTGTTTGGCGGTGCCCACGCCTCTCCTGGCGGCCGTCTAGTGAATCACCCTTTCTTAATGGCCCAGATCTATTTGCTAGTGGCAGGAGTGCTGCTCTGCTCTATCCCTGCTTACTCTCTTGGCTGGAACTTGCCTAGAAGCCATAGCCAGGAAAACAAGGACGTCTTCCAACATTTGGAACAGTTGCAAAGAATCCCCTCTCAGTGGTGCCTAAAGGACAGAACCGACTTCAAATTTCCTTGGAAAAGAGAGAATATCACCCCAATCCAGGTGACTCAAGGCACCTGTCACCACCATCTGATGCTCCAGCAGATCTTCAACCTCTTCACCACAGAGGACAGCCGTGCTGCCTGGAACAACACCCTCCTCGATAAACTTCTCTCTAGCCTTCATCTGAGGCTGCACCGACTGGAGCAGATGAAAAAAGACAATCTGGATTGTCGAGATTTGGGACGTGCTGCCCGGGAGTATTTCCATGGAATCCATGTCTATCTGAAGGCAAAGGAATACAGCCCCTGTGCCTGGGAGGTTGTCAGAGTGGAAATTAAAAGGTGCCTTTCCCTTATGTAAGAATCCTCAAAGAAATGTCAACAAATACAGAATATTTTTTATACTTGTGACACTTCTCATTCAATTACATTAGTGTTCAAGTCCAAAGCAATCTCGACTTGTGTTTCCTCACAGGCTGAAAAATGTCTAAAAGAAAATCATGATTTTAAAAAAGGTTTTGACAGAACACAATCTCTTTTCTTGTATAAATAATTTTCTAACGTAATTTAAAAGATCACTTTAAGTTTTGGGAGAGGTATTTGCTATTTTCAACACATGAAGTATAGAAAGGTTTTTTGGATAGTGTGGTGTTAAAGATATTTGTCAGTTAACTTAATGCTGACTGCTGTAACGGGTAAAGAGAATGCTGTCAGGAATTTGATCATAATAGAATCTTATCTTTCCCTGGTATAAGAACACAAGGCAGGCATTCCTGATCAGATGGATGTTCTAAGTTGCTCTCCAAAGAGTGAGTCGGGGACATGGGTACCCCCTGTTTTGTGGATTTTTCCATCATCAACAGGTGACTGCAAATTTTTCTGCAGTATTTGAGTCTATTCCACTCAGTGGTAAAGGGAAAAAGTCTGGTGCATCACATGGGACGTTTTCAAGGGCCAGGACTATACAGGGCAAGAGCACTTCTGCTCACAATACGTGGCCTGGATTTATCCTCGTGGAAATCTCACTGCAAGGAAGTTGGGAAATTATTGGATGATTAATAGACGAGGAGACAAGTTCAGTGCATAAGACCACTTTTCATCTTTACACTATTTGTCCTAATGAAGTTCTGGGTGGGGTGGAGGGGAACAACTAATGTTCTTGCTTGCACACACTTCATTAAAAAGCAATCTGACCCACAGAGAAAGAGAAATATCATTTATATGTGGAATCTAAAAAAAAGGATACAAATGAACTTAGTTACAATACAGAAACGGTCCAGTTCTGGTGAAAGCCTGCTTCAGGTCTCACACTGCAGAGTTCTCCTTGTATCATCATACAGCAGGAGAGGGAGGCATTTATCTCTGACCTCGTTGATAAGGGCACTAATTCCATTGTGAGACCTCCATCTTCACACCCTCATCAAGTCCCAAAGGGCCCGCCACCTGATACCATCACTTTGGGGGTTAGGACTTCCAAATATGAATTTTGTGGGGACGGAAACATTCAGACCAGAAAGGGCATTGAAGGCTACATGTCTTGGCATCCAGAAGAGAGAATATATTCATGTAAATAAAGAAGAATGAGCCATTTACCAGGCCAAAAGAGCAGACCGAGGACTCAGAATCCAAACTCTTGATTTCCAACCTGCAGTGATGCTTTAATTATTATGTGTCAAAATTTGGAAATCAAACTGAAGTGGACCCCATCGTCCCTTGAAAGGGAATGAAGACACAGGAGGAAAAGGATCATTCATCAGTCTTTGTGAGGAGTCTCCAAAGACTCTCAGGATATAGGTAGTCATTGCCACATCTGTAAAGATCCACCGAAGAGTAACGTGGTTAATTGTCTGGTCGCTGTGACCTGTGTGAATCAGGGAGACTTTGAGTTCAGATACGTGGCTCTGTATGTGACATCAAGCTGGTTATTTTCTGTCATGACCTAGTAGAGGACAAATTAGCGACGAGGCCATCCTCCTGAGTTTAATAGAGTGCCGGGCAACGGCTGAAAATTGTGCTGCTCTTACAACTTGAATCCCCAGAGCCATAGGCACCTTAAAGGAAAGAGAATCCTAGGGGTTTTAGCAACAAACTCAGTAGGCATGACTGATACCAGTAGGAGTAGAGTGGGAATACCAGCCACTGTCTATTATAATCCCAGCAAATACGACCGTGATAAAGGAAAATAGCTTGGTCATTCGTAACTGCCTTCCAGTGGGAGGAGACCATCTGAGAAACTGCTTTCGTTAAAAGTACCTGTTCGGGCTTCCCTGGTGGCGCAGTGGTTGAGAGTCCGCCTGCCGATGCAGGGGACACGGGTTCGTGCCCCGGTCTGGGAAGATCCCTCATGCCGCAGAGCGGCTGGGCCCGTGAGCCATGGCCGCTGAGCCTGCGTGTCCGGAGCCTGTGCTCCGCAATGTGAGAGGCCAAAACGGTGAGAGGCCCACGTACCGCAAAAAAACAAACAATTACCTGTTGCGTGATTACACTGGGCCTGGTGCCGAGGATACCACAGAGAATACGACAGAGTCCAGTTGCTACAGAGCTGATTTGCCACAGAGAGTCACATACCTATTATTTATTGAAAGATCGGTATTAGAGGGGGCTGAGGCCACAGAACATCCACTGCAAAATAAAAGAATTCATGATCAGAGTTGAAAGTGAATTCTTTCCATGATACCAATCAACATTTATCCAGTTCTCAATTAATTACAAAGATGGTTTTCTTTTGTTTGAAAAGAATAGGCTTGGATTGGAACCTCTGACAGTCCTTTGGGGAATCTGAAATTCAATGCAAAAATACAGAGAAAGATTCAAATCGATGATGATTCCTAAATCATCTGGGAGCAGATCGCTCCCACGGGTGCAAACAGTAGTCGTTAGGGGTGCGAACAAATCTTAGCTACTACAATGGTGGGTGGCACTCCAAAGCTCAACCCTATCCAACCCTATCCTTTGTATTCATTTTTCTCTTTGGGTTTTCTTGTGTATGAGACGAGAGGCATTGACATTGAGTGCATGGAAGATACACAATATGCAGGATCAGTGCTACAAGCCATGGTGGCTTGATGTTTCATTACAGGACTTTCTCTCCATCATATGATTGAACTCAAAGTCATAATGTGAGAGGTGCCCTCTGCTTACTTATGAGGTGTCCTTGTCTGTCTTGTGGATTTTGCTTATGTTTGAGCCTCAGTGTGATGTGGGCATCGGGAATTAAGCACAAATAGGTTGTATTTTATTATTTAATTCTAAAAAAGTTATCTAGGAGATCAATAATTACGTCTAGTCCTAAAGAGAAAAAGTTGTTGACAATATCTAGAGGAATATCTAGCAGCTAGTGAAGTTAGAAATCATTTTATGGTATGAATCAAAACTCAGAATTACTTAAAAATAAATGTTAAGAAAATCATTTAAATTTTCAATGGTTTTAGCAGTTTTGATAGATTTTTAAATATATCTATACATTGGTATTCTTATGAAGTATTTGTATAAATTTTTATTGAATATGTAATTTGATACATTCCTATTTATTAAGTAAATGTATTACATTAAAAGTCATTCTGCACACTTAACCAAAATGTTAAATTAATCGCAGTAGCTTTTACAGCTAATTTTTAGCCTAAATATTTTTGTCATACTCACCACTGCTTTGAATAAAAAGAAAAAACTTTTCACTTTCTTTTTCTATTTATAAAGTAGAGATATGCATGGAGTACATACCGATGCACACAGTATAACTGTGTATCAAAATTTCATAGGGGGGCCATATGGAAAAAAAATATCTAGAAAGGTTCTGTGGGCAGGAGAAGGGGAGGCAAGGATGAAAAACAGCGGTTGAGAAACGCTGCCCTAACCTATCTGGAGAGTGCAAAATGAAAAGCAAAAACAGAAGTAGAAAGTAAGAGGGAACATTCAGAAAATGGAAACCAATTCGCTCCCATTTAAGACCCAGGCCTGAAGGAAGGTCTTCAGAGAACCTAGAGAGCAGGGTTCACAGAGTCCCCACCTCAGCCAGGCCAGCAGCATCTGCAGGGTCCCAGATGTCCCCAACCTTGTCCTTACTCCTGGCCCTGGTGCTGCTCAGCTGCCACTCTAACTGCTCTCTGGGCTGTGACCTGCCTCAGACCCACAGCCTGGCTAACACGAGGGCCCTGATGCTCCTGCGACAGATGAGGAGAATCTCCCCCTTCTCCTGCCTGAAGGACAGAAAGGACTTTGGATTCCCCCAGGAGGCGTTTGGAGGCAACCAGTTCCAGAAGGCTCAAGCCATCGCTGTCGTCCATGAGATGATCCAGCAGACCTTCCAGCTCTTCAGCACAGAGGGCTCGGCTGCTGCTTGGGATGAGACCCTCCTGGACAAGTTCTGCACTGCACTTTATCAGCAGCTCACTGACCTGCAAGCCTGTCTGATGCAGGAGGCGGGGCTGGAAGGGACTCCCCTGCTGAAGGAGGACTCCATCCTGGCTGTGAGGAAATACTTCCACAGAATCACTGTCTATCTGCAAGAGAAGAAGTACAGCCCTTGTGCCTGGGAGATTGTCAGAGCAGAAGTCATGAGATCCTTCTCTTCATCAACGAACTTGTAAGACAGACTCAGGAGGAAGGAATGACACACACCTGGTTCAACACCGAAATGATTCTCACTGCCTAACAAGACCATACTTCCACCTGTGCTGCCATGTCAAAGACTCTCATTTCTGCTCTCATCATGCCCTGAATTGAATTAATTTGTCAAGTGTTTTCAGGAATATTAAGCAACATGATGTTCTACTCTACAGGCACTCGTCCCTCATAGATGCCCATGTTGATCTATCTACTTACTTATCTACTTAAATATTTATTTATCTATTTTAATATTTATTTCACTATTTATAAAGATTTAAATTATTTTTATTTACATAATATTATGTGCATGTATACATTGTGGTTAAGAGAAAAATATATACTTTGTATTACCTCAGTTTATGAGTTTTCTTTGTGCATTAAATTCTTACTAGAGAAAACTTCCTGTTTTGTTTTTTTTCTTTAAAAAAGAAACACCAAGGGGCTTCCCTGGTGGCGCAGTGGTTGAGTCCGCCTGCCGATGCAGGGGACACAGGTTCGTGCCCCGGTCCGGGAAGATCCCACATGCCGCGGAGCGGCTGGGCCCGTGAGCCATGGCCGCTGAGCCTGCGCGTCCGGAGCCTGTGCTCCGCAATGGGAGAGGCGAAAACAGTGAGAGGCCCGCGTACCACTAAAAAAAAAAAGAGAGAAAGAAACACCAAGCCTGAATGTGCAACCTGATGAAAGAATGTATGTTACAATTCCTTGACCCATTATTACGATTTTCACGTTAAAAATAAAAATAGACTTCTTCTAGCCAGGTCGTGGGTTGCCCTCAGGACCTAGAGGTGAACATAGCTAATCCAATTCTGCTTTGGGTAACTCTGATTTTTTTTTTTAAAGGAAAGTAATCTAAAAACAATAATCAGTTAATACAGGGACTTCCTTGGTGGTACAGTGTTTAAGACTCTGCTCTCCCAGTACAGGCGGCCCGGATTCCATCCCTGGTCAGGGAACTAGATCCTGCATGCCACAAGTAAGAGCCCACATGCCACAAACAACTAAAAGATCCTGAATGCTGCAACCAAAGATACCGAATGCCGCGATGAAGATCCTGCATGCAGCAATGAAGATGCCGTGTGCCACAACTAACACCTGGCACAGCCAAATAAATAAATAA
The DNA here is from genome assembly GCF_963455315.2 of Globicephala melas. Classification (NCBI taxonomy): domain Eukaryota; kingdom Metazoa; phylum Chordata; class Mammalia; order Artiodactyla; family Delphinidae; genus Globicephala; species Globicephala melas. Next base: position 70,269,592 of record NC_083319.1, on the reverse strand, counting down.
ATAATTTTATAAAATCAGTTAACTCACAATTAAATTTAATTATTTTTAAAATAGTACTAATTTGTAGTAGAAATTAATATCGGTTAAATTTAGTGCTACGGTGAGAAGGTGGGAAAATGGAATTCCCCCAGCACAAGGTGGATCATGTCATGCGAGGATATAGAAATTAAAGCAGTAGATATTACCTATAGTTAACTAGTAGACATTTCAGTGCAAATGTCCATTGGATACTGGAGATGGCAATTTATAAGCAATTCCATGAAGTGTAAAGCATGGAACAGAAGAAGTGATCAAATAGGAGGAGAGTATCAAATGAGAAAAGGACTGAAAATTGAATCCTATGACCTTAACGTTAAAAGGGAGGGAAAGCAAGGGAAATGGCCATATGTTAACATGACAAGAGAGAAAGGTGAGAAGACCATGTTTGAAAGACTGAAACTGCTTAGAAGATTCAATGCATTCGTGAAAACGTAGATGGAAAGTGCTCCTACATTGGGAAAAGAGATGGCATTGGCCACTTAGTGACAGCTTGTTTGGTAGAATTAATCAGCAGAAACCATAGTGGAGAAGGTGGAAGGATGAATAAGAGAAAGGAATGACAATATACACAGAAAATAGGTTTGAGATATTTGCCGTCTGAATTGGAGGAGAGACATAGGGTGGAACCTAGAATGGATGTGGATTATTTTTTTCTCTGCATTGTTTTCCTTTTTTGAACTATTTTTTGCTTCTGAAGAGATTTCATGGATTTGATGTACTGAAAACTCATATCAATGTTCAAGATTTGATTTACTTTAAATCCTGACATTTAATCACTTACAGTGATAATGTATCATTATTTTGATGAATATGATGTTGAATGTCAGTAAGCTGCTCTGCGCTTGAAACCATCCACTACAAGGGAAACAGATAGAACTGACCTTAGTGAGAGCTGATTTGCTGAAATTAATCAGCAGAACCCATACTGGAGCAAGTGGAAGGGTAACAAGAGAAGAACTCCCATTGTCATTATTTCACCTGGGGAGTCACTTTACTTCTTTCACTCTCATCATAGTCAGATTTGCATTTGTTTTCCTTTTACCTAAGTACATCAAATGCGAGGACAGCTTTCCAAGAAAGTTGAATGGAGAAGCAAATCAATGATGTATTGCACATTATGGAAAATCATGGTATGGGCCCTTTATGTTTCCATTTTTGCTTCCCTCTTAAGATACTCAACTCAAGATGAAAAAGGAAGTAAATCAGTAGTAGCAAGACAAACCTTGCCCAGAAAAATACTAAATGAAAAAGAACGTATAACATTACAAAGACTCTGACACCAGGAAAGCAGAGAAGGCTAATTTTATCTAGCATCCTATGCCCTACATTTTCACCACCCTACGTCTTCACTGTGAGATGGAGAATGATGAACCAAGAGGCTCAGTAGAAATGTACTGAATCATCTAATGATGCTTAATAATTACTTCAATATAAGGCTCTGATGCGAGGTCAGTAGAAGCTTCTGATGGGAGGTCTAATGGAAAATCTAAGAATACTCTTTGTTAATAATTATTTGGAATAATTATTATGAACTCTGTACTAATGATAAAATGGTGAACAAGATATAGACCTGTCACCTATGGTGGTTACTTGTCAAACAGGTCTAATAAATCTATTTTCAAGAAGACCAATCCCAAAGGATAAGCCAGCTTGGCTGATATGGAAAATAAAGAGGGCAGAAACAGAGCCCAGGACTTGAAGTAAACAGAGCCAACCTCGTAGCAAGAGAATTGTAAATCCTCACCCTAAAGGCCAATTTACCTCAGTTCCTTTTATCCCATACATCATGTTCAACTTTCAACAGAAACTTACCATACTGAAAGGTGAAAAACACAGTTTGAAGAGACAGAGCAAGTATCAGAACTAGACTCATATACAGTAGAGATTTAGAAATGATCAGACCAGGAGTCAAAATGATAGTGATTAAAGTGCAAAGGGCTCTAATGTAGTCATCTATTTATTCTTCTACTTTATCTCAGTCATACTATGTATGGTATTTAAAATAGTTTTGTTCATATAATATCATGTTCACCTTTATAGTGTTTTCAATATAATAAAATATGCTTACCTCTATATTGTTTCCAATTATTTTCTTGTTTAATTTATGAAACTCTCCCCCAGATGACATCTTGGGTTTTTTTATTCTTACAAAAAGATGTAGCTTTAATTTGCAAGGCATACTGAAACATGGATGATAAATTCTACTCATCATTCTCATCATTCATTTATTTCAGTGGTTTATATTTTATTTTACTTTTTAAAATTTTATTTATTGTTCACCGTGCTGGGTCTTTGTTGCTGTGCGCAGGCTTTCTCTAGTTGTGGGGAGCAGGGGCTACTCTTCGTTGTGATGCGCGGGCTTCTCATTGCGATGGCTTCTCTTGTTGTGGAGCACGGGCTCTAGGCGTGCGGGTTTCAGTAGTTGGGGCACGTGGGCTCAGTAGTTGTGGTGCACAGGCTCAGTAGTTGTGGCTCGCGGGCTCTAGAGCGCAGGCTCAGTAGTTGTGGCCCACGGGCTTAGTTGCTCCGCGGCATGTGGGATCTTCCCGAACCAGGGATCGAACCCGTGTTCCCTGCAATGGCAGGCGGATTCTTAACCACTGCACCAGCAGGGAAATCCCAGGTTATATTTTAAAACTTCACATTTCTATATCAGATATATGATAGTTCTGAGAATACAGAGGTGAAAAGAGAAAATGTCAAACCTACTCTTCTGGAGAGTTCAGTTTGGAAGAGATAAAAGATATAAACACAGTAATCATGCTAAATTATTTCAATTAAGTTTCCTATTACAATGACAGATAGGGAAAAGGGGATTCTCTCACCAGAATCTGGAATGAGGCATCTCAAGAAGGGGAGAAAGCACATGGACTCCATAAAGTGGCCAAGAAACATCTAAAGACAGACTTCCCATTGGAAGCAGCATATGTGGATGTCGTTCCTTAGGAGTAGAGTGTAGAACGAGATGACGACCGAAAGCTCATGAGGACCTTCAACTTTTAGGAGTGAGAAAGAGAAGGAGAGTCTGAAGAGGGCACAAAGGTGGAGTAGCCAGTGCACTTAGGAGTCAAGCAGGGAAAAATGATCTTCAGAAAGCACCAAAGAAGAAAACAAAGAGCTTGAGAATTACAGAGGATGGAAGTTAAATAATTATTTATATGTGATATGGGTTTCTGCATTGAGTCTAGATTCTGCCAGGACACACGTGTGATGCTGGGGAATCACTTAACTTCCCTGAGCCTCAGTTTCCTCAAATATAAAGTACGGAAAATATTCCTAGAGTTGTATTGAATATTAGACCAACCAGAACATTTAAGAGCACTTAGCAGAGTATCATCCACAGAGTGAGGGCTAAACAGGTAGTGTGTTGTTTCCTATATTTTTCATATAGGTCTAAATGGGAATAATGAATTCTCCTCCCCCTCTCTCTGTCACTGACTGCAGAACAATGACAGCCTAAAAAACAGAACTGGGAGAAAGCGTGTCATCAATTGTATGTAATTTTACATACAATAATATACATATATGGTCCATATATATGAATACATAGTATAAAATATACCATATATCTATCTGCTGATTCTGATACATGGCACAATTCCCCTTCCCCTCTGTTTTCCTGGATCCCATTCTTTCACTAAAATATCACAATCATTCAGTTCCACCCAGTGTAGAAATCCATAGTGTACTTTCCCCATTCACTCTGCATTCAGCTGTACTGCCCATTCATACCGCTGTTTCCTTCTCCATTATGGTTTCTGGCTGTCAATTTCCGCTAAAGACTAGAAAGCCACCAATGGAAAGCAGAAGCTGAGTGAAAGTTCTAGGTTTGTCAGAAACTCTCATATGACTCCACGCTCTCCGCCTGCCAAGCACTGCAGGTCCAGACTGTCCAGACTCCCAGAGAAACACAGTAAATAGATGGCACCCTGCCCAACACTGAACAGTGGTGGAGAATCCAGGAGCTCACCTGTGCCTCTATTTGCACACTTCCACGTGCTGACTGCACTAGGAGGAACTCACCTGGTTCAGGACTCTTATTTGCTCAAAAAGCCCAAAGCGCAGGAAACATGGAGTTGAAAGGCAGCAGCAGCTTGAGAACTTGGAAGGAGAACAGAGATGTTTAAAGCGTTCACTGGAACAGCGGCAGGTCCTCAGGACATGGAAGAACACAGATCAGCTGCACCGAGGCAAGTGCTTCTCCAGAACATTCCTTTTCAGAGAAGAAAAGAATGAGGTGCATGCGATAGCACAGAGTTCTCCCATAAGGATGTGGCCACTAGCAGTGTCCCCAGCACTGATACCACAGCAGCCTGCGGAGTCTTGGAAGGGACGAGGGTTACCTCAGTGCCAGCTGCAAACTTGTTTTGTCCTTAGGACCCAGCAAGTAATCACAGAGCAGGGAAGGACATTCCTGGGGACAATGCAATCCAAGGAATTTCTTACATTCCATCATGATGTCTTTGCCCCTTTGAAAGACAAACAAAATAAAACATGCTTGAATAGAAGGGACACAGGCAGGGATTTTAATATATTTAGCAACAACTGGGGTAGAGCCTTTCCAGCAGGGCAGGTATCAGTAACATGCACACTGGAAGGTCACAATTTCTAAAAGCAACAAAGAGCTAAGTGGAAATTCATTTATTTAATTTAGGCACTTTGGAAAGAGGACACTGATGGATCAATCATCTTTCTATCATTTCCAGTTGGTGCATACAGCACTGAGTAGGTACTTTTAAAGTCAGAAGGACATTTAAAGTACATTTAGAGGTTTGGAAACCTTCTTAAGGATTAGGGTCCTAAAACAAGCAGAAACCATTCCTATATTACTGCTAAAAATATCATTTTATTAACAAATGATTTTTTATATAATATTTTTATTTCAATTCTTCAGTATTATGATGTTTTAATGGGCTGAGGCTAGAAATTTAAATAAAGACAACTATACAAGGCCATGAGGGTGACTCTGGAGTTCAAGCCAGACTCTCCCTGCTAAGGAGCCCATTAAAAACCTTCACTGCTTCTGTCTAAGAAGCGCATATGCGCTTCTGTCTTGGTCATACCCATATCTTAACCAAGAGTTGGAACAATGGCGTAGAGATCCTTCCCTGGACTCTATCAGTAGACAAACGGATGTCCAGCCTGGACTGTAGGTGAGAAATGGAGGTGTCTTCATTGAGAATGAGAACAGGCTGACCTGAGGAGGTCTCCTGGGAAATCAGTGAGGTCCTTGTCGACTGAAAACAAACCACAACATGAGAGCTGAGAGTTCATTTTTTTGGGAGGACTTACTGAGGACTATAGCCTGGAGGACAGCCTTTCAGCTCTGACGAACTGCCCCAAGGACGTAAGGGGGACGTCAGTATATACTGGTGATTTTGGTGAGGGAGGTACATGCAATCAAGGACACAACTTGGTAGAAGTTTGCTGCTAGTTATGAGGAACAGATGTCTCTGTTAATGATTTTAGGGCTTTTTACATACGGAGAACATGCAAGAAATTGCGTTTATTAAATTTTCTTGGGAAATTATTTAACGACCTACTGGCCTGTTCTGTCAGTTTTCCCAGAGCACAGCGTGCCTCGTTCTTCATCTCCACCCTGAACTCCTAACAGGGCACGCTGGGGTCAGGGACTACAGTGACTAGTGACTTCATTCTTGTAGAGCCGGATGGCGAGTGACTTTTTAGTTGTTATCCTGAAGAAGAAATGTCAGAGCTCATATGGATAGAAATCGTTAGGTGCTTTTACTTTGTTCTTAAACTCACAAGAAAACTCAAGAGTTAAAAATACATAGATTCCAGAAGTCTGCTGTTCTTGGATTAATAAAGCTATTTACTGTATTTCGTTGAAGAAATAACTCATAAAATCTTAGACTTGTTCCTTCAATTGGCAGAAAAATCCACTCCTTTCTAACTGTTCAATAAGGATTTTGCCTATTTTTGCTTAGAACTTAAAGTCAGCTCGGTTGACAGACCACACCCTGTGTAGCCCTCCAAAACAAGCGACAGCAATCCTTTGGCATCTGAAGTGGAATTAAGGGTCCTTTGTCATCTCGCTATCTTCCCTCTGATGATTTAGTTGGTTCTTAAATATCATGTTCTTTTCCACCCTTCACTTTCTTTACTGGGCTCTTTCAGACAAATCACAGAAAAGCCCCTCACTAAGGTTTGCCCTTGTATCTATGGTACGTTTGGAATAGTTCATCCGTCCAGATTGATATTTGTCTCCAGCTGTATAAGTGAGTGTGATCGAAATAGGGTTACTGAGAGGACCAAGTTAACAGAACTTAGAAAGTGGCTAGTTCCTTATAAGCAAGCAATAAAATTCGGTTGTTACTTTTTTTTTTTCAACATATTCCCTACATCTCTCAGCAAAGACTCTGTTTCTCCCTTTTTTTTTCTTAATATTTATTTATTTTGGCTGCACCAGGTCTTAGTTGCAACATGCGGGATCTCTTTTGAGGCATGCAGGATCTTTAGTTGTGGTATGTGGACTCTTAGTTGTGGCATGCATGTGGGATCTACTTCCCCAATCAGGGATTGAACCCGGGCCCCCTGCATTGGAAGCTCGGAGTCTTACCCACTGGACCATCAGGGAAGTCCCCAGTTGCTACTTTTATATGACGATTACTATCCAGATTAAGATCAGTATCATTTGGCATCATCTAATTCCCTTCCTTTTAATTCTAGTGTTCTCAAAGCACTCTTCGTATTACCTGAATGGATTCATCAACTAGACAGATGCTCAGCAAGGCTGATCTCCACGATCCTGCCACAGAGGGTTAGTGTTCTAGCCATTGGGTTCTGGTTGCCAGTTGCTTGTGAGCTGATCGGTGTGACTTCTTCCCTCTTTCTTCAAAAATAATCACATATCGATTAAATGAAAGAAAAATCAGGTGCCTGGTCTTGCAAAGCTGAAGGCAGTCCGTTAACCCAGGACTCGGTCTTCTTTGAGTTTCTGGCAGAAGCAGCCATTTTCCAGACTTTCTGTTATTCATATTGGCTTTTATCCTGCCCCAACAACGCTGTATTAAATTTTGCTAACTTAGAATATGTCATTGTGTCTGTGGAAAATCACTTCCCTTCTTTCACATTCGTGAATTTCACCTCACATTAGTTTCCTTTTCACCCACAAAATAATTGTGGAATTTTACTTTCTAAGAAAGTAGCAATGAGAAACAAAAAATTTAAAGCATTGAAAATGATAGAGACCGCAGCCCCTCTGCCTTTTTTACTTCCCTGTATTGCTCTTACCTCACCATGAATTAGAACTAACGAGGAGCAGCGAGACAAATTTTGCCCAATAAGTCACTAAGTGAATATAATTTATAAAAAACTTTAAAACTTTAAATGTAGAATCGCACACAAGTAGAGGAAAGAAGGCGATTTCTCTCTGACCTAATCCTGGGCCTCGCTGCCCTGCATTCTCAGAGGGAGACAGAGACAGAGGAAGGGAGAAGCCCACTGGCATCAACTGACTGAATGAACAACTGAACCTCACTGGTTTCTGTGACATAAGCTTTAATGAGAGACAACACCATCGTTGAATTCTCTGCCCCCAGCTCAGAAATTCTGAATGTAACAAGTGTTCACTAGTTTTAGTAAAAGAGTTGAATAATAAAATTTGTATTTGGTAAAATAAAAATTATTTGTTTACTCAGGGTGAAATGATTAGAATTGGATAATTCCTCCACCTCCTTAGAGAAAACACACTTTTGCTCTCAGCATCTGAGGGCTGCTGACACTTCTGATACGGGTCAGGAGAAGAGGAGGTCACCACTGAGGACTAGGGTCCTTCACAAAAACACTCCAGGGGCAAGGGTGAGGGTCCTGGAAGATGAATTATTTTCCCAACAATAAACAAATCCCTCCACAGAAAGGAGATTTTAAAGTTCTCAGGATGTGGTGAGCCTGCCCTCAGGCAGGGAGTCCAGGTTAGGAAGGGGACTCTGTCACTCTAGAGGAGAGGGTGTGACTAGATGTGATCTCTCCCTTGTGACTGAGGTGCTGCTGGGGAAATACAATTTTCTTGGAATTAGGACCTCAACACCCATATTCTCTGAAAAGAACCAGTATTCCCGGTGGGAGTATTGGCCCAGCCTGTGGAGGACTAGGTCTCCAGTAAGAAAATGGTGGAAAGAAAGGGTACTAGTACTAAACTTGTGGTCCCCTGAAACATAACTACATGGACCTGTATGAATGTGAAGGAAGAGAAACATTAAAAAGCTCATTCACTTATAATCATCAGCCTCTGCTGTGAAACCCCTCTTTGGCTTCAAAGAGCTTAAATGCCAGAGGTGGTCTAGTAAATCCCTAAAAAAGTACAGAAACCATAGGGCTGAGGAAGCCTGCCTTTCTATATAAAGTAAGGCAGTAAAAATGGAGACTAAGGTCATGGCTAAAAATTTGTTCCTGGAACAGAGAAAAGCAATATTTATGCATGAGAAGGAGAGAGAGAATGTACTTACATACCTGTAGCATTTCTGACTTTAACACAAAGACATTTCTCATTTGATTAATAAATATCCATTTGGATGGGCACATCAGAAGTTATTGGGAAAAGTGCAAAATTAATAGTTTAGATTGATAACATCTTCTTAGATACTGAGAATACATAAATGAAACCCAAAAAAGGAAGTAAAAGTGACAGAAATGTTTAGAAAATGAAAATTACTGTGTTCCCTATTTAATGGCCTTGCTTAGAAAGAATGTCACCAGAGAACCTACCCCCAAGGCTCCCACAGACGCCCGTCTCAGCCAGGCCAGCAGCAGCCTCATTTGCCCCATGGCCTTCGTGCTCTCTCTTCTGACCGCCCTGGTGATGTTCAGCTATGGCCCTGGTGGATCTCTGGGCTGCGACCTGTCTCAGAACCACGTGCGGATTAGCAGGAAGAACTTCATGCTTCTGGGCCAGATGCGGAGAATCTCCCCTCGCTTCTGTCTGAAGGACAGAAAAGACTTCGGTTTCCCCCAGGACATGGTGGATGGCAGCCAGCTCCCGAAGGCCCAGGCCACCTCTGTCCTCCACGAGATGCTCCAGCAGGTCTTCCGCCTCTTCCACACAGAGCGCTCCTCTGCCGCCTGGGACACCTCCCTCCTGGACAAACTCTGCACTGGACTCCATCAGCAGCTGGAGGACCTGGACGCCTGCTTGGTACAGGCGATGGAAGATGAAGAAACTGCCCTGGGAGTCATGGGCCCTACACTGGCCGTGAAGAGGTACTTCCAGGGAATCCATCTCTACCTGAAAGAGAAGAAATACAGTGACTGTGCCTGGGAAATTGTCAGAGTGGAAATCATGAGATCCTTGTCTTCATCAACCAACTTGCAAGAAAGGATAAGAATTATGGATGGAGACCTGGGGTCACCTTGAAATGTTTCTCATTGGCTAAGATGCCATATCACCCTTGCACATACGTGTTTGGTCATTTCAGAAGGCTCTTATTTCAACTTTAATCACAGAATTTATTGTATTAATTCAGCTGATACTTTGTCAGCAATAATACACAAGTATATGTTAAAATTATTAAGCCCTAAGGGCATCAGTCCTTAAGAGATGACTGCCCTGATGTTATTTATTGTTTACTTACTTATATTTATATATTTATTCTTGTATCTTATTTATATTTTAATGTAAAAGATATTTTTATGTGTACACTGTATTAAAATTTAGAAAATATATTCACCTATTTTACTAAATTTGCATTTTGTTTTATTTTTTTCAATTCTTATGAAAGAAAACATGAGTTTTTTTTTTATTCTGAAAACTAAATCCTTATTTTTTCTATATGAATCTATCTCCGAATAGTATTTGTCCATTTTGTCCTTTGAAACAGTCCTACCACTATCAGGAAATGCTTGTCAAAAGGTGGAATTCCATGGAATTGAGGGAAGTCCTGGAAATTATGGAGAATGGTTAGTCCTGACGTCATAGGTGTAACTGATTTATACCACCAGGAAAGAGTGGTCAGTGCAAATACCTGTGGGAAGGAGTCATCTCCACGAGGGAAGCTGGTGACGTATGGTGTTGACTGGCCAATCCTGGCACCTTCCTCTCACCTTCTCCCCGGTCCTGCTTTACTGAACCATTCATCCCTTATACATACCTTCAGTCCCTCCAAATCACTGACTAGCTACACAGCTGCTCTGGTTCTGTGCAGGTTTCCAGCTTCAAGGTTTCTGTTAGAGTGAAAGCCACAGGAAGAGAGCACAAGTGAAAGGAGAGTTCTAGGATTTTCAAAACCTCTGTGAGAAGGAGCCAGGGTTCATGGCACTGGATCCCAGCTCTGCTATTAATAGCAGTGTGACCTTGACAAATAACACAAACACTAAGCTCCCTAGTTTTCTCATCTTTAATATGGGGACAATAGTAATATTTTTTCATAGGATTATTCTCGGATTCAATGAGTAAATATACACAAGAGGCATAAAAGTGTGTCTGTCAGAAATAATCAGGACTGTTAGAGTCACAGAGTGGCTACCATCGGGGAGGAGAAGGAGAGCTGCTCTGAGGTAGCAACTGGAAGGCAACATAAGAAACATGCTAGGTCCTGGGCAAAATCTATTACTTTTAACTTGGGTGCTAGTTTCACAGTGTATTCAGTGTGTGAAATTTCCTTGTGCTGTATGCTGAAAATACTTGCATTTTCTGTGTATTATACTTCTAAAAGATTTCCTGGGAATTAGTAAACCTTTTTTGAGAAAGAACGATCAGTAGAAGATACTTTGATCTACCTTAAAAGTGAGTAAAATGGAAACAACAGAGATCTCATATCAATGCAGATAGTCACATGCATTTTTCATTAATACTGTTTGTTGCTTTTTTAGTATGAGAAAGATAAAAAATAGCTTCTGAACTGGTTTTGGTTTTTGGTCTTTCAGCAGCAATGCAGAGGCAGGAAGAAAAAAGCAGGAGTTATGAAATGTAAAGTTTTGCTCTCCAATCCTGGGCTCTCCCAGGTTTAATCTTAGTCTCTTTTCCATAAAGTCCCAGGTCCATAATTGCTGGCAATGTCACATCCTAGAGCCGGTCCTTCCCAGGATTTAGTGCTTTCAGAGGAGAGACTTCTACAAGTGTCATGCAGGTAGGTGTCTTATACCCAAGTAAGAGTCTTTCTCTGAAGAAGGTGCCATCAGTCAACTATATTGGTCAAAATACATACACATTGCAAATACATACCGCCAATTCTCCACGATAAAATGGCTATGTTGATCCGTATTCAAGAGCATATAAGTTTATATGTGCTCCCACACATTATCCAAAACACAATCTTATCATTCTTTTTAGTTTTTGCCAACCTGATAGGTGACAGATAGCATCTAGTAGCAACCATTAGTTGTCCTTTTCCTAATTGATGGTCGCTGTTATCAGTCACAGGCTAGTCAGAAAAACAGAAAAATTTCCTCCAGCCTTCTAGTCCATCTCTTGCAACTTGTATGGAAGAACTTTAGAAGAAAAAAATCTGCTGGCAAAGGAGAAATGTAGTCAAAAGAACTGGAGCCCCAGCATCACAGAGCAGAGTTGAGAAGGATAGCTGTGGAGCTGAGGCTTTAGCTTCAAGACCAGTACACTAAGATAGGTGACAGTGCCCACTGGAAATTCAAGTTTCCTCCGTGAATTTCCTTTTTTTAAAAAAAAATTTTATTCATTTATTTATTTATTTTTGGCTGCGTTGGGTCTCCGTTGCTGCACGTGGGCCTTCTCTAGTTGTGGCGAGCAGGGGCTATTCTTCGTTGCAGTGCGCGGGTTTCTCCTTGCAGTGGCTTCTCTTGTTGCAGAGCACGGGCTCTGGTGTGCGGGCTTCAGTAGTTGTGGCACATGGGCTCGGTAGTTGTGGCTCGTGGGCTCTAGAGGGCAGGCTCAGTAGTTGTGGTGCACGGGCTTAGTTGCTCCGTGGCGTGTGGGATCTTCCCAGACCAGGGCTTGAACCCGTGTCCCCTGCACTGGCAGGCGGATTCTTAACCACTGCACCACCAGGGAAGTCCCCATAAGTTTCCTATCCATACACAATGCACCTACTGCTCTTGCATTGTCACCTTTTCACCTCTTTAAAGAAATTCATTATTCATTTTTTATACAAACTTTGTGTTATAAAAGTAGAAGACACATAGTCTGTCATGCCCTAAACTGGATCCCAGAAGCCACACTCACATTGTGCTCCTCCCATCTCACTGGCTGCCCATTCTGAGTTTCATTCATGACACAAACGTTGGTGCCTTTCCTGTGTTCTGTGCCCAGAATTCTTTCCAGTTTAAACTCATGAAATAAGTCCTGATCTAATCTAGTTTCAGGGATTGAAAAACAATCGTGATACTCACGTCTTCCAAAGTTAAGTTCTGGAATGACATACCCAACTGCCTATTTGACAGCTGGTATCTAGTAATCATCTCACATTTATGTTATTCAAAATTAACTCTCCTTAAAAAATAAATAACTAAAATAATAACAAGAACCCGTCCTTTCTCATTGTTCTCTAATCAGTTAATGGCAACTCTGTATTTCCACGTTCTCAGGTTAAAGTACATGACATCATTCTCCGCTCCTCTCTCACAACCAGTCTGAATGCAATCAAAGTTTTACACCACTGAGGTTTTTCATCCAAGAACTTGGTAAAGCTCTGCATTCTGAACACAAGACTTCTTCAATCTACTGAATTATATTAATAGCTATGCTGTAATCATCCTTGAATTATTAAATTCTACTTATATGATTTATTAATCATTAACATGCCTATTTATTTTACTGATATTTTATTTGTTATGCATCCATAGTTGTTTTTTTAATCTGAATTTCTTTTCTTATTGAACCCATTTAAAATCCTTGAACCAGGAGTTTATTTTTCTTGAAAAAGAAGGTGGATGACTTTTCACTTTATCCCATGATGTGTTAAAAATATTTTAACATATTTATAGGTGTTTTCTGACAAAAGTATTTTAACACATTTATTGGTGTTTTCTGACATGCTTGCTATTCTACCAGTTCTTTAAGATACTTCCCTGAAGAATTTGCCTGCTAATTCTAAAAGCTAAAGGCTGAAAGTGACCCTAAGAAAGAGTAGGAAGGTCTTTAATTATTGTGAAAACTCCTCCCTGCACCTTTTCAGGTTATTTATCTCTGTAAATATTACCTTTAAATCCAGCCTACATTCCTCTGTCTCCCTTGCCTATTAAGATACTTACATGCACGTCACTCACATTTTATAAATCAAACATAATAAATCAAATGTCAATATGCAGATATAAGCTAGAAGCTTGATATTTGACTATTTGCAACGTGTCAAAGCATCTCATCTAATCCCAGCACATCATTTATTTACCACCATAGACTGAGGTTTGGCTGAGATTTGAACATGGGGTTACAAACCCTACTGTAATGAGCCAGAGTTAATTAATTAAAATTGACTCCCCAAAATCCTACCATGGTTTCTATATTTCATATAAGACATTTCAGCTTTTATTACTCTAATAATTTCCTATGCTCCTGTACTTTTCAAGATCAAGGTCTTGCCCTTTACTTTCAACCCCTCTCCCCACCCTTCCCTGTGCACATACTCACCCAAGGCCTTGTAACTGAGAGTCACTTAAATGCTTGTGATTTACTCCCCAGAGTAGAAGCACTTCTACACTTCTTATTCCCACCCAGTATCCTGCACAATGTTAGGGATATTACTGGTCCTCAGGGTTGTTAATAAAAGTGATAAATGTAATAAGCTTAACATAGTTGTGCCAGTAAAACTGTTTGAAAACTACAGTTTTCCTCCATTTTCTCTTGTGGGTTACTCTTGTCTTCTCAGGTGACCAGTAAATTTGTTAGCCAGGCATCTCCTTAGTCTTCCTTCAACCTCCTGCATGATTTAGAGCAACTGTTTCCTTTTTCCTATTGTACAGTTTTTCTCAGCTTTAAAATAGGGTTAATGAGAATACCATACTCCATTGAACGTACCATCTTATGTTATATGCTCTATTTAATGAGAATACAACTCATAACTGTTATCATAACTGAGGACATTTTATAATCAGAGACATATACACATAGTTATCATAGTTGTTACTGTGACGGGTGTACACAAGGTGTAAAAACCATTATTTCATGATCACCCAAAAGATGATTATGGCACATTTGTGCCTTGCTCAGCTCATAACCTTGTTATGCAAAAATTCTACCTCTGTGAATTAAAATAGGGTTATCTTTTTTAGCATTGTACAAAGCATACACACAAATTTTTAAATTCTACTCGCAAATGAAATATCCTCATGGCTGTACCAAACACTCGATTAAAAATATCTATGGATCTCTAGTGGGCATCAAAACAAAATGCAATCAGTGCATTGGCACAGAAGTTATGTATTTAGTAGAAAATGTTATATTAAGTTTAAATCTACACTATGCTGAAATTAAAAGCATCTTGATACAGATTACAAAGTTTTATGTAACGTATCCATATGAGATGACATTCTGAAGAAGTTAATAAAATTCTACAATGAAAAACCGTGACTATAATAAAGCTGAATGTTTAATAGAAGACACTTGCTTAAAACAAATGAGAGGGGACTTCCCTGGTGGTGCAGTGGTTAAGAATCCGCCTGCCAATGCAGGAAACGTGGGTTTGATCTCTGGTCCGGGAAGATCCCACATGCCACGGAACAACTAAGTCCGTGCATGCACCACAACTACTGAAGCCTGTGAGCCCTAGAGCCTGCGTGCCGCAATACTGAGCCCACGCACCACAACTACTGAAGCCTGCTAGATTTAGGGCCCGTGTGTGGCAACTACTGAGCCCGCATGCTGCAATTACTGAAGCCTGTGCACCTAGCCGTGCTCTGCCAACAAAAGAAGCCACCGCAATGAGAAGCCCACTCGCTGCAACTAGAGAAAGCCTGTGCACAGCAAGAAGACCCAATGCAGCCAAAAAACAAAAAAGAAACAAACAAAAAAACCCGAAGTAAAACAAATGAGAGGACCAAAAGATTCTGTAACTTTAGATTAATTATTGAAGACGTTACTGGGTCATAAGAGATTGCCAAATACGTCCTTCTCTCAATTGAAATGAGATAAGCAAATAAGTAATTCTGAAAATATTACTGATGATTTTGCTTCCATTGAAGCCAGGAACTTATAATAAAGTCTTCTTTTGGCATAAATAAAATATTTAGACGGTGTGAGTTTAATACTTTTAAATTTAAAAATATTTTTTCAACAACATAAACATTGGACGAGAAATTAACCATTTACATTAAAGGTTAATTAATTTCACATTTTCCCTTTCCCACGAGGCTCCTTTAAGTCTCAGCCTTGTCCCCAAGTCTTCCCACTGGAGGGTCCCAATATCTAGTAGCTTCCCTTCCAGAATGTAGATGCGTTTACCCTTTCCCCGATTTCCTTTCTCCCTAGAAAAGTGTGTTAATCTGAACACATACCACGACATGCTCTGATTTCGAGCCGTCAATCCCTGCATAAATGTGCACCGGCGTCAACCAGTCTGGCTAAAAGCTCCTACCAGGAAGGGAAGGATGGACGCAGAGGCAGGTGCAGAAAATGAAGACTGCGAAGCCGCGGCAAAGCTCCCCTCCGCAGTCAGGCCCGAAAAGGAAGTTTCCTCTCTGCTCTCGCGGCCCCACGCGCTCCCTGGGCCCCGGCGGCGCCTTTCCGGGGCCGGGGCTCCTGCAGACGGCAACTCGCCGGTTCTTCCCGCGGGCGCTGCGCCAGAGTTCGCGGAGCTGGATCCGGAAGCGGGTCCCGCTGGGTGGGCGGTGCCCGTCGGTCCTTTGGGGCGAGTTCGGGCGCCCCCTCCCGGCCGCTGCGGCTTAGCGAAGGCAGCTTTGAGGGCTTTGCCTCGCGGAGGACCTGAGCTCCCTTTCACGGTGGTCCAGGTGAAGCGCTGAATTTCTGGACCCCTGATCTCGCTGCTCATGGCCGTGGGGATGCTCTGCTCCATCCCTCACATTTTACCCGTTAGTATACATCGTTTTATATTCTTCCAATCATTTCCCATATCCATGTAAGTTGGTAGCGTTAAGTATTTGTTGCCTGAATCCACTAGAGCTTTGGTGTTGTCTACAGAGGACTCCTTGAAATGTTTGTAATCCAATCTGGTGCAGGGGTCAAAACTCTCAAGGGTCTTGTCTAGCACGCAGCTCATAAATTTATGGTGAGAATTAACTGAACAATCTATATGAATCATCCTTGGACAATTAAATATGATTTTAAAAATTTTTTTTATTATAGTTGATTTACAATAGTGTTTCAGGTGTAGAGCAAAGTGATTCAGTTATACACGTACATATATTCATTCTTTTTCAGATTCTTATATAGGTTATTACAGAATATTGAGTAGAGTTCCCTGTGCTAAATATGATTATTTTAAAATAATTAGAATTATTAATTTTGTTGATCACATTTAAGGCTATCAGAAATAATTACCAGTTGATAATTTCATTTTGTTTATTATGTAAAATAATCAGGATACTTTGTAATTTGGTCAACGCATCTACAAATTTGTAGGTGGACGATAAACTTATGAAAATATAGAGAATTTGTAACAGCGAAGTATGAGACGACAAAGGAATATCAATGTTATGAGAAAAGTATAGGGCTTTCCCGAAAATAAGTTATGGTTCAATACATGCCGTTTGCACAGATGTCTAAGGTGTGGATAGGGAGGTGGAATTTGGAATATGACCTACTAGGTTGTGAAACCTGGACTTACCATTTACTTATTAGATTGTTTTATACACATAAACTCTTAGCAGGTGACTCTTGGAAACGAGAATATTAGAATATTAACAACTCAGTTTCAACTATGTTGGAAAGATTAAGTGAGTCCTCTATAAGGGCTAAGGAATTTGTAGTTGCTGTCATCATCATTTTTGATAAAGACTGAAAGTCTGTAGAATTTGTCTGGCAGGTCCTTGGTAATCATGTTCACAGTAGCATTGTAACATTTAATTAATAATCAGTACAGGTTTTAATGTGCCATTAAAAGTAAGGGCAGCATCAAGGAAGGTGTTCTTTATCCTCAAGTAAATGTCAAGATGAAATACATTCTAATGAATCCTTGCCATAAACACAATACCTTCAGATCTTCTTATCACCGCTTTACAGACTGAATGTGTGTGTGTATCCAAAATTCATATACGGAAACCCTACCCCTCAATGTGATGGTATTACGAGGTGGGATATTTAGGAGGTTATTAGGAGTAGATGAGGTTATGAGGGTGAACCCTCATGAATGGGATTAATGCTTTCATGAGACTCACAAGACAGTTTGCTTCCTCTCTTTGCTCTCCACCATGTGAGGATACAAAGAGAAGCTGGCAGTATGCAACCTAGAAGAGGGCTCTCACCAGAACTCAACCGCGCTGGCATGCTGATCTCAGACTTCCAGGCAACAGACTTTGACAAATAAAACTCTGCCATTTATAAGCCACCCAGTCTCTGGTACCTTTTAGAGCAGCCTGAACTAAGATGCACGACATCAGTCATTTAGCTCATATAATACACTAGTTAGATTGTGTCTAAATAGTTCAAGTTCAAATCATACCTGACAGGGAGTATTGATGAGAGAAAGGAAACAGCAAGAAGTAAAATGAGGCTACAAGAAAGAATACGCTTTGTCTGGTTCCTCCCAAGGGATAATCCCAAATAAATATCTAAAATAATTTTTACTGTAATTTATTATTTGAAAAAAGTTTGGATTTTTTTAAAACCATTTAACCAATTGTTCCCTAACCATGGCTTGGTCTAAATATTTGCATCAACCATTCCTTTCATTAGTAACCAGTCAGAAAGGGGGCAGTGAAGTTAGCCAATTTGCTTAACTTCAAGTACCAGTGAAAGTCAGTGAACTTCAGTATCTTGAGAATCAAAATATTTTTTCTTTAATTCCTGAGTTTTCCTGTCAACTTGTTAATGAAGAAGAGAACCTACTTGTTTCCAGGTTCTGAATTATTTTTCTTTTATTTTCCTATTATCTTTGAATATGCCAGGAAAAAGATATTTTTAAAATTTAATCTGCTCAGGGACAAATATTAAGGCAGGAAGTCATTTTGCCTGGTTTCTTAGTAAACCGATATATAATTGAATCCAAAAGTGGATGTGTAATATCTATCAGACAGGGGCTAATAAGTAAAGAAAGGATTTACTGGTGAATCCAAATTCATTAAATGTTTAAACATTTTTTGATTTTACACTTTGTAATATACTGGTTTGAAGATCTGTAGTACAATATATTTCTATACAAGTTTAAAATTATTATAAATGTTTAGACATATATAATATTTAATCAATATATGATTGTCATAAGTATCAAACAAAATGTTTCTCTGAGTTTATTAATTCATGGTGTTAATAATAAATCCTAGCTACCAATTATCCAAACGCTCTTATTGACATGACAAGGAAAATTTTGTTTTTCCTGTATCAAACAGCTGTATTTTAAAAAATTATTCAGAAGATAATATTTTTTAAAAAGTGTTCAAATTTATTTAAATATTTCATTAAGCAGATTTTTAACACCATCATGCTTGGCATAGAACTGATTGGCCTGAGAAGAGAGATGGACATTTAGCCTATCTCCATTCCCACTTCCATTCTCACATTTAGACCACATATCACTTTATAAAAGAAAAAAGAAAGTACCTCTTACTCATCCCAAGCCTCACCACGGTTCACTGAACCAGGGTGAAAAACCTCTGTGAGAGCAAACAGAGGGAGAATTCCAGAAGGTTTAGCTTTTGGGAGAGATTCCCTTGATGCAAAGCAGAGAAGGCCTTAGTACAATAAGATGCTTACTTATGCTTTATCAGTTACCTCCTCTCTCTGCTGTATCAACATTTTCCTTTTTACTGTCTAGTTTTGATCAATATTAATATGCTTAATTTTCATCTTCTTCATCCTAAATATGCCCATTTCTTAATAACCACCTGTAGGTTATTATCTTCCTTCTGTCATTCTGTTCACATCCAAACATCTTGAGCATTCTCTGCAATATCCGTCCCTAACTTCACATGCACCTCATTTTTCCAGTTGTTATAATAATTTGGCTTCAGCCTCCCTGTTCTCCCTGTTCTCCTGCTCAGCCAAGATTTATAATAAGCTACATGTTACTGAGATCAGAGATCACTGTCAGGCAGCCTCAGCTGACATCTCAGAAGCATTGGACACTTGTTACCACGCCCTCCATCTTAAGGTCTGACGCTCATCTGGTCTCCGTGTCACCACCACCCTCTGCTTTTCTGCCCCTCCTCCTCTCCTTCCTTTGTTGACTGCTCCCTCTCATCTTAGGGAATTGGTGTTCCTCAAAATTCCGTGCTAGTCCCACACTTCATCCTCTCTGCACATACACTCTCAACCTCCCAAATAGTTCCAAATGTCCTCTCTATGACTGTGACCTCCATATGCATGTCTTTCCCCAGGGTCACATCTCCAAACACTTGTTCCTCTCCAAGCACTTATATGTACCTGCTACCCTAGAATATTTCCACATAATATGTCCAAAATTGACCATTAGTTAATTACCTGGCTAACTCCTACAGACCCTTGAGATGCCGGCTCACCAACTGCTTCCTCTGGAAGCTTTCCTTGACCCATGCAATCCCACATGCTCCCAGTATCCTATTTTCTCCCTGTCACCGTATTAGCATTCCTTTAATTGAATCTCCACTGCTATAACCTGTCATAGTGCCTTATGCGTCTCCTTCACAGCCCTGAAAAGGGTTCCTACCTAATTTCTTACTGTTTAATGCCTGTCTTCTCTGACAGAATGCTCCACTAAGAAAGTAATATATTTCTTTTATTGACCAATATATTCACAAACACAAGAAAATTACTGGGAGCAGAGATACTTCAAAATATTTTCAAAATCAATGAAACAAACAAAACTATTTACATTCCTTTTGGATTTTAAGGCAGATTAAAGGTTTAAGGACACTTCCTATCTCTTTAAGAGTATGAGAAGACCTAACATTTAAAACACACCATTTGTGGTAAAGATGATCTTATTTGCAAAGCAGAAGTAGAGACACAGATGCAGAGAAAATGTATGGATACCAAGGGGGGAGGGGAGGTAGGAGGAATTGGGAGTTGGGATTGACATATATACACTATTGATACTATGTATAAAATAGATAACTAATGAGAACCTACTGTATAGCACAGGGAACTCTACTGGATGCTCTGTGGTAACCTAAAATGGGAAGGAAATCCAAAAAAGAGGGGCTATAAGTATATGTATAGCTGATTCACTTTGCTGTACAGTAGAAACTAACACAACATTGTAAAGCAACCATACTCCAATAAAAATTAATTTTAAAAAATTGAAAAATAAAACACACCATTTAAATACTACTCAGCCACGAAAAACTATGAAATAATGCCATTTGCAGCAACATTGATGGAAGTAGAGATTATCATACTCAGTCAAGTAAGTCAGAAAGAGAAAGACAAACACCATAATGGTATCACTTATATGTAGAATCTAAAATATGACACAAATGAACTTATCTACAAAACAGAAACAGACTCAAAGACATAGAGACAGACTTGTGGTTGCCGAGGGGGAAGGTTGGATTGGCAGTTTGGGATTAGTGGATGCAAACTATTATATAGAGAATGGATAAACAACAGGTCCTACTGTGTAGCACAGGGAACTACATTCCATATCCTGTGATAAACCATAATGGAAAAGAATAAGAAAAAGTATGTATATATATTTATAACAGAATCAGGTTGCTGTTCAGTAGAAATTAACACAACACTGTAAATCAACTATACTTCAATAAAATAAATTTAAAAGTAAAATAAAATACACCATTTGCACCCAAAAGCAAAGCAGAACAAGACACAAAGGACCACATAATAATATGAAGAATAAATTTTGTAAGTAAAAAAATACCATAGAGAAATAAATTCTAATTATTACAAATAAAAACTCAAAACTATACTTTCCTCTTACTATTGTAAAACAATCTGCTGAGATGGCTCAATGCAGTTAACAACTGAAGCAAAGAAAAAGTTCTGAACTCAGTGAATATTGACATGCTTGAGGCTACCTATAAGTAGATAAGATCCCATTGTGGAAGACTGGGTCCAAATCTCCTTTGCCACTCCTGGGTGCTCTCTGAGGTTGAACATACGAGGAAAGCACACACTGACTTTCACAGCTTCCAGTCTGATAGTGTCCCGGTCACAGCAGCTGTGGACTTTCTTTTCAGATCAAGCCTGGTCCTTTGGAAGGAGTACTTCAAAATCTGGCTGGAGTCCTCATTGCCTAACAGAGTCTTTTCCTCTCCATCTCCTGCACCAAACTGGTCTCTAGATCTTCCCAGTGGCGATCAAGCCTAATAGGAATTTCAGCTCTTTGGGCGGAAGAGACTGAAGATCTGCTGGATCATTTCATAAAGAATGAGGCAGCCTGAGCATTTTGGAACCAACTGTCATCCAGCTTGTCCTAAGGGAACCTGAAAACATTCTTGTCCTTCAGGCAGGAAAACAAGGAAGATTCTCCCCCTTAGGTGTAGAACTGTGAAGGTCTCCTGCTTTGGCCGGCCATGGTTTGGGGCTGGTCACAGCTAAGGGTGCAGACAGGGCTGGAGAACATCATCCTGGGTGTCCTCAGTGAGGAGGGTGGCAGGCCCCGGTAAGCCTGGTGATGCAGGTGTCTGGCTGTGGGAGCCTGTATCCAGCTGCTCTGACTACCTGCCTGCAAATGAGATTCTTAAATAGGCCAGGAATGTCATTTCTCTACTTATCCCACTGATGTTTCCACGTTTTTGCAATTTGTCTTCCATTTATGGGCAACATAGAATGTCGCAACTTCAATTCCTTTATTACACTGGAAATTACACTCCTGGAACATGAAAGAGTATCAATCCAATGGATGTATTCATCTAAATGAGACCCAAGGTTGTAATAAAAACCTGAGTCTCAATCTATCTCTTTTTGAATTCTAATAAGAGTACTTAGAGATTTGATATTTTACTCTATTTTCACGCTTTGCAATGCACCAAAATACAACTAGCCTCGCCTCTCTCCATTTCTCCTTTAAGGGGTTAAGACATTAGATTTGAATTCCTCTACATGACTTTACAGGAGTCATAGCTCATGTTTTCAGACATAGTCTACGGATAAGAGTGGCATAAATGTTAACACCAAGGGCTAATTCATACCATTCTCTTCCTTCTGTCACCAAAAGTGTACTCACTGCATATATGTGTAACAATGTGCTTGGCAATGTGGATTGTTAGGAAAGTAAGGCAGGGATGGTGACCGCCCTCCAGGGAGCAGGGAGGACAGACACTAGAGGCAGGATTAGGATGAGGGAAGCACCACGTGCTCAGTGCAGCTGAGGGCCAGTGCTCAGAGCTGATGAAGACGAGGGCCTGGGAGCAGCAGAAGGCTCCACTCTGACAAAAATCTGGGGCTCCTGAATTTAAATGACATCAGATTTTGATTTCCTCTTCTAAAAAACTGAGACAACTCAAGTAGTTGTCACACAGGCAAATGTAAAGATTAAATGAAGTTTGCAGATTATAGTCTGAGAATCTGAATTTAGTGAACATAGCTGCCTTTAGCATTAATGTGACATATAGTAACTTGTAGAGTCCATGATCAGCCCCACCAAGAGAGGCTTTGACTGCCGCTCCCTTAACAGTGTCAGGGGTGTGCGTGTTGAGGCCCCAAATGCAAACTCTAGGAGAGGGGTTGCCTTCTGGACTGTGAAGGAGCAAAGCCCAAGTTTCCAGGCCTAGAGCAGTGTCTGGTACATTAAGGAGAGAAATCCTACAGCACTTGAAACATTTGCAGAGAACCAGCATCGAGGAAAAATGGCTGCTCTGTATAAATGTATAGTATAAATGAGATAAACGGTCCCTTCCCTCATCCTCAGTTAGTCTCAGACCACCTCTGGTGATATTATTTTAAGACAAAGATGTTTTTAAAAGCTATAGAGGGACTTCCCGGGTGGCGCAGTGGTTAAGAAACCGCCTGCCGACTCAGGGGACACGGGTTCAATCCCTGTCCGGAAAGATCCCATATGCTGTGGAGCAACTAAGCCCACGTGCCACAACTACTGAGCCCGCGCACCTGGAGCCTGTGCTCCGCAACAAGAGAGGCCACCGCAATGAGAAGCCTGTGCACCGCAAGGAAGAGTAACCCCTGCTCGCCGCAACTAGAGAAAGCCCGCACACAGCAGTGAAGACCCAACGCAGCCAAAAATAAATAAATAAACGAAATAAAAAAATAAAAGTTATAGAGACCAGGATATAGGTTATAAAATGTAGATGGGGCAGAGGGTGATGAAAAATGGGACATTCCTATATTTTTAGCTATGGAAGGTCACAACGTTACTTCGAAAGCAATTTCCTGGCTATTTGGGTAAAGAAAGGGAGGGCTTCCCTCAAGCATGGAATGTAAGAAGGCACCAAATCTAAGTGATCAAGATAAATCATATTTTAACGCAGTATATAAAAATGAAAACACCACAACATACATGCTGAAGAAAATAGCAAAATTTTAAATAAAGACAGAAATGACCCTGCATTTGGATGACGCTGACAGTCTTACAGAGGAAGGCTTCACGTTGCCAATGAAATTTGGGCAATTTCTGTTCAGTCTCTAAAATTCTTACCAAAGAAAATGAGAAGCTCAGACCTGGTCAATGTCCTCAACTGCTTGAACAGGACACTAACTCTTCTTTCTACACTACAGTCGAGCTGGGGTCCTGAGAAAGGTGTTTCAGAAACTCGAGTTAAATAAAAATTATTTAAGACTGTCACAGAGTCACAAGAACTTGTCAAACACTGCAGTTCTCTCAAACAGGTAAAGAAGTAGTCTTGAAAATATTAATGAGTTTGCTTCCATTAAAGCTAGGAAAGTAAAATTATATTAAATTCTTGTTTTAGTATGAAGAAACTATAGTTTAAACAGTTTAATAAAATGCTGTGTTTTAACAACCATATATTTTAATACCCTACCTTCAATATTTAAAATATTTTCAGAAAATATATTAAAATGTAAAAAATTCTAAAATATTTAATTTAAATAAAACAATATAAATTTAATTTAAAAATATTAAAAAATACTGTGAGTTTTAAAATATTCCCACTTTTCAGTTATTCAGTACTTCCTCCCCCACTTTAACGCTGTATCCTTGAAAGACACCATGAAGTCCCAGAGCATCTACAGGCGCGCTCAGCTCCCGCGTCCTCAGCCCCGGTGGTGGCCGCGCACCGACTCACCCCCAAGGCGTCCCCGACACTGTCCTGTCGTCCCATCGCCGCCGCGTTCCCCTCTCTCTGAGCCGTCGCAGCACAGCGCCAGAAACGAGCCCGAATCTGTAAAATCGGCCCCAACTCGCTTCCCAGCTTCAAACCCCTCAGAAAACGGCTTCTTTCCCAAAAATGGCCTCGCTTAAGTTTCTGTGCGAAAATAAAGCACAAAACTCAGGGGAAGCCCAGAAAATGCAAGGTTCCGGGCTTGCTACCAGACAAAAATATCGCTGGAGAGGCCGCATTAAGGTTCCCTCTGCAACACTCAGCACCGTGAAAATGAAGGGGGTTTTTCGCACTACTATATCAGTATAAAATTGCTCCGTGAGAACCCGACCCACTCCCTCTCGTGCTGCCCAAACCGCGGAACCTGCAACTCTCCGACGTGGGCGTTTCCCTAACACATCCGATCAAAAGACATCCTGTGCCCTCTTGCGACCGCGTAGAGAAGCGTGCTGTTCCCGGTTCCAGGGAAGGTTCTATGATATTTTATTGTTTAATTCTACTAAAGTTGTTCAACACATCCATAATTATGGCAAGTGATAAACAAAAAAAAATGTTGATAATATCTGATGAATATCTAGCAGCCAGTGAAATTAAAAATTATTTTCTGATATGAAGCAAAATTTAAACTACCGAAAAATAAATATTAAGAAAATAATTTAAGATTTTCAATGATTTTGAGCAATTTTAAATTATTTTTAAGTATATCTATACTTTGGTATTATTATAAAGTATTTATATAAAACTTATATGGATATGTAATTTGATATATTACTATTTATATAAGTAAATATCCTACCTCAAAAATCATTCTGCAAACTTAGTCATAAGTTATAACAAAATTCAATAGCTTTTCCACTTAATTTATAGCTTTCAATTTTATGTCATTCTTAACCCTGCATAGAATACAAACAGTAAGCTTTGCACTTTCTCTGTCTACATATAAAGTAAATATACCCATGAAGTACAAAACTAGACACACAGTATATCTGTGTTATCAAAATTTCATGCTGGGGGCAATTAGGAAAAAACCTATCTAAAAAGGATCTCTGGGCAGGAGAAGAGGCAATAATGGGGAAAAAAAAGGTTGAGAAATGTTGTCCTAACCCATCTGGAGAGTGCAAAATGAAAAGCAAAAACAGAAGTAGAAAGTTAGAGGGAACATTCAGAAAATGGAAACCAATTCGCTCCCATTTAAGACCCAGGCCTGAAGGAAGGTCTTCAGAGAACCTAGAGAGCAGGGTTCACAGAGTCCCCACCTCAGCCAGGCCGGCAGCATCTGCAGGGTCCCCGATGGCCCCAACCTTGTCCTTACTCCTGGCCCTGGTGCTGCTCAGCTGCAACTCCAACTGCTCTCTGGGCTGCGACCTGCCTCAGACCCACAGCCTGGCTAACACGAGGGCCCTGATGCTCCTGCAACAAATGAGGAGAATCTCCCCCTTCTCCTGCCTGAAGGACAGAAATGACTTTGGATTCCCCCAGGAGGCGTTTGGAGGCAACCAGTTCCAGAAGGCTCAAGCCATCGCTGTCGTCCATGAGATGATCCAGCAGACCTTCCAGCTCTTCAGCACAGAGGGCTCAGCTGCCGCTTGGGATGAGACCCTCCTGGACAAGTTCTGCACTGCACTTTATCAGCAGCTCACTGACCTGCAAGCCTGTCTGATGCAGGAGGCGGGGCTGGAAGGGACTCCCCTGCTGAAGGAGGACTCCATCCTGGCTGTGAGGAAATACTTCCACAGAATCACTGTCTATCTGCAAGAGAAGAAGTACAGCCCTTGTGCCTGGGAGATTGTCAGAGCAGAAGTCATGAGATCCTTCTCTTCATCAACAAACTTGCAAGAAAGACTCAGGAGGAAGGAATGACACACACCTGGTTCAACACCGAAATGATTCTCAGTGACTAACAAGACCATACTTCCACCTGTGCTGCCATGTCAAAGACTCTCATTTCTGCTCTCATCATGCCCTGAATTGAATGAATTTGTCCAGTGTTTTCAGGAATATTAAGCAACATGATGTTCTACTCTACAGGCACTCGTCCCTCATAGATGCCCATGCTGATCTATCTACTTACTTATCTACTTAAATATTTATTTATCTATTTTAATATTTATTTCACTATTTATAAAGATTTAAATTATTTTTATTCACATAATATTATGTGCATGTATACAATGTGGTTAAGAGAATAAATATATACTTTGTATTAACTCAGTTTAGGAGTTTTCTTTGTTCATTAAATTCTTACTAGAGAAAACTTCCTGTTTTGTTTTTTTTCTTTAAAAAAGAAACACCAAGGGGCTTCCCTGGTGGCGCAGTGGTTGAGAGTCCGCCTGCAGATGCAGGGGACACAGGTTCGTGCCCCGGTCTGGGAAGATCCCACATGCTACGGAGCGGCTGGGCCCGTGAGCCATGGCCGCTGAGCCTGCGTGTCCGGAGCCTGTGCTCCGCAATGGGAGAGGCCAAAACAGTGAGAGGCCCGCGTACCACTAAAAAAAAAAAAAAAAAAGAAAGAAACACCAAGCCTGAATGTGCAACCTGATGAAAGAATGTATGTTACAATTCCTTGACCCATCATTACGATTTTCACGTAAGAAATAAAAATAGACTTCTTCTAGCCAGGTCGTGGGTTGCCCTCAGGACCTAGAGGTGAACATAACTAATCCAATTCTGCTTTGGGTAACTTTGATTTTTTTTTTAAAGGAAAGTAACCTAAAAACAATAATCAGTTAATACAGGGACTTCCTTGGTGGTGTAGTGTTTAAGACTCTGCTCTCCCAAAACAGGGGGCCCGGATTCCATCCCTGGTCAGGGAACTAGATCCTGCATGCCACAACTAAGAGCCCACATGCCGCAAACAACTAAAAGATCCTGAATGCTGCAACCAAAGATCCCGAATATCGCGATGAAGATCCTGCACGCAGCAATGAAGATCCCGTGTACCACAACTAACACCTGGCACAGCCAAATAAATAAATAAATAAATTTTAAAAATCAGTTAACTCACAATTAAATTTAATTATTTTTAAAATAGTACTAATTTGTAGTAGAAATTAATATCGGTTAAATTTAGTGCTACAGTGAGAAGGTGGGAAAATGGAATTCCCCCAGCAGAAGGTGGATCATGTCATGCGAGGATATAGAAATTAAAGCAGTAGATATTACCTATAGTTAACTAGTAGACATTTCAGTGCAAATGTCCATTGGATACTGGAGATGGCAATTTATAAGCAATTCCATGAAGTGTAAAGCATGGAACAGAAGAAGTGATCAAACAGGAGGAGAGTATCACATGAGAAAAGGACTGAAAATTGAATCCTATGACCTTAACGTTAAAAGTGAGGGAACGCTACAAAGGAAAGCAAGGGGAATGGCCATATGTTAACAGGACAAGAGAGAAAAGTGAGAACACCATGTCTGAAAGACTGGAACTGCTTAGAAGATTCAATGCATTCGTGAAAACGTAGATGGAAAGTGCTCCTACATTGGGAAAAGAGATGTCATTGGCCACTTAGTGACAGCTTGTTTGGTAGAATTAATCAGCAGAAACCATAGTGGAGAAGGTGGAAGGATGAATAATAGAAGGGAATGACAATATATACAGAAAATAGGTTTGAGATATTTGCCGTCTGAATTGGAGGAGAGACATAGGGTGGAACCTAGAATGGATGTGGATTATTTTTTTCTCTGCATTGTTTTCCTTTTTTGAACTATTTTTTGCTTCTGAAGAGATTTCATGGATTTGATGTACTGAAAACTCATATCAATGTTCAGATTTGATTTACTTTAAATCCTGACATTTAATCACTTACAGTGATAATGTATCATTATTTTGATGAATATGATGTTGAATGTCAGTAAGCTGCTCTGCACTTGAAACCATCCACTACAAGGGAAACAGATAGAACTGACCTTAGTGAGAGCTGATTTGCTGAAATTAATCAGCAGAACCCATTCTGGAGCAAGTGCAAGGGTAACAAGAGAAGAACTCCCATTGTCATTATTTCACCTGGGGAGTCACTTTACTTCTTTCACTCTCATCATAGTCAGATTTGCATTTGTTTTCCTTTTACCTCAGTACATCAAATGCAAGGACAGCTTTCCAAGAAAGTTGAATGGAGAAGCAAATCAATGATGTATTGCACATTATGGAAGATCATGGTATGGGCCCTTTATGTTTCCATTTTTGCTTCCCTCTGAAGATACTCAACTCAAGATGATAAAGGAAGTAATTCAGTAGTAGCAAGACAACCCCTGCCCAGAAAAATACTAAATGAAAAAGAACGTATAACATTACAAAGACTCTGACACCAGGAAAGCAGAGAAGGCTAATTTTATCTAGCATCCTATGCCCTACATTTTTACCACCCTACGTCTTCACTGTGAGATGGAGAATGATGAACCAAGAGGCTCAGTAGAAATGTACTGAATCATCTAATGATGCTTAATAATTACTTCAATATAAGGCTCTGATGCGAGGTCAGTAGAAGCTTCTGATGGGAGGTCTAATGGAAAATCTAAGAATACTCTTTGTTAATAATTATTTGGAATAATTATTATGAACTCTGTACTAATGATAAAATGGTGAACAAGATATAGACCTGTCACCTATGGTGGTTACTTGTCAAACAGGTCTAATAAATCTATTTTCAAGAAGACCAATCCCAAAGGATAAGCCAGCTTGGCTGATATGGAAAATAAAGAGGGCAGAAACAGAGCCCAGGACTTGAAGTAAACAGAGCCAACCTCGTAGCAAGAGAATTGTAAATCCTCACCCTAAAGGCCAATTTACCTCAGTTCCTTTTATCCCATACATCATGTTCAACTTTCAACAGAAACTTACCATACTGAAAGGTGAAAAACACAGTTTGAAGAGACAGAGCAAGTATCAGAACTAGACTCATATACAGTAGAGATTTAGAAATGATCAGACCAGGAGTCAAAATGATAGTGATTAAAGTGCAAAGGGCTCTAATGTAGTCATCTATTTATTCTTCTACTTTATCTCAGTCATACTATGTATGGTATTTAAAATAGTTTTGTTCATATAATACCATGTTCACCTTTATAGTGTTTTCAATATAATAAAATATGCTTACCTCTATATTGTTTCCAATTATTTTCTTGTTTATTTTCTTGTTTAATTTATGAAACTCTCCCCCAGATGACATTTGGATTTTTTTATTCTTACAAAAAGAAGTAGCTTTAATTCGCAAGGCATACTGAAACATGGATGATAAATTCTACTCATCATTCTCATCATTCATTTATTTCAGTGGTTTATATTTTATTTTATTTTTTTAAATTTTATTTATTGTTCACAGTGCTGGGTCTTTGTTGCTGTGCGCAGGCTTTCTCTAGTTGTGGCGAGCAGGGGCTACTCTTCGTTGTGATGCGCGGGCTTCTCATTGCGATGGCTTCTCTTGTAGAGCACGGGCTCTACGCGTGCGGGTTTCAGTAGTTGCTGCACGTGGGCTCAGTAGTTGTGGCTCGCGGGCTGTACAGCACAGGCTCAGTAGTTGTGACCCACAAGCTTAGTGGCTCCGCGGCATGTGGGATCTTCCCGGACCAGGGATCGAACCCGTTTCCCCTGCAATGGCAGGCGGATTCTTAACCACTGCACCAGCAGGGAATTTCCAGGTTATATTTTAAAACTTCATATTTCTATATCGGATATTTGATAGTTCTGAGAATACAGAGGTGAAAAAAGAGAATGCCAAACCTATTCTTCTGGAGAGTTCAGTTTGGAAGAGATAAAAGATATAAAAACAGTAATCATGCTAAATTATTTCAATTAAGTTTCCTATTACAATGAGAGATAGGGAAAAGGGGATTCTCTCACCAGAATCTGGAATGAGGCATCTCAAGAAGGGGAGAAAGCACATGGACTCCATAAAGTGGCCAAGAAACATCTAAAGACAGACTTCCCATTGGAAGCAGCATATGTGGATGTCGTTCCTTAGGAGTAGAGTGTAGAACGAGATGACGACCGAAAGCTCATGAGGACCTTCAACTTTCAAGAGTGAGAAAGAGAAGGAGAGTCTGAAGAGGGCACAAAGGTGGAGTAGCTAGTGCACTTAGGAGTCAAGCAGGGAAAAATGATCTTCAGAAAGCACCAAAGAAGAAAACAAAGAGCTTGAGAATTACAGAGGATGGAAGTTAAATAATTATTTATATGTGATATGGGTTTCTGCATTGAGTCTAGATTCTGCCAGGACACACGTGTGATGCTGGGGAATCACTTAACTTCCCTGAGCCTCAGTTTCCTCAAATATAAAGTACGGAAAATATTCCTAGAGTTGTATTGAATATTAGACCAACCAGAACATTTAAGAGCACTTAGCAGAGTATCATCCACAGAGTGAGGGCTAAACAGGTAGTGTGTTGTTTCCTATATTTTTCATATAGGTCTAAATGGGAATAATGAATTCTCCTCCCCCTCTCTCTGTCACTGACTGCAGAACAATGACAGCCTAAAAAACAGAACTGGGAGAAAGTGTGTCATCAATTGTATGTAATTTTACATACAATAATATACATATATGGTACATATATATGAACACATAGTATAAAATATACCATATATCTATCTGCTGATTCTGATACATGGCACAATTACCCTTCCTCTCTGGTTTCCTGGATCCCATTCTTTCACTAAAATATCACAATCATTCAGTTCCTCCCAGTGTAGAAATCCATAGTGTACTTTCCCCATTCACTCTGCATTAAGCTGTACTGCCCATTCATACCGCTGTTTCCTTCTCCATTAGGGTTTCTGGCTGTCAATTTCCGCTAAAGACTAGAAAGCCACCAATGGAAAGCAGAAGCTGAGTGAAAGTTCTAGGTTTGTCAGAAACTCTCATATGACTCCACGCTCTCCGCCTGCCAAGCACTGCAGGTCCAGACTGTCCAGACTCCCAGAGAAACACAGTAAATAGATGGCACCCTGCCCAACACTGAACAGTGGTGGAGAATCCAGGAGCTCACCTGTGCCTCTATTTGCACACTTCCACGTGCTGACTGCACTAGGAGGAACTCACCTGGTTCAGGACTCTTATTTGCTCAAAAAGCCCAAAGCGCAGGAAACATGGAGTTGAAAGGCAGCAGCAGCTTGAGAACTTGGAAGGAGAACAGAGATGTTTAAAGCGTTCACTGGAACAGCGGCAGGTCCTCAGGACATGGAAGAACACAGATGAGATGCACCGAGGCAAGTGCTTCTCCAGAACATTCCTTTTCAGAGAAGAAAAGATTGAGGTGCATGCGATAGCACAGAGTTCTCCCATAAGGATGTGGCCACTAGCAGTGTCCCCAGCACTGATACCACAGCAGCCTGCGGAGTCTTGGAAGGGATGAGGGTTACCTCAGTGCCAGCTGCAAACTTGTTTTGTCCTTAGGACCCAGCAAGTAATCACAGAGCAGGGAAGGACATTCCTGGGGACAATGCAATCCAAGGAATTTCTTACATTCCATCATGATGTCTTTGCCCCTTTGAAAGACAAACAAAATAAAACATGCTTGAATAGAAGGGACACAGGCAGGGATTTTAATATATTTAGCAACAACTGGGGTAGAGCCTTTCCAGCAGGGCAGGTATCAGTAACATGCACACTGGAAGGTCACAATTTCTAAAAGCAACAAAGAGCTAAGTGGAAATTCATTTATTTAATTTAGGCACTTTGGAAAGAGGACACTGATGGATCAATCATCTTTCTATCCTTTCCAGTTGGTGCATACAGCACTGAGTAGGTACTTTTAAAGTCAGAAGGACATTTAAAGTACGTTTAGAGGTTTGGGAAACTTCCTAAGGATTAGGGTCCTAAAACAAGCAGAAACCATTCCTATATTACTGCTAAAAATATCATTTTATCAACAAATGATTTTTTAAATAATATTTTTATTTCAATTCTTCAGTATTATGATGTTTTAATGGGCTGAGGCTAGAAATTTAAATAAAGACAACTATACAAGGCCATGAGGGTGACTCTGGAGTTCAAGCCAGACTCTCCCTGCTAAGGAGCCCATTAAAAACCTTCACTGCTTCTGTCTAAGAAGCGCGTATGCTCTTCCGTCTTGGTCATACCCATATCTTAACCAAGAGTTGGAACAATGGCGTAGAGATCCTTCCCTGGACTCTATCAGTAGACAAACGATGTCCAGCCTAGACTGTAGGTGAGAAATGGAGGTGTCTTCATTGAGAATGAGAACAGGCTGACCTGAGGAGGTCTCCTGGGAAATCAGTGAGGTCCTTGTTGACTGGAAACAAACAACAACATAAGAGCTGGGAGTTCAGTTTTTTGGGAGGACTCACTGGACTATAGCCTGGAGGACAGCCTCTCAGTCAGCTCTGACGAACTGCTCCAAGGACATAATGGGGACGTCAGTATATAGGTGATTGTGGTGAAGGGGATACGTGCAATCAAGGACACATCTTGGGAGAAGGTTGCTGCTAGTCATGAGGAGCATTTGTCACTATTAATGCTTTTAGTGCTTTTCTA
Source organism: Globicephala melas (assembly GCF_963455315.2). NCBI lineage: Eukaryota > Metazoa > Chordata > Mammalia > Artiodactyla > Delphinidae > Globicephala > Globicephala melas. The sequence goes on along the minus strand of NC_083319.1, from coordinate 70,236,791 downwards.
AGTATGAGAAGTTGCAAAAAATTGAATTCATAGAATTTTCTCAGGAAATTATCTAACTACCTGCAGGCCTATTCTGTCAGTTTTCCCAGAGCAGAGAGTGCCCCATTCCTGATCTCCACCCTGAACTCCTGTCAGGGCGTGTTGGGGTAAGGGACTGCTGTGGCTAATGACTTTATTCTTGTAGAACCAGATGGTGAGTGACTTTTTAGTTGTCATCCTGAAGGAGAAACGTCAGAGTTCACATGGCTAGAAATTGTTAGGTGCTTTTTTTTTTTCTTAAACTCACAAGAAAACTCAAGCGTTAAAAATACGTAGATTCCAGGGGTCAGCTCTTCTAGGGTTAATAAAGTTATTTTACCATATTTCATTGAAGAAATCACTCACGAAATCTTACACTTGGCAGTGCGTGGCTTGTGTGATCTCAGTTCCCTCACCGGGGATTGAATCGGGGCCACGGCAGTGAGAGTGCCGGATCTTAACCACTAGGCCACTAGGAAACTTCCTTTTTTTTCAATAGGCAGAAAAATCTATTCCCTTCTAACTACTTAATAGTGATTTTGTCTATTTTGATTAGAACTTAAAGTCAGTTCAGTGGACTCAGACCACACCTCATGTAGCCCTACAAAACCACAGACAGTAACCCTTTGGCATCTTAAGTGGAATAAGGGTCCTTTGTCATCTCACTGTCCTCTGTCTGCTTATTTCGTTGGTTCCTAAATATCATGTTCATGTGCAGTCTTCACTTTCTTTAATGGGTGCTTTCAGACAAATCATTGTAAGCACCCTAAGGTTTGCCCTTGTATCTTGGGTACATTTGGAACAGTTCATTCGTCCAGATTTATATTTCTCTCCAGTTGTATAAGTGAATTGGATCCAATAGGGTTATTGAGAGTGTTGAGTTAATTTCTTTTTCTATTTTCTGGCTGTGCCATGGGACATGCGAGATCTTAGTTCCCCGACCAGGGATCGAACCTGTGCCCCCAGAAGTGGAAGCTCGGTGTCTTAACTACTGGACTGCCAGGGAAGTCGCTAAATTTTAAAGAACTTAGAAAGTGGCTAGTCCATTAGTAGCAAGCAATAAAATTCAGTTCTTACTTTTTAATATCACGATTCCTATTAAGCAGATAAGATCAGGATCTTTTGGAATCATCTAATTCCCTTCCTTTAATTCTAGTTTTCTTAAAGTACCCTTCTCATTGCCTGAATGCATTTATCACCTAGACGGATGCTCAGCAAGACGGATCTTGCTGATCCTCCCAGACAGGGTTAGTGTTCTAGCAACTGGGGTTCTGGTTGCCAGTCACTTGTGAGCTGGTGGGTGTGACTTCTTCCTTCTCTCCTCAAAACTGATCATTCATGGATTAAATGAAAGAAAAATGAGGGAGCTGGTCTTGCGAAGCTGAAGGCCGTCAACTGACCCAGGACTTGGTCTTTTCTGAGCTTCTGGCAGAAGCAACCATGTTCCTGTCTTTCTGTTTTTCACATTGGCCTCATCCTTCTCCTCTGACGTAGCCTCCTCTCCAACTGTGCTGCACTCAAGTTAGCTAAATTAGAATCCGGCATTGTGTCAGGGGGAAATCACTTCCCTTCTTTCACATTCATGACATTCAGACTCACATTTGTTTTCTTTATGCCCACAAGACAGCTGTCGACTTTTACTTTCTAGGACAGTTGCAGTGATAAACAAAAAATCTAAAGTTTGAAAATGATAGAGACTGGAGCCCCTTTGCCTTTCTTTACCTCCCTTTATTGTTCTTACCTCATCATGAATTAGAACTAATGCAGGAGCAGCGAGACAAATCTTGTCCAATAAGTCACTAAGTGAATATAAGTGACAAAAACTTTAAATGAAAAATTACACACAAGTAAAGGAAAGAAGGCGATTTCTCTCTGACCTAATCCTGGGCCTCGCTGCCCTGCATTCTCAGAGGGAGACAGAGACAGAGGAAGGGAGAAGCCCACTGGCATCAACTGACTGAATGAACAACTGAACCTCACTGGTTTCTGTGACAGAAGCTTTAACGAGAGACAACACCGTCAGTGAATTCTCTGCCCCCAGCTCAGAAACTTTGAGCATAACAAGTGTTGACTAGTTTAAGTAAAAGAGTTGAATAATAAAATTTGTATTTGGCAAAATAAAAATTATGTGTCTACTCAGGGTAAAATGATTAGAATTGGGTAACTCCTCCACCACCTTAGAGAAAACACACTTTTGCTCTCAGCATCTGAGGGCGGCTGACACTTCTGATACCTGAGGACATGGGTCAGGAGGGGAGGAGGTCACCACTGAGGACTAGGGTCCTTCACACAAACACTCCGGGAGCAAGGGTGAGGGTCCTGGAAGATGAATTATTTTCCCAACAAATAAACAAGCCCCTCCACAGATAGGAGATTGTAAAGTCCTCGGGATGTGGTGAGCCTGCCCTCAGGGTGGGAGTCCAGGTTAGGAAGGGGACTCTGTCACTCTAGAGGAGAGGGTGTAACTAGATGTGATCTCTCCCTTGTGACTGAGGTGCTGCTGGGGAAATACAATTGTCTTGGAATTAGGATCTCCACACCCATATTCTCCTGAAAAGAACCAGGATTCCTGGTGGGGGTACTGGCCCAGCCTGTGGAGGACTATAGGTCTCCAGTAAGAAAATGGTGGAAAGAAAGGACAATATCTATAATAGTCCTCACCTCGTGGTCCCCTGAAGCATGACCACATGGACGTGAAGGAACATGTTCTAGAAGGAAAGGAAACATGGGAGAAGCTCATGGACTCATAATAATCAGCCTCTTCTCTAAATCAAACACTAAACAAAACCCATCTTTTGTTTCAAAGAGCTTATGCCAGAGTGATCTGGTAAATCCCTAAGCAAATACAGAAAGCATACGGCTGAGAGAGCCTGCCTTCCTAGGTAAAGTAAGAGGTAAAAATGGAACCTAAGATCAGGGCTAAAAATTTCTTCCTGGAACAGAGAAGACCAACATTTATGCATGAAAGAGATATAGAATGTGCGTATTTACAAACCTACATCACTTCTGACTTTAAGACGAAAACCTTTCTCATTTGATTAATAAATATCCATTTGGATGGGCACATCTGAAATTACTGGGAAAATTAAACTTCTTGCAAAATTAATAGTTTAGAATGATGACATCTTCATAGACCATACTGAGAAGATATAAGTGAAAATCAAAAAAAGGAAGTAAAAGGGTATAGAAATGTTTAGAAAATGAAAATTACTGTGTTCCCTATTTAATGGCCTTGCTTAGAAAGAATGTCATCACAGAACCTACCCCCAAGGTTCCCCCGGACGCCCGTCTCAGCCAGGCCAGCAGCAGCCTCATTTGCCCCATGGCCTTCGTGCTCTCTCTACTGACCGCCCTGGTGGTGTTCAGCTACGGCCCTGGTGGATCTCTGGGCTGCGACCTGTCTCAGAACCACGTGCGGATTAGCAGGAAGAACTTCATGCTTCTGGGCCAGGTGCGGAGAATCTCCCCTCGCTTCTGTCTGAAGGACAGAAAAGACTTCGGTTTCCCCCAGGACATGGTGGATGGCAGCCAGCTCCCGAAGGCCCAGGCCACCTCTGTCCTCCACGAGATGCTCCAGCAGGTCTTCCGCCTCTTCCACACAGAGCGCTCCTCTGCCGCCTGGGACACCTCCCTCCTGGACAAACTCCGCACTGGACTCCATCAGCAGCTGGAGGACCTGGACGCCTGCTTGGTGCAGGCGATGGGAGATGAAGAAACTGCCCTGGGAGTGACGGGCCCTACACTGGCCGTGAAGAGGTACTTCCAGGGAATCCACCTCTACCTGAAAGAGAAGAAATACAGTGACTGTGCCCTGGAAATTGTCAGAGTGGAAATCATGAGATCCTTGTCTTCATCAACCAACTTGCAAGAAAGGATAAGAATTATGCATGGAGACCTGGGGTCACCTTGAAATGATTCTCATTGACTAAGATGCCCTATCACCCTTGCACACATGTCTTTAGTCATTTCAGAAGGCTCTTATTTCAACTTTAATCACAGAATTTATTGTATTAATTCAGCTACTACTTTGTCAGTAGTGATAAGGAAGTATATGTTAAATTTATTCAGCTTCAGGGGCATCAGTCCCTAAGCAATGACTACTCTGTTATTTATTTATTCTGTTTATTTGTTTATTTATTTATTTATGTATCTTATTTTTATATTTTCATATCAATATATTTATACTTACATTGTATTAAAATTTAGAAAATATTCACCTTTCCATTTCATTAAATTTGCATTTTGTTTTGTTTATTAAATTCTTGTGAGAGAAAACTTCTTGAGTTTTTTAAGTTCTGAAACCTACATTCTTATCTTTTTCTGTGTAAATTTATTTCAGACTAGTATTGGTCCATTTTGTCCTTTGGAACAGTCCTACCACTTTCATTTCAGGAAATGCTTGTCAAAAGGTGGAATTCCATGGAATTGAGGGAAGTCCTGGAAATTATGGAGAATGGTTAGTCCTGATGTCATAGGTGTAACTGATTTATACCACCAGGAAAGAGTGGTCGGTGCAAATACCTGTGGGAAGGAGTCATCTCCTCGAGGGAAGCTGGTGACATATGGTGTTGACTGGCCAATCCTGGCACCTTCCTCTCACCTTCTCCCCGGTCCTGCTTTACTGAACCATTCATCCCTTACACATAACTTCAGTCCCTCCACCTCACTGACCAGCTACACAGCTGCTCTGGTTCTGTGCAGGTTTCCAGCTTCAAGGTTTCTGTTAGAGTGAAAGCCACAGGAAGAGAGCACAAGTGAAAGGAGAGTTCTAGGATTTTCAAAACCTCTATGAGAAGGAGCCAGGGTTCATGGCACTGGATCCCAGCTCTGCTATTAATAGCAGTGTGACCTTGACAAATAACACAATCACTAAGTTCCCTAGTTTCCTCATCTTTAATATGGGGACAGTAGTAGTATTTTTTCATAGGATTATTCTCAGGATACAGTGAGTAAATATACACAAGAGGCATAAAAGTGTGTCTGTCAGAAATAATCAGGACTGTTAGAGTCACAGAGTGGCTACCATCGGGGAGGAGAAGGAGAGCTGCTCTGAGGTAGCAACTGGAAAGCAACATAAGAAACATGCTAGGTCCTGGGCAAAATCTATTACGTTTAACTTGGGTGCTAGTTTCACAATGTATTCAGTGTGTGAAATTTCCCTGTGCTGTATGTTGAAGATACTTGCAATTTCTGTGTATTACACTTCTTTTTTTTCAAAACAATAAATTTATTTACTTATTTACATTTTATTTTTGGCTGCATTGGGTCTTTGTTGCGGCGAGTGGGGGCTACTGTTCCTTGCGGTGCGCAGGCTTCTCATTGCGGTGGCTTCTCTTGTCACGAAGCATGGACTCTAGGCACGCGGGCTTCAGTAGTTGTGGCACACTGGCTTAGTTGCTCCGCGGCTTGTGGGATCTTCCTGGACCACGGCTTGAAATCGTGTCCCCTGCATTGGCAGGTGGATTCTTAACCACTCTGCCACCAGGGAAGTCCTTGTGTATTATACTTCTGAAAGATTTTCTGGGAATTAGTAAAAGTTCTTTGAGAAAGAAGGATCAGTAGAAAATACTTGGATCTACTTTATAAATGAATAATATGGACATAACAGAGACCTCAAATAATGTAAAAAGTCACATTTTTCATTAATAATGTTTGTTGCTTCTTTAGTATGAGAAAGGCACAAAATAGCTTCTGAACCCTTTCATTTTGGGGGCTTTCAGCAGCAACGCAGAAGCAGGAAGAAAAAAGCAGGAGCTATGAAAGGTAAGGTTCTGCTCTCTAATCCTGGGCTCTCCCGGGTTTGATCTTAGTTCTCTTCTCCATACAGTCCCAGGTCTATAATTGCTGGCAATGTCACCTCCTAGAGCCTGTACTCTCAGAAAATAATGGCCCCCCAGAGGAGAGACTCAGAGCTAGAAAGCAAAGAAGTCAGGACCTGGGACACTTCTAACCCAGGCTCTGCTCGTCCATGTGAAAGCTGGGCCATGGCGCTTACCCATCAAGTGACAGTGTGAGACGTGGTGGAACAATGACTGTTTTGGGGGCAAAATTTTGGGTAATGACTCAGACAACTTAACCTCCCTAAGTTTCATAGTCTGTGTCTGGGAGAGTCCCAGGATTGTTGTGATGATTGCCTGGGGCAATGTGTGTGAAAGAGCTTTGAAATGACACCGCTCTACACACATGGACCTTACTATTAGTGTCATTGAACCTCTGACCTCGAATTCTAGTTCCTGGGCATTAATCTTGAAAGAATCTCTTCCCAGTAGAACAGTCTGCTCAGTATGTTCCACTCTCTCTTTGCTTCCACTCTCCCTAGACACACCCAGGCTCCTATTTTTGGTTTGCAGAGCTCACCTGAAAGGCACTCATGTGACACCAGCCCCACCCTCTCTTCAGAAAGGTGATTCATATCTTCTGTCATCTCAGGCATCCCTCTTGCTAGCTGGCCCTGTGGAATTCCAGGGTCCCAGTCCAGCAAGAGGTTGACACGAGGGAGTCCCACTGGGAACAGATTATGGAAGGAAGCCTTGGGGTAAGGCATCTTCTGAAAACAAAATGGTCTCTCTCAAAAACAGCAAAGTTCATTCTTCACAAGTAAATCGTTTCTTCTAAAAAAGAGTGTTTTCTTTTGTCTCTGCTGCATTTGGGGGAAGGATGCAGTAGTCCAGGAACTGGGTTTAGGGAAAGGAAGAGGTTCTCCAGTTCTGATTGAGAGCTGACTTTGAGTGTTTGAGGCAGAGGAAGGTTAGGGAGAGAGTGTGACAGTGGCCTTGCACACCCTCTACCATCTCAGCTACCTTCATTTGTGTCATGATAAATACAGCCCTTCACAAAGCAAATACAAAAGCATAGGAATTTGACAAATGCTGAGGGGCTTTACAAATTGAGAAAATCCATTAAAGAACGAGTCTCAGGAACTGGACTTCCCAGTCCTTCCCCTTCTCCATCATGATACTGATCTGTAAACAGCCGTGGGTTGGAATGTTTCGGGTTACACAGCCACATAGATTCCCAAATGTCCCAATCAGCCTCTAGGAACAGAGACAAGAAACTTCACATATTCCCCAAAACAGCACTGGAATTTGGCATTCCTGAGGTCTCAAGTTCAGAAGGAAATGGAACAAACTAGAGGACCCCAAATATTTTGATGGAGAATAACTTTCATCTAACTCCAAGGCCTTCTTGCGTCCTGATGAAGGCTGGGCAAAGCAGCTCAGCTCCCTAGTTCTCAATTTAGCCTTAATGAAAGTTTACAGCTGAGGACTTTTCGCCTTTCCTTTCTCATGGGACAGGCCCTGGAGCAGCAGGGATGCAGAACTCCTGGCCATGTTTGTGGTTGAGCAAGCAGGGACAAGAGGAGGCCAAAGGGGAGGCAGAGCAGTATAGGGTCGTAGCAAACCTGGGAGTGGAACTGCATAGTCTTATCAGGCTTAGGAAAGAGATCTCCATCTACATCAGGTACCATAGCACTCAGCTCACTCTCCAGCTACACTTCTTATTCCCACCCAGTAACCTGCACACTGTTAGGGACATCATTGGTCCTCAGAGTTGTTAATAAAAGCGATAAGTGTAATAAGCTGAACATAGTTGTGTCAGTAAAAGTGTTTGAAAATGACAGTCTTGCTGCATCTTCTCTTGTGGGTTACTCTTGTCTTCTCAGGTGACCAGTAAATTCGTTAGCTCGGCATCTCCTTAGTCTTCCTTCGGCTTCATGCATGATTTAGGGCAATTGTTTTCTTTTTCCTACAGTACAGTTTTCTCAGCTTTAGAATAGGGATAATGAGACTACTATATTCCATTCAACATACCATCGCATGTTATATGCTCTATATCATGAGAATATAACAAGTCATAAACTTATCTTAAGTGAGCAGATTATTGTAAGCACCAGGGACATATTAAACATAGCAATGATAGTTGTTATTGTGACAGGTATGCACAAAGGAGTAAAAGCCATTATTTCATGTCCACTCAAAAGATACATGTTTTTTTAAGATTTTTTTTTGATGTGGACCATTTTTAAAGTCTTTATTGAATTTGTTACAATATTGCTTCTGTTTTTTTTTTATGTTTGGGTTTTGTGGCCCTGAGGCATGTGGGATCTTAGCTCCCCAATGAGGGATCGAACTCACGCCCCCTGCATTGGAAGGAGAAGTCTTAACCACTGGACCTCCAGGGAAGTCCCCAAAAGATTTTGATATAATGCCATATTTGTGCCTTACTGAGCTCATAATTTTGTTATGCAAAAATTCTACCTCTGTGAATTAAAATAGGATCATCTTTTTAAGTATTGTGCAAAGCATACAAACACATTTTTAAATTCTACTAGCAAATGAAATATTCTCACAGATGTACCAAACACTAGATTGCAAATACCCATGGATCTGTAGTGGGCATCAAAACAAAATGCAGTCAGTGCATTGGCACAGAAGATATTTATCAATATTAAGTAGAAAGTAATATATTAAATTTAAATTTACATCATGCTGAAATTAAAAGCATTTTGATGCAGATTACAAATTTTTATCTAATTTATCCATATAAGATGACATTTCGAAGTAGTGAATAAAACTCTCTAATGAAAAACCCTGATTATATATATAAAGCTGAATGCTTTATCGATGAAGCCTTAAGGGTCTTCTAAGATCCTTGCTTAAAACAAATGAGAGGAAAAAAAATCTTGAAAATTGAGATTAATTTCTTAACATACTTACTAGGTCATAAGATATTGCCAATAAGCTACATCTTACTGAGGTTAGAGATCAACGTGAAGCAGCCTTGGCTGACATGTGCGAAGCATCAGATACTTGTTATTATACCCGCCATTTTAAAGTCTGACGCTCGTCTGGTCTCCCTGTCACCACCGTCCTCTGCTTTTCTGCCCCTCCTTCTCTCCTTCCTTTGTTGACTCCACACTCTCATCTTAGGGAATTGGTGTTCCTCAACGATCTATGCTAGTCCCACACTTCATCCTCTCTGCACATATAGTCTCAACCTCCCAAATAGTTCCAAACGTCCTCTCTATGACTGTTGACTTCCATATGCATGTCTTTACCCAGGGTCACATCTCCAAACAAATGTCATTAGCTCCAAACCCTCATATTTACCTGCTACCCTAGATAATCTCCACACATGGCCAAACTTGACCAGCATGTAATTACCTGGCAAACTCCTGCAGACCCCTGGGATGCCAGCTTACCAACTGCTCTTGCAGAAGCTTTCCCTGATCCATGCAAGCCCACATACTCCCAAGAACCTGTACTTTCCCTGTCACAGCATTAGCATTCCTTTCATTGAACACCTAGTTACCCATATCCCCACCAGACTGCAAGCTCTGTGACAGCAGGCAATGTGTCTACTATTTTCATTGCACCTGGCACCCACCACAGTGTCAACAATACAAGGGATAGTCACACTTCTTTGTTGAAGTTTAAATTCCATGATTCTATAATGTATTTCACAGTTTATTGATCATGCAACTGCTGAAACTGAATCAGCAACCATTAGACATGCTTTCTCCAAGAAAGAACAAGTAAAAGAGAATAGCTCCAGCTGCTATAACCTGTCATAATGCCTTGTGCTTCTCCTTCATAACCTAGAAAGGGTTTCAAGCTAATTTTTTACTCTTTAAAGCCTGTCTTCTCTGACAGAGTGCTCCATTATGAAAGTAATATCTTTGTTTTATCTACCAATATATTAAAAAACACAAGTAAAATCCTGAAAGCAGAGATACTTCAAAATATTTTAAGAACCAATGAAATGAATAAAACTATTTATGTTCCTTTTGGATTTTAAGGCAGATTAAAGGTTTAAGGACACTCTGATTTTCTTTAAGAGTATGAGTTAAACCTAACACTTAAAATATACCTTTTGCACCCCCAAAGCAAAGGAAAACAAGATACAAAGCTGACCATATCATAATATGAAGAATAAATTTGGTAAATATAACAATCATCATAGAGAAATAAATTCTAATTATTACAAATTAAAAATAAATTTTTTTAATTTTTGTATTGTTTTTTGTATTTTTGTATTTTTTTTGTATTGTTTGTATATTTGTATTATTATATTGTATTGTTATTTTGTAATTGTAATAATTGTAATATTATATTATATTGTATTGTTTTGTATATTTGTATTATTTTTGTATTGTTTTTTATTTTGTATTGTTCCACTTACTGTTGAAAAACAATGTGCTGAGATGACTCGATGTATTTACAACTGAATCAGAAGAAAAGTCATTGAAGGGAGTGAATATGGACGCGCTAGAGGCCACCTCTAAGCAGAGAAGACCCCATTGTAGAAGATTGGGTCCAGGTCTCCTTTTCCCACTCCTGGGTTCTCTGAGGTTGAACATACAGGGAAAGCACACTCTGATTTTCATGCCTTAACTTCCACTCTCATATTGTCCTGGGCACAGCAGCTGTGGACTTTCTTTTCAGATCGAGCCTGGTCCTTTGGAAGTTCTTCAAAGTCAGGCTGGAGTCCTCATTGCCCAGCAGGGTCTTTTCCTCTCCATCTCCTGCACCAAACTAGTCTCCAGATCTGCCCACTGTTGATCAAGCCCACTGAGGAATTTCAGCTCTTTGTGCTGAAGACGATGGAGAAGTGCTGTATCGTCTCATGGAGAATGAGGCGGCCTGAGCGTTTGGGAACTGGCTGTCAGCCAGCTGGTGCTGATGGAACCTGAAAACCTCCTTGTCCTTCAGGCAGGAAAACAAAGAAGATTCTCCCTGTTAGGGGCAGGACTGTGAGGGTCTCCTGCTTTGGCAGGCTGTGGTTCTGGGCCAGGTGACAGCTAAGGGTGCAGACAGGGCTGGAGAACATCATCCTGGGTGTCCTCAGTGAGGAGGGTGGCAGGCCCCGGTGAGCCTGGTGATGCAGGTGTCTGGCTGTGGGAGCCTGTATCCAGCTGCTGTGGGTACCTGCCTGCAAAGGAGATTCTTAAATAAGCCATTTATGGGCAACATAGAATGTCACAACTTCAATTCTTTTATTACACTGGAAATTAAACACATTCCTGGAACATGAAAGAGTATCAATCCAATAGGATGTATTCATCTAAATGAGACCCAAGGTTGAAATAAAAACCTGAGTCTCAATATATCTCTTTTTCAGTTCTAATACGAATACTTAGAGGTTTGACCCTGTACTCTGTTTTGCCACTTCTTAAATTGCACCAAAATACAACTAGCCTCACCTCTCTGCATTCTCCTCTAAAGGGACTCATACATCAGATTTAAATTCTTCCACATTTCTTTACAGGACCATAGCTCACATTTTCTGAAAGTTTACAGATAATGGTGACATAAAAATGAACAGCAAGGGTGAATTCATGCAGTTCTCTTCATTCCGTCACCAGAAATGTTCTGACTGCATATATATGTGACAATGCGCTTGGCAATGTGGATTCCAGGAAAGTGAGGCAGGGATGGTGACCGCCCTCCAGGGAGCAGGGAGGACAGACTTTAGAGGCAGGATTAGGATGAAGGAAGCACCACGTGCTCAGTGCAGCTGAGGGCCAGTGCTCAGAGCTGATGAAGAGGAGGGCCTGGGAGCAGCAGAAGGCTCCACTCTGACAAAAATCTGGGGCTCCTGAATTTAAATGACATCAGATTTTCATTTCCTCTTTTAAAAAATGGAGACACCGTTAGTTGTGGTCACACAAGACATTGCCGAGATCAAATAAAATAAAGTTTGCAAAGTACAGGCTGAGAATTTGAACAGAGTGAAGGATAGAAGGCTTTTGTATTAATATAACAAACGGAAACCTCTATAGTCCACCCTCAGCCCAGCCAAGAGAAGCTCTGACTACAGGTTCCTTAACACTCAGGGGTCTGCATGTTGAGGCCCCCAAATGCAAACTCTAGGAGAGGGATTGCCTGTAGGCCTGCGAAGGAGTAGAGACCTAGTCTCCACCCTTAGAGCAGTGCCCCGTACATTAAGGAGAGAAATCCTACGGCACCTGAGGCTCTTTGCAGCATCTAAGAAAGTGTTTTGACCTCCTCCCCACAAGAAAAGAAAAAAAAGCCTGCTCTGTGACTAGTATAAATGAGATAAATAGTCCTTTTCCTCACCTTATTTTGTTTCAGACCACCTCTGGTGTTAATTTTTAAGACATAGATTAAAATATACTTTAAAAACAAACACATAACCTCAGAGAAAAAGATCAGATTTGTGGTTACCATAGCCAAGGGGGTGTGAGTTGAGAAAATCAGATGAAGGCAGTCAAAAGGGTTTTTTTTCCTTTAAAAAAATACATTAAAATAATGTTGTAGAGACCAGGAAAATGGTAAGAAATATATATATGGGGGAGAGATGATGAGAATTAAAGCATTCCTAGATTTTCAGCCATGGAACAGCACAATACTCTAATTCAAAAGCTATTTCCTGGGTTAGCATTAGGGCAACGTTAAGCTAGTACTTCTCTTAAGCACGAATGGTAAGAAGGCACCAAATCTACGTCATCAAGATAAAGGATGTTTTAATGCAACATTTTAAAATGAAACTTAATCCCAAAATATGCACGAGGAACAAAATATAAAACTTTTAAGTAAAGAAATGAAGCTGACCTCCATTTGCATGGCCCTGACAGTCTTACAAAGTAAGCCTTCATGATGTAAATGAAATCTGGGCAAATTCCACTTAGTGTATAAAATTCCTACTAAAGAAAAATGAAAAAGTCTGACCTGCTAAACGTCCTCAATTGCTTGTACACACCAACTCTTCTTTCTAACCTTATAGTCAAGGTGAGGTCCTGGGAAAGACATTTCAGGAACATGAGTTAAAAATCAGTTAAGACTATCATGGAGTCATTAGAAATTGTCAAACATGGTAATTCCCTCAATTAAAAACAAGCAAAAAAGTAATCTTGACAATATTAATGAGTTGGCTTCCATTAAAGATAGAAAAGTAAAACTATATTAAACACTTGGGGCTTCGCAGGTGGCGCAGTGGTTAAGAATCCGCCTGCCAACTCAGGGGACACGGGTTCGAGCCCTGGTCTAGGAAAATCCCACATGCCGTGGAGCAACCAAGTCCATGTGCTGCTACTACTGAGCCTGTGCTCTGGAACCCGCGAGCCACGACTACTGAAGCCTGCGCACCTAGAGCCTGTGCTCCTCAACAAGAGAAGCCACCACAATGAGAAGCCTGCACACCGCAATGAAGACTGAACCCAGCCTAAAATAAATACACCCAGCCTAAAATAAATAAACAAATAATTAATTATATTAAATACTTACTTTAGTAGAAAGACAATATAGTTTAAATAAAGTTTAATAAAATGCTATATTTTAATATGAAAATATATTTTAATAGTCTATGCTTAATATTGAAAATATTTTAACATAAATTTATAAAAATATCAAACATTTAAAATATTTAATTTAAATATGATATGAATTAAGTTAAATATAAAATTAATTTTAAAATGTAAAATATAAAAGGCTGTGAGTTTTTTTTAATATTCCTACTTTTCAGATATTCAATACTTTCTCCCTCACTTTAACGCTGTATCCTTGAAAGACTCCGTGAAGTCCCAGAGAATCTACAGGGGCGCTCAGCTCCCGCGTCCTCGGCCCCGGTGGTGGCCGCGCTCCGACTCACCCCTCAGGGCGTCCCCAACACCGTCCTGTCGTCCCATCGCCGCCGCCGCCGCGTTCCCCTTTCTCTGGGCCTTCGCTGTCTCGCGCCAGAAACCAGCCCGAATCGGAAAAATCGGCTCCCCTTTCTCTGCGGCTGGGAATCGCTCTGATTTCCCACCTCAGACCGCTCAGAAAAAGACTTCTTTCCCAAAAATTGCCTCGCTCAAGTTTCTGTGAGAAAATAAAGCGCAAAACTCAGGGGAAGCCTGAAAATGCACGGTTCTTGTTCCCAGCCACACAAAAATGTCTCTGGCGAGGCCGCGACAAGGCTTCCTCTTCAACGCTCAGCACCGAGAAAACCAAGGTGTTTCGCGTATGCTGATTATTAAAGCAGCCTCAGTGACTACTTTTCGCCCTGTCTCTCGAGCTGCAGGAGACAGCTGCAGACGGCAAACTCAACAGTCGGCGTTTCCCAAACAAACCCTGCGCCCTCTACCGGCCACCTAGGGAAGGACGCTGTCCACAGTTCCAGGGAAGGAAGCTTCCCACTCATTAATTGTTTGGCGGTGCCCACGCCTCTCCTGGCGGCCGTCTAGTGAATCACCCTTTCTTAATGGCCCAGATCTATTTGCTAGTGGCAGGAGTGCTGCTCTGCTCTATCCCTGCTTACTCTCTTGGCTGGAACTTGCCTAGAAGCCATAGCCAGGAAAACAAGGACGTCTTCCAACATTTGGAACAGTTGCAAAGAATCCCCTCTCAGTGGTGCCTAAAGGACAGAACCGACTTCAAATTTCCTTGGAAAAGAGAGAATATCACCCCAATCCAGGTGACTCAAGGCACCTGTCACCACCATCTGATGCTCCAGCAGATCTTCAACCTCTTCACCACAGAGGACAGCCGTGCTGCCTGGAACAACACCCTCCTCGATAAACTTCTCTCTAGCCTTCATCTGAGGCTGCACCGACTGGAGCAGATGAAAAAAGACAATCTGGATTGTCGAGATTTGGAACGTGCTGCCCGGGAGTATTTCCATGGAATCCATGTCTATCTGAAGGCAAAGGAATACAGCCCCTGTGCCTGGGAGGTTGTCAGAGTGGAAATTAAAAGGTGCCTTTCCCTTATGTAAGAATCCTCAAAGAAATGTCAACAAATACAGAATATTTTTTATACTCGTGACACTTCTCATTCAATTACATTAGTGTTCAAGTCCAAAGCAATCTCGACTTGTGTTTCCTCACAGGCTGAAAAATGTCTGAAAAGAAAATCATGATTTTAAAAAAGGTTTTGACAGAACACAATCTCTTTTCTTGTATAAATAATTTTCTAACGTAATTTAAAAGATCACTTTAAGTTTTGGGAGAGGTATTTGCTATTTTCAACACATGAAGTATAGAAAGGTTTTTTGGATAGTGTGGTGTTAAAGATATTTGTCAGTTAACTTAATGCTGACTGCTGTAACGGGTAAAGAGAATGCTGTCAGGAATTTGATCATAATAGAATCTTATCTTTCCCTGGTATAAGAACACAAGGCAGGCATTCCTGATCAGATGGATGTTCTAAGTTGCTCTCCAAAGAGTGAGTCGGGGACATGGGTACCCCCTGTTTTGTGGATTTTTCCATCATCAACAGGTGACTGCAAATTTTTCTGCAGTATTTGAGTCTATTCCACTCAGTGGTAAAGGGAAAAAGTCCGGTGCATCACATGGGACGTTTTCAAGGGCCAGGACTATACAGGGCAAGAGCCCTTCTGCTCACATTACATGGCCTGGATTTATCCTCGTGGAAATCTCACTGCAAGGAAGTTGGGAAATTATTGGATGATTAATAGACGAGGAGACAAGTTCAGTGCATAAGACCACTTTTCATCTTTACACTATTTGTCCTAATGAAGTTCTGGGTGGGGTGGAGGGGAACAACTAATGTTCTTGCTTGCACACACTTCATTAAAAAACAATCTGACCCACAGAGAAAGAGATATATCATTTATATGTGGAATCTAAAAAAAGGATACAAATGAACTTAGTTACAATACAGAAACGGTCCAGTTCTGGTGAAAGCCTGCTTCAGGTCTCACACTGCAGAGTTCTCCTTGTATCATCATACAGCAGGAGAGGGAGGCATTTATCTCTGACCTCGTTGATAAGGGCACTAATTCCATCGTGAGGCCTCCATCTTCACACCCTCATCAAGTCCCAAAGGGCCCGCCACCTGATACCATCACTTTGGGGGTTAGGACTTCCAAATATGAATTTTGTGGGGACGGAAACATTCAGACCAGAAAGGGCATTGAAGGCTACATGTCTTGGCATCCAGAAGAGAGAATATATTCATGTAAATAAAGAAGAATGAGCCATTTACCAGGCCAAAAGAGCAGACCGAGGACTCAGAATCCAAACTCTTGATTTCCAACCTGCAGTAATGCTTTAATTATTATGTGTCAAAATTTGGAAATCAAACTGAAATGGACCCCATCGTCCCTTGAAAGGGAATGAAGACACAGGAGGAAAAGGATCATTCATCAGTCTTTGTGAGGAGTCTCCAAAGAAGCTCAGGATATAGGTAGTCATTGCCACATCCGTAAAGACCCACCGAAGAGTAACGTGGTTAATTGTCTGGTTGCTGTGACCTGTGTGAATCAGGGAGACTTTGAGTTCAGATACGTGGCTCTGTATGTGACATCAAGCTGGTTATTTTCTGTCATGACCTAGTAGAGGACAAATTAGCGACGAGGCCATCCTCCTGAGTTTAATAGAGTGCCGGGCAACGGCTGAAAATTGTGCTGCTCTTACAACTTGAATCCCCAGAGCCATAGGCACCTTAAAGGAAAGAGAATCCTAGGGGTTTTAGCAACAAACTCAGTAGGCATGACTGATACCAGTAGGAGTAGAGTGGGAATACCAGCCACTGTCTATTATAATCCCAGCAAATACGACCGTGATAAAGGAAAATAGCTTGGTCATTCGTAACTGCCTTCCAGTGGGAGGAGACCATCTGAGAAACTGCTTTCGTTAAAAGTACCTGTTCGGGCTTCCCTGGTGGCGCAGTGGTTGAGAGTCCGCCTGCCGATGCAGGGGACACGGGTTCGTGCCCCGGTCTGGGAAGATCCCTCATGCCGCAGAGTGGCTGGGCGCGTGAGCCATGGCCGCTGAGCCTGCGTGTCCGGAGCCTGTGCTCCGCAATGTGAGAGGCCAAAACAGTGAGAGGCCCACGTACCGCAAAAAAAAAAAAAAAAAGAAAAAATTACCTGTTGCGTGATTACACTGGGCCTGGTGCCGAGGATACCACAGAGAATACGACAGAGTCCAGTTGCTACAGAGCTGATTTGCCACAGATAGTCACATACCTATTATTTATTGAAAGATCGGTATTAGAGGGGGCTGAGGCCACAGAACATCCACTGCAAAATAAAAGAATTCATGATCAGAGTTGAAAGTGAATTCTTTCCATGATCCCAATCAACATTTATCCAGTTCTCAATTAATTACAAAGATGGTTTTCTTTTGTTTGAAAAGAATAGGCTTGGATTGGAACCTCTGACAGTCCTTTGGGGAATCTGAAATTCAATGCAAAAATACAGAGAAAGATTCAAATCGATGATGATTCCTAAATCATCTGGGAGCAGATCACTCCCACGGGTGCAAACAGTAGTCGTTAGGGGTGCGAACAAATCTTAGCTACCACAATGGTGGGTGGCACTCCAAAGCTCAACCCTATCCAACCCTATCCTTTGTATTCATTTTTCTCTTTGGGTTTTCTTGTGTATGAGACGAGAGGCATTGACATTGAGTGCATGGAAGATACACAATATGCAGGATCAGTGCTACAAGCTATGGTGGCTTGATGTTTCATTACAGGACTTTCTCTCCATCATATGATTGAACTCAAAGTCATAATGTGAGAGGTGCCCTCTGCTTACTTATGAGCTGTCCTTGTCTGTCTTGTGGATTTTGCTTATGTTTGAGCCTCAGTGTGATGTGGGCATCGGGAATTAAGCACAAATAGGTTGTATTTTATTATTTAATTCTAAAAAAGTTATCTAGGAGATCAATAATTACGTCTAGTCCTAAAGAGAAAAAGTTGTTGACAATATCTAGAGGAATATCTAGCAGCTAGCGAAGTAAGAAATCATTTTATGATATGAATCAAAACTAAGAATTACTTAAAAATAAATGTTAAGAAAATCATTTAAATTTTCAATGGTTTTAGCAGTTTTGATAGATTTTTAAATATATCTATACATTGGTATTCTTATGAAGTATTTGTATAAATTTTTATTGAATATGTAGTTTGATACATTCCTATTTATTAAGTAAATGTATTACATTAAAAGTCATTCTGCACACTTAACCAAAATGTTAAATTAATTGCAGTAGCTTTTACAGCTAATTTTTAGCCTAAATATTTTTGTCATACTCACCACTGCTTTGAATAAAAAGAAAAAACTTTTCACTTTCTTTTTCTATTTATAAAGTAGAGATACGCATGGAGTACATACTGATGTACCCAGTATATCTGTGTATCAAAATTTCATAGGGGGGCCATATGGAAAAAAAATATCTAGAAAGGTTCTGTGGGCAGGAGAAGGGGAGGCAAGGATGAAAAACAGTGGTTGAGAAACGCTGCCCTAACCTATCTGGAGAGTGCAAAATGAAAAGCAAAAACAGAAGTAGAAAGTAAGAGGGAACATTCAGAAAATGGAAACCAATTCGCTCCCATTTAAGACCCAGGCTTGAAGGAAGGTCTTCAGAGAACCTAGAGAGCAGAGTTCACAGAGACCCCACCTCAGCCAGGCCGGCAGCATCTGCAGGGTCCCCGATGGCCCCAACCGTGTCCTTACTCCTGGCCCTGGTGCTGCTCAGCTGCAACTCCAACTGCTCTCTGGGCTGCGACCTGCCTCAGACCCACAGCCTGGCTAACACGAGGGCCCTGATGCTCCTGCGACAGATGAGGAGAATCTCCTCCTTCTCCTGCCTGAAGGACAGAAATGACTTTGGATTCCCCCAGGAGGCGTTTGGAGGCAACCAGTTCCAGAAGGCTCAAGCCATTGCTGTCGTCCATGAGATGATCCAGCAGACCTTCCAGCTCTTCAGCACAGAGGGCTCGGCTGCCGCTTGGGATGAGACCCTCCTGGACAAGTTCTGCACTGCACTTTATCAGCAGCTCACTGACCTGCAAGCCTGTCTGATGCAGGAGGCGGGGCTGGAAGGGACTCCCCTGCTGAAGGAGGACTCCATCCTGGCTGTGAGGAAATACTTCCACAGAATCACTGTCTATCTGCAAGAGAAGAAGTACAGCCCTTGTGCCTGGGAGATTGTCAGAGCAGAAGTCATGAGAT
The DNA here is from genome assembly GCF_963455315.2 of Globicephala melas. NCBI lineage: Eukaryota > Metazoa > Chordata > Mammalia > Artiodactyla > Delphinidae > Globicephala > Globicephala melas. The sequence continues at coordinate 70,217,849 of NC_083319.1, read as the reverse complement.
CCTTCTCTTCATCAAGGAACTTGTAAGAAAGACTCAGGAGGAAGGAATGACACACACCTCGTTCAACCTGAGAAATGATTCTCACTAACAAGACCACACTTCCACCTGTGCTGCCATGTCAAAGACTCTCATTTCTGCTCTCATCATGCCCTGAATTGAATTAATTTGTCAAGTGTTTTCAGGAATATTAAGCAACATGATGTTCTACTCTACAGGCACTCGTCCCTCATAGATGCCCATGCTGATCTATCTACTTACTTATCTACTTAAATATTTATTTATCTATTTTAATATTTATTTCACTATTTATAAAGATTTAAATTATTTTTATTTACATAATATTATGTGCATGTATACATTGTGGTTAAGAGAATAAATATATACTTTGTATTAACTCAGTTTAGGAGTTTTCTTTGTTCATTAAATTCTTACTAGAGAAAACTTCCTGTTTTGTTTTTTTTCTTTAAAAAAGAAACACCAAGGGGCTTCCCTGGTGGCGCAGTGGTTGAGAGTCCGCCTGCCAATGCAGGGGACACAGGTTCGTGCCCCGGTCTGGGAAGATCCCTCATGGTACGGAGCGGCTGGGCCCGTGAGCCATGGCCGCTGAGCCTGCGCGTCCGGAGCCTGTGCTCCGCAATGGGAGAGGCGAAAACAGTGAGAGGCCCCCGTACCACTAAAAAAAAAAAAAAGAGAAAGAAACACCAAGCCTGCATGTGCAACCTGATGAAAGAATGTATGTTACAATTCCTTGACCCATCATTACGATTTTCACGTTAGAAATAAAAATAGACTGCTTCTAGCCAGGTCGTGTGTTGCCCTCAGGACCTAGAGGTGAACATAACTAATCCAATTCTGCTTTGGGTAACTTTGATTTTTTTTTTTAAAGGAAAGTAACCTAAAAACAATAATCAGGTAATACAGGGACGTCCTTGGTGGTGCAGTGTTTAAGACTCTGCTCTCCCAATACAGGGGGCCCGGATTCCATCCCTGGTCAGGGAACTAGATCCTGCATGCCACAACTAAGAGCCCACATGCCGCAAGCAACTAAAAGATCCTGAATGCTGCAACCAAAGATCCCGAATGCCGTGATGAAGATCCTGCACGCAGCAATGAAGATCCCGTGTGCCACAGCTAACACCTGCCACAGCCAAATAGATAAATAATTTTAAAAAATCAGTTAACTCACAATTAAATTTAATTATTTTTAAAATAGTACTAATTTGTAGTAGAAATTAATATCGGTTAAATTTAGTGCTACAGTGAGAAGGTGGGAAAATGGAATTTCCCCAGCAGAAGGTGGATCATGTCATGCGAGGATATAGAAATTAAAGCAGTAGATATTACCTATAGTTAACTAGTAGACATTTCAGTGCAAATGTCCATTGGATACTGGAGATAGCAATTTATAAGCAATTCCATGAAGTGTAAAGCATGGAACAGAAGAAGTGATCAAACAGGAGGAGAGTATCACATGAGAAAAGGACTGAAAATTGAATCCTATGACCTTAACGTTAAAAGTGAGGGAACGCTACAAAGGAAAGCAAGGGGAATGGCCATATGTTAACAGGACAAGAGAGAAAAGTGAGAAGACCATGTTTGAAAGACTGGAACTGCTTAGAAGATTCAATGCATTCGTGAAAACGTAGATGGAAAGTGCTCCTACATTGGGAAAAGAGATGGCATTGGCCACTTAGTGACAGCTTGTTTGGTAGAATTAATCAGCAGAAACCATAGTGGAGAAGGTGGAAGGATGAATAAGAGAAGGGAATGACAATATATACAGAAAATAGGTTTGAGATAGTTGCCGTCTGAATTGGAGGAGAGACATAGGGTGGAACCTAGAATGGATGTGGATTATTTTTTTCTCTGCATTGTTTTCCTTTTTTGAACTATTTTTTGCTTCTGAAGAGATTTCATGGATTTGATGTACTGAAAACTCATATCAATGTTCAAGATTTGATTTACTTTAAATCCTGACATTTAATCACTTACAGTGATAATGTATCATTATTTTGATGAATATGATGTTGAATGTCAGTAAGCTGCTCTGCGCTTGAAACCATCCACTACAAGGGAAACAGATAGAACTGACCTTAGTGAGAGCTGATTTGCTGAAATTAATCAGCAGAACCCATTCTGGAGCAAGTGGAAGGGTAACAAGAGAAGAACTCCCATTGTCATTATTTCACCTGGGGAGTCACTTTACTTCTTTCACTCTCATCATAGTCAGATTTGCATTTGTTTTCCTTTTACCTCAGTACATCAAATGCGAGGACAGCTTTCCAAGAAAGTTGAATGGAGAAGCAAATCAATGATGTATTGCACATTATGGAAAATCATGGTATGGGCCCTTTATGTTTCCATTTTTGCTTCCCTCTTAAGATACTCAACTCAAGATGATAAAGGAAGTAATTCAGTAGTAGCAAGACAACCCCTGCCCAGAAAAATACTAAATGAAAAAGAACGTATAACATTACAAAGACTCTGACACCAGAAAAGCAGAGAAGGCTAATTGTATCTAGCATCCTATGCCCTACATTTTTACCACCCTACGTCTTCACTGTGAGATGGAGAATGATGAACCAAGAGGCTCAGTAGAAATGTACTGAATCATCTAATGATGCTTAATAATTACTTCAATATAAGGCTCTGACGCGAGGTCAGTAGAAGCTTCTGATGGGAGGTCTAATGGAAAATCTAAGAATACTCTTTGTTAATAATTATTTGGAATAATTATTATGAACTCTGTACTAATGATAAAATGGTGAACAAGATATAGACCTGTCACCTATGGTGGTTACTTGTCAAACAGGTCTAATAAATCTATTTTCAAGAAGACCAATCCCAAAGGATAAGCCAGCTTCGCTGATATGGAAAATAAAAAGGGCAGAAACCGAGCCCAGGACTAGAAGTAAACACAGCCAACCTCGTAGCAAGATAAATGTAACTCCTCACCCTAAAGGCCAATTTACCTCAGTTCCTTTTACCCCATACATCATGTTCAACTTTCAACAGAAACTTACCATACTAAAAGGTGAAAAACACAGTTTGAAGAGACAGAGCAAGTATCAGAACTAGACTCATATACAGTAGAGATTTAGAAATGATCAGACCAGGAGTCAAAATGATAGTGATTAAAGTGCAAAGGGCTCTCATGAAGTCATCTATTTATTCTTCTACTTAATCTCAGTCATACTATGTATGGTATTTAAAATAGTTTTGTTCATATAATACCATGTTCAACTTTATAGTGTATTCAGTATAATAAAATATGCTTACCTCTATATTGTTTCAAATTATTTTCTTGTTTAATTTATGAAACTCTCCCCCAGATGACATTTGGATTTTTTTTTTCTTACAAAAAGAAGTAGCTTTAATTTGCAAGGCATACTGAAACATGGATGATAAATTCTACTCATCATTCTCATCATTCATTTATTTCAGTGGTTTATATTTTATTTTATTTTTTTAAATTTTATTTATTGTTCACAGTGCTGGATCTTTGTTGCTGTGTGCAGGCTTTCTCTAGTTGTGGCGAGCAGGGGCTACTCTTCGTTGTGATGCGCGGGCTTCTCATGTGGGATCTTCCCGGACCAGGGATCGAACCCGTTTCCCCTGCAATGGCAGGCGGATTCTTAACCACTGCACCAGCAGGGAAGTTCCAGGTTATATTTTAAAACTTCATATTTCTATATTGGATATATGATAGTTCTGAGAATACAGAGGTGAAAAAAGAGAATGCCAAACCTATTCTTCTGGAGAGTTCAGTTTGGAAGAGATAAAAGATATAAAAACAGTAATCATGCTAAATTATTTCAATTAAGTTTCCTATTACAATGAGAGATAGGGAAAAGGGGATTCTCTCACCAGAATCTGGAATGAGGCATCTCAAGAAGGGGAGAAAGCACATGGACTCCATAAAGTGGCCAAGAAACATCTAAAGACAGACTTCCCATTGGAAGCAGCATATGTGGATGTCGTTCCTTAGGAGTAGAGTGTAGAACGAGATGACGACCGAAAGCTCATGAGGACCTTCAACTTTTAAGAGTGAGAAAGAGAAGGAGAGTCTGAAGAGGGCACAAAGCTGGAGTAGCCAGTGCACTTAGGAGTCAAGCAGGGAAAAATGATCTTCAGAAAGCACCAAAGAAGAAAACAAAGAGCTTGAGAATTACAGAGGATGGAAGTTAAATAATTATTTATATGTGATATGGGTTTCTGCATTGAGTCTAGATTCTGCCAGGACACACGTGTGATGCTGGGGAATCACTTAACTTCCCTGAGCCTCAGTTTCCTCAAATATAAAGTACGGAAAATATTCCTAGAGTTGTATTGAATATTAGACCAACCAGAACATTTAAGAGCACTTAGCAGAGTATCATCCACAGAGTGAGGGCTAAACAGGTAGTGTGTTGTTTCCTATATTTTTCATATAGGTCTAAATGGGAATAATGAATTCTCCTCCCCCTCTCTCTGTCACTGACTGCAGAACAATGACAGCCTAAAAAACAGAACTGGGAGAAAGTGTGTCATCAATTGTATGTAATTTTACATACAATAATATACATATATGGTACATATATATGAACACATAGTATAAAATATACCATATATCTATCTGCTGATTCTGATACATGGCACAATTACCCTTCCTCTCTGTTTTCCTGGATCCCATTCTTTCACTAAAATATCACAATCATTCAGTTCCTCCCAGTGTAGAAATCCATAGTGTACTTTCCCCATTCACTCTGCATTCAGCTGTACTGCCCATTCATACCGCTGTTTCCTTCTCCATTAGGGTTTCTGGCTGTCAATTTCCCCTTAAGACTACAAAGCCACCAATGGAAAGCAGAAGCTGAGTGAAAGTTCTAGGTTTGTCAGAAACTCTCATATGACTCCACGCTCTCCGCCTGCCAAGCACTGCAGGTCCAGACTGTCCAGACTCCCAGAGAAACACAGTAAATAGATGGCACCCTGCCCAACACTGAACAGTGGTGGAGAATCCAGGAGCTCACCTGTGCCTCTATTTGCACACTTCCACGTGCTGACTGCACTAGGAGGAACTCACCTGGTTCAGGACTCTTATTTGCTCAAAAAGCCCAAAGCGCAGGAAACATGGAGTTGAAAGGCAGCAGCAGCTTGAGAACTTGGAAGGAGAACAGAGATGTTTAAAGCGTTCACTGGAACAGCGGCAGGTCCTCAGGACATGGAAGAACACAGATCAGCTGCACCGAGGCAAGTGCTTCTCCAGAACATTCCTTTTCAGAGAAGAAAAGAATGAGGTGCATGCGATAGCACAGAGTTCTCCCATAAGGATGTGGCCACTAGCAGTGTCCCCAGCACTGATACCACAGCAGCCTGCGGAGTCTTGGAAGGGACGAGGGTTACCTCAGTGCCAGCTGCAAACTTGTTTTGTCCTTAGGACCCAGCAAGTAATCACAGAGCAGGGAAGGATATTCCTGGGGACAATGCAATCCAAGGAATTTCTTACATTCCATCATGATGTCTTTGCCCCTTTGAAAGACAAACAAAATAAAACATGCTTGAATAGAAGGGACACAGGCAGGGATTTTAATATATTTAGCAACAACTGGGGTAGAGCCTTTCCAGCAGGGCAGGTATCAGTAACATGCACACTGGAAGGTCACAATTTCTAAAAGCAACAAAGAGCTAAGTGGAAATTCATTTATTTAATTTAGGCACTTTGGAAAGAGGACACTGATGGATCAATCATCTTTCTATCCTTTCCAGTTGGTGCATACAGCACTGAGTAGGTACTTTTAAAGTCAGAAGGACATTTAAAGTACATTTAGAGGTTTGGAAACCTTCTTAAGGATTAGGGTCCTAAAACAAGCAGAAACCATTCCTATATTACTGCTAAAAATATCATTTTCTTAACAAATGATTTTTTAAATAATATTTTTATTTCAATTCTTCAGTATTATGATGTTTTAATGGGCTGAGGCTAGAAATTTAAATAAAGACAACTATACAAGGCCATGAGGGTGACTCTGGAGTTCAAGCCAGACTCTCCCTGCTAAGGAGCCCATTAAAAACCTTCACTTCTTCTGTCTAAGAAGCGCGTATGCTCTTCCATCTTGGTCATACATAAGGCCTCTTCGGTACCCACATCTTAACCAACAGTTGGAACAATAAAGAGTAGAGATTCTTATTTGGACTCTACCAGTAAACAAATGGATGTCCAGCCTGGACTGTAGGTGAGAAATGGAGGTGTCTTCATTGAGATTGAGAACAGCAGGCTGACCTGAGGAGGTCTCCTGGGAAATCAGTGAGGTCCTTGTTGACTGGAAACAAACGACAACAAAGGAGCTGGGAGTTCAGTTTTTTGGGAGGACTTACTGAGGACTATAGCCTGGAGGACAGCCTCTCAGTCAGCTCTGACGAACGGCTCCAGGACAGAATGGGGATGTCAGTATATATGTGATTGTGGTGAAGAGGATACGTGCAATCTAGGACACATCTTGGGAGAAGGTTGCTGCTAGTCATGAGGAGCATTTGTCACTATTGATGCTTTTAGTGCTTTTCTAAGTATGAGAAGTTGCAAAAAATTGAATTCATAGAATTTCTCAGGAAATTATCTAACTACCTGCAGGCCTATTCTGTCAGTTTTCCCAGAGCAGAGAGTGCCCCATTCCTGAACTCCTGTCAGGGCGTGTTGGGGTAAGGGACTGCTGTGGCTAATGACTTTATTCTTGTAGAACCAGATGGTGAGTGACTTTTTAGTTGTCATCCTGAAGGAGAAATGTCAGAGCTCACATGGCTAGAAATTGTTAGGTGCTTTTTTTTTTTCTCTTAAACTCACAAGAAAATGCAAGCGTTAAAAATACATAGATTCCAGGGGTCAGCTCTTCTAGGGTTAATAAAGTTGTTTTACCATATTTCATTGAAGAAATCACTCACGAAATCTTAGACTTGGCATTGCGTGGCTTGAGTGATCTCAGTTCCCTCACCGGGGATTGAATCACGGCCACGGCAGTGAGAGTGCCGGATCGTAACCACTAGGCCACTAGGAAACTTACTTTTTTTTTTTTTTCAGTAGGCAGAAAAATCTATTCCCTTCTAACTACTTAATAGTGATTTTGTCTATTTTGATTAGAACTTAAAGTCAGTTCAGTGGACTCAGACCACACCTCATGTAGCCCTACAAAACCACAGACAGTAACCCTTTGGCATCTTAAGTGGAATAAGGGTCCTTTGTCATCTCACTGTCCTCTGTCTGCTTATTTCGTTGGTTCCTAAATATCATGTTCATGTGCAGTCTTCACTTTCTTTAATGGGTGCTTTCAGACAAATCATTGTAAGCACCCTAAGGTTTGCCCTTGTACCTTTGGTACATTTGGTTCAGTTCATTCGTCCAGATTTATATTTCTCTCCAGTTGTATAAGTGAGTTGGATCCAATAGGGTTATTGAGAGTGTTGAGTTAATTTTTTTTTCTATGTTTTGGCTGCGCCACGGCACATGCGAGATCTTAGTTCCCTGACCAGGGATCGAACCTGTGCCCCCAGAAGTGGAAGCTCGGTGTCTTAACTACTGGACTGCCAGGGAAGTCGCTAAATTTTAAAGAACTTAGAAAGTGGCTAGTCCATTGGTAGCAAGCAATAAAATTCAGTTCTTACTTTTTAATATCACGATTCCTATTAAGCAGATAAGATCAGGATCTTTTGGAATCATCTAATTCCCTTCCTTTAATTCTAGTTTTCTTAAAGTACCCTTCTCATTGCCTGAATGCATTTATCACCTAGACGGATGCTCAGCAAGACTGATCTTGCTGATTCTCCCAGACAGGGTTAGTGTTCTAGCAACTGGGGTTCTGGTTGCCAGTCACTTGTGAGCTGGTGGGTGTGACTTCTTCCTTCTCTCCTCAAAACTGATCATTCATGGATTAAATGAAAGAAAAATGAGGGAGCTGGTCTTGCGAAGCTGAAGGCCATCAACTGACCCAGGACTTGGTCTTTTCTGAGCTTCTGGCAGAAGCAACCATGTTCCTGTCTTTCTGTTTTTCACATTGGCCTCATCCTTCTCCTCTGACGTAGCCTCCTCTCCAACTGTGCTGCACTCAAGTTAGCTAAATTAGAATCCGGCATGTGTCGGGGGAAATCACTTCCCTTCTTTCACATTCATGACATTCAGACTCACATTTGTTTTCTTTATGCCCACAAGACAGCTGTCGACTTTTACTTTCTAGGACAGTTGCAGTGATAAACAAAAAATCTAAAGTTTGAAAATGATAGAGACTGGAGCCCCTTTGCCTTTCTTTACCTCCCTTTATTGTTCTTACCTCATCATGAATTAGAACTAATGCAGGAGCAGCGAGGCAAATCTTGTCCAATAAGTCACTAAGTGAATATAAGTGACAAAAACTTTAAATGAAAAATTACACACAAGTAAAGGAAAGAAGGCGATTTCTCTCTGACCTAATCCTGGGCCTCGCTGCCCTGCATTCTCAGAGGGAGACAGAGACAGAGGAAGGGAGAAGCCCACTGGCATCAACTGACTGAATGAACAACTGAACCTCACTGGTTTCTGTGACAGAAGCTTTATTGAGAGACAACACCATCGCTGAATTCTCTGCCCCCAGCTCAGAAACTTTGAGCATAACAAGTGTTGACTAGTTTAAGTAAAAGAGTTGAATAATAAAATTTGTATTTGGCAAAATAAAAATTATGTGTCTACTCAGGGTAAAATGATTAGAATTGGGTAACTCCTCCACCACCTTAGAGAAAACACACTTTTGCTCTCAGCATCTGAGGGCTGCTGACACTTCTGATACCTGAGGACATGGGTCAGGAGGGGAGGAGGTCACCACTGAGGACTAGGGTCCTTCACACAAACACTCCGGGGGCAAGGGTGAGGGTCCTGGAAGATGAATTATTTTCCCAACAAATAAACAAGCCCCTCCACAGATAGGAGATTGTAAAGTCCTCGGGATGTGGTGAGCCTGCCCTCAGGGTGGGAGTCCAGGTTAGGAAGGGGACTCTGTCACTCTAGAGGAGAGGGTGTAACTAGATGTGATCTCTCCCTTGTGACTGAGGTGCTGCTGGGGAAATACAATTGTCTTGGAATTAGGATCTCCACACCCATATTCTCCTGAAAAGAACCAGGATTCCTGGTGGGGGTACTGGCCCAGCCTGTGGAGGACTATAGGTCTCCAGTAAGAAAATGGTGGAAAGAAAGGACAATATCTATAATAGTCCTCACCTCGTGGTCCCCTGAAGCATGACCACATGGACGTGAAGGAACATGTTCTAGAAGGAAAGGAAACATGGGAGAAGCTCATGGACTCATAATAATCAGCCTCTTCTCTAAATCAAACACTAAACAAAACCCATCTTTTGTTTCAAAGAGCTTATGCCAGAGTGATCTGGTAAATCCCTAAGCAAATACAGAAAGCATACGGCTGAGAGAGCCTGCCTTCCTAGGTAAAGTAAGAGGTAAAAATGGAACCTAAGATCAGGGCTAAAAATTTCTTCCTGGAACAGAGAAGACCAACATTTATGCATGAAAGAGATATAGAATGTGCGTATTTACAAACCTACATCACTTCTGACTTTAAGACGAAAACCTTTCTCATTTGATTAATAAATATCCATTTGGATGGGCACATCTGAAATTACTGGGAAAATTAAACTTCTTGCAAAATTAATAGTTTAGAATGATGACATCTTCATAGACCATACTGAGAAGATATAAGTGAAAATCAAAAAAAGGAAGTAAAAGGGTATAGAAATGTTTAGAAAATGAAAATTACTGTGTTCCCTATTTAATGGCCTTGCTTAGAAAGAATGTCATCACAGAACCTACCCCCAAGGTTCCCCCGGACGCCCGTCTCAGCCAGGCCAGCAGCAGCCTCATTTGCCCCATGGCCTTCGTGCTCTCTCTACTGACCGCCCTGGTGGTGTTCAGCTATGGCTCTGGTGAATCTCTGGGCTGCGACCTGTCTCAGAACCACGTGAGGATTAGCAGGAAGAACTTCATGCTTCTGGGCCAGATGCGGAGAATCTCCCCTCGCTTCTGTCTGAAGGACAGAAAAGACTTCGGTTTCCCCCAGGACATGGTGGATGGCAGCCAGCTCCCGAAGGCCCAGGCCACCTCTGTCCTCCACAAGATGCTCCAGCAGGTCTTCCGCCTCTTCCACACAGAGCGCTCCCCTGCCGCCTGGGACACCTCCCTCCTGGACAAACTCCGCACTGGACTCCATCAGCAGCTGGAGGACCTGGACGCCTGCTTGGTGCAGGCGATGGGAGATGAAGAAACTGCCCTGGGAGTGACGGGCCCTACACTGGCCGTGAAGAGGTACTTCCAGGGAATCCACCTCTACCTGAAAGAGAAGAAATACAGTGACTGTGCCTGGGAAATTGTCAGAGTGGAAATCATGAGATCCTTGTCTTCATCAACCAACTTGCAAGAAAGGATAAGAATTATGCATGGAGACCTGGGGTCACCTTGAAATGATTCTCATTGACCAAGATGCCCTATCACCCTTGCACACATGTCTTTAGTCATTTCAGAAGGCTCTTATTTCAACTTTAATCACAGAATTTATTGTATTAATTCAGCTACTACTTTGTCAGTAGTGATAAGGAAGTATATGTTAAATTTATTCAGCTTCAGGGGCATCAGTCCCTAAGCAATGACTACCCTGTTATTTATTTATTCTGTTTATTTGTTTATTTATTTATTTATGTATCTTATTTTTATATTTTCATATCAATATATTTATACTTACATTGTATTAAAATTTAGAAAATATTCACCTTTCCATTTCATTAAATTTGCATTTTGTTTTATTTATTAAATTCTTATGAGAGAAAACTTCTTGAGTTTTTTAAGTTCTGAAACCTACATTCTTATCTTTTTCTGTGTAAATTTATTTCAGACTAGTATTGGTCCATTTTGTCCTTTGGAACAGTCCTACCACTTTCATTTCAGGAAATGCTTGTCAAAAGGTGGAATTCCATGGAATTGAGGGAAGTCCTGGAAATTATGGAGAATGGTTAGTCCTGATGTCATAGGTGTAACTGATTTATACCACCAGGAAAGAGTGGTCGGTGCAAATACCTGTGGGAAGGAGTCATCTCCTCGAGGGAAGCTGGTGACATATGGTGTTGACTGGCCAATCCTGGCACCTTCCTCTCACCTTCTCCCCGGTCCTGCTTTACTGAACCATTCATCCCTTACACATAACTTCAGTCCCTCCACCTCACTGACCAGCTACACAGCTGCTCTGGTTCTGTGCAGGTTTCCAGCTTCAAGGTTTCTGTTAGAGTGAAAGCCACAGGAAGAGCGCACAAGTGAAAGGAGAGTTCTAGGATTTTCAAAACCTCTATGAGAAGGAGCCAGGGTTCATGGCACTGGATCCCAGCTCTGCTATTAATAGCAGTGTGACCTTGACAAATAACACAATCACTAAGCTCCCTAGTTTCCTCATCTTTAATATGGGGACAGTAGTAGTATTTTTTCATAGGATTATTCTCAGGATTCAATGAGTAAATATACACAAGAGGCATAAAAGTGTGTCTGTCAGAAATAATCAGGACTGTTAGAGTCACAGAGTGGCTACCATCGGGGAGGAGAAGGAGAGCTGCTCTGAGGTAGCAACTGGAAAGCAACATAAGAAACATGCTAGGTCCTGGGCAAAATCTATTACGTTTAACTTGGGTGCTAGTTTCACAGTGTATTCAGTGTGTGAAATTTCCCTGTGCTGCATGTTGAAGATACTTGCAATTTCTGTGTATTATACTTCTTTTTTTTCAAAACAATTTATTTATTTATTTCTTTACATTTTATTTTTGGCTGCATTGGGTCTTTGTTGTGGCAAGTGGGGGCTACTGTTACTTGCGGTGCGCAGGCTTCTCATTGCGGTGGCTTCTCTTGTCACGAAGCATGGACTCTAGGCACGCAGGCTTCAGTAGTTGTGGCACACAGGCTTAGTTGCTCCGCGGGATGTGGGATCTTCCCGGACCACGGCTTGAACTCGTGTCCCCTGCATTGGCAGGCGGATTCTTAACCACTCTGCCACCAGGGAAGTACTTGTGTATTATACTTCTGAAAGATTTTCTGGGAATTAGTAAAAATTCTTTGAGAAAGAAGGATCAGTAGAAAATACTTGGATCTACTTTAAAAATGAATAATATGGAAATAACAGAGACCTCAAATAATGCAAAAAGTCACAAACATTTTTCATTGATAACGTTTGTTGCTTCTTTAGTATGAGAAAGGCACAAAATAGCTTCTGAACCCTTTCATTTTGGGGGCTTACAGCAGCAACGCAGAAGCAGGAAGAAAAAAGCAGGAGCTATGAAAGGTAAGGTTCTGCTCTCCAATCCTGGGCTCTCCCGGGTTTGATCTTAGTTCTCTTCTCCATACAGTCCCAGGTCTATAATTGCTGGCAATGTCACCTCCTAGAGCCTGTACTCTCAGAAAATAATGGCCCCCCAGAGGAGAGACTCAGAGCTAGAAAGCAAAGAAGTCAGGACCTGGGACACTTCTAACCCAGGCTCTGCTCGTCCATGTGAAAGCTGGGCCATGGCGCTTACCCATCAAGTGACAGTGTGAGACGTGGTGGAACAATGACTGTTTTGGGGGCAAAATTTTGGGTAATGACTCAGACAACTTAACCTCCCTAAGTTTCATAGTCTGTGTCTGGGAGAGTCCCAGGATTGTTGTGATGATTGCCTGGGGCAATGTGTGTGAAAGAGCTTTGAAATGACACTGCTCTACACACATGGACCTTACTATTAGTGTCATTGAACCTCTGACCTCGAATTCTAGTTCCTGGGCATTAATCTTGAAAGAATCTCTTCCCAGTAGAACAGTCTGCTCAGTATGTTCCACTCTCTCTTTGCTTCCACTCTCCCTAGACACACCCAGGCTCCTATTTTTGGTTTGCAGAGCTCACCTGAAAGGCACTCATGTGACACCAGCCCCACCCTCTCTTCAGAAAGGTGATTCATATCTTCTGTCATCTCAGGCATCCCTCTTGCTAGCTGGCCCTGTGGAATTCCAGGGTCCTAGTCCAGCAAGAGGTTGACACGAGGGAGTCCCACTGGGAACAGATTATGGAAGGAAGCCTTGGGGTAAGGCATCTTCTGAAAACAAAATGGTCTCTCTCAAAAACAGCAAAGTTCATTCTTCACAAGTAAATCGTTTCTTCTAAAAAAGAGTGTTTTCTTTTGTCTCTGCTGCATTTGGGGGAAGGACGCAGTAGTCCAGGAACTGGGTTTAGGGAAAGGAAGAGGTTCTCCAGTTCTGATTGAGAGCTGACTTTGAGTGTTTGAGGCAGAGGAAGGTTAGGGAGAGAGTCTGACAGTGGCCTTGCACACCCTCTACCATCTCAGCCACCTTCATTTGTGTCATGATGAATACAGCCCTTCACAAAGCAAATACAAAAGCATAGGAATTTGACAAATGCTGAGGGGCTTTACAAATTGAGAAAATCCATTAAAGAACGAGTCTCAGGAACTGGACTTCCCAGTCCTTCCCCTTCTCCATCATGATACTGATCTGTAAACAGCCGTGGGTTGGAATGTTTCGGGTTACACAGCCACATAGATTCCCAAATGTCCCAATCAGCCTCTAGGAACAGAGACAAGAAACTTCACATATTCCCCAAAACAGCACTGGAATTTGGCATTCCTGAGGTCTCAAGTTCAGAAGGAAATGGAACAAACCAGAGGACCCCAAATATTTTGATGGAGAATAACTTTCGTCTAACTCCAAGGCCTTCTTGCGTCCTGATGAAGGCTGGGCAAAGCAGCTCAGCTCCCCAGTTCTCAATTTAGCCTTAATGAAAGTGTACAGCTGAGGACTTTTCGCCTTTCCTTTCTCATGGGACAGGCTCTGCAGCAGCAGGGATGCAGAACTCCTGGCCATGTTTGTGGTTGAGCAAGCAGGGACAAGAGGAGGCCAAAGGGGAGGCAGAGCAGTATAGGGTCGTAGCAAACCTGGGAGTGGAACTGCATAGTCTTATCAGGCTTAGGAAAGAGATCTCCATCTACATCAGGTACCATAGCACTCAGCTCACTCTCCAGCTACACTTCTTATTCCCACCCAGTAACCTGCACACTGTTAGGGACATCATTGGTCCTCAGAGTTGTTAATAAAAGCGATAAGTGTAATAAGCTGAACATAGTTGTGTCAGTAAAAGTGTTTGAAAATGACAGTCTTGCTGCATCTTCTCTTGTGGGTTACTCTTGTCTTCTCAGGTGACCAGTAAATTCTTTAGCTCGGCATCTCCTTAGTCTTCCTTCGGCTTCATGCATGATTTAAGGCAATTGTTTTCTTTTTCCTACAGTACAGTTTTCTCAGCTTTAGAATAGGGATAATGAGACTACTATATTCCATTCAACATACCATCGCATGTTATATGCTCTATATCATGAGAATATAACAAGTCATAAACTTATCTTAAGTGAGCAGATTATTGTAAGCACCAGGGACATATTAAACATAGCAATGATAGTTGTTATAGTGACAGGTATGCACAAAGGAGTAAAAGCCATTATTTCATGTCCACTCAAAAGATACATATTTTTTTAAGATTTTTTTGATGTGGACAATTTTTAAAGTCTTCCTTGAATTTGTTACAATATTGCTTGTTTTTTTTTTTTATGTTTGGGTTTTGTGGCCCTGAGGCATGTGGGATCTTAGCTCCCCAATGAGGGATCGAACTCACGCCCCCTGCATTGGAAGGAGAAGTCTTAACCACTGGACCGCCAGGGAAGTCCCCAGAAGATATTGATATAATGCCATATTTGTGCCTTACTGAGCTCATAATTTTGTTATGCAAAAATTCTACCTCTGTGAATTAAAATAGGATCATCTTTTTAAGTATTGTGCAAAGCATACAAACACATTTTTAAATTCTACGAGCAAATGCAATATTCTCACAGATGTACCAAACACTAGATTGCAAATACCCATGGATCTGTAGTGGGCATCAAAACAAAATGCAGTCAGTGCATTGGCACAGAAGATATTTATCAATATTAAGTAGAAAGTAATATATTAAATTTAAATTTACATCATGCTGAAATTAAAAGCATTTTGATGCAGATTACAAATTTTTATCTAATTTATCCATATAAGATGACATTTTGAAGTAGTGAATAAAACTCTCCAATGAAAAACCCTGATTATATATATAAAGCTGAATGCTTTATCGATGAAGCCTTAAGGGTCTTCTAAGACCCTTGCTTAAAACATATGAGAGGAAAAAAATATCTTGAAAATTGAGATTAATTTCTTAAGATACTTATTAGGTCATAAGATATTGCCAATAAGCTACATCTTACTGAGGTTAGAGATCAACGTGAAGCAGCCTTGGCTGACATGTGCGAAGCATCAGATACTTGTTATTATACCCGCCATTTTAAAGTCTGACGCTCATCTGGTCTCCCTGTCACCACCGTCCTCTGCTTTTCTGCCCCTCCTTCTCTCCTTCCTTTGTTGACTCCACACTCTCATCTTAGGGAATTGGTGTTCCTCAACGATCTATGCTAGTCCCACACTTCATCCTCTCTGCACATATAGTCTCAACCTCCCAAATAGTTCCAAACGTCCTCTCTATGACTGTTGACTTCCATATGCATGTCTTTACCCAGGGTCACATCTCCAAACAAATGTCATTAGCTCCAAACCCTCATATTTACCTGCTATCCTAGATGATCTCCACACATGGCCAAACTTGACCAGCATGTAATTACCTGGCAAACTCCTGCAGACCCCTGGGATGCCAGCTTACCAACTGCTCTTGCAGAAGCTTTCCCTGATCCATGCAAGCCCACATACTCCCAAGAACCTGTACTTTCCCTGTCACAGCATTAGCATTCCTTTCATTGAACACCTAGTTACCCATATCCCCACCAGACTGCAAGCTCTGTGACAGCAGGCAATGTGTCTACTATTTTCATTGCACCTGGCACCCACCACAGTGCCAACAATACAAGGGATAGTCACACTTCTTTGTTGAAGTTTAAATTCCATGATTCTATAATATATTTCACAATTTTTTGATCATGCAACTGCTGAAACTGAATCAGCAACCATTAGACATGCTTTCTCCAAGAAAGAACAAGTAAAAGAGAATAGCTCCAGCTGCTATAACCTGTCATAATGCCCTGTGCTTCTCCTTCATAACCTAGAAAGGGTTTCAAGCTAATTTTTTACTCTTTAATGCCTGTCTTCTCTGACAGAGTGCTCCATTAAGAAAGTAATATCTTTGTTTTATCTACCAATATATTAAAAAACACAAGTAAAATCCTGAAAGCAGAGATACTTCAAAATATTTTAAGGACCAATGAAATGAATAAAATGATTTATGTTCCTGTTGGATTTTAAGGCAGATTAAAGGTTTAAGGACACTCTGATTTTCTTTAAGAGTATGAGTTAAACCTAACACTTAAAATATACCTTTTGCACCCCCAAAGCAAAGGAAAACAAGACACAAAGCTGACCGTATCATAATATGAAGAATAAATTTGGTAAATATAACAATCATCATAGAGAAATAAATTCTAATTATTACAAATTAAAAATAAATTTTCTCCCCATTCAAAAGTATTGTTCCACTTACTGTTGAAAAACAATGTGCTGAGGTGACTCGATGTATTTACAACTGAATCAGAAGAAAAGTCATTGAAGGGAGTGAATATGGACGCGCTAGAGGCCACCTCTAAGCAGAGAAGACTCCATTGTAGAAGATTGGGTCCAGGTCTCCTTTTCCCACTCCTGCGTTCTCTGAGGTTGAACATACAGGGAAAGCACACTCTGATTTTCACGCCTTAACTTCCACTCTCATATTGTCCTGGGCACAGCAGCTGTGGACTTTCTTTTCAGATCGAGCCTGGTCCTTTGGAAGTTCTTCAAAGTCAGGCTGGAGTCCTCATTGCCCAGCAGGGTCTTTTCCTCTCCATCTCCTGCACCAAACTAGTCTCCAGATCTGCCCACTGTTGATCAAGCCCACTGAGGAATTTCAGCTCTTTGTGCTGAAGACGATGGAGAAGTGCTGTATCGTCTCATGGAGAATGAGGCGGCCTGAGCGTTTGGGAACTGGCTGTCAGCCAGCTGGTGCTGATGGAACCTGAAAACCTTCTTGTCCTTCAGGCAGGAAAACAAAGAAGATTCTCCCTGTTAGGGGCAGGACTGTGAGGGTCTCCTGCTTTGGCAGGCTGTGGTTCTGGGCCAGGTGACAGCTAAGGGTGCAGACAGGGCTGGAGAACATCATCCTGGGTGTCCTCAGTGAGGAGGGTGGCAGGCCCCGGTGAGCCTGGTGATGCAGGTGTCTGGCTGTGGGAGCCTGTATCCAGCTGCTGTGGGTACCTGCCTGCAAAGGAGATTCTTAAATAAGCCATTTATGGGCAACATAGAATGTCACAACTTCAATTCTTTTATTACACTGGAAATTAAACACATTCCTGGAACATGAAAGAGTATCAATCCAATAGGATGTATTCATCTAAATGAGACCCAAGGTTGAAATAAAAACCTGAGTCTCAATATATCTCTTTTTCAGTTCTAATACGAATACTTAGAGGTTTGACCCTGTACTCTGTTTTGCCACTTCTTAAATTGCACCAAAATACAACTAGCCTCACCTCTCTGCATTCTCCTCTAAAGGGACTCATACATCAGATTTAAATTCTTCCACATTTCTTTACAGGACCATAGCTCACATTTTCTGAAAGTTTACAGATAATGGTGACATAAAAATGAACAGCAAGGGTGAATTCATGCAGTTCTCTTCATTCCGTCACCAGAAATGTTCTGACTGCGTATATATGTGACAATGCGCTTGGCAATGTGGATTCCAGGAAAGTGAGGCAGGGATGGTGACTGCCCTCCAGGGAGCAGGGAGGACAGACTTTAGAGGCAGGATTAGGATGAAGGAAGCACCACGTGCTCAGTGCAGCTGAGGGCCAGTGCTCAGAGCTGATGAAGAGGAGGGCCTGGGAGCAGCAGAAGGCTCCACTCTGACAAAAATCTGGGGCTCCTGAATTTAAATGACATCAGATTTTCATTTCCTCTTTTAAAAAATGGAGACACCGTTAGTTGTGGTCACACAAGACATTGCCGAGATCAAATAAAATAAAGTTTGCAAAGTACAGGCTGAGAATTTGAACAGAGTGAATGATAGAAGGCTTTTGTATTAATATAACAAATGGAAACCTCTATAGTCCACCCTCAGCCCAGCCAAGAGAAGCTCTGACTACAGGTTCCTTAACACTCAGCGGTCTGCATGTTGAGGCCCCCAAATGCAAACTCTAGGAGAGGGATTGCCTGTAGGCCTGCGAAGGAGTAGAGACCTAGTCTCCACCCTTAGAGCAGTGCCCCGTACATTAAGGAGAGAAATCCTACGGCACCTGAGGCTCTCTGCAGCATCTAAGAAAGTGTTTTGACCTCCTCCCCACAAGAAAAAAAAAAAAAAGCCTGCTCTGTGACTAGTATAAATGAGATAAATAGTCCTTTTCCTCACCTTATTTTGTTTCAGACCACCTCTGGTGTTAATTTTTAAGACACAGATTAAATTATACCTTAAAAACAAACACATAACCTCAGAGAAAAAGATCAGATTTGTGGTTACCATAGCCAAGGGGGTGTGAGTTGAGAAAATCAGATGAAGGCAGTCAAAAGGGTTTTCTCTTCCTTTAAAAAAAGACATTAAAATAATGTTGTAGAGACCAGGAAAATGGTAAGAAATATATATATGGGGGAGAGATGATGAGAATTAAAGCATTCCTAGATTTTCAGCCATGGAACAGCACAATACTCTAATTCAAAAGCTATTTCCTGGGTTAGCATTAGGGCAACGTTAAGCTAGTACTTCTCTTAAGCACCAATGGTAAGAAGGCACCAAATCTAAGTCATCAAGATAAAGGATGTTTTAATGCAACATTTTAAAATGAAACTTAATCCCAAAATATGCACGAGGAACAAAATATAAAACTTTTAAGTAAAGAAATGAAGCTGACCTCCATTTGCATGGCCCTGACAGTCTTACAAAGTAAGCCTTCATGATGTAAATGAAATCTGGGCAAATTCCACTTAGTGTATAAAATTCCTACTAAAGAAAAATGAAAAAGTCTGACCTGCTAAACGTCCTCAATTGCTTGTACACACCAACTCTTCTTTCTAACCTTATAGTCAAGGTGAGGTCCTGGGAAAGACATTTCAGGAACATGAGTTAAAAATCAGTTAAGACTATCACGGGGTCATTAGAAATTGTCAAACAGCGTAATTCCCTCAATTAAAAACAAGCAAAAAAGTAATCTTGACAATATTAATGAGTTGGCTTCCATTAAAGATAGAAAAGTAAAACTATACTAAATACTTGGGGCTTCGCCGGTGGCGCAGTGGTTAAGAATCCGCCTGCCAACTCAGGGGAAACGGGTTCGAGCCCTGGTCTAGGAAGATCCCACATGCCGTGGAGCAACCAAGTCCATGTGCTGCTACTACTGAGCCTGTGCTCTGGAACCCGCGAGCCACGACTACTGAAGCCTGCGCACCTAGAGCCTGTGCTCCTCAACAAGAGAAGCCACCACAATGAGAAGCCTGCACACCGCAATGAAGACTGAACCCAGCCTAAAATAAATACACCCAGCCTAAAATAAATAAACAAATAATTAATTATATTAAATACTTTAGTAGAAAGACAATATAGTTTAAATAAAGTTTAATAAAATGCTATATTTTAATATGAAAATGTATTTTAATATTCTATGCTTAATATTGAAAATATTTTAACATAAATTTATAAAAATATCAAACATTTAAAATATTTAATTTAAATATGATATGAATTAAGTTAAATATAAAATTAATTTTAAAATGTAAAAAATAAAAGGCTGTGAGTTTTTTTTAATATTCCTACTTTTCAGATACTCAATACTTTCTCCCTCACTTTAACGCTGTATCCTTGAAAGACTCCATGAAGTCCCAGAGAATCTACAGGGGCGCTCAGCTCCCGCGTCCTCGGCCCCGGTGGTGGCCGCGCTCCGACTCACCCCTCAGGGCGTCCCCAACACCGTCCTGTCGTCCCATCGCCGCCGCCGCCTTCCCCTTTCTCTGGGCCTTCGCTGTCTCGCGCCAGAAACCAGCCCGAATCTAAAAAATCGGCTCCCCTTTCTCTGCGGCTGGGAATCGCTCTGATTTCCCACCTCAGACCGCTCAGAAAAAGGCTTCTTTCCCAAAAATTGCCTCGCTCAAGTTTCTGTGAGAAAATAAAGCGCAAAACTCAGGGGAAGCCTGAAAATGCACGGTTCTTGTTCCCAGCCACACAAAAATGTCTCTGGCGAGGCCGCGACAAGGCTTCCTCTTCAACGCTCAGCACCGAGAAAACCAAGGTGTTTCGCGTATGCTGATTATTAAAGCAGCCTCAGTGACTACTTTTCGCCCTGTCTCTCGAGCTGCAGGAGACAGCTGCAGACGGCAAACTCAACAGTCGGCGTTTCCCAAACAAACCCTGCGCCCTCTACCGGCCACCTAGGGAAGGACGCTGTCCACAGTTCCAGGGAAGGAAGCTTCCCACTCGTTAATTGTTTGGCGGTGCCCACGCCTCTCCTGGCGGCCGTCTAGTGAATCACCCTTTCTTAATGGCCCAGATCTATTTGCTAGTGGCAGGAGTGCTGCTCTGCTCTATCCCTGCTTACTCTCTTGGCTGGAACTTGCCTAGAAGCCATAGCCAGGAAAACAAGGACGTCTTCCAACATTTGGAACAGTTGCAAAGAATCCCCTCTCAGTGGTGCCTAAAGGACAGAACCGACTTCAAATTTCCTTGGAAAAGAGAGAATATCACCCCAATCCAGGTGACTCAAGGCACCTGTCACCACCATCTGATGCTCCAGCAGATCTTCAACCTCTTCACCACGGAGGACAGCCGTGCTGCCTGGAACAACACCCTCCTCGATAAACTTCTCTCTAGCCTTCATCTGAGGCTGCACCGACTGGAGCAGATGAAAAAAGACAATCTGGATTGTCGAGATTTGGGACGTGCTGCCCGGGAGTATTTCCATGGAATCCATGTCTATCTGAAGGCAAAGGAATACAGCCCCTGTGCTTGGGAGGTTGTCAGAGTGGAAATTAAAAGGTGCCTTTCCCTTATGTAAGAATCCTCAAAGAAATGTCAACAAATACAGAATATTTTTTATACTCGTGACACTTCTCATTCAATTACATTAGTGTTCAAGTCCAAAGCAATCTCGACTTGTGTTTCCTCACAGGCTGAAAAATGTCTGAAAAGAAAATCATGATTTTAAAAAAGGTTTTGACAGAACACAATCTCTTTTCTTGTATAAATAATTTTCTAACGTAATTTAAAAGATCACTTTAAGTTTTGGGAGAGGTATTTGCTATTTTCAACACATGAAGTATAGAAAGGTTTTTTGGATAGTGTGGTGTTAAAGATATTTGTCAGTTAACTTAATGCTGACTGCTGTAACGGGTAAAGGGAATGCTGTCAGGAATTTGATCATAATAGAATCTTATCTTTCCCTGGTATGAGAACACAAGGCAGGCATTCCTGATCAGATGGATGTTCTAAGTTGCTCTCCAAAGAGTGAGTCGGGGACATGGGTACCCCCTGTTTTGTGGATTTTTCCATCATCAACAGGTGACTGCAAATTTTTCTGCAGTATTTGAGTCTATTCCACTCAGTGGTAAAGGGAAAAAGTCTGGTGCATCACATGGGACGTTTTCAAGGGCCAGGACTATACAGGGCAAGAGCACTTCTGCTCACAATACGTGGCCTGGATTTATCCTCGTGGAAATCTCACTGCAAGGAAGTTGGGAAATTATTGGATGATTAATAGACGAGGAGACAAGTTCAGTGCATAAGACCACTTTTCATCTTTACACTATTTGTCCTAATGAAGTTCTGGGTGGGGTGGAGGGGAACAACTAATGTTCTTGCTTGCACACACTTCATTAAAAAGCAATCTGACCCACAGAGAAAGAGAAATATCATTTATATGTGGAATCTAAAAAAAAGAATACAAATGAACTTAGTTACAATACAGAAACGGTCCAGTTCTGGTGAAAGCCTGCTTCAGGTCTCACACTGCAGAGTTCTCCTTGTATCATCATACAGCAGGAGAGGGAGGCATTTATCTCTGACCTCGTTGATAAGGGCACTAATTCCATCGTGAGGCCTCCATCTTCACACCCTCATCAAGTCCCAAAGGGCCCACCACCTGATACCATCACTTTGGGGGTTAGGACTTCCAAATATGAATTTTGTGGGGACGGAAACATTCAGACCAGAAAGGGCATTGAAGGCTACATGTCTTGGTATCCAGAAGAGAGAATATATTCATGTAAATAAAGAAGAATGAGCCATTTACCAGGCCAAAAGAGCAGACCGAGGACTCAGAATCCAAACTCTTGATTTCAAACCTGCAGTAATGCTTTAATTATTATGTGTCAAAATTTGGAAATCAAACTGAAGTGGACCCCATCGTCCCTTGAAAGGGAATGAAGACACAGGAGGAAAAGGATCATTCATCAGTCTTTGTGAGGAGTCTCCAAAGAAGCTCAGGATATAGGTAGTCATTGCCACATCCGTAAAGATCCACCGAAGAGTAACGTGGTTAATTGTCTGGTCGCTGTGACCTGTGTGAATCAGGGAGACTTTGAGTTCAGATACATGGCTCTGTATGTGACATCAAGCTGGTTATTTTCTGTCATGACCTAGTAGAGGACAAATTAGCGACGAGGCCATCCTCCTGAGTTTAATAGAGTGCCGGGCAACGGCTGAAAATTGTGCTGCTCTTACAACTTGAATCCCCAGAGCCATAGGCACCTTAAAGGAAAGAGAATCCTAGGGGTTTTAGCAACAAACTCAGTAGGCATGACTGATACCAGTAGGAGTAGAGTGGGAATACCAGCCACTGTCTATTATAATCCCAGCAAATACGACCGTGATAAAGGAAAATAGCTTGGTCATTCGTAACTGCCTTCCAGTGGGAGGAGACCATCTGAGAAACTGCTTTCGTTAAAAGTACCTGTTCGGGCTTCCCTGGTGGTGCAGTGGTTGAGAGTCCGCCTGCCGATGCAGGGGACACGGGTTCGTGCCCCGGTCTGGGAAGATCCCTCATGCCGCAGAGCGGCTGGGCCCGTGAGCCATGGCCGCTGAGCCTGCGTGTCCGGAGCCTGTGCTCCGCAATGTGAGAGGCCAAAACGGTGAGAGGCCCACGTACCGCAAACAAACAAACAATTACCTGTTGCGTGATTACACTGGGCCTGGTGCCGAGGATACCACAGAGAATACGACAGAGTCCAGTTGCTACAGAGCTGATTTGCCACAGAGAGTCACATACCTATTATTTATTGAAAGATCGGTATTAGAGGGGGCTGAGGCCACAGAACATCCACTGCAAAATAAAAGAATTCATGATCAGAGTTGAAAGTGAATTCTTTCCATGATACCAATCAACATTTATCCAGTTCTCAATTAATTACAAAGATGGTTTTCTTTTGTTTGAAAAGAATAGGCTTGGATTGGAACCTCTGACAGTCCTTTGGGGAATCTGAAATTCAATGCAAAAATACAGAGAAAGATTCAGATCGATGATGATTCCTAAATCATCTGGGAGCAGATCGCTCCCACGGGTGCAAACAGTAGTCGTTAGGGGTGCGAACAAATCTTAGCTACCACAATGGTGGGTGGCACTCCAAAGCTCAACCCTATCCAACCCTATCCTTTGTATTCATTTTTCTCTTTGGGTTTTCTTGTGTATGAGACGAGAGGCATTGACATTGAGTGCATGGAAGATACACAATATGCAGGATCAGTGCTACAAGCCATGGTGGCTTGATGTTTCATTACAGGACTTTCTCTCCATCATATGATTGAACTCAAAGTCATAATGTGAGAGGTGCCCTCTGCTTACTTATGAGGTGTCCTTGTCTGTCTTGTGGATTTTGCTTATGTTTGAGCCTCAGTGTGATGTGGGCATCGGGAATTAAGCACAAATAGGTTGTATTTTATTATTTAATTCTAAAAAAGTTATCTAGGAGATCAATAATTACGTCTAGTCCTAAAGAGAAAAAGTTGTTGACAATATCTAGAGGAATATCTAGCAGCTAGTGAAGTTAGAAATCATTTTATGGTATGAATCAAAACTCAGAATTACTTAAAAATAAATGTTAAGAAAATCATTTAAATTTTCAATGGTTTTAGCAGTTTTGATAGATTTTTAAATATATCTATACATTGGTATTCTTATGAAGTATTTGTATAAATTTTTATTGAATATGTAATTTGATACATTCCTATTTATTAAGTAAATGTATTACATTAAAAGTCATTCTGCACACTTAACCAAAATGTTAAATTAATCGCAGTAGCTTTTACAGCTAATTTTTAGCCTAAATATTTTTGTCATACTCACCACTGCTTTGAATAAAAAGAAAAAACTTTTCACTTTCTTTTTCTATTTATAAAGTAGAGATATGCATGGAGTACATACCGATGTACACAGTATATCTGTGTATCAAAATTTCATAGGGGGGCCATATGGAAAAAAAATATCTAGAAAGGTTCTGTGGGCAGGAGAAGGGGAGGCAAGGATGAAAAACAGCGGTTGAGAAACGCTGCCCTAACCTATCTGGAGAGTGCAAAATGAAAAGCAAAAACAGAAGTAGAAAGTAAGAGGGAACATTCAGAAAATGGAAACCAATTCGCTCCCATTTAAGACCCAGGCCTGAAGGAAGGTCTTCAGAGAACCTAGAGAGCAGGGTTCACAGAGTCCCCACCTCAGCCAGGCCAGCAGCATCTGCAGGGTCCCCGATGTCCCCAACCTTGTCCTTACTCCTGGCCCTGGTGCTGCTCAGCTGCAACTCCAACTGCTCTCTGGGCTGCGACCTGCCTCAGACCCACAGCCTGGCTAACATGAGGGCCCTGATGCTCCTGCGACAGATGAGGAGAATCTCCCCCTTCTCCTGCCTGAAGGACAGAAATGACTTTGGATTCCCCCAGGAGGCGTTTGGAGGCAACCAGTTCCAGAAGGCTCAAGCCATCGCTGTCGTCCATGAGATGATCCAGCAGACCTTCCAGCTCTTCAGCACAGAGGGCTCGGCTGCTGCTTGGGATGAGACCCTCCTGGACAAGTTCTGCACTGCACTTTATCAGCAGCTCACTGACCTGCAAGCCTGTCTGATGCAGGAGGCGGGGCTGGAAGGGACTCCCCTGCTCAAGGAGGACTCCATCCTGGCTGTGAGGAAATACTTCCGCAGAATCACTGTCTATCTGCAAGAGAAGAAGTACAGCCCTTGTGCCTGGGAGATTGTCAGAGCAGAAGTCATGAGATCCTTCTCTTCATCAACGAACTTGTAAGAAAGATTCAGGAGGAAGGAATGACACACACCTGGTTCAACACCGAAATGATTCTCAGTGACTAACAAGACCATACTTCCACCTGTGCTGCCATGTCAAAGACTCTCATTTCTGCTCTCAACATGCCCTGAATTGAATTAATTTGTCCAGTGTTTTCAGGAATATTAAGCAACATGATGTTCTACTCTACAGGCACTCGTCCCTCATAGATGCCCATGTTGATCTATCTACTTACTTATCTACTTAAATATTTATTTATCTATTTTAATATTTATTTCACTATTTATAAAGATTTAAATTATTTTTATTTACATAATATTATGTGCAAGTATACATTGTGGTTAAGAGAAAAAATATATACTTTGTATTAACTCAGTTTATGAGTTTTCTTTGTGCATTAAATTCTTACTAGAGAAAACTTCCTGTTTTGTTTTTTTTCTTTAAAAAAGAAACACCAAGGGGCTTCCCTGGTGGCGCAGTGGTTGAGAGTCCGCCTGCCGATGCAGGGGACACAGGTTCGTGCCCCGGTCCGGGAAGATCCCACATGCTACGGAGCGGCTGGGCCCGTGAGCCATGGCCGCTGAGCCTGCGCGTCCGGAGCCTGTGCTCCGCAATGGGAGAGGCCAAAACAGTGAGAGGCCCGTGTACCACTAAAAAAAAAAAAGAGAAAGAAACACCAAGCCTGAATGTGCAACCTGATGAAAGAATGTATGTTACAATTCCTTGACCCATCATTACGATTTTCAGATAAGAAATAAAAATAGACTTCTTCTAGCCAGGTCGTGGGTTGCCCTCAGGACCTAGAGGTGAACATAACTAATCCAATTCTGCTTTGGGTAACTTTGATTTTTTTTTTAAAGGAAAGTAACCTAAAAACAATAATCAGGTAATACAGGGACGTCCTTGGTGGTGCAGTGTTTAAGACTCTGCTCTCCCAATACAGGGGGCCCGGATTCCATCTCTGGTCAGGGAACTAGATCCTGAATGCCACAAGTAAGAGCCCACATGCCGCAAACAACTAAAAGATCCTGAATGCTGCAACCAAAGATCCCGAATGCCGTGATGAAGATCCTGCACGCAGCAATGAAGATCCCGTGTGCCACAACTAACACCTGCCACAGCCAAATAGATAAATAATTTTAAAAAATCAGTTAACTCACAATTAAATTTAATTATTTTTAAAATAGTACTAATTTGTAGTAGAAATTAATATCGGTTAAATTTAGTGCTACAGTGAGAAGGTGGGAAAATGGAATTTCCCCAGCAGAAGGTGGATCATGTCATGCGAGGATATAGAAATTAAAGCAGTAGATATTACCTATAGTTAACTAGTAGACATTTCAGTGCAAATGTCCACTGGATACTGGAGATGGCAATTTAGAAGCAATTCCATGAAGTGTAAAGCATGGAACAGAAGAAGTGATCAAATAGGAGGAGAGTATCAAATGAGAAAAGGACTGAAAATTTAATCCTATAACCTTAACGTTAAAAGGGAGGGAAAGCAAGGGAAATGGCCATATGTTAACAGGACAAGAGAGAAAGGTGAGAAGACCATGTTTGAAAGACTGAAACTGCTTAGAAGATTCAATGCATTCGTGAAAACGTAGATGGAAAGTGCTCCTACATTGGGAAAAGAGATGGCATTGGCCACTTAGTGACAGCTTGTTTGGTAGAATTAATCAGCAGAAACCATAGTGGAGAAGGTGGAAGGATGAATAAGAGAAAGGAATGACAATATACACAGAAAATAGGTTTGAGATATTTGCCGTCTGAATTGGAGGAGAGACATAGGGTGGAACCTAGAATGGATGTGGATTATTTTTTTCTCTGCATTGTTTTCCTTTTTTGAACTATTTTTTGCTTCTGAAGAGATTTCATGGATTTGATGTACTGAAAACTCATATCAATGTTCAAGATTTGATTTACTTTAAATCCTGACATTTAATCACTTACAGTGATAATGTATCATTATTTTGATGAATATGATGTTGAATGTCAGTAAGCTGCTCTGCGCTTGAAACCATCCACTACAAGGGAAACAGATAGAACTGACCTTAGTGAGAGCTGATTTGCTGAAATTAATCAGCAGAACCCATTCTGGAGCAAGTGGAAGGGTAACAAGAGAAGAACTCCCATTGTCATTATTTCACCTGGGCAGTCACTTTACTTCTTTCACTCTCAGCATAGTCAGATTTGCATTTGTTTTCCTTTTACCTAAGTACATCAAATGCGAGGACAGCTTTCCAAGAAAGTTGAATGGAGAAGCAAATCAATGATGTATTGCACATTATGGAAAATCATGGTATGGGCCCTTTATGTTTCCATTTTTGCTTCCCTCTTAAGATACTCAACTCAAGATGAAAAAGGAAGTAAATCAGTAGTAGCAAGACAAACCTTGCCCAGAAAAATACTAAATGAAAAAGAACGTATAACATTACAAAGACTCTGACACCAGGAAAGCAGAGAAGGCTAATTTTATCTAGCATCCTATGCCCTACATTTTCACCACCCTACGTCTTCACTGTGAGATGGAGAATGATGAACCAAGAGGCTCAGTAGAAATGTACTGAATCATCTAATGATGCTTAATAATTACTTCAATATAAGGCTCTGATGTGAGGTCAGTAGAAGCTTCTGATGGGAGGTCTAATGGAAAATCTAAGAATACTCTTTGTTAATAATTATTTGGAGTAATTATTATGAACTCTGTACTAATGATAAAATGGTGAACAAGATATAGACCTGTCACCTATGGTGGTTACTTGTCAAACAGGTCTAATAAATCTATTTTCAAGAAGACCAATCCCAAAGGATAAGCCAGCTTGGCTGATATGGAAAATAAAGAGGGCAGAAACAGAGCCCAGGACTTGAAGTAAACATAGCCAACCTCGTAGCAAGAGAATTGTAAATCCTCACCCTAAAGGCCAATTTACCTCAGTTCCTTTTACCCCATACATCATGTTCAACTTTCAACAGAAACTTACCATACTAAAAGGTGAAAAACACAGTTTGAAGAGATAGAGCAAGTATCAGAACTAGACTCATATACAGTAGAGATTTAGAAATGATCAGACCAGGAGTCAAAATGATAGTGATTAAAGTGCAAAGGGCTCTCATGAAGTCATCTATTTATTCTTCTACTTTATCTCAGTCATACTATGTATGGTATTTAAAATAGTTTTGTTCATATAATATCATGTTCACCTTTATAGTGTTTTCAATATAATAAAATATGCTTACCTCTATATTGTTTCAAATTATTTTCTTGTTTAATTTATGAAACTCTCCCCCAGATGACATCTTGGGTTTTTTTATTCTTACAAAAAGATGTAGCTTTAATTTGCAAGGCATACTGAAACATGGATGATAAATTCTACTCATCATTCTCATCATTCATTTATTTCAGTGGTTTATATTTTATTTTACTTTTTAAAATTGTATTTATTGTTCACCGTGCTGGGTCTTTGTTGCTGTGCGCAGGCTTTCTCTAGTTGTGGGGAGCAGGGGCTACTCTTCGTTGTGATGCGCGGGCTTCTCATTGCGATGGCTTCTCTTGTTGTGGAGCACGGGCTCTAGGCGTGCGGGTTTCAGTAGTTGCGGCACGTGGGCTCAGTAGTTGTGGTGCACAGGCTCAGTAGTTGTGGCTCGCGGGCTCTAGAGCGCAGGCTCAGTAGTTGTGGCCCACGGGCTTAGTTGCTCCGCGGCATGTGGGATCTTCCCAAACCAGGGATCGAACCCGTGTTCCCTGCAATGGCAGGCGGATTCTTAACCACTGCACCAGCAGGGAAGTCCCAGGTTATATTTTAAAACTTCACATTTCTATATCAGATATATGATAGTTCTGAGAATACAGAGGTGAAAAGAGAAAATGTCAAACCTACTCTTCTGGAGAGTTCAGTTTGGAAGAGATAAAAGATATAAAAACAGTAATCATGCTAAATTATTTCAATTAAGTTTCCTATTACAATGACAGATAGGGAAAAGGGGATTCTCTCACCAGAATCTGGAATGAGGCATCTCAAGAAGGGGAGAAAGCACATGGACTCCATAAAGTGGCCAAGAAACATCTAAAGACAGACTTCCCATTGGAAGCAGCATATGTGGATATCGTTCCTTAGGAGTGGAGTGTAGAACGAGATGATGACCGAAAGCTCATGAGGACCTTCAACTTTTAAGAGTGAGAAAGAGAAGGAGAGTCTGAAGAGGGCACAAAGGTGGAGTAGCTAGTGCACTTAGGAGTCAAGCAGGGAAAAATGATCTTCAGAAAGCACCAAAGAAGAAAACAAAGAGCTTGAGAATTACAGAGGATGGAAGTTAAATAATTATTTATATGTGATATGGGTTTCTGCATTGAGTCTAGATTCTGCCAGGACACACGTGTGATGCTGGGGAATCACTTAACTTCCCTGAGCCTCAGTTTCCTCAAATATAAAGTACGGAAAATATTCCTAGAGTTGTATTGAATATTAGACCAACCAGAACATTTAAGAGCACTTAGCAGAGTATCATCCACAGAGTGAGGGCTAAACAGGTAGTGTGTTGTTTCCTATATTTTTCATATAGGTCTAAATGGGAATAATGAATTCTCCTCCCCCTCTCTCTGTCACTGACTGCAGAACAATGACAGCCTAAAAAACAGAACTGGGAAAAAGCGTGTCATCAATTGTATGTAATTTTATATACAATAATATACATATATGGTACATATATATGAATACATAGTATAAAATATGCTACATATAAAATATACCATATATCTATCTGCTGATTCTGATACATGGCACAATTCCCCTTCCCCTCTGTTTTCCTGGATCCCATTCTTTCACTAAAATATCACAATCATTCAGTTCCTCCCAGTGTAGAAATCCATAGTGTACTTTCCCTATTCACTTTGCATTCAGCTGTACTGCCCATTCATACCGCTGTTTCCTTCTCCATTAGGGTTTCTGGCTGTCAATTTCCCCTTAAGACTAGAAAGCCACCAATGGAAAGCAGAAGCTGAGTGAAAGTTCTAGGTTTGTCAGAAACTCTCATATGACTCCACGCTCTCCGCCTGCCAAGCACTGCAGGTCCAGACTGTCCAGACTCCCAGAGAAACACAGTAAATAGATGGCACCCTGCCCAACACTGAACAGTGGTGGAGAATCCAGGAGCTCACCTGTGCCTCTATTTGCACACTTCCACGTGCTGACTGCACTAGGAGGAACTCACCTGGTTCAGGACTCTTATTTGCTCAAAAAGCCCAAAGCGCAGGAAACATGGAGTTGAAAGGCAGCAGCAGCTTGAGAACTTGGAAGGAGAACAGAGATGTTTAAAGCGTTCACTGGAACAGCGGCAGGTCCTCAGGACATGGAAGAACACAGATGAGATGCACCGAGGCAAGTGCTTCTCCAGAACATTCCTTTTCAGAGAAGAAAAGATTGAGGTGCATGCGATAGCACAGAGTTCTCCCATAAGGATGTGGCCACTAGCAGTGTCCCCAGCACTGATACCACAGCAGCCTGCGGAGTCTTGGAAGGGATGAGGGTTATCTCAGTGCCAGCTGCAAACTTGTTTTGTCCTTAGGACCCAGCAAGTAATCACAGAGCAGGGAAGGACATTCCTGGGGACAATGCAATCCAAGGAATTTCTTACATTCCATCATGATGTCTTTGCCCCTTTGAAAGACAAACAAAATAAAACATGCTTGAATAGAAGGGACACAGGCAGGGATTTTAATATATTTAGCAACAACTGGGGTAGAGCCTTTCCAGCAGGGCAGGTATCAGTAACATGCACACTGGAAGGTCACAATTTCTAAAAGCAACAAAGAGCTAAGTGGAAATTCATTTATTTAATTTAGGCACTTTGGAAAGAGGACACTGATGGATCAATCATCTTTCTATTCTTTCCAGTTGGTGCATATAGCACTGAGTAGGTACTTTTAAAGTCAGAAGCACATTTAAAGTACATTTAGAGGTTTGGAAACCTTCCTAAGGATTAGGGTCCTAAAACAAGCAGAAACCATTCCTATATTACTGCTAAAAATATCATTTTATTAACAAATGATTTTTTAAATAATATTTTTATTTCAATTCTTCAGTATTATGATGTTTTAATGGGCTGAGGCTAGAAATTTAAATAAAGACAACTATACAAGGCCATGAGGGTGACTCTGGAGTTCAAGCCAGACTCTCCCTGCTAAGGAGCCCATTAAAAACCTTCACTTCTTCTGTCTAAGAAGCGCGTATGCTCTTCCGTCTTTGTCATACATAAGGCCTCTTCGGTACCCACATCTTAACCAACAGTTGGAACAATAAAGAGTAGAGATTCTTATTTGGACTCTACCAGTAAACAAATGGATGTCCAGCCTGGACTGTAGGTGAGAAATGGAGGTGTCTTCATTGAGATTGAGAACAGCAGGCTGACCTGAGGAGGTCTCCTGGGAAATCAGTGAGGTCCTTGTTGACTGGAAACAAACGACAACAAAGGAGCTGGGAGTTCAGTTTTTTGGGAGGACTTACTGAGGACTATAACCTGGAGGACAGCCTCTCAGTCAGCTCTGACGAACGGCTCCAAGGACATAATGGGGACGTCAGTATATATGTGATTGTGGTGAAGAGGATACGTGCAATCTAGGACACATCTTGGGAGAAGGTTGCTGCTAGTCATGAGGAGCATTTGTCACTATTAATGATTTTAGTGCTTTTCTAAGTATGAGAAGTTGCAAAAAATTGAATTCATAGAATTTTCTCAGGAAATTATCTAACTACCTGCAGACCTATTCTGTCAGTTTTCCCAGAGCAGAGAGTGCCCCATTCCTGATCTCCACCCTGAACTCCTGTCAGGGCGTGTTGGGGTAAGGGACTGCTGTGGCTAATGACTTTATTCTTGTAGAACCAGATGGTGAGTGACTTTTTAGTTGTCATCCTGAAGGAGAAACGTCAGAGTTCACATGGCTAGAAATTGTTAGGTGCTTTTTTTTTTTCTTAAACTCACAAGAAAACTCAAGCGTTAAAAATACGTAGATTCCAGGGGTCAGCTCTTCTAGGGTTAATAAAGTTATTTTACCATATTTCATTGAAGAAATCACTCACGAAATCTTACACTTGGCAGTGCGTGGCTTGTGTGATCTCAGTTCCCTCACCGGGGATTGAATCGGGGCCACGGCAGTGAGAGTGCCGGATCTTAACCACTAGGCCACTAGGAAACTTCCTTTTTTTTCAATAGGCAGAAAAATCTATTCCCTTCTAACTACTTAATAGTGATTTTGTCTATTTTGATTAGAACTTAAAGTCAGTTCAGTGGACTCAGACCACACCTCATGTAGCCCTACAAAACCACAGACAGTAACCCTTTGGCATCTTAAGTGGAATAAGGGTCCTTTGTCATCTCACTGTCCTCTGTCTGCTTATTTCGTTGGTTCCTAAATATCATGTTCATGTGCAGTCTTCACTTTCTTTAATGGGTGCTTTCAGACAAATCATTGTAAGCACCCTAAGGTTTGCCCTTGTATCTTGGGTACATTTGGAACAGTTCATTCGTCCAGATTTATATTTCTCTCCAGTTGTATAAGTGAATTGGATCCAATAGGGTTATTGAGAGTGTTGAGTTAATTTCTTTTTCTATTTTCTGGCTGTGCCATGGGACATGCGAGATCTTAGTTCCCCGACCAGGGATCGAACCTGTGCCCCCAGAAGTGGAAGCTCGGTGTCTTAACTACTGGACTGCCAGGGAAGTCGCTAAATTTTAAAGAACTTAGAAAGTGGCTAGTCCATTAGTAGCAAGCAATAAAATTCAGTTCTTACTTTTTAATATCACGATTCCTATTAACCAGATAAGATCAGGATCTTTTGGAATCATCTAATTCCCTTCCTTTAATTCTAGTTTTCTTAAAGTACCCTTCTCATTGCCTGAATACATTTATCACCTAGACGGATGCTCAGCAAGACGGATCTTGCTGATCCTCCCAGACAGGGTTAGTATTCTAGCAACTGGGGTTCTGGTTGCCAGTCACTTGTGAGCTGGTGGGTGTGACTTCTTCCTTCTCTCCTCAAAACTGATCATTCATGGATTAAATGAAAGAAAAATGAGGGAGCTGGTCTTGCGAAGCTGAAGGCCGTCAACTGACCCAGGACTTGGTCTTTTCTGAGCTTCTGGCAGAAGCAACCATGTTCCTGTCTTTCTGTTTTTCACATTGGCCTCATCCTTCTCCTCTGACGTAGCCTCCTCTCCAACTGTGCTGCACTCAAGTTAGCTAAATTAGAATCCGGCATTGTGTCGGGGGAAATCACTTCCCTTCTTTCACATTCATGACATTCAGACTCACATTTGTTTTCTTTATGCCCACAAGACAGCTGTCGACTTTTACTTTCTAGGACAGTTGCAGTGATAAACAAAAAATCTAAAGTTTGAAAATGATAGAGACTGGAGCCCCTTTGCCTTTCTTTACCTCCCTTTATTGTTCTTACCTCATCATGAATTAGAACTAATGCAGGAGCAGCGAGGCAAATCTTGTCCAATAAGTCACTAAGTGAATATAAGTGACAAAAACTTTAAATGAAAAATTACACACAAGTAAAGGAAAGAAGGCGATTTCTCTCTGACCTAATCCTGGGCCTCGCTGCCCTGCATTCTCAGAGGGAGACAGAGACAGAGGAAGGGAGAAGCCCACTGGCATCAACTGACTGAATGAACAACTGAACCTCACTGGTTTCTGTGACAGAAGCTTTAACGAGAGACAACACCGTCACTGAATTCTCTGCCCCCAGCATAACAAGTGTTGACTAGTTTAAGTAAAAGAGTTGAATAATAAAATTTGTATTTGGCAAAATAAAAATTATGTGTCTACTCAGGGTAAAATGATTAGAATTGGGTAACTCCTCCACCACCTTAGAGAAAACACACTTTTGCTCTCAGCATCTGAGGGCTGCTGACACTTCTGATACCTGAGGACATGGGTCAGGAGGGGAGGAGGTCACCACTGAGGACTAGGGTCCTTCACACAAACACTCCGGGGGCAAGGGTGAGGGTCCTGGAAGATGAATTATTTTCCCAACAAATAAACAAGCCCCTCCACAGATAGGAGATTGTAAAGTCCTCGGGATGTGGTGAGCCTGCCCTCAGGGTGGGAGTCCAGGTTAGGAAGGGGACTCTGTCACTCTAGAGGAGAGGGTGTAACTAGATGTGATCTCTCCCTTGTGACTGAGGTGCTGCTGGGGAAATACAATTGTCTTGGAATTAGGATCTCCACACCCATATTCTCCTGAAAAGAACCAGGATTCCTGGTGGGGGTACTGGCCCAGCCTGTGGAGGACTATAGGTCTCCAGTAAGAAAATGGTGGAAAGAAAGGACAATATCTATAATAGTCCTCACCTCGTGGTCCCCTGAAGCATGACCACATGGACGTGAAGGAACATGTTCTAGAAGGAAAGGAAACATGGGAGAAGCTCATGGACTCATAATAATCAGCCTCTTCTCTAAATCAAACACTAAACAAAACCCATCTTTTGTTTCAAAGAGCTTATGCCAGAGTGATCTGGTAAATCCCTAAGCAAATACAGAAAGCATACGGCTGAGAGAGCCTGCCTTCCTAGGTAAAGTAAGAGGTAAAAATGGAACCTAAGATCAGGGCTAAAAATTTCTTCCTGGAACAGAGAAGACCAACATTTATGCATGAAAGAGATATAGAATGTGCGTATTTACAAACCTACATCACTTCTGACTTTAAGACGAAAACCTTTCTCATTTGATTAATAAATATCCATTTGGATGGGCACATCTGAAATTACTGGGAAAATTAAACTTCTTGCAAAATTAATAGTTTAGAATGATGACATCTTCATAGACCATACTGAGAAGATATAAGTGAAAATCAAAAAAAGGAAGTAAAAGGGTATAGAAATGTTTAGAAAATGAAAACTACTGTGTTCCCTATTTAATGGCCTTGCTTAGAAAGAATGTCATCACAGAACCTACCCCCAAGGTTCCCCCGGACGCCCGTCTCAGCCAGGCCAGCAGCAGCCTCATTTGCCCCATGGCCTTCGTGCTCTCTCTACTGACCGCCCTGGTGGTGTTCAGCTACGGCCCTGGTGGATCTCTGGGCTGCGACCTGTCTCAGAACCACGTGCGGATTAGCAGGAAGAACTTCATGCTTCTGGGCCAGGTGCGGAGAATCTCCCCTCGCTTCTGTCTGAAGGACAGAAAAGACTTCGGTTTCCCCCAGGACATGGTGGATGGCAGCCAGCTCCCGAAGGCCCAGGCCACCTCTGTCCTCCACGAGATGCTCCAGCAGGTCTTCCGCCTCTTCCACACAGAGCGCTCCCCTGCCGCCTGGGACACCTCCCTCCTGGACAAACTCCGCACTGGACTCCATCAGCAGCTGGAGGACCTGGACGCCTGCTTGGTGCAGGCGATGGGAGATGAAGAAACTGCCCTGGGAGTCATGGGCCCTACACTGGCCGTGAAGAGGTACTTCCAGGGAATCCATCTCTACCTGAAAGAGAAGAAATACAGTGACTGTGCCTGGGAAATTGTCAGAGTGGAAATCATGAGATCCTTGTCTTCATCAACCAACTTGCAAGAAAGGATAAGAATTATGCATGGAGACCTGGGGTCACCTTGAAATGATTCTCATTGACTAAGATGCCCTATCACCCTTGCACACATGTCTTTAGTCATTTCAGAAGGCTCTTATTTCAACTTTAATCACAGAATTTATTGTATTAATTCAGCTACTACTTTGTCAGTAGTGATAAGCAAGTATATGTTAAAATTATTCAGCTTCAGGGGATCAGTCCCTAAGCAATGACTACCCTGTTATTTATTTATTCTGTTTATTTGTTTATTTATTTATTTATGCATCTTATTTTTATATTTTCATATCAATATATTTATACTTACATTGTATTAAAATTTAGAAAATATTCACCTTTCCATTTCCTTAAATTTGCATTTTGTTTTATTTATTAAATTCTTGTGAGAGAAAACTTCTTGAGTTTTTTAAGTTCTGAAACCTACATTCTTATCTTTTTCTGTGTAAATTTATTTCAGATTAGTATTGGTCCATTTTGTCCTTTGGAACAGTCCTACCACTTTCATTTCAGGAAATGCTTGTCAAAAGGTGGAATTCCATGGAATTGAGGGAAGTCCTGGAAATTATGGAGAATGGTTAGTCCTGATGTCATAGGTGTAACTGATTTATACCACCAGGAAAGAGTGGTCGGTGCAAATACCTGTGGGAAGGAGTCATCTCCTCGAGGGAAGCTGGTGACATATGGTGTTGACTGGCCAATCCTGGCACCTTCCTCTCACCTTCTCCCCGGTCCTGCTTTACTGAACCATTCATCCCTTACACATAACTTCAGTCCCTCCACCTCACTGACCAGCTACACAGCTGCTCTGGTTCTGTGCAGGTTTCCAGCTTCAAGGTTTCTGTTAGAGTGAAAGCCACAGGAAGAGCGCACAAGTGAAAGGAGAGTTCTAGGATTTTCAAAACCTCTATGAGAAGGAGCCAGGGTTCATGGCACTGGATCCCAGCTCTGCTATTAATAGCAGTGTGACCTTGACAAATAACACAATCACTAAGCTCCCTAGTTTCCTCATCTTTAATATGGGGACAGTAGTAGTATTTTTTCATAGGATTATTCTCAGGATACAGTGAGTAAATATACACAAGAGGCATAAAAGTGTGTCTGTCAGAAATAATCAGGACTGTTAGAGTCACAGAGTGGCTACTATCGGGGAGGAGAAGGAGAGCTGCTCTGAGGTAGCAACTGGAAAGCAACATAAGAAACATGCTAGGTCCTGGGCAAAATCTATTACGTTTAATTTGGGTGCTAGTTTCACAATGTATTCAGTGTGTGAAATTTCCCTGTGCTGTATGTTGAAGATACTTGCAATTTCTGTGTATTACACTTCTTTTTTTTCAAAACAATAAATTTACTTATTTATTTACATTTTATTTTTGGCTGCATTGGGTCTTCGTTGCGGCGAGTGGGGGCTACTGTTCCTTGCGGTGCGCAGGCTTCTCATTGCGGTGGCTTCTCTTGTCACGAAGCATGGACTCTAGGCACGCGGGCTCCAGTAGTTGTGGCACACTGGCTTAGTTGCTCCGCGGCTTGTGGGATCTTCCCGGACCACGGCTTGAACTCGTGTCCCCTGCATTGGCAGGCGGATTCTTAACCACTCTGCCACCAGGGAAGTCCTTGTGTATTCTACTTCTGAAAGATATTCTGGGAATTAGTAAAAATTCTTTGAGAAAGAAGGATCAGTAGAAAATACTTGGATCTACTTTAAAAATGAATAATATGGAAATAACAGAGACCTCAAATAATGTAAAAAGTCACATTTTTCATTAATAATGTTTGTTGCTTCTTTAGTATGAGAAAGGCACAAAATAGCTTGTGAACTCTTTCATTTTGGGGGCTTTCAGCAGCAACGCAGAAGCAGGAAGAAAAAAGCAGGAGCTATGAAAGGTAAGGTTCTGCTCTCTAATCCTGGGCTCTCCCGGGTTTGATCTTAGTTCTCTTCTCCATACAGTCCCAGGTCTATAATTGCTGGCAATGTCACCTCCTAGAGCCTGTACTCTCAGAAAATAATGGCCCCCCAGAGGAGAGACTCAGAGCTAGAAAGCAAAGAAGTCAGGACCTGGGACACTTCTAACCCAGGCTCTGCTCGTCCATGTGAAAGCTGGGCCATGGCGCTTACCCATCAAGTGACAGTGTGAGACGTGGTGGAACAATGACTGTTTTGGGGGCAAAATTTTGGGTAATGACTCAGACAACTTAACCTCCCTAAGTTTCATAGTCTGTGTCTGGGAGAGTCCCAGGATTGTTGTGATGATTGCCTGGGGCAATGTGTGTGAAAGAGCTTTGAAATGACACTGCTCTACACACATGGACCTTACTATTAGTGTCATTGAACCTCTGACCTCGAATTCTAGTTCCTGGGCATTAATCTTGAAAGAATCTCTTCCCAGTAGAACAGTCTGCTCAGCATGTTCCACTCTCTCTTTGCTTCCACTCTCCCTAGACACACCCAGGCTCCTATTTTTGGTTTGCAGAGCTCACCTGAAAGGCACTCATGTGACACCAGCCCCACCCTCTCTTCAGAAAGGTGATTCATATCTTCTGTCATCTCAGGCATCCCTCTTGCTAGCTGGCCCTGTGGAATTCCAGGGTCCCAGTCCAGCAAGAGGTTGACAGGAGGGAGTCCCACTGGGAACAGATTATGGAAGGAAGCCTTGGGGTAAGGCATCTTCTGAAAACAAAATGGTCTCTCTCAAAAACAGCAAAGTTCATTCTTCACAAGTAAATCGTTTCTTCTAAAAAAGAGTGTTTTCTTTTGTCTCTGCTGCATTTGGGGGAAGGATGCAGTAGTCCAGGAACTGGGTTTAGGGAAAGGAAGAGGTTCTCCAGTTCTGATTGAGAGCTGACTTTGAGTGTTTGAGGCAGAGGAAGGTTAGGGAGAGAGTCTGACAGTGGCCTTGCACACCCTCTACCATCTCAGCCACCTTCATTTGTGTCATGATGAATACAGCCCTTCACAAAGCAAATACAAAAGCATAGGAATTTGACAAATGCTGAGGGGCTTTACAAATTGAGAAAATCCATTAAAGAACGAGTCTCAGGAACTGGACTTCCCAGTCCTTCCCCTTCTCCATCATGATACTGATCTGTAAACAGCCGTGGGTTGGAATGTTTCGGGTTACACAGCCACATAGATTCCCAAATGTCCCAATCAGCCTCTAGGAACAGAGACAAGAAACTTCACATATTCCCCAAAACAGCACTGGAATTTGGCATTCCTGAGGTCTCAAGTTCAGAAGGAAATGGAACAAACCAGAGGACCCCAAATATTTTAATGGAGAATAACTTTCATCTAACTCCAAGGCCTTCTTGCGTCCTGATGAAGGCTGGGCAAAGCAGCTCAGCTCCCCAGTTCTCAATTTAGCCTTAATGAAAGTGTACAGCTGAGGACTTTTCGCCTTTCCTTTCTCATGGGACAGGCTCTGCAGCAGCAGGGATGCAGAACTCCTGGCCATGTTTGTGGTTGAGCAAGCAGGGACAAGAGGAGGCCAAAGGGGAGGCAGAGCAGTATAGGGTCGTAGCAAACCTGGGAGTGGAACTGCATAGTCTTATCAGGCTTAGGAAAGAGATCTCCATCTACATCAGGTACCATAGCACTCAGCTCACTCTCCAGCTACACTTCTTATTCCCACCCAGTAACCTGCACACTGTTAGGGACATCATTGGTCCTCAGAGTTGTTAATAAAAGCGATAAGTGTAATAAGCTGAACATAGTTGTGTCAGTAAAAGTGTTTGAAAATGACAGTCTTGCTGCATCTTCTCTTGTGGGTTACTCTTGTCTTCTCAGGTGACCAGTAAATTCGTTAGCTCGGCATCTCCTTAGTCTTCCTTCGGCTTCATGCATGACTTAGGGCAATTGTTTTCTTTTTCCTACAGTACAGTTTTCTCAGCTTTAGAATAGGGATAATGAGACTACTATATTCCATTCAACATACCATCGCATGTTATATGCTCTATATCATGAGAATATAACAAGTCATAAACTTATCTTAAGTGAGCAGATTATTGTAAGCACCAGGGACATATTAAACAAAGCAATGATAGTTGTTATAGTGACAGGTATGCACAAAGGAGTAAAAGCCATTATTTCATGTCCACTCAAAAGATACATAGTTTTTTAAGTTTTTTTTGATGTGGACAATTTTTAAAGTCTTTCTTGAATTTGTTACAATATTGCTTGTTTTTTTTTATGTTTGGGTTTTGTGGCCCTGAGGCATGTGGGATCTTAGCTCCCCTACAAGGGATCGAACTCACGCCCCCTGCATTGGAAGGAGAAGTCTTAACCACTGGACCGCCAGGGAAGTCCCCAGAAGATATTGATATAATGCCATATTTGTGCCTGAGCTCATTACTGAGCTCATAATTTTGTTATGCAAAAATTCTACCTCTGTGAATTAAAATAGGATCATCTTTTTAAGTATTGTGCAAAGCATACAAACACATTTTTAAATTCTATGAGCAAATGCAATATTCTCACAGATGTACCAAACACTAGATTGCAAATACCCATGGATCTGTAGTGGGCATCAAAACAAAATGCAGTCAGTGCATTGGCACAGAAGATATTTATCAATATTAAGTAGAAAGTAATATATTAAATTTAAATTTACATCATGCTGAAATTAAAAGCATTTTGATGCAGATTACAAATTTTTATCTAATTTATCCATATAAGATGACATTTTGAAGTAGTGAATAAAACTCTCCAATGAAAAACCCTGATTATATATATAAAGCTGAATGCTTTATCGATGAAGCCTTAAGGGTCTTCTAAGACCCTTGCTTAAAACATATGAGAGGAAAAAAATATCTTGAAAATTGAGATTAATTTCTTAAGATAATTACTAGGTCATAAGATATTGCCAATAAGCTACATCTTACTGAGGTTAGAGATCAACGTGAAGCAGCCTTGGCTGACATGTGCGAAGCATCAGATACTTGTTATTATACCCGCCATTTTAAAGTCTGACGCTCATCTGGTCTCCCTGTCACCACCGTCCTCTGCTTTTCTGCCCCTCCTTCTCTCCTTCCTTTGTTGACTCCACACTCTCATCTTAGGGAATTGGTGTTCCTCAACGATCTATGCTAGTCCCACACTTCATCCTCTCTGCGCATATAGTCTCAACCTCCCAAATAGTTCCAAACGTCCTCTCTATGACTGTTGACTTCCATATGCATGTCTTTACCCAGGGTCACATCTCCAAACAAATGTCATTAGCTCCAAACCCTCATATTTACCTGCTACCCTAGATAATCTCCACACATGGCCAAACTTGACCAGCATGTAATTACCTGGCAAACTCCTGCAGACCCCTGGGATGCCAGCTTACCAACTGCTCTTGCAGAAGCTTTCCCTGATCCATGCAAGCCCACATACTCCCAAGAACCTGTACTTTCCCTGTCACAGCATTAGCATTCCTTTCATTGAACACCTAGTTACCCATATCCCCACCAGACTGCAAGCTCTGTGACAGCAGGCAATGTGTCTACTATTTTCATTGCACCTGGCACCCACCACAGTGCCAACAATACAAGGGATAGTCACACTTCTTTGTTGAAGTTTAAATTCCATGATTCTATAATATATTTCACAGTTTATTGATCATGCAACTGCTGAAACTGAATCAGCAACCATTAGACATGCTTTCTCCGAGAAAGAACAAGTAAAAGAGAATAGCTCCAGCTGCTATAACCTGTCATAATGCCTTGTGCTTCTCCTTCATAACCTAGAAAGGGTTTCAAGCTAATTTTTTACTCTTTAATGCCTGTCTTCTCTGACAGAGTGCTTCATTAAGAAAGTAATATCTTTGTTTTATCTACCAATATATTAAAAAACACAAGTAAAATCCTGAAAGCAGAGATACTTCAAAATATTTTAAGAACCAATGAAATGAATAAAACGATTTATGTTCCTGTTGGATTTTAAGGCAGATTAAAGGTTTAAGGACACTCTGATTTTCTTTAAGAGTATGAGTTAAACCTAACACTTAAAATATACCTTTTGTACCCCCAAAGCAAATGAAAACAAGACACAAAGCTGACCGTATCATAATATGAAGAATAAATTTGGTAAATATAACAATCATCATAGAGAAATAAATTC
The DNA here is from genome assembly GCF_963455315.2 of Globicephala melas. Lineage (NCBI taxonomy): Eukaryota > Metazoa > Chordata > Mammalia > Artiodactyla > Delphinidae > Globicephala > Globicephala melas. The sequence continues at coordinate 70,175,831 of NC_083319.1, read as the reverse complement.
TAATTATTATAAATTAAAAATAAATTTTCTCTCCATTCAAAAGTATTGTTCCACTTACTGTTGAAAAACAATGTGCTGAGGTGACTCGATGTATTTACAACTGAATCAGAAGAAAAGTCATTGAAGGGAGTGAATATGGACGCGCTAGAGGCCACCTCTAAGCAGAGAAGACTCCATTGTAGAAGATTGGGTCCAGGTCTCCTTTTCCCACTCCTGCGTTCTCTGAGGTTGAACATACAGGGAAAGCACACTCTGATTTTCACGCCTTAACTTCCACTCTCATATTGTCCTGGGCACAGCAGCTGTGGACTTTCTTTTCAGATTGAGCCTGGTCCTTTGGAAGTTCTTCAAAGTCAGGCTGGAGTCCTCATTGCCCAGCAGGGTCTTTTCCTCTCCATCTCCTGCACCAAACTAGTCTCCAGATCTGCCCACTGTTGATCAAGCCCACTGAGGAATTTCAGCTCTTTGTGCTGAAGACGATGGAGAAGTGCTGTATCGTCTCATGGAGAATGAGGCGGCCTGAGCGTTTGGGAACTGGCTGTCAGCCAGCTGGTGCTGATGGAACCTGAAAACCTTCTTGTCCTTCAGGCAGGAAAACAAAGAAGATTCTCCCTGTTAGGGGCAGGACTGTGAGGGTCTCCTGCTTTGGCAGGCTGTGGTTCTGGGCCAGGTGACAGCTAAGGGTGCAGACAGGGCTGGAGAACATCATCCTGGGTGTCCTCAGTGAGGAGGGTGGCAGGCCCCGGTGAGCCTGGTGATGCAGGTGTCTGGCTGTGGGAGCCTGTATCCAGCTGCTGTGGGTACCTGCCTGCAAAGGAGATTCTTAAATAAGCCATTTATGGGCAACATAGAATGTCACAACTTCAATTCCTTTATTACACTGGAAATTAAACACATTCCTGGAACATGAAAGAGTATCAATCCAATAGGATGTATTCATCTAAATGAGACCCAAGGTTGAAATAAAAACCTGAGTCTCAATATATCTCTTTTTCAGTTCTAATACGAATACTTAGAGGTTTGACCCTGTACTCTGTTTTGCCACTTCTTAAATTGCACCAAAATACAACTAGCCTCACCTCTCTGCATTCTCCTCTAAAGGGACTCATACAACAGATTTAAATTCTTCCACATTTCTTTACAGGACCATAGCTCACATTTTCTGAAAGTTTACAGATAATGATGACATAAAAATGAACAGCAAGGGTGAATTCATGCATTTCTCTTCATTCCGTCACCAGAAATGTTCTGACTGCGTATATATGTGACAATGCGCTTGGCAATGTGGATTCCAGGAAAGTGAGGCAGGGATGGTGACTGCCCTCCAGGGAGCAGGGAGGACAGACTTTAGAGGCAGGATTAGGATGAAGGAAGCACCACGTGCTCAGTGCAGCTGAGGGCCAGTGCTCAGAGCTGATGAAGAGGAGGGCCTGGGAGCAGCAGAAGGCTCCACTCTGACAAAAATCTGGGGCTCCTGAATTTAAATGACATCAGATTTTCATTTCCTCTTTTAAAAAATGGAGACACCGTTAGTTGTGGTCACACAAGACATTGCCGAGATCAAATAAAATAAAGTTTGCAAAGTACAGGCTGAGAATTTGAACAGAGTGAATGATAGAAGGCTTTTGTATTAATATAACAAATGGAAACCTCTAGAGTCCACCCTCAGCCCAGCCAAGAGAAGCTCTGACTACAGGTTCCTTAACACTCAGCGGTCTGCATGTTGAGGCCCCCAAATGCAAACTCTAGGAGAGGGATTGCCTGTAGGCCTGCGAAGGAGTAGAGACCTAGTCTCCACCCTTAGAGCAGTGCCCCGTACATTAAGGAGAGAAATCCTACGGCACCTGAGGCTCTTTGCAGCATCTAAGAAAGTGTTTTGACCTCCTCCCACAAAAAAAAAGAAAAAAAAAAAAGCCTGCTCTGTGACTAGTATAAATGAGATAAATAGTCCTTTTCCTCACCTTATTTTGTTTCAGACCACCTCTGGTGTTAATTTTTAAGACACAGATTAAATTATACTTTAAAAAGAAACACATAACCTCAGAGAAAAAGATCAGATTTGTGGTTACCATAGCCAAGGGGGTGTGAGTTGAGAAAATCAGATGAAGGCAGTCAAAAGGGTTTTTTCTTCCTTTAAAAAAAGACATTAAAATAATGTTGTAGAGACCAGGAAAATGGTAAGAAATATATATATGGGGGAGAGATGATGAGAATTAAAGCATTCCTAGATTTTCAGCCATGGAACAGCACAATACTCTAATTCAAAAGCTATTTCCTGGGTTAGCATTAGGGCAACGTTAAGCTAGTACTTCTCTTAAGCACCAATGGTAAGAAGGCACCAAATCTAAGTCATCAAGATAAAGGATGTTTTAATGCAATAGTTTAAAATGAAACTTAATCCCAAAATATGCACGAGGAACAAAATATAAAACTTTTAAGTAAAGAAATGAAGCTGACCTCCATTTGCATGGCCCTGACAGTCTTACAAAGTAAGCCTTCATGATGTAAATGAAATCTGGGCAAATTCCAATTAGTGTATAAAATTCCTACTAAAGAAAAATGAAAAAGTCTGACCTGCTAAACGTCCTCAATTGCTCGTACACACCAACTCTTCTTTCTAACCTTATAGTCAAGGTGAGGTCCTGGGAAAGACATTTCAGGAACATGAGTTAAAAATCAGTTAAGACTATCACGGGGTCATTAGAAATTGTCAAACATGGTAATTCCCTCAATTAAAAACAAGCAAAAAAGTAATCTTGACAATATTAATGAGTTGGCTTCCATTAAAGATAGAAAAGTAAAACTATATTAAATACTTGGGGCTTCCCTGGTGGTGCAGTGGTTAAGAATCCGCCTGCCAACTCAGGGGACACGGGTTCGAGCCCTGGTCTAGGAAGATCCCACATGCCGTGGAGCAACTAAGTCCATGTGCTGCTACTACTGAGCCTGTGCTCTGGAACCCGCGAGCCACAAATACTGATGCCTGCGCACCTAGAGCCTGTGCTCCTCAACAAGAGAAGCCACCACAATGAGAAGCCTGCACACCGCAATGAAGACTGAACCCAGCCTAAAATAAATAAACCCAGCCTAAAATAAATAAACAAATAATTAATTATATGAAATACTTACTTTAGTAGAAAGACAATATAGTTTAAAGTTTAATAAAATGCTATATTTTAATATGAAAATATATTTTAATATTCTATGCTTAATATTGAAAATATTTTAACATAAATTTATAAAAATATCAAACATTTAAAATATTTAATTTAAATATGATATGAATTAAGTTAAATATAAAATTAATTTTAAAATGTAAAAAATAAAAGACTGTGAGTTTTTTTTAATATTCCTACTTTTCAGATACTCAATACTTTCTCCCTCACTTTAACGCTGTATCCTTGAAAGACTCCATGAAGTCCCAGAGAATCTACAGGGGCGCTCAGCTCCCGCGTCCTCGGCCCCGGTGGTGGCCGCGCTCCGACTCACCCCTCAGGGCGTCCCCAACACCGTCCTGTCGTCCCATCGCCGCCGCCGCCTTCCCCTTTCTCTGGGCCTTCGCTGTCTCGCGCCAGAAACCAGCCCGAATCTAAAAAATCGGCTCCCCTTTCTCTGCGGCTGGGAATCGCTCTGATTTCCCACCTCAGACCGCTCAGAAAAAGGCTTCTTTCCCAAAAATTGCCTCGCTCAAGTTTCTGTGAGAAAATAAAGCGCAAAACTCAGGGGAAGCCTGAAAATGCACGGTTCTTGTTCCCAACCACACAAAAATTCTCTGGCGAGGCCGCGACAAGGCTTCCTCTTCAACGCTCAGCACCGAGAAAACCAAGGTGTTTCGCGTATGCTGATTATTAAAGCAGCCTCAGTGACTACTTTTCGCCCTGTCTCTCGAGCTGCAGGAGACAGCTGCAGACGGCAAACTCAACAGTCGGCGTTTCCCAAACAAACCCTGCGCCCTCTACCGGCCACCTAGGGAAGGACGCTGTCCACAGTTCCAGGGAAGGAAGCTTCCCACTCATTAATTGTTTGGCGGTGCCCACGCCTCTCCTGGCGGCCGTCTAGTGAATCACCCTTTCTTAATGGCCCAGATCTATTTGCTAGTGGCAGGAGTGCTGCTCTGCTCTATCCCTGCTTACTCTCTTGGCTGGAACTTGCCTAGAAGCCATAGCCAGGAAAACAAGGACGTCTTCCAACATTTGGAACAGTTGCAAAGAATCCCCTCTCAGTGGTGCCTAAAGGACAGAACCGACTTCAAATTTCCTTGGAAAAGAGAGAATATCACCCCAATCCAGGTGACTCAAGGCACCTGTCACCACCATCTGATGCTCCAGCAGATCTTCAACCTCTTCACCACAGAGGACAGCCGTGCTGCCTAGAACAACACCCTCCTCGATAAACTTCTCTCTAGCCTTCATCTGAGGCTGCACCGACTGGAGCAGATGAAAAAAGACAATCTGGATTGTCGAGATTTGGGACGTGCTGCCCGGGAGTATTTCCATGGAATCCATGTCTATCTGAAGGCAAAGGAATACAGCCCCTGTGCCTGGGAGGTTGTCAGAGTGGAAATTAAAAGGTGCCTTTCCCTTATGTAAGAATCCTCAAAGAAATGTCAACAAATACAGAATATTTTTTATACTCGTGACACTTCTCATTCAATTACATTAGTGTTCAAGTCCAAAGCAATCTCGACTTGTGTTTCCTCACAGGCTGAAAAATGTCTAAAAGAAAATCATGATTTTAAAAAAGGTTTTGACAGAACACAATCTCTTTTCTTGTATAAATAATTTTCTAACGTAATTTAAAAGATCACTTTAAGTTTTGGGAGAGGTATTTGCTATTTTCAACACATGAAGTATAGAAAGGTTTTTTGGATAGTGTGGTGTTGAAGATATTTGTCAGTTAACTTAATGCTGACTGCTGTAACGGGTAAAGAGAATGCTGTCAGGAATTTGATCATAATAGAATCTTATCTTTCCCTGGTATAAGAACACAAGGCAGGCATTCCTGATCAGATGGATGTTCTAAGTTGCTCTCCAAAGAGTGAGTCGGGGACATGGGTACCCCCTGTTTTGTGGATTTTTCCATCATCAACAGGTGACTGCAAATTTTTCTGCAGTATTTGAGTCTATTCCACTCAGTGGTAAAGGGAAAAAGTCCGGTGCATCACATGGGACGTTTTCAAGGGCCAGGACTATACAGGGCAAGAGCACTTCTGCTCACAATACGTGGCCTGGATTTATCCTCGTGGAAATCTCACTGCAAGGAAGTTGGGAAATTATTGGATGATTAATAGACGAGGAGACAAGTTCAGTGCATAAGACCACTTTTCATCTTTACACTATTTGTCCTAATGAAGTTCTGGGTGGGGTGGAGGGGAACAACTAATGTTCTTGCTTGCACACACTTCATTAAAAAGCAATCTGACCCACAGAGAAAGAGAAATATCATTTATATGTGGAATCTAAAAAAAAGGATACAAATGAACTTAGTTACAATACAGAAACGGTCCAGTTCTGGTGAAAGCCTGCTTCAGGTCTCACACTGCAGAGTTCTCCTTGTATCATCATACAGCAGGAGAGGGAGGCATTTATCTCTGACCTCGTTGATAAGGGCACTAATTCCATTGTGAGGCCTCCATCTTCACACCCTCATCAAGTCCCAAAGGGCCCGCCACCTGATACCATCACTTTGGGGGTTAGGACTTCCAAATATGAATTTTGTGGGGACGGAAACATTCAGACCAGAAAGGGCATTGAAGGCTACATGTCTTGGCATCCAGAAGAGAGAATATATTCATGTAAATAAAGAAGAATGAGCCATTTACCAGGCCAAAAGAGCAGACCGAGGACTCAGAATCCAAACTCTTGATTTCCAACCTGCAGTGATGCTTTAATTATTATGTGTCAAAATTTGGAAATCAAACTGAAGTGGACCCCATCGTCCCTTGAAAGGGAATGAAGACACAGGAGGAAAAGGATCATTCATCAGTCTTTGTGAGGAGTCTCCAAAGAAGCTCAGGATATAGGTAGTCATTGCCACATCCGTAAAGATCCACCGAAGAGTAACGTGGTTAATTGTCTGGTCGCTGTGACCTGTGTGAATCAGGGAGACTTTGAGTTCAGATACGTGGCTCTGTATGTGACATCAAGCTGGTTATTTTCTGTCATGACCTAGTAGAGGACAAATTAGCGACGAGGCCATCCTCCTGAGTTTAATAGAGTGCCGGGCAACGGCTGAAAATTGTGCTGCTCTTACAACTTGAATCCCCAGAGCCATAGGCACCTTAAAGGAAAGAGAATCCTAGGGGTTTTAGCAACAAACTCAGTAGGCATGACTGATACCAGTAGGAGTAGAGTGGGAATACCAGCCACTGTCTATTATAATCCCAGCAAATACGACCGTGATAAAGGAAAATAGCTTGGTCATTCGTAACTGCCTTCCAGTGGGAGGAGACCATCTGAGAAACTGCTTTCGTTAAAAGTACCTGTTCGGGCTTCCCTGGTGGCGCAGTGGTTGAGAGTCCGCCTGCCGATGCAGGGGACACGGGTTCGTGCCCCGGTCTGGGAAGATCCCTCATGCCGCAGAGCGGCTGGGCCCGTGAGCCATGGCCGCTGAGCCTGCGTGTCCGGAGCCTGTGCTCCGCAATGTGAGAGGCCAAAACGGTGAGAGGCCCACGTACCGCAAACAAACAAACAATTACCTGTTGCGTGATTACACTGGGCCTGGTGCCGAGGATACCACAGAGAATACGACAGAGTCCAGTTGCTACAGAGCTGATTTGCCACAGAGAGTCACATACCTATTATTTATTGAAAGATCGGTATTAGAGGGGGCTGAGGCCACAGAACATCCACTGCAAAATAAAAGAATTCATGATCAGAGTTGAAAGTGAATTCTTTCCATGATACCAATCAACATTTATCCAGTTCTCAATTAATTACAAAGATGGTTTTCTTTGTTTGAAAAGAATAGGCTTGGATTGGAACCTCTGACAGTCCTTTGGGGAATCTGAAATTCAATGCAAAAATACAGAGAAAGATTCAAATCGATGATGATTCCTAAATCATCTGGGAGCAGATCGCTCCCACGGGTGCAAACAGTAGTCGTTAGGGGTGCGAACAAATCTTAGCTACTACAATGGTGGGTGGCACTCCAAAGCTCAACCCTATCCAACCCTATCCTTTGTATTCATTTTTCTCTTTGGGTTTTCTTGTGTATGAGACGAGAGGCATTGACATTGAGTGCATGGAAGATACACAATATGCAGGATCAGTGCTACAAGCCATGGTGGCTTGATGTTTCATTACAGGACTTTCTCTCCATCATATGATTGAACTCAAAGTCATAATGTGAGAGGTGCCCTCTGCTTACTTATGAGGTGTCCTTGTCTGTCTTGTGGATTTTGCTTATGTTTGAGCCTCAGTGTGATGTGGGCATCGGGAATTAAGCACAAATAGGTTGTATTTTATTATTTAATTCTAAAAAAGTTATCTAGGAGATCAATAATTACGTCTAGTCCTAAAGAGAAAAAGTTGTTGACAATATCTAGAGGAATATCTAGCAGCTAGTGAAGTTAGAAATCATTTTATGGTATGAATCAAAACTCAGAATTACTTAAAAATAAATGTTAAGAAAATCATTTAAATTTTCAATGGTTTTAGCAGTTTTGATAGATTTTTAAATATATCTATACATTGGTATTCTTATGAAGTATTTGTATAAATTTTTATTGAATATGTAATTTGATACATTCCTATTTATTAAGTAAATGTATTACATTAAAAGTCATTCTGCACACTTAACCAAAATGTTAAATTAATTGCAGTAGCTTTTACAGCTAATTTTTAGCCTAAATATTTTTGTCATACTCACCACTGCTTTGAATAAAAAGAAAAAACTTTTCACTTTCTTTTTCTATTTATAAAGTAGAGATATGCATGGAGTACATACCGATGCACACAGTATAACTGTGTATCAAAATTTCATAGGGGGGCCGTATGGAAAAAAAATATCTAGAAAGGTTCTGTGGGCAGGAGAAGGGGAGGCAAGGATGAAAAACAGCGGTTGAGAAACGCTGCCCTAACCTATCTGGAGAGTGCAAAATGAAAAGCAAAAACAGAAGTAGAAAGTAAGAGGGAACATTCAGAAAATGGAAACCAATTCGCTCCCATTTAAGACCCAGGCCTGAAGGAAGGTCTTCAGAGAACCTAGAGAGCAGGGTTCACAGAGTCCCCACCTCAGCCAGGCCGGCAGCATCTGCAGGGTCCCAGATGTCCCCAACCTTGTCCTTACTCCTGGCCCTGGTGCTGCTCAGCTGCCACTCTAACTGCTCTCTGGGCTGTGACCTGCCTCAGACCCACAGCCTGGCTAACACGAGGGCCCTGATGCTCCTGCGACAGATGAGGAGAATCTCCCCCTTCTCCTGCCTGAAGGACAGAAATGACTTTGGATTCCCCCAGGAGGCGTTTGGAGGCAACCAGTTCCAGAAGGCTCAAGCCATCGCTGTCGTCCATGAGATGATCCAGCAGACCTTCCAGCTCTTCAGCACAGAGGGCTCGGCTGCCGCTTGGGATGAGACCCTCCTGGACAAGTTCTGCACTGCACTTTATCAGCAGCTCACTGACCTGCAAGCCTGTCTGATGCAGGAGGCGGGGCTGGAAGGGACTCCCCTGCTCAAGGAGGACTCCATCCTGGCTGTGAGGAAATACTTCCACAGAATCACTGTCTATCTGCAAGAGAAGAAGTACAGCCCTTGTGCCTGGGAGATTGTCAGAGCAGAAGTCATGAGATCCTTCTCTTCATCAACGAACTTGTAAGACAGACTCAGGAGGAAGGAATGACACACACCTGGTTCAACACCGAAATGATTCTCACTGCCTAACAAGACCATACTTCCACCTGTGCTGCCATGTCAAAGACTCTCATTTCTGCTCTCATCATGCCCTGAATTGAATTAATTTGTCAAGTGTTTTCAGGAATATTAAGCAACATGATGTTCTACTCTACAGGCACTCGTCCCTCATAGATGCCCATGTTGATCTATCTACTTACTTATCTACTTAAATATTTATTTATCTATTTTAATATTTATTTCACTATTTATAAAGATTTAAATTATTTTTATTTACATAATATTATGTGCATGTATACATTGTGGTTAAGAGAAAAATATATACTTTGTATTACCTCAGTTTATGAGTTTTCTTTGTGCATTAAATTCTTACTAGAGAAAACTTCCTGTTTTGTTTTTTTTCTTTAAAAAAGAAACACCAAGGGGCTTCCCTGGTGGCGCAGTGGTTGAGTCCGCCTGCCGATGCAGGGGACACAGGTTCGTGCCCCGGTCCGGGAAGATCCCACATGCTACGGAGCGGCTGGGCCCGTGAGCCATGGCCGCTGAGCCTGCGCGTCCGGAGCCTGTGCTCCGCAATGGGAGAGGCGAAAACAGTGAGAGGCCCGCGTACCACTAAAAAAAAAAAGAGAGAAAGAAACACCAAGCCTGAATGTGCAACCTGATTAAAGAATGTATGTTACAATTCCTTGACCCATCATTACGATTTTCACGTTAAAAATAAAAATAGACTTCTTCTAGCCAGGTCGTGGGTTGCCCTCAGGACCTAGAGGTGAACATAGCTAATCCAATTCTGCTTTGGGTAACTCTGATTTTTTTTTTTAAAGGAAAGTAATCTAAAAACAATAATCAGTTAATACAGGGACTTCCTTGGTGGTACAGTGTTTAAGACTCTGCTCTCCCAGTACAGGCGGCCCGGATTCCATCCCTGGTCAGGGAACTAGATCCTGCATGCCACAAGTAAGAGCCCACATGCCGCAAACAACTAAAAGATCCTGAATGCTGCAACCAAAGATACCGAATGCCGCGATGAAGATCCTGCATGCAGCAATGAAGATGCCGTGTGCCACAACTAACACCTGGCACAGCCAAATAAATAAATAAATAATTTTATAAAATCAGTTAACTCACAATTAAATTTAATTATTTTTAAAATAGTACTAATTTGTAGTAGAAATTAATATCGGTTAAATTTAGTGCTACAGTGAGAAGGTGGGAAAATGGAATTCCCCCAGCAGAAGGTGGATCATGTCATGCGAGGATATAGAAATTAAAGCAGTAGATATTACCTATAGTTAACTAGTAGACATTTCAGTGCAAATGTCCATTGGATACTGGAGATGGCAATTTATAAGCAATTCCATGAAGTGTAAAGCATGGAACAGAAGAAGTGATCAAATAGGAGGAGAGTATCAAATGAGAAAAGGACTGAAAATTTAATCCTATGACCTTAACGTTAAAAGGGAGGGAAAGCAAGGGAAATGGCCATATGTTAACATGACAAGAGAGAAAGGTGAGAAGACCATGTTTGAAAGACTGAAACTGCTTAGAAGATTCAATGCATTCGTGAAAACGTAGATGGAAAGTGCTCCTACATTGGGAAAAGAGATGGCATTGGCCACTTAGTGACAGCTTGTTTGGTAGAATTAATCAGCAGAAACCATAGTGGAGAAGGTGGAAGGATGAATAAGAGAAAGGAATGACAATATACACAGAAAATAGGTTTGAGATATTTGCCGTCTGAATTGGAGGAGAGACATAGGGTGGAACCTAGAATGGATGTGGATTATTTTTTTCTCTGCATTGTTTTCCTTTTTTGAACTATTTTTTGCTTCTGAAGAGATTTCATGGATTTGATGTACTGAAAACTCATATCAATGTTCAAGATTTGATTTACTTTAAATCCTGACATTTAATCACTTACAGTGATAATGTATCATTATTTTGATGAATATGATGTTGAATGTCAGTAAGCTGCTCTGCGCTTGAAACCATCCACTACAAGGGAAACAGATAGAACTGACCTTAGTGAGAGCTGATTTGCTGAAATTAATCAGCAGAACCCATTCTGGAGCAAGTGGAAGGGTAACAAGAGAAGAACTCCCATTGTCATTATTTCACCTGGGCAGTCACTTTACTTCTTTCACTCTCAGCATAGTCAGATTTGCATTTGTTTTCCTTTTACCTAAGTACATCAAATGCGAGGACAGCTTTCCAAGAAAGTTGAATGGAGAAGCAAATCAATGATGTATTGCACATTATGGAAAATCATGGTATGGGCCCTTTATGTTTCCATTTTTGCTTCCCTCTTAAGATACTCAACTCAAGATGAAAAAGGAAGTAAATCAGTAGTAGCAAGACAAACCTTGCCCAGAAAAATACTAAATGAAAAAGAACGTATAACATTACAAAGACTCTGACACCAGGAAAGCAGAGAAGGCTAATTTTATCTAGCATCCTATGCCCTACATTTTCACCACCCTACGTCTTCACTGTGAGATGGAGAATGATGAACCAAGAGGCTCAGTAGAAATGTACTGAATCATCTAATGATGCTTAATAATTACTTCAATATAAGGCTCTGATGCGAGGTCAGTAGAAGCTTCTGATGGGAGGTCTAATGGAAAATCTAAGAATACTCTTTGTTAATAATTATTTGGAATAATTATTATGAACTCTGTACTAATGATAAAATGGTGAACAAGATATAGACCTGTCACCTATGGTGGTTACTTGTCAAACAGGTCTAATAAATCTATTTTCAAGAAGACCAATCCCAAAGGATAAGCCAGCTTGGCTGATATGGAAAATAAAGAGGGCAGAAACAGAGCCCAGGACTTGAAGTAAACAGAGCCAACCTCTAAGCAAGAGAATTGTAACTCCTCACCCTAAAGGCCAATTTACCTCAGTTCCTTTTATCCCATACATCATGTTCAACTTTCAACAGAAACTTACCATACTGAAAGGTGAAAAACACAGTTTGAAGAGACAGAGTAAGTATCAGAACTAGACTCATATACAGTAGAGATTTAGAAATGATCAGACCAGGAGTCAAAATGATAGTGATTAAAGTGCAAAGGGCTCTAATGTAGTCATCTATTTATTCTTCTACTTTATCTCAGTCATACTATGTATGGTATTTAAAATAGTTTTGTTCATATAATATCATGTTCACCTTTATAGTGTTTTCAATATAATAAAATATGCTTACCTCTATATTGTTTCCAATTATTTTCTTGTTTAATTTATGAAACTCTCCCCCAGATGACATCTTGGGTTTTTTTATTCTTACAAAAAGATGTAGCTTTAATTTGCAAGGCATACTGAAACATGGATGATAAATTCTACTCATCATTCTCATCATTCATTTATTTCAGTGGTTTATATTTTATTTTACTTTTTAAAATTTTATTTATTGTTCACCGTGCTGGGTCTTTGTTGCTGTGCGCAGGCTTTCTCTAGTTGTGGGGAGCAGGGGCTACTCTTCGTTGTGATGCGCGGGCTTCTCATTGCGATGGCTTCTCTTGTTGTGGAGCACGGGCTCTAGGCGTGCGGGTTTCAGTAGTTGGGGCACGTGGGCTCAGTAGTTGTGGTGCACAGGCTCAGTAGTTGTGGCTCGCGGGCTCTAGAGCGCAGGCTCAGTAGTTGTGGCCCACGGGCTTAGTTGCTCCGCGGCATGTGGGATCTTCCCGAACCAGGGATCGAACCCGTGTTCCCTGCAATGGCAGGCGGATTCTTAACCACTGCACCAGCAGGGAAATCCCAGGTTATATTTTAAAACTTCACATTTCTATATCAGATATATGATAGTTCTGAGAATACAGAGGTGAAAAGAGAAAATGTCAAACCTACTCTTCTGGAGAGTTCAGTTTGGAAGAGATAAAAGATATAAACACAGTAATCATGCTAAATTATTTCAATTAAGTTTCCTATTACAATGACAGATAGGGAAAAGGGGATTCTCTCACCAGAATCTGGAATGAGGCATCTCAAGAAGGGGAGAAAGCACATGGACTCCATAAAGTGGCCAAGAAACATCTAAAGACAGACTTCCCATTGGAAGCAGCATATGTGGATATCGTTCCTTAGGAGTGGAGTGTAGAACGAGATGATGACCGAAAGCTCATGAGGACCTTCAACTTTTAGGAGTGAGAAAGAGAAGGAGAGTCTGAAGAGGGCACAAAGGTGGAGTAGCCAGTGCACTTAGGAGTCAAGCAGGGAAAAATGATCTTCAGAAAGCACCAAAGAAGAAAACAAAGAGCTTGAGAATTACAGAGGATGGAAGTTAAATAATTATTTATATGTGATATGGGTTTCTGCATTGAGTCTAGATTCTGCCAGGACACACGTGTGATGCTGGGGAATCACTTAACTTCCCTGAGCCTCAGTTTCCTCAAATATAAAGTCGGGAAAATATTCCTAGAGTTGTATTGAATATTAGACCAACCAGAACATTTAAGAGCACTTAGCAGAGTATCATCCACAGAGTGAGGGCTAAACAGGTAGTGTGTTGTTTCCTATATTTTTCATATAGGTCTAAATGGGAATAATGAATTCTCCTCCCCCTCTCTCTGTCACTGACTGCAGAACAATGACAGCCTAAAAAACAGAACTGGGAGAAAGTGTGTCATCAATTGTATGTAATTTTACATACAATAATATACATATATGGTACATATATATGAATACATAGTATAAAATATACCATATATCTATCTGCTGATTCTGATACATGGCACAATTACCCTTCCCCTCTGTTTTCCTGGATCCCATTCTTTCACTAAAATATCACAATCATTCAGTTCCACCCAGTGTAGAAATCCATAGTGTACTTTCCCCATTCACTCTGCATTCAGCTGTACTGCCCATTCATACCGCTGTTTCCTTCTCCATTATGGTTTCTGGCTGTCAATTTCCGCTAAAGACTAGAAAGCCACCAATGGAAAGCAGAAGCTGAGTGAAAGTTCTAGGTTTGTCAGAAACTCTCATATGACTCCACGCTCTCTGCCTGCCAAGCACTGCAGGTCCAGACTGTCCAGACTCCCAGAGAAACACAGTAAATAGATGGCACCCTGCCCAACACTGAACAGTGGTGGAGAATCCAGGAGCTCACCTGTGCCTCTATTTGCACACTTCCACGTGCTGACTGCACTAGGAGGAACTCACCTGGTTCAGGACTCTTATTTGCTCAAAAAGCCCAAAGCGCAGGAAACATGGAGTTGAAAGGCAGCAGCAGCTTGAGAACTTGGAAGGAGAACAGAGATGTTTAAAGCGTTCACTGGAACAGCGGCAGGTCCTCAGGACATGGAAGAACTCAGATCAGCTGCACCGAGGCAAGTGTTTCTCCAGAACATTCCTTTTCAGAGAAGAAAAGAATGAGGTGCATGCGATAGCACAGAGTTCTCCCATAAGGATGTGGCCACTAGCAGTGTCCCCAGCACTGATACCACAGCAGCCTGCGGAGTCTTGGAAGGGACGAGGGTTACCTCAGTGCCAGCTGCAAACTTGTTTTGTCCTTAGGACCCAGCAAGTAATCACAGAGCAGGGAAGGATATTCCTGGGGACAATGCAATCCAAGGAATTTCTTACATTCCATCATGATGTCTTTGCCCCTTTGAAAGACAAACAAAATAAAACATGCTTGAATAGAAGGGACACAGGCAGGGATTTTAATATATTTAGCAACAACTGGGGTAGAGCCTTTCCAGCAGGGCAGGTATCAGTAACATGCACACTGGAAGGTCACAATTTCTAAAAGCAACAAAGAGCTAAGTGGAAATTCATTTATTTAATTTAGGCACTTTGGAAAGAGGACACTGATGGATCAATCATCTTTCTATCCTTTCCAGTTGGTGCATATAGCACTGAGTAGGTACTTTTAAAGTCAGAAGGACATTTAAAGTACATTTAGAGGTTTGGAAACCTTCTTAAGGATTAGGGTCCTAAAACAAGCAGAAACCATTCCTATATTACTGCTAAAAATATCATTTTATTAACAAATGATTTTTTATATAATATTTTTATTTCAATTCTTCAGTATTATGATGTTTTAATGGGCTGAGGCTAGAAATTTAAATAAAGACAACTATACAAGGCCATGAGGGTGACTCTGGAGTTCAAGCCAGACTCTCCCTGCTAAGGAGCCCATTAAAAACCTTCACTGCTTCTGTCTAAGAAGCGCGTATGCTCTTCCGTCTTGGTCATACATAAGGCCTCTTCGGTACCCACATCTTAACCAACAGTTGGAACAATAAAGAGTAGAGATTCTTATTTGGACTCTATCAGTAAACAAATGGATGTCCAGCCTGGACTGTAGGTGAGAAATGGAGGTGTCTTCATTGAGATTGAGAACAGCAGGCTGACCTGAGGAGGTCTCCTGGGAAATCAGTGAGGTCCTTGTTGACTGGAAACAAACGACAACAAAGGAGCTGGGAGTTCAGTTTTTTGGGAGGACTTACTGAGGACTATAGCCTGGAGGACAGCCTCTCAGTCAGCTCTGACGAACGGCTCCAAGGACAGAATGGGGATGTCAGTATATATGTGATTGTGGTGAAGAGGATACGTGCAATCAAGGACACATTTTGGGAGAAGGTTGCTGCTAGTCATGAGGAGCATTTGTCACTATTAATGATTTTAGTGCTTTTCTAAGTATGAGAAGTTGCAAAAAATTGAATTCATAGAATTTCTCAAGAAATTAACTAACTACCTGCAGGCCTATTCTGTCAGTTTTCCCAGAGCAGAGAGTGCCCCATTCCTGAACTCCTGTCAGGGCGTGTTGGGGTAAGGGACTGCTGTGGCTAATGACTTTATTCTTGTAGAACCAGATGGTGAGTGACTTTTTAGTTGTCATCCTGAAGGAGAAACGTCAGAGTTCACATGGCTAGAAATTGTTAGGTGCTTTTTTTTTTTCTTAAACTCACAAGAAAACTCAAGCGTTAAAAATACGTAGATTCCAGGGGTCAGCTCTTCTAGGGTTAATAAAGTTATTTTACCATATTTCATTGAAGAAATCACTCACGAAATCTTACACTTGGCATTGCGTGGCTTGAGTGATCTCAGTTCCCTCACCGGGGATTGAATCACGGCCACGGCAGTGAGAGTGCCGGATCATAACCACTAGGCCACTAGGAAACTTACTTTTTTTTTTTTCAGTATGCAGAAAAATCTATTCCCTTCTAACTACTTAATAGTGATTTTGTCTATTTTGATTAGAACTTAAAGCCAGTTCAGTTGACTCAGACCACACCTCATGTAGCCCTACAAAACCACAGAGAGTAACCCTTTGGCATCTTAAGTGGAATAAGGGTCCTTTGTCATCTCACTGTCCTCTGTCTGCTTATTTCGTTGGTTCCTAAATATCATGTTCATGTGCAGTCTTCACTTTCTTTAATGGGTGCTTTCAGACAAATCATTGTAAGCACCCTAAGGTTTGCCCTTGTACCTTTGGTACATTTGGTTCAGTTCATTCGTCCAGATTTATATTTCTCTCCAGTTGTATAAGTGAGTTAGATCCAATAGGGTTATTGAGAGTGTTGAGTTAATTTTTTTTTTCTATGTTTTGGCTGCGCCACGGCACATGCGAGATCTTAGTTCCCTGACCAGGGATCGAACCTGTGCCCCCAGAAGTGGAAGCTCGGTGTCTTAACTACTGGACTGCCAGGGAAGTCGCTAAATTTTAAAGAACTTAGAAAGTGGCTAGTCCATTAGTAGCAAGCAATAAAATTCAGTTCTTACTTTTTAATATCACGATTCCTATTAACCAGATAAGATCAGGATCTTTTGGAATCATCTAATTCCCTTCCTTTAATTCTAGTTTTCTTAAAGTACCCTTCTCATTGCCTGAATGCATTTATCACCTAGACGGATGCTCAGCAAGATGGATCTTGCTGATCCTCCCAGACAGGGTTAGTGTTCTAGCAACTGGGGTTCTGGTTGCCAGTCACTTGTGAGCTGGTGGGTGTGACTTCTTCCTTCTCTCCTCAAAACTGATCATTCATGGATTAAATGAAAGAAAAATGAGGGAGCTGGTCTTGCGAAGCTGAAGGCCGTCAACTGACCCAGGACTTGGTCTTTTCTGAGCTTCTGGCAGAAGCAACCATGTTCCTGTCTTTCTGTTTTTCACATTGGCCTCATCCTTCTCCTCTGACGTAGCCTCGTCCCCAACTGTGCTGCACTCAAGTTAGCTAACTTAGAATCTGGCATTGTGTCAGGGGGAAATCACTTCCCTTCTTTCACATTCATGACATTCAGACTCACATTTGTTTTCTTTATGCCCACAAGACAGCTGTCGACTTTTACTTTCTAGGACAGTTGCAGTGATAAACAAAAAATCTAAAGTTTGAAAATGATAGAGACTGGAGCCCCTTTGCCTTTCTTTACCTCCCTTTATTGTTCTTACCTCATCATGAATTAGAACTAATGCAGGAGCAGCGAGGCAAATCTTGTCCAATAAGTCACTAAGTGAATATAAGTTACAAAAACTTTAAATGAAAAATTACACACAAGTAAAGGAAAGAAGGCGATTTCTCTCTGACCTAATCCTGGGCCTCGCTGCCCTGCATTCTCAGAGGGAGACAGAGACAGAGGAAGGGAAAAGCCCACTGGCATCAACTGACTGAATGAACAACTGAACCTCACTGGTTTCTGTGACAGAAGCTTTATCGAGAGACAACACCATCGCTGAATTCTCTGCCCCCAGCTCAGAAACTTTGAGCATAACAAGTGTTGACTAGTTTAAGTAAAAGAGTTGAATAATAAAATTTGTATTTGGCAAAATAAAAATTATGTGTCTACTCAGGGTAAAATGATTAGAATTGGGTAACTCCTCCACCACCTTAGAGAAAACACACTTTTGCTCTCAGCATCTGAGGGCTGCTGACACTTCTGATACCTGAGGACATGGGTCAGGAGGGGAGGAGGTCACCACTGAGGACTAGGGTCCTTCACACAAACACTCCGGGGGCAAGGGTGAGGGTCCTGGAAGATGAATTATTTTCCCAACAAATAAACAAGCCCCTCCACAGATAGGAGATTGTAAAGTCCTCGGGATGTGGTGAGCCTGCCCTCAGGGTGGGAGTCCAGGTTAGGAAGGGGACTCTGTCACTCTAGAGGAGAGGGTGTAACTAGATGTGATCTCTCCCTTGTGACTGAGGTGCTGCTGGGGAAATACAATTGTCTTGGAATTAGGATCTCCACACCCATATTCTCCTGAAAAGAACCAGGATTCCTGGTGGGGGTACTGGCCCAGCCTGTGGAGGACTATAGGTCTCCAGTAAGAAAATGGTGGAAAGAAAGGACAATATCTATAATAGTCCTCACCTCGTGGTCCCCTGAAGCATGACCACATGGACGTGAAGGAACATGTTCTAGAAGGAAAGGAAACATGGGAGAAGCTCATGGACTCATAATAATCAGCCTCTTCTCTAAATCAAACACTAAACAAAACCCATCTTTTGTTTCAAAGAGCTTATGCCAGAGTGATCTGGTAAATCCCTAAGCAAATACAGAAAGCATACGGCTGAGAGAGCCTGCCTTCCTAGGTAAAGTAAGAGGTAAAAATGGAACCTAAGATCAGGGCTAAAAATTTCTTCCTGGAACAGAGAAGACCAACATTTATGCATGAAAGAGATATAGAATGTGCGTATTTACAAACCTACATCACTTCTGACTTTAAGACGAAAACCTTTCTCATTTGATTAATAAATATCCATTTGGATGGGCACATCTGAAATTACTGGGAAAATTAAACTTCTTGCAAAATTAATAGTTTAGAATGATGACATCTTCATAGACCATACTGAGAAGATATAAGTGAAAATCAAAAAAAGGAAGTAAAAGGGTATAGAAATGTTTAGAAAATGAAAATTACTGTGTTCCCTATTTAATGGCCTTGCTTAGAAAGAATGTCATCACAGAACCTACCCCCAAGGTTCCCCCGGACGCCCGTCTCAGCCAGGCCAGCAGCAGCCTCATTTGCCCCATGGCCTTCGTGCTCTCTCTACTGACCGCCCTGGTGGTGTTCAGCTATGGCTCTGGTGAATCTCTGGGCTGCGACCTGTCTCAGAACCACGTGCGGATTAGCAGGAAGAACTTCATGCTTCTGGGCCAGATGCGGAGAATCTCCCCTCGCTTCTGTCTGAAGGACAGAAAAGACTTCGGTTTCCCCCAGGACATGGTGGATGGCAGCCAGCTCCCGAAGGCCCAGGCCACCTCTGTCCTCCACGAGATGCTCCAGCAGGTCTTCCGCCTCTTCCACACAGAGCGCTCCTCTGCCGCCTGGGACACCTCCCTCCTGGACAAACTCCGCACTGGACTCCATCAGCAGCTGGAGGACCTGGACGCCTGCTTGGTGCAGGCGATGGGAGATGAAGAAACTGCCCTGGGAGTGACGGGCCCTACACTGGCCGTGAAGAGGTACTTCCAGGGAATCCACCTCTACCTGAAAGAGAAGAAATACAGTGACTGTGCCTGGGAAATTGTCAGAGTGGAAATCATGAGATCCTTGTCTTCATCAACCAACTTGCAAGAAAGGATAAGAATTATGCATGGAGACCTGGGGTCACCTTGAAATGATTCTCATTGACTAAGATGCCCTATCACCCTTGCACACATGTCTTTAGTCATTTCAGAAGGCTCTTATTTCAACTTTAATCACAGAATTTATTGTATTAATTCAGCTACTACTTTGTCAGTAGTGATAAGCAAGTATATGTTAAATTATTCAGCTTCAGGGGATCAGTCCCTAAGCAATGACTACCCTGTTATTTATTTATTCTGTTTATTTGTTTATTTATTTATTTATGTATCTTATTTTTATATTTTCAAATCAATATATTTATACTTACATTGTATTAAAATTTAGAAAATATTCACCTTTCCATTTCATTAAATTTGCATTTTGTTTTGTTTATTAAATTCTTGTGAGAGAAAACTTCTTGAGTTTTTTAAGTTCTGAAACCTACATTCTTATCTTTTTCTGTGTAAATTTATTTCAGACTAGTATTGGTCCATTTTGTCCTTTGGAACAGTCCTACCACTTTCATTTCAGGAAATGCTTGTCAAAAGGTGGAATTCCATGGAATTGAGGGAAGTCCTGGAAATTATGGAGAATGGTTAGTCCTGATGTCATAGGTGTAACTGATTTATACCACCAGGAAAGAGTGGTCGGTGCAAATACCTGTGGGAAGGAGTCATCTCCTCGAGGGAAGCTGGTGACATATGGTGTTGACTGGCCAATCCTGGCACCTTCCTCTCACCTTCTCCCCGGTCCTGCTTTACTGAACCATTCATCCCTTACACATAACTTCAGACCCTCCACCTCACTGACCAACTACACAGCTGCTCTGGTTCTGTGCAGGTTTCCAGCTTCAAGGTTTCTGTTAGAGTGAAAGCCACAGGAAGAGAGCACAAGTGAAAGGAGAGTTCTAGGATTTTCAAAACCTCTATGAGAAGGAGCCAGGGTTCATGGCACTGGATCCCAGCTCTGCTATTAATAGCAGTGTGACCTTGACAAATAACACAATCACTAAGCTCCCTGTTTCCTGATCTTTAATATGGGGACAGTAGTAGTATTTTTTCATAGGATTATTCTCAGGATACAGTGAGTAAATATACACAAGAGGCATAAAAGTGTGTCTGTCAGAAATAATCAGGACTGTTAGAGTCACAGAGTGGCTACCATCGGGGAGGAGAAGGAGAGCTGCTCTGAGGTAGCAACTGGAAAGCAACATAAGAAACATGCTAGGTCCTGGGCAAAATCTATTACGTTTAATTTGGGTGCTAGTTTCACAATGTATTTCAGTGTGTGAAATTTCCCTGTGCTGTATGTTGAAGATACTTGCAATTTCTGTGTATTACACTTCTTTTTTTTCAAAACAATAAATTTATTTATTTATTTACATTTTATTTTTGGCTGCATTGGGTCTTTGTTGCGGCGAGCGGGGGCTACTCTTCCTTGCCGTGCGCAGGCTTCTCATTGCGGTGGCTTCTCTTGTCACGAAGCATGGACTCTAGGCACGCGGGCTTCAGTAGTTGTGACACACTGGCTTAGTTGCTCCGCGGCTTGTGGGATCTTCCCGGACCACGGCTTGAACTCGTGTCCCCTGCATTGGCAGGCGGATTCTTAACCACTCTGCCACCAGGGAAGTCCTTGTGTATTCTACTTCTGAAAGATATTCTGGGAATTAGTAAAAATTCTTTGAGAAAGAAGGATCAGTAGAAAATACTTGGATCTACTTTAAAAATGAATAATATGGACATAACAGAGACCTCAAATAATGTAAAAAGTCACATTTTTCATTAATAATGTTTGTTGCTTCTTTAGTATGAGAAAGGCACAAAATAGCTTGTGAACTCTTTCATTTTGGGGGCTTTCAGCAGCAACGCAGAAGCAGGAAGAAAAAAGCAGGAGCTATGAAAGGTAAGGTTCTGCTCTCTAATCCTGGGCTCTCCCGGGTTTGATCTTAGTTCTCTTCTCCATACAGTCCCAGGTCTATAATTGCTGGCAATGTCACCTCCTAGAGCCTGTACTCTCAGAAAATAATGGCCCCCCAGAGGAGAGACTCAGAGCTAGAAAGCAAAGAAGTCAGGACCTGGGACACTTCTAACCCAGGCTCTGCTCGTCCATGTGAAAGCTGGGCCATGGCGCTTACCCATCAAGTGACAGTGTGAGACGTGGTGGAACAATGACTGTTTTGGGGGCAAAATTTTGGGTAATGACTCAGACAACTTAACCTCCCTAAGTTTCATAGTCTGTGTCTGGGAGAGTCCCAGGATTGTTGTGATGATTGCCTGGGGCAATGTGTGTGAAAGAGCTTTGAAATGACACCGCTCTACACACATGGACCTTACTATTAGTGTCATTGAACCTCTGACCTCGAATTCTAGTTCCTGGGCATTAATCTTGAAAGAATCTCTTCCCAGTAGAACAGTCTGCTCAGCATGTTCCACTCTCTCTTTGCTTCCACTCTCCCTAGACACACCCAGGCTCCTATTTTTGGTTTGCAGAGCTCACCTGAAAGGCACTCATGTGACACCAGCCCCACCCTCTCTTCAGAAAGGTGATTCATATCTTCTGTCATCTCAGGCATCCCTCTTGCTAGCTGGCCCTGTGGAATTCCAGGGTCCCAGTCCAGCAAGAGGTTGACACGAGGGAGTCCCACTGGGAACAGATTATGGAAGGAAGCCTTGGGGTAAGGCATCTTCTGAAAACAAAATGGTCTCTCTCAAAAACAGCAAAGTTCATTCTTCACAAGTAAATCGTTTCTTCTAAAAAAGAGTGTTTTCTTTTGTCTCTGCTGCATTTGGGGGAAGGACGCAGTAGTCCAGGAACTGGGTTTAGGGAAAGGAAGAGGTTCTCCAGTTCTGATTGAGAGCTGACTTTGAGTGTTTGAGGCAGAGGAAGGTTAGGGAGAGAGTCTGACAGTGGCCTTGCACACCCTCTACCATCTCAGCCACCTTCATTTGTGTCATGATGAATACAGCCCTTCACAAAGCCAATACAAAGCATAGGAATTTGACAAATGCTGAGGGGCTTTACAAATTGAGAAAATCCATTAAAGAACAAGTCTCAGGAACTGGACTTCCCAGTCCTTCCCCTTCTCCATCATGATACTGATCTGTAAACAGCCGTGGGTTGGAATGTTTCGGGTTACACAGGCACATAGATTCCCAAATGTCCCAATCAGCCTCTAGGAACAGAGACAAGAAACTTCACATATTCCCCAAAACAGCACTGGAATTTGGCATTCCTGAGGTCTCAAGTTCAGAAGGAAATGGAACAAACCAGAGGACCCCAAATATTTTGATGGAGAATAACTTTCATCTAACTCCAAGGCCTTCTTGCGTCCTGATGAAGGCTGGGCAAAGCAGCTCAGCTCCCCAGTTCTCAATTTAGCCTTAATGAAAGTGTACAGCTGAGGACTTTTCGCCTTTCCTTTCTCATGGAACAGGCCCTGGAGCAGCAGGGATGCAGAACTCCTGGCCATGTTTGTGGTTGAGCAAGCAGGGACAAGAGGAGGCCAAAGGGGAGGCAGAGCAGTATAGGGTCGTAGCAAACCTGGGAGTGGAACTGCATAGTCTTATCAGGCTTAGGAAAGAGATCTCCATCTACATCAGGTACCATAGCACTCAGCTCACTCTCCAGCTACACTTCTTATTCCCACCCAGTAACCTGCACACTGTTAGGGACATCATTGGTCCTCAGAGTTGTTAATAAAAGTGATAAGTGTAATAAGCTGAACATAGTTGTGTCAGTAAAAGTGTTTGAAAATGACAGTCTTGCTGCATCTTCTCTTGTGGGTTACTCTTGTCTTCTCAGGTGACCAGTAAATTCGTTAGCTCGGCATCTCCTTAGTCTTCCTTCGGCTTCATGCATGATTTAGGGCAATTGTTTTCTTTTTCCTACAGTACAGTTTTCTCAGCTTTAGAATAGGGATAATGAGACTACTGTATTCCATTCAACATACCATCGCATGTTATATGCTCTATATCATGAGAATATAACAAGTCATAAACTTATCTTAAGTGAGCAGATTATTGTAAGCACCAGGGACATATTAAACATAGCAATGATAGATGTTATTGTGACAGGTATGCACAAAGGAGTAAAAGCCATTATTTCATGTCCACTCAAAAGATACATAGTTTTTTAAGATTTTTTTTTGATGTGGACCATTTTTAAAGTCTTTATTGAATTTGTTACAATATTGCTTCTGTTTTTTTTTTTTATGTTTTGGTTTTTTGGCCCTGAGGCATGTGGGATCTTAGCTCCCCAATGAGGGATCGAACTCACGCCCCCTGCATTGGAAGGAGAAGTCTTAACCATTGGACTACCAGGGAAGTCCCGAAAAGATTTTGATATAATGCCATATTTGTGCCTTACTGAGCTCATAATTTTCTTATGCAAAAATTCTACCTCTGTGAATTAAAATAGGATCATCTTTTTAAGTATTGTGCAAAGCATACAAACACATTTTTAAATTCTACTAGCAAATGAAATATTCTCACAGATGTACCAAACACTAGATTACAAATACCTATGGATCTCTAGGGGACATCAAAACAAAATGCAGTCAGTGCATTGGCACTGAAGATATTTATCAATATTAAGTAGAAAGTAATATATTAAATTTAAATTTACATCATGCTGAAATTAAAAGCATTTTGATGCAGATTACAAATTTTTATTCAATTTATCCATATAAGATGACATTTTGAAGTAGTGAATAAAACTCTCCAATGAAAACCACTGATTATATTTATAAAGCTGAATGCTTTATCGATGAAGCCTTAAGGGTCTTCTAAGACCCTTGCTTAAAACAAATGAGAGGAAAAAATATCTTGAAAATTGAGATTAATTTCTTAAGATAATTACTAGGTCATAAGATATTGCAAATAAGCTACATCTTACTGAGGTTAGAGATCAACGTGAAGCAGCCTTGGCTGACATGTGCGAAGCATCAGATACTTGTTATTATACCTGCCATTTTAAAGTCTGAAGCTCATCTGGTCTCCGTGTCACCACCATCCTCTGCTTTTCTGCCCCTCCTTCTCTCCTCCCTTTGTTGACTCCACACTCTCATCTTAGGGAATTGGTGTTCCTCAAAGATCTATGCTAGTCCCACACTTCATCCTCTCTGCGCATATAGTCTCAACCTCCCAAATAGTTCCAAACGTCCTCTCTATGACTGTTGACTTCCATATGCATGTCTTTACCCAGGGTCACATCTCCAAACAAATGTCATTAGCTCCAAACCCTCATATTTACCTGCTACCCTAGATAATCTCCACACATGGCCAAACTTGACCAGCATGTAATTACCTGGCAAACTCCTGCAGACCCCTGGGATGCCAGCTTACCAACTGCTCTTGCAGAAGCTTTCCCTGATCCATGCAAGCCCACATACTCCCAAGAACCTGTACTTTCCCTGTCACAGCATTAGCATTCCTTTCATTGAACACCTAGTTACCCATATCCCCACCAGACTGCAAGCTCTGTGACAGCAGGCAATGTGTCTACTATTTTCATTGCACCTGGCACCCACCACAGTGTCAACAATACAAGGGATAGTCACACTTCTTTGTTGAAGTTTAAATTCCATGATTCTATAATGTATTTCACAGTTTATTGATCATGCAACTGCTGAAACTGAATCAGCAACCATTAGACATGCTTTCTCCAAGAAAGAACAAGTAAAAGAGAATAGCTCCAGCTGCTATAACCTGTCATAATGCCTTGTGCTTCTCCTTCATAACCTAGAAAGGGTTTCAAGCTAATTTTTTACTCTTTAAAGCCTGTCTTCTCTGACAGAGTGCTCCATTACGAAAGTAATATCTTTGTTTTATCTACCAATATATTAAAAAACACAAGTAAAATCCTGAAAGCAGAGATACTTCAAAATATTTTAAGAACCAATGAAATGAATAAAACTATTTATGTTCCTTTTGGATTTTAAGGCAGATTAAAGGTTTAAGGACACTCTGATTTTCTTTAAGAGTATGAGTTAAACCTAACACTTAAAATATACCTTTTGCACCCCCAAAGCAAAGGAAAACAAGATACAAAGCTGACCATATCATAATATGAAGAATAAATTTGGTAAATATAACAATCATCATAGAGAAATAAATTCTAATTATTACAAATTAAAAATAAATTTTTTTAATTTTTGTATTGTTTTTTGTATTTTTGTATTGTTTTTTGTATTGTTTGTATATTTGTATTATTATATTGTATTGTTATTTTGTAATTGTAATAATTGTAATATTATATTATATTGTATTGTTTTGTATATTTGTATTATTTTTGTATTGTTTTTTATTTTGTATTGTTCCACTTACTGTTGAAAAACAATGTGCTGAGATGACTTGATGTATTTACAACTGAATCAGAAGAAAAGTCATTGAACTGAGTGAATACGGACACGTTTGAGGCCACCTCTAAGCAGAGAAGACTCCATTGTAGAAGATTGGGTCCAGGTCTCCTTTTCCCACTCCTGCGTTCTCTGAGGTTGAACATACAAGGAAAGCACACTCTGATTTTCACGCCTTAACTTCCACTCTCATATTGTCCTGGGCACAGCAGCTGTGGACTTTCTTTTCAGATCGAGCCTGGTCCTTTGGAAGTTCTTCAAAGTCAGGCTGGAGTCCTCATTGCCCAGCAGGGTCTTTTCCTCTCCATCTCCTGCACCAAACTAGTCTCCAGATCTGCCCACTGTTGATCAAGCCCACTGAGGAATTTCAGCTCTTTGTGCTGAAGACGATGGAGAAGTGCTGTATCGTCTCATGGAGAATGAGGCGGCCTGAGCGTTTGGGAACTGGCTGTCAGCCAACTGGTGCTGATGGAACCTGAAAACCTCCTTGTCCTTCAGGCAGGAAAACAAAGAAGATTCTCCCTGTTAGGGGCAGGACTGTGAGGGTCTCCTGCTTTGGCAGGCTGTGGTTCTGGGCCAGGTGACAGCTAAGGGTGCAGACAGGGCTGGAGAACATCATCCTGGGTGTCCTCAGTGAGGAGGGTGGCAGGCCCCGGTGAGCCTGGTGATGCAGGTGTCTGGCTGTGGGAGCCTGTATCCAGCTGCTGTGGGTACCTGCCTGCAAAGAAGATTCTTAAATAAGCCATTTATGGGCAACATAGAATGTCACAACTTCAATTCCTTTATTACACTGGAAATTAAACACATTCCTGGAACATGAAAGAGTATCAATCCAATAGGATGTATTCATCTAAATGAGACCCAAGGTTGAAATAAAAACCTGAGTCTCAATATATCTCTTTTTCAGTTCTAATACGAATACTTAGAGGTTTGACCCTGTACCTATTTTGCCACTTCTTAAATTGCACCAAAATACAACTAGCCTCACCCCTCTGCATTCTCCTCCTAAGGGACTCATACATCAGATTTAAATTCTTCCACATTTCTTTACAGGACCATAGCTCACATTTTCTGAAAGTTTACAGATAATGGTGACATAAAAATGAACAGCAAGGGTGAATTCATGCAGTTCTCTTCATTCCGTCACCAGAAATGTTCTGACTGCGTATATATGTGACAATGCGCTTGGCAATGTGGATTCCAGGAAAGTGAGGCAGGGATGGTGACTGCCCTCCAGGGAGCAGGGAGGACAGACTTTAGAGGCAGGATTAGGATGAAGGAAGCACCATGTGCTCAGTGCAGCTGAGGGCCAGTGCTCAGAGCTGATGAAGACGAGGGCCTGGGAGCAGCAGAAGGCTCCACTCTGACAAAAATCTGGGGCTCCTGAATTTAAATGACATCAGATTTTCATTTCCTCTTTTAAAAAATGGAGACAACTTTAGTTGTGGTCACACAAGACATTGCCTAGATCAAATAAAATAAAGTTTGCAAAGTACAGGCTGAGAATTTGAACAGAGTGAAGGATAGAAGGCTTTTGTATTAATATAACAAATGGTAACCTGTATAGTCCACCCTCAGCCCAGCCAAGAGAAGCTCTGACTACAGGTTCCTTAACACTCAGGGGTCTGCATGTTGAGGCCCCCAAATGCAAACTCTAGGAGAAGGCTTGCCTGTAGGCCTGCGAAGGAGTAGAGACCTAGTCTCCACCCTTAGAGCAGTGCCCCGTACATTAAGGAGAGAAATCCTACGGCACCTGAAGCTCTTTGCAGCATCTAAGAAAGTGTTTTGACCTCCTCCCACAAAAAAAAAGAAAAAAAAAAAAAGCCTGCTCTGTGACTAGTATAAACGAGATGAATAGTCCTTTTCCTCACCTTATTTTGTTTCAGACCAACTCTGGTGTTAATTTTTAAGACACAGATTAAATTATACCTTAAAAACAAACATAACCTCAGAGAAAATGATCAGATTTGTGGTTACCATAGCCAAGGGGGTGTGAGTTGAGAAAATCAGAAGGCAGTCAAAAGGGTTTTTCCTTCCTTTCAAAAAAGACATTAAAATAATGTTGTAGAGACCAGGAAAATGGTAAGAAATATATATATGGGGGAGAGATGATGAGAATTAAAGCATTCCTTGATTTTCAGCCATGGAACAGCACAATACTCTAATTCAAAAGCTATTTCCTGGGTTAGCATTAGGGCAACGTTAAGCTAGTACTTCTCTTAAGCACCAATGGTAAGAAGGCACCAAATCTAAGTCATCAAGATAAAGGATGTTTTAATGCAATAGTTTAAAATGAAACTTAATCCCAAAATATGCACGAGGAACAAAATATAAAACTTTTAAGTAAAGAAATGAAGCTGACCTCCATTTGCATGGCCCTGACAGTCTTACAAAGTAAGCCTTCATGATGTAAATGAAATCTGGGCAAATTCCACTTAGTGTATAAAATTCCTACTAAAGAAAAATGAAAAAGTCTGACCTGCTAAACGTCCTCAATTGCTCGTACACACCAACTCTTCTTTCTAACCTTATAGTCAAGGTGAGGTCCTGGGAAAGACATTTCAGGAACATGAGTTAAAAATCAGTTAAGACTATCACGGGGTCATTAGAAATTGTCAAACAGCGTAATTCCCTCAATTAAAAACAAGTGAAAAAGTAATCTTGACAATATTAATGAGTTGGCTTCCATTAAAGATAGAAAAGTAAAACTATATTAAATACTTGGGGCTTCCCTGGTGGTGCAGTGGTTAAGAATCCGCCTGCCAACTCAGGGGACACGGGTTCGAGCCCTGGTCTAGGAAGATCCCACATGCCGTGGAGCAACTAAGTCCATGTGCTGCTACTACTGAGCCTGTGCTCTGGAACCCGCGAGCCACAAATACTGATGCCTGCGCACCTAGAGCCTGTGCTCCTCAACAAGAGAAGCCACCACAATGAGAAGCCTGCACACCGCAATGAAGACTGAACCCAGCCTAAAATAAATAAACCCAGCCTAAAATAAATAAACAAATAATTAATTATATGAAATACTTACTTTAGTAGAAAGACAATATAGTTTAAATAAAGTTTAATAAAATGCTATATTTTAATATGAAAATGTATTTTAATATTCTACGCTTAATATTGAAAATATTTTAACATAAATTTATAAAAATATGAAACATTTAAAATATTTAATTTAAATATCATATGAATTAAGTTAAATATAAAATTAATTTTAAAATGTAAAAAAAGGCTGTGAATTTTTTTAATATTCCTACTTTTCAGATATTCAATACTTTCTCCCTCACTTTAACGCTGTATCCTTGAAAGACTCCATGAAGTCGCAGAGAATCTACAGGGGCGCTCAGCTCCCGCGTCCTCGGCCCCGGTGGTGGCCGCGCTCCGACTCACCCCTCAGGGCGTCCCCAACACCGTCCTGTCGTCCCATCGCCGCCGCCGCCTTCCCCTTTCTCTGGGCCTTCGCTGTCTCGCGCCAGAAACCAGCCCGAATCGGAAAAATCGGCTCCCCTTTCTCTGCGGCTGGGGATCGCTCTGATTTCCCACCTCAGACCGCTCAGAAAAAGGCTTCTTTCCCAAAAATTGCCTCGCTCAAGTTTCTGTGAGAAAATAAAGCGCAAAACTCAGGGGAAGCCTGAAAATGCAAGGTTCTTGTTCCCAGCCACACAAAAATTCTCTGGCGAGGCCGCGACAAGGCTTCCTCTTCAACGCTCAGCACCGAGAAAACCAAGGTGTTTCGCGCACTATGCTGATTATTAAAGCAGCCTCAGGGACTACTTTTCGCCCTGTCTCTCGAGCTGCAGGAGACAGCTGCAGACGGCAAACTCAACAGTCGGCGTTTCCCAAACAAACCCTGCGCCCTCTACCGGCCACCTAGGGAAGGACGCTGTCCACAGTTCCAGGGAAGGAAGCTTCCCACTCGTTAATTGTTTGGCGGTGCCCACGCCTCTCCTGGCGGCCGTCCAGTGAATCACCCTTTCTTAATGGCCCAGATCTATTTGCTAGTGGCAGGAGTGCTGCTCTGCTCTATCCCTGCTTACTCTCTTGGCTGGAACTTGCCTAGAAGCCATAGCCAGGAAAACAAGGACGTCTTCCAACATTTGGAACAGTTGCAAAGGATCCCCTCTCAGTGGTGCCTAAAGGACAGAACCGACTTCAAATTTCCTTGGAAAAGAGAGAATATCACCCCAATCCAGGTGACTCAAGGCACCTGTCACCACCATCTGATGCTCCAGCAGATCTTCAACCTCTTCACCACGGAGGACAGCCGTGCTGCCTGGAACAACACCCTCCTCGATAAACTTCTCTCTAGCCTTCATCTGAGGCTGCACCAACTGGAGCAGATGAAAAAAGACAATCTGGATTGTCGAGATTTGGGACGTGCTGCCCGGGAGTATTTCCATGGAATCCATGTCTATCTGAAGGCAAAGGAATACAGCCCCTGTGCCTGGGAGGTTGTCAGAGTGGAAATTAAAAGGTGCCTTTCCCTTATGTAAGAATCCTCAAAGAAATGTCAACAAATACAGAATATTTTTTATACTCGTGACACTTCTCATTCAATTACATTAGTGTTCAAGTCCAAAGCAATCTCGACTTGTGTTTCCTCACAGGCTGAAAAATGTCTGAAAAGAAAATCATGATTTTAAAAAAGGTTTTGACAGAACACAATCTCTTTTCTTGTATAAATAATTTTCTAACGTAATTTAAAAGATCACTTTAAGTTTTGGGAGAGGTATTTGCTATTTTCAACACATGAAGTATAGAAAGGTTTTTTGGATAGTGTGGTGTTAAAGATATTTGTCAGTTAACTTAATGCTGACTGCTGTAACGGGTAAAGAGAATGCTGTCAGGAATTTGATCATAATAGAATCTTATCTTTCCCTGGTATAAGAACACAAGGCAGGCATTCCTGATCAGATGGATGTTCTAAGTTGCTCTCCAAAGAGTGAGTCGGGGACATGGGTACCCCCTGTTTTGTGGATTTTTCCATCATCAACAGGTGACTGCAAATTTTTCTGCAGTATTTGAGTCTATTCCACTCAGTGGTAAAGGGAAAAAGTCCGGTGCATCACATGGGACGTTTTCAAGGGCCAGGACTATACAGGGCAAGAGCACTTCTGCTCACAATACGTGGCCTGGATTTATCCTCGTGGAAATCTCACTGCAAGGAAGTTGGGAAATTATTGGATGATTAATAGACGAGGAGACAAGTTCAGTGCATAAGACCACTTTTCATCTTTACACTATTTGTCCTAATGAAGTTCTGGGTGGGGTGGAGGGGAACAACTAATGTTCTTGCTTGCACACACTTCATTAAAAAACAATCTGACCCACAGAGAAAGAGAAATATCATTTATATGTGGAATCTAAAAAAAATGATACAAATGAACTTAGTTACAATACAGAAACGGACCCACAGACTAACAGAAGAAACTTATGGTTACCAGGGGAGAAGGGTGGGGGAGGGATAGTTGGGGAGTTTGGGATTGACATGTACACACTGCTATATTTGGGATGGATGGCCAACAGGGACCTAATGTGTAGCACAGGGAAGTCTGCTCAATATTATGTGGCAACCTAGATGGGAGGGGAGTTTGAGAAAGAATGGATGCATGAATGTGTGTGGCTGAATCACTTTGCTGTACACTTGAGGCTAGCACAGCATTGTTAATCAAATATACTCCCGTATAAAATAAAAAGTTAAAAAATATCTCATCCTCTAGTTCTGCCTTAAAACAAAGAAAAGAGTCAAGTTTGAATATTTATTCTCAGACTCAGTGGTATTATGATTTCAGGTATATTTATTGTTCATTTGCTGAAATAAAGAAAATTTAAAAAAAGAAACAAACCCACAATCAGACCCAAATTCTTATTTCACAAATTCAGCTTGGGGAAGATCACACGGATGTCACTCAGAGTTCACAACATCATAGACTGTTGGAAAGAAGCATTCAAATTGATGCCCAAAGGCATAGCCTACGAGGAAAATATCCACAAATGTAGACACAAGTTGTTTCCTTATTGCCTGAGAGAGACGAGAAAAGTATGATCAGGCAGCTCCTTGTAAGTACTTGAGGATGACTGAGGAAAAAATGGAGAGCGACTCTTCCATTTGCGTCCAGGCCCATGATTCTCATCCTGATCTTCTAAGTATTGAAAATGCAAACTTGAAGAAGAAAATATTCCTGCAAATGATCTTTAAAATAATATCTCACACAATATTCCATTATCACTTCCCTTGTAGAACCATGAAGAATTTCCAAAGTCTCTGTAGATTATCATCCTCTCATACCATATCTATCTAATATATGTTGGTATTGTTCCTTCTCCTATTACTATCATCACTGGTCCCTTCATGAGTATGGATTGAGCTCCTGAAATGCTGGGACTGGACTAGCTGTCTAGGAAACGGGGTTGGGTAAGATGGTACCTCTTGCTTTAGGTATTTTACAGACTTCTGGGAGGTATTCTAAGGACACAACAGGTCAGGTCATGTCTTACTACTTGGGCTTCTTCAACAAAAGAGCATAGACTGGGTAGTTTGTAAAGAGCAGAAATGTATTGCTCACAGTTCTAGACTCTGGAAATCCAAGATCTGGGTGTCTGCGTGGTCCAGTTCTGGTGAGAGCCTGCTTCAGGTCTCACACTGCAGAGTTCTCCTTGTATCATCATACAGCAGGAGAGGGAGGCATTTATCTCTGACCTCTTTGATAAGGGCACTAATTCCATCGTGAGGCCTCCATCTTCACACCCTAATCAAGTCCCAAAGGGCCTGCCACCTGATGCCATCACTTTGGGGGTTTGGACTTCCAAATACGAATTTTGTGGGGATGGAAACATTCAGACCACAAAGGGCATTGAAGGCTACATGTCTTGGCATCCAGAAGAGAGAATATATTCATGTAAATAAAGAAGAATGAGCCATTTACCAGGCCAAAAGAGCAGACCGAGGACTCAGAATCCAAACTCTTGATTTCCAACCTGCAGTAATGCTTTAATTATTATGTGTCAAAATTTGGAAATCAAACTGAAATGGACCCCATCGTCCCTTGAAAGGGAATGAAGACACAGGAGGAAAAGGATCATTCATCAGTCTTTGTGAGGAGTCTCCAAAGAATCTCAGTAAGAGTAACATGGTTAATTGTCTGGTTGCTGTGACCTGTGTGAATCAGGGAGACTTTGAGTTCAGATACGTGGCTCTGTATGTGACATCAAGCTGGTTATTTTCTGTCATGACCTAGTAGAGGACAAATTAGCGACGAGGCCATCCTCCTGAGTTTAATAGAGTGCCGGGCAACAGCTGAAAATTGTGCTGCTCTTACAACTTGAATCCCCAGAGCCATAGGCACCTTAAAGGAAAGAGAATCCTAGGGGTTTTAGCAACAAACTCAGTAGGCATGACTGATACCAGTAGGAGTAGAGTGGGAATACCAGCCACTGTCTATTATAATCCCAGCAAATACGACCGTGATAAAGGAAAATACCTTGGTCATTCGTAACTGCCTTCCAGTAGGAGGAGACCATCTGAGAAACTGCTTTAGTTAAAAGTACCTGTTGCGTGATTACACTGGGCCTGGTGCCGAGGATACCACAGAGAATACGACAGAGTCCAGTTGCTACAGAGCTGATTTGCCACAGAGAGTCACATACCTATTATTTATTGAAAGATCGGAATTAGAGAGGGCTGAGGCCACAGAACATCCACTGCAAAATAAAAGAATTCATGATCAGAGTTGAAAGTGAATTCTTTCCATGATACCAATCAACATTTATCCAGTTCTCAATTAATTACAAAGATGGTTTTCTTTTGTTTGAAAAGAATAGGCTTGGATTGGAACCTCTGACAGTCCTTTGGGGAATCTGAAATTCAATGCAAAAATACAGAGAAAGATTCAAATCGATGATGATTCCTAAATCATCTGGGAGCAGATCGCTCCCACGGGTGCCAACAGTAGTTGTTAGGGGTGCGAACAAATCTTAGCTACTACAATGGTGGGTGGCACTCCAAAGCTCAACCCTATCCAGCAAAATCTCACTCCTTTGTATTCATTTTTCTCTTTGGGTTTTCTTGTGTATGAGACGAGAGGCATTGACATTGAGTGCATGGAAGATACACAATATGCAGGATCAGTGCTACAAGCCATGGTGGCTTGATGTTTCATTACAGGACTTTCTCTCCATCATATGCTTGAACTCAAAGTCATAATGTGAGAGGTGCCTTCTGCTTACTTATGAGGTGTCCTTGTCTGTCTTGTGGATTTTGCTTATATTTGAGCCTCAGTGTGATGTGGGCATCGGGAATTAAGCACAAATAGGTTGTATTTTATTATTTAATTCTAAAAAAGTTATCTAGGAGATCAATAATTACGTCTAGTCCTAAAGAGAAAAAGTTGTTGACAATATCTAGAGGAATATCTAGCAGCTAGTGAAGTTAGAAATCATTTTATGATATGAATCAAAACTAAGAATTACTTAAAAATAAATGTTAAGAAAATCATTTAAATTTTCAATGGTTTTAGCAGTTTTGATAGATTTTTAAATATATCTATACATTGGTATTCTTATGAAGTATTTGTATAAATTTTTATTGAATATGTAATTTGATACATTCCTATTTATTAAGTAAATGTATTACATTAAAAGTCATTCTGCACACTTAACCAAAATGTTAAATTAATTGCAGTAGCTTTTACAGCTAATTTTTAGCCTAATTTTTTTTGTCATACTCACCCCTGCATCGAATAAAAAGAAAAAACTTTTCACTTTCTTTTTCTATTTATAAAGTAGAGGTATGCATGGAGTACATATTGATGTACCCAGTATATCTGTGTATCAAAATTTCATAGGGGGGCCATATGGAAAAAAATATCTAGAAAGGTTCTGTGGGCAGGAGAAGGGGAGGCAAGAATGAAAAACAGTGGTTGAGAAACACTGCCCTAACCTATCTGGAGAGTGCAAAATGAAAAGCAAAGACAGAAGTAGAAAGTAAGAGGGAACATTCAGAAAATGGAAACCAATTTGCTCCCATTTAAGACCCAGGCCTGAAGGAAGGTCTTCAGAGAACCTAGAGAGCAGGGTTCACAGAGTCCCCACCTCAGCCAGGCCAGCAGCATCTGCAGGGTCCCCGATGTCCCCAACCTTGTCCTTACTCCTGGCCCTGGTGCTGCTCAGCTGCCACTCTAACTGCTCTCTGGGCTGCGACCTGCCTCAGACCCACAGCCTGGCTAACACGAGGGCCCTGATGCTCCTGCGACAGATGAGGAGAATCTCCCCCTTCTCCTGCCTGAAGGACAGAAATGACTTTGGATTCCCCCAGGAGGCGTTTGGAGGCAACCAGTTCCAGAAGGCTCAAGCCATCGCTGTCGTCCATGAGATGATCCAGCAGACCTTCCAGCTCTTCAGCACAGAGGGCTCGGCTGCCGCTTGGGATGAGACCCTCCTGGACAAGTTCTGCACTGCACTTTATCAGCAGCTCACTGACCTGCAAGCCTGTCTGATGCAGGAGGCGGGGCTGGAAGGGACTCCCCTGCTGAAGGAGGATTCCATCCTGGCTGTGAGGAAATACTTCCACAGAATCACTGTCTATCTGCAAGAGAAGAAGTACAGCCCTTGTGCCTGGGAGATTGTCAGAGCAGAAGTCATGAGATCCTTCTCTTCATCAAGGAACTTGTAAGAAAGACTCAGGAGGAAGGAATGACACACACCTCGTTCAACCTGAGAAATGATTCTCACTAACAAGACCACACTTCCACCTGTGCTGCCATGTCAAAGACTCTCATTTCTGCTCTCATCATGCCCTGAATTGAATCAATCTGTCACATGTTTTCAGGAATATTAAGCAACATCATGTTCAACTCTGCAGGCACTAGTTCCTTACAGATGATTTATTTATCTATTTAAAAATTTATTTAACTATTTATAAAGTTTTAACTTATTTTTTGTTTGTATAATATTATGTGCACCTTTAAATTGTGGTTAAGAGAAAAAACACTTTCTTTGTATTTAGTCTATTTATTTTTTGCTTTGTGCATTAAGTAAATTTTCACCATAGAAAAATTTTTATATTTGTTTATTCTTAAAAAAGAAACACCGAACCTGAATGTGCAGTCTGATTAAAGAATGGTGCAATTCATTTACATCATTATGTAAATGATATGATACACTAGTTAGAGTCATTATGATACTCTAGTTAGAAGTAAATATAAACATCGTCTAAGCCAGGTTGTATGTTGCCCTCAGGATATAGTGGTGACCATAATGAATGTCCTATGATTTTCTCCTCTGATTTTGTTAACCAGGTTATAATAGCCTTGTAAAGTGAATTGATCAAATTTCCATCTTTTCCATGTCCTATTAAAATAGGAACTAAACATGTTTTACTGAATAGTTTTATGACATAATTTCCCATTTTGCTCTCTCTTCAAGACACTTCAGTGAGGACCTATATTGTTCTTTAAAGACTTTTGATAATGAATTTCTATTTCTTTTGGACAGCACACCATGCTGAAAAGAGTCTAAGAAGATCCTCATGCACTGGAGCTAAACTTGTCTAAAACAGTATCTAAGTTTTATCAAAATAAATTGTATTCTATTTCTTTTTTGAATTTTATTTTATTTATTTTTTATACAGCAGGTTCTTATTAGTTATCTATTTTATACGTATTAGTGTATATATGTCAATCCCAATCTGTATTCTATTTTGATTTTTATTTTTCTCCCTTTGTTTACATTGCCTAGGAATGTGCTCAGGAATATATGAGGTGCTTGAATTCTTGTCAGGAGAACTTATGAAATGAACCCTCAGCAAACAGTGCTGAGACAACCCCTTGCAATTTGATAGTCAGAAGCTCATCAAACCACATATTCCTAGCATAGCATTTATTCAGTCAACAATACTTAAATTCCTACCATGGGCTGGGCGCTGTGCTAATGACTGGGCATACGAAATTCAGACTTAAAAGTCTAATCTGCTGGAGGAGACAAAAATTAGCTATCAGTTACACAACAGAATGATAAGTCTTCTAAGGGAAGCACTGTATTTGCAAGGCAAACGCATAGGCCTGGAGCCACATTGTAAAATGGAGAGACATTATCAAAGAATGGGTACTCTAGGACTGATAGATGGATATAGAAAGACACTTAAAGAACTGGACAATGAGAAAAGGGCCAGAGACACTGTGCAGGCCATTTGGAAGCAAGAGCTAAATCAAAGGGTTGACAAAATTGGACATTTTTAGAAAATTAGAAATAAAAAAGAAATAAGGGCTAGGAGCAAGACCAGGTTTTCCTCCCTACCAGGGATCTTGAAATGAGAGATGGGAAAGTTACACCAGGCCTTGAATGCTCCTGCTGAAACTTGGAGACCAGGATGCTATTGTTAAATTTCGTACCAGAGGGAGGGAGAACTGGGTCCAGTTTCCTTAACTGTTAAACTGAGATCATTATAAAACCACTTCATAAAACTGTGGTGAGGATTAATTGCTTTAATTTATGTAAGGTGCTCAGAATGGTACCAGGCAGTTACTAAGTGCTCCTTACTTATTAGCTCTTCTATTTGAACCTGGTTAGAAGATTAGTTCCTGATGTTCTGGGTCTGTGGTCAGGAAGATGAGGCAGTTCCAAGAGAGCTGTTCAGGAGGCATTTTAGTGCCAGGTCAACCACTGGACAAGGGAGAGGAGAAATAGCCATTCACTGGGATGACTGGGCCAAGTGCGTTGCAACAAATATCCCAGAGTTCCAGACAGAAGCATTCATACTTGGCTCACACGCCAGCTGTCTACAAGGACGCCCCTTCCTCCACTGGTTTCTTGCTTGAGTTTAGGAGCTAAAAGTTTTGAGTTTAAACTCAAGTTTATCCCTTGAGTTTAGGAGCTAAAAGTTTCCACCAGAATGACGCAGGCATCTTGCAGGCAGTCGGAGGAATCCTCTGCTCTGTGCACTCAACTCAGCCAAGAAGCTAGGTCAGAGGGGAACCCCAACCTCAATTCTCCAAATCCAGTTTGGCAACTTGCATTCAGTTTCCTTCACTTGTTGCGTCAAGTTCGTTGCTATTTTTGCATTCCCCGGTTCATTACGCAATCTCTGAAGATGAAAGAAAGCTAAAGTTACTTGTAAGTTTGGACTATGTAGACGGTTTTGCTTTCGCTCTTTCACTTTAAAGAAGATTCAGAAACTGCTTCAGAGACAGAAAACTCACACACAACACATACAGTAAGACGTGCCCACGTGTTAGCAGAGGGAAGGCAGCTGATGCTTGTTCAGCAGCTGCTGGAAATGTGTTGCCCATTTAATTCTCTTCTCAACCTTAGGCTGGCCTGGCTCAATCCACCCCTGAGAGTGATTGTAAGAATTAAGTAAGTCCAGCTCAGAGAATGGCCTGGTATTTGAAGGGAAAAGTAAATCCAGGCTTGATGCAGATGGGGGCATGTTCAGAGAGGGCCAATCTGGAGTGTCCAGCAGCAGCGGGGTCCTGGCAGCAAACAGTGAGAGACACGGGATGGGCAGCTCCTGCGTGTGCCTGGGCCATGAACCTTTTGATGGGAGCATTCTGAGGGTGACGGGGGGGTGCAGAGTGTAGGATCCTCTGGTTGTGCACGTGCTGGGGGAGTTTGCTAGAACTAGGCAGGGCCCCGAGCCAAGTGGCCTAGTCC
The DNA here is from genome assembly GCF_963455315.2 of Globicephala melas. NCBI lineage: Eukaryota > Metazoa > Chordata > Mammalia > Artiodactyla > Delphinidae > Globicephala > Globicephala melas. Next base: position 70,137,464 of record NC_083319.1, on the reverse strand, counting down.
CAGCTGCATGCTGAAGTGACCAGGACAAAAACTGTGGAATGAGTCTAGTCAAAGGCCTGTGACAAGACATCCAGGGTGTGAGAAAGGGGAAGAGAGAAGAGGCTGAAACCAGTGGCACTTAGATCTTATCTGCATATTCAACTTCTTCACACCAGGTTGGAGGCCTGAAGGTGGAGGTCTGTGTGTCACCAGCTGTTGGCTGTGGATACAGGGAAGCCCCAGCCTGGGCAGAATCAGCCTTGGGTGCTGAGTGAGGGTGAGAGCGAGGCCGCAGGTGGAAGACTGGGAAGACAGACTCTTCCCTCAGGCTGGATACGGACTTCTCCATCGTGGTCCCTAAGTTTCACGGGAACTCTAGGCCGCGGAGCAAAATTTCTCCGGTGAAATTAGGACTCTTGGTGAGATTACCACTGATGAGTGTGGAGAGTATTGTTTTGGAACCAAGCTCTTCCTCCTCTCCTGTGTCCTCGTTACCTCCCAGCCTCAGCCTTTTTTAATGGACTTTACTACTCCAAATGTAATTTCACACCACGGTTGCTACCCAAGGTCAGGAAAAAGTGTCACATTTGTTATCCTGTGATTTGAATACAACAACCAATAAAGAAAAAGATGAATGTTATTGTAAACCCATAATACTCATCTTTAGTTAACCACCCAAATAGGTACTTGTAAACATTATCAACGTCAGCAGTTTGCAAATGTTTTGGTCTCAAGACCCACTGATACTCTGAAAATTATTGAGACCTCAAAGAGATTGTATTTATGCAGGTTATATTCATTGGTATTTACCATGTTAGAAATTAAAACTGAGAATGCTTTAAATATTTATTCTTTTAAAAATAACATTATATCTTAACATAAAAACATACTTTTATGAAAAATAACTACAGTTTCCAAAATAAAAAAAAATTAACAAAAAAGTCTTAAAGTTTTGCAAATCTCTTGAACGCCTGGCTTAATAGAAGGCAGCTGGGTTCTCATATCTGCACTGCATTCAATCTGTTGTGATGCATCGCTGATTCAAGTCTTTGAAGGAAATCCAGTCTCACACAGACGTGCAGTTGGAAAATGGATGATCTTGAAGACCTCAGAAAGAGTATCTGGGAACCCCTGGGGTCCTCAGACCACACTTTGAGAGCCACTCATATACATTTATCATACCAGATTGAAAGGATACTTACTGCCCAGAGTGAGTTTGAATTTCTGTTCATCTTCTTCTTATTGTCCATTTCTGCTTATTTTCATTATAATTTAGACAAGTAAGAAGTATGGGAAAACATTATACTCTTGTGGTTGCTATTGTTCAGGATTATCAGCTAAATGATTTAGATAAGAGTAAGTATACGTGCACAGTTTTGATTGTTGTTTACTAACTTCTCTTATTATTAAGTATAACAATCATGCACAAAAGTGCACAGAACAGTAGCACAAATTTTAGAATAATTAAAGCAAATACTCATGTAACTACCAACCAATAAAAACAGTCAGATTTTGCAACATTCTGGAAGCCTCACCACCGATCACAATCCTGTGCACCCCTTCATGAACGTAACTCCTACCCTGCTCATTGCAGGTGACCACTATCCTGAATTTTATGGTAATCACTTCTTCACTTTTCTTTATAATTTTACCCTAAAATACAGTCTACTTTTGCCTATTTTTAAATTTTATATAAATGCAATATGTATGCTTTGGAGTTGAGTTTCTTTCACTCACCACTGTGTTTGTGAGGTTTATCCCTGTTTGTGCAGACAGTTGTGGTTCTTACTTTTCACTGTTATTAACACCCCTATTATAAGCACAGATAACAACATATTTATCCATACAATTTTAAGGAATATTTGGGCTGTTTCTAGTTTGGGACTATTATGAATAATGCTGCTATGAATATTCTTTACTTATATCCTGATGCATATTTACATGATTTTTTTCCAGGGTAAGTGCTAAGAGTCGACTTACTGGGTCATAGGTCATGCATATTTTCAGCTTTGCTGATAATGTTTTTTAAGTAGTTGTACAAATTTACACACCAAACAGCAGTTGCTCCATATGGTCATCACACTTGAGATTTTCAGTCCTTTAATTTTTTTACTTGCAGGCAATGTATTTGTTTATCTAAAAATTTGAAAAAGCAACCAAAAACATTTAGACATAGTGTTTGCAAAGTTGGCTGGATAGAAAAGCAGAATTAGTTATTTTCGTGTGTGTGTGTGTGTGTGTATGAAAATGTAACGAAACATTAGTCCATTAAAAATTAGAAAATGTAATGAAAAAATCATTTCATTCATACTTGCAACAATAATAAAGCATAAATATGTTGAAATAAACCTCAGAAATATTGTGCAAGATATATAATCAAGCCAGCAGCAAAACTTTACTGAGAGACATTTTTAAAAGTCCAATGAAATGGTAATATTTGCTTTTTTATTCTTTATGAAGTGGTTAAGAAATGTTTGCTAAATAAATATTTGTTCACTAAATGAATGTGTGTCTTTCAGGAGGAGGCTGGCCTTGGCAGTCTCCTATTGCAGACTCTGATTTCCCTTCTCACTGATGCTCACCGCCTCATCACGTGCTTACATGTCCGTTGCTCACTTACAAAAAGAATAAGTTGGAGAAGTTGGTTAATCCTCATTGATGGTCAAGGTGAAAAAAAAAAAACACAACCTCAGTTGTAACCTCAGTGTAAGAGAAAAAAAAGTTATATTTTTCATTGGTTTCTGGCCATCTTATTTGAATCAAAAATTCATCTATAAACTTGTACTTAGAGGCCCAAGGTGAAGATAACTTGCCCTGTCAATGCTAGTTTTTTAAATGATTAAAGTCCACACTTTATTCAGATCTCCTTAGTGTTTACCTAATGTTCTTTTTCTGTTCTGGGATGTCCTTTAGAATATGCCGCATTACCTTTAATTACTATGTCTCCTTAGGCTCCTCCTGACTATGACAGTTTCTCAGTAGTAGACGTTTTATGTTATTGTCAATGGTAACATTTTTATTTTATTTTTTAATATTTATTTATGGCTGCATTGGGTCTTCGTTGCTGTATGCGGGCTTTCTCTAGTTGTGGCGAGCAGGGCTACTCTTCGTTGCAGTGCGTGGGCTTCTCATTGTGGTGGTTTCTATTGCTGTGGAGCATGGGCTCTAGGTGCACAGGCTTCAGTAGTTGTGGCAGGTGGGCTCAGTAGTTGTGGCTCGTGGGCTCTAGAACAAAATCTCAGTAGTTGTGGTGCATGGGCTTAGTTGCTCCATGGCATGTGGGATCTTCCCAGACCAGGGCTCGAACCCGTGTCCCCTGCATTGGCAGGCGGATTCTTAACCACTGTGCCACCAGTAAAGCCCCATCAACGGTATCGGTATCATTTTTAAATGTCATTTTCCAATTTCTTATTGCTAGTATAAAAAGAGGTGATTGATTTTTAATATTGATCTTATTTTCAATGACATTGCTAAATTCATTTTTTAATTCTAATAGTTTATGTATTCTTTTGTAGTTTGTATGTACACAATTACATCATCTGTAGATAATGAAAAAAATATCTGAGACAGTCAGCAAGAGATTTGACTAGGCCCCTCACGAAGAAAATAGCCAAATGATCAATAAGCATATGAAAATGTGCTGAACCTTGTTAATAATCAGGGAATACGAATTAAAACTGTAATGTGATATCACTATGCATAACTAGAAAGGCCAAAATTAAGCAGACTGGCAATACCAAGTGTTGGCAAGAGTGTAATGCAACTGACATCCCATACATTGATAGTGAGAATATACATTGGTACAAACATTTGGAAAATATGTTTATTATTAACTGCTAAATCTGAACATATGCGTATTCTATGACCCATTTACTTCATCCTAGGCATATAGCCAACAGAAGGCTGTACAAATGTGCACCGAAAGATACAAACAAGGTTTTTCATAGCAAAATCAATTATAATGACAAAATCAGGAGGAAAAAATTCCAAATGTTTATCAGTAGTGGAAAAGATAAAACACTGTGGCATTTCTACATGGATATGACACATTCCTGCAAATTAATGGACTATAACTGCACACAAAAACATAGATGAATCTCGCAGACATACTATTGAGTGAAAGAAGTCGTTCATACAAAGTTCAAAAACAGGCAGAATCTAGGCTGTTAAAAGGCAGTAGTGATGCTGGGGGAGGAGCTTAGTGATGGGGGAGGAGAGAGGGGCACTGGAATGTGATGGGGGAGGGGAAAAGGGCCAGGTAGGGTTTCTGTCTGTTGGTAGTGTTTATGTCTTCACTTAGTTTGTGGTTTCAAAGGTGTGCAGAAGTTTATATTTTATGATTTGTTGATTGTATACTTGACATTTGTGCATGACTTTCTATGTATATTATGTAAACTTTTTTTTTTCAGAAGGAGGAATGGGGAATTCTCCCCTTATGTATCAAAACACTCTCTTAATATACACGTTGTTGCCCCTTCCAAGATATCCCTGAAAGATTGTTTTTTGCCTTAATTTCTATTTTGCCACTGCTCACGAACTTCTTGCTAACTCTTCATCTTGTCTAATTTATCATCTTTTATAGTGCCGTTTTTTGTTGAAAAAATATTTGAAGAGATGAGGAAGAGAGAAGACAACTGTAATTTTGATTTCTAGAGACATAGTTTTCCTCCATAGATAATCGTATCAAAAAAGAGAAGGAAACTCTTTCTGTCTCTGAGGTTTTTCTGTCTCTGAGGTTTATAGCAAAGCAGTTCCGAATTCAAAAGATTTCAAATGGCTAGAAACATCATTCAAGTTTTACTTTCTAAATGTCACTCTGCCTCTCTGAAAAACCTCATTAACCAGAAGAAACTGATACAGGGACTGGAAGTAGTTCTCTGGACCGCAGAAAGCTGGTAGGAGAGAATGCACAAAGAAAAGTCTCCACAGAGGGAGGAAGTGAAAAATGGCTTCCAACAACAGAGGACAAGATGAAAGAAAAGGGCCAGCGCATTCATTCTTGCAATGCAGGTATACAAAAATAGATCTCCCTGACAGAGATAAGGCTATATGAATTTTCCTGATTATTTTGATAAAACTCAAATAAATTAGGGGAAATGAAACAAACACAAACAGAAAGATGGTGTCTTCCAAAGGAACAGATTTTAATCCATTCATAAGTGGACTTCTGCAGTGAGTATCACCCGATCCTCAGGAGAAGCTTCATAAAGGCAATTGGAAGAGAAATATTAGGAAGCACCTCATGAACACAACAGCAGAAATTGGAAAGACGACAAAGGGAAGAAACCAGAAAAAAGAATTCGTTTTTTATAATTCTGTATCCACCCCCTTCTTCCAGTTCCTTAGCTATCATCTTTATTTTCAGCCTCTACAGCCATGAGAGCCCCTGGGTGGGACTTTTCCCTGCTTCAGTTCACCTCCAACATTTCTGCCTATTCTTCTGCCCAGAGCAAAACATAGTGCCCTCTACGCCCGAAGACCTCTTGAATTAAGTACAAACGCCACATTCTGGTATTCAAGAGCCTCCACAATACATCTCGAGCTGATTTTTCCACCCTCAATCCCCTTGACTCTTAGCACAGAGCTTGTCCACAATTTGAAGCTCCATCTATGTGCTCCCTGCAAACTCGTCCATTCTCCTGGCTCTGTTCGTGCTGCTCCCTCTGTCTTCAGCTGTGCTGTCCACCATGGTAGCCATCAACCACATGTGGCCAACTGAGCACTTGACTAGTCCCAACTGAGCTGTACTATGACTGTAAAAGTATTTTGAAGGCAGTGTGAAAAAGAAGAATGTAACTATCTCATTAATAATTTTATATTGGTACATGTTGAAATGAAAATATTTGGATATATGGTGATAAATAAAATATACAGTTAAAATTAACTTCACTTGTTTCTTTTTACTCTTTTGATGTGGATACTGGAAAATTTTAAATTGCATGTATGGGGGCTTCCCTGGTGGCACAGTGGTGAAGAATCGCCTGCCAATGTAGGAGACATGGGTTTAAGCCCTGGTCCAGGAAGATCCCACATGCCGCGGAGCAACTAAGCCCGTGCACCACAACTACGGAGCCTGAGCTCTAGAGCCCATGTGCCACAACTACTGAACCCACATGGCACAACTACTGAAGCCCGTGTGCCTAGAGCCCATGCTCCGCAACAAGAGAAGCCACCGCAATGAGAAGCCCGCGCACCACAATGAAGAGTAGCCCCCGCTCACCACAACTAGAGAAAACCCGCACACAGCAATGAAGACCCAACACAGCCAAAAATAAATAAATAAATAAATTGCATATATGGCTCACATTATATTTCTTCTGGGCAGCGCTGATCTAGAGTGACCTCCACCATATTGCCTGCACCATGGCCACCATTTCTTAAGTTGCACTGCTTGCCTCCTTATCCTCTCCATCAGCTATAATTCCTTTTTCCTTTGAGAGTTAGCATTGTCACCACGGTTTGTACCATGTATCTATATGAAGGCACTGGCCATGGTCTGCTTCATATTCTAACTGTGGCATAAGGAAAGAGCACAGCTTTGACTGCAATCCGCCCATCTTATTAGCTGTGTGTATCTTGGGCACGTTACTTAGCCTCTCTGAGCCTCAGTCTTGCCCTTTAAAATGGGGATGACAATAACCCATCTCAAAGGTTTACTATGAGGATTATTCAGAGAATGGCACATAGTAAGTGTTCAGTATATGGTAACTAATACTACTGCTACTAATGCCACTGCTATTATTTTTATTCCATTAGGGTATGAACTCTCTTAGCAGGGAGGATCAGAAGCTGTTGGATGTGGGCAGGATGAGCAGGCCCTTTGTCACACCTGGGGAGGTCAGCTCTACATGAATTTGCAAGTCAACCTGGAGGGGCAGGCCCCAGTGACCAGACTCCTCAGACAACCTCCCTTCCCTGAGTGCAGTGGACCACTTCTAGGTTGACTGACCTCTGTGACTCCTTGCATTGGCCTTTGTGTGTGAGCCATGGATGATTCCAGGCTAATCCAAGTATCCTTTTAAAAAAGAAGAAACCTTGAGGAATTATTCAATGACTGACACAACTGGGCATTTTAAAGTGGAACAGCTGAGGGGCTTCCCTGGTGGTACAATGGTTAAGAATCCACCTGCCAATGCAGGGGACACGGGTTTGAGCCCTGGCCCGGGAATATCCCACATGCCACGGAGCAACTAAGCCGGTGCGCCACAACTACTGAGCCTGAGCTCTACAGCCCGCAAGCCACAACTACTGAGCCCACATACCACAACTACTGAAGCCTGCACACCTAGAGCCCGTGCTCCGCAACAAGAGAAGCCACGACAATGAGAAGCCTGTGCACCACAATGAAGAGTAGTCCCTGTTCACTGCAACTAGAGAAAGCCCGCTCACAGTAACGAAGACCCAACACAGCCAAAAATAAATAAATAAATTAAAAAAAAAAAAAGTGGAACAGCTTTCTCTAAAATCCATTGTGCAGAACTCATGAGATGGTTGACATTCTGTTCAGAGATGGCATGCAAAGATTAAAAGGCCAGAAAGAATGAAACCCACATAAGATGCAGAGTAACCAGAAATGCTGGGTTTATTGTTTCTTTACTGTAGATTAATCAATAATGAAAGAATACATTCACTGTGGAAAATTGAAAAACCACGCAAAAAAAAAATCATCCTTTAGTTTCATAAATCAAACATAATCACTATTAAAATGTTGGTATATTTCCTTTTATTTTTTTTCTGTACATACTTCTACATAGTTACATAGTATGTACCGTTTTGTGTCCTGCTCTTCAATATAACTAGGTGCTTTTTGTTTTCTAATGGCACAAGTAACATATGGTCATTATAGAAAAAAATTTAGACGTGAATAAAACAAAAGAAAGGCTAAAAATTAAGTAACCTTAATTAAATTCTTTCAAACAAAGTGCACAAAATTTTGAAAATGCTTAATAATCCTGTCTCCCAGCTATCTTTTGTTTTTTAAACATCTTTATTGGAGTATAATTGCTTTACAATGGTGTGTTAGTTTCTGCTTTATAACAAAGTGAATCAGCTCTACATACACATATATCCCCATATCTCCTCCCTCTTGCGTCTCCCTCCCACCCTCCCTCTCCCACCCAACTAGGTGGTCACAAAGCACTGAGCTGATCTCCCTGTGCTATGCGGCTGCTTCCCACTAGCAATCTATTTAACATTTAGTAGTATATATAAGTCCGTGCCACCCTCTCACTTCGTCCCAGCTTACCCTTCCCCCTCTCAGTGTCCTCAAGTCCATTCTCTACATCTGCGTCTTTATTCCTGTCCTGCCCCTAGATTCTTCAGAACCATTTTTTTTTTTAGATTCCATATATATGTATATATGTGTTAGTATACGGTATTTGTTTTTCTCTTTCTGACTTACTTCACTCTGTATGACAGACTCTAGGTCCATCCACCTCACTACAAATAACTCAATTTTGTTTATTTTTATGGCTAATATTCCATTGTATATATGTGCCACATCTTCTTTATCCATCCATCTGTCGATGGACACTAAGGTTGCTTCCATGTCCTGGCTATTGTAAACAGTGCTGCAGTGAACATTGTGGTACATGACTCTTTTTGAATTATGGTGTTCTCAGGGTATATGCCCAGTAGTGGGATTGCTGGGTGGTATGATAGTTCTATTTTTAGTGTTTTAAGGAACCTCCATACTATTCTCCATAGTGGCTGTATCAATTTACATTCCCACCAACAGTGCAAGAGGGTTCCCTTTTCTCCACACCCTCTCCAGCATTTATTGTTTGTAGATTTTTTGATGATGGCCATTCTGACTGGTGTGAGGTGATACCTCATTGTGTTGTTTTTTTTTTGTTTGTTTTTTTTTTTTGCAGTACGCGGGCTTCTCACTGTTGTGGCCTCTCCCGTTGTGGAGCACAGGCTCCGGACGCGCAGGCTCAGCGGCCATGGCTCACGGGCCCAGCCGCTCCGCGGCATGTGGGATCTTCCCGGACCAGGGCACGAACCCGTGTCCCCTGCATCGGCAGGCGGACTCTCAACCACTGCGCCACCAGGGAAGCCCCTCATTGTGGTTTTGATGTGCATTTCTCTAATGATTAGTGATGTTGAATATTCTTTCATGTGTTTGTTGACAATCTGTATATCTTCTTTGGAGAAATGTTTATTTAGGTCTTCTGCCCATTTTTGGATTGGGTTGTTTGGGTTTTTTTGATATTGAGCTGCATGAGCTGCTTGTAAGTTTTGGAGATTAATCCTTTGTCAGTTGCTTCATTTGCAAATATTTTCTCCCATTCTGAGGGTTGTCTTTTGGTCTTGTTTATGGTTTCCTTTGCTGTGCAAAAGCTTTGAAGTTTCATTAGGTCCCATTTGTTTATTTTTGTTTTTATTTCCATTTCTCTAGGAGGTGGGTCAAAAAGGATCTTGCTGTGATTTATGGTCATAGAGTGTTCTGCCTATGTTTTCCTCTAAGAGTTTTATAGTGTCTGGCCTTACATTTAGATCTTTAATCCATTTTGAGTTTATTTTTTTGTTCTCATAGCTATCTTATTATCATGGGGAAAAATCCAGGTACAAACATTCTCTGACCATCTCTGACTTGAAAATCACAGTGGTCTTCAGTCTAGTCCTTTACCTTACCATGCATCCTCCCACCACAGGGCCTTTGCATATGCAGTCCCATCTGATCTTCCTTCTGATTTTAGCTCCAGTGTCATTACCTCAGGGCAGTCTTCTCTGATTTCTTCTACTACATTATGTCCTTATATCATAGGTCCCCTTATATCATAGGTACACACAATATCACTTACCCCTCCTCTGTAACATTTGTTACCATTGCATTTTTAGTTTTGTGTATTTCTTTGATAAATGTTCTGTCCCCTGCTTAACTGTATGATCCATGAGAGTGAGGATTACAGTCTGCAGCAGCTCATGCTACAGCTGCCCACAGTGTGGATTTAGTAAATTCAGGCTGAAAGATAATGCAAGGTTTCCTGAAAACTGAAAGTTATTACTTTAAGTATCATAATTATTAGAACTTATTTTTGTCTTGAAATCTTTAAAAATGTACTCTACATCTACCTGTCTATATAAGCAGGACAAAAAATCATAATTTGATTCTTTTTACTGAGTCCTCTCTTATCAAAATCAGTTACTAAACTCGAATTCAAAAACGGTCTCAGAAATATTGAGCTAGAACCACTTGTCTCAATAGTAAAATCCCCTGATTACTTGATTGTTTTCCTCCATTTTCCTTCTGGACCTTCTTTTAATATGAGGTATAGATTTTGATGCAAATGGAAAATCAGACACTTAGATTGTTAGAAGTATGTACAAAAAATACATTGGCCCTCAATAATGGTCACAAAGGCCCCCTAAAGAGGAACCATGGACTTTTATGCATGGCCCATGTAACATTCATTTTGCCTGCTTAGAGATATTACTTAATTTCTAGTTTTCAGTTATATTCTGGATAGCTGAGATTACCAGATAAAGCAATAAATTAAGGATGAAAAAGTTATGTGTTGTCTCGTTGCTTATGGTTAAGGCCCTACAAAAAAAATTCAGATCAACTTAATTTGACATCATTCTATTTTAGTTAAAAGAAAAATAGCTGTCTTTTTAAAAATAATAAACTGCATGTATTTATTGATTTGTAATAGTGTATTGGGAATTAAATCTAGTTGTTAGGAAAAAGAAAACTCTCTTACAAACAAAGACTACCTCCCAAATCTCAAAATATGCAAAAAGAAAAAGAAAACTATCCTTTCCAAATTAAAGAACCTTGTAATAGTCAAGTTCAAAATGATTTGGCTTATTTTTTTCTTTAGCATTTCACTGAAACTTTACAAAACATTAGAAATCTTTTGTATATCTTTTCCCCCCTAATATAGATAAAAGAAAATAACAAGGAGCTTAAAGAAAAAGAATTTTAGAGACAACTAATAAGTTAAATGACATAGGAAAACTGAAAGGGAGAACTGAAAGTGGGAAATTCCTCTCCAACAGAAAGAGTGGAGGGCCATGCTGTATAAGTAGACCACACTCATGGAGAAAAGACATTCACACTGCAAACTCCTGAAGACTTGGCTTCAGCATCTAGTAGTAGACCAGATAACGCTGTTCCTGTTTTCATCATGACCCACAGGTGCATCCTCCAAACTGCTCTCCTGTTGTGCTTCTCCACCACAGCTCTTTCCATGAGCTACAGATTGCTTCAATTCCAACAAAGGAGCAGCAATTTGGCATGTCAGAAACTCCTGCGGCGGTTACCTGGAATGCCTCAACATTGCCTCGAGGACAGGATGGACTTCAAGGTCCCTGAGGAGATTAAGCAACCACAGCAGTTCCGGAAGGAAGACGCCGTATTGGTCACCTATGAGATGCTCCAGCAGATCTTTGGTATGCTCAGAAGAAATTTCTCTAGCACCGGCTGGACTGAGACCATCACTGAGAACCTCCTTGTGGAAGTCTATGGGCAGATGGATCGTCTGGAGACAATCCTGGAGGAAATAATGGAGAAGGAAAACTTCACCAGTGTAGTGACCATTCTTCACCTGAAGAAATACTACTTGCAGATCATGCAGTACCTGAAGTCCAAGGAGTACAGCAACTGTGCCTGGACAGTAGTGCGAGTGGAAATCCTCAGGAACTTTTCCTTCCTTAACGGCCTTACAGATTACCTCCATAATTGAAGAACTCCCCCCTGTGGCTATGGGAACGGACAATGCTGCCAATGATGTCAGGCTCTTCAGCCAGGGGAGGTTCTTTAAGGAACTGACAGGCAATGCACTGGATTTGAAAGGACAGTTAAAGACTTTAAGCTTTTTTAAAATTAATTTATATATTATTTATTTATTTAAATTTTACCATGGGAAATAAACTTTTTATGAAACAAAAGTCAACATGGCAGTTTTCATTTCAATTTGATTTATGTAACCATCATATTAAAAATTGCAGATCACCTAGGAGACGTTCTTTTTAAAATAAGCCTGCAGAATAGTAGAATTTCCGGGCCCTACCTTCAAGGAATTTGAAATACAAGGAAGCCGTGTGGAATATACAAGGTAAAAGATGATAAGGGGATGGGATTTTAGGAGAAGAAATGTGGCCTGAGCCTCTACAGAATTAAAATGGGAGAGCCAGGTAAGTGACTGTGGAACTAGAAGCAGGGGTGCCTACTGCTTCTACACTGTGCCCCAGGCTCTTTGGCCCTAAAGTTAGAATTTGACGGCTGTCAGGGTAACCAGGGGAATATTTCAGCTCTTGTGTTTGTCCTAAACTCATCCCTATTATCTGTGGGGTGCTCTGCTTCCCTCCCCATGCCCCACAGGATTTTAAAATATTTATGTACTCATCCCCCTCCTCTGGCCAAGCCTAAGAGTGAGAAGTCCCAGGCACTTCTGTGACACTGTTAAGTAGCAGTCCCTTTATTTTACTCTTCATGGTACAGCCAAGATGTATGGGTGTCTTAGGAGAGCTGGGGTCTCTGTCGACTTCCAGGGTACAGACACCAGAGGGAGAAAGAACTCTGCCTGATACCCCTGCTGTCTGGCTAGGTTTTCTCCCCATTTTTTTTTCAGAAAAGCGAGTCTGCTCCTGGTTCCCCCTTCCCTGTTCATACAGAATTTCAGGACTATCCTATCTGTTTTTTCTGCTGCTCTGCATCTCTGAAGCTACATACTCTCTAAAGTCAAATCCAAGACAGGTGCAGCAGATTAAGTTGTTTTAGGCCAAGTGAAAAACCAGGGAGCATGGGAGAAAGGGAAATTCGGGTGGGAGACAGGGGGCACTCACTTATTCCAGGGCTTACCCTGAGGAAATAAAGTTTCCCTAGGAGCTCTTTGGAACCTGGCCAGCATGGCTGGGTTTCTGTCTTTGTAGCGAACCCTTTGGGAATCTGAATTTTTGATTGTTCCTGTCATTAGCAGCTACCATCCAGGCACTGAGCTGAGCTCCTACCTATGTAACTGGATTTAGTCCTCTTCGAAGGCACCCCCCCCTGGTGGCGCAGTGGTTGGGAGTTTACCTGCCAATGCAGGGGACATGGGTTCGTGCCCCGGAACGGCTGGGTAAGCGTCTGGAGTCTGTGCTCTGCAGCGGGAGAGGCCTCAATGGTTAATAGGCCGGCGAACGAAAAAGAAAAAAAAGCATCCCTCAGATAGGCATAATACTGCAATTGCTTTTTACAGAAAACCAAGTCTCCAAGGGGTTTAGTAACTGCCCCCGCTCATATAGCTAGTGAGTGGAGGTTAAAAAAGAATTACAAAGGTAAGAATCATATACAACATTATTTGTATCTACGAGCTTTCTCCTAGAGCAGCACAGAAGTCTGTGTTCCCTTTAAGGAATTCAGCTTTGAGAAGAAATGTTAGTCAAAAGTTTCAGAGCAGACACTATCGTGCAGACAATGAGCTCGGGGCTCCCCCTTGTGACTCAAGTTGGGTAAAACACCAGCTGTGGGACAGAGAAGTGCCATCCTGGTGGGTCTGCGGCTGTTGCTGTCCTCCCAAGCCAGGCAAGGTCCCGTAAAATGATAACTTTCCCTCTCCCCACAACTCCCCACAGTCTGAGACTCCACACCCCAGTTCTGCCAAAAGCCCTTCCACAGCCGTGCTTCCTTTTGCCTAGGAGTCAAAAACAAGATCCGTACATCAAAATGCAGAGTGAAAGGCATGCCTAGAGCAGCCAAGAGGATGCTAAAGAAGTTTGCCCGGTCTCCATTGTGAAAATGACTATACTACTCAAAGCAATTTACAGATTCAGTGCAATCCCTATCAAACTACCAATGGCGTTTTTCACAGAACTAGAACAAAAAATTTCACAATTTGTATGGAAACACAAAAGACCCCAAATAACCAAAGCAATCTTGAGAAAGAAAAATGGAGCTGGAGGAATCAGGTTCCCTGACTTCAGACTATACTACAAAGTTACAGTAATCAAGACAGAACAGTACTGACACAAAAACAGAAATATAGATCAATGGATATATTGGGGTTTTCTATCTTATCAATAGGATAGAAAACTCATAGATAAACCCACCTTATCTTTGATAAAGGAGGCAAGAATATACAATGGAGAAAAGATACCCTCTTCAATAAGTGGTGCTGGGAAAACTGGACAGCAACATGTAAAAGAATGAAATTAGAACACTCCCTAACACCATACACAAAAATAAACTCAAAGTGAAGTAAAGACCTAAGTGTGAGGCCAGACACTACAAAACTCTTAGAGGAAAAAACATAGGCAGAACACTCTATGACATAAATCACAGCAAGATCCTTTTGACCCACCTCCTAGAGAAAGGGAAATAAAAACAAAAATAAACAAATGGGACCTAATGAAACTTAAAAGCTTTTGCATAGCAAAGGAAACCATAAACAAGACCAAAAGACAACCCTCAGAATGGGAGAAAATATTTGCAAATGAAGCAATTGACAAAGGATTAACCTCCAAAATATACAAGCAGCTCATGTAGCTCAATATCAAAAAAACAAACAACCCAATCCAAAAATGGGAGAAGACCTAAATAGACATTTCTCCAAAGATATACAGATTGCCAACAAACACATGAAAGGATGCTCAACACCACTAATCATTAGAGAAATGCAAATCAAAACCACAATGAGGTATCACCTCACACCAGTCAGAATGGCCATCATCAAAAAATCTACACACAATAAATGCTGGAGAGGGTGTGGAGAAAAGGGAACCCTCTTGCACTGTTGGTGGGAATGTAAATTGATACAGCCACTATGGAGAACAGTATGGAGGTTACTTTAAAAAGCTAAAAATAGAACTACCATACAACCCAGCAATCCCCCTACTGGGCATATACCCTGAGAACACCATAATTCAGAGAGTCATGTACCACAATGTTCTTGGCAGCTCTATTTACAATAGCCAGGACATGGAAGCAACCTAAGTGTCCATTGACAGATGAATGGATAAAGAAGATGTGGCACATATATATAATGGAATATTACTCAGCCATAAAAAGAAACGAAATTGAGTTATTTGTAGTGAGGTGAATGGACCTAGAGTCTGTCATACAGAGTGAAGTAAGTCAGAAGGAGACAAACAAATACTGTAAGCTAACACATATATATGGAATCTAAAAAAAAAATATTCTAATGAACCTAGGGGCAGGACAGGAATAAAGACACAGACATAGAGAATGGACTTGAGGACACTGGGAGGGGGAAGGGTAAGCTGGGACGAAGTGAGAGAGTAGCATTGACATATATACACTACCAAATGTAAAATAGCTAGTGGGAAGCAGCTGCATTGCACAGGGAGATCGGCTCAGTGCTTTGTGACCACCTAGTGGGGTGGGATAGGGAGGGTGGGAGGGAGACGCAAGAGGGAAGGGATATGGGGATATATGTATATGTATAGCTGATTCACTTTGTTATACAGCAGACACTAACGCACCATTGTAAAGCAATTATACTCCAATAAAGATTTTTAAAAAAATAAAAAGTAAAAAATTTAAAAATTAAAAAAGAAGTTCACCCGGACCGAACAGCTAAATTGGCCGAGAAAGTGAGAGGCTGGGGCAGCCCTAGAAAGGCCTTCTCTGTGTGTGTCCAGGGGACTAGAGGACAGAGGAGAGGCTTCTTCTGCAGAATTGTGAATAACTGTGCCACTGCTGAGCATTCTGGTCCATCCAGAATATCAAAAGTATGTTCATCATAGTAGAGGATAAATGACAATTAATATTAATTATAATAAGAATGCCGGAGGTTAACCTAAAACCTCATGTTTGAGTATTTGCATATGTTAAACAACTATGCCACATATAAGGCAACATATCTTCATAGATAGCTACATATGAGGAGTGAAGTGATTATTTTAGCTGGCACCAGAATACCTCCCTAGAAAAGCACTTGTTTAGGAGAATATCGAATGGGCCCCTTGAGATACAAGGTGAGATCTTGAGGTTGTGGACGTGGCAACACAAAAGACAGCACAACATCAATAGCATGTTTTTGGGTGTCTGTTTTTAAGGAGGAAAGAGAGAGAAACACAGCCGATGGTGTTGGAGTTCTGATGCTCCCTGGAATAAGGCAGCAGTGAAAAATTTCTGATGAGGGCAAACAAAGGACTTTTAAGAACAAGGATGTCTCACAGGCAACTTGAAATTATGTGCACTGATGTGATGAAATCCTGTCCTCCATCTTCTTCAAACCTTCAGTAGAGGTGGCTACCCACACAAAGTCCCCGTGTTTGTAGAAATCATAGAGTGTCCAGGGTTGAAATGGTATGGGGAAACAAGCAGACGTTGGCTAGATGTCCATACGTGAACCAAATCAGTGGGGACAGCAGGCAGAGCCATGACAACAGAGCCACTTCCCACCTCCACCCATCTACCTCCCAAGGAAATCGTGGAGAGGACATGGATTAGGGGGTGGAGCAGTTTTATCTACTCTTAAGCCTTTCGAAGGGCCTGGTGAACATCTTGGTTAACATAAATATTACGTAAATATTGCCTAACCATATGGACATGTAGATACAGGGTAATATCAGTGTACATTTGTATGGTATTTTTCGCACTTAACAAAGCTGGTATTTAGGAATTTTGGGTGTCATTAGGCACTTTTAGGCCCTGAGATATATCTGATGCAGGACCTTGTTTATAAAATGCTCTGAAGAAAATGAAAAGAACATGCCACAGTCTGGGAGAAACTATTTACAAATCACATATCTGATAAAGGACTTGTGTCTAGAATATATTAAAAAATACTCTCAAAACTCAACAATAAGAAAATAACCCAATAAAAGTGGGTGATATATTTGAATGAATACTGTACCAAAGAGATAGATGAATAGTAAATCAGTACATGGAAACATGCAAGCCTTCTTCATAGGTTTTTTTGTGTGTGCTTGTGTGTATGTGTGTGGTTTAGATCAGATAATGAATGTGAAATGGTTTTTAATTACACAGGAGCCCATTTGATTACATGAGGACCTACCATAGCCACTACCCTTCCTGAGGAATGTCCAGCAGCCATCCTGGTCCAGTTCTGTATGTGACACACTTGAGGTCTGTCCAGCAGAGAAGGCAAGGCCCTCACTGATACGGACTTCTGTGTCGACTAGTCTAGTTATGAGACAGAGAGTCAACAGCTGGTAGTGGAGTCGGAAGGTGAAGGGCATCCAGAACCAGGTCTTGCTAATTGCAAACATTTTCTCTAAATCTGTCGTACCGGTGCTTACTGAGCCTGAAAAAGAAATTGTTTTATGAATGTATCCTTTTTTTTCTCAATGTTAATTGTTGCTTTATAAATATGAGTTTAATTGTCTAAAATCTCTTAGAATAGTTAGTTTAAAACAATCAAACTCTGAGATAGGACTAGAATTGCCAGCACAGAAGTGTACTCTTAATTTAGCAGGACCACGTTAATCACTTAATTTGTTAATTGACTTGATGGATAGTACTCCAAACACTTGTTCCCATCAAACAATTATCACCAAATCAGCAAATTTGGCCTCAGTTGGCATTCTGTTTCAAAATTTTTGCTTTACTTTATAATTCTCTGTGTAGGGTGTTCTTAGGAAACTCAAAATGCATTATTTAAATTATATCTCCCAACAATTAGCCTAGGAATAAGAAAAAAATGGAGTTCCCTTCAAAAGACCTTCTTAAGAAAATTAAAGACCTGTTACAGACTGGGAGAATATATTTGTAGTTCACATATATGATAAAGGACTTAACATCTGTGCATAAAGAACTCTCAAAACTCAAAAATGGTAAAACAACCCAGTAAAAGACTTGACTACATTTCACCAAAGAAGATACACAGATGACTAATAGGACAGGAAAAGATGATCAACATCATTAGGCATTAAGGAAATGCAAATTAAAGCCACAATGAGACACCATTGCATACTTACCAGAATGGCTAAGGACTGACCCTATCAATAATTGGTAAAGATGTAGAGCAACTGGAACTCTCATACACTGCTGGTGGAAATAAAACACTGTACAGTGTCTTTGGAAAATCATTCTGCAGTTTCTAAAAAAGGTAAACATACACCTACCATACGACCCAGCCATTCCACTCGGTTATTTACCAAAGAGAAAGGAAAGCATGTTTCTATGCATAGACTTGTATATGAATGTTTGTAGGAGCTTTACTTGTAATATCCCCAAATTAGAAACAACTCAAATGCCCATCACAAATGAATGATTATAAAATGGTTGTAGTATATCCAGATAATGAATACTATTTAGCAATTAAAAAGGATGAATCCTTGATAAACACAATGGCATGGATAAATCTCGAAATTATGCTGAGTATAATAAGACAGACCAAAAAAAGGAGTACATTCTGTATTGTCCCATTCATACAAAATTCTAGAAGGGAAAACTAGTTTATAATGACAGAAAACAGATCAATGGTTACCTGAGGATGGGGGTGGTGGGAGTGAGGAACGAGATGGAGGGAGAAACTACAAAGGGACATGAGGAAACTTTTGGGGGGACATGGATACGTTCTCTGTGTTGTTGTCGATGGTTTCAGGAGTGTACATATATGTCAAAACCAATCAAAGTGTTCACTTTAAATATGCAGTTTATTGGATGTCAGTTACGCTTCATTAAAGTTCTTAAAAATATATAAGAAAACAAATACAAAGTAGAATGGAGCCAACGCATCGTGTGTCCCTTTGTCAGAATCAGCATACTTTGTTTGATGGCTTAAGATCTCTTAATAAGAGTCCAAGATAAGATTAAATTAATAGGCCCTCAGAAAGGAAAAATTATCTTATAGTCTAAGTTCAACGTTGTCAGCAGTTAGATTGTAAGAGGCTTTTATGTCACACTGCAATAGTCTTTCATATTTTAAAAGGTTGCCCAAGAAGTTTGTCAATATCCTCTCATGCTAAAACTCTGAAAAAAAGCCTAGAGCACTTTATAAATAGTATAAAATTTACCATTTTAACCATTTCTAACTGTACATTTTTGTAGCAGTAAGTACATTCACATAGTTGTGCGACCATCACCACCATTCAACTCCAGAGCTTTGTTATATTCTCCAACTAAAACTCTGTACCCATTAAACACTAGTTCCCCATTTCCCCCTACCCCTACCCCTGGTAATCACCATTCTACTTTCTTTTTTTTTCACCATTCTATTTTCTGTCTCTATGAATTTGACTACTCTAGGTACCTCATGTAAGTGGACTCATACAGTATTTATTCATTTGTGACTGACTTATTTCACTTAGTATACTGTCTTCAAGTTTCAGCCATGTTGTAGCATGTGTCAAAATTTCCTTCCTTTTTATGGATGAACAATATTCCATTGTATGTATATACCACATTTTGTTTATCTATTCCTCCATTGATGGACATCTGAGTTGCTTCCACCTTTTGGTTATTTTGATTAGTACTGCTTTGAACTTGGGTGTACAAATACCCGTTTGACTCCCAGGTATTTGTATTTTTTTCTAAATCTCTAATTGAGCATGGTAACCTGAATTTGTTGCATTAGTTACCTTTTAGACCTCAAGAGCAAAGTGGCATGGGGGTAATTTACATAAAGACATGAGTTTAACCAGAAGTGGAATTGCTGTATCAATGGTAATTCCATATTTAATTTTTGAGGAATCATCAAGGTAACTATATTTAAGTTGTCTCTTTAAGATGCAAACATCTGCTATAATAGCATAATGCAAACACAACAATAATAGCTACATTTCTTAAGGATATACATTCTGCAAGGGACTCTGCTAAATGTGTTATAAATATATACCATCTTATTTAATCCTTCTGAGAGGATTCCTCCCTAGGAGGAAAGTATTACTGTATTCTTTCTACACATAAGAAAACCAAGGCTCAGTAAGCTTAAGTAACTTGCCCAAGTCCACAGTTGGTAAGTACAGAGACATATTTGGAACCCGACACCATACTCTCAACTACCTGTAATCGTCTACTACCTGCCAAACTGTTATTTTTATCCAAAAACATAGCACTGATCTTGTGGTTTAAAGAGAGCACGAGGAGCTCTATGGCCAAGTGGCTCTAGCTCCTGGCTTTGCTCCAAATGCCTATGAGGACCTTCTGCAGAAGGGGCTGCTCTCTTCCCTCAAGAAGTTTGTCTCCCTTCCATCCCCACCCTTTCATAAAAGGACTTTCTCTCCCTTGCTCTCTGGAGATTAGTAGGAAATTCCCATCTGCTCCCTCACCAGACTCTACAGAGACTATTTTCTCTTCAGGTTTTAGGAGGCAATTGTCTGAACCATGAGTCATAGTTTTCCCTGGCAAGGCTGCATTTCCTTCTCTCGACCACTATGCTTTTATCCTTGTACCAGCAAGAAAGCTCTGTATGCAGTTTCCGTTTCAAGTCTTACACCAGCTGCTTTCGTTATCTCACAGGAATGTTTAAGAACAAAAAATGGCCTGTGTTTTTGTTTGTTTGTTTGTTTGTTTTAACATCTTTATTGGAGTATAATTGCTTTACAATGGTGTGTTAGTTTCTGCTTTATAACAAAGTGAATCAGTTATACATATACATATGTTCCCATATCCCTTCCCTCTTTGGCCTGTGTTGTTTAATGGAAATACCCAACAAATTTCTCTTTCCTTTCACTTTTTAATTTCTTGGCTCCTTTTCTTTTTTAAGAAAACCCAGAGGTAAAACAAATAGTTTTCAAAGCAGAAAATGACTTACTAATCCAGAAATGCAAGAAATGGAAATCTGTGAATTTGAAAGTCCAAATATTAAAAAAAAAAAAAAAAAAAGTTTTCTGTAGTGGAAAAAGCACAGGACATGGAGTTTTTATAAACCTGAGAGCTAATGAGGGTTCTGACACGTTCTAGCTGTATGATCTTGGGCAAGTTATGCAAACTGGAGATAATCATACCTCAAACTCTTGAGAAATTAATATCCAGAATGTATGACTTGGTTTAGCACAGGGCCTTGCCTGTGGAAGATGCCCAATGTTTAACTTAATTAAACGTGAGTAAAAATTGTAGAAATTCCTTACATAAAATTAAGCAAGCTTAAGGAGCTCCCTTCCCAAAATCTCATAGAAAAAGCAAGTCCTTTGGGATAAAAATGAATGTCATTTTTACCAATGTCATATTGACAGATATTGGAAAAGGATATTCAGCATCTCTGATTACAAAGTGTAAATAAGACACTTCTAAAATTCCAACTTCAACATTCTATAAGTGGCCTCTGCAAGGCTATTTAAGAAACAAGACCAATTGTTTTGCAAATCTTTGAAATGTCAAGAAAAAAGATGGGTAAAACAGATTGTAGGAAAGGGTGAATAGGAAGAAGAGTCAGCTTTGTTCATCTCCTGTGATGGGCCTGAACTGTGCTCAGCTGTTTATATGTTACACTGGACATCTGTTGTGGTCTGCTTAGCATCTAGGACCACCACTGACAGCTGTGGGATTGGGGCCATGCCCAACTCTGCGAATGGGCCTCTGACCCAAGCTGAGGCACTGAGAGCACTGGTATCTCCATGGCCACAGTGACTGGTCAGGAGGAGCTGAGTGACACAAGCAGAGGCCATGAGAGTGACAAGAAGAACTCTGGCTGGAACGCTGAGGAAAAAGGAGTCTCTGTCTGTGGTAGCAGGTGCCTGGTTCAGTGTAAGCTTGGAAGCAGGACTGCCACGTCCGGCTGCGCAGCTTATGTACTGCACACCTTTAGATGGTGCTCTTCTCTGGGGAGCCTGACATGTCCCACACTGGAAGAAATGCTGAGGAATAAAGCCAGAAAGGACAGCAGAAGGGAAAGATAGATGAAGACACATTCCTGAATATATTGCTTCAGCCATGCCTGAAGCCAGGTGAACTTCTAAAGTGTTTGTTATATGAGCCTTGAAATAGGGTTATAGGGAACTGGAAAATAAACTAGAAACCCACCCACTGCCTCACTGACCTCTCCTGCCTTTGAAAGTAACCCATGTACACATTCCTTCACGCTAATTTTTGTGAAGGTGTGCAGGTAGATCTGCCCATCCTTAGACGTGAGGAGAGGTACTTATCTGACTGGTTTTTTCCTTGTTCTTCCTGTGTGAGCTGCTGTTTACACACTAACCAAGGTCAGTGATTTATGAACTCTCCTACAACCTCACCACACCAGACACTGCTGAGCACTGGGCTTACATAGACAAACACGGTACAAATGTTATCCTCAAGAAGCTCATTTTCAAGGAAAGAAACAGATAAGTCTATGACTAAGAATGATAGCATGATGATAAATGTCATTTTAACATAATGAACAGTTTCCTATAGAAGCCCAGATTTGTCTGTCTGATGGTTTGAGCAGCCTTCACATAGAAAGTATTTGAACTTGGATTTGAAGAGATTGTAGCATTTAAAAATGAAAAGAATGGGAGAGAGAACATTTCAGAAAAGAACCATCTGAACAAAAGAAGAGTCATGAAAACACGTGGCCTGTTCAGGGGATGTCATGAAGGACAGTGTAACAGGTATTGGGTAAGAGTGAGAAGGAAATGAAGCTGGAATTTAAGTTGGGATAGATGCTGAGGGCCTGGGGAGTCAGGTGTTTAAGGAGAGGAGTGGCCTGGTCAGATCTCTTTAAGACAGGAGACTCTGTCACAGCTGGAAGGGGTGGATTAGAGCAGGTTGGGGATGGAGGTCAAGAGGCTACTGAGGATCTGAGCACAAGGGGATGTTGGCCTGAACTAAGACTGAGAAGGGGTCAGTTTATAGACACATATGATGGGAATTCAGTTCTGCCTAATCCTCTCAGCCTTAATATGCTCTTTTCTCTTCATATTCACAACTTCAACATCACAGGGATTAATTTTTGAAATGAATGAAATTATAATTCTTAATCAGACTGAGAAACAACAGTTGGTGTTATTAATAAAACACCCCTATAACCCTAGAACCTCTTTTCAGCTCACCATAAAGCTAATGAGGGGTCTCTAAAGCAGGGACTATGGGTGACAGATTGGGCACAAGAAGTCATCTGAAGAGATTAACATCCTCTATATACATGCAAGGTATAAATCTATTTCTATGCAAGACAGAGTACTGTTCCCGTCTGATTACATTTCAACTGCTTTTTCTAGGAGCACCAAGAAGCCTTTCCCATTCAGTGGCAGGTACTGCCAAGCTTTCAACTAATGGGGTAGGGCATGTACCCTGCTCTCTGGCTCATCCAGCGAGGCTGTGACAGTTCTATTCAATGTCCCCTCTCTCACCTGCAGATGACTATCTCTTAACCCTGGAGAAATTCAGACTTTGGTGGCAGGTTGTATTCGTTTGCTAAAGCTGCTGTACAAAGTACCACAAATCAGGTGGCTTAGAACAACAGAAATTTACTTTCTCGGTCTGGAGGCTAGAGGTTGGAAATCAAGGTGTTGGCAGGGTCTGTTCCTTCTGAGGGCTGTGAAAGAGAATCTGCCCTGTGCCTCTCTCCTAACTTCCCGTGGTTTGTAGGAATCTTTGGCATTCCCGGGCTTCTGCTGCATCACCCTGATCTCAGTCTTCACCTCTACATGCTGAGAGATCTGTGTGCATGTCTGTATCCAAATTTTCACTTTTTATAAGGACAATTAATCTTATTGGATTAGGGGCCCCACCCTATTCCAGTAAATGACTTCATTCCAACTTAGCTAATTATATCTGCAACAACCCTATTTCCAAATAAGTTCACATTCTCAGGTATTGGGGGTTCAGACTTCAGCTGGGGAGGGACATATTTTATAACATCATACAGGGGAAGATGAAATATCTCCTTGTCTTCTCCCCTAGGTACTTCTTTGTGTGGGGTGGAAGTTTATCAACTTTTCTGTCAGGTTTTGCCATGAAAGAGGGTCCCCTCTCCCACCTCAGCTTCCCCCAGCTGCAGTAGACAGGGGCACAGACAGCTTCAACTTTCCTTGAAATACTGCTATGAAGCCAAGATGAAAACCAGTCAACTAAAAATGCCATAAAGATCTTCATAGTCTGTTAAAATCATCCCTTCCATCATATTTGCTGTAAACTTTATAGTTTAAAAGACAAGAATATATTTGGGGAATGGGCCTCAGACCAATTGGCCTCTGTGTGGATCTCAGCATCTGTTGAGGAAGGGGGGCCACACTCGGGGAGGGAGATAATATTCAATATTAGCTTCTTCCCCTGGGCTGCAACTTGAGCTCTCCTAAAATCCAACATAGTTGAATCCCATGGATTAATTTTCTACTGTACACCTTACCCCTGAAATGATAAATGTGGTCTGCATGAGAGATTCATTTTCTTTCTATTTACTTAACTTTGTTCTTACTTCTTAGGGCCTAATAACATTGGACTTATTAAGCCAAGCGTGCTCAGCCTCTCTGGGCTTCATTATAATGCTTTCTATGATGATCAACAAAGAAGGTTCCATTTTTAAATTGCTTCACCCTAAACCCTTGGTTTCACCCCAGGGTCAGTTGTCTTGGGGAGGCATGTGTGAAGGGGCGGTTGTGGACAATTTCATTCTGCGTTGCTATCTGTGTAGGACTTTTTGGGCACAAGTAAGAGCTTAAGTATGGAAGGTGTTTTTTTTCTCTTTACAGACAATTACCATCTGTCTTCCCTTGCTAAAATATGGGAGTCTTTATTACAAAGCACTGCAATCTTTATGCCAAAGTAGAATTTCATAAAATTTGCACAAAATCCCGGATAGCTCAGTTACTCTCTTCTATGTCAGTAAAAACAAGAGCATGGCTGGTTGGCCAAAAAGACAGAATTTAGCATGAAGCCATGGCTATCTCAAATGTATTTTTAGAAAGAAAAAAATGGACTGAACACGTCATATTCTGACTCCATGTGCAATAAAGTTTCTGTCTTTCATGATACAGTTTCACAGACATTGCTGCCTGAACCCAGCCTCCCACCGGAAATCACTTTAGGTTTGGTGCCCCACACTGGACTTTTAGGCTGACTCTCACTTCCCATTCCCTGGTAGCTCAAGCAAATAAACACTACAGTGAAAAAGATGACAGGGACAGCATTCTATTTTTAGATGTCTTGTCAGAGAGCTGTTACCAGTTCCTAATGAACCTGTCTTCCCTCTTCTATCTTCCTTCCCTCTCTGATCATCACTTGGGAATAGAAAAACACAGTCAGCCCACAGGTGAGTGATTGAGAGACACTGAGACAGTACCAAAAAGACTTTTGAAGGTTCTGAGCAAGTGTGATGGACTATTAAGCTGTGATAACTTCCAAGGAGACATCATCTCACTCATCGGTAACACATTTTTCATCAACAAGTCTAAAAACTCTCCTGATTTTTTCTTCTTCCTTTTTTTTCCTTTTGATTTGCTGAAAGTGATAAATGGTAATAACTCAGAGAAAATAGTAGTGGAGGGAAGCAGTGGGAGAACAATTTGCAACTCTGATTTGTTGATCTTAATAAACTGCTGTCATTGATCAACTTGGAGAACATTGTCCCAGTGGAACCCATTGTCCAAATGCACCTGGCTGTGATACTAAGTGGTAAACTACCTGTTTGTGTGTGAAACACATTTTGCCTCCAATAGAGGATGGCCTATCAGTGACCTTGCCCACCATTAACTGACCAAAATAGGAGAAAATATATTTTCGTAGATTTTTCCCCAGGTCTGATCATGCAGTAACAAGGTTTGCAGGTGCTCCAAAACAATGATCCTTAACTAGTTGTAATATTATTTCCCTCCTGGCCAAAATAACTAACCGTCTAGTTTTAATACCCTCTGCATATATCACATCTTTCTCAATACAGCATTTTAATTCCAAAAAATAGGTTCGCCATAGAGCAGATTAGAGATCTGAGTACTAAAAACTTCAATAGTTTACTCTAAGTCAAGTGGTTAATAAGTAGCAGAGGCAAGGTTCAAAGATATGCAAAACTTTAATAGGCTCAGACAATGGTATTATTTAGTAATTCTTCATTTCTTAACAGGGAGATGGGAACTGTATTTAGTACACATTCCTATGAGGGACAATGAGCATCCTCAACTCCCTGCGCATTTCTTTATTCACTATTCATTCTATACATGTGAATTGGACAGCTTGTCATATGCAAGACATTCAAGACACTGTGCCTGCTCTTGGGGAGCTCAGTCTCATTGGAGAAGACAGCTAGAAGGCAAGATAATAACCATAGTCACAGAGCTATGAGAGAGTGGCTGAAGTGCAGAGAATGGAGATGAGTCCTTCTTGAAGCCATGACTAGGTTCCCTATCTGGTGAAGCAAACAGAAGCGGCTTGAGCCTATGAGTTTTAGTTCTATCACTCAAAGATTTCCCATTTTATCTGGTTTCCACCTCTCTTTAAAATTATAATTGAATGTAAAGGACTTTTCGTGCTGTTTTTTAATAGGTTTAAAGCAAAAGGTCTGGATTAAAATAAATATAAGGATATCTATATAAGAATCCTTATATTTATGTCAGCACATAAATTATGTGACTTTGGACAAATTTCTTAATCTCTCTGAGGTTCAGCTTCATCAATTTAAAAATGGGCTAATGATATATCACTTATATGTGGAGTCTAAAATATGAGACAAATGAACTTCTTTATGAAACAGAAACAGACTCACAGACATAGAAAACAAACTTGTGGTTACCAAAGGGGAAAGCAGAGAGAGGGATAAATTAGGAGTTTGGGATTAGCAGATACAAGCTACTATATATAAGACAGATAAACAACAAGGTCCTACTGAACAGCACAGGGAACTATATTCAATATCCTGTAATAAACCATAATGGAAAAGAATATGAAAAGGAATATGTATATAAATGTGTATAGCTGCATCACTTTGCTGTACACCAGAAATTAATACAACATTGTCAATCAACTATGCTTCAATTAAAAAAATAAAAATGGGCTAATGAAATGATTTATCTCTAAGATTTAAGGTATGAGATATTATATGTAAATCCCTAGCACAATTCCTCGTACACAGGAAGTGCCAGACAAATGTTAGCTATTGTTGCCATTGGCTACATCGGCTACTCACCTCTACTCAAACACAGATTAAGCCTTAGTAAAAAGAAAATACATAAGACTGAAAAGAGGAAAGCTAAAGTTTTCATTAGCACACATGTCTCCATTATGTTAAATACAAGCCGACTTTCATGTTGATGATAAGCAGGAATGAAGGAATTGATGGAAAAAAGAAGTTATTCTAAGATTAGAATTTCCTGGTACCATCAAAGGAATTCTTAACACGTAAGAACTTGAGAGTCATCTTTTCTTATCATTAGTAAAAAGAATTTGTTTTAAAATGTGTACCAGCAACCACAACTTAGAATGCTCTAATGAAATCAGCTCATTTCATAATAGTAGTTTAAGGATGATTTAATTACAGTGTTTATTTCAGTACAATCTTTAATGGAGAAAGAAATGGTTCCACTCAAAAGTCTTCCTCAATAAATTGCATTTAAACAGTCTTAATACTCACGCTCATACAAAGATTGCCTGTGATTTTACATAGACAGTTTTTTTAAAAAGCAGTACTTGAAAGTGCTCTTGTAATTTAACCCCCAAACTCTGATTTTCAAATGGAGAGCAGGGGATTTACCAAATATGTGATGAAGAATCATGTTTTCATGTTCTTTCGTTTTGGCAGGAACTCTTGTTTCAATTGAAAACATTCCCTTACCATCACGGAAACCCAGAAGGCAATCATGAGTTAAGACCTAAAAAATAAAACTGAGAGAAAAGACTGGAACAACATGTGGTCGTCATTTTCAAGGCCACAGAGAAGGGAAGTGGTTTTCCACTGCTAGCTAAGCAAAGGCAGGCACACGTATCACATTAATGTGGAGGGTAGACAGTAAAAATACAAAGAGATGGAAGTTCCCCTTTCATTCATGGTGAAGCAGGTGCTGACTTGCCCTGCAGTTAGGACTGCTTAGTTTAGGATCCTGATATCATTTTATATTTGAGGTAAAGGTTTTCTGTTTACATTTGTGGTCTCTCACAACCACTTGAAAGATATGGCCATCTCACTCACTTGGGCTCCTCTTCCCTAAAGATGAACTTTCGTATGTCCCCAAGACCACAATTAGAAGTTTGATTGCAAATCACTACCCCTGAATTTTCAGCCTTACAAATTATTTTATCTGTCCATGTCTAGAAAGGAAGGAAGGAAGGAAGGAAGGAAGGAAGGTAGAAAGAAAGAAAGAAAGGAGAGAGAGAGGAAGGAGGAAGGAAGGAAGGAAGGAAGGAAGGAAGGAGAAAAAAGTGGTGTTTTTGTTTCAAAAATATATTTACAATGTCAGGTTATAAAAACAATATTAACTTAGAGAGATCACTATATCATTTTTCCAGCCTCCTTTATAGCTTGTGGTCACCTTTCTTGTTTAATCTCCCTTCAACCACCCCAGACTTAAATCCTGCTTCACTCATGCTCAAGCAAAATAAGACACATACCTAAGGTATCATAAAATTTACAAGGGATGGCAACTCACCTTCCCCCCATCTCATGGCAGCCATTGCTAGCTGATTACAGTACCCTCACCATTCAGCCCAAATGAAGCCTCAGGATCCTTCTAACTCCAGAAGACTAAGACCAGTCGATTTGGCATGAAATTTTTTTGTCATCTCCAGTTTAGAGCACAGTCCCCCTAATCTTGCATCTCCGTCACCCAATAACATTGCCTCCACTAGTTAGTGATCCTTGGTACATTTAATCTTTCTGAGATTTGCTTTTCTTACCCATAAAATGACGATCATATAATTACCCCACATTGAGTCTGTAATAAGATTATGTATATGAAAATACTAAGCAAACATATACAATAGTTTGTTTTACTCTACTCCCTTTTTTTTTTTTTTTTTTTTCACTACGCGGGCCTCTCACTGTTGTGGCCTCTCCCGTTGTGGAGCACAGGCTCCGGACGCGCAGGCTCAGCGGCCATGGCTCATGGGCCTAGCCGCTCCGCGGCATGTGGGATCTTCCCGGACAGGGGCACGAACCCGTGTCTCCTGCATTGGCAGGCGGACTCTCAACCACTGCGCCACCAGGGAAGCCCTATTCTACTCCCTTTAATTATTCCCATCATAATTGGCTTTCTCCTTCAAAACATTCTGGTTTGCCTTACACACAGTAGTGCACCATTTAGCACAGGACCTGCACATAATTGGTTCTCCATAAACATTAGTCCTGCCCCACCCCACTGTCCCTTTATGACTCACTCCTAGTAATGTTACTCATTCATCAATTGTTGGTGTTCACAGTGTTTTCACACTATAATCTGTCCCAGTTAAATAAATTCAAAGCATAATGTCTCAAAGAAGAATTTCAAAACTGTATCTTGACTGGTTTCACTAGTCATTCACCAGAAGGGTTTTCCGCCTTTAAGTAATTATTTCTGCTCTTATATCCAGTCACTGAGCACAGTTCACCCTCACTTTAACCTGTGGACCTCTCCATGCCTTTCCAATGTGGACCATTCCATGTCTTTGACAAGAATGTTCTCTCCACCTGGACAGCGTTCTCCAACTCACCTCCTGCAAGACCAACTACTCTCTGAGGATGTCCCTGGCTCTTCACTACCTTCCCCATTCCCAGAGGGATGACTCAGTCCTTCTAGATAACTCTTCACACTATATTATATTTAATGGCTCTTATCACGTTACTAGAGGTCCTTGCCCACTTCTTGGTCAAGATGTGAGCATCTTGAAGGCAGGGGTCCTAGCTCCTTTTCTTTGTTGTGTCTGTATCCCTAGTATTTAACACAGAGCCCTACACACGGTTAATCTTCAATACAATTAAAAGGAAGAGTGGGGACTGTTAGCATCTTGAGTCTTCATTAGTTCACAGCACAGAAGGAATCATGGCAGCCAGTGGAGAGCAGGCCGGTATGATAGAGCTTAATAATCACAAGCAGCTAAGTTTTACTGAATACCGACAGTTGCTGGCCACTGTCCTAAGCCCTGTGTGTGAGTAAGCAAAGATCTGAGGCCCAGGCAGTTAATTAGCTGCTTAAGTTTGTGGGGGGCACATCTGATCCAAAGCAAGGCAGCCTGGCTTCAGCACTGGCACTCTCCATCATTCTGCTTTACTGCTGAGGGAGGAAAAGAGGAATACTGTGAGTAGAAATGACATGAGCACAGCTAAACAGGGAGATAGGAGAACAAAGACAAATTTCACACATTCCACAATTCTGATTTTGCTAGGAAAAAACTAAACAAAATCTCAATGTACATAATCACCTTAGAAGAACTTCAAAGTGCAAGTCTGTGATAAAGCACAATTAGCTAAAACGAAGTCTTGAAAACCATACCAGATACTGTATCTAAACAAGCATTTCACCCAGAGACAGTCATCTTGATTGGAACGAGCACAAGCAGCGTTAACTCGAGGAAGGAAAGCCACAATAGGCTATGCACAGAATAATTAAACTAAGGCAAAGACATTGTTTTGTTTTCACTTAACTGATTGTTGGTCTTTCATAGCAGATAGTTTATATTTATCATGATTCTAAACTAGAGCATGTGTATCACTGTCCAACAATGCTACAGAGTTTTGTATATTATTGAAAAATAGTAAACAAAAATCGGAAAAGACCACGAGAAAGTACAGGGACCCTGAAACGTCATGCAAAACAAAAGTTCCCACAGATATACAAATTCAGAGATGTTGAATCTATGCAATCAAAAGTGGTCCACAGCCAAGCTCTCTCCGAGGAAGGAGTACATAGTAAAGGGGCCCACGATGACCAGGTGGAGCTTGCCATATTTGTCCTTGGTGCTACTTCTATCCCCTACTGACTGCTCTCTGGAGTGTCACTTTTGAAGGAGGAGGAACTGGAAGATTTTACAACATTTAGAAAACCTAGGAGGAAAATTTCCTCTGAGATGTCTATAGGACAGGAGCAACTTTGGATGCTTCCAGGTTTCAAAAATTGACCAGTTTCCAAAGGAAAGTGCTTTCACTACCATCAAAGAAATGCTGCAGCAGATCTTCAACACTTTCAACCTGAATGTCTTCCAATCTTGAAATGAAAGCAGTTTAGAGAGACTCCGAAGTGGACTTTATCAGCAAATGGAGAAGGCAGGAGTGTGTCTGGAGCAGAAAATCAGGCAGGAGGGCCAGTCATTCTCACAAAGGGAGGATATCAGACTTGGAATAAAGAATTACTTCTGATGAATCCACAACTACTTGCAAACCCAAAAGTATAACAACAGTGCCTGGCAGGTTATTCATGTAGAAATCCAAAGGCATTCTCTGTTCATTGAGCAGCTTACAAGAAGATTTCAGGACCAAGAAATACGTCACTTACATAAGTAATTTGGAGTTGATTACCAGTATCATTTTAGATGTCTCCTCAAATCAGTGTAATATTTCTGAGCAACTTTTATTTATTTTTTTATGAATTAGGGTAATATTTTCAGTCAGTTTTCTGGATTAAGATTATTTTGATCATTTGCAAATATTAGTTTATTAATGAATTTTTACTAAAATAAATTATTTACTTATCCTTGAAATATAAATATTATACTTGATTTATGTATAAAATTTTACTTTAAAATTAAATAACTACTATCTTTTAGTTCACTTTTATAATCAATATCTCCCAAATTTAGTATTCTTTTTTTTAAAACATCTTTATTGGCGTATAATTGCTTTACAATGGTGTGTTAATTCCTGCTTTATAACAAAATGAATCAGCTATACATATACATATATCCCCATAGCTCCTCCCTCTTACATCTCCCTCCCGCCTTCCCTATCCCACCCCTCTAGGTGGTCACAAAGCACCGAGCTGATCTCCCTGTGCTATGAGGCTGCTTCCCACTAGCTATCTATTTTACGTTTGGTAGTGTACATATGTCAATGCCACTCTCTCACTTTGTCCCAGCTTACACTTCCCCCTCCCCATGTCCTCAAGTGCATTCTCTACGTCTGCATCTTTATTCCTGTCCTACCCATAGATTCTTCAGAACCATTTTTTTTTTTTAGATTCCATATATATGTGTTAGTACGTGGTATCTGCTTTTCTCTTTCTGACTTCACTCTGTACGACAGACTCTAGGTCCATTCACCTCACTACAAATAACTCAATTTCGTTTCTTTTTATGGCTGAGTAATATTCCATTGTATAAATGTGTCACATTTTCTTAATCCATTCATCTGTTGATGGACAGCTAGGTTGCTTCCATGTCCTGGCTATTGGAAATAGAGCTGCAATGAACATTGTGGTACATGACTCTTTCTGAATTGTGGTTTTCTCAGGGTATATGCCCAGTAGGGGGATTGCTGGGATGTATGGTAGTTCTATTTTTAGTTTTTTAAGGAACCTCTATACTGTTCTCCTAGTGGCTGTATCAATTTACATTCCCACCAACAGTGCAAGAGGGTTCCCTTTTCTCCACACCCTCTCCAGCATTTACTGTTTCTAGATTTTTTGATGATGGCCATTCTGACTGGTGAGAGGTGATACCTCATTGTGGTTTTGATTTGCATTTCTCTAATGATTAGTGATGCTGAACATGCTTTCATGTGTTTGTCGGCAGTCTGTATATCTCCTTTGGAGAAATGTCTATTTAGGTTTTCTGCCCATATTTTTGATTGGGTTGTTTGTTTTTTTGATATTGAGCTACATGAGCTGCTTGTATATTTTGGAGATTAATCCTTTGTCAGTTGGTTCATTTGCAAATATTTTCTCGCATTCTAAGGGTTGTCTTTTCATCTTGTTTATGGTTTCCTTTGCTGTGCAAAAGCTTTGAAGTTTCATTAGGTCCCATTTGTTTATTTCCGTTTTTATTTCCATTTCTCTAGGAGGTGGGTCAAAAAGGATCTTGCTGTGATTTATGTCATAGAGTGTTCTGCCTATGTTTTCCTCTAAGAGTTTGATAGTGTCTGGCCTTAAATTTAGGTTTTTAATCCATTTTGAGTTTATCTTTGTGTACGGTGTTAGGGAGGGTTCTAATTTCATTCTTTTACATGTACCTGTCCAGTTTTCCCAGCAGCACTTACTGAAGAGGCTGTCTTTTCTCCATTGTATATTCTTGCCTCCTTTATCAAAAATAAGGTGACCATATGTGCATGGGTTTATATCTGGACTTTCTATACTGTTCCATTGATCTATATTTCTGTTTTTGTGCCAGTACCATAGTGCCTTGATTACTGTAACTTTGTAGTATAGTCTGAAGTCAAGGAGCCTGATTCCTCCAGCTCCGTTTTTCTTTCTCACGATTGCTTTGGCTATTCAGGGTCTTTTGTGTATCCGTACATATTGTGAAATTTTTTGTTCTAGTTCTGTGAAAAATGTCATTGGTAGTTTGATAGGGATTTCACTGAATCTGTAGATTGCTTTGGGTAGTATAGTCATTTTCACAATGTTGATTCTTCCAATCCAAGAATATGGTATATCTCTCCAACTGTTTGTATCATCCTTAATTTCTTTCATCAGTTTCTTATAGTTTTCTGCATACAGGTCTTTTGTTGCCTTAGGTAGGTTTATTCCTAGATATTTTATTCTTTTTGTTGCAGTGGTAAATGGGAGTGTTTCCTTAATTTCTCTTTCAGATTTTTCATCATTAGTGTATAGGAATGCAAGAGATTTCTGTGCATTAATTTTGTATCCTGCTACTTTACCAAATTCATTGATTAGCTCTAGTAGTTTTCTGGTGGCATCTTTAGGATTCTCTATGTATAGTATCATGTCATCTGCAAACAGTAACTGTTTTACCTCTTCTTTTCTGATTTCGATTCCTTTTATTTCTTTTTCTTCTCTGTTTCCCATGGTTAGGGTTCCAAAACTATGCTGAATAATAGTGGTGAGAGTGGACACCCTTGTCTTGTTCCTGATCTTAGAGGAAATGGTTTCGGGTTTTCACCATTGAGAACGATGTTGGCTGTGGGTTTGTCATCTATGGCCTTTATTATGTTGCGGTAAGTTCCCTCTATGCCTACTTTCTGGAGGGTTTTTATCATAAATGGGTGTTGAATTTTGTCAAAAGCTTTCTCTGCATCTATTGAGATGATCATATGGTTTTGCTCCTTCAATTTGTTAATATGGTGTATCACATTGATTGATTTGCGTATATTGAAGAATCCTTGCATTTCTGGGATAAACCCCACTTGATCATGGTGTATGAGCCTTTTAATTTGCTGCTGGATTCTGTTTGCTAGTATTTTGTGGAGGATTTTTGCATCTATGTTCCTCAGTGATATTGGCCTGTAGTTTTCTTTCTTTGTGACATCTTTGTTTGGTATCAGGGTGAAGGTGACCTCATAGAATGAGTTTGGGAGTGTTCCTCCCTCTGCTATATTTTGGAATAGTTTGGGAAGGATAGGTGTTAACTCTTCTCTAAATCTTTGATAGAATTTGCCTGTGAAGCCATCTGGTCTTGAGCTTTTGCTTGTTGGAAGATTTTTAATCACAGTTTCAATTTCAGTGCTTGTGACTGGTCTGTTCATATTTTCTATTTCTTCCTGGTTCAGTCTCGGAAGTTTGTGCTTTTCTAAGAGTATGTCCATTTCTTCCCGGTTGTCCATTTTATTGACGTAGAGTTGCTTGTAGTAATCTCTCATGGTCCTTTCTATTTCTGCAGTGTCAGTTGTTACGTCTCCTTTTCCATTTCTAATTCTATTGATTTGAATCTTCTCCCTTTTTTTCTTGATGAGTCTGGCTAATGGTTTATCAATTTTGTTTATCTTCTCAAAGAACCAGCTTTTAGTTTTATTGATCTTTGCTATTGTTTCCTTCATTTCTTTTTCATTTATTTCTGATCTGATATTTATGATTTCTTTCTTCCTACTAACTTTGGGTTTTGTTTGTTCTTCTTTCTCTAATTGTTTTAGGTGTAAGGTTAGGTTGTTTATTTGAGCTGTTTCTTGTTTCCTGAGGTGGGCTTGTGTTGCTATAAACTTCCCTTTAGAACTGCTTTTGCTGCATCCCATATGTTTTGGGTGTTTTCATTGTCATCTGTTTCTATGTATTTTTGGATTTCCCCTTTGATTTCTTCAGTGATCTCTTGGTTGTTTAGTAGTGTATTGTTTAGTCTCCATGTGTTTGTAGTTTTTACAGACTTTTTTTCCTGTAATTGATATCTAGTCTCATAGTGTTGTGGTCGGAAATGATACTTAATACAATTTCAATTTTCTTAAATTTACCAAGGCTTGATTTGTGACCCAAGATATGATCTATTCTGGAGAATGTTCCATGAGCACTTGAGAAAAATGTGTATTCTGTTGTTTTTGGATGGAATGTCCTATAAATATCAATTAAGTGCATCTTGTTTAATGTATCATTTAAAGCTTGTGTTTCCCTATTTATTTTCATTTTGGATGATCTGTCCATTGGTGAAAGTGAGGTGTAAAAGTCCCCTACTATGATTGTGTTACTGTCAATTTCCCCTTTTCTGGCTGTTAGCGTTTGCCTTATGTATTGAGGTGCTCCTATGTTGGGTGCATAAATATTTCCAATTGTTATATCTTCTTCTTGAATTGATCCCTTGATCTTATGTAGTGTCCTTCTTTGTCTCTTGTAATAGTCCTTATTTTAAAGTCTATTTTGTCTGATATGAGAATTGCTACTCCAGCTTTCTTTTGATTTCCATTTGCATGGTATATCTTTTTCCATCCCCTCGCTTTCAGTCTGTATGTGTCCTTAGGTCTGAAGTGGGTCTCTTGTAGACAGCATATATATGGGTCTTGTTTTTGTATCCATTCAGCCACTCTATGTATTTTGGCTGGAGCATTTAATCCATTTACATTTAAGGTAGTTATCGATATGTGTGTTACTATTACCGTTTTCTTAATCATTTTGGGTTTGTTATTGTAGGTCTTTTCCTTCTCTTGTGTTTCCGGCTTAGAGAAGTTCCTTTAGCATTTGTTGTAAAGCTGGTTTTGTGGTGCTAAATTCTCTTAGTTTTTGCTTGTCTGTAAAGGTTTTAATTTCTCCATCAAATCTGAATGAGATCCCTGATGGATAGAGTAATCTTTGTTGTAGGTTTTTCCCTTTCACCACTTTAAATATGTCCTGCCACTCCCTTCTGGCTTGCCAATTTTCTGCTGAAAGATAGGCTGTTAACCATATGGGGATTCCCTTGTATGTTATTTGTTGTTTTTCTCTTGCTGCTTTTAATATATTTTCTTTGTTTTTAATTTTTGATGGTTTGATTAATATGTGTCTTGGTGTGTTTCTCCTTGGATTTATCCTGTATGGGACTCTGTGGTTCCTGGACTTGACTGAGTGTTTTCTCTCCCATATTAGGGAAATTTTCAACTATAATCTCTTCAAATATTTTCTCAGTCCCTTTCTGTTTCTCTTCTTCTTCTGGGACCCATGTAATTCGAATGTTGGTATGCTTAATGTTGTCCCAGAGGTCTCTGAGACTGTCCTCAATTCTTTTCACTCTTTTTTCTTTATTCGGCTCTATGTTAGTTATTTCCACTATTTTATCTTCCAGGTCACTTATCTGTTCTTCTGCCTCAGTTATTCTGCTGTTTATTCTTTCTAGAGAATTTTAAATTTCATTTATTGTGTTGTTCATCATTGTTTGTTTGCTCTTTTGTTCTTCTAGATCCTTGTTAAACGTTTCTTGTATTTTCTCCATTCTATTTCCAAGATTTTGTATCATCTTTACTATCATTACTCTGAATTCTTTTTCAGGTAGACTGCCTATTTCCTCTTCATTTGTTTAGTCTGGTGGGTTTTTATCTTGCTCCTTTATCTGCTGCATATTTTACTGTCTTCTCATTTTGCTTATCTTACTGTGTTTGGGGTCTCCTTTTCACAGGCTGCATGTTCATAGTTCCCATTGTTTTTGGTGTCTGCCCCCAGTGGCTAAGGTTGGTTCAGTGGGTTGTGTAGGCTTCCTGGTGTAGGGGACTGGTGCTTGTTTTATGGTGGATGAGACTGATCTTGTCTTTCTGGTGGGCAGGACCACATCTGGCAGTGTGTTTTTGGTGTCTGTGACCTTATTATGATTTTAGGCAGCCTCCCTGCTGATTGGTGGGGTTGTGTTCCTGTCTTGCTAGTTGTTTGGCATAGGGTGTACAGCACTGTGGCTTGCTGGTCGTTGAGAGGAGCTGGGTCTTAGCATTGAGATGGAGATCTCTGGGAGAGCTTTCACTGTTTGATATTATGTGGAGCTGGGAGGTCTCTGATGGACCAATGTCCTCAACTCGGCTCTCCCACCTCAGAGGCACAGGCCTGACACCCGACCAGAGCACCAAGACCCTGTCAGCTACACGGCTCAGAAGAAAAGAGAGAAAAAAAGAAAGAAAGGAAGAAAGAAAAGAAAGTTATTAAAAAATTTTTAAAAGTATTAAAAATAAAAAGTAAAAAGAAAAGAAAAGAAAGAAGAGAGCAAACAAAGCAAGAAACAAATCCACCAATGATAAGAAGTGCTAAAAACTATACTAAGAAAAAAAAAAAAGAACAGACAGAACCCTAGGACAAATGGTAAAAGAAAAGCTATATAGACAAAATCACACAAAGTCCACTACCCCGATTTTGGAATGATTTATTGTCTATTCAGGTATTCCACAGATTCAGGGTACATCAAGTTGATTGTGGTGACTTAATCTGCTGCTCCTGAGGCTGCTGGGAGAAATTTCCCTTTCTCTTCTTTGTTCGCACAGCTCCTGGGGTTCAGCTTTGGATTTGGCCCCGCCTCTACGTTTAGGTCACCTGAGGGAGTCTGTTCTTTACCCAGACAGGACGGGGTTAAAGGAGCAGCTGATTCGGGGGCTCTGGCTCACTCAGGCCATGGGGAGGGAGGGGTACGGAATGCGGGGCGAGTCTGTGGAGGCAGAGGCCGGTATGACGTTGCACCAGCCTGAGGCGTGCCATGCGTTCCCCCCGGGGAAGTTGTCCCTGGATCACGGGACCCTGGCAGTGGCGGGCTGCACAGGCTCCCGGGAGGGGAGGTATGGATAGTGACCTGTGCTTGCACACAGGCTTCTTGGTGGTTGCAGCAGCAGCCTTAGCGTCTCATGCCCGTCTCTGGGGTCTGTGCTGATAGCCGTGGCTCGCGCCCGTCTCTGGAGCTCATTTAGGCGGTGCTCTGAATCCCCTTTCCTCGGGCACCCCAAAACAATGGTCTCTTGCCTCTTCGGCAGGTCCATACTTTTTCCCGGACTCCCTCCCGGCTAGCTGTGGCGCACTAGCCCCTTCAGGCTGTGTTCATGCAGCCAACCCCAGTCCTCTCCCTGGGATCCGACCGAAGCCCGAGCCTCAGCTCCCAGCCCCCACCCGCCCTGGCGGGTGAGCAGACAAGCCTCTCGGGCTGGTCAGTGCTGGTCGGCACGGCTCCTCTGTGCGGGAATCTCTCCACTTTGCCCTCTGCACCCCTGTTGCTGTGCTCTCCTCTGTGGCTCCGAAGCTTCCCCCCTCCGCCAACCCCTGTGTCCGCCAGTGAAGGGGCTTCCTAGTGTGTGGAAACCTTTCCTCCTTCACAGCTCCCTCCCAGAGGTGCAGGTCCCTTCCCTATTCTTTTGTCTCTGCTTTTTCTTTTTTCTTTTGCCCTACCCAGGTACGTGGGGAGTTTCTTGCCTTTTGGGAAGTCTGAGGTCTTCTTCCAGAGATCTGTAGGAATAGGTGTTCTGTAGGAGTTGTTCCACATGTAGATGTATTTCTGATGTATTTATGGGGAGGAAGGTGATCTCCACGTCTTACTCCTCCACCATCTTGAAGGTCTCCCCAAATTTAGTATTTTTATAACTTTCTTCAAAGGGTAATCTTCCAACTGCTTCATTTGACAGAGAAAATAGTTATCTTAAACGATGTTTATGATAACCTCACAATGCAGAAGGAAGCTGATAGTAGGGCTATCAGCTGATAAAAGAAGATTGTGACCATGATGACAAAATTGGCAATTTCTGTTCTCAATAAGTCCTAAACTTAAGCTGGGACAGGAACACACCTTTCACCCTAACCATCATCCCAATCCTGAGCATGCCTTCCGTCTATTCTGGACATTACACGTGATTTCACAGGAGAAGGAGAACCAAGGAAAGCATTGGGATAAAGATGATGGCAGATAAGGAGAAGTGAGGGAAAGGGAGAAAGGTGGGGCAGGAATTCCTGAGATGCACTCCTACCAGACCTGACACGCTGACAGGTACAGAAAGTCCTCCCCCTTCTTAGACTTCCTGCTCTCCACCTAAGCCCAGCAATGATAAATAATGCATCACTGATGTGTATTCATTCAGTGTTGTTTTCAAGTCTATGTGAGGCTTGGGGCCACATTATCAATATCACAGTTTATTCAGGGATTTGTACACAGACACACAGAGAAGCAGGCCATGTGAAGGTGGACGCAGAGAGTGGAGCGATGTACCTACAAGGCAAGGATTGCCAGGAGCCACCAGAAGTTAGAAAGGGGCAAGGAAGGAGACTTCTCTACAGTCTTCAGATAGAACATGGTCCTGCCAACACTTCGATTCTGGATTTCTAGCCCCCAGAACTGTGAGACAAAACATTTCTGTTGTTTTAAGTCACCTAGTCTGTGGTACTTTGTTACGGCCCTTGGAAAGGAATACAGTCACCTTGGTTCTCATGGCTCAGTGACCACACACTGACTCAGATCATCTCATGGCCAGTGGTGGCCTCCCTTCAATTGTGAACTTCTCCCACAGTCTGTAGTCTCCCCTATTCCCACAATCAGTTTTCTCTTTGTTCATCTCTCTCACTACGCTAAGAGAGCCAATGCATCTTACTGGCCCTGTTGAGTGAAGAGAAAAAGAGCTTCTCAGAAAAGTTCACTCCTCAGAAATGGTACCCCTGGGAGTAGCCATTTCGTTTTTGTGATCTCTTAGCGCTTCCACCTTTCAAAAGTTCTGTTGCTAAATTAAGAGTTCACATCTCTCCTGTGTATACATCAAAAGCTGTATGTGTGGGCTTCCCTGGTGGCACAGTGGTTGAGAGTCCGCCTGCCGATGCAGGGGACACGGGCTCGTGCCCCAGTCCGGGAAGATCCCACATGCCATGGAGCGGCTGGGCCCGTGAGCCATGGCCGCTGAGCCTGCGCGTCCGGAGCCTGTGCTCCGCAACAGGAGAGGCCACAACGGTGAGAGGCCCGCGTACAGCAAAAAAAAAAAAAAAGCTGTATGTGTCCTCAGAAACATCTCTTGGCACTTTTTTTTTTTTTTAACCATTCACTCTGCTCATTCATTAATCTTCAAGTGATCACACCCATTAATTTATTCCACAGATTTACACTTTACATGTGGAAAATCCTCCAGGTGCTAAGAGGCTCTAGTGAGGTGTGCATGGACCAAGGACAGGACCCCTAACTTGTAGAGTTTAGTCCACCTTTCATCTCCAGCATTATAGACTCAGGCACATCATCTCCCTCCACTTCCTTCCTCAGCTCCAGCCTCTTCTTCCAGTCCTCCTCATTAGGAACGACCACCACCACTTTCCAAGAGAAAGTCTTGAACAGCAATAGCTTCTGCCATTGGCCAGAGTTGTACACGTTACACTGATCAAGAACGAAGTTCCGGGCTTCCCTGGTGGCGCAGTGGTTGAGAGTCCGCCTGGCGATGCAGGGGACACAGGTTCGTGCCCCGGCCCGGGAGGATCCCACATGCCGCGGAGCAGCCGGGCCTGTGAGCCATGGCCGCTGAGCCTGCGCATCCGGAGCCTGTGCTCCGCAACGGGAGAGGCCACAACAAGGTACGTGAGAGGCCCGCGTACCGGAAAAAAAAAAAAAAAAAAAGAATGAAGTTCCTCTTTATCCGGGAAGCAATCTGGACCAGCTTACTAGGGCACTGGAAGGCTTGCTGAACTAAAAGGTCTCAGCTTTTGGGGTCCATCTGTGGCTCCTGGAGCCCCTTCATCCATATTTGATTGAGCACAGTCTCAGCTCCCAGGACATTGTATCTTTTCTCAGGGTTTTCTTTTGCATATTTCAGTGCCCACTGGGTCTTTCCAGATCCAGGCAGTCCCACCATCAGAATCACCTCACACTCCTCTATGGTCTTGGGAGGGACTGCAGTGAGCACGCGCTCC
Source organism: Globicephala melas (assembly GCF_963455315.2). NCBI lineage: Eukaryota > Metazoa > Chordata > Mammalia > Artiodactyla > Delphinidae > Globicephala > Globicephala melas. The sequence continues at coordinate 70,096,568 of NC_083319.1, read as the reverse complement.
TCCACAGGCATGGCATGGATGAACACAAACTCTTCTGGCGGTGGGAAGAAAGGTTCCTCCTTCTGACCAAAATATAATTCTACAACACAATTTTTGCAGAGGACATGGGGTAGGAGGGCCCTGTCAGCCATGGATTCCTTGTTGATACGGAATGCCACACCAAGGTCTTCTCCATTCTTGGAAAAGGAAAGTTCTACTTCTTCAACCTCAAATTTGGCAAAGCAGCCAATGACATCATTCTCCCCAAAAGTCTGGCCAAATTCCTCAAACTGCCCATTCTCTGCCTCGAGTCCTCGTCCACTCAAACCATAAGAGAATCCATCCTCACCAAGCTGTGGATGGGAAAAATCAACAAACCATCCAACTCGAAGGAGAGAAACCTCTGTGCAGCCTTCTTTCATTGGGAGATTCTGGGTTACCTTGGCCTCAAAGCAGACTTTCCCCTTTGTCACTCCATAAGTACTTCTTGCCCCAGACCAAAGGGTGTGGAACTTCTCTGAGAAAAGTGGCTGCCCTCCATAGCGGTCTTTGCTCACCCGAAAATGGAGATCCGAGGTATATGTGTCCAGGTTCACAAGAGTCTGATCCTCTCCTCATCTTTTGCCTCTTCTTCCGGGGGTGGTGGAGACTTTGAACCTGTTCCTCTGCGGCCTTGTCACCCGGCGATTCGGATCCCGGCGTCTCCCCTCCACTCTGATCCTCCGGCTCATCTTCCTCCCCTTTGCCAGTGCCCTGCTCTTCGCCACCGGTCACCCGACCTGACTCGGCTGTGGCCTCTTCCGCCAGTTTCTCGGAAGCACAGGGCTCGGCCGTGGTCTCCACGGCTGCCGCCTCCGGGGGCTCCAGCGGTGGCTGTGTGGCCTCTCTTGGCACTTTTTTTTTTCCTCTCCCGTTGCGGAGCACAGGCTCCAGACGAGCAGGCTCAGTGGCCATGGCTCACGGGCCCAGCCGCTCCGCGGCATGTGGGATCTTCCCGGACTGGGGCACGAACCCGTGTCTCCTGCATCGGCAGGCGGACTCTCAACCACTGCGCCATCAGGGGAGCCCTCTCTTGGCACTTTTTAAAGGCTCTGAAAGCTTTTGTTTATTTGCCAGTGAATTTAGTAGAGAATATATTCCACATATGGATTTATATACAGTATATAAAAATGCTTGGTGAAAAATTAAATACAATGTGAACCTGAAATATCCTATTAAAAATTACATTTCAAGCCAATTTAAGAAACTATTTTTGCATTATTTGCCACTTAGATTTTTAAAAGCATAACAAAACCTAATCAACTAAAACATTTAAAAAACAAGTGACCGGTTTATTTTAAGAAGGATGATGTTTATCTCACCATAACTTCTGTCAGGATAAGATAACACCTGTTAGATGAGGAAAGAGTTAACATGTCAATTCCTATTGATTAGCCGCAGAAATATTTTGTCACCAAAGTGGGTGTATCATACTTGTAAAGTATATATTTTAATAAATAATTTGTTGAATTTCATCTATAATATTGGGCCAGGCACTGGGCTAAGTGTTTATGTTTATATGCACAAATACACACCAAACAAAATCTAATTTATTCCCACCTCAGTGCTGTGAAGTTAGAACTTTACAGATCAGGAAACTAGAGCTTCAAGGGATGAGTTCCTTACCAAAAAGTTCTCTTGAGTACTAACTGCAACTTGACCATTGTATTTCTATGAGTTTTTGTTTGTTGTTTTGTTTTGTTTTGTATTTGTTGAAGTATAGTTGATTTACAATGTTGTGTTAATTTCAGGTGTACAGCAAAGTGATTCAGTTATACATGTATATATCTATTCTTTTCAGATTCTTTTCCCTTACAGATTATTATAAGAAATTGAGTAATCTTATCAATATCTAGTTCCCTGTGCTATATAGGAGGTCCTTGTTGGTTATCCATTTTATATTCCTATGATTTTAAAAAAGATATTTAACAAATTTTGACAATACATCATTATAGTTTAGTTATCATTTTAAAGGTTTTTCTGTTCAGTTCATTACCCATCAACATTATCTTCTTTTAAAATATACTCTCCCTGGTCTGGGAAGATCCCACATGCTGTGGAGCAACTAAGTCCGTGTGCCACAACTACTGAGCCTGTGCTCTAGAGCCCGTGAGCTACAACTACTGAGCCTGTGTGCTGCAACTACTGAAGCCCGTGCACCTAGAGGCCGTGCTCTACAACAAGAGAAGCCACCACAATGAGAAGCCCACACACCTCAACAAAGAGTAGCCCCTGCTCACTGCAACTAGAGAAAGCCCACACGCAGCAACGAAGACCCAACACAGCCAAAAATAAATAAATAAAATAAATAAATTAAAAAATAAATAAATAAAATATACTGTGACATTTGTGAGGACTGTATCCTTAAGACCTTCAGCAAAACTCAAACACCAGTATCGTATATCTGTTCCCAGATACACACAAATGGCAGGTCCATACAATATGGTAAGCTCCCTTTGAGGCTGATGCACCTTGGGAGCTAAACTCACACAACTCTGCACTCTAGCCTCCCAGCAGGTGGGTCCAATTCAGGTTTGCACCTTACTGAGGTCACACACATCTTGAAGGTGAAATAATCCCATTTTGATGTAGCGTTCAAATCTCCAAAACCAAAAATGTTAAAGCCTAATCACCAAAGATCTTCAACACAGTATGTTTTTTAAAGAGCTAATAATTTTCCTATTAAAATGTTTCTGACGTTCAAGGAAATTTTTTATCACATTTGTTCTCTGAGATAGAGGGAACTTTAGTTCAGGAAGAGTAGAGCTGAGAATGTGAGGTCACTTCCCTCTCCTGTGCATTCCCTGGAGTCCGTCCTACAATGCTGCTCCAGGGAGTTTCCTGTCTCCATTTCTTAAATAAGTTTAATCACTTGTGCTCCATAGCATTCTTCCCCTGGGTCTTTAAACATGCACAATCTCCCAGACATCGAGAAAAACTTCCCTTGATTTTCCTGGAATAGGATTCTTTACCATCCCCAAGGAGTCGTTATGGGATTACCTGCCAACATTCTCAATGGTAGCTGTTTCAAATAACATTAAACACCATTTCCTGAGTAGCTACTCCTCACTTGATGTCCTGCCAGGTTGAGATGGTGGGGTGGGGGTGGAGGGCAGCGAAGGCACGGATTCCCATGTTCAGAAAGCTCAAAGTGTGATGGGGAGGCAGACATACAAACAATCACTATAGGTTATCGTAGATGTAAAGCGTGAAACGAAGATCCAAAGAGGGACAAAGAGACAGGACAGAGGTAGAGGACAGCAGTGGCCACAGACGGTTTAAAGAAGCAGGAAGTGGTTAACGTTAAGTGAAGGAGAAAACCCAGGCAGAGAGGGTCTGAAAAGCATGCCAGCTTGGCTGCAAAGAGAAGGAGGCAGATAAGGCAACAGCCGGAGCAAAAGGCACAGTCAAGGGAGAGGGAGGGTCTGTTAGTTGCCATGAGTTGAGGGTGATAGATTCAACTGCTTTAATGTGACAGCTGTCTGGATAAATATGATGGTGATGGATAAATGTCGAAATAGCTTCAGATGTAATTAAATTAAGTTGGAGGGGAAAACATCTCCTCTGGAACCCAGGACAGATTTTAGATTTGTGTAAAGACCAGCCAATGTACTGTTTGTTTAGTAAATTCTGCCTCCCAAGATTTTGAAGCAAAATTTTAAATTCAGCATTTGAAAACCAATTATGTGTGTAAAGGTAGTTTTCAATCACCTGAGTTCAAATCTTAGCTTCACTGCTTACTGGCAGTGTTAAAATCCTGGATAATTTACTAAAATTATCTGTATTCTAGTTTTCTCATCTGTAAAATGGAAATAATTAATATTACATCATTGTAGCTTTGCTGGAGGAGCAAATCAGTTAAATCACATAAGGTGTTTAGAATAGAGACTAGCAATAGTCAGCCCTCGATGTATTTAGCTATCATTGTAATTATTATAATTACGAATATCATTATCTGGTCTTATTTTGGTCACAGTTCTTATAAACATAAGTCAGTTTATTTACTTCATTTTACAAATGAAGCAAAATGGCTTCACGTGAGTAAATAATTTGCTTTGAGCTCTACACCTCATCAGAATGAGAATAAAACTCCCAAACCTTTCTTCATACACACCTTAGTGTCTGTTAAATATGAACAGATCTTTACACCAAGGGCACCACAATGGCATGACAGTCTGAAATTATTTTATACCTAAGAAATGAAGTAATAAAAATATATATACATGTTTAGGCTCAAGTTCTTCTTATATCACACCTGCCCTGGGTCACAAGGTCCACAAAAATTAGATGCAATCTAATTGTATTAGAGCAAAAAATACTAACAGTAAAAGAAATTAAAAGGAGGAAATGTGGAAACATAGAATTTTATATAGAGTAAAAGTATCATTCAAAATAAGGTGAAATAGAGACAGAAACAGATAATTCATTGCTGTAAGCCCTATATTAGAAGAAATACTAAAAGAAGTTCTTAAGCATAAAGAGAAATGATAGAAAATAGGAATCTATGTGAGGGAATGAAGAATTGCAAAAAATGGTAAATATGTAGTAAAGGTAAAGGTCTTTCCTCCTTATTTAAAATTTATTTAAAAGACAATTAACTTTCTAAAAAATGAAAATTTATTGTGGGATTTATAGTATATGTAGTAGTAAAATATATGGCAGAATACAGAAATAGCAGAACTAATGGAAAGGAAAAATGGAAGAATTCTGCTTTAATTTTTTTTATAATATATGTGATGTGGTATAATATTAATTCAATGTAGATTATAATAAGTTAAGGATGTATATGATAATTCCTAGAGCAACCACTAAAATATAAAACAAAACTATAGCTGAAAAGCCAATATAGGAGATGAAATGAAATTCCCCAAAGTACTTGATAATTCCAAAAATGTCAGGCAAGGAGGAAAAAAGATTGAAAAAGCAATTAGAAAACAAATAGCAAGATGGGAGATATTAACCCAACCACAGCAATAACTGCATTAAGTGTAAACTAAATACTTTCATTAAAAGGCAGAGATTATAGACTGGATATAAAAGTAAGACCCAATGATATACTGTCTACAAAAGATATACTTTATTTTTTTAAATTTTTAAATTTTTGATTTTTTACACTTCAAATATAAAGAAAAAGATAGGCTAAAAGTAAAAGGATGGAAAAAGATGCACCATACAGACACATATCATAAGAAATCTGGAGTAACTATATTAATATCAAAGCAGACTTCAAGCTTAACAAAATATTAGCAGACAAATCCACTAGCATATAAAAAGGATGATATATCATGACTAAGTGTTAGGTTCATCCCAGTAATACAAATATAATTTTAATCTTTTGGCACTGTTTTGATATCTTTTGCCATACAAAAACATTTTTCTACAATCCTGTTTTGGTGAACAGCTCTTCCTAACACCCAGGGTGTCCAAATAATCATCTAAATTTTATAAGTTGTTTTTACTGACTTTTTCTATACACTTAATTCTTTAATCCACTGGGAATTTACTTTTGTATGTGGTGTGTGATAGCATTCCAACATTATTTTCCTCCAGATGGATTAAACAGGTGTACCAACTATTTATTAACTAAGTGAGCCTTTTCTCACGGAATTGAAATTTTAGTTTGTCAAACATTAAATTCCTATATATGTTGAAATCCATTCCTGGGATCTTGATTGTCTTCTATTGTCCAGTTTGTTTGTTCCTATATCAATACAATGTCTTGTACTTTATTGCCTAGTAATGCATATCCTCCTCACTATTCCTCTTTTAATTAATTTTTTGGCTAGTCTTAGAAATTTCTTTCTCTGTGTGGACTTTAAGATTACTTTATTCAGTAAAAAATTTTTCTTATGATTCTAATTGTAATTTCCTTCCATTCATAGATTAATTGGAGAAAATTTAAATTTGGAGGACATTAAGGACTCCATTCAAGAACATGTTTCCATTTGTTTCATTTTTTAATATTTGACAATAAGATTTTATAACTTCCTTCTTAAAGAATCTGTATGTTTATTCTTTATTTCTAGGTATCTTTAGTTTTGTTACTATTGTGAATGAAATTATAATTCTATTTTGTTTTAAACTGATTATTGCTTTTATAGAGAAAGGATTTATAATTTTTTAAAAATTAAGGCTCATATCTGGACTTTTGGAAATGTGGGAGGAGATCACTCAGCCCTGTAAAGGCAAGCCTGAGCTAACAAAATCATCAGTTAGGATTAGTCAAGATCAGTCCAAATTTTGTTCTAAATTTCTGTCTCCTGGTGGCTCCCTTACCCGGCTATTTTCTGATTTGGGCACCAGTAAAGCAGTTTTTTCTGTTCTTGCTTGACTGAATTCTACTTGTCGTATATTCAGTGCCACCCTTGCCCCTCAGACTAGTCTGAGAGGATGCTCCTTCTTGGGGGCTGGGATCCAGCACAAGACCAGATTCACTCTATCTCACAGGTAATCTGATAGATATCACTCATGCGATGTCCAACCATATGGAATAAGACTTTTATACCAGCAATATAAAACAATTAACCATCTCTACAATGGTCTTAAAAGTTATCTATGCAGTAAAGATTATTTCTAATAGCAGATAAGAAATCATTACAAACTCTAAGGATGGCCATTTAAATGTGGTTATATCAGGCTCATAAACCTTATAAATTAAAAGACTAAATCTCAATGCAGGGTTAGCCTTCAACAACAATATTAAGTAGGGTAACTTTCCTTTATCTTCCCTTGACATCGGTATCTAGTGTACTAATGGTGCAATTTAGCCATCTTGTCTTCTCCCTACTTCTACACCCTACGAAGGCCCAATCTCCACCTACTCCCAATACCCTCACCCAGACACGGGGAAATCAGACTTCTGTCTGAACAACAGGCAAACGCAAGTACATCTGACCTACGACAGCACCCTGCTTCTGTCTAGACGGTCCTCATTTAGAGAACCAAGCCTTCATATCTGGGTTTAGCTCGGCTTTTTGACCTGGCTCACAACAGAACTCTCTACTTCTGAGTTGACCTCTGCTCCTCCCCTCAATCCTCCCTCCCGACCCCACCGATCCACTTATTATCTCCTCTTCTATAACTCCTTCCCATTCCAAAACATATGCTGAACATTTTCTTGCTGGAGATCTAACTCTTGAATTTCATTTAGGATGATAATTCCTTTTAGTTCCTTTGTCTCCCGTAGCTTGACCCCTCTCCAACCACCACAACCCTCCCTCCTCTGTCCCCTTCTTCCTTCTTCCCCAGGCTTCTGCCCTATTTGACAGGCAACATCCAGGGCTCCACCTCTAACTGCTGGAGCAGGTTGTCACTGGGCTTTGGGGACATTGACCTCGTCTGAGTTTGAATTTGAAGCTTGACAGTTATCATATTTGAGCCTCATAGGGGAAGCAAGCTAGGGTCTGTAATTGTATTATCTTCATTTTAAAAAATAAAGAAGGGGCACAGTGGTTGGGAGTCCGCCTGCCAATGCAGGGGACATGGGTTTGAGCCTGGTGCAGGAAGATACCATATGCCGCGGAGCAACTAAGCCCATGTGCCACAACTACTGAGCCTGCGCTCTAGAGCCGGCAAGCCACAACTACTGAGCCCATGTGCCACAACTACTGAAGCCCGTGCACCTAGAGCCCATGCTCCGCAACAACAGAAGCCACCGCAGTGAGAGGCTTGCGCACGGCAACAAAGAGTAGCCCCTGCTCGTCGCAACTAGAGAAAGCCCGCGTGCAGCAACGAAGACCCAATGCAGCCAAAGATAAATAATTTATTAAAAATAAATAAATAAATGAACTGAGACTCAGAAAGGCATTATTACTTGTCCAACATCACACAGAAGTGAAATCTAGACTTGAATCCGGGTCTTCTGACTGAAAATTCCTTGCTCCCTGAAACTGTTTCTTTCTGTTTCTGAGCATAGTTAAAAAAAAGAAACAACAACAACAAAAAATCCAGACATTTAAAAACACCTTGAGGGAGTTTGGCATTAGCAGATGCAAACTATTACATGTAACATGGATAAACAACAAGGTCCTATTGTATAGCACAGGGAACTATATTCAATATGTTGGGATAAACCATAATGGAAAAGAATATAAAAAAGAATGTGTATATCTGAGTCACTTTGCTGTACAGCAGAAGTTAACACAGCATTGTAAATCAACTATATTTCAATTAAAAAAAATTTTTTTAAATACCTTGAGGTCTAGAAACACCTTGAGGATGGAGAATGTGTCTTTTTGTCTTTAAGTTCATCCAGTCTCCCAAACAGCCAATAAGAGCTCACATAGCACAAGGTCAAGCACAATATATTTTGATAAACAAATACTAATTCTGTGGAAAGTATACACAAACAGCAAAATGAAAGTATCAAACCAATGCATGAATAAAGAAGTACGAACATTGACATCACTTACAGCTGATGGCTTTTCTAAGGAGAGCATTTATAGAAAATATGTATTTGAGATACAGAATAAATTGTGAGTTTATAGAATGTCAGAACCAGATCATGGAGATCTCTATGATCTTCTTATCTAATCCCACTCAACTAACAGAGTAGCCAACATTGAGAAGGCAATATGGATTAAAATAATCTGAGAAGCAAGACCTTTGTTTTTCTGAAACTCATTTTTCAAGGAAGGAATCTTTCTGGTCAGTTTTCTTTTGGGATCAGCATTTCCTACCATTATTAAGCTACATAAATGCACAGTATGAGCTATGTTTATCTATTTAAACATCCAGTAAAATTCAATAACTTTAGATGAATTAATAAGTGTTTAGATTGTTTATTTTGACTTTATCTCTTTTGTTTTGTAATTTCTTTATCCAAAAAATGATTACAAAAGATGCTGCCGTTTTGTTTCTTGACTCTGTGTACATATCGTACAGTCAAAAAGTCTTAAATTTTTAAAGCCTAATTCATTTTTAAAATCTCTTACCTTAGACTATCAAAAAGCAACCCTGCCTTTAAAGTGATTTGGATATAATGGAAACAAAAATAATTTTATCTAAAGAGATCAATATAAAAATGATCTTGAAAATATTTATATTTGTGACCCAAATAATGTTTCCATCATTATAAAACTAAATCTGATCTCAAAAATTACCATATTAAGTTGTTTTTCTGTGGGTGACTCCTCTAAGTAGTTTGTAAAGTGAATTATTCTAAGAAAAGCAGTTTTCAGTAATCATAGACAATGGCATGGAACAAGAATAAATAGAAATGAAAATTGTATGTGAATTTAAATAAAACCTTAACTGTATATAACAAGAATAACAGTTTGGAATTATACTAATGTGACTTTCTCTTTTGCATTTCTTTGTATGTTACTTTCCTCCAAGCCTGCTAGAGGCATCCTTTTGCCTTAGGAGATTTGGGCTGGTTGTAGGAAGGCTGCAAAGGGATGGATTGAGTTCCCTCTCAGCCTTGATATTGTGTCTTTTTAATTTTGGCCATTCTCATACGTGTGTAACGATATCTCTTTGTGGTTTTAATCTGCATTAAATGTATACATATATCCCCTATCTCCTTCCTTTAAAAAAAAAAAAAGAACAGTTCCCACCCACCTCATATGGTTGCTCTGAAGATTAAGTGAGATAACTCATAGAAAGCACTGTAAAACACATATAGCTTATAATCAATAATATAATCACGTGAACTAAGAGATTTTATAACAGCGCCTGCATGGCTGAATGAACCAATTACACACTTGAACACATTTGTCTTGGAATAAGACAGAGGATAGATTGGGGGATAATGATGACCAAGAAGTCCAGGGTTTGGTCTTCTGAATGGAGTCGCAAAGGGGGAAGACATTTAAAGGATGAATAGTTAAAGTTCTAGCAGAGAAGTAAAAGCAATGCTTCGGATCAGCTGAAAATAGTGGTAATAGAGGCTGAGAGCGTGTCCAGGCAAAGATTACAATAGATGACTATTTATGATTAATGCCCAAGTAAGATAAGATAACTGGGCAAATACAGCTGAAATTTTGCACAATGCTGTGGAAAGAGATCTCAGCCTAGCTTTAACTAGAGTTTTGGTGTCTTTGAAACAAGAAGATTGGACAACATAATCTCTAGGGTTATGTATGGATCTAGCAGCTTGTGAAATTTCCAAACTGTGCTATGGGATTGGGAGTGGGAAGAGAGAGAGGTTGTGATCCCTGAAAATTCCAGGTGATTGAAATAAAAAGGAAATCTAGAATTGAAAGTTATCAGAGTATAACTGTATCCTTACAGTGCCCTTTGTAGGTAATGGAAGAAGAAGGGGGCAATGGGGCACTTTTCCAGCATCTCTGCTCTCAGTGAATATCACATGAAGTATTGACATTCAAAAATGGGATTGCCAAGGAATGGGAGGGAAAAAAATGCAGGAACAGGGTGATGGATAGATGGATGGTTAAATGTCCAAACTCAGGATATTCAACCACTGGATTTAATTTCTCTGAAGATCATTATGAAATAGTGTAGCTTATTACATTTTATATATGGTTTAAAAAATTCTTGAGCTAATCTGCTACTGCCATGAAATGTATTTCAAGGCTTTAGTTTCCCAAATGGTGCTCACAGGGATGAAAACAAATTTAAACATTTTCCCAAGGAAAACAACACTGATATATTCAAATAGTGTTAAAGTTCCTTCTAAAGGCAAGAACATGTTAATTTTGAGTTACCTGAACTATCCTGACCTCTGACTTCTCCTGTACAAGTAGATAATTGACATTTTTGGATACCTATCATGCCAAGCACTGTACTAGGTACTTTTACACATTTTCATCTATACATTTTCCTATTCAATCCTCCCAAGAATCATGTAGTTTTGGCAAAAGAGACTTTGTTCATAGAAGTTAAAGTATGTCAAATTCTTACTGTAAGTAAGAGGTAGAGCCCTCTGGGAATTCACAATTTAGTTGAGTAGGTAGGAACCCCAGTAAAAATATCTTAAGGTAAGTGCTATCATAGACATCCATTAGACCAGTGCAGCTCCCAGAAGAAGCTCTGGGAAGGGCTTTAAAGAATGAGTAGAACTTTGACAGGTAAATATTGGGATGAAGGGGAAGAAGTAGAAGAGAAATTCAAAGAAGGAGAAAAGTTTCACATAGGTACACATGATGATCAGAAAATGCCTGGTGTGGTCATGGAATGGTGAGTTGCTGTAATTGGTGGGGGATAGGGTGGTATGAGATGTCAGTGTATGACTGGCTTAGAGGCAAGAGGAGATATGACTGTAACAGGCAACAGAGAACCACAAAGAATTTTGACCAGAAAAAAATGGCTGGATCAGGACTGTGGTTTAAGAAAATACTTCCAGCAGGCTTCAACTAATGTATGGTAGTCTGGGTAGAAGGAGGAGAGACGGGAGGCAGGGAGGCTGGTGAAGTCTGCCTTGGTAATGCTGGCAGGACCTGAAGAGGACCTGCCCTAAGGCCCTGCCAAGGAAGAGGGAGAAATGCACTTCCTACTCAAAATGTTCTCTCATAAGCTCCCTCTGCACTGATTCCTTGGAAAACAAGGTAGAATTCCCTAACTTCTTGATTTGAAAGGTTTTTTGTTTGTTTGTAGTTTGTTCTTTGGCAAGTAAAAAGGAGCTCTTTTTGGTGTCCTTTACCCGGGTTCTGGGTATAAGGAACAGAAGTAGAATGCTAGTGATCTCAACAGAGTAATTCTATCAATAGAATTAGATTGGATGGGGAGACTTAATGATGACTCCTAAATTTTAAACCCGAATGACTAGGAAAACCGTGGCCTCCCTGTAGGAAATTAGATAATGATATGGGAAGAAAGACAGTATGATTATTTTAAATAGATTCAATTGGAAGTTACAATGGGATTTTCATGCAGAAATATCCAGAAGCTGCTGAAAGGCCAGAATTAGTGTTCATTAAAAAAAACAACAGAGGCTGAAGATAATAGAGTTAGCCATTATCCGCGTGGAGATAAAGCCGTGTGGGGAGATGTCTGTGCTGAGGAATAACATGGTGGCAAAGGGAAAAGATGGCCCAGGGCAGACCTGAGAGGAAATAGAGCTGGAGAAGAGGAGGCGTCTAGAGAGAAAGAAAGGACAGAAGGCGAGAAAAGTCTAACATTCAGAGTTGCAGAGGCACAGGGAAGAGAGGTGAAGGTGGTAAATGCAGTAGACTTGTGGAAGGGGAGGAAGGGGGAGGATGTAGATGCAGGGTCCGTGTTTTATGATAAAGGGTCGCTTTCTGCCTTCTCCTCTCGCCCCATTCCAGTCCATCCAGGACTTTATTCCTCTCTCGCTGCCTGGCCTGGGCACTGATGACATTGATGACTGCTTAGCCACCAGTGTTTACTTGTAAAATCAGTTTCCTCTTTACATGAAATTCTCCCCAAGAGCAAGAACTGTGTGGGGTCATCTACACAGTGGGTGCAGAATGGGGACTCAGGGAAGAAATCAAGGCAGCCTCCCTGAGAGAACAGTTTCTGGAGAGTGTTGGGAAGGGAAGTTAAATAGTAAGGTGTTATGGACCAGGAAGATGGTAAGAAATAAAGAAGCGTCTGATTATGAGAGTGGGCAGGGAGTTATGAGAAAAAGGAGAGAGAAAACTACGTCCAGAGAGAAGCAGAAAGAATAAAATGTGTAATTCTAGGGTGGGAGAGATTTGAAGATGTTCCTAAACTGTGGTGAAAGCCAGTGGAAAGGACAGGATGGAGATGCAAGAAGAAGGTGTGGGTAATAACTGATGGAATGACTTTGAGAAGGGACTGGTGAATGCAGGAGAGGGATGAACTTCCGACCCAGGGCAGGGGGTGAGGGAAGGTGCAGAGAAATGGAGAGATGAGGTACCAGGTCAGAATGGACTAGGAGGAAGGAAACTATAGCTAGCCTAATGGAAAAACAAAAACAAAAAAACCTTGAGGTTCTAATACTGCCATTTATCAGTCATGTGACCTGTGGCAAGTGCCTTAACATATTTTTGAAAGATTCAACTCCCTTTAGCTAAAATGGGGATACTACCTTCCAACTCCCCAAATCGGGCATATGGTCTTGCTTACTTGCAAGTGCTTTCTCGGCTTTTTGTTTGTTTTGTTTTAAATTTATTTGGGGATATTTCCCTTAGAAGGCAGAGAAGCTGGAAGATGGTCTGGATCTTATCAGCAAAGTAGCAAGTGGGTCACCAGAGCATGAAGGAGAGAGTGATGCCATAGGCCTGAGTGATCAGGAGGTTTCTGAGGGCTGGGCAAAGGATAGGGAGATGAACAACACAACGTGAATAAAAGGATTTGCAAGCATCAGTGAGGACCCAGGAGAAATGAGAGGGCAAGGATATCTGATACTGAGGAATCAGGCCTCTTGGCTGAAAAAGTCTTAGGGAAGGCCTGCTCACAATCGTCCTAGCCTAACCGCTCTCACAGGTGAGGGTAATGAGAGGCGGCACCTGGGGCTCACGCATCCCAGCAGGCTTTGGGATGGCTTGACTGCGCGCTTCCGGGGTCAGGGGTTAGGGTCCGTTAGTTTCTACGAGGCTGCAACGGAGTCTCAACACAAAGATTAGGAAGCCGGGTAAGGAGCCTGGTGCACCTTACTTGGGACTGGGGTGTGTTAGGGCCCCCGCCAGGGCGGCCCAGCCCGGGCACCTGCCGCGCCTCGGCGTGCCAGTGGTGGTGCAGCTGGCTCCCGCCGCCGCAGGAACTTCAGGAACTTTTTTTTTTTTGGTAAATTGCTGAGTGAGGAGAGGCCCCGCCCTTCCGCGCCCGGCCGCCCGGCCTCCCCTCCGGCGCTCCTGGCGGGTGTTCGTTCCCGGTCGGCGTGGAGGGCCTGGAGACGGCGGCCCATGGGACCCGTGGAGCTGCCCGTCTGGCTGCAGCCCAGGTAGGACGCTCGGCAGAGCAGGGAGAGGAGCGGGTACGGGAGGAGGGGCCGCTGGGGGTGAGGGTGGGGAACGGGGCGGTGGGTGGTGCCGATGCTGATGAGCTGGGGGAGCACCGGCCAGCGCCCGATCAAACTTAGGCCCCACACTCCGTGGGGCTCTGGACAGGTATTGGCTAATTCAGTTGTCTCGACAACCCTAAGAGTAACTGTTATTTCCCCCATTTTATAGCTATGGAAATGGGAAGGACGGGCTGCGTGTCCACCCTTCCTTTTGTGCTCTCTCTTGCCGTCTTTTTCTTTCTTCCCCCTCCGCCGACCTGGAGCCCTTCCCTTGACTTTCTCTACTTGCTGCAGAAACACCAATCACACGTGTAGATTTCAGGGCCCAGTTCCAGAAAAACTGATCCAGTGGTACGAGGGTAGAGCCTGGGATGTGTAAGTTTAACCCACGCACCATGTGATTCTGCTGTAGGTTTGAGGGAGGAATTCCTCTTCCCCACTCGTTTAGTAGTACTTGAGTCATCTGTAGGGGTGCCCAGGTAAAATCATCAAGCTACACTGTATCTGCTTCCCAACGTATTTGCCTTATTTCCCAGAGGTTTCACGTCTCCAACTAGGAGAAAAATCTTGTCTACCCTGGGCAGGGCCACTCCCACCGCTTTTCCGAACCAGAGGCAACGCTTCAAACGGTGCTTTCTCTAACTCCCTCAAATGTGTATCTGTCAGTCTTCTCTTAGTCATCTCCCCAGCAACCCATTGTAAAAGCCAGCTTGACTTCCCATATCTGGCCCAAGTGACTAAACTGCTTTCTCTGTGTCTGGTGAAGGAAGCTATCTGCTTTTGCAAAATATAATAGGCAGTGGTGAGACACTGTCCCCAGTCACATAATGCATTCAGAAGTCAGGTGTGTCCCATGATTGAATTATCCACCACCTGGGAATGCCACCATTGCTACTCCCCTCTTGTAACTATAAACTAGTTATCAAGTTCAAGTTCTGCACTTAGCAGGGACACATATCGACCACATCAGCCCCTCTCCATCCATATTTTCTTTTCAAAAATATTCAAAGCCTACTTTGCAATGCTTTCATTCCTTGTGGAGCAGCAAGGTTAGAGGTTTATCAAAGATGAAAGTGGATTTTGAAATAGAACCATATTTGTCTTTAAACAAACTCAGGATGGTTACTTTAACAGATAGTGTGTGCTTTCAAAATCTGATGGGGTTTAGAGGGGTAACCAAATAAAAGACTCTGATATGGAATAGTTGTCTCTTGCTTGCTCAGATTGGCCAGTAAGTTAGTGAAAAGATGAGTATAATGCTGAAAG
The DNA here is from genome assembly GCF_963455315.2 of Globicephala melas. NCBI lineage: Eukaryota > Metazoa > Chordata > Mammalia > Artiodactyla > Delphinidae > Globicephala > Globicephala melas. Next base: position 70,081,396 of record NC_083319.1, on the reverse strand, counting down.
GGTGATTATAAAGGAAGTGTTTAATATGTTTAAATGAAGTATTTTCCTGTATTTATTGTAGGTATAGGAAGAATGCCTATCTTTTCATCTACTACTTAATCCAGTTCTGTGGCCACTCATGGATATTCACAAATATGACAGTCAGATTCTTTTCATTTGGAAAAGGTAAAAGCCCAAAACAGTTTTGGATTTTTAACTTTCAATCCTCGTTTTCACCTAGTCCTGGTTATAATAATTTTTTAACTTCTATGAACTGCACCTAATAGCCTTCACTTCTCTAAAATGTAGTGACCATATTTTTCAGTAAGCATACTTTGTTCTTACTGCAAAAACCAAAACCTTTTTGGAGGGGGGGGGAGGTTAGATGAGGGAAATGTATGTGGCTTCCCCCTGAGTAGGCGTTTGCCCTGAAAACATAGACATGGCGTTGGGGTGGTGCCATTTCACTCTTCCTTTTTGGCTCTGCACCAAACCTTAGCAGATTTGGTGTGTGTTGTGGAAATCTGTAAATTCCAGTAAAACATTTTTTGCAGAGAAATCAGGAATTAACCAATTCTTCTCCTGTTTTTTATTCCCCAGGTTTCAGATAACTGGAAACTACTAACAAATGAAAGACAAACTTTATATTCCTCAGGCTTCTATTTGATCCCTTTAAAGGGCAGTGTGTCCATAAGAAAATGACACACTTTGTAGATGACTCATCACCTATATGGGAGTTAGCATTAATGGTTTAAGTCATAAGTTTCCTCCACTTTCCTAAAAAGTAAAGATTTTAAATGCATTTCAGTTTTTCAAGAAATGAATCACTGTCATTTAACAGCCTGACTGTCAAAATAACATTCTTTTCACGTTCCATCCCCACATGGGTAAGTGTCATCACAGTTTACAACTGTTGCATGACTTGACAATTTGAGCAACTGCTGGTTTCAGCTAAAAACAAACATCTAGGATATATCTGGGAAAAGTCATGCTGTGCTCATCAATTCAGACTTCTGTATCCTCAGAAAATTAATCTACTTCTGTGGCACCATAAATGTTGCTTTTTCATTACTGCAATCTACAGATAAATTCTTGCCTTTGTTAAGAACCTCCAAAGATACAGCCTGAGGCTTGAATTTCAACTATGAGTGTTGGGAGTCCTCAAGCAGAGGAAAACACAGGGCTTAGGAAAACTTCCCTTATATTTTTAGGAAAAAACATAACTTCTAGACCTTGGAAGTTAGCTGTGGCTTTGAGGGCATATTATAGGTCATTCACAACATGAGTAACAAGGCATGAACTCTTTCTTATGCTGCCTGGCCTTTCCAGTAGGAAAAGTGCCTTAGTCAGCAGTGTACTTATTTCTTAATTGTTATCCTGCCGTTATAATTATAAAAGCTACGTATTATTAAAGAAACACAACCCATTCATATGGAAGGCAGGCTGAAAAGAACTATGTGGGGTTCAGTACAGTTCCTGAATCAATGTATAAATTAAGTAGCTCAACAGCACTCAAGCACCTGGACTAGTAACGTCTGCTACTTTCTTCCTTCAAGGAGCCGTGTGACTGATAATTCTCTTACAGCAAGTGCAGGGCCATGGATAAGAGCATGGACTCTCTATGCCTCAGGAATCATCTGTGAAATGGGGATGATAATTATGTCTATCTCATAGAGCTGCTGGGAAGAGACACCCTTTGTGGTTGATAAATTATTATCATGTGAATGATCACTAGGGAGTGAAAACAACAAAGACTTCCCTAGAAGATTCTTAACATGGCAGGATTTCAATTTAAAATTTAAACCAACACATTTATCCTATTTAGACGAACATTTGTTTGCCTCCCATTTCAGCTCTCTCCAAATGCAGTATTTGTTTTGGGCCCTCTGCAGTGGGCCCAAGTTCCAGTGTTTAAAACTCACAGAAATCCAGAAAGCACTAACTACATATATATGAGCCATAAATGCTAGATACACATAAGATGTTATTTGATATCATGGCATCATTAATCTCATTTCCATAAAGCTTCTCTGAAATAGTATTTTCTCATCTCTGTCATTTTCCTGTCAATGGACAAGGTGTGGGCACCACAGCTTCTTTAATAAACACTTCCAGCCTGTTTTCACTGGTGTAGTCTAGAGTCTAGCTGTTTACTTTTATGCTGGGATTGCTTTAGAATCTCATAAATGGGGAATAAATGCTTTAGCTTTGGCCATGGAGCCTTCTTTTTCAAGTTTTAAATCCTTTCTGGAAGAGGAGCAATTAAAATGTACAATGATATAAAGTGCTTTCTTTGGTTACATAGTCTTTGTAATTTAGTAATCTATTTAGGAAATTTCTCACATGTACTAAGAAAAAGGAAATAAGGAGTCTCAACTGTATTTCAAAGTGCTTTATAGATTTGGGTTGTGATCTATGTTTTACTTACCATGTCTGTCTTTTTAATTCACTGGACACAGATTCAATGGTTGACACTTTTTATGCAATTGGACTTGTCATGCGACTTTGCCAATCTATTTCCCTCTTGGAGTTGCTGCACATATATGTTGGCATTGAATCAGACCATCTTCTCCCTAGGTTTCTGCAGGTAGGTTTTAATCGCATTATTTGTATTATAGAATTTGTCGCATACTTAACTTTGTTCTATTTATAGCCTCTGTTGACTTTATGGCAGTGAAAAAGCCAACCTTTGCTAATTTGCAACCCACATCACTAACAAGGAGAATTCCATGAAAAACTTACCTCATCCTAAAACACTGCACACTTAAAAAACAGAAATATAGATCAATGGAACAGGATAGAAAGCCCAGAGATAAACCCATGCACATATGGTCACCTTATCTTTGATAAAGGAGGCAAGAATATACAGTGGAGAAAAGACAGCCTCTTCAATAAGTGGTGCTGGGAAAACTGGACAGCTACATGTAAAAGAATGAAATTAGAACACTCCCTAACACCATACACAAAGATAAACTCAAAATGGATTAAAGACATAAATGTAAGGCCAGACACTGTCAAACTCTTAGAGGAAAACATAGGCAGAACACTCTATGATGTAGATCACAGCAAGATCCTTTTTGACCCACCTCTTAGAGAAATGGAAATAAAAATAAACAAATGGGACCTAATGAAACTTAAAAGCTTTTGCACAGCAAAGGAAACAATAAACAAGATGAAAAGACAGCCCTTAGAATGGGAGAAAATAGTTGCAAATGAAGCAACTGACAAAGGATTAATCTCCAAAATTTACAAGCAGCTCATGCAGCTCAATATCAAAATAACAAGCCAATCCAAAAATGGGTAGAAAACCTAAATAGACATTTCTCCAAAGGAGATATACAGATTGCCAACAAACACATGAGAGAATGTTCAACATCATTAATCATTAGAGAAATGCAAATCAAAACTACAATGAGGTATCACCTCACACCAGTCAGAATGGCCATCATCAAAAAATCTACAAACAAACAAATAAAAAAAATCTACAAACAATAAATGCTGGAAAGGGTGTGGAGAAAAGGGAACCCTCTTGCACTGTTGGTGGGAATGTAAATTGATACAGCCACCATGGAGAACAGTATAGAGGTTCCTTAAAAAACTAAAAATAGAGCTACCGTATGACCCAGCAATCCCCCTACTGGGCATATACCCTGAGAATACCATAATTCAAAAAGAGTCATGTACCAAAATGTTCATCGCAGCTCTATTTACAATAGCCAGGACATGGAAGCAACCTAAGTGTCCATCAACAGATGAATGGATAAAGAAGATGTGGCACATATATACAATGGAATATTACTCAGCCACAAAAAGAAACGAAATTGAGTTGTTTGTAGTGAGGTGGATAGACCTAGAGTCTGTCGTACAGTGTGAAGTAAGAGAGAGAAAAACAAATACTGTATGCTAACACATATATATGGAATCTAAAAAAAAAAAAAAGGTGATGAAGAACCTAGGGGCAAGATGGGAATAAAGACATAGACTTTATGGACTTGAGGTTATGGGGAGGGGGAAGGGTAAGCTGGGACAAAGTGAGAGAGTGGCATGGACATATATACACTACCAAACGTAAAATCGATAGCTAGTGGGAAGCAGCCACATAGCACAGGGAGATCAGCTGGTGCTTTGTGACCACCTAGAGGGATGGGATAGGGAGGGTGGGAGAGAGGGAGACACAAGAGGGAAGAGATATGGGGACATAAGTATATGTATAACTGATTTACTTTGTTATAAAGCAGAAACTAACACACCATTGTAAAGCAATTATACTCCAATAAAGATGTTAAAAAAGAAAAAAAAAGAATACAATACCTGGTTGCTATTGCTGTTATTTTAGGTATCGTTTGTATCTAGCCCTAGATGACCATTGTTCCTTTTAAAGGCAGGCTGAAGGAAGGTGGGAAAGTCACTGGTAGATATTTAGTATACTAAATCATTGCTGAATTAAGGCAAGAAAAACAAAAAAGTGGTATTTTCCATAAGGAGAGATAAAGGTTAAGTGACTATATGAGCATATGTTTAAAATTTACATGAGTATAATATTAACTGCAAAATAAATTGGAAAAATGGATAACAAAATATGACCAATTTGCATTGTAAAAATATTTGAAATACTAGAATCTGATTGTTTTGCCAGCACCTAGCAAAGTGCTTATAACAGAAACATACACCTTCAATTTTGTTGATTGAAGGAGTGGCGTAGATCCTTGTATTAAAATTTGCTTAAAATACCATGAAAATTTAAAAGATGGAAATCAGAGTATAAACTTGAGGAGCCTATCAACTCAGCATTGCAAGTTCATGGGAGATTTTTGTTTATTCAGTAAAAGTAGAGAAATAGTATTCATTAGGATGAAGACATTTTCAGCGTTGACATATCAAATGTAAAATAAAAATTGGGGCAATATTTAGAGTACAAACTAGTAACAGAGTAGTCAGCTAGCCAAAACCTAGATGGAAATGCCTTAAATGTATTTACTTACAAAATAAAAAGGGGTACACATATGTCCCAGAAGAAGCATATTATTTAGGAAAAGATTTATTGGTATTTATTATTTGTTAACAACTAAGATGCATATAGCATCATCTAATGCTAATTTTAGAGAACAGAAGTAACAACCCAGGTTAAATGAAAGTTGTATTCTGTCATATGGAATTATTTTGCTTGGAGTATGATCAAATTTATCTGAATCTAAGTCATGTTTTCTTTTGGCATACTTTTTTGGATTTTGTACTTTATTAGGCTAAATTGGATAATATTAATTTTATGGTAAAACAGCAGTTTCAAAGTTAAGAGCAGTGTTATTTTAGTTATTTCCAAAGAAGGAAATGCAAGTGAGAAGCAGGACAGTTAAATTTGTAAGAAAGAAGAGCATCTTGAATATGTCTAGAAAATATGCATATATTTTATGCTTTCCAAAAGTATGTAGACTTATCCAAAAATAGAAAGTATTATACAACTTAGAAATCTGATTTGTTGCAGTCCTAGAAATTCCAGAATATTTAAGTGTGATTTTAATCACTATTAATTGAAACTGTAGTGGCTTATGGAAGTATGATCACTGTAATCAGAATATATCCTGGTTTGGTAATTAAAAAATAATGGCAAGTATACACTGACACTTTTTATTTAAAGGTGAGGTGGCAAAGTCTACTGTTGTTGGAGCTCAAATGATTTTTAAGTTTCTGTTGTCAGGAGCAATCAGGAACCATCATAGTAGTGAAGACAGTTACCATTCTCATTCTGGGCTGATTATTGTTAATTTTTGTTGTGATGTTTGGCTTCCTCTTTTTATCTCTTTATCTTTATCTCTCTGCCTGTCCTCTGTTTCTTTTATTCATTTACTATCTTTTCTATGGTTTTCAGAATGGACATAGTATTGTAAAAAAGCTTCAAGAACACAGCATCGGGTCCAAAGTTTCATTTTCTGCCCCCTTCTTTTATTAGAGTTCTGCAGATAATTAGAAGAATTCCCTCATTATGAGATGACTCTGAGGCCCCTAACTTTAAAATAACCAAACGAAAGTCTAAAGTTGTGTAATTATTCTTGGTTTTCCTGTTTCCCCACTTTTAAGTGAAGAAACTAGTTAAGAATGTGGCTAAGCTACTCATACAGTAATCATAGCTGATTGCATATAGTATCTGGAAAAATGCATGGTGTCTATCTGCTTTCAAGTAGGTTGAAAAACATGTCTACTCATTTGTGATGTTATTTTGACATTACCTTTGTGAGATTGCTAAGTCACAACGGAATTCTCTTTTTGGGAACTGGTCTTCCAAAATATCAAGATAAGTAATTCCCAAAAGAGGTAGGAACTCTTAGCTAGTTGAGCAATTAGAATCACATGTATCAAATGCCGGTGGTGTGTGTTTAGGAGGGTATGTTTGTTTTCTGTGTTTTCTTCTGTACGTTTTTAAATGTTTTATACACATCTTTATTTTCACAGTTAGGGAAGAGCCACTTGATTTTCTAATATTACAATTGGTAAAAGAAAGTGGGGGGAACCCATTGACGATAAGACTATAATAAGTTAACACAGAGATGTATAGTTTATGTATTTTTTAAAGGTACAATTTAGAGGAAAAGGGCAAAATGACAACATAAATAGTTGTTTATATACATCCATTTTTGGAAACAATTACATGCCAGTTAAAATTATATCAGGAAATAAAGTAAACTTTTGGTATTTTTAATTTTATAAAATGGGAAAGTAAAAAAGGTCCAAAAGTAGAATATAACTATAATTAAAAGTGATAAGTGAAAACTTGGCATCTCTCCTCTCTAACACCTTGCTCCCAAATGAGCTTGCGTATTTTATTAGCTTGATTTTTAAAAAAAAAGTTGAATTGGGAAACTATTTTAGTATATTTAATCAAAACAACTTGCTTTTATGGAGCAGAAGTACCACCAACCCTGAAATATTGATTTTGAAGGGCTTTCTTCTGACTTCGCTTGTGCAGAAGCCCGAGGAAGAGGTTTTTATTGATATAGCTTTAGGATGTTTCAACTCAGGGAGAGGGAAAATATCCACAAAACTAACCTTTGTATTATGACATTAGGCTGATGTGCCTTTAGGAAACCCTCAGAGTTATCCACTTTACTCCTTTACCTTTTGAGAAATGCAAAGACTTCATATATAACTGAATTATAACGGCTAAATTCTGCCTCCTTACCTTTGCATCCCAATAAACATAGCTGCACATGTCTTCATTTTACACAATTTTTTAAATCTATAAATCAAAACACTGGGAGTTATTACCCCCAAATTATCGTGCCTACAGACTTCCATTTGTGAGCCCAAATTGCCAGAACAATTTTTATTTTTACCGATATCACATCCTATTTCTGATAAGGACAAGCAGGGGTCTGCTTGTCAAAAATCATTCCAAAGATTTCACAGTCACAGATTCATAAGAACAAATATGAAGGATATACCCAAGGAGAGTGTCTTAAAATAAACCCTTTTAGGAAAACAGCAAAGTTTCACCCTAATTTCTTTTAATCCGTGACGCAGGTGCTTCTTTGCATTGCTAGATTTAATTATTTTTTTTCCATAAAGTCATATAGATTTTCTCTCCAGTTTTAAGTTGGGAACAGGTTTATATTGTTAGAGATAAAACTGTACTGCGGATAGTGTTGTGCTATGAGATTCCCAAAACTTTGATGCTTCCTGAGAATGAATTATTCACTCTGTACATAATGAATTATTACGTACAATTCACTCTGTACGTAAGATTTTCGATTTTTCTGGTATTTTTTGCATTTGATCAGTGGAATTCTTTAGTGTGATAGTTATAAATCTATATTCACAGTATAATTTTAAAGATGCTGAGATTAACTTTTTTATTCACTGATAGTCTTGATTATATAGAAAAATGTATTTTCCTGTAAATATACTAATCACTACATTAAATTATGCTTATTTTTATCTCCAGTATAATTACTTTACACAAAAGTTAAATAACTTATCCACGTTCACATAAATTGTAAATGGTGGAGCAAAAATATGGATTTGGGCTAGTTTTCCTGAACGCTCAACTATTATGCTACATTTGTTTACAGTGTGTATCTCACAAACTAGGACATAAACACCATGAGGGTTGGGACTTGGTCTTGTTCATGGTGTTATACCCCTCGGGATTCAGAATAGTGCACTCAATAAATATCTATTGATTGATGAATAAGTAAAAATATATAAATAGTATTTAGATGCTTTTGTCTTACAGAAGAATGTGGTGATTTGAACATTTAAGGGTATGTTTCTGAACTTCTCAACAAAAGTTTACAGGGTTTAAAATAGTTTGGGATATCCTTTTAGTAATATAATAGTCTTTGAGGCTAAAACTAATTTATTTTTAAGGTTGTAGAAATTCTCTCTATAGTTGAAGTATGATTTTTTACTCCTTCAATAGTTTATAACTAATTTGCTAGATGCCATTTATAAAGTAACAGTTTTAATCATTGTTTAATCTGGAGTTCAGGATTCCCAAATAGAACATAAAAATGCAAAATATTTTTATTTTGTAGTTACCAAATTTTTGAGTTAACCACATTACCAACATGTTTAATTTGGCCTATGTTACAGTGTTTTTACTGTGCTTTTATTCTGCCTGTTTGAGTTGCACTAAACATTACAAGACCATTCATTAGTAATTGTCATGTTCTCATAGGATTTGTTTAAAATGACAAAGTGCTAAGTTTTCCCAAGTGTAAAGCTCTAAATAACTGGTCAAACTATTATATGTAAAGAAAAGTAATAAATGTTAAAAGTCTATTCTTCAAAATTATTTTGGTGTTGATTTAGAAAATCAAGTAAGTTCTTGTTTTAAGGTTTAACTTTTCAGGAGAGGCTTTTTTTTTTTTTTGAGAATAGACTATAACATAGACATTATGCGAGGGTGTAGCCTATAAAATAACAAAGGTGAAAATGTCTTAGTGTTTCAGAACAAGGAATTTAGAATGACATTGTCTAGACTTTGATTTCATATCTATAGGCAAGTCACTTTCACTTTGTAAAATGCAGTGTCCTTTGTAAAAGGCAGATAATAACAATAGCACTTCTTAGGGTCGTTATGGAGATTAAATGAGATGGCGTGTGTTTGGAACGTGGCACAAAGTAACTAATAAATATTGGCTTTTTACCAATTTAAGAATATCGCCCCCTAAATTCTCCCATTGTATTACCATTGAATGGTCAAGTTAGATTTAAATAACCATCAGATAATTTATTAATTAGACTGACATCGTATGGGAGGAGGACCTTCACATACCTTCCTGTATGTATGTGGTTGTGTTTTGGGGGGCATGCTGATTGCTGATTTCTCCGCAGTCAGGTTACCATCACTAACATGCCACAGTCCCTCGTGTGATGATTTTAAACAGAGTGAGTTTCTTTGTGCAGCTCCAGTCTCTCTCTTTAGGAGAGTTTTCCCTCCCTACTCATTAGTTGAGGGGCAGCCTGAAATCAGGGATTGTCTGCAACTCTAGAAACCAGGAGACTTGGGATATATATGTTTCCAGGTCTGCCACTAGTATGGGCAAGTCACTTAATTTCTCTGGTTCCCAGTTTCCTTATTTGTAAAAAGGTGGGGTTGGGCAAGTATCTAGCAGGGCCCTTAGAGAGCCATCTTATCAAAAGGTAGCTTATGTTCTCTCTTTCAGTAGTCACCCATGTAATTAGAAATATGTGTATATGCATTCATGTGTGTATCTCCTGAGATTTTTGACAAAAATTAGATAATTTTCCTAATTAGCAGGCACTGATCAAATGTAGGATTAGGCAGTGCCTAAATACTTGTTTGCTGCTAAGATCTTGTATCCGAAGGCTGCCGGGTGTCATAGCAGCAAGCTTGGATCATTCGGTAATTATCATTGCAGTTAAGTCTAATTCGTTATATAAATATGGTTAAATCAAGAAACTAGGGCATTGTAAAGAAAGACTGACAAAAGAAAAACAGCCATGTAGGTAGCTTCCATTGATTGACTAAGGTTTGAATCATATCTAATTTCCTTAGCCAAGCAAGGGCCCTCTTGACTCACCAATGTGGTTATAAACACGCTGATACAGCTTCTACATGTGGATTTCTGATCATGTGGCCCAATGTTGGCAAATCCTGGATTTCTCTGCACTAGGTGATTTTCCAGGACTAACAACCTATGATTCTAAGTCATAGATTATCCCAGTCTTTAGTCCTTGATCCGCTTTAAAAATAGACAGCTATTGAAAAATACAAAGCAGCCCTCATCTTCCTTTATCACTAACATGCTCCCTCAATCTCATGGATATTTTCCTTCGACCATTGTGAGGAAAGTAAAATGTTCTATTAAAAAGAAACAAAAAACGCAGAGTGTACAAAGTATATTAATATGGCATAAGAAGGCACATTAGATTGGAAAGAGGAATGTATATTTTGAGGTCAGTAATGAGCTGAGCCATAAATGTGTGCATTCTTAATGATTTATAGATGCTTACTGACTTGGAAAAATATGAATTTGTTGAATTCTTTTCATTTTCCACTAGCTTATGTGGGTTAGGATTATATTGTTTCGCATCCCCTTTCTCCCTTTCTCCCACCTCCCACACACCCCCACCAAAAAAAACTAAAAACAAAGCAAACCCCCCCAAACCCCCAAAACTACAGGGGCTTCCCTGTTGGATGAAATGGAAATTTCTCAGCCTGTCATTCAAAACTCTTCACATCCCAGCCCCCAACACCTTTTCAGTTTTATCTCCTAGGATTCCCTTCTCTGCACCTCCTCTCTAGCCCCCAGGGGTTCTCCTTACTCCCCAGCACACTGTGTGTTTTCACACCTCTGCCTCTTTGCTCAGGCTGCTCCCTTGGCCTAGGATGCCCATTCTCCTATCCAGTCTACCTGACAAACCCCTGTCCATTCCTCAAGATCCAACTGAAATGTTGCCTGCCTCCATAAATCTTTTCCGCATCTTTTTCTCAGACAGGTATCTCCCTCCCCTGTGCTCCCATATATAGCCCTTTAAATGACAGCATTATTCACACTGTGTTACAGTTACTGCCCCACATGCTCCTACCATTGCTACCCTGTGTAGCAAGGACCATGCTTTCATTATATATGTAGTCTTAGCATCTGATACATAGTGGACACTCAATAAAAGCTTGTCAAAGTGAGTAAAAACCATGTGTGCATGTATCACAAGAAGGGACATGCCCTGATTCAGATGAAATATGTTATCTTTTTATTCATTACATATAATTTGGAGAATGCAGAAAAACAAAAAGGAAGAAATGAAATTCATCTGTAACTGCTCCCTCAGAGATCATGTTAACTGTGTAGTATATATATTTATAGTTAAAGCATACTTTTTTTTTTTTCTTTTTTTGGTGGTACATGGGCCTCTCACTGTTGTGGCCTCTCCCGTTGTGGAGCACAGGCTCCGGGCATGCAGGCTCAGCGGCCACGGCTCACAAGCCTAGCCGCTCTGCGGCATGTGGGATCTTCCCAGACCGGGGCACGAACCCATGTCCCCTGCATCAGCAGGCGGATGCTCAACCACTGCACCCCCAGGGAAGCCCTTAAAGCATACTTTTAAGAGGAACTCTGGTTTTTAAAATTAGAAAATTACCTACCCGCTTAACAGATGATCCTAATTCTTGACTTTTCTCTTTCTTTGTTAGCTCACTGAGAGAATAATCATCCTCTTTGTGGTGATCACCAGTCAAGAGGAAGTCCAAGAGAAATACGTGGTGTGTGTTTTATTCATCTTTTGGAATCTATTGGATATGGTTAGGTAAGGAGGCAAAATAATCTCTTAAAACAAAGCCAAATTGCTTTCTACAGTGAAGCCAGTAATAGCTGCTTACATTTGGTTACTCTGAATGAGAGAAAAATACATAACCCCTTTTCATATTATTTTATCTTGATATGGAAATGTATTTTTAGTGCTTTCCATAATGGGCATATCAAAGATAATGGAAACCTACCATGGTATCAAGAGCAAATCATTGCATCAGGTTCCCAGCAGAAGACTTGGCATACACCAATTTGGAATAAACCTCGCAGCTGTTGCTAATGAAAGGCGTTCTTTGCAATTGCTCTGGTATGTGTTACTTTAATAAGCAAAGCAAGATTTTTATTCTATCATAGTCACAATTTACAAAGTTGGTTTCTTGGAATTCAAGAATATTATAAATATAGGGCCTTATCTCTCTGGGGAAAAAACACACCTCCACAAACATATTTGTATACAATTCCAGCGGGTTCAAATAACTGAAGTTCTTTCATGGACTCACTGGGAATCCTTGGACCTCAGGTTAAGAACCCTTGCTCCCGATGGTGTTGTGTTTCCTTCTAATTCTAAAACTTTGTGTGTTATCTCTACCAGCAATGGTGTAAAATTGCTGAGCCGTTTGCTCAGTGGCTCACTTTGGAGAGGCTCCTAACTGCTACTTCAAGCTCTCACAAATGAGAACCGTCCCTCCTGCTTGAAAGATCTAGATGTGGATGGGTAACAAAAGAACCCTAGCATTTTAGCTGAGGTTATATAAATTCTTTATTATATTGTCAATAACTTGGCTGAATTAAGATATTCTAAGTAGAATGAATTTAATGAAATATTTTGTTGAATTAAAGTGACTGTGATTCTTTGTTATATATAACTTAGTTATTTCTCACTTTTAACTGAAAGATTTGTGGACTTGGGGCAAACTTCAGGGAGTTTTGTAGCCCATGACTTTCTGTTTATGAGACATGGAGCCTCATTTGGGACTGTGGCTTTCTGATGTTTCATTCTCTGGTATGCCCAACTCTTTCAGTGTCGATTCAGTCTCAGATAAGCTCAGTAGACCCATTAGAGAACAAAGTGGTTTTGGCATTGAGAGTGGTATCGTGATGTGATGGAAAGAATTTTGGACATAGAAGTGGAAGATCTCAGTATGAACCTCACCTCCACTGCTATGTGATCTTGGGCAAATCACACAACCTTAAAAATAACAGCAATGTGATAATTCATGAACCTTAATATTCACCCTTTTAAAGTATAAAATTTGTCGATTTTAGTGTATTCAAAGACATGTGTAAAGACATCACTACTGTCTAATTTGCGAACATTTTCATCACCCCCAAAAGAAGCCCCAAATCCATTAGCAGTCGCACCCAATTCCCTTTTCCTTCCAGCCCTGGCAGCCACTACCATACTGTCTGTATGGATTTGCCTGTTCTGGACATTTCATATAAATGGAATCATATAATATGCGCCTTTTGTGACTGGGTTCTTTCACTTAGCATAACGTTTTCAAGGTTCATCCATGTTTTAACAGGTATCAGTATTTTATTTCTTTTTATGGCTGAATAATATTCCATTATATTGATATACCAATTTTTATTTATTCATTTATCAGTTGATGGACATTTGGTTTGTTTCTACTTTTTGGTCAGGAGGAATGCTGCTGTGAACATCCATGTACAAGCTTTTGTGTGCACATATGTTTTCATTTCTCTTAGGAGTGAAATTCCTAAGTACTGAACCTTTTTAAAACTCATTTTTTTTCTCTGTGAAATGGGGGCAGAATTATCTTCCCAATTTACCATAGAATGACTTTTTGAAAAGCAACTTCCTCAACCTGATAAAAGCATCTGTGAAAACTCCACAGCTAACATAACGGTTAATGATGAAAGACTGATCTTTCTTCCAAAGATAGGAATAAGACAACAATGTCTACTCTTGCCTCTTCTATTCAACATTGTACTGGAAGTTTTAGGCACGGCAGTTAGGCAAGAAAATGATGTAAAAGCATCCACATTGGAAAGGAAGGGGTAAAATTATCTCTACTGGCAGATGACATGATCTTGTATATAAAAAATCATAAGGAATTGACTAAAAAATATTAGAATAAGCTAGTTCAGCAAAGTTGTAGAATACAAAATTAATACACAGTTGACCCTTGAACAACATAAGGGTTGGGGTGCTGACCCTCCGCAGAGTTGAAAATCCACATATAACTTATAGTTGGCCCCTTGTATACAGGGTTCCTCTGTATCTTAGGTTCTGCATCTGGATTCAGCCAACCCCAGATAGTGTAGTACTGTAGTATTTACTATTGAAAAAAATCGGCATATAAGTGGACCCACTTAGTTCAAACCTGTGTTGTTCAAGGGTCAGCTGTACAAAAATTAATTGTATTCTACACATTTGCAATGGCCTATCCTAAAATAAAATTGAGAAAACAAAACATCAAAAAATAAAGTACTTAGACATAAATTTAACAAAAGATGGGCAGAACTTGTACACTAAAAACTATAAAATACTGTACAGAGAAATTAAAGAAGATCTAAATAAGTGGAAAGATATTCCGTGTTTATGGGTTGAAGACAATGTTTTTAAGATGGAACACTCCTCAAGTTGATCTACAGATTCAATGCAATACCTATCAGAATCCCAGCTGGCTTCTTTGCAGGAGTTGAGAAGCCGATCCTAAAACTCATATGGAAACCCAAGGAACCCAGAGTAGCCAAAACAATCTCAAAAAAGAACATAGTTGGAAGATTCACACTTCCCAATTTCAGAACTTACTACAAAGCAACCAGAGTTGCACACATCAAGAGTGTGATAATGGACATAAGAATATATTGTGGAATAGAATTGACAGTCCAGAGATGAACTCTCAAATTTATGGTCAATTGATTTTCGACAGGATGCCAAGGTCGTTCAATGGGGAAAAATAGTCTTTTGGTCAAACGGTGCTGGGACAGCTGGATATCCACATGCAAAGGAATGAATTTGGTCCTTTACTTTGCACCATACAAAAATTAACTCAATGGTTCGAAAATCTAAATGGAAAAGATAGAACTATAAAACTCTTAGAAGAAAACATAGGGGTAAATGTTTTTGATCTTGGGTTTGACAATGGATTTTTAGATTTAATACCAAAAACACAAGCAACAGCAAAAAGAGATACATTGGACTTCATCAGAAGTGATTTTTAAACATATGAAAAGATTCTTACCTACTCTTGTAATAGAAAAAAATCAAAGCAGCGAGATACCATTTTTCCCTTATATTGGTAAAGAACAAAAAGTTTGATAACATGCTATGTTTGGTGAGTGCTTGCACTGCTGATGTATATTATATATAGTATATATACACATAGGTAAGTATATGCAAAAATATTTTGGAAAGAATATATGAGAAATTGGCATTGGTCATTGCCTCTGAGGAGTGGAATTAGGGTCCTGGAATGAGAGAAAGATTTACTTTTCTGCATTCATGTTTTCAAGGTTTTGAATTTTGTTTTGCCATATGTATGCACTGCCTATTCCAGTAGTTCTAAGTATGGTCCCTGGACCAGTGGCATCAGCGTCACCTGGAACTTGTTTGTAATACAGATTCTCAGGTCCACTGAATCAGACACTCTGGAGATAGGGCCTAACAATTTGTGCTTTAGCAAGCCCTCTGAGTGATGCTGATGTATGCTTAAGCTTGAGAAATGAAAAGATTTTGATTACTTCATCTATTACATCATAAAGACAGGTTTAAAACCAACTCCTATACCCAAAACAAGCTCCTAAGGCCAGTTCTTTAATTATTCACACAAGATGGCACATTTTTTTTTTATTTTTAAAATTCATTACCTAGATATTTACAAGTCTGTCTGTCTTAAAAACTTAGCCTGTGCATAAAATGGGCTTGGCTTCTGAGTGAAATTGAAGTCACTATTTGAGGAAACTTGTAACTGTAATTTGCTGGGGGATAAGATTTACATTTTTCTCTCTTCCCTCTATAATTATCCGTGATCCACCCCATAAGACAAGCCAGACTGACACGGTTCCTCTCTCTCCATTATTTACCTCTTCTCCTGCTTACATTACAGGAAATAAAGTAAGGAATTTGCATACTCTCCAGTTTTATCTGTGTATTCAATTACACAGTAAGGTATTCTCCTATTTCCCAGACATCAGCAGCAAATGATGTTTATGAGCAAACTTGTCTCCTTTCAGGTACACTTACAGCATGTTATCAGTCATTGGAATATCCTATGCTGTCTTGACATGGCTCAGTCAAACACTATGGATGCCAATTTATCCTTTGTGTGTTCTCGCTGAAGGTAAGAAAAGAGTGACTTTTCTGTATTGCTTACTGGCAAAAGCAATCCTATTATGATGATTCACAAAACTTTTTGATGATTAAGTTACTATTTTTGCTACTGTTCAGCTGACTAGGTGTTATCTTTCCTGGCATACTTCCCTTGATGCAAAGAAGCAAAACATTAAAACGTCAAGTTAAGGGGGAAGCAGCTCTGCACAGTAGACAAAATATTGGATGAGGAATGAGGACATCTGAGGGCCTTTAACTTCATTAACTTGCTGAGTTTGGGTAAATCATTTAACCTCTCTAAGTCTGTTTACTCATCCAAAGGGGATTTAACATTTAGTGACTCAGTGATTATTTGTAATGCATAGAAATTCAGTTCCCCCTTGGCTGGACTAGCCTTCCCACTTACCATCTACCATGCTGCCTACTCTCTACCAGTGACAGTTAACTCTACCTTTAGACGAGTCATTGGTTTCTCAGGGAAGCGTTCCTCAATTTCCTCATCAACATTAATTCCCCCAATGAATCTCTTTTGTAAGACCTATCTTAGTTGTAATTAGACATTTGTGTGATTCTTTGATTAATGTCTATTTCCTTGTCTAGCCTCTAAGCTCCATGGGGATCTGGGGTTGTCTTTGTTTCTTTCTTCCTTTGCCTTATGCACCCAATATACATGCTCAATAAACAATGAATTATTAAATACAATGTGAAGTAGGCTAATTGCTTAGCCTAAATGTAAACCTAAAGCTTAAACTCAAATAATTAAAAGCATCAATTTGCAAAGAGCTTGAGGATATTTGGGGAGTATATGCTTCCCTCTGTAATGGATTTAGCAGACTGGTAGGGAACTCTGAAACAGACATGATAAAAGTTTTTGAAAACCGAAGGCATAAAGAAATTAAGAGGGCACATGTTAAGTAACTAAGGGAAAACAACATACAGAAATATTTAACATAAAATGATGGTGATGTTGGCAGTAATTATAAAGTATATATGATATAACCACATGTTGTCTATCTACCAGTGAGCAGAGAAAAGGAGCTTATATTATAGTAAATCACGTTAGACATAATTTTAAAATCTGTTTTTTTTCCAAATAGACTATGCCAAAAGAATCTAGGGAATAATCTTCTTGAAAACCATAAAAAATGGATTGGCCATTTATTTGAGAACAAAATCCATCACTCATTGAAACATTTATTTATTAAGTACATTCATTTGTTAGGTAATATGAAAACTACTATAAAGAATATATAAAGGAATAAAGTAGCAATATGACTAATATTTTCCTAAAAATAGGGATGAATAAATATATAG
This sequence comes from Globicephala melas, assembly GCF_963455315.2. NCBI lineage: Eukaryota > Metazoa > Chordata > Mammalia > Artiodactyla > Delphinidae > Globicephala > Globicephala melas. The sequence continues at coordinate 70,064,035 of NC_083319.1, read as the reverse complement.
GAAACTTTTCTTTTTATTCCATAATTGTAAACATTGTCCTTTCTTAGGAAAGCCATGTTTATATATAGTTGCCATAAAATGCATATTCTTTTATTAAAATTAGTTTCATAAACTTATTCTTGCAATTAAAAAACAAAGTCTATCCAGAAAAATTTTGAAAGCACATATAACAAAATATCAATAATGATTAATTCTGGGTGGTAGAGCATAGTAATTTTATCTTTATATATTTCTATATATTTCAAATGTCCCAAAGTATAAAAACATGTAGTTAAGAAAACCTGCTTGACTTTTGATAATTCTAATATCTTTTAATAACTATAGTTTCCCATCTGATAATATAAGACAAAAACCAAGTTCATATTCATAATCAAATCAACTATACTAATAAAATGCCAGAGACTTAGGTGCTGCCCATGGAAATCTTAGATGGCATGCTTTAGTGTCAGTTGCAGACTCTGTGCCGATTCCACTGGTTCTAACAGCTGTGGGTGCCTGAGTTTTCCTCTGTCTTTTTAAAAAAAAGAAATTAAAAAATAATAATTTTAGACTCACAATAAGTTGCAAAAACAGTGCATTGTTTCCATGTACCTTCGCTCAGCTTACCCTGATGAGAACATCTTATATAACCATAGTACATTATCATTTTATTCCATGAAATGTTATACAAAGTCTATACATGGGACACAATTTCATAGAATGTCCATCTCTTCTTATTTGACCTGAGCCTCCTCCCTCAAAATAATTTAGGCCAGCATTTCTCACATGATTCCTCAGAATTTTTATTAAGTACTGCTGGGATGGGGAGGAAGAAAGAGCTATTCCAAGACCAGTTAAGCTGAGGAAATGGGTGAAACCAGTTTCTTTATTGCAGAACTTGACAGAATCTCTGCTATACCAATGCGTGTTATGAAACTCCAAGAGGAGAATATATGAAGCATTTTCCATGTTCATTCGTCTGTAACCCCTACTTGTGGCTAAGAGGACAGGTATTTTGAGATACAATTTTTGGTACGAACTACTATGTATAAAATAAATAAGCTGCAAGGATATATTATACAGCACAGGGAATATAGCCGATATTTTATATTAACTACAAATGGAGTATAGCCTTTAAAAATTGTGAATCACTCTGTTGTACACTGGAAGCTTATATTGTACATCAACTATACCTCAGTAAAAAAAAGAAACACTGTAAACTATTTTTGTGTAGGCATAATAAAGTAAAAAATGGACAAAATTCAACAAATCACACTGCTATAATGGCCTTGCCAATCTGATCAGCAGATTTCTATATCAAACTATAGCTTTGGCAAAAGGATTCAGCAATTATCACAAAATGGTCGTTATCAAATTCAGAATATCCTTCAACTATGCATACATATATACACATCTCTGTAGCAAGTTAAGGAGGGAAACCTTCATGATTCCTTTTTTCTTTAAACAGCATTTGCCATCTATCAGTCACTGCCTTATTTTGAATCATTTGGCACTTACTCCACAAAGCTGCCCTTTGACTTATCCATCTATTTCCCATATGTGCTGAAAATATATCTCATGATGCTCTTTATAGGTAAGTGGCTTTTCTGTTTTGTTTTGTTTTTGCATTCTTTCTGTGCTTTTTGGTTTGTGCTGCCATCTACCTTAGTAGAAAGGTCTGTAAACATGGGAGAGATGGTAAAAGAAGGCTGACATGATGAACTAGACCTTGTTAGTAAAATATTTAGAAGTTATAATGCTTTTTGCAGGTCATGATGAGATCAAATATATCACTGTTTGCAGTGTATGAACAAAAACAGTTTTACTAGCAGAAAATGTAACTGCTTTGTGTATGAAATATAAAAGTTTTCACGACAAACACAAGCATCTACAAAGAAAATCTAGATGTTAAACTAAGTGAACTTGGCTATTTCTGGATTTCCCATTTATATCTGTTTTGTTTCCTGTTTGTTTGCCCTTATGTGCTAGCATTTTCTAGCAGGCAGGTGGGAGTAGGTGCTAAAGGCTCAAGAAAAATATATAGGACAAAAACTTACAGTTGAGAAAATCTAATCAATTAATTAATTTGTCCAGAAAATTGGGAAACAGACTTCTGTTGTTAAATTTTAGTTTCTCCAGCTCTAACCTTCACAAGTCCTTCACAAGTCCTTAAGGTAATTATTACCTCTAGAAGATAACAACTATCAGGTATGTAAGAACAACACATAAAAGAGAAGACAAATGTAAAACTTTAGGGGAAGTGGAGAGAGCTAAAGAAAAGTTCCTTCCTTGCAATAAACAGAACAGTAAGGTGGAGGAGTTTGCTTTACTTCTCCTGCAGAAAATCTGGACACTCTTTAAGTATTCCTTCTTTGAGTTTCCTTTGCAAGTGCCTCCTCCCTGGACTCCAGGCAGCACTCTGTATTTCAAAACCATGGTTCTTTCCACAGAGATGGTTAATCAGTCTTAATTTTTGCCATTTCTTTCTCCACATCAGGTATGTATTTTACCTATAGTCATCTTTACTCAGAAAGAAGAGACGTCGTCAGAGTCTTTCCCATTAAAAAGAAGAAAATGTGAAGCATGGCACTCTGATGTGACATAATAAAGGAGAGGCTGTGGATTCAGCTGCAGTAAACACAACACAGGTGGAAAAATACCTAGTATTTCATAAAAATCCATGACATGCAATAATTGCTCTCCTCCCCAAAACTCTTGACATATACAGCAGTCTGTGTTTCTTACATGTTGTTTTTAGTATGAATACTCTTCATGACCTGTTTCACCAAAGCTGTGAATTTTACACAAGTTAAGTTTATATTGTGTTAAACCTGATTATTTTCCTGTAAGGTTAATGAGAAATAGGATTTTAACTGGAGTAGATTCTGTTAAACTAAGAAACCAAAGTTGTTAACCTAAATTACATCCATTTACATATATTTCTTTTCACTTCTGAGTTCCCAAGTAGCAGCTGATCTGTGGGAGGGGAGTGATGTGTAATATGGTCTGTATTTTTCTAGAATAACTTATTTTATAGACAGATGTCCCTGTCCCCAGACCCACCTTAAACATTAGACACACTTAGAAATTTAAACATTTTTCCAAACCCTGAAAGAGTATTTGTTAATACTACACAAGTTATTTGGACTTTGATGGTTTAAAAGAGAGCCCTGAGGAAAACAGAATAGACCTTCGTTTTCACAAATAATGCCCCATATTCCTTTTTAAAAAAATCTAATCAAGCCATATACATACCTTAAAGGAGATAAAAGGTACAAAAATATAGTAAATCATTTAAATAAGGCAAGAAAATTGAGAACCAGTGATGCTTCAGATTATTTATTACTGAATTATTATTGCTAATTGCTATAAATCATATATAAGTCATCACTTCTACTTTTGAAAAATGCTCCTTCCTTTGAAGTTCTAAAATATATGTGAATAATTGACTAATAGAATAATTTCTGTACCTTCAGTATATCATTCACTTTTCTTGAGAGAATTATAGAATCTCATTATCCAGTAAGTATATAAAAAGGGTACTAAATATTTTGTGACAATAAGAACCAGGTAATGGAAATGTAATTATAAAAGATGGGTAATCTTATTTCCACTAAATAAAACATATGAAAAGAAACAATTGAGTATTAATAAAGATAGTTGATATCTTTATAAAGTTAATATATTTGGAACTTTAAAATAAGTATTAAAATTATCCTTTTAAGCTGTACATTTTATTTTGCTTTTGTTTTTATTGAAGTATAGTTGACTTACAATATTATGTTAGTTCAAGTGTACAGCATAGTGATTCAGTATTTTTGAAGATTATACGCCATTATAGGTTGTTATAAGATAATGGGTATAATTCCCTGTGCTATAGAGTATATCCTTGTTGCTTAACTATTTTATATATAGTAGTTTGTATCTGTTAATCCCATACCCTTAATTTGTCCCTTCTTCCATGCCTCTCCTCTTTGGTAACCACAAGTTTGTTTCCTATGCCTGTGAGTCTATTTCTGTTTTGCATATACATTCATTTGTATTATTTGTTAGATTCCACATATAAGTGATATCATAGTGTTTGTCTTTCTCTGTCTGACTTACTTCAGTAAGTATAATATTCTCCAGGTCCATACACGTTGCTGCAAGTGGTAGAATTTCACTCTTTTATGGTGAAGTAATAGTCCATTTTATATGTATAGTGCATCTTCTTAATCATTTGTTGGTGGGCATTTGGGTTGCTTCCATGTCTTGGCTATTGTAAATAGTGCTGCCTGCTATGAACATTGGGGTGCATGTATTTTTTCGATTTAGTGTTTTCGTTTTTTCTGGATATATACACAAGAGTGGAATTGCTGGGTCATGTGGTAGTTCTATTTTTAATTTTTCTAAGGAACCTCCATACTCTTTTCTATAGTGGCTGCACCAATTTGCATTCCTACCAATAGTGTTCGAGGGGTTCCCTTTTCTCCACATCCTTGCCAACATTTGTTACTTGTAGACTTTTTGATGATGACCATTCTGACTGGTGTGAGGTGATGTCTCATTGTGGTTTTGATTTGCATTTCTCTAATAAGTAGTGATGTTGAGCATCTTTTCATGTGCCTGTTAGTCATCTGTATGTCTTCTTAGAAAAACCTCTATTCAAGTCCTGCCAATTTTTTGATTGGATTGTTTTTTGGGATGTTGAGTTGTATGAGCTGTTTGTATATTTTGGATATTGAGCCCTTGTCAGTCACATCATTTGCAAATATTTCCTCCCATTGAGTTAAGTTGTCTTTTCATTTTGTTGATGGTTTCCTTTCCTGTGCAAAAGCCTTTAAGTTTAATTAGGTCCCATTTGTTTATTTTTGCTTTTGTTTTCTTTGCTTTAGGAGAAAGCAAAAAATATTGCTATGATTTATGTCAAAGAGTGTTCCGCCTATGTTTTCTTCTAGGAGTTTTATGGTTTCCAGTCTTACGTTTAGGTCTTTAATCCATTTTGAGCTTATTTTTGTAATGGTGTGAGGAAATGTTCTAATCTCATTGTTTTACATGTAGCTGTCCATTTTCTCCAGCACCACTTATTAAAGAGAGTGTCTTTTCTCCACTGTATATTCTTGCCTCCTTTGTCATAGATTAATTGACCATAACTGCATGGGTTTATGTTTGGGCTCTCTGTTCTATCCATTGATCTGTGTGTCTTTTTTGTGCCAGTACCATGAGTTTTTTTTTTTTTTACATCTTTATTGGAGTATAATTGCTTTACAATGGTGTGTTAGTTTCTGCTTTATAACAAAGTGAATCAGTTATACATATACATATGTTCCCATATCTCTTCCCTCTTGCATCTCCCTCCCTCCCACCCTCCCTATCCCACCCCTCTAGGTGGTCACAAAGCACCGAGCTGATCTCCCTGTGCTATGGGGCTGCTTTCCACTAGCTATCTGTTTTATGTTTGGTAGTGTATGTATGTCCATGCCTCTCTCCTGCTTTGTCACAGGTTACCCTTCCCCCTCCACATATCCTTAAGTTCATTCTCTAGTAGGTCTCTGTCTTTATTCCTGTCTTACCCCTGTGTTCTTCATAACATTATTTTTTTCTTCTTAAATTCCATATATATGTGTTAGCATACGGTATTTGTCTTTCTCTTTCTGACTTAATTCACTCTGTATGACAGACTCTAGGTCCAACCACCTCATTACAAATAGCTCAATTTTGTTTCCTTTTATGGCTGAGTAATATTCCATTGTATATATGTGCCACATCTTCTTTATCCATTCATCCCATGATGGACACTTAGGTTGTTTCCATCTCCGGGCTGTTGTAAATAGAGCTGCAATGAACATTTTGGTACATGACTCTTTTTGAATTATGGTTTTCTCAGGGTATATGCCCAGTAGTGGGATTGCTGGGTCATATGGTAGTTCTATTTGTAGTTTTTAAGGAACCTCCATACTGTTCTCCATAGTGGCTGTACCAATTCACATTCCCACCAGCAGTGCAGGAGTGTTCCCTTTTCTCCACACCCTCTCCAGCATTTATTGTTTCTAGAGTTTTTGATGATGGCCATTCTTTAGTTCTTGTATGTTAAATGTTTCTTGCATTTTCTCTATTCTATTTCCAAGATTTTGGATCATCTTTATTATCATTATTCTGAATTCTTTTTCAAGTAGACTGCCTATTTGCTCTTCATTTGTTAGGTCTGGTGGGTTTTTATCTTGCTCCTTCATCTGCTGTGTTTTTTTCTGTCTTCTCATTTTGCTTATCTTACTGTGTTTGGGGTCTCCTTTTTTCAGGCTGCAGGTTCGTAGTTCCCGTTGTTTGTGGTGTCTGTCCCCAGTGGCTAAGGTTGGTTCAGTGAGTCGTGTAGGCTTCCTGGTGGAGGGGACTAGTGCCTGTGTTCTGGTGGATGAGGCTGGATCTTGTGTTTCTGGTGGGCAGGTCCACGTCTGGTGGTGTGTTTTAGGGTGTCTGTGAACTTATTATGATTTTAGGCAGCCTCTCTGCTAATGGGTGGGGTTGTGTTCCTGTCTTGCTAGTTGTTTGGCATAGGGTGTCCAGCACTGTAGCTTGCTGGTCGTTGAGTGAAGCTGGGTACTGGTGTTGAGATGGAGATCTCTGGGAGATTTTCGCCGTTTGATATTATGTGGAGCTGGGAGGTCTCTTGTTGACCAGTGTCCTGAAGTTGGCTCTCCCACGTCAGAGGCACAGCACTGACTCCTGGCTGCAGCACCAAGAGCCTTTCATCCACATGGCTCAGAATAAAAGGGAGAAAAAGTAGAAAGGAAAGAAAGAGAGAGAGATTGAGAGAGAGAGAGAGAGAGAGAAAGGAGAGAGGGAGGGAGTAAGGAAGGAGGGAAGGAAAGAAAGAAAGAAAGAAAAAGTAACAAGATAAAATAAAATAAAGTTATTAAAATAAAAAAGAATTAAGAAAAACAATTTTTTTAAAGAAAAAACAAACAAACAAAAAACCCCCCAAAAAACAAAAACAAAAAAACGGATGGATAGAATCCTAGGACAAATGATGGAGGCAAAGCTATACAGACAAAATCTCACACAGAAGCATACACATACACACTCACAAAAAGAGAAAAAATAATAAATCTTGCTCTCAAAGTCCACCTCCTCAATTTGGGATGATTCGTTGTCTATTCATGTATTCCACAGATGCAAGATACATCAAGTTGATTGTGGAGCTTTAATCCACTGCTTCTGAGGCTGCTGGGAGAGATTTCCCTTTCTCTTCTTTGTTCTCACAGCTCCTGGGGCTCAGCTTTGGATTTGGCCCCGCCTGTGTGTGCATGTAGGTCGCTGGAGGGTGTCTGTTCTTCGCTCAGACAGGATGGGGTTAAAGGAGCAGCTTCTTTGGGGACTCTGGCTCACTCAGGCCAGGGGGAGGGAGGAGTACGGAGTTGGGGTGAGCCTGCAGCGGCAGAGGCCAGCATGACATTGCACCAGCCTGAGGCGCGCTGTGCATTCTCCCGGGGAAGTTGTCCCTGGATCCCGGGACCCTGGCAGTGGCAGGATGCACAGGCTCCCCGGAAGGGAGGTGTGGAGAGTGACCTGTGTTCGCACACAGGCTTCTTGGTGGAGGCAGCAGCAGCCTTAGCGTCCTGTGCCCATCTCTGAGGTCCGCACTTTTAGCCGCGGCTTGCGCCCGTCTCTGGAGCTCCTTTAAGCAGCCCTCTTAATCCCCTCTCCTTGCACACCAGGAAACAAGGAGGGAAGAAAAAGTCTCTTGCCTCTTTGGCAGGTCCAGACTTTTCCCCAGACTCCCTTCCAGCTAGCCGTTGAGCACTAACCCCCTGCAGGCTGTGTTCACACCGCCAACCCCAGTCCTCTCCCTGCGCTCTGACTGAAGCCCGAGCCTCAGCTCCCAGACCTGCCCACCCCAGAGGGTGAGCAGAGAAGCCTCTCGGGCTGGTGAGTGCCGGTCAGCACTGATCCTCTGTGCGGGAATCTCTCCGCTTTGCCCTCTGCACCCCTGTTGCTGTGCTCTTCTCCATGGCTCCGAAGCTTTCCCTCTCCACCACCTGCAGTCTCTGCCTGCGAAGGGGCTTCCTAGTGTGTGGAAACCTTTCCTCCTTCACAGCTCCCTCCCACTGGTGCAGGTCCCACCCCTACCCTTTTGTCTCTGTTTATTCTTTTTCCTTTTGCCCTACCCAGGTACGTGGGGACTTTCTTGTCTTTTGGGAGGTCTGAGGTCTTCTGCCAGCGTTCAGTAGGTGTTCTGTAGGAGTTCCAAGTGTAGATGTATTTCCAGTGTATCTGTGGAGGGGAAGGTGATCTCTGCGTCTTACTCTTCCACCTTCTTCCCCTCGTCCCCCATGATGTTTTGATTATTGGAGCTTTGTAGTATAGTCCGAAGTCCTGTGGGGTGATACCTCCGGCTTTGTTTTTTTCCTCAATATTGCTTTGGCAATTTGGGGTCTTTTGTCGTTCCATATTAATTTTAGGATTATTTGTTCTAGTTGCATGAAAAATGTTATGGGTATTTTGATAGGGATTACATTAAATCTGTAGATTGCTTTGGGTAGTATGGCCATTTTAACAATATTAATTCTTCTAATGTGAGAGTACAGGATATCTTTGTATTTCTTTGTATCATCTTCATTTTCCTTCATCAGTATTTTATAGTTTTCAGAGTATAGGTCTTTTACCTCCTTGGTTAAATTTATTCCTAGGTGTTTTTCTTTTTGATGCGATTTTAAACAGGATTATTCTTTTTGCTCTCTTTCTCATGGTTCATTATTGGTGTATAGAAAAGCAACAGATTTTTGTATATTAATCTTGTATCCCGCAACTTTACTGAATTCATTTATTCTAACAGTTTTTTGGTGGAGACTTCAGGGTTTTCTATGTATATAGTATCATGTCATCTATAAATAATGACGGTTTTACTTCTTTCTTTACAATTTGGTTGCTTTTTATTTCTTTTTCTTGTCTGATTGCTGTGGCTAGGAATTCCAATACTATGTTAAATAGAAACAATGAGAGTGGGCATCCTTTTCTTGTTCCTGAGTTTAAAAGGAATACTTGCAGCTTTTCACCATTGAGTATTACAATGGCTGTGGGTTTCTTGTAAATGACCTTTACTATGCTGAGATATGTTTCCTCTGTACCCACTTTGGTGAGAGTGTGTATTGTGAATGGTTGTTGAATTTTGTCAAATGCTTTTTCTATGTCTATTGAGATGATCATGTGATTTTTATCTTTCCTTTTTTTTAATATGGTGTGTCACATTGATTTACTTATGTTGAAACATCCTTGTGACCCTGGAAAAATCCACCTTGATCATGGTATATGATTCTTTCTAGGTATTGTTGGGTTTGGTTTGCTAATGCTGCTTTGTTGAGGATTTTTGCATCTATATTCATCAAATATATTGGCCTGTAATTTTCTCTGTTTCTTTTTGTAGTGTCCTTGGTTTTGATATCAAGGTAATGATGGACTCATAGAATGAATTTGAGAGTGTTCCCTCCTCTTCAGTTTTTTGGAATAGTTTGAGAAAGAGCAGTATTAGTTCTTCTTTATGTGTTTGGTAAAATTCCCCTGGGAAGCGGTCTGGTCCTGTACTTTTGTTTGCTGGGAGGTTTTTTTTAATTACATATCCAATTTCACTTCTAGTGATAGGTCTGTCAGATTGTCTGTTTATCCTTGCCTCAGTCTTGGCAAGCTGTATGTTTTTAGAAATTTGTCCATTTCTCCTAGGTTGTCCAATTTGTTGGCATATAACTGTTCATAGTATTCTCTTATGATTTTTTTTGTATGTCTGTGATATGGGCTGTTATTTCTCCTCTTTCATTTTTTATTTTGTTTATTAGGTCCTCCGTCTTTTCTTCTTGGTGAGCCTGGCTTAAAGGTTTATTAATTTTGTTTATCTTTTCACAAAACCAGCTCCTGGTTTAATTGATCTTTTCTATTTTTTTTAACTTCTATTTTATTTATTTCCTCTCTGATCTTTATTATTTCCTTCCTTCTGTTGACTTTAGGCTTTGTTCTTCTTTTTCTAATTCTTTTAGGTGGCAGGTTAGGTTGTTTATTTGAGATTTTCCTTAGTTCTCGAGGAAGGTCTGTATTGTTATGAACTTCCCTCTGAGATCTGCTTTTGCTGCATCCCATAGATTTTGTAAAGTTGTGTTTTCATTTATGTTTGTCTCAAAGTATTTTCTGATTTCCTCTTTGATTTCATTGTTGACCCATTGGTTTTTTAGTAACATGTTGTTTAGTCTCCACATCTTTGTTCTTTTCTCATTTTTCTTTCTGTAGTTAATTTTTAGTTTCATACTGTTGTGGTCAGAAAAAATGCTTGATATAATTTTTATTCTCTTAAATTTGCTAAAGCTTGTTTTGTGATGTAGTATGTGATCCATCCTGGGGACTGTTCCGTGTGCACTTGAAAAGAATATGTGTTCTAATTTCTTCAGATGTAATGTCCTGTAGATATCAGTTAAGTGCAACAGTCTGTTGCGTCATTTAAGACCTCTGTTGCCTTACTGATTTTCTGTCTGGATGATCTGTTTATTGATGTCAGTGAGGTATTAAAATCTCCTACTACTATTGCGTTACTGTTAATTTCTCCCTTTATGTCTGTTAGTATTTACTTTATATATTTAGGTGCTCTTGTATTGGGTACGTATATGTCAGTGAATGTAATATCCTCTTTCTGTATTGATCCCTTTATCATTATATAATGCCCTTCTTGATCTTTTGTTATAGCTTTGTTTTAAAGTCTATTTTGTCTGGTATGAGTATTGTTCCCCCTGCTTTCTTGTCATTTCTGTTTGCATGAAATACCTTTTTTCATTCCCTCACTTTGAGTTTGTGTGTGTCTTTCACCCTGAAGTGAGTCTCTTGTAGGCAGCATATAGAAAGGTCTTATTTTTTATTCATTCAGCCACCCTGTGTATTTTGATCAGAGCATTTAGTCCATTGACATTTAAAGTAATTATTGATAGGTATGTACTTATGGACATTTTATTACTTTTTTCCAGTTGTTTCTGTAGTTCTTCTCTGTTCATTTCCTTTTGTTTCTCCCATTGTGGTTTGATAATTTTCTTTTGTAGTGTGCTTAAGTTCCTTTCTGTTTGGTTTTTGTGTATCTTTGGTAGGTTTTTGATTTGTGGGTACTATGGGTTCATTTATGTTGACTCATAATTATATCTACTTACTTTAAACTGATAGTCATTTAAGTTCAAACACATTCTAAAAGATCTACATATTATACTCCCCTCTCCCACATTTTGTGTTTTTGAAGCCATATTTTACATCTTCATGCTTATCCCTTTACTGTTTATTGTAGTTATAATTGCCTTTACAAATTTTTAGTTTTTAATCTACATACTGACTTATTTAAGTGATCTTCAGTCCTTATTATATATTTGCCTTATATATATTGCCTTCCTTATTATATATTTGCCTTCCTTATTGGGATTTTCCTTTTCCTATATATTCTTACTTCTTTTCCATTTAGAGTAGACCCTTCACATTTCATTTAAGGTGGGTTTAGTATTGCTGAATTCTTTTAATTTCTGCTTGTCTGAGAAGTTCTTCATCTCTCCTATTCTAAGTGATAATCTTGCTGGGTAGAGAATCCTAGGTTGCAGGTTTTTCCCCTTTCAGGGCTTTGAATGTATCATGCCACTCCCTTCTGGTCTACAGAGTTTCTGCAGAGAAATCAGCTGATAGCCTTATTGGGGTTCCCTTGTATATGACTCTGTTTTTCTCTTGCTGCCTTTAGAATTCTCCCTTTAACTTTTGCCATTTTAATTATGTCTTGGTGTGAGTCTGTTGGGGTTCTTCTTGTTTGGGACCCTTTGTGATTCCTGTACAAGGATATCTGTTTCCTTCTTTAGGTTTGGGAAGTTTTCAGCAATAATTTCTTTAAATATGTTTTTGATCCCCTTCTCTCTCTCTTCTCTTTCTGGAACCTCTGTAATGTGAATGTTGGCACTTTTTATGTTATCCCATAGATCTTGTGTGTTGCTTTGGTTTTTTTTCATTTGTCTTTCTGTCTGCTGTTCTGACTGGGTGATTTCCATTACTCTATCTTCCAGGTCACATATGCGTTCTTGTGTCATTTAGTCTGAGATTCAGTGCTTCTAGAGTGCTTTATCAAAAATAGGTAATTGAATTATTTATTTTTGATTGGGTCTTCTGTATAGTTTCTAGTTCCTTGTTAAAATGATCTGTGCTTAGATCAATTCTCTTTCCTAATTCAGTTATCATTTTTATTACCAATGTTTTCAGGGCTTTTTCAATTGAGTGTAGTTCCTCTTCCATTTCACTTAGCTATCTCTGTCTCTATGAATTTTGGTGGAACATTTATATATTATGGTCTTGAAGGGGCGTTTTTATGTGGGAGTGTCCCTAAATAGACTGTGTGTGCCCAGTGTCTTTGGTGTGGACACCAGTCACATCTTTCCTCAGGGTGTGCTTGTCACTATCAGCTTGGTAGGGTGTGTGGCTGGTGCTCATTGGCCTATCACAGGCAGGGTCTGCTCCCAAGTTGCTACAGCAGAAGCCCTAAGGGTTGGGCCTGAGCTGGTTCTGTTCTCTTTAAATGTTGTGTTTTTCCTTCTCCCTCCACTGGGGCCTTTGCCCCAAAGGAGGGGAGTGCTGAAATAAGTTGGGCTTATGTGCATACAGAGGTACAATGCACTACCTGTGTATGTGTCTCTGGCTCTGCTCAGACACAGCCCAAGGTTGCATCTTTTCCCCTCTTGTGGTAGTCCCAGATCTAGTGTTATGTTGTGGCATGGTGTGGGCAGTGTCAGAGCATTTGCTCAGCTGGACTGGGAATCATGGTGTCTTGGTCACAGGAATTCTAGCAGCTGCACTGCTGTCAGAAGCCTGGGCTTCTGGGGTGCTGTTTGAGTCAGCACCAACAATGGCTGCTGCTGTACCACCTGGACCTCATCCCATGCCCCCCAGTTCACTTCTGCATCCCTAGGTTGAGTCTTTTCCCAGGAACTGGCTGCCCTAGATCCAGTGCCAAGTTGTGTTGTGGAGTGGGTGCTACCTCACCACACTCTCCCCTCAGCTTGGACTGGGGAGTGTGGTGAGATCGCAACTACTAAGGCAGACCTCTGTTAGCTCTGTCTGTTGGCAAGCCAGCCCCTGTGCACTCCTCACGAGTGGAGTCTAGGCCTCTCCAGCTTTTCTATCTGTCCTAGCATTTCTCCAGGCAGCCAAGTGGGCTTGTATCCTCCATGTAGGACCCCAGGATTGGGACGCCCAGTTGTGGCTCTTCCATCTTACTCCCAAAGGTGAGCGTCTGCCTGTGTAATCTCCATTTTCCTCTTAGTCCCCTCCCAGGGGCACAGGTCTCAACCCAATGTTTTTCTTCCCATTCTACCCAATTATGTAAGTATCTTTCTTGCAGCCTTGATTGTATAGGAGTTTTTCTGCCAGTTTCCAGTTAGTTTTGCATGAGAATTGTTCTACATATAGAGGTATTTTTGATGTGTTTTAGTGGAGGGAGGTGAGCTCCACATCCTCTTACTCCACCATCTTGGTCCCCCTTCTCTATTTCACTTTTAATGTTGCTTATTTCATGCCTAAATTTAAAAAAAACGAAAGCTTTAGTGGGTAAAGAGAACAGAACCCCTTTGCAAACTTTAGATGACTTAGTCTAGCTTCCTTCCAATAAAGATGGCTACCTACATTGCTGAAATATATGATTATACATGAAATATATCTCACTAAAATGAAGAGAAAGAAGTAGAAAAACTAAACTTTATGGGGTCATTATAAGAAATTAAAATTTCATTACTAAGTAATAACTTTACTTTTTAAACCAAGTTACCTTAAGAATCTTTCTGCTTCTTGAGGTAGAAAACCAAAATAAACAGTAAATTTATAATTTTGGTAATTTTGGAGTAGAGATGATGATTCACAATAATTTGAGATATGTGCAACAATTGTAACGTTAAAAAATCTGTGATTTCGTTTGGTGGCAGAGTCCCAATTGTTATTACTGTGGCTGGTTGACTGTATTCATTATTGAAAGAAATACATTCTGATAGAGATTGGTGAAAATAAGAATGCAATTCCTTTTCTCCCTCAAGTTCGTGTTCTCCAGATTAAGAAGCTGAGACAGTAAACATCTAGTTAATCGGGTGTTACCCAGATTGCAAAGCTGATGTCTTTGGCTATCTTTTTTAACCATGTCCACCAATTCTTCATTTCATTTTGTTCAGTGTCATCAAAGGCTTACTTTCTGAAATCTAATTAATATAGATGAAATATGAACCATTAGATATTTGGAAAGCATGAGACATAACTTTTTAAATTATCTGTCTCTGGAGTTTCAAATGCCAAGTTGCATTGCCTGAAGTTCCAAGTTACACTAGCTAAGGAATACTGATTACATCAGCAGTGCTTCTGGTGCTGAGAAAAAAGAAAGAGTAAAACTGAACTGAATCAAAACTGCTTTGGAGAATTTATTTCATCACTCAGCAGAAGTCTACCTAAAAATACAAGTAGAACACACAAGTAATATCATCAGAGTCAATGAGATTTTCCTTTAAGAAGGTACTTGAATGAAAACCAATAACTAGCACTTCAAAACACATCTGTTCAGTATAGATGTGTTTTATTTTACTCCAGTATGCTTTTCGGGAAACATTCTTATCTTCGTCTTAGATTTTCATTCAATTAAAAGGTTAACCTTAGTAGAATGAGTTGGTTCCTAGTCGGCTGTATACACATGCCTATGAAGAAACTTATTTTGTGCCTGCAGTATGTCAGGCACAGAGCAACATTACAGAACCTTTACCAGGCTTCTTGTATACAAGTTTGTTGTCAAAAAATGTACCATGTCTCACTGAGCTCCCTAAGATAAGTTAACTTTTTTCGTTTGTTTTTCAACTACATCTGCCTATCTTGAGCAGATTATCACAAGAATCTGCATTTCTTTCAAAAGTTGAAGGAGATAATATCAACATCTGTTTCTCCAGAGAAAGAATCTTACATTTATTTAAATTTATGTACAGAGAAAACACAGTCACATTTTATTTTATTGTGCTGAAGTATTAAAGTGACTTAAAATTAAAAGCTATCTCCCCTTTCCCTAACAACTTCCTCTCATTGGTTTATTTTTTGCTTTGAAAACATCATGTGTTCCTTTGTTCAGATAATTTTTACTTTCTTCTTCTGGGTCTAAGTGATAAGCTGATTTTGATATGGCACTTTTCTCCAGGCAGTTTTTCTAAGTAATTCCAGGGAGCAACAGTCACAGAATTAACAAGAGTGCCTATTTAGAATCCAGATTCCTGGGCTCCACTAAAGAGCTATTGAATCAGAGGCTTTGGTAATTAGCTCAGGAGCCTGCATTTTGACAGGCTCCTCAAATGAGCCTCATTTTCACTACAGTTTGACAACCACTGCTTTTGAGTATAAAGTATTTCAGCTTTGGACAGAAAACTGCTAATAAGAACTATTTATATAAAAGCCACCATACAATATAGTTCTCTGTAGAACTGAGATAATGGCATTCATTTTTTCTTATATTTATATAGTTTTAAACCTACTAAATAGGAATTATTAACAAATTAGTCTATCTTTGCTAAGTGTAGCTGGAATTTTAAATCTCATCTTAAAAAAGGTTCCAGTCAATTCTATATGAAAATCAACTAGTAAAAATATGCTTTAATTCATCAGATAAATGTAGGCATCCATTGTGTACTTACTTTGTGGTATTCAGCTGAACCATGGGGTCCTGTGATACATAATGTGTTTTAGAGGTAAGAACACTCTTGTTATTGTCGTTATTGTTATTGAAGTACAGTTAATGTACACTATCAGGTAAACAATATAGTGATTTACAGTTTTTAAAAGTTGTATTCCACTTACAGTTATAAAACACTGACTATATTGCCTGTGTTGTACAATATATCCTTATAGCTTACTTATTTTATACATAGTAATTTGTACCTCTTAATCCCCTACCCCTATCTTGCCCCTCTCCCTTCCCCTCTCCCCACTGGTAACCACTAGTTTGTTTATCTGTGAGTCTGTTTCTTTTTTGTTATATTCACTATTTTATTTTTTAGATTATATATATAAGTGATATTATACAGTATTTCTTTCTCTGACTTATTTTTTTAAAATATTTATTTAATTTATTTTGGCTGTGTTGGTCTTCATTGTGGTGTGCGGGCTTCTCTTTAGTTGTGGTGCACATGCTCCAGGGCACGTGGGCTCTGTAGTTTTTGTGGCACATGGGCTCTCTCATTGAAGCACGCAAGCTCAGTAGTTGTGGCGCATGGGCTTAGTTGCCCCGTGGCATGTGGAATCTTAGTTCCCCAACCGGGGATCAAACCTGGGTCCCCTGCATTGGAAGGCAGATTCTTTACCACTGGACCACCAAGGAAGTCCCGCTGACTTATTTAACTTAGGCTAAAACCCTCCAGGTCCATCCATGTTGTTGCAAATGGCAAAATTTCATTGTTTCTTTCAATGTTTCTTCATTGTTTCTTATCTCTGTATAGAATTCCATTGTGTGTGTGTGTATATATGTAGATGTATATATATGTATATATACTGCATCTTCTTTATCCATTCATCTGTTGTTGGATACTTAGGTTGCTTCCATATTTTGGCAATCATAAATAATGCTGCTTTGAACATTGGGATGCATGAATCTTTTTGAATTAGTGTTTTCGTTTTTTGGGGGATAAATACCCTAGAGTGGAATTGCTGGGTCATATGACAGTTCTATTTTTAGATATACTGTTTTCTACAGTGATGCACCAATTTACATTCTCACAAAGAGTGCATGAGGGTGTCCCTTTTCTCCACATCCTTGCCAATATTTGTTTGTATTCTTTTTGATGATAGCCATTCTGACAGATGTGAAGTGATATCTCATTGTGGTTTTAATTTGCATTTCCCTGATGATTAATGATATTGAGCATCTTTTCATGTACCTGTTGCCCCTGTGTATGTCTTCTTTGGAAAAATGTCTATTTAAGTTTTCTGCCCATTTTTAATATATATTTTTTGATGTTGAGTTGTATAAGCTGTTTATATATTTTGGATATTAACCCCTTATCGGTCATATAATTTTCGAATACTTTCTCCCATTCCGTCAGTTGTCTTTTCATTTTATCAATGGTTTCCTTTGCTGTGCGGAAGCTTTTAAGTTTAATTAGTTCCCATTTACTTATTTTTGCTTTAGGAGACAGATCCAAAAAAATATTGCTACAATTTATCTCAAAGAGTGTTCTGCCTATGTTTTCTTCTAGGAGTTTATGGTTTCCAATCTTACATTTAGGTCTTTAATCAATTTTGAGCTCATTTTTGTAATAGTGTGAGGAAATGTTCTAATCTCATTGTTTTACATGTTGCTGTCCAGTTTTCCCAGCACCACTTATTGAGCAGACTGTCTTTTCTTCATTGTGTATGCTTGCCTTCCTTGTCATAGATTAATTGACCATAAGTGCATTAATTTTTTTCTGGGCTCTGTATTCTGTTCCATTGATCTGTGTGTCTGTTTTTGTGCCAGTGCCATACTGTTTTGATTTCTGTAGCTTTGTACTATAGTCTGAAGTTAGGGTGTGAGATTCCTCCAGTTCTGTTGTTCTTTATCAAGACTGTTTTGACAATGTGGGGCCTTTTGTGTTTCTGTACAAATTTTAAAATTATTTGTTCTATTTCTGTGAAAAATGTCATGGATATTTTGATAGGGATTGCACTGAACTGTAGATTTCCTTGGGTGGGTAGTATGGTCATTTTAACAATATTAATTTTTCCAAAACATGAACACTATATCTTTCCATCTGTTTGTGTCATCTTCAATCTCTTCATCAGTGTCTTATAGTTTTCCAAGGTCTTTTATGATACTTCCTTAGGGAGATTTATTCCTAGGTATTTTATTCCTTTTGATATGATTATAAATGGGATTGTTTCCTTAATTTCTCTTTCTGATAGTTCATTGTTAGTGTAGAGAAAAGCAACCAATTTCTGTATATTAATTTTGTATCCTGTAACTTTACTATATTCATTGATGAGCTCTAGTAGTTTTTTGATGGTGTCTTTAGGATTTTCTGTGTATAGCATCATGTCACCTGCAAATAGTGAGTTTTGCTTCTTTTCCAAGTTGGATTCCTTTTATTTCTTTTTCTTGTATGATTGCTGTGGCTAAATTGCCAATACTATGTTGAATAAAAGTGGTGAAAGTGGGCATCCTTGACTTCTTCCTGATTTTAGAGGAAATGCTTTCTGCTTTTCACTGTTGAGTATGATGTTAGCTGTGGGTTTGTTGTATATGGCCTTTATTATGTTGACATATGTTCTCCTTGTGCCAACTTTCTGGAGAGTTTTTATCATAAATAGATGCTGGATTTTTAAAATGCGTTTTCTTCATCTACTGAGATGATCATGTGGCTTTTATTCTTCAATTTGTTAATGTTGTGTGTCACATTGATTGATTTGCAGATATTGAAAAATCCTTGCATCCCTGGGTTAAATCCCACTTGGTCATGGTGTATGATCCTTTTGCTGTTTTGCTGGATTGGGTTTGCTAATATTTTGTTGAGGATTTTTGCATCTGTGTTCATCAGTGATATTGACCTTGTAATTTCCTTTTTTTATGATGTGTTTATCTGGTTTTGGTGTCAGGCTGTTGCTGGCCTCATAGAATAAGTTCAAAAGCATTCCTTCCTCTGCTATTTTTTGGAATAGTTTGAGGAGGATGGTTGTTAACTCTTCTCTAAATGTTTGGTAGAATTTACCTGTGAAGCTCCCTGGCCCTGGACATTTCGTTTGCTGGGAGCTTTTTAAATTACTGATTCAGTTCCATTACTGGTAATTGGTCTGTTCCTGTTTTCTATTTCTTTTTAGTGCAGGAGATTGTATGTTTCTAGGATTTTTTTCATTTCTTCTAGATTGTCCATTTTACTGGCATGTAGTTGTTCATAGTACTTTTTTATGATTCTTTGTATTTCTGTGGTGTTGGTTGTAACTTCTCCTTTTTCATTTCTGATTTTATTGATTTGCACCCTCTTTTTTTCTTGATGAGTCTGGCTAGAGGTTTATCAATTTTGTTTATCTTTTCAAAGAACCGGCTCTTAGTTTCATTGATCTTTTCAATTGTTTTTTTAGTCTCTATTTCTGCTCTGATCTTTATGATTTCTTTCCTTCTACTACCTTTGAGTTTTGTTTGCCCTTCTTTGTCTAGCTCTTTTAGATGTAAGGTTATGTTGTTAATTTGAGATTTTTCTTGTTTCCTGAGGTAAGCTTGTATTGCTATAAACTTCCCTCTTAGAATTGCTTTTGCCGTGTCCCATAGATTTTGGATTGTTGTGTTTTTGTTTTCATTTGTGTCCTGGTATTTTTTTATTTCCTCTTTGATTTCTTCTGTGATCCATTAGTTGTTTAGTAGCATATTGTTTAGCTTCCACGTGTTTGTGTTTTTTGCAGTTTTTTTGTCTTGTAATTTCTAGTCACATTGTGTGTGGGTGTTGTGGTCAGAAAAGAAGCTTGATATGATTTCAGTTTTCTTAAGTTTACTGAGACTTGTGACCTAGCATGTGATCTATCCTGGAAAATGTTCCATGTGCACTTGAAAAGAATATGTATTCTACTGCTTTTGGATGGAATGCTCTCTCTATATATTGATTGTCTATCTGATCTAATGTGTTATTTGAGGCCAGTGTTTCCTTATTGATTTTCTAGCTGGATAATCTGTCCATTGATGTCAGTAGCGGTTTTTTCTTAATTAATTAATTTTTGGCTGTGTTGGGTCTTCGTTTCTGTGTGAGGGCTTTCTCTACTTGCGGCAAGCAGGGGCCACTCTTAATCGCGGTGTGCAGGCCTCTCACTATCGCAGCCTCTCTTGTTGCGGAGCACAGGCTCCAGACGCACAGGCTCAGTAGTTGTGGCTCATGGGCCTAGTTGCTCTGAGGCATGTGGGATCTTCCCAGACCAGGGCTCGAACCCGTGTCCCCTGCATTGGCAGGCAGATTCTCAACCACCGCACTACCAGGGAAGCCCTAAGTAGCGGTTTAAAGTCCCCAACTATTACTGTGTTACTGGCGATTTTTCCCATTATATCTGTTAATACTTGTTTTATGTTTAGGTGCTCCTATGTTGGGTGCATATGTATTTACAGTTGTTATATCTTCTTCTTGGATTGAGCCCTTCATCGTTGTGTAATGTGTTTCTTTCTCTCTTTTAACAGTTCTTATTTTAAAGTCTATTTTTTTTCTGATACAAATATTGCTACCCCAGCTTTCTTTTGATTACCACTTGCATGGAATGCCTTTTTTCCATCCCCTCACTTTCAGATCTGAAGTGAGTCTCTTGTAGATAGCATATATACGGGTCTTGTTTTGGTATCCATTCATCTATTTCATGTCTTTTGATTGGAACATTTAGTCCATTTACATTTAAAATAATTATTGATATGTATGTTCTCATTGCCAATTTTTTAATTGTTTTGGGGTTGTTTTTGTAGGTCTTTTTTTATTCCTTTCTTCTTTTGTTCTCTTGTGATTGGATGACTATCTTCAGTGTTATGTATAGATTCCTTTTTTGTATGTGTATCTATTATCAATTTTTGGTTTATGGCTAATGTGAGGTTTATATATAGCAATCTATATATACATGTGATTGTTGTAAGTTGCTGATCTCTTAATTTCAAATGCATTTTAACAATCCTGGATTTGTACTCTCCTCCCCTCAAAATTACTCTTTTTGATATCATATTTTACATATAATTGTTTTGTATATCTCTTACCTGCTTATTGTAGATATAGATGATTTTACTACTTTTGTCTTTTAACTTTCCTACTAGCTTTTTGCATGGATGATTTCCTACCTTTACTATATGTTTGCCTTTACCAGTGAGCTTTTTCCTTTCGTGGTTTTCATGTTTCTTGTTGTGTCCTTTTCTTTTTTACTTAGAGAAGTTCCTTTAACATTTCTTGTAAAGGTGGTTTGGTGGTGCTGAACTCTTTTAGCTTTTGCCTGTCTGTGAAACTGTTGATCTCTCCATCAAATATGAATGAAAGCTTTGCTTGGTAGAGTATTCTTGGTTTTTCCTTTCATCACTTTAAAATATATTGTGCCAATCCCTTCTGGCCTACAGAGTTCATGTGGAAAAATCAGCTGATAGTGTTATGGGGGTTCCCTTGTATGTAATGTGTTCCTTTTCCCTTGCTTCTTTTAATATTCTCTTTTTACCTTTAATTTTTGCCATTTTAGTTACAGTGTGTCTTTTTAAAAAAGTTTATTGGATTATAGTTTGTTTACAATGTTGGGTTAGTTTCAGGAGAACAGCAGAGTGATTAAGTTATATGTATACATATATTCATTACTTTTCAGATTCTTTAGGTTATCACAGAATATTGAGTAGAGTTTCCTGTGCTAGACAGTGGGTCCTTGTTGGTTATCTATCTTATATATAGTAATCCCAAGCTCCTGATTTATCCCTCCCCCTTCACGTTTCTGCTTTGGTAACCATAAGGTATTTTTTATATCTGAAAGTCTGTTTCCGTTTTGTAAATAAGTTCATTTGAATCTTTTTTTAAAATTACATTCCACATATAAATGATATCATATATTTGTCTTTCTCGGGTTTTTTTTTTTTACATCTTTACTGGGGTATAATTGCTTTACAATGGTGTGTTAGTTTCTGGTTTATAACAAAGTGAATCAGCTATGCATATACATATGTTCCCATATCTCTTCCCTATTGCATCTCCCTCCCTCCCACCCTCCCTATCCCACCCCTCCAGGTGGTCACAAAGCACCGAGCTGATCTCCCTGTGCTATGCGGCTGCTTCCCACTAGCTATCTACCTTACGTTTGGCAGTGTATATATGGCCATGCCTCTCTCACGCTTTGTCACAGCTTACCCTTCCCCCTTGCCATATCCTCAAGTCCATTCTCTAGTAGGTCTGTGTCTTTATTCCTGTCTTACTCCTAGGTTCTTCATGACATTTTTTCCCTTAAATTCCATATATATGTGTTAGCATACGGTATTTCTCTTTCTTTTTCAGAATTACTTCACTCTGTATGACAGACTCTAGGTCTATCCACCTCATTACAAATAGCTCAATTTCGTTTCTTTTTATGGCTGAGTAATATTCCATTGTATATATGTGCCACATCTTCTTTATCCATTCATCCAATGATGGACACTTAGGTTGTTTCCATCTCCTGGCTATTGTAAATAGAGCTGCAATGAACATTTTGGTACATGACTCTTTTTGAATTATGGTTTTCTCGGGGTATATGCCCAGTAGTGGGATTGCTGGGTCATATGGTAGTTCTATTTGTAGTTTTTTAAGTAACCTCCATACTGTTCTCCATTGTGGTTGTACCAATTCACATTTCCACCAGCAGTGCAAGAGTGTTCCCTTTTCTCCACACCCACTCTAGCATTGACTGTTCCTAGATTTTTTGATGATGGCCATTGTGACTGGTGTGAGCTGATATCTCATTGTAGTTTTGATTTTCATTTCCCTAATGATTAATGATGTTGAGCATTCTTTCATATGTTTGTTGGCAGTCTGTATAACTTCTGGGAGAAATGTCTATTTAGGTCTTCCACCCATTTTTGGATTGGGTTGTTTTTTTGTTATTTAGCTGCATGAGCTACTTATAAATTTTGGACATTAATCCTTTGTCAGTTGCTTCATTTGCAAATGTTTTCTCCCATTCTGAGGGTTGTCCTTTGGTCTTGTTTATGGTTTCCTTTGCTGTGCAAAAGCTTTGAAGTTTCATTAGGTCCCATTTATTTTTGTTTTTATTTCCATTTCTCTAGGAGGTGGGTCAAAAAGAATCTTGCTGTGATTTATGTCATAGAGTGTTCTGCCTGTGTTTTCCTCTAAGAGTTTGATAGTTTCTGGCCTTACATTTAGGTCTTTAATCCGTTTTGAGCTTATTTTTGTGTATGGTGTTAGGGAGTGATCTAATCTCATACTTTTACACCTACCTGTCCAGTTATCCCAGCACCACTTATTGAAGAGGCTGTCCTTTCTCCACTGTACATTCCTGCCTCCTTTATCAAAGATAAGGTGACCATATGTGCGTGGGTTTATCTTTGGGCTTTCTATTCCTGTTCCATTGATCTATCTTTCTGTTTTTGTGCTAGTACCATACTATCTTAATTACTGTAGCTTCGTAGTATAGTCTGAAGTCAGGGAGCCCAATTCCTCCAGCTCCGTTTTTCATTCTAAAGATTGCTTTGGCTATTCTGGATCTTTTGTGTTTCCATACAAATTGTGAAATTTTTTGTTCTAGTTCTGTGAAAAATATCAGTGGTAGTTTTCTGTGAAAAATGCCAGTGGTAGTTTCTTCCCAAAGAGGGAAGAAAACGTCTCTTGCCTCTTCGGCAGGTCCAGACTTTTCCCCGGACTCCCTCCCGGCTATGCGTGGTGCACTAACCCCTTCAGGCTGTGTTCATGCCACCAGTCCTCTCCCTGCGCTCCGGCTGTGTTCATGCCGCCACTCCTCTCCCTGCACTCTGACCGAAGCCCGAGCCTCAGCTCCCAGCCCCACCTGCCCCAGAAGGTGATCGGACAAGCCTCTCGGGCTAGTGAGTGCCGGTCAGCTCCGATCCTCTGTGCGGGAATCTCTCCGCTTTGCCCTCCGCACCCCTGTTGCTGTGCTCTCCTCTGCGGCTCCAAAGCTTACCTCCTCCGCCACCCGCAGTCTCTGCCCGTGAAGGGGCTCCTAGTGTGTGGAAACCTTTCCTCCTTCACAGCTCCCTCCCACTGGTGCAGGTCCTGTCCCTATTTTTTTCTGTGTTTATTCTGTTTTCTTTTGCACTACTCAGGTACGTGGGGAGATTCTTGCCTTTTGGGAGGTCTGAGGTCTTCTGACAGTGTTCAGTAGCTGCTCCGTAGGAGTTGTTCCATGTGTAGATGTATTTCTGATGTATCTGTGGGGAGGGAGGTGATCTGTGCGTGTTACTCTTCCTCCATCTTCCTGGGCTTTCTATCTTGTTCCATTGATCTATATTTCTATTTTTGTGCCAGTACCATACTCTCTTGATTACTGTAGATTTGGAGTATAGTCTGAAGTCAGGGAGCCTGATTCCTCCAGCTCTGTTTTTCGTTCTCAAGATTGTTTGGGGGCTTCCCTGGTGGCACAGTGGTTGAGAGTCCGCCTGCCGATGCAGGGGACGCGGGATGCTGCCCCAGTCCGGGAAGGTCCCACGTGCCACTGAGCAGCTGGGCCCATGAGCCATGGCCGCTGAGCCTGCAGGTCCGGAGCCTGTGCTCCGCAACGGGAGAGGCCACAATGGTGAGAAGCCCGCGTACTGAAAAAAAAAAAAAAAAAGATTGTTTGGCTATTCGGGGTCTTTTGTGTTTCCATACAAATTAAAAAATTTTTTGTTCCAGTTCTGTGAAATATGCCATTGGTAATTTGATAGGGATTGCATTGAATCTGTAGATTGCTTTGGTAGTATAATCATTTTCACGACGTTGATTCTTCCAATCCAAGAACATGGTATATCTCTCCATCTGTTTGTGTCGTCTTTGATTTCTTTCATCAGTATCTTAAAGTTTTTTGCATACAGGTCTTTTGCCTCCTTAGGTAGGTTTATTGCTAGGTATTTTATTCTTTTTGTTGCAGCAGTTAAATGGGAGTGTTTTCTTGATTTCACTTTCAGAGTTTTCATCACCAGTGTATAGGAATGCCAGAGATTTCTGTGCGTTAATTCTGTATCCCGCTACTTTACCAAATTCATTGATTAGCTCTAGTAGTTTTCTGGTAGCATCTTTAGGATTCTCTATGTATAGTATCATGTCATCTGCAAACAGTGACAGCTTTACTTCTTCTCTTCCGATTTGGATTCCTTTTATTTCCTTTTCTTCTCTGATTGCTGTGACTAAAACTTCCAAAACTATGTTGAATAACAGTGGTGAGAGTGGACAACCTTGTCTTGTTCCTGATCTTAGTGGAAATGGTTTCGGTTTTTCACCATTGAGGATGATGTTGGCTGTGGGTTTGTCATATATGGCCTTTATTATGTTGAGGAAAGTTCCCTCTATGCCTACTTTCTGCAGGGTTTTTATCATAAATGGGTGTTGAATTTTGTCAAAAGCTTTCTCTGCATCTATTGAGATGATCATATGGTTTTTCTCCTTCAGTTTGTTAATATGGTGTATCAGGTCGATTGATTTGCGTATATTGAAGAATCCTTGCATTCCTGGAATAAACCCCACTGGATCATGGTGTATGATCCTTTTAATGTGCTGTTGGATTCTGTTTGCTAGTTGTTTTTTTTTTTTTCTTTTAACATCTTTATTGGGGTATAATTGCTTTACAATGGTGAGTTAGTTTCTGCTTTATAACAAAGTGAATCAGTTGTACATATACATATGTTCCCATATCTCTTCCCTTTTATGTCTCCCTCCTTCCCACCCTCCCTATCCCACCCTGCCAGGAGGTCACAAAGCACGGAGCTGATATCTGTGTGCTATGCGGCTGCTTCCCACTAGCTACCTACCTTACGTTTGGTAGTGTATATATGTCCATGCCTCCCTCTCGCTTTGTCACAGCTCACCCTTCCTCCTTCCCATGTCCTCAAGTCCGTGCTCCAGTAGGTCTGTGTCTTTATTCCTGTCTTACCACTAGGTTCTTCATGACATTTTTTTTTCTTAAATTCCATATATATGTGTTAGCATACGGTATTTCTCTTTCTCTTTCTGACTTACTTCACTCTGTATGACAGACTCTAGGTCTATCCACCTCATTACAAATAGGTCAATTTCGTTTCCTTTTATGGCTGAGTAATATTCCATTGTGTATGTGTGTCACATCTTCTTTATCCATTCATCCGATGATGGGCACTTAGGTTGTTTCCATCTCCTGGCTATTGTAAATAGAGCTGCAATGAACATTTTGGTACATGACTCTTTTTGAATTATGGTTTTCTCAGGGTATATGCCCAGTAGTGGGATTGCTGGGTCATATGGCAGTTCTATTTGTGGTTTTTTAAGGAACCTCCATACTGTTCTCCATAGTGGCTGTACCAATTCACATTCCCACCAGCAGTGCAGGAGTGTTCCCTTTTTTCCACACCCTCTCCAGCATTTATTGTTTCTAGAGTTTTTGATGATGGCCATTCTGAGTGGTGTGAGATGATATCTCATTGTAGTTTTGATTTGCATTTCTCTAATGATTAATGATGTTGAGCATTCTTTCATGTGTTTCTTGGCAGTCTGTATATCTTCTTTGGAGAAATGTCTATTTAGGTCTTCTGCCCATTTTTGGATTGGGTTGTTTCTTTTTTTGTTATTGAGCTGCATGAGCTGCTTATAAATTTTGGAAATTAATCCTTTGTGAGTTGCTTCATTTACAAATATTTTCTCCCATTCTGAGGGTTGCCTTTTGGTCTTGTTTATGGTTTCCTTTGCTGTGCAAAAGCTTTGAAGTTTCATTAGGTCCCATTTGTTTATTTTTGTTTTTATTTCCATTTCTCTAGGAGGTGGGTTAGAAAGCATCTTGCTGTGATTTATGTCATAGAGTGTTCTGCCTATGTTTTCCTCTAAGAGTTTGATAGTTTCTGGCCTTACATTTAGGTCTTTAATTCATTTTGAGCTTATTTTTGTGTATGGTGTTAGGGAGTGATCTAATCTCATAGGTTTACATGTACCTGTCCAGTTTTCCCAGCTCCACTTATTGAAGAGGCTGTCCTTTGTCCACTGTACATTCCTGCCTCCTTTATCAAAGATAAGGTGACCATATGTGCGTGGGTTTACATGTGGGCTTTCTATCCTGTTCCATTGATCTATCTTTCTGTTTTTGTGCCAGTACCATACTGTCTTGATTACTGTAGCTTTGTATTATAGTCTGAAGTCAGGGAGCCTGATTCCTCCAGCTCCGTTTTTCGTTCTCAAGATTGCTTTGGCTATTCTGGGTCTTTTGTGTTTCCATACAAATTGTGAAATTTTTTGTTCTAGTTCTGTGAAAAATGCCAGTGGTAGTTTGATAGGGATTGCATTGAATCTGTAAGATTGCTTTGGGTAGTAGAGTGATTTATAGAATGTTGCTTCTTCCAGTCCAAGAACATGGTATATGTCTCCATCTATTTGTATCATATTTAATTTCTTTCATCAGTGTCTTATAATTTTCGGCATAGAGGTCTTTTGTCTCCTTAGGTAGGTTTATTCCTAGGTATTTTATTCTTTTTGTTGCAATGGTAAATGGGAGTGTTTTCTTGATTTCACTTTCAGAGTTTTCATCATTAGTGTATAGGAATGCAAGATATTTCTGTGCATTAATTTTGTATCGTGTAACTTTACCAAATTCATTGATTAGCTCTAGTAGTTCTCTGGTAGCATCTTTAGGATTCTCTGTGTATAGCATCATGTCATCTGCAAACAGTGACAGCTTTACATTTTCTTTTCTGATTTGGATTCCTTTTATTTCCTTTTCTTCTCTGATTGCTGTGGCTAAAACTTCCAAAACTATGTTGAATAAGAGTGGTGAGAGTGGACAACCTTGTCTTGTTCCTGATCTTAGTGGAAATGCTTTCAGTTTTTCACCATTGAGGATGATGTTGGCTGTGGGTTTGTCATATATGGCCTTCATTATGTTGAGGAAAGTTCCCTCTATGCCTACTTTCTGTAGGGTTTTTATCATAAATGGGTGTTGAATTTTGTCGAAAGCTTTCTCTGCATCTATTGAGATGATCATATGGCTTTTCTCCTTCAATTTGTTAATATGGTGTATCACATTGATTTGCGTATATTTTAGAATCCTTGCATAATGGAATAAACCCCATTGGATCATGGTGTATGATCCTTTTAATGTGCTGTTGGATTCTGTTTGCTAGTATTTTGTTGAGGATTTTTGCATCTATGTTCATCAGTGATATTGGCCTGTAGTTTTCTTTCTTTGTGACATCCTTGTCTGGTTTTGGTTATCAGTGTGATGGTGGCCTCATAGAATGAGTTTGGGAGTGTTCCTTCCTCTGCTGTATTTTGGAAGAGTTAGAGAAGAGTAGGTGTTAGCTCGTCTCTAAATGTTTGATAGAATTGGCCTGTGAAGCCATCTGGTCCTGGGCTTTTGTTTGTTGGAAGATTTTTAATCACAATTTCAGTTTCAGTGCCTGTGATTGGACTGTTCATATTTTCTGTTTCTTCCTGATTCAGTCTTGGCAGGTTGTGCATTTCTTAGAACTTGTCCATTTCTTCCAGGTTGTCCATTTTATTGTTATAGAGTTGCTTGTAGTAATCTCTCATGATCTTTTGTATTTCTGCAGTGTCGGTTGTTACTTCTCCTTTTTCATTTCTAATTCTATTGATTTGAGTCTTCTCCCTTTTTTTCTTGATGAGTCTGGCTAATGGTTTATCAATTTTGTTTATCTTCTCAAAGAACCAGCTTTTAGTCTTATTGATCTTTGCTATCGTTTCCTTCATTTCCTTTTCATTTATTTCTGATCTGATCTTTATGATTTCTTTCCTTCTGCTAACTTTGGGGGTTTTTTGTTCTTCTTTCTCTAATTGCTTTAGGTGCAAGGTTAGGTTGTTTATTCGAGATGTTTACTGTTTCTTAAGGCAGGATTGTATTGCTATAAACTTCCCTCTTAGAACTGCTTTTGCTGCATCCCATAGGTTTTGGGTCGTCGTGTCTCCATTGTCATTTGTTTCTAGGTATTTTTTTATTTCATCTTTGATTTCTTCAGTGATCACTTCGTTATTAAGTAGTGTATTGTTTAGCCTCCATGTGTTTGTGTTTTTTACAGATCTTTTCCTGTAATTGATATCTAGTCTCCTAGCGTTGTGGTCGGAAAGGATACTTGATACAATTTCAGTTTTCTTAAATTTACCAAGGCTTGATTTGTGACCCAAGATATGATCTATCCTGGAGAATGTTCCATGAGCACTTGAGAAAAATGTGTATTCTGTTGTTTTTGGATGGAATGTCCTATAATTATATATCAAGTCCATTTTGTTTAATGTATCATTTAAAACTTGTGTTTCCTTATTTATTTTCATTTTGGATATCTGTCCATTGGTGAAAGTGGGGTGTTAAAGTCCCCTACTATGAATGTGTTACTGTCGATTTCCCCTTTTCTGACTGTTAGTATTTGCCTTATGTATTGAGGTGCTCCTATATTGGGTGCATAAATATTTACAATTGTTATATCTTCTTCTTGGATCAATCCCTTGATCATTATGTAGTGTCCTTCTTTGTCTCTTCTAATAATCTTTATTTTAAAGTCTATTTTGTCTGATATGAGAATTGCTACTCCAGCTTTCTTTTGATTTCCATTTGCATGGAATGTCTTTTTCCATCCCCTCACTTTCAGTCTGTACGTGTCTCTAGGTCTGAAGTGGGTCCACACTGTTAGCTGTGGCTCGCGCCCATCTCTGGAGCTCCTTTAAGCAGTGCTCTTAATCCTCTCTCCTCGCACACCAGGCAACAAAAGAGGGAAGAAAAAGTCTCTTGTCTCTTCGGCAGGTCCAGACTTTTCCCGGACTCCCTCCCTCCCGGCTTGGCGTGGTGCACTAACCCCTTCAGGCTGTGTTCATGCCACCAGTCCTCTCCCTGCGCTCCGACCGAAGCTCGAGCCTCTGCTCCCAGCCCCGCCTGCCCTAGCGGGTGAGCGGACAAGCCTCTTGGCTAGTGAGTGCCGGTCGGCTCCGTTCCTCTGTGCGGGAATCTCTCCGCTTTGCCCTCTGCACCCCTGTTGCTGTGCTCTCCTCTGCGGCTCCAAAGCTTCCCCCCTCCGCCACCTGCAGTCTCTGCCTGCGAAGGGGCTCCTAGTGTGTGGAAACCTTTCCTCCTTCACAGGTCCCTCCCACTGGTGCAGGTCCCATCCCTTTTCTTTTGTCTGTTTATTCTTTTTTTTTTTTTGCCCTATCCAGGTACGTGGGGAGTTGCTTGACTTTTGGGAGGTCTGAGGTCTTCTGCCAACGGTCAGTAGGTGTTCCGTGGGAGTTGTTCCACGTGTAGATGTATTTCTGATGTATCTGTGGGGAGGGAGGTGATCTCCGCGTGTTACTCTTCTGCCATCTTCCTGGGCTTTCTATCTTGTTCCATTGATCTATATTTCTATTTTTGTGCCAGTACCATACTCTCTTGATTACTGTAGATTTGGAGTATAGTCTGAAGTCAGGGAGCCTGATTCCTCCAGCTCTGTTTTTTGTTCTCAAGATTGTTTGGGGGCTTATCTGCTGGCGCAGTGGTTGAGTCCGCTTGCTGATGCAGGGGACGCGGGTTCGTGCCCCAGTCCGGGAAGGTCCAACGTGCCGCTGAGCGCCTGGGCCCATGAGCCATGGCCGTTGAGCCTGCGCATCCGGAGCCTGTGGTCCGCAATGTGAGAGGCCACAACAGTGAGAGGCCCGCGTACCGCAAAAAAAAAAAAAAAGATTGGCTATTCGGGGTCTTTTGTGTTTCCATACAAATCAAAAAATTTTTTGTTCCAGTTCTGTGAAATATGCCATTGGTAATTTGATAGGGATTGCATTGAATCTGTAGATTGCTTTGGTAGTATAGTCATTTTCACAATGTTGATTCTTCCAATCCAAGAACATGGTATATCTCCATCTGTTTGTGTTGTCTTTGATTTCTTTCATCAGTATCTTAAAGTTTTCTGCATACAGGTCTTTTGCCTCCTTAGGTAGGTTTATTGCTAGGTATTTTATTGTTTTTGTTGCAATGGGAAATATAATTGTTTCCTTGATTTCTCTTTTTGTTCTTTCATTGTTAGTGTATAGGAATGAAGAAATTTCTGTACATTAATTTTGTATCCAGCAACTTTACCAAATTCACTGATTAGCTGTAGTAGTTTTCTGCTGGCATCTGTAGGATTTTCTGTGTTTAGTATTATGTCATCTGCAAACAGTGACAGATTTACTTCTTCTCTTCCAATTTGTATTCCTTTTATTTCTTTTTTTCTCTGACTACCATGGCTAGGATGTCCAATACTATGTTGAATAATAGTGGCAAGAGTGGACACCCTTGTCTTGTTCCTGATCTTAGAGGAAATGCTTTTTGTTTTTCACCATTGAGAATGATGTTTATTTGGGCTTGTCATATATGGCCTTTATTATGTTGAGGTATCCCCAGTTTCTGGAGAGTTTTTATTATAAATGGGTGTTGAATTTTGTCAGAAGTTTTTCTGCATCTATTGAGATGATCATATGGGTTTTATTCTCCAGTTTGTTAATGTGGTGTATCCCAATGATTGATTTGTATATATTGAAGAATCCTTGCATTCCTGGAATAAACCCCACTCGATCATGGTGTATGATCCTTTTAATGTGCTGTTGGATTCTGTTTGCTAGTATTTTGTTGAGTTTTGCATCTATGTTCATCAGTGATATTGGCCTGTAGTTTTCTTTCTTTGTGACATCCTTGTCTGGTTTTGCTATCAGGGTGATGGTGGCCTCGTAGAATGAGTTTGGGAGTGTTCCTCCCTCTGCTATATTTTTGAAGAGTTTGGGAAGGATAGGTGTTAGCTCTTCTCTAAATGTTTGATAGAATTCGCCTGTAGAGCCATCTGGTCCTGGGCTTTTGTTTTTTGGAAGATTTTGAATCACAGTTTCAATTTCAGTGCTTGTGATCGGTCTGTTCATATTTTCTATTTCTTCCTGGTTCAGTCTTGGAATGTTGTATCTTTCTAAGAATTTGTCCATTTCTTCTAGGTTGTCCGTTTTTTTTTTTGCAATATGCTGGCCTCTCACTGTTGTGGCCTCTCCTGTTGTGGAGCACAGGCTCCGGACGTGCAGGCTCAGCGGCCATGGCTCACGGGCCTAGCTGCTCCGTGGCATGTGCAATCTTCCCAGACCGGGGCACAAACCTGTGTACCCTGCATTGGCAGGCGGACTCTCAACCATTGCGCCACCAGGGAAGCCCAAGGTTGTCCATTTTATTGGCATATAGTTGTTTGTAGTAGTATCTTATGATCCTTTGTATTTCTGTGGTGTCAGTTTTTACTTCTTTTTCATTTCTAATTTTATTGATTTGTGTCCTCTCCCTTTTTTTCTTGATGAGTCTGGCTAAAGGTTTTTCAATTTTGTTTATCATCTCAAAGAACCAGCTTTTAGTTTCATTGATCTTTTCCATTGTTTTCTTCGTCTCTAATTCATTTATTTCTACTCTGATCTCTATGATTTCTTTCCTTCTACTAGGTTTGGGTTTTGTTTGTCCTTTCTCTGGTTGCTTTAGGTGTAAGGTAAGATTGTTTGAGATTTTTCTTGTTTCCTGAGGTAAGATTGTATTTTTATAGACTTCCCTGTTAGAACTACTTTTGATGCATCCAACAGGTTTTGGACCATCCTGTTTTCGTTAGTTACTTGGCCTGAGGTATCTCAGCACTGGTGTGTACAGACTATTGAGCAAGGGTGGGGTGGGTCCTGGGGCTAATAAGCTGGAGGGAGGATTCCACAGTGGTGCCTGCCAGCACCAGTGTCCACCTGGTAGAAGGAGTTCCCACAAATGGCTTCCTACAGTGTCTATGTCCCCAGGGTGAGCTGCAGTTGCCTACTGCCTTTCTGCAAGGCTCTCCAAGATTAGTAGGTAGGTCTCACCCAGGCTCCGCTCAAATTACTGCCTCCGCCCTGGGTCGAGGAGGGTGTCAGATTTTGTGTGAGCCCCTAAAGGGTGAAGTCTTTATTTCCCTCAGCCCTCTGGGACTCCTGAAAGTAAGCCCTGCTGACCTTCAAAGCCAAATGCTCTGGGGGCTTGTCTTCCTGGTGCAGGACTCCTGGGCTAGGGAGCTCACTCCTTTGGGAGAAACTCTGCAATTGTTATTATTCTCCTGTTTGTGGATCATCCACCTGGGGTTATGAGATTTGACTATATCACAATTCTGCTACCCCTACTCATCTCATTATGGTTCCTTCTTGATATATTTAGTTGTAAAAGATCTTTTTTGGTAGGTTCTGGTCTTTTTCATCAATGGGTGTTCTGCACATAGTTGTAATTTTGGTGTGCATGTGAGAGGAGGAGAGCTCAGGGCCTTTCTACTCCCCCATCCTGTGCAGTCCTCTCAAGAATGCTGGCTTTGATTTCAACTCCAGCACCAGTATTTCCTAACTGAATGACTCTCTGAGTCCCAGTTTACTTAACTGCCCAAGGCTGTTGTGAAGAGCAAATGAAATATGGTAAAGTAAACCTCTGTAAATTATAAAGGGCCATACAGAAGTAGGAATGCTTTTCTTTATTACATGATGGTTTACTGATTTATATTTTCTGAATGTAAGCTCCACAAGGGTAGGAATGTCATGTCTTGTTTACTTTGTACCCCAGAACCTTGTATGGTGGTACATAGTAGACACTCAGAGTTGTTGTGCAACTCTGACTTTATGGATTACTATTACTACATCCAGGAAAAAAAAAAACTATACTTTAAGAAATAGATTAACTAGGTGATGTTTCAGTTATTTTGGATTTATCTCAAAGGGTGCTTCATGTTCAGAAGACACATATATAGGTTTTTTTAAAAAAACTTACATAAATATCTTTCCTTAATGTGCTACTTGCTTCTAGAATGTAGATAATAATTTTTTACTTAAGAAATTTCCATTATCTTCCCAAGTCCTGACATACATGTTGTCAGGCCTGTTTCAAGCATTATAGCTACTATTTATTGTTAGTGAAACATACAAAAGTGAAAGCATTTCTTTTACATTTTAGAATTTATACAGCATACAACTACTTTGTTAGGTAGGTTATTTCTTTCATACAAAAAATAAAACCAAAGTCAGGGAGTCATCAATGTCATTTTTATTCAGTTCCATTTCTAATAGTTTGGCTGGACATTATTTCACAACTTCATAAATATTTTATGTGTCATACATTAAAAAGATGAGACTTTAAAGTTACTAGGAGTAGAATAAAGTGTTTCCTTCCAGAAAATATAAAAGCATATATCCAGCACCAGAGCAGTAATGATATACATTTATACATGACGATGATGCTGTGAGGTATCTTTCCATAAGAGTGGTGAAGGATGTGAACTGTCCCAGCCACATTCTGTCCTCTGGTTCCATTTGAAATGCCTGCAGCTATGAATAGGCTGGTTGAGGTCAGAGACCTAAAGACCCAGCTTACAACTCTGGCCTTAATGAAGGCCCCATCCTCTTAACCACATGGTCAGATTTCTCTTCTAAAACAGCAATTTGCTAAAATGTTTACCAAAAATCTAAAACTACTGCTTACTTTCAAAGTGACTAAGATGTTTCAAGACAGTAGTTAAGTCCTTAAAGTTTTACTCCTTATATTATTATAATATCATCTTTGGTTAAAATCATTTTGGAGAAGTTAACTTGTGGCAATTAACTTCAAAAAAAAAAAAAGGTGATTAACCGCCTCTTGGTTACCATGGAGCCATTACATTACAAATAAAGCACAAAGATTTTAGGCACTTGCATGTATCTCAACATCTGTTCCAAATGTACACTCTTCAAGTGAAGAGTCACAGTGTTTGGACACATCTGAGACACACAACATAGCCTTAATCCCACACATTGATTTGTTAGTATACCCTAGCATGCTATTTGTCTTGGCAACTTGTGATTTCAAAAACTAACAGAAGATGACTTACAAGGAAACTTTTCCTTTTGTATATAGTTTGGAACGTCTGGTCTCAAAAAAGCAGAGACTTCTGGTTTCTGGAGAACACACTGAAATATCCCAAGGGAATATCTTAATACTTACTGGAGCTCAGGTAACCAGGAGAAAGGGTCTTATTATGCCAGTAACCTACATCTTAGAATAATTAGAGTTTAGAACCTTTACAGCTTCAAATTTAGATTTTGACATTTTGGACTCTTTATGGAGTCCAAATGAATAGGAATGAATAGGAAAATCCTATGAATAGGAAAATCCTATGACGCTTAAACACAAGACTGCTGAAAACAAAAAGAGGGAGCTAGGGAAGAGAGGGTACAGGTAGATCTTATTTCCTCCCTTTTGTACTATTCTGTTTTCTTGTCAAGGCAGGAGCAATGACAAAGTCTGACTGAGAAGAAACTGGGCCAAACTGAAAAAGACAGTCTGGGTCTGGAAGGCTGGGCTGATTCTTTATCCCTCTCCTTGAGCATCAGCAAGTCTGCCCACTGATTTGGGGGGAAATGTGAGAGTAGTTCTTCAGTGCCCATTTCCTCTTCCCTATTCTTTACTGCCATCCACATCTGCTAGTTGGCCCGGGAATGTAATGTCCTTCAACCCATGAAGACCTGCTCCTTTACACTGTAACTCCCAACGTCCCAATTCCAGAGGCTTATTAATATGAGGCAGGGGTGTTTCTTTTATCTGATTCCAGCAATCTATATTAAGCATGAACGAGGCTTAATACTTGGTAGGAGTTTTCATCTGAAAGTGGGTGCTGATGAGCCTGATGCAGTAGAAAGCGCATTGGACCTGGGGTTCTAGGACCTTGGTTCCAGGTGTAGTAGCTCTGCCACTTATTAGATGTGTTTTCTTCATTTAAAAATAGAAAATAATGCCTCTTCACAGTATTGTTGCAAGGGTTAAATAAGATAATACAAGTGAAACTCTAGTCACTTATATAGTCTGACAACTAGTGTAATAAACGTTAGAAGAATGTCAACATCTCATTGGTAGGTAGTATGAGAAAGCCACGGTGGGTGGGAAGGAGACAGAAGCTGGCTTCTCACATAAATTTTCTACACTTCTGCTTCCTCCAAACTCATTTCCCTCCAGCTCAGCCTCTAAAGAAGTAATAGAGATGAAATACTTGGTGATGTAGTTAAGTACTACCTGAGAGCTCACCTTCCTTTCCTCCTTTTCTGTAAGTATCTCAGCACCCTACGGAGTTCAGCAAAAGAAAGAGCTGTGACCTGGAAACAGTGTGAATTACACAGTGAACCACAAATATTTGGAACCTGGAATCATAAATCCATATATTTGGAAAATAAAATTAGAGCTATTTTTAACTTAAGTGGTAGGTATGCTTGGTGACAACATGAAGGTATTGTACATGCCACACAGGAATACTAAAAGTTCCATGACACTGCTGTGGCATGATAAGCACGAAGGTACATTATTCCAGTGGCACACATTTTCTCCCCAGTAATCCCATATACGTATACATCAGTATATTTGTATGATTGGCTAAGGACAGCC
The DNA here is from genome assembly GCF_963455315.2 of Globicephala melas. Taxonomy (NCBI): domain Eukaryota; kingdom Metazoa; phylum Chordata; class Mammalia; order Artiodactyla; family Delphinidae; genus Globicephala; species Globicephala melas. The sequence continues at coordinate 70,028,008 of NC_083319.1, read as the reverse complement.
CTGATTAATGGCTGCATGAAGGAACAATAATTAGCAATCAGAGCAAATTAAATTCCTGGCTGATTCTAAACCCCTGAGTAAAATGCAACCCTTGAGGATGCTGTCACATTCCTTCATTTACTTGGCATTAGGCCACCAGTCACCCTGATTAAGACAGAGGTTTGTACTTATAAAAAAAAGATCGATGTTTGGAAGAGATATTTGCCATTTTTTGCTTGCCTAGCATCCTAATCACCTTTCTTCTGGGGGAACCCAGTTCAGGTGGACAGACATGTGACCCCGGCCTGGTCACGTAGAACCCTCCCCACCCCACCCAAGGACTCAACATGACCCAAGCTGAATCAGAGTCCACCCCATGTTGCTTCCACCATACCTATGAGCAAAGACACCTTCCCTTCCTTATTTTGAATTGGGTAACTTTCACTTGCATTCAAGAGACTCAAGCATAAAAAAATTATAGCCACCACTTACAAGTCTGATTTAGCAATGTTTAACACTATGCTTATTATTTAAATGCGTATAGCAGTTCCAAGAGAGTGTTTTAGCAATAAGAATAAGAAAACATGTCTAACTTACTGAGTCAATGAATATCCTCTGGAGACTTCATGGGAAACAGATCAGATTCCACTGTCACCGCTACAGTTTGGTTTTGCTAGCAAAACCTTCCCCATGCCTTAAAACAAAAGTCACATGCACAAAATTCACAGGATTATTTTACTAGAATTTAGTGCGGAGGAGATGATATAATTAGATTTTCACAAAAAATCTTTATGTTGAACTCTAGCCAAATAAAAGAAAATCCAAGTTCTTGTTTCGGTCTCAAATGGCCTGGGTACTGAAGCAGTGGCCCCTGTCCTGGCGTGCACGGTTCAAGCTGTCGGTTGTGTGGCCACCCTTTCATGACCTTCAGCTCTCTGCATCGTCTCAGTAAGCCCAGACACGAATTCTGAAAAATTCCTTCTGTCTGTATGGTTTTCCTCATCCAGCTGAGAATGCTGCTGGCTACTGCAAAACTGTTTACCAACCATAAGCTCTGGTCCATACAGCTTTCTTCGTAAACTCTGGGAGAACTCTCAAGGACAGCAGGGTGGCTAAGGGGACAAAAAATAAAGTGCACTGTTGCATTTGGTGGAGTTGCATTTGAAAAAGTCATTTAGATCAAAAAGGTGTCAATAGAACCTGGCTTGTTCTCACTCAGCTAATCTTTAAGAATTCTATCAAGCCTTAGAATTTTAATGGAAGAAAATGATTAATAAAGGTTGAGGAAAGTTTTTTTTTTTTTTTAAGTTACTTTGAAACCAGTTAGTGGGAAATTCTGCATAATTAAAACAAAAAGTGACTTCTGGGATGCTGACAATGCTCTTTTTCTTCATCTGGGTGCTGATTACATAGGTGTGTTCCCTTTGTAAAAATCTACTTGTGCACTTTTCTACATGAATATCACTTTTCCACTAAAAAAAGCTTAATTGAAAGGTAAACAGGGCTTCCCTGGTGGCGAAGTGGTTAAGAATCCCCCTGCCAACGCAGGGGACACGGCTTCAAGCCCTGGTCCGGGAAGATCCCACATGCCCCAGAGCAACTAAGCCCGTGCGCCACAACTCCTGAGCCCGCGCACCTAGAGCCCCCGTGCTTCCGCAACAAGAAAAGCCACCGCAGTGAGAAGCCTGCACAGCTCAACGAAGAGTAGCCCCTGCTCGCCGCAAGTAGAGAAAACCCGCGCGCAGCAACGAAGACCTAGTGCAGCCAAAAATAAATTATTTTTTTAAAAAAAGGTAAAGACAAAAAACCTGATTCTGTAATGAAGTTAGGTTCATGGGCTCAGTGGAGCAAGTATGACTGTACTAAACTATATTTGAACACACACCTTAGCTGTCATGGGTCCCTCAGAGATCGATTTAAAGTAGGGAAGTTACATGTAACCCCTCTAGGTAAATTATTACATATCTTATTTTAGAATACTAATGTAAATATATTGAGATTTAAAAAAAATATAATAGTGTGAGGGAATGAGGGTAAGCCAGAGCTACATGATAATCGTGTGTGACTCTAGTAAGCCCTTGAATACACGATCAAGTGAACATGTACTTCTTTGACCCAAATAACTATTTTCCTCATTGGTATCAATTAGTATCTTCATGACCTAAGACAGTATATGTTGGGAACAACCAATGGAATTATAGACCCATGGCCATTAAAAATTAGTCCAAACTCCTCAAGGAAAATAAATGGAGGAAATCCTAGCAGCAAGTTTCTAGGGAATGGTCAAGTGAAAATATGTCAGACCACTGCTCTGATCCTCAGTGAAGTTCTGTGGTTGATCAGAATCACCGTCCTACACAGGCCCTCCCACCTACTTTGGAGGTAGGGAGAAGGACAAGAACCAACACATTAGATAATTCTCGCTTGTTAGGCAATCAATAGATTATACCATACTTAAAGCAAAATACGGTCAATTATCACAAGAGTAGGCCAGCAGGCAACTTTCCCAAGGTGAGGCTTTTCAGTGCAGTAGCTTACAGCATGTCAGGGGCATCAACAGCAGCCACTGGTAGGATCCAGACCCCCAAGTCTCAAGATGTGGATGACAGTACAAGCTGTCTTGGACCACAGAGCCAATGCCCAGAAGACTTTTCAGATTTGAGTAAAAACATCTACATAATTTTCACAGAAAGATCATCTATATTTGTGGATCCCATAGTCATAGTTTAACAGTCAATAGAGATGTATAAAAAACATGAAAATCATCTAAATGCCTGGAAGCATGGGAAATGTCCAATTCCCTTGGCAAAATACTATGCAGCCATTAAAAATACTTATGAAGCCAGTGTAAGAATGGGTTAAAATGCTTTTAAGGGCTTCCCTGGTGGCACAGTGGTTGAGAGTCTGCCTGCTGATGCAGGGACTGGTTCGTGCCCCGGTCCGGGAAGATCCCACATGCTGCGGAGCGGCTGGGCCCGTGAGCCATGGCCACTGAGCCTGCGCGTCCGGAGCCTGTGCTCCACAACGGGAGAGGCCACAACAGTGAGAGGCCCGCGTATCGCAAAAAAAAAAAAAAAAAAAAAAAAATGCTTTTAAAATAATTTTAAAGTACAAAAGCCAGTATTCAAAGTGTGTATGTACATTTTTCAATTGGCTATGATTATAAAAATGTTAATACTCATAGAGGGAGCAAAAACTTAGGAAAAACAATCAAAATTGTCATTGGGCAGTGGGATTCTGGATTCTTCTTTGCTTATTTTTACTTTTCTGAATTTTCTAAATTTTAAGTCATTTTATGATTATAATAAAACATTTAAAAACCATTTAAATAACAAATCTAAAGGCAATGCAACTTTTTTAACCACTTTCTAATTCAAGAATGCCACACTGGTGACAGCTTCATATTACTTCTCTAAACTGAACCAAGACAAGCCCTTTCAGGAGCCAACACACGCTAGGATGCTGTTCTGCAGCACAGACAACACTGGATGGGCATAAAGCATGGAAGTGATACCTTTTAAAAGATCCCTGGACTTTGCTGAGAGGCCTTCTTTAGGGCTTTCCATGATGCTGAATAGCCAGTCAATGAACTAGAGTGAAAATGAAGAATGGTATCAGTGAAAACAATCTATCAGTAAGACATCATTCAAACCCTTGGGCCTGCACATATGAGTATCAGGGCAGTAGTCCCTGGACAATACCTGCCTGGGCTGGGAGAGTGGAGTGGAGACAGGACCAGGCACAAGAGATGGGAAAGTTGGAAATGGCTCTTATTTAGTTAAATGACCCAGCAAAGTCAAACCTCCTTCCTTTGCTGATTACCCTGGGACTTGCTGTAGCTTTTAAGAGTGGGGTAGGCATGGGCCCAGAGGGCCTCCTGTGTGCCATGAACATTCCGTCTCATCACTCTGAGAGGCCCCAGAGAGGCTAAGAACCTTGCCCAAGTCCACTCCCAATGAATGGCACAGTCAAGATCTGAACCCATGTGCACCTGGCTTCAAAGCCTCACACTCCTCCTTCACATCATGCTGCCTGCCACCTGGTTCCGTGTGTATCAGGCCTAGGCTCCTAGGTGGGGTGGTAAATGGGGAAACACATCAGATGTAAAATATGTTTCTGTGGCTAAGAACAATTTGTGCCCAAATGGATATGAAGCAAAGTTGAAATGCAAGAGAAAAGGCATAAAACAATTTACTAGGTAGACCCAAGCGTATTAGCTGCAAATAAATCCTGCAGATGAGGTAGAAACTCATAGTACTCATGAGTTTGACTGATCTCCCAGATGCAGCCAAAATTGTTTTTGAATTAGATAGCGGATAATTTCGTTGACTGAATGTTGCCAATCTCGACTCATTGAAAAACACGTACACTAGTTGTAGGTACTAGGATTTTTAACTTTGGACTAAAAAAAGAAAATATTCCTAATTCCCTACTTTAATTAAAACTTTTTTCTTTATTTTCTTTTCCTCAATTTTGTTTTATCATATCCTACTGGTAAGTAAATAAATCAGGTACTACAAATACATAATAGATGCAGGATGTCTATACTGTAGTCCAAAATGAACAGGGTGTCCCAGGCCAGAAATAAGGGGATAGGATACCACATTTAAATTTATTTTCATTTGAAATGAAAAAGAAAACACAAAATTTGGGATAATAATACTAATGCTTATCAGGTTTAAGAAAACAAAGGCATTTTAATTGAGATGCTCAGTGAAGTTCATGGCTAAACTGTGGGTCCACAGCTCAGAAATATTTTTAAAGATTAATGTTCAGATTTTAAGATTAAGCCACACAAAGTTGGCTTTAAGCTTTCAACCTCGTAAAAATCCAGTTTTGATTAAATGGGATTCAAAAATATCTTTCAACAATTCAAGACAGGTCAGAGCCACATAATGCGAAAGGATGTACCGTATTTTCATATGCTCTTCACGACAGCTAGTAGCCTGGGGAAACTCAGTATTAAAAACCAAAAGGTACTTCCTATAGTTTGGGTTTTCCTGAGGGCAAAGGTGATGACATTAGGCCTTTACAAATCTCCCCACGGTATCGCACAGGCCAGAAGCACCTGGAACACACCTATTGCATGGAATGAGCTGTGGGGAACCTTAAATATGGTAAAAGATGGATACTCCAGATTCGCATCTCCCTGGAGGATTTCCTGGACCCCTCCCCAGACATTGTTGATCACCCCCCTCCCTTGCTCATCACCACTGTATCCTTATCATACCATCTTGCAACCTTGAACTTGCTTTCCTGTCTGTCCTCACTCTGAAATTCTGAGCTCTCAGAGACTTATTCATCCTTTTATCCCCAGGATCAAGAACACATGTGTCTTCAATAAATGAAGGCAAGTGTAAGCTTTTCTTTCCACTTCATCCCTAACTGTAAGCAAGTTGTTGCTGTTGTCACTGTTGTTTTTAGTCAGCGGTTACCCTGAGCCTGGGCTAGCCTCAATCGCTGAGGCTTTGCATCTGGCTGAGATTCGAGGCTGACTAGGAAAGCCTGTAGTGTGACTCAGGTTTCACTTAACTCCCACCTCAATTCTACAGCAGAAACTGCTGAAGAGAAAATGGCCGCCTGCCCTGACAAGCAGGTAGCTGCCAACCTCACCTTCTGGGTCTGTTCCTTCCATGGCTCTTTCTGCAGCAGAAGAGGCATGCTACTGGGAAGGAGAGTGACAGCCTCCTGCACAGTGACCCTGTGCAAGGGACTCCTGCCAAGGAACCTTGAAGCTGGCCCAGCTGGACCATTTTCTTGATGCCATGGCAACCAACTGGCACTGAGGCCAAGGAGCAGAGGGGCAGCGTGGTCTGCCCATGCAACCACTGCTGCTGCAAATATCAGCAACAAGAAATCCAAAGCCTACAGTAGAAATAGGAACAAGGTCAGGTCACATGCTTTAACAATGCAAAGTAACACATGTTCACGTACACAGCCCCCATCATGAGGCGATGTTATCTTCCCCTTCACTCAAACCTTCTGCCTGCCCCACCCCTACCCCAGAAGAGGGACTGGACCGAATAGCAAACTATTTCCATGCTTAATGAAGAGACATTTTGGGGTTTCAGAAGGTTTGAAGGATCCTCTTTTGTGAGGACAGAAGGCCCAATAGTTTCATTATTAGCGTTCTAACATTTCAAGAGAAACATAATTTATTTAACACCTAATCATACTGAGATCCAAACATTCCTCTGTTTTGGTGTTTTCAAAGAGATTTAAAAATTAATTAAGAGAGATCCAGACAGGGGTATTTAGGTTTATTATTATGTGGCCAAAACTGATTTTCAAAAATATGTATAGTGTATTCTGTATTTAAACAGAAACAAAAAATGACTCTCCACATGCATTAAAAAAAATCTGTTTAGAATCCATGCATTTAGATTTTATAGTCTAATCTAGACACTTGTAGAAATGGTGGTAACAAGGGCTACCTCTGAGTTACTGTACTTCTGTGATTTAAATTATTCTTCTTTCTGTTTATCTGTATTTTCTAAGTTTCAAAAGACTTTGTAAGAAAGCAGAGAAGGTTAATACAAACTGGAAATCAGAATAAAAAGAGGAAAGATTATGCTAACTCAAAAAAAAACTTTTTAAAGTACCCATCAATCTCTTAAAATGCCTAATCTCACTAATGAAAATTTCAAAAAGACACACAACTCTGCAGAAGAGCTGGGCAGAATATCAAACAACATCCCAGGTTATGCATATTTTGCTCACACAGCAAACAGGAGACCCATGAAACATGGCTATGGAAAAAATACTAAAAAAAAATGCACATTGGGCAGCTGAGTCAAGAAAATGAGGAGAGTAGGAAAGTGCTGTCCTTCATTTTTTAATCTTTTTTTGTTTTACTCACCCAGTACTAGTGGTGGTTAACCTTTTTTGGGTCATAGGTCATTTTGCAGGTGGGGTGAAAATTTCCCTCCAATATATGCATGTTAAGTATTGGCACAAACAGAGATTACTTGGATACACTTCAGGAACCCCTCCAAACCAGGTGTTTGAAGCCGTGCTCTGGGCCAGTGCAGAGGCCAGAGCCCTGTACCCCAGTCTTTGTGGGGTCCAGCCCAAGTACACAGGATCCCAGTTTCCCCCTCCAGCTAGAATCCTTTGTGTACTGCCTGTCAAGGAACGTGGTTCTGTTGAAAATATTTTTCAAAGGGCAGCCATGGGCATCTCCTAAAGCCTGGTAAGAACATCCGTTTCCTTGTGACGTCAGATAATTGTCATCCTTGTTTCCCAAAAATAAAAGGAAGGAAGGAAGGAAAGCTTCAAGCAGCAACATGTTCCTCTTTTGGGAGAGTAAATATCCTCTATATTTTAAGGAAGCCACAAATGGCTCCTCTACATTTTACCTCATTAAGAGCCACGTTCTGAACAGATGCTGACTGGTAAGCAACATTTCTGATATAACCCATCAGTTCCAAGAGCCACTCCATTCTCTTCAACACGCCTGAAACAGAAGGATATTTCTTACCAGACCATGGTTTTCCTTTGCAATGTACAACAGATCAGCGATTACCGTCATAACTAAAGCAGAACACCCGCCGAGGACTCTGTGCGACAGTTTCAAGTCCTTTTATGGTACCTGAGACTTGTGCTCACCCGTGAGAGAGTTTTTGATACTATTCACATCAGATGACCATATTTTGGTCTTTATTTTTAAAAGCTAATTTATTCTTCAAATCTGTGATAAAATGGTTAAATGCATTTGTTGGAGTTGCTCAACATGAAACACACTAGGAGAAACTGGGCATGCCAACTAGTTAGTAATGTTAAATCCTTGATAACTAGTTGTTTTTATAGTCTTCCCTTGCTTAAATATTCCCAATTTATGCAAAAATCATAGAGAATACCTATCCTAAAGACATTAAAAACAAACAAAAAACAAAACACAGCTACTACAGGCTAACTGGAGAACAAACATCAACATAAATATTAATTTTTCCTTTAAAAAATGAGGATTTTCAGCACAGCAGAGACTACTTGGAAACATCTTAAAATTTAGTGCATGAGAAGAAAATGGTAACTAAATTTGAACTCCAGCTAGTTAGGACCAAAGGCAATATCACATTTGTTTCCTTCATGTATCGTCATGCTTAACAGGGAGTACCTGCTAGTTTTCTGCCTGATAAATACACTTTCGAGTTAGAGTAAAAAATCTCATTTCTCATCACAGGTTCACTTTTCACTGGGCTGGCGCTACTGTGGACATGAGACAACTCTCTCAGTTGCCAAAGAGGAGGATGAATCAAAATTTCCTACACAGTCTTGCAAAGAGTATTACAATTGTATTTGTCAGTTTTCTCTCAAAGCCTTCAAGATACAAGAGATGGGGATGATGGGTCACAAGGGCTTCCCAGCCATGTTTGATCTGCTGAAGCCAGATGCCTTCAGGACCTGAATGTAGACTTGAGAAATTATAAGCATATGACCAAAGGCATGGAGGAGAAATGAGGGAGCTCCCTCTTTAGATGATTATTAAAGTATAAAGTCTAAAATGGTCTAAAAGTTGCACCATTCATCAGCAGAGCTTCATGCCTGCAGCTTCTGGCTTGAGGACGTAGTAAGGGTGTCCAGATTTTATTCTTCTCACTCCTGAGAAGTTCTTCTATAGAATAACTAATTTGTTGTTGCTGCTTTCTTTTTCCCTTTGTAAAATGACCACCCAAAAGCCGTTTTCATGAAAACATCAGGGAGAATCAATCAGCATCCATCTGCTTGAGAAAGGAAGCAGGCAGAATCAACCTGATAAACTTGTTTATGTCTCTGAGGGCCTGGAGGGCCAAAGACAAGATAAAAGTCACCAGTAGAATTCATTCCCACCTCCAAAGAGTTGGTGTTGTGAGCTGTAATTGCTGGTTTCTATCCAAGGTGCTACTCATGTGGGGTAACAAGGCCTCGCCTGTGTCAAGAAGCACTAAACTAGTTGAGGAAACAATTACAACCTAAAAGATGGTAGGTACATCTTTCTGTTCCTGATGTTCGCCTCCAGCTGGCCTTACCGGTGTTGGCGTGGCTCACAATCCGTGCCTGGTATAAGCTGTGCAGTATCATCCAGGCCAGTGTGTCTTTTTCATGGTGCCGAATAGCAACACTGAGCACATCAGTCAAGCCCATCAAGGGGAATCGTCCTTGAGAGACCAAGTATAGTCTGACAAAGGCAGCCTTTTCTAAGCTGTTCTGCAAAAAAGTAAATTGTTCAGTTACTATTAAATTAACTGAAATTGTTATAGGACCTCGGGGCAAGGGCAAAAGAGAAAGGATGAGTTTGAAGTTGATTACCATTCCAAATGCTAAAACTGTTCGTTTCCTGCACTGTGTGACCTACCTGCCTGCATGCTATATTAAAATGTACCTACAGACAGATGGTTGTAATGTCACCTCCTGTTTTCTCATAAAAACCAAAAATGATTCCAGGGGTTAATTGGTGAGGATATTTAGTAAAGATACACAAATAATAATAATGATAACTAACAAATACAGTACTTATTATGTGCCAGGCACCATGCTAAGCACTTAACCTGTGTTAATTTGGCACTTCACAAAGGGTGGTACACAGACCTATGGGGCACCCCAAGACCCTTTTAGAGGGTCTGTGAGGTCAAACTATATTCATAATAAGACGCCAAACTGTAGTAATGTTCATTGTATTTTTCACTGACACTTGCAATTTTTTAAAAAGCTAGTTTCATTTAAAATATCCTTTAAACAATAAAAATTACTAGTTTTGTTAAACCTCTGCCCTTGAGTCCATCTTTGTAATATTCTGTATGACCAAATGGGAAGTATGCATAAAAAACTTGTGCTGCATCCCCAAGTGTGATGGTCATCTCAAGGAGAAAGTTGTGAGAGTGAGCTGTGAGCTGAAATAGCCACTCTACTCATGGAACGCCATTTAGTTGAAAAGAATAATTGATGGACAAACTACGGTTATGAAAACTATTTGATTATTTTTTAAAAGTGAAGGAAGTAAGGCTGTCACTTCAAGGAAAATACTTGACAGTATTTATTGCCAATGATAAAATGTGAGCTTTTAAGTGAAAATTCGATTTTTGGAAAATCTGTATCTGCTACTATGACTTTAGTAGCAGATACGTAAAAGACTTTTCTGATGAAGTTACTGGTGATACTGACAAATGTGATGTTTTGATATTTTATAATGAAATTTACCAACATTTGGAAGATTTTCAAAATCTAGTGACTCAGTATTTTCCAAATGACCAATATATCTTACAAATCTTGCAATAATATCTTACAAAATCATGCATTGGTAAAAGACCCAGAGTGCAATGGACCAATGGATTTTAATGTAACAGAGTATGTGAAGTTCACTGATACGGTTTCAGATTCCACATTTCAACTAACCTATAAGAAACCAACACTTGCTGAGCTTTGGTACAGTATCAAAGAAGGACATCCCCAATTATCAGAAAAGACTGTTAACACACTCTTCCCCATTCCACCTACGTATCTGTGTGAGGCTGGATTTTCTTCACATACTTCACCCAAACAACATCACAACAGATTGAATGAAGCAGCAGCTGTGAGAATCCAGCTGTCTTCTATTAAGCCAGACAATAAAGAGACTTACAAAATAAAACAATGCCACTTTCTCACTAATTTGTTTTTTGGAAAATAGTTTTTTCTTACATATGTTAAGATGCAATGGGTTTATTATTATTACTTTTAAGTAAATATTTTAAAATTTTTCTAGTTTTAATTTCTAACATGGTAAATATTGACAGATATAATCCACATAAATAAAAGCTCTTTGGAGTCCTCAATAGTTTTTAAGACACTAACATAGTCACGAGACCAAAAAGTTTGAGGACCACTGAATTACGCATTTAATTCTAACACTGAGCAATAGATTACTATTATCATCTCTCCTTTACAGATGAGGAGACTGAAGCAGAGAAGTTAGGCAACTTGCTTACTGCCACAGAGAGTAAGAGCTGAAACCCAAGGAGTCTGAGCTCTTCACCTGTACCTTCTTCTTACCTGTGTTCTTTCTAGAAATGAATAGAAAACAAGAGCTCAGCGGAACACATTAACTTTTGGGGACACCAGAACAGGATTTAGAATGTTCTAGTGACAATCTTCTGAATGGCACTTTAGAAACCCAAGTGAATAACAGCAACTTTTAGCTCTAGGTACCCCAAAGTACATTATATTAATTACTTCGAACAATGTAACATGAATATAATAAGTTGTAATAAATTACATGAACGTAATAATTATGATAATAAGTTATTACTGAGTACTTGCCTTGGGTCAGGCACTTGCCCAACAACTTAACATGGATTAAGCCATTTAACTCTCAAAACAGCCCTAATAGGTAGGCGCTATTATCTCCCTTTTATAGATCAGGAAACCGAGGCAGAGAGAGGTTATGACACTTCACCAATGTCACGTTGCTAGTAAATGAGAGACTGGCTTTCATACCAGGGTGGTGAGGCTCCAGAGTCCACTCTCTCAAGCATTTCCTTATACCGCTTATCCTTGCCTAAAACAAACATCTCCAAAAGGCCGATATTCCAAATATTCTAACAGTGCTTCTCAAACCTTAGGATGAACCACAATCACCGGGAGGGACTGTTAAAACACACACCACTAGGCCTCCCTCCAGGGTTTCTGATCGAGTAAGTCTGGAGTGAGACTCCAGAATTTTCATTTCTCATCACTTGCCAGGCTGATGTTGTGGGTCCGTCGGCCACAGTTTGAGCATCACAGCTATACAATGCAGAGGATTCAAGGATTCAACTTAACAGGCCAATCTGCCATATAGTGAAATAAATGATAAGATGACCACCCATGATGTGAGGGCTCCCAGTCCTCTAGACCTTTGGTATTACCTGGTATGCAGGGATGCCATTTGAATAAGTAGGTCCCATTGGGATGTACTTACTCTAAAAAATTATTCATTTTTTATCTGCAATTCAAATTTAACAAGGTATCTTGTATTATATGCTAAATCTGGCAACTTTACGCTTATGCTGCTTTTCGCTTATTCATCCTTTGATTCGGTATGGGTCTGAGAGGTACTTGTTATCTTGTGTCAGTGATAATAGTGTTTGTTTTTCAATCAGCCACCTTTCTTCATTTCAAAAGGATAAGTATCAGGTGAAGAAAAATAAATGTGCCTACCATGCACCAGAAAGTTCTTTGGTCAGAATATTTCCATTCTTGTGGATTTTGTATTGAAGATGTCCTGTACTTATTTTTGCTCATCAGTAACACTAAAATGTTCTTGACAAAGTGGGATTAATTAGGTTAAAAAGTTATTCATTCATCTATCCATTTATATACTACTACATATCCAACCATACTAGGCTGGACATGAGACCCCACAGTGAAAAAGATGGTTTCCTGAAATTATCCAGTAGCAAACAAATATGAAGCAAAGCTAGCTTCAGCCAAAAGGATACTATAATCATCTCAATTGTAATCTCCACCTCAATAATAAAAAGACACATAGATATGTTATTACCTCAGTAATCTGGGCAACCCGATTGGCTTCATCGTCTGTCATTTCCGAGAGGCATTTTGCTACACTGATATACAGCTCTAGATCATTTCTCTGGTAAAGAAAAATCCAAAGCATGTCAAAATACAGTGTAAAATAACACGTATATTCTCAATGTTCTGACAAAATCATTAGATTTGCTTATCTCCACGAACAGCAGCTGATGAGATTTTAATTTTAACCAAGCCAAAACTTGTGACCAATTTTTATCATTTAAAAAACACCTTTCGGGCTTCCCTCGTGGTGCAGTGGTTGAGAGTCCGCCTGCCGATGCAGGGGACACGGGTTCGTGCCCCGGTCCGGGAAGACGGCCCGTAAGCCATGGCTGCTGAGCCTGCGCGTCTGGAGCCTGTGCTCCGCAACAGGAGAGGCCACAACAGTGAGAGGCTCACGTACCACAAAAATAAAATAAAATAAATAAAAAAATAAAAAACATCTTTCCTGTTATTGCGTGTATTTTGTTTGACTGTACTATTTTCTTCTTATCAGAACCCATCATTCCGAATGGATTTTTAACTTTTTTGTACAACTACATTTCAGAAGTCTGTTGGGGGAGAGGCAAGGCTAGTATTAAGTCACTTGATGTAAATAGTGGGTCAGACAATACACCCAAGGACTCCCCAGGTGTAAAGTATAAGGGTTTCTTTTTTTTTATTTTAAAAATTTATTTATTTATGCCTCCGTTGGGTCTTTCTTGCTGTGCCAGGGCTTTCTCTAGTTGCAGCGAGCAGGGGCTACTCTTCGTTGCAGTGGCTTCTCTTGTTGCGGAGCACGGGCTCTAGGCGTGTGGGCTTCAGTAGTTGTGGCTCATGGGCTCCAGAGTGCAGGCTCAGTGGTTGTGGCATAAGGGCTTAGTTGCTCCACGGCATGTGGGATCTTCCTGGACCAGGGTTCGAACCCATGTCCCCTACATTGGTAGGCGGATTCTTAACCACTGTGCCACCAGGGAAGTCCAAGTGTAAGGATTTCTGAACGTGCTCATCTTCCACGGGCATTTGGTAAAAGGCCTAAGAGCAAACTTCTGGTGCCGCACTGGTTAACCTGCTTCTGAGCGTGCTCAAAACTTTGGTTCTAAATATTCAACCTCAATTTAGATCTTGGAAGCAAACATTCTTAGTGAAGAACGTGGTTATTTCTTGCTAGCCTTCCCACCACATTCTTAAAACATATACCTCCCTGCTTTGCCAAAAGGCTTTAAAAAATCCCAAACATAAATTGTCAGGAATGTAAATATTTTTGTTCCTCACCCGAATCTTATTTGGCAGAAGGTCAAAAATTTTCCCAGTAGCTTTGCTGAGCAGACTCCAGAGGTGGTAGGCAGGGCTGGGCTGTTTCATGGCCTGGCTCAGACCCTGTAAGGCACTCGGGCATAACTCAGGTTTGGAGAGTGGGGAAGCTGCTTTAAAAACTGTCACCATCAAGCTTTCAACAAAACCCACGATCTGTTCATCAGAGACGTGTTTTATCCACGAAGGCACAGATAGCAGGAGGTATTTCTTGATATTCAGCTGAAAGCAAAACAGAAGAGGTCAGATGTAAACAGGCAAGTCTGGGTTTGTAATGCTCAAAACCTCTAGGTCATCACTGTGTTTGAAAGATAAAAGGTTCAGGTGAAACATAAAAAGTTCAGGTTGTTTCCTAGACCCTCATTTCCCCACAGCTTCATGGTCTAATGGACCACCGATGCATGTAATTTTAGCGGCTGCGGTGACTTCTGATCCAGGGTGACTCGTGTGGATATATGGTATCTGCCAATCCATCTGTGAACTACTCAGCTTAAACCTTGGATCTCTTCAGCGAGGGGAATAAAATGCTACTTCTAAAAGAACATGACAGTTGCTATTCAGTCTTAAAAGGTCACATTCTCTGGCAAGAAAAGCTCCTGAAGATGAAGGCTCAACTGCTGGAAATCGACTAAACAGAATATCTATTATTACTCATTTCTTCTTCTGAGGAAGAATAAAGAAATAATGAGGGGAACTGGCATTCTGGGGCCATTTCTGAGCAAAGAAGAACCAGCCAAGCGTATGGAACTGACCATAGCATATTAAGAGTTCAGGAGCGCTAAGAAGGGGCATAGTTAATGATAGCTGTGAGCCACAGACTTTGAGAAAGCAGGCTTCAAAAATTCTTAGAAACATTAAGTATGATACTAAAGGAGCAGCAAGTCTAAAAGAAGTGCTTTAAAAAATAAAATCTGACAAAAACCAGTATATTTCAAAAAAAGATCAATGTAGCTTCATGAGTTACAGAAGATTTCATGTTAAAAAACATGCCATTTCAGATCATTTTTTAAATGAGCAGGTACATAATTTAAAAAATGAATTTACAAACTTAATTTGTTAATTAACAAAGATAATAAGAAAGGTTCCTAATCAAGGACAAATGCAAAAAAAAAAAAGAAATAGGACAGATCTAAAAGAGAAATGGAAGGATAACTAAAACCTAGAAAAATGTCTGAGATCAAAAAAACAGGCTGTTAGAATTATAGATGATTCAAAAGGAAGGAAGCATTAACAGAACAGTGTTCAAGACACAGGCTTTTGAGTCAGCCAGACTCTTCCATTTATTTGCTATGTAAACTTCGCTTAACCTCCAGTTGCTTCTGTTCATCAACCTATAAAATGGGAATAAAATCTACTTCTCAAAAGTGAAATAAACCAGACACAAAAGATATAATACTGTACAATTCCATTCTAAAGAATTTCTGAAGTTTATATGAAATTTGAATTTATATGAAAGTTCTTTAAAGAAGGCAAAATTATAGAGACAAAAAGAACAGTAGTAGCCTGAGTCTGAGATTGGGAGTGGGGATTAACTATAAGTAGGCACGATAGAACTTTTTGGAGTGATGGAGATATTATTGGTGATGGATGAAAATATATAAATGTACTAAGACCCATCAAATTATACACTTAAAATAGCCATATTTTATGGAATATAAATTACAACTCAATAGAGCTGTAAAAAAAAAAAAATTGGCCTGTCAGGGTTGAAGAGAGATTAAATCTGATGTCTGAAAGTACTCATTGAGTGCTTACCAGTAGCAGGTACATAACCAGTGCTCATTAAGTGGTAGCTAAATGGGAGCTGTTTGGAGCAGACAGGTAATAACAGCTGATGGAAAGGACGCAGACCTCAGTAACACTGACCTTCAATTAAAAAGAATCAGGAGATGTAGGAAAGCTTAAAAAAAAAAAAGAAGTACAGAGTAGAGACTAAAGCCAGAAAGACTGAGGAAATAATAAGAGGGTTTTGCACTATCCTCAAAGAATTAAAGCCTCCTAGAATAGAAGAATAACGAAGAGGAGATCATTTAGCTTATAATTAATTGGTAAACCTCTAAGGAATCATGGAATGTGGTTTTTTGGGGGGTCCTACCTTGAAATGTACCCAAAATTATACATCTTTAAATAATCTCACCCTATTCTTCCTACCTACCCTTAGAAGGTAGGAAGGTGCCCTGGAAGGTGCTGGCCCCCTCTATGCCCTGGAAGGTGCTGGCCCCCTCTATGCCCTGGAAGGTGCTGGCCCCCTCTATCATAAATACCAGGCTAGATCACTTCTCCCTCAGCACTTTACTCAAGCTGAACACCATTGGCAGAGATGTTCTACTCTCTCCACATACACCTTCCCACTTACATTCCCTTGTGTCTCTAACTTGATGCCTAATGAAATCCTACCAAGCCTTCAAGGCTCGCCTTAATTGCTGCCTTTCTGTGAAAGGGAGGGATCATTTATCCAGTGTGTGTGGATTTGCCTTTCTTTTAATACCTGCTGAAACGACTGCATATCATATAAACAAACCCAGGTTCCAATAACTGTACAACTTTCTACCTGTATGGTCTTGAGAAAGGAATTTTAATATCTCTGATCATCACTGTCCCTTTTTCTTGTAATAAATGGCAGCTGAAAGCATGAATGGTGATGGCTATGGCAGAGTTCTGTGTCCCACAATTTTCCAATTTGCTGTCCAGCTATTGTCAAGTCCTCACTGTGAAATCCCACTTGTCCACTCTTGACTTTGAGAGCTCACACACAAATGAATGTTGATCTCCCCCAAAAGAACCATATCCTCCTGTTGCTCAACATCCTTAATTACTACATACACTCAGACCATGGATCAGTGGTGGCATCACCCATATTCCCAACAGTGCAGCGACATTCTGGGATGACTGAGCCTGGGTCACCATAATTTCAAGACACAGTTGCTGAATCTCTTCACCTGAAAAAGAAGAAAGGAAAAAACTATCTGTAATATAGCTGCTTCTCTTAACTCATATTCAGTCTTCAATGTCTCAAATCAGACACCTAAAGGTAAAAGAACTTGTGTGTGATGTCTAAAGGTAATGGAACTTCAGCAAACCATAAGGTATTTCAAGAGACGTTTTTAGTTATGAAGCAAAAGAACGTACCCGCTGTATCAGAGGCTTGAGTTTTGGAACTGGCAAGGATCTTGAAATAGCTCAGGAAAGTTCTCTTGTGATGTCTAGACAAACCTAAACACTCAAATACTATTAAAAATTTGAGAAAACTCTAGCTAAAAATCTCGTTTCTGTCTTTCTCTCCTCTCCATCTTACATTCAGCATATAGACAAATCTGGAAGGCCTGAGAGATGTATCCATGTTCTCTAGTGACCCAGTCTTTTTAAGCCTGATCCCAGTCGGCAGATGCATCTTCCCAACCAGACCTTTTCTTCTTTTTACTAAGGATTTTTACTAAAACACCAACATCTTCCATATAGCACACAAAAGCAGGGGAGGGGCAGGGGAACATATTTTTCTGGAAACATAGTATGGTGAGATCTGGAAGCATAGTATGGTGAGATCATATCTTATATAGGATTAGGTTCAAATGAAAGCATTCAAATGAAAATTGTGTTCAGTCAAAATAATCTTTGATTATCCCTTAAACTGTACATAAAGTATACAAATCTTTTTGTATATCATATGTAAGTAAGCACCTACTGTAAAAGAGCACTCATGGCAAATACACACACATATACAATTTCTAGCACTGTTAAAGTTGTTCTCCCTCTTTTTTTTTTTTTTTTTGGAGGTGGGGGGCAAATACATGCATCTAAATTTGCCTATGCTAACACTCTAACTCCATACTAGAGGTTGCTGTGGACAAACTGAGATGTGCATTCCCTTTGCCTCTCACCACAAAGTACCTGTGGTAAACAGAATAATGGCCCCCAAAGATGCCTATATCTAATCCCCGGAACTTGTGAATATGTTCTCTTGTATGGCAGAGGAACTTTGCAGATGTGATTAAGGTTAAAGACCTTGAGATAAGGAGATTATCCTCGATTACTGAAATAGACCCATTAATCACATGAATCCTTAAATATGGAAAACCTTTCCTGTCTTCAGAGAACCAGACAGATGACAGCATGAGAGGTCTTCAGCCCTCTGTTGTTTGCTTTGAAGATGGGGAAAGGGGGCCACAAGCCAAGGAGTATGGGCATCCTCTAGAAGCTGGAAAAGGAAGGGGAATGGATTCTCCCTGTCTTAGTCTGTTTGGACTGTTATAACAAAACACTACAGACTGGGTAGTTTATAAACAACAGGAATTTATTTCTCACAGTTCCGATGGCTGGAAGTCCAAGACCAGGGTGCCAACATGGTTGGGTTCCGGTGAAAGCCCTTTTCTAGGTTGCAGACTGCTGATTTCTTGCTGTGTCCTCACATTGTGGAAGGGACTGGGGAGCTCTGTGGGGCCTCTTTTATAAGGGCACTAATCCCATTCATGAGGGCTCCACCCTCATTACCTAATCACCCTCAAAGGCCCCACCCTCTAATACCATCACATTGAGGTTTAGGTTCTCAACATATGAATTTTCAGGGAACACAAACATTCAGGCCACATCACTCCCCTGGGCAACTAGGAAGGAATGCTGTTCTGCTGATATCTTGATCTTAGCCCAGTGAGAACCATGTTGGACTTCTGACCTACAGGACTATAAGATAATAAATTTGTGTTGTTTCAAGCCACTAAGTCTGTGGTAATTTGTTACAGCAGTAATAGCAAACTAATACAGCATCCCATAGGGCATTTCCTTGAAACCTGGAGTTCTGAAAATGCAGCTTGATAACCATCAAACCAGGCTTTCTGGGACCTGCACCACACGCCCAGCGACATGCACCATCTCAGTCGAGTATTGTTTTGATGAGTGCATCTGGTCTGTGTCTTCAAACCTCCTTCCCCTCCCCCTCAGCTATTTAGAAAGTGACTCAATGAAAGTAACCCAGCTGTCCCATCCAAGAAGACAAACCTCAAGTACCCAGACATCCATCCAGTCACTACCAATTGTGACACACAATTTTCTATTCAGGTCACATCCTAAAAGCAGAGTCTGAAGACCTAAAAACATGATATTTACCAAAGTTTAGCCTCATAAGTGGAGAGAGGAGTGCAGCCCAGTTCACAGGAGGATACTGGTAGCTTTCTCCAACAGTTGCTATGGGTTTCATCACAACTTTGAGAAGGGAAGGAGGCACAGATTCAGGACCTGCAACAGAAAGGAAAAAAATAATAAAATACTTCAACAGCATCATGAAACTGGAACATGCCAACTTTCCCTCCTTTCTACTAGTTTCAAAGGATTTGGTATCACAGCTTCAATTGTGTTCAACCTTTCAATTCTCACTTGCTGGAAACTTTGCTCCCTCTGTTCTTCTCTCTCTTATTTGTCTCCAGTCTTTCCCTCTTGCCTGGATAGGAATATTCCACATTGCTACTTAACTCTCTTCCATGTTCTCTCATGTCTTTTCATCCAGCTTCCTACAAAGAGTAACTTACTCTACATTATTGCCTTATTGCTCACTCACTCCTTAATCCACTTCTAGAAAAGGAGACAATCACTACCACTCAGGTCCATCTCCTTCTCAGGAGAATTGTTTACCTTCAGTCCCTGTGGCTCTAAATGGTACATTCTGTCCCATGTGATCCCTGCTTCTTCTTCTCCTCAGCCTGTGCCATGGCTGACTGCTCCACAGGTGAGCACCAGATATAACAGCTAATCCATAGGTTAACCAGCTATCTGTGACATAGCGCCATGTTCTTTTCTTTTTATTTTTTATTTTTCAGGTGGGAGGTAATTTGAAATTGAAAAAAATGAGACACTCTAGCAGTTCTAAGTGCAGCCATAACGTGAAGCCAGGGTTGGAGTAGCCATTGAGGGCCATATAGAAGTGAAGTTACAAGGAGGTCAGAAATGATGTATGAAAAAGTAGCAGACCAAGAAGAAGTAACTGCAGCAGCAGGATCAACATAAGCAGCAGAAGGGAAATCAGCATTAGCAGAAAGAGAAGCAGAATCAGCAAAAGGAAAAGCATCAGCAGCAAAAGGAAAAGCATCAGCAGGAAAAGGAAAAGCAGGGGTGGAATCAGCAGATAAAGCAGCAGCAGCAGACACCGAAACAGGGGAAAGCAGAGATGGGGGCAGAGTCAGCAAAAGGAAAAACAGCTGCAGAAAGGAAAAGCACGGGAGAAGGAGAAGCACAGGAAAAAGGAGAAGCACAGGAAAAAAGGAGAAGCAGAAGCAGAAAAAGCAGCTGACCTGGAGATCCTGAAAAGTGCAGAAGCAGAAGTAGGGGCAGAGTCAGCAAAAGAAAAAAGAGCTGCAGAAATAAGAAGCATGGAAAAAGGAGCAGCACAGGAGAAAGGAGAAGCAGAGTCAGAAAAAGCAGTAGAAAAGTAGAAGTATCAGCAGATGCTGAAAACAGGGAAGGAGAAATAAGTGGAGAGTCAGCAAAAGGAAAAACAGCTGTAGAAAGGAGAAGCACAGGAAAAGGAGAAGCAGAGGCAGAAAAAGCAGCAGAATCTGCAGACCCTGAAAAGTGGGGAAGCAGGAGCGGGGGCAGGGTCAGCAAAAGGAAAAACAGCTACAAAAAGGAGGAGCATAGGAAAAAGGAGAAGCACATGCAGAGTCAGCAAGAAAAGTAGAACAATTAGTAGAAGTTGAAAAACAGGGAGAAGCAGAGTCAATAAAAGGTCAAACAGTCAAGAAAGGAGAAGCATAGGGAAAGGGAAAAGGAGAAACATATAAAAATGGGCAAAGAGTTTGAAGACATTTTCCCAAAGATGGTACACAAATGGCAACAAAGATATGAAAAGATGTTCAACATTACTAATCATCAGAGAAATGCAAATCAAAACCACAGTAAGATATCACCTCATGGCCATTAGGATGGCTACTATTTTTTAAAAAAATAGAAAAAAACTGTGTTGGTAAGGATGTAGAGAAATTGGAACCCTTGTGAACTTCTGGTGGGATTATAAAATAGAACTGTTATGGAAAACAGTATGATGGCTCCTCAAAAAATTAAAAATAGACCTACCTTATGACCTAGCAATCCCACTTCCAAAAGAACTGAAAATAGAGTTTCGATGAGATATTTGCATGCCCAAGTCTATAGCAGTACTATTTTATTTTTTGACAGTAAAACAGTTACTTTATTTTTTTTTGTTTCGTTTTCAAAATTATATAATAATTTCTTCACATAGTTCAAAAAGCAGAAAAATCATTCTTATTTTTTAGGCAAATAAAGCATATTATAACTCTCCGTTCTACTACACCTTATTTTTCTCACTTATTGATGTGTCTTAGAGTCCTTCCCTATTAGTACCTTTTTTTTTTATACAGCAGGTTATTATTAGTCATCAATTTAATACACATCAGTGTATACATGTCAATCCCAATCGCCCAATACATCCCCCCACCCCCCAACCACTTTCCCCCCTTGGTGTCCATACATTTGTTCTCTACATCTGTGTTTCAATTTCTGCCCTGCAAACTGGTTCATCTGTACCATTTTTCTAGGTTCCACATACATGCATTAATATATGATATTTGTTTTCCTCTTTCTGACTTACTTCACTCCATATGACAGTCTCTAGATTCATCCATGTCTCAACAAATGACCCAATTTTGTTCCTTTTTATGGCTGAGTAATATTCCATTGTATATATGTACCACAACTTCTTTATCCATTCATCTGTTGATCGGCATTTAGGTTGCTTCCATGACCTGGCTATTGTAAATAGTGCTGCAGTGAACACTGGGGTGCATATGTCTTTTTGAATTGTGGTTTTCTCTGGGTATATGCCCAGTAGTGGGATTCCTGGGCCATATGGTAATTCTATTTTTAATTTTTTAAGGAACCTCCATACTGTTCTCCATAGTGGCTGTTATCAGTTTCCATTCCCACCAATGGTGTAAGAGGGTTCCCTTTTCTCCACACCCTCTCCAGCATTTGTTGTTTGTAGATTTTCTGATGAAGCCCATTCTGGTGTGAGGTGATACCTCATTGTAGTTTTGATTTGCATTTCTCTAATAATGAGAGATGTTGAGCAGCTTTTCATGTGCCTCTTGGCCATCTGTATGTCGTCTTTGGAGAAATGGCTATTTAGGTCTTCTGCCCATTTTTGGACTGGGTTGTTTGTTCTTTTAATATTGAGCAGCATGAGCTGTTTACATATTTTGGAGATTAATCCTTTGTCCGTTGATTTGTTTGCAAATATTTTCTCCCATTCTGAGGGTTGTCTTTTGGTCTTGTTTATGGTTTCCTTTGCTGTACAAAAGCTTTTAAGTTCCATTAGGGCCCATTTGTTTATTTTTGTTTTTATTTCCATTACTCTAGGAGGTGAAACAAAAAAGATCTTGCTGTGATTTATGTCAAAGAGTGTTCTTCCTATGTTTTCCTCTAAGAGTTTTATAGTGTCCGGTCTTACATTTAGGTCTCGAATCCATTTTGAGTTTATTTTGTGTATGGTGTTAGGGAGTGTTCTAATTTCATTCTTTTATATGTAGCTGTCCAGTTTTCCCAGCACCACTTATTGAAGAGACTGTCTTTTCTCCATTGTATATCCTTGCCTCCTTTATCATAGATTAGTTGACCATAGGTACGTGGGTTTACCTCTGGGCTTTCTATCCTGTTCCATTAATCTATGTTTCTGTTTCTGTGCCAGTACCATATTGTCTTGATTACTGTAGCTTTGTAGTATTGTCTGAAGTCAGGGAGTCTGATTCCTCCAGCTCTGTTTTTTTCCCTCAAGACTGCTTTGACTATTCGGGGTCTTTTGTGCCTCTGTAAAAATTTTAAGATTTTTTGTTATAGTTCCGTAAAAAATGCCACTGGTAATTTTATAGGGATTGCATTGAATCTGTAGATTGCTTTGGGTAGTATAGTTGTTTTCACAATATTGACTCTTCCCGTCCAAGAACATGGTATATCTCTCCATCTGTTGGTACCATCTTTAATTTCTTTCATCAGTGTCATAGTTTTCTGCATACAGGTCTTTTGTCTCCCTAGGTAGAATTATTCCTAGGTATTTTATTCTTTTTGTTGCAGTGGTAAATGGGAGTGTTTCCTTAATTTCTCTTTCAGATTTTTCATCATTAGGATGTGTATAGGAATGCCAGAGATTTCTATGCATTAATTTTGTATCCTGCAACTTTACCAATTTCACTGATTAGCTCTAGTAGTTTTCTGGTGGCATCTTTAGGATTCTCTATGTATAGGATCATGTCATCTGCAAACAGGGACAATTTTACTTCTTCTTTTCCAATCTGTGTTCCTTTTATTTCTTTTTCTTCTCTGATTGCCAAGGCTAGGACTTCCAAAACTATGTTGAATAATAGCATTGAGAGTGGACATCCTTGCCTTGTTCCTGATCTTAGAGGAAATGCTTTCAGTTTTTCACCATTGAGAATGATGTTTGCTGTGGGTTTGTCATATATGGCCTTTATTATGTTGAGGTAGGTTCCCTCTATGCCCACTTTCTGGAGAGTTTTTATCATAAATGGGTTTTGAATTTTGTCAAAAGCTTTTTCTGCATCTATTGAGATGATCATATGGTTTTTATTCTTCCATTTGTTAACATGGTGTATCACATTGATTGATTTGCGTGTATTGAAGAATCCTTGCATCCCTGGGATAAATCCCACTTGATCATTGTGTATGATCCTTTTAATGTGCTGCTGGATTGTGTTTCCTAGTATTTTGTTGAGTGTTTTTGCATCTATATTCATCAGTGATATTGGTCTGTAGTTTTCTTTCTTTGTGACATCCTTGTCTGGTTTTGGTATCAGGGTGATGGTGGCCTCGTAGAATGAGTTTGGGAGTGTTCCTCCCTCTGCTATATTTTGGAAGAGTTTGAGAAGGATAGGTGTTAGCTCTTCTCTAAATGTTTGATAGAATTCACCTGTGAAGCCATCTGGTCCTGGGCTTTTGTTTGTTGGAAGATTTTTAATCACAGTTTCAATTTCATTACCTGTAATTGGTCAGTTCATATTTTCTATTTCTTCCTGGTTCAGTCTTGGAAGGTTATACCTTTCTAACAATTTGTCCATTTCTTCCAGGTTGTCCATTTTATTGGCATAGAGTTGCTTGTAGTAGTCTCTTAGGATGCTTTGTATTTCTGCGGTGTCTGTTGTAACTTCTCCTTTTTCATTTCTAATTTTATTTATTTGAGTCCTCTCCCTCTTTTTCTTGATGAGTCTGGCTAATGTTTTATCAATTCTGTTTATCTTCTCAAAGAACGAGCTTTTAGTTTTATTGTTCTTTGCTATTGTTTTCTTTATTTCTATTTCATTTATTTCTGCTCTGATCTTTATGATTTCTTTCCTTCTGCTAACTTTGGGTTTTGTTTGTTCTTCTTTCTCTAGTTCTGTTAGTTGTAAGGTTAGATTATTTATTTGAGATTTTTCTTGTTTCTTGAGGTAGGCTTCTATTGCTATAAACTTCCCTCTTAGAACTGCTTTTGCTGCATGCCACAGGTTTTGGATTGCCGTGTGTTCACTGTCATTTGTCTCTAGGTATTTTTTTATTTCCTCTTTGATTTCTTCAGTGATCTCTTGGTTATTCAGTAACGAAGTGTTTAGCATCCACGTGTTTGTGTTTTTTACTTTTCCCCTGTAATTCATTTCTAATCTCATAGCATTGTGGTCAGAAAAGATGCTTGATATGATTTCTATTTTCTTAAATTTACTGAGACTTGATTTGTGACCCAAGATGTGATCTATCCTGGAGAATGTTCCGTGCAAACTTGAGAAGAAACTGTAATCTGCTGTTTTGGATGGAATGTCCCATAAATATCAATTAAATCTATCTGGTCTATTGTGTCATTTAAAGCTTCTGTTTCCTTATTTATTTTCATTTTGGATGATGTGTCCATTGGTGTAAGTGAGGTGTTAAAATACTCCACTATTATTGTGGTACTGTCGATTTTCTCTTTTACAGCTGTTAGCAGTTGCATTATGTATTGAGGTGGTCCTATGTTGGGTGCATATATATTCATAGTTGTTATATCTTCTTCTTGGATTGATCCCTTGATCATTATGTAGTGTCCTTCCTTGTCTCTTGTAACATTCTTTATTTTAAAGTCTATTTTATCTGAAATGAGTATTGCTACTCCAGCTTTCTTTTGATTTCCATTTGCATGGAATATCTTTTTCCATCCCCTCACTTTCAGTCTGTATGTGTCCCTAGGTCTGAAGTGGGTCTCTTGTAGACAGCATATAAATGGGTCTTGTTTTTGTATGCATTCAGCAAGCCTGTGTCTTTTGGTTGTAGCATTTAATCCATTCACGTTTAAGGTAATTATCGATATGCATGTTCCTATGACCATTTTCTTAATTGTTTTGGGTTTGTTTTTGTAGGTCCTTTTCTTGTCTTGTGTTTCCCACTTAGAGAAGTTCCTTTAGCATTTGATGT
The DNA here is from genome assembly GCF_963455315.2 of Globicephala melas. NCBI lineage: Eukaryota > Metazoa > Chordata > Mammalia > Artiodactyla > Delphinidae > Globicephala > Globicephala melas. The sequence goes on along the minus strand of NC_083319.1, from coordinate 70,002,775 downwards.
AGAGCTGGTTTGGTGGTGCTGAATTCTCTTAGCTTTTGCTTGTCTGTAAAACTTTTGATTTCTCCATTGAATCTGAATGAGATCTTTGCAGGGTAGAGTAATCTTGGTTGTAGGTTCTTCCCTTTCATCACTTTAAGTATATCATGCCACTCCCTTCTGGCTTGTAGAGTTTCTGCTGAGAAATCAGCTGTTAATCTTATGGGAGTTCCCTTGTATGTTATTTGTTGTTTTTCCCTTGCTGCTTTCAATAATTTCTCTTTGTCTTTAATTTTTGCCAATTTGATTACTATGTATCTCGGCATGTTTCTCCTTGGGTTTATCCTGTATGGGACTCTCTGGGCTTCCTGGACTTCGGTGGCTATTTCCTTTCCCACGTTAGGGAAGTTTTTGACTATAATTTCTTCAAATATTTTCTCGGGTCCTTTCTCTCTCTCTCTTCTCCTTCTGGGACCCCTATAATGTGAATGTTGTTGCATTTAATGTTGTCCCTGAGGTCTCTTAGGCTGTCTTCATTTCTTTTCATTCTTTTTTCTTTGTTCTGTTCCACAGCAGTGAATTCCACCATTCTGACTTCCAGGTCACTTATCCATTCTTCTGCCTCAGTTACTCTGCTATTGATTCCTTCTAGTGTAGTTTTCATTTCAGTTATTGTATTGTTCATCTCTGTTTGTTTGTTCTTTAATTTTTCTAGATCTTTGTTAAACATTTCTTGCATCTTCTCGATCTTTGCCTCCATCGTTTTTCCAGGGTCCTGGATCATCTTCACTATCATTATTCTGAATTCTTTTTCTGGAAGGTTGCCTATCTCCACTTCATTTAGTTGGTTTTCTGGGGTTTTATCTTGTTCCTTCATCTGGTACATAGCCCTCTGCCTTTTCATCTTGTCTATCTTTCTGTGAATGTTTTTTGTTCCACAGGCTGCAGGATTGTAGTTCTTCTTGCTTCTGCAGTCTGCCCTCTGGTGGATGAGGCTAAGAGGCTTGTGTAGGCTTCCTGATGGGAGAGACTGGTGGTGGGTAGAGCTGGGTGTTGCTCTGGTGGGCACAGCTAGGTAAAACTTTAATCCGCTTGACTGCTGATGGGCGGGGCTGGGTTCCCTCCCTGTTGGTTGTTTGGCCTGAGGCAACCCAACACTGGAGCCTACCTGGGCTCTTTGGTGGAACTAATGGCAGACTCTGGGAGGGTTCATGCCAAGGAGTGACAAACTGGATAATCTAGATGAAATGGACTTCCGAGAACTTCTGCTGCTACTGTCCTTGTCCCCGCAGTGAGCCACAACCCCCACCTCCACCCCGCCTCTGCAAGAGACCCTCCAACACTAGCAGGTGGGTCTGGTTCAGTCTCCCCTGGGTTCACTGCTCCTTCGCCTGGGTCCCGATGTGCACACTAGTTTGTGTGTGCCCTCCGAGAGTGGAGTCTCTGTTTCCCCCAGTCCTGTTGAAGTCCTGAAAACAAATCCCACAAGACTTCAAAGTCTGATTCTCTAGGAATTCCTCCTCCCATTGCCGGACACCCATGTTGGGAAGCCTGACGTGGGGCTCATAACCTTCACTCCAGTGGGTGGATTTCTGTGGTATAAGTGTTCGCCAGTCTGTAAGTCACCCACCCAGCAGTTATGGAATTTGATTTTGCTGTGATTGCGCCCCTCCTACTGTCTCACTGTGGCTTCTCCTTTGTCTTTGGATGTGGGGTATCTTTTCTGGTGAGATCCAGTGTCTTCCTGTCAATGACTGTCCAGCAGCTAGTTGTGATTCTGGTGTTCTTACAAGAGGGAGTGAGAGCACGTCCTTCTACTCTGCCATCTTGGTTCAGCTCCTCCGTAGCAGTACTATGCACAATAGTCAAGAGCAACCCAAATGTCCATTGATGGAAAAATGGATAAACAAAATGTGATATATACACAGAATGGAACAGTATTCAACTTTAAAAAGAAAAGAAATCCTGTTATATGCTACATGTCCTCAACCTTGAGGACACTATGCTAAGTGAGATATATCAGTCAAAAGACAAATACTATATGATTCCACTTATACCTGGCATCTAAAATAGTCAAATTAATAGATATGGAAAGTAGAATTGTGGTTACCACGGGTCGGGGAAGGGAAAAAGGGTAAGTATTATTGCTTAGTGGGTACAAAGTTTCAGTTTTGCAAGATGAAAAAGTTCTGGAGATTAGTTTAACAATGATGTGAATATACTTAACACTATATAAATGTATACTTAAAAATGGTTATGATGGTAAATTTTAAATGTTTTTTATAATTTAAAAAAAGTTTAAAAAAAAGGAGAGACTTTTGGTTTCCGGTTGTGCATGTAAGGAGCTTGGAAGTTACCACTCTGGTATAAAAGTAAAAAGCTGAACAGACTGAAGAATCAACAACTCTTCTTGGATCCTTAAGAAAGGGAAGAACACAGGGCAAACTGCTGCCTCCAAGACTAGAGAGACAGGCAGATGAATACAGGGAGTCATGGCTTATCAGAGCAGAGACTCATGAGTGGATGCTGCAGGAACAGTGCTGGGGTAAGAAAATCTGAACTACAATTGATGCAATGCTGGAGGGCCCACAAATTTGATAACCTAGATGAAATGACCCAATTCTTTGAAAGACACAATCTGCCAAAATTCATACAAGAAGATACAGACAATCTGAATAGAACTACATCTATTTAAAAACTGAATCAATAATTAATAACCTTCCAAAAGAGAAAGCAACAGGCCCAGATGGGTTCACTGCTGAACTCTACCAAACATTTAAAGAAGAAATTATACCAATTCTCTTTAATCTCTTTCAGAAGATAAAAGCAGAGGGAATATTACCTAACTCATTCCATGAGGATGGCATTACCCTAATAGCAAAACCAGACTAAGACATAAGAAAACTACAGATATTTCTTATGAACATAGATGCAAAAATCTTTAAGAAAATATTAGCCAATTAAATCCAACAATGTATAAAAAGAATTATACACCACAACCAAGTAGAACTTATCCCAGGTATGCAAGGCTGGTTCAACATTTGAAAATCAATTAATGTAATCTATCACATCAGTAGCCTAAAGAAGAAAAATCATATGAATATATATCAATAAATGCAGAAAAAGCATTTGACAAAATCCAGCACCCATTCATGATAAAAACTCTCAGTAAACTAGGAATACAGCGGAACTTCATCAACTGGATAAAGCATATCTATAAAAAAATAACCTTCATCAACTAGATAAAGCATATCTATTAAAAAAAACAGCTAACATCATACTTATTGATGAAAAACTAGGATTAGGAACAAGGCAAGGATGTTTCTTCTCACCATGGCATTTCAATATTATATTGGAAGACCTAGCTTACACAATAAGATAAGAAAATTAAATAACAGGTATACTGATTGGGAAGGAAGATGCAAGTAACTAAGATTAGAAATGAAAGTGATGACACTGCTATCAACCTTACAGAAATAAAAAGGATTATAAGAGAAAGCTATGAAAAAGTTGTATGTAACAAATTGGATAATCTAGATGAAATGGACAAATTCACACACCTAAAAACACACAAATTACCAAAACCGACTCAAGAACAAATAGAAAATATGAACAGACCTATAACAAGTAAAGAGACTGAATCAGTAATCAAAGACCTCCCAACAAAGAAAAGTTCAGAACCAGATGGTTTTCCTGGTGAATTCTACCAAACACTTAAAGAAGAATTCACACCAATCCTTCTCAGTTTCTTCCAAAAAACAGAAGAGGAGGGAATACTTCCTAGCTCATTCTATGGGACCAGCATTAGCCTGATACCAAAGCTAGATGAAGACAACACAATAAAAGAAAACTACAAACCACTCCTTGTTATGTATATAGATGTGTAAATTCTCAACAAAACACTAGTAAACTGAATCCAAGGGCATATTAAAAGGACTATACATGATGACCACGCAGGATTTATCCCAGGAATAAAAGTGCTATACAACATAAGAAAATCAATCAATGTAATATATACCACATTAACAGAATGAAGGGAGGAAAAACATATGATCATCTCAACTGACACAGAGAGCTTTTGATAAAATCCAACATTCTTTCATGACAAAAAAATACTCATAAAATTAGGAATAGAATGGAATTATCTTAATATGATAAAGTGCATTTGTGAAAAAACCCACAGTGAAAATCATATTCAATGATGCAAGACTGTAATCTTTTCCTCTACAATCAGGAACAAGACAAGGATGCTCACTGTCACCACTTTGTATTGGATGTTCTAGCCAGAGCCATTAGGCAAGAAAAAGAAATAAAAGGCATCCAGATTGGAAAGGAAAAAGTAAAGCTATCTCTATTTGCAGATGACATGATCCTATACACAGAAAAAGAGAAGTTAGTAAAGTTACAGGGTATAAGATCAACAAGCAAAAATTATTTGTGTTTCTATATCCCAGCAATGAATAATCTGAAAAGGAAATTAAGAAACAATTCCACATGCAATAGTACCCAAAAGAATAAAATATCGGGAAATAAATTTAACCAAGGTAAAAGACACACACACTGAAAGTACAAAACATTGCTGAAGGAAGTAAAAGAAAATCTAAATAAATGGAAAGACATCTTGAGTTCATGGATTGGAATATTTAATATTGTTAAGATGATACTACTCAAAGCTATCTACAGATTCAACACAATACCTATCAAAATTTCAACAACCTTTTTTGCAGAAATGGAAAAGTTGATTCTCAAATTTATATGAAATTGCAAGGGGGCCCAAATAGTCAAAACAATCTTGAAAAAGGAAAATTTAAAGGATTCACACATACCAATTTCAAAACTTACTACAGAGCTACAATAATCAAAACAGTGTGGTACTGGCAAATATAAGGATAGACATATAACAAATGGAATAGAATTGGGAGGCCAGAAATAAACCCAAACATTTATGGCCAATTGATTTTTGACAAGGGTCCTAAGACCACTCAATAGGAGAAAGAAGGGTCTCTTCAACAAATAGTGCTGGGACAACTAGGTATTCAGGTGTAAATAATGAAGCTGGATCCCTACCTAACACCACATACAAAACTTAACTTAAAATGGGTCAATGAAAATATAAGAATTAAATTGTAAAACTCTTAGAAGAAAACATAGAGGTAAGTCTTCATGACCTTTGATTTGGCAATGAATTCTTAGGTATGACCAAAAATATGAGCAACAAAAGGAAAAAAGATGAATTGGACTTTGTCAGTGCTAAAAACTTGTGTGTCCAAGGATATTATCAACAAATTGATAAGACAACCTAGAGAATGCAATAAAACATTGGCAAATTGTATATATGATAAGGGTCCAGTATCCAGAATACACAAATAATTCTTAAAATTCGAAAACAAAAAGACAATCTAGTTTTTAAAATGATCAAAGGACTTGAACAGATAATTCTCCGAAGAAGATATACCAACAAGTAGTTGAAGTTGCTTAACCTCATTAGTCATTAGGGAAACACAAATCAAAACTAAGTGATCACTTCACATTCAATAGGATGATAATAATAATGATAATAATAATCATGGAGAAAGAACAAATGTTGGCAAGGATGTGGAGGAATTGGAACCCTCATACATTGCTAGTAGGAATATAAAATGGTGCAGCCACTGTGGAAAAACAGTTTGGCAGTTCCTCAAAAAATTATATGGAATTACTATATGACTGAGCAATTCCACCCCTAGATACATACCCCAAAGAATTGAAAACTGGTATTCAAACAAAAACCTGTACACAAGTCTCCACAGCAGCACCACTCATAATGGCCAAAAGGTAGAAACAACCCAAATGCCCATGAACAGATGAATGGATAAATAAAATGCATATCCATGCACTGGAATATTATTCAGTCATAAAAAAGGAACTAAATATTGATACTTGCCACCACATGGATGAACATTGACAACATTATGCTAAGCGAAAGAAGCCCATCACAAAAGGCCATATGGCATATGATGCCATTTAAATGAAATATGCAGAATAGGCAAATCCACAGAGACAGAAAGCAGATTTTGGCTGTTAGGGGCTGAGGGAAATGGGGGAATGGAAGCAATTGCTCAGGGAGTACAAGGTTTCCTTTTGGGGTGATGAAAATGTTCTGGAACTAGACAGTGGCCTAATATTGTGAATGTACTAAACGCCACTGAATTGTACACTTTAAAATGGTTAAAATGATAAATTTTATGTTATGTGTCTTTTACCACACACACACAGACACACACACACTCACACACACAAGCACAAGAAGAAGAGAAAGGGATGAAGCAGTCTTTGATGAGAAAAGCAGAATCCATGGAAGAGATCGATACAGTGCAGCCCTGGGCAGGCAGACAGAAAGCAAGATAAAGTCTTGATGCCTGGTATCTTTCTGCTCCTGATACTCTGAGGGTTGAGAATAGTTTCTGTCCTTAGATTTCTGGGAAACCTATGAATCCTTGCAGTAAATACTGAGTCACTTGAAGCAAGTCATTGTTTTCTGTAATAAAAATTACCCTAACATAATTGCTATCACTGCCTAAGCTCATTTACTCATAATTTCACAGACTACTTAGGCGTTGATGACTAGTAAACCCATACTTCTAATGCAGGCCTTTCTCTGATGTTTCTACAGCTATCTCAAGAATCAGCATATTTTCTTAGGTAGCCCCCAACAAACCTACCTCTGTACCTTTGCCTCTGCCAACTTGGGAAAGTATAATAAAACTAGTTGTGTGCCTTCCAGTGCTGTTTCTCTCCCCTCCAACCAATACTTTTTTGCTTTTTGAAAATGTTAAAAGCTCAACACACCTGCCACTCTTCTATGCTGTGTTACCAGTAACTGAAGCTTTATTTCAATTCCACCTTGTGATGTAGTACTAGGATTATAGGAAATATTATCAGGGAGTTAACCATTGCTATTACAAGTAGAAGAATTTCTGACCAAAAAAGTAAATATATTCTTAAACACATTCATTTATTCAACTGAGTATCTATTAGCTACCAGACAGTGGAGACGGTGTTGAACAGGCAGAAGAGGTCACCATGCTCATGGAGCTTATACTCTAGTGACAGGACAAACAGACAAGGAAAAATCAGGTGTGATAAAAATAAAAATGCTATGATAGGAATTAACTGGTTGGGTATTCACATAACTCTATACTGATTATCCACATATGGCAGCTGTCCACACACAAAGTTGTCTGCAAATTGGAGTCTTTGATTTCACAAAACAACGACAACAAAATTTAAGCTGCTCTTGGGGGGGCCTTTTGGCTCACGATTCATAGAAATAGCCTAATGAACTGGCAGATAGTATAGTAAATATCTGGACATAGAATTACTCTTCACTGGGCTTCCCTGGTGGTGCGGTGGTTAAGAATCCGCCTGCCAATGCAGGGGACACGGGTTCGAACCCTGGTCCGGGAAGATCCCACATGCAACGGAGCAACTAAGCCCGTGCACCACAACTACTGAGCCTGCTCTCTAGAGCTCATGAGCCACAACTACTGAAGCCTGTGTGCCTAGAGCTCAGGCTCCGCAACAAGAGAAGCCACTGCAATGAGAAGCCCTCACACTGCAATGAAGACCCAACACAGCCAAAAATAAATAAATTTATAAAAATAATGTTCTATATTCTAGAAATGCCATTACCAGGTAGGAAAAGCTTATTATTCTAAAAAAAAAAAAAAAAAAAAGAATTACTCTTCACTCCTATTAAGGACATAAATCCAATTCTATATGGTAAATCTTTAATTCATAAGCAGATTTCTGTTAAATTTTTTTCTCAGATCAAGTGTTTTTAAAACTATATAAAATTATATTCCAGGTCCTTCTATAGAATTCACTACAGAAAACTTGCAGTTTCCAGAGGATCTAGAGAATCAGGAGAGACATTCAACCTGTCCTCTAATACCAGGACCCAATGTAAAATATGGTCATTTTCTATATCCTTTATTGCTTAGACAACAAACTCTCTCTTGACAGGAGAACAGAACTTTCACCAGTAACTGCACTTTACTATCTAAACACTTTACATGTTGCTTCCATACTCTTTAGAACTGACCTAATTAATATACAAGCAAGTGTCAGAAACAAGGAGAACTTGTAAAATGGAGCACAGGGGTGAAAATCAAGTAAGTACTATAATGCAATACATTTCCCACTTTTTAAAAAAGCAGAGAATCAGTATGGACTAGCATAGCTAGAATCACACAAAATTTTCCACTATATTTGCAGGGAACTAATTCTGAAACCAACTGGAATGAAAGAAATTATAGCAGCTGTTAGGAATGGAGAAAATACCTGGTAGTGCTAAGCATTTGCGGGGGATATGGAGAGAGAGCGAGCCCCCAAATGGGAGAACAGAGTCACATGGTTCCCTCCCCAGAGATCTTCAGCATTGGACACGAGAATCCAAATCTAAGCTATGGGAAGGATCAGTTCCCTTATTACAGAGCTCTATCTTTCACCCAAGTGCCTTAGACAAAAAGAAATACTGGAATGCTTTATAGACAATGGATTTGGAACTGAGAAGACCTAACAGTACTTGTTAAAAGGATCCAGATGTCTTAAAATCCGGTACAAAGTTGCTTTAAATCCCTCATCCAGTTGACAGCCTCAAAGAACCCTGATATAAATGGCATATCCGAACATAATGCATTACAACAGGACCCATTTATCACACATACTCTGGCTACAAAAAGGATCAGATCTCAATGCCACAATGCACATGTGTAACTCCTATAGGAAAAGTCTGGTAACAAGTAGGCTAACAGCCACTGGTGTGTCTGTTCCCCATCACCAGCATGTCGCTTGTAATGGTGTGGATATGTCTTTACCTTCTCCATCATTAGCATTGTTTAGAAGCAATATATATAATATATGTATATACACATATATAATATATATATTATATGATTACACACACACACACACACACACACACATATATATATGTTTAAAGTGGTAGATCAACAAATACTTGAAAACGATTACATGCCAAGTACTCTGTACTAAGCATTTAGGATAAAACCCACATGTTCTTCCTGCCCTTGAGGAAATTACAGTCTACTGGGAAAGACAGACTTTAAACAAAGAATCACAAATAATTAAGCAAATAATTTCACATACGTAAAGTACTATGAAAAACATAAAGTATCACATAAGAAATCTACACTAATCTGGGAACATCAGGGAATCCTGTCTTATCCTCCACTGAGGAAAGGATGTTTAAAACAAGATGGAAAGGATGAGTCGAATTTTTCTAGACAAAGTCCTTAGAAAACACAGGTAGACATAATGACAGCATGACATATTTTGAGAGATTAACAGATGCTTAGCCCCTTGCCAGAAACCACTCTATAATCAAGACAGCTGTTGAAAACAGTTGATGATTCCAATATGTCAGTCAGATACTAAGAGTTGGTAGGATGTTCTTTCTTAGGACCAAGTACTTCAATATCATCCAGTGTTATCAGAAACAAAAACATCCCTGAGCCCCTTAGCACCAGGAAGGCTGCCAAGCAGGGTGGCTGCTCAGTGGAAATCAGGACCTGGGAGAGAGGAAGGCAGCTTTAGCAGGACTGTGGCAAATACATTGAGAATAATGGGAGTCAGGTTTCTTAAAGTCAGAGAAGAAAGTTACAAATGAGAAGGAGGAAATGCAGAAGGAAGCCTGTGATGTTGAATTGGAGATATTGGTGTGAACTCAAGTTTTTCAATATATATAGCTAGATATAAGAATAAATATAGACAATATGTGAGAGAGAAAGAGAGAGAGGGAGGGAGGGAGGGAAAGAAGGAGAGAAAGAGAGAATTTCCTAACTGTCCACTGAAAGGGCCTAGGAGCAGTGATTATCGCAGTAGCAATGCAGTAATTTGCACCCAAGATCTTGGCTTCTAAATATCTTTCTCCACGAGAAGAAACTTGAGTTACCTGGCTATTACAAGGCTGAGGATAATACAAGATGAACCTAGAACATCTTTGTGTGCCACAAAGAAAAGGAGGTACTCAAAGAATGATAAGGTTATCTCAAAAGGACACAAGAGTCAACTTAAAGAGGCTCTTTCTGATCTAGTCTGGAACAATTTGAGGATCAAAATCATGAATAACTGAATAATAAATAATTGAATAATAGGAGTTCAGCAGTCCATATTGAAAGAAAGAAAGAAAGGAAGAAAGAAAAAGAAAGGAAGCAAGGAAAGAAGGAAGGATGAAAGAGGGAGGGAGGGAAGGAGGCAGCTTTTCCTTTCAGAAGAAAGCCTACCAAAAAGTGTAAATGGGATAATGGAATTTTAAGAATCACCTATTGGCAATCATCAGAGTAATAACTCAGTCAAGAAAACATTAATGGATACCCAAACTAATGGGTGAAAGTAGGATGAAAATGGGATATTCATAAAGTCTCAAAATATCTCCACATAAAATATTTCTTGATGATAAAAGGAAAGGAGGAACTTTAATGAGGAGACACCTGGAAGAGATCACCTTATCCAAGTGATCAAAGTTAGCATCACTTTGGTGGAGGAAGACAGACATCGTGTACCACCCGAAGGGATGCAGTGAGCAGAGCAGGCCTCCATGGCTGTAACATTCTTGCCAAAGATGACTGACCTCTCATGTGAGGAACACCAGGCAAACCCAAACAGAAAAGTGCTCTGTAAAACAACTGGCTTCTAATCCTAAAACACGTTAAAGTCATGAAAGAACAACCGAGGCAATGTTCCAGACTGAAGGGGACCAAAGAGATGACAAGTGTGACATTCTGGATTAAATTCTTGTTCTGCTAAAGCCATCATTTGGGCTGTCAGGGAAACTTGAATAGGGTCTCTGGGTGAAAGGAATATAGAAGTGATCTGGCTGTTTTCACTTTTTGGTAAGTTTTAAATTATTTTAAAATAAAAAGTAAAATAAATTTTAAAGCACATCTAACATTTAATTAAAAAAAACGACATCTCAAATAGTAAATACATACAAAAATGTTCATTCCTTCTGACAATGAATGCAAATTAAAGTAGTCTTAAAGTATCATTTTATACCTGCTTGGCTTTTATTGTAGTCATTTGTTTTATCTATCTGATGGTTTGCTTTGTAATATGATAACTAGAAAGGGTTTATTCTTTATTTGTTTCCTAAGCACTGTTACATAAAGTGAAGCTGTGAGAAAAGCGTGGAAAAGATTCTCGTTCAGAGCCCCCAGAAAGAACCCACCCTACCAACGCCTTGACTTCTGACTTCTTGCCTCCTGAACTGAAGGTTTCCCCTGCCTGTGGCAGACACCAGAGAGTCACCACCAGGGATGCAGGGATGCAAAAAAGGACACAGGCAGAAAGACACAGAGAACTCCCAACCTGAGCTTCCTCAAGTGCCTTCACTTCCATTGCTGTTCTTGCCTGATCGGAAGTTGTGCCAGTGTGCCTTCCTTTCCTCTCCTTGCCAACACCTTTGACTATCCCGGCACCCAGAGCTGCATTCACTGTGATTGAAGGTCCATGTTTTATATTCTGTCTTCACAACGAGCTCGTCAGCCTGAGGATGGCTCATAAACTCATAATCCTTACAAAAAACTCTAGAAAGAAGATTCAATTATTTTCTCCACTTTACAGAAGCAATTGAGGATTACAGACTTAAGTAGCTTGCCTGAAGTGACATAGCCAGCAGGCAGTATAAGTGGGGTATGAACCCAGGCAGTCTGGCTCCCACGCTTTTAACCTCTATGATATGCTGCTGTACTATGATACTCAGACAGGGCCGAGGTACTGAAATCTGCTACAGTCCTTTTGAAGAGCAATGAGGCCATGCCATCTCTGTAGTCATCAAATCCTCAGACTCTTGGCCACTAATAAATTGCTGACAGTTTATCCTAAGGAAAGCTATATGCACAAGGATGTTCTCTATAATGGAAACATTTTAAATGATCTATAGGGTAATGGGTTAGTTATGATTCATCGACTTGACGGAACATTCTACAGTCAGTCATTATCATTATTAATGATAATGGTAATCATTTTTAATGATAATTATGGAGATATATGGAAAATAGGGAAATGTTTACAATATAATATTAAGTTAAAAAATACAAAGTTTATGTATACTGGTAAATATGTAAACATTGTGTGTGCATAACAGGAACAAATTAAAAAGTAAAATTTTTAAATGATAATAGCTGTTAGAAAGTCATGGGATAATTGGTGACTTTTTTCCTTTCAAATATTTTTATGATGTTTACAACAAAAAAATAGAAATTAAATACTCCCCAAACATATCATATTAAAACCTGTCTAGAAAGTGATGCAAGGATTCTTTTCATGCTTCCTCAACCCTTCTTTTCAGGGGATGAGTGGTGATTATGTCCATTTACATGGAAACTTGTTAAATTTTTTAAAAAGACAATAATATACATTTTATGATTCAATATAATATAACACACACACATCTAGAGGACATACACTGGAATACCTACTGAGGCTATCTCTAGGTGGTGAGATTAAGAGGATTCTTTCTTTTTCTTCATACCATTTTTGGTATGAAGAAATGTATTCATTTCTAATAACTTTTTAAAAAGAATTGTATAGGTAAACTATTACCAAACTAAAATACTTAAAAATAACATACTTTTGGTAACCAACTCCATAATTTCATCAGAAAAATAGAAATAGCTTTCTCATATCATTTATTCTATATTCTGCTCTCTTGGCTAGACTCATCAACAATTATATCTCATGCTAGTAATCCAAAAATGATCAACTGAGAATCTACCTATTGATAGTATATGTACAAGCCCAACACTTATACACTCAAATCGCTGACCAATGAATCCATATCGAGAAGGAAATGCCATTCATACTGACTTTCTTACAAGGATTTAAATATACTTTCTGTGAATTAATACTTCTTATTGTAAACTTTAAAGCCTAATAGAAAAATTAAAGCTTAGAAAGTCACATTCCCCAGCAAGAGAATGATAAGAAAAATAATCCTAAATGATTAGGTAGAAATACCTAAATGTTATCACCAAAAATAAATGATTATTTTTATTAAGTACTTTTAATACATTTTAAGTGTTTTGTTTAAAAAGTAGGTAAAATCTTGATGAAATCTGAATATGCCATGAGATTGAGAAAAAACAAAGATCAGAAATCAGGAAAAAGAATAAATGTACAGAAAAGAAGCAAAAATAAGAGTCAAAATTTAGAGGCCCTTAAGATAAAAAATAATTCCATGATAGGCGGAATTAGATTATAAGCAAATTTTAAGCATAGCACAGCCAAGAAATGTCCATAGAATAGATTATGATGATGACAAGGGTTAAGGAATATTATATCTGCTAGAAGGTAGGGCTATTAGGGAAGAAGAGAAAATGTTATAGGGTATAGCAAAAAAAACAGTTATATTCAAAACTATTAACTGCAGTCTTAAAATTGGAAGGAATTTTATCTGTTTGGCATGGTTTTAAAATGTAGGCCTGTATGAAGGAATAGATGCTATGAACATATGCTATGTTCTGTTGTATGAGTACTAAAGTGAGTATCTAGAATGAGAAAAGCCCTAAACATTTGAAGCAGATTAATATATTCACTATCTCAAATCTGATTGGCTAAAACTGAGATCATGACATCCAATCTCAACCTGGCATATGTGTGAATCAGGGATAACTCATCACATTTTTCTTCCTCTTGTGAGTTACTAAATGGCATACAGAGGCAACGAAGCCATGCTATCCCTAAAGTTTTCTCTCTTCTGCCTATGCCAAGCATGATTTTTATCCTCTCAAGCCATTTCTTCCTCTAAAGAGCTCACCAAAGTTGTCATCCTTCCTATCAGCAGCGCCACTGGGCTCTGATGAGTGACACCCAAACATTTAAACTCAAAAGCTGCTTCAGAAGGGAGTTATTAAAATTCAAATGAGCTGGGCATATTGAAGAAGAAAACACTTGTTTGCATGCACACCTCCACATTTGGCCATCCCATTTAGACCCATAGAGCAGGGTCTGGTTTTGTTTTTGTAAATGGGCTTCCGAGGCGGAGGTCAGCCTCCCACGGCCTCCACTCCTCTGGGGTCATCATTAGTAATGGGTAAGGCTGAATGGATTTTCCTCTGAATCTAGTCAGTAAACCTGACAAGAAGGCAGCCCTCTCCCACAACCTGAGAATGCCAAAAATGTGACTAGTAATATGGCATTTTAAAAATATTTCATTTATATGTCTTAAAATAGCTTTAATAGTAAGATTTTACATAATGTTTCTGATGTCAATTTCACCTGATTTTTCAGTTTTAGAACAGAATACTTCCTGTTGTACCACGACTGCATAATCATAAAAATATTACATTTAACAAAATTTTCCACAAGATTCACAGAAAATTCATTTCTGTTAAGAAATATGAATCTAGGGAGCCAAATGACATTTTAGTCACTAGAAAAGAAAAAGAGTATGTCTTTCATTTGGTCTTAAGAGTTTTATATTTCATGGAAATATCTCACGCTATCATCATTTAAAAATTTTATAAGATATCAGTGAGCAAACTAACAAAAAATAGAGCAAAAATATATGTTCCTAGAATTATTCTAGCCATGGAAATTTTAGATGTTCCTTTAGTAAGAATTCAATTTCCTCCTAACGGAGACATCTCTGTACTTTAAAAACACTTAATTTATGGCAATATAAACAATTAACTCCACATTATATATATATGACATGTTCATATATAAACATATCTTGTAAAACCATGACATAACCTTATACCAATTTTTACTGAGGATATGTAAAAGCAAATTATGCTAAGTCACGACCTGCGGATAATATGCACAATTTCTAGAACTGCAGAAACTAAGGGAATTCATGTCCAACCTATGAAAGTAGTTTACAATCTGGAAGCTCCAGGGATTTCTGTACCCAGTGGAAACTTAGACAACGGACATGACTTTTAATGTCCCTTCCAATGGTGAGATTTTATCCTTCCATGACCTTCATTAATCAATGACTTCAGATGTCCCCAGATGTCTTCATTTTAATTGGTTTAAAAACTATTTTTCCCCTAAAACTGGGATGGTCTTGTTGTAATACAGGCACTGATTTTGCCCAGACTGACACAGCCAACCCAACGAAGAATGACACTAGCACACATCAGTGAAAGAATATTACATAAAACTGGTTCCTGAGCCATGACATGCTCATTTCAGATCCATTTTTTCCTCATAGCATGAAATGGTAGGTGTGTATCATTAAAGAGCATTTATTTGATAGTTTATGTGGCATTATTTTGACTCCAGTTATAAACAAAAGGCACTCAATCTCTGTCTTTAGGTTGTGTGTGGCAGCAAAAAAGAATCACAAAGGGACAACTGGTGCAGAGAAAAACAACAGAAACTAAAATTAAGAACTAGAGCCAGTGATTCCAACAACACAAAGTGATCACACAAGGTTCAGGGAGAAGACTTACCTCCAAGTCTGGTCCTGGAATACAAACAGCACCCATGTGTGTTTTCTCTTTTTAGGTCACACTCACTTGAAATTGACAAGAAAAGTAATGTGCGCTTATACTTTCGAAATGGCCAAAAGGAAGATTAAGATATTCACATGTCCCCCAAGATCACGTATGGTAGTTCCAACAGTACACACAGTGTGTATGTTTATGTACCACTTAGTGTAGTTGGTCTCCTAGTCATCTCTACTGCAAAGATGATCTGGCAGGAGAAATTATTCACCCCTTCAGATTTGTATTGTTTAATTCTACAGAAGCAAGCTGAGGGCACACAAACTTGACATGTAGACAGTATGACAGAGTTCAAGAAATGTGCTCACTTGCCTTTTTTTCCTCCTGTAATGAAGAAGCCAATGGATGCTCTAATAAAACTGCTTTCAGGCAAATAGCTATAGTCCGTAGGAACTGTGGAGACAGAAAATGATCAAATTAACCACTGAACCTGGCGGGACTAATGAAGGAAAGATAATGATCTCATGCTGCCATATCAACCTAGAGACAAAGCAGAAGTGTTTATGCCATTAATCTCAGAACAATACTCTGTGGTTGCAACTAATTCTATTAGGTTAAGTGACTGGCCTTGGAGTCATCACTTAGGCTATGCAAGCAAATCTAAAACGGTGGTAAATCTAGAGGAGGCTGAAAAACCACAGAGGACAAAAATTGTACTCAAGTGGTTTAAAAAAACCCTTTTCCACTTTGGCACATCAATGAGCTGCAATCCAGTGACTTCCTCTGTGTCAGCAAGGAGTCTACTGGGCTTCTAGGATGAGACCACCATTCTCTGGGCTATATCAGGGCACCCTGAGTCAGATATATGAACTATGGAAATACATCAATCAGCATTAATATCAGCTAGTCTCTTACTTCATAAGGCAGGGACCTCTATGTGACCAACACGTGCAAATAACCAGATGTGCCTGCTGACCTGGAACAATGAAGGAGTGACATTTATGCTTGTTGAGTCCTGGGAGTTTCCCAGATTCTTTTCCTCCCAGTTCCACATAATTGTTTCATGAAATGTTTTTTACTGGGATAGATGGCTCAACTTTTCCAGACACACAATCATGTTGCTCCAAAGAACCTGGGTGTAAGATGATTCACTACGACCTGTCTTCAGTATATGTGGGCCAGACCGTGTACTCCACAGTATAACAATTAAAAGCCTATGTGAAAAAGCAAAAGCCTGACATACACATGCTATTTTACCAGGACCTTGTGAGAGCACTGCACTTCAAAACTAGCAATACCAAGGGTTTCTAATATGACTACTTTTTTTTTCCTTTTCCAGTTTTAATATGACAGCTTCTAGTTGTCTAAAGTTCATTATGTTGGGAATGCTGTGAAACCATGTCCTATTTCTATAGCTGAGGAGTGATTGAAAATGAGGGAGACAGTAATTATAGTAGCCCATGGTAATGCTGTCTGTAGACTACCTGTCAGGGGATATGTGAAACTAGGTTTTAATGAGGAATCTTTGGTACCTAAACCTCCCTGGCATGAGTCCAAGAGAGCCAGTGGTCAAAATTCTATAAAGAGCAAGGAGTAGCTATAGGTCCCAGTGCATTACAGTGATGCCTTCCCCGGGAGATCTCCAAGTACACACATAAGTTAAGCATGTGGGAACTGCAAATATTTTTATTGCTTTTATTAAAAAGCTGGAAATAGAAAAAGCCTTGTTACATTAAGACCTAGGATTTTAATTCCAAGGCCAAGGAGATATACATCTTTAAAAGTACTTACCCAATTATTTTCTCAAAACCAGGAGCCAGAAGAATTCCAGCCATATATGAAGAGTTTTTTAATGAAATATGAATATTATACAAATTATGATTACATCTAGTAAAATAAAAAGAACTCTGTTCCAAGCTTCAAGGGTCTGATTCCTAGTTTCTGAATTTCTCATTAAGCTTGTACCTAAGTCATGCAAACTTTCTGAGCCTCGGGTTCTCCATTTGTAAAATATGGGGTTAGACTCAATGTCTAAACCGATCTCCAAGGAAGGCAGAGAGAAAGAGTGAAAAGAGCATGGGCTTTGGCGGCCGACAGATCTTAGTTCAAACTGCATGTTTACCATTTACTGCTATGTGACCCTGGGCAAGTCAGGAGACCTCTCCACAGTCCATTTTCCTCTGATGTAAAAGAGGGACAGTAATATCCACCACCGATATTACTGTGCTTGGGTAGCTGTGAAAATTAACTCTCTTAACAAAGCACATTGCCCCATGTCAGCAATCCCTCCTTCCAGCTCCAGTGTTCTATGACTCCAGTCTTACCCGAGGTTCTACTTTGATTTGAGGACAGAGTAGACAGATGAAGATGTCCTAGAAGCCAGATTGCATTTGACTGAAGACCAATCACCCCAGACACACTGATGACCTATAAATGAAATGTAACAGTTCAATGATGGGGCAAGATCCAAATTCTATTCAATACAAGGCCACTCACAGGAGGTCACTAATCTTTTATGAGGTGGTGGCTTGGCTGGTAATGAGATATACAAGATGTACTATCAACTGTCTAGTATACTAAACGTGGGACATAGAGGTGATCAACAAGTGTTGCTGAATGAATGAATGAATGAATGAATCTATCAGTCATGATGGAACGTACCAGTGGTTGTCTCAGTTTTCACTGAGTCAGACTGGTCTAAAGGAATTTTCAAAAAATGAGAAAAGAAAATCCAAAAAGTAAAAGGAGGCGATAGTTGCTTAAAACTAAAGTACCTTTAAAAGTAGAAGGAGATACTATTTTGTTCTCTTCTTTGACTAATGCTCTATTACTGTTTTATCATTCATAATAAGATTTTTAAAATAATAGTTTTCATTTATAGATTTTTCCCCAAGTTACAGCAACTTATGTTTCAGTAGAATTTTTTTTGGAGAATATTAATATTCATACATGCAAAAGAGTTTCTTCTGTTCAGAAATTTGTTTGCTTTTAAAACCATGAATTCCTAAAACTTCTTTATGTGGTGAGTATTATAACCAGCTATATTTGCAAGAATGAAAACAAGTATGCTAAGTGAAAAGCCTAGGATACAAAGTTCTACATATGATAAGAATACAACTATGCAGAGAAAATAAGAATGCTTAAAAAGAAATATGACCAAATATTAGTAGCAGCTGCTTCAGGTTGGGAGGAACATCACTGATATTTTTTCAGCTTCTTTCATTCTGTAATTTTAAGTTTATTCAATGAACATCATGATTTTTTAAAAATAAAAATCTGAAAATATAAAATCATTTCTCAGCAGATGGACATGTTTATTCTTTAGACAAGGAGAATGCTGACCATAATTTACCTAAATACTTTTACCAGTGACATCTGAACTAGTGCCTCTTGACCATTCTGCTTAGATATATGCCCTGCCCTTTGACTATCTTCCACTTTTCCTTGTCTGGAGGGCCTGACATTCTTTGCAAGGTCAGGTTTTAATTTTTAAGAGAAACCAGTGCCAACTTAACTCAAAAATGCCAGCTTTCTTTTTTTCCAGAGGTGGTGTGTGTTGATCAGCAAATTATGCAGGGCCGTAAGCCATGCTCCAATGACCCTTGAACTCACCATGAATAACCAGAGATTTTCCCATTGTCTAAGTAAAACAGTTTATATCATGAAAAAGAAAAAAGACCACAAAGGGGAATATCTGTTTTCCCACTCAACGGTCTGAAATTCCCCTTCTCACCTGAGTTAAAGTTCTAATGACTTCATTAAGTCTGCCTTGAAAATGAGAGGACTGGATGGCTTCTGACTTCAGCTGAAAGAAAAAGGAGAAATACCCATCCCGCATCCCCCCAGAAGTAAATAATGATATTCCCAGTGTATGAGTTACCATCATCTAAGCTGTGAAATAATTTATCATTATATCCTTATATTTCAAAAACAAAAGCTGTGAGCTCCTTGAAGGCAGTGCCCATGCTTTATGAAATCACTGATTTCCTAGCACCAGTTCAGTGTGGCTTGTAGCAGTCACGTAATAAACCTTTACTGTATGAACAAAGGAACACCTTAGAATTACTTGTAAATTTACATATACATATGCTCACTACACAAAACATTTTAAAGTGAAAGCATAATTACATAGATATAAACTTAAACATCACAGATGCAAAATGGAGTTTCTTATGAATGGCTTTTTAAATTTCTTAGGATCCAATCACTTTTCTCATTCAGAGAATTTTGCAGAAAGTAGATAAGTTGACTAGGTTTAATTCCTACAAACCAAATAAAATAAGGAACATATCTCTATAGAAAGAATTCCTGACCAAGAGCAATTTTCCATATATAAAGGCATTAGAAAGCCCAGTGTAAACAATACCATGATCATATATTGTTCTTTCCTTAGCATACTGAGATATTGGGTATTCTTTTCTTGCTGTGACTATGTACACATTTAGGTTTCTTCTCCCACCCGACCCCAACCCCCCCTTTTTTTTTTTTACCTGCATTACATCCCCTTCAGAGCCTACCAAGGCCACCATGCCATGAAGAGCTGCCAAACACAGCATTGTGGAGGTGCCCTGAAAACAAACATCAGAATATGTCAAGAGGGAAACAGTCCTTGGGTTGGAAGTGGATAAAAATTATATCAGGGCTTCCCTGGTGGCGCAGTGGTTGGGAGTCCACCTGCCGATGCAGGGGACGCGGGTTCGTGCCCTGGTCCGGGAGGATCCCACATGCCGCAGAGCGGCTGGGGCCGTGAGCCATGGCCGCTGGGCCGGCATGTCCGGAGCCTGTGCTCCGCAACGAGAGAGGCCACGACAGTGAGAGGCCCACATAACGCAAAAAAAAAAAAAAAAAAATTATATCAAAGAAAAACAACTGGCCAAAATGGTACTAAATTTGTAGGGTCAACACAACCTGTGTCACTGAACTGAGAACGGCCCCAGACTTGAATAAAGTAACAGGTTAAAGTTGTTAGATTCTAGGTGGTTTCTTGTCGTTTTTTTATTTTTCAAAACTACAGTGTTGTTTTAAAATTAACACACTGACAAAACAGCCAGTTAAAAAACAAAACTATAATGGTTAACAGGATGTATCATTTATAAGGCATTAAAAATACATGTGTCTTGGGGGAGATTGGTTTAAGATGGCGGAGTAGAAGGAAGTGCGCTCACTCCCTCTTGTGAGAACACCAAAATAATAACTAACTGCTGAACAATCATTGACAGGAAGATATTGGAACTCACCAAAAAAAGATACCCCACACCCAAAGACAAAGGAGAAGCTGCAATGAGATGGTAGGAGGGGTGCAATCACAATAAAATCAGATCCTGTAACTGCTGGGTGGGTGACTCACAAACTGGAGAACAATTATAACACAGCAGTCCACCCACTGGAGTGAAGTTTCTGAGCCCCACGTCAGGCTTCCGAACCTGGTCTGGCAACGGGAGGAGGAATTCCCAGAGAATCAGACTTTGAAGGCTAGTGGGATTTCATTGCAGGACTTCGACAGGACTGGGGGAAACAGAGACTCCACTCTTGGAGGGCACACACAAAGTAGTGTGCGCATCAGGACCCAGGGGAAGGAGCAGTGACCCCATAGGAGACTGAACTAGACCTAACAGCTAGTGTTGGAGAGTCTCCTGCAGAGGCGGGGGGTGGCTGTGGCTCACAATGGGGACAAGGACACTGGCAGCAGAAGTTTTGGGAAGTACTCCTTGGCGTGAGCCCTTTCAGAGTCCACCATTAGCCCCACCAAAGAGCCTGTAGCCTCCAGCGCTGGGTAACCTCAGGCCAAACAACCAACAGGGAGGGAACTCAGCCCCACCCAACAGCAGACAATCGGATTAAAGTTTTACTGAGCTCTGCCACCAGAGCAACACCCAGTTCTACCCACCACCAGTCCCTCCCATCAGGAAGCTTGCACAAGCCTCTTAGAAAGCCTCATCCACCAGAGGGCAGACAGTAGAAGCAAGAAGAACTACAATCCTGCAACCTGTGGAACGAAAACCACATTCACAGAATGATAGACAAAATAAAAAGGCAGAGGACTATGTACCAGATGAAGGAACAAGATAAAACCCCAGAAAAACAACTAAATGAAGGGGAGAACGGTAACCTTCCAGAAAAAGAATTCAGAATAATGATAGTGAAGATGATCCAGGACCTCAGAAAAAGAATGGAGGTAAAAATCGAGAACATGCAAGAAATGTTTAACAAAGACCTAGGAGAATTAAAGAACAAACACCTAGAAGAATTAAAGAACAAGCCAACAGAGATGAACAATACAATAACTGAAATTAAAACTACACTAGAAGGAATCAATAGCAAAATAACTGAGGCAGAAGAACGGATAAGTGACCTGGAAGACAGATTGCTAGAATTCACTGCTGCAGAACAGAAGAAAGAAGAAAGAATGAAAAAATGAAGAAAACCTAAGAGACGTCTGGGCCAACATTAAATGCACCAACATTCGCATTACAGGGGTCCCAGAAGGAGAAGAGAGAGAGAAAGAACCCGAGAAAATATCTGAAGAGATTATAGTCAAAAACTTCCCTAACATGGGAAAGGAAATAGACACCCAAGTCCAGAAAGCACAGAGAATCCCAGGCAGGATAAACCCAAGGAGAAACATGCTGAGACACATAGTAATCAAATGGACAAAAATTAAAGAAAAAGAAAAATTATTAAAAGTGACAAGGGAAAAATGACAAATAACATACAAGGGAACCCCCATGAGGTAAACAGCTGATTTCTCAGCAGAAACTCTACAAGCCAGAAGGGAGTGGCATGATATATTTAAAGTGATAAAAGGGAAGAAACTACAACCAAGATTAATATACCCAGCAAGGATCTCATTCAGATTCGACAGAGAAATCAAAAGCCTTACAGACAAACAAAAGCTAAGAGAATTCAGCACCACCAAACCAGCTCTACAACAAATGCTAAAGGAACTTCTCTAACTTCTCTAAGCAGTGTTTCTTGGGAAACACAAGAGAAAAAAGGACCTACAAGGACAGACCCTAAACAATTAAGAAAACGGTAAATACATATCGACAATTACCTTAAATGTGAATGG
This sequence comes from Globicephala melas, assembly GCF_963455315.2. Lineage (NCBI taxonomy): Eukaryota > Metazoa > Chordata > Mammalia > Artiodactyla > Delphinidae > Globicephala > Globicephala melas. Next base: position 69,980,275 of record NC_083319.1, on the reverse strand, counting down.
ATTAAATGCTCCAACCAAAATACACAGACTTGCTGAATGGACACAAAAGCACAACCCGTATATATACTGTCTACAAGAGACCCACTTCAGACCTAGGGACACATACAGACTGAAAGTGAGGGGATGGAAAAAGATATTCCATGCAAATGGAAATCAAAAGAGAGCTGGGGTGGCAATACTTATATCAGATAAAATAGACTAAAATAAAGACTGTTGCAAGAGACAAGGAAGGACACTACATACTGATCAAGGGATCGATCCAAGAAAAAGATATAACAATTATAAATATATATGCACCCAACATAGGACCACCTCAAAAGATAAGGCAAATGCTAACAGCCATAAAAGGAGAAATTGACAGTAACAGAATAATAGAGGGGGACTTTAACACCTCACTTACACCAATGGACAGATCACCCAGACAGAAAATTAATAAGGAAACACAAGCTTTAAATGTCACAATAGACCAGATAGATTTAAGCGATATTTATAGGACATTCCATCTACATGGAATGGAATGTAATCTGTACATTCCAGATTACACTTTCTTCTCAAGTGCACACAGAACATTCTCCAGGGGAGATCACATCTTGGGTCACAAATCAAGCCTCAGTAAATTTAAGAAAATAGAAATCATATCAAGCATCTTTTCCAACCAAAACGCTGAGATTAGAAACAAATTACAGGGAAAAAAACATAAAACACACAAACACATGGAGGCTAAACAATACATTACAAAATAACCAAGAGATCATTGGAGAAATCAAAGAGGAAATCAAAAATACCTAGAGACAAATAACAACGAAAACACGACAATCCAAAACCTATGGGATGCAGCAAAAGCAGTTCTAAGAGGGAAGTTTATAGCTATACAATCCTACCTCAAGAGACAAGAAACATCTCAAACAAACAGTCTAAACTTACACTTAAAGGAACTAGAGAAAGAGGAACAAACAAAACCCAAAGTTAGCAGAGGAAAGAAATCATGAAGATTAGATCAGAAATAACTGAAAAACAAATGAAGGAAACAATAGCAAAGATCAATAAAACTAAAAGTCGGTTATTTGAGAAGATAAAAAAAATTGATAAACCTTTAGCCAGACCCATCAAGAAAAAGATGGAGAGGACTCAAATCAATAAAATCAGAAATGAAAAAGGAGAAGTTACAATGGACACTGCAGAAATACCAAGCACCATAAGAGACTACTACAAGCAACTCTATGCCAATAAAATGGACAACCTGGAAGAAATGGACAAATTCTAAGAAAGGTATAACCTTCCAAGACTGAACCAGGAAGAAATAGAAAATATGAACAGACCAATCACAAGGAATGAAATTGAAACTGTGATTAAAAATCTTCCAACAAACAAAAGTCCAGGACCAGATGACTTCACAGGTGAATTCTATCAAACATTTAGAGAAGAGCTAACACCCATCCTTCTCAAACGCTTCCAAAAAATTGCAGAGGAAGGAACACTACTAAACTCATTCTACGAGGCCACCATTACCCTGTTACCAAAACCAGGCAAAGATACTACAAAAAAAGAAAATTACAGACCAATATCACTGATGAATATAGATGCAAAAATCCTCAACAAAGTATTAGCAAACAGAATCCAGCAGCACATGAAAAGGATCATACATCATGATCAAGTGGGATTTATCCCAAGGATGAAAGGATTCTTCAATATAGGCAAATCAATGTGATACACCATATTAACAAATGGAAGAATAAAAACCATATATTTTTATGTTTTTCAAGTCCTAGCCACGGCAATCAGGGAAGAAAAAGAAATAAAAGGAATACAAATTGGAAAAGAAGAAGTAAAACTGTCACTCTTTTCAGATGTCACAATACTATACACAGATAATCCTAAAGATGCCACCAAAAAACTAGAGCTAATCAATGAATTTGGTAAAGTTGCAGGATACAAAATTAATACACAGAAATCTCTTGCATTCCTATACACTAACAATGAAAGATCAGAAAGAGAAATTAAGGAAACAATCCCATTCACCACTGCAACAAAAGGAATAAAATACCTAGGAATAAACCTACCTAAGGAGGTAAAAGACCTGTACTCAGAAAACTATAAGACACTGATGAAAGAAATCAAAGATGACACAAACAGATGGAGAGCTATACCATGTTCTTGGATTGGAAGAATCAATATTGCGAAAATGACTATATTACCCAAAGCAATCTACAGATTCAGTGCAATCCCTATCAAATTACCAACGGCATTTTTTACAGAACTAACTAGAACAAAAAATCTTAAAATTTGTATGGAGACACAGAAGACCCCGAATAGCCAAAGCAATCTTGAGGGGAAAAAACGGAGCTGGAGGAATCAGACTCCGTGTCTTCAGACTATACTACAAAGCTACAATAATCAAGACAATATGGCACTGGCACAAAAACAGAAATATAGATCAATGGAACAGGATAGAAAGACCAGATATAAACTCACACACCTATGGTCAACTAATCTATGACAAAGGAGGCAAGGATATACAACGGAGAAAAGACAGTCTCTTCAGTAAGTGGTGCTGGCAAAACTGGACAGGTACATGTAAAAGAATGAAATTAGAACATTCCCTAACACCATACATAGAAATAAACTCAAAATGGATTAAGGACCTACATGTAAGACCGGACACTATAAACCTCTCAGAGGAAAACATAGGAAGAACACTCTTTGACATAAATCACAGCAAGATCTTTTTTGACCCACCTCCTAGAGTAACGGAAATAAAAACAAAAATAAGCAAATGGGACCTAATGAAACTTAAAAGCTTTTGTCCAGCAAAGGAATCTATAAATAAGACGAAAAGACAACCCTCAGAATGGGAGAAAATATTTGCAAACGAATCAACATACAAAATATTACTCTCCTAAATATATAAACAGCTCATGCTGCTCAATATTAAAAAAACAAACAACCCAATCAAAAAATGGGCAGAAGACCTAAATGGACATTTCTCCAAAGAAGATATACAGATTGCCAAGAAGCACATGGAAAGCTGCTCAACATCTCTCATTATTAGAGAAATGCAAATCAAAACTACAATGAGGTATCACCTCACACCAGTTAGAATGGGCATCATCAGAAAATCTATAAACAACAAATGCTGGAAACGGTGTGGAGAAAAGGGAACCCTCTTGCACTGTTGGTGGGAATGTAAATTGATACGGCCACTATGGAGAACAATATGGAGGTTCCTTAAAAAACTAAAAGAATTACCATATGACCCAGCAATTCCACTGCCGGGCATATACCCAGGGAAAACCATAATTCAAAAAGACACATGCACCCCAATGTTCACTGCAGCACTATTTACAATAGCCAGGTCATGGAAGCAACCTAAATGCCCATCGACAGACGAATAGATAAAGAAGATGTAGTACAGATATACAATGGAATATTACTGAACCATGAAATGGAACAAAATTGGGTTATTTGTAGTGACGTGGATGGACCTAGAGACTGTCAAACAGAGTGAAATAAGTCAGAAAGAGAAAAACAAATATTGTATATTAATGCATATATGCAGAATATAGAAAAATGGTACAGATGAACTAGTTTGCAGGGCAGAAATAGAGACACACATGTAGAGGACAAATGTATGGACACCAAGGGGGGAAGCAGGTGGTAGTGGTGGAGGTGGGATGAATTGGGAGATTGTGATGGACATGTATACACTAATATGTATAAAATAGATAACTAATAAGAACCTGCTGTATAAAAAAATAATAATAAAATTAAATTAAAAAGGAAAAAAATGTACATGTGTCTCTTTCATTTGAAATTGCCTATTCTTTTATGGTTAAGCTATATATCTTGGCAGCACCTATAAATGGTCCAATAAAGTAGCTCTTTTTCCTTTATAAAACTATAAAATAACATGCAGGAGGTCCTTCTACCTCTGTTAGGACAATTCTGATCCAGGCAGGGAGCAGTTTGTTGCCCAAGTCTTCAGCTTTTCCATGTCCACACACAGACAAACCATGAACTATGTTTCCTAACGCCAGGGCAAAACCTGAAGTCTGTTAAAAATAAATTAAAAGAAGAGGTAAGAAAAAAAGAAGAATGGCACAGATCAGGAATGTTCATATACAGCAAAACAAGCACATTTAAGGGCTCCCTTTCCTATAGACACATTCTGTTTCCATCTGAAAATCAGAGATTTGCAGATTTTTTAAATCTATACCAGTCTGCAACAGAAACTGCAGTCTAATTGTATGGAATTTGGCTTCAGTAAGTCGTTTATTTTAGGAAAAGAATACTGCACTACTGATTGACTTGGGTCAAACAATCCAAATTCTAAGAAGGAGGTTAGGGTGAAAACACCAAGGTAAATCACCCAAGCCCAGTCAACCCCCAAACAAGAGGAGAAAATATTCTATAATGAGCACAGCATATGCAAACTTCTATATTTTGGTGTTTGCAAAATCTATTCTTTTTTTTCTAATTTTACATTAATTTAATTTAATTTTTTATTGAAGTATAGTTGATTCTCAATGCAAAATCTATTCTGACTGTAAGTGAGCAGGCATACAACCATAAAATAATAACAATACAAAACAGCACAGGCTTAAAACCTGGACTGAATCCTGCAGTAACCCACTATGGCCAATATTAAGACTTTGGAGAAATCTAAAAAACAAAGAACTGAGCAAACAAAATACACACAGGGAAATTCTAGAGCCTGTGTGATCAGAGGGAACATTTTTGTTTCAATTTTTAAAAATTATGGTAAAATACACATAACATAAAATTTACCATCTTAACCATTTTTAAGTGTACAGTTCAGTGGTATGAAGTACATTCATAATGCTGTGCAACCATCACTCCCATCCATCTTTAGAACTCTTTTCATCTTGCAAAACTGAAATTCTGTACCCATTAAACAATAATTCCCCATTCCCCCTCCCTCAGCCCCTGGCAACCACCATTCCACTTTCTGTCTCTATGCTTTTGACTGCTCTAAATACCTCATATAAACAGAATCATACAGTGTTTGTCTTTTTGTGATGGGCCTATTTCACTTAGCATAACGTCCTAGAGGTTATCCATGTCATAGTGTATGTCAGAATTTTCTTCCTTTTGAAGGTTGACTAATATTTCAGAGGGAATATTTTAAGCGTATTTCATTTAAATTGCAGGAATCTAAATTTTCTTATATATTTAGTCATGAGCAGAGTTTCTCTGCCTTGAACTTGCTGAGGCTTTACTCTATCAGATTACTCTATGTATTCCTATCGTTACGAATTTTTGTTTCTAGCCTTACATAACTCTTATATTCCCTAGCCACGTGTTTTAAAATTTTATAAATACAGAGCAATAGCTGGAGAGCCAGTAAAGACTTTTGTACTCAGACCAAAAAAGAAAAAATGTCTATAGGGGATAAAGAGAGAAAAAGATGTCTGTGGATACTGGCTATAGCTGTGGACAAGACAAGAGTTAGAAGTTCCTCAGGTCCGGGCACAAACCATACCACATTATAGTCTAATTCAGAGTAAATTAGAATTAAGACTTAGCAGCAGCCTGAGACCCACTGAGAAATAACCAGAAATTCCAACCTGCTGGTTGTTCTCCACCAACAGTCGAAGCTTATTCATAATATCTTCAGCCTCTACAGCCTCAATAATTCCGGCACTGAATGCAGATGTACATACACAGCTGAGGGTATAGGCAAGGACCTGAGAAGAAAAGACAAGAGAAACACGTGTTTTCATGAGGGGAAATAAAAGAACACGGTTTAGTTGACACGAATATTTTGTCAAACTTATCCCTGGCATAAGGTTTGGATTCGAGTATACCCACTATAGACGGGGCATTGTTTTGCTGCCTAACTTATATTTCATAACAATATTATGAGATGGGGGTCATTATGGCTACTTTCTGGATAAAATCTTCGAGGCTCAATTACACATAGCTAGCAAGTGACAGAGGCGAGATTCAAACCTGGGTCTTTAGACGCTAAATCAAAAAGTTCCCTCAACAGTAGAAGTAGATTTTCATCACCAGTGGATACTACTAATGGCCATGTGCTCTGATCCAAGGCCAAACTGGAGAGGAAATTCAAAAGCAGTGAAACGCTGCTACATGAAGATTCCCTAGTAGAAGTAGTGGAGCATGACGGACGAGAAAGGTGGGTTTTAGAGTCGGATAAATTGTGTAAAATAGGGATAATACTACTCACTTCAGAGCACGAGTGTGATTTTAATAAGCAAATGAATAAATAAATAGATGAATAAATGAACAAATTATAAATTTTTTTTAAATGTTGGGAGTAGAAACAATACTTGAGTGTATATCCCAAATTGACCACTGACTGGCTAAGTAACTTTAAGCAAGTCACTCCAACTATCTGAGCTTCCATTTTGTCGAAATCAAGGTTATTCATCCCTCCCTGCTACCTTGCATTTTCATGATGAATCCCTTCCTCACAAAGATGCTGTTAAGACAAAGTAGAAATGTTCAACTCCTCACACTGATTGATAACAGCATGAAAAAAAGAGGCAGTTTCTAAGGTAGAAATTGGATAATAAAAATCAGAGGGGAGGAACAACCGAAATTGCTTGCTCGAGGCCTTCTAAATCAAACCATCAAGGCAGACAGATGCATCAATTATAAAAACCTTGCTTTCATTTATTAATCAAATTGCTCCGTGGTTGTAACATTTTCTCCTTCGGCTTAAAAAAAAAAAGTACTTTCCAACTGTGCTCTGCACTGCTTTAAAAATGGAAATGTGGTGCATGTCTTAGAACAAAACTGCAACCCTCTGTGCCCCAAAGAAATTCACTGATTCAACAAGTCCTATTGCTGAAAGCAGAGGAGCTGAGCAGGGAAACACAGCAGCCATTATGTGCTCATCAATAGCTCGTGGGCAGGCCGGGGGAAAATAGGATCTGCTCTAATGAGACGGAGAATCTAGTGAGGCCAAGAGGTCGGCCCAGGCTCCTCCCAGAGAGAAGAGCCCTGCAGCGGCGCGGCTTCACCTGGGCTCACAGACACACAGGCCTCAGATGTCCTGCTCGACCCAGTCAACACACAGACCAGAGCCCAGGATCCCAATTCTGCATATTTTTACACCATCACAGAAAAATCTTTTCATTAAGTGTGGTGAAGGGAATTTCCTCAATAATTTTTCATGCTTAACTGACATTAAAAAAAATCAAATGCCTTTTCGATCCTCAGTTTCTTAAGCTTATTCCTGGCCATTTCTTAAAGTTATACTTGGATGGAGGCTAATTCTAAAAAATCTCCATTTAACCTTCCTCCAGAAATTGCAGCTCTTCTTAGAAACTGCCTTCTAGTGATACTGAGTCAGGTTTTTGTATTCACTAAAGGCTCTTATATGCCACATGTAAGTCTAACTTGATTTAAATAGCTGCACTATTTGAAAACCTTATGATCTAATGTAGGTTGTTTGCCACTCAGATTTTCTCCTTAGCCCAGCTGAAATTGAGGAAGGATTTAATTTCAGAGTTACCAAAACAGGAGAAGTAGAAAATAAGCAGCAAGAGGAAAACAAAAGCCAGCAGAGGGAAGGAAACTGGAACGTTGGTCTCCTACCTCCTGAAAGGTTCTGCTCTGGCCCCCGCTGTCATCTAGGTACACGGAGAGCTTCCGAAGCGAGGCTGCCACGTGAACTCGCGACTCTGTTCGGCTGCTGTGGCTCATGAGGGACAGGACAAGTCCAACTCCCAGTACACAGCCCGTGCTTGGATGCCAAAAAAAGATGAGGAGTGAAAATAGTAAGAAATCCATGCCATTGCTCTTCACTTATCATGGGAGTTACCAGTGCTCTACAACCCGAGGTAAGATGGCTGGATTCTAATTCTGCTGCCTGGTGTACAGGTGTATTCCATGACCAACGCCCCCCCCCCCAATCAAAATGTGTCCGTGGCCCATGCCAGTGCTATGTACCCAATGGAGAAAACAAATAAATACATGAAATAGTTTGACAAACTCTGTAAGAGAAGGAGGCGTAAAAATTAGTCAAACCAGTTCTATCTCTGCACTTAGAGAAATGCCATGGTCCTCTCTCCACTGACTGCCCCCCCCAATCATGCTGAGTGCACTATGATTAACTGCATAAAGACAGAAAAGCCTAAATTTCAGGATATGAGCTGAGGCCATCTGATTAATAACGGGGGGAGGAGGGGCAGATAAATGCAAGGCATAATTACGAGGTACTGCTAAGTGCTTCATGTTTCCTAGTCAACTTCAACAAGTGGAATTTCTGTCTCAAAGAAACTGTGTATTTGTCTGTGCACAATGACATTAATCCTCTTCTCCCCTCTGATCCCTCCGAGTACCACTGGGTCAGAAGAGAAAATGGACAAATGACAGGCTTGTCAAAAGTTACCCCATGTGACAATTCAATTGGAATCTTGGGCTTTGTGCCCCAGTTCTCCTGAAAGAATACATATCCATTTAAAGAAAAGAATTGTTCTCCCAGAAAACTTCTAGTTCGTGTGATAAGATAAATGTGGCTTGGGGGTAATTTTTTACTCTTTTCAGAAAGTTTTTATCATCATTGTTGTTTTTCAAGTTGAGGAAATGCTGACTTTTTCAGAAATCATCCTCACTCTGGTTTGGCTTGCCTCTCTTCCTGATATCTACTGCTTAAGAAGACATTCCAGGGCATTTCTCCAATAACATATTTCAATGCCCGTATGTTATGTCATTTTGCTCTTATATAGCATCTATCGCTTTGGCTGGCGTCAAGACCTTCACATAGTTTCCTGAACATGTTAGTTACTTCCCCTGACACCTCTGTGCCAGCGGAGCTTCCACATCCGATAAGAGATGCCCAAGAGGATGGAAAGGCTACAGGATTTGCTCAAGGTCATGCAGAGAGTTTCCAGCAGAGCATGGACAGAAGACTGGGTTTTTTCATTTCCAACCTTCTGTTCCAACTGCCAAACCCAGGCCCCTCCCGGCACCCTGTGTGATGCCATGATGGAATGATTATGAGAAGGCAACATGTCTCAGGTGTGTTTTCCTAGGTTCTATTGCACAACGATCTGGCATTAGAAAATCCTTTGTCAGGAAGCTACTGCAGCACTAATCCAAGTCAGGCAGAACTGCTGTTCCTGCTTACAGGAACTTAACAACCAGGTCAACTAGCATAATGCATATTTCAATGAGTTAAATCAGCATCTAACATCTGAACACTGTGTGCTTTTGAGACAAATCACATTTCTGAAAGAGGAAAGGCTGCTGCTGATTAGAATGGATTTAAAGTCTTTGTTTTCATTTAGACTCTACAGGAAAGGTTTTTTTTGGCCATCTTTCTATATTGATGCATATGAAAACTTGAAATCAGACCAAAGATATAGTTAGACAAATATCATTTAATACTTTAAAATTTAACTTTTGCTCCCTCTTTAATTATGTAACTGCTATTTATGCTTAGGATTTCAAATGTTACTTCCTCAGGGATACCTGCCCTGGCCCAGCAGGGAACCTCCTTAATATTTTCCCATAGTACCTTGTACTAATTTACTTCAGACAATTTTAATGATACACTCTGATGAAGATTATCTGGGAGCTGATTTGATTACTGACCACATCCTTCACTAGCTTGCAAGCTCCATGAGGGTAGGTACCTTTTCTGTTTTTTCCTCACTACAGTATTTGTGGCACCTAGTAACACTGCTTGACAGGGAGAGGCATTCAACCAACATTTACTGAACGCTGAAGAACTGACCAAATTCTCTTTAGTTTCAAGAGAATCTAAAGTGGAGAGAAAAATCTATAGGGGGGAACCCCTCCCCAAAAAAACCCAAGGCTTGATTTTCATGTTCAGTTGGAGGCAAAATTTATGAGTGGTAAAATTCACTGAATATATCATCCAAGATTCAATCAAGAAAACTCGATTTCTATTTTTTGCCTGACTAATTTAAGAAAGAGGTGTCAGGTTTATGAGGCAAAAAGATTCTTCTCAAAGCTCACTTAACTACTGGGGTTCATCTTCTTCAAATAATAGACAGGTCTTGCTTTTCTGGCTATCTGGGCACACAAAAATCTCTATCCCCTGGACTGAAGCTCCTCTTTCACCATCTCAAGGCACATGGGCACAAAGGTCTAGAAAAAGACATCCCGGTTTCTAGTTTACATTTACCTAAAAAATATCACAGCAGAATTATTCTTGGGCAAGGTTAACAGTCACTAACGATTCTATTCATTTGGTTATTAGCTGACTGTTATGATATACGAATATATAGTCTAACTAAGTACATATGGGTGCCAACAAAAATACGTTAGATTGTGTGCATCTATTGACCATCTGAACTGTTTCCTTCTACTTTGTCTCATTTGTTCCAGCATGTACCAAGAAGGTAGTCCTCAAGCTTCATTCCTGATGTTCCCTGCTGACTTCCAAATCTTCTACATTTTAATGTGTGTATCTTTTGTCCTAAGTCTTAAAGATTCTTCTAGGTGCTTAGTTCAGCATTTCTACACATTTCCCTCATTCTAGCTTCACTGTTCTACCAGCCCTAAACCAAGAATAACTTGGGCAGAGATAGCTTTCACATCTTTCTGTCCACTGAAAACAAAAAGGACTTAAGTGTTGGTGTCCTGAACAGATGAAATAAATTGTGTTAGATATAAAATTGAGGTTTGGGAATTGCTAACGTAAATCTCCTAGAAGAATACTAACAAATGATAAAGAGGATGATATGCCCCATTATGTCATTACTTATTTGAATCTCTTATCCAAGTGTATTAAAATATCACTGGCAAAGGAAATTCTGAGTCTTAAAAGCTATGCTCATAATTCCGATATGTGTGTTGCTATATCAACTGGGACATGATATATTTTTCTAAAATTAACAGGAGATGAATCTTCAATTCCCTAGTTTATTGTAGGCTATTCTGCAGATTAAGTACTAGGCCATCTAATAATTAGTTCTAATAACAGCTAACATTTGTATAGTGCTTTGCCCTTTACAAAGTGCTATACAAATGTTATCATATTTGTAAAAGCTCAACAGTAATTAACCAATGCTCAGGTCATTGATGGATAACATGACTAGTTATGGCTGTGAAGACTGGAATGGTGTAATACGTACCACTAGATGGCAGCAAAATGTAAGTGATAGGACCCCAAACACCACACCAGGTGCTCGGTTCTCTCAGCAGGGACACATCCATTAAACCAAGGAAGCGTGGTAAATTTGCTCTGGGTGAATTCTATCACTCGAGATAGCACGCTCCCAGATCTATTAACTACCTTTGGGTAACGCCTCCGATATTTCAGGTGAGAGAGGACTGCCCTGGACTCCTGCAAGCTCATTGGATGGGGGAATACTTTATGCTATGAACCAGGTCTGGGCCTAGTTAGAATCTCTCTTCTGCTTTCAATGATAGACAACATCCACATGTCAGAAAAAATAATCAACACCACACTGTCAAGTGTCAAACTGCTTTCTTTCTACTGAAATGTGTTCTCCATGCTGTGCTAAGCAAGAGAAAGCAAGCTGGTTTTGAAGTCAGACTACCTAGGTTTCTCTCCTGGCTCTGCCACTTAGTGTGTGACCTTGAACCAGTCTCCTATTTTAGACTCACGTTCTTCATCTGTAAACTGAAGTGATGGTGACTCCTGCTTTAGTATCAATATTTAGGTTGTAATCAGGGCTTAATTACATGAGAAGCGGATGTGAAAAGGCCTAGCAAAATACGGCGCTGCTCAGTAAGTATTAGTGGAACCCAAAACCAACGAGAGACCTACCTAAGTGTGGACACCCACAAAGCATTAGCAATGACAAAATACTAAACTTCATTAACTAGGAAAAACACAGTTTGGAGAGAATAGAGGGAGGGTTTCTTGAAGGACCTGGGCTTTTAATTGGCACTGAAAGGCAAGCAAGATTTTACTAAATGGACAGGAAATTTCTGATGACCCTATTCTACTTGAATCTGCAGGCTCAATACCCTATGGAGGCCCACCTTTCCTTCTCCCAAACACATGTTTATTAAGAAGGTAAGAATCAAGAAAGAAGGTAAGAATGAAGAAACAAGAACCTTGTTAATATAAAAAGTTAATTTTAAAGTTACATATGCTTAGACATATGAAGGTTGTAAATGCATAAATGCCCATACTTTGGATAATTCAGTTATCCGCGTGGCCCTCCCTTCACTCAAACAACCTTCCTGCAAACTCATGGAGCTGGTACGTGAGAGTCACTCCTGATTGTTCCAGCTGGCTGAAAGTGTGCAGCATGTTAATCACTATTTTCTCCCCAGCTTTATAATACCCTGAGCTACAGATATGTTGGACACCTTTGTGGGAAGGCAGGAGAAAGAAGGAAGATGGGGAGAGGGGACAGGAAAGGACAGAAACTTACCTTACTCCTTGGCTGTAAAAGGCAGCACCACCAACACATGAATTAGGCTCAAAAAACTCAACTCTTCACCGGCCCCCTGAACAGTTAAATGACCCTATCCCTTCCATTAATCATTTTCTAAATTTAAGAGACTTGAATCATGCCACCGAACTCTCTTTGCCCATACTCAAAACCACACTCTTAACACGTCATTTCATCTCTGACGTGTTCAACTTTAAAGTGTGATAAAGTGAGTGTGTTTCAAGCATTCTTATCCAACCTTAGCCTGCATGTGAAAGATCTCATAACTACCACCTACGAAGTGAAGATCTGACTTTATTTACACATGATGAAATACATGATACTTGCAGTACTTCTACCATTTATGCTTTTGTTAGTCTGAACTTAACAGGCTACATCCATGAACGTAACTTTAGATCATAAGTTCCTAAAGGCCAGAAATTTAAACACTGATTTTTTTTGTAAACACTGATTTAACTCATATTTGAACAGTGCCCATAATAGCATGAAGTAAATGAGTTAATAAATTGGAGGTTAGTGCTTATACTCTGTTGAGTTTCCTAGTAACTTCAACCCCAGAAGATCCAAACCTCAAGTTCCAAAACATAGGGAAATCCAAAAAGGTACAATCCAGGTTCTCAATGGTGTCAATATTTCAGAAGGCCTAATAAAACAATATGTTTTCCCACCACACAAGCCACATGGATGAGTTAAAACATTCAATGTCTCACTAAATGAGTATGTTTAACACCATTTTGTTTTGTATTTTCTGATTATTCCTTTTTGTTTTTGTTGTTTTTCATGACTGGAATGAGAAAATAAATTAACTCAAGATATTTAGTTTAACAGACAAAATATTTTAAAAGCATGAAGTTTGCGGGGAGAAGGGATCTACTAATATTGAGGAGGTTGGGAACCTCTGGTGTAACCTCTGCTTGTTTCTATTTTGATTCCTCTGACATTGGATTTCATAGGGAAATCCAAATCATGAGTCAAAGACTCTCTTAGTCAAATCAAATTGAAAGAATATTTTCAACAGATTTTAAAAAGGTTGTCATACATACAAGTCCCCAGATAGATGCCTCATATGGTAAAGTACAAGACAGAATCTAAGGTATGGGTAACTTAATGACAGCCACAAAATGACATTTGTTGCTTTGTATGGAAACAAACCGCCTATTTCTGAAACATGGGTTTCAGAACAAGTAAGCTTTAATTACAGATTTTTTTTATTACTACTGAAATCTCTACACAAAGGAATTCAAGACCGGGTCCTACAAATATTTCACCATAGAATGTAAAATTTATGGCAAAGAAAGAACCAATCTCTGAGTATCAGAGAAGGAACGGAATCAACATACTTGTATTCAAGACTAGTGTCAAAGCAGCAATTTTCCAGGGCATCCAAAGACTTCATCAGAAGAAGGTTCATCTGTTGGCCAGATATATCACTGGGTAAAGACCAAGAGGGAAAAATGAATTATTTAAAATCATTCAACTGTCCAAAATATTTACTATGTAATATTTTGCTCTCAATATTTTATTGAAAATGCATTTCTTTAAAAAATATATAAAAGTAGCAAATAACAATATTGATGATTCACACATATTTTGTAGACAGAGAAACTGAGTCAGAGAATTTATTCAATAATTGGGTTTCTGTACATTATAATCACTTGCAAACCAATAAACCCTAAAACTGCTACTTTTGCATTTTCTCAGTTCATTCAAATTTTAAAATCACTGAAAAATAAGAACAAAGCTCAGAATTCCAAAAAATTATTTCTAGGAATGCTAAGGTGATTTTCTTCAGAATATTTACTAATCCATTAAGCTGATATCAATAATCATTCCAAATCTTTCTTGCAAAGGCTATAACTTCTGATTTCATGTCTCAAATATGGAAGTTTTCAGTTCTATTCTTTTTTTTTTTTTAAAGGGGGGTAAAACCCAGCCCTATATTTTTCTGCCTTTATACAGTAATTGATGTGGTTTTTGTAATTGTCTTGGTGAGAACTATGACTTTTAGAGTAAAATAAAACTTAAAAGGTAGGTCTACATCTGTTTTTTCAGGCAGAGTTGTGGGCTTCATCACCGACACTTTATTATCAAGGGGTCCCTACATGTCAGCTCTCCTGCTGTTGCCTCAGACCATGCTGAGTGGAATGCAGCCCCAGGAATGCCAGCCAAACAGAGCGCACTTTAAATAATATCTTCTCCAACCAAGACTATAGTGGTTTTGCCTGAGGTGAAGGAGTACATTTTGCAATGAGAAAACATGCACACAGGTACACACAATTTTAACAGCTTTAACTAAATAAGTCCTATTATAGTTGTTCTCTGGAGTAAAATGTACTTAAATATCCTAAACAAATGCTAAAGAGATCCTACTAGTATCCTCTGGGAGTTATGACAGAAGCAAGCTTTGGAATAATATACTTTTCTGAATAAATTCTAGACTGGAATTTAAATTCAGGAGATTTTTCATAAGCCTCAGCAAAAGATAAGAAAATAAAAAGAAAGATGGATTGAATGTCAAAATTCTTTGCTACAAAGTGATTTTTCATTCTTGATACCAGGATATTTTCCTGATCCTATTCTCCTAAGGGGCCACTTTGGGCTACTTATTTGATGTCATTGATTATTCAGAGTTAGTAGCCCTCAAAACACTTACTTTAATCTTAGAAAAATAGAAATTTTCTCCAAAAATGTCATTATCTGGTGAGACTGTCATTATCTAGTAAAATATTTATTAGTACTAAAAGGCAAATATTTCAGATTCCTCTGCTCTATGAAATTAGGAAGGTGGGAACCATGAATAATTATATTAATGGCTGCAGTACTAACACACCAGGCAGAAGGAGAATGCTATCAAATACAGGATCATTATGGCAAAGTTAAAATCTGCAGTTATTCTGTGGGCAGGCCGCCTCAGGAAGAGCTTCCTGGTGTCCTTCCCCAGGGTTTCCTGCAGGTGCAAAGTCAAGTAGGGTAGATAGGGGTGGAAGGCAATCTAGGAACCAGAAAGGATGCTTTAGGGGAATCACCATAGGTTTCTCCAGGTAGCATAATTAAATTAACCACAAATGTAAGCTTGTCAAGCCCTAAAACCAGCGGCATCTCCTCCTAAACTAAGGAAGAAGGGAGCCAGAGCCAGGATAGGATGAAATGAGTTGCCTGGAATTAAACTGCCATGGCTCATTTTTAGTTGTAAAACAAGTAGCTTGAAAAGATACTGAAGAAAGAACATGAACACAGATGGTGAAGAGACCGCCATTTGTAGCATAGAAGCAAAGGGGAAAAAAAAAATCACTTTCACGTTTTAAGTCTATAAAAATACTTTGTGTTCTGTCCCACACACAAGACATGTAACAGTCAATTCACATGCAAAGGGCAGCTTTTTGTTCACGTCCAGAACCAGGCCTGTGTATACTAATACTGGTGAATAGAACAAAATGAATATTCTGGAAATGTTTCATTTATGATCACAAAGACTAAGCCAATCTTCCCAAATCATCCAACAGATGTTTCCAAGGGCTGAAAATGATCATCTGAAATACAGTATTTCCCTAGATCAATAGCAGTTCTCATAAAGGTTTCACATATGGATGTTTGCACAAAACTATGTAAATTACAAATGTAAACTTAACCACTGGTTTCAAACAGAAATCTAAATATAGCATAATATCACCCAATTTACCCACATCAACACCATTTCTTGCTTTTGGACAGACAATTTCTGCCAACTAGGGAAGCTTAAGGACAGCTAACATCAGAACAGAATGCCTCTCCCCACAATCCCTACTATTTCCAATGCAGGAAAATGGGCTGAAATTCCAAATCAGTGACATCTAAATATTCATGATCCCCAAATACTCGTGTTGTACCACAGTACAATCAATCTGGATATATAAAATTCTAAGATCGGTAATAAAATAAAGAATAAATATAACGAGCAACAAAACTAAAGTAGATCCGTGCACCAGGAAACTTTCCCACTTAGTGGAATTTTCCACCTGGGTCTTTGATATTCTATTAGCTCCATTCAAGAGTAAAGCTAGCAGTCTAAAAATGAGCAATCAAACTGAATAAAGCACACAGTATAATATGCAGAGATTAAGACTCTTTAAGGATTACGAAAATGTAGCCAGGGCGCAGGATAAAAGCAATATTTAAAACTGGGTACATGCAGTTCTCAGGTGATTCAGTGATTCCCGCACCCTCAGGCACAGGGGTACCCCGATCTTTTCCTCCCATTTTATAGTGATTTCAACAAAGAAAAAGTAATTACTTTCACCCTTATAAACCAGAGGGAAAAAAAGAAGCTTTTTAAAATTTATAGCACCATATGATTAGACTTTCCTCATGTCTATTACACATGGCTTTCATCTAAGCATGAAATGATTTTCAAGTAATCAATCACTTTAAAAAGAGGAACCCTTAAAACACATTAATGTCTATGTGATGGTATTTTAGAGAGAGAAATTCATTCATAAAGGAGAATAAAGGATCAAGCTGCACATCTCAAAAAGTGGAGCACCACAAATTGCTCAGATATAATGTGTGTGTGTGTGTGGGGGGGGGGGGGAGAGAGAGAGAGAGAGAGAGAGAGCGCGAGCGTCGGGGGATGGGGGGAGAGAGAGGGACAAATCCTCCACCTAAGTCACAAAGAGGAAAAACAGGAATATTTTAATAAACTGTACCTGAGTTTCTCCTCACACAAGCGAGAGAGAAACATCCCCAAAGCAAGGCCCATGTGGATTTGCACGGCTTGAGACTCATCAGCACTTGGTTTCCCAGGTAACCTGGCAGTCAGCATGTTCAGGATTTCCTCAACCTTCTCTTTGCAAGAGATAATGAAAACTGGCACAAGGAGAGACAAAGCCGTGGCGGCCGCAGAACGTGCAATGGCACTAGCTGTGTTTTCACCAGAATAGGATTTCTAGGACATGCCAAAGAAAGAAAACAGGGGGTTGGCCTTTTGTTTAAAACATGAAGGACGCACACCTATCACAAAAGCGCTATACAACAGTGCAAGCTTCTCCTAAATCCACCCTTGCCACCCAAAAAAAAAAATTTTTTTAATAAATCTATTTCTGTGTTTACCTACGGGTTACCTTCTTACTCTTAGTAAAACAATTCGCTACTAAGCAATCGGCTGACTAATAATACCCTTTTAAATTTGAAAAACCAAGTTACAAGTGTCTCCTTTTAAAGGGTGTGAATTCCCTCACTATAAAGCCTGAAACAATATCAGTGTTTTCAAAGCCTACATGTGTATATAATGAGAAACCCCAAGTGAAGCTATCCAAGCTTGCAGAAACCAGCAAGCCACATCATAAATGTCCAGAAAGCCAGGAGTTTTCTCGGAGAGAAAAGAAAAGGGGTTAGGGTGAGGGCAGCTCAAGTTTAGTTACAGAGGGATAAGTGTAAGTTTGGCACAGGGATCTATTGGCAGATCTCCCAAAATTTTTGGTGGGAACGCTTCCCAGTAGATGGATTATTTCCTACAGGGGGTTAATTCCTTTTAATTAAAAAGGAAGTTGAAATCCTAAAAGCCTCTGGTTACAAAGCAATAACCAGCTATTCAAAATGAAACGGAGAGCTCTATATGCTCCTTTCCTATATGTAATTACGGGAAAAGAAATGAATAACAACCCTAATAAAATGACAGGGCAGCTGAATGTGAACAGTTTCTACGAGAGTCCTGTGTTAGAGAGCTCCACCAGACATTATATAATTTATAAATATGTCTCAAGTGGGGAAGAAAGACCGTTTATCATTCCTCAGTATTACCCACTTCAAATTTTCAGACACACCATAAAGGCCGTGTTGTCCCTTGCAGTCAAAACACATTAAAAAGTGTTTTTAATTCTATACTCGTTTGCTCTCTAAGCTTTAGTACTTTAAGGATAAAAAGCAACATGAACTAAGGGATTCTTTAAGTTAATATAGCACTATTACAACGACGATACTACTCAAAATGACCCAGCTGCTAAGACAAGGGAAATAAAGAAAGTAGCTTTCGAAACAGGGCTTTGAAAAAGTATAATAATGCAAGAATCACAAAGGTAAGAGGCAACCCCGAGCTGGCTAGTAAAGACATTATTCTTATTGGATTGCAAGAACTAAGCAGCGCTATTAGAAGTCTAATACAATATCCTGTCCTGCTGAATATCTGAACCAGACAGCTACTGCAAAGACCTCCATATAAGTTAACAAGGTTTTCATCCATCATTAAAGAAATAAGAAAACTTCTGACAGAAAACAAATCATCGTAAACAAAGTACTTGTTTGAGCAAAATCTACCTTCCAATTTAATTCTACGTTATCTAGTAAGTCATTTTTTGTCCTCAAGTATAGTAAAAAAATCTAGTTCCAGACCCTAAGCCCCAGATGGATACATACCAGGTCCTCCTAAGGGCAGGAGGACAGAGGCACACAAAATGTTGTACAAAGAAGACCTAAGGCAATGAAGTTTCAGGCTAAAATCGTGATCTTAGCAACAGTTCAGGACTTGTGCTATATTTTAATTCAAATCAACTGTAATCCTCTGCCACTCAGCTGATTGTCCCATGATCCCTATAATTCCCTAAGCAATGGATAGTGATAAGGCAGAACCAAAATAATTCCATGCAGATACAGAAATAAAGCATTCACTACAGCCAATAAAGGGGAAATGAAACCTAAACCAACAAAGTGTGTTTTCAATTTGCTTCAGATCTTAGCATATAAGCATGAAGAAAGAGAATGACTAAGTAACAGGTGCTTTTTTATGATCAACAATATTACTTTGTATTTATAGAGCATTTCACATTTTCAAAACATTTTCCTGTAGATTACATAATTTGATCCTCACAATCTTCTACAAAGTTGGCAAAGCATTCATTTTTACCTTCATTTTACAGGAAGGGAAAATAAGATGATAGGTTAAGTGTCAGGTCAACAGTCACAAAACTAATAAGAGGTGAAGCTGGGGCTACAATCACTGTAGTTAATATTGCTCAATCACCTCATTTTATAAACAAGGACACAGTGGTCCAGACAGATTAACTGAACTTCCCCTGGTCACATACTCTGCAATGAAAAGCACTAAGACCAGAAACTCACGGTCCTCCGTCTTCAGCCAACGTTTATGTTACTACAACTGTAGCGCTTGACTCTGATTACACATCAGAATAACTTAGAAAGCTTCCAAAATGCTGATACCCAGGACCCATTCCCAAGCAATTACATCAGAGGTGAGGCCTATACATCAGTATTTCTTTTTTCAATATGTATATATATATATTTAAAGTTCCCCAGGTGACTCTAATGTACAGCCAAGGCAGAGACTTATATCTAATGTATAGCTAAGGCTAAGACTTACACTATATTATGGATTTCACATGAACAATTGATATAAGAATCAACGCTTGAGTTTTCTAACCATTTTTTATTTCTCGAACTTACATAATAAAAGCAGGAGAAAAGTTGTCCTCTGGGCTGGTAATGGCTATCGACAATGACCAGAAGAGTATCAAACACCATGGAAACCCACACTTCCATTGAAAGGAAATTAGGTTGAACCTGCAGATGAAGGGAAACATGAAATGATAATGGGAAAAAAGAAAAAACCTAAACTTTATTTCTAGAACCAGGGTACAACCTCCTTCTGTATGAAAGAATGAAGTGCTGTTATTAAAAACTAAACTTCACCTGCCAGGACTGCATGAAGTAGATAGGTATTTGACAAATACACATCCTCACCTGTGCCCCAATGTGAATAAGACTTACCTTTCATACAAGACTTAGCAGATGTGAGAGGATGAGGGCTGCAAAACAGAACAGACCTGGGAGCTCCTTAGAGCTCTCCCGTGTTCAGTGAGGGTAACATGGTGGTTAAAGGGAGAGACGTGCAGAGAAACCAACTCAAACTTTCTCATTTCTGACTTGTCATTTCAATAAAGCAGCTGACAAAATGTTTTTACCATCTCTAGCATTTCTGCTTACTATCACTATACTTATCACTCAAGAATCATCACATTTGCCTAGCCAAGTAAGTAAGAAAACATAAATGATCTTCAGTTTGGAAAAGAAGAGGAAAGAGAATGCAAAAAACAAAACAATGACAACAACAAAACCCAGCTCAGTAAAAAGAGAACTTGGTTTAAAAAAAAAAAAAAAATCATTCTTGAGGGACTTCCCCAGTGGTCCAACGGTAAAGAATCCACCTTCCAACGCAGGGGACACAGTTCGATCCCTGGTCGGGGAACTAAGATCCCACATGCAGCAGGGCAACTAAGTCTGCGTGCGTGACAACTACTGAGCTCGCGCGCCTCAACGAGAGGGCCCACGTGTCGCAAACTACAGAGCCTACGTGCTCTGGAGCCCACGCGACACAACTAGAGAGAGAAAAAACCCGCACGCCACAACGAAGAGCCCATGCCCCACAACTAAGACCTGACACAGCCAAAAAAATAAAGAAAAAAAAATCATTCATGACCATGGATGTCGAAAAACATTCATTAACTCACATGGTGCAAACTACAAAGGTCGATGCGGTGTTAAGAAACCTTGGAATTAATTCCTTGAATCAGACAAGACCTTCTTCTTAAGATCTTTAGTTGTTGGTCAAATGCAGATTTGAACGAAGTTTGAAAACTTCAACTTTAATCAAATAATGACATCTTGAGTTTATATTGAGTAATAGCCAAAGGCAAGGTTATCAAGAATAAAAGCAAAGCCCCATCTTTGGCTTGTGAGGCTTCTCAATGTTTTGTGTACTGTGTGCCACATCACAGGACAAAGGTTGTGGGAATAAAGAATAGAAGGGCCTGGAGCTCAAACTCTGAGCTAGACCTCCAGTTATTACTGGGGCAAATGACCTGTACAACTGGTAGTCTGACATAAATAACACCAAAACGAAGGGATCCTAGGAAGGCATGTTTACTTTTTAGGGTGTAGGTCTACCTAGCATGTTGCCTCTGCTAAAGTATTCCACGGCTCTTTCAAAGATATGAAACATTTCCACTCTAAAAAATTTTCATCTTTCTCATTATTAAAATAAGATTCTGGGCTTAAAGGTAAATTTTCATATGGTAACTAACTACATTTTTATCCTTCATGCGATAATTCCTTGGCCTCCTTCCCTTCCCCACATGTAATACACATTTGTAGCTTTTGCCACACAGCATTATTCTCTTGTTTATTGGTAAGAGCACCCTTTGGGGAATTCCCTCCTCCACGATTTAAAGCTTGGTTAAATGCTCAATCAAGCTACTCATCCTACCCTGCTGAAGGTGTAGGCATGGGACCCATGGGATTCCGAATCTTAAGTGAGTGAGGCAAAGACAGTAAATGACTATAGCCGATCCATCCCAGTAGGGGTGGTCTGCTGAAATGGTTCATCAGTACCTGTGTGTGGACTCCCCAACTTGCCTCCTGTTCTTCTCTCAACTCAGTTTTTTTTTTTTTTTTTCCAACTCAGTTTTTAAGCTTTGCCTTCAATTCCATGGGATTCCAGATTCCTTATTCTTCTAGTTCCTTTTTAATTTAAATTAGAGTTGGCTTCTTGCCCAAAAAGAACCCACCAAAAAACCCTACCATGAAAAAAGAATACAAATGGTCCATCGGGCACTCTGTGGGGACAGAGATAGGCTGAATAGCATTGAATAAAGCCCAATTTTTTGCAGCAAGAAGTGATGATGCTGATGATAATAGTTACTATTACTGACTATTTACCAGCCACTGTGCCTTTCATATATTACTTCATTTAATCCTAACAATAACCCTATCTGGTAAGTATTGTTATCCCCATTTTACAGATGGGGAAATAGGCTCTGAAAGGTGAGGTTACCAACAGTAAGCCAGAGAGCTAGTAAATGCAAGTATTAGGATTTAAATCTAGGACTCTCCTACTCCAAAGCCTGTGTTTTTTAACCACTTGACTATACTGTCTCCAGATAATGATAGCTACCAGAAAACGGGGCTTAAAAGAAGAATAAATCCATGCCTTTTTATTTTGACAGATATGAATTATCTGAAAAAGTACATTGGAAATGAACATTGGCCAGCTTGCCACATGTTTAATTAAGAAATAAATGCCTTGCAAAAAATGAATAGGCACTTTGTCACTGACATCTACAATTAAAATGCAAAGTGCAATTTTTTTCAGTCAGTAAACACTGCTTATTTATCATTTTTTTGACATCATTGTTCACTTTCAGTAAGCCTAGTTAACCTCCTAAGATTGGTTACCATGATGTAATCACAAAAAGACAAGCCCTGTTGCATAAAATTGGTACCTTCAAATGGAAATGACCACTTAACTGTGATGGAGAGAGCAAAACAGAAAAGCAGCAAAGAAAAGTGTTTTAGAGGACACTTAAGCTTACGGTATAAAGATGCATAGGGTAGCACAGCCAATGACTGTAACCTCCTAAATTCAGGGCCAGGCTTCAGGAGAAGTCTCACTTTTCACACGTTACACAACCAAAGGTCAACTGGTTCTAATCACCCTTAACTCACCTCCAGGACACCCTCAGAGTCTGAGGAGAGGCTGGCTTCATGTTTGGAAACGACGACAGCAAGGCTGCTTAAGGCTAACAGCGCGTTGCCTTTGACCACTGGGCTGTCTCTGTTTAAAAAGAAAAAAATTCCAAGAGAGGATTTGGGGGCATTAACTGGGAGAAGAGAAGGTGATATTATAGGGAGGGCAGATGAGGTCAAAAGCACTTCCATCCCTTCACAGAGCCTTGTAAACACAGGTCTGTTGGTTCCCTGATGCCAGCAGCTTCTTTCCTCCTTCTGACACTAGTGCTGATTTTTAACTCTTCTTATAAATGTATGGTCATTATGCTTTGGGTAACCTAAAAAATCTAATAAGCTCATACATCTAAGCTTCTTCTTCCTAAAATTTTTATTTCATCATTAGACCTTACATTTCCCAAGCCATCTTCTTCGGTGTCATCTTTGGCCAATATAAAAATGTACTGATTTGTTTTGGAAACATGGCGAAGGACAGTTGTGTGAATAAGCCCAGCAGAATGCAACTGGCCCCTGGCTTTTCTAAAGCACTGGTGTGTGGAATCAGCTTCTAGTGAACCACTTCAGATGGCATACTTTAACAGCAACTCGACACGCTGGCGGCTTTCCTCCGTCATTATCATTTTCCCCTTCTTTCTCTTAATATGCCAAAGCCAGCAACCTTAAAGTCAGTCTGTAACATAATTCAGAAACCCTAGATAAGATGCAAAAAAAGCTTGTTTTTAGACTATTTGCATAGAGAGTTATCTTTTTATATCACTCAAATGGTAGTTTTCTAATATTGGCAATAAAATATTAAGTTTGACTTATGAATTTGGTATGAAGAAAACTGAATCTTTTAAATACACTTACCACTGGAAAATGTACATTTAGTATTATTCCATAATTCCAAAGTAAGCCTATAGAATAAAATCCCCAGTGGGACACTGATGAGATGCTCTTGGCTTGCGGACTTCATTGTAACAGAACTCAGACAACACAGCACCCTTACCATCGGATAGTTCAGTTCTCAGGGAGTTCTACAATTGTGGGTTCCCAGAAATGCAGAGAATCCTTCCCCAAACCTAGACTTGAGACCTGAACTTTAATGAGTGTGTACATCCAAGAACTACTCCCTTGCTTACCCTGGCGCAGGAATAGAGCAGATGGGCGGGATGAGGAAGATTTCCAGCCCTGCTCCCCATGCAAGCCTCGTGTCTCCAGCCCTAGGCCACAGTCATGACTGAACATGTGAGTTAGTGAGTATCAAAAGGTTAGTATACACCTGTGTTCTTGCATTTTTGTTTCCATTTGGTAAGAATGGAACTCAGGACTTGCCATTATCAAGTTCTATCAATCCATCCATTCCTTCCTTCCTTCCTTCTCTCTCCTACTCTCGGGTGATTAAGCTCAGTGAAGGCTTGCTCTGCACTCTTGATCATTTTGTTCATCTCTTCTTAGATCATTCCTCCATGACGCCTATCATACATTGATAAGACAACAATATTTACACTGAGGGATGGGGCAGGGGGAGAAAACAGAAAGGAAGCCTTGAGGTTGAAGCAGTTTTGCAGTGAGGATTACTGGGAACTCCTATAGCTTACATTAAAATCCCAGGAAGCAAGGCAAGATGTGGGCACGCCCGGGTGCCCTAGCCAGAAAATCATTTAACAAAATCAAAATTAAACCCTTTATTTATTTATCTTTTTTTTGGTGGTGCAGTGGTTGAGGGTCCGCCTGCCGATGCAGGGGACACGGGTTCGTGCCCCAGTCCGGGAGGATCCCACATGCCGCGGAGCGGCTGGGCCCGTGAGCCATGGCCGCTGAGCCTGCGCGTCCGGAGCCTGTGCTCCGCAACGGGAGAGGCCACAACAGTGAGAGGCCCGCGCACCGCAAAAAAAAAAAGAAAATCCTTTATTTTAATATTCTCCCTTTCCTTTAACTGAGAATACCTTGAAGCCTGTTCTGCTACAAAATGGGCACGAATCCCCGCAGTAAGATTTTAAAAAGTTTTAAATTCTCAGTGAATTTATCACCCTGGAGAAATTCTTAGATGGTCACTAGAAATTGGGTATCAAAATCTTTTAAAACAAGAATATTAGTCAAGATGACATAAAAAGTGTCTTTTTAACCCTGAAATTCTGAAAGAAAATTTAGCCTCAGTTTTAAAACAGTACCCCAAATCACTGTATTTCAAAAGTTTCTCTGGTCTTGACATTCCTGAGCATGTATTGTTCTTGTAAAATGGGGTAAAATGTATTTAAAGTCACTGGTAATTAGATCTTTGGATGCAGACTAAATGCATATTTGGACATTAATCTTTGAATAGGAAAAACTAGCCCACAGTCACAATGCATGCTTAGGCCAAGTTACACATTTCATAAAGGTACGGAGACTAGCTCTCTTTTTTTTTTTTAACATCTTTATTGGAGTATAATTGCTTTACAATGGTGTGCTAGTTTCTGCTTTATAACAAAGTGAATCAGCTATACATATACATGTCTCCCCATAGCTTCTCCCTCCTGCGTCTCCCTCCCACCGGTGACTAGCTCTTGAACATCTCTTCATTCCCCACTTGCCTTGCAGTGAGTTATGGAGAGAAGACACTCCATACATACACAGTGAGACAAATTCAAGGAGGAACTGGCCAGGTGAAACTCTAGAATAGGTTCAGCAAAAACTCTTCACCTTGTTGATCACATAACTATCCCCTACCAGTCAAGCAGCAGTGATTAATTTGCATAATAACATGTCAGCATCAGTGCAGTATTTATCTAGGCAACACCACTGACATTTTAATTAAATTGTCCTTTGAAACAAACAGATGCCATTAACCTAATTAAAAAGCTCAAGGAAGGATGAGCTACCATGATGCTTTCTTAGGGACAAAGTATTACATTACATATTAGTAAAGTGACCCAAGCCTTTGGGGATTTTTATCTTCAGGTTCAAATCTATTTAATTATTAACAATGAAAATAAATTTACATCAATCATCAGGTTTTATCTGTGTTCTGATTCTCCCTTAGTCCTATCCCTGATGCTTTTAAAAATGCTCTCAAATGAGCAAATCAGTCTAATGCTGTGACTAGTGTTTTACTTCCTACATTTAATTTATGCCTCAGAACAAAATAAGCCCTACATTGGCCCAAAGTAGCCTGTGGCAGCCATGGTCCAAGGAATAGAAGGCTAAGCTGGCAGGAGATGGCGATGCGGTCCTCACAAGATTGGAGCAAGTCAGTGGGAAAAAGTAAAGAGAAGGCAGCAGACTGATTTTTTTCTTCCACTCTATCATTAATCTCTCAGCCTCTGGACCTTAACTATCTCCTGCTCACTTGCTGTCATGCCTAGTATTGTCAGGATTGCTTTAATAAGATAAGGTCTATAAAATACTGGGAAATTTTTGATGAAAAGGTAACACCATGAGAACATAAATTATTTTTACTCCATACCACTGAGAATGTGAACACACTCTTTTTAGGTATTAGTCATGAAATGATGCTTTGCAAATCTAAGATTAAAGTCTTGGTGAACTAAAATTTTAGAATGGAATCTGCCAAAACTACTGGAGAGGCAAAATTACAGTTTGTTTTAATAGAAAGCTGCTAGTTTCTTCAGCATTTGAGCTTTTGTTGCAAGTGTCAGAGCACTGTTTTTAACAGGAGCTAAGCAGACTACATAATAAAACAAACTATGAAAGGTAAAGGCCAAAGGCAGCCCCCCATCCCAGCACCTCCTCCCCTCCGATAAGCGCTGAGTGCTCTCCCACTGTGTCTGCAATTCACCAAACTAGGTAAACAGACACAAATGAGTCCCTATCAAAGCCTCTCTGTACTTTAGTTTTCATTTTGTCAACAGATATTTCCCACTGCCTCCCACGGAATTGAGTGTAGGGGAGGATTACCACTATATTCAGAAGACATGAGGCTGAGTAGTGATCAGGTATTGAGATCAGGTTTTAGAGCGAAGTACCTGCTTAAGAAATTGCTGGTGGAAAGCGAATTCTAAGGTAGATGGTGTTTTTTGGGTTTTGTTTTTTAGGCGAAATCTGTGTAGCTACAGAAGGTTCTAGGACATGAGAAAAATAAACTGTAGTTAAATATTTCTAGATAATATAGACTTTCAATACGTATGAAATTCTCTGGGTCAAAGGTATATCTATATTATTTGGTGAATAAGAAGAAAGGAAGTCAAACAGCAGCAAGCTAAGGCTAATAGTGAAAAGGAGAAGCGTATGTAACTTACTACCAGGAACAATTAGGCAGCTTGCTAACAAAGGGACCTGAAGAGACTGATCAAGCAAGTTCACTAAGGTATAATTTTCTTAGTAAGAGTTGGATTAAGATAAATAAAAAGCCTCAAGATAGCAACACTCAAGTTATTTTTGTTAAAACAACCATAAGGATATGATGGAAACTGCTTTTTTACTGGGTCTTCACATTAGTTTTTAGTATTAAAAAATTCAATATTTAGCTACCCTGGGCCCAATAACACCAGGAGAAAAAAAGGAGGTACTACGTTAAATTATTTACTGGTTCACAGTTGAGATTTAATCATCTGTTTGTAAAATAGACATAATTCACATTAGCAAAGATTTTTTCTCCCCTGTACTAAATCACAATCCTTTAAATCTAAGCCAAAGCACAGGGCATTTTGTTAGGTGTACAGCATGGGCACTACTCTGATGTAAAGTTATGTGCCTGTACTGGTTCCTCCGTATTTTCACAGAAAGACATGTAGTAAGAATTAACTGAATATGAGAAAGGATAACAACTGATTTTTTAAAAAATAACTGAAAAGTCCTTTAAATCCTTAAAGTAATGAAATGCCAGAAAAGGAGAAACTGTTCGTAACTGTGAGGAAGAAAACTATTTATAGAAAATTCCTGGTAAGAGAATAAATGGATCTTACTTTGCAGCTGCTTTGGTGACCTCATCAGTCAACATGTCTCGAACCCTGTGATACAGATGGAAAATAGGTATGAGAGTTTATAGTAGAGCAAGAAACCAATCTTTTTGCTTATTCATCAATTAATAAGAACCTCTGGCAATGACTCCAGATCTTAAAACTTCCATGTAGAAT
The DNA here is from genome assembly GCF_963455315.2 of Globicephala melas. NCBI lineage: Eukaryota > Metazoa > Chordata > Mammalia > Artiodactyla > Delphinidae > Globicephala > Globicephala melas. Next base: position 69,952,320 of record NC_083319.1, on the reverse strand, counting down.
TTTAGTGTAAGGTGAAAGAACGGTAATAAGGGCTTCATTTCCAAGACAGTTTCATCTTCCTAGTCCTTAGGTTACTTAGTAGAGGCAGGGAAGGAGGTGAATGCAACTAATGTGTAGGCAGTGTTTTCATGGTGTCATCTCTTAAACTGAGTGCTGGGTATACAAGTGTCCTTTATATTATTCTCTGTGATGGACTGAATGTTTGTGTCCTGCTGCCCCAAATTCACACGTTGAAACCTTAACTCTGAATGTATGGTATTTGGAGGTGGGGCCTTTGGGAGGTCATGAGGGTGGGGCCCTCATGAATGTGATTAGTGTCCTTAAAAGAAGAGAGAAGAGAGACCAGAGAGCTTGCTTTCTCTCTGCTCTCTGCCATGTGAAGCTACAAGGAGAAGGCAGCCATCTGCAAACTTAGGAAGCAGGCCCGCACCAGCACCAGGTCTGCTGTCACCTTGATCAAGGGTTTCCCAGCCTCCATAACTGTAGGAAATAAATTCTGTTGTTTAAGCCATCTGGTCTATGGTATTTTTGTTATAGCAGCCTGAACTGACTAAAACATTCTCTCTTTTCTGCACAAGAGCTCACCAAAACAGCAATTTACTGCTTTCAAATTGTAGATAATAGAATTTTCACTATGTATGTATGCAAAATAAAATTTAAAATGTTTGCTATGGTATACGTGAAACTGATATAATATTATATGTCAATCATACCTCAATAAAAAGACAAATGTTTGTTATAAAATTGAACTAAAAGAAAATACTTACATTTGTGGATTTAAAGGAAGGTATGTTCAATTAAAATATTCACAGTTTTTTTCATATAAGAGTCTTGAGATAAAGTGAAAAACAATCATTGACTGCCAAATTTATATTCCAAAGATGATATCATAACATGTTCACTGTACATTTTGAGTTTCATAAATTCAAAGTTTTTATAACTATCATAAAAGTTTTGCAAATATAACTGTATTTGCATTTGAAATATAATAAAATCTTAGCTATTCAGCACTCTTTGAGAATGAGTCATTCTTAAGAACCAAGTTTTTCAGATAGCTGCAAACTGCTCCTTAAACTTGTACTTTATAAAACCATTTGACAGTAAATTTCTCTAAAACGTATTGTCCAATCTTGGTCTTCCTAAATGGAGTATAGTGTATTCAGTGTATTCTTTTACTGGTCAACGTGAAATATTGACAGATGATGACTTGCCTGTACTTCTAGGTAGAGCCACACCCTCCGTTAGTTCCCTCCTCTTACCTACTCTCCCTTCTCTCTGCTGCATCACCAATTTTTCCTTCTCCACTTGTATTACTCCCCTTAGCTTGTGAACACACTATAATATCTACCATCTTAAAAAAAGAAGCCGCTACTGCCCCATTCCACTGCTTCTCACACAACAGAACTCATTTAGAAGAGTAGCTTATACTTATGACTCCAGTTTATCTCTTTCCACTCTCTAGACCCTTCTATAATTTGGCTTTTCTTCCTACAAAACAGCTCCTTCATGGTCACCAGTTGACTTTCAAGAGGCCAAATCTAATGCTCAGCTCTCAGTCTCCATCTTCTGTAGTCTCAGAGCAGCATCTGACACAATCGGTTGCTCCTTTCTTGAAACACTTTCTTCCTTCAGCTTTTAAGGTGGCTTTTACGATTCCATTCTATCTTGGTTTTCTTCCTACAACGCTAATCTTCCATCTGCTTTACTGGCTCCCTCATCATGTCCCCCATTTCTAAATGTTGAAGTGCTCCAGGGCTCACTCCTCTGACCTTTTCTCTATCTTTACTCATTCCCCAGATGATTTCATCCAGCATTGTGATTTTAAATGCAGTCGATATGATGATGATTCCCAAATTTATATAACCAGCCCTGACCTTACCCCTGACCTCTAGACTCATAGTCAACAACCCACTTGATATCTCCAAAGTGCAGATCTAATTAGGTATCTCAGGCTTAGCAAGTCTCAAACCTGATTTCTACCTTAGACAGACCTGCTTTTCTATAGTTTTCCCCATCTTAGTAAATGGGAACTCCATACTTTTAGTTATTCACAGTCAAAATCTTGGAGTTATCCTTGACTTCCATCTCTCTCTCACATCCTCCATTCCATATGTCACCATGTATATTTGGAAGAGTATTGCTAACAGACCACTCCCCAAATTATCATTTTCAGAAGATGAAATTAAAACTATGTGTAAAGGAAAATAGGAAGCGAAATCCAAATTCTTAATCTCTAATCTTAAATCCAATGTCATAACGTTTTAAACTGCATTGCTATTTTTTAAATGAATCTAGGAAATGTAACTTAGAATAGAATTAGTTAACTGTACATGTGTACATGTGCGCATGCGCACACACACACAGCTTCTGCTTTTCTACATATGCCAATTGTTAGTAAATAAAAAACTGAAACCAAGTAACCTTTGAACAGATTTTTATATTAAAGAAACCTGTGGCTACAGGAAAAGCTATTTAGATTCTGGGCACTTTACTTAGATTTAGGCTGCTGCAACATTAATCTGACAAGGTATTCATCACAACCCATGTAACAATTTAAATTGCTTTTAATGTGCCAGCACTTACACATTTCTAGATAATATAGTGGGAATTCACTGGGGGACATCTGCCAAAGAAATTAAAGCCTTGACATGGTAAAATTGCTCCTAATAATGAAGATGTCTTGGGGAGGGAGGAGCAGGGGAGTGGAAGGGTATTCCTTGACTAAATGAGTGGGAAAAACGCAATTTTCATTCAAAAGCATATAAAACAATCAATTATAGGGAAAAAGGGAAAAACAAACCATTTCCACACTGCTTTAGAAAACAATAAAAATATTTAAAAACCATGAATAAAGTGCTCCTTCTTTGATCTGGGGAGGAAATAGAAAATACACCTATCACATCTTCAGCCCTTTGCCCTTCAGGCTCATACAGAGGTTAAAATTCCAACATTAAAGCCTTTAAAGTGGTCACCTTCTCCCTCACAGTTCATTTCCCATAACAAATAATGAGCACAGAAAGCCATCCCCTTACCAGAGCCAGGCTGTGCTTTTTTTGTATTGCACCTCCTCAGGTCCTTCTTTTCCATGTTTTAACTGCAACTCCAGCTCTCCTATCCTCCCCTGCAAAAAGCACAGCATCCATCAGCATGCAAACTCTATGGCCAAAATTATCTTAAAATTTTTTTGGAAACACTTAGGTAACAATCCTTTCCCAATTGGCCTTAGGTGTTCCTGATAAGATATCAGATTTTGACAGAGGATGTGTGAGAAGAGAGAATTATATCACTGCTCAGGGATTTCCACATTCACCAAATAAGCATATCCTGGAGAAGTTGTATGTTTGGCAAATTTAGTGCAGAGCACTTCATTTGGGGATATCTATTAAAAGCAGATTTGAAGTCCATAGGTCCTAATCAACAAATCCCCTATATTGTAAAAATCTGCCTGTGTCAGCAGCTGACAATTTCAACTGACATGATACCAAGATTGGGGTCTGGGTACCAGTATTCTAACAGAATGGTAGAAATGAGTAGGAAGTATATAACACTTAAGATTTAGGTAATGTATAACAAAAGTTATTCTCAAACAGATGCAAATTACATTTCTATTTCTTGACTAAACTTATAGATATAATTCTCAACCTGTACCATGCAATAAAAATATAGCTAATATCATCATCCCTTTAAGGGCAACGCCTTCAAATATTTATTATCTGTTCTATTTTTTTATACTCAGGATTATTTTGACCAGATGCTTTCCCCTCTACTCCATCACCAATTACATTATTTAAATGTAATTGAAATTCTGGTTTATTGATATACCCTGAACTGAACAAGAACTCAGATTGCATACTGTATTACTGAGTAATACCAAACCATTTTCAGAAGTGGTCGTGCGGCTCGCATTCTCACTAGCGGTAAACAAGAGTTATGGCTGCTTCACATCCTCACCAGCATTTGAAATTACCAGGCTTTTAAATTTTTACCATTTTGGGAGGTGTAAAATGGGGCCCATTATGGTTTTAATTTTCATTTTACTGTTTACTGAGATTGAGCATCTTTCCAGATGTTTAATGACTATTTGGGTTTCCTATTCTGTCCATTTTTCTATTGGTTGTCTTTTTCTTATTGATTTTAGAGTTCTAAGGTGTGCTCTACATAAGAAAAATTAAACTCTCTATATATTCTAGAGAGGGAAGCAATATAGCTTTAGGTTAAGGATGTGGACTCTGGAATCAGGATGTCCTGACCTGATGTCATTTCCACTTACTTGCTGTGTAAGTTTGGGCAAGTTACTTCACCTCTCTAAGCTTCAATTTCCATTTGTAAAATATAGCAAACACCTAACTCATGGTATTAGAGCATCACATAAAAAAATGTGGAAAAGTGTCTATTTAGTGCAGTGACTGGTACCAAATAACTGCTACCATTACCAGGTTTGCTGTCAAAAACAAACTCTCCTTATTATCTTCTTATAATCTATTCTCTCACGAATATATCTAAATCCTTCTTGAAATAATTCATATTTTTAATCTGTACACTCTCAAAGAGTAAAAGGTTCCCCAAAACGTAATATCCAGACTATAAAGTTGCATGCCCTTGTATTTCTCTCATATACTCTCAGTTGCTAGCTTGTAAGCTCATTGAAGAGTACAAGGATGGTTTTATCCATCTAAGGAGTCCCTGTATTTTGCACAACCTCCAGCACACAGTGCCCTGGGGTTCACCAGTTCAGGCACTCTGAGATCTGATGGGCATTCTGTTCACATCCTTCATAGTTTCTATTTACTTCAATCATGTTCATCCCCATCTCCGTGTTTTCAATGATAGAATCCTGACCCTTTCATTCTCCCTCTGTCTCTTGGAGCAAGGTATCAGAGGTGATCAAACTGGCAAGATACTGATATTAATATTTAATATTGATAGCAGCCTCCCAAGAGGGTAGGCAAAATAGAAAATCATGTTTATTGCCTTCTCTGTTTGTTATGCTTCTTAAATCATACCTCTTCCCTCCTAAAACATTTACTTTCCATAATGCTTTCCAAAAAAAAGACAAATAAGAAATTAAAAGGTTAAAAATCTGTTCAGAAATAAGCAAAACACAGAAAGGCCAGTATATGTGCAGCCTCTTGAGAAGGCCTACTTTTCTGATCTCTCCTGTAGCCATAAACCAGTACAACTATTCTATAGTGACTAAGTAAATTTCTCATTTTCTCTTTCTCAGAGTCTCAGTTCTTCTCAATCTCCTCTTCTGAAAGGTCTCTAATTCCTTCTACCCAGCCCCTGTTAGGCTATTTATTCAGATCTACTTTGCATCCAATTCTTCACCTACTGACAACAGAGATCCAATGGCATTTAACTCAGTTACCTCTGCTTCTGGTTAACAGCTGTGGTTAAGGAGGGGGGTAGGGTGGGGACACTCACTGGGAGAGAAAAGGCTGAAATGATCACTTGAAATGAGATTTTTTTTTAATAAAGTTATTTATTTATTTATCTTTGGCTGTGTTGGGTCTTCGTTGCTGCACACGGGCTTTCTCTAGTTGTGGTGTGCAGGGGCTACTCTTTGTTGCAGTGCGTGGGCTTCTCATTGCAGTGACTTCTCTTGCTGCAGAGCCAGGGCTCTAGGCATGCAGGCTTCAGTAATCGTGTGCACAGGCTCTAGAGAGCAGGCTCAGTAGTTGTGGCACACGGGCTTAGTTGCTCCGCAGCATGCGGGATCTTCCCGGGCCAGGGCTCAAACCATGTCCCCTGCATTGGCGGGCGGAGTCTTAACCACTGTGCCACCAGGGAAGTCCTGAACTGAGTTTTTTGGATTGCCTGTAGATTCCAATTATTAATTTATCTATTCCTCTTCCTTTGTAAAAAAAAATCTTCAGCCTAGGTAACCACAAGCTTGCTGGTTACAGTGAGCAAATTTTACCTAACTCTAAACCTGCACATTAAAGACAGACAAACAAACAACCTTTACAAATGGTCAAAGACTAATCTACTAGGGATCACAATTCCTGACCGGTTTTGATTTCAGATTATTGTGCAGCCAGCTGACCAACTCAGGAAATAAGTATCTGCAGTCAACCTGTTTTAACCCCTCTGTCCTGTCTGAGGTCATATTCAGAGTCCCTAAGGGCCCTTTAACCAAAGGCTGGAGACCTTAACCTCCTCAGCATCCCACAAGGGCAGAAAGGTAAAGCCGACCTGTAGAGGGCACTTTACCAAAATGGACTTGGAACCGTCTATCAACTCGTATCTGCATTTTTCAACGTAATGGGAAGAAATCCGAATACCTCCCCATGTCAACCACTTTGATATGCTTATAATTCAAAATCCGATGTTCTTGTGGAAAAATTAGATAAGGCTGGAAGCTGACGCCTAAGCAAAAGCCACTAGAAGCGTTCAAATTGCAAACATTCACATTATAGTCAACCTCTGGGAAATAATGTAGAATGCACCTTTTAGCGTATCTCCTAGGCTTATTGAATAAAACATGGCTCCTCTAAATGATTCTCTAGCCTAATGCTACGAAATATGTCTAACACCAGATGGAAGTAACTGTACCTCCTGTACTGAACGAAGAGCTATCCTCCAGGATGGAAATTCTTGATATAGGTGAGGAGTTTGGCAGTTCCTCTAATTCTTCTAAGATCCCACAAATTCTGTTTAAGTGTGTGGGCTCATTTAAAAAGACTTGCTGAACAGTTAAAATGCATCAGCATACTTTCAAGTAATAGTGATAGCCTAAAAAGCACTGTTTTTAGTACTTTTCAAATAATACTGAAAATTTTATTATAGTCCCTACTTTGAGTTTCACCTCTTAATCCCCAATTCTCAATGGAACTAGACTTGATAGAAACCCAAAGGAAAGAGATTTTAAGTGATAAATAAATAAAGATACACACTATCACCTACAACAGTAGAAAAGCAGAATAATTGACCTGTGTTACTAAAAATACTCAGCTGGCTTTTCATAAATTGATCTGTCCTCTAAAATATTAAACCAATTTGCATTATTTATAACAACTAATGACGGTGTTAGGGAAAATGCATGATGCAGTGGCCAAGGCTGAGGCTCTGGAATCAGACAAATCCAGGTTAAGTTCCAGTTCTCTCATTTACTGACTGTTAGATTTTGTGCAGTTTGCTTTGCTTTCCTAGCTAACCCTGCTTCCCCATCTATAATCCCATTCTACGTGAGGCTACCAACATCCACTTCAAAGAGCTTCTGTAAAGATGAATTGAAATACTATACATTAAATGTTGGACAAACACTAGTTATTTAATAAATGGTAGCTCTTGTTATAAAAAAGAAACCACCGAGGGTTTTTTTTTTAATCAGTTGCTTGTCATCTGCATGTTATACCATAATTCTACTCAATTTCACCTTCTTTATGCTAAGAGCTAAATAAAATTCTCAGTACATGCTGCAGGAGGAGTTGTTCTTGCCAGCTCCAGGTGCCTATACTGGAGTACATCCTCTATTAAAGCATCAAAGATTTGTACTGGCATTGCTAGTGGACACGTTAGTCTCCTGCACTGGACTGGGAGCTCACTGAGAGGAAGGAGTGCTTTATTCCTCTTTCTATCCCACACACCCGGCACAGGACCTGGCCAGTAAAGTACGTTCCATAAATGTTTGGTGAAGGAAAACACTGCAAAATTACAAAGGGAAAAATGAGTGTGTGAAAAAGTGCATACTCTGATGAGCAATCTCACTCTTCTTGAATAAAAACTATAATTGGTTAAGGGTGTGTAGAGGTAATTCATTCATTCACTTATGCATCCACTCAAAACAAAGTGGCCAGATGCTGCTGAGGATAAAAAAGTGTGTAGGCCAAGCAAAAGGGTACAATGGTTCCAAGGGAATGTCTTTAAAATGCAGATTCCAGTTTAGTTTGGGGAACCATCTAAAACACTGTTGTTCAGAGTAGGGTTGACAGACTGAATCAAAATCACCTGGCAGCTTGGTAAACATGGAGATTCCTGATCTCCTATTCAGTTCCAGTGAACCAGAATCTCTGAAGATGCATTAGTACTTTATAAATTCTAGAATGAATATGTTGTAGCAAGGTTTTAATTTGAGAACATCAATGCTGAGATGCTTAGTCATTCCTCCGGCCCCACCTCTATCCTTTAGGACAGCTGTTACCTTTAACCATAACACCTCATTTCCTAAGCCTTCATGAAAATCTTATTTTGGGCCATAAATTACTTAAGTAATTTAGATTTTGTCTATCATCCTTAACAGAGAATTTTAAGCTAGGAAAAAGGATTGAGTTAGTAGTTTTTTCCTTATGCAATTAAATGTTCATATATTCCCAAACTGATTAAAAATTATTTCTAACTTTAAAAACTCACAAGCTATAACTTATAATATTACTGGAATAAAAGAAGTCAAATTGAGCGTAATTCATTTATTTAGTGAGCACTAACTATGTTTTAGACACCATGTCAGGTTCTAGAGACGCAACAGAGAGGAAAACACAGCTTCTGGCTTTAAGGAACAGAGTCAACTGGAGGGAGGCCCCAGACATATAACTAGGGTGATAAGGGCTTTGAAAAGGGAAGCATGGGTTCTAAGGAGGCACACAGAGAGGGAAGGCACACAGATAAAAACCATGTAAAAAAAACAAGTAGAAATTTGCCATTCCAACATGTGCCCCTTTCATGAGTATGACAACTATAAATACAAAGTGAAACTTATTCCTGGAATTGAGAAAAAGGGAAAAGCTGCAAAACCAGCCTTGAATAGGCAGAGAGGGAACGGCAGTGCCTGCAACAGAAGGAACAGTGTAGGTAAAAGCCAAGAGGTAGGGAAGACATGCTGAGTTTGGGAAAACAAAGAAATTGAGCAAGGCCGAAAATTCAGGGGAAGGGTTAAGAGACGAAGCTGGAGATGTAAAAGCAAGTCCAGCTCGAGAGGGCGCAGGTACAGGATGAAATGATGAGCTCAGTTTGGGACACGCTCAAATTGAGGTGCTGTGGGACAGCCACTGCGGATATCTGGGACAATGAGAGGTGTTCACAGAGCAGCAGGACATCGGAGAGGAACGCTCAAGAGGCAGCTCTGGATGGAACACACATCTGGCGGGGGGCGGGCATCACATTTAAAATTTAAGTCCAGTTATATATGCATGCCTCACATTCTTTTATGAGCAAAAATAACCGTTGCCTTTTTGATAGTGCTATTTTCCTAAGTGCTCTTACACTAACTACGTATTTGTAGTAAACCTTAAGAGACACGCCCTAGAGCAAGCCACCCCATGGTTTCATTACCTGTAAAATGGCATGATAAGCACGAGTCATATATGCGAGCCAGGCCTGTGGGAGAAAAATTGCACGGTGCCACTCGGAAAGCTGGATGTGAACCTGTGGGAAAAATGTACCATGACATAAGTTAGGCTGCACAGTATTAAAACAGAATAAAATGAAAACTGTATCATCAATTCTCTCTTTCCCTTCATTTTCTACGGTCTGGATTCTAAAACAAACCAAAACAGTCTAGGATCAGAACCACAAATAAGATCTTTCAGATATTTTCAAAGGAGAGGAGCTTAGAGTCCTGTAAAGACAAAATACAGTAAGCCTGGAATTTTCTAAATTAAAGCAAATAAAATCCTACAATAATAACAAGTTAAGATGTATGTGTAATACAACTATGCCCTCGAAAATCAGGGGGAAACTCTGTAAAGCCTCTTGCCAATGTCAGGAAACTAGGTATTGTCTAACAAATCCCCCTAGTAATTTTAAATAAAAATAAATACCGCTCACATCTTGGACTTCCAATATGACAATTTCTGAAGTAATAAACTTAAATTGCCAACAGAAATATCATGTTGTGTAGAAACCAGGATGTTAAGAGCATGCAAATGAGTCCCGCACACAGCAATTGAGCACACCACTAGATAAATGCCCTTTAATCAGTGTGGGTAAACAAGAGAAAAATGATATATGCCAACACTGAAATCCTGTTTCTGAAGACAGGCCCAGACAAAACATCTGGTTTTCATAGTCATTTCTGTTTCTACCTATTAGTATACTGCTATCTTGCGACAAATCTTCCCAGGTCTGCTTCTGTTAAAGAAAGATCACTCAAGAAAAAATAGTCACAGTGCATCACATTTCACGTTTCCTGTAACTCATCTCATCTCAACTCAAACAACGGAAACTTTAGTCTGTGTCTTACAGACAAAAAACAACAACAAACACACAAAAAGGACAAATTTCTACATAATTACCCCAGAATCATGATAACTACAGTGTTTAAAGAGATTTTACTGTATTATAGGAATTAATTTTCTCAAGTGCTTTGTGATGGGGAAGAGAACAGCCTCTCTGAATACAGTTGGTTCCCATGGCTTCTGGTATTTTCTTTAATCCCAATCTAAGTGTGGGCCTACTATACGCAAGGGACTCTGGAAGGATGTGAGGATTATAAATCGATCAGTAACTGCACAGAGTTCAGAAATGCGCAGGGAGAGTCAGAAACGTACACAAATAGATTATAAGGCAAAATTATGAAGCATCTATGGGAACAAAGAGATCAGTCTGTCTGCAATCTAGCACTCCTCATCCCACTGCTTCTTTTTAAAAAATTAGATACTCAAACTGTATGAAAAAGATACTCAGATCACGAAATGAACCTAAAAAAAAATTATAAAGTCAGATTTCTTGCTTTTCTGATCAAGTACTCACTCTATTGAGTAGGGTAGGGGAAGCCTTGTCAACATGTTAACAAAACTCCTTGAAGGAAGGGGCCTACCAATTCCTGCTTCTTCCCTTGTTATCCAGGAAGCTCTGGCGGCATTAATTAGTCCTTGACCTTGCTCTTTGTTTCCAAAATGTGGGGACTTCCCTTTAGCTTTTTCCTACCCTTTTCAAAAAATACATTAATTATCTTTAAGTTCCATTTTGAGACCTGGATTTCACAGAAAGGATACAAACACCACAACTGAAACTTTTATCTCTTACTTCAGAACCTCAAAATATTTTAAAATTTTGCTGCTACATAATCCATGGACATCATTGCACAACTGAGAATATCCACAGTCTCAGCAAACTGGCAAAAAGAGCACTGGATGTTCTTGGAAAGACAGCGATCTCAATTGGCTTCTTAAACTTGAGTTAAAAAAAGAAAGTAATATGAAAAAATGTAAAGGAACATGAGCAAATCAAATGCTGAGCTTCTAAGAACAAAGACTGTCATGCCAGGAAACCTAGTTACAAGGAGGCTATAAACCGAAGGTTAAAGCTAACCCTCTTGCTGCTGTTCAGACCACATCTGAAGGTGGGTGCAGGGAAGCAGTCATGCTTGAGCCTAGACACCTGCCTGAACTCCCCAGGTTTTATGAGATTACACCTAGTCTTAGTGTTCTGTGGAGTTAGCTGTGACTAAATCTCTTTAAAAATGCACTTTCTCGCTCTTTCCCTTACAGAAGAGAGACTTAGAGAAACAGCTTAAACATAGTCATGCCCTTACTCTCCAGTTGTGTTACAGGCAGAAAAGACTTCCTTGACCATGTTTCACAAAAACACATTTTAGGATGTGTTCAGTCACCCCATAGAGGTTAATGTTGCTAGGCTGAAAAATATAATTTGCATTACTGAAGTATGAAAATCATGTATAATTTGCTATACTGGTGCGATGGCTTTGAAGGAAGCCCAAGGAACAAACTAATTCCAATCATGAAGTTTCAACCCTGTTATTCAACAGATGATAAAGCAGGGTTCTCAACCACTGTGCACCGAGTTTTAATTAACACATGCAATACAGTTTTTCTAAGGCTAACTATGTATACCCTTGCAGTGAATAACAGGTGTCTAATGGACTGCTAAGGTGAGCAGCTTCTATGACTTAGGAAAGAGTAAGAGTTTCTATGTCTAAGAGGTAGTACTAAGTATAACGAAACATTACTGCACATGCCTAAAAAAGAGACTACGTTAGGGAAATACGCAAGTAGGGTAAAGGGGGAAAAGAAGGATAATAAGGCAAGAGTGGGGACAGGAGCAGGTCACAGGACTAAATAGGGCGGTCAGGGTATCTCGTTGAGAAGATGAAGCCTGAGTGAAAACTTGAAGGAAATGAAGAACTGGTGGGAACGTAAAATGGTTCAGCTGCTGTGGAAAACAGTTTGGTGGTTCCTCAAAAAGTTAAACATAGAATGACCAAATGACCTAGCAATTCCACTCCTAGGTATATACCAAACAGAACTGAAATGACATATTTAAACAAATACTGTACGTGAATGCTCAAGCAGCACTTTCACAGTAGTCGCCAGGCAGAAATAACCCAAATGTTCATGAATGAATAAATGGATAAACAAAATATGATAAATCCACAATGGAATATTATTTGCCCATAAAAAGGAATGAAGTACTAACGCATGCTACAATGTGGATGCACCTTGAAAACATTATGTGAAAGTCAAAGAAGCCAGACACGAAAGGTCACATGTTATATGATTCCATTTATATTAAATGTCCAGAACAGGTAAATCCATAGAGAGAGAAAGCAAATTAGTGGTTTCCAGGGGTGGGGAGGAGGTAGGGAGAGGAAGAAGTGGGAGGGAATGTTTAATGCATACATGGTCTCATCTAAGGGTGATGAAAATGTTTCAGAACTAGACAGAGGGGAAGGTTGCACACTGTGAATGTACTAAATACCACTGGATTGTAGATTGTACACTTTAAGCTTTAAAATGGTTAGTTTGATGTTATGTGAATTTTACCTCAATTAAAAAAAAACCCACAAGGTAAGGCAAAGATCCCTAAAGTGAGCACATGGCTGACCTGTTTTAGGAACAGAAGGGAGGCCAGGGTAACTAGCACAGATAGAGTAAGCAAAGAGGAGAGTGTAAAAAGAGAAGGCTGGAGAATTAACAGGAGAAAGCAGGGCCTCCTAGGTCACTTCTCAGGACTTGCCTTTACTCTTACTAAAGGGGGAGCCATTATAAGGTTTTGAGAAAAATGACACAATCTAATCTACATCGTAAAAGGATCATGCTGACTGCTCTGTTGAGAACAGACTGTAGCGGGCAAAGGTCAAAGCAGAGAAATCTACTCAGAGGCTCCTGCAAAAATCCAGGTAAGAGACAATGGTGGCTCGAGTGGTAGCAGTAACACTGTAGAATAAAAGTTTTCGAGTATTTAGCTGTGTAATTTTTCCAGCCCACCTCAAATATTAAGTAAAATGCCAATATATAAAACAGAGAAGCAAAATTTGTGTAAATGAAGTAAGGGTGAAGGCTGAGGGCTTGGCGTTCAGCCCTCTTGATCATCTGAGTCTACTTTGTGGTGGTCTCTAGCACTTTTTAAAACACAGTTTTAACTAGAGGGACATAAAAGAGATCAGTGGTTGTCAGGAGATGGGGGAGCGGGGGAGGAGCTGACTACAAAGGAGCATGGGGGGATTTTCGGGTGATAGAACTGTTCTCATCGTGACTGTGGTACTGATTAGACAAATGTGTTCATGTCTCAAAATTCATAGAACTATATACTAAAAGGGGAGAAACCTACTGTATGCATATAACTCAATAAAATAAAATTTAAAATACATAGTTTGAAAATGGCTACTTTTAGAACATACACTTCTCAAACATTCACCTCCCACCATCTAATATCCTCTGTATACTTCTTTGTCATCACCATTCAAAATCCACTCTTTCTCTTATCTTTCCTTTTCCTATCAATATTACCCCATCAATATTACAATCACCAGGTTTGAAATTTCTGATTTATCCTGGACTTCTCCCTTGCCCCCAACTCAACTGTCATCTCTACCTCTAAAATGTTTACTATGTTTGTCCCTACTTCCTCACTGGGTGAGTCCTAATTCCTGCCTTGATTACTGAGGCCACCTAACTGATCTCTTAACAGCCTAAAATCTTTCCTCCTTCTAATACATCCTGAATGGTGTTGCTACTATTACATTAACTCAGAACTTCTTTTCAAAAACCTTTGATGGTTCATTAAAGAATAAAGTCCAAATTCTTCTGTGCTGTGTCCAAAGTATCTTAGAATCAAATTAAGAAATACTTTATTGTAGGAGCCTCCCTAGCAGGTTCGATCCCTGGTCAGAGAACTAAGATCCCACATGCCACTCATAGCGGCAAAAAAAAGAAAAAAAAAAAGAAAGAATTTGTTGTTATGTGAGAACTCTGCTGCCCTGCTGGTTAAGATCCTCATCCAATTTCCCCACTTGATTTTCTGCTCCTCTCTTTCATTTAACCTGTATTCTGGTTGATTTGGGTTATAAACCAATTCCCAAGCCTGTCCTATATTCTACAAGACCTTTGCATTCACTGACTGCTTCTGCTGCTTTTAATGCCCAGTCTTCCTCTCACCTCTACTTTCTGAAATAATTTCTCCCATCCCTATGCTTGGAAATATACTATATGCCTCTCCCGTTATACTCAACAGATTCCATCTTAGACTATTCTTTCATGGACCTTAATCTCATACAATCCCAAGGGCAGAGATCATATCCTATTCATCCCGGAATCCCTCCCATGAAACCCACAACAGTATCTCGCACTTAAGTGTTCACTTAAATACCTGCTGAGTTTAACCAATTAAACGTACAGTGTCAGCTTTAAGGCAAAATCTTGTCATGTGAAAGCCACACTGTCATAAACAAGTAATCACAGAAAGTTATGATGTGTAAAATCACAATGTTAGAAAACGTTTTTTAGTAGGCACGGCTAAACACAAACACAAGTTGTTGAGAATACAGTTATTTGAAATTTTACAGAACATGTCCAAAATGTTCTGGCTGGGAAATGTTTCATTCCAGATTAAAACCACAGTGACTGACAAGGCGAAATTTTAAAGCGGGTATTATAAACTTTGTATTTTGAAATTTCCTAACAAAACTTTTTAATTTGTATCATACAAGTTCTAATGACATATACGTGAAATACTCGGTCAACAGAAATATCCTGCTTAGAAACACAATTCATAAACGTAGCGGGAATGTCAAAAGACAGAATGAAAAAGGAGATGTTGTTTCCTCACTGATGCATGTTTTTCTTGAAGGAACTACATGGCTACCTAATTAGATAATTTATGTTCAGAATATATTGCCCAGAAATTTGGTAATGTTTTCTACCTCTTGAGTGATCTTAACAAATACAATTATTCATTTATAAGAAAATACCCATTTTAACAGCACTTCAATAAATAATTTAAATCAAGTAAGACAAGCTTTGGTGAGGCTGTTTGACTGTAAAACTAGAATGGGATAAGGTAGAGCAGCACATAAAAATCAACAGGTAAAGTGTTTGTTATTGATTTTAAAACTGCAATCTCACAAAGTAAGGCATATTGATGTTAACCAGATGTATATATTATTATCAAAAGAATAAAAGTATTTAACTTCAGTTGCTACGCGGACACACCAATACTGAGCCACTACATTTGGTCTGTGACATACACACACTCCTCCCACATTCCCAGAAGAAAAACCATTTGTACTTAGTGTCAGAGACCCCCAAAGCCACTCAATGTCCCACTGTTTATAAATAAGAAATCATAGGCTTCAGTTGTCTGTCAATAGTAATCTTGTTTGCACAGTATAAATTTTCTATTATTCCTGTCCCCTGACAAATAGTGACTGGGAGACAAGAAGGGAGGGCTTATAGAGGACACATTTTTAAAGTAAAATGACACTCATCACTTTGTAGGTGCTTTCTGGACATTTAAAACTCTCTCTCTCCTTCCACCCTCCCTCCGTCCCCCCCTCATTCTCTCTCCAGCTTAGTCTATCTCTCTCTTCCCCTCTCCCCCCACTCCCCCTTCCCATGAGGATAACATTAGCTTGAAAGCTGACAATTCAATCACATCTCAAGCAACCATTTACTCTGTTATTTAATAGGAAGGGGGAAAACGCTGTTACCATAACAACTCACATCACATGGTAATTATGGAGTTTCTAAAATACAGCAAACAATACTTTTCACAGTGTTTTCTAAGGGGAATGTGTAATAAGCACAGATACCACTTCTCACAATTATTATTCAAAATTTTCATCTAATTGTTTCATATTGCATGAATGCTAACATACTCCATGTTTTTCATAAGAAATATGTTTTTAAATAAAGAAGGAACTGAAAGAAAAGGGCAAATGATGGGTTATATCACATGTACTTTTGGGTATCTAGGGAAAAAATGTAAAGAAGGCAGAAGAAAAAAATTAATTTATAAGGCAAAACAAAACAAATGATGATCAATTTCAAAAGAAAGAAAGAAGAAAAAAGATTTCATTCAGAGTAGTACTGCCAATAAGCCTGATAAAGGCTTCTCTGACATAAAAATGAAAAAGAGCTCATTACCTAATGCTGAGGCATAAATATGGTTGGGTAGCAGCAGGATCAGGAAAATTTGCATGTGCCCAAAGATGGAGGAAATAATGAAGCAAGGCTGCCATTCTCATCCAGGGACAAATAAGTATCATCCAATTTAGGTGAGAGTATCATGTCAGAGTTAGAAGTGCCAAAGGATGACAAGACAGTCAGCAACTTTCAGGGAAAGAAACTGTCATTCACCTTCAGCTTCCTCATCAACAGGAGCCAAGTTAGTCTCAGGATGAGAAGTAGTTATAAATCAGGGCAGAAGGGCTTCCCTGGTGGCGCAGTGGTTGAGAGTCCGCCTGCCGATGCAGGGGACACGGGTTCGTGCCCCCGTCCGGGAAGATCCCACATGCCACGGAGCGGCTGGGCCCGTGAGCCATGGCCGCTGAGCCTGCGCGTCCAGAGCCTGTGCTCCGCAACGGGAGAGGCCACAACAGTGAGAGGCCCACGTACCGCAAAAAAAAAAAAAAAAATCAGGGCAGAAGAGGACAGTCACTTGAGCTTGGAGAAGCCCTAGTAGAGCTGAAATGACCCCTGGTTGTCCCCTGTTCAAAGGAGCAAAGAGAGAACGGGCACTTCAGTTTTAGAGAAATCTAAACAGGACAGTGATTATACAGAACTGCTCCTGGTAGGTCAGGTCAAACCCAAATCAGACTTAGATCTGTGATCCTTCCGAAAGTATAACGTGGGAGAGTTTAACTTTAAGAAAAGTCAATGAAAAACAAAAACAGTTTTTAGGAAGAAGGGGATATAATGCTTTCCAAAAGAATTCATCACAGATTAAATAGCTAGTTCTCCATGACACTGAAAATACTTGATTTAACTAACACAGTTAGTGAGAAATATTGACAATTACATAAAGCAAAATACACTTCAAAATATGAAGAGCAGAGCACTGGGACATTCAAAACCAAGTTCTTTTATCCATCCATTCACGCACTCACCCATCTATAGTTGTATGCATTAGGGCCATAGAATATCCTATAGGTATATGTAACCTTTGGCAGAGAGGGGAGGCTAAACCATATAAATGAATAACAACACCAACAGTATATAATAGCTTGTTCAAATGACAATAACGTCACTTCTTAGTAAGACCTCAACAATTATTAGATTGACCATCAATTTAATAGCAACATTTCTGGAAAAAGGAAACAATCCCACTAAATGCACGTATAAAGTATAGGACACATCCAAGTTTCAATAGGATTAAAATCACTTACAAAGTGTCTACTATGTGCCAGGAATACTAAGCACTGGAACAACACATGACCAAAACAAACTCCCTGATTTTATAAAATTTACACTTTAAAATAGGAGAGAGACACGCTAATTGTCATGTATGCTGTGCCACCCAAATCCCCACTTCAGGATTAGTAGGGATAGATGGATAGATAAATACCTTCACGTATTAAATAAACTGAATTCATAGTTACAAACATTCCTAAAGAAAACTCCAAGCCCAGAATTTTCACTAGAAAATTCTACTGCCCATTTTAGGAAAAATTATTTATTAGGATAGCATTATCCTGATAACACATCAGGCAAAGGTATTACAAGGAAACTATAGAACCATACCCTTCCTAGGTGCAAAGATGCAAAAATCCTTAACAAAATATTATTAGCAAATCAAATTCAGCAATAAATAAATAGAATACTTCATTATAATCAAGTGAGTTTATCCTAGGAATGCAGATTTGGTTCACATTAGAAAATCAATCAAAATAATTCATCATATGGGGCTTCCCTGGTGACTCAGTGGTTGAGAGTCTGCCTGCCGATGCAGGGGACACGGGTTCATGCCCCAGTCCAGGAAGATCCCACATGCCGTGGCAGGCTGGGCCCGTGAGCCATGGCCACTGAACCTGCGTGTCTGGAGCCTGTGCTCCGCAATGGGAGGGGCCACAACAGTGAGAGGCCTGCATACCACAAAAATAATAGTAATAAAATAATTCATCATATCAACAAACCAAAAAGGTATACAATCATTTCAATAAATGTAGGGAAAAAATATTTGACAAAATTAAACATCTATTTGTAATAAACACCCTTAGCAATTTAGGAATAAAAGGAAACTTCATCAACCTAACACAGGATATCTACAAAATCTCTACACTAAAATAAACTAAATATAACATCATATTTAATATTAAGACACTGAATGCTTCCCCCCAAGACTGTTAACAAGATAAGAATTTCTGCTCTCACCACTGCTATTCAACCACACCAAAGGGTCCTACACAGTGCAATCAGGCAAGAAAAAGAAATCAAAGGCATACAGATCCAAGAGAAAAACAGTATGACAATCTATATTCATAGGCAACATTACAATGAAAAACAAAAAGAATCTACAAAAAAGCTACAAGAAAATGTAAGTGGGTTTAGTAAGGCCATAAAAAAGTATCAATAACATGTTTATATTCTAGCAATGAGCAGTTGGAAATTAAGACAAACCAAAAAACAGTCTAATCGCACTAGCATAAAAATACTTAGGGATATGCAATACTTATTAAATTTAACAAAATATGTGCAAGATTTGTAGTAAGAAAACAATAAAACATGATCTAAGATAATAGAGAAATATACCTTGTGTATGGGTTGAAAACTTAATATTATTAAGATGTCAATTCTCTCCCAAATTGATCTACAAATTCAATTTGCATTTCTACCAAAATTACAGCAGACTTTTTTTGTAGCTTCTCAAAGCTGATTTAAAATTTATGTGGAGGGCTTCCCTGGTGGCACAGTGGTTAAGAATCCGCCTGCCAATGCAGGGGACACGTGTTCGAGCCCTGGTCCGGGAAGATCCCACATGCCATGGAACAACTAAGCCCATGCATCACAACTACTGAGCCTGAGCTCTAGAGCCCGCACACCACAACTACTGAAGCCCGCGCGCCACAACTACTGAGCCTGTGCTCCACAACTACTGAAGCCCATGTGCCTAGAGTCCATGCTCTGTAACAAGAGAAGCCACTGCAATGAGAAGCCCACACACCGCCAACGAAGAGTAGCGCCCGATCGCGCAACTAAGGAAAGCCCGTGCGCAGCAATGAAGACCCAACACAGCCATAAATAAATAAATAAATAAAATTTACGTGGAAAAGCAAAGGGCTTAAGACAGCCAAATTTAAACCAAAATTGGAAGATTCATATTACTTGATTTCAAGACTTATTATAAAGCAACAGTAGTGAAACTGTGTGGTTTTGATGAAAGTCTACACACTTAGAACAATGAAACAAAATTAAGTACAGAAATAGACCCATACATATATGGACAAATGATTTTTTTTTTTTTTTTTTTTTTGTGGTACGCGGGCCTCTCACTATTGTGGCCTCTCCCATTGCAGAGCACAGGCTCCGGATGCGCAGGCTCAGCGGCCATGGCTCACGGGCCTAGCCGCTCCGTGGCATGTGGGATCTTCCTGGACCCGGGCACGAACCCGTGTCCCCTGCATTGGCAGGTGGGCTCTCAACCACTGCACCACCAGGGAAGCCCGACAAATGATTTTTTGACAAAGGTGCCTCGGTGAAGAAAGGATGGTATACTCAACAAGTATAACTCATACTTTATGAAAAATTAACTCAAATAATCATAGGCTAAAATGTAAATCTTAAACCATAAAGCTTCTTCTACAAGAAAACTCAGGCGATCCATCAAGTGATCAATGGATAAACTATATATGATATATTCATACAATGGAATATTATTCAGCTGTAAAAAGGAATGAACTGCTGATACATACTATAGTACATATAAATCTTGAAAACATTATACTAAGTAAAAAAACCCATACCAAAAAACCCACATATTGCATGATCCCATTTATATAAAATGTCTAAAACTGGCAAAACTACACAGAAAGAAAGTGGATTCGTGGTTGCTGAAGGCTGGAATGTGAGGAAAATGGAGAGTGACTGCTAATGGGTACAGAGTTTCTTTTCATTATGATGAAAATATTCTAAAATTGATTGTGGTGATGGCTATGCAACTCTGTGCATATACTAAAACCACTGACTTGCACACATTAAATGAGTGAATTTTACGGTACATAAATTATACCTCATTTTTTTTAATTAAAAAAAAAGAGAACACGGGGGGAAAAAAAGCAGAAAAACTTTGAGACTTGGGGTAGGACAAAAAGTAAGAACCATAAAAAAAACTTGAGAAATTCTTCAAAACTAAAGATCTTCTCTTCAAAAGACAAATGAAAAGTTACAGAGTAGGTAAAAACATGTGCAAAACACATTTCTAATTTAAAAAACATCCAGAATATATAAAGAACTCTCATTTGAAAACAAAAAACCTGGATTAAAAATGGGCAAAAGAACAGAACACTCTATGGAAGAAAAAATATGAATGGTGAATAAATACATGAAAAGATGTTCAACATCAGCAGTCATTAAAAAAAAACACGAATTAAAAACCACAAAAGGGAAACCACTAACCACTATGAGAACTGCTAAATTTAAAAAGCTGACCATATTGAGCACTGGCAAGGAAGGCAGAGCAACCAGAACTCCCTTACATTGCCGGTGGGCACTCAAAATGGGACAGTCACTAGAAAAACAGTCGGGTAGTTTCTTACATTCACTCACCAAAAGACCTAGCAATCCCATTCTTAGGTAGTTATTTACTCAAAAGAAATGAAAACAGATGTCCACACATACACCTGTATGATAATGTTTATAGCCGCTTTAGTCATAATCTGGAAAAAGTAGAAACAACCCAAAGGTCCATCAATGGGTAAATTAATACACAGATTGAAATAATGACGACAGGCTTTTTAAAAACAAAAAGACTCAGAACAGAGCAGTGATGGGAACCTAAGCAAAGTCTGAAGAAACTTCAGCTGGAAAAATACCAAAGGGACTGCTACAAAAGAAACACTAGAAGAAAGGAGGAGAGTTAGGAAATACTAGAGTCATCCTGGAAAAAACCAAAGGTATTTTAAAATTGTTCTCTGATTGCCCTGGGATGGTACAAGGTAGTTCAAGAACTGGGTAATCATACTTCCTGGGTTCAATTTCCAGGCTCCTCTACTTACCTGTGTCATGCACATTAACAGTACCAACCTCATAGTGTGAATATAGAGATTAAATGAATTAATATATGCATGGCAAATTTTGAAGCATCTGAGCTGGTTATTAGCTATTATTATTGCAATTGTTATACCTATTAACTAGCTCTTAAAATTCTTATTATTTGTTGTCAGATAGTCTGAGAAACTGCATGGCTCATTCTCTATCTCTTTTTTTAAAAAATGGATTATAGTAAGCAGAAAATGAATCCAAACAAAATCCTACCATAGATTTGGCAGAATTCTGTCTAATGTGTCTTCCAATTGACTCCTAAAATTATGATCTTTTCTCATCTCTTGAAATTTTCTAGGCATTCTAAAATACAAGCAACAAGTATCATAACCCAAATATTTTCTCTGTTCACATCTAAGGTACACCTCATAAGTTCTGATTCCATTTTCTGAATTTATTAGGTGTCTTCTGCTACCTCCACATTAACACTTTTTTTGTTTCTTTTCTGATGGTACTTTTAAAGTTAGGCTTCCATTAATACTTAACAATTTGGTTACCCACGTTAAGTCCACAGCTTTAAAACCCAAAAAGGTACCAAATCTCTCTCTTCTCCATACCAACAAATAATATGCTAGGGAGAACAAATCTAGAAATTACCTATGCTTTTTCCTCTTTTAGGAAATTAAACCTCTCTTCTTCCCAGAGAAACACTGCTCTCCCCAGATCTTTCTTCCCTCCTTAGTTAAATAAAGACATTGTGTTAGACAAAAAAGGTTCTGAACCAAATATTTACATAATTTCAATTCTAACTAAATATATAAAACTAATATGGGTGGCTAGGATAGAGGTGGGTCTATAAAATCTGGCTATGCTGGGACTTCCCTGGCAGTCCAGTGGTTAAGACTCTGCACTTCCACTGTAGCGGGCACAGCTTCAATCCCTGGTCAGGGAACTAAGATCCCTCATGCCATGCATGTGCACAGCCAAAAAACAAATAAACAAAAAACCTGGCTATGCTAATTGGTGGCAATTGGTATGACACAGAATATAATCAAATCAAATTAGTGATGCCAAGATTTATAAATTATGTCTCAAAATAAGATTTAATACAAACATACTGTAGCAGCACTATTTTTACCTCATATCCTTTAAAATTTTTACAATTTATATATTTTCATTTATAATTTGTATATAACTTATGTTTAAATTATGTAAAATAAACCTCTTTGCTGTGATATTTTGTTTTGTTATTCATTCATACATTTTAATTTATATATAACTGAATGAGTAACTGTCATAAAATTTTAAAAAACAACAAAAAAACAAATTTCCCAAGTGCTTTACAACTTCCCTCTTCCCTCTCGTATTGCTACCATCTGCAACGATCAGATTTCAAGCAAAAAATAACGTAACTTTATTTTAAAAGGGTGGTCTAAAAGAAAAATTAAATAAACACTAAAACCATAGGTTGTTTGTTTTTTTTTCCCCCTAAACTCTATTATTTACTGTTAATTCCCAAAATATAAACACTGGTGCTGTACATACTTTCAAAGGATCACAATTAAGAAAGAGGCAAAATTACTTCTTTAAATAATAAATTGGTATTTATTCTGAAATATGGAAGTTAAATACTGATGAAATAAACCAAATTCCAAGATACTACTCCTTAATAGGCTGAACAGTGGGGAAGCATGCCAGTTTCTTTGAGAAATACCTCAAAATATTTTAGTATTCAGTTGGCTCAACTATTCTGGTTGTCTTTAAAAGCCACTTAAATTAATTATGATAAAGAGAAAAATAATTCCCAAACACACACTAAATCTCATGGGCATAAAGTGAAGGAGGGAAACCCCAAAACATATATAAGCAAGAAGAACCTGTTACAGAGCATGGGAAGGCACCTACCTCATGCACTAGAGCGAGTGAAGTCTGCTTGAAACTTCGCCCTCTATTGGCCATCAGTCTATTCAATGGTTTGCCATCTTTACTCTGATACATTGAAATATCATAACAAAACAGCATACCACCTTAAAAAAAAAAAAAATTGCTTATGGCAAAACTCATTAATTAGGGCCTCAGTAATCCATATTCAATCAATCTGTATAGAGAGATTTAGAAATTAAAAGAATATGCTAAACAAATTATGATTTTTAACTGTGAATAAAAAATAGAGCTATAAGAAGTTACCATATTGAAACGATCACTTACTGACAAGCCTTATTCATTTGTAAATAAATGAGAAAATTTCAAATCATTTCTTATTTTAAATTTTGTGAACTGTTACTTCTAGAAATTCTATTAAGCTTTTCTTTAAAAACAAATTTCAATGAAAGAGAAATGCTTGTGCATGTCAGTCTTTGTGAACTCCTGAATAATATGGGTTCCTTTAGTTTCTACCCATAAGTGGACTAGTTTTCCTTCATACCTGCACTCACATACATTCACTCTCCCTCTTTTCCTCCCTTTTCTAACATACTTTTGGGGGAATTTTTGCAACTATGTTCATGGAAGAGACTGGCCTTTACTATTCTCTTCTTCTACTTGGTGTCAAGATTATGCTGATCTCAATCAAGAGTGTTCTCTTCTTTTTTTTTTTCTTGGTTGAAGTTTATAAAGACCACTGTTATTTCTCCCTTAAGTTTTTTGAGGACTTCACCAGGGAAGCCATCTGCACCTAGGTTTTCTTTGTGGGAAGGTTGCTACAGATTCAATTTCTTTAATACATATCAAACTATTCATATAGTCTATTTCTCCTTCTGTCAGTTTTGCAAAGTTTTATATTTTGACAAATTTCTACATCTCATCTAAACTGTGAAATTCATTGGCTAAAAGTTCTTCAAAATATTCTTTAATGTTTTGAATGCTGTAGGGCCTGAAGTGATGTCTCCTTTGTTGTTCCTGATACAGGTGATCTATATTTCTCTATTTTTTTGTCCAGCCTTACAACAGCTTTATCAATTTTCTTAAACTTTTTTTTTAAACTAGCAGCGTTTTTTATTTATTTATTTATTTTTAATTTTTATTTATTTTTGGCTGCGTTGGGTCTTTGTTGCTGTGCGTGGGCTTTCTCTTGTGGTGAGCGGGGGCTACTCTTCGTTGTGGTGCATGGGCTTCTCATTTCAGTGGCTTCTCTTATTGTGGAGCAAGGACTCTAGGAGCAAAGGCTTCAGTACTTGCAGCACGCGGGCTCAGTAGTTGTGGCACGTGGGCTCTAGGGCCCGTGGGCTTCAGTACTTGTGGCGCACAGGCTCAGCAGTCATGGCTCGCAGGCTCTAGAGCGCAGGCTCAGTAGTTGTGGTGCACGGGCTTAGTTGCTCCGTGGCGTGTGGGGTCTTCCCAGACCAGGGATGGAACCTGTGTCCCCTGCACTGACAGGCAGATTCTTAACCACTTCACCACCAAGGAAGTCCTCATTAAACTTTTCAAAGAATCACCTTTGGCTTTGCTTATTTTCTTTATTTCCTGTGTTTCCTATTGCACTGATTTTTAATCCTATCTTTATTATTCCTTCCTTTATCATTTCTTTAATTTGCTGTTCTTCTCCAAGTTTCTTGAAATAGAAGCTTAAACTATAATTGTTTTCCTTTCTTCTTTTTTCAGTATATGCATTAAGGGTACAAATTTCCTACTAACACTGTTGTTGTTTTTTTACAGGTAAAGCAGATAATTTTTAATGAAATGGAAATTATAAGACTTCAAAAGATTTTTTTTTTTCCCACTACCACCACCCCCGACCCTCGCTTTCCCTCCTTGGTGTCCATATGTTTGTTCTCTACTTCTGTCTCTATTTCTGCCTTGCAAACTGGTTCATCTGTGCCATTTTTCTAGATTCCACATATATGCGTTAATATATGATATTTGTTTTTCTCTTTCTTACTTCACTCTGTATGACAGTCTCTAGGTCCATCCATGTCTATACAAATGACCCAATTTCGTTCCTTTTTATGGCTGAGTAATATTCCATTGTATATATGTACCACATCTTCTTTATCCATTCATCTGTCGATGGACATTTAGGTTGCTTCCATGACCTGGCTATTGTAAACAGTGCTGCAATGAACATTGGGGTGTATGTATCTTTTTGAATTATGGTTTTCTCTGGGTGTATGCCCAGTGGTGGGATTGCTAGGTCATACGGTAATTCTATTTTTAAGGGGTTTTTTTTTTGGTTTTTTTTTTTTTTTTTTTTTGCAGTACGCGGGCCTCTCACTGTTGTGGCCTCTCCCATTGCGGAGCGCAGGCTCAGTGGCCATGGCTCACAGGCCTAGCTGCTCCACAGCATGTGGGATCTTCCTGGACCAGGGCACGAACCCATGTCCCCTGCATCGGCAGGCAGACTCTCAACCACTGCACCACCAGGGAAGCCCCCTCCAGTTCCATTTTTTTCCCTCAGGATTGCTTTGGCTTTTCGGGGTCTTTTGTGTCTCCATACAAATTTTAAGATTTTTTGTTCTAGTTCTGTAAAAAATGCCATTAGTAATTTGATAGGGATTGCGTTGAATCTGTAGATTGCTTTGGGTAGTAGAGTCATTTTCACAATATTGATTCTTCCAATCCAAGAACATGGTATATTTCTCCATTTGTTTGTGTCATCTTTGATTTCTTTCATCTGTGTCTTATAGTTTTCTGAGTACAGGTGTTTTACCTCCTTCAGTAGGTTTATTCCTACATATTTTATTCTTTTTGTTGTAATGGTGAATGGGATTGTTTCCTTAATTTCTCTTTCTAATCTTTCGCTGTTAGTGTGTAGGAATGCTAGAGATTTCTGTTCATTAATTTTGTAACCTGCAACTTTACTGAATTCATTGATTAGTTCTAGTAGTTTTCTGGTGGCATCCTTAGGATTATCTACGTACAGTACATGTCATCTGCAAACAGTGACAGTTTTACTACTTCTTTTCCAATTTGTATTCCTGTTATTTCTTTTTCTTCTCTGATTGCCGTGGCCAGGACTTCCAAAACTATGTTGAACAACAGTGACAAGAGTGGACATCCTTGTTGTGTTCCTAATCTTAGAGGAAATGTTTTCAGTTTTTCACCATTGAGAATGATGTTTGCTGTGGGTTTGCTGTATATGTCCTTTATTATGTTCAGGTAGGTTCCCTCCATGCCCACTTTCTGGAGAGTTTTTATCACCTATTAACACGATTTTAGCTGCATCCCACAAGTTGTAATTTGGCATATTTTCATTATCATTCAGTTCAAAATATTTTTTGATTTTTTTCTTTGATCCATGGATGATTTATAAGTGTACTGTTCCATTTCCAGGCGAGTGGAGAAATTCCAGTTATCTTTTTGTTATTTAGTTTAGCTTAATCCCATTGTTATCAGAGGACAGACTCAATGACTTCAATATTTTGAAATTTGTTGAAATGTATGGTCTGCTATATGACCATTTTGATAAGTTTCCAATGTACAGTTAAAGAGCATACAAATTCTATCACTATAAGATACAATGTTCCATATGTCACTTAAGTAAAGTTTGTTCATAGTATTATTCATATATTTTGTGAACCTGATTTTTTTGTCTGCTTGTTCATCATACCATTGAAAAAGCTGTTTAAGAGTTTTCCGCTATTATTGTGGATTTGTCTATTTAGTTAGTTCTGCTAATTTTTTTGGAGGGGGGGGCGGTTTGCGGGCCTCTCACTGTCGTGGCCTCTCCCATTGTGGAGCACAGGCTCTGGACGCGCAGGCTCAGTGGGATCTTCCCGGACCGGGGCACGAACCCGTGTCCCCTGCATCAGCAGGCGGACTCTCAACCACTGCGCCACCAGGGAAGCCCAGTTCTAATTTTTAATTAATTTTTAATTAATTTTTAATAATTAGCCCAGTGCTAATTTTTGTCATATAGTTTGAAACTCTGTTATTTTGGCACATTGATTAGAATTGTGATACTTTTCTAATGGACTGACTTCTTTATCTCCATGAAATATTCCCTTCATTTCCAGCTTCTTCCTTTTTCATATGTCTAGCACTTTTTCACTGGACAGTATATGAAAGAACCACATAAAGTCTAAATGATATTATTATTTTTTTAATCAGAGGATTTTCTCCTCTGCTAGGCAGACAGAGTGAAGAACAGATTATCTCAGGTGAATGAGGGATTTAACTGAGTTAGGCTTGACTATAGCTTTGGTAAATCTCAGTCTACCTCTGTTTCAACCCTGTTCCTAAGGCATGCCTCCTCAAGATTTTCAACTGACAGTCAATCAGTCTTTGACTCTTCAATACAGAAAGATTATGGGAGATTCAGAGATTTGTATCTGTCCTCAGAAGTTTTCAGCTTAACTTTTAACTTCCCACAAAGCTGCAAAATTTGACAAATATCTTAAGGGAGAAACAGGCTGTGTGTTTGAAGGGTCTCAAGTCCCCAGTCTTGTCACTCAGGTTACCACATAAATGTCATGATCTCTGTTGGCTTCTCTGCCTCCTGCACCAGCCTCTTGTTAAGGTCAAGCCTGAATTTCAGCCTCTATCTGAGGCCAACATTAGTAAGTGCATCCAGGTGAAAAGAGCTGTAGATCTCAGTATCAGTTCACTACTTGTGTGCTTTGTTTTCAGGCCCATTCTCCTAGCCAGTCTTTGTTTCCTAAGCAACACAAGACTGGAGATTTCACTGCCTCTCAGAAGCATCAGCCTAGTTCTTTAACTTTCAGTGCAAACTCAAAAGTCACCAAATTGCTTATGAGGAAGATCACCAGTTTGTCACCTGTATTAGAATCTTCAGAGAAACATAACCAACAGGATATATATAGGTACAGATATGTAGATAAGCAAGAGGAGATTTATTATGGGAATTGACTCCCAAGATTTTTGAGGCTGAGAAGTCCCATGATCTGCTGTCTGCAAACTAGAGAACCAGGAAAGCCTCTGGTGCAATTCAGTCTGAGTCAGAAAACCCAAGAACCAGGAGCACCAATGTCCAAAGGCAGGAGAAGATGGATCTCCCAGCTCAAGCAAAGAGAGCAAATTCACCCTTCCTCTACCTTTTTGTTCTATTCAGGTCTTCAATGGATTGGATGTTGCCCACCCACACTGCTCAGGGTGATCTTCTTTACTCAGTCTACTGATCCAAACGCTAACCTCCTCTGGAAACACACTCAGAAATAATACTTACCAGTTATCTGAGCATCACTTAGCCCAATGAAGATGACACATAAAATTAATCATCACGTCAGCCTAGTCCCATGAAACCACTAAAAGCTTTACTGGTTTCTCTATCCTCCAACAGGCCTCTTCCTGGGCCAATACACAATCCCAGCCCACAACCAGAATCAGTGAATATCTCCCATGGGGTAGGGGCTGGGGCGTGGGACAGGTCCATAGGGAACAATCTAAAATGTTCTCTCCATTCCATAACTTCAGTCTATTCTTTGTTTTATCTATGTCTTTGTTTCTACAGTTCTCTGATGGCTTTAAAATGTGATTCATTTTTGTAATTTATCCAGCTGTGTCTAGACGTTAGCAGCAGCAGCAATGCCTTTCCATGCCCTATTACACCCTACTTGGAAGAGAAACTTAAATCATCACATTAAAATCCTGTACCGTGATACTATGTATTGTGCTTACCCGCAAGGCCAGGTTTCAAACCCGGCTGCTTGTTTGTTTCATACATTTTCAACATAAAATTGGGGATTCCTGCTACAGTCTTTCCTTGATCTAAGCGGGCACCTCCTTTTAATGCAGAGTGATACACCCCACGGGGCATATTCACCATTTCTTGCTTCACAAGTGATGTAAAAAATTCCTCCAAAGCTGAAAGAAATAAAAGGAGACCAAAAGTAGAGTGAATATAGTATGCTAGAAGAGAAACATTCATTCTTAACTCATACACACACACACCACCACCAACAACTTAGCTATATTTCATGTCAAATTTCACAAAGTAAAAACAATTCTTGATTCCCAGCCCTTTTGTAGTCTTCTCCAAACTAGAATATGGCACCCAGTAACTCAAGCTTAAAAACTTAGTCATTCTTAACTCCTCTCTTTCTCACACTCCTTATATGCAGCAAGTCGTTTCAGATCTACCTTTAAAAATATATCTCAAATCCATCAGTTTCTCTCCATTTTCACTGCTACTTGCCCAGTCATTATCTTCTCTCTTCCTCATCTGGATAAATTTAAAAACTAGTTCTTGGTTTCTTCTCCTCATGACCACTCCTCTAAACCATCCTCTACCCAGAAAGAAGCTAGAGTTTTATGACATTTCCTTCCCTAACATCTTTCAGTGCTTTTTCACTGTACATAGAATAACGTCAAGACGTCTGACAATGATCAAGGCCTTCTATGACCTAGCCCCTGACTCTCCCCGTGACCTCATCTCTACCACCCACCTTCCTTCCTAGCTGTGTTAAAGACACACTTCCACAAGGCCTTTTTTTCCACTCCTCAATAACACAAAGTTCATATCTAAGTCAAGGCCACTGCACTTGCCATTTCTTCCACCTGGAACACACTAATCCCCAATGCCCACGTGACTGGCGCCTTCCTGTCATTTAGATATTTTCAGAGAGGCCCTTTATGACTATCCACCATTCTGCGGTAATATCAGTACACGTATTTTAAAAAATTAATTCATTATTTCTTTGTTTGTGTTCCTTCTAATTAAGCCCAAGCTCTTTATTGCTTGACATCTTCACTTATTATAAGGTAATGCAGTAATGTGGGATCAGAAGACAATAGGGTATCCAAACAAAATACCTGGTTAGCACTATAGGTTTATATTCAAGTGTTATTTTCCTAAGGACCACTAGAGGTTGCCCAATGCAGAAACAAAAACAACAAAAATTAAAGCTAAACAAATCATATGGAAAACAAAAAAGGAAACCACCACAGGTGCCTCTTATTATAGGAACAAAAAGCAAGAGTCTGTCTACCTAAACTAGAATTTCATTCTGAATAGTTCTAAAAGTCTCCTTTAAATGACCACGATTAAATTAAAGGCAGAAGTACTCACTGGAACATGTATTATGTACCCAGTTCTGTCATTCCTATATAGAACTTTCCTAGGTGCAACAAAGCTTCTCCATTCAAAGCCCAGAGAACACCTGTGTAGTATGTTTTCTATTTACCCCTCCAGATCCACACTCTCAACCCTACTCTGTGCCCCGGAAGAATAACCTTTCACAACTGCATCATCAGACTCCCTTGTCCTCTGGCTTTTAGTTGGCTTCATCCAATGGGAGACACTGGCAGGAGATCACAGGGTGCAAACAGAGGTGAGAGCATGTAATCCCCAGACACCCTCCTGCAGGACTGCCCCAGGTGGTCTGCATCCCTCTTTTGAAGGGCCTTGCTCCCCTTAGGAGCTTCTTATGACACAGAAGCTCTCTCTTATTCTCCTAACTGCTCCCTTCCCTTACCTCTTCAGGCTGAGGGACATTAACCATTCTTAGATGATTCACCATTGCTTGTGAATTTCCTTTAACCTTGACAACACACCTTTAAGAAGTCCCTTTATTAAACTCTCAATTACTCTCTCTGAATTTCCTGCGAAGACCCTGATCAACACATCATCTAAATGAAAAGTGTGAGTAATATCCAACTGCAAGTCATACATTTCAATTCCTGTATGTACATGCACATGTACGACTGCTTAAAGCTTGGGAGGAGTATAGACTTTTCAGAATGGACCTAAGAATCATGCACTTGTGAGGAAAGAATTTCATGCTTTCTCAGAAGACACCCTATTCTGGTAAAAGCTGATACACGTCAAGAGATAAGTACACATCTACACGAAGACTAACCCAGGAATGAAAATTTGTCTACTTGTCAAGCTCTTCAGAAAATTAAGGATTATCAAATAATTCCAGCCCTGAGAGTAGTTTAAATGAAAGTAAAATACCATGAATGCAAAAACCCAAGAGGACTTTGAACTCTAAGGTTATTCTGGGATACAGGAGGAACTTTGGATAACTGATGGCTTTCTTCTTCCTTGGGCTTACTATTAACCGCAGGGGAGGTCCTAGACTCTGAAGAGCCTTCAGGTAGGAAGTGGGGACGATCAGGAGAAAGAAAAAGGGAACAAGTCCTTAAGGCTTGTTCTGGACATCAGGAGAAAAGAAAAGGTGGACTCTGTCTAAGTTGTACCGTTCGGTTTTCTCTAATGAAAGGAGGCAGGAATTTGGGACAGGAGCTTTGTCTAGCAAGAAATACTACTATATACTTGGCTGAATTCCTCAGGAATCTCCATGTGGGATGAAACCAAGGATAAAAACTTCTAACATTACAGGCTACTGAGATTATGACTGAGAAGATAAAGATGACATTTCTTGTGTTTATTGAACTTAATTTTGAGAAATTAAATTTTTACATCCATGAACATTCAGGGTAGATTTGGGACAGAATAAGGTAATAGATGCATGCTTGGGAAAATGTTGGCTACTATTGAATTAGAACAACTAGGTATAACTAGAATAATTTTTTAAAATGTCAAGGTCCTGTACGCTTTATATCAAAGCTGGAAAAAAAAAATTGCTGAACGACCATACAAGTTAACCTATTTTTTTTTTAAGTTAATCTATTTTTTAAAAGCATTAGTGTATAGCTCTCAAATACTGGTACCACCATTTCTTTAGGAAGAATATATTTCTAATGATGAAACTACCCAGGAAATTTCTGAAGATTCTAATGATCTTTTCAGTTATCTTATATAAATAAGCTAAAGAACCATTTGAATCAGTGACTTAAAGTCTCACTGAAAATTTGTCTTGTAGAATAAATTTAACTTTTGAGATGAATTTAAATTTTTCAGTGAAAATGGTTGTCTAAACTAGTTCTCCAGTTTATTTTTACTTGAGTCTAACATTTTTCAGTGTGTTTTTGAACACCATACTACCTCAAGCAGTCCTTATAAGACACATAGAAAATAAGTATTTAAGATTAAAGTAAGCTATAATATGTGTTCATCACAAAAGAGCACAATTAATCAGACAGTTAAAATCACTAAAAAAAATGCTAGCTTCCCTGACACAAAATAGGAGTCACCTGGTAAAACGGAAGGAGCAGTGAGTGACAACAGTTTGAGATAGCAAGAACCAGGAATGGAAAGATCCACGTCCTTTTCATCACCCTCCTCATCTTCATCTAGGTCATCAGGAATTTGGATTTCTGGTCTTACCTGAAATGATAGAGAAGGCGATACTAAAATATTATGTAAAATCTTTTCCTTTAAAAAACTAAGTTAGATTCATTGCTCTACAATGCCAAAAGACCATTAATTTTAAAAATCTATTCATTTTCAGATTAACTAAATGGTAAACTCTAATCATCTTATTAGATACACTCCCAGATCCATGTAAAGAACTAATGGTAATATAATAAGAAAATCACCATAAACCAGCCTAAGCAATGATTACTATAGAAAACTAATAAAATTTTATACCATCTGACAATAAAATGCAAACACACATTCAATATATTGAACTTCTGTAGTTTATAATTAAATAGTTGCCTTGTCTGAATACATGTTTTAAAAATTTGTGATTTCAGCCATATTTCTATGACAAAGCTTAAAATCTTCTAGTAGAATATACATAGTAGAGATCAGGAAGACACAGAATGCTGTAGCTGACTTTTTTTTTTAGACTTAGCAGTTTGTTGCTATGGAATATAAAAACACTAAAATCTGCAGTTGGTAGCTATACTTTATAGTGTCTAATTTGCCATTTGAAGATTTTGTGGTTACTCTGTGATTAGTTAGGTTTATTTGAATCAAAAATTAAAAATGTAAAAAGATTACCACTATTGTAGTTTCCACAAGCTATAACTGTCAAGCAATTAATTAAATTTTTAATACTTTCAATGACACACCATGATAATGCCCACATGGAGATAATTAAGCATTAGGGGAGGAAATCAAAATATATAAATGTGGTTGCTATAACCATAAAGTGCCAGAACCCAGTCATTACAATTAGCCTGTCTCCCGGAGTTATTTTTAGAAATAATTAACAATTCCTGCAGACTGCCTTTTTCATAGGTCTCCAAAGCACTGTTCCATTTAGGAACTGCACTGAGTTAGGATTCTTGCAGGGGGATAAAAGCAAACAGAGATAAAATGCTTCTCACGTATAATAACCTCAACTCCGATGAAGCCTTTCAATCATAACTAGCGTTCTTTTCAGTAGTGAAGGAGTGAAAGCAACCTGACCACCAAGCACTTTCCAAGACAAGATTTAATTCTGATTCAGTCTTGAGGATCTAATTCTCAGAGGACTGAGCCAGCCATAATTACAGAGATAGCAATGACGCATGCTCCGCAGAGGGCATGCCTGCATTTGTTGATATCAGCACACACCAGAGGAACCCTGGCACCTTTGCAAACCTTTTGGTTCTGACAAGCAGGGTTTTCTGAGTGTCTCTGGTCTGTGTATATACTTGGAATTTGCCACATTTGGTATCATCAAGAGGTATCTTAGAGATTTTAACTAGTCCTAGTTGCCTAAAAAGTTTCAAAAAAAGGAGTTGGTTCTGGGTCTGTTAACCTTGCTTCCTGACTTTTTACACATTATAGTACAAATTGAAAATAATATTTGAACAGCATATGGGGGGAAACAGACAACAATGCTTACAGCTGGAGGCTACATGAATAACACCAGATACTGCACCAGAGCATCAGAGCACTGGGTAGCTCTGCTACATGTCACATTCACAAGTGATAGGAGACTCGGGGAGGTGGAAGCCAGCGGTAAACACTTAAGCTAATATGAAAACTCATAGGGATGGTGAGGATGTGGAGAAATCAGAATGCTCACACACTGTTCGTGGGAAGGTAAAACGGTGCAGCCCCTTTGGAAAACGGTTTGGCAGGTTCTCAAAAAGCGAAATGCAGAGTTACTGTATGGCCCAGCAATTCCACTCCCAGGTATATGACCAAGAGAAGTGAAAACAAATGATCACACAAAACTTGCAGACGAATGTGAATACATTAGTTGTAACAGCAAAAATGGAAGCAACTCAAATATCCATGAGCATATAAACAAAATACAGCACACCTACACGATGGAATATTATTCAATCATAAAAAGGTATGAAGTGCAGATATGTGTTCCACATGAATGAACTTTGGAAACATTATGCTAAGTGAAGGAAGCCAGTCACGAAAGATCACATGCTATATGATTTCATTATAGGAAAGGTTCAGGACAGGTAAATTTACAGAGACAGAAAGTAGATTAAAGGTTGTTTAGCGCTGGGGGGAAAGAAAGGGGTAATGGGGATTGATTGCTAATAAGACGATCTAAAATTAGATTGTGGCAGCTCTGTGATTAGTTGCACAGTTCTCTGAATACACTAAAACCACTTGAATTGCATGCTCTAAATGGGTGAATTGTATGGAATGCAGATTATATCTCAGTAAAGTTATTTAAAAAGAAAGGAAGGAGGAAGGGAGGAAGGGAGGCGATAGGAAAGAGAGGAAAGGGGAGGGGAGAGTGTGGGTTGGAGGAGGGGCAGCAGAAGAGGCAGCAGCACAAGCGGAAGCATAGGAAATAGAGGCGGAAGCTGCCACCACCTTCAGAGGGACCTCAGCTGGTGGATGAACCAGGCCAAGTGACCAATGTTCCCAATTCCAGAATTATGTAGTATAAAAGGAATCTGATTTTTGCACACATTTTAGCCTATCCAGTTTAACTGCTCAATGAGTCACAGCACACAGGCCATCAATATTTCCGACAGCCACTAAAGAAGACCTACTACGTTGGGGATTTTAAAAAAAAAGATCCGTTCATCCATCTTAAGTTGTTTAATTTTGCATTCACATAACTGCACCCCTATATTAATTTATCTGCTGTGCGATAAACAACATATGTCTGCATCTTACATACACATATATGTTAACAAAGACACTAAAGATGTACTGTAATTTATTTTATTTTATTTATTTATTTATTTTTGGCTGCATTGGGTCTTCGTTGCTGCTCATGGGCTTTCTCTAGTTGCAGTGAGCGGGGGCTACTCTTCGTTGTAGTGCGCAGACTTCTCATTGCCATGGTTTCTCTTGCTGCAGAGCACGGGCTCTAGGCACGTGGGCTTCAGTAGTTGTGGCTCACGGGCTCTAGAGTGCAGGCTCAGTAGTTGTGGCGCAGGGGCTTAAGTTGCTCCACGGCATGTGGGATCTTCCAGGACCAGGGCTAGAACCCATGTCCCTGCGTTGGCAGGCAGATTCTTAACCACTGCACTGCCAGGGAAGCCCCAATGTACTGTAATTTAAGTATAGATGATATACTCTGCCTACTTATAATGGTAGGATTACACCTTCAATTTTGTTTCTTCAAAGGTGAGCTGATTCTCTGAACTAAGTAGCACTTATTGTTAGACTTTGGTTTCATGGCATTTCCCTACTCCTCTGTTCATCTCTTAAAGAAATATTTGTTCCAGCTTCCCTATACTAGTCTCAGTCTTTTCCCTTTGTTTGTATGCAACAAGTGAATAAGATCAACGTAAGTACAACTAAGGAAAATCAAGGGAAGTCATATGAAAAAATACTTGTTAAAATTATAAAATGTTGCTAACTATATTACATTAGCTACTCAAACATCCAGGAAAAAACTGTCTATTTAGAACACACACACACACACGCACACGCACGCACATACGCACACCAACTACACGCTTCCAATTATAGCTAAGCTTTGTTGAAGAAACTTAAAGGGAGAACCAAATATAAAATGATAAATTACTTTTAAAATCTGCTTTAAGTTGAATATTGGAAAGCTTATCCTACAAAATGCCTTACTTACTACATTTTCTGAGCCAGATAACCTTTCAACCACGTTTCTGTGTGTGCAACCTAAGAAAATCCAGGAGTTTGTGCATAAACAGAGGATTTATTTGGAACTCGTTAAGTATCTGCATAAATTCATTTAAGAAGAGAAACAGCTTCTGATGAAATCAATAACATTCACTTAAATCAAAGCGGAACAGGTTACACCACATTAATACCAACCCAGGGTGCATAATAAGTTCTTTTATATTACTCGCTTCTCAAATTAACTCCAGAAATCAACAACACTACCTTAAGAGCTCTATAATAAAAAGTTTAATTTTTAAGCAGCCAAGCATTTTTTAAAGAACCCAAGTCAGAGAGAAGAGTCAACCTAAATGTTTATCAATTACTGACTGTTTTACCAGAAAAACCATTCTTTGTAGTTTTTTTGGTTTGTTTTTCTGTTTTGTTTCATTTTGGGGGTGTCAGGGGGCACTAAAGAAGGCAAAGGAGAAGGATAAATAGCTAAAAAGACAAAGAAATACAAACTAAAAGGGAAAAATCATTCATGTCTATTTTTTAACACTGAAATCAACAGGTCCTCAAAGAAGCCCCCCCGAAATTTTTTGACCAACTTTAGACTTGCATGTTTCAAGTGATTAACAATAATATTTTTACAAACCAACAAACACATGGATTCATTCACTGGCCTTATTTCCGTAGTGTAGTGGTTATCACGTTCACCTCACACATGGTTTCATTCAACATTCCCAGCTCATAAGACAGCCTAGCACTTAGTATACGTCCAATAAATAATCACTAAACCAATGCAAGTGTTAAGTGTCTATCATCAACGATCCCACAAAACTTCCTAATAACAAACCAGTGACAAGAAAGATGAGTTAATGAATCTGCTATTCAAATCCCTGGCTCACATGATATCTCATTCAGCTCTACTCTCCATTGATATTTTCCATCTTACCTTAGGTGGTACTGTTTCGTTTAACCCTAAATATTCCTTCTGAGGTCTGTCACTCCTTTAATGCCTTCTGTTTACCAGCCTGTTAGCTTTCTTTCAACAAGTTTCACAGTTTAAGTTGATGCAGCAATGAACAAGAAATCTTTCTTTGATAAATTTAAAGGTGTACTTACAAAAGTAGTTGAATTATAATCCGCAAAAGTCACCATGTGGATAGTATCTTTTAAAAAAATTCTCTTTTTAAAAAAAAATTTCTACTTGAAATTCACTGTATGTTCTGTTAAAAGATTATTTCACAAGTTTCCACAAGTAGAAAAAGAGAACCTGTACACCTTTCACTGGAAAGGTATACAAGTAGCCTTCAGTTTTGTGAGTAAACCAAACTGCCCCTGGTGCAGAATGAGTAAACTCTGACAACAAGGAGGAATCTTAGATTTTACACTAGAGAAGTCCCTACCTGGCAGAGACTTTTGAAACAGTTGAAAGTATGCTTTTGTAGAAAGTGAGCCACAGTTTCACATCACTGCCACTATCTACAAAACAGAGGTGGGATCTGGGGTTGCACCCTTAGCCTTCAGGGACTTGTTTGGAATATGAACATACTGACCATTTTCTGGACTTTTAGTTCTTAGATATTCAAACAGCCAAACTGAAAATCAGTAATTAATAAAAAGAAGAAGAACAATGCATGGTGTGGTCTTGGAAGTAATGATTCTCCATGCGGAGGAAGGTCTTCTATATCAGAAACTGGGGGTTGAAATGAGGTGGACTCTTTTAAACCATATGTCCTCTCATCTTAATCTCAGTTAAGAATATCCACGGTAGCGAACCTCTGTTACATATGAGAGGGAATCACATCCTAGACGCGGGTTAGGGCAGAAAAAAGGTTGAAAAGCATGGCTAAAATCAGTCTTAGAGACTTCCTTTACAGCTCTTCACGCTCTGCTAGTGAAAACCCAAGCATATATAGTACATCACTACCCTTTATGTTGGAAGGTATAAAGAGCTATTTATGGTTATTCAGGGATCAGAGGATATAGAAGCGTTAGATTAAGAAAGTATCTAATATTTGACTGCGTACAGCACTTAGCTGAGTAATAACTCTAACAAAGACAACCAGAAACTAAACATAACCCTCAAGTAGGATAAAATAGAAACATAACATTATTTAAAGAGGTAGAGACTAAACAGTCAAGAGTGTATGGGAGTTATTTAATAAAAGCTATCATTCCAGCTGGAATGTTTCAGTAATAATAGCTAAAAATAAAGGTAATCATTATGTTGTAATCTAAATTACCAATTGCTTATTTAAAATAATATAGGGACTTCCCTGGTGGTCTAGTGGTTAAGACTCTGCACTCCCAGTGCAGGGGGTCAGGGTTCGATCCCTGGTCAGGGAACTAGATCCTGCATGCATGTCACAACTAAGAACCCACGTGCTGCTACAAAGATCCCGCACGTGGCAATGAAGATCCCACGTGCCTCAACTAACACCCAGTGCAGCCAAAAAATATATATGTATGTACATATATAAAATAAGAAAAAGTATCTTTCCAGATAGTGTAGGTAAACTATTGGTAGGAGTTTACATACCAAATTTACATGTGATTTTTTCCTTTTTCTTTACCTTTCTCTCTCTTTTTTTCAAAAGCTATGGGTATTGCTAGTCACCATGGTGTAGTCTGAAATCCCATCTTTTTAAATTTTACGAGTCATAGGACATCTTTTGTTAAGGCTTCCTGTTTGTGATAACTGCACAACAAGCTGGCCGATCTGTCTTCGAGTTCTCAGTGACACGGGAAATCCTGCCTCACTTAGGATTTGGTTTTACAAGAGCCTATCTTCAGTCCCTCCAATTCAATTCAATGAACAGAAGTTTGCCTGGTTACTACTGGCATCTAGTCTCTGCATAAGCTCAACCCAGAAGAAAAAGTCAACTCATTTTAATGCCTGAGGATCCCAAGAAATTCACAATAAAACTTGCCACTTCACCTCAAGGACAGATTCTGGGTAATGTTACGCATAACTTCTTCTAAAACAATGTCTTCCTTACACTCTAAAGGCATTAAATAACCATTTGTATGCCTTTGAATTACAGTAACACTAAATGTGAAATCATACACTTAGGGACTTCCCTCGTGGTGCAGTGGTTAAGTATCTGCCTGCCAATGCAGAGGACACGGGTTCGAGCCCTGGTGCAGGAAGATCCCACGTGCTGTGGAGCAACTAAGGCCATGCGCCACAACTACTGAGCCTGCACTCTATAGCCCGCGAGCCACAACTACTGAGCCCTCGTGCCTAGAGCCTGTGCTCTGCCACAAGAGAAACCGCCACGATGAGAAGCCCCGTGCACTGTAACGAAGAGTAGCCCACGCTCGCCACAACTAGAGAAAGCCTGCGCACAGCAATAAAGACTCAATGCAGCCATTAAATAAATAAATAAATATTTTTTAAAAAGAAAGAAATCATACACTTAACTCCTTAATATAACCTGATAATTTAAAGCTGGTTATACTAGGTAGGTAGTAGAAAAGGTTGTATGTTTTTAGTCTAGTCTAAAAACTAAGATAATGTCTCACAGTGTGTTAACCCTTAAAAGAGTGATACTTTCTTCATCCAGTTCTCTGGGACTAACCTATATATCATTTCAAAGTAAACAAATAAATAGCAGATTTTTTTCCGACGGCACTTCAATTCTGTATCACAAATAAAGA
Organism: Globicephala melas; assembly: GCF_963455315.2. Classification (NCBI taxonomy): domain Eukaryota; kingdom Metazoa; phylum Chordata; class Mammalia; order Artiodactyla; family Delphinidae; genus Globicephala; species Globicephala melas. The sequence continues at coordinate 69,912,540 of NC_083319.1, read as the reverse complement.
TCTCTGGTTGCTCAGGTGGTAGAAAACCTTACTCTGAGCAGGCCATGCTTGGATGTGAAGTTCAAGATGGCGCACTAACTGGGTAAGTTGGTTCCTATAGTGACACAGACCTTGCCCTGGGCACAGGGCAATGCAGTCATACACCAAGTCACCTTATAGAGATTTCATTTTCACCTTCCATCTGCTTCATTCATTATCTGTGAAGTCTAAGACCTCTATAGTCTACTACAGATTAAACAAATTATAAATATAAATTCTTACCTTTTATGGACAACATATCTAGAGTTACAGGTAAGAATTCCCTAAGCAGGGGATATAAGTAAAGTTATAAAACGTAGCAGTAAAGAGATACCGGTAAGAAAGCAGAAAAACCTACCTGTTCAGGCAGATGAAGAATGGTGTGCTCCCTGGCACTGAAGTGTGACAGAGATTTATATGCAGCATTTGCTACAACTGGGTCCTAGATAGAGTAAAAGTAAGATAAACAAAAGAAACAACATATATTAAACATCAACTCTGGAGGCAGAAAGAAAATCTTCCCTGACCAACCTCAAAGTTCTATAGTCAGTGCTTTGGAAATGGTATTCAAGCCTTGCTTAGTACGTCCCAATTAAAAATAGAGAGAAAACAGCACTGGACAGAGGCATCAGAAAAACCACATTTCTATCCTAGCTGGGACATTAAACATAAAATAACTCCTAATTGCTCAAGTCCCCATGAGGTGGTATGGTTTAGCGGAAGGAGTGCGAGGGTATAGAGTTTGATAGGCCTGGAAGTGGACTCTGAGTCTCCGGCTACTCCCTGGGAGAGCTGGTCTTCTGGAATCTAAGCTTTTTCACTCATGAGCCAGGTGGAACATCACCAACACCCTCTGCTCTATACTCCTTGATTGGAAATGACATTCGAAAAATGGAGAGTATACACGCTACTGTATATAAAATAGATAACTAATAAGGACCTACTGTACAGCACAGGGAACTCTACTCAGTACTCCGTAAGGGCCTATATGGGAAAAGAATCTAAAAAAGAGTAGATATATGTATATGTATAACTGATTCACTTTGCTGTACACCTGAAACTAACACAACATTGTAAATCAGCTATACTCCAATAAAAATTTTTAAAAAACAAACAAAAAATGGAGCGGACTTTTTGTTTGATGTGCTTATCGGTGGGGGAGGGGCAAAGCAGGAAAGAGGAAGGACCTTTAAAAGGAGAGACAATGGCAACAGTCCCTCTTCATATCTGTCAGTGTCACAAAGTAACAAGTGCATTTTATAGTGAAAATGTATTAACTGGCATAAATTAAGAATAACTTTTAAAACCTAAATTTATTAATAGTCACAATTCTTTTAAAACCAAGAAGGCATCATTTCAAGGGAGTTATATTTTTATCCTAAGAGTCTTATTTCACAGTTCTTTCCCCAGTTTGGTTCTGTTTCACTGACGCCCTTGTGACAGTACCTTGTTTTGAGTGTGGTTCCAGAGGAAGCTGAGGACTTGAACTTTAAAATTCTGAAAAATCAACAAACAACAGAATAAAATTTTAAGACAAAGATAAAATTGAGATCAAACAATCTAAAGTAGCAAATGTGGAAATTAAATCACTTTAAAAATTATACCACTAGTAACTGACTTAATCTGTACTTATCCATCATTCATAAAATGAAAATACTCAGAAACAGACTCATCATCTAAACATATGGATACGTTAACAAGGTGAGATTTTAAGATTACTGAATTTAGAAACCTAACCATTTCTTACTGATCTCTCAAGTCTTAGTACAAATGTCACTCTCCTTTTTCATGCCTCTATTCCTAACCCCCTACCCAGAAGAGCGCTCTCCCTTCTCTAGGCGGCCATACGGCACATGGCACAATTTAGCATCTAACGTGATTATCTGTGTATGTGGTCAACTAACTCCCTACTAGCTTGTACACTCCTTAAAGCGGTGGCTGTCTTTCTCATTTCAAAGACCAGTACATAAAGAATATAAAGCCCAGTTCTTCAAATGACAAATATTTAATAAATAATTGAGCATAAAAAGCCATTTATCTTCCAACACTCAGTGTCTTCTTAATTTCAGCCACATCTAACTTCTTGCCCTGCTAATCGTATGAGGTTCTTCTATACCTCCTTGTGTTTGCATATTCTCTTAAAAACGTCAATGAAAAGCAACATTTTATTAATTCTTCACGATCCTAGTCTAATAGCGCCGACTAAATAAGGTTTCCTTAGATTTCTCCTAAGAATGCTTGTCACTTCCACCACCACACTCTCGTAGCCCTTTGAGTAACTGTGCTCATCAAATGTTATTATAATTATTATTGCTTATGTCTATATCTTTTACCAACTTTTGAGCTTTCAGAAGGCAGGGACTGACAACATGGTATAATGGAAAAATATAGCCTTGGAGCTAGAAAGTCCTGGGTTTAGAAAACAGCTTTCACTTAGAAACTACAGTGTTGGTTCAGTTACTTGTCTTGCATGTAGCAGATACTCAATAAATATTTGTTTAATGAATGGATAGACCTCTTAAAACCTCAGATTCTTTTGCTATAAAATGAAAAATAATACCTGCCTATCAGATATTAGAACTAATTGATATAAAGTAACTGGAAGAGCGCTGGGGAATATAATAACTACTTAAAATAGTGTCTATTATTGTTTATTAGTATCTCTAAGGCCTAGCACAGTTCTAATAAATATATTCTGAGTCAATGAATGAATGATCAAGCACTTTGCAAAGCAATTCAGAAAATATACAAATTGAAACATGGACTCTATTTTCAACAAGCTTATATGTTAATGGAGAAAATATATGTATACATATACCTGTAGTATAAAATAGAAATAAATGTTCTTAAGACAGTATAGCTAAAGAACTTTGGAAGCAATAGACTCCTGTTGAAGAAAAATTCTCAAAGGATGAGATAACTTAAACCAATTCTTTATTTCCTAAAATAGACTTTAAAATTAGAGGTGAAAAAGAAGGTAATACTAGACAGAGAGAACAACATGAACAAAGGAAAAGCAATGGAAAAATTTGGAAGCGGAGAAGGAATCTACAATGGTTTGGTTTTCCTGGAGTGCAGGAGGCGGAAAAGCAGAATGAGGCCAATTCTAAGAGACCTTATTGGCTCCATATAAAGAAACTGGACTTCACTTTTGGTAAACACAAGGCATTTGAGGTGACTAGGGATAGCAACGACCTAAGAAATGTTTTGGGAAAACTATATTCAACTCGGGCTTACATACAAACAAACTCTAAGCACTTAATAGAAAACAAATTATTTAAACACACACAGGAAGAGACAGGCGGAGGGAGGGAGAAAGGAAGGGAGGGAGGGAGAAAGTGGGGGAGGCGGGGAGGAAGGGAGAGACAGAGCGACAGATGGGAGAGGGGTTTTCCCTACGTTTCTTTACTTCTGCTGCCAGGTGGGCTCTGAGCACTGAAGTAATCTCCCTACTAGGAGGAAACTGATGGATGAAATGGTCCCCAAGCCATCTATCTGAATAACAGAGGAATCCTAATGTTATTATAAGCATGAAGATAAACCAAAATAAAATGTCACTGAAAAGGAATGTAAAATTTGAAGGAAAAAAAAATCGTCCAAAAGACAACTTACAGCTTACCAATGTAAGCAAACATAAAAAACACACAAGCCACTTCATAAATTCAATGTAAGAAAAACTGAAAGTACAAGCAATACAAAGGTATATGAGTTCAGCCCTTGAAGACAGAAAATAAATAGATGTATCACTGCATACAAAGTCCTTATTTTGTGTTTTAGTATGGGCTCCTTATCAGTAGCCTGGCAGATTTTCTGACAACATGGGGTATGTACCCACGAACAGTGGCCATAAAAAAGACTGTTGGTGAACTATATACTCTAGGAGTCTCGAATTGATTCTTTTTTTAATACCCCAAAACAAAAGCCCAAATGTGAGAATAAACTCACAATATCCTGTATTGGTTCATTCATTCATTCAACAACTAGGTTCTGAATATACTTTATGTACCATGCTAGGTATTGTGTCCTTGGTAAGGACAAATTTGATTTTATTCACTGTGTAGCATTTAGAATGATTAGAAGTATTATCCTACAATCCTGTCTTCTCATGTGATCTAAAACAAGTAAGGGACTATTCTTGGAATCTTACAGAGGGCCAGTTTATCAAAGTCTGTGAAGCACTAAATCAAACTAAAGGTTCACCAAGACTTCAAGTGGAAATCAATTGAGGCTCTTTGAAGGAAAAGTCAATAAAAAGGTGAGCTTGAAAGGGGATATGGCTACAAAAGTGGACATATAAATGAATCTGCCACCCTCTCATTTCATTCAAAGAAGAGATAACAGAGAAAATGTTAAACAGAAGTACGTGAATCTTACAGCAAAACATCTTCCACCAAGTGTTTCAATTCATTACAATGACAAACATTGCCTAGTTCATAAAATTATTTTCCTCTCCTAGGACAGGTTGATTTTACAATCGTCTTCATTGAAGAGTATACATGAAAAGCAAAGCTATATATAGAAAATGTAAACTAATAAACTAACACGTAAAAAATCAAATCTCTATGCCTAAGCTAGAAAAAACCCACAAATGACACTATGTCTATACTACTCAGAAGTCTGCCCTGCCTTACTAAAGCCTTTGTAACACTTTTTAGAATTTAAAACACCAACAAAATGCATTTAAACTGTTGGCCTCGTGAATTCTATTATTTTAAGAAACACTATTTTAACATATGGGCTTTAAAAAATCTTGACTATACTTTCATAATAAAAACTTGGCATCCTTCACGTAAATAAATCTCAAAGACAGAGGACTGATAAGGGTGGATATCCTCCTACTCCTAGGAGTCCATAAAGATATCAACATGTTCACAGAACAAAAAGTGCTAAATGATTTTTGGCAAACAAAAGATACGAATATTTTTTCCCAAAAGTTATGATAAAGCACATGTCTTCCCAATGTAGAAACAGGCAATTTATTGAGCTCTGAATGCATACCTCATATTCAGCTGTATTGACTGTTAAGGAAGGAACCAGAGAAAACAGTTCACTGAGGGTCTTCAAAATGAGAGGTCTCATGTCACAACTCAGCTTTGGGGAGAGAGCATTCCAAGTGGAGCGAATACAAACCACCTGTGAAGCAAATACAAAGGTCAATGCCTAACAAAATCCCAGCTCATATGATGCCGTTAGTAAAGAGTACTGTCTTTCATTATAAGGAAACTTAAGAACAAGAACACTCCTAGCAGTTAAGATCTGATAAATCATCACCCCTCAAAAGAAATTATTTAAACTAATATAAACTGTTGTTGAAGAAGATCCAGCCTGCCTCACACTACTGCTTTTTTACTTTATTCTGGTTAACCAAAGAAGCAAAGCTTTGTCGCTCTCCCTCACGCACAAATACACACAAAATTCACTCCAGGTTAGCTACAAACATTGTTGAATAGCCATTCTCTGAAACCAAGAAGGGTGAGATAATGCTAGAACATTTCTAAATCCAGGTATTCACAGTTCTCATAGTTTTCTAGTCTTGCTGAAACTGTATCACCACTCAGAAAATTGGGATGTTAGCATACATAAATCAAACACTCTCAAATCATCTTACAAACTTCTAAATGAGGTAGGTGAATAATTTTATTATTTAAAATAATAACTTAAAACTTTGTTTAAAAAGTCATTTCAGATTTTTAAGAGGCTGTTACATGCTAAAATAAAACTAACAAAAATGTTATTGTTAGCTTGACCCAATTCCCTTAAATCAAGTATTCTTAAGCCATTTCAAGATCTGTTTTTAAGGATATTCAAATATCTTCTTAAGTTCAATTCCAACTACAATGGATGATTTCTTCACTTACAGATATTTGATTAAAATTTTAAAACTCAGGCAGGAAGAGTGGCAGCACAGATCAATCAGATAGAGTTTAACAAGGATTAATCTTTCTAAACCACTACAATCTCTTCTCTTAAGCTTCAATTAACACACACAATTTATCTTCATCTACAAACATAAATTATTTAGGAAACACTACATGAGTTGACAAGTGAAAAGATGTCAAAGATAAATGAATAATATATACTTAAAGACACAGATTAAGGAGAGACTCAAAGAAGACAGCAGAAAGAGTATCTCAGAAAACTTGGATTCAGTGCTTTTGCTCTTATTTTCCACCTTCCATGAAACAGCAGAAAAATGTTCTTTGACTTGAGATCCACTACAAATTTGGATTCCACTAGCATTCACTAAGGGCAGTACTGTCAGGCATGACAGTAGGTACATTTATACAAAGTAGCTCTAATATTACAAATCATCAGTATTTGAAATAAAAAAGAAACCAATTCTTTAAAAGCTATCAATTCAACATCGAGTATATACCCAGAGTAGTATACAGCACTAAGAGGAACAATAAAATACAAAACATAATCTAACCCTTCAAAGAATTTACCACCATATCAAAAAGGAAGAGAAATGTCTGTAATTCTAAATCATTGGGAAACAAAAGGTGCATGATTAGATTTTGAACTATTTTCAACAGAAAACAGTTTCAGGAGGAACCCAGGGAGGAAAGCTATTTCAGTGGGTGGGAGTCATTACAGTATCAGGAGGCAAAAAGTCTAGAGATGGGACTTGGAGAAGGAATGGAAAGAAATCAGGCAGACATCCCACAAGGAAATGGAAAGCATAAGTCAAACACAAATAAAGCAAGCTGTAGACATAAAAAGCACGAGTCCTGGTGAAGCAAGGCTGATGGATCAAAGAGTACCTAGAATACCAAAGCAGTTTGGATCAGAATCAAAAGGAAAAGGAAGCCTCCAGAGATTTCTGAGTTGGGGAATAAACTAAATTCAAATACTATTTTTGAAAGATTCTTCTGGTAGTCTTATAGCCAAACTCAAAGCAGTCATCAACCTCTCTAATTCCTATTTGTCAGTAGTCCCTAACATAAAGAACCTCAAAAGTTTTCCAAAAATTGTATTATCCATGCTTTCTCCTCACTTTAAATTCCTATCTAATTCCAACCTACGTTGTTTCAAGACAGTTCAAATCTCAATTCTAAAATTAACTTTTCTCTTACAATTCAGGCCCTCATTTTATCCCTTCCTTTCCTCTAACTTCTAGCACTTAAAACTCTGTACCACCCAACTTAACATTTAATTCCATACTGCCTGGTATTGTTCACTATTTTTGTAAATATAAATTGTCTTCTCAACTAGATATTAAGTTCTGTAAAGACAATGACCACATCTTACAGTTCTCACCCCCCCCCCACCCCGCTCAACTAGCACAGTAATAACTATATCAGATTATCAGTAGGTATCAACTACTGATGGTACTGGAGCCTGAGGAATGGTAAATCTGAGATAGAGAATAAAAGAATTAAAAGGACTTGGAGAATGAAGTGAGATGATTTGGGCCTAGAGACTTGGGTGAATAAAAAGCAACACAATTAAATGGAGGGGAAACCTGAAGAAGGAGCACCTTTGCAGGAGATGGGGGATGGATATGTTTAATTGGAGCGGATGGAAAGACATCTAGAAAGAAATATCCTGCAGGCACGAGGGAAAAAGGACTGTAACTCAGATGAAAGGTCTGCTAACAACAGGTTTGTCATTCAAACATTTCCGTAAATCAAAATACCAGGAGGAAGTATGGTCTCATACATGTTCTGATGCACTTTGCAGATCAACAAAAAAGATCTCTGGCCACCAATTATGGGAGTACAAAAAGGGCTTGCCTTGTCCATGGATGGTGGGTGGGGAGTGAGGCTATATCCTCTAAGTATCCTCTAAGTATTTACTAAGGTTTACTAATTTTTTTAAAAGTCTTCCTCCTAGAAAGTTTGAAAACTAGTGCCTGAAATGGTACTCTGCATGTGGAATATGAGAAGATATTCCAGAATCCCAGCCATGAATTGTGCCTTAAATGTAAGCAAGGTATACCTGCAGGGAATATACGTTAAATCCAGGCTTGCCTATACATAATCAGGAGCAGGGAAGCCTCTAATAAAGAAGCCTGCTTCCTTTGACCTTCACAACCCTGGCTCTTCTTGACTAGATCTTAGAGATCTTCCAGCCCTGAGGGCTTTGGATTCAACCGATTACTATCTTGCTATGTCCATCTACTAGAACCCTGTGGATCTGATCCACCAGCCTGTTGACCTGTGCAATCTGTCATATTATATCAGATTAGTCAAGCTCATGTTCCTGGTCTTTACTGGCTTGTTTCGGCCTACTGTTTATTACCCAATGACTTGTCTGTTTTCAAAAAATAGACTGACTTCTGGCTCCAACAACATGATGGGCCATACTTGAAATGACTGATAAAGAAGAAAATTCTTTTATATATAGCTGAGCCGAAAAGGAAAAATGGGGGTGGGGTTAATTACCCAGTGCCGGAAACAAAGAGGGAAATACCTGCATTGTGGTATTGAAAGGAAGTTGTCAGTTTCCATAACCTAATAGCTTGAGTTTAAATGTCCACATGGTAAGAGGAGATACTGCCTTTATTCTACAGATGGAAGAGAGTCAGAACTGAGACCCCCACATAAAACCAGCACCCTTGAAGGGCTGCACCCTAGTGTAATGGTTGGACTAGAAACCAATGAGCTGAGAAATTAACAAAAAATGGCAGTGAGCTGGGGGTACCTGGACCACTCTCAAAAAGCACTCCCATAATACATAACCCAAATGATTTGCACAGAAAAATAAAATCAAATAAGCCACACTAAAAATAAGTTTATATGTCTATACATTATAATATGACTGTTTAAAAACAAAGGCAAAGAGACAATCTTCAGAGATAAATGGAAGAAAATACAGGCTATCTACAAAGGAGCAATTTAGAGTAACAACAAACTTTTCAAAATTAACAAGACCAAAAGACAGTGCAATAAGATCTTAAAAGTGCTAACAGCCTACAATACTAAATCCACAGGAAACTATCAGCCTACAATACTAAATCCACAATTCAACAGTATCAGCCTACAATACTAAATCCTATGATACTAAATCCACAGAAACTATCAGCCTACAATACTAAATCCACAATTCAACAGTAGGGGCAAAACAGCAAAAACAAATAAAATACAAGGAAAACTATCAGCCTACAATACTAAGCCCACAATTCAACAGTAAGGGCAAAACAAGCAAAAACAAACAAAATAGAAGGAACAATACCTAGGTATTATGCATACATAGCATATGAATATTTACCGATTAATGACTCAGAACATCTTGCTTAGTTTGTCTATGAGATTTTGGAGAATTCATTCCATTCTGAATGCTTACGTTATGTATATTTTGTTGCCATTTTTGTTTCTTGGGGAGAATGATACTTTTTCCATGTTATTCTTCCACAAGAACCTTAGCGACACTAAACAGCACAGATTACGAAGATCCGATGCAACATGATATACTGTAAAGAGCACATGACTAGAGTCAGAAACCCCAGGTTCTCCCATTTGGTAGCTGTGGGACTATGGCAAAGTCATTAATCTCCTTCAATTTGTGTCCGCAGCTGCAAAACGGAAATAATAGTACTAACACCTGCTCTATGTATAGCACAAGGTTAACAGTAAAGACAATACTGAGGCAATTGTACGCAAATGTGCTTTATACAGTGTAAAAGAAGCTTGCCAATGGAAAAGATAATGAATCGCAAAAGAATCAGTCTTTGCTTCAGTTCTTGAGCTGTAAGAATGAATTTGTTTCTTCGCAGAGGAACACATAGCTATCTTCTAATTTTACCTCCAAAAGGTATTTCTAGAAATTCCCAAGAAGAGCCTACTCCTTTTGTCCTGATGCTTTACTCCAACAGAGGGAAAGCTTTTTAAAAACATTTAGGCTATGAAAACCGCCTTATTTGCCCTTTTCATAATGAAGGTAAAAGAAACTGCCTTCACAATTAGAGGACTCAAGTCATCACCATGCAGTGAAGCCCTCTTAAGCTAATTCAGCACACACAATTCATAAAACAGGATGCTTCTGTTACCAAAATACAATAACATGGGATAAGAGGAGTTTTAGGCGCTATAATCAATGGAGCAGAAACAATGGGAAAAATAACATTCTTTCTTAACCTAATAATATGGGGTTAAAGGTTATAGGTATAAAAAAATTACTAGCACAGGTTTATTTAAGCAATTTCAGTCTTTTAATGTCTGAGACTAGTGTAATATCAAAGCAGTGTTGTAAAAAAAAAAATAAGAATAAATATTGAGTTGCCTTTTTTCAAGTCCCTTATAATCTAAAGGACAGTAATTCTGATGATTAGAGTTGCTCAACTTCTGTACTGTTGATGGCAAATAATGTAAAGGCACATATCTAAATCCCAAAGTGTGGCTTAATGAATCAAAAATATGTGTACTTGATGTGGTAAAGCTACTCTCATACTAACAATCCCTAATATCACAATGACATTTCTAAAGGAGGCACGACAGAAAAACTGTTTGGCAGTTTGTAGTACAGACTTATAATTCTAACATCTGAATAGAAGAGGCTTGGAACTGTATAAGTGCTACAAGTAAAAACAGAAAGGCATTGACTAAACAGATTGATCTAGATTATCAAGCCACCTAAGGGAATCACTACTCAGCGGCCTGGGATTTTAGGTTTCTCTTTTATTCCGCCATGTCAGAAGTTGCAGCTTCCCTGAGACACCTCCCCCTAAAGGGAACAATATCTTCCAATGTAAACTCCATTGATTTCTCTGCAGGAACAGAAAGAATGACAAAAGAGCTCCCTGCAGGGACGTTCAGGTTTCATTTTTGCTAGATTCTGTCTGAATTAATTATCTATTTCATGTTGGACACTCTCCTGGCATGAACTAGCAAACTCACAGTAAGAATGTGTCAGAAATACCCTTTGACAAGAAAATTAGTGCTTTATTCCCCCAAATAACCAGAGGGATTTTTTTTTAAAAGGCCAGTTCCTTCCCCTGTTCAGATAAATGGAATTTAGACTCCAAGGTAAAAAAAGAAAAATAACAGAAATTCAATCAAAATAGCTTAAACCCCCCCACCCACCAAAAAAACCTGCTGAAAAGTTGTTCAGCAGATACAAAACTAAAAGCAAAGCTTTTGCATAGCAAAGGAAACCATCGCTATAACAAAAAGACAACCTGTGGACTGGGAGAAAATACCTGCTAATCATGCAACCAACAAGGGCTTAATTTCCAAAATATACAAACAGCTCATACAACTAAATAACAAAAAAACAAACAACATAAAAAATGGGCAGAAGACTTAAATAGACTTTTATCCAAAGAAGACATACAGATAGCTAATAGGCACATGAAAATGTGCTCAACATCAGTAATTATTAGAGAAATGCAAATCAAAACCACAATGAGGTATCATCTCACACCTGTCAGAATGGCCATCATCAAAAAGTCTACAAATAACAAATGTTGGAGAGGATGTGGGGAAAAGGGAGCCCTGGTATGGTGCTGGTGGGAATGCAAATTGGTGCAGCCACTACGGAAAACTGTATGGAGGTGCCTTAAAAAACTAAAAATAGAACTACGATATGACCTAGGAATTCTACTCCTAGGTATATATCCAAAAAAAATGAAAACACTATTTCAAAAAGATGCATGCACCACAATGTTGATAGCAGCACTATTTACAATAGCCAACACATGGAAGCAACCCAAGTGCCCATCAAAAGATGACTGGATTAAGAAGATGTGGTATATTTATACAATGGAATACTACTCAGCCATAAAAAAGAATGAAATACTGCCATTTGCAGCAATGTGGATGAACCTAGAGAATATTATGCTAAGTGAAGTAAGTCAAGCAGAGAAAGACAAATACTGTATGATTTCACTTACATTTGGCATCTAACAACCAAAAAACAAACAAAACAAGATGAAAACAGACTCACAGATAGAACAAATGGGTGGTTTGGGGGGTGGGCGAAACAGGTGAAGAAAATTAAGAGATACAAATTTTCAGTGAGAAAATAAATAAGTCACAGGGACGTATTACACACCAAGAAATATCGTCAATGTTGTAACAACTCTGCATGGGGACAGATGGTTACTAGACTTATGGTCTTGATCATTTCATGATGTAGTTAAATGTTGAATCACTATGTTGTACACCTGAAACAAACATAATTTTGTATGTCAACTATATTTCAATAAAAAAAATTTATCACAGTATGGTGCATCATATGAAAAGTCAAAATCAAAACAGAAAACAATTTAAGTATCCCACAATAGGAAATTCATTAAATACAGGACAGCCACATGCTCATTCAATTAGCTGTCAGAAGTAGATTATTACATGACTTGGTGTCCATGATAAACTGCTAGCTGAATAAAAACATGTTACAAAACAATATCTATAGTATGATCTCTTTCTCTGTTATACATATACTCTGGTTTAGAGATGATTCTTAATCTTTTTTTCCTCAGTCAAAACTTCTGACTTTTCTACTACGTACATACAATATTTGAGTCATATGTTAAGGGAAATATATATGCATTTTATGAATTTAAGCCTTAATCATTTTTCTATAATTAAAATTAATTGATTCTTCCACTTCCCTATAGATTACATAAAGATTTACTTTCATATGGCAACTAAAATTACTGTATCTTTAAAATGACATTAGGCAAGGTGCTCAAACTTTGCTAAAAATTGGCATTAATGTTTCTTCTGCCCACCCACCTAAATTAATATTGTTTTATATGAAAACTTGGAAGTTTACCATAGCTGTTCCTATTTTACAAAATGGAGCCCAAAATCTTCAACCATACATGGCAAACCTAATATAATTCCACAGAATTTTTTACACAACCTTATTGCTCAAAATGGCTATTGCTCCTCCTCGAACAGAGCATAAGCCAGGAATTAACAACTACTCCTGCCAAATCAACTAAATATATGGCTGGTGATGACTACATGACCCATAAACACAGGCCAGGAGGATTGGAGGCAAAGACTGAGAAGATGCAAGAAATGTTTAACAAAGACCTAGAAGAATTAAAGAACAAACACCTAGAAGAACTAAAGAACACACGAACAGAGATGAATACAATAACTGAAATGAAAAATACACTAGAAGGAATCAATAGCAGAATAACTGAGGCAGAAGAACGGATAAGTGACCCGGAAGACAGAATGGTGGAATTCACTGCCACGGAACAGAATATAGAAAACAGAATGAAAGAAATGAAGACAGCCTAGGAAACCTCTGGGAAAACATTAAATGCACCAACAATTCACATTGCAGGGGTCCCAGAAGGAGAAGAGAGAGAGAAAAAACCCGAGAAAATACTTGAAGAGATTATAGTTGAAAACTTCCCTAACATAGGAAAGGAAATACCCACCCAAGTCCAGGAAGCACAGAGAGTCCCATACAGGATAACCCAAGGAGAAACATGCCAAGACACACAGTAATCAAACTGGCAAAAATTAAAGACAAAGAAAAATTATTGAAAGCAACAAGGGAAAAATGACAAATAACATACAAGGGAACTCCCATAAGCTTAACAGCTGATTTCTCAGCAGAAACTCTACAAGCCAGAAGGGAGTGGCATGATATATTTAAAGCGATGAAAAGGAAGAACCTACAACTAAGATTACTCTACCTGGCAAGGATCTCATTCAGATATGACGGATAAATCAAAAGTTTTACAGACAAGCAAAAGCTAAGAGAAGGCAGCACCACCAAACCAGCCCTACAAAAAATACTGAAGAAACTTCTCTAAGCGGGAAACACAAGAGAAGAAAAGGACCTACAAAAACAAACACATAGCAGTTAAGAAAATGGTCACAGGAACATACATATCGATAATTATCTTAAATGCGAATGGATTAAATGCTACAACCAAAAGACAAAGACTCCCTGAATGGATACAAAAACAAGACCCATATATATGCTATCTACTGGAGACCCACTTCAGACCTAGGGACACATACAGACTGAAGGTGAGGGGATGGAAAAAGATATTCCATGCAAATGGAAATCAAAAGAAAGCTGGAGTAGCAATACTCATATCAGATAAAATAGACTTTAAAATAAAGAATGTTACAAGAGACAAGGAAGGACACTACATAATGATCAAGGGATCAATCCAAGAAGAAGATATAACAATTATAAATACACATATGCACCCAACATAGGAGCACCTCAATACATAAGGCAACTGCTAACAGCTATAAAAGAGGAAATCAGCAGTAACACAACAATAGTGGCGTACTTTAACACCTCACTTACACCAATGGACAGATCATCCAAACAGAAAATTAATAAGGAAACACAAGCTTTAAATGACACAAAAGACCAGATGGATTTAATTGATATTTATAGGACATTCCATCCAAAACAGCAGATTACACTTTCTTCTCAAGTGCACATAGAACATTCTCCAGGATAGATCACATCTTAGGTCACAAATCAAGCCTCAGTAAATTTAAGAAAATTAAAATCATAACAAGCATCTTTCCTCACCACACACTATGAGATTAGAAATCAATTACAGGGAAAAAAATCGTAAAAAACACAAACACATAGAGGCTAAACAATACGTTACTTAATAATCAAGAGATCACTGAAGAAATCAAAGAGGAAATCAAAAAATACCTAGAAAAAAATGACAGCGAAAACACGACGATGTGTTTCATTTTGACAACAAAAATCCAAAACCTATATGATGCAGCAAAAGCAGTTCTAAGAGGGAAGTTTATAGCAATACAAGGCTACGTCAAGAAACAGGAAAAATCTCAAACAATCTAATCTTACACCTAAAGGAACTAGAGAAAGAAGAAAAAACAAAAACCAGAGTTAGTAGAAGGAAAGAAATCATAAAGATCAGAGCAGAAATAAATGAACTAGAAACAAAGAAAACAATAGCAAAGATCAATAAAACTAAAAGCTGGCTCTTTGAGAAGATAAACAAAATTGATAAACCATTAGCCAGACTCATCAAGAAAAACAGGGAGAGGACTGAAATCAATAAAATTAGAAATGAAAAAGGAGAAGTTACAACGGAATCTTCAGAAATACCAAGCATCATAAGAGACTACTATAAGCAACTCTATGCCAATAAAATGGACAACATGGAAGAAATGGACAAATTCTAAGAAAGGTATAACCTTACAAAACTGAACCAGGAAGAAAGAGAAAATATGAACAGACCAATCACAAGCACTGAAATTGAAACTGTGATTAAAAATCTTCCAACAAACAAAAGCCCAGGACCAGATGCCTTCACAGGCGAATTCTATCAAACATTTAGAGAAGAGCTAACACCTATCCTTCTCAAACTCTTCCAAAATATAGCAGAGGGAGGAACACTCCCAAACTCATTCTACAAGGCCACTATCACTCTGATACCAAAACCAGACAAAGATGTCACAAAGAAAGAAAACTACAGGACAATATCACTGATGAACTTAGATAAAAATCCTCAACAAAATACTAGCAAACAGAATCCAACAACACATAAAAAGGATCATACAAAATGAGCAAGTGGGATTTATCCCAGGGATGGAAGAATTCTTCAATATATGCAAATCAATCAACGTGATACACCATACTAACAAACTGAAGGAGAAAAACCATATGATCATCTCAATAGATGCAGAGAAAGCTTTCGACAAAATTCAACACCATTTATGATAAAAACCCTCCAGAAAGTAGGCATAGAGGGAGCTTTCCTCAACATAATAAAGGCCATATATGAGAAACCCACAGCCAACATTGTCCTCAATGGTGAAAAACTGAAACCATTTCCACTAAGATCAGGAACAAGACAAGGTTGTCCACTCTCACCACTATTATTCAACATAGTTTTAGAAGTTTTAGGCACAGCAATCAGAGAAGAATAAGTAATAAAAGGAATCCAAATTGGAAAAGAAGAAGTAAAGCTGTCACTGTTTGCAGATGACATGATACTATAAACAGAGAATCCTAAAAATGCTACCAGAGAACTACTAGAGCTAATCAATGAATTTGGTAAAGTAGCAGGATACAAAATTAATGAACAGAAATCTCTTGCATTTCTATACACTAATGATGAAAAATCTGAAAGTGAAATCAAGAAAACACTCCCATTTACCACTGCAACAAAAAGAATAAAATATCTAGGAATAAACCTACCTAAGGAGACAAAAGACCTCTATGCAGAAAATTATAAGACACTGATGAAAGAAATTAAAGATGATACAAATAGATGGAGAGATATACCATGCTCCTGGATTGGAAGAATCAACATTGTGAAAATGATTATACTTTCCAAAGCAATGTACAGATTCAATGCAATCCCTATCAAACTACCACTGGCATTTTTCACAGAACTAGAACAAAATATTTCACAATTTGTGTGGAAACACAAAAGACCCCAAATAGCCAAAGCAATCTTGAGAATGAAAAACAGAGCTGGAGGAATCAGAATCCCTGACTTCAGACTATTACTACAAAGCTACAGTAATCAAGACAGTATGGTACTGGCACAAAAACAGAAATATGGATCAATGGAACAGGATAGAAAGCCCAGAGATAAACCCACGCACATATGGTCACCTTATCTTTGATAAAGGAGGCAAGAATATACAGCGGAGAAAAGACAGCCTCTTCAATAAGTGGTGCTGGGAAAACTGGACAGGTACATGTAAAAGTATGAGATTAGATCACTCCCTAACACCATACACAAAAATAAGCTCAAAATGGATTAAAGACCTAAATGTAAGGCCAGACACCATCAGACTCTTAGAGGAAAACATTGGCAGAACACTCTATAACATAAATCACAGCAAGATCCTTTTGACCCACCTCCTAGAGAAAGAGAAATAAAAACAAAAATAAACAAATGGGACCTAATGAAACTTAAAAGGTTTTGCACAGCAAAGGAAACCATAAACAAAACGAAAAGACAACTCTCAGAATGGGAGAAAATTTTTGCAAATGAAGGAACTGACAAAGGATTAATCTCCAAAATTTCAAGCAATTCATGCAGCTCAATATCAAAAACACAAACAACCCAATCCAAAAATGTGCAGAAGACCTAAATAGACATTTCTCCAAAGATATACAGATTGCCAACAAACACATGAAAGAATGCTCAACATCATTAATCATTAGAGAAATGCACAAAACTACAATGAGATATCATCTCACACCAGTCAGAATGGCCATCATCAAAAAATCTACAAACAATAAATGCTGGAGAGGGTGTGGAGAAAAGGGAAACCTCTTGCACTGTTAGTGGGAATGTAAATTGATACAGCCACTATGGAGAACAGTATGGAGGTTCCTTAAAAAACTAAAAACAGAAGTACCATACGACCCAGCAATCCCACTACTGGGCATATACCCTGAGAAAACCATAATTCAAAAAGAGTCATGTACCAAAATGTTCATTGCAGCTCTATTTACAACAGCCAGGACATGGAAGCAACCTAAGTGTCCCTCAACAGATGAATGGATAAAGAAGATGTGGCACATATATACAATGGAATATTACTCAGCCATAAAAAGGAACAAAACTGAGTTATTTGTAGTGAAGTGGATGGACCTAGAGACTGTCATACAGAGTGAAGTAAGTCAGAAAGAGAAAAACAAATACCATAGGCTAACACATATATATGGAATCTAAAAAAAGAAAAAAAATGGTCAGAAGAACCTAGGGACAAGACAGGAATAAAGATGCAGACCTACTAGAGGATGGACTTGAGGATACGGGGAGGGGGAAGGGTAAGCTGTGACAAAGTGAGAGAGTGGCATGGACATATACACACTACTAAACGTAAAACAGATAGCTAGTGGGAAGCAACCACATAGCACAGGGAGATCAGCTCGGTGCTTTGTGACCACCTGTAGGGGTGGGATAGGGAGGGTGGGAGGGATGTAGATGCAAGAGGGAAGAGATATGGGGACATATGTATATGTATAACTGATTCACTTTGTTATAAAGCAGAAACTAACCCACCATTGTAAAGCAATTATACTCTAATAAAGATGTTAAAAAAAAAAGAATTATTAAAAAAAAAATCTTCCAACAAATAGAAGTCCAGCACCAGATGGCTTCACAGGTGAATTCTATCAAACATTTAGAGAAGAGCTAACACCTATCCTTCTCAAACTCTTCCAAAAAATTGCAGAGGAAGGAACACTGCCAAACTCATTCTACGAGGCCACCATCACCCTGTTACCAAAACCAGACAACGATACTACAAAAAAAGAGAATTACAGACCAATATCACTGATGAATATAGATGCAAAAATCCTCAACAAAATACTAGCAAACAGAATCGAACAGCACATTAAAAGGATCATACACAATGAGCAAGTGGGATTTATCCCAGGGATGCAAGGATTCTTCAATATACGCAAATCAATCAATGTGATAAACCATATTAACAAATTGAAGGAGAAAAACCATATGATCATCTCAACAGATGCAGGAAAAGCTTTCAACAAAATTCAACACCCATTTATGATAAAAACCCTGCAGAAAGTGGGCATAGCGGGAACCTACCTCAACATAATAAAGGCCATATATGACAAACCCACAGCCAGGGCTCACATTTAGTACATAAGTGAAAGAATGAAAAATTAAGTTATAACAGTTAACCATGTTTTTTAAAACAAATATCAAGACATATGAATAATTCATATCCTATGTAGAAAAAAGTATAGGTAAAGCAGCACTAGCATATAATGCAGGGAGAAGTCCAACAGGAAGAAATCTTTACAGATGGTAATTATATACCCTTGGGCTAGCAATTTCATTTTTAAAAATTTATTCTAAGAAATAACTAGAGGTGAGCGCTAAGGACAGCTCTCAGGATGATCATCACAGCACTGAAGATGATAAAAAAAATTGAAAACAAAATATCCATCAATAGAAGATTGGTAAAAGTATGAAGAATGCAATGTACAATGAAATACTCTGTAGGCATAAAAAATACGTGTGTACATATGCCAGGAAAAGATGTACACAATATATTAAGATGAAAAAATCAGGTTATACTAAACCATATGCTCAATACAATCTCATTTTTTAAAAATCCATAGATATACATGTACATATAGAAAAAGGTATGAAATTATATATAGCAAATTGTTTAGAGTCATGTCTGGATAGTGATATTATGTGCAATTTTTTTGTTTCAAATTTTGCTTATCCTTCTCTTCTAATTTTGAATAACAAACGAGCTGTGCAAGAAAAAATACTGTAAAAACTCAATATGCATATTCTAAAAGTAAAAATTCATTGAGACACCGGGATAGAAAATATGAAATTATAACTTTCCTGGGCAATGCAAGAGGTCTCATAAACAAGCTGTTAAGAACTAGGACTAGAGATGAATAAAAAGAGCTTATTACACCCCAAAGTAGCTCACAGAAACATAAACAAGGAAACAAACATTTATAGTAAGTTATGCTTAAATACAGAGGGATGCCGTGGGGCAAAGAGTGAAGGACACAAACCTAATGGGTAAGAAAATTTCACAAAAGAGAAACAAATCACTCAATAAACTTCATTATTAACTTAACTAGGAAATGTCCCCCTAATAATAAGAATTTTACTAGCATTCTTAGATTACCTTAAATTCACTAAACTTTTCTAACAGAACTTATACTCCTGCTTTGTAGGATTTATCACAACTGCAAATAAGTAGCTGTACCACAAATGGTAAAGTATCATCTGCTCTGGGCCCCCAACTTAGAATGAAAGTTTCCTGGGGGTAAAAACTATGTCTCTCCTTTACATCATTGTATCTCTAGCATCTAATGGTGCCTTGTGCACAGTAGACACACAACTTTAGTTGAATAAATAAATATAAATAAAAACTGTCAGTTTATCCTTTCCTCCATAGGTTTGGCTCAGAAAGCAGGTTGTGTTGCCTGGCGCAAGGACATCTTCCACATGTAACTTAGAATCAGGCCCCTCTTTAATACTGTTCTGCAACTGCTGACTCTAAACCCTAGCCAATCCTAAGCAGTTCTTTAGTTTTCTGTGGTTAAATGCAAACTCTCTTGCTCTCTATATCTCTAAGCTGTTCTTCTTCAGCTCCTTTTATTTATCAAGTGGCATTAGGCTACCGCTTTTCTCTCCCTTTTGGGGTAGAAATGGGCAAGGGAGTGGGGGATGGGAAAAGCAGTGACAAATTAATTACATCATATGATACAGAATAAAAGGCAAGGGATTAGCCTTGTTTTTAAATCCCAGCTCTGCCTCTTCTTAGCTCCATGCCCTTGGGAAAATTACTTGTACTCTGTGGGTCTTAGCTTATTCACGTATAAAATAAGGACAAGACCACCAAACTCATAGAGATGTTGTAATAATTAAATAATGTATGTCATACACTTAGTGTAGGTGCCTTGACAGCAAGAGGCACTCAATAAATGGAATAGCTGTTCTCCCTGTTTTTGTGGTTGTTACATAATGATATTTGTTCCTAAACTACTCCTTAAAGGCAATTCCTCTCAGTGAATGATATATCCTAGTTTCTTTTAGAGTCAGGTCCCTACTCCTTCAAAGCATTTTCATATCATATAACAAAACAAAATCTGAGAAAAGGAGTTGTCTTTAGTAGATCTCTTCATAATGATGGCTTGTTGCAGCACCTTTCTAAGACATCTTAACATAAGTTCCACTGGAGCATCCTCTAGACCAGTGACCTATAAGCATGATCATTTGTACATCTCTACTGGTAAAAAAAAAAAAAAAATTCAGCACACCAGCATATATATATATTTATTTTATACACATGAACTACAGGAATGAAAATATTATGCAAAGTAGGAAAATCTAAAACAATTGTTCTTACTAAAAAACATAAAACATGTTTAAGTTCAAAACCGTTGAAACCTCTATGTAATACAAATATCTTTTAGGGACACACTCAACCTCAGTATAAAATACTGTAAATGATATAATCTGCCAATAACCACGTGAAAAGATGCTCAACACTGTAAGTCATTAGGAAACTGCAAATCAAAACCACAATGAGATACCACTTTATACCCAATAGGATGGCTATAATAAGACAGACAATAACAAATGTTGATAATGATGTGGCAAATGTGAATGCTAGCATATTGCTGGCAAGAATGTAAAATGGTGCAACCACTTGGAAAAACAGTTTGGCAGTTCCTTGAAAAGTTAAAAATAGTTATCATAAAACCCAGAAATTCTATTCCTAGATACATATCAAGAGAACTGAAAGCATAAGTCCACGTAAAAACTTGTACACAAATGTTCATGGCAGCATTATTCATAATAACTAAAAAGTAGAAACAACCCAAATGTCCATCAACTGACGAATGGATTAACAAAATTTGCTACAGCCATTCAATGTAATATTATAGAGCCATAAAAAGGAATGAAGTTCTAATGAAACTCGAAAATATGCTAGGTAAAAGAAGCCAGACACAAAACGTCATATACTATATGATTCCATTGACACGAATTGTCCAGAATAGGCAAAGCCATAGATACAGAAAACAGTTGCCAAGGACTGTAGGAAGATGGGAATTGAAAGTGACTACTAATGGGCTTGGGGTTTCTTTGAGGGTTGTATCCGTTTCCTATGGCTGCTGTAACAAATTACCACAAAGTTAGTGGCTTATCACAACAAAAACTCATTCTCTTACAGTTCTGGAGGCCAGAGTCCAGGTGAGTCTTATGAGGGTAAAATTCAAGGTTACCTCTAGAGGCTCTGGAGAAGAATCTGTTTCCTCGCCTTTTCTAGTTTCTAGAAGCTGCCTGCATTCCTTGGTTCATGATTCCTCCCTCACATCATCACATCACCTTTTCTTCTGTTTCAGTTGTCACATCACACTTTCTCTTCTCTGTAGTCAAATCTCTCTGTCTCCTTCTTACAGGGACACTGTGATTACATTTAGGATACCACTCAGATAATCCAGGATAATCTACCCATCTCAAGGTCCTTAACTTAATCACATATGCAAAGTCCCCTTTATGATATAGGATGACATTCATAGGTCCCAGAGATTAGGACCTGGATATCTTTGGGGGGCATTATTCAGCTTAACACAGGAATGATTTAAAAATGCTTTGATAGGGGCTTCCCTGGTGGCGCAGTGGTTGAGAATCCGCCTGCCAATGCAGGGGACACAGGTTCAAGCCCTGGGAAGATCCCACATGCTGCAGAGCAACTAAGCCCGTGTGCCACAACTACTGAGCCTGTGCTAGAGCCTGTGAGCCACAACTACTGAGCCTGCACACCTAGAGTCCATGCTTTGCAACAAGAGAAGCCACTTCAGTGAGAAGTCCATGCACCGCAATGAAGAGTGGCCCCCGCTCACCGCAACTAGAGAAAGCCCGTGCGCAGCAACAAAGACCCAACGCAGCCAAAAATAAAATTAATTAATTAATTAAAATGCTTTGATAGTGGTGGTTGATGAACAGCTTTGTGAATATACTAAAAATCACTGAACTGTACACTTTAAAAGAGTGAACTTTATGTTATGTGAATTATATCTCAATAATGCTGTAACTTTCTTTAAAAGACACTGTTGTCAGAAAAATATAGCTATTACATGGCTCAAAAAATAAAAGGCAAATAATTTGTGTATAGCTGTCCTCAGGCATACGTAAAGGAATGAAGAAATTCCATAAAGTCAAGGTTAACAGTGCTTCAGATAAACTTCTCAACAATCCGTATCTGGAATCAGCGTGTCTAATAAAATGACACAACCCCATATACATATATATATGTATATATATACACACATACATATACATACACATATGTATGTAAATACCTATAAAATGACACAACTATATATATATATATGTGTGTATGTGTGTATGTATGTATATATCCTATAAATTCATTTAACTCATATGCATAAACTGTAATGGATTGCCATATTCTAACAAAGGAGAGATGATGGTACAGCCAGTCTTCACTGTGGAACTCCCACTCTTCCTTTAGGATACCTGGCTACTCTAGGTGGTACATGACCATCTGATGGAAGTGCAAGTAAAGAAACCATCAATCCATATATTAAATATTATTTGAGCCTAATTTTACTCTTTTTTGAGATAAAAGATAAATAAGAAATATTCTAATATCTTCTTCCCATACCTCATGGCTGGGCTTATACACAAAACACCTTAGAGACTGCTGCTCTTGACAATGCTCCCAAACTTCACTGGATATCAAAGTCACTGGGGAACTCATTAAAAACTAGAGAGCCTAGGCTTCATCTCTAGAGATTCTGATTTCATAGCTCAAGTTATCCACAAACTTTTGAAGACCTTACTCTATAAACTAGAAATCACTGCCATTCATTTTTCTATGAAGTCCATAACTTAGACAGAGTAGCTGAGGCAAACAAGTGAAAGAGAAGGAAATACACTCTAACTGAAGCTGTAAGTGTAACATGATGAAACAAAGTCAATGACATTCTTTTGTTTGACCTGTTTTCGACAATTTCAGATCAAAGTCATATGACCTTGTCAATTGTTTAGGCAAGTTAATTGTTCAAATGACCACTTACATAAGTAGAGGCAGTGTGCCATGGCTCTGAAGCCAAAAGAATGGTACCTCTGAGAACATCTTACTCATTACTGTTGAATTAGAACTTAGAGCAACAGGTTCCATCATACTACCATGAGAAGATCTAAGCCCAGCTTTTAATAAAGCTCAAAAACCATACAACAGGTCCTATATGGTATGAAGTCATCTAAATCACAAAAGATAAGTGATATATACTGAAAACATAAAAAAAGCCATTAGAAAGACAGCCAATTAATAGTACAGTCCACAGACTTGAACAAATCCTTTTCTGTCAACTCTGAAAAGTCTCTCCAACTTAAAACTAAAGAACCTTAAAACAAAATGTATACCTTATCTCCTTTAAATACTACTTCTAGATTTTTATGCATGTTAAAGAGGCATTCCGAGTAATTCTGTACCTATGCAAAGATTTACCAAAAGCTTACTGTCTTAATTCCCAATACTTCCTACACCTTTCACTAACACATGATTTTAGTCATCTAATCAAAGTGAAGACTAATCTGGCAACATTAGTATTTCTGGAAATGAGTCTCTTAGCGATATTTTATCTTGGGCAATGAGAGGGTAAGATCAACACATTTATATACCATGGAGATGAGTTTAAGCACCACAGATAACAATGCCATTTTTAATAAAAGTTTAATTCTAGGTTCATTTATGGGTATACGATGAATAAGTTTTTCAAAAATTCTAGGTCACTTAAGGGTATATGCAAAGTTCTTGGAAGGTACCAAAATAATGCTTTCAATCACTTCTCAAAATCCATAGAGCCTTTTAAACATGTAATGTCATTTAATCTACAACCCTCCTTCAACGATTCCCTCTCTACACCCCATGTCCCCATTTACCCCCCAAAGAAAAACCCACCCCTTGTATAAGCTTAAACCAATATTTGATTCCCTGGAATGGCAGAATGGCACACAATTAGCATGATTTTAGTCACGTCATTATTTCTAGCTCAGTGGCATTTATTCAGATGAGCACAATCTGCAACCACTGAGCCCAGCTCTTCTGATGTTAACTGGCATCATTAAAACCCTCCTAGTGTCCAACTTGTTTGATCTTTTAAAGAATGCCCTGCGTTTGTGACTGAGAGCCGGAAACTCACGGCTGGATACCCTGAACAGCGTTCCTGTTTGGTCACAGACTACTCACATCAGTTAATAATCCTCAGAGACCAGGATTCCAATTCAAGAGGGAAAACTTTTCATACAAAAATTCTTTAAACACAAAATAAACAGGAAATGGGATTAAAATAATGAACAGGCGGGGAGAAGGAGCTCTTAAATGCCATAACTTCGAAAGTTGAGAATGTAAAATGTTCGGAGTGAAGTATCTAAAAGATCATAGCAAATCTGGGTATGGCAAAGGGCAGACAGCAGAGGAGAGAGGACTGAATCATAAAAGCAAAAACAGAAAATGATAAAATTTCGAGACCTCAAATTTAAAATTTTCTCTTTTGATTAGTGCTCAACTTTTCATACTCTACAAATACTGTCTGTAAAAAGAAATTAAAACAACCAATTAAATAATACTTGACTTAAATCTTTTCTACTTAAAGAGAAAAAGCCAATATTTTTATTTTCCCACACATTTCACACGTGTGCTAAATAGCATTCCATTATACAAACCTACCACAGTCAGTTAAAATTTTATTTTGAAAATGAAAAACCATATTTAAAAATCTACTCACAGCGTGACAAAGTAAATGTTATAATGTCCACAAATGTTTAATAAAAGGCAAGTTCCTGCTGTCCTTTTAAAGTTAAAAATAAAGCCAAACTACAACTTTCAACTGCAAAGAGTCATTGTGTAATACATAAAAAGCTCAGCATGGAAATAGATTCAACAAATGTACAAAAAGCGTTTTCATGCCCAGGAAGAACTGAAGGCATCAAAAAACATGCCCCAACTACAAATAATGTAGAGCTCAGTTCAAAAAGACCAGCAAATTCCTTCTCTAATGCATAGCAAACGAAACTTAATCAACTCCTCTGCAAGGTCAAACAGGCAACCCACCTTCAAATGTCCCCACAAACGAAAACATAAAAACAACAAAAGAGGTTCC
This sequence comes from Globicephala melas, assembly GCF_963455315.2. NCBI lineage: Eukaryota > Metazoa > Chordata > Mammalia > Artiodactyla > Delphinidae > Globicephala > Globicephala melas. Next base: position 69,886,944 of record NC_083319.1, on the reverse strand, counting down.
AGAAAGTAATAAATACTGAATCCACGGTAGGCTACAGAACCCTTACTGTACATAGCTGAGAAAACCTACTGTGGAACAATGGATCATATTTCCATATTAAATTATATTTATCACACTGAAAAATCCTTAAACAAAATACAGGATTTATACTGGCCATTTTTATACGACACTAACTCCCTAAACCTTCCAAACACAATCCCACTGAAAACATGAGTCCCACTGAAAATCATTCCCACCCCATGACGCACTGAAGGAGCAGCTAGACAAAGAGTTGGGATGATGGGAGAGGGCAGGGAGAACTACCTTCCCCCATGATTTCAGAAAATAAATCAATAAAAGAGGATAGAATAGCCAAAACATAACCTTGGCACAGGGTATTTCCGGAAAAATAACTGCTGTGACAAACGGCCTGAAGTGAACTCTTCCAGCGGTCAAGAATCCCCAGGAAAGGCCCCTCCCCTCCTTATCTATTGCTCAATTGTACAATACTCCGCTTTGAAAATATAACACCCTCTTGGAGCTGGGCAAGATGAAAGAGCTTTTCTTCATGATCCCGCAACGCCTATTAATTTTTGCTACAACAGACTCACAGCTGATTAAGAAAACAGAGGGCTAGCACTGCCTCACATTCCCATCTCAGGATTTAAGAGAGAAAAATCTTAAAAGTGAATGAGCCCTCTTTTTCAGTACAATGTATTGATTTTCATTTCTGCACACACCAAAAGCTGTTTCTCTTCCAACTGTGGGCAATTTGTTTAGCCTAGAGGTCACTTTCCTCCTTGAAACATCAGAAGCAATGTTATTAGATTCCTATGCAGTTAAAGAATTATCTTTCTGAAATATTATGACTCATTCACCACCACCCAGAGCACAGGTTGAGAAATCAATGGCTGAAGGAGCAAAATTTAAACTGTCCACAAAGTACACTCACACTTTTATCACAAGTGGAAAAGCAACATGATAGAGTGGAAAAGCACAAGAAGTATAGTTAAGCCAAAGAGTATTCGAATCTCCATGTTATCACATATTTATGTTAATTTGGATGTTACTTTGACTTCCCAGACTCATGAGCAATAGCACCTATATTACAAGATTATTATGAAGTGCAATATAGAATATAATGGATACCAAATGCCAAACATATTCACTAGCATGAAAAATGCAGCTTTTATAGTTTTGTTTTATTAAAATATAACAGTTCAATGAATCCTGATAATGTATACACTATTGTAACCACCATGCCCATCAAGATGCAGACCATGGAAATATAATGTGAGCCACGGGGACTTCCCTGGTGGTGCAGTGGTTAAGAATCCACTTGCCAGTGCAGGGGACACAGGTTCGATCCCTGGTCCAGGAAGATCCCACATGCCGCGGAGCAACTAAGCCCATGAGCCACAACTACTGAGCCCACGTGCCACAACTACTGAAGCCCGAGCGCCTAGAGCCCGTGCTCCGCAACAAGAGAAGCCGCCGCAATGAGAAGCCCGCACACTGCAACGAAAAGTAGACCCCTCTCACCGCAACTAGAGAAAGCCCACACACAGCAACAAAAACCCAACACAGCCAAAAATAAAATCAATAAATTTTTAAAAAAAGAAAAATATAATGTGAGCCACACACACAACTGAAAATTTTCTAGTAACCACACTAAGAAAAGTAAAGGGAGACAGACGAAATTAATTTGAATATATTTTATTTAATCCAATGTATCCAAAATATTATCATTTTATGTAACTGATTCAAAACTATTATCAATGAGATATTTTATATATTATTTCATACTAAGGCTTCGATCTGTTGTATATTTTACACTGGCAGCACATCATAATTTGAATTGGCCACAGTTCAAGTGCTTACTAGTCTCTGTGGCTAACAGCTCTTATATTAGACAGTGCAGATACAGACCACAATCCAGAAAATTTCCTCATGTCCCTTTCTAGTCTACACTTCTCCCCACCCCAAGTCAACTGCTATGCTGATTTCTACCCTCACAGATAAATTCTGCCTAATCTTGAATTTCATAAAAATTAGATGTATAGACTTCTTGTGACTGGCTTCTTTCACCAAGCATGCTTTTGGGATGAGCCATCTTGCTGCAAGTGGCAGTGGTCCGTTCCTTTTTATCGCTGAATAGCATTCCGCTGTACAAATACAATACCCATTTGGGTTGTTTCCAAATATGCTATAATCAATAAAGCTGAAATGAACACTCTTGTACAAGTCTTTTTGTGGACATGTTTTCATTTAACTCAGGTAAGTATGTAGAAGTGGAAATGTTGGATCATAAGGTAGGTTTATGTTCATCTTTTTAAGAAACTGCCAAATACCCTCCCATAGTGGTTGTATCATTTTATATCCCTGACAGTAATGTATGAGATATCAAATTACTTCATACTTTCTGCAGTAGTTGGTATTGTCACTCTTTTTAAGATTAGTGATTTCATTGGTATATATGTTTCCCAACGACCAACAATGTTGACATTTTTCCATGTTTACTAGCCAATCATATGACGTCCTTTTTGAAGAGTGGTTTGGAAAGAAGGGAGAGATGTTGCACAGACAAACTGAGATTACTTATATAAAGTTATTTGTGGGTTTCCCTGGTGGCGCAGTGGTTGAGAGTCCGCCTGCCGATGCAGGGGACACAGGTTCGTGCCCCGGTCCGGGAAGATCCCACATGCCGTGGAGCGGCTGGGCCCATGAGCCATGGCCGCTGAGCCTATGCGTCCGGAGCCTGTGCTCCGCAACGGGAGAGGCCACAACAGTGAGAGGCCCGCGTACCACCAAAAAAAAAAGTTATTTGTAACATTAATATAAGGGATGCACTTGCAAGGACTACCTGGGTCAGGCAGATAGCGTAAATCTAAAAGCCAAGGAAAGTGCTGCAAATTAGAGTACACACTCCTCTGAAGGAGGCTGTTAAATGTTACTTAGTACCAAGGCCTCCATCCCACATGGAAAAGCAGCCCAGGTTCTGTAAGATCTTCCTCTCTTATCAAGAGAGGGTAGATACCTGTATTTTTATTTTTAATTAATATTGGAATTAATATAAAGTATTAATCCTATGATAATCAAAGAATATAGGCCATAAGTTTTCAAACTCTGATTTATATAAATGTTAGTGGTTTACATAAAGACAAACATCCCTACTATGGTAAACATTAAACCATTCAGAATTGTTACTGATTACTGGTCAAAGATGATAACTCTTAAGACAAGGACAGGCAATCTACCAATGACAGATGACAAAATCATTTCAAGTGGCAAGGCAACAATGCCCCAGAGACAGAAAGAAAAAGTTGGTTAAGGCAGCTCCTGTTTCCTCTTTCCCAGCTAGCTTCCTAAATGACAGAACACATTCTATGGTATTCTTATTCTTCAGTGACTATCCACATTATGTAATTCTAGTAAGAATGAAGGTAACAGCTAATCATACTTCAGTGGCAGTGCCTACCTAGGAGTATATGCATTATTTGGGGAGAGCAGAAGAAAAGATATATGCTGATGGGACATAAAACAGTACAGCTGCTTTGGAAAATAGGTTGGCAGCTACTAAAATGTTTAAACATAGAGTGATATGATCCAGCAATTTCACTCTTAGATATATACCCAAGAAAAATGAAATATATGTTCACATAAGAACTCGAACATGAATGTTCATAGCAGCATTATTCATAATAGCCAAAAAGTGGAAACAACCCAAATGTCCATCAACTGATGAATGGATAAATAAAATGTGGTGTAGCCATACAGTGCAATATTACTTACCTATAAAAAGGAATGAAATATTGATACATGCTATAACATGGATGAATCTTGAAAACATTATGCTAAGTAGAAAGCCAGTCACAGAGACTTCCCTCATGGTCCAGTGGTAAAGAATCCACTTTCCAATGCAGGGGACACGGGTTCGACCCCTGGTCAGGGAACTAAGGTCCCACATGCCACAGGGCAACTAAGCCAGAGCGCCACAACTAAGAAGCTCGCACACCTCAACTAGAGAGCCCGCATGCCACAAACTACAGAGCCTGTGTGCCCTGGAGCCTGCGCGCCACAACTAAAGAGAGAAAACCCACCACCACAACTAGAGGGAAGCCCGCACGCTGCAATGAAGAGACCGCGCGCCACAACAAAAGATCCCACGTGCCGCAACTAAGACCCGACACAGCCAAAAGAATTAATTAAATATTTTTTAAAAAGCCAGTCACAAAAGGCCACATATTGCATGACTTCGTTTGCATGAAATGTCCAGAATAGACAAATCTATACAGACAGAAAATAGATTAGTGGCTCCCTATGGCTGGAGGTGGGGGGGCATGGGGGTATGGAAAGTGTGAAGTTTCTTTTTGGGGTAATAAAAATGTTCTAAAAGTGATTGTGATGATGGATGCACAACTCAGAATATTCAAAAAGTGACTGAATTTTACGCTATAAATGGGTGAGTTGGATAGCATGTGAATTATATCTCAATACAACTGTTTCCATAAAAAGAAAGAAAAACCAAAGATACTAGTGATCCGTAGAGCCTCTTTCTTCTAGTCCTAAACATTCTTTCCCTCTGCCACCTGATGTTGCTGCTTAAAATTTAGAGAAGTATTCCTGTGATGTTTTATCTCTCCTCTGCACTATTTCTGAATTTCAAATATCAATACATTTAGTGTACTTAACACAATGCTCTCCCCTACTTAGGCTGTGAGCTCCTAGAAGGCTGAAAATGTCTCATAAATCTTTATATCCGGAGAGCCTTGCACAACCTGGCTTCAGTTTTCAGTATTTTTATTTTAAAGGTGATGCTTTTGGGGTCCTGCCTAGGGAATTCTTGCCCAACATGTGCGCTGCAGTGGACACAGGCTTGGGGGGAAGCTGCGCCATCTCCTTTTCCCTTGCTCTCCTCGCCACGTCTACTCATCAGAGAATGAATAAACGACAACTTGGCAGAACACTGCTGAAAGGCTGCCAACCCTTCTATTTGAACATCTTCTGGAACAGGCAACAAACTTTATGAAATTATGAGATAAACAAGATCCCTTTTACACTTACAACCCATAAACCCACAAAGCAAAACAATGACAACATTTTCTTAGAAGTGTAAAATAAAAAGTATGGATTTAAATATGATCTCTAGTCAACAAGATGAATTTCAAAAACGTCTTTTAAAAGCACTCGTAATAACAATACATCAATGATTTAAGAATAAAATTAGTAAAAATATATATTTAACTTTTTACAACTTATACCTGAAAGTCTATAATGGATTAAACCACTTCCACCCCTCTTTAATTAATAGTTCTCCAAAGCCCCAAAGTGAAGCCTACATGGGACAAATTCACTGTGAGGAAAGAATATTCATTTTAGACCTTTTCTTTCCTTGTAATCTTTGGGTAAAAGGGACCCTGGGCTCCTGGTAACAAGCAGAATGATCATAACAAGAATAAAGGCTGCCCTAGACTCAATGAGTGATGATATAACTGAATTGTTCTCTCTAGTAACAAATAATACTGCCAGAAACTTGGGTACAAATTGCTACATTACACCTTTCTCTTGCATGCTCGAGTAAACATGGAAAGTTACTTAAAAAGTAGGCTAACTATTTAATAAGATCATAAAAAATCCATAAAACTCTAAAATGTTTAGGGCAAGAAAATAATCCAAAAGAAAGGAAAAACTTTACATATGTAATTAGTTCTTAGACTAATTATAAAGAGAGAAAAATGGGATGCAAGTTTAAAATCCAATCTAAAATGAATTATTTGATTACATATGATACTTTCACTCAATGGAAAATAATTAAGCCATTAAAACCTGCAGCCACATCAAAAATCTTTCTAGTAAAATGTAAAGTAAATTGAGAAGATGGAAAGTGTAAAATACATGTGTGTAAAGAAAATACAATGGGAAGGAAAATGGAAAAATCAAAATGGTTTTGTGAGACGTTGATATGGGATACCTTTTTTTCATTATCCGAAGTAAATGTGATGCTATAAAAACCTAATGTCTTTAAAAGTAGGACAGAAGCATTTCAATAGAGCTATAAAATATAAAATTTAACAATAACCCATAAAACACTAAAAATTAATCTATTTTGGCTCAAATATCTTTTTTATTAGGATCTCTATGCAAAGCCTAAATAATTTAAAATCTTATGCATTAACATATTGCAAAGGAAACAGACAAGTACGAGGGAAAGAGCATAAATTTAATGCTCACAAAAAGATTTATCCATTTAATATCACAGCATGACAAGGTCAACTGAACACAAACATGACTAGCAAAAACATAGAGTGATAGTATATGAATTATATCTCAATAAAGCTGTGTTTAAAAAAAATAGTAATTAACACATAGTCTTTGAATTCAGGCACACCTGTGTTTGAATCCTGGCCCTACCACATTTTAGCTGGATGACTTTGGGCAATTTATTTAACCTCTGTCAGCCTCCCAGAAGAAAACAATACCTTATCACATAGTGAGCTTTTTTTCAGTAAGAGTAAATCAAATAATAAATATAACAATTGTAGTATATAGTGCTTACTATATAGAAAGCACTCAATGAATCAATAGATGCTTACTACTACTATTATTAAAATATCTCTAATAGTTTTCCAGCTGAAAGCACTCTGCTAATTTCACATAAAAACAAAGAAAATGTCATATGTGGACAAAATAGCTAAGTAAAACGTGTCTTTCTCTGATATTTCATATGGCTTGATAAGCTCTCTTTGTAGTAAAAGGCCCATAAAAGAGTTCACGATTTCCCAAGTATCCTTTACTTAGAAGCAAGAAGACAAAACTGTTTTACTAATCATTCCTATAGGAATGAAATGTAACTTGGTTGACCAGAGAAGTTAAAAGCAATGGAGAAGAGAATATGCAAAGGATCTGAATAGACATTGCTCCAAAAAGATACACAAGTGGCCAATAAACACAGGAAAAGATGCTCAATATCCCTAGTCATCAGGGAAATGCAAATCAAAGCCACATGAGATACCACTTCATACTCACTAGGAAGGCTACAGTTCGAAAAAGAAGCAGATAACAAGTGTTGCTGAGGATGGGGAGAAATTAGAACCTTCACTCGCTGCTGGTGTGAATCTAAAATGGCACAGCCACTTTGGAAAACAGTTCTGGAAGTTCCTTAAACAGTTAAACACAGACTAACCATATAATCCAGCAATTTTATTCCTGGTGTATATCCCTCAAAAATGAAAACATATGTCCGTGCAATAGCCTGTACAAAAATATTCATAGCAGGATTATTCATAATAACCAGAAAGCAGCAAAAATCCAAATGTCCATCAACTGATGAATGGATAAATAAAATGTAAGATAGTCATATTAAATATGATTCAACCACAAAAAGAAATGAAGCATTGATACATGCTATAACACCAATGAACCTTATAAATATGTTAAGTGAAAGAAGCCAGATACAAAAGACAATATATTGTCTTCATTCAGATGGAATCCATCCTTTCAATCTCTCACTGGAGACTATGATTAATGATTAAGCAGTAGTAATTGTAGGTTTAATCTGACCCTACCAAGGACAAATGAATTTCATGATGATGACTTCCAAAACTGAAGAGTCCATTGTCAACCTTAGGAAAAAGAGCTCCACTCATTATACAAAGGCAAGGATGGGACAGCCCAGTGAACGCTAATTTTGGATGGTTTTCCAACTAAGGTAAATATTTTCTTAAACATAGGGTTATTCAATTTACTCTTATTCTTTTTCGTTTTTAAAATTTCACTGTTTTAGGCTGTCTTTCTATATTCTTTTTTTTTTTTTTTTTAACATCTTTATTGGAGTATAATTGCTTTACAATGGTATGTTAGTTTCAGCTTCACAACAAAATGAATCAGTTCTTAATTATATTTGATAGTCAAGGATCTACAAAGAAATAGAGAAATCTCTTCCAAATGTTTCTGGGAAGAAGACTTATAACTATGCTGAATATTTTCATTCTTGAAACTCTTGGCAGCCATCAGTGCTTCACACATGATACCAATTAGAAGACAGAATAAATAGCTTCATAGAAGGCAGGCTGGCTTCCGTAGATAGCATGCTGGCAAAAAACCAAAAGATTAGCCCAAAATTACTGAATGTGGACTGGCAAGGGCCACCAAATTGAGTATATTTTACAACTTAAACACACATCACAGGACACAACAGCAGCAGCTCCACAAATAATGAATACACACACAAAAAGCTTGGAAAGGCTTAAGCAAGGTCCATCAAGGGGGACTAGATTATTTATACTTATTTAGATGAACATAAAGTTATTTATTACCAAACATAAAAAGGAATATTTTTATAACCAAAATTAACTGTGATGCAGTCAGTTTCAACAAATTCCACAACTCCAGACATTTGTAATATCTATAATGAAAACATGGTAAATAACACTTATTCACGACTAGTAAGCAACAATAAAATAGTGGGTTCATTCCCTAGACAAGAAAGAGAGATGAAAAAGAAGGGATAAAGAAATAAGTATTCTTTGTAATAAAAGGAAGTTAACTGATTACTGGTATTGGTTTTTGACTTATGAATGCCCATCTTATTACAAAAAAGATTTAAAGAGGCTAGTATCTATTTGTTAGAAGGACAATGTATTAAATTCTTATCTCATTTGCAATATTTCAGTTAAGTTTCTTAAAAGTGAACTTTGATAAAAATATTATAAGGGATTTGGATTTTATAACATTAAAAGAGAGAGGGGGTGGGAAGAGAGAAACACAATAAGAAAGAGAAATGCCTTTAACCAAGCAAAGGAAAGGAGTATTGGGGTACCAATTGAGACACAGGCTTTATTAAATAAAATACTTAGACATGATGCCTCAATTCCTCTAGAGGACAATGGAACATAAGAAGGTAGTTGCTATAGAATGAATGTTTGTACCCACCCCCCTAAATTCATATGTTGAAATCCTAATCCCCAAGGTGGTGGTATTAGGAGATAGGGTCTTTGGAAGGAGATTAGGTCATGAGGGTAGAGCCTTCATGCCAGGGATTATAAGCAGACTACAGAGAGCTACCTTGGCCCTCTGGCTATGTGAAATTACAGTGAGAAGACAGTTGTCTATAAGGAAGACAGTTGGCTATGAACCAGGAAGTAGGCCCTCACCAGACAGTGAAAGGGCCAGCGCCTTGATCATGGACTTCCCAGCCTCCAGAACTGTGAGAAATAAATAATTGATGTTAATGAGACACTCAGATTATGTTATTGTTATAGCCTCCTGAATGGATTCAGACTATAAGATAGTCTGATAGTGGGTTCAGAATTATCTTTATGAGTAGTGGTTTGGATCAAGGGAATGGATTTGGGGCTACATATGCAACAATCCCAAGTGGTCTCCTTTAAATATAGAAAAAAGTACCAAAGCTTTAGCAGTGAAGGGTTAGGATACCATCTGGAAAAAGAAACTAAGTAACTAAGTCACCATCATATATTATGTGAGTTTTAGAGGAGAAATTAAAAAGACTACTTAGACCCTCCTTGAGGGCATTGACTATAACCAATTTTCAGGAACAAGTCTGGTATTTAAAGAACCCTACATGGGTAAACATTATGCTAGGTCTCTTTTGTTTGTAATCCCATTTTATCCTCATTTGAGGAAATAAGGCTCAAAGAGGTTAAGTAAATTAGTCAGAGGACACACAGCTAATAACTGGTATATAGGAGGTACATGGTATGTCTGCCTAAAAACAAAGATGCTTTCTACCAAATCAGGCAACAATTTTTTATATCTCCAGTACTAACTACAGTTAATGATGATATCTTACAGAAGTGAAATGAGAAAAATCACTTCTTATGAGTTAATAAGCATCTATAGATAGCAGAGCCTTAGAATAGCAAAGGACAGGTGGAGAACATAATGGAATCACAGACAAAACGACCACTTCTTAGTGGTAATTAGGAAGAAAAACTTAATTTCTTAGGAAGAAAAACTTAATTTCTTAGGAAGAAAAACTTAATTTCAGAAACAAGTAGATTTCTGTTTGAAAAAAATAATAAAAAGGAAATACTCCCAAATGGTAGGATTATTTATTATGAAAGTAATATAATTATTAAAGTGATACTTTCCATTTCCAGATGACTGACTGTAGCAGTAAAAAACAAAAGTCCTTGATTATGTGAACTATTTCCCTGCTGTAATAGGACCCTACCATGAAACCCTAATAGCTTTGCCAACTACAGGGTACACAGTCTGAAAGACTATCCTTAGTACACATCACTTCCTAAACAGTAATGATGTTTACTGCCTGCTAAATAAATGTTTAGCCAAAAGAACATTATTCTCAAACCAAGACACTGAGCAGTTATCTAACCTCCTTCTGAGGTCTATTTTCCTCATCTATAAATGTTATAATCCCTATACGGAAGAGTTGTTGAGGAACAGAAATGAAAAGTGCTTACTTAGCACAAGGACATGATCATATACACACTAAATAGAGTCATTGCTTGTATGATTATATTATATTCATTATCATCATATCAACCATAATTACCAAAAGCTAAGAGAATTCTACTTAATCTCATTCACTAAAGAACAACAATTGTATAGGTATGTTTACTGCGTCAAAAAAAATTGGTTAGAAAGAATCAATCAAGATGGCAGAGTAGAAGGACATGGAACTCACCTCCCCCCATGAACACATAAAAAATACATCAACACGTGAAATAATTCTCACTGAAAACTAACTGGAAACTGGCAGAAAGATTCCTATACAACCAAGGATATAAGAAAGATCCACACAGAATCTGGAAGGGAAGAGAAGGGACCTGTGCCCCCTGGGAGGGGACTCAGAGGAAAAGGGAGATTACATAGGAGGAGACCCCTGCCTGCAAGCCATAGATTGGGCGCCCCAGTCCTGGTGTCGGACACAGGGAAGACAAGCCCCCTTGGCTGGTTGTAGAGCTGTTGGAACTAACAGGAGGGCTGTGAAGAACATGCAAGGACTGGCTTGCTCCTGAGGCAGCGTGGCAAGGACAGATTGAGGATGGTTCCAGTGGCTGCCCAGTTTTCTGCAATTAGCCTAGCATACGCCTCAGCCTGAGCCAAGCAAATGCTCCAGTCCCGCTTACTCTACCACACTAGAGAAAGGGCTGCCATCACCAGGGAGAGAGCTCATATCTTAGTACTGAGATGCAGAGGAAACTTGGAACTAGGGCAACATCTGAGCACAGTGTGGGCAGCCATTGCTGGCATTTACACAGGCACTGTATCAGGGGTAGTCTTGATCTCTGACGGAAGCCAGACTGCTGCACCCACACCCTGACACATGCCCAGTGCTAAACGGAGCCCTGCTTACCCTGCAGCACAGCTTCTCAACAGGGCTGGGGTGGCAGAGGCTGGGGGTAGTAACTGGCTGTGAGGGACAGCAGAGACTCAGACACAGCTGGGGCTGTCATTATTGGTGCCTGCACAGGGGGCACATTAGAGGCAGCCTGGACCTCTGTGGCCAGCCCATCACATGCTGGCATGGGCCCCTCTTCCTCCAGCACTCCTCCTCTCTGGGGCAAGGGTACAGTGTTGGGAGTGGGAGACAAACACATTTAAGGGAACAGAGACAGCTTGGACCTGAACCTCAGGGCTTCTACTCCATCAACTTTGGACCTGACCCTGCCCCCGATAGGGTGCTAATGGCCAATGAGCAGAGGGGAAGCCACACCTCACACTTGGCTCTGGCCCTGGTTCCTCCATCTCCAACCCTACTTCCTGCAAGATGATAACTGTCAGCATACCCTGAGGAAACGCATGGCTTTTGTTCACATCAAATCCAGCTCTCCCACCAAAGGCACTGGGCACACACAGGCTGTAGACAGACACTCCCACATAAGGACACCTCTTCAAGACTGCAATAGGTAACTGTTTCATCTAATTTCACAGACACAGGGAAAGTTAAGCAAAGTAAGAAGACAGAGGAACTAGTCTTGATTGAAAGAGCAAGACAAAACCCCTGGGAAAATAAATAATGAAATAGAAAAAACACTTTACAAGATAAAGAATTCAAAGTATTAGTAATAAGAATGCTAACTAAATTAGGGAAAAGAATAGATGAACACAGTGAGAATTTTAACAAGGAACTAGAAAATATACAAAAAGAACCAATCAGAACTGAAGAATACAGTAACTGAAATGAAGAACTCACTGAATAGCAGACTATGTGATACAGAAGAACATAAATGATCTGGAAGATAGAATAATGGATATTACCCAATCAGAACAGCAAAAAGAAAAATAAATGTTAAAAAATGAGAACAGTTTAAGAGATTTCTGGAAAAACATGAAGCATACCAACATTGGCATTATAGTGGTTTCAGAAGGACAGGGGAGAGAAAGGGGGTTGAAAATGTTTTTGATGAAATTATGGCTGAAAAAGTCCCAAACCTGAACAAGGAAACAGATATCCAGATACAGGAAGCACAGAGGGAATCCAAACAACATGAACCCAAAGAGACACACACCAAGATATATCATAACTAAAATGGCAAAAGTAGAAAATAAAGAGAATTTTTTTTTTGGCCATGCCACGTGTTAAGTGGGATCTTAGTTCCCAGACCAGGGATCAAACCCATGTCCCCGCAGTGGAATCTCAGAGTCTTAACCACTGGACTGCTAGGGAAGTCTGCAAAAGGAGAATTTTAAAAGGCAGCAAGAGAAAAACAAAGAGTCATATACAAGGGAACCCCCATAAGGCTATCAGCTGATTACTCTGCAGAAACTTTGCAGGCCAGAGGGAGCAGCATGATATATTCAAAGTGCTTAAAGGGAAAAACCTGCAACCTAGGATACTCTACCCAGCAAGATTATCATTCAGAATTAAAGCTGAAATAAAAACAAACTTCTCAGACAAGCAAAAACTAAAAAAATTCATCAATACTAAAGCTACCCTAAAGAAATGTTAAAAGGTCTTTTCTAAGTGTTAAAGAAAAAGCTGTAATAAGAAGTAAAAATTTATAAGAAAGGAAAAATCCCACAATGAAAGGCAAATATATAGTAAGGACTGAGGATCAACCACTTAAATAAACTAGCATGAAGATTAAAAGACAAAAAATTGTAAAAGCAGGGGCTTCCCTGGTGGCGCAGTGGTTGAGAGTCTGCCTGCCGATGCGGGGAACGTGGGTTCGTGCCCCGGTCTGGGAGGATCGATCCCACAAGCCGCGGAGCGGCTGGGCCCGTGAGCCATGGCCGCTGGGCCTGCGCGTCCAGAGCCTGTGCTCTGCAGCAGGAGAGGCCACAACAGTGAGAGGCCCACGTACCGCAAAAAAAAAAATTAAAAAACAAACAAACAAAAATTGTAAAAGCAATTATAACTACAATTAAAAAAATGAAGATGTAAAATAGGACATCAAAAACACAAAATGTAGGGGACGGGAGTAAAAACAGGTGTATCTTTTAGAATATGTTTAAAATTGAATGACTACCAGTTAAAAATAAGTAGATATGGTTATAGGTCAACATGAACCACAAATCAAAAACCTACAATAGATACCAAAAACCTCGAAAGAAACACAAGCATACTACTAAGGAAAATCATCAAACCATAAGGGAAGAAACAAACAGAAGAAGAAACGAACAGAGAAGAACTACAAAAACAACTGGAAAACAAGTAGTAAAATGGCAATAAGTATATACCTGTCAGTAATTACTTTAAATGTCAGTGGACTAAATGCTCCAATCAAAAGACATAGTGGCTGTTTGAATAAAAAATCAAAACTGTCTATACACGTCTTACAACAGACTCACTTCAGAGCGACACACACAGAGTGAAAGTAAGGGGATAGAAAAAGATATTTCATGTAATCAGAAATGGCAAGAAAGTGGGGGTAGCAATACTCATTTCAGACAAAATAGACTTTTAAAACAAAGTCTATAACAAAAGACAAAGAAGAGCATTATATAATGATAAAGGGATCAATACAAGAAGAGGATATTACACTCGTTAACATATATGCACTCATACAGTAGGACCTAAATATACAAAGCAAATATTAACAGACATAAAGGGAGAAACTGACAAAAAACAATAATACTAGGGAACTTTCACATTCCACTTACATCAATGGACACATCACATAGACAGAAAATCAATAAGGCAACCATAGTCTTAAATGACACAATAAACCAGATGGTTTAATAGATATCTACAGGACATTCCATCCCAAAACAGCAGAATACGCATTCTTTTCAAGTGCACATGGAACATTTTCCAGAAGAGATCAAATGCTGGCCACAAAACAAGTCACAACCAATTCAAGAGGATATAAATTATATCAAGCATTTTTTCCAATCACAGTGGTATGAAACTAGAAATTACAGAAAGAAAACTGGGAAAATAACAAACACCTGGAGACTAAACAACATGCTACTAAAAACCAACAGTCAATGAAGAAATCAAAGAGGAAATCAGAAAATACCTTGAGACAACTGAATATGGAAACACAATTTTCCAAAATCTATGGGATGCAGCAAAAGCACTTCTAAGAGGGAAGTTTATAGTGACACAGGCCCTCCTCAAAAAGCCAAGAAAAATCTCAAATAAACAACCTAACATACCACCTAAAGGAATTAGAAAAAGAAGAACTAACAAAGCCCAAAGTCACCAGAAGGAAGGAAATAATAAAGATCAAAGAGGAAATAAATAAAATAGAGACCTAAAAACAAAAAAAAAGATCAATGAAACCAAGGGCTGGTTTTTTGAAAAGATGAGCAAAACTGATAAACTTTAGCCAGGCACATCAAGAAGAAATGAAAGAGGAAAAAAAATAAACAAAATAAGAATTGAAGAGGAGAAATAACAACCGATACCACAGAGATACAAAAAATCATAAGAGAATACTACAAATAGTTATATGTCAACAAATTGAACAACCTAGAAGAAATGAACAAATTTCTAGAAACATGCAAGCTAAGGCTGAGTCAGAAAGAAACAGACAATCTGAACAGACTGATCACTAGTAGTGAAATTGAATTTATAATTAAAAAAAAAAAATTCCCAGCGAAGTCCAGCATCGGACAGCTTCACAAGGGAATTCTACCAAACATATAAAGAGTTAATACCTATCCTTCTCAAACTATTCCAAAAAACTGAAGAGGATGGAACACTCACAAATTCATTCTATGAGGCCACCATTACACTAATACCAAAACCAGAAAAAGACATCCCCCCCAAAAAAATTTCAGGCCAATATCTTTGATGAATATAGATACAAAAATCCTCAAAAAAATATTAGCAAACTGAATCCACTGATACATAAAAAGGATCATACACCATGATCAAGTGGGATTTATTTCAGGGATGCAAGAATAATTCAATATTCGCAAATCAATGTGGAACACAACATTAACAAAGAGAAGGATAAAAATCATGTGACCGGGGGCAGAGTCAAAATGATGGGGTAGGAGGATGTGGAGTTCGCGTATCCTCAAAACTAGGGCATCTACCAGGTGCTGGTGGGGGACCTCAGACACCTAAGGGGATGGGAGGAATGCCTGTGCAACCAGGTAGGATGTGGGAGGGAAGAAGGCGGGGGAGGAAAAGTGGAGGTGGGATGGGACCAGCATGCCTGAGGGGTGGCTGGGGGAGGAGAGGGGTTCCCACAGTCAGAGGGGCCCACTCAGGGCGATGGGATCAGCAGGGATGGAGAGAGACCTTTGGGGAATTGGGGGATCAGAGGGGAATGCAGCCAACATCTCCCCAACTTGCTCAGGCCCCAGGAAGCCTGCTGGGGTCCCAGGCTTGAACCTCTGCCCTCCAGGGCCCCTCCAGCTGGGCGGGTCCTGAGGACATGGGAGGGAAAGTGGGGAGGAAAAGTGGAGGTGGGACGGGGCCAGCCCCTGAGGGGCAGCTGTGGGATAGGAGGGATTCCCATGCTTGAGGGGCCCACTCCCAGTGAGGGGATCAGTGGGGATCAGGAGAGACCTTCGGGGGATAGGAGGGGAACACGGCCAGCATGTCCCCCGCCAGCTCAGACCCCAGCAAGAATGCTGGAATCCTGGGCCTGAAGCTCCACCCTCTGGGGCTTCCTCTGGCTGCATGAGTCCTGAGCCTAAGGCCCGTCTCCCAAAGGCCTCTTCCAGCCAGGCAGGTCCTGACATTAAGCCCCAACCGCCCAAGGCTTCTACCAGCCTTTTTTTTTTTTCTGCCGAGGTTCTGTTTTGCATTGTTGTTGCTTCATTTTTATTTTTCTAACATATTTTTATTTTTCTAACTTTATTTTTTATTCTTTCTTTTTGTTCTGCTCCTTTTGGTTTGTTACATCTCTTTTTTTCTTTTTTTGCTGCACCACATGGCTTGCAGGGTCTTGGTTCTCAGGCCAGACGTTGGGCCAGAGCTCCAGTGGTGGGAGCACCGAGTCCGAGCCACTGGAATGACGGAGAACTACAGGCCCAAGGGAATATTAATCGGTGTGAGCTTTCTCAGAGGTCCTCATCTTGACACCAAGACCTGGCTCCACCCAACTGCCTGCAAACTCCAGTGCTGAAAGCCTAACAGCAAACAACCAGCCAGACAGGAACACAGCCGCACCCATCAAAAAAAATGGGATGACAAAAAAATATAGTACAGACAAAGGAGCAAGATAAATCCCACAAGACCAAATAAATGAAGAGGAAATAGGGAACCTACCTGAAAAAGAATTCAGAGTAACCATAGTAGATGATGATACAGAATCTTGGAAATAGAATGGAGGCACGGATTGAGAAAATACAAAAAATGTTTAACAAGGACCTAGAAGAACTAAAGAACAAGCAAACTGTGATGAACAACACAATAACTGAAATGAAAAATACACTAGAAGGAATCAATAACAGAAAAACTGAGGCAGAAGAATGAATAAGTGAGCTGGAAGATATGGTGCGAATAATTGCCAAAGAGAAGAATAAAGAAAAAAGAATGAAAAGAAATGAGGACAGCCTCAGAGACCTCTGGGACAACACTGAATGCACCAACATTCGAATTATAGGGGTCCCAGAACAAGAAGAGAAAGAGAAAGAGTCTGAGAAAACATCTGAAGATATTACATTCAAAAACTTCCCTAACATGGGAAAGGGAAAAGCCACACAAGTCCAGGAAGCACAGAGAGTCTCATACAAGATAAACCCAAGAAGAAACACACTAGGACACACAATAATCAAACTACCAAAATTTAACTGAAAGAAAAAATATTAAAAGCAGCAAGGGAAAAGCAACAAATAACACACAAAGGAATCCCCATAAGGTCATCAGCAGATTTTTCAGCAGAAACTCTGCAGGCCAAAAGGGAGTGGCAAGATATATTTAAAGTGCTGAAAGGAAAAAACTACAACCAAGATTACTCTACCCGGCAAGGATCTCATTCAGATTCGACAGAGAAACCAAAAGCTTTACAGACAAGCAAAAGCTAAGAAAATTCAGCACCACGAAACCAGCTTTACAACAATTGCTAAAGGAACTTCTCTACACAGGAAACACAAAAGAAGAAAAAGACCCACAAAAGCAAACCTAAATCAATTAAGAAAATGGTAATAGGAACATACATATTGATAATAACCTTAAATGTAAATGGATGAAATGCTCCAACCAAAAGACACAGACTGGCTGAATGGATACAAAAACAAGACCCGTATATATGTTGCCTACAAGAGACCAACTTCAGAACCAGGGACACATACAGACTGAAAGTGAGGGAATGGAAAAAGATATTCCATGCAAACAGAAATCAAAAGACAGCTGGAGTAGCAATACTCGTATCAGATAAAATAGACTTTAAAATAAAGAATGTTACAAGAGACAAGCAAGGACACTACATAATGATCAAGAGATCAATCCAAGAAAAAGATATAACAATTATAAATATATATGCACCCAACATAGCAGCGCCTCAATACATAAGGCAAATGCTAACAGCCATAAAAGGGGAAATCAACAGTAACACATTCATAGTAGGGGACTTTAACACCCCACTTTCACCAATGGACAAATCATCCAAAATGAAAACAAATAAGGAAACACAAGCTTTAAATGACACAACAGACCAAATAGACTTAACTGATACTTACAGGACATTCCACCGGAAAGTGGCGGAATACACTTTGTACTTAAGTGCACACGGAACATTCTCCAGGACAGATCACATCCTGGGTCACAAATCAAGCCTCAGTAAATTTAAGAAAATTGAAATCGTTTCAAGTATCTTTTCCGACCAACACTATGAGATTAAAAATCAATTCCAGGAAAAAAAAACTGTAAAAAAATACAGACACACTGAGGTTAAACAATACATTACTAAATAACCAAGAGATCACTGAAGAAATCAAAGAGGAAATAAAAAAATCCATAGAAACAAAGGACAATGAAAACATGACGACCCAAAACCTACGGGATGCAACAAAAGCAGTACTAAGAGAGAAGTTTATAGCAAAACAATCCTACCTCAAGAAACAAGAAAAATCTAAAATAAATAATCTAAACTTACACCTAAATCAAGAAGACAAAGAAGAACAAACAAAACCCAAAATTGGTAGGAGGAAAGAAATCATAAAAATCAAAGCAGAAATAAATGAAATAGAAACAAAGAAAACAATAGCAAAAATCAATGAAACTAAAAGCTGGTTCTTTGAGAAGATAAACAAAATTGATAAACCTTTAACCAGACCAATCAAGAAAAAAAAAGGGAGAGGACACAAATCAATAAAATTAGACATGAAAAAGGAGAAATTACAACTGACACCGCGGAAATACAAAGGATCATAACAGACGACTACAAGCAACTATATGCCAATAAAATGGACAACCTGGAAGAAATGGGCAAATTCCTGGAAAGATACAATCTTCCAAGACTGAACCAGGAAGAAACAGAAACCATAAACAGACCAGTCACAAGTAATAAAATTGAAATCGTGATTAAAAATCTTCCAACAAACAAAAGTCCAGGACCAGATGGCTTCACAGGCGAATCTATCAAACATTTAGAGAAGAGCTAACACCTATTCTTCTCAAACTCTTCCAAAAAATTGCAGAAGAAAGAACACTCCCAATCTCATTCTACGAGGCAACTATCACTCTGATACCAAAACCAGACAAAGACATCACAAAAATAGAAAATTACAGAACAATATCACTGATGAACATAGACACAAAAATCCTCAACAAAATACTAGCAAACAGAATCCAACAATACATTTAAAGGATCATACACCATGATCGAGTGGGATTTATCCCAGGGATGCAAGGATTCTTCAATATATGCAAATCAATCAATGTGATAAACCATATTAACAAATTAAAGAATAAAAACCATATGATCATCTCAGTAGATTCAGAAAAAGCTTTTGACAAAATTCAGCACCCATTTATGATACACACTCTCCAGAAAGCGGGCATAGAGGGAAACTACCTGAACATAATAAAGGCCATACACAACAAAACCACAGCAAACATCATTCTGAATGGTGAAAAAATGAAAGAATTTCCTCTAAGATCAGGAACAAGACAAGGATGTCTACTCTCGCCACTATTATTCAACATAGTTTTGGCAGTCCTGGCCACGGCAATCAGAGAAGAAATTTTAAAAATCCAAATTTATAGGGCTTCCCTGGTGGCGCAGTGGTTGGGAGTCCGCCTGCCGATGCAGGGGACACAGGTTAATGCCCCAGTCCGGGAAGATCCCACATGCCGCAGAGCAGCTGAGCCCGTGAGCCATGGCCACTGAGCCTGCGCATCCGGAGCCTGTACTCCGCAACGGGAGAGGCCACAACAGTGAGAGGCCCGCGTACCGCAAAAAAAAAACAAAAAGCAAAAAAAACAAACAACAAAACCCCAAATTTATATATAAAACACTGATGAAAGAAATCAAAGATGACACAAACAGATGGAGAGATATACCATGTTTTTGGATTGGAAGAATCAATATTGTGAAAATGACTGTACTATCAAAAGTAATCTGCAGATTCAATGCAATCCCTATCAAATTACCAATGGCATTTTTCATAGAATTAGAACAAAAAATTTTACAATTTGTATGGAAACACAAAAGACCCCGAATAGCCAAAGCAATCTTGAGAAACAAAAACGGAGCTGGAGGAATCAAGCTCCCTGACTTCAGACTACACTACAAAGCTACAGTAATCAAAATAGTATGGTACTGGCACAAAAACAGAAGTATAGATCAATGGTGCAGGATAGAAAGCCTAGATATAAACCCACGCACCTATGGTCACCTAATCTGTGACAAAGGAGGCAAGAATATACAATGAAGAAAAGACAGTATTTTCAATAAGTGGTGCTGGAAAAACTGGACAGCTACATGTAAAAGAATAAAATTAGAACACCCCATAACACCATACACAAAAATAAAAGCAAATAGATTAAAGACCTAAATATAAGAGCAGACACTATAAAACTCTTAGAGGAAAACATAGGAAAAACACTCTGACATAAATCGCAACAAGATATTCTTTGACCCACCTCCTGGAGTAATGAAAAGAAAAACAAAAATAAACAAACAGGACCTAATGGAACTTAAAAGCTTTCGCACAGCAAAGAAAACCATAAATGAGATAAAAAGACAACCCTCAGAATGGGAGAAAATATTTGCAAACAAAGCAACTGACGAGGGATTAATCTCCAAAATACACAAACAGCTCATGCACCTAAACATCAAAAAAACAAACAACCCAATCGAAAAATGGGTGAAAGACCTAAATAGACATTTCTCCAAAGAAGACATACAGATGGCCAAGAGGCACATGAAAAGATGCTCAATATCACTAATTATTAGAGAAATGGAAACTGAAATTACAATGAGGTATCACCTCACACTGTTCAGAATGGCCATCATCAAAAATCTACAAACAATGAGGGTGTGGACAAAAGGGAACCCCTCTTGCACTGTTGGTGGGAATGTAAATTGATACAGCCACTATGTAGAGCAGTAAGGAGGTTCCTTAAAAAACAAAAAATAGAACCACCATATGACCCAGCGACCCCACTACTGGGCATATACCCTGAGAAAACCATAATTCAAAAAGTCATGTACCACAATGTTCATTGCAGCCCTATTTACAATAGCCAGGACATGGAAGCAACATAAATGTCCATCAACAGATGAATGGACAAAGAAGATATGGTACATATATACAATGGAATATTACTCAGATATAAAAAGGAACGAAAATGGGTCATTTGTAGAGATGTGGATGGACCTAGAGTCTGTCATACAGAGTGATGTAAATCAGAAAGAGAAAAACAAATATCGTATATTAATGCATATATGTGGAACCTAGAAAAATGATACAGATTAACCATTTTGTAGGGCAGGAATAGAGATGCAGTGGTAGAGATCAGACATGTGGACACAGGAATGGATGGTGGGATGAATTGGGAGATTAGGATTGACATATATACACTACCATGTGTAAAATAGACAGCTAGTGGGAACCTGCTGTATAGCACTGGGAGCTCAGCTCGGTTCTCCGTGGTGACCTAGATGGGTAGGATGGGGTTGGGGGAGACGCAAGAGGGAGAGAATATATGTATACATATAGTTGATTCACTTTATTGTACAGCAGAAACTAACACAACATTTTAAAGCAACTATACCCCAATTTTTTAAAAAAAAATCACATGATCATCTCTATAGACACAGAAAAAGCATGTGACAAAATTCAATATCCATTCATGATAGAAAATTTCATCAAAGTTTGTGTAAAAGGAACATATCTGCTCATAATAAAGACCAGTTATTATAAACCCACAGCTAACATCACACTCAATGGTGAAATGATGAAAAGCTGAAAGAATTTCCTCTAAATTAACAGATGAATAGATAAAGAAGATGTGTGTGTGTGTGTGTGTGTATTCCAAATATACATAATGGAATATTACTCAGCCATAAAAAGGAATGAAATTCTGCAATTTGCAACAATGTGTATGAACCTAGAGAATATTATGCCTAGTAAAATAAGTCAGATACAGAAAGATAAATACTCTGTTATCACTTATATGTGGAATCTAGAAGATAAAACAAATGACTGTATATAACGAAACAGAAACAGACTCACAGATACAGAGAACAAAGTAGTGGTTACCAATGGGGAGAAGGAAGGGAGGAGGGGGGAGGTAGGGCTATAGTATTAAGAGACACAAAATACTATGCATAAAATAAATAAGCAACAAGGATATATTATACAGCACAGGGAAATATAGCCATTATTTTTTAATAACTTAAAGGGAGTATAATCTATAAAAGTATTGAATTAATATGTTGTACACCTGAAACTCTTATGATATTATAAATCAAATATATTTCCATTAAAAAACAATAATAAAGCAGCTTACAAGGCTGCATAAAAAAATTTTTTTTACATAAAAAACTTTTGTTAGGTCGATGAATGATCTTTGATGTAATTACCACATTTCTCCAAAAGATTAAAGATTTCTTCTGCTGTGCTACAGTTTTGGGAGCAGTCTGAAGTTCAGAAGATCATTTAGAGACTCGGTTCTAATATCAGTCCATCCTACCCAGTCTGATCATTAGGAAAGAAAGGATCCTTTGCCAATCTTCAAGTCAACAAAAGTTTTTTGCTGGCTATAAAACTGCCACTGGCCCATGCCGATTTCCTTACCTCTTCTGCTTCTAAGGCTCTCAAATCACGAAACCGAGAAGCAAATATACTCAAGAGTTCTCCTATAAGCATACTTCTCCTTCTATATTAACAAAAATAAATAACAACGAGGAAGAATCTAAAGTCTGGTTTTCTTTAGCCTCTAGAAAATGTCTACATGTTTCAAGACTTCCCTCTACAAAGAATTTGTAAGGTAGACTGTCTTATTTCACTCTTCTGAACAAAAGTCTCCTACATCTTTGTAACCACAATGCCTTGTAAATTATTTTCTTCCAAATTATACAAAACAACTCAAAAAAGCCCACCTCAGCCTGGCAGAGTGCATGAAGACCTTGTAACACCAAGGCTGCTGGAGTAGCCTGGTCAGGCTTGGTGCATTCATTCAACATCTGGGAAATAGCTGCCAACATATCTGCACCGTGCTGATACGGCCTACAAAAAACGACAGTTTAGACACAAGATTAAAGCCAAAGAACTATATTACTACCCAAGGTCTTTTGCCTGAACAAAAACATTAATGCTTTTCTTTACTCTTGTGCCTATCAAACGTTGACCCTCAACTAAGAATACCATATGCTTTTGTTCAAAGATTTGCATCTTCATCATTTCTGCTGTAACTTCAGGCTCATTTTTGGTATTATTACCCAAAAAAGAAGACACTCCTTAACAAATTTTATTCTCCCTGAATCACAAAACCTATTGTCTGAATCGACAAAAACTCAAGTCTATAATAATAGTGAAAAGAACTGACTTACCTTATTGAGATCATCAGTAAACCCAGGGATTTGAGATCAGAAGATGGTTGGTCATAGCAGTATTACAAACTAAGGTGGGTATGCCTATCACAATAACGACGATAATGATGATAAAATCATAATAATATGAATTATAACTGACTGAGCACTTACTTCATGCCAGGTACTGTGCTGGATTCACTCACTCATCCTCCTCTCCTTCCTCTATCCCACATATATTGTGCTACCCCCAGAATGCTTTTAACTTCATAAAGAAATGCTCAGGTCTGCATTCGTTGTAACCCCTCAGCGATATAATACTTCTCTCTATTTAACAAAATATCAATTGAAAAA
This sequence comes from Globicephala melas, assembly GCF_963455315.2. Lineage (NCBI taxonomy): Eukaryota > Metazoa > Chordata > Mammalia > Artiodactyla > Delphinidae > Globicephala > Globicephala melas. The sequence goes on along the minus strand of NC_083319.1, from coordinate 69,863,239 downwards.
ATTGCCTGACTGAATTCTATTGCTTCACTGTCCGCCAAATGGAAATCATTTAACAAAACTGGAAAAATTTGACGGATCTCGAGATGGTAACTGAAAGGTTCACTGAATAAGGTTTCAACAGACTCTGATCTGATCTGATGTTTAACGTCTCCTGAGCCTCATCTTTAAGTATGTAAAATTAAAATGTCGGCTATCATCTCTAAATTTTTTCCATGCCAATACCTCAAGAGAATCTAAACTCTTAAGTCTTGGGTTAACACGTGTGTAACTTTTAGACTAAGATGTTTTTTGTGTTGCCAAAAGGCTGAAGCTTAGAAAAGAGGCAGAACTGCTGAGGCTTAAATACAGTCTGATCCAAGATTTTACTTGAAACGGAAATCATCCACATTATCAGCATCTGGGCCAACCCATTCATTGCACAGCTTCAGGAAGTACCATTCACAGTGTCATCATTGACAAAAGTAGAATGATGCTCCAAGAATTCTACAGTGCAGTGGCTCAATCAATATATGAAACTGCAGGATTATAACTCATTACAAATGTATCAAATCTATTTCCTCTCTAAGATTTTGGCCTTACCCTAATTCAAGAAAATAGAAATCTGGCAAGGTGGAGCTTTGCTTAGTGTTATTTCAGTCTTGTCACCTCCTGCCTAGTTATTAACCCATAACCTAGAATAGCAGAGTCATCTCCCTAACATCTTCATGTCTTCCTAAACCCTAAAGCATACACAGGAATTCAAGGTCATTTCCCTCCTTGTAATAATTCCTAATAATTAATTCCATTCAATGAGTTACAAATAAGGCCTTCTCTATTAAAACATCTTATAAAAATCAGCATAACATAGAGAGAATATAAGAAAGAACAGCTTGACTGATAATCCACTGCTTAGGTTTCAGGAATTTATATATAGAAAAATAGAAAATGTAACATCATATGTTTTATTACAACATTAAATTATTACACAGAAAAGGATATATAAATAGCCTCTAAACCTAGATATAAGTCTAGACCTGAAAAGACATGCCTGCTACTCAAAGCTATTGTTTGATGTTACTAAATTTAACAATCAGACAATTTGACTTTAATATTCATTTATTCTTATTCAAACATCCTCTGCCTATCTTTCCTTGCTTCTTGCTTGCAATAAAAAAATTAAATGCAAAATAATATATCATGATATACATTCCCAAAGGTCAAGCATGTCTTACCTTTGCTTACATATATCTCTGATCGATGCTGCTTTAGCTATCAGTTTCTCCCATTGGACCTCCTTGCCCACAGACAGAGAGGGCACATCGGACATGGCCATGAAACGCTGCAGTTCAGGATAGACACGATCCTAAAAAGGCAATTTCACAAAAAAGGTAATTTCACAACTTGAGTTGAATAATAATTGTCTCCTTTTATGCAGCATTTTCACATCTAAATCTTACATCTGCATTGCAAATTATAATGTGTTTCATCTAATCAGAAAAAAAAGAATGCTGTTATGATTGCTGGGGATTTTCTTACAGATCCATGTACTGTTCATTTCATAAAACAAGAAAAAAGTGGCAAAATCTCACTCTAATTACAAATGCTCTAATCACTTATATTTCTATCACTTTTTCCACACAAATGGAAAAATAAATTTCAGAATTAAGGAAATAAGATTATTTTCTATTCTCAATTTCTCTCTGAGAGTCAATCACAACTGACCACATTATAGATCAAAAGTACACTAAATCAAAATTTCTCAATGCAATCATTTATGTCACTCACTAATATTACTATATCAAAGAAGTGTCATGCATAATGACAAAATTACCTTTCTTCAGTGAAAGGGACATGCTTACTACTCATACAAGTGTATATCTGAGCTTACCTGTTTTTCCCACAAAGAAGTCAACAAGCGCAAAGTGACAGCTTTTAGTTGCGGAGTGGTTCCAAGAAGTTGAATTACTCGTAGAATTTGTCCTATGCACACCTAGCAAACATTGAAGAAACTTTGGTTTCATAAATGCAAATGTGGATAACCCCAAGGTTACCAAAGGAACTTAAAAACCTCTTATTATAAAATAAAGACTGAAACGGAAGCTTACTACAGTATTACCCATCTCCTCAGAGGTTGGAGATAGCTTTGGGAGGAGCTAGTTAGCAATTCTGGGGGCATAAAGACCCAATCTCAGACAACAGCCAATGGGAAAACTTGATGAAAAAATGATTTTTAAAAACTAATTCTTAAATATTGTAACAAAAATGTTTGGCCCAACAAGGGAAGCAGTGATCAAGGCAAAATTAAAGGGTCAAAATTTCACATGACAACAAACAAAATTCATGTCTCACTTTCTTTTTGCCCCAAAGTAAGTCGCTTAATATACAAACCTTGTGAACACCAAGTGTAGGCAAAGTATACAAGATATCATTGTATAACACAGGTTCCAGTGGTCTTCCTAATTTGAACATCAAAAGTGGAATCAGATTTGGTACCTGAAATGAATTTAAAGAACATATAAATTATGCCTTTTAAAAGAAATCAATCGATAAAGCAATATTTCATTTTTCTCCAAATGAATACTATGAATATATATGAATTAAAAGCCTAAAAAAATGTCAGTTAGCCATTTGTTATTAATGGTAATTTCAAAGTACTGTTAATATTCTATCTCTTTTATAATTACCTGTGAGCCCTTGTTCTATCCCTTTATACACATATACCTATTACAGGGGTTTTTTGGTGTTAAAAAAATGCTTTTCTTAAACAACTATGACAAACTCTCAGCAATACAAAAATAATTAATACATATCCTGCCCTAAAGAAGCTTACAGTTGTAATGAGTAGCACAGTGAAATATTCAATGGTTATTCCAATGTAAAATAATTAAAACCAATTGTAATATAGTGGGGGTTAATGGACAAAAATTTCCCTCCACGTTCATACTTCAACCCCTATGCATGATACAATAAAATAAGAAGAGCAAAATCATTTGTGGATCAAAAGACTTAATATTGTTAAAATGGTACTATTTCCCAAATACATCTACATATTCAATGCAATCCCTATCAAAATCCCAGGTAGCCTCTTTGCCAAATTTCAGAAATTGATCCTAAAATTCATTTGAAAACAAGTGATCCTGAAAAGCCAAAACAATCTTCAAAAGGAGCAAAATTTGAAGATTCAACCTTCCCAAATTCAAAATTTATTACAAAGTTACAGCAGTCAAAATAGTGTGGTACTGACGTGAGGATATAAATATAGATCAATGAAATAGAACTCACAGTCTAGAAATAAATCGTTACATTTAAGTCAATTGATTTTAGACAGAAAGGCCAAGAAAATACAATGCAGAGAGAAGAGTCTCTTTGAAAAATGGTGTTTGATTTTTGACAACTGTATTTCCATATGCAAAAGAATTAATTTGGACCCCTTCCTCACACCACATGTAAAAATTAACTCAAAATAGATTTCAGACCTGAATGTAGGAGCAAAAACTGTAAAGCTCTTAAAGAAAATATAGGAGTAAATCTTTGTGACCTTGAGTTAGGCAAAGCCTTCTTAGATATGACACCAAAAGTATGAGCAACAAAAGAAAACAAAACATTTCATCAAATTAAAAATATTTGTCCTTCAAAAGATGCTATAAAGAAAATGAAAAGAACAACCCACAGAATGGAAGAAAATATTTGCAAATCATATATCTAATGAGGAACTTATATCCAGAATATATGAAGAATTCGTACAACTCCATAATAAAGGACAAATGACTCAATTTTATAAGAGCAAAGGATCTAAAGAGATACTTCTCCAAAGAAGGTAAACAAATGGCCAAAAAAAAACATGAAAAGATACTCAATCAGCATTAGCCATGACATAAATGCAGATCAAAATCAAATGATGTATGACTTCATACCCAATAGGATGGCTTGAAACCACATTAAGTGTTAGCAAGGATGTGGAGAAATTGGGACCTTCATACACTGCCAGTGGGAAAGTGAAATGGTGCAGCCCCTTTGGAAAACAGTCTGACAGTTTCTCAACTGGTTAAACAGAATTACCGTATGATCTAGTAACTGTACTCCTAAGTACCTACCCAAGAGAAATTAAAACATACATCCACACGAAAACTTACATGTGAATGTTCACAGAGGTATAATTAATAATAGCCAAACAGTAGAAACAACCCAAATATCCATCAACTGATGAAGGGATAAATAAAATACAGCATATCCATATGATGGAATATTATTCTGCCATGAAAAAGTAATCAACATGGATGAACCATGAAAACATCAAGTGAAGTAAAAGAAGCCAGTCACAAAAGACCACATATTATATGATCCATTTATATGAAATGTCCAGAATAGGCAAATCTACAGAGACAGAAAGTAATTGCTTAGGATCAGGGAGGTATAGGAGAAAATGGGAAGTGATTGCTAATGGGTACAATGTTTCTTTTGGTGGTGATGAAAATGTTCTTAAATTATCTGTCATTATGGTTGCACAATTCTGTGAATATACTAAAAGTCACTTTGTACACTTTGAATGAATGAATTAAATGGCATGTGAGTTATATATTATAAATATATATAAAATATATTTATATGTATATTTTATTATTTTTATATTTTTAATAAATATATAAAACTACATTTTAAAATCATTAAGAGAACACCTATTATGAGCAAGGATCTCTACTTGATGGCACAAAATGCAATGCCAAAAAAATTTTATTTTCCTTATAGTGCATTTGACAAGTTTGTTACCCAGAAATTGATAAATTTCCTCTATCTGCTGTAGTCTTAGAAAACTTGTTCCTTCTAAGCTTAGAAGACATCTATTTTAATTCAATCTCAAGAAGGAAAAAAAAAATCCTCCTAACCCTACCAACAAAAAAGTGACAGTTAAACACTGACTCATTAATGGGCCTGACCATCACATACCACAGCGGCATTTGGAGCTACACATGTAATGGCTACAGACACACAACACACAGGCAGAATTTATGATGTTTTTAACAACTGCTGGGGCTCTATTGGAACAGAAGTTCCAGCACCCTCACCTTGAGCAAATGAAAGGAAACAAATTTTTGAATTGGCTTTTTAATTCCCCATTTTAATTAAAAAAGGTTATCTTAGATTGCACTGCACAGGCCTCAATGAATTACTCCTTCTGGGAAGATCTCTACCAAGACAGTTTGACAGATTCTTAGTTCTGAGAAGGGCAATCAGTACATATAGTGGCATTTTACAAAATAGTGTATTTAATTATATGGCTTTTAACAAATGTTTAAATTATATTGTCAGGAAAGAAATAAAGTATTCTACTTATGCTAAAGAGTACACCTCCTTCATGATCCTCAGACCTAAAGAAGTATGTAAGGGTGTTTAGTTTTCTCTGGTAAGTTCAGAAATTAAAAAACAAAGTGGGAAATTTTTACAGCAAATAATCTTAGATCTTGAGGCTATTCTAGTTCATATTAAATTCTCAAATCAATGGAAAAAGAAAATAGGTGTTATTTCATTAGGAAAACATAGATATAGATATATATGTGTGGAAAACATTTTTTGCATAAAGTCTGAGCTGTTGTTTTCCAAATGAAAAGACATATGTGTATTTATTGATTTACTTGAGATGTCATTATGGGCTCTTGATTCCTCTGCTCTTGAGTCTTCTATTCTCTGGAAGCAAAAAAAGCAGAGAATGAATACTCTGCCTTTACCTTAAATTTAAAATAAGCCGGCAAGTGCCCTATAATTCACTGTCTCAAGACCTCCTGGTTTCATAAAACTCAACGTTTTCTCTCCCTCCTTCAGAATTCAAGTCCTTGATTTAAAAAATTTGATTTCAAATGATGGAATCATTAAGGAAACCCCTCCCATAAGACTATCAGCAGGTTTCTCAGCAGAAATCTTGTAGGCCAGACGGGCATGCAGAATGATATATTCAAAGTGCAAACAATCAAACAAAAAAACCCAGCCAACTAAGAATACTATAGCTAGTAAAACTTTCTTTCAAAAATGTAGGAGAAATACTTTTCTAGCTAAACAAAAGCGAGGGAGTTCATTCACTAGGCCTCCCTTACAAGAAATGCTAAAGGAAGTCCTTCAAGTTGAAAGGAAAGAACATTAGACTGCAACATAAAAATATATAAAAGTATAAAGCTCAGTGATAAAGGTAAATGTATAGAAAAATATAGAATACTGTAATATGTCACTTTTAATACTAGAATAGGAGATAAAGACATAAATATAAATAGCTAACTATAAAGATATGTTAATGGATACACAACATAAAAAGATGTAAGTTGTGACATCAATACCATAAAGTGTGGGGGGGGGTTGAAAAAGTAGAACTTTTACATGCAATTAAAGTTAAGTTATTACGAGCTTAAAATAGGCTATTATACTTGTAAGGTGGTTTCAGTTAAGTGCCATGGTAACCACAAAGAAAATACCTATAGAAGATACATAAAAGATAATGAGTAAGGAATCAAAGTATTTCACTACAAAAAAATCAACAAAACACAAAGACTGAAAGAGAGGAAAAGAGGGACACAACAGCTATAATTCAGACAAAAACCAGTTAACAAAACGGCAATATTATGTCCTTCCTGATCTATAATTACTTTAAATGTAAATGGATTAAACTCCCCAATCAAAAGACAGAGTGGCTAAAAGTTAAAAGACAAGATACAACTAAATGCTGTCTACAAGAGATTTACTTTATATTTCAGGACACACATAGGCTAAAAATAAAATGACAAAAAAAGATACTCTATGCAAATAGTAACCTCTAAAAGAAAGCAAGGATAGCATAACTTATACCATGCAAAATAGACTAAGTCAAAAACTGTCATAAGAAACAAAGATGAACATTATATAATGATAAAAGAGTCAATTCACCAGGAAGTTAAACAATTATAAATATATATGCACCCAACATCAGAGCAATATAAGTATGCTCAAATATACAAAGCAAATATTGACAGAACTGAATGGAGAAATAGATACCAACACATATAATAGATTTCATTACTCCACTTTCAATAATAAATAGAACATCCAGACAGAAGATCAATAAGAAAACAGAGGACATGAACAACACTATGGACTGAATGAAACTAACAGACATATACAGAACATTCCATCCAACAGCAAGAAAATACAAATTCTTCTCAAGTGCATACGCAACATTCTCCAGGAAAGATCCACATGTTAGGTCACAAAATAACAAATTTAAGAAGACTGAATCATACTAAGTATCTTTTCTTACCACAGTGGAATGAATCTAGAAATAAATATTAGTAAGAACACAGGAAAATTCACAAATACATGGAAACTAAATAACACACTGTTCATCAACAGATGAATGGATAAAAAACATGTGACATAGACACACACACATATATACATACACACAATGGAATACTACTCAGCCATAAATAAAGAATAAAATTTTTCCATTTGCAACAAAATGGATGGACCTGGATGGTCTATGCTTAATGAAATAAGTCAGACAGAGAAAGACAAATACTGTATGCTATCACTTACATGTAGAATCTAAAAAATAAAACAAACTAGTAAATATAACAAAAAGGAAACAGATTAACAGATATAGAGAACAAACAAGTCATTACTGGTGGGAAGAGGGAAGAGGGGAGGGGCAATATAAGGATAGGGGATTAAGTTTATACAAACTACTATGTATAAAATAAATAAACTAGGGCTTCCGTGGTGGCACAGTGGTTGAGAGTCCACCTGCAGATGCAGGGGACATGGGTTCGTGCCCCGGTCCGGGAAGATCCCACATGCCACGGAGCGTCTGGGCCCGCGAGCCATGGCCGCTGAGCCTGTGCGTCCGGAGCCTGTGCTCCGCAACGGGAGAGGCCACAACAGTGAGAGGCCCGCGTACCACAAATAAATAAATAAATAAATAAATAAATAAACTACAAGGATATATTGTACAGCACAGGGAATCCAGCCAATATTTTATAATTACTATAAATGGAGTATAATCTATAAAAATTTTGAATCACTATGTTACACACCTGAGATTAGTGTAATAGTGTAAATCAACTATATTTCAATTTTAAAAAAGAAAAAGTATCTCAAATAAATAATCTTATACCTCAAGGAACTAGAAAAAGAAGAATAAACTAAGTTCCAAGTTAGCAGAGGGAAGGAAATAATGGAAATTAAAGTAGAAATAAATGAAGTAAATAACAGAAAAAAATCAACAAAATTAAAAGTTAGTATTTTAGAACATCAACAAAATTGACAACCCTTTAGCTAGACTAAGAAAAAAAGAGAGAAGACTCAAATAAAATCAGAAATGAAAGAAGAGACATAACTGATACCAAAACAATACGATGGATTTTGAGACAACCATATACAATTATACTACAATAAATGGGATAACCTAGAAGAAAAGGCTAAATTCCTAGAAATATGCTTCTCACAAAGACTGAATCATGAAGAAATAGAAAATCTGAACAGACCAATTATAAAGAAGGAGATTGAGTCAGCAATCAAAAACCTCCCAACATAGAAAAGCCCAGGACCAGATAACTTCACACGTGAATTCTACCAAACATTTGAAGAAGAATTAACACCAATCCTTCTTAAACTCGTCCCTAAAAATTGAAGAGGTGGGAACACTTCTGGACTCATTATATGAGACCAGCATTATTCTCATACTAAAACCAGACAAAGACATTACAAGAAAAGAAAACTACAGGCAAACATCCCTAATGAACACAGATGCAAAAAGACTCAACAAAATACTAGCAAACAGAATTCAACAACACATTGAACGGATCATAAATCATGACTAAGTGGGATTTATCCCTGGAGTGCAAGGATGGTTCAACATGAAAATCAATCAATGTTATAAACTACATTAATAGAATGAAAGATAAAATCACATGATCATCTCAATAGTCACAGAAAAAGTGTTTGACAAAACTCAGCACACTTTCATGACAAAAACATTTACTAAACTAGGAACGGAAGAAACTTACCTCAAAATAATAAAGGCTCTATGACTATGAAAAGCCCACAGCTAATATCATACTGAAAAATAAAAACGAAAAACTTTTCCTCTAAGATCAGGAATAAGGCAAGGGTGCCCACTCTTGCCATTTCTATTCAACATAGTACCAGAAATTCTAGGCAGAACAACTAGGTGAGAAAAAAAAATGAAAGTCATCCAAATCAGAAAGGAAAAAGTATGGACTTCCCTGGTGGTCCAGTGGTAAAGAATACGCCTTCCAATGCCGGGGACATGGGTTTGATCCCTGGTTGCGGAACTAAGATCCCACATGTCACAGGGCAACTAAGCCCGTGTGCCACAACTACTGAGCCCACGTGCTTCAACTAGAGAGCCCACATGCTACAACTACAGAGCCCGTGTGCTCTGGAGCCCACACGCCACAACTGGAGAGAGAAAACCTGCACACCACAACTAGAGAGAAGCCTGTGTGCAACAATAAAGAGCTTGCACACCACAATGGAGGATACTGCATGCTGCAACAAAGATCCTGTGTGCTGCAACTGAGACCCAACGCAGCCAAAAAAGAAAAAAAAAACAAAGGAGGAAGTACAATTATCTATGTGATAACATGATCTTGTATGTAGAAAACTCTAGTGATTCCACATACCAAAAAGTTAATTAAAACTAGTAAATGAATTCAGGAGAGTTGCAGGATACAAAACAAACATTAAAAATCAGTTGTGGGGCTTCCTGGTGGCACAGTGGTTGGGAGTCCGCCTGCCGATGCAGGGGACGCGGGTTCGTGCCCTAGTCCAGGAGGATCCCACATGCCACGGAGCGGCTGGGCCCGTGAGCCATGGCCGCTGGGCCTGCGTGTCCAGAGCCTGTGCTCCGCAACGGGAGAGGCCACAACAGTGAGAGGCCCACGTACCGCAAAAAAAAAAAATCAGTTGTGTTTCTATACACTAACAATGAACAATCCAAAAAGAAAATTAAGGAAACAATTGCATTTACAATAGCTCAAAAAGAATAAAATACTTAGGAATAAACTTAACTACAAGGTTAAAGACTTGAATATTGAAAACTACAAAACATTGCTTAAAGAAATTAAAGACAACACAAATAAATGGAAAGACATCTTGCGTTCATAGATCTGAAGACCTAATATTGTTAAAATGTCCATGCTACCCATAAAAGTCTACAAATTCAATGTAATCCCTGTCAAAATCCCAAAGGAATTTTATTTTTGCACAATAGAAAAACAATCATAAAATTCATATGGAACCACAAAGGACCCTGAATAACCTCAAAACATATTACAAAGTTACAGTAATCAAAACAGTATGATACTGGCACAAGGACAAACATATAAACCAATGGAATAGAATAGAGGGCCCAGAAATAAACCTATGTATATACGATCAATTAATTTATGACAAGGAGCCAAGGATATACAATGGGGAGAGGATAGTCTCTGCAACAAATCCAGGGAAAACTGGATATCTGCATGCAAAAGGATATTGGACCCTTATCTTACACCATACACAAAAATCAACTCAAAATGAATTAAAGACTTAAACATAAGACCTGAAACTATAAAACTCCTAGAAGAAAACATAGGGTAAAAACTTTCTAACTTTGCTCCTGGCGTTGATTTCTTGTATATGACACCAAATGCACAAGCAACAAAAGCAAAAACAGACAAGTAGGCCTACTTCAAACTGAAAAGCTTCTGTACAGCCAAGAAAACATAGTAAAAAAAGGCAACATATGGAATAATAAAAAAAATTGCAAACCATATATTTGATAAGAGGTTAATACCCAAGACATACCAGGAAACCCTACAATTCAACAACAAAAATATAAACAAACAAATAACCTGATTTAAGAAAATGAGCAAAGGACTTGAATAGACATTTTCCAAAGAAGAAATACAAATGGCCACAGGTATATGAAAAGATGCTTAATATCACTAATCATCAGGGAAATGCAAATCAAAACCACAGTGAGATATCACCTCATACCTGTTAGAATGGCCATTACCAGTAAACTAGAAAATAACAGGTGTTGGCAAGGATGTAGAAAAACTGGAATCCTTGTACACTGTTGGCAGAATGTAAAATGGTGCAGTCACTATGAAAAACCGTACGGAGGTTCCTCAAAAAATTAAAAATAAGACTAACGTATGATCCAGCAATCCCACTTCTGGAAATTCAGGACAGGCAGTAGTCTCTTTTAAAATTTATTAACAAAAAAACATTAAATGCTCAGTTGCTATTAGCTGCCTGTTCTGAAACAAGTCTTCTTTATTGAAACACAATTTTCGGTAATATTTTATGGAATATAAACAAACTTGAATTGTTTGACTTGTTTAACTTGGCACTGTTAGTTTTTATAATAAAATACACATGAGTATTTTAAAATGTTTCAAATAACTGAAATATTTCAAAGGAATTGAAATCAGGATCTCAAAGAGATATTAGCACCCCCATGTTCACTGCAGCATTATTCACAATAGCTAAGAGATGGAAATAACCTAAATATCCATCAGTGGATAGATGGATAAATAAAATGTGCTATACACACACAATGGAATATTACTCAGCCTTAAAAAAGGAAATCCTGTCATATACTACAGTATGGATAAATCTTGAGGACATTATTCTATGTGAAACAAGCCAGTCACAGAAGGACAAATATCACATGGTTCTACTTGTATAACTATCTAACGTAGTCAGTCTTAAAAAAAGAAAGTAGAATGGTGGTTGTCAGGGGCTGGGGGAAGGGGGAAATGGGGACTTGCTGTTCAATGGGTACAGATATTCAGTCTTGCAAGATGAAAAATTGTATACAGTATACCTAACATTTTGATAAGAAAGTATAGTTCATGTTACGTGTTTTACACCACAATTTTAAAAAGAACCATGAGATTGCTTTTTAAGAGTCAGAAGAGTCTTGTCGAGTTCATTTAGGTAAATGACTTTATATTACAGATGATGGAAGTGAGGCACAGAGGGATCACACAGTTAGTTGGTGGCAGAATGAGGATGGAAGTCGACGTCTCAGTTCACCCCTCTATTCTATCCTGGCGGAAATGAAAATGATAGAAGATTTCAGGCTGTACATAATAGGATAAAGAGCTATTATGTAAGTCTTCTCCCTATAATCAGACAAAACATCCAGAAAAAGTAAGCAGGAGAGACAAAACCCAGTACCTACCTGGAGTCAATAATATAAAGAACAGAGTAGAAAAATTCAACTCTGGGTTCCACGAAAAATATCCATGTTGGCAACACTGTATGAGGCTACACAGAAAGTAGCATAATCTTTCAGAGAGTTCTATGATGAAAATCATGAGTAGGCTATCCACTTATAAATTGAGAAATACAAAGGGCTTTGTTATTATTCATTTTAGTTTTCAGATGAGAGATATAATAAATGTTCATAACTACCCTCTTTTTTAAAAGCATGAGAGACTCATACTTTAATACTATATAAGAGATATAGCTATAAATTAGTATTAAAAATTAAGATACCAGTAAAGAAAATAATTCAAGGCATGATCATCTTATGGAAGTAAGAGGCAAAAATCCAAAGCAATATCTGGTTTTAACTTTTTAGACTTATGTTTTACAAAACTAGACCTGAACTACAAAAGCACATTCTTAGATCATATTTTATACATATCCTTGGATAAGTGCTGAACCATCTTCGCACAAGACTCTCTCCTGTGAAAAAATGGAAGTAATCTATGTACACAAGTGTATTTGCCATTTATAAAACAGTGGTAAGATAACAGTATGTGCTAAGTTAGAAATGAAAAGATAAAACATGAATTTAAAAAAAAATTTTTTATTGAAGTATATTTGATTTATAATACTGTGTTAGTTTCAGGTTTACTACACCATGATTCAGAAAAACATGAAATTTTATAAAACAAAGAGTGAATATGCTAGGATGGTACATATAAAAAAAGCATAAATACATTCTTTATAATTTTAACATTGACAGAAATTTTTTAAAATTATTTATTCTACAAAAAAGGGGCATAATGTACTATGATTTTTTTTTTAACATTAGTTAATTCGACCTTCCTCAATTATTTGACATGTCTACTTTGGTATCTACTTATTATTTAAGTAATACAGTGAAAACCAGTCCATTGAGGGATGTGCTGAAAAACTAATTGTTGCCTTTACTTGTAAGGAATCTGCAGAAACACAGCAACATTACAGTAATGTAAACACAGTATAATTTTTTCCTTCTGTGATTCATATTATATTTATATCACAGCATATAATTAAATAAGTGGTCTAGGGTCTTGAAGTTTAACCTTTGAGAGTCAGATAAGGTCAAGGGAAGATAGGTATCTAGAAGATTGCTCCCACTGGGCAATCTTCTATCTGATATTCACTCTAGCCTTATTCCAGTTCAGCCTGAACATCTGATCCATAATGACTCCTCCAACAGTAACAGCTAACATCTATTGAACAGCGACTGTAAATGCTCTCCTTAGCACTTTATAGAAATCATGATTATCATGTTTGAAATGACAAAACTGAAGCTTGTAAAGGCCAAATAATGTGCTCAAGGTAACAGAGCTAGTATGTACTGGAGGTAGCACTAGAGCAAAGCAATTTAACTCTGAAGAGCCCAGGTACTTGCCACTTTGCCTTACCAAAAGTAGGGATGGCATCTTCCTCACCTTTGAATCTCAGCTTCCAGCATACTGTAAGTGCTTTTAGAATGCATAAACTACTAATTCCTTTATCTGCTCAAATTCTATTTGCAAGATGGATCTTATAATAGTGTTGCAGCTATTTCATTCGGTACCCAATTATTAAAAGCCTACCACTTGAAAAGAAAAGTACTTAAAGAGAGTACTCTGACCAAATTAACTTTGAATCAGAAAAATTTACCTGTTAGGTAAGTGTTACCAGGATATCAAAATGTTACCAGGACATCTTCAGAATCTGAGGTAAGAATTTCCCAGTACGTAGAAAAATAAGTTCAGCAACACAGGAGCTCAAAGTATGGAAAAAAAGAGGATATACGACAAACTAGAATGGATAAAGTCAAGTATCATATCACTTGAGGAGTCTGAAATACCTGGAAGAAAATAATCATGACCTTTCTCAACCTAAACTTAATTTCTAGGTTAGCCTCCTTAGTCTTCTGAATTTAATTTGTGGGACTCGAGGGACATTGTTCCAGCTAATGATTAAGAACTCTCCAGACAATAGGGGCTTCTTAGACAATGGGTGAATTTCCAGGATGTCCGGCCCCCTTCCGAGAAGGAGGGAGATAACAAAATGTAAAAAAGGTGTCTGTCAAAGACCAATCAGACAGCTGGGGAGAAGGAGGGAGATAACAAAATGTAAAAAAAGGTGTCTGTCAAAGACCAATCAGGCAGCTGGGGACAAGTTCCCTCTCTGGTCCGAGCCTAAGCCGGGACCAATCAGCAGGAGAACACAACCAAATCTATAATTTACATACGGGGAAGTGGGAACCTATAAAACTGACATATTCGCGCCCAAAAGGGTTCCTTCTTCGACCTCCTGCGTGAGGACCAAGGAACCCCGGTGCACCGGCCTTCAATAAACCTCTTGCGTTTTGCATCGACTTCCGACTCTTGTTGTTTCCTGGGCGAGTCGAAACTCCTAGGAGACCGCGCAGGTCTAACAAATTATCTCTCAGAGTCTGGCAATTTATGTATTTAGAACATGGTATAAGAAAACTTAAATTATAAAGTAATAGTCACACTATTAGTATGTAATCACCAGTGGGAAAAAGGAGTATAACCACAACTTCTTTCAATTGCTAACATTTTAACAACTTGCTATAAATGATAACTATAATGACTGAATTCCTGAAAGTATAAAATTTCCTTCCTAAAAAAAGGCGGTTTTACGTTTCTATCATGGTAAGATCTAAATCTTTGGTAGTCTGACTGGTAGAACAAAAGTGAAAAGGCAATATCCTGTTAAGTAAAGTATAATGTGTGTATTTTTCCTTTCAATTCGGTACAGTCGATTTCTACTACTGCATATGTCACTGACAGTAAGTCTTAAGTCGGAGAGTTGAAAGGAGGAGTCTGAATGCCCTCCAACAATGAGATATAATTAAATACAGCTCAGTGAGATAAGCAACTATGTAATAAAACTAGAGAGAGTCAATGCTTTGAATGTATTAAAACAGTACATTGCTCAAGGATCCCAAAGCTATGACAGTCAGATCAGTTTACTGGAATATGAAAAACTATGCAAGACTGACAATGGTAAACATGAGCCAATTCATACTACATTTGAGGGAAAAAAAGATTAAATGGTCAATACAAATTGGCTGAACATAAAGTATGACTCCAAATCCTCACTTTCCTTCTTCAGTGACAAAAAACCTTTGAAGTATAAATAAGTGGTAGATACTTTATACCATGAATTGTATTTATAAGGTCCCAATTCAGTCTCAAATGAAAGCCTTAACATTAAATAGGGTTTACATGAATACTGGTAAACAAATGACCTGACTAGAAAGCTATATTAACCAAAAAGAGTCACACCCAGAATGAAGTAAAATTAATGAAAAAAGCCAGAAACATAAAAAAGGATTGATATAAATGTCTTGCAACAATGAATAAGAAGACATTCAATTGCTTGGAGTAGACAGTGTATTGTTAAGGAATGACAAAAAACAGATTTAGTAAACTCCTATCCTGCATAATCTTCTGCATCAAGGAATAATATTAGACTAGAGAGATGAATGTTAGTAAGAAAACACTGACAGTGACACCCATGATAGAAGCAGACAGTACAAACTGAAAGAAAAAAAAAAGATGATGATGATTCATCCATGAATGGTTTTTAGAAAAACTGATTATTAACAGGGAGGAGAAATCCTAACACGTTACCACGTAAGAAAAAAATTCCAAATGGATTCAGGAATTAAATATCAAAGAGAAATAATGATTAAAGAATCTAGAAGAAATGTTAAGTGAATATTTACATGCCCTCTAGAAAGAAAATAGCTCACTATGCATTAAAACAATGAAAGTAAAGATGGCTACAATTCAAGAACATTTAGAAAACAAAAAGAGCTACTGAATTTAAACACATATTAGCACAACAAAAAAATTCAACAACAGTTGAAAGATAAAGTTAAGGAAATTCTCCTCAAAAGTGGAGTAAAAATGTAGAGAGAAGAAAATAGGGGAACAAAAGATAAGAAAAATATAAGACCAGTACAGAATTCAAGGTCCAAGCAAGAGAAGTTATAGAAAGAAAGATCAAGGTCAGTAGAGGGAAAGAAATTAATGACAAAATAACAAAGAAAATTCCCCAGAATTCAAGGACCTGGATTTCCAGATTAAAAGAGCCACCAGTTATCCAGCACAACAGAGGAAAAAAGATTCACACTAATACACATCGGCATTGAAATTACAGAGTATGGGGCAAAGAGAAGATTCTGAAAGCTTCCAGAGAGGAAAAATAAAAACAAAAATTAGGTTCACATAAACATATACTCAGGATTTCAGGCTTTGGATTTCTCCACAGCAACACTGCAACCTATAGAAGCAGTGGAAGAAAACAAAAAAGATTTTGAATAAAAATGGGTCCCAATGCAGAATTCTACACCCAAACTAACCCAATCTCTGCCACACAGTAAAGCACTCACTAACAGTCAGCTATGAAAAAGAAAACACACACACACACACACACACACACGCGAGATTTTTCAACCAGTGATTTGATACTTGAAGTAAAGAATGCAAAAATTCTTAAGATACATAAAGATTTCCCCCTCCAAAACGGACACAGCATATATATCTAAAACTCAAAGAGAAAAAGAAAAGGAGCGAATAAAAACTTTAAATCTCACTACTAATTTTTAAAACTGAAAATTATAACAAGATAATTTTCTCACATACTAAAGTTTAAAATATTTTTAAATTCTAAAACAATGTAAACATACAGTGAAACAGATATTCTCACACGATTATGGGGGAGTAAAAGGTGATACAATGTTTCTAAACAGAAAAATTTCAAACTTCATTTAAGAAGTTTAGCTCTAATCTGGGATTTGCTTCAAAGTAACAGTTCTGAGTTGGGGACTGGAGAGTGGAGAGTACAAGAGATACAGGCCAGCTATGGAATGATAACTGTTGAGGCTAAGGGATGGATTCATCAGGTTTATTATACTATCTATCCACTTTTGAATATGTTTGAAATTTTTCATAATAAAACATTAAAAATCTTCTAATCTAGGAGTCTCATTACATAAATGTATTTTTTTAAAAAATCAGAAATTCAATAAAATTTAGGAGACAAGATTCCCCCCAATATACATACAATATCATGTCAGAGTAAATCAGCTAAAAAAAAGCAAAACACAATAAAAACCTCCATATTATAAAACATCAATACAATGTGCAAAACATATGCCAGGAAAACAAACATACTGTAAATAGAATTTGTTGTTATAACCACAAAGAAAAAAGGGCAAAGAGAAACAGAAAACTCTGTGTTCCTGTACTACAGAAGAAATGAAGACAGACAAGTTATCTGTGAATATTTAAAGGGTAACATATAAAGGACAAACTAGGTTTGTTTCATGTAATCCCAAGGCCCAAACTGAAGGGCATATTTGGGTTTAATATGGAAAAGAAGTTTTAAGAGAAATTTTTAGAGAATTGAATGGGATGCCTCAGGGGGCACTAAGTTTTCTGTAACCAGAGGTGCTCAACAAGAGAATGATAACCACCTACTGAGTAGATGTTTAAGGTATATATATATTTGATATACTCAAATATCAAAAAGGAGAATATGAGAGGAAATTGTCAGGACCTACTACTTAAAAATATAAAACACAGCCCAAATTAATCAAGATTTAAGTAAATATTTGTGCAGAAACGAGTTAACGTAGCAGGCTTGAGAATGGCATCCTTAAAAAGCCTGCTTGCAAAGTTAGCCTTTGAGTAGAGTCTCAGAAAATGGATTTTGGTAGGGTTCCTACCATTCTTTACTAATAGGAATGTGCCTAAACTCTTTGTACAAACACAGTATACAACACTGTGCCTAAACTGACCAGCCCCCAATAAAACCTTTGGGCACAGATCTCTAATGTGCTTCCATACTAGACAACACTCCACATGTGCTGTCACGATTCCATGCTGGCGGAATTAAGTGCATTTTGTGTGACTCCACTGGGAGAGGACTTTTGGAAACTTGTGCCCAGTTTCTTCTGGACTTCACCCAATGAACCTTTGCCCTTGCTGATTTTGCTTTTACCCTTTAGCTGTAATAAATCATAGTTGTGGTTGCAACTAAATACTGGGTCCTGTGAGTCCTTAAAGCAAATCAACAAACCTGGGCATAGTCTTGGAGACCCCTGACCCAGTATTTCATACTCTGCTTTAAAAGTAACTAGCAAGTAAGAAAACAAAATGTTATGTAGGATTTTTTAAAAGGACAACTTCTAGAATATTTCTCAATCAATAGTAACAGTAAACTCTCCTATGAGTTATACACCTAACAATCAAAAATATTTGAGGGACAATTGCACACTGGGTGCTGTGTTAGGCTTTACGACACAACTGAGAAGACAGTCCCTGTTCTCAAGTAGTTTACAGTCTAGTCAAGGAACTCACAATTAAAATCTCCACCATTATTGACTGAAAAAGCCAAACTCAACTTTTTTTTTTTTTTTTTCCTCTGTGGTACGCGGTCCCCTCACCGCCGCAGCCCCTGCCGCCACGGAGCACAGGCTCCGGACGCGCAGGCCCAGCGGCCACGGCCCACCGGCCCCGCCGCCCCACGGCACGTGGGATCCTCCCGGACCGGGGCACGAACCCGCGGCCCCCGCATCAGCAGGCGGACCCCCAACCACTGCGCCACCAGGGAAGCCCCCCAAACTCAACTTTGAAGGTTAAAATCATAAAAAATAATTTCTATAGACAGAAATTAAGATATAAGAACAAGAAAACAATTCAATCTTTGATAACTGCAAATACTAAATAGTATAATAATGACTGCTTTTCATTTTTCAGAGGAAGGGAATGATTCTAGGGCTGGGCTGCCCAACACAGTAGCCACCACCCTCATATGGCTATTTACATTTGAAATTAAATTAATGAAAATTAAATAAAATTAAAACTCCAGTTCTTCAGTCACATTAGCCAAATTTCAAGTGCTCAAAAGTCACACGTGGCTAGCAGCTACCATTTTGGAAAACAGATTACAGAACATTTCCATCATTGCAGAAAGTTCTATTGAACAATGCTATCATAAAAGGCTGAGGTGCCCAAGAATTCCTCAGTTGTCTGCTACCACATAATCTGTAACGGCAACAACAGTAACAAAAAGAAACACAGACACCTTAAATATCTATCAATACGGAAAGAGTTACGTACATTAAACTGCTGATACACCATAGTACACCAGCATCCTTCAAAAACCATAAATTACACCTATAACATGGAAAGATGGCTATAACGTATTAATGAGAGAAAAACACAAACTGCAAAGGAGCATATATTTAGTATAACATAATGGCTTTGTGTGCATATGTGTGTATATATATTCGGGGTTCAGAGGGGAGAAGGTGCATTAAGACAAATATATTTGTTTACAAGTACTTGTACATACTACTATATTGTTTGGATACATACTACAATCACATATTACAAGAATATTACTTTAGTAAAATAAAATATTATTTTATTTATATTAATAAATGTAATTAATATAGTAATGTTTTACTAAAGTTATTTTCAGCAGTATTTCAGTATGTGATGGGACTGAACTGGCTATTAAATGACGAGAAGCTATAAGACTAGTAGGCAGGAAGAGTAGGAAGTAAACAAGGCAGCATTAGGACTCAGCAAAGGCTCACTGGAGGAATGAGACAGACTGCAGGTATCCTGCCCAAAGAAGACGGTTCATGTCAGGGAACAAAGTCTGATCATCTTCTCCCCTGCCTTCTTGCTCAGCTTAGTTTTCAAGGCAAATCTAGCCCTTCTTGCCTGCTGAACCTTGTGTGTGTCTCTCCTTTTTCAAACTGATGGTTCAACTATTCATGCACTAACCACAAAAAATAATGTTTTACAACCATGAAAAATGTTTAAGGATAAAAGAGTAATTGTTTGCCACTTTCTGGGCAAAGAATACCCTAAGTATTGTTTGTCGCTCTAGCTTTGTAAACACCTTTATTTCCGTATACTTTGGGTAACAGTTATTCATTCTCAAGAGTGCTGCCCACACTAGTCTGTGAACACCTCACAGGTAGCAACCCTGCTCCTATTCTTCTTTGAATTTGCCCAAGACCACACGTATAGCAAATACTCATGAACATGAGCTGAATTCAACTCGAGACTGACTAAAGGAGGAAGAAAAAGTTAACAAACTGTGAAGTATTGAGACTGACTACTTCCATCCAAAAAACATCTGCCTGACAGTCCATCGCCCTCTTAGTACCACCCGGAAAACCCCATTTTAAGAATTTGTTCTAATTATACCATAACTTTATAATGAATATGATGAAATACCCTTTCAACTGCTTTCTTTAATACTCTCCACCTGTTCTTTCCTTTTATCAATGCACCATCTAACTATGATCTTTGTAAACCTAGTAAATAAAGACTTTTTATGGTCAATTAAAAAAAAAAGAATTATTGTTCTTAACCATTTTAGGTTTCTATTTCACTGCAGAGACTGTGAGGCTATTTTAGCCCAGTAAAGCCAATGAGAAGAGTATTTCTAAATACTTGGTACATTTATATCAAATAAATGAGAATTGGGATTTTTTTTTTTTTTTACTGTACCTACCCGTGTACTATTCAACACAGTAGCCACTATCCACATGTGGCTAATCAGCCCTTAAAGGTGGTGAGTCTGAACTGAGATGTGCTGTAGGGTAAAATACACACCAGATATGGAAAGTTTTGTACCAAAAATATATATGTATAAAATATTTCATTAATAATTTTATGTTGATTACATATTGAAATTATTATTATTACATATTGAAATAATGTAGTTTCGGATATATTGAGGTAAACAAACATATTTTTAAATTAATTTCACCTATTTATTTTCACTGTTTAAAAAATACGGCTACGAGAAAATTTTAACCTATATATGTGGCTCATATTATATTCCTATGGAACAGCACTATTCTCTATCCCCTTTAAAACACATACACACATGGGCTTCCCTGGTGGCGCAGTGGTTGAGAATCCACCTGCCGATGCAGGGGACACGGGTTCGTGCCCCGGTCCGGGAAGATCCCACATGCCGCGGAGCGGCTGGGCCCGTGAGCCATGGCCGCTGAGCCTGCGCGTCCGGAGCCTGTGCTCCGCAACGGGAGAGGCCACAACAGTGAGAGGCCTGCGTACCGCAAAAAAAAAAACAAAAAGCACATACACACGTGCACACACAGGCACACTGAAAACAGTTAATGTCTCTCTTTTCAGGTACTGGGGATAAAGGATGACAATAAGCCTCAGATGGGCAAGGAGCATGTTTATCTTGCAAAATAGCATAGCACTGCTCCTAGAACATGAGGTAGCAGATACATAATTGTGAAATAAATAAAAGAAGCTATAAAAATAAACTACAATTTTAGTAATAGATAACTTTTATTGAGCACTGATTATAAACCAGGTATTATACTTTGGATTATCTCATTTAATCCACCTGATGAATTTAATGAGGTGGATTCTTCTATTATTCTCATTTTAAAGCTGAGAGAACACAGGTATAGGCAGAATTATAACAAATCTCCAGTATATTTTACAATATTACAAAAAACAATTCAATTTAGATATTCTATACAGGAGGTTCATAAAACCTTAAGTTATAAATATTTATTGAGTGCCTTCTATCACATGGTATTATACTAGGTGCTATGACATTAAGAGAAATCACAGGTTAATGCAATCAAAATATAAACAGTTACAGGCTAGAAATCTCACAATTATCCCATATCCTACACCAAAATATTAATAAGCCTGAATAATAGTTAATTATCTAGTAACATAAAATTCTTGTGAATTCAGACAATTCCTTGAAATTCACTGTAAAAAAAAAAAAACCACAGCATTTATATGGCACTTTACAAAGTCTTTTCATGCACAGGACCTTGTAATTCTTACACCTCTGAGAGGTAGGTATTATTAGAGATTGGATGGGATCTTACAAATATTGATAAAATATTGATAAAAATTCCAGATTCTTATCTTCAGAAATAATGGCCTTGGGCTGAGCAAGGCATGAAGACAGTGTAATTAAAAACTTTCTATGAGGCTTACAAAAGGCCAATTCCAACAACTTATCACTTTTGGGGGGAAAAAAGCATTCATATTTAAAATAAGCCTTCATATAGAATAATTTAATTAACATCGATCAAAATTAATTCATCCTTACTGAGCTCCTTTTTGAAAACATATTTATTAGGGCTTAAATCTTGATCTACCTTGAAAAAATAAGCAATATTCAATACACACTAAATCATCAACTTAGTTTTTAATGGTTAAATGGCATGGCAAGAATGGTTCAGGTACTTGTAAATGCTAAATGTCTGGGTATGTCTTCATGGGCTTTTGAACAGTTTCAAAGAGCAGACATGAGGATTCATTAGCTCTTAGCACATATGAACCTGCTCCAAAGGCAGCCAAGAGAGTTGCCTAGCAACAGTGCATTTTGCATCTCTCATCATCCCCAAAGATGCTGCAGCAGCAGCAGCTAGGTCAAGCCTCTCATTAGCAACCTGACAAAGCGTTTCTATCTACAATTTTACAAAATTATTTTTATTTTCAAGTGAAGCTCATATATCTATGTATTATTCTTACTGACAATGTAGTCTCCTCCTTCTATTCCTTCTTACCAACCCCCATTTCAACAGATATGTTTTAATGAACCCATCAAAATACCTGTAACAAAAGCAGGCACTGAGAAATCCAACAGAATTTATATGTCTATTCACATCACTCTAACAGTTCCATATCTTTGGGGCAATAAAGTAAGGAAGCTTCAGAAGAAGAAAAACAGATGCTGGAATCCAATAACGGGATGAGAAAAAGTCAGTTATTTGACTTCAAAATTAACAAAAAATCTATCCAAATTATTTTCAAAGCTATTGATAGCTAGTCTTATTTCTTTCCAATCCCCACAAAAACTAATCTCAATCATATAGCAAAAAAGCAGAAGGCTCCAGAGTGGTAATAAATAATAACAAATGGATTGACAGTTTATAATGAATGTAATCTATTGGAAAGGTACTCTGGTTCCCAAATTAATAACTGTGTTATAAAGCTTCACCTCAGATCAATAGCTATTCATTCACTTCTTAAAGTGTTTCCTAAAATTACCGCTCAGCATGGTTCCATGCAGAGCTACAATATATACTCACATAATCTGTCTTATATACACTCAAAGACCCTTAAAAGAAGATAAACATAATAAGCAGATAGACTTTTCATTTCATGTACTTTAAAGTGCTTAATCCAGATTTTGACATGAACCACATACATCCTGGTCTCTGAGCTTGCATGCAATCATGAATTTCCCTATGGAAAAGATTACAGCATGTGCATGACATGTTACAAAAGATAAAGTGTAGGACTAATAGACTTAGATTAAGAACGGTGTAATGAGGAACATTTAAAAGCAACTGTCATCACACCAAATCAAAATAAGTAAACTTTGAAAGTGATCTGAAAGGAACAATGTGATTTTTTTCCCTGAGACCCCTCCCCCTTTTTTAAAACATACAAAAAGCAAAAAAAAAAAAAAGAATCTTTAGGAGGATTTCCCAGAAGGGTGTCGTTTACCACTAAAATATTTCATTCCAGCAGTTGAAAGACCATAAAAGGGTGAATGTCCTCCAGAGTCTCTAATAACGGTAATAGATCTTGTGTTACTATTCACAAGTGACCTCTGAGTCAGGCGATTTAATTTTTTCCCCTGCAGCATGGTTGGTTTCACACACAGTGTAATAACAGTTTTTGCACAACAAGACAATTCATCCAATTAGAAAGACTGTATTAAGTCTTTCATGAACAGCATGTATCATTACAGCTTCAGCTAGGATTTGATTCAAGACGACCTAATATATGCATGCGTGAGTCTTCATTTTTCTGTTGTTTTTTAAAAAAGATTCCTGACTTCCTTCAGCAATTTTGCAGACCATTGCCTGAACCCACCCTGGTTTCAAAAAATAACTAAGAACTCATCAAATGCTCCCTGAGCACTTTAAGTCAGGTACCAAGAATTCACCAGGCAACAGAAATGTGTATAAGGCTCCTCGTTTCTAGTTTCTACGTGGGTTAAATGAAATTCCACTAATGTCTCAAAGGACAAAAAACATAAAAAGGGACAGAACGGGCATAACCGGTTATTGCAATTACGTTTATGCTTTGCAACATTTCAACAACGCGCCATTAATTATAAAGACAATATGATATTACCGAGAAAATCTTTAGATAAAGTGAATTTTGAGACTTCCATTGTAAACCTCAGCAAAGCACAAAAGATTTACGAACAGAAACCAAAGGAAAAGGTGTTAAATGAAAACCAACCATCTGGCAATCTCTGCTATCATGAGTGGCTCAGCATCGTTCAATGCCCACAGAAGCCTAAACCTAAGAATGTCTACACATTTCTTACTGCCTTGCTGATGAGATTAGGAAAGTTAAGCCCAGAATCTCTGCAGCAAAGGGCTGTAGTGACAGCTGCAGGAATTCTCAGGGGTTCCCTTCACCTTACTACCTTTAATTGATGCTGATAGGCTTCGCTTCCCCCTTCCATCTCTGAATCTGGGCAGGCCCCTCTGAGGAAGAGTATCGGCACTCCTTTGCTACAGGGCTAGGAGTGTCTTTACAGCTCTCCTGCCCCAAAGGGATTCTCCTACTCCTCCATGGCAAGCAGCCCAAACCTGTCAGATTAAGTTCTGTTTAGACTTTTGATGCAGGCGAGATGCTCTCTTCTGGTTTGATTGGTCAACACCCTCTAGGAATCCTGCTTCTTTCAGCAGAGGCCTGTATACTCCTTAAGCAAACCTCTAAAATGAGCTGAGACAATTCCACTCTAGTTCTCTTGCTCCTGCTGCCCACATTTTAACCAGAGGAAACACTAATATATCTTTTGCTTTGACAAATTCTAGACATGCAAGTCAATCCCTACGTGGCTCTCTCTTTGTTTCCACTATCACAATAGCTAGCCAGTGCATCACTCTCCGTTAGATTTTTAGGGAAGTCATCAACCCATGGCACATGCCTGCCCACCCCAACTGCAAGGGATTCACTTCAAGCTGGATGAGGGGATGTGGGGTTCTGTTGCGATCTCTGTCACTAGGCTTGAGATAAGGGGCTGGCGCTGGTAGGACTCAGCACTGCAGCAACTTTCTCCAAGAATCCTCCCTCTTTTCTTCACCTAACTTTTCATTTCCTAACTTCTAGACCTTTGGATGTGAGTAACGGGTTAAAAACTGCAATAGTACTCAGACATCGAGGTTTAATCCTACTACTCTACAAGTTTTACTGGGTGTTCTGTCTCAAAACTCATTTTGGTATCTTAAGGTCCCCACCAAAACTTCTAACATCCTGTTATATAACTTTATCTCCTCTATGTCTCATTACCCCAATACTTTAGATAAATTCCTATCTCCTGACTGACTGCAAAACTCTTTAGGATCTTCCTTCCAAATAATTGCTCAGTATCCACTCCAGGATCAATTCCCCTCACCCTACATATCCCGGTTTAATACAGTACTACTTGCTGTCTCATTAACCCACTGTGACCTGCCACAGATTTGTGTCTTTGCATATGCTCCCTATCCTGCTAGAACGCCTTTCCTTTACCCTGCATCAGGGAAACTTGTGGGCCTCTTCCTGTATGTTCCAGAGACACTTACATACCTCCACAATGGCAATTACCACCTCGTACTGAAAAGTAATTTTTAATGCCTCTGGCAAAAGACTAGGATCTATGATTCCTGGAAACAAAGACCATGTCCTTTCCTCTTAGTGTACCAGAACTTGCCATATAGAAGGTATATAATACATATATATATATATGTTGAATGACTAAATCAATGGCTTGAAAATGCTTGATAAATAAAATGGGACCTAAAAAAAACAAGGTATCTACAATATTTCAAGCTAAATGGTAATTCCATGATAAATCCACTTAATGCAGATCAAATTGCATCATTAAAATTTGAATACAATCTGACAACTAAATACACATAAGTACCGTAAAATGCCACCAGTATAATTATCACTAATAACTCAGACTACTAGAAACAATGAAGGTAGACAAGACTGGATTAGAGAAAAATGTTAAAGAAATAAAATTCGATTACTGTCACATATATACTGTAACAAACTAATTAGCCAAGTGTTGCCAAGTACCAGTCCCTGCTGATATGTCTTAATGAATAGATAATTTGATTATTTTTAAATTGGCACATTCATTGTACTAATGCAAATGAACAAACTCAAACTGCCTAAAAACAACAGCATCAACATCAGCTTATGTTTGAACTCAGCTTATATAAAATTACCCTGAACCCTAAATTAATAGGATTTCATTTAATAAGATTTTAATATAATCTAACCCAACCTTAATCCTGTCCCTGGAATCCACACTGTTCCATCAATTAGTTTGGATAACACATGACAACACTGGAAAATAGTTTATTGGTTCTAGGATGGTGGGCACATACATCTAATATATTTATGTAGTAATTCAATCAGGCAACAAAACAAGTATCAAAGCCCAGCAAGTGGGCAAGGTTACTAGGAGGCAAAAACAAGTGAGACATAGTTTACCATGAGGAATTCCTTTTATAAATTCCAAATCTAATTGTAATCCAACGAAAATTTTCTTTGAAGATAACTATAGGACACTTCAGAATGCTAATTTGTCCTTATTTGTCTTTAATGCTATTTGTGATATGATAAATTCAGGTTACATGTATTTATATGCTTGTTTTCTTTATAGAAAAGAAATATACAAATTGTCTTAAATACAGATGAGATCCACTACCACAAGAATGTTAATAAGCAAGCATGACAAGACACAAGGTCTCCAAAAGTCCAATCAATTCACCAGAAACCTACATATAGAAATCATCCCACTTCTTAACTACTTGTCTGGCTCCACTGAATTTGTAACCATGTCTAACCCATTTGACGTAAACTGACTTCAGAATGCCGTATTTCATTATATCAACTATTCTAAAAACTTGCCAAAGTGTCCATTGTATTATCTATCATGAAAAGCTCAAAACTGTCACTGGTAGGGTAGAACTCCAATGGGCTGAAAAGACAAAGGAAGAGCATAAGTCTCAAGACTTCTGGTGAGGGAGCTCACATAGTTGTCCAACTTTAAGAATTCTGGAGTAAACCTTTCCCACTAAATCCACCAAATCATGGCCTGTCATCTCGATTACAGCCATCAGAGAGTAGCTATAATTGTGACAAAATGTCAGTGGCTTTCTTTTACTTCCCAACAAGAAAATGAAATCTAAAATATAAAAGTACTGCTAATGAACCTATGGTACACCAAGTAAAAAACTACTCTAGTACCTCCAAAAATGTATTTACTCCACTGTTTGCCCAACAGTGGCACTCAAAAAGGATCATATGTCATATATAAAAAGTAGTGCTTTATATGTAATAGAAACAGGCAATAAGACTCTTCCAGTTAATTTCAAAGATGTTTGTTTAACTTGTATTTGTCCAGCAATAGCTGATGAATCACCTACTCCAGGCAGACCTCCTATTATGACTTAGCCACCGCTTTCTGGGCCCATACCAAACCGTATGCTTCCCTGCATCATACCACTTATCACAGGGCATTCTAACTGCATATTGCCCACCTTCCCTATGCACTGTGAATTCGCCAATAACTATCTTTGAATCCCAAGTTCTAATTAAAATGTGTGCCCCAAAGATGTTCTCTATGACTGTTTACTAAATAACTGATTCTTCAATGCCCTTTCAAGCTCTTAAATGAACAGTATATCTTGTCAAACCTTTTAAATATTTCAAACCTAACAACCAACGTGTGATTTTCTCAACGTTTTGTAAATGTTATTTTTCAAAATAAAGGGAATACAACAACCTACTTTTTTGTTCACTAAAAAAAATTCTTGTCTTTAATTAGGTTTCAGAATTTCTCAGTTATGATCACTACAAACAAAAAAGTATAAAAGAATAATTTTTGACCATTAAGCAATAATCCCAACTGCAAGCATTTTTGTTGATGTTGATTCACTTAGAACATCTCAATCTCTTTTTGACATGTGCTTACATGAGTCATGACTCTGCACGTGTTCTATTTAGGTAGAAATATCTGGCTAAATGTGATTTGCCTATGTATAGAAGAGCCAATGGAAGCTAGCATAGAAGAGGAAAAAATAATCACACAAGACTGAAGATCTGGCCAGATTTCAAACACATGTTGAGGTTTCTTTCTTAACATCTAATTATCTCTACAACTGACTAGGCTAATCTAACAAATGTAAAGCTAGTGAACCTTGTTTACTCTTTCAAAATTTTTTTAAGAAATGGTTTAACTAAAAGTTGTAGAGAGATAGTATAGCATATTGGGTTAAGAGCACAGAGTCTAGATATGTGCTGGGTTCAAATTCTGATTTTTCCAATTACTGAATGGCTGTGTGAATCTGGAGAAGTTAATCAACCTCTGTGCCTCTATTCCTAAATAATAATGGTACCCAACCTCAAAGAGCTGTGAGTATTCAATGAGTTAGCTCATATATGCAAATAAAGTGATTAGAATAGTGACTAGTATATAATAAGCATATGTAAATGTTGGCTATTTTTATTAACTGTTACTTTGTTCAAGAAGATGGTTCAGCTTCTAAATGAGTAGACTATATTTAAACCTATTTAGCCCTAGAAATTAAGGATAATAAAAGAAACAATTCATTCCAAAGCATCAGGTTATCAAAAGGCCTGTAACTGACTTACTCAACAGAGCTCAGAATGTGATCAAGCTGGCAAACATGATAAACACTCCACTTTTGGACTTGGCAGCACTATACGTGCAACTGGTTAAGTGAATATCTTTCTGCAGTGAAGTTAATGTAATGAATCAGAATCCGTGTAACAAAGGTGATTAATGCAAAAAAAACAAAACTAAATGTCTTATAATCATAAGATCGCTGAACCTCAAATCAATCAATAGTAAATATTTATAACATGAATTCTACATTTAAAGTATTGTACTAGAAGTCATTATATGTTTTAGTAAAATTTTATAAATTACATCAAACAGTTTTTATAACATTTCTAGTATTTCAAGGTACAGTTCTTATGCTATTTACAAATTATCTCTCTCCCATATACTGCCAATATGTTCTTATTTATTGTTTTTGTAAAGAAAATCAATCGGTTTTGTACACTGATATCTGGCCACCATATTGAACTCTCTTATCTAATCTAAAAGCAAAAGTTTTCAGTAAATTCTCTAGTATTTTCTAATTGTCTGTAAGTATTAGGAGCTCTGGGTTTTTATTTTATTACACATATATAACTTTTATTTCTTTTTCATGAATTAACAATGGCCAGAACCTCCAGAAAAATAGTAAAATTGACATCAGACATACTTTTCCTAATTTCAATGGAACTGCTTCTAAATAAAATTTGACTTGAGATTCTACCATTTGTCAGTATAAAATACTCCTCTTCATCTTGTGTAAGGCTTTTTACCTTGGATTCTATATCATCTATCTTGGATGATAATATTACCACATCTTATGCTTTCTTAATGATCTACCTAGCTTTTCATTTTCACTCTTTCATTTTCAGCTGTCACTTGTTTCAAGGTTTGTCTCTTAGAAAAAGTACAGAATTGTGTTTTTTAATAATATGAGCCTTCATTTTTTTAACTGAAGTATAGCTGATTTACAATATTGTGTTAGTTTCAGGTGTAGAGCAGAGTAATTCAATTATACATACGTATTTTTCAGATTATTTTCCAGTATAGGTTATTACAAGATATAGAGTACAGTTCCCTGTGCTATACAGTAAATCCTTGTTACTTACCTATTTTATGTATAGTAGTTTGTTAATCCCATACTCCTAATTTATCCCTCCCCCTGCTCTCCCATTTGGTAACCATAAGTTTATTTTCTATATCTGTGAATCTGTTTCTGTCTTGTATATAGATTCCATTTGTTTTTTTTTCTTTAGATTCCAAATATAAGTGATATGATAGAGTATTTGTTTTCCTCTGACTTACTTCACTAAGTATAATATTCTCTAGGCCCATCCGTGTTGCTGTGAATGGCAATATTTCATTCTTTATTATGGCTTAGTAATAGTCCATTCTGTATATATACCTCATCTTCTTAAGCAAATCATCTGTTGATAAGCACATGGGTTGCTTCCATGTCTTGGCCATCATAAATAGTGCTGCTATGAACATTGGGGTACACATACATTTTCAAATTAGTTTTCATCTTTTACAAATATATAACCAGGAGTGGGATTGCTGGATCATATGGTAGCTCTATTTTTATTTTCTTAAGGAACCTCCATACTGTTTTCCATAGTGGCTCTATCAATTTACATTTCCACCAACAGTTCAAGAGGGTTCCCTTTTCTCCACACCCTCTCCAGCATTTGTTATTTGTAGACTTTTTAATAATAACCATTCTGACAGGTGTGAGGTGATACCTCCTTGAGGTTTTGATTTTCATTTCTCTAATAATTACGTGATGCTGAGCATCTTTTCATGTGCCTGTTGGCCATCTGTATGTCTTCTTTGGAGAAATGTTTATTTAGGTCTTCTGCCCATTTCCTGACTGGGCTGTTCGGTTTTTTTCAATATTGAGTTGTCTGTGCTGCTTATATATTTTGGATATTAACTCCTTATTGGTCACATCATTTGCAAATTTTTTCTCCCATTCTGTAGGCTTTTTCATTTTGTTGATGGTTTCATTTGCTGTTCAAAAGCTTTTAAATTTGATTAGGCCCCACTCATTTATTTTTGCTTTTATTTCTTTTGCCTTAGGAGACTGATCTAAGAAAATGATCTAAGAAAATATTGCTATGATTTATGTCAGAAGATGTTTTGCCTATGTTTTCTCCTAGGAGTTTTATGGTGTCGTGTCTTATATTTAGGTCTTTAAACTATTTTGAATGTATTTTTGTATCTTGTGTGAGGGAGTGTTCTAATTTCATGGACTTACAAGTAGCTGTCCAGCTTCCCCAACACCACTTTTTGAAGAGACTGTCTTTTCTCCATTGTATATTCCTGCTTTCTTTGTTGTCGATTAATTGACCATAGGTGTGTGGGTCTACTTCTGGACTTTCTATTCTGTTCCATTGATTTATATTTCTGCTTTGTTTGTTTTCTATCAATGTTCTTGTGCCAGTATCATGTTGTTTTGATTACTGCAGCTTTATAGTATAGTCTGAAATCTGGAAGGGTTATGCCTCCAGCTTTGTTCTTTTTCTTCAGGATTGCTTTGGCAATTCTGGGTCTTTTGTGGTTCCATATAAATTTTAGGGTTATTTGGTCAAGTTCTGTAAAAAATGTCATGGGTATTTTTTGGCTTTTTGTTTTTTGGGTTTTTTTTTTTTTTTTTGTGATACGCAGGCCTCTCACTGTTGTGGCCTCTCCCGTTGCGGAGCACAGGCTCCAGATGCGCAGGCTCAGCAGTCATGGCTCACAGGCCCAGCCACTCCACGGCATGTGGGATCTTCCTGGACTGGGGCACGAACCCGTGTCCCCTGCATCTGCAGGCGGACTCTCAACCACTGCGCCACCAGGGAAGCCCTGTCATGGGTATTCTGATAGAAATTGCATTACATCTATAGATTGCTTTGGGTAGTATTACGAGCCTTTTTTTTTTGATAAGGGAATTTAATTCATTCACAGTAATTGTGGTAACTGGAATATTTGGAATTATTCCTACCATCTTATTTTATGTTAATATTTGCCATCTTTTTTAGGTTTTTTAAAAAATTGTTTTCCTTTTGTTATATTATTTGGAAGTTATAAATCACCTTTAGTTACTAATAAAGGTTTAAATACATATTTAAACTTATTTTTCTACTAACATCAAAAAATACTCAGTTTAAAAACAAAATTCCACCCTTACTTAGCATGTTCTCACTCTTCGCACCACCACATTCCCACTATCTACTCCGACCACTTCCCATGTTTTAAAGCTTGTACTTTGTTCCAGGTAGTTATTTTTCATAGTTTATACAAACAATTATGGTTAATTTAAAGTAATATTTACTGGATATTTTGATCACCTTTTAACATCTCTTCTCTATACTTTCTTGGATTCGTTTTCAGTTTTGCTAGAACACATTCTTGAGGGGCTTTTCCTCCCATAAAATCAGTAACCAAGAAATGTTCTTGAATTATTGCCCATCAGAAAAAGCCTTTATTACCATCACTTGTAAAAAGTAGAATGATGGAAAGGAATATTCCGGGTTCAAAGTGACTTTCCTCAAGAAATTGGAAGACAATATACCAATGTATTCCAGTACCCAGTGGGCTGCTATAAAAAATCTAAGGTCAATCCAATTTTAAATGACTTCATCTTTTCCAATTCTTCTCTAAAATCTCTTTTGATGTTTTCTTTATTCTTGAAGTTCTGGGCATGGATATAGGTATTGATCTATTCTCACTTGTGCTATGTGGCTTTCAGAGGGTCCTAACAATCTATATCTTTGTGTCTTTTTTGAGCTTAGGAAATAGTTTTCTGTCATATTTTAAGTTTTTCTCCTTCATTTTCTCTTCAGTTTTCTCCAATTGAAATTCCTACAGAAAGATGTTAGAACTCTACGATTGACCTTCAATGTCTTAACTTGTTCAGTTTTCATATTTTTTCTATATTCTGAAATATTTAGTTGGCTATTCTATAAATCACTAATCCAGCCTCTATTTACGTACGTAAGTTTTTAATTTCTAAAGTCTCTTGCTCTTGAATTTCTTCATCACAGCAGTATCTTATATACAATACAAAAACATACAATATCTTGCCAACATCTCATAGGTACTGGATTGTTTTTATATTATTCTCTGCGCCCCAAGTTCTTCTTCTGGAAAGAGATGCTCTGGTTAGTCATGCTGTTAAATTTTCTTAAAAGTCTGATGAGCCTTGATTATCCATTTTTATTGATGAATCAAGGCAAAACTCATTGGAGAGAGCTGACATGGACTGCTTCTGTAGATGTCAAGAAATGTTTCCTTGATTAAGACTCTCCTCTGAATTGAAGGATTGACTATGGAAGGGCTGAAGAATCAATGGTAAGGGATGTCCACTGACAGCTCCACTTTGGGGTGTCTGGCCATGATACAAGTAGGCAGGGGACCAACACCCCTTTTTCCTTCCCTGCCCTCTGACCAAATAAAAATTTTATTCTGGCAATGGTGGACTTTGTGTTTTTCCCCTTGAGAAGAATTCCTCATGCCTTTTATAAAATTCAAAGTTACCACAAAATTTGTTCCCCTCTGAGTCCTTCAGCAACACCAGAAGCCCATTCCAAACAGGTTTTAATCTGAAGACAAAGCTACTGCTAACTGATATTCAACTGGGAGCAAAGAGACTCTGCTGTTCTAAATGCACTACTAGGCCCCATCCTCACCAAACCCACCCCCATCCTTTCTGTTACTCAGTGTTCAGTGACACAAGACAAATGGCTTCTGTTTCATTATATGAGTAAGCTAGTGAGTATCACAGTGATCTAGGGTTGAACTTTTAAGCAATTTATACTCTGTTGACTTCTCAGAAGAAACTCAGCCCAATATTAGCCCTCAGGAACTCAAGAAAGGTAAAAAATTGACATAGGACTGCTTCCCTGAGTATAAACTCAAGGCTTCATGCAAAAAACTGAAAAAAATATAAAAAGGTTCAAATGCCAGTTTAAAACATTTTATTCTATAGATATCTATGTTGGGTTTATAAAGAAGAAATAAACATATTGCCACAGGATGGAATAGATACTTGACCCTGTATTTTTGTCTGTGTTTCTCTTTGCCTAATTGTTTCATGCTGACAGGCTCGTCCCAATTTTGCTCTAGGCATAATCAATGCTATGGCTGCAAGGGAATAGTAGTACAGCATTTCTTATCTGTAAAGCTCTTTATTAAAAGTACTGTACATTCTGGCTTCTTTTTGCTGGTATGAAGAACACAGGAAGCCGACTGACTTCAGGGGGTAGCAATTCATAGAACTCGGTGACAATAGAACAGAGTGCAAAGTGTCCAAGGACTCTTTGTGCAAGTTCCTTTATAGAATATATTTTCTCCTTTTCTCACAGCAGTAACTTACAGACCATTAAATTTCA
The DNA here is from genome assembly GCF_963455315.2 of Globicephala melas. Taxonomy (NCBI): domain Eukaryota; kingdom Metazoa; phylum Chordata; class Mammalia; order Artiodactyla; family Delphinidae; genus Globicephala; species Globicephala melas. Next base: position 69,828,932 of record NC_083319.1, on the reverse strand, counting down.
CACATTTCCTATTCATTTTCCATGTTAAAATATGGCTTATGACCCAGAGTAGAACTATCACAGGATTCTGCCCTGAAAGTCAACTTTTTACTATTTGATAATATATGACTTTTAAAAGACCAGCAAGTCATGGGCCATGAACCTATCCCCATAAGTGATTTAAATGGCTCAAACATGTGTACACCTTCACAAATGGACAAAAAAAAAAAAAGCCCTGAAAACATTACAAAGGATAAGATAAAATTATCAAAGACTGCAATTGTTCCCATTAAGTAAGACCTTTAGTGAGACTTAACAACCAAAAGGTAAAAGGGAAGTAAAAGTCCTCAGAGTTGTAAATGCAAGCAAAAACAAAATAAGACAAACAAAAAGACACAGCTCTATCCCCAATTCCAAACAAGAGAAAAGCAAGCAAGTACCAAGGATTTAAAAGACGCATTGGGTTTCACAAAACTTCATTTGATAAGCTCCTCGGTGAGAGTAGATTTTAAGGAAGGAACTTGTGGTTCTCTAAAGTCAAAGTTTATAAACTTTTCCTCTTTGGCATATTCCATTTTATAAACTAGTCAAAAAGAAACTGTTATGCCTTACATGTAGCAGTTAGAGTTCCTCCACTGAAGTTGAAATACTAAGCTATTGTAAGATTTTACTTTAAACCATCTCAGCCTATCTAAAAATTACTCATCTTCGTGGTTAATGCTCAATTCAGATGCCTAAGTATTTAATCTTGCCGTAAACTCTTAACAATATAGGTAGAAACAGAAAGAAACATATTTTCTTAGGTTTTAAAACCACTAACAAGCAGCCTGGATTTCCAAAAGAGAATATAATCTGTTGTCAGGTGTTCTCTCTACATCTGTTTATATGACATACTATTAAGCATTTAATAACCTATAGTCTTTGCCGAATCATTTATCTATGTGAAAAGTAGCCTCCTCCTCCAACACCTCTATTATTCTCTAGGATATAATGCTTCAGATGGAGAAATGTCAATTCCGATAGCTAGAGGGAAGCTATAGTTAATAATATAGCTAACATAATAAGTGGTTATTATAACAATTATATATTTAATATATTAAATATTATGTAATAATTAGCCAATGATATAGCTAATATAATATAGCTAAGCCAACAGATATTAGAGAAGGTTTTAAGAGGTGAATAGTATCCCTTTCTTCTCAAGGGGCCAGGGGCCAGAGTAATAATATGGGGAACTGGGGGGAAGGCAGGGGAGTCCCACGAAGACACAGAGAAAAGTTTACCTGAGGCTGCCAGAAGGAACATGGGTGGGATATTACTGGAAACCAAGGTCAGAGGTGGCAAAGAACTAAACATAAACTCCAAAAGGGAAATGAGAGTTAGGAAGAGAGGAAGAAAAAGTAAGGTTTCTCGCTGAGAGTATTAGAAGCAAGATACAATCAGGTATATGGAATGGGTTGAGAAAAGTGGTACAGAACTGGTGCCATCGCCAGTTAAGTTTCTATAGAGGCACACAGTGCAGGTCACAGAGCCAGACGTGGTTCTTAATTAGTGAGCTGTCGCTGTGCTGGGCTCACCTGAAAGGGGAGATAGGAAGTCAATCAACATGTGTTGATTAAGGGTTATTAACCTCTTCTTAAGGAGGCTGTTATCAGTCTCAGACATTTCCAAACTGTCCACAATCATGTTTCATAGATTAGTCAATCATTTAATAAGGGTTCAAAATATGATTTGATATTGCCCTTTAAAAAACTATTCAATTAAAATTTAGAAAATGTCCTTATTTAAGCCTGGGGTTCACATTATCCCTTATTAGAGCCTATGTTTATATTCACTACCACTGATTTCAAACTAGATGTGACCAGATCTGGACAAATCACAGAGTTAGGAAATAGCTCTCTGAAGAAGAAACAATAAGCCCAACAGGACGTTACTGTTTATGAGCCATGAAGCCATGTGCTTCAACCGTCATTCAGGCATCTCTGAAGGCAGCATGAATGATTTACATCAAACTGTGGGGAAAAAACCATTACTCACAGTATCAGAAAGGCAGGAACCGTTATATAAACATAACCAAAAAGCACATGAATCCATCATCTGCAATTTCCAGAAAAAAACACTAATTTAGGAATTAGATGGTGTTCCCATATATTATAAGCACAGACTATGATACAAAAATCTCTCTCTAAACTAAATCAATGTGTTTAAAAACTTTCACGACTTCCATGGGAATTCACACAGGATGCTCATTCTTGGATCTCTCCCCAGAACACTCTAAGACATTCCTTCCAAGAAAGAAAAGGCACTTAATTTTTACTAAGAGCTGCCTGACCTGAGCTTGTATCTTCTGCAAATTAAGTCTCATGATGTCTGGATAAGAAGACTATATGGATTATCAGTAACTGCTGACAGCATTTCTAGATATGGAAAAAAAAAGTTCCTTACTATTTTTTTCAAGTATCAATTTATTGCTGTGGCCTTGAGTAACTATCTAGTTATTTTAACACCATCATCTGTATCCAGTTAACTCTAAAATGGTACTCACAAGGCCAAGTTCCCTTCAGACTATCTAGCTCCATTAGACTTCCATGGCCCATGTATTAAACCCAACAAAAACGCATGCCACAGGGGAACATGGTGAGGGACTAAGGATGAAAACTCACTGGGGAAGGGGATCCATCAAAGTACCTGATAAGTAAGAAGAATAATTACATTTTTAAAGAAGTATATTTTCTTATCATTATTAACACTAGAAGTGTTAGTTGATATTGGTAACTTGCATTACTATGAATAAGTACTATCAAAAATAATTTCTATTAGTATCTTAGAATGAATAATAATAATCATAATCACACTAAACACACTTCAAATATGGCACATCTCTTTCAAACTTTTCAAATATTTTCTCTCACAAGGTCTTAAGAGTAGAATTCTTACAATAAATTATGGTGTCACACAAACACAATACTGCAGGCCAGTGAACTCTATATAAGAGGTTAAGTGACCACCAAAACAGAGTTAGAAGACAGTTTCTAAATTCCTATTCTTACATACCAATTTACTTAGTATCTGCTTATTAGTAGTCTAAGACTTTTCTTTAGTATTGACTCCTCCATGAATTTGAGCCAATGATTGCTTAAACATAATATACCTTTTTATAAGGTAAGAAAGGACAAACACACATGAAACAATACATTTCATGCAGTCATGTCAACTTAATGAAAGAAACAGAAAACACTCCTCCAATAATAGATCTCAACCCTAACTCATCTAATTGAATCTACACCAAGCAGTTACAATTAGAGAATTGCTTTTTCACAATATTCAATCCTCTTCTTCAGGCTGCTTTACCTTGTAGCTAAAAGCCAGAGAAATGATATGATATGGTCACTTCATAAGGAAAAGTGAAGAACACTACCTCCTACTTCTAGTCTTCCTTTATCCTTTTCAAAAGACTTAAACAACTCCACCTGTAAGTTCTTATTAATTATATTGCCTTTGCTTCTGCATGAGTTTGGGTAACTACATTTCAACATTTTACCCTACCATTCACCTTAACAAGCAAAATTACACGGGGTGTTTTTACTCACTTCTTTAAAAACTTCCTAGAAATTATCAACAGATGTGTAACACTGACTTTAATTTATAGCACTGCTTCTTAATAAACATTTATTGAATAAATAAATGAACCAGGATGGTCACCCCAGTGCTTCCCAACTTTTTCCATTTCATGCCACACATGAAAAGTGTTTACAAGGATCCTGGATCACCCTAGAATTTCAAAGACTAAATGCATTTCCTAAGTATCAATACATACATTGCTATAACACATGTTCTACACCAGTGGCAAACATAGGTCAAGTAACCTACGGTATGACTTCCTCAGATAATCTCCAGGCATTACCTGTGCATTAACTATTCTAAAGAGATAATCCTACAAGGTGTCAACAGTGATAAAAAGCATTTGGTAGAATTAGGATTGTTACAGAAGCTGAAGGGAGAAATAAAGTAGGAAGCAAGCTGAAGTGTTTCACGTTATGTGAGACAAAGGTACTCTGAATACATTACGGATCCACTTGCAGAATCAGACAGAGAAATCTAGTCAGAGGGAAAACTTTTGTGAGATAGCAGTTGTTTACCTGACAAAACGGAATGAGCGTGACAAGTTGGGGACAAAAAGGAATTGCAAATACATTAACTTCATTATCTAGGAAAACATATTTATCCCACCTTCACCAAATTTTTTTCCTATAGGAACACTCCATAAAGAGATGGACTTTTTCTTCACCATGCTTGATAAAGAACACAAGCACAGACACTAAGATAGAGAAGATAATAAAAATGCCATACCTACTTGGTTAGGAAATCCTTCCCTTAACAGGAAATGCATTCTAGAGATTCTATCCAATAGAAAAAGAATTACAGATATCTATGCTAAATATATGGTTAGTTTAAAAGGCGGGGGGGGGAGTTTTATTAATAATGTCTGATGGTTATCTTATTATTATACTCCAAGAACTGTGCAGATAGGAAAAATGATTATTTATCTTTAGTAAGTTTAATATGTTTATTAAACAACATATCTTTAACATGTTGTTTTATACGGTACTGATCAGCATGTTTTATATGGTACATGATCAGCATGTTAATCAGTACCATATAAAACAACAACCCACTATTTTTTTTGTTTATTAAATGACTGAATAAAAATATGATCAAATTGCAAGAAGTTAAAAAGAGATTAATTCCTATTATACAGGCCCATTTATTCTGAATTAATTAATTTTTCCACCTTAAAAGATTGATATGAGAACTAAGGGATATGCATCTTGGAATAGGGTGCAAGAGTTAATGAAAGCATTACAAATTAGCAAATCCATCAATAACAAAAATAACAGATTAGCATCAGGTGTAGATTCTCTTTCGAAGTGTCTTTCATTAAAGAAACATGTGCATTATGAAGTAGACATCAACTCAGAGTAAGGAGAAAAAAGAAAAAAATGGGAAAATAAAGATAGCAAAAAAAAAAAAAGCAACCTGTACTCTAAAACTCTGATAAAAATTATCCACAATGAAAGAATAATCTACAATTCCAATATTAAGCTTTACCCCCATTACTGCTCCATTATTTTCTTGCTTTACCTGAGAGGAATCAGCTTGGGCAAATTCTGTAGTGACCTTCAGTATCTGACGAAGATTTCGTCCTTTATCTTCAACAAGGAGGTAAGCCAGCAGAAGAAAAACATGCACAGGGATCGCTGTGGTAATAGGGAGCAATGACTCTACGGAAGCTAACCAGTCACTTATCGCAGACTCTTCTCTCATTACTTCAAGGATCCTCCAGGCTGTAAATATTGAACCATACATGCTGGTTATAGGGAACACAAGCTTGTAGGAGAGCTGAAAAGTAAACACAAAAAAAGGCATGAATAAATGAGATAAATCTATCCGTCAGGTATACATTTCTGACATTCATTTATTTTTTATACTTCATTGTAAGAAATCAATCCTTCCAACAAAATGAATACAAAATTTTCCATTCCTGCCCAAAACCTCTCTGCACGTATTTAAGCTAATGGGATTACACAAAAAGAAAATAGCTGTCAGGTGGATCTCTAGAATAGTTTATTACCAATTTTCCTCATGTTTACCATTCGCTCCAAGTTAAGGCAGAAAAAAAAAAAGAGTCAATATAAAAACCCAGAAGCAACAGAGTTTGGGAAAAGCCATTACCACTTACGAAGTATTCACCAGTGAGAGAGAAGATAGAAAAAAAACACTGTATTTGCCCAGCTCCAGGGCCCAGTAAGAGGCAACTCGGGGCAGATGGCAGATTTGGACTGAGGACAATTCATTTTTGTAACAGACAGTCTGTTGATAGGAACAGAGTTGGTTCAGCTGGAGCCTGAAAATTCATTAATAATTGTGAATAACTCCTGCAAGAAGAAATAGCCTGACAGCTCTAAATTGAAATGATACCCGAAGAAGATGTTATACTTAAGTCAGTCTGAGGAATGACTCCTCATGGAAGTCAAGTGGTGCAGTCAGAGTCAGAGACTGGATAGAACTCTGCCAATGTGAGCTGTGTGTCCGAATGGCCCAGGAGAAGCCACAGACATTAATGAGGAATTAGATATTGCCTGCTCAAAAAATAATTCAATTCATTTAGAGTACAATGAGACAAATTAGAAATTTCTAGATTATAACTATCCTGTTATTGGAGACTGACTTACATGGATAAGAATAACAGTTGAAAGGATGAGAAGTAAAAGTTAAGCCTTATAAAACTTTTTAATAACGACTTTATTGAGATATAATTCACGTCATAAAATCCAGACTTATAAAGTTTATAACTCAGTGAATTTTAGTAATTCATAGAATTGTGTAACCATCATCACCAGCTAACTTTAGAACATTTTTCGTCACCTCAAAAGGAAACCCCGTGCCCATTAACAGTCCCTCTTTATTCCTTCTGACCCACAGGCCCAGGCAACCATTAATCTACTTTCTGTTTCTATTCTGACCATTTCATATAGTAGGAGCCACACAATATGTGGTTTTTTGTGACTGGCTTCTTTTACTTAGCATATTCTCAAGGTTCATACATGTTGTGTCTGATAACAATACTTCATTTCTTTTCATTATCAAATAATATTCCACTGTATGGATATACCATATTTTGTTTATCCACTCATCAGTTAATGGACACTGGGGTTGTTTCCACTTTTTGGCTATTATAAATAATGTTGCTAGGAATATTGCTGTAAAAGTTTTTCTGAGAACATAGGTGTTTAGTTATTTCAAGTATATGCTTAAGAATGAAGATAACCTTTATTTGAAAGTAACTGCCAGGATAAAAACATACAGGGAAGCTCTATCTTTACTGATAGGAAAAGATCTCACACAGAAAAACAAAAGATACATATAGTGTGCCTGAAATGCTACTAATTAATTTTTTAAAGGAAAGCACAGAGACCGTATATTTGTATTTGCATATATATGTGTGTGTATACCTACACACACACACACAAAGTATTTAGACAAATATAGAAGAAATTAATAGCTACTAATCTTCATTTTCTATCTTAAGAGTGTGGAAACTGGACAAACAGAATCACAGGTGAGAAAGAAACTTCTCATTGTATACCATTTATAATTCTTACCATTTTAATGTATTACTATTTTAAAAATTATAAATTTTTAAAATTAAATGATACCTAATTTATTATAACCCTAAGAATTTTTTTCCCAAGAAGATGGAATTCATTAAAGACGAGAGTCAATTTCTTTAGCCTAATGACAAATAGTATTGGACTTGAGATTTAAAAGACCAGGACTTTAGCGCAGCCATGCCAGCTATCAGCTGTTACGCAAACTCTCTGAGCCTTACTTTCCTCATTTGTAATATGGAACTAATGCCTACCTTCCAGCCAAAATTATTGAAGTTGATAATGAGATAGTATCCACAAAGCACTAGCACAGTGCCTAAAGTTGCAGAGGAAAGAAAAATATTATCCTTGTCATCTTTAGGAGAGAAAAATAAAATTGCTGGATATGAGTATAAGAGAAAATAATTGGAAATCACCATGAACCATAACTCGAGTCAAAAGCAGCAACATTACAGAGTAAACATAGTGAAACAGAAAAGTAATCCTACTTTGCTTAAAGTATTAGTCCAGGTTTAGGCTCTTTTTTGTTTGCTTGTTTTCCTAAGGTAGAACAATGAGGAGAGGAGAAAGGCACAATGTTAAATAAGAGATCACAGAACGGCCTCTCTGTCCCATTGAGTGACAGCTGCCACTGGCATAGTCCCAGGGCAAAGGTGCCACCAAGGGTTTTCTCTCAGCACCAGCTACCAAATCCTAGCCCCACCGCCTGGGGGAGGACCTGTGAAAGTGCTGGTAGGCCCTGTGTTTTAGAGGAGAAAGTAGGTATTTAAAAATAAAAGAGAGGCTCATGTCAGGTGAACTATATCTCAATAAAAAAAATAAGAGAGAAGAAAACACAGAAAAATAACATTTAACTGAATATTAAATGGTTGCAAATCATCTTCAGACGTGAAATAGTTGCTAACCTTTACTTTTTAAAAAACTAATATGAAAAGACAACCCTCAGGGGGCTTCCCTGGTGGCGCAGTGGTTGAGAGTCCGCCTGCCGATGCAGGGGACGTGGGTTCGTGCCCTGGTCCGGGAAGATCCCACATGCCGCAGAGCGGCTAGTCCCGTGAGCCATGGCCGCTGAGCCTGCGCATCTGGAGCCTGTGCTCCATGACGGGAGAGGCCACAACAGTGAGAGGCTCGCGTACCGAAAAAAAAAAAAAAAAGACAACCCTCAGAATGGGAGAAAATATTTGCAAATGAAGCAACTGACAAAGGATTAATCTCCAAAATTTACAAGCAGCTCATGCAGCTCAATATCAAAAAACAAACAACCCAATCCAAAATTGGGCAGAAGACTTAAATAGACATTTCTCCAAAGAAGATATACAGATTGCCAACAGACACATGAAAGAATGCTCAACATCATTAATCATTAGAGAAATGCAAGTCAAAACTACAATGAGATATCATCTCACACCAGTCAGAATGGCCATCATCAAAAAATCTACAAACAGTAAATGCTGGAGAGGGTGTGGAGAACAGGGAACCCTCTTTCACTGTTGGTGGGAATGTAAATTGATACAGCCACTATGGAACAGTATGGACATTCCTTAAAAAACTAGAAATAGAACTACCATACGACCCAGCAACCCCACTACTGGGCATACACCCTGAGAAAACCATAATTCAAAGAGTCGTGTACCAAAATGTTCATTGCAGCTCTATTTACAATAGCCAGGATATGGAAGCAAGCTAAGTGTCCATCAACAGATGAATGGATAAAGAAGATGTGACACATATATACAATGGAATATTACTCAGCCATAAAAAGGAACGAAACTGAGGTATTTGTAGTGAGGTGGATGGACCTAGAGTCTTTCATACAGAGTGAAGTAAGTCAGAAAGAGAAAAACAAATATCATATGCTAATACATATATATGGAATCTACAAAAAAACGTCATGAAGAACCTAAGGGCAAGATGGGAATACAGATGCAGACCTACTAGAGAATGGACTTGAGGATACGGGGTGGGGAAGGGTAAGCTGGGACAAAGTGAGAGAGTTGCATGGACATATATACACTACTAAACGTAAAATAGCTAGTGGGAAGCAGCCGCATAGCACAAGGAGATCAGCTCGGTGCTTTGTGACCACCTAGAGGGGTGGGATAGGGAGGGTGGGAGGGAGGGAGATGCAAGAGGGAAGAGATATGGGGACATATGTATAACTGATTCACTTTATTATAAAGCAGAAACTAACACATCATTGTAAAGCAATTATACTCCAATAAATGTTTAAAAAAACTAATAAAAATTTTCAGGTACACTAAATATTAACAATAAGACATCTGGTAGTACTTCTTTGTCTAAAGAGGACTGACAAAGAAATCGTGAATGCAGGTGAACAATATAGATTTTCATTAACTTAAAAGAACAACAGTTATCTATAATGTTGACTAAAACAGGCTTAACAAAAATGGGGCCAGGATTTGATCTGGAAAGGGAGTGTGGAAACAAACCTAGAGACACTTAAAAGTAGGACCAGTTTTTGCTAGAAGGAATTTATCACTCACCAGACCAGAAGCAGAAGACTGGAAAAGATAAAGCCTTAAAGAGAGTCCTTCAACTCTACACCTCTACGAAGAATCTAGTCAAGAGCTAAGAGGCTTGGTAGTGGTTAATTATCACCAAAAGACAATGAACACCACCCCCGGTATCCATGTTATTAAGAAGACAATGATAACCATTTTGACTGGTGTGAGATGGTATTTCATTGGAGAGGCTGTGGAGAGAAGGGGACCCTCCCCTACACTGTTGGTGGGAAGGTAAATTGGTGCAGCCACTATGGAGAGCAGTATGGAGGTTCCTTAAAAAACTAAAAATAGGGCTTCCCTGGTGGCACAGTGGTTGAGAGTCCACCTGCCGACGCAGGGGACACGGGTTCGTGCCCCGGTCCGGGAAGATCCCACGTGCTGCGGAGCGGCTGGGCCCGTGAGCCATGGCCACTGAGCCTGTGCATCCGGAGTCTGTGCTCCGCAAAGGGAGAGGCCACAACAGTGAGAGGCCCACGTACCACAAAAAAAAAAAAAAAAAAAAAAACTAAAAATAGCGCTACCATATGACACTTCAATTCAATCCCACTCCTGGGCACATATCCAGAGAAAAACATGGTCCGAAGGGATACATGCAACCCAATGTTCATTGCACCACTGCTTACAGTAGCCAAGACATGGATGCAACCTAAATGTCCATCAACAGAGAAATGGATTAAGATGTGACACATATATACAGTGGAATATTACTCAGCCATTATAAAGAATGAAATAATGCCATTTGCAGCAACATGGACAGACCTAGAGATTGTCAAACTGAGTGAAGTAATTCAGGCAGAGAAAGAGAAATATTGTATGATATTGCTTACGTGTGGAATCTAAAAAGAAATGATACAAATGAGCTTATATAAAACAGAAACAGACTCACAGACTTAGAGAACGAATTTATGGTTACTAGCAGGGAAAGGTGAAGGGAAGGGATAGTTAGGGAGTTTGGGATTGACATGTACACCTGCTATATTTAAAATGGATAACCAACAAGGACCTACTGTATAGCACAAGAAACTCTGCTCAATATTATGTAATAACCTAAATGGGAAAAGAATTTGAAAAAGAATAGACATATGTATATGTATAACTGAATCACTTTGCTGTACACCTGAAACTATCACAACATTGTTAATCGACTATACTCCAATATAAAATAAAAAGTTAAAAAAAAGACAATGATAGAAGCCCAAGATCTAATTCCTTTTAACTTCCAACCAAAAGCTTTTACGAAACCAGTTTACTTCAACTTACTATTGATTTACTGTTTCCCTGTAAATCTGAAATGCTGTTATTAACTCCAAGTTCAGCACAAAGATGATAAATCACTGTTCAGCTAAAAAAAACTCAAAAAAACGAAGTGGAGGCAATAGAGTATAGGCAAATCTAAACTCTATTTGTCAAACAGACAAAATCTGAATCTCAATCCTACCATCCACTACCTGTTCAATGAGGGGAAGTTAATTAACCTCCCTAATTTCCATTTCTTCACTTGTAAAATAAGTATTATAAGATTATCATCAAGGAAATGCAAATCAAAACCACAACAAAATAGCACTTCACACCCACTAGCATGGTTATAATAAAAAAGACAGGCAATAACAAGTGTTGGCAAGGATGTAGAGAAACTGGCACCTTCATACACTGCTAGTGGTAATGTAAAATGGTGCAGTTGCTTTGGAAAAGTCTGGCAGCTCCTCAAATGATCAAACATGGAGTTACCATATGGCCTAGCAATTCCACTCCTAGGTATCTACCCAAGAAAAATGAAAACCTATGTCCATACAAAAACTTGTATAGGAGTGTTCATAACAGCATTATTCACAATAGCCAAAAAATTAAAATAACCCAAATGTTCAACGGATGAATGAAAAAATAAAACGTGGTATCTCCATACAATGGAATATTCTTTGGGAGTAGTTTCTTTTTGGAGTAATAAAAGGGTTCTAAAATTGATTGTGGTGTTGTGTACACAACTCTGCAAATATACTAAAAGCCATTGAGTTGTGTACTTTAAATGAGTAAAGCGTATGTACGAGAATTTTATCTCAATAAATCTATTTTTAAAAATAACCAGGGCTTCCCTGGTGGCGCAGTGGTTGAGAGTCCGCCTGCCGATGCGGGGTACACAGGTTCGTGCCCCGGTCTGGGAAGATCCGAAGTGCCACGGAGCGGCTGGGCCCGTGAGCCATGGTCACTGGGCCTGCGCGTCCGGAGCCTGTGCTCCATAACGGAAGAGGCCACAGCACTGAGAGGCCCACGTACAGAAAAAAAATAAATAAAAAAAATAACCAGCCTCCCACTGCATGACCCTTGGCAAGTTACCTATCTTCTCTACGCCTCAGTTAACTCTTGGATAAAATTAGACCAATAATATTAGCTACCTCAAAGAGTTTGAGATAAAATCAAATGACTTAATATATGGCAAAGCACTTAAAATGGAGCCTGAACGTAAGACATGCTTAATAAACAGCACCATGAAGCAGGGGCTTTGTTGCCCATCTGGCCAAGGGCCGGAGAGCTTCAACCATTAGTCCAAGGCCACACAGCTGGAAATGGCAAAACAAAACTATTTCAAAGTTACTGTGAGAAATGAGTTGACCCATATAACTTCTTACACAGAGCATGTGCTCAATAAATGTTAACTTTAGCTATAAATAGGACAACAATCTATTACAAATTTTGATTTTTTTTAAGAGACAAATATTCAAAATGCTTTCTGCTTACTATATACTACTTCAAAGCAACTGTGAATGAAACCTACTAGGCACTGCTTTATTCCAAGGTAATAAAGTTCACAGTACTTTATTTAAGTTTGAATAAAGTACATTATCAAAAAGTACCAGTGAATAAATGTATGACAAATCCTAGCTCAGTCACACTGTCTCTAAATCTTTCTGTTGACTAAAACATTTCTCCAGAGCTGAATCTTGCCCTACTATATAATTGCAGGAATTTAGCTTTTAAGTCTCTTTCCCACTTTATTTCACCCAACCATGGCTCCCAAGAGCACGCAAGAGACCCCAGCAGTTGGCTTCCTGTGTCCCAGCTCTGGCCTATGGCACTCCCAGCACACTTCACCAGCTAGCAGGCCATAACTGCAATCTTTCCAACAAGCTGTGATATCAGCCTTGAGCGGGGAGATCCATTTAATTCCATCCTTGCGTACTCTCCCTCAGCCCTAGAAGTAGTAACTGCTCCCTACATTGGTTATTGAGATATTCCTTAGAGCCTCATTTACAGCTTTCAATAATTAAACACCTTTTACTAGTTAACCATTTTTCGTATTAAGTTTTTCTTTGTTCAAATTATCAGTGTGGTTTCTCTCTCCTAACTAGACCCTGACTCATACACTGGCGCTTTCTCCACCCTCCCCCCAACATTCTTTGGGGTAGGGGGCAGCAAGATTTTAAGGACTTTAGAGTTTACAACCAGTGTTTGATATTTTCACCTAGGAGAACACAAATAGGTGGTTTTAAATATCACATTTAACAGCTACAAAGGGATCCTGTTTTTCATACACCATAAATAAATAAATAAATAAAAGCTTATTAGATTATGTTAATCTTTTATTTGAAAGAGATGAATGGCTGGCTTGATATCTTTTTTAATTCTTAGAAATTGGGACAAGTTAAAATATGTTTTATTTCTTGGTTATCAACATTTCAGAAATGGATAGGTAATAGAGAACTACATGGTACAGTATATTTACCCTTTGTTTCATTTATCAGAAGAATTGTACTTCTGAAGAAACGCTTTATTTCTAAACCAAACATTCTTAAGTCGGAGTCACCAATTCAAAAATAAATAATAAAAATATAAACAACAAAACTCTGTGATTTTAAACAAAGTCTTTCTGTAATAAATCAAGACAGTAAAATGATCTTTTGTATTCGTATCAGAAGCACACATTCCTCATTGAACAGAAATTTCTTGAATGTCTACTATGCGGCCAACAATAGGTCAAGTGTGGAGGATGCAAAGACAAATAAGCTAGGGTGTTACCTATTTCTTTAAGTATGTGGAAAACTGCTATTTTTAATTTTCCCATCTATAATCAGCTGAAAAAGATAATGCAGAAACACCTAGGGTGGAAAAAATACCAAAAGTTCAACAATTGTTGCAATTTAAATATTAACATGCTTAGAGAATAAAGGTAAAGTGTGAAAAGGGCCAAGATTCCTTCCCTCAGTGAGCTCACAGCATAGTTGAATGTACAAATATGTACCCCCTAAATTAAGACACAACACAACTGAGTAATGCTAAAAGTACTTGGATGCAAAGGAAAGAGAGTAATGAATTCTGACTCAGGGAGGCTGAGAACACTTGGCTGGGTCTTGAAGAATGAGTAGATCAGGCAAAGGAGATAAAAGATCATCCTATGCAAAAGCAAAGATTCAGGAAGAGACTCAGAGGGTTTGGGGCAAGTTAAATTTACAGGTATGTTTGGAATCTAGAGTCTGGATGGGTGCAGAAGAAAAGCCAACAGTAAACTGTGGCTTCAATTATTTTAAAGGGTGATCATATATCCACTCAAAGGCTCAAGAAAGCAGCACACTAGCATCAGGAGGCATTTACCCCCTAATACCATTCCTTCCTCCTCCCTCTTCACCAGCTGCTGAAGAGAAAAATCCAGCTATTAGTGCTGATGAATAAGATTCACTCACACCTGAACAAATAGTAAGCTGAGTACCTACACATTCGATTTAGGGTGATCCTCAGTACATATCACTCATGATTTAAAGGAACAGAACTCTCAGACATAGTGCCCTGTCCCTACCCCCATTCAGAATCCAAGTATTGTTGTCTATGGGCAAACCAAGAGGGAAGGTAAAAGGCTATTAGAAATTTTTGGCCACAGTGCGTAGTCCTGTCAGAGCAGGTGCAAGAACTTCCTTCTCTTAATGCAAATCAATTACCTATTTCAAGTTTTAAAGTTTTAGTCAAACAATTAGGATTGAGGAAACTGTAGCATACATTCAATTTGCCTGTAGGCTACTTTCTGCTGTATGATCAAACAAGGAACAGGACCAGCAATCCCTAGCAATGGCTGGATTTTTGCTGCCAGAACATTTAATCATACATTATTAGAGGAATCTCTGCTTTTGCAGACAGAACAACTGAGGCACTAGCTTGCATTTATGTAATGCCTCTCTCTCTGGCGACTTAAGATGCTTCACCAGTTTTATCTTCTTTAATCCTCATTCAATCCCCATAAAAGTCATAGCTGGAAATAATACTACATTTTACTAAAGGCAAAACTCAAGTACCAAAAAAGAAAAAGTCTGACGAATATAGGCCTAGAACCCAGCCACTAACCAGACACTGACAATACTTCTACATTATTCTAACAGGAACCGTGAGACTGACAAAGCAGAGTGGGGTAAGAGGCCCTCAGGCAGGGATAGGAATGGAGTGTGACAGCAGAGTAGGGCCACATACAGGAGGCATCAAAAGCCTCTTAGTTCTTACAGATCCCAGAACTTCCAGGCAATTGAGATTCCCCACCAGGGATTGTGGCAGGTCTAGCAATAAGCCGCACTAACTGACAGTGATGACAAAAAAGGGCTCCATGCTCAGAAATGTTGGAGAAGCACTAGGTTAAATAGAACTAGCTCCTTTTCTGCAGGATTCCTCAGGACCTTTAACTACTAATGTACACTGGCAACTCAACAAGCAACAAAGATTACACAGCATTTCCAAAACTTATTTCACAGCCGGACTACCGCCCCCTCACAGTCCAGAAGAACATACTAACATCTACACCAGTGCCTGACAGAACGGTAAAGTTCAATGACAGAATTTAAACCCAGACAGATACATCATTAGGAGGTGAGATTATTGGCAGTGACTTAAACCCCACATTACCAATTAACCTTTATGTAAGAGAAACAAGGACGAACTCATTACCTTTTGGTGGTCGTCTCTGTAGCACTCCTGCTGTACCATTTCTAAAAGGTTTAGAGCCAACTGCTGCCTAGAGGGTCCTTCTTCGTCTGGGGATATACAGTCTTTCAAGGCAGTAGAAGATAATATCTGCAGAACTGGCATCACTAGCAGCAAGGAGGACTTTGGGATTTTCTGACCCTCAGCAGAAGAGAGAAGCTTCAGAGCTAGTTATCAAAACAACAATTTACAGTTTTAAAATTAATACTACAGTCAGGTCTTCCCTGGTGGCGCAGTGGTTGAGAGTCCGCCTGCCAATGCAGAGGACACCGGTTCGTGCTCCGGTCCGGGAGGATCCCACATGCCGCGGAGCGTTTGGGCCCATGAGCCATGGCGGCTGAGCCTGCGCATCCGGAGCCTGTGCTCCGCAACAGGAGAGGCCACAACAGTGAGAGGCCCGCGTACCGCAAAAAAAAAAAAAAAAAATTAATACTACAGTCAAATAAAATGCTATTTTGTTTAAGAGTAATATGCAAAAAGTTTTCTTGCCCCTTTACAACTGGGTCAGACACATAACTAAGATGATAAACCTTATCCTTTTAGAAATAAAAAGAATGAAACAATTAACTCTTAGCTAAAATAAGCTGTTAATGTATATAATTGAAAACTTGATGATACTTTTAGAGATAATGCATATCATATGTCAAAAAGTCAAATCAGCTCTTTTTTAGGTCAATGTGAATTCCTTTAAAATTCAACTTTTGCCTTTATGTCCTGTCAGATCCTCTGCCCTCCACAGAACCAAGAGACCGCAGAGCTCCTGATCTATGGATAACAAGATCAACATGTGTGCTTCTCTTACAAACCCAGCTGAGAATTGTATCAAGAGATGCAGAAGTAAACAAGGTGAAGCAGGGCTGTCCTTCAGCTGTAACTGCTACGAAGCAAATCAGCAAAGTCTCAAAGTCCATAACCAGCATAACAATCCAACGCATTTTTATAGTATTGTTTTTAACATGGAAACTCAACTTATACATCAGAAACATACACACATGTACAATCACTTACTTACATGTATAGTCTCCCCTAGACTACAAGCAGAATGAATTAAAGAATAAATATACTTTCTTTTCAGTTACTGAATGAACGCTGATTTACTGAAAGATGTTATTTGTAGGCTGCAGAGCAAGATTATTAAAGTAATCAACTAACTTCCCCACTACACTAAAAAAATTCAAATTCAAAAAATTTTTTAAAAAATTAAAATTTTTTTGATTTTTATTTTTTGCCGGTGCCATGCAGCATACGGGATCTTAGTTCCCTGACCAGGGGTGGAAACCGCACTCCCTGCAGTAGAAGCATGAAGTCTTAACCACTGGACCACCAGGGAAATCCAATATTATATTTTAAATCACTTGGAAGTCAAACCTGAACATGGCATGAAATACAAACCCCTGCTGCTCTGACACAACTAATTTACATTTTTTGCCTAAATGTTAGTCTTAATCCATAATTGTCAGTTATTATGAAAATCCATTATCTTTAACAAAACATGAAATTCATATAATACAAACATTTCTATATTCTTTACTATGGATCTTCCAGGCATTTTTATAAATTGCTATTTACAATCAAGGCCAGTGTTAATAATTAAGAAGCATTAACATTGTATCAGTGCTGTGCATTTTTTAAATTTGAAATAACAAATATTCTCTTGGCTATTGTATTTCTTTGAACACTCTTTCCCAATCTACTAAACAATAGTTTTTCATTACTTTTCAACATGACATACTGGCTCAATAGTTTTCAATATGGTTTATTCAATCTATCTAAAGTAACTTCAAATCAGAGACACTGGTTTACAAAAGAAAAAGTCTTCTATCCAACAAATAATAAAAGTATTGGAGTGTTTGAACCTGTATCAGCCTATCATACATGAGCTACAATAAAGGACTATAGCTTCAGAATTAGGAATGTGGTTTCTCTATGGCTTTGAATTTTTTTTTTTTTTTTTGGTCAAAAAACAAAATCCATTTAAATGAAATATCCAGAAGAGACATATTTAGAGACAGAAAGCACATTAGTGTTTTGGGGGGCTGAGGGTGGGAATGAGGATTAACTGTAAATGGGCACAAGAAATTTAGAGGAGGGGGGTTGATGCAAATGTTCTAAAACTAGACTGTGGTGCTGGCTGCACAACTCTAAATTTACTTTAAAAAGCACGTTATTGTACACTTAAAAATGGTGAACTATGGGCTTCCCTGGTGGCGCAGTGGTTGCGAGTCTGCCTGCCGATGCAGGGGACACGGGTTCGTGCCCCGGTCCGGGAGGATCCCACATGCCACGGAGCGGCTGGGCCCATGAGCCATGGTCGCTGAGCCTGCGCGTCCGGAGCCTGTGCTCCGCAATGGGAGAAGCCACCACAGTGAGGCCCACGTACCGCAAAAATAATAATAACAAAACTATGGCTGTCAGAAGTAACTGGACTGGAAAATTATACCTATAGGAGGATGTCATGCATGCTGCTGTAAGGGAAAAAAAGGCAAAAGCAGTTCAGAAAGGGCCTAGGGAGGAGGGTACAAAGAGCATAGGGCCAATAAGCAAAAGCAGGGTAGGAATCAAAGCCCTTAAAACAGCCAAGGGTCCCCTCCATGTGCTAAAGCCATTTCCAAGACAGATTGTACATGAAAGAGCAATTCACCCTCAAAATCATGATGAATTAAAATGCCCAGAAGAATGAGCTACACAATCGGTATCTACCTCAAGCACCTTTTAAAAATGAAAGTGGCAGTGTATCAATATATCATGGCATCATAACATATACATCATAATTTAGACAAGATCCTACATTACTACGTGGATTATGGTGGCCCAACTAAAGCAAGGCAACATTAATGTAAAAGCCGCATTTGAAAAGCGTGACTTGTTTGCCAATCTGCCAGACCTGGCACCTTGATTCTTTATCACATTATTCGTAAACAGAACTTCTTTTGCCTCCCTTCAGCCCCATTCCTCACTTTTCTTTAAGTCAATACTGGAGAGTCAGAAGAATGTTATCTTTCATTTGTTCTAGGCAGGTTAATAGAATAATCATATATTAAGTCTCGTTCAATGTGGCACCAGTTTTGAATAGTACATGTATATAGAGTTTTAAAAACAAACGCAAATGCTAAACACTTATTTTCCTTCAAGGGTTTTATGCTATCGATTCTGTTTGCTATACAAGTGTGAATAAGCTGGCATGCCCTTCAAAATATTTACCAATGTCACTGCTATATGATTTAGATCCTAATCTCCTAACGAACAGCTGAGATACATGGTAAATTATGGTATATGGAACCTTGCACAAAACACCTTTTTGGATAAGAAAAAGAAAGTTCTATTTGATAATGACTAAATAGAAAAATTCCAGAATGGACACTCAAAGTACACAGGACTTTTTTTCTACGGCACAGCAAGAAATGTAGTTCAAGTGACTCCTGCCAATACTTGTGTTATACTTACGTTTTACTCTTGTGAGTGTATTTTTATTTACCTAGACTTAAGATTGGCTTCTGCTGACTTGCCGGAGACTGTATTAGTAGTAAAGCTATTCCAATTATGACTGGTTCAACAGGAAAATCCTAAAAAAAAGTAAAGAGTTGAAGAAGTTTCCAGAGCCAAGGCTTTATAACATGTATCCAGGAAGAGTAAATTTAACATGAAATATTATAAACCTATCGTACAAAATTATTTACAGTAAGCCTGCTGTATTAAAGGAAGAACTGTTGAAGGCCACAGCAGTCACATATAAATTCAAAATGTTATATCTGGCAAAAAAGCAATAAACTATAAACCAAATTAATTCAGAGGAAAAACTTGTAGTCTTCAAAACAGTCAATCTTTGCAAACCACTGAACACTACCTGAAATACTTAAGAGTATTTCATTTCTGGAAAGTAGCTCAATTGTCTGCTTACCTAATACAGACATGATTCATCTATACAACTTACATAATAAATTATACTTAACAAATTTTAATAAATCTTGTTATTATAATAAAAGAAACAGTACCAGAGAAGTAGAGATTATTTTTAAATTACAGTAATTTATTAAGTATATTTAAATATAGCAAAGCAATAATGATAGAAACTTAAAGTCATTAATTTTACCAAGTAAAATGAAATGAAAAAGAAAAAAGGGATATGTACATTAAGTTCTTATAAAATGCAAGTGGCATAAGATAGTACTTGAAGTTTCTAAATAAAGAAAATTATAATGTATTACGGAACTAAAGAAGAAAGGCCCAGCACACTTTGCTAAAATTATTTCATTCTGAAATTTACAGAAGTGCCTGCAGAGCAGAAATACCTATGAATCATGAGGACAGGCAAAAAATTAAAATAAAAAAAAAACACAAAAATTAAAAAAAGAAAATGTGAGGTAGACTCGTGTTAAACACTAGAGAGAAAACAACTTAGTCTGACACACAGAAGTTACAATTTTGGAAATGCTATCAACTCTGGGACAAATTAATAAATGCATATCTACATCTTAGTTATACCATCTGAAAGTGAAATTAAACTGCAAAATCTTCTAATGTGCTCGTTTATGGACTTTTAACAACTAGCAAAAGAAGAAAATGTATGGATTTTTTTAATGGAATATATTCCAATTTGTGTCTTGGGGCCTATATGTGTTCACTGTTTTGAAATATAGTTGAGAATAATGAAGCAACAGTTATCTATTTGAGGACAACAAATGCATTTTGAAACCAATATATTTCCAGTATACACCATCACACCATTCTTTCCCAGTTTGCTCAATTGCATTTAAATTCTGCATGTTCATTTAAAAAAAAAAAACCAACCAAATAAGCAAAACTCAGCAAGGTCATTTACATTTCAAATTTACTAGCTACCAAGAGGATCAGAGACAAATCAAAGTATTACTTGTACTAACGCTATCATTGGAAAGCCTTTTTCACACAGGCTATCACTGGAAGGGCCACAAAGTAGCTTCTCAGGGTTCTGAAATGCACTAGAAGCATTTTAAAGGAATGCAACTTAAAGGTATGAAGGTATAAATGAAAATGACATCCTCCAGGAAGAGTGAGACTGGCCTGTTCAGATCAGAGGGTGAAAGGAAAAGAACTAAGGATCAAGACACCAAAAATAAGGAAAAGTAATGGTAAATGATTAAACTAAATGATCTTAAATTGCTTACAATTCTGAGAGGTTACAAGTTTTTTGTGTGATTGACTGATTTTTAATGAACACCTGAGAATGGTATCTTTTAATGAGCCCTTTTAATAAAAGCCTGTGTTGGACATCTCATGTGCTACTTCAAATACTACAGCTATTGCCATAGTGACTCTTGCTTCCTGTCCCAGGCCACTGAGAGAGCCAGAAGTACAAGGAAGTTAAAGCCCCATAGGCTTGACAAATTGGCAATAGAAGCCCAGGGACAAATGCTTCCCCCTTTATTCTGGATCCTTCTGGCAGGTTCTGAGACATATTCCATAATACTTCTCAGCATATTCTGTGATATCGAGCAACTGATTGCTTATAGCAGTGGCCAACTTGATAATACTTGCATTGTCTCTCTCATATTTCACTCTTCGTGTCTCTCTCCCACCTGCTTCCTGAGACCACACCTGCAAATGAACTCCTATTGCATAAGCCTTTGCATTTGTGGAAACCCAGGTTCTGCTTTTGCCTTTAGGGAAACTTAAGGTCTACTTCTGGGGGAACCAAGGCTAACTTAGAGCCTATCTGAAGAAGTAAAGAAATGCCTTTATACTGGACCACAGATGTCACAGGAGTCTTAATGACAGCAAGCCCTTGGAGTCCACACTACATCAGAGGTACATCAGAGGTATGTGAAGCAGACACAACAAAGATGGCAGCCCAGCTCACACAATCACATGTCATGGCTTTTCTACCTACACTGTCCTCTGCTCAGAGTTGACTGATCCAAGCTAGGCCAATCAGATCATTTTTCCTAGGAATCTGACAACATAAACTGAGATACACAGTGAAGGAAGGTGGGTGGGATTGAATCATCTGATAGCAATGTGTTAGGGAACAGGGGTCCCCAGCCTTACTAAAGCTGGGATGTATAGCGCTCTTTGCTTTGAGAGCTACCTAGTCTCCTTACAATCAGTATCATTTTCTGTTAAGAGTACATATTTTTTGGGACTTCCCTGGTGGCACAGTGGTTAAGAATCCACCTGCCAGTGCAAGGGACACGGGTTCCATCCCTGGTCCAGGAAGATCCCACATGCTGTGGAGCAACTAAGCCTGTGTGCCACAACTACTGAGCCCGCGTGCCATGACTACTGAAGCCCGCACTCCTAGAGCCCATGCTCTGCAACAAGAGAAGCCACTGCAATGAGAAGCCCGTGCACTGCAACGAAGTGTAGCCCCCGCTCACTGCAACTAGAGAAAACCCACATGCAGCAACAAAGACCTAATGTAGCCAAAAAATAAAAAGTAAATAAATAAATAAATTTATAGAAAAAAATAGTACATATATTTTGCTTGAAATGGAAAGCACCTTAAGTTATCCTTTAAATAAGCTAAAAATAGTTCAACTAAGACCAAATACACTGAAACTAAAGTAGCCTAAGAAATACATCCATTTTCAGTGTACAATGAAATAAATCCAATATAAAAGTAGAAAAAGAACAAAGGGGAAAAGAAAAGTTAATGTAATATTTGAATTGAATATCTAGCTGATAAACTCAGTGATATAGGAATACAGGTATAGCCTCTAAATAAGATTGATTTATTCTACTTCATTTTGTTTCAAATTAAAGGGTATATAGACCTAAAGGATATATGTTTGCAAATTAATTTTCCTAGGCTTTTTTTTACACCTCAGAAACACTGGGACAGAGTTGGGGGACAGGAAATTTCATAACACAAGTATTTTAACAGTTCTACATATTTTTTACTTACTTCTAAAATTGTTAAAATATTGGGCAGAAGGAAGACACAATATAAATATGACCTTCTCCCACAGATACCATTTCATTGCTCAAAATAAAAGTATTCTGTAATTCTACATTAAAATCAATAATATTTTTGGGACTTCCTTGGTGGTGCAGTGGTTAAGAATCCGCCTGCCAATGCAGGGGGCATGGGTTCAATCCCTGGTCCAGGAATATCTCACATGCTGCAGAGGAACTAAGCTCATGCGCCACAACTACTGAGCCTGAGCTCTAGATCCGGCGCACCGCAACTATTGAAGTCCACGCGCCTAGAGCCCGTGCTCCCCAGCAAGAGAAGCCACCGCAATGAGAAGGCCTCACACCGCAACGAAGAGCCGCCCCTGCTCACCACAACTAGAGAAAGCCTTCACACAGCAACAAAGACCCAACACAGCCAAAAATAAAAATAAATAATATTTTTAAAGTTGGACTCAAGAGCCAACTTAAAAAGATTCCTACTGGACAAAAACAGGACAATTTGAATTTTAATGCAGACATTATCTGTAAGAAATTGAATTGCATCAAATATGTTTAAATCTATAAGTTCACAATACTTTTAGAAATTAGTAAGTAAAGGGAAAGAGTCAAGCATTTATCCTAACTTTTCTATATAAACTCTACCACTGGATAACCAAATAGTAGATAGAAACAAATACTTTTTTAATAGAAGTATTCCAGCTAATAAATGAAGAAGAATAGATAGAATTAGAACATCATTTCTTTAACGCCTAATGAATTAATGGAGCTACGCACTGAGCATCAACAGCAACCAACATCATAAAAAGAAGAGCAACATATATTATGTGCTTCTTGATGAAAGAACACACCATTCCCTGTGGTCTTAGAAATGAAAAACAAAACAGAACAAAAACCTGAATCTGATCAAGCCTCTATAGCCAACTACCTATTAACTGGGAAACATGTCCAAGTGAGCCACAAGGTTCAATCAGCAGATTTCAAGATGTACAAAACTCCATAGCTCACATAAGCCAGGTTTTTCCATATGTAAACAAACTGCCAGTAAGAAAAGAGGTAGGGAAAGGAATGGAAGGAGACCATCTTTAGTGTAAAAGATACCTAAAAGATAGATCACACATGCACACACCAAAACTGTATTATGATATGAACAGATACACACATAGGCAGTAAAACTATAGAGAAACGTAAACAAGCCACTACTATAGAAGTCAGGATAGTCAGGGGAGAAAGGAGGTTGTGATTAGGACCGGGCTCCTGGAAAACTTCTGGGGTGGCCAGAAAAGTTCTGTTTCTTGCTCTGTTTGATGCTTACAAGGATGTTTGCCGTACATGCAAAAAAAAAAAAAAATTATGAAAATTATTTGAGGGTACTAGTTTAAAATGCAGATGCTTGGGCCCCACACAGCCCTGCTAATTCAATACTTCTAGGGGTAGGCCCTAGGCATTTGCTTTTTTTTTTTTTAGAATCAATTTTATTTATTTATTTAGGTTTTGTTGGGTCTTCATTGCTGCGTACGGACTTTCTAGTTGCAGCAAGCAGGGCCTACTCTTCGTTGCAGTGAGCAGACTTCTCATTGCAGTGGTTTCTCTTGTTGCAGAGCACGGGCTCTAGCCGCGCGGGCCTCAGTAGTTATGGTGCACGGGCTTAATTACTCCGCGGCATGTGGGATCTTCCCGGACCAGGACTCAAACCAGTGTTCCCTGCATTGGCAGGAGGATTCTAAACCACTGCGCCACCAGGGAAGTCCTGCATTTTTAATGAAATCTGCCTAGTGATTTTTATGCACTCTAGTCTGAACAATTTGACTGGAATATAAACGTCACAGATCTCATCTGTTTCACCTAACTGCTACAGCAAAGTGTTTGCTGTAAAAAACTGTCTACTACTCACATAAATCTACACAAACACAAAGGAACATTATGGGATTTACCTGTTAAGTACATTACATTTACAGTTAAGACAGGCAATTCCGAGTAATTTAACTAATATTTTCTATATATTATTTATCTATAAATATTATATATCCATATTTTCTATATATTTTTGTATTATTAGTAAAATAATATATATCAATATATTATCTATTAGCGCTATATCTAATAGGTATAACTATATATAATTGATATAAATAAACATCTGAATAGGAATGACATTATTTTATTATATTAATTATATAATTTATAACATATATATTACCATATATTACATGTTACTATATATTACTATTATATCTAATAGATAATATGTGTATTATATTTTTAATATTACTATATATATTACTATTATACTAGATAATATATACAATATTAATATAACACAAATATATCATTATATAATATTATATATAAAGTCCCAACATCCATGAAACCATGCTAGTCACAAAACTGACAAAAGATTACTTGAGCCTTCCTCGGCTCCCACCTCCTACCAAAATCTACACTCACTTTCTCTGTTTCCTCAGTTACCATTCACTCCCTTATTCCAATTTGGTTCCTATCACCATCACTCTGCTGAAACTGCTTCCTTTAACATGAACAATAAATTTCTACTTGCTGGATCCTAAGGGGACTTTCTATCCCGTACTTAAATCCTCTCCCCAGGACACTGTTGACCATTCCCCTTTTTGAGATATTCCTTCCCCTGATTTTCATGTCTGAGACAGATGACATGGGACCGAGTATCTCAAAAGGGGGAATGGTCATCTGTCTCTTCTGCTTGTTATACAATCCTTCTAGCTGTACTTTCTCAGACTTCTCTTTATCAGTACACTACAAATATTTACAGCCTCTGGAATTCTATCCCAAGCCCTGTCATGAAGTCCATGGTTAAAACTTCCACCCCAAAGTAGAAATCTATTTACAAGTCTCTACCTTTAGCCTAGGCTTCTATCCTGAATTCTAAAACCATATATCCATCTATGACCCATGCATACCTCAAACCAAGCATATCTAAAACTAAATTTATCATCTTCCCTTCAGCATCGGCTACCATTTCTCAAGTGAACGGCACCATCCAGTTGCCCAAAATAGAAAGCTGAGACTCTACCGAGGACCTTCTCCTTGACCATGTTATCAACCACAAAGCCCTAATGATTTAATGTCCTATATTTCTCTTTTCCTGCTCTAATTTCCCTAATTAGCCCCTGCCATGGACTGAGATCCCCCCCTTACCAAAATACATACGTTGAAGCCCTAAGTGCCAACTGACTGTATTTGGGGTAAGGAAGTAATTAGTTAAATGAGATCATAAGGGTGGGGCCTTAAAACAAAAGGATTAGTGTTCTTATAAGAAGCAGCAATAGAGACCTCATCCTTGCTCTCTCTCTGCTTTGTGACGACACAGTGAGAGAGCAGCCTTCTTCAAGCCAGGAAGAGCGAGAGCCCTTACTAGGAATCAAATTGGCCAGCACCCTCATCTTGGACTTCCTAGTCTTCAGAACTGTGAGAAATAAATTTCTGTTGTTTAAGCCACTCAGCCTGTGATATTTTGTTAAGGCAGCCCTAGCAATCTAAGACATCCCTCCTCACTTCCTGCCCTATTAGTGTCGCTCTGCTCTAAACCCTCCTCCACGCTCCCACCAGAATGATCTTCCACACACAAAAACATGAGGGTACCTCTTTGCTGAAAGGTCTTCCATAGCATGCCACTGCCTAGAAGATAAGATGTAAGCTCATTTGTGTGGTATGGAAGACCCTTCACGGTAGGCCCAGCCTTATCTCTTACACCTTAATCCTTTGGCAACACTCAACACTTTTTTTCTGAACAAGCCATGCCTGCCTGCTCGCTCATGTTTCTGTGCCGGGGCACATGCTGTTCCAGCAGCTGGAATGCCTTCTCAGCCTCTGGTTTGTACCAAGCAAACTCCTACTCAGACTTCCTCAAATCTGAACTCATGCCCTACCTCCCTTAAATTGTGCTCCCATGGTACTTTAAATATACCCCCATACAAGCAATTTACCTTATTGTACTACTATTATTTATTTGCATGTTTGTAAGCCCCTTGAGGTCACAGAATGGCCTTTTCATCTAAGTACAAGTGGCCCTTGAATAACACATGGGTTTGAACTGCACAGGTCCACTTGTACATGCATTTTTGTCGATAGATATGTACTACAGTACTACACAATCAGCGGTTGGTTGAATCAACGGATGCAGAACTCCAGATAGGGAGAGCCGACTGTAAAGTTATATGTGTATTTTCCACTGAGTGGAGGATTGGCGCCCCTAACTCCTAAGTTGTTCAAGGGTCAACTGAATTCTTCTATAGAGTGTGGCATATAAGTGTTCAATACTTGTGTTCTACATGAATAAATGAAAAAAATACCACAGTGGTAGACCCTTAACTGATGCTCCAAAGAGTATTTAATGACTCATTTTTATAATAAATGATAGTAGTACTATTGATGCATTACTAGTATGATCTAATAGTATTAGATCAAAACACCTTTGATATGCAAGAAAGTAAGAGAGCACACCCACCCTGCTACTAAAAGACCTACTTAAGTGATAACTGACATTAAAACTTCTTACAATCCTTACCTCCTTCAGAAGTTCAACACTGTGCTCTAAAAGGTGAATTAAAGATGAGCATTCCCCAGTTATGTTTAAGCTGACTTCACAGACACACAGCAGCTGAAGGGTCATCTGGATAAGCTGAATTTTCCAGAAAACAGGATGACGCAAAAGGCTTAAATATACTTCTTCGATAAACAGCATCACTTCTGTTGTCTGTATCAAATCTCTCATCTGTTTGAGAAACAATCTTGTGATATTAAAATAATACACAAACAAAAGGATAATTTTAGCTTATATAAGAAGCTTTACCAATAAAATTTTTTTCCTCTAAACCTATAAAGACTTAAAAGGGATGAAGAAATTTATGTAACTCAGAGAGAGTTAAACTGTACAACTCTGCTTTCTCCTTTTGTCACTAACCAAAACACAATTTGCTACTGTTTTTGTTACTGCTGGCTGGCACAAATTCTTTTCATTTATTTTTCTAACTACTCTGAGTGCAGATTTTTAAAGGCAAATTACATGACAGTACCATCATGTTGAAGGAAATTAATTAAAGTTGGTTCTGAGTTCTCCAAATGGACTCTCCTTTCTATAATTTCAACATAGCTACCTGGAAGGAAAGGGTTGGCGTGTTATTCTAATGCACTGCTAAGCCCTTCATCTGAACGAAATTTGCTCAGACAACCTTAACTGAGAGCATCATTTCCACACTTGGCAGATGCAGTGAAAGACGACATTCAAATGGTAGTGTCTTCTCAGCTGGCTAATGTATTAGATAGGAAGGACTTGGGTGCTCTTGAAAATCCCAATTCAATTCAAACCCAGCTGTTCTGATCAAAATTCTGGAGTTAGTATTAAGGATATGGTCCTGCTCACAGACACACTGGCATTTCCCAGAGATTACAAACAATGAACCATCTGCTTCAATCAGGAGCCTTGTGTCTGTTAAATTCATCAAGAGGAAAGCCTACAGTTAACCAGCTGTACCTTTCACCAGTCGTTACCACCATAATAACCCAAAATGACTATAAGTTATACACAGAGAGAGAAGTTAATTCCGAACAAACAAGAAGAAAAAAAACTATTAAAAGATCAAGGGGAGGAGACAGCAGAGAATACTTAAGTTATAAGAAATAACTTAGTTCAGTAGCTAAATTATTTCATTCTTTTGCAAATATACAATGGCAAAGGCAAAAGGCCACCAAGAAAGGAATTTAAAACAAAGTAAAGCCCCATGTTTATTTGACAATATATTTCCTTGAGTGCATTTTTTTGTACATACGTGAAATTTTCCGTAATAAAAAAAATTTTTGAAAGACAACCTCAGCAACTTAGCATTAAAGGCTCTCTAATCTTTAACATTACCAAAATTCTTAACAAGAATACTTTGTAAGTAATGGTTTCTCTTTATGTAGAAATAGAACATGTGCAATGAATAATATGTGAGATGACAAAAGTCACAATTAAAAAGAACTACTGGGACCAAAGTCAACAGTGAAGTTCAAGGCAGGTTAAGTCCAAAAAAAGACAATTCCATAAATACAAAATGGAAGAACAATTGGAGTGAGAAGAAAAAGAAACAGGAGTTTCACTGACCATCATCTCATTGACCTATGGGTCAACAGGGTTGACAGATATTTCTCAGGAAAAAAATTTTTAATTAACATGATGGTATTGAAATGCTCAGTATGGATCAGACCACATCTATACTACTGTATTCAGCTCTAAGAAGAACATTTCATAGAGACACATTCTCAACACCAATAAACTAGAGAATTCCTTGCAAATAACAGTGAAAAGTCAAAACCATTTCATGTGGAGAAGTAAAGAAACTGATGAAGAAAAGAAAGGAGGGAGGGAGGGAGTAAAGGATGAAAGGGAAGAAAAGGAAGGAAGAGAGAAACAACACAAGATAGGATGCAGATGGGCTTTTTAAAAAGCTTATTTTGCTTTGTTCTGAGAAGAAGGGGGACTAATGGGTAATCTTAGGAAAATGCAGGTCAATTAGAAGTACTTGCTAAAAAAAAATAATAATAAATGGTTGCCCTGCAAAATAGCATGCTTCCTATCACTAAAATATTTAATTAGTCGTGGGATGGTTGTCTCTCAGAGAGGATAAGAAGTGCCTATAACCCGTGGGAAAATGGATGACATTGCCACTAAGACCCCTCCCAACTCTCAAATTCTTCATTCCAATAAAGCTGTTTTGTTAAGTTATTAAATGTATTTATGTCACTAGTCCCATTAGTTCCAAATGACGGATCTCTTTTTTCCTCACCTATCTTGACTATATTAACAAGCCACAGATTTCCAGAAATACTGCACAGAGCACACTTATAGAAGTATTTAGGCTTGTCAATACAGGTTGATGACGATGAAGGCAAACACCTACCAAAGAGCACAGAACAGGGTAACGCAAGCATCGTATGGAAAAACTGTACGCTAGTTCAAGACATCCGCCTATACATTGCTTTGTTGCCCACACAAAACAAAAGCTTTGGAAAAGCCACAGGAGAATTCACTTGAATTAACTTTTCTCTGCCTTGATTATAGGAAAGCCTATTTATGAGCCGTAAAAGAGTCACTCTAGTGACTCCTTGCTAACACAAACTTAAAACAGGTCATCTGTGACCTCAAGTGATCACCTTGAAAAATAATCACAGATTCCCTCCATCAGCTAAGCAGCATGGTGTTCAGATTCTAGGCAAACAACAAATCTAGATGGTGGGATGGGATAAATGAATCACTACACCCAAATCACAACAAGCTGGCAACTGGAATTTTTTTTAAATCTGTAGTTATAGAGGTAGCTCAAATTTACCTCTCCCCTGAATTCCCTAAGCATTTTATCCATACCTCTGTATGGATAAAATACTTCATCCATCTACTTTGAATTATACAAATATATATACTTGTTTTAGCTCTCTTACTAGACTGTGGTCTTCCCAAGAACAGGAGCCATCAGGGTCACCACATACACTGTAAGGGGACTTGTGAAAACTGGAATCTAGCCAGCATTCAGCTGGTCAAGCCCTGTGTCCCTAGGGCTGCATCTGCCCAGAGAGATGCCTTTTTTCCAAACTTACACAAAAAGGACATTTTTTTTCCTTATAACCCTCTTAGTCTCCAGCACAAGGAAAAACTCAATGCAAAATTATTTTCCCTGAGAAGTCTTTCTTATAGATTTCATTCCTAGTAATCCTAAAATGGACTATGTTGGTTTATATTTCTGTGAATTTAGTTAACATTGTATATATTAAAGTGAAATCTAGATTTGTTTCCTTCATCACCTCCAAAACCCTGCAAGCATTTCTAGAGCTGTTTGCCAGATCACATGGGCTCTATTTTATGTACAAAAATAACAATCACCACTTACTAATGCTGGTGCTATATTAGTGAAGGAGGAGGAAAGGCCTTACCTGCAAACATGGAACCATGTCGCAACACAGTTGTAGCATCTGTTGTTCCAATATTGATGGTTCTTCTTTGTCACAAAGAACCCGGGGGTGAACTAAGACTTTGAGCAGAGCTAGCCGGAGTTTAGCATATTCTTGTAACTGGGATGGTTCACAATACAGATACCATAGAAACGGTGCCATTATTTGGATACATGAAACTTCTGACCTGCAAGTAAGCCATGGAATGCATAAGCCAGTAACTGAGTTAAACAGGGTACCAAGCAAGTAAGTGTCAAACATCAACTTAGAGTTCATGACATATCATAAACTATGATACCATTGAGTGTATCTTTTTTTCATGACTCTTCTATTCCACCATGACCCACCTAAACCCATGCCAAACAGTTCTTTGTACACTGGGGAGAATGACTCAACACCTGGAGCCTACAAGCCTGATGCCCAGGACTAAGACGGCCTCTACTTGCACACTAGAATAGCATCTACATCTCCAGGACCAGTCTTTGGTGAACATCAGAATCATCTGAGAACCTTTTTAGAATTATAGACGTTAGGATCCATTTTTCCAGGAGTATGCATGCATTTTTGGAAAAACTCGACAGGTAAGGTCCTATGTAAAACAAAGACATACAGACATCCCAAGAAGATGATGATAACAGTTAACATTTACTTGTCAACTTGTTAGCACTCAGAGTGTGCAAGTTACTGCACTTTATGCCTTTCAACTCAATCAATCCTCACCACAACCCTATGAAATAAAAATATTATTATCCCATTATGCAGATACAGAAACTGAGGCAGAGAGGGATAAAGTAATTTGTCAAGTCCCTCCTCTTAAGTTCTTCCCACTCAGAGGAGGAAGACTTTACATATGTTTCAGATCTATTTAGATTACAATACATCCCAATAACTCCAAGTCCAAAGACACTAAAATGCCTGAATGACCTTTCAGATATAAAAATTTGATCATGTCATTAATCAGCTTGAAAAAACTTATGCTTAAGATAAAGTACTTAGCCCAGTTCACAAACCCTTCATAATTTGGCCTCTTTCCAGTCTCATTTCTTGCTTTTCTCCACTCTCCACTGAACTACACTAAACTTCTTTCAGATCTCTAATCAAGCCATCTGGGCTTTCTTCTCACCTGCTGTTCCATCTACCTATAATACTCTCCCCTTTCTCCCTAATTTCTATCATTTTTCCATTCTCCCTTTAAAATGACTTCCTGAGGGCCTTCCCTGATACCTAGCCTTGGTCAGATCCCCATTATGTGCTTGCACAGGATAATGACTTTATTGTCATTATTTATTTAATATCTCCATCCCCTGACAGACTATAAGCCAATGAGGGCATGAACCATGGATTTCTGTTTAATGCTGTATCCCAAATAACTGTACACACTAGGCCCTCAAAGAGATGCTCAATCATTAAATTAATCGATTCATTTACACTAAGTTATAGAGTGGATTTACAATTAGCATGCATCGATTAAGTATCACAATTTTAATATTTTTCATATTGATTATACACAAGTTATTACTAGATAAGATACAAAGATGAACCAGGCAATATCTATCCTTAAGAAGCATATAGTCTAACAGGGACAATCAGCTCTGTTTCTGGACTAGAGAATAGAAAGTGAAAACTGCTAAAAGAAAGGTATAAAGTGCAATACTTATTGGAGGAAATGGCATTTGAGTTATGCCTGACAACATAATTTTATAATACTATACATCCCACAGCAATGTGATTTCAAAACACCATTAACATTAATAAAAATTAAAAAGTTACCAAATTGATAAGATTTAATCTATTCATTTATTTGCTTGACAAAATTTCTGAGTTCCTACAGTATACCATTCACTCTTCTATGTGCTAGAAACCAAGCAAGAAACAAAAACAGATGAAATCCATGCTCTGATGAAATCCATGCTCACAATCTGGAGGGATTTTTTTTTTTTTCATGAGCACAAACACACAATCCATAAAAAACAAAAAGACTTATGAGTTTCATAATTATGAAACACATGGCTTCATCACACTACCCGCTTTAGGAAACTAAAAGAACCTTCATAGATTAAGCAAGTAGACAATGTATGTATGGGTTAGAATATGGAGCCGAAAAGAGATTTAAGAAACATTGTTCCTCCATCTCTCGCTAATAATGTACTCCCCAAAGAATAAATACTAGCCAGGTGTCAAAAACATCCATGAATAGCTTATCAGTTTTCTCCTACTTTGAAATGCTGAAGGTGAAATGCAAGGTTCATACAAAGAAATATATTTCCAAGATGCTGTTAATATTTGACATCAGGAGCATAATGTTGAGCTTTCCTAGAACAATATACTTTTTAAAAATCTCTGTGGCTTAATCTGTCCTGATTTTAGATTTTGCATTTCCTATGTGGTATCTGATGATCTACTATCACTGCAGTGGGGTATGCAATTAACAGGGCTTAAGGAGAAAAGGGAAATAATAAAACAACCTGAAATCCCAAAGTGATTAAGAATGTTTAAAAATGCAACCAATTGTGCATGTATCTACACACAAGGCTTTCATATATGTTCACCAAGGATGGAGAAGCAGTGGGAAAAGACTTGTAACGAAAATCAAAACACTGAGCCTTTGGGCCCAACTCTGCCACTAGCCATCTGACCTTGAACAAGTCATTTAATGTTGCTCTCCTTAGTTCCCTCATCTGAAAAACTATGTGTTAGACTAGATAATCTTGAAGTATCCAGTCCTAAAGACCTTGACATCATTGTCAATTTACCCAATTCTCGGTTCTATAATGGTGAAGTCTTAACACCACAGGCCTTCTACAAATCAGTGCAGAATTTAACTGGAGAATCATGCCCCCAAAAATGTAGCACGAAGATACACTGCTATTTCAAGACATCTGTTGATACATTCTACTAAAAGTGAACCCATATATTTAGGCTAGCATCTTTCTACTCTACCACCTCCAGCGAGGTTTCTTCCCACATTTGTAATACAGTTTGTAATACAGCTATATTCTTTGTGTGACTTGATAGCTCATTCCTTTTTTCATTCCTGGGATCTTTCATTCCATTTCTGGGATATATATATATACATACATACACACACACACACACACACACACACACACACACACATATATTTGCATACATTAAAGTTCACTTTTTGTGCTGTAAAATTCTATGGGTATTGATAAATGCATAGTGTCATGTATCCACCATTACAATGTCATATGAAATACTTTTACTGCCTTAAAAATCCTCTATACTTCAGCTTTTTAACCCTACCTCCCTCCCCCCAACAAACCCCTGGAAAGTACTAATCTGTTTGCCACTCTATAGTTTTACATTTTCCAGAATGTTATATAAATGGAATTATACAGCATGTAGACTTTTCAAAAAAAAAAAAAAAGTGAACACAGCTACTCTAATCAACAATTCCTAACACAGAAAGAGCTAGAATACAAGCTATTGTCACATTTTGCCTCCTTCCTATAGTTGTGAATCACTATTTATATTCTTATTAAATTACCAAACTTCCTTCATTACCTTCTAAATGACAAAGTAAAAACTACTAAGTTAACTTACTCTAAAATTAAATCTCAAGAAACTAACAGTCTGCTGAAAATGCAAGCAGAGTGATCAATTTCATCCTGCAAAGAACAGTCTCATAGTGCAAAAGTAGAAATGAGACAACTGTAATTATTCTTTGCAAATAAATATAAAATAATTTGAAACTTCTATAAAGCTCTAGATAGTATACTCTAACACTCCAGAATTCAAATGAAAGGAATAAGTCAATGAAAGCTTATCCATAAGTAAACCAAACTCAATTAATAATCTCTTCTCCTTATGACTATCTGGACATATATCATTAGAAGAACTACTTTCAAATTCCAATATAATAATCCTTTGAAATGAAACAACCAAAAAGTAAGTTAATTATTTGCTGACTAACTAAACCACTGGAAAAGAGAGATATTGTAAGGATTACCCTAAAAACAAGCTAACAACAAATATGGCACATCAGCAGCAACATGTTTTTTTGCTGCGGAGCACAGCTTCCGGACGCGCAGGCTCAGCGGCCATGGCACACGGGCCCAGCCGCTCCGCGGCACGTGGGATCCTCCCGGACCGGGGCACGAACCCGTGTCCCCTGCATCAGCAGGCGGACTCCCAACCACTGTGCCACCAGGGAAGCCCAGCAACATCTTTTATAAAGTATCCCAATCTATTTAACAAGAGAAACTTCATTAAACAAATGTTTATAAATTTGTTATTTTTGCTTTCTGACATGGATGAACAAAGACTTTTTTAGTAAATATTAATATCTTACCTTCGAAAATGCAGTCCTAGGTGAGGGAAGAGAGGATGATAATAATGTTTATTTTAAG
Source organism: Globicephala melas (assembly GCF_963455315.2). Classification (NCBI taxonomy): domain Eukaryota; kingdom Metazoa; phylum Chordata; class Mammalia; order Artiodactyla; family Delphinidae; genus Globicephala; species Globicephala melas. The sequence continues at coordinate 69,794,087 of NC_083319.1, read as the reverse complement.
GTATTCATTCAATTGTTACATGGACTTTTATCACTGGCAGATGATTACAAGTTTCCCTATATCTCTTTAAAACTTCCTGTAGCAGTATATCCTGCCTGGAAATTCCATCTAAAATTGAAGTTATAGACTCCGAAATAATGTTCTAATACACTGTATGTATAGGACACTCTAAGACCTTCAAGAGCTAGAACACATGAACGTGGCTAGTGTGGTAAATGTAACTCAGGCACTGGATTACATGGGACAATGGTACCATCCCATCATGACCTTGTGTGACATACTAAGTATACAGTGATATAATATTTTAGGAGGCACTCTACAACCCACTGCCTGGGCCCCACCAATCTGTGGGCCTCATGTGTATACATATATAAATTCAACATTTATAAAGCACCCAAAAATGTGCCAGGCATTATTAATATGAAGAATATTGAGACACAGTCCCTGTCCTCAAGAAAGTAAGAAAGTTTCACAGTTAATGGAGGAGAATAATTATAAGACCATACAGTAAGTATAATGATGTCAGAAATCACAACTGAAGTTACTAAGGGAGCATGTAAAAGAGACACCTAATTCAGCCTGTGGTAAGTACACACTTCCTAGGAGAGACAATACCTAAGCAGAGATTTTTTTGATTTTTTTTTAGTTTTTTGGCCACACCACACAGCATGTGGGATCTTAATTCCCCGACCAGGAATCAAACCCGTGCCCCTTGCAGTGGAAGTGTGGAGTCTTAACCTCTGGACCACCAGGCAAGTCCCTAAACAGAGATTTAAAATACAGAAATTAATCAAGAAAGGGCTAGGGTATTAGTCAGAAAAAGCACAGAGGCGAGGAAACAGCACTGTTTCCTATGTGGAACCAAAGCAAGTCGGTGTATTGCTGAAATACATAATTCATAAATTATGAGATAAAGATAGGAGAAAATAAAATTGGTGAAACAGATCATACACAGAGCCTAGCATGACATAATAGATTTCGTCCTGTAGCCCAGGGATTTTCCAACTATTTCAGAGACCAAACTATTGTTTTCCATAAGATATCAACACATAAAAAAACAGTCTATTAAGAAAAAGAGCTGAAGGGGTGTGAGGGTGTTTCCATGCTTAGCCTATACATTGCAAGTGCAGTTTGAAAATCACAGCTGCAGCGACTTAAGAAAGGGAGTGATGCAATAAGATCTGCTCTCTTGATGTGTCACCCTGATGGATGCTTAGAGAATGGCCTTGAACAGGACGAGATCGGAGGCAGAGATGCCAGTTAGGAATAGGTGGCAATAGCCACAGTAAGAGATGACCGCCTGAACCAGTGCCATAGTAACAAGGATGTGAGAAAGCTTTGAGGAGCATCAGAAGGCAGAAGGCCTTGGTGAAGCTAAACTAACTGCACATATGGCAGCTATCTGGTCCCATTTGGCAGGACTGCTTAATCCCAACTGGCACTGGTTTCTAATGGAGAGATTAACTCACTAATCAATTTCCAGAGGGAAGAACCTATCTTCCATATGTACCATGTAGTAGTTTACCAAATATTTCCAATCAACTTTCCCAACTAACCAATGCTTAGTTTATTTAATAATAGCTTTTCTCATAGTCAATATTTCAACAATCAGTAAATCTGGTAGGATTTTTTTCTCTTACTCTTAAAAAGAAAATAGAAAACTATATCCTGCTCTAAGACATTTCCTTACTTCAGGAGAAAACATTACAATCAAAGCAGCTTAAAAGAAAAACTCTAAAATTAGCATATACTATACATCTCCCTCATTTATTTTATTTTACATTACCTTTCAGGGCATTGCTGGAAAAAAGTTGTCAGCTGTTGCAAAAGTACTGGCCAGCAATCAGGTCTGTGTTCAAGCACAGTGATCAAAGGCTGAGGATGGTTTCTGAAAAACAGAAAGTCACATTGGAAGCTGTCATTTCAGGACTACACCTTCTTAATATCCAAATATAGCTACAAAAAAGCCACTACCATCTAGATTCAAAATTGTCACAAAAATATCATTTGCTGCATTTGTTGCAGAGTTGGCTCATTAGAACTATGTTTTTCCTATATCTAATTCTTTTCCAGAAAAGAGAATAAACCCGGGTCTTAGAGACCCAAATTTGACAGCAGACTCTGCCATTTAATAGCTCTATGACTTTGACCAAGCTTCTCAATCCAGTAGCTCTTTCATATCCATCCCCTTGATTCCTGCATTCTTGGAAATCACTGGCCACCTCCTCCTCTTGCTGATCTCTTTCCAAACCTGGAAGGTTCCATTTCCTCTAACACTGCCCCAACCTATAAGCACTATCTCTCCGTCTCTGTGCCCACTTACCCCCATTTTTCTCAGTATATGGTTCTGTGTTTCCCCAGTATACTTAAGGTGAGAAAAAAGAAAATATTTCTTCCATATCAAATAAACTCTGCAAATTATAAATTCTTGAAATTTCTGTTGAACAAGGACAAATCTTTTATCTGGGCTACATCGATTCAGGTACCTAAAAGACTATATAAAATAAAAGATCTGAAATGTGAAGGATCCTCATATAATGGGGTTTAAAAAAAAAAGGAAAAAAGCACAAACAAATTATTTTAAATAGTTCAAAAAGTCTACTAGAAATTGTAAATTCATTAGCTTTTTAAACTATGAAGTACTAAACAAAGTTTTGATGTGGCTTTTATTATTGCTAGTTTCAGGTGTACAGCAAACTGATTCGGTTATACATATATACATATGTATATATCTATATTCTTTTTTTCGATTTTTTTCCATTTTAGGTTATTACAAGATATTGAATATAGTTTCCTGTGCTATACAGTAAATCCTTGTTATTTACCTATTTTATATATAGTAGTGTGCATCTATTAATCCCATACTCCCAATTTATCTCTCCCCTCTCCCTTCCCCTTTGATAACCATAAGTTTGTTTTCTATGTCTGTGAGTCTGTTTCTGTTTTGTAAATAAGTTCATTTGTACTACTTTTTTTAAGTTTTTTTTTTTTTTTTTTTGCGGTACGCGGGCCTCTCACTGTTGTGGCCTCTCCCATTGCGGAGCACAGGCTCCGGACACGCAGGCTCAGCGGCCATAGCTCACGGGCCCAGCTGCTCCGCGGCATGTGGGATCTTCCCGGACCGGGGCACGAACCCGTGTCCCCTGCATCGGCAGGGGGACTCTCAACCACTGCGCCACCAGGGAAGCCCTAAGATGTTTTATGATGTGGACCATTTTTAAAGTCTTTATTGAATTTTTTACAGTTTTGCTTCTGCTTTATGATTCGGATTTTTGGCTGTGAGGCATGTGGGATCCTAGCTCCCCAAGCAGGGATCAAACCCACACCTCTTGCTTTGGAAGGCGAAGTCTTAACCACTGGACCGATGGGAAGTCCCTGTACTGTTTTTTTAGATTCCACATGTAAGTGATGTCATAGAGTATTTGTCTTTCTCTGTCTGACTTACTTCACTTGTATGATCATCTCTAGGTCCATCCGTGTTGCTGCAAATGGCATTATTTCATTCGTCTTTTATTTTTTTAACTTTTAATTTTATTTTGTAGTTGATTATCAATGTTATGTTAGTTCAGGTGTACAGCAAAGTGATTCAGTTATACATATACATGTATCTATTATTTTTCAAACTTTTTTAAAAATTAAAAATGCTATTTGAAAAAAAATTCAATGCATATAGATGCATCTATCTTTTTTACATAAAAAGAATCATATGCATAGTACTTTTCTTTAATCTTAATTTTTTTTTTTTTTTTTGCGGTACGCGGGCCTCTCACTGTTGTGGCCTCTCCCGTTGAAGAGCACAGGGTCCGGACGCGCAGGCTCAGCGGTCATGGCTCACGGGCCCAGCCGCTCCGCAGCACGTGGGATCTTCCCGGACCGGGGCACAAACCTGTGTCCCCTGCATCGGCAGGCAGACTCTCAACCACTGCACCACCAGGGAAGCCCTCTTTAATCTTAATTTTTAACCCAATAATATAGCACTAGCAATGTTTATAAAAAGAAAAAGATCAGTTACACCCAAATGATTTTTTACAACAGCCTTCTTGGTGGTTCTCAAAATGGGATTGCCTTACCAGCAATATCAGCATCACCTGGGAACTTGTTAGAAATGAAAATAAATTCTCAGGCCTCAGCCAGACCTAATAAATAGCTCTGCAGACAATTCTGATGCACTGCTATAAAGCAGTGGTGCTCAACCCTGGCTGCATGTCTGATTCATCTGTGGAGCTCTTTTCAAAATACAATGCCCAGCCTTCAATTATACTGGGGTTGCTAGGAGTGGAGCCCATGCATTAGTAATTTTTTTAAACTCTTCCAGCAATTCCAATGTGTTGCCAGGTTGAAAACCGGTACAAGTGAAAAACCACAGAAGAGGGAGGTGAGGAGTTGGGAAGTTTTCTGATTTTTCTCTCTCTTAAACAGAAAAGTATGGCAGATCCATCACACTGAAACCCTCATGTTAAACACCTCTCTGACACTACTACAAAGTTTCTGGTTATTATAACACCATCTCTCTATTTTCTCCTCAACCTCACCTAATCTATTAGACACTAACTTCACATGCTGGCAGCCTCCTGTTTGTTAAAGCACAGGCTATTTCTGACTGATCAGATTACTGCCATTGCTAAGGGATCACTCCAAGCAAATTTTTATGCCAAAATTCAAAGATCCTATCAAAATCACATTTCCAAATTCCAAACTCTTTGGCAGTTAAACCTATCTAGAATTTGCTTCTGCTCTAGTTGCTACAGATATGAAGACACAAATGTTACAAATCCTTAAAGCCTCTCAGGTACGTCACATCAGCCAAACTTCTTAGATTACGAATTCAGTAGGTCATGTCCAAGTAAACATGAATAAAAAGGAAAGAACAGCAACTGCAATTATTTTAGCTATGGGTTTTCCTTCTGACAAGCACCATATTGAAATGAGGAGCATCAGATATGACCATCTATTAATCCTCCAGCTAATGGTGGCATTCATGACTATTTAAGAGGAAAATCCAACAAGTTGCCACATAGTTTTTGTGTGATCATAAAGCACTTTAGTGCTTTGCAATACTCTTCCCTTGTAAGTCACCCCCTAACTCTTCCCACCCCTCAATTCCCATCCCCAAAAACTGTCAAGAATCTATCTCCTGTTTAAAAACTGTTAAGAATCTATCTCCTTTAAAAAACAGTTTTGTCCAGATTAAATCAGATCAACAGAGGTAAGAGATAGTAATTTTAAAGTAGGATTGGGAATGATGCATATATAGCAAACAACTCTGTTATAATTTAGCTTCTACCTCACTGGAATTGTGGGACCTACTCTGCTTTGTTGCATGAAGTTGAAGGCCTGCTTTGCTAGCATTGGGGTTCAGCAAATTCTTTTTAGTATCTCAGACTTAAAACTCTAAAGATGAGATTAAGAAGAATATAAAATAGGGATTTATCCAGATTAATTACTGACTTAGACATCTGGATAATTAACTTTTCCAGAGAATTGATTATGTCAGATCCAAGTGGAAATACTGTAGGAATAATATACAATATTGATTCCAAGAAGTTAAAAACCTCGAGGGAGAAAGGAAGTCCAAATTAAAAACGTTGAATATTACTACAGATTAACATTGATTACCAATATTATACTATTTCAACTGAGTACAACTAACTTAAAATCAATTATAATTGCCAAAATTTTGTTTTAGTATTTTGAGCAAAGAATGAATTTGAAGCAAAGAGCTAAATTCTCCCTTGTGAATCATCAAACTGGTATGTGAATACACATATAAAATAATATGTAAAGCCTTATGCTTTATAGAATGGACACAGTTTTTAATTCAATATACTTTATCGTGCAACTGCCATACGTGAGGGGTTCTCAATCTTGGCACTATTGACATTTGGAATCAGATAATTCTTTACTGTTGGCATTGTTCAATGCACTATAGGATGTTTAAGAGCATTCCTGACCTCTACCCACTAGACGCTAATAGCATTCAACCTAGGCACATGACAATCGAAAATGTCTCCAGACATTACCAAGTGTCCCCTGGGGCCACAGTTGTCCCTGGTTAAGAACCACCGCACTAGGTAAAATGGCAAGCACTATGAGGCACAAAACTCACAATCACGGTACTAGCCCTGAGTTATTCAAAAAGACTATTATCCCACCTTCATCCTTCTTTATACTGAACCAAAAGCAATCAATCGATCATGCTCAAAATTTGAAGATTCTTATGGAAATATAATCATCAAATATTAACATTAGATGCACAAGAGTAACGGTAGAGTAGAAACTAGAAGACTTAAAATGGAAAACAAATGTAAAATTATTCCTTTGCAAAACATAGAAGCATGTTCCAAAATAAACAAACGGCATTAAATATTATGCATGCTAATTTGGTATGATAGAAAAGAGAGTTATTTTCCATTTAAAATATTATAACTAGAGCATTTAAAATGTCATAAGGAAAGCAATTATACTCCAATAAAGATGTTAAAAAAAAGTCATAAGGCTAAGTATAGTTCACTCCTGAAATATTCAAGGATTGATTCTTAAATTAATGGATTATTCAAGATTTTTCTTTTCTTTCTTCTCACTCAATGCTTGTTAGCCACTTCTTTCAAGTACCTCACTTCTTTCAAGTACCTCCAACTGAGAAAGGTCAAGGTAAATGGAAGAATCCACAATTTAAAGTAAATTTTGCTCTTCATTAGAAGGACTGTTGATCAAAAAAAGAAATAACGTGGTACAAAAGAACACCAAAACAAAACCTGGGTTATGCCTTAAAATGTCAATTATACCCAAACCTGGTATTCAAGGCATAAAGAGTGAGTTGCCTAAAACACTTTATTCAAAGTGATAGATGGGTTGAACATACAATCAACCTGATAACTTGTAAAGCAAACAGTGACAGACAATAAGCTCTACAATTATGAAAAACAAACACAAATGTGGGACACTGAAATCATTATTATTATTTATATAAGCAGGGCCTACACAGCATCATCCAAATCATTTACTGTTATGCTGCCACAACCATGTCTCAGAAGAAAGACTAGAAGTGGAGAGGCGACATGAAATAGTGGAGGAAAAACACTGAATTAAAAGAGTCAAGAGTTCCAAATTCACATTCTGTCTCTGCAACAAACTGTGTAATCTCAAGCAAGAGAATAACCTCTCTTGGGCAAAGTTTCTTCATCTGTAAAATGAGGAAATCAGACTAAGTACCTTCCAGTGCTAAAGTTATAGAACCCAGGTCACCCATTAAAGCCTTAATCTTGGTACTGCTCGGGACCAGAGGTGGAACCAAATCCTGTAAAGGCAGAAACCAATAAAGATGGCTCTCAACTATTAGTAATTCTATGCCAAGCTTAAACGGCTTTAAGGCCAACGTCTAATAAAATCTAGGGCCTCAAAACAGAGGTCTCCTATTTTTATCTCAAAGAAATAAAGCATCTTATATTTTTTACTTCAGAGAGAAATGCAGTGCTATATCCAGAATAAGCCCACAGAAAATTTTAAATCAAGATTTCCTAACTCTTGAGACATCCAGTAGATTCTGTTTTCTTCTTAAAAGAGAATAACATTGTTTCTAAAATTGAAATCAATACAAACCAGGCAATCAGGTCACCCTTCAATGGCCTCTAGTGCCTGTAATTTCTCCTTCAGAGAGAAATGTGGTTATTATTATTGTTGCTGTTGTTATTGTTGTTATTTTTCTGCCATAGATGAGCCAATTTGTTGTATGTTCTTTGGCACTTTCCCATTTCATGATTTGTAAATGTTTTAACTGCCATTTTAAGTAAAGCATTTAATACAGTAACTAGCACACAGAATATTCCATAAATGGGGTACTATTATGATTATCATGCAGGTAAATTTTTATCTTAAACTAGAGCATAAGCAGCTTGAAAGCTGGGTGTCTATCTTCTTACTATTATGTTTCCCTTTCAGTGCCAAATGCACATCTAAAATAAATGTAACAAACACACACTTTCCCCAAAGCACCTTTTTAAACTCTTTGAATGGATCATGAAAAACCAACATCACAACCCCTCTAAGTACATTGTTTCAAAGTCCACATTGTTTGGAGAAAAAAAGCACAGAGGAAGCATGCAGAGTTGGTACCTAATACTTCAGGGCTCCCTGCCCTTTAATAACACTGTCAACAACACAGAGCAGTAAATGCATCTTAGCAGAATGGAGCGGGGGAGGGAGTAAATGATAAATTCGTGGTTCCACTAGACTAGCGCAGAGACAACAATAAAATAAGGTATGTAACTAGATTCACCTTTCCAAGTATAAATACATCAATCTTAATAGAAAAGAGGGAGCAAAAAAAAAAATTAGTCTTGTAGTAGGCAAAAAGCAAAAGTTACTTGTAACCTTTGGGTCACCTCAACCTTTCTGCTACATCTCTGAATGTAGGAAAGCTATGATTTGATTTACATCTTAAATTCAGCAATAGACACAGATTGCCTTTTCTGTGTGAGGAAACAATGCCTGCAGTCACCATGCATTTTCATGTATGCAGCTGTGACCCTGGCGCTTTCAGAAGCATAGCATAGCACTTACTACATCAAATATGCATTTTAAAAGCATTTCTCTACCTGCTCTGAATTTTGATTTGAAAGAGCTGGTTAGAAGCCAAAGTGGGATTTAAAAAAAAAAAAAAAAAAAAAAGCTCTGCAGACTTTAAGATTAAAAATGCATAATAGGGACTTCCCTGGTGGCTCAGTGGTTAAGAATCCACCTGCCAATGCAGGGGACAAGGGTTCGATCCCTGGTCCGGGAAGATCCCACATGCCTCGGAGCAACTAAGCCCATGCGCCACAACTACTGAGCCTGCGCTCTAGAGTCCATGAGCCACAACTACTGGGCCTGTGCACCGCAGCTGCTGAAGCCCGCGCCCCTAGAGCCTGTGCTCTGCAACAGGAGAGGTCACCGCAGTGAGAGGCCCGCTCACTGCAGTGAGGAGTGGCCCTCGCTCACCACAATTGGAGAAAGCCTGTGCGCAGCAACGAAGACCCAACTCAGCCAAAAAAAAAAAAAAAAAAAAAGCATAATAAAAATTGTTAAGATTCCACAATAAAAAAAGATTCCACAATGAATATTACTATAAAAAAGAAAAATTAAACAATAATTGTGAATCATTATCTATCCTATAGAGTCTTAAGACAATGCATTTCATCCTTTCCAGAAAAAGACGACTTGGAGCAAAAATTATTTCAATTTTGACATTTTTGACTAATTTTCTTTTTTCTTTAGGTCTATAACGCAGATAGGGAAAAGATAAGATGACTTTGAAAAGAGACTTCATATCACAATGGTTCTGCCCTCACAATGAACCTTTCCCAGGATCCCTATTTTGAGAGGCAGGGTTTTAACGCAAAGGTGTCTGCCAATGTCAGAAGTCTGGAACTATTTTAGGTTCAAGGTGATGGCTGGGGGGAAACACACAGATATGGAGGGGTCCAAAACGTCTATTACTAAGTTACATCCTTGATTGGGGGGGGCGGGGGCGGCAGGAAACTAGAGATAAGATAAATAGGCTAAGGCAAAAATTACAACATTTTATGCTCTTCATTTATCAGCAAATTACCATATCGATTTTCGAATTAAGCATGCACACTTAGAAGAACTTATAAAATATTTTCTAGTGGCAATTGCTAACTGGAAGATTGTATAATATGTATAGATTATTATTTAGGTCTGATTTTAAATCCCAAGTGTAAACTCCAGGTGATTGGAACCATAAACTGTGAACAAAGACTTCCCTGGGTGGGAAAGAGGAGAGAAAAGAGGAAATGAAAACAGAAGCAAAACATGCAGTGCCACAGAAAGAATCAAACTGCAAAAAGATAGATGGGGGACTTCCCTGGCAGTCCAGTGGTTAAGACTCTGCACTTCTACTTCTGGGGGCTAGGGTTCAATCCCTGGCTGGGGAACTAAGGTCCCACATGCCGAAAAATAAAAAAGACAGATGGCCCTTGGAACGTATTATTGGCTATGCTTTCCCGATTACTGCCCTAGCTTCTTTCTTATCCTCAACTCTACTGAGCTTTCTCAGGGACAGATCTGACACTGATACCCCCTTCTTTCCCACCTTCTTTTTCCTAATTTCTGTAAAAAATTTCATTTATCCATTAATGCAAGAATTCACAAGCCCTCTGAAATTATATGCAAAATTTTGAGTACATGTACGTGTGTACATTTTCTAGGGGAAGGTACAAAACTTTTATGAGATTCTCAAAGAAGGTCCTGACCTCCCCTCCAAAAAAGGGTAAGTGCTAGTAAATTAAAGCTAAGTATACCTAAGGTAATTACTGCAATTCAGCCTTGTTAAACTCCTGCTTCCAAAAAAAACTATAAAGTACGCTTCTGTTTCCCAAAAAAAGTTATATATTATGTGCCTAGAAATGGTGGCTCCCCAACTACTGAAGTTTTTGTAACTTCAGCAAAATAAAACATATTAATGCATTCTAATGGTTCCAAACCCTATGGTAGCTTGACTGTAAAGTACAGACAATTTAATAATGGTGTCATGCTTCCTTTATACTAAATAAAACCAAACATCTACACCTCAGGAGATCCCTTTAGATCATATATTCAACTGTTGAAATAATCAGCTCCCCAAAAAGCAAAATGCTTATTTTGACAACAGAAACATATGACAATAGCTGATGGTCAAAAAAATCAAAAAAACACTTGATTTTTTTTTCAAGTGTTACGGGATTCTAAGCAACCTCGTTAAGAAACAATAAATGCGACAAGGAAATTTGCATAGAAATGAGAAACAATAACAACTATTCTTAATTATAGAATAGGAGGTTTATTTTCAGGAACTTAGGAAAAGCAGCTTACCTCCAGAAATAAATGTAAAAGGGAATAACACTGAAAATTCATTGGACTTGGTATAAGTATACAAAAATATTACAGAATAAATAAAATGTGATATATCCATGCAGTGAAATATTATTCAGCCATAAAAGGAATGAAGTACTGAATCATGCTACAGTGTAGACGAACCTTAAAAACATTATGCTATGTGGAAGAAGCCAGACATAAAAGGCCACATATTGTATGATTTTATTTATATGAAATGTCCAGAAGAGGCAAATCCAGAGATAGAAAAGTAAGCAGTGTTTTATATCTATAGTAGGAGGTATTACAGAAAGACTGCTAATAGGTATGGGGCTTCTTTTGGGGGTGATAAAAATGTTCTGGAATTAGATAGTGGTATAGTTGAACAACTTTGTGAGTATAATAAAAACCACTGACTTGTACACTTTAAAAGGGTGAATTTTATGGTATACAAATTATATCTCAATCAAAAAGGCATTAAAAAATACTCCAAACTTAACTCAGTCATATACTATTTTAATGTTAATTAACCTCTTTCGATTTTAGAAAAATTCATATGTCTCATGTGAAGCATACTGCCAATATAAATAATCATAATAACTTGGATTTCCCTTACAAAGAAAATAAGTTCAAATCAGAATCTCATTTATTACCTCAATATCTACGGTTGATATCTTAATTGTGCCCATTTTAAAGATGCAGATGTAGGAGGAAAGAAAGTTAACTGTCTTTGTCTAATGTCACTATGAAATAATATAACATTGTTGAGTGTTTTAACCATTTGTCCAGTGATTTCCAAACCTAGTTCCACATCAGAATCTCTTGAGACTTTTTAAAAATACACGGATTCTACGGACCCACACTGACTCCCACCCAAGCTTTCTAAATCAGAATCTATAGAGGTGGGGCTTCAGAATCTATAGATTAAGTGAATTCCCAGGGATTCCTACTATGTCCACATCTAAAGCATATCTATATCTCGACTGCCACTAGTAAATCTGAAGGGAGTGGTAGAGTTGGGAAATCACCATTTTGAAATTATCACAGTGAAAATTAATGGGGGTGGGGCAGCTGTGAGTTTAACAAGGAACAGGATATTTGCATGGTCTCGTAGCATCTTCCCCATAGACTGCTTATTAGTTACAAGAAGAAGATGATAACTATACAGTAGAGAAACCAGACATCACCTTGATGGAGTAATCAAAATTAAAATCACCAGTGAGGGGCAAGATGGACATCAGTCTCCAGATATGATATCCTGAGAAAGACATAGCATCACTTTTATAGTATTCAAAAATGTCAATGTTATAAAAGATAAAGGATGAGAAATTTTCCAAATAGTTCCAAATTTTAAAAGACTAAACAAATATGACAATTAAATGTAATATATGATCCTAAACTAGAGCCCATACACTAAAAATAAAAAGGAAAAAGGTATGAAAGGACATTATTAAAACAAATGGCAAAACTGGAATATGGACCATAGATAAAAGTATGATATCAATGTTAAATTTTCTTGATTTGATAACTGTACTCTGGTTATATATGAGAATATCCTTGTTCTTAGAAAGCATACCCTACTGAATATATGTAATCTACTCTCAAATATTTTTTTAATTATATAGAGAGATGGATAGGATAACGCAAATACGGCAAAGGGTAAAAAAATTGATGAATCTGGGTAAATGGCATATGGAAAATTTTTGTACTATTCTTGCACCTTTTCTGGAACTTTAAAATTCTTTCAAAATAAGTTTAAAAATAAAACCTTCAATGACTCCCCACTACTCTTTCTTTTAATAAATTTATTTATTTATTTATTTTTGGCTGCGTGGGGTCTTCGTTGCTGCGCGCAGGTTTTCCCTAGTTGCGTTGAGTGGGGACTACTCTTCGTTGCAGTGCACAGGCTTCTCATTGCGGTGGCTTCTCTTGTTGCAGAGCATGGGCTATAGGCACGTGGGCTTTAGTAGTTGTGGCGCACAGGCTCAGTAGCTGTGGCGCACGGGCTTAGTGGCTCCAAGGCATGTGGAATCTTCCCAGACCAGGGATCGAACCTGTGTCCCCTGCATTGGCAGGCAGGTTCTAAACCACTGCACCACCAGGGAAGCCTCCCCACTACTCTTTAAAGAAAGCCCAAAGCCTTTGCCATGGTCTTGTATCTTCTAAGCCATGCCCACCTCCCCTGGGCCTCTGTCTTGGCCTCTCCCTTCCTTGAACACTAAGCTCCAGGCACCCGGCCTCCTGTTAGTTCTCCTGGGGCACCAGGCTCTCTCACACAGCAGCAGCTAGGCACATGCTTTTCCCTAGATCTAGAAATGTTCTTCTTGCACTCTTCGCATGGGTGACTCCATCTCACACACCAAAATGGGTATAAGAGAAAATGCAAAAAGGGCTTAATGCTGAGAAGCAGCTAGTTATCAAAATTAAAACTGGAGCTATATTTTGACATCCACAACTACAAACTGGTCTTAGTGCACTTTGTGTCAGTATTTACCTTGGGACTTTCTCTTGTTTCTGTTTGATGGCCCTAAGGAATGAATGTATTTGCCTTAAGAGATAAGTGAAAAAAAAAAAACAAAAACGGTATGAATCACAAAGTACCTCAGTCTTTTGGACACACATCTTTAAGTTCTTAAAACTAACTCTCCATCTAAATAAACTCATAACACTGCACAAAGAGATGCACAAATACACATAGAGTACATAACTTTCATCTACTCAGGGTATCACCATCCATCACTATTGGCCTTATCACCCATTTCAGAGCACACCATCTGCCAAAAACATTTAATATTCCCTTATTTCAGAAAGTACAGCTTGATGTTGATCAGTCCAACCCTTTCCACAAATAAGATTCTCAACATTTGATATTTGTACATGTCAGCCACTGTCTGGCACATCAGAATGATGCACAAATTCTGGAACAAGCAGTTACTGCTCATGAATTCACAGCTATTTCCTCACTTCAGCTGAGGCAAGAGAGATCTTAAAAAGATTGCCATTATACGAATACGCAGAGGAAAAATTAAAAGCAAAAGTACATGATAAAATTTTAAGGGAAAAAATGGCATATTACAGAGAAAATGAGCCTCTAATAATTTATGAATCGTAAAAATTTAGTTTCGTCATTCTTGCTTGCAACCAAAATACCAGGCAAATGTTGGTTCTCTGCTGCACTTCCCATATGGTCAATGTTAGAGAATGTTGAAATAACTTAAAACATAGTGTGTTATTAAAAAGTGGAGTTCAGGGGCTTCCCTGGTGGCGCAGTGGTTGACAGTCCGCCTGCTGATGCAGGGGACACGGGTTCGTGCCCCGATCCGGGAGGATCCCACATGCCGCAGAGCGGCTGGCCCCGTGAGCCGTGGCCGCTGAGCCTGTGCGTCCGGAGCCTGTGCGTCCAGAGCCTGTGCTCCGCAACTGGAGAGGCCACAACAGTGAGAAGCCCGCATACCACAAAAAAAAAAAAAAAAAAAAAAAAAGAGGTTCATGAACAAGGAGCTCCCCTTCAAACTAACCAAAAGAAAATTCAGACCAAACAAAAAGGGCAGGGGAAAAACAAGCCTGAAGTAAAGGATATCTTACTAGTTGCTTTATTTTTTTTAACTGATTAGTATAAAAATTGTTCACAGGGTGGGAATGTAAATTGATACAGCCACTATGGAGCAGTATGGAGGTTCCTTAAAAAATGAAAAATAGAACTACCATACGACCCAGCAATCCCACTACTGGACATATACCCTGAGAAAACCATAATTCAAAGAGTCATGTACCACAGTGTTCATTGCAGCTCTATCTACAATAGCCAGGACATGGAAGCAACCTAAGTGTCCATTGACAGACGAATGGATAAAGAAGATGTGGCACATATATACAATGGAATATTACTCAGCCATAAAAAGAAACAAAATTGAGTTATTTGTAGTGAGGTGAATGGACCTAGAGACTGTCATACAGAGAGAAGTCAGAAAGAAAAACAAATACCGTATGCTAACACATATATATGGAATCTAAAAAAAAACGTTCTGAGGAACCTAGGGGCAGGACAGGAATAAAGACGCAGACATAGAGAATGGACTTGAGGACATGGGTAGGGGAAAGGGTAAGCTGGGACGAAGTGAGAGACTGGCATGGACTTATATACACTACCAAATGTAAAATAAATAGCTAGTGCGAAGCAGCCTCATAGCACAGGGAGATCAGCTCCGTGCTTTGTGACCACCTAGAGGGGTGGGATAGGGAGGGTGGGAGGGAGGGAGATGCAAGAGGGAGAGATATGGGGACATATGTATATGTATAACTGATTCACTTTGTTATAAAGCAGAAACTAACACACCATTGTAAAGCAATTATACTCCAATAAAAATGTTAAAAAAAATTGTTCACAGGTAAAAAGGGGCTTTTAAAGTTTTTGAAAACAGTTAAATGCCTAAACCAGAGGTCACAAACTGTTGCCCTTGGATTGCATCCTGTGAGCAAACGTGTTCAGTCTGCCTACCCTGTATTTTCAAAACTTGGAATTGCTTTCCAACATTTATTAGTGAGGATATTTCATATAAAATGTTATTAATATTGAAAGATCTGAAGGTATGGCAACAATGAAGCCCCACTGCCTCACTGCAACAATTGGCCAGTAGTTCTCAGTTGAACCAGCACACTGGAAACGATCTAGGAAGCTTTGAAAAATTACCAATGCTTGAGGCTGACCCCTACTCATTCTAGGGAGAGTCCAGGGAACTAATACATTTGAAAGTTCCTCAGTGGGCTCTAATGGTGCAACCAGAATTGAGACTCCTGGGCCTAGAGTTTCACACTTGACATATGCTCTTCGTTTAATCACAGCAGTCAAATGTGCTTCACTGTTCTTCCAGTTTACTCCCATCCTAAAAGGCACTGGGAATTGAAACTCCATTTAAATATCCCCATTTAATCTTGTTTAAGCCACTGAACTATAGAAGGGTCCAGTGACACAAAATGAACTTTATTGGCTACATACACTCTAATCTGATGTATCTCAAAGCACGATGGGTAGATCACTTCTGTATCCAAATCTCTTGTTAAAGTGCATGTTCCAGACACATATATGAAAAACTCTGAGCAAGAGCTCCTTATGCACTGTAAACACTACATACCATCCTTCGTTTGTAGAAAGGTGCTGAGGGCTCTCTTCCCCTCCTGTTCCTACCAGCGTCTACTGTCTGACCATGCAGAACGCTAACTTGTTGGGATCATGGAATTACTCATTGAACAGAGAGCAGTGAGGTTTAAATCTCACTTGCATCCACACTTGGCTTGCTCTCATTGGATTGCTTTTCCATTAGAATTGCTGTTTCGTTCTGCTCTTGGACTCTCTAATGTCCATGGTAGACGCAGTAAGATGAACTTAGTGCCTAAGTTAGGAGCAAACAAAACTTTTGCCTTCCTAATACGGAACAGAGGCCAGGAGACATGATTAACCACCCAAGACCCCTCCCAGTCTACCCCAAGGGGCTCCCTGCAGCTAAGTACTACTAAGTTCATATATGGTACCACTAAGTCCCCAGGGGCTCAAGCAATATTGCTCAAGCATGATCCACAAATGACCTATATCCATCACCCAGCCACTGTATTCCTGAGTCTCATTGCAAAACCTACTGAATGAATGAGAATCTCTGGCAAGTGGGCTTGAGAAGCTGTACTCATAACAAGCTCCCCAGGCGGTTCTTAGGCACAGGAAGTTTGAGAGCCACTGAGCTCTGGGTTCAACAAAGAGAAGACCCACTCTAAAGCTCCTTCAGGAAAGTCACAGGAACCAAGGGAAGCCCCTGGCTAACATTCTGGGTCCTCACATCTCCCTCTCTCTTCACTCCCTAACTGGAACGACTTAAGCAATTCAGGGCAGACCCATTTAAAATGACAACGTAAATACCCAGAAAAGAAACAGCTGGATCATGTGGCAGTTCTATTCTTAATTTTTTGAGGAATCTCCAAACTGTTTTCCATAGTGGCTGCACCAATTTACCTTCCCACCAACAATATATAAAGGTTCCCTTCTCTCCATATCCTCTCCAACACTTATTTCTTGCCTTTTTGATAATAGCCATTCAAACGGGCATGATGTGATATCTCACTGTGGTTTTGATTTGCATTTCTCTAATAAATACAGTGATGTTGAACATCATTTCCTGTGCCTGTTGGCCATCTGTAGGTCTCCTTTGGAAAAATGTCTACCCAGATCCTCTGTCCATTTTTTAATCAGGTTATTTTGTTTTTTGCTGTTGAGTTGTACAAGTTCTTTACATATTTTAGATATTAACCCCTTATTGGATATATGATTTGCAAATGTCTTCTTCTGAGTATTTATCAGAAGAATATGGAAACACTAATTCAAAAAGATATATGCACCCCAATGTTCATCACAGCATTATTTACAACAGCCAAGATATGGAAACAACCTAAGTTACCCATTGATGGATGTATGGATAAAGAAGATGTGGTACATATGTACAATTAAATACTACTTAGCCATAAAAAAAGATGAAATCTTGCCATTTGCAACCCCTGGATGGACATTGAGGGTAGTATGCTAAGTGAAGTGAGTCCAACGGAGAAAGACGAATACCATATGATTTCACTCACATGTGGAATATTAAAAATAAATAAACAAACAAAATAAACCACACAAAAGCAAACAAATAGATACCGAGAACAGATTAGTGATTACCAGAGGAGAAAGGAAGTAGGAGGAGGGAGAAACAGATAAATGGGATCAAATGTACGGTGACAGATGGAAACTAAACTTTTCGTGGTGAGCATGCTGTAGTGTATATAGGTCAAAATATAATGTTGTACACATGAAATAGTAATATAAACCGCTGTTACCTCAATTTTTAAAAAAATTTTAATAAAAAATAAGATGACCACATATTCTGTTTTACTATAATTCAAATTAATCAGCTATTAGGACAAAAAGAAGTAAGAAACACTTAAAATCCAACTGTATAGTAGCAGAGTCCTTAATACCATAAAAACACAGATGAGCTTCAGGCCCAGAAAGCTTATAATTATTTGTCATACTACTTCCATTTTAAATCAATCCTACGGCATAACCAGGGAACACCTTTCAGTGGAGTTCTAAGCTTCTCGTATCCTTTTTATGCTTTCATACAGAGCTCATCAGCCTTCCTCTCCAAGGCTGGATGATATTGCTAACCAACATGTGGCAAAGAAGATTCTAAAACAGCATGACAATTTTATGCTTGACTCAGGCAATCATAGCTCTCTTGAGGGAAATCTGCTCTCCAGGCTCACCTCTCCTGTGTTTCTGCCCACAATCCCCCCTGGAGGAACTTAAGACTCTTATACACTTGATTACACTCTACTGATTTATAGTGCCAAACAGCCATCCACATAAGGGCCCTCCATAAACATTACTGGATTATGCCAACTCAGGTGATTGATTCTGGTCCTCTTAATGTGCCACCACTCTACAGACAAACCTTATATATCCAGTATGATTTCAGCTCCTCAAACTAGGCTCCCTATCCACACCTTGCATCTATTGTCTTCTGAAAACAAGACAGCAGTTAAAAGAACCAACTACTGGAGAAAACTAATTCTAAATAGGAAAACAGGTGAAACATTATAGGTAACTGAAAGTTTCGCACTTGCACACAGTGAGGACAATCAGTATGAAAATGACACTAACTCTGATTCTTCTGTGTGACGGAAAATTTCCTTCTATCATCATCAAAACTAGTGCTTCTTAAACTTAAAGGTGCCTGTGAACTACCTGGAAAATCTTACTAAAATGTGGGCTCTAATTCAGATAATCTGAGATGGAGTCCGAGATTCTGCATTCCTAACAAGCTCCCAGGAACTGCTAATGCTGCTCATAGCTCTGCTACTTATAGCAGGTGGGGAAACAGCAGCATCAGCGTCAGTGTCAGTGTCAGCATCAGCATCACCTGGGAGCTTGTTAGACAAGAATCCTGAGTCCACCTTAGACCTAAGGAAAGAGAATCTGCCATTCAACAAGGTCTCAGGTGATCAGAATGCATAGTAGACAGCCGCTAACACACCATCTTATACTCACTGTCAGTCAGAATTGCCTGGGACCTTTTTGAAACTACAAAAGCTTAGGCCTCATGGCAGAGAATCTAATTCAGTTGGTCTAGGGTATTTCATTGTTCCTATTTTTGTTTGTTTTTAGGCATACCCGGGTGGTTCTGAGCAGCCAGTGTTGAGAACCATTGAATTAAAAATACCCAACTGGGTGGAGGAAAAAATAGAGCTACTGCTAATCGGTGAGGAATTTGAGGGAATGATGAAAATGTCCTAAAATTGGTTATTGCAATGATTACATGACTCTGTGAATATACTAAAAACCATTGAACTGTACCTTAAATGAGTCAGTTGTATGGTATATGAATTATTCTCAATAGAACTGTTATATAAAAATGTAAAACTTCAATAGCTTTCCTATTTTAAAATAGGTAAATAACTCCAACTGAACCACAATGAAGTGGAATTATTTTCCATTCTGGAACTCTGGCCCAAGAGGTTGAACTTCTTTCAAAAAAAGAGAACACACGTGCTTATACGACTCATCTAGAAACATTAAGTTCTGCTCATCTACTCCTTAGGTTCATTTCTGGTTAAGGTAATGCATATTTTAAAAAGAAAAGCAAATTTATCAATTTTGAAAACTTTCTCCTGTACACCCAAAGTTTCCATAGTATTTTCAAATAAATAATTTTCCTTTTGCTTCCCCAATTTAAAATAAACCAAGTTAACTAATAAGTTAACGATGAATTAACTAATCCATTGTACTACATTCTTCCATCTTTTCTGTGTTTTTGAAAACATTCAAAAAACATGTTAACAGGGACTTCCCTGGTGATCCAGTGGTTAAGACTCCATGCTCCCAATGCAGGGGGCCCGGGTTCGATCCTGGTCAGGGAACTAGATCCTGTGTGCCACAACTAAGACCCGGCACAGCCAAATAAATAAATAAATAATTTTTTAATTAAGAAAAAATATATAAAATGCAAATCTGACCTTGTTTTTAAAAAGTGACTTAAGAAACTCTCGATAATGTGCTCATAAAAATAAAGATGATAAATAGCATTAAAATATCAGGAAAATTATACTCCAATAAAGACATTAAAAAAAATCAGGAAAGATCACTGTAATATATGAGACACTGTTTACTTATTACCAAAAGGAAAGTACTATAAATATACGTAAGTAATAGGTACCACGTATTATTATACTTTGGAGAGGCACGCACAGCTTCTGATAGCTGTGGTGTCAAATGCTCAAAACTGCAGGTCTTGTATGCTCAAGCCAATGACAGTTCACAGGTATGATTTACTTTCCCTGTTGGATCGCCATAGCCTATGTAGGTCATTTTCCCCCAGAACCAGTGCCCTTGTTTCTGGTCTCATGGTCTCATTCTTTTGAAACGCATATTCTAGATGCATCACTGAACAGAGTTTTCAGGACAATATACACTGGTTACATGGCACCTTCTGGGATCCCCTGCTCACTAAGGAGCCCCTCTCTTAAGAAATGACTTTCTAGGACCTTCAAGGCAATGGTTAAGGTCACCTTCAAAAGTAAGCATGACGCCTTCCCTTATCCAAACTCTCCCATAAAATCCAATATATTTCAACATAACTGTTGCTGTGTATAGTTTCTTTTAAAATAATTCTACCATGTTACATTCTGTAGATGACCAAAAAAAAAAAAGGCAAATCAATGCTCCTAAGTACTGACCTTGCCCTGGGTAATAACCCTTGAATAGTCCTCCTATTACTTTTTATAGTGAGGAAGTTTACCCTCCTGCCTGAACTAAGCCCCTCCTGCTCTTAGTACATCTGTCCAATGAACTCCTCAGTTTTCATAGTATTGGGAAGATGGTTCTATATCCCAGAGCAAAACAAATGACCTGAATTTTGGATAAAAGATTCCAATTTCAAGGAAACAACCCTGAAAGCCACGTTGTAGTCAACTCTGTCTCAATATATAGTAGTCAACTCTATCTCAATCCTGTCTCTTTGAAATACTAACTCAGCATATAGTAGTCAACTCTATCTCAATCCTGTCTCTTTGAAATACTAAGAGAGTGCAAGACTCACAGTCCTTGCTGAGTTAAATATACTAATTCTTAATGGATTAGCATGTCTCAATTCATAACTTATTTAACAATTCACCAAAAAAAAAGTTTCAAAAGAAAGGAGAAAAGGCATACCTAATATTATATATATCCTGAATATTCTTCTCTCCACCATGTCCTTCCTTAAGAGCTTGCATTTGTAATAATTTCATAATGGCTTTTATCAAGCCGTGTGTATCCCTGTAAAGAAACACAACAACATGTCAAATGTTATAAAGTGAATATTCCAATCAGGTACGTAATCCTACCACTTTTAAATAGTTGAACACTTGCCACCCACACTGAACAGGAGCCATCCACACACACCCAGCTTACTGCACAGCACAGCCAAGAATAGGCCTACAAGCTCCCATTCAACACATTGAAAGGAGGAGCAGTGGAGCCAAAGAATCAAACCACTAACCTATCAATCACCTCCATACATGCACTTGGGGGAAAATCAATCAGGAAAAAGGAAACACTAACCCACATAACTGCAGGCAGTGACCACATCAGTTACCCGCACTGAATAATCAAGTCCTTCATTTATAAATATTAGCAGACTATGAATAATAACCAGACATATGAAATGGAACAGCCACTCAAAAAAGTGGGCCAGGGGACCAATCAGAGAAAATAACCCCCATTAAAACAAAGTTAATGGAAGTGGGGAACAGAAATTTAAGTTTTCTCATCCTCTGTAACAGGCAGCAGGATAATAAATCAAAAAGAAGGCCTGCCCTTTTTTATTTTTTTCCCTGTTATTAATTATTTTAAATTGTGAAACAGGATTTTACTCCAGCATTACTGAGGTAAAACTGACAAATACAATTGTAATATAATGTGTACAACATGATTTACATGTACATTGTAAAATGGCTGCCATAATCAAGTTAATTCACACATCACTTCACAGTTACTTTTTCTTTTTTTTTTGGTAAAAACACTAAATACTCTCTTAGCAAATTTCAAGTACACAATACAGTACTGTTGACTACAGTTACCACGTTGTACATTAGATCCTCAGAACTTATTCATCTTATAACTGGAAGTTTGTATCTTTTGACCAACCTCTCCCCATTTCTCCCACCCAGCCCCCGGCAACAATATCTGTTCAACTTCTTTTTTTAGATTCCACATATAAGTGGTACCATCCAGTATTTATCTTTCTCTGTCTGGGTTATTTCACTTAGCACGATACCCTTCAGGTTCATCCACGAGTCACAAATTACCCTGCCCTTTTTAAATAAGATGCACCTTCGGAACAAAAAAGAAATCTTAGAAATAAAGATTACCCGTTAAATTTTTAAAAAGTAATATTTTTAAAATCATGGTTGTTCATATTTACAGATCATCTATTGTAAGCTAAGTACTCTCCTAAGAGCTTAACGTGTATTGTGTCACTGCTACCTAGAAATCACTTTCAACAATCATCGACAGGAAGACACTGGAACTCACCAAAAAAGATACCCCACATCCAAAGACAAAGGACAGGACAAAATGAGACGGTAGGAGGGGTGCAATCACAATAAAATCGAATCCCATAACTGCTGAGTGGGTGACTCACAAACCTGACAACACTAATACCACAGAAGTCCACCCACTGGAGTGAACGTTCTGAGCCCCACGTCAGGTTTCCCAACCTGAGGGTCTGGCAACGGGAGAAGGAATTCCTAGAGAATCAGACTTTGAAGCCTAGCGGGACTTGATTGCAGGACTTCAACAGGACTGGGGGAAACAGAGACTACACTCTTGGAGGGCACACACAAATTAGTGTGCGCATCGGGACCCAGGGGAAGGAGCAGTGACCCCAGGGGAGACTAAACCAGACCTACCTGCTAGTGTTGGAGGGTCTTCTGCAGAGGCAGGGGTTGGCTGTGTGTCACCATGAGGACAAGGACACTGGCAGCAGAAGTTCTGGGAAGTACTCCTTGGCTTAAGCCCTCCCAGAGTCTGCCATTAGCCCCACCAAAGAGCCCAGGTAGGCTCCAGTGTTGGGTCGCCTCAGGCCAAACAATCAACAGGGAGGGAACCCAGTCCCACCCATCAGCAGACAAGGAGATTAAAGTTTTACTGAGCTCTGCCCACCAGAGCAACAGCCAGCTCTACCCACTACCAGTCCCTCCAACTAGGAAACTTGCACAAGCCTCTTACATAGCCTCATCCACCAGAGGGCAGACAGCAAAAGCAAGAAGAATTACAACCCTGCAGCCTGTGGAACAAAAACCACATTCACAGAAAGACAGACAAGATGAAAAGGCAGAGGGCTATGTACCAGAAGAAGGAACAAGATAAAACCCCAGAAAAACAACTAAATGAACTGGATATAGGCAATCTTCCAGAAGAAGAATTCAGATTAATGATAGTGAAGATGATCCTGGACCTCAGAAAAGGAATGGAGGCAAAGGTCGAGAAGATGCAAGAAATGTTTAACGAAGACCTAGAAGAATTAAACAACAAACAAACAGAGATGAACAGTACAATAACTGAAATGAAAAATACACTAGAAGGAATCAATAGCAGAATAACTGAGGCAGAAGAACAGATAAGTGACCCGGAAGACAGAATGGTGGAATTCACTGCTGTGGAACAGAATAAAGAAAAAAGAATGAAAAGAAATGAAGACAGCCTAAGAGACCTCTGGGACATTAAATGCAACAACATTTGCATTATAGGGGTCCCAGAAGGAGGAGAGAGAGAGAAAGGACCCAAGAAAATATTTGAAGCGATTATAGTCGAAAACTTCCCTAACATGGGAAAGGAAATAGCCACCCAAGTGCAGGAAGCGCGGAGAGTCCCATACAGGATAAACCCAAGGAGAAACATGAAGAGACACACAGTAATCAAATTGGCAAAAATTAAAGACAAAAAAAAATTATTGAAAGCAGAAAGGGAAAAACGACAAATAACATACAAGGGAACTCCCATAAGCTTAACAGCTGATTTCTCAGCAGAAACTCTACAGGCCAGAAGGGAGTGGCATGACATATTTAAAGTGATGAAAGTGAAAAACCTACAACCAAGATTACTCTACCCGGCAAGGATCTCATTCAGTTTCTACTGAGAAATCAAAAGCTTTACAGACAAGCAAAAGCTAAGAGAATTCAGCACTACCAAACCAGCTCTACAACAAATGCTAAAGGAACTTCTCTAAGTGGGAAACACAAGACAAGAAAAGGACCTACAAAAACAAACTCAAAACAATTAAGAAAATGGTAATAGGAACATACATATAGATAATTACCTTAAACGTGAATGGATTAAATGCTCCAACCAAAAGACACAGGCTCGTTGAACAGATACAAAAAACAGGACCCATATATATGCTGTCTGCAACAGACCCACTTCAGACCTAGGGACACATGCAGACTGAAAGTGAGGGGATGGAAAAAGATATTCCATGTAAATGGAAATCAAAAGAAAGCTGGAGTAGCAATACTCATATCAGATAAAATAGACTTTAAAATAAAGAATGTTACAAGAGACAAGGAAGGACACTACATAATGATCAGGGATCAATCCAAGAAGAAGATATAACAATTATAAATAAATATGCACCCAACATAGGACTACCTCAATACATAAGGCAACTACTAACAGCTATAAAAGAGGAAATCACCAGTAACACAATAATAGTGGGGGATTTTAATACCTCACTTACACCAATGGACAGATCATCCACACAGAAAATTAACAAGGAAACACAAGCCTTAAATGAACCAAAAGACCAGATGGATTTAACTGATATTTACAGGACATTCCATCCAAAACAGCAGATTACACTTTCTTCTCAAGTGCACACGGAATATTCTCCAAGATATATCACATCTTGGGTCACAAATCAAGCCTCAGTAAATTTAAGAAAATTGAAATCATATCAAGCATCTTTTCTGACCACAACGCTATGAGATTAGAAATCAATTACAGGGAAAAAAACGTAAAAAAACACAAACACATGGAGGCTAAACAATACATTACTAAACAACCAAGGGATCACTGAAGAAATCAAAGAGGCAATCAAAAAATACCAAGAGACAGATGACAATGAAAACAGGACAATCCAAAACCTATGGGATGCAGCAACAGCAGTAATAAGAAGGAAGTTTATAGCAATACAATCCTACCTCAAGAAACAAAAAACATCTCAAATAAACAATCTACCTTACACCTAAAGGAACTAGAGAAAGAAGAACAAACAAAACCCAAAGTTAGTAGAAAGAAAGAAATCATAAAGAACTGAGCGGAAATAAATGAAGTAGAAACAAAGAAGACAATAGCAAAAATCACTAAAACTAAAAGCTGGTTCTTTGAGAAGATAAACAAAATTGATAAACCATTAGCCAGACTCATCAAGAAAAAGAGGGTGAGGACTCAAATCAATAAAATTACAAATGAAAAAGGAGAAGTTACAACAGACACCGCAGAAATACAAAGCATCCTAAGAGACTACTACAAGCAACTCTATGCCAATAAAATGGACAATCTGAAGAAATGGACAAACTCTTAGAAAGGTATAACCTTCCAAGACTGAACCAGGAAGAAATAGAAAATATGAACAGACCACTCACAAGGAATGAAATTGAAACTACTATTAAAACTCTTCCAACAAACAAAAGTCCAGGACCAGATGGCTTCACAGGCTAAATCTATCAAACATTTAGAGAAGAGCTAACACCCATCCTTCGCAAACTCTTCCAAAAAATTGCAGAGGAAGGAACACTCCCAAACTCATTCTATGAGGCCACCATCACCCTGATACCAAAACCAGACAAAGATACTACAAAAAAAGAAAATTACAGACCAATAACACTGATCAATATAGATGCAAAAATCCTCAACAAAATACTAGCAAACAGAATCCAACAACACATTAAAAGGATCATACACCATGATCAAGTGGGATTTATCCCAGGGATGCAAGGATTCTTCAATATAAGTAAATCAATCAATGTGATACACTATATTAACAAACTGAAGAATAAAAACCATATGACCATCTCAATAGATGCAGAAAAAGCTTTTGACAAAATTCAACACCGATTTATGATAAAAACTCTCCAGAAAGTGGGCATAGAGGGAACCCACCTCAACATAATAAAGGCCATATATGACAAACCCACAGCAAACATCATTCTCAATGGTGAAAAACTGAAAGCATGTCCACAAGATCAGGAACAAGACAAGGATGTCCACTCTCACCACTATTATTCAACATAGTTTTGGAAGTCCTGGCCATGGCAATCAGAGAAGAAAAAGAAATAAAAGGAATCCAAATTGGAAAAGAAGAAGTAAAACTGTCACTGTTTGCAGGTGACATGATACTATACATAGAGAATCCTAAAGATGCCACCAGAAAACTACTAGAGCTAATCAATGAATTTGGTAAAGTTGTAAGATACAAAATTAATGCACAGAAATCTCTGGCATTCCTATCACTGATGATGAAAAATATGAAAGAGAAATTAAAGAAACACTCCCATTTACCCTTGCAACACAAAAAATAAAATACCTTGGAATAAACCTACCTAGGGAGACAAAAGACCTGTATGCAGAAAACTATAAGACACGGCTGAAAGAAATTAAATATAATACAAACAGATGGAGAGATACACCATGTTCTTGGATTGGAAGAATTAATATTGTGAAAATGACTATACTACCCAAAGCAATCTACAGATTCAATGCAATCCCTATCAAATTACCAATGGCATTTTTTACGGAACTAGAACAAAAAAATCTTAAAATTTGTATGGAGACACAAAAGACCCCGAATAGCCAAAGCAGTCTTGAGGGAAAAAGATGGAGCTGGAGGAATCAGACTCCCTGACTTCAGACTATCCTACAAAGCTACAGTCATCAAGACAATGTGGTACTGGCACAAAAACATAAATATAGATCAATGGAACAGGATAGAAATCCCAGAGATAAACCCACACACCTATGATCAGCTAATCTATGACAAAGGAGGCGAGGATATACAATGGAGAAAAGACAGTCTCTTCAATAAGTGGTGCTGGGAAAACTGGACAGCTACATGTAAAAGAATGAAATTAGAACACTCCCTAACACCATACACAAAATAAACTCAAAATGGATTAGAGACCTAAATGTAAGACTGGACACTATAAACCGCTTAGAGGAAAACATAGGAAGAAAACTCCTTGACATAAATCACAGCAAGATCTTTTTTTATCCACCTCCTAGAACAATGGAAATAAAAATAAAAATAAACAAATGGAACCTAATGAAATTTAAAAGCTTTTGCAAAGGAAACTACAATCAAGACGAAATGACAACGCTCAAAATGAAAGAAAATATTTGCAAACGAATCAACGGACAAAAGATTAATCTCCAAAATATATAAATAGCTCATGCAGCTCAATATTAAAAAAACAAACAACCCAATCCAAAAATGGGCAGAAGACCTAAATAGACATTTCTCCAAAGAAGACATACAGATGGCCAAGAAGCACATGAAAAGCTGTTCAACACCACTAATTATCAGAGAAATGCAAATCAAAACTACAATGAGGTATCACCTAACACCAGTTAGAATGGGCATCATTGGAAAATCTACATACAACAAATGCTGGAGAGGGTGTGGAGAAAAGGGAACCCTCTTGCACTGTCGGTGGGAATGTAAATTGATACAGCCACTATGGAGAACAATATGAAGGTTCCTTAAAAAACTAAAAACAGAATTACCATATGACCCAGCAATTCCACTACTGGGCATATACCCTGAGAAAACCATAATTCAATAAGAGTCATGTACCACCATGTTCATTGCAGCTCTATTTACAATAGCCAGCTCATGGAAGCAACCTAAATGCCCATTGACAAATGAATGGATAAAGAAGATGTGGTACATATATATACAATGGAATATTACTCAGCCATAAAAAGGAATGAAATTGAGTCATTTGTAGAGACGTGGATGGATCTAGAGACTGTCATACGGAGTGAAGTAAGTCAGAAAGAGAAAAACGAATATCGTATATTAACGCATATATGTGGGACCTAGAAAAATGGTACAGATGAACTGGTTTGTAGGGCAGAAATTGAGACACAGATGCAGAGAACAAACGTATGGACACCAAGGGGGTAAAGTGGCAGGGGGGTGGTGGTGGTGGTGGTGGTGATGAATTGGGAGATTGGGATTGACATGTATACACTGATATGTATAAAATGGATAACTAATAAGAACCTGCTGTTTAAAAAAATAAATAAAATAAAATTCAAAAAAAAACAAAAAAGAAATCACTTTTAACTTTATCTCCAGCCAAGACAAGACTTGGACTTAATTAATTGATATCTTTTGGGGCAATTACGTAAGATGTTATTTAGTGTACTCTTTCATGGCATTTAAAATTTTACAGCTTATGAAAGGTTTGGTCGCACTGTCCCATACAGTAGCCAATGGCCACATGTGGCTACTGAGCACTTGTAACGTGGCTAATCCACATTGGGATGTGCTGTTGTGTAAAATACATGCTGAATTTAAAAGACTTAGAAGACAAAAAAGACTGTAAAATATCGTGTAGTTTTTTATACTGATTATATATTGAAATAATATATTTGAAATGTGGGGTTACATAAAATATATTATTAAAGTTAATATCAACCATTTCTTTTTACTTTTTAATACAGCTACTAGAAAATTTTGAATTATAAATGTGGCTCACAGTTGTGGCTCATAGTACAATATATTTCTATTTCATAGCACTGCTGGAGACACTCACATGGTTTTTTTCCTAAGTGGATTCTTTGGTGAGCAGTGAGGTTTCTCTTGCAGTTGAAGCATTTCCCACAATCTATACAACAGTATGTTTTCTTTTTCACATGGATCCTCTTATGACCATGCAGTGCAGATTAATGAATGAGTGTTTTGTGATGGATATCACAGGTGTATGGTTTCTCTCCTGCATGGATCCTCTGGTGAAGACAGAGGCCTCAACACTGCATGAAGCCTGTTCCCTAAGATTCTCTTTCCTGTGTGTGTTCTCTGCTGGACATCAAACTGAGGAGAGGCCACAACAGTAAGAGGCCCGTGTACTGCAAAAAAAAAAAAAATTTATATATATATATATATATATATATATGGCTAGTTAATTCCACTGAGACTCAATAGAAATTAAAAAGTAAATTTTTTAAAAACTTGGGGTGACATGCTGTTGTCTTAGGAATGTCTGATGGCATGATATCTCCTTGGGAACCAAGGTACTGTCTTATTTTCTTCCTTCGAGACTGCTCAGATTCTTCTGAGAACCTTCTCTGTTGACACCCTGAGCTTCTAGAATCCTCCTCCTCTAAAGCTTAGGAAGAAGATACCTCAGCATCCAATCTTTTAGAATAAATTCCTTCATTGCAATTCTTCACACCATTCACTTTTACAGAATGAGAACCATTCTGTAGCTAAGGATCCCAGACTTTAAGGAATGCTACCTTCCAGTATATGCCCCAGCTCTTCACAACCCTGTACACTTTCCTTTACAGAGATCTGGAGAGTCTTCAGCATGGAAACTGTAACTGCTCTATCACCAATTTATCAAGAACCTATTCCTGGGTGTGAATGTCCGACCTCAGTCACAGGCCTCAGTGCTGCTGTCTTGCTTTTTGAAAGTTAATCTTCAGGATGACACAAAACCCTATGGCTCTGACCCAGGTCTGTGCCTAGATTTTTATACAAGACCATGAAATCTGAGGTCTGTAGCTATATTTAGTAGATAAATTCTAATCATCACTGAATCAGTGAGCAGTTCCATATTCCAGTATCCGACTGAGACCTATCAGAGGAGTCTGCCCTGGTTTACCTTGGTGAGAGGGTCACTACGTGTTCAGAAGTCTCCTTGTCTTCTTGTCTGCAATGTTTACACAACTGGTAATCAGCTTTAAAGTCTGATTTAAGCTAAAATGACTCCATTTATGTATGGTTGAAATGGAAAAAGTCCAAGCCTCACCTAGTAACCTCATAAGGCCACTCTCTGGACCTAATGATTAGTTTAAAGAGTACTCATTTTAGATGATCAATTTGGACGGAATTTCTGACTGAATTTCTTCCAAGAAATATGGTTTCATTAAATAATCCCTTTTTGCATGTAAAACTGTATTGGTTTTCCTTATCTAATGATTTATTTGTCATATGACTAGAGTTTTACAGAAGACAGATAACGGACTTATGATTTTTAACCAATTTGGGTCACCTACCCCTTTATGAAAGCACTAGAATCCCAGAGAAAAGCACATACATCCTATGTGCATTTAATTCCAGGGAGTTCCCAGAAACACTGAGGCTGGTAAATTAACTCCAGTTTTTTAACCTTTAAGTTACATCTTGTTTTATTTGTGGATCCAGACTTTACTGTGTGGATAATTGAGTCCACACTATATATATATATATATATATATATATATATATATGTATATATATATATATATTTTTTTTTTTTTTCCCCTGTACGCGGGCCTCTCACTGTTGCGGCCTCTCCCGTTGCGGAGCACAGGCTCCGGACGCGCAGGCTCAGCGGCCATGGCTCACGGGCCCAGCCGCTCCGTGGCATGTGGGATCTTCCCGGACCGGGGCATGAACCCGTGTCCCTTGCATCGGTAGGCAGACTCCCAACCACTGCGCCACCAGGGAAGCCCTTATAAATACTTTTTTATACATCTACATATGGGGCTCCAATTTCACTGGAATTAGCTGGTCCCTGATTCCACGTGCCTGGATCTGATTTCAGATCACCCTAGCTTTACCTATACTCCAGAGGAAACCAAGGCCAATATTTGGAGAAATCTCTGAGCCACTCTACTCTCCCTGAGCCTTTCCAGACTGTCACTTCCTAGTTTCCACCAGGGCCCAACAGGAAAGTGAATTTTTTAAAAAGAAGAAAAGAAAGAGAAAATGGTAAAAAGGAGAAATTTTACCACTTACTACTTTCACAAGTGCCATTGTTCGAGTTTTCAAAAATGTATGCACTACTTTTATTTTTTTATTAGTGAAAAAAAAGGAGGAAAAAAGATTTATAATCTCAAGGTGAGGAAGGACCACTGAACACAAAAAGAAGATTAAACCTGATCTCCTAGATATACAGTATGAGCAGAAATTTAAGTAAATAATGAAATAACCACCGTGTCTTTTATTTAGAACCTGCCTTCACAGTTTAGCACAGACACAAAAACATGTTAACTCGAGGAAGTAGACTTCTGAGAACATTTTCAGGATCTGGAATTAGCCCTTAGACAAGCAGGCTGGCTGTGTTTGAGGTACACAGGTACCCAGAAAGTTATTTAACAAATCAAAGTGAAGACTTTTAATCAAGGCGGAGGAGATCTGATTAGATATTATGACTAACTTGTTCATAGTGTAATATGTTCGAGAGATGTCATTACCAAAAAAAGGCATATCCAACTGTTTACTGGATAGTCCCTTTTCAGTATCTCAATTGTGCCTCAAATTCAACATGTCCAAAACCAAACTCATGTTCTTCCCACATATCTGGTCTTCTAATGTTTCCTATCTACCTGGTAGAGAAGCCAGAAATCAAGGAGTCACCTTTGATATATCCCTTTCAGTGATCCTCATATTCAATCCACCTCAAATGCTTCACTCCCTAAATATCTCACAAATCCATGTATTTCCCTTCATCTCTAGGAAGCAACTATCATCCCTCACCTGAACTACAGTAACAGCCACCTAAAATCGTCTCCCTGTACCACACTATTTGCCTATCCAAAACCCAGCACTTTTAATGTTATGTGCACACTGAAGCCAGAGTGGTCTTTTTGAAACCACTGATACTCACCACTACACTTCAGTAGATTTCCTCTGCACTCAGGATAAAGACCCAAATCCTGCAGATCAGCCATCATGAATGTCTGATGGCTGAATTGTCTGAGCCCTACTTCTCTTCCCAGCTTCATCTCAAACCACTCTCCTCTTGCTCTTGAAATTTTTCAGGCCTTCCTAACTAATCATCTTCCCTCCCACCACAGGGACCTGGCACATGCTACTTCCTGTAACTAGAAAATTCTACCCTCTCCTATTTGCCTATAAAAGTTTTATTCAATCCTCAGTCTCATGTCAAGTGTCACTTCATCAGCGAAGCCTTCCCTGTCCTCCATGACAAGGTCAAACTCCCACATTAAAGGCACTCTCAGCACAGTGTTCTTGTTTGAATGTAGTTTAATATATAATTGTGTGACTATGTGATTATGGCAATCTCTCTCTTTAAATGAAAAGCATCATGAGTGCAATGACTATGTCTGCTTTCCTCACCATGATCTCACAGCACCTAGTAGAGGTATACAGGAGATATTCAATAAGTGTTTAATTAGTAGATGGACAGATGGATGGATGGAAGACAGCTAAGGTATTGTCTTGCTTAGATACAGAGGTGACCTTTGAAGGTAATTCTAGTTCTATAATTACGTGATTTTACATATGCACACTGAAATTACAGTATCATATATTTATTATTATAAAGTTTGTTATTTAGTTTATTACTAAATAAGCTAATATGAATGATATTACTAGTTGTGCTTATAGTCCTCTCTGAGATTGTACATTTAGCAAATGAGGGAATTGTAAAGACTGGGAAGATAAAGTTAACATAATACCCTTTACATTATCAAGCAATGAAATAATCCTGTTGGGGGAAGGGAGGCAAGTGTTTTCTGTTGGGTGTTGTTTTTTTTTTTAATACATCTTAAGCCACGTAGAAACAACATTAAAACCAACTTAAGACTCCTTACAGAATAAGTAAAATAAAAGAAATATTCGGTATGGTAAAAAGAGATTTAACTACTATGTTGAATATTGCCCACCATGCAGCTAAGTTCACCACACTACCAATTAACACCTAAGAGAATCTTATGAATATTAGATGGTTCCTGTGACTTAAGATCAGAGCAGCTGCAAGAAGACCCCTTTGGAAGATGCTATTTTTTTTCACTCCCTTCCCTCTTAATTCATTTGTTATATATGAACATCATTAAATAGCAATAGGACTTTTGAAGCTACTAAAATTTCTTCCCCTCTCTCTCTCTCTCTCCTTCTCTCTCTCTCTCTCTCTCTCTCAAGCTGCTTCTAAAAGAGTGGGTCTAAAATAAACTCAAAATAGTGAAAAGATAATAAAGTCTCAAAATATGATTTTTTAAAAAGAAGGAAGAAGATAGAAATACATCAATTATGTTTAAATCCATGAGCTCATTATAATTCTTTATAAAATAAAATCTAATTGTTCAATACTGAAGAAGGCATAAAAAAAAACTGATTGTTTTGAAGTTTAGTAAATAAAGAAAAAAATCAAGTATATATCCTGCCCTTCCTATACAAACTGTACTACTGGGTAACCAAACAGTAGATATGGGGATGGTTCTCTTTATAGCAATATTTCAAGTAATAAGTGAAGAAAAAAATTGTAGAATTAAAATGTCACTATTTTGAATCTCCTAATGAATTAATGGATCTAGCCATTAAGCATCAACTGCTAACACCATTATGTCCCTCCCCATGGAAGAACACATTGCTCCCTATGAAGAAGTCTTCCCCCCATGACACGCCCCTGCAAGAACGACAAAAACTGAACTTAAATCTCATCAAATTTCTAGAGCAAAATTTACAGGAAATGCAGAGAAATAAGTTAAAGCACACCATGGAGAAGCAGCCAGCAAAATCCATACTGTGGGAATCACTGCAAACAACCAAGTTTCTTCAATAAATTGTAAGAAAGAGAGAGGCAGCCAGAGAAATATGGATATATGTGAAGGGGAGATCCTATAGGTTAAAGGAGATGTTAAAGAATTAACAACTAATTCTTATTTGGATGGTTATTCAAACAAACTGTTTAAAGAATATTATTAGCGGGCTTCCCTGGTGGCGCAGTGGTTGAGAGTCTGCCTTCCGATGCAGGGGACACGGGTTCGTGCCCCGGTCCGGGAAGATCCCACGTGCCGCGGAGCGGCTGGGCCCGTGAGCCATGGCCGCTGAGCCTGCGCGTCCGGAGCCTGTGCTCCGCAGCAGGAGAG
This sequence comes from Globicephala melas, assembly GCF_963455315.2. Taxonomy (NCBI): domain Eukaryota; kingdom Metazoa; phylum Chordata; class Mammalia; order Artiodactyla; family Delphinidae; genus Globicephala; species Globicephala melas. The sequence goes on along the minus strand of NC_083319.1, from coordinate 69,760,075 downwards.
GCCACAACAGTGAGAGGCCCGCGTACCGCAAAAAAATATATATATATTATTAGCAATTAGAAATCTAAATACTGACTGGACATTTAAAAACTACACACACACACACACAAAACGCACACACATATATCCAGGTGTAATAATCACATTACTGTTATGTTTTTTAAAAAGAGATATATACTTAATATCTACAGAAGAAATTATACAATGTCCGGGATTTGCTCCAAAAGAATATGGTAGAATGGAAGCGGATGAGATTATGGATGAACAGGACTGGCCATGAGCTAAAGGTTGTTAGGCTGAGTGATAGGAACATGAGGGTTCATAACACTATGCTACTTACTTCTGAAATTTTCTTTTAAATTTTTGAAAATCAAAGAGTTCCTCTTTGTAACACCTATTTTTTTCCAAAATTTTCTTCGCTATTTTTTTGTATCACACTCCAAGCTAGTTTCCTTCCTTTACCTCCCTTCCCTTGGCAACCAAGGCAGTGGTTGCTGCTATCATTATTGCTGTTTGGAGAGATAATATACGCTTTCAAAAAAATATTCCAGAGGATGGTGATGATGATGATGATGGAAGACATGGTGGCATCTTGCCGTCACAATAAAACAATCATGTTATCTTTGACGATGACTCTCCATCCACTCAATCTCTCCTCCCTCTATCCCATTTTAATCTTTTTTTTTTTTTTTTTTTGGCTGTGCAGCATGACATTCGGGATCTTAGTTCCCCTACCAGGGATCAAATCCGTGCCCCCTGCAGTAGAAGCGCAGATCTCAACCACTGGACCTCTAGGGAAGTGCCCACTCCTCCCTCGATCCCAGTCAGAGTAACACAGAATATCATCACCTGTACTTAAGTACAATTATGTTTCAAAGCTAGAGCTGAGCTGAGAGGCTGAGAGATACCTATTTCTAGAGTCATGGCTTTACCCCAAGTTCAATCTTCAGTAATAATGTCCCAGTCTCCTCTCTGTTTTGAGAATTACCACTCCTTGTCCATTCATATGGTTACTATAGAAAGGATCCCAGCATACGAATATTCACACAATGAAGACCCAGCCTGTAGAGGGTTAAATTGTCGTTTCCCCCACCACCCACCACCACCACCCCCCACCCCGCAAAAAAAAAGTACATCTAAGTCCTAATCCCTGGTTCCTGTGCATGTGACTTTATTTGGAAATAAGGTCTTTAAAGCTATAACTAAGGATCTTAAGATGAGATCATCCTGGGTGGGCCTTAAATCCAATGACTGGTATCCTTATCACACAAAGGAGAGAAAAGATTTGAAACACAGAGAAGAAGGTCATGAAAAGACAAAGGCGGAGATTTCAATTATGCAGACACAAGCCAAAGAACATCAAGGGTTGCCAGCAGCCACCAGAAGCTAGGAAAGAGGCATGGAACTGACTCTCCCAGCCTCCAGAAGGAACCAATCCTGCTGACACTGTGGTTTTGGGCTTCTGGCCTTCAGAATTGTGGAATAATAAACTTCTGTTGCTTTAAGTTTGTAGTCATTTGTTACAGCAGCCCGAGAAAACTAATACACAGCCCCTAGCAGAACTGACTGGTCCAGGAGTGAACATCTCACACATGCTGGTCCTTGGAAATCTGTAATTGTGGCCAAGAAATTCAAACCTCAGTCTGGCTATCTCTTACAGATAAGAGATGTTAACCCAGGAGCAGGTGGTGTCCTGTAGACTAGGAAGCAGAGAAGTCAGTTTGCTGCAAGAGAGAAGAGACACACAGCCTGTATCCAGTTTGTTTCTGAGGCCCAGGTACATCCCTGTTCTTAAGTCCTGTGGGACACCCCTTTAGCAAAATAATTAAAATCACCCTTTTATGCTCAAACGAGTTCAAGTGGGTTTCTGTAACTCGTAGCCCACAGAGTCCTGTCACACTCAAGAACCTTCTGCCCAAAGTCCTTTAGTAAAGGTCAGCTGGAACAAGTCCTTTCTTGGGTAGCTGCCAAAACAAACTGAACTGACTCAAGAACCCTCTAAGAGGGAGCAAAGGAAACTTCAGGCCTGAGCTACAAGCGCAGTGACAAGAAACAATGCAAAAAAAAAGGTGGGAATGTAAATTGATACAGCCACTATGGAGAACAGTATGGAGGTTGCTTAAAAAACTAAAAATAGAGCTACCATATGATCCTGAAATCCCGCTCCTGGGCATTTATCTGGAGAAAAACTTAATTCGAAAAGACACATGCACACCAACGTTCATATCAGCACTATTTACAATAGCCAAGACATGGAAGCAACGTAAGTGTCTATTGACAGATGAATGGATAAAGAAGATGTCGTACATATATACAATGGAATATTACTCAGCCATTAAAAAAGAATGAAATAATGCCACTTGCAGCAACATGGATGGACCTGGAGATTATCATACTAAGTGAAGTAATCCAGACAGAGAAAGACAAATATCATATGATATTGCTTATATGTGGAATCTAAAGAAAAGATACAAATGAACTTATTTACAAAACAGAAATTGACTCACAGACATAGAAAACAAACTTACGGTTACCAAAGGAGGGGGGAGGGATAAATGAGGAGTTTGGGATTAACATATACACACTACTGTATATAAAACAGCTAACCCATAAGGGCCTACTGTATAACACAGGGAACTATACTCAATATCTTGTAATAACCTATAATGGATGAGAATATTAAAAAAGAATATATATATATATGTGTGTATATATAAACTGAATCACTTTGCTGTACACCTGAAACTAACACAACATTGTAAATCAACTGTATTTCAATAAAAATTTTTTAAAAAGGGCTTCCCTGGTGGCGCAGTGGTTGAGAGTCCACCTGCCAATGCAGGGGACACGGGTTTGTGTCCCGGTCCGGGAAGATCCCACATGCCGTGGAGCGGCTAGGCCCGTGAGCCATGGCCGCTGAGCCTGCGCGTCCGGAGCCTGTGCTCCGCAACGGGGAGGCCACAACAGTGAGAGGCCGCGTACCACAAAAAAATAAACTAATTAATTTTAAAAAATGGAAGCTCAATTTTCACTGGCATAAGAGCCAAACCCAGATCTCATCATAAGGAGTGTGGGTCAATATGATGCTGAACACTCCAGAGAAAAAGAAAAGAAAAAAATTTTTGGTCAAGCTGTACAAACTATACTAATTAAAACCACCCAGAAAAATTGCTCTTCACTAGGTAAATACAGCACAATTACTACTGTGCATATGAATACCATATCTCAGGTTTCCTTTGGGGTTTATTTGATTACGGCATTAAATACTGCTCATGTATGCTCGGTCTCCTTTTGAAAAGACTACAATTAATGCTTGGTTCTTTAGTTTCGAAATATTCTAAATATGAGATGCAAGGAAGTACCCATACTAATTTTCCTTTTTTTTTTTTTTGCGGTACGCGGGCCTCTCACTGTTGTAGCCTCTCCCGTTGCGGAGCACAGGCTCCGGACGCGCAGGCTCAGCGGCCATGGCTCACGGGCCCAGCCACTCCGCGGCATGTGGGATCTTCCCGGACCGGGGCACGAACCCGACATCGCCTGCATTGGCAGGCGGACTCTCAACCACAGCGCCACCAGGGAAGCCCACATGTTACTTTTATAATGGAAAAGTGCTTCAGAAGAAATCAGGCTGTTTTCTGGTACTTAGAACTTTCCCAAGCAAAAACTCAATAGCATTATATCTTTTAGATTTTTTTGAAAGAAACATTATTTTTTGTCATTTATGGGTTAACCATGGGTTCCACAGAACTGTTTTTTTATTTCCTCCCTTTCTTCCTGGCTCCGTCTCTCTTTTCTCATATAATTTTATTATAAATTTAGGAAATGACTGGATCATTAATCTAGTGTTTAACATTCTCTTATTTGCTGGTGACTTACTGTACTTAAAACTGACCACTTACCCTTTCTAGTTAAAAAGAGACTTGGCTACGTTTGTACCATTTGCTCCCATGATACCCAGGATGCCCTCTTTTGGGATGTTTGTATAATTCTCTTCAATGCAAACTTTTGTTATTCTCATCCCTGGTCAAAAAATTAGTATGGGGGGCTTCCCTGGTGGCGCAGTGGTTGAGAGTCCGCCTGCCGATGCAGGGGACACGGGTTCGTGCCCCGGTCCGGGAAGATCCCACATGCCGCGGAGCGGCTGGGCCCGTGAGCCATGGCCGCTGAGCCTGCGCGTCTGGAGCCTGTGCTCCGCAAAGGGAGAGGCCAAAACAGTGAGAGGCCCGCGTACCGCAAAATAAAATAAAATAAAATTTTAAAAAAAGTAACATGTATTTCAGTAGTCACTTTTCTTAAATCACCTAAAAACACCTTAGCATAAATACATGACTCTTACAATGGAATATTTTGTGACAAAGCCTTCAACCAGATCAGTTAACTTAAAAAGAAATAGGGCAGAATGTCCTAGATGAGAAAAGTGGCTAGAATTACTTTTCTGGTGATGAGCTACAAGTTGAGAGAGATTCTGTAATTTTAGAGAAAGAAAAATAATTCAAAAAAAGGAAAAGAGAACATCTGAAAACAAGCTAAAAGGCTTACGGAATACTTAAAAGACAAGATGAGGAGACAGACATGGTCCAAGAATTCTGTCATTGTCAGATAAGAGTTAAAATTAAATCAGCAATGATACCAATGTAGATATAAACCCTGAAACCATCTCAAATTCATGAAAAATTCTCTGACTCCCTGGCTGCAAATGAAAGCATGCTAACTAAGACTGTCTTCCTCAAATCTTGGAAAAACCTCATAAAGGCATCCTTCTTTGGTTCTTCTTCTCCTGCCAAATAAAATAAAGAGAAAGAAGCTAAATAGTACAGAAAAGCCTCAATAATACAAGGTATGAATACAGCGTCTCCTTGTTGCTAACCGTTTCCTACATGATAACAAAGCAATTAAGTGTTCCAAGGAACAGGGTCATCGACAAAAGAAAAGACCCTGAGAGATAAGAATTTTCTCATGAAATTACCCTAAATCTTAACTGCAAATAGTTCTCAAAGTCATTTTAAATCTAACTGGACCCTCATCAATCCATGATCAAAGACTCACTGGATCCAGCAGCTTTAGCCGGGACCCATTATGGGCATTTATTAATATCCTATTTGAGATTTATTAAAAAGTAGCCTTTAGGAATCTCAGAAAATAGACTTTAATCTCTCACACCCTAATACATTTTTTTCCCCCAAATACATAAATTGCAGGTCCATTCCCTGTTTGAAAGCACAAAAGGAACAAAATGAAGCGCTAGTTTATCTAGAGCATAACCGTCCTACCAAACACATTTTTTGAAAGAAGGGGTGGCAGGTCGGGGAAGCAGCTGAACTGAAATTACAGGCTGTCATGACATCTCAGTATCGAAAACTAAATACCTGGTTCCACAGGAGAGTACTGTTTTTATTCACAATCCCGTTACTAAGCAACTATAACAATGGCTGCATGAGCTTTCTAGAAGCTAGTGCAGTTAAGGGAGGGGGCGGGGATCTAAGGAAAGAAAAATGAGGAAACTCCTTGCTTTGGCAATCTTTACCATAGGATAAACTCAAATGTAAAAACAAAAACAATCTAAACTGAAAACAAGCAGTTCTTTAAAGGATAAGAAAAGGACATGCTACTATGTATATCATTCACCCTAATTTTATTTAATTTCAAAATTTACATTTAACTGGTGATAATAATTTCCTAACTGTGTTTTCTCTGTAGCCCCCTTCTTTCCTTCACCCTCCCTAGGGAATATTTTTTTTTTTTCAAATTTCCTTACTGATTAAAAGAACATTTTCAACCTCTTAAATCCACTTCTTTGTTTACAGAAGCTATAAAAACTAGTTTACAATTGTTTCATGTTGCCTCAGCTTTGAACCGAGAACACTCTGGACATCCAACTATTCCTTTGAAGGGAACAGTCTCTCAAACAGAGCCAGATACTTTCCCAGCCACTCCCTGAAGTTTAGACAACCAGAGCTTTACCAATGTCAAGTCTTACTCAAAGTTAGACTATACAATGTAGCAGGCTCTAGACCAATGTTTCTCAAATTGTGGGTTGGATTTGGGGGTGGGGGGTGGTTAAGAGGAGGCAGCTTTTCATACATGTTCCAAGGGAATTTACATACTAGACCTGCAAAGATCCAAGGAGCAGGTTATAAGGCTAGGAGAGAGAACCTCACTGACTTTTCCTCCATCTTTCCTTGCAGCTTTCAACATTTACTGCAATGCTGAGAAAGCTCTGGAAGCTACATCTTCTAAATATCTATTCCACAGAAGGATGCCGTTTCTCTCTCCTCTTTCCCTCTTTCTCTCTTCCTCTCTCCCTCCCTCTGTCTCCATCTCCCTCTCTCCCTCCCTTCCTCTCCCTCTCCTTCTTTCTCTCTCCCTCTGAAGAATGTTAGGATACTAGATAGGCAAAATGAAAAAATACAGTTTTAGGCTCATTCTTCTGCATCAAAGCTGAGCAATCGTTGTGTGGCTCTGTTCTCAAGGTGCCTCTAGACTGCCATAAATCTCTATTTTAAGAAGAGAAAGCCACAGACAAGAAGAAATTTAAACACTGGAAACTGAAGATCCAAAATGTCTCAGCCAAGAACCACAGGGAAATGACAAACTCATTTTTGTTTTCAGATCCCAAAGATAAGAGATGGTTTTCTGTCTCAGAAGATTCCCTGAGGAGCATTTGGAGGAGGAGGCTGTTTGGATCCCTGTTTTTAATTAAATTAAATTTAATTTATTAAATTTGATTCTCATTTTGCTTTTGTTAAGGCATAAACAATGCAAAGTATAGTCTTTGTAATCACTACAAACCACAAAGCTCTACTACTTGAAATAAAACAAAGGAAATTCTTCAGAAATTATCCTTACCTCTACTGACAACAATAAAGAAAACCTAGCACTTATATAACACATTTCACGATCAAACTGATGCAAAAGTTAAATTGGTTAGCTTCAGAACCTACTCTGCCTACATCTCCTGTGGCTAACAATTTAGACAACATGAACACTCTAAGAAACTTTAAAAAAAGTTTTTTCAGGATCCTTCAATTGTTAAAATTCCTATATTTGCTTACCATAAAATTCAAGGCTTTCTTCTATATCTTGGCCATATTTCCAAAGACCCTTGAAAACTAATGGTAACCTATATGTGTAAGATTACTCATTGAAGCACTGCCTATAATTGCAAATAATTGAAAACAATAGGGAATTGGTAAATTACGGCATATTCATACAATGGAATATTATACAGCCAGAAAAAATAGAAAGCACTTTATGTATGGTAAGGAATGATGTCCAAGATATATTTGCTTCATTGAAAAATGCAAAATAAGGAATACTATGTATAGTAGGCTACTAATTTTTTTTAAGAAAAAACATGTACATATAAATTTTCAGTTATATGTACATACAGCATCTTTAGAAGGACAACAACACCTGTTAAGAGTTTTACCTGAGGAGAAAAACTGAGATACAGAGGAAAGACAGAGAATTTGCCTCCTACACCCTTTTGAATTTTTTACCACGTGAACATGTTGCTAATTCAAAAAATGTATTTTTTAATTTTAAAAAATCTAATATTACTGACAAATTTTCACATATACAGATGACATGCTGATCCACTCTCAGCAAAGCTTATGCTTTTTGGTTTACAATAGTGATGATGGACTTATACTGATGTGTGAAGGATATCCCACACCAGCATAATTTTCTAATAGGACATTCTGGAATTAAAGGTATAACCTAACATGCTCTAATTATCCCTTAGTCAGAGACATTAGCTGGCCCCTGGCCCCTTTAGCTGCTGATACTCTTACTTTTGGATATAAACAGTACAACTAGACAATGCAAGGAGGTTCTATGTTTGTGAATTTTAAGGCATTTGAAAATATTTAGGGAGGAACTAATACTACACCTGCATTTAAAAAAAAGGGTGAGGCAAAATCTAGGTGGCTTGCTTAAGGGCAACCAATAAGTTACAAAAAGAGAGACACATTAAAACTTAACCTTTTAGGACTTCCCTGGTGGTACAATGGTTAAGAATCCACCTGCCAATGCAGGGGACACGGGTTTGAGCCCTGGTCTGGGAAGATCCCACATGCCATGGAGCAAGTAAGCCCGTGCACCACAACTACTGAGACTGTGCTCTAGAGCCTGCGAGCCACAGCTATTGAGCCCACATGCCACAACTACTGAAGCCCACACGCCTATAGCCCGTGCTCTGCAACAGAAGCCACCGCAATAAGAAGCCCGCATAGTGCAATGAGAAGCCCGCGCAGTGCAACAGAGACGCAACGCGGCCAATAAATAAAAAAATAAAAAAATTTTTTAAAAAACAAAAACTTAACCTTTTAAAAGCCGCCTCAAAACTAATCTTTTAAAACTAATCTTTCTAAAAACATTTGTTTGAGTCTGTGTGTGTGCGTGCATGCGCACATGGGCGTGCACACAAAGAAAAAGACAGAAAATGAGTTAAGTTTTTAGCCATGATCGAACCTTACTTATTCAGAAAGATTTGGTCATCTACTAACTGCTGAAGAGTGTGCTAGAGACAAAAATACAGGTTAAAAATAGAAATATATTGTGAAAGAGCAAGTAGCCCAGCTGAGAAGAGGGAAGTGTCTAGGCAGGAGAGGTGACATCTGAGCTGAGCCTTGAAGGATGAAGAAGATGATATCAGAAAGAGAAGGGGAAGGAACATTCCATGCAGAGGTACAGTATGCACAGGCTCGGGAACAGGTATGTACGGCTTAGAGGAGGGTTCATGGCAGAAAACGCAGGTTGCAGAAGGTGGGAACTAGTTTGGGAAGGGCACGTATACCATGCTAAAGGGCTTGGACTTATAAATGTAGATAGCAGAATATAAAGAAAAAAATCAAGGCTCCAAAAAGATTCAAAGAGTTGATGTAAGGGAACAAAATAAGATTTGTGAAGAAAGGTTAAAAGGCCAGAGGTTACTTAACCTAATAGACCTCAAGTCTAGGAAGGCACTGTCCATACATTGATGGTTACAGTTGTACTCCGTCTCCACAGAAGGCAGAAAAAAAGATTAAGTATTCAGCTCTGATGATACTACAGTAAAGGTGAGTAAGAAACATCAGGAGAACAAGTAACCCCACAGAGAAGGAGGCGGGGGCCTGGGTTAAGAGTTGGGAGAAGGGGACAGAAGCTCAAATGATTTAAAGCAGGCAAAACTGAGGGCATATAGATCAAGACCATTTCTTGAAGCAAAGAGTGGCACCTCCTTTTCAGGGAGTATCTTACAAGAGATGCTCACTTCCATGGGATGGTTCAAATACAGTCTTGTTTGACTACCTCAGAATGCCCATTTTATCCCCTGGGATTCCATTAACCTCAGTCTGTGAATGGAATAAATATGGTCATTCCAAACAAATTCAAAGAACATTATTTACTTGGAATAATCAGGGGAAGACATGTCTAAACCACAAAATGCTTTTAAAGAAATTAGTGCTGTTAGTTTCTAACGCATGCACTGAGCTGACCAAGTATTGCCAATAGTGTATAAACTTTACCACTGTGGAATGATGCTTATGGGCAACCTTCTTTCTTAAAATAAGTCAGGAATTTGTACTGCAAACTGTGAGTTATAAACTACTTAGCTATTCCTTAAAAAGAGCAATGACAAAATAAGCAGAACCCCAAAACTTAAGTACAGCAAATGACCACAAATCCCCAAACTTTTAGAGCTTAAATTAGCATGTTCTCACCACATATGAAATTTCAACTGCATGACATTTTTAGGGAAATAAAAACAACTGGCAAGTAGGATGAATGGTGACCCTTAATGGCAAATGAATGAATTTTTTTCTAAAACTTTAAATCATTAACTGATGAAACATGAAGGAAAGAGCACCTGGTCGATGGAATCAAGTTGAGAATCCCATTGAGAACATAGCTGAACTCCGCAAGATCCTGAGCGACAAGGGCTACCAGACCCTCACAGCAGGCTGTTCGAACCACGACATTATCACTGCAACACTTCTCCCACAGCAAGTTCAAAGCAGGAGTCTGAAATCAAACAAGTGATTAAAACACACGTCTGATGAGCAGCAAATGCATATACACCCCCAGCCATTCATCAAAGTGTAATTCGGGGCTTCCCTGGTGGTGCAGTGGTTGAGAGTCCGCCTGCCGATGCAGGGGACACAGGTTCGTGCCCCGGTCCGGGAAGATCCCACATGCCGCGGAGCGGCTGGGCCCGTGAGCCATGGCCGCTGAGGCCACAGCAGTGAGAGGCCCGCGTACCGCAAAAAAAAAAAAAAAAAAAGTGTAATTCGTTCACAGTGGGCTAACTTTCCTCTACAAAAACCATGTCACACCATTTGTAGAATACACTAAAGTCGGTTTTCCAAGAGAGGTAATGGCTATGTTCTGATATAGCAACTCTCTCTCATCTGGTGCCTTTGCTGCAAAATGAGGCTGGCTGCAGAAGTATGACCTGAGTCCGAGCAACACAACTACTAGGAGATCGAAACTATGACTTGCCTCCAGCACTGTGCTCTAACTAAGCCATTTAACCAGACATGAACAATACCAGCATATCAGTTAGTCTAAGTTGGACTCCAAATCATACCTATGCTTCAAGCCCTAAATGGCAGTAACATTTTCAGAAAATGTTCCTGCTCTCCTCCCACCAACCTCTATCACCCACATGCCACCCCACTGTCCCCCACAATGTCCCTGCCCCAAGTGATTGAAGCTGAATGTGGACCCAGAGGAAGGAGACAGAAGTAGGACAGGCTACAAGCAAGCTGCTGGTTCCATGACTACAAACAAAAGCCTAGAAAAAGTGTTTTGTCCAAGGAAGACTGTGACTTCTCCCCCTCACACTGTGAACCTGTCACTTTTGACAGGAAAGCACCGGAAGGACACATAGATAAATATAAGTTCTTTATTTTGAAAAATCCTATAAAAAGAGAAGTTCTAGCTTTCATAACTTTCTCAGGAACTCATGAGCCTCCCCTCAAAAATAAAGGTTCACTACTAATGATAAACCTCTATTTGAATGTATTGTGGGTTAAGTCCATTTAGATTTTACATGTTGTTTTGGGGATTTTTTTTTTTTTGCTTTTTTTTTTTAAAGAACACACAATGAAGCTATTTTTCCTTCCTCCTGACATAATTTATTAGGGAAACATACAATCTGGAGAAAAAAAAATTAAGATTCCCCAGCTCCCATAGAATAACTAAAAGAATGAAAATCAACATTAAATTGTGCTAACTTTCCCACAGTAGCTGAGAGCCTCTTCAGTCTTAGAATCCCACTAACATAACAATACAATTAACAGTCACTGAAGGGAAGAAATATTTATATTCCATTTCTTTTATTCAGAAGGAAATTTTATTCACCTTTATGGACAATACCAAAGCGTTCTAAATGTCATCACTCCACTACTAAGCCAGAATAACAAAATAAATGAATAAAAAAAACTGTTGCCTCAGGTAATACTGTGCCCTCATGGAAGTAAGCATTCATTTATTAGAAGAGGAAACATTTAGTTACAGGGATTTGACATTCAGTAAATCCTGGCAGTTTAAGTAAAAACACTAGATCTTCTCAGAGTACATAATGTGATTATCGGCAGGATTAAGATCAGAATTCTCAGAAAACCTAATTTATATGACTACATACAAACACAAGATAAATGCCAATTAGTGAAGTATGCCCCTACATTGACTTCAACATGTCAGCAGAAGCTGTGAAGAGATGTAACTTGGAGCAGCTAATAAAAAGGAATGTGAGAGAAAGGAAATCAATTTATTTCTGTTATGAAAAAAAAAATCTTATTTCCATCACCTATATTCTCCATAGAGTGACCTTAGAGGACCTACTTAAGCAGAGCTTCCAATCAGCATGTCAAAATACACAACACTGGTCAACCAAAACCCAAGTGGTAAATATGTCAGTAAGCTGGCATTGCTTCAACTCTTAGCATTCAACTGCTCTATGAATGGCACAGAATTTTTCCTCCAGCTCCTCCTGTCAGGGGATGACCTTTCCGACTTAGAAGGCATATTTGGGGCTATACCTAAAGCATGAGAAATCTCCTACACCCAAACAGAGCCACTATGTTCACTTTCTCCATTAAACAAAAAGATTCCCTCAGCAGTAACTCTATCAGCCTTCTCTAAAGCATGCCTACCCTCCTTCCACCCATGTTATTTTTCATTAATAGTCATAAGAATACTCCCCTTCACCCCTTCCATATCTCATTCCTGGAGTGTTGTTACAAATTTTAAAGTTTAAAAGAAAATCATGGCGGGCTTCCCTGGTGGCGCAGTGGTTGAGAATCTGCCTGCCAATGCAGGGGACATGGGTTCGAGCCCTGGTCTGGGAGGATCCCACATGCCACAGAGCAACTGGGCCCGCGAGTCACAATTACTGAGCCTGCGCGTCTGGAGCCTGTGCTCCGCAACGAGAGGCCGCGATAGTGAGAGGCCCGCTCACCGCGATGAAGAGTGGCCCCCGCTTGCCACAACTAGAGAAAGCCCTTGCACAGAAACAAAGACCCAACACAGCTATAAATAAATTAATTAATTAATTTAAAAAAAAAAAGAAAATCATGGCAAAAGAACAAAAAAAGGCAAAATCATTTCTATAGTGACCTGAACTGTGAGGAAAACAAAAGAAGTGCTTATGCAGTCCAGCTAGCAGCAATATCTGAATAGAACTAAAGCACAAAGTTAAAGACAGACCTGGTTTGTGGACTGGTGGATCTTTTCTGAAAAAACATTTTCCTTTAGAACTGCAGCAATAAGATGACCTGCAGCCTAAAAAAACAAACAAAATTAATGAATACATTCCCTTGGAAGTTCTCGCTCAATAGTGAATTTGAAGGTAACTAATAGCAGTACTAGTTGATATGGTATGCCAATCACTCCCATTCATAGTGTGTGCTTTGTAGAAGGCACTGTATTGGCACTCCACATACATAATCTCTTATCTTCATTAACAACCCTCAAGGTAAGCATTTTATCCTACATTTTATCCCAATAAGCAAACTATTGTTCATAGATGTTGAGAAAATTGCTGGAATTTCAGTTTAAATTGCTATCACTTAGTATTAGAAGATAATTTGAGATTGCTTAATCCATTAAAGCATGAGAAAAGTGAGAAACTCCACAATTCTTAAAATCATCTTCACAGCTAAATGAAACGCATCATTTTTCATCATGCCCTTAATGAAGATCGTCATCCCCATCTTCATGATTATGGCCCACACAGATTTGAACCAACAGGTCCTCCCCTCACCATGACCATTCTCCTTCCTCTATGCTCTATGATTTAATTTTTTTTGTTGGTTTCTCATAGGTTTCAGCCCCTTAATAAGCTTTCATACTCATAAATCTCTAAAATTTTTCCATATCTTCTTTGGTCAAAAAGCCAGTAATTAAAACTAAGATTCTTATAGGAGAGCTGATTCCATAAATACGTAAATGTCATTATTTCCCATCACCTCAACTCCACTCTCCTAGTTTTTCAGCACCACACAGCACTGCTGTCTTAGAGCCACAGGCTAGCAACAATGACAGCCATGCTATGTATGGGTTGGGAGAAACTTTGCTTCGGCAACAACTGTTCAGCCTGCCCTTGAGACCAATGTCTGAAAAGACTATGAATACCTGTCAGTGTTGCAAAGTCTCCCGAAAAGCTCAAATAAAAACAAAGCACCTACTCCTTCATTTCTTTTTGTATTTCACACATTGGAATTGAATTCAGACCTCAATGCTTGACGGTCTAAGTTTTACAATACAAGTCACACATTCACATGAATTTTAAGTTTAGATCAATGAACTGTCTCTTACCTCTTTGTTAAAGGGATAGTAACAAAGAATTGAGGACCAGTGAATAGTTTCAGTTCCTGTTTACAAAATATACCATATTTCATTGAACGTAACTGGCCATCAACTGCGAGATGCACCATTATTTTATGTACCATCAAGAAAGAAAAAAAGTCTGCCAACTAATCTGTGTTATACAGTGCTTCTTATAATTTAAATTTCTTATTTTATATTAATGAAAGAGCTCTTTCAGACTCTTTTAGAAAATCATGGCCAACTTCATAAATGTGCAGGCAATACCAACTGTATAATGACCGCTGCCATCAATTACTAGGTACAACCCAATTTCACAGATGTTAAAATGTGAAAAAATGTGTATGAATCAATGAAATATGGTGCTAACACTGAGCAGTGGTTACAGAAGAACAATAAGAAGTATTCAGAGGACAGGGCACAGTTGCAAGAACCTAATGAAACCAATATGAAACAAAACAAGGACAAAAAAAAGCTACTGTTCATATTTAGAAAAAGGACTAAAAGAAAAAAGCTTAATGATAAAACATCCCCCCATTGCCCACCAAATTCAATTTCTCTAATTTACCTTCCAATTTATCTAACAAATCAGAGAATATAGCCTAAATTGATTTTAAAATACAAAATCCAAGTATCAATCAGCCTATACTGCTACTTAAGTTTTCCGTAACAGAACAGTTTAGATATCGTACACTAGACAATACACTTTTCACTTAATTGTAACAGCAACACAAATAGGCATTTCTTGATTTATCTATGCTAATAAAGGGACGCCAGGTACAGAAAAATAAAAACTGTGGACAGCATCCTCCAAGCATTCATCTTCTTCTTCATGGTAAGCACCTGTGCTGCACAGGATATGACTCCAACCCAGTCAGGTAGAAGGGAATCTTGCATAAGGAGTGTTCTACTCCTCATGGAAGGGTTCCCCACTACCCAGCTAAGTCAATTCCCACAGCAGGCATCTCCGAAGGTAACTGTTGAAAGTATCCAAGACGCTGTACGTTGGTAAGTCTTCAGGCAGGCTTCTGCTGGCCCCTTAGCTTTACTCTCACAAGAAAAAATGGTAGCTATTATGGTACCTTGATTAACAGGGATGCTTCTAGTTAGCTGAAGGCTAACCAGAAAATCAGTTCTGTTTTAACCCTAATAACTGAAAAGCTCTTCTAAAATAAATTAACACAATCTTCTACCTGAGTTAGCATGTAGATCCAATTTTTTAATCCAGGGTATTTTACCTATTGAATGTCATTATTATAAATATCTTTATTCTTAATGTTGTACTGCAGTAGAATATACCTTTTTCAACATTAATCTCTCATACTTTGTAGATGTATAACCATTTAATTCTGTTCCCAATAATTAATTACAGACCAAAAAATATATATTCAAGGGTTAATCAAGGTTTTTACCTCTAAGAAGAAAAGTATGACATAAATGAAAGCAGAGATTGGTCAATTTCAATATTTACTTTCCTATGTCATACATAAATTTTCAAATTAACTGATATAAAAGTTGTTTATTAATATATATTTCAGTACACAGAAGAATAAAAATATTTAATGTTAAAAATATAAAATTCAATTAACAATCCACCAAAAATGTTTGTTTGTTACCATGAAGCATAAACAAACAAATAAAATTACCTGTGATTGGATAAGAGAATTTGGAAATTCAAACCTTTTCCTGATATCATCTGACATTTTTACTTCTCTCACATGTACGTAAGCAGATTCTGTAACCAAAACAAAAGAATATTTGTTAGTCCGGAAACGGAGTTCAAACCAACTATTTGTCAAATAACATGAAAGTAATTCATTCCAAAGACAACAATGGACATAAAGCACAGGGCTCTGCAGAGCAATCCCTTGGCATACCCTTCCCTGTTAACCACTTCAGCCCTCAAATGCCATGACTGATAAATAAACTAAAAATGCCCAACAGCTCTTAGTTTTTCCCATTAGAGCAAATCCTGAAACAGATGAATTCACTCCACATAAACAAACAAAAAAATCCAAAAGTTCAAGCCTAAATAACAGGATTTTAAAGTTCAACCACACATTTGAAATAGAAATTAATTCTTCTGTGGATCAAAACTTCTGAGGAAGAAAGAATCAAACTTTCACAAAATTTTTAAATTATGCCTCACTCTGGCACAAGCTTCCGTTTAATCATGAATCCAACTGTTAGTGACAAGTGTGAAGCATTGGTGAGCTTTTTCAGGAAGTATAGAAATGACCTAGAAACTCACACATCAAAACAGATCCTGTGTCTTCTGAAAGAGGAACAAGCAAGCAATTAGCACCAACTTTTAATATTTACATCACACCTCTCTGACTCCTACTGGGCTCTCAAATACAACAACAAAAACAAAATCATGGAGAAGGGCAGGTGGCAAAGTGGAGGCACAGAACTAATAAGATTTCCCAAGGATCCCAATTTATCCAATTCCCATGCAGCACTGAACCCAGCAAATTACACCACTCTAAAAAATAGGATGCTTTAGGCCACCTATTTATTACAGTATAACTTAAAAAAAAAGCTTGTCAGTACTGTTCTCTAAGTCACCTTATAAAAATAACAGGCAACAAAACCAAGCTTTCCTGATCTCAAAAATGGAAGCTTCTTGGGTTGAACCTGCAGCGCTTTCTCACTATTGTCCTCCCTTTCTTCCAAAGGCCAACTCCCTGAATAAATAATTTATACTACCTTTCTTCCTCAACATCTAAACTTTGCTACGGTAAAGTCCCTTGAATTGGACATTTCACAGCACTGAAACAACATGTTCTAAGACTGCCAACCATGTCCCCTGTCTAATTTACTCCTTAGCTTTTAAGCAGGTCAAAATTTCTTCAACTTCCCCGTTGTATTAATCTCACCTTTCTTAAAATGTTCTTCTCTTTTGTTCCATAAGTCATCACAACAGGATTTCCCAAAGTGTGTGCCTGGGAAACCCAAGATAGAGATCTCCTCGAGAGGAAAAAAGAATTTTGTAGGGACATATATTGCCATCTTGAAGATTCAAAGAGTACACAAAAAACCAAATAATACATGAAATATTTTAGAAGGTGATACAATAGAAAAAAATAAATCTGATCTCTTTTTCTATGAGTTGGTTTTTGTTTTTTTTTTGTGGTACGCGGGCCCTCTCATTGATGTGGCCTCTCCTGTTGCGGAGCACAGGCTCCGGACGCGCAGGCTCAGCGGCCATGGCTCACGGGCCCAGCCGCTCCGCGGCATGTGGGATCCTCCCGGACCGGGGCAGGAACCCGTGTCCCCTGCATCGGCAGGCGGACTCTCAACCACTGTACCACCAGGGAAGCCCTATGAGTTTGTTTTTGAAGTACAATTGACCTACAATGCTACGTTAGTTCCTGTTATACAACATAATGATTTGATACTTCTAAACATTTCAAAATGATCATCACGATAAGTCTAGTTACCATCACCATACAAATGTATTACATAATTATTGACATATTCCCCACACTATACATTTCATACCTGTGACTCATTTATTTTGCAACTGGAACCAGAGGCGGGGGGAGGCGACTGGATGAAGGCAGTCAAAATGTACAAACTTCCAGTTATAAGATAAATAAGTACCGGGGTCATAGTGTACAACATGATAAAGGTAATGAACACTGCTGGATGTTATGTATAAATGTTAAGGGAGTAAATCCTAAGACTTCTCATCACAAGGAAAACATATTCCTCTTCCACTTCTTTAATTTTGTATCCATATGAAACAATGGGTGTTCACTAAACTTATTGTGGTCATCATTTGATTATGTATATAAGTCAAATCACTATGCCTTAAACTTATACAGTGCTAAATGTCAACTGTACCTCAATAAAACTGGAAGAAAAAAATGTTTTTAAAAAGGAAAGCCAACAGAGTAAAGGGGGGTGGATGAGAAGTGAGGGATGGACACACTTCCTATTTAAATATGGTGGTCACCTTAGAGGGTGACATTTGGATGTTAGCCACACAAATCTGGGAAAAGAGTGTCACAGGCACAGGAAACAGTGAGTGCAAAAGCCCTAAGCTAATAACCTGCTTAAGACTCATCCCAGAAAGAGGAAAAAGATGAGTCAGGGACAGAGTGAAGGAGGAAGAGAATGGTAAATCAGAGTCAGTGAGAAGCCAGACCACAGAAGGCCTTGTAGGCCACTGGACGGACAGATGTATTTATCCTGAGTGAAACTGTTAACTACTACAGGAAAAAAAAAAAAAAAAGTGGTAAGATTTTAATAGAATCACTGAGGTGAGGAGAGGTCAGATTCTGCATATCTTCAAAGGCAGAGCCAATGTGGCTGCTAATGGATTAGATGAGAGTATAGGAGAAAGAAAGGGTCAACGATGACGTCAAGGTTTTTGATCTGAGCAACTTTATTCTTAATTTTAATTCCTTTGGGCATTTTACACATTAAACAAAACCATGTATATATTACTTACCATAGCATTTTTTTACTAAAAGGAAAAGATGGAGTTGCCATCAACTGAGACAGGGAAATAAGTTTTGTGAGGGAAGACCAGGAATTCCACTGGATAGGTAAGTTTTAGATGCTTAATGAATATCCAAGTGGCAATGTCAGGGAGAAAGTTGGATAAATGAATTTATAATTGAGAGACAGATCTTAGTTGGTGATACAAACAATGGTGTGTATTATTAAAGAATCTGAGAGGTTCTAAAGCAAGAAGTTTGATAAACTTTGCTTAACCCACAGTTTGCCAAACTTATCTGGTCATGGCCTACCTATTTCTAAAAATACCTGTTAACAGTCTACATAACCAGCCTCCCCTGGGATACACCTTGGCAAACACTGCTCTACTGGCTCCTCCAATTCCTCTGTCCACTCTGCTTCTCAAGCACCATCTTCCTGAAGGTGCTCCCGAGCCTTTTGCCTTGTGCTTCTTTCATGAAAACTCTCCTGGAGCCTTCATCTCATCCCTATCTCCAAACACTTCCCTACTCTCTCTCATGAGGCTCTAAAACACCAGAAATTGGAGAGGTTAAAAACAAAACACATATTTTCTCTCATAAAAACTGTTTCCATTTCAGCGCATCTTCTCTCAATTCTCCTCTCACAATTTTCTTCACCAACATTCTCTAAATCCAGTCAGTCACAAAGTCAGCTTTGTTCTTTCCAGCATCCCAGAGTCTACCTTTCCTCTCCATTTCTCCATTCATCATCTTCGTTCCTCATGCTAGGCTTCCTTCAGTAACTGCTTAATCTTGGGGTTCTCCATGCTTGAGTTCATCCCATACGCTGCTGTCAGATTAACTGTCCTAAAATGCTATTTCCATCATATCATTTCCCTGTAAAGAATTCATAGTGGGTTTTCAATAGCCTGTCAGATTAAATGCAAATTCTGATTCCCAGGTTTTAAGTCTCCAACAGCAGTCTCACACATTCGACTTCATTTTCACTGTTGTCTAATTCCAATCTGGTTAAAACCATTTTCAGAATAGTCCCATGTGCTCAAAAATCTGCTCATTCCTAAGGGATTTTATTTATGCTGTTGTCTCCTATATAAAATGTCCTCTGTCTGTTCCTACTATTTAAAGATAAAATTCACTTCATAGCGTATCTTCTCTGTTAAGCCTTTCCCAAGCAGCCACATCTTAGAGCAATCGCCTTGCTTTATATTTCTTCAGTGCTATTGCATTTGGTCTGACCCATACTACCATGTGACTATTTACATTAGGATTGTTCATATTTTTCTGTAAAGGGTCAGATAGCAACTACTCAGATTTGCCACTGTAGCAGGAAAGCAGCCACAGACAATACATAAACAAATGACCAGGGCTGTGCTCCAATAAAACATTATTTACAAAAACAGGAGGCAGGTGGGCTGTAGTTTACTGACTCCTGGTTTACATAATGACTATTTAATTAATTTCTAAAATTTGTTGACAAAAATTACTACAGTTGACATTCAAATTGCCCCTGTGCATCCAAGCACAGGTAAATACATAAATAAGATAAATTATACATGTCTTGTTATCTAAAAGATGAAAAAGTTCTCTTTATCATAGAAAACAAACTTTTTCATGCCCCTAAACTCTGAAGGAAATTTCTCACATTAGGCTTTCTATATGGGATACAGAGTGATATAATAAACAATAATCTCAATAACAAGCAAAACGGAATTTTATGTTACTTCTTTTTTCAACAAACACTGGAGAAAGCCATGGTTATAACATAACATGTAATTCAGAAAAAAAACCTCTCAGCTAATGGGGTCCAAGTACAGAGTTTCCTGATGATCTAACCTAACTCAATAGAAAGTCGACTTTAGAGTATCCAGAGAAGCAGAGGGTTATCAACTTACCACAGAATATACTTATGCAAATGTCAAGAGTGGGAGAGTTAAATAGAAGAAATGTGGGGTTATACTCTGATTCAGGCCTGAACGATGGAATTCCAAAATGCTCTGGGGACCAGACAAACAGCTGGTTAGGCTAATAGCTTATTATGGCAGTGAAGAAGCTGAGCCCTCCGGAAAGAGGACTTTGTCTCCAGGAGGTGGGCCAATGGAGTAAAAGAGCACTGTTTTTACCAAAATTGTCTAAGTATAGATGACAAATACCTAAGCTTACAAAAGACAGTCCTAATTTCGGTACAACACTTTAGAGAATAAGTAAGTTTTTAAAATCTATAGTAACTATCTTTCCTTAGGCATTCTCAAAACCACTACCACAGCTGCAATATGATTTGATATCATCCTTGATTTGCTATCCTTGCGCTACCAACTGCAGGTGTCTTTCACCTGCTGGAGACATATTTCAAGGTTAATCACAACCACTTCACCTTTCAAGGTATCAAAACATCATATTCTCTTAGGGAATTTCAAAAAGAGTATATATTTTGCTTTAGCATTGGCAGTGTAGCATGTGTCCTACTCTATTTTTAATCTCAACGTCCCTTGGGCATTTTATACATTTAAGAAAACAATTTATATATTACTTCTTACCCTGACATTCTTAGTCACAATATGCTCCATAAACCACGTTACAAAAAAAGAGTATTTGATTTTAAAAGATTTATCTCCAACCTGTCATACTGCCTTTTTTGTCTGTCTGAATCTAAATCAGAAAGAGAATTTTCAATGAGGTCTTTAAGTTCCAAGTGAATCAAAGTATTTGTTTAACTTAAGCAATTATCATCTTATCTGCCAAGGTGTTTCAGCCACACAAGAACACTTCCCCAAAAATAAATCAATTGCACTCTAGAAGCAATAAAGGAGCAGCAGATAGATAAAGCACCTTAGGTTTTCAATTTTCTCAATAGTTTCCCTAGGATACAAAAATATACAGCCATAGATCACACAAAAGTATTTAGTGTCAAACTTCAAATGAAGGATACAATCTGAAAAACAAGAGAAGAATCTCTCTATAGTAGACCCTCAAACAACACAGGGGTTAAAAATCTATCTAACGCCGACCCCCGCACAATTGAAAATCTGCACACAACGTTATGATCAGCCTTCCACTGCCATGGTTTCTCATCCACTGATTCAACCTACCACTGATCGTGTAGTATTGTAATAAAGTATTTATTGAAAAAAATCCATGTATAAGTGGACCCGTGCAGTTCAAGCCTATGTTGTTCTAGGGTCAACTGTAATTATATTCACAAGTGCTATGGAAATCTAGCAGAGGGATTATGCAGGGTAGTTTGCGGGGGCCGGTGTCCAATGGTCACAGAGAAAGACTTGACTTTGAGCACTCATGACTACCAAATTTCTATATAGGAAGGACTCAGGGCAGCAATGTAGGTGGAAGTCAGGGCTACAGAGAGTACATTCTGGAAGCTAGTCTACAAAAGCAAAGTCATCATCAGACTGATAAAAAGTAAACTTCCCTCACATTAAAAGGTCCCTGTTTCAGAGACACAACTAGGACTTTTTTTCTTTCTAACACTTTATCAACTCTTCCAATTATCAGTTATGCATTTACTTAGCTTCTTCCACCCACAAGTTAAGCTATGGAACCATCAGACTGAGGATTTTTAACACATATTTTGACAATTTATTACTTTTTTTAATGGCTTATAGAAAAGCTGATATGCACCATCAATAAATTTGACCTGATCTTATAAGTTTATCAAGACTGTGGCTCAGGGGTATATTCCAGACTCTTCTAGTTGCTTCACTTTGCCCCTTAAAGAAAAAAAGAAAAAGACTTTTCAATCACCCAATATTTATATCTTCCTTGTTCTCCTACCTACTTAGCTTCTCACCTACCTCTTCTCAGTCCCTAAGAGTCCCACAGCCTCTCTAGTATTTGGCAGCTGGAATCTGTTTCATCACCCTTTATTATATCCCAAAACCTGCTAGAAACTCAAGCTTAACCTCAGCTCTTGCTTCAAAAGCTTCAAAATCCAACTGGCTCCTGCGCTCTCAAATTAATAGGACAATAGGAGTCCTCCTAACGACATGATTCATAAAAATGGAAATGTCATGGGAAAATTGCAATGGAAAGTTTTTAATACTAAAGAGTGAGTGTAAGAAAATAGTGATTTTTAATCATTATATTCACTAAGTCATCATTAAATTAAGCTGAGAGTAGGAAATACTTGTATTTTCACCACTAATTTCAAAATCAAGACGAGGTAGAGGTCAACCTACTGGTATGACAGAACCACTTGGTCAATCAGAGAAAGCAGGAACGGCATAGACGTGGCAGAGACTGCTACCTATCCTTCACTATCTGTGCTTTTCTTCTATATTAATAAAACTGTAGCCTGACCAGCTGTATTACATTTAGTAGCCTCAAGTATGGCCACAGAGACTGTGTATGTGATCAAGTTCTCCCCAGTGGAATCTGAGCAGACACGATGTGCCAATTCCAGGCTACAACCTGCTTCCTCCACTCTATTCCCAACAGAACCAGGTCTTGGCAACAACTCAGATTCAATCATGTGCATGAAGACAATGCCTCTAGGACACGGCTGGAGAAACAAGATGGAAGGAGCCCTAAATGATAGCTTAGAGCAGAATTGCAAACCTGAAACTCCAAAAAAAAAACCTACTTTGTTTGAACCATTGCATTTTGAGGTCTGTTTGTTGCAGCAGCTAGTACTTCCTTAATAATATATTGGACCTGAGAGCATCTCCCTTCTGTACTTTTGTCACTGGAGAAACAATGTCAGAGGGGTTAAGCAACTCAACAAAAAAGTACTCACCCTAGCAATTCACATGACAAGGGAGGTTTCTTGACTCCCAATCCAGTGTTTCCCTGGACTATCAGTAACATGAGGCATAACCAGCACACTCCACATTCCTGCATCATGTCCCAGGAATTTTAAGATCTGTAATTCAAGTGCTGAGCAAATTTAGGTGACTGTAAGTTCTGATTATCTCACGGGTTGCAATTTACTAAAATACATCAAATTGCTATCATATTCTTGCCTTTACAATTTAGTTTCTTCTCAGTTACATCACATGTTAGTTACTCATAGATTTTGAAATGGGAGTCTAAAATAAGATCAAAGGCAGGAAATACCAAGTTCGAGCTTATTACTGTCCAGGAGAACCAAACATGAAAGTAAGAAACAAAACCACCAACTTCAATAATGCCTGATTTGTTACAATATTTTCTTCAATTATTCTTGGATTATCTTTTCTAAAGTGTCTTTTATGTGTATGTATTTATATGTTAAATATACAAGGGAATGCAGATGAAAAATAGTGATTTTTAAAATCTAAAGACTGATTTATCTCTAGAATTTTTACAGTATCCAATCTAAGTCTTCAAAGAAGTCCTCTAATTAGCTCCTTTATGAGATTATTTTTTCTAGTGTTATAATTTTTAAATATTTTTGCTCCACCAAAAGAATAATTTCTCAAATTGCTCAGTACATTTTTAAATAAGTATTTTATGTTGATACAAAATAATCTTTACTGTATATTTATAATAAAACTGATGCCCAATCATTTTGAAGACCTTACTGACCAATAAATGTCTAATCTGAATAGCTAAAATCTCCGTATTCATATTACTTTTAATGCCATTCAGTTAACTAAAATTTAGTAAAACACCACAGAATGTGTTTTATAGGTATTTGATTTGTATTTCTTCCCCTAAAAAATGACTCAAATTTTGCGCACTCGTTCTCTAAAATAATTTACTTCTTAGCAAATATTAATATGGCACAAACTGAAGTATACCAGTGTCCCTCCAGGGGGAAAAAAAAAAAAAGAGGAAATGATAAGTAAAGCAAGAACGTCTAAATGTTGATAATAGATGGGTACATTGGAGTTCATAATACTATTCTATGTTTATATATGTTTGAAATTTTCCATTATAAAGTTAAAAAAAAAAACCCACACGTGTGATTCTCACCTAGGGGCCAGGCAATAGTCTCAGCACTTCACATTTATTAACATTTAATCCTCACAATACCCTATGAAATAGGCACTCATTTTACAGAAGAAGAAACTGAGGCACAGAAAAGACAGATAACTTTCCCAAGGTCATACAATAAACTGAAATTCAAATCCAGGTAGTCTGGGTATATATGTACATAGAAAAGCCTGGAAAACATAAATTATGGGTGAATTTTAATTTTGCTTGTTCCTAGTTTATAATTTTTTCACAAGAATATGTGATTTTGTAATTTGAATAAAGTTACCAAAATTATGAAAATCTTTATTCAAATACTTACATATTCTTTAGAAATAGAGGATATGACTTTCTAAAACCCAAATCACTATAAGCATAGAAATCCATCATTAACAGATGTCATTAAGTGAGCAACAAACTAGAAAAATTTTAGAAATGTTAAGACTACTTTGTTAGCCATTTTACCAATGCTTTATGGAAAGAGTAATATTGAAAAGGGGTCAATGTAATTTAACTAGATAGATTCAATTAACTTTAGACCATTTAAAAATCTTCCTTCATTTTCAAGGAGAAATATAACCATTATTATTTTCCTACTTTAGACTCCTGGGAAATTTTATACCAAAATAAAAACGCTCACTCTCGAAAAGAATTAGGTAGACTGATGACAAGTTAAATGGCAACATTTTTTTTGATTGCTGCAAACTGGCCAAACTCATTTCTTATTTTTCATGAAAACTAAATTATTAAAATCATATCGAATGGAATAGAATTATTTTAACTTACACTCTTAGTACTGATGAAAGCTGAAGATCAGATGGGCCAAGGAATTTTATAGGAAGATAGTAAATTTCCCTGCTGTTAACTAACTCAGTGTGGCCCAAGGTGGAGAATATCTCTAGATTCCAGGCCTGAATGGACACAATCACAAAAATAACATCATCACCACACTGTTAGAAGAACCACTCTAAAAATGATCAAATGAATAAGATGAATAGGGCACTGTGAAGCAATGTCATATATTCTTTTGCAAACCCTACAACTATCCATAGTGAAGATGAGAAAACGTCTTTAATTTGATTATGCTTAGTCTTACACACCCCTATCACCATGATGACAGAGCAACCTGACACAGAGAGAAAAATGCATGGGGCTGGAGGGTCAGGGAGTAGGAAAAACAGACTGGTTGCAAAACCTGACTCCACCACTAGGCGTTAAAATTTAGGTTAATCACTTACTATCTGGAGCCTGTTTCCTCACTGGTTAAATCTGGGGCCACTTGCCTCACAAGGTGGCATAAATAACAACATGAAGTAAGCCTGAAAGCCAAGAGGATCTTGACACAGTAGGTATATACTCTAAAAATGTGTGTTTCCTCCCTCCCTTGATACCATGTAGGACAGTCAAGGGAAGCGAATGATGGAAAAGAATTTAAGTTTTAGGGATAAGTAGAGCATCTGTAATCAAAGACTAAGATGGGATCCTGTATGTAAGTCACCAGCTAGAGAAATAAGACACCAGCGCCCACCGTTAGGAAATGCATGAAATTCCCATTCAAAATATATAGTTGACTTCTAACTCACCTGCTGAAAACCTTTCAACAGCATCCCACTGCACTTTGTAATAAAATTCAAACTCCAAACCAAGGCCAAAAGGTCCTACATGATTTGGTCTCACACCTGTCCCTCAGTCAAGGAACTTTAGCCACAATGACCTCCAGTTTGCTCCGTAAGCCTCCCAAGTTCTTTCGATGTGCAGGTCTGGAACTCTTAGGCCCCTCAGCCTCAAGTGTTTGTGCCCTTGCTGTTTAAACAGCTGACTCCTCTCACTGTTCACATCTTCCCTTGAGCCTCCCCTACCCCTCAGCCCCAAGTGCTTCCCCACTCCCTACCCCCAGTGACCCACTACTGTATCCTTCTCATAGCTTTGGTCGCAATCTCAAACGATCATCACATAGTATTTCTGCTGCCTCTCTCTCCACCTCCCAGTGAAATGCAAACTCCTGAGGGCAAGGGCCTGGACTCTCTTTCTGACCACTATACCCCAGCATATAACAAGTACCCGCTCAGTAAAGATTCACTGAATGAACACAAAGCACAACATGAGATTCAGAACACCATGTTGGATGAAACAGCTCCTATGTGCCACACATCCACAAAACACTATAAGTAACTAATCCCATTGGATCTTCACAATAACTCTGAGGTAGGTATTATTAACGCCATTTCCAGTATGAGAAAATAAGAGCTCAGAGAGGAAGTAACTTGCCTGAGGTTATACAGTGGTATTAGCAGCCAGGATTTATTGAGAATTTTACCATGTGCCAGGCAGGCATAGTTGAAGCTCTTTACATGTGTTCTCTCACCCAATATTCAAAACCCCATGACGTGAGAACTATTATTATCCTCATTTTCATATGAAAAACCATGTGAGGCAAAGAGAGGTCAAAATTAACTGCCTAATTATGTAAGAAGCAGAGCATGGATATGAACTGTGCACCCTATGAATGTGAGTCAAAGTTCACATGCATGGGCTTCCCTGGTGGTGCACTGGTTGAGAGTCCGCCTGGAGATGCAGGGGACTCGGGTCCGGGAAGATCCCACGTGCCGCGGAGAGGCTGGGCCCGTGAGCCATGGCCGCTGAGCCTGCGGGTCCGGAGCCTGTGCTCCGCAACGGGAGAGGCCACAACAGTGAGAGGCCTGCGTACCACAAAAAAAAAAAAAAAAAAAAAAAAGAAAGTTCACATGCTTAACCACTCCTCTATAAAGTATAGTTGACACAGAGTTCCTGAAAAATTAAAATAATCCATTAAAGCAATTCACTCAGAACCAGGCACATAAACACTTTTTAGATGTTAGGTATTATGATTCTTGGTCTAAATCCAACACATTGTTTTTTTCTATTATGTCTTGCTGCATCCCAGGGAATCAAGCAAATCTTTAAAAACCAAAACAAAAACCTAGGTTTGGATATACAGTGTTAGATCAAGTTCCCAAAGCAGCTCATCAGCATCCGCAAACAGCTCTGCACCTTTGCATATATTGCAATCCTAAAAACATGTAATCAAGTCTGATGCATGAAAGTTACATATTAAAGGGCTGCTCCATGCCGAGCACAAAACACAAAAATTATCAATCCAAACTTAACCCTCGTCCTGTGGCACCATCATCAGCAACACTTCTCCCACATCTGTATATGTTTGGGGTCTTTTGTTTATTTTTTTACATCTTTATTGAAGTATAATTGATTTATAATGGTGTGTTAGTTTCTGCTTTATAACAAAGTGAATCAGCTATACATAGACATATATCCCCATATCTCTTCCCTCTTGCATCTCTCTCCCACCCTCCCTATCCCACCCCTCTAGGTGGTCACAAAGCACCGAGCTGATCTCCCTGTGCTATGCGGCTGCTTCCCACTAGCTATCTATTTTACATTTGGTAGTGTATACATGTCCATGCCACTCTCTCACCCCGTCACAGCTCATCCCTCCCCCTCCCCTATATATGTTTTGAGATTTTATACTTGTATTTCGTTGTTGATCATTCACTTTAAGTCCAATGAGTACCTAATAAAGGATAAAGATTGGCCACTTTCATCATGGCGACTGGTATCAATCTGTAGTAAGTCCATGCTCCTTGCCATTGATATCAAGGCTTTCGCATTTAATTTTCCATTTTTTTAAATCAGTAAATATTCATTGAAATAGATGAAAGCAATCATTGCCCAAATAATTGCTCAAACACTACCGCACAGGCACAGATGGCTACACGGCTGCCAAATGAACGCTTGGCTGGCGTGTAGCCCCAACCATGTGACAGCTCAAGACACATCTCAATGAGACAGGGGATGCTTTTACTTCTAAAAACATGCAGGAGTTTGAAATAACAATGGAATGTTCGGGAAGAAATGTTCAGAACCAGGAAGATCAAGAGGAAGCCACTGAACGTTCTCAGTTCCTGCAGCTGCCTCAGAATACAGAGCTTGAACTACGACTTGGTATCACACTCCATGCAATGAGAATATGAGGATATGGTGTACAGGGGCCATACTGCAGAGTTAGGCTCAATTTCTAATGCCCCTTCCAGCTCTGAGAGGACTGTCACCAATCCTCAAGATGTAGATCTTCTCATCTCATTCTGAAGGGGCTACCTCTATCTGTGTAGCAACAGCACACTACTGAAGGAGTATCTCAAGCAAGAAGGATTCCTCACTGACCAAGCCTGCTGCACTATTCTCCTGCACTTTCGAGTTTCTTGGGGGAAACAGCTGAGCCTTGTTCACCTCCTGCCAGGCCTGGCATGTAATAAGCAGTTAATTAATGTTTTTTGAGTTACTGTGTTTAGCACAGTACCTAATACACAATAGACTCAAAAAAATGTTAGAATCATAATTCTACTGTGTATTTTGTTTTCAGATCAACTTTCCAAAACAGAAAGTGAGAAATAGAGAAGAATCTATATCCAAATCTCTCTCACTAATTAAGATTTGTGAAACAGACCAAAATAAATTAATAAGAACCAGACATCAAAAATAAATAAATAAATTTGTAAATGACTCTATTTTCAAATTAAAACAGTAACCAGATTCAGTTATCAACACATTTAGGGTTTGAAAATAATTAGCTGTTTTTAGACCGACTCCTTTTTCCCGGCTTTTTTAAAACTAAGCAAATAACTTCTGTATAGGTAGCATAGAGATGAACTTCAGCCAAGCCCAAATCCCAAATCAGCAGAATCCAAAGTGGTGCGATTTTATCACACTGTTACTCATTTTGGTACATTTTCTTACAAAAATAAAATAAAAGGTCAAAGAACCCATGTGACACAAGACTGGTTCATCACTGTTTCCAGCTGAATCTAATAGAGATGGAAAATGGGTCTTTGCTACTTGAATACATCATAAGTTTTACATGAATGCTTCAGCTGACAGCTATTATTTATCATAGCTATACCCTTCCTTAATCTGCTATGTATTACAACCCTTTAAAAGCCCACAGTATTACCTCTGTGTATTTCCCACTAGGGTAAAGGCATTTTAAACACATAATTACCCAATGAAGTAACATTTACTAATTTTCCGTTACACAACTAGCAGTATTCACGCCTGTTTTTACTTGTAGGGTTCTTAATAATCAGATATTAGTTAACCTTCACAACTATACTGGGCAGACGATCATTAGTAAATCCTTTCACATTAGTACAGAGACACCAAGCTGTATGTTCAAGAAAAGGATCCTGCAATGAAATGCTAATATCCAGTTGGCAGAAGAAGAAGAGGAGGAATGGGAAGGGGAGGAGGAGGAACACCTAGCTGTTCGTGACAATTATTTTTAATCGCACAAATTTTAAAACGAATACATACAATTTTTACATGTACAGGGTTCAATGGAACTTTTCAACACTATGCTGGAAGTAAATGACTGACTAGATGAACAGCAGTGAGCCAGCAACTCACAATGAAGCCAGTGCTCAGAGCTTCATTTCAGTCTCAAAAACTACTTCTGCCTCTCAGTCCAAATTCAAACTCTCTTTATGAAATTGCTCCCAATCTGTCTTACCTCCAAACTGATACAAAGGTCCTCAAAGGCCAGATCAGCTCTGGAGCAAAGCCTCAGATGTAAGGCAGAATCAGCATGGTTCCCAGGACCACAAGCATCTCCCCAAGCCCCAACCCACCATACTCAATTCCATAGAGAACTTAGCACAATAAAGCTGAAAGTCTGGGGTAGGTCCAAAACTAACCCACTCTGTGGGAGTGGGCAGTCAGGGTACTTACTGATCATTTGACCTTAGTGTTTGGCACTTCTTGGCTATATCCCAAAGTGTGGCATACATGCTTCAAGTTCTATTCACCTCCCATTTCAAAAGTGTAAGAATATAAAAGGCTTAAAAGCAAGCTTCTTTTGTGCAAAGTTATTCACTGACTGATCTAAAAGGTAAGCTAAGTAATATGCAGGTAAAATTTTGATTAGTAATGTGAAAAACATTTACAAAGAGTTTTAATAATATAAAGAAATGCTCATGACAGAGTAAAAAAATTGTAAGAAATTTTTATACACAATGGTGAACACAACCAAGTTTAAATTATAGATATAAAGACACAAGATCAAGGAAAAAAGTGAATATGCAAAAATGTTAAGTTATTTCTGGTTAATAAGTTGATGACTGATTACATACTATTCCTCTCCTCCTTATATTTGCTACATTTAATGTGCCCCCTACAATGGGCATACATTACTTTCTTACATTAAATAGAAATTATTAATTCTCTTCAAATAAAAATGTAAGTTCAATTTTTTAGTCTCAATAAAAAAAAATTGTGATCTTATTTATTCACTTGAAACCATGGTCTTTTATCACTGTCTAAAGAGGCAGTTTCACCACAGCACACACCAAGATAAAAAGCCTCACTTGATCCAATTACACTGCTTATTAAGAGCTATTTAATGAGAAAGTCACACCTTTGAGTTATTAGATGCTATAATGGTCCTGCAGAGTTCCAAACAACTAAGCTAACAGAATTACCTTTGATTCTAAATTGTTTGCCAGAAGATTAGTCCATCTGTCCCTGAAAAAAATTAAGTGTTCCTCCAGTGTGTTCAACTTCCTCCAATCTCATTTTAATCAAGGATGTTGGCCTCAGTCGACAGAGGTATTTTTTAACAGATTTATTGAAGTATAATTGATGTACAAAGAAATGCACTTATTTAATGTGTGCAATTTGATGAGTTTAGACATGTGCAAACACCCGTGATACCATCATCACAATCAACATAACAGACATATGCAACACCTTCCAAAGTTCCCTTGCGTCCTTTTGTTTTCGTTTTTTGGCGTGCACAATACCGTACTGTTAACAATTGGCACTACGTTGTAGAGCAGATCTGTAAAATTTATTCATCTAGCATGACGGAACTTTATAAAGGATACTTATTTTTAATTGCTTAAATTACAATACAAAGAGTTTAATTTATCCTTTAACTTTCCAAAAATGCATATACAACATATATGCATATATGCAACATAAACATATACGCATTCCAAAAATGCATATACAACAAAACTGTTGTCATCGATAGATAAATTTTCGGGCGGTCTTTACATGTTTCAGCATCTGTCAAAGAATAAAGAAAAGTCTTTCTGATATAGTGACATTTGGACACAGACTGGGAGGAAATACTGAGCATTCCAGACAGAAGGAACACTAAGGGCAACAACCCTGAAGTAAAAGCACATGTGGCAAATTCAGGGAAGACCAAGGACACCAGTATGGTTGGTGCAAGTGCGCAAGCTGGGCAGTAAGATGACAGAGTGAAGCAGGGGCCCAGATGACAGAAGCCCCTGTAGACGCTGTGGGCTCTGGATGTTCCTGAGTGGCACAGGTAGTCCTAGATGCTTTGGGACAAGGGCATGGCATACTTGACAGTCATTTTAAAAAGTTCATTCTAGCTTCTCTGGAGAACAGGCCATAAGTGGGCAAGGATGGGAAGAAGGAGACCAGTTAGGGGATTATGGCAATAATCCAGAAAAGAAACCATATTGCCTTGGACAAAGAGAAGAGCAGTAGAGATGGGAAGAGGTCAGAGTTTACACATATTTTGACAGAATTTGCTAATGGACTGGATGTGGAATGTAAGAAGAGTGAAGGATGACCCCAAGGTTTTCAGTTCAGACAAGTGGAAGAAAGATGCAGTCACATACTGACTTGCAGAAGACTAAAGGAGTCTTGTTTTTGAAACAGTGCAACAATGTGCAAGTCTCCTAAATCCATGAGGTGCAATTTACTTTTGTCTATGTCAGGAAGGAAAGGCTACATGACAAAAGGGCGCTAAGTGCAGAGAGTACAAGCTTCATCTTCTTCTCAATTTTATTTGAAGCCAATCTTCACTATAACAAAACAAATGTTAAATTTTGTATGCTTAGCTCTAGCCTGGATTTGCATTCAATTCACACCCAATACCAATGCTGCTGTCAGCACATGCCCCACTTCCTAATCCCCATAAGGTCTCGGTGGCCTGCTAAACCCTAACTATCCTACGGAGCAGAAAATCTCACGAAGTAAAAAGAGGGAGATATAAAGGAGGGAGGGGAGACAGGCAAATCAGTATGTAGGTGGGTAGATAATCCTTACTTCCCTATTCACTCAGCCTTCATTGTTCATTCCATTTCATAACTCCTTCCAAGCTTTATATGTTCAATACATTCTGAAGGCACTGTGACTGTGAGCAAATTTAGGATTCAGGGAAGGGGGATGGGAAAAATTGGTTGTGAATTGATACTGTAAAGAGAAATGTGAAGAAAATGAAAATGTATTCATTTCTTAAAAAAAAAGACCTTTAAAAATATGAGGTCACTTTGTTAATATCTAATTGATTTGTGAGTGACTCAATTGTTGCTAAAACAATTAAGTTAAAGAATGATGGGAACTTTATATTGGAGGGCTCTGAATGATACCACCTGAACCCATTGATTCATCTTAGCATCATTAAAAGTGAGAAACCAGACACTGTGTCCTTATGATGTGAAGGAATAAGAAAACATACACAGAACCCTCCAAGAATATTCTTGCCTAAAAAAATTCAAACTGGGGACTTCCCTGGCAGTCCAGTGGTTAAGACTCTGTGCTTCCACTGCAGGGGGCACAGGTGTGATCCCTCGTTGGGGAACTAGATCTCACATGCATGCTGCAACTAAGAGTCCACATCCGCAACTAAGAGCCTCCATGCCACAGCTAAAGATTCCATGTGCTGCAATGAAGATCCCATGTGCTACAATTAAGACCCAGTGCAGCCAAAATAAAAAATTCAATAAATAAATAATTTTTTTAAAAGACCTTGAATAGCCAAAGCAATCTTGAGAAAGAACGGAGCTGGAGGAATCAGGCTCCCTGACTTCAAACTATACTTCAAAGCTACAGTAATCAACACAGTATGGTACTGGCACAAAAACAGAAATATAGATCAATGGTACAGGATAGAAAGCCCAGAGATAAACCCACACACATATGGTCACCTAATTTATGACAAAGGAGGCAAGAACATACAGTGGAGAAAAGACAGCCTCTTCAATAAGTGGTGCCAGAAAACTGGACAGCTACATGTACAAGGATGAAATTAGAACACTACCTAACACCATACACAAAAATAAACTCCAAATGGATTAAACATATAAATGTAAGACCAGACACTATAAAACTCTTAGAGGAAAACATAGGAAAAACACTCTTTGACATAAACCACAGCAAGATCTTTTTTGATCCACCTCCTAGAGTAATAAAAATAAAATCAAAAATAAACAAATGGGACCTAATTAAAATTAAAGCTTTTGTACATCAAAGGAAACCATAAACAAGACGAAAAGACAACCCTCAGAATGGGAGAAAATATTTGCAAATGAAACAAAGGACAAACGATTAATCTCCAAAATATACACACAGCTCATGGAGCTCAATATCAAAAAAAGAAACAACCCAATTAAAAAATTGGCGGAAGACCTAAATAGACATTTCACCAAAGAAGACATACAGATGGCCAAGAGGCACATGAAAAGATGTTCAACATCACTAATTATTAGAGAAATGCAAATCAAAACTACAATGAGGTATCACCTCACACCGGTCAGAATGGCCATCATCAAAAAATCTAGAAACAATAAATGCTGGAAAGGGTGTGGTGAAAAGGGAACCCTCCTGCACTGTTGGTGGGAATGTAAATTGATACAGCCACTATGGAGAACAGTATGGAGGTTCCTTAAAAAACTAAAAACAGAAGTACCATACGACCCAGCAATCCCACTACTGGGCATATATCCTGAGAAAACCATAATTCAAAAGGAGTCATGTACCGCAATGTTTACTGCAGCACTATTTACAATAGCCAGGGGCTTCCCTGGTGGCGCAGTGGTTGAGAGTCCGCCTGCCGATGCAGGGGACACGGGTTCGTGCCCTGGGTCTGGGAAGATCCCACATGCCGTGGAGCGGCTGGGCCCGTGAGCCATGGCCGCTGAGCCTGCGCATCCGGAGCCTGTGCTCCGCAATGGGAGAGGCCACAACAGTGAGAGGCCCACGTATCGCAAAAAACAAACAAACAAAAAAACAAAACAAAAAAAATACAATAGCCAGGACATGGAAGCAACCTAAGTGTCCATCGACAGATGAATGGATGAAGAAGATGTGGCACATATATACAATGGAATATTACTCAGCCATAAAACGAAACGAAATTGAGTTTTTTGTAGTGGGGTGGATGGACCTAGAGTCTGTCATACAGAGTGAACTAAGTCAGAAAGAGAAAAACAAATACCGTATGCTAACACATACATATGGAATCTTAAAAAAAAAAAAATGGTACTGATGAACCTAGTGGCAGGACAGGAATAAAGACGCAAACGTAGAGAATGCACCTGAGGACACGTGGTGGGGGCTAGGGGGAAGCTGGGATGAAGTGAGAGAGTGGCATGGACATATATACACTACCAAATGTAAAATAGCTAGCTAGTGGGAAGCTGCTGCATAGCACAGGGAGATCAACTCAATGCTTTGTGACGACCTAGGGGGTGGGATAGGGAGGGTGGGAGGGAGATGCAAGAGGGAGGAGATATGGGGATATATGTATACGTATAGCTGATTCACGTTGTTGTGCAACAGAAACTAACACACTATTGTGAAGCAATTATACTCCAATAAAGATCTATTTTTAAAAAAAAGCCATGGTGAGAGCATGCGTCAGATGTTTGAGGAAGAGCAAAGAGGCTAACTGAGCAGAGTTAGTGAGTGAGTGCAGAGTAGTTGGAAATGAACCTGGAGAAGCAACAAAGGGGTCAGATGGTGGCAAGCCTCACAGGCCACAGTAAAGACTTTGCTTTTTACTTTGGTGGCAATGGGAAGCCATCAGAGGGTTTTGGAAGAGAGAAGAAATCTTATGTTTTAAAAATAATCACTTTGGCTACTCTGCTGACAATATGGTAGGAGACAAAGAGAGAACAGATCAGTTAGGAGACTATGGCAGATTGCAAAAAAATGGCCCCAAATTCTTCCCTGTTCCTGTATGCACATTTCCTTACAAAGTACCTCTGCTGCTCCTCTCATAAGTAGTCTATTTCAACATCCCCTTGGATTTGGGCTGTCTTTGTAACTATGAACAACAGTGGGAGAAGTGAAGTTGTGGGAATTCTTAGTCTACATCTCAAAAGGCCATACAGCTCCCTCTCGTTCTCTTGGCTCTATTAGAGCACCGTGTTAAGAAGCATGGGACAGCTTACTGGTCCTGGTGCAGCAGAGATAAGCCATCCCAGCTGAAGCCTCCAAACCCACCAGTCCCCATTTGCTACATGAGTGAGCCCACCAGCAAAAGAACTCCCCCCACCCCGACCTCCCCAAGCCTGATCCAAATTGCCAGCCCCAGAACCATAAACTAATAAATGATTGTTGCTTTAAGCCACTAAATTCCAACGGTGAGTGGTAATAGATAACTGATACAGAGGCTGTCACAACATCAAGGACATAGACAATGGAGGCTTAGACTAGAGTGAGAGCAGTGGGTAGTGAGAAGTACTCAGATTCTAGACATATTTTGAAGGGACAGCCAATAGGCTTTCCTAATAGTTTACAGGTGGCTTGTGAGAGATGAGTCAGGGATGACACCCAAGATTTTCGCCCAAGTCATGGAAAAGGTCAAGTTTCCATGAATTGAGATGGGAAAGACCACAGATGAAGCAGGTATAGGAAGAAAATCAGGAGCTGAATTTGAGATTTCTATTAGTCATCCAAAAAGAAATGCTGAGTAGGCATCTGGATACACAGAGTCTAGAGTTCAAAGGAAGAGGTCCAGGCAAGTGTATATATATAAATATATATATTAAAAATATATATATATATATATTTGGGGGCTAATGGGGTATTATTAGTATTTAAAGCTAGTATTTAGGACCATGAGGACTGAGCCCAGGAGCTCTTCAATGTTGAGAGGTCAGAGAGATAAGAAAGAACCAGTAAAGGAATTGAAAAGGAGCAGAGGGGTAGGAGGAAAAACTGCTGATAGGAAATGGCAACTATGTGACAGGATACAGGTGGTGGCTCATACTATGGTGGAAATCATTTTGCAACTTCTAAATGTATCAAATCAACATGCTGTACCTTAAACTTACACAAAGTTATGTGTCAATCAAATGTCAATAAAGTTGGGAAAATGATCTGTCAAGCAAAAGATGAGGATTAAAAACAGATCTTTGGACTTAGCAAAATGAAAGTCATTAGTGACTTTGAGGAAAGCAATTTTTTTTAGAGTAGGAAGGGAGAAAGTCTGATGAAAGTGAGTTTAATAACAAATGGGAGGAAGTAATTGGACACATAAGTTTTGCCATAAAGGGAAGTTGTGTGGTGGCATAAGGAGGAAATGGAGTCAAGGAAGAGTAATTATTTTAAGGTAGGAGAAATAACAGCATGTTTAGATACTGAAGGGAATAATCCAGTAATGAGGGAAAATGTGATCTTGCAGGAGAGACACTGGAGCCAAATCCTGGAGTAGGTGAAAGGAATCTTCGTGCATGAGCGAGGAAGAGAGACTTAGAAACACAGAGACTATTCCACAAGAATCTCAGTCCTAAAATAATGGAGAGAAATCAGAGGGAAATCAGGTACACCCACCTCCCACATCCATGGCAACTGTCATCAGTTATCAAAGCATTTTTCACACCTCCGAGACCAGAACCAACCTAAAAATGCTCAACATAACCTTCCAGGCATCCTAATAGATGGGAGTTGTCACATGTGATGAGAAGTACAGCTGACTCTTGAACAATGTGGCGCTGAGGGGCGCTGACCCTCCCTGGAGTGGAAAACTCACATATGGCTTTACGGTTGGCCCTCCCTACCCACGGTTCCACATGCATGGATCCAACCAACCATGGATCGTGTAGTACTGTAGCCCATATTTATTGAAAAAAATCCAAGTATAAGTGGATCCTCTCAGTTCAAACCCATGTTGTTCAAGGGTCAACTGTATTTGCCAAAATATTTTGGAAGTCCAAAGGTCAAAAAGAGGTGCAAAAAGCAAAAACCCTCTCCTTTCTCGTAACATAAATATTCATTGGAGATATATGTTATTTTTAAATTTGGAACTAGTCCTATACCTGCTATCTTACTACTGAAACTGTAATTATTTGATGGATAAAGTTGATAACAGGAGGCTTCACCAAAACTTGAAATCCAAACTACTATTTTTAACTTCAAAGCCAGCCATGCGCTTCAGAAAAACTGTCACTCTCACACCCAAATCTAACTTTTTTCTAACCTGCCTTCCTTCTCACTAAACACTAAACAGTCCCAACCTTTTGGACTCGGATACCACGGTCAATGAGTTTTGTTATTAGATGCTCAGCCTCTTCATTAGATGCTTCCCCTACCTCTCAGGCCTACAAAAACTAGACTTTTCTTCTTTGCTGGCCACTTCAGTGAAGGCTAATCATCCTTCCAAGCTCCAAGGCTCAGAAGAATATTTCCATACCATCTACCCCACACCTCTGAGGGTGCATATCCAGGTATCTTCATCTCTCATGTATACTGATCACTACCACTGGCAGTCTAAAACCTAAGAAACCATGGTCTATCTCATAGTATCTCTCTCCACCCTGGGTATACAATCATCTGGGGTCAACGTCTAGGTGAGTGATTCATCCAACACACCAGTCTCATTGTTCTTGAACACCTTCATGTAACCTCCATTTCATCCAGCTACATCCATGGCCAAACCCTACACTCCATCAGCACTCTAAAAATCTAAAACTCCAATATTCTACTCAGACTACAGAGTACTTCTATCCTATCAGCTATCTCCCTTATACCTACCTACACGTGTATATTTACTTCATTCTGACTTCTAATCCCTTGAACCAATTATTTTCTCTCAATCTTTCAGCCTGCTCCTGGCCTGGGCATCACCTCTATCCAGTCTAAACCTCACATGCCATCACTTCAACCACCATCTTGTCAAGACCTTGAATTCCCTTGCATTCCTACCATAGGTACATTATAAAATCCAAATACTGGATCATTCCAACTATTCATAATCTCTAGTTCTACTGAATTTTGCTATAGAAAGTCACACAATTATATGAACTAGTGTCACTACAAATGAATGCTCCTTGCCTAACTGGTAAACTTTCCCAAAATCTCTAGTCAGCTCTTTCTTCCATTCCTGATGGTATTTGACAGCTGACCATTCTTGCCTTCTCAAATTCTCTTCCTCCTTGTCTTCTAGAGCTCCACTGTCTTTCTCAGTCTTTTTCATTGGATCATCTTCCTTATATGGTGGTGCTTCCCAGAGTTCCTCTTCTGTTTTATTCTTTCTTATTCCTCAAACTCCGTCTTAGGTATCACATCCACTCTCAACACTGTTTTCACTACCACTTATATGTCAATAACATTTTAATCTCTACATTACCTAGAATCCCTTTCCTCATCCCCAGACGAATGTGGCCAACTGCCCACTGAATAGCACCAATTGTGTGACCTAAAGGCACGTTCAAGACCGATCTTATTCTCCCATACATGTGATAATCCTCATGTGATTCCTATCTTAGGAAGTCATAAACCTAGGAGGCATCTTTGACTCTACCTTCTCCTCATCCCACATATCCAAGTGGGCACCAACTTCACCATCTTAATATACCTTGCATCCATCCTATCCTCGAGCCCCACTGCATAATTTGGAGTTCTATCATATCTTGCCTTCACAATTGGGCCTTGCTCCACTACAATTCATTCTGCACATTGCCACATAAAACTGATCTTAACTTTCCTCCACTTAAAATCTCTTCCCCATGGACCACCACAGCCTGAAGGATAATGTTCAAAACCTTTAACATGGTGGGGAAGAGGGCCTTTTATTATTTGGTGTTTGTTTACTTATTAAACCTCATCTCTCTATTCTCTCCTTAACACATTAAAGTCTGTGTTTTGTCTGTAACCTGTTCATTTGGCCTTAGTTCTTTCTTGTGCCTACAATGCCTTATCCACCATCCTCACCAAACAATCGCTACTTGCTCTCAAAATTCAGTTCAGATGAAAATGCCTCCAGAAAGCCTCTTTTGAATGTCTTAAAATCTCACACTCACACAGT
This sequence comes from Globicephala melas, assembly GCF_963455315.2. Classification (NCBI taxonomy): domain Eukaryota; kingdom Metazoa; phylum Chordata; class Mammalia; order Artiodactyla; family Delphinidae; genus Globicephala; species Globicephala melas. The sequence goes on along the minus strand of NC_083319.1, from coordinate 69,720,790 downwards.
TTTCCTCTATTCCCCACTATACTCGATGCATACATCTAATTATAATATTTATCTCATTGTATTTTGGCCTTGTCTGTGGCTTCCAAGCAATACTATAAACTCCTGAAGAAAAGTTAGGGACTTGGGACCAGAGCAGATGCTCTGTCTTTACTGAGTGAAAAAATAAATAATGAATACAATATCTTTAACACGTATGAACCTGTAAAAATTCCATTTATTTACATGTTTCAGCAATTCAAAACAACTTTAATAAAAAGTTTCCTCCACTCCCTCCATGTTTTGTCCTAACAGCATATGCTAAAACCTGAAGGTCTGATCGCATAAATCAACCAGTTCAATGACTGTTAAACAGAGTAAAATTCAAAGTAAATTCTGAGAGCAGCAAGGCCAAAGAAAAAGGTTGTCAAAAGAGGAGGGAAAGATACACCCTGGCAGCCAGAAAACCTCATAACAAAACTACAGTTCAACATTCACAATTATAACATTTGTTCAACACGCTTATCAGCCAAATGAGCAGTCACTGTATCTGACCAAAAAGAGATTAGAGGATATATTCTAAAACAACGGAAAGAACTGAAATCTTCAGGTTAGAAGCTTGAATGGAATGTGTCATTGGTCCCAAGTGAAATCATGAATCTTTAAATAAATAATAACAAACTTATCTATGCAGTTTGAATTCTCAACTTCCTTGGGCCTAAAGAAATGAACAATGGAAAATTTTACAGTATTTAATGTCATAGCTTTTGAAATGTCTTCAAAATACATAAAACTAAAGTAACTCAGGCTAACTGAATGAAAGCCAATATAAATTAACAAAATTTTTAAATCATAAATGCAATTATATTACTTTTTATATATTATTACTTTATATATATATTACTTTTTATATATTATAAAATTATATATTACAATTATATTACTAATGTGGCTTGGAACAGGTTAAAAAATTATGAGGCCAGAAGTACTTGGTGGACCCAATTTATAAAAACAACAATGTTCAATCTATTGTTTGAAAAGAGATGGGATCTTCCACATTGCTTGAAAAATCTGTTTCAAATAATTGAAATGGGAGAAAAATGACAAACATCCCTTGTCCTATTAGCTTAGCAAATTTGTTTCCTATCGTGTGGAAATAGTACACACAACCTCCAAACAATTTATCACTAATTGTGAATCAAAGATTTATATTATACTTATATAACTATATCATATTGTATTATATTGCTCATCTCTAGATCTGTAGTAGTTTTAAAAATATATAATACTTATAGATTTTACATCTCCTAAAGAAACATCTATTGCCCACCTGATCAAAGTTTAAATTATCACCCAGGTTTCTTTTTTGAGATAAACTGAGCTCATTGTCATCAATCAAGAAATATTAAGATCAGGTTTTGCTATAGACCCATAAATAACCCTGAAACTACTATTTCCTTACATTTCTTCCAAATATAGTTATAATTTCACTTTTCATTGTGCTTTTCTCCCGAAATTTTAATTTTTTTCCTTCACACAGATATTTTCATATACACCTGAATCCTATGAGTCTCCCCAAATTTTAAACCAGAAGACTCCACTTAGATTTTTGCCCTCAGCTCTAGCATTTCTCCTCATCTTCCCATCTTAATCTGCTCCATTTCTAGAACAAGAAAGATCTAACAAAAGCAAAATTTTTTAAAGTTCAACTTTCTTAAATTTTCCAAACCCCTAATAGTGATAAAGGGGTTTAATTTAATTCACCTAATGGTTTGTGAACAATAGTCAAAAAGTATCACAAGGCTATGAATATTATGTCTCAGAAAAACTATTCTAGAAATTTAACACCTGCAGGAAGGCTAAACGAATTGCTTAATAAGTACCATCAATCAATCAACAAGTGAAAAACTATTGTTACATCTCTATGGGCATTTTTATTCTCAAACTGATGATTTATTTACCTTTTGGTTATCAATTCTCAACTGGAGACACCAATCAATTAAAATCCAGTAAATTTTAGGTTGATAAAATAAATGTTAACAAAGACATGATACTGAAAGACATTAGCCAGGTGATGACAACTACCTAATATTAACCAAGTAAGCAAATAACCAAGGCAGAGGTTTTAGTTACCACTAATCTACTAAAGCAAGTAAAAATGCTTCAAAAATTGCATTCTTATCCAATGTTTTTATATCATATCTTTAAATGTAACATTAAAAAGCTCCTGATTATTACATTTCAAAATTTAGATGAGTCATAGTGCTTTGAGTGCAGGAATTGGATGTGAATCAAAATTGTAAACATGCACTTGCTTGCTAGTCAAAACGTCAATATGGACAGATTCAGGAAGAGTAAAACATATTATCTTAAAATATATCCAGGGTTTTTTAAATGGTCACTTCTCAACTGTTAACACAGTTCAGTAAACATGCAATCTGCCCATCCTGTCCTTGAATATCTCAATATTACTAAATATTTCTAACCCCATCACCTCACTTTATGGATAGGTGCCTGAGACCTAGGGTCTTTAGCGATACTTAGCAGGATTATGCCTCAAGGCCATCACGGTCTGAGGCTTAGCAGAGGTGAAAGTAAGGAAAACTGAATGAGGTCCCAGAAGAGCTGTAGCTTATGATACAGGATCATAAGCTTCTGTGTCTAAATCTAGAACCTGAAATTGAATCATCAAATCGAGACAATAAAACTGGCAGATAAACTGGAAGAAAAAGACAGGGAATGCCCATTTTAGTTTATGGCATAAGACCTTGACCATGAAGGAACACATCAAAAAAGTGTTGAACAGATGAATGATTGATTGCATGATACTTGATAGCATGATTTCACTGATTTTAGAAGCTCCAAATTCAGAAACTAAACTGAGGGATCAGGATGCCATGGCTGAAATTAAAATTCATGGAGAGTAGGGGCAACACAGCGGCAAGTCTCTGCAAATCTTTGTATAGCTGTTGCAGACATTTCAAAACATACATTCATATACGTATGTGATATATAGAGAGGGATACAGATATATACTGTTTCTTCAGGGAATTCCTGCAAATGAGTACAGAGCCAGAGAACCAGGAGGTCTGAAAACAGGCCCTGTTCACCCATAAGCCTTTGCATTAAAGTGGACAGGATCTAAGTGAGTCACTGGAAATCAGGAGGAGACAGTCACCCCAGGACGAGCAGAACAGGGCTGGAATCCCCTGTGCTGCCTTCGAGTAGGGAATCGGTCGGGGGAGAGTGGGACGACTGCAACCTGCTGCAGGAAGGTATGCAAAGATCGCGCCGACCTGTTTCCGACCTGTTTCCTGGATCCCGCTGAGCCCCACCGTAGGCACCAGAGCCGGCCCCACCCAGGCATCCGAGAGCTCTCTAACGTAGAAGGCCTAGTTCTTCAGGAGTTCAGACAGGACAGGACGAGGGCAAACGGCAAGACCTGTCCCCTTCCTGGCCGCCCACACCGCGACGCGGCCCTCTCACCACATGCTCCACTGCCCCATCTCCCATCAGAGCTCCAGGCCCACAGGGCCTCAGCCTCCCTCCCAGCAAGCTGAGTCAGGCCACCGGCGGGTGCGACCCGGCGGCCTCTGTGCTGGAGGCAGCTGCCCGCAGCCTGCCGCCTGCCACCCGCATAGCTTACCTTCTTTCTGCCACAAGCTCAACCCCACGCCGGCTGCCTGACGTGGCCCGCCCCGCCGTCTCGAACGCCTGGGGGCGGGGACTACGGGGAGACAGCCAATGGACTGCAGACGGCAAGGGCCTGCCCCCGCCTCCTCCAACTTCGGCCCGCCCACCCTCGCTCGCGCGCACGCGTGTTCAAGGCCAAGGCCGCGCACTGCGGCTGGAAGGCAGCGTGGGCGGAGAAGCGCAGCTCTGCAGCCGCCTGGGGGCAGGTAGGGCGGCGCGTGCAAGTGCTGGCTGTGGGGCTGCGCCGCAGTGGGGAGTTGGCCCAAGGGAAGGCAGTTTAAAGGAACCCGCCTGGAGATGCCACTGCAGCGTGTCCGGATGGTCCTGTTGGCAGCCTGCCCCTATGCAGCTTTTGGCGGTGCAAAGCAGCTTCTTGGTATTTGGAGATTTTGTTTCCCGGGAAAAAAGTAATACCGATAACATTAGGATTCAGAAATTTTAATACAGACGGCAGACTTGCGGTTTCGTTCTTCTCCTTGTAGCTGCTGCTTGGTATCTTTACTTCAGTTGGCCAGCACAGAACATTGCAGTTCTTGATGCTACAGTGACATTATCCACCTGTTGGGTAGTCCTGCAGGTCGTCCTGGCCCAGGCATTTCTGTTGATTTAATCTGGGGAGAAGTGGCGCCCATAATTGTTACTTTTATTGTTGTTATTATTTTTGTCTAATACTTATTGAGTGTCCACCCATGCATGAACACGCATTTTCATAAGAAGGCTCTAAGACACCTGGCACCATGGAACAGAAGCTAAAAGAGGCAGCAGGAAAAAAAGATGAGGTTATGACAAAATGGAATTCTGACTGTGGATGGCAAAAGTGAAAATTATATACAAGATGAAATAGTTAAGACAAGTTGCTCTAGAGAACCTGACTTACCAGCAGTTTCTAAACCCTAGTGCACCTTTACAAGCATTTGAGGAGGTTTTTTTAAAATACCAGTAGCTGAGCCCCATTTCTAGAGATTCTGTTTTAATAGCTCTGCTGTGGGGCCTTGGCATTGGTCTTTTTCTAAGTTTCCAAAGTGTTTTTAATGTGCTGACAAGTTCTACTTCTCATTTGTAAGAAAGATTTGGTTTCCTATACTCCACTTCAGAAAAGTAATAATATACCACAGACCATCTTCAGTTCTCTCAATAATCTATTATGCATTTATTATGTAAGAATTTATCTAAATTAATTTTGAACCTACTTATATATTCAATCTGTTACCCTTTGAGAGAAAGGAGTGTTATAAGGTTTATAACTGCCTTCTTGATTTTATGGACTTTGATGATATTCCCCTTCAGCCTTTTTTTTTTTGGCTGCGTCAGGTCTTGGCTGCACGTGGACTTTCTCTAGTTGCAGCGAGCGGGGGCTGCTCTTCATTGCGGTGCGTGGGCTTCTCATTGCAGTGGCTTCTCTTGTTGCGGAGCACGGGCTCTAGGCGTGTGGGTGTCAGTACTTGCAGCACGTGGGCTCAGTAGTTGCGACATGCAGCCCCTAGAGCGCGGGCTTTAGTAGTTGTGGCTCGTGGGCTCTAGAGCGCAGGCTCCGTAGTTGTGGCGCACGGGCTTAGTTGCTCCGCGGCATGTGGGATCTTCCCAGACCAGGGATAGAAACCGTGTCCCTTGCATTGGCAGGCAGATTCTTAACCACTTCACCATCAGAGAAGTCCCCCCTGTGCAGCCTTAATAATTCCAAATACAACAGCACTTCTTTTAGGACTATTTTAATTCTTTTTAAAAATTCTTTTTCTTTTAAGAAGATGTTGGGGGGTAGGAGTTTATTAATTTATTTTATTTATTTTTGTTGTGTTGGGTCTTCATTTCTGTGCGAGGGCTTTCTCTAGTTGTGGCAAGCGGGGGCCACTCTTCATCGCGGTGCGCTGGCCTCTCACTATCGTGGCCTCTCGTTGCGGAGCACAGGCTCCAGACGTGCAGGCTCAGTAGTTGTGGCTCACGGGCCCAGTTGCTCCGCGGCATGTGGGATCCTCCCAGACCAGGGCTCGAACCCGTGTCCCCTGCATTAGCAGGCAGATTCTCAACCACTGCGCCACCAGGGAAGCCCCTAAAAATTCTTTTTCTATTTCCTTATTTTTTGAGATACATTAGTCAAAGTTACAAATGAACATTTAACTATGTGAACAGCACCTTTCAATGTATGTCAACTCATTTAATCCAACTTTATGAAGCAGGCACAGTTATTACACACATTTTATAAATAATGAAAATTAGGCACAAGGAGTAAAGCATCTTGATCAAGAGGCACTCTGGCTCTCAATAAATAAATGTACTGCATCTGTTATAGAAAGTCTGGTTTTAGGAGTGTTTGGGGAAACGCCCATTTAAAGAAAGATGGTGAGTCTGTGATTTTTCACTTTTGACACTTCCCCTAGATTCTGATTTTGGGCAGGATTGAGGGATTTAGGCTGTTAAACCAACAACCTAAAACTGACAACAACTTGCTGCAGATCTTGGGCTAGGCTGGAAGCACAAGGGCTCACTCTCTTCTGGGATATACTCACCCTACTTCTGGGATATACTCCTTCTATACATGACTGTAGTTCAGCAAGGATTTTTCTACCTTTTAATTTATTTAATCTATTGCTATACCTAGCACTGTGCTAGATATGAGAGATAGCAAGATGAAATACACAATCCAGAGCCTCAGGGAGCCAGCTCATCCTGGAGATTTATTTGTACAAGACTAGAGGTATAGACTTTTAGAACCAGAAAGGATGTCAGAAGCTGCCAGTCTATGACAAAGTTTTAACTAAGTGCTGAAATGAAAAATAAAGACAATGTATTAAGTTTTCATTAAAATAAATTTATTCAGTGTAAAGGACTGTTCTTTGTGAGGTTATGCTTTGATTTTTTCTGTTAAAAATGTTCTCTCTTTGGGAATATACTGTATAGCACAGGGAACTCTACCTAATGCACTGTGGTGACCTAAATGGAAGGGAAGTCCAAAAGGGAGGGGATATCTGTATGTGTATGGCTGATTGATTCATTTTGTTGTGCAGTGGAGGCTAACACAACATTGTAAAGCAACCATACTCCAATAAAAATTAATTTTAAAAAAAAGAAAAAGTAAATAAAGAGAGCTAAATGCTAAAAAAAATTTTAAATGTTCTCTCCTAATAATTAGTAGGTTAAGTTGTTGGGAGTTTTGTTTACTTTAACGACCTTAAAGTCCTGTGTTGATTCTCAAAATTTTTTGATGTTTTTCTGATTTAGTTTAACTGTCCATTGCTGGCGAGGGAAATTAAGATTGCAGAGGGACAAAGTCCAGTTCTCTTTCTACTGCATACCCATTGGAACAGCCCATTTCATGAGCAGGGCTAGAAATGTTTGAAAATAATAATAACAAATTTAAAAAGAAATCAGGATCAAGGTTAGACAACAAAGATTAGAACTGGTTCTGATAGGCCAGCTGTGTTGTTAGCCAGGAAGAGAAGTCTCCTGCCTGCTTAATTAATCAGATTAGCTAAGTAGCTTGGTTTCCTTCTGAGCTGAAAGCAAAGAATGGGGCCTGAGGGAATACAGCTACTGTATGGACTGACATTTTTGTTGTTGTTGTTGTCGTTGTTGTTGGTACTCGGGCCTTTCACTGTTGTGGCGTCTCCCGTTGTGGAGCACAGGCTCCGGACGCGCAGGCTCAGCGGTCATGGCTCATGGGCCTAGCCGCTCCGCGGCATGTGGGATCTTCCCGGACCAGGGCACAAACCCGTGTCCCCTGCATCAGCAGGCGGACTCTCAACCACTGCGCCACCAGGGAAGCCCTGGAGTGACATTTTGACTGGGGTAAGACTAGGAAAAATCAGCTGGACTGAGTAAGGCACACCCATATCTGATATAGATATGTGGAGTCTATATTCCCTGAGAGTCAGCCTGGGGAGAATTTTTGAGAAACAGCAGGGAGAGACTGGACCCGGATGGGGGCCATGGGAGAAGAATCAACTTCATTCATGTAACCTGCAGAGGGTGGTCTAGACCTAATACCAGAAGCCCCAGCTCAGATGGAAATTTCAATTGAAGGATCAAAACAGACTTCAAATCTATATATTATTTTCTGGATAGGCTTAGATCCTACATGCAATACATGCAAATGAACTCTTTGCCTTTTAAATATTCAGGACAAACCACCTTCTTGCAGAGATAAGCAAGCAGACAGCATTTCTCTGTTAAACTCCTTGTATTATTACCCCTGAAGTTGTTAAGCAGTTAGTTCTCTATTGTACCAGACCCTTTAGATAAGTACACTTTTTGAAGTCAGTAGAGAAGGGCCTATTGACTTTAACAACAACAAAAAAAGAAAGAGAGTAAGAAAAATGTGTCCACTCCCAAATCATTAACTGAACTGAAAAGAATATGCTAACAAAAAGAGACACTGTAGTGTGAATCCTGTACTGTAAGAGAAGGTCATGTCCCCCACAGCATCAGGAGAGGCACAAAGCCTTGAACTCAGGCCCAAGCATGCTGGGCTAGCTCAACACGCACACACATTCATCAGCAGGAACGAAACTGGGAGGAGAAATTCAGAACTGAGTCACAGGGCTCCACTGTCGACACATAACAGAAAGTAGTCTTATTAGACTTAATTAGATGTGAGTAGATGGCTCCAGTGGCTCCCCATTTCTTTTAGAGGAGAAGCCAAAGCCCTTACAAAGGTCAACAAACTATACATGATCAGTCTCCCTGTACCATGCACCTCCATCCCCAACACACACACACACTGCCTGTTAATCTTTGACCTTGCCTTCTACACTCACCCCAGCCAACTCCACTCCAATAACCCTGCCTACTCTCTGCTGCAGGATCTTGGCACTTCCCCCCACATATTCTCATGACTCATTCCATTGAATCATTCAAGCCTTTGCTGAGATATTACCTCCCGGATAAGGCCTACTCTCTCAGTCAGGGTCCCAGCAGGAAACAGATGGCACAATCAAATTAGGAAACTGGAGAAGCATTTAATAAGGGACTATAAACAAAGGTGTGGGCATGGAATAAAGAGATCACAAGGGAAACTCAGGAACATTGAGGCCCCCAAAATCACCTCTGAGCCTAAAGGGGCAAGAATAAGGAGTAGTTACCAAACATGGAGAAGGCTGTGTACATAGGGGCTACCTGACAGGAATTGGGAGCTTAGGTCAAGGAACACAGCCAGTCCACAGTGACCCAACAGGGAGAGGAGAGCCCAGGAGTTAATACTTTGACCTCCCTCATTCTCCTCTCTCTTTCTGATCTTCTGACACAAGGGAACTAATGATGCTGTTCATATAGGTCCATCTCCTGGGGTACAGTGAAGGGGCAAAAAGAAGATATCTCTCAATCAATCTTACCTTGATTACCTACAACAGTTAGCTTTTGCTGTGTAACAAACTTAGAGGCTTAAAATCACAAATGTTTATATTGCAAAAGCAACCATGTCTAGTCATGGTAAGGGTGGAAAAGGCCCAGGGAAGGGAGGGGCCAAGCACCATGGAAAACTGCTGTGCAAAAACCTGGGGATCAGGAAGCCTGCCATCCAGTGTCTGGCCCAGCATGGAGGCATTAAGCCCATCTCTAGCCTCTTCCAACGGGAGACCGGCAGGGTGCTCCAAGTCTTTCTGATGAACATGATCCAGGATACAGTCACCTACACAGAGTACGCCAAGCCCAAAGCAGTCACAGCCATGGTAGTCTACAAGCTCAAACCCCAAGGATGTACTCTAGGGCTTTGGTGGCTGAGAGTACAGGATCTGCCATACCTCAACATTGAAAAAAAGAGCCCTTTTCAGGGCATCCCATGAAGTCCCATGAAGGGTTGTTGTGCATTGCAGAATTGTTAAATCTGAGTAGGTAAAATTAAATAGTGGTTTGCATAAGGCTGCTGAAAGGTAGATGCATTATTATTTTGCAATGCAATTACATAACTTAATCCTGGAACATTTTGTCACACTAAGGTGTTGAGAAATCCGGGTTTGTTTTTTTTTAACAAAGCAAAAGAAATAGGTCTTCTAAAAAGGGGTACAATAGATGAGCACAAGCAAATGGTGCTGATAAAAAGACTGGCTACCTAAAAAAACAAACAAACAAAAAAAGAAACATTTATTCATTTTCAGGATCCTATGGGTTGCTTAGGCAATTCTTCTGATATAGGCTGGCTTTTGCTGGTTCCTCCTGAGTCTACTTATGTGTCTGCAGTCAGCTGGCAGCTTGGCTGTTCTAGAATAGCCTCAGCCACCTCATATGTGGTGGCTTGCTCAGTGTCAGCTGGAGCAATAGGGATGATGTAGCCATGTATCCGAATTAACTGTAACCAATCACTTTTCTTACTCATATGACACCATCAGATCCTTGCTAATATCAAGATACATTATTTTGATGGAATTCCCATGTTAAAACAATACCGATTTTTATTTGACCCAGCAGTGTTTCCAGCCCCAGGGGATAGAACAGGATTGATCAAAACCAGAGGTCAGCAAATTTTTTCTGTAATGAGCCAGAAAGTAAATATTTTAGGTTTGTGAACCAAGAGGCAAAATTGAGGATATTATATAGAAACTTAAATAAAAAGAGAGAAAACAAATTTCCACAAAACTTTTATTGATGAAATCCAAAGTGTAATGATAATTGAGCACAATCATTTGTAATTCAGGTCTACTAATGAGAAGAATGGAATTCTTTGTTGGAAGATAATAGTTCATTTAATTGGGATTCAAAGTTTGAATTCCCTGTCATCAAAATCAGTTCCACATATTCATCTGTTAATGCTGATCTGTAAAGTGATTTTATGCATTTCATCTTTGAAAACACCTTTTACACAGAAGATATGGCCAAATACTGATATCAATCTATGAGAGTATGATTTTAATTGAGCATATTTATCACTTGGAAGTAATTTACAGAATTCTATTAGGTTCTTCTCTTGATATTTGCCAATTACCATGTCATTATATTGCAGATTAATCACTTCCAATTGAAGGTTAGGTGGAAGATACTGAGCTGCAAAGTTACATGGATTTTGAAATATGGAAATTTCCTTTCCACATGCATTAAGATCCAAAAATGCTTTTGGAACTGTAGTTTGAGCATAGAGAATATATCTCCTGCAAATTTTTGTGGGAATGAAGATCTTGCTTCTTTTTAAAACTTTGACAGCACAGGAAGTATATTAAACAGCTTGACATTACTTGTGATTCAAGCAGCATCAGTTGTTCTTAAAATGACTTTCCCACAGCATTACATTTGCATATGGGCACTGTCTGCCTTGTAATTTTATATTGAGAAATTGACCAAGTCTGCAGCAAAAGCGAATTTTCAAAACCAGTCAGTGTTCAATAAAAGTGATCGAGGGAAGTTCTCATTTCAAAAAAATTCAGTCTCAGGCCTGAGTTCAAAAATTGCGTTAAAACTACCACTGCTAAGCCATCAAACTGCTGTATAGCAGGGCAAGGCAAAATATTCAGCTTCTATTTTTGACAAAAGTTCACAGAACTGATGATTGTTAAGTCCACCAGAGTAAATGAAGTTTAACATGGAGGCTACTGGTTCAAAAGCACAAGAAATTGAAAAACTTTCTGCAAATGACCCACTGATGAATAACAAGATTAACCACAGGCTTTAAATACCTATCATTTCACAAGCCTTATAAATTTGTTCAGGTAAGCCTTCTCTGCTCCACACATATTTATCACCATCAGATGGAACTCATCTTAGCAGATTCCACTTCAGATTGTACTGAATTAAAGCTTTCTCAGCTTCTTTGAAAATATTCTCATCTATAGTTGTTCCATGCTGATAGTTTATAGAGGCTAATTCTTCAGTCAAACTCAGCATTAACTCCTTGAATAAACAATGTACTGAACGGTATTAGTAACATCTGTCAACTCATCAAGAGACAAGGAAAACCTGTGGAAATCGTTTAATACTTTGTTTTTTAATTAACTATTGATGTTGCTCCCAGTGTCCCCAACTCTTCAAGGAACTGTTCTCAGTGAAAGGCTACTGGTCTTAAACAAGTTTATTTTCTCCAGAAATATGTATTTAGCTGCTGCAATCAAACATGACTTAATTAACTCACCATCAGTAAACGGCTTTCCTTGCTCGACTAACATGAGTCACTCAGAAATTTACTATGGTTGCAATTTTTTCATTTTTATTTTTGTGGAGAAATTCTGCTGTGATATGTTGCATTTTAAATATGCATATTTTTCTGATCATTGATTTCCTGTGAGTTTGGAACATTGTGATGAATCTGGGAATGTCAATATATAATGTAATCTTTTCACACAGGTATAGTGACTGTACAATAAACACATACTTTGTCAACTATTTTGAAAGCAAAATAATCCATATCCATTGTGCCTTTAAAAGCATGACATAAAAGGTGAGTGATGTCAAAAAAATGGTGCGATAGAAGACCTCAGCGTCCCTTCTCCCACAAAGATCAACAGTTAGACAGTTATCCACAAACAAAAACAGTTCTGGGAGAGCTCTGGGGTCCACTTAAGAAACTTCAGCAACAGGGAACTCTCTGGCGGTCCAGTGGTTAGGACTCTGTGCTTTCATTGCTGAGGGCCTGGGTTCAATCCCTCGTGGGGGAACTAAGATCCCACAAACTGCACAGCACGACCAAAAAAGAAAACAAAAAAACTTCAGCAACACAGTGGAACAAAAACCTGAAAACAACTGCAAGAGAAGAGGGAAGACAGCTTAACTCTGCCTGCTTCACCCCATCCCCCAAGCCAGCATGGCTCAATGCCAAGGGGAAACTTCCCAACTAGAAAGAGTTTCCTTCAGCAGGAAAGGAAGAGTAAGGTGAGTAACTAGCTTCCCCAGCCTTTTGGGACACTGCACAAACATCCCACTTTAGATTCACCCAACCCAGACCTGAAAAGATGAGCCATATAGAGATGGCTAGAAACAAGGAAGAAAAGCAAGGGCTACCAGTAGCAGCCATACAGCTAGAGCAATTACAGTTCAAAGTGACCAGCTTTGCAGATAAACCTGACAGATTTGGCCACAGAAGAAACCAATGGCCCAAACAGCCACTGAGGAGCCCTGAAGATGTCATCAGCTTTCACCCCACAGATACTCATCTTCACTGACAACAGCCGCCTGAGTCCCTCCCTGCTCACTTCCCCACCTCTCATCCTACCAGAGCCGGGGGATTGCACTAACTCAGCCCAGGCCTCTGCAGCTCTGTGAATGCAGTCTAGACCTCTGAGTTGAACCCACCACTGTACGTACATTCAGGGTTAGCCCTTCCAGCTGTGCACTTGCATGCCACTGGCCTGATGCCTGTCACTGGGCTCCACTGCAATACATATACCCAGGAGGAGACTGTGCAGCCACAGGAGAGCACATCAATGACCAGAGCCCATGCAGGTGCTTGTGGGACCAGATTAGACCCTGTCTTCTGTCACTGGCCTGTACTACTGCTCTCATCTGCATGCCCCTGGCCCAGCCCCCATCACTGGCCTTCACTGCCATGCACCCATGGCAAGACCCAGCAGCCATGGTAGTACACAACAACAGTTGGCGTCCCACAGCTGTCAGTGAGTCCATAGTTGGCCCCAGCCCTTGCTGCCTGCCCTGGCCCCCATCACTACATATGTATCTGCAACTGGTCCTTACCACTACATAGATACCTGCAGCTGGCCCTCTGTAATCAGCACTGACTCTGGTCACCACCACTGCCTGCCCTGATCCCTAGAAATAAACATACTAAAACTAACAGGATGTTACAAAAGCATTTCTAAGGGGGCTGTTTATAGCAATAAATGTCTACGTTAAGAAAAAAGAAAGATATCAAAGAACCTAACTTTACACTTTTAAGGAACTAGAAAAAGAAGAACAAACTAAACCCAATGTTAGCAGAAGGAAATAAATGAGAGACCAGAAAAACAATAGAAAAAGTTAATAAAATGAAGAACTGTTTTTTTAAAGATAAACAAAATTGAAAAACCTTTAGCTAGACAAAGAAAAATTAAGAAAAGAATTTAAATAAAATCAGAAATGAAAGAGGATATATTGCAACTGATACCACAGAAATACAAAAGATCATAAGAGACTGCTATGAACAATTATACACCAACAAACTGGAAAAATTCCTAGAAACCCACCACCAACCAAGACTGAATCATGAAGAAATAGAAAATCTGAATAGACCAAAGAGTAAGGAGATTGAATCAGTAATCAAAAAACTCGCAAGAAACAAAAAAGCCCAGGACCAGGTGGTTTTACTAGTAAATTCTCCCAAACATTTAAAGAAAAATTAATGACAATTTTTCTCAAACTCTTCCCAAAAATTTAAAAAGAGGGAACACTAAAAAAATAAAATAAAAGGAGGGAACACTAATAAACACATTTTATGAGGCCAACATTACCCTGATACCAAAACCAGATAAGTAAGGACACTACAAGAAAACTACAGACCAATATCCATAATGAATATAGATACAAAAATTCTCAACAAAATGTTAGCAAACCAAATTCAACAGCACATAAAAAGATTTTATACCATGATCAATCAGGATTTATCCTTGAGATGCAAGGATAGTTCAAGATATGTAAATCAATAAATGTGATACACCACATTAATAGAATGAAAGATAAAAATCATATGATCATCTCAATAGATGCAGAAAAAAGTGACAAAATACAACAACATTTCATGATAAAAAATGCTCAACAAATCGAGTATACAAGAAACATACCTCAACATAATAAAGGCCATGTATGGGAAACCCACAGCTAACATTATACTCAATGGCAAAAAATTAAAAGCTTTTCCTCTATAATCAGGAACAAGCCAGGGATTCTCACTCTCACTCTTATTCAACATAGTACTGGAAGTCCTAGCCAGAGCAATCAGGCAAGAAAAAGAAATAAAAGGCATTCAACTCCAAAAAGAAGCAGCAAAATTATCTTTTTCTGCAGATGATATGATCTGATATGTAGTAAATCCTAATGACACCACCAAAAAAATTGTTAGAACTGATCAATGAATTCAGTAAAGTTGCACAATACAAAATCAACATACAGAATCAGTTGGGCATCTATACACTAACAACAAAACATCCAAAAAAGAAATAAAGAAAATAATCCCATTCACAATAATATCAAAAACAATAAAGTATTTAGGAATAAATTTAACCAAAAAGGTGAAAGATCTGTACTGAAAACTACAAAACTCTGACGAAAGAATATGAAAAAGACACAAACAAATGGAAAATTATGCCATGCTCGTGGATTAGAAGAATTAATATTGTTAAAATGTCCATACTGCCCAAAGTCATCTTTATTCAATGAAATCCCTATCAAAATTTCAACTGCTTTTTTCACAGAAATAAAAAAAATCCTAATATTTGTATGAAACCACAAAAGATCCCAAATAGCCAAAGCAATCCGGAGAAAGAAGAACAAAGCTAGAGGCATCAGTTTCTGATTTCAAACTACATGGCAAAGCTATAGTAATCAAAAGAGTATGGTACTGGCAGAAAAAAAAGGACACATAGACCAATGCAACAAAATCAAGTGCGTAGAAATAAACCCTTGAATATATGGTCAACTGATATTTGACAAGGGAACCAAGAAAACTTAATGGGTAAAGATATTCTCTTCAATAAATGAAGCTGGGGAACCTGGGTAACTACATGCATAAGAATAAAATTGGACCCCTATCTTATACCACTTAAAAGAATAACTCAAAATGGATTAAAGACAAATATAAGAACAGAAACTGTAAAACTCCAAGAAGAAAATGGGAAAAATCTCTTCAACAGTGGTCTTGGCAATGATTTTTTGGATATGACACCAGAAATACAGCAACAAAAGCAAAAATTAACAAGGGGGATTACATCAAACTGAAAAGCTTCTGCAGAGCAAAAGAAACACTCAACAAAATGAAAAGGCAACCTATGGAATGGTAGAATGTATTTGCAAATCACGTATCTGATAAGGGGTTAATATTCAAACTATGTAAAGAACTCATATAACTTAACAGCAAAACAAATGGCTATTATCAAAAAGACAAGAGATAACAAGTGTTGGTGAGGGTGTGGAAAAAAGGGGAACATTTGTGCACTGTTGGTGGGAATGCAAATTAGTACAGCCACTATGGAAAATAGTATGGATGTTGCTCAAAAAATTAAAAATAGAACTACCACATGATCCCGCAATCCCACTTCTGGGTATATATACACAGGAAATGAAAACAGGATCTTGAAGAGTTATCTGCATTCCCAAGTTCATTGAAGCATTATTTACCATAGCCAAGATATGGAAACAACATAAGTTTCTGTCAAAGGATGAATGGATAAAGAAGTTGTGGTATATGTAAACACAATGGAATATTATTTAGCCGTGAGAAAGAAGGAAATTCTGAGAACATGGATGAATCTTGAGGGAATTATGCTAAATGAAAGAAATCAGACAGAGAAAGACAAATACTATATGATCTCACTTTTATGTGGAATCTAAAAGAGCCAAACTCATAGAAGCAGAGAGTAAAATGGTGGTTATCAGGGACTGCGAGTGTGGGGGAAATGGGAGATATTGGTCACAGGGTACAAATTTCCAGTTATAAGATGAATTAGTTCTAGGGATCTAAAGTACAGCATGGTAATTATAGTTAATAATATTATATAATTGGAAGTTGCTAAGACAGTAGATCTTAAATAGTCTCACCACAAAAAAGAAATAGTAATTATTTAATGTGATAGAGGTATTAGCTATCTGTGGTGTAATCATTTTGCAATATATAAATGTATCAAATAAATGTATTGCAAACCTTAAACTTACACAATTATGTCTCAATATATTTGAGATATATTTGTGTATGTATTATGTGTCAATGTATTTGTGTCAATATATCTCAGTAAAGCTAGGGAAAAAAGCATGACATATAAAGCTTACTTTTCTTATTTTGACATGATGGATCTGTACTTTTTTTTTTTAAACACATTGTAGAGTAGTAGTTTCTTTATTTTTAGTTTATTTATTTTATTTATTTATTTTGGGCTGTGTTGGGTCTTCGTTGCTGTGCTCAGGCTTTCTCTAGTGCGACGACCAGGGTCTACTCTTCGTTGTGGTGCACATGCTTCATTGCAGTGGCTTCTCTTGTTGTGGAGCACAGGCTCTAGGTGCACAGGCTTCAGTAGTTGTGGAACGTGGGCTCAGTAGTTGTGGCGCACAGACTTACTCCACAGCATGTGGGATCTTCCCGGACCAAGGCTCGAACCCATGTCCCCTGCATTGGCAGGTGGATTCTTAACCACTGCGCCACCAGGGAAGTCCCTGTACTGATATTTTTAATGTAAAAATTATTCTTAGCTTGCAGGCTCTACAAAAACAGGTGAAGGTCTAGACTTGACCCACACACTGTATTTTACTTACCCTAACCCAAGCCCATTATGGCTATTTTGTTCCCCTTTGCCAGATACTTTCCCAGACTCCATTATAGCAAGGTGTGGCCATGTGATTCGGTTCTGTCCTATGAGACTTACAGAACTATAAGATTTCTAAAGAATTTTCTTTAACCAGAAAAAGAGGGCATTACCAGGAAAAGTCATTTGCCCTTGCTCCTGGCTTTTGTATTTGTGGAGAATGTATGCAAAAGTAGCAATTGGTTGGGAGACTGGGATTGACATATATACACTAATATGTATAAAATGGATAACTAATAAAAACCTGCTGTATAAAAAAAGTAGCAATTGGTTCTGTTGCTGCTTCCTTAGCTATGGTCCTGTCCCCATCCCACCTCACCCCAGATTTAAACATAACCCCTCGCCTAGGCACTTACTTAACTCCAGAGAACTCCCTAGCCCCCTTCTGCCATCTGAGGATAGGACGATAAGTCTGCAACCTGGAGATGGCCCTTACCCTAACCCGATGATGCTGATCTCTGACTTTCAGCTTCCAGAACTGTGAAAAATCAAAATTCTGTTGTTTAAAAGCCACCTAGTCTATGATATTTTGTTATAGCACCCCAAACAGACTAAAACACTAAGGAAAAAATTGTAGTGCTTGTTGATTTCTTCAGTGTAAATACTCTGTGGCTGATTTCAAACGATGAAAGTGATGTCAGTGAACATGGAGTTAGGAAGAAATGTGCACTACCAGTGCACAGGAGCCAGTAGAAGCTGGGTGCAGCACTCGTAGTGACAACTATGGTGCAGATGTCTGTGTATGTGAGGTGAGTTTTGAGGGGAAGGGAGGACAATTGAGGCACATCACACCTTGAAGAGTTACTGTACTGGGGAGCAGGGCAGGCAGTTCTTGCCCCCTTTTACCCTTGTAGGGAACACAGCTGTTTTCTCCAGCATCTGTCTGATACTATATTTTCTCTCTCCTCTCTGCTTTCTTTCTTTTAATCTCTCCTACTTTTTATTTTTATTACGTGCTGCTGCACTAACCTACTTTTGTGAGAGAAAGGTGCCTCCTTTGCAAGAATGGCCAATAGGTGGTGAACCAAGCAGTCTCACCATACACTCAGGTTCAGAGGTTTGCTCTCCTGCTGTGCACACTGAGGTACTTAGAGATTGCTGCATCCACCTGAGAGAAAGCTTGTCCTGGGCTGCTCCCAGATTTGGAGACACTCCTACAGCCTGGGGATTTCACAAGACTGGTACTGGATACAGGACCTTGCATAAAATGATGGGAGAAGTGTAGATCTGCTTTCACCAATATTAACGTATACATTCCATTCTTAAGGGATTTTTCTTCTTTAAGACTTCTACTCCTTGAAATTTGTCACTAAGGGTTCAGATGTGTAGCTTTTTCTTATCTACATAATTTTATCTACATGCGATTTCATGACTATCGAGTTCTAATTAGCATGACACATTTGTAAGATTGTAGGTATCCATGACACAGTATATCATATATTATATCCAGGATATAATAATTTCCCCTTGCCCTATGACAGAAGAGGAGAAAGGTAATTTTAAAATGTCTGAGGGACTTCCCTGGTGGTGCAGTGGTTAAGAATCCACCTGCCAATGCAGGAGACACGGGTTCAAGCCCTGGTCCAGGAAGATCCCACATGCTGTGGAGCAAGTAAGCCCGTGCACCACAACTACTGAAGCCCACACACCTAGAACCCATGCTCCGCAACAAGAGAAGCCACCGCAATGAGAAGCACACGCACTGCAAGGAAGAGTAGCCCCTGCTTTCTGCAACTAGAGAAAAGCCTGCACGCAGCAACAAAGACCCAATACAGCCAAAAATAAATAAATAAATAAATTTAAATAAATAAATAAATAATGTCAGATTGAGATTGACATATATACACTAATATGTAGAAAATAGATAACTAATTTAAAAAAATAAAACAAAGGGAACTGCTTTGAAAAAAAATGTCTGAGAATATATCTGCCTAAGGAGAGAATGTCCTATATATGATCAGAGTCTCTTGTACAGTTAGTATTTACTAGTTGGAATTTCTAAGATTTTGAATAATAATTATTATTTGCTAGTGTCAGGTTAGTAAAGTTGTTAGACATATGACCAGTTAATAGCAAAAGATAATCCAAAAACCAATCAATTATTCCCAAGTGCCTACTATGGGCAGAGTGGTTAAGGGTTTAGACTTTGAAATCAGAGGAATACAGGTGCTAATCCCAGAGGTTAATTAACCGTGTGACCTTGGGCAAATTGCTTTAACTCCCCAGGTGTCATTTTCCTTATCTATAAAGTGGGGATAATAATAATATTTACTTATGAGGTTGCTTAAGGATTAAATGAGATCGTTCATATAAAACCCTTAGCCAGTTTCTGAATTTCCCCTATCCATCCATTCCTTCAACAAAGAGGAATACTTACCATGTAGCAGGCTATGGGCCCATAATAAGAGCTCGGTGAATATTAGTTATTATTGTTGCTGCTAAGTTCTCACTATGGGTTTAATAAACACCCTGGGCCAAAACGATGCATAAGAAACCCATGCTGCTGTCACAGGGATTTCAAGATTTTGAAATGACTTTTAACTTAATTTTCTCATGCTTCTCCAATTCTCCACAATTCGTCAAAGATCAGCAATTTCACTTGCAAATATCCCAGAAGAGCTGGCTTCCTGGCTGTGTGACCCGTGTAGTCACACAGGGGCTCACACTCAGAAAGTTCCCATGTTTGGTTTAGTGCTCTCCTATTGCTTTCTGGAAGTTCTCAAGAGTTTTTCAACAAGGGCCCTACATTTCCGTTTTTTTCACTTCTTTTTTTTCACTAGATCTTACAAGTTATGGAGCCTGTCCTGCCTGGGATGTAATGTTTCTAGGTCCTATAATCCAGAATCCATTTAGAACAACCAGGTATTCTCCAGCTACTTCTCAGACTTCTGTTGCCTTACTATTTTGGTCTGTACTGCTTTGATTATAAGGAACAGAATCCTCTTGATTAAAGGAAGAATAAATGTAAGGAATTAGTCGTCAGATTTAAGGAGGCCCTTACTCTCAGGAGCTGACCCTGCCCTTCACAGCCCTGAGAGTGAGTGTTCCCTTAAATTTTGTACCCAAGACCTCACTTGCCTCACCCTCACCTGGCCCTGCTGTGGTCCTTGGTGGAGCACAAGGCCCAAGAAATAAGACACCAAGGAATTAAATATCCGAGAGCAGAGAAATAAAAATTCCCTCTCCTCCATCCTTCAGTCCCCACTAGGACTTCCTATGGGCTGAGTCCAGATGGAAGTCAGAGGTCCTGACCATAGAGGTCAGCCCAGAGCCTGGTGGAGAAGCTGAGTGGCTCTAAAGAGGCAAACGGAGACTACCCAGCACAGGTTGGGAACAGGACAGCAGACAATAAACTTTTCTAGTGTTATCACCACTATGTATGCTATGTGTTTTAGTTCAGTTTAGAAACACTAACTTGCTTTTAAGCTTTGCTATTTCATTTCTATTAAGTAAAAAAAAAAAAGGTTTTTAAGGTTTGTCCAGATGAGTCAGGATTCAGCCTCCTGACAAGTCTAATACTCAGTGTAGGGCAGCTCATATGTGGAAGGTGACCTCCTCAGAGACAGCCATTTAACTGGCTCCTGACAGCAACAATTATGACTAATGGATCTATTCAGTGGCCATCATGCCCTGTAACCACACCAGTTAGGAGTTTTACAACCTTTATAGCCTACCCTAATTGCTCTCCTTTTCCTCCCCCTATCCATTTTTTTAATATAGATGTTGCTTTATATCAAAACATAAAAAATAAAATATGAAAACAATAGTTAGCCATTGCTTCTTAGCACTGGAAGTATTTTCTTGCACAGCATAACAATGCTGGCAGATGATGCAACTTTGCTTGTATCAATACACATTTATAGAATGTTTCCTCTTGATTGACATTTCCATCTGAATAGGTTAAGAGGATGTCCTTCATCTTGCTTCTCTTTTTGTATCATTTGTTAAAATGAAGTCATTAAAGATCAGATAATTCTTGGGTTATTTTCCCCTTTATGATGAAATGTTGTAAGTATTCAGTAACGAACTCTCAAAGAAAGGAAAACAAAGAGAACTTTGTTATTACCATTTAATACCTCATTCTAAAAAATACTAAAAAGAGATGAAGATAAAAATGGATTTCTTGAGACTTCCCTGGTGGCGCAGTGGTTAAGAATCTGCCTGCCAATGCAGGGGACATGGGTTCAAGCCCTGGGCCAGGAAGATCCCACATGCTGCTGAGCAACTAAGCCCGTGCGCCACAACTATTGAGCCTGTGCTCTAGAGCCCGTGAGCCAAACTACTGAGCCTGCGTGCCACAACTGAAGCCCACGTGCCTAGAGCCCGTGCTCCGCAACAAGAGAAGCCACCATGGTGAGAAGCCCACACACAGCAATGAAGAGTCGCCCCCACTCGCCACAACTAGAGAAAGCCCACACACAGCAACAAAGACCCAACACAGCCATAAATAAATTTATTTTTAAAAAATGGATTTCTTCACTACCATATTAAATAAGAAAATACATTTATTTACAGGAAGCTATGCAATTAAATATTTCCCTTAGAAATTATTAGAGAGACTTGGCTCTCCCAGGAAGAGTAACAGGTGAAAAAGGTGCATGCCCTCTTCCCTGTCTAAACGCACTGAAACCTTTTCTAGTGGCATCTATAAAGAACTGAAAAAAAATGAACAATTTGGCTCCACTGCTGTTAGCTACATCAGAATGATCTCTTTGATAAATACAGTGAAGGAAATATCCCTTCTCTATTAGGAAGATGCGTAGTCTGGTTTTTATTTTGGTTTGATGTTTTGTTTCTGTTTTGGAGGGGTTTTTGATTTCTTTATTCTTTGGAAGTCCAAGGTTTTCCACACACAGTCTTGCCACAGATGAACCCTGAAGCATCCCTATCACAAGAGTGACCATGTGCAAAAGGTATTCAGCTATCAGTTGTAAAGCACCTAAAAGATAATTGGAATTTCTATAGTGGTTTCCTTGGTGATTCCTCCTTTTTGTCTTCTCAGGGATGTTCCTAGACCCCAGGCTAACATCACAGAATTAGAATGAAAGACTCCATTGTCAGGGATGTGGCCAAAAGCGTGGGATTAATTTTGGATAGGGTTAAAACACAAGAGATGAGACATTTATTGGATAGTTTTTCTTTTACAGTTTAAATTCTCAATTATAAAATTATATAGCATACATTTCGTCCATTCCTTCTGGGTTAATAAATCTGTAGACTTTCCTTTAACTTTAAGAGCCTGTCAATGAAAATTGTATCAGATAATTTCAGTCTCGAATGAGTGAATGATTTTTAGCTTTTCCTAAAGCGTATAGACTAAGATTACTTACCAGAATATTTTGAGTGGTATGGAAGATTTTTAATTAATTAAGATGACAGTATGAGACATAACACAACACACATATTTCACACAATCATGTTTTCAGTGACTATATAGGATGGACAAAGAAAGAAAAACTAGTTAGTGGTAGATTCTTAAGTTGATTCACATGTCATTACTAGTAGCTTCAGAGAACAATGCAGGAAGCAACTACCAAATTTTCCTAAATATAAAGGGACCTCGAAATTAAATCAATCCCTTATTTTCCTAATGAGAAGATACAAAAATAGTGAGGTGTTAGGTTTTTTTGCCCTACTAGAATATATAATATTTTAGAAACTTTGAAGACATAGTAAAAATCATTTAATAATTTATTTACACATACATGTATACATATTTATAATAACATGTTATCTAATATTATTTTAGGATGTTTTCCTACTCATATATATTCATTAAACAATTTGATTCAAATTCTTCACAGGCATCTCCATCATCAGTATTTTTGTCACCAAGAGAGCCACATTTAAAATCATCATAATTTTCTAGCACACCATTTTCACTTCCATCTAAGTTGCTTAAGACTAAGTATTGAATCTGTATGTGAGCTATAATTGGACATTTTATTCTAAGTCATAAATATCTATGTAAGGAAGGTTAAGGCAGTTACTTTTATTCATACCATATGTAATATTCATGATATTCACCAAATAACTACTTAATAGAATGCTTAATAGTACGGGTAACTAATTTAAACAATCGGAGAATATCACAGGATTTTTAACAACAAGAACAAAAACCAGCAGTTTTCTGATCTATACTCTTCATCCCTGATTCCAAATTTCTAGTGGCCACTGCTTTCAAGTCTGTTAGGGGTTTTTTTGTTTTTCTTTTTTATCTTAGTATTTACCTTCCTATTTCTAAGTGGGTTATTCTAGAATTTCTTGATTTTTCCAAAAAAGTTTTAGATAATATCTACTGACTTCCTACTTTGAAAGATGAGGGTTTAATCTCTCTTATATAGGTCTCCCTATATAATCCAGCTTCTCTCTCTCTCTGTCCCTCTCTTTCTCCATCTTTATAATGTAGTATCACAATTTGGAGTTAAATCAATATTCAGTGTTTACTTTATTATGCTTATATTACGATTCACAAATGAGCCACCTTGTTTGCTATAATAACATTTTCATTATTGTACGGTATTTTTGTTTTTCTTTCCTGGCATTAATCATTGCCTCATTTGTTTTCATTTGCTTTGTCTTCTATGTACCTGTTACTAATTCACCCTCAAACTTTCAAGGAAAACTGTGAATCTTTGTTCAATATGTCTAAACACTTTAGCTAATCTGTTGCAATATATGTTTCATTTCCTATGGGGAAAAATCCCTCCTGAATCTCTGTCTTTTTGTGTCATCTTGGGACCTCCTGTCATCATCATCATCATCATCATCATCATCCTCACCATCATCAAAACACTCTTCACTTCTTTCCTCTGGTAGATCTCCTTTTCTCCTGCCCCCCACATCTTCTTTCTCAGTGTACATTCTCACTAGCTTTCTAAGAAAGGAAAGGAGATAAAGGTTTTGAAATCTTACATTTTGAAATATCACATTTTCCCCGATGTTGATTGATAATTTAGCTAGCTATAGAATTCTAGGTGGAAATAATTTTACCTACAGTTTTTTGTTTTGTTTTGTTTTGTTTTTGCGTTACGCGGGCCTCTCACTGTTGTGGCCTCTCCCGTTGCGGAGCACAGGCTCCGGACGCGCAGGCTCAGCGGCCATGGCTCACGGGCCCAGCCGCTCCGCGGCACGTGGGATCTTCCCGGACCGGGGCACGAACCCGTGTCCCCTGCATCGGCAGGCGGATTCTCAACCACTGCGCCACCAGGGAAGCCCTTACCTACAGTTTTAAATGCATTGCTCCATTATCTTCCAGGGTGCTATTGCAAAATCTGAAGTTATTGTGATACCCAGTTATTCTCATGTAACTTGTGTTTTGTCTTTGAAAGTTTTAGGATTTTTCTCTTTATCCCTGATATTCTAATATTTTATTTGGATGTATCTTAGTGTTAGTCTTTTCTCACACTTCATTGGGCATAGCATGAAAAAGGCACAGTGTGTCCCTTCAATCAGGAAATGCAAATCCATCAGCTCTGGAAATTTGTCTTGAATTATTTCTTTGATAATTCTTTCCCACCATTTTCTCTGTTTTCTTTTTCTGTTAGTCAGATGTCGGACCTTCTAGCTAGTTTCATTCATTTAAAACGTATTTTACAGTGTGTTCTTCTGGGGTGATGAAAAAGTTTGGAAACTAGAGGGAAAGGATTGTACAACATCATGAGTTCACTAAAACCACTGAATCGTACACTTGAAAATTGTAAGTGTATGTTATGTGAATTTCCCTTTAATTAAATATTTTTTTTTCTCCTATTTTCCATCCCTTTGTTCAACCTCTTTATTTGTTCAGCCTTCCTGGCAACATACAGACATTGAAATTTCTGCTTTTGTATTTTTACTTTTTAAGAGTCTATTTATTCTCTAAATATTTTTATAATACCCTGTTAGTGCTTTATGAATGCAATACTTTATCTCTCTGAAAGGTTTCTTTTTCCATAATTGTTTTTGTTTTATCATTCTCCCTGAATTGTCTCTGCTTTCTCAGAGTTATTTTTGTTTGTTTTTATTTGTTTCTTCCAATGTACCACTGCCTCCTAAATAATGTTGGAGTTTTCTATCTTTGGAATGGTTTACTTCCTTTTTTCTTTTTGGCTTTCCCACTTAAGTGTCAGCTTTCTCAGTTCTGTTAAGTCAAATACTATTCACCAATTTTCCAGTTTTCAAAATGTTATTGATATTTACAATCTGTTGTCATCGCCTCTCCTGTCTTTGTCCTTGTGTGGTCTTAATACCATTTAACCACTGACTGCCATTTTCATTACTGTTTTCTGGAAGCAGCAGAGAGAAATTCATGTCTTTGCTCCAGCAAATTTAATTGGAAACCTGTATTTCTTTTTAAGGGGATCTCACCAAAAAGTCTGTTTTAAATGACAAAAAATGCTTTCAGGTTGAAGTCATTCTCTCCCAAACCAGGAAAAATGACTATGGTAAATCTGGTTATGTTTTTGGTCTGCTTTCTTTCTTTTTTTTTAAGCTTATTCCATTACTTGACTTATTTAGGCATCCAAAACTGACATTTTTTGAGGTCACTTCAAGCCAATGGTTCTTCAAAGAACATAACTTTGTAATTCAAATAACATGATTGAGAAATTATTTATGTAATATGAGAACCTTTATAAAAATTTAAATATAGGGAAATTCTTTATAACCAAGTGAGAATTTGGGTGAAAGTATTTCATCTTATTGGCAAATATATTCTATTTTTAAATATTATTTTTCAATTATATTCTAGATAATGAGAGACTAAAACCTGGGAAAAGCAAACATACAAAGAAATTTCTTTCCTTCAAGAACAACTTTGTATTCCTTTCTCCTGGTTAGGCTTCTGTTTTCACAATTTTTGCCAACATACTTACTCATTTTCTTCCTTTCACTTGCATATTTATAGAATAAATTAATTGTATATACGTAGCATAAACACATACACGCTTAATCTTCTCCTGACATAACGCAGACCACAATTACGAGGAAGTGACTGGACTGTACAACCACCCTTAATTCTCTAATTAGATAAAGAGATGACTTAGACTTGATTCTGTATAGAAAAAGATACAGAATTGGGCTTTACTGACTTGAGCCAATGTAAGTCAATCCAATATTAATCATAACCTCACAGATAAAAATGTGGAAGTTAGGAGGTGCTTATATTTTTCACTATCATACTCTATCATCATTATCATAGTCTTCTATAAGACTGGGAGGTAAACTATGCAATTATCCCAGGCCCTTGGACCTCTTGGTAATCATTCTTAGTCTTAATAAAACTTCAAGCAAAGTTTTCTTTAACAGTACTTTAAGCCAGTAACTTTAGGTCTATTAAACATTTCACAATCAAAATACTTACCTAATCTAGCAGAATACTTATACCGAGGTACTTTTGGGGCTTTATCACTTTTCCTTTGTAATTCGGTCAACTAACTGTCACCAGTTTATTCTTCATAAAGCAGAATGCCAATTTTATCATTTCTCTGCTTTAAAAACTAGTTTTTATTATGCATAATATTTAAAATCTTCTTACCTTGGTATTTTTAAAAATAGCTTTATTGGGGACTTCCCTGGTGGTGCAGTGGTTAAGAATCCGCCTGCCAATGCAGGGTACATGGGTTCGATCCCTGGTCCGGGAAGATCCCACATGCCGCGGAGCAAGTAAGCCTGTGCGCCACAACTACTGAGCCTGCGCTCTAGAGCCTGTGAGCCACAGCTACTGAGCCCACATGCTGCAACCACTGAAGCCGGTGCACCTAGAGCCTGTGCTCTACAACAAGAGAAGCCACTGCAATGAGAAGCCCGTGCACTGCAACAAAGAGTAGCCCCGCTCTTCACAACTAGAGAAAGCCCACGCACAGCAACGAAGACCCAACACAGCCAAAAATAAATTTTAAAAAAAAAAGCTTTATTGAGGTAGATTTGACATACAACAAACTGTGTATATTTAAAGTATACAATTTAATAAGCTTTGGCATATGTATATACTCTTGAATCCATCACCAGAATTAAGGTGTCACCCTGGCATTTGAAGTTTTGTACAAGACAATCTCTTATTTATGGGATTTGTCTCTTACTGCTTGCTTATTGCTCTTATTATTCTTGAATATATTATAAACTCTTCAGAAAGACAGAGGAAGTCTTACCTGTCTTTGGAACACTCAAATGTTTAATACATAACATGCACTCAAAAGAATAGCTGTTTTTTTTGTTGTTGTTGTTTTTTTACGGTGTGCGGGCCTCTCACTGTTGTGGCCTCTCCTGTTGCGGAGCACAGGCTCCGGACGCTCAGGCTCAGCGGCCATGGCGCACGGGCCAAGCCGCTCCGCGGCATGTGGGATCTTCCCAGACCGGGGCACAAGCCCTTGTCCCCTGCATCGGCAGGCGGACTCTCAACCACTGTGCCACCAGGGAAGCCCCAGAATAGCTGTTTTTATTAATTGAGGCCTGATCTTCTGTATCTTGAAAGAGAATTAGTTCTAATTGAAATATATTCCCCTTAACCTCCTTTAATAAATGATATCTCCCTATGGTCATACTAGATGTCAAATCACTCTGTCAATATCATACAACAAATAGATATGAATTTAATATTATAAATTCTTTTTATTTAAAGTCGGAAAAACTTTTACAAAAAAATATACTTATGCAGTATTTAACTTACAATTTCTGCAGAATCTTGAAGGGAAAAACAAGGTTTAATATCTTATTTCATTATTAATTAATAATAATAGAAACAGCAATAATAATATTTTTGCTTCACTGTTTCAAAAGTACTTTGAAATTTACTGTCTCACCTGATCTCATTAAGACAAAATAACAACACAAAATAGGTAACTAGGAAATTTTTAATTTTGTTTATTATTTATTTTTTTAAATATTTATTTATTTATTAGTTTTGGCTGCATTGGGTCTTAGTTGCAGCACGTGGGATCTTTCATTGCAGTGCGGCAGACTTCTCTCTAGTGGTGGTGCACATGGGCTCCAGAGCGCACGGACTCCAGAACGCACGGGCTCAGTAGTTGCGGTGCGTGGACTCTCTAGTTGTGGCACGTGGGCTCCAGAGCACATGGGCTCTATAGTTGTGGTGCATGGGTTTAGTTGCCCCTCGGCATGTGGGATCTTATTTCCCCAATCAGGGATTGAACCTGCATCCCCTGAATTGGAAGGCAGACTCTTAACCAGTGGACCACCAGGGAAGTCCCCAGACTAGAAAATTTTTTTAAAAAAAACATCATCCATTACTGATTTACTTTATGACATTAATGAAAATTAGAAAGATATATAATCCCTATATGTTTATTTTCTAGTATGAAAGTTAGGGGAAAATTCCATACAAAGTATATTTTGCAAGGATATTTGAGATAATTTTTAGCATAAAATGTGTTTTAGGAAAATGGAAAATACAGAAACTTGAAAGGGAAAGTTTTTCAGAAAATGCTGATACCTAAAGCAGCCTCAAGTTTGAGATTACATATTGGTCTTCTCAAACCACAATTTTAAAAGCATTCTGATAACATTATTCAAGCACCAACTAAATTGTGAGTCCTTTGGAAACAGAAACTTTCTTAGAATAGTTTCTGATACATGGCATTTAATAAATGTTTATTAAATGATTAAGGGCAGATGATGGATGAGATATTTCAAACCTAGGGGTCAATTTAGTGTGTGTGTGGTGTGTCTGTGTGTCTCTGTATGTGTATGTGCACATGCCCACATGTGCATGTGATAGGTAAGGTAGACTGTTGGTAGAATATTTCATTAAGTAAAAGAATTCCTTTTAATTTACTTTCATGTGTAATCTGCCATTGTTCCTTCCTTGATTTTGTCAGAATTTAAAAAGAAAAAGCACATAAAAAACCAAACAAGAAACACCCCATTTCTGTTACATAGTTATTCTGTTTGCTAAGAACAGATACATCATAAGTGCTGCTATTAGCATTGTTACTTTTAAAAGGTTATTGGGAGACATAAGAGGGAGGGGATATGAGGATATATGTAAACATACAGCCAATTCACTTTGTTATACAGCAGAAACTAACACAAAACTGTAAAGCAATTATATTCCAATAAAGATGTTAAAAAAAAATGACTGACAAAAAAATAAAGAGACAAGAAAAACGGGTAATACAAAAATATATAGGGTTGTTCTATCTACTTACAATCTAATTACAATGGGTGGTTATTATAGACTGACTGACTGTGTCCCTCCTAGGTCCATGTGTTGAGGTCCTGGCCTTCAGTATGATGGTATTAGGACGTGTGGCCTTTGGGGGTGATTAGGTCATGGGGATGGAGCCCTCATCAGCGGGATTAGTGTCCTTACAAGAAGAGACACTAGAAAGCTTTCTTCCTCTGTATCTTCTGACCTGTGAGGACACAGCAAAAACATGGCCATCTGTAAACCAGGCAGAGAATTCTCAGTGGAACCCAGCTGTGCTGGTGCCCTGGTTTTGGACTTCTAGCCTCCAGAACTGTGAGAGGTCAATGTGTGTTGTTTAAGCCACCTAGTCCACATTTTTGTGTTGTAGCAGTCTGAGCAGACTAACAACCAAGATACTAGTTATCTGATGCTATTCACATAGTTTCATAGGGAAAACTTATTTTCTTTGAAGTCATTGAATTGATTTAAATAAAGGTTTATCCTTTAGTTTTCTACGTTAAAAAAAAGTTTATGTTGACAGCATGGTGACTAGAGGTACTAATACTGTATTGCATATTTGAAAGTTGTTAAGAAAGTAGACCTTAAAAGTCCTCATTACAAGAAAAAAATTTGTAACTGTATGAAGACATAGGTTAACTGGCTTACTGTGGTGATCCTTATACTATCCAAAACTAACGTACAGTTGACTCTTGAACAATGCAGAGGTTAGGAGCACCAACCCTCTGCTCAGTTGAAAAATCCGTGTATAACTTTACAGTCAACCCTCTGTATCCACAGTTTCACATCCTTCAATTCAACCAACCATGGACAGTGTAGTACTCTAGTAAAAATTTGTTGGAAAAAAATCCTCATATAAGTAGATCCATGCAGTCCAAACCTGTGTTGTTCAAGGGTCAACTGTAAAGTAAAACTAGAAAAAAGAAATGCTATCAAGTATAATGTCCATTGAAAATCAGATCTTTAGAGTGTTTCCAAGTACATGTGCTTCTGTCATTAAGATCTCCAGGAGCTGACTCTGAGAAGAAGTTCAGGTGGCAAGATATTTATAAGGGATAAACATCTGGCAAAGGTCCGGGGAGGAAGCCAAATTGAGCAGAAGGAAAAGTTGAACACTAATGCTGGCCTGACAAAGCCCCCAGTCCACCTGGCCAGGAGCTCAGGAGCTAAAACTACCCTTCAGAATGTTCTTTATAGGGCTTTGGTTGCCTCTCACCCCCTTCTCCTCTGCATTACAGTTATTGGATAGCTTTGCTTCCCTACTTCTCAGAGAAGACCAAGAACATCAAGCCTAACTCTGTCAACTTCCAGTTGCCATCACCTGGCTCCCCAGTTGCACTCTTAATACCACTTGTCTAAGACATGCCAACACTCCCAAACTCATTCCACGAGGTCACCATCACCCTGATACCAAAACCAGACAAAGATGTCACAAAAAAAGAACACTATAGGCCAATATCACTGATGAACATAGATGCAAAAATCCTCAACCAAATACTAGCAAACAGAATCCAACAGCACATTAAAAGGATCACACACCATGATCAAGTGGGGTTTATCCCAGGAATGCAAGGATTCTTCAATATACGCAAATCAATAAATGTGATACATCATATTAAGAAATTGAAGGATAAAAACCATATGATAATCTCAACAGATGCAGAAGAACCTTTTGACAAAATTCAACACCCATTTATGATAAAAACTCTCCAGAGAGTAGGCATAGAGGGAACCTTCCTCAACATAATAAAGGCCATATATGATGAACCCACAGCCAACATCGTTCTCAATGGTGAAAAACCGAAACCATTTCCTCTAAGATCAGAAAACAAGACAACGTTGTCCACTCTTGCCACTATTATTCAACATAGTTTTGGAAGTTTTAGCCACAGCAATCAGAGAAGAAAAAGAAATAAAAGGAATCCAAATAGGAAAAGAAGAAGTAAAACTGTCATTGTTTGCAGATGACATGATACTATACATAGAGAATCATAAAGATGCCACCAGAAAACTACTAGAGCTAATCAATGAATTTGGTAAAGTTGCAGGATACAAAATTAATGCACAGAAATCTCTTGCATTCCTATATACTAATGATGAAAAATCTGAAAGAGAAATTAAGGAAACACTTCCATTAACCATTGCAACAAAAAGAACAAAATACCTAGGAATAAACCTACCTAAGGAGACAAAAGACCCATAGGCAGAAAAATATTAGAAACTGATGAAACAAATTAAAGATGATACAAACAGATGGAGAGATATACCATGTTCTTGGATTGGAAGAATCAACATTGTGAAAATGACTATACTACCCAAGCAATCTACAGATTCCATGCAATCCCTATCAAACCACCAATGGCATTTTTCACAGAACTAGAACCAAAAAATTCACAATTTATATGGAAATACAAAAGACCCTGAATAGTCAAAGCAATCTTGAGAAAGAAAAACGGAGCTGGAGAAATCAGACTCCCTGATTTCAGACTATACTACAAAGCTACAGTAATCAAGACAGTATGGTACTGGCACAAAAACAGAAATATAGAACAATGGAACAGGATAGAAACCCCAGAGATAAACCAACACACATATGGTCAACTTATCTTTGATAAAGGAGGAAAAAATATACAACGGAGAAAAGACAGCCTCTTCAATAAGTGGTGCTGGAAAAAATGGACAGCTGAATGTAAAAGAATGAAGTTAGAACACTCCCTAACACCATATACAAAAATAAACTCAAAATGGATTAAAAACCTAAAGGTAAAGCCAGACACTATAAAACTCTTAGAGGAAAACATAGGCAGAACACTCTATGACATAAATCATAGCAAGATCCTTTTTGACCCACCTCCTAGAGAAATGGAAATAAAAAGAAAAATAAATAAATGGGACCTAATGAAACTTAAAAGCTTTTGCACAGCAAAGGAAACCATAAACAAGATGAAAAGACAACCCTCAGAATGGGAGAAAATATTTGCAAATGAAGCAACTAACAAAGGATTAATCTCCAAAATATACAAGCAGTTCACGGAGCTCAATATCAGAAAAACAAACAACCCAATTGAAAAGTGAGCAGAAGACTGAAATAGACATTTCTCCAAAGGAGATATATGGATTGCCAAGAAACACATGAAAGGATGCTCAACATCACTAATCATTAGAGAAATGCAAATCAAAACTACAATGAGGGGCTTCCCTGGTGGCGCAGTGGTTGAGAGTCCGCCTGCTGATGCAGGGGACACGGTTCATGCCCAGGTCCGAGAGGATCCCACATGCCGCGGAGCAGCTAGGCCCATGAGCCATGGCCGCTGAGCCTGCGCGTCCAGAGCCTGTGCTCCGCAACGGGAGAGGCCACAACAGTGAGAAAAAAAAAAAAAAAACTACAATGAGGTAACACCTCACACCAGTCAGAACGGCCATCATCAAAAAATCTACAAACAATAAATGCTGGAAAGGGTGTGGTTAAAAAGGGAACCCTCCTGCACTGTTGGTGGGAATGTAAATTGATACAGCCACTATGGAGAGCAATATGGAGGTTCTTTAATAAACTAAAAATAGAACTGCCATAATGTCCCAGTAATCCCACTATTGGGCATATACCTGAGAAAACCATAATTCAAAAAGAGACATAAGGTCATGAAGAACCTGGGGGCAAGACAGGAATAAAGACACAGACCTACTAGAGAATGGACTTGAGGATATGGGGAGGGGGAAGGGTAAGCTGGAACGAAGTGAGAGAGTGGCATGGACATATATACACTACCAAATGTAAAATAGATAGCTAGTGGGAAGCAGCCACGTAGCACAGGGAGATCAGCTCGGTGCTTTGTGACCGCCTGGAGGGGTGGGATAGGGAAAGTGGGAGGGAGGCGCAAGAGGGACGGGATATGGGGATATATGTATATGTATAGCTGATTCACTTTGTTACACAGTAGAAACTAACACACCATTGTAAAGCAATTATACTCCAATAAAAATGTTAAAAAAGTAAAATAACAAAACAAAAAAACCCCTAATTTTCTTCCTATATCCCTTAACTTTATTTGATGGCATATTATTCAACACATCATTCAAACAAAAGACTTGTTGTCAACATCTTAGTTCCATCTCCATTTATTTTTACCTCTGAAATAGCTCTCAGATCTTATTTCACCATTCCCATTGTCACTTCCTTGGTCAAATCCTTACCAACCCTTGCCTAGACAGATGCAGTAGCCTAAGTGACCTCCCCAACTCCATCTCACTGCTTTCCAATTCTTTTTCCACACTGCCATCAAAATGACTGCTTCCTTGCATAAAATCCTTCAATGGCTCTTCATCACTGTATTAGTTTGCTAAGGCTGCCGTAACAAAATACTGTAGATTGGGTGTCTTAAACAACACAAATTTACTTTCTCATGGTTCTCGAGGCTAGAAGTCTAGGATCCAGGTGTTGGCAGGTCTGGTTTCTTCTGAGGCCTCTCTCTTGACTTGAAGACAGCTGCCTTCTCCCTGTGTCCTAACATGGTCTTTCCCCTATGCACGCACATCCCTGCTATCTTTTTGTGTGTCTAAAGTTCCTCTCCCTATAACATAATCACCTCTTTAAAGGCCCTAACTTCAAATACAGTCACATTCTGAGGTACTGGGGGTAAGGCCTTCAATATATTAATTTTGAGGGACACAGTGTAGCCCCTACAACAATCAAATACAATTAACAGTGTATTTAGTCGTTATAACATGCTAATGCACTTATAATCTGGCCCTTTCAGCTCTCCAATTTCATCCCTTGCTATTTCTCTGTCACTTTATAGTCCAGGAATTCCAAATTGTGCATAGTTCCCCAAGCATCCAATCTGTTTGCTGCCTCTGTGTCACTTATTCCTTTTGACTAGACCGTCATCCTACTCCCATCTTTGTCACTGGTAAACTTCTGTTTATCCTTCAAACCTTATGCTGAGAATTTTCTGAAATTTCCAAATCCATATATTAGCAAGTGATTTATTATGTTATTGTGTTGGTCTGATGGAATTTCATTACATTTTTAGTGTAAAGATAGAACTAGGAGCATATCCTTTTTGCTCCATATAAG
Organism: Globicephala melas; assembly: GCF_963455315.2. Taxonomy (NCBI): domain Eukaryota; kingdom Metazoa; phylum Chordata; class Mammalia; order Artiodactyla; family Delphinidae; genus Globicephala; species Globicephala melas. The sequence goes on along the minus strand of NC_083319.1, from coordinate 69,686,487 downwards.
TGGGCCTATAGACAAAGGAAGTGGTCACAAAACATAAACTCTTGCCCAGGACCTGGGAAAAGAGAAGACAACATTCAGCACAGGAAGAGTGAAGGACTTCACTTTTCAGCACTCCAGGCAGGGTGAAGGTGAAGGAGTAAGTAGGCCTGGTATTAGCACACTTTGCCTCCTGGGAGAAACTGGGTCTTGCCTTGTCCATTCAATAGAAGACATTTCTCAGGTACAGGAGAATTTCTTTATTTTTCTAAATTGACATAAATCAGAGATGATCACAGTCATCTTTGGTGGCACCTCCCTTCCCTCATCTCTCAGGCTAGTGTCACTGAGCGATGACTTCCTCCTCTGCCATGTGATGCTGTCCAAAGTCCTGGTCCTTCCCTCTAGGAGAAGGCGGTCAGGTGGTGCTTGCTCCAGGGATGTGTGCCAGGACTGCAGACCCAGTAGGAGACCTTCATGGAGCAGCCCCCCAGTAACTCGATTCCCACATACATACAGGCACCCCATGCTTCTCTACCTCTGTACTCCAGCTATGCTGTTTCCTTTTGTAGAGGCATGTAATACAAAGAGCTTTTGTGTATCTTTCTGGAGATAATTCATACATGTAAAGCTAATTTACATTTATTTTTTCTCCCATTTTTACACATAAGAGAGCATACTATATACTCTATAGCTTGCTTTTTTTGAACAATATTAGATTGTGGAGCTCATTCATATCACGTAAAGAGCATCTTCACAGCTGCTATATTCCAATATAGGGATGTATCATCATGTAACCCTCTCCTGATGAAATCTTTTGGTGTTACAAATAATGCTGTAATGAGTAATCTATTTCATATATCACTTCATACGTGAGAGAATAAAGTCTGGGATAAATTCCAGAAGAAGACCTGTTGCGTTGCATTGTTAATTCTGTGAGATAGTGCCAAATTGCCAATTTATATTCAACCAGCAACGTATGAGAGCAAAAAATCCAATCTAGGGCTTCCCTGGTGGCGCAGTGGTTGAGAGTCCGCCTGCCGATGCAGGGGACACGGGTTTGTGCCCCGGTCCGGGAAGATCCCACATGCCACGGAGCAGCTGGGCCCGTGAGCCATGGCCGTTGAGCCTGCGCGTCCGGAGCCTGTGCTCCGCAACGGGAGAGGCCACAACAGTGAGAGGCCCGCGTGCCGCAAAAAAAAAAAATCCAATCTAACCATTAGATCTTTGCTACTATGATAATTTAGAAGTGATATTCCAGTTTGTTTTAATTTGCATTTCTGTTTCTGTAAATAAGATTAAGCATCTTTTTATATGTTAATGGATCACTTGTATTTTCTTTTATAAGAACAGTCTATTGGTCTTTTTATTGATTCATAAAAGCTCTCTCTATATTAGAAAAATTAACACCTACCTGTGGTATGAGTAGCAAATACTTTTCCCAGTTTGTCATTTGTCTTTTAATTTTTTTGTTTATTGTCTTGTAGAACTTCATTTTTATTTTTATGTAGTTGTTTATTAATCTTCTCTTTTATGGCTTCCGAGTTTTGTGATGTATATAGAAATAGCTTTCCCACACCCCAAATTTTTAAAAAAATAAATCTTCAATGATTTCTTCTAGTTCCCTTACAGTTTCATTTTTTACATGTAAATATTTGATCCAACTGGGATTTGTTTTAATGTAAGTTATGAGGTACAGATCCAAATTTATTTTTCCTTATTTTTTTCTAGATGTCTATTAGTAGACTGCACACCGTTTATTACATAAATCATCTTTCCCATTGATTGGAAATGCTGCTTTTATAATTTACTAAATTCTATTTCTGAATGTTCTCATTTGATCCATTATTTCTTTTAAATATATAAAAGAGTGAGGTTATCCCACATTCTATACTTCTCCTACATTTTCTTAGATATTGTTGCTTGTTTCTTTTAAAAATAAACTTTAGAATCAGATTGGCTAACAGAAAATCCTCTTTGTCTTTTTATTGAATTGACCTCTGCCTGACAGAGAGTCTTCCTATTAAAGAACATGGTAAGTCTTTGCATATGTACAAGGTTTTAGGGGGGCTTCAGTTGCAGTTCAAAGTTTTTTTTCAAATAGATTTTGCACATTTCTTGTTAAGTTTTTTCTAAGATTGTTTATATTTTTTGTGGTTTTTGTAAATAGAGTCTTTTTGTCCATTATATCTTTTAAATAGCTAGCTGATATGTTAATAAACTTGCTGTTCATTTCTGCATGTTAATTTCATGCTCAGCCAACTTAGTGAATTGCCTTATCATCTAGAGTAGTTTTTCAATTGCCTCAAGTATTTCAGGAATGCAACAGCAACACTGATGAGTAATTATCATTTTGCCTCCTCCCTTTCCATTTTTTATACTTCTCAATTCTATCTCCTTTCTAGCTGTAATGGCTACCATCTCCAGAAATGTTGAATATCAGTGACAGTAGATATTTTCATCTAGCTCCCGATTTTAATGGGACATCTTCAGATGCTTCCCATTAATATGATTCCAGCTTTTGGGTTGAAATAGGTAAATTTTATCAAGTTAAGGGATTGTCCATCTATTACCATCTTAATGGGAGTTTTTTTAAAGAAAGAATTTATGTTACATTTTATAAATACCTCTGTATAGAGATAGAGATGCTATGATTTTTATGTTTTGATCTATTAATATAATCAGTATAGTAACAATTTTCCAATTGTTAATTGCATTCTTGCATTCCTGGAATTAACTCCTCTTCATAATGATGTAGTATTCTTCTAATGAGCTGCTGGAATATATATATATATATTTATACATATATACATATATATGTATATATATATTTAGAGAGAGAGAGGGAGAGATTAAATATGGTCGGTATGTAATTTTTTTCTACCTTTGTTATACTGTGGTATTGATATAATCCTCTCTTCATAAAAATTTTGTTTTTCTATGTTCTGCAACGTTTTGTATAACAATAGAGACGTCTTTTCCTCAAGAATTTGGTAGAATTCCCTTGTAAAACCATCTCAGCCTTGTGATTTGCAAGGGGCTCGAATAACTGATAATTTTCTCAAATTTTTTTTCATGGTAATTTGTCTGTATGGATTTTTTGAATCTTTTCTGGGCTTAGATTTGTAAATTATAGTTTCCTATGAAGTTATTCATTTCATTCAGATCATTAAATATATTTCCTTACTGTGGTAGATTGTTACACTAATGGCCCCAGCTAATCTGCCTCATGGCATCCATGCCCTTGTTTACTCCCTCCCATACTGACTGGGCTTGGTTAGCTGGCTGATCTGGTGAATGGGATGGGACACCAGCAAATGTGACGCAAACAGAGATTTGTCAGACACGTCACACTGGGGCTCGCCTGGAACACTGCCTCTAGCAGATGAGGAAGCATGGTTGAGTCTCCTTGAGGAGCAAAGACCTCGTGGAAAGAGAGGTCCAGTTATCCCAGCTGACTCTCTGAATGCTGCTGCATGAGTGAGACCAGTCATGACCAGAAAACAAAAATCCTCTAGCAAACCCACAGTCATTATTTTAAACCACTAAATTTTAAAAAAATTATTTATTTAATTAGTTTATTTTTGGCTGCATTGGGTCTTCGTTGCTGTGCACAGGCTTTCTCTAGTTGCAGCAAGTGGGGGCTACTCTTTGTTGTGGTGTGTGGGTTTCTCACTGCGGTGGCTTCTCTGTGGAGCATGGGTTCTAGGCATGCGGGCTTCCGTAGTTGTGGCACATAGGCTCAGTAGTTGTGGCACACGGGCTTAGTTGCTCCACGGCATGTGGGATCTTCCCAGACCAGGACTTGAACCCGTGTCCCCTGCATTGTCAGGCATTCTTAACCACTGCGCCACCAGGGAAGCCCTAAACCACTAAATTTTAAAGAGTGTGTTGCACTTCCCTTAATGAAATCATTAAGGACCTCTTAGAGAGAGATGATACCCTGTTTTGTCCAAATTGATAATGAACAAAATTCATTTTCATATTAAGGCTATGACATAGCTAGGGCAAGGCAAGACAGTAATAACACATTTCAGGTATATAGTTGTTTTGTGGATTATAAAATGTTTTCATATGCATTATTTATCTCACCAGTTCCCCACCATAATCCTGAATTATGACTCTTAGGAACATAGAGACTCAGTTGCAAAGCAAGATTTAGAACACAAGTCTACAGACATCCATTCCAGCACTTTTTCTAATTATTATGCCAGGTTCTGTCCTCTATTTTGTTCTTATAAATGAAGTATAAAGAGCAGGAAAATGTTTTACTTTGGAAACACAAATAGGTCAAGGATGAAAGAGATTAAAAATTAAATTCTCTTATGGGACACAGTTGATATTTTCTAGAGTATTCACACTTTATATTCACTGTCTCACATAGCCAACAGTTTTACCTACCATTCTTCCTTATAATTACCGCATTGAGTTTCTTATCTCTAGAGCTGAGTCTGGAGATGTAAAGTGAGTTCTGGCCTGGAGGAACGGATTTGGAAATCAACAGGTGATAATAAAAAACGTAGGATTAGATGAGATAATCCAGAAAAAACGTGCTCTAGAGAGAGAATAGAAATAAACCAAGGATGAAAGCCTGGGTGAAAGCAATTAGAAGGGTAGTTGGAAGAAGAAAAGTCTAAAGAAGAGAATGAAAAGGAAGAGCAAGAGTGAAAAGAGAAAACCATAAGAAAAATGTGTTATTGAAACGCAGGGAGTCGAGAACCTCAAGAGGTTGTCAACATCAAAGTCTTCAGAGAGAAAAGTAATTATAAAGATTGGAAAGTATCCATTGGAATTAGCAACAAGACCATCACAGGCAAATTTGGCAGGACCGATGTCACTGGATGTAGTGTCTGTTGTGTGCCCAGCAAGCCTTTTCTGCCCTCATCTGGCAACAGATCTGCTTGCCTATCCCCAGGGACAGGCACAGGACCTGGACTGTGCCGATCACAGCATCTCCCCTCCCTGGCTGTAAGAGGTAGGCATAGGTTCAATAGTAAGCATCTGACCTACTGGGCCAATCTGAACCTTTGCCTGGGATCTTACTATCTGGAACTAGTGAGGAAAACACCCTTTTTTCTTTTGGATAATAAAAATATTAGAATGAAGTCAAAATACAGAGATATGTAGAGCCGAGAGATGAGCAACGTGAAAGATTCTGTGAAAGACTCATCTGTGTTTCAGCCGATGGATCCAGTCATCCCTGATGTCAGCCCTGTCTCCTTCTCCTGAAACTTAATTCTCTTGTCTTAATTCTATGAGCTTCCTCAATGTCCTTCCAATAATTTCCACTGCTTCCCTCTTTTATTTTTTTAGTAACAAAAGAATTAAGATTAATAGGTAGAAGTCAGATTGTAATTGGTTTAAAAATGAAAGATATAAAATACCTCAGAATAACCATAATAAGAAATGGACAGGAACGATATAAATAAAACTGCAAAATTTTACTGAAGAACATAAAAGAAGACTTGAATAAATGGGAAGTCCTACCACGTTCCTGGATAACAATGACTATTATAAAGATGTCAGTTCTTCTCAAATTAATTTATAGGTTTAATGCAACTCCAATCAAAATCCAAATAGGATATCTTTTGGAGCTTGAAATGGTGATTTTAAAGTTGATTAGCTAGAAAAAATAGAGAAGAGCCAAGAAAGTTTGAAAAAAGACAATTGATGAAGGGAACAGTGAACACCTACTGGGTGCCCTCCCTGACTTAAAGAATTCAATAGGGATGCCTCTGTAATTGTCTCTCCTGTTCAAAGTGATCTTTGCCTCTGGGCACAGTTGATTGGTCCATGGATATTCTCTCTTTTGCTTAAAGCAACTTTAATAAATTTTTGTTAGTTGTAGCTAAAAAAAACGTATTATATGGATTTTCCCCACAATGTATTAAAGTATATTAAAACAGTACATAAAACAGGGTACTACTAGCATAAATGTGCATAGCATACCTTTGAACAGAATAAATAGCCGTAAATAGATACCATTACTTATAAAAATGATGTGAATAACAAAGTTGTTATCACATTGTAATGTGCAAAAGAAAAATTATTCAATAAATTGACAAGCTGTAGTAAGTTAAATATGTCAATTTATTTACAACATATGTTAAAATAAATTCCAGGTGTTAAATGTGAAAAGTGTTCAATGTAAGGTAAACAGAGAAATAGTAAAACATGTACCTGAAACATAATCAATATTTGCCAAAGTCTGCTTTAAAAGCTAAAAGAATATTTAGGGAACTATTTAAACTATTTACTTGTTCTTGAGCTGAACAAAGAATTGTCTAAGCATAAAATCAATGGGCTAAATCACAAAGGAATCAAAATCAAAGATTTGACTACATGAAAAATTTAAAAGAAACCATCAAAAACTGAGAAGTAGATTACAAAGTAAAAAATATCTGACAAACAGTGATTAGCAGTTTAAATCAGGAAAACACTGAAACTTCAATGGAAAAAGGTGCAACAACAATGTATAGACAAATCTCAGATGCAGAAGTATAAATGATCAATATATATGTGAAATGATTCACTGTTAGTAGTTACAAAGTAAAACATCAATGACATATCACTTTATTCTACCAAAAAAACAAAGACTCTAAAATATATTAAATTTAAGGCTGATGAGGTTGTTTCAAAATAAGCACAGTCATACCCTCCTATTGAGAGTCGAAATTGGTTTGGGGTTTGTTTTTTTGGGGGGGGGAATAATTGGCAACATATATCAAGAACTTTATCAAAGGTCCATAGTCCTTTTCCTGAATTCTCCTTCTAGGAACCTAACCTACTATAATTATTAAAAGCACAAATAGTAGCTCCTGCCGTCAAAAGCATAAATATGTGTGAAAACATAAAGCTGACAGCCAGAGGGAAAGGGGAGGGAGGAAGGTGGGAGTGGCATTAAGCCCCTGGTTCTAGTCCCTGAGGTTCCTATAACACTCCTGGTTCATCAGGACCAGCCTGTTGTCCTGATCGAGTGTATTGCAGTAAACTGATCGTTTTTCGGTTTCTCTCTTTGTTTCTCTGTCTCTGTCTGTCTCTGTTTCTCTCTCTCTCTCTCTCCCTCCCTCCCTCCCTCCCTCCCTCCCTCTCTCTCTCTCTCTCTCTCTATATATATATATATATATACACATATATTTCCCGCCCCCTCCCTTTTGCCTGCTTTTTGCCTAATCCTGCTGCGATTCAGATCTCTGTTTAGACATCACTTTTTAATCAAGAAGCCCTGTTAGTTGCTGGTATGGGGCTTTGGCTAAAAAATTTTGTTATGGTTATCTTAGCTTGGGAAAATGGAGAAAGAAAATCCATGTTGAACATGTTTTGATTTGGAATATACTGTTTTGGGTAAGTGAATTAGAGATAATATTTTACTGGTCAGCAAGACCTGGTCACAAAATGTTTTCATTCCTAACATTAAATATTGTTACCGTTAAGTTAGCTGTAACAGCAAATCAGTAACATTTAAGCTCTAGCTCCTCTAAGTGGTTCTCAGGATTAAATATAAATAAGCTCATATTTATTTTTAGTTAACTAATTTTTAAATAAATTACATGCAGTAAAGTACACACATCTTAGTGTAGTGTACAGTTTATGAGTTTGACAATTGTATATACCTGGGAAACTAACACCCCAATTGGGATGTAGAATTTTTCCATTACCCCAGATAGTTCCTTTGTGCCTTTTTAGTTAATCCCTCCATGAGGCAGCTGCTGTTCTGATTTCTATCACAATCCATTAGTTTTACATGTTCTTGAATGTCAAGGAAGTAGAATCATATAGCACACACTCTTATATGTTTGACTTCTTTTTTTGAGATTCATCCATGTTGTTGTATATGTGAGTAGTTCATCCTTTTTTCTTACCAGTTTTCCAGTGTAGCATATATACAACTTGTTTATCCATTTTATCAACTCTTATGTTGGTAGATTTATAGATTTCCTGTTTATAGCCATTATAAACATTCCCTGAGATTTCTTTTTGTAAACATATGTTTCCATGTTTCAAATTTAATTAAAAACCTAGAAGTTGAATAGCTGGATCATAGAATAGGTGTATTTTTGTCTCTGTTGGAAACTGCTAAACAGTTTTCCAAAGTGTTGGTAAGATTTTACATTCTAACTAGAAATGTATGCAAGTTCTAGTTACTCCACATCCACACCAAAATCTGATGTTGTCGGTCCTTTTAATGTTTGCCATTTTGGAAGTATGAAATGGTATCTCATTGTAGTTTTAATCTGTGTCGTCCTGAAGACTAAGGATGTTGAGCACCTTTTCTAGGTTTCTATTCTGGAGTCCTTAGGGTGTGGTCTTCATTCTCATTCTTACAAAATGGCTGCAGGGGCTCTAACTGTCACTCTGAATTGTAGGCTGAAGAAAGAACAAAGGATCCAGATCCTGAAGTCATGCCTCTGTTGAGTCTTTCCCAGAAGCCCTGTTTACTGGCTTCTGCTTACATCTCATTGGTCAGAATTATGTCACATGGTCACTCCAATCTGCAAGGAAGGTTGGGAAAGCCTTCCCTTTTAAAAGTGAGTGTTCTGGGTATCTACTGCTGTGCAACAAACCAACTCAAAACTTAGTGGCTTAAAACAAAAACGTGTTTCTCTCACAAATATGACAATTGGACAAAGCTCAGCAGAAATGGCCTGTTTCTACTCTCCCTGACATCCATACAACAGCAGTTGTTGCTGGCTTTTGGCCAAGAAGACTCACACAGTTGGAACTGTGGTTAGAACACCTACACATGACCTTTTCATGTGGCTGCTTGGCTTCCCACACCATAATGGCTGAGCCCCAAGGGTGAGGGTCCCAAGAGAGACTTAGGTGGAAACCATATTGCCTTTTATGACTTAGGCCTGGAAGTCACACAGCATCACTTGTGCTGTTCTCTATTCATTGTGGCAAACACAAAAGATTGCTCAGGTTAAAGGGGAGGGGAAATAGAGTCTACATCGTAATGTAAGGGTGGCAGGTTCTGGAAGAGAATGTAGGATCAAAATATTGGTGTGGCCATTGGGGGAAGTATCTGTTACAGCTGGGCATGTTACTTGCCCCCATCCAAAGTGGGGTTCTCTTAACAGAAAAGATGTGGTAAATAGATATTGGGTAAGCAAAGTGAGTTTCTGTCATGTTCTTTACATATATCACATTATAATTGTTTGCTTTGCCACTAGATTATGATCTTCATGAGGGAGCAGCCAGGTTTGTCTGTCTTGCCAATTATTGATTCCTTGTGGCCTAAAGGAAAAAAGAGGTATTCGGGAAATATTTGTCAATGAATGATTATTAAATAAAAATATGGAGAGATTATCTGTTTTAGAAAATAAACTGTGATGCAAGCATTGGGAAAGAATGAAAAGATGGACATCTTGAAAGTCAATAACCTACAAAAAGTCTAATAAACATATATGCTAAGGATTAAAATAAATTTTCTCATTCCACCTTTTAAAATAGATCACAAAACAAAATATTGCCTTCTCAATTAGAAATCTGTGCATGAATAAATGGCTGTCTGATTACTATGTGGAAAGAAGTATCTCTTAAAAAAGGATAAAGCATGCTTTGGGGAGATGATCAAGGACTTCTAGCCAGTCCGCGTGATTTTTGTTTATATTTTTTCAAATTGATTTAGAATACCCAACCGCTGGCCATGATTTGCTACCGCTGGGGACAGCTTGGAGACTGCAACCTCCCTAACCCTTCCTGGATCGGTACTGAGGTCAAGAACTTGCTCGTTGGGTAAGCTTTCTCTTCTTCATCCTTAAATACATTGTTGGTTCAAGTGGCTTAAAATTTTTTCTGACTTATTTTCTTTGATATGTTTAAATCTTTTATTGTTTTTATAGTTTTGTAATCCCTTTCCAGGAGATCTTCAAAGTTTTTTTTATTTTGCTAGTCCATTTAAAAACTAGTTTACCATTAACCATGATCTTCCATGGTACATTCCTTAGGACTCTGTGTGGCAAACATTCTCCTGCTGCAATCTTTTTTTTTTTTTTTTTGCGGTACGCAGGCCTCTCACTGTTGTGGCCTCTCCCGTTGCAGAGCACAGGCTCCGGATGCGCAGGCTCAGCGGCCATGGCTCACGGGCCCAGCCGCTCCGCAGCATGTGGGATCTTCCCGGACCTGGGCACGAACCCGTGTCCCCTGCATCAGCAGGTGGACTCTCAACCACTGCGCCACCAGGGAAGCCCGCTGCGATCTTTTTTAACATGCAAATCTAATCATGTTAGTCCTCTGCTTGGATTATTTCAGTGGCTTCCCATCAGCACAGAAAAATTTATACTTCTTAGCATGACATACAAGGCCCTTCAGGAGCTGACTCCTCATCTCCCACCCCCGTGCTCCCCTCAGACTGCTGGCCACACCGTGCCCCCTCCTGTCTGTGCCTCCCCACCGCCTCCCCACCTAGTGTCTTTCCAGGCTGAGGGAAGAATATCTGTTCAGTGTTTCCTCCAGTTTCCCTGCCCCTTGTCCACGGGGAAAAACTCTTACCTTTCAGTCTCATCTGAAGCGTTAACTCCTTGTGGACCCCGTTCCTGAGCTCCCCTCACAGATTGGGTGCATTTTCTTTGTCTTGGTCTCCATATATAATCTGAATTAAACTGAAAACAAAAAAAAATAAAAAATCTTTTCTTCATAGCAAGCAGTTTTACACATAATCTCGGTGGAATAAACCAAGCACCATAGTTTCTTTCAATGGCATTTATTATTCTTTCCTCTTCCCATATCTTTTTTGTAGGAGTAGGGAGGTACCAGGGGGAGAAAGGCATCCTCCTCCTTTGTCGGCTCCTTTTGTACTTAGTATTGGCCAAAGAAGGAGCAGACAGGTGCAGAATGGGGATGCTCCTCATGGAAAGCCAAAGTGGAAGAGGTCACTCCTTCTTGGAGTGGCTTCTGAAAGATTTATCCACCCAGCTGGGTGCAGGTGTGATTTGGGAGGTGATAGAAGAAGCTTGGACGCAGGCCCTGCTGATACACTTCCTATCTTCTTCCTGGCTTCCCATCTTCTATCTGCCTCCTTCACCAGCTTTTAGGGTATCCTTCCCCACCTGCCCAGGGGACAACCACCCATCTTCTCTGTCCTCTGGGAACCCTGCCTTGATAGGGGTTCCTTTTTAGTGTGGTGCTGCCACAACAAAGCTGTTATGATGATTGAAGGGAAAAGGCCAACAGACAAACAACAGAAGGTCTGTTTAACATCCACGGATACAGAAACTTACAAAAACAGTCAGACAAAGCAGGAAACAACATAGGGCGCTTATAGTTGGATTTACAGACTTTTCAGATTCCCTATTGTGCCCATTGTGAAGAGTGAGACATCTCTTCCATTCTCACAGGGAATTTCCAGTCTTCCCTCTGCCTGATTTTCTGGAGACCGCAATTGTCATGTCTGCTCTCCAGCTGCAAGCAATTGATGCAAATTAACCTCAGCACATTCTGGAGTGTTTACTGGGAGACCAAGTGAGCTGATTTTCCCAGTAGACAATCTTATAACAGCCCAGATTTCAGGTTTGCTTTTGTTCGGTCCACTTCTATGCGTGGTGTTTCCAGACTTATTAGGGTTATCCCTGCATTATTGTGAGGGACATAGCATGTTAGTAGCAAGGAGTCTGGAGGTCAGATCGCCAGGGCTTGAATTTTAGGGTGACCATTCATCCTGGTTTTCCCAGGACTGAAGAGTTCCATGGAGATGCAGGACTTGTCAGTGGACACTTCTGGGCAAACCAGACAGTGGGTCACCCTAGGCCTTTGCTACTTACTAGCTGTGTGAACTAACTTCCACAAAGTATTTAACCTCTCAGGGCCTCAGATTGCTCAGGCCTAGAATGGAGGTAATAATAATATCCTAACATCATGGAAGTATTATTTGAGTTAAAAAGTTAATATTTGTAAAGTGCTTATAACAGTTTCTGGCATACATAAGTGTTCGTTAAATTAAAAAATTAAGAAAGACATAATTTTCCCCTGGGCAAAATCTCAGTGTCCGTGTATTGCTTGTATTTTCTGCCATTATTTTAGGGACTCACAACAGTGAGTTTCTCATTTCTCTGCATTTGCATATACACATAGAAACATTCTAACTAATCAATTTTTTACTGTCAGATTTTCACATGTAACAATACATACTCAAAAACCACATTTTCATAGTAATGTTGAATGACAAAATGATATTATGTAAAGTGATGTGAATAATAAAGAAGGACCGCTGATTGTGAAGAATGTCCTCCAAACCCCTGACCCTCTTTCCCTTCTACTCTCTTGCTATTTTGAACAAAGCCCCATTATAGTAATTACTGTATTGTATTAGAATTGTATGTCTATTACCACAGGAGAGAGGATGTGCAAGGGGTAGCGCGAGCACAAAGGGAGTGCCTGCACTGCAGCTGACAGAAGGGAAGGAAAAGACAGCGTGGTCAGGGGGCTGTTAACACCGGAAGTGAGAGACCCAGTGATCAGCAGACCCTAACCCGTCAGTATAGCCACACCTCCTCCAATGGAGGGGAGTGGCTAATCTAATCTAGATTCTAGAGAAGGCAATAGGAAGTGTTCACTCCCAGAGTCCACCAAAATGAAAAAGATGGATGGATTAGGTATTTTTTCTCACTGCTCACAGCCTTTTGACTAAGAAACCCCGCCTTTAAAATATTTGTTAATGGACTTCCCTGGTGGCGCAGTGGTTAAAAATCCGCCTGCCAGTGCAGGGGACACGGGTTCGAGTCCTGGTCCGAGAAAATCCCACATGCTGCAGAGCAACTAAGCCTGTGTGCCACAACTACCAAGCCTGCGCTCTAGAGCCCAGGAGCCACAACTACTGAGCCCGCGTGCCACAGCTACTAAGCCCGTGTGTTGGAGCCTGTGCTCCGCAACAAGAGAAGCCACCGCAATGAGAAGCCCACGCACCACAAAGAGTAGCCCCTGCTCGCCGCAACTAGAGAAAGCCCGCACGCAGCAACAAAGACCTGACACAGACATAAATAATAAATTTATAAAAAATAAATAAATAAAAGAAGAGTTTTCATATTTAAAAAAATTTTTTTAAATAAAATAACAAGATCTTTAGGTTTTACTTGAACCCCTTGAAAAGGATCCATAGATACCCAGTACTTCTTAAAATCCTTTCTTCTCTGTTCTACTCAGCGAGGCAGCCCAGCCCTGATCTCCCTAAACCCTGTACCCAGTTCTTCATTCCACTACTTTCACTCACAAATCTAGGGGCATTTGTTCCTACTCCACTTTTCCTTATTATACAAACCGACTTAGTTGCTTGGCTAAAGTGTTGCCACCTCCTAAAAATGTTCTTATGTTCTATATCCGTTCTGTCCTTCCAATTTGCTACCACCATTGTGGTTTCTGAGCACTTGAGACATGGCTAATCCAATTTGAAATATATTGCAAGTATATATACACCGAACTTCAAAGACATAGTATGAAAAAAGGATGTAAAATATCTCATTAATTTTTCTATTGACTGCATATTAAAGTGATAATATTTTGAATATTTTGGGTTAAAAAATACATTATTAAAATTAATTTCATGTTTCTTTTTCCTTTTGAAAATGTATCCACTAAAACATTAAAAATTACATATGTGGCTCACATTACATTTCTATTGGACAGTATAGTTTCAGATCAGGGGTCAGCAAACTTTTTCTGTAAAGGGCTTGGTGGAAAATATTTAAGGCTTTGTGGGCCATATGGTCTCTGTCACAACTACTACATTCTGCCCTTGTAGCATAAAAGCAGCCATAGGTAATACATAAACTAAAGAGCTCCACTGTGTTTCAATAAAACTTTATTTATAGACACTGAAATTTGAATTTCAAACAATTTTCACGTGTCATGAAATACTCTTTAACATTTTTATTTATTTAGCAATATAAAAGCTTTTTTTTTTTTTTAAGCTCAGAAGGTTTGAAACCTGATTGGTCTCCTGTTGGCCATAGCTTGCCCACCATAGATTAACTACATCTGTTCTATGTCAACAATGTGATCCTAGGGATAAGACTATCTTCGCTACCCCCGAAAAGGCCTCAAGGACTAGACTGGTTGAATAAATGGGTGAAATTCAGACGGCAGAACTCTAGGTAACCAGAGGAGGATAACCTAGTCTAATGGGGCAGCCTGGACTCCGTGTCAACTGAGTTGACGGTCAGATATGTGAGCCTTGGGTGGCTAGATCTTCTGATTTTTTTTTTTACCAAGAGAAACAGGCGATTCAGATTTTATGGAAATTTTTCCAATTACTAGTTTTTCCCCCCCACTTCTTTTTTTCTTTCCTTTTTTTTTTTTTTTTTACATATTGGAGTATAGTTGCTTTACAATGGTGTGTTAGTTTCTGCTTTATAATAAAGTAAATCAGTTATACATTTACATATGTTCCCATATCTCTTCCCTCTTGCGTCTCTCTCCCGCCCACCCTCCCTATCCCATCACTCCAGGCAGTCACAAAGCACCGAGCTGATCTCCCTGTGCTATGCGGCTACTTCCCACTAGCTACCTACCTTATATTTGGTAGTGTATATATTTCCATGCCTCTCTCTCGCTTTGTCACAGCTTACCCTTCCCCTCCCAATATCCTCAAGTCCATTCTCCAGTAGGTCTGTGTCTTTATTCCTGTCTTACTCCTAGGTTCTTCATCACATTATTTTTTTTCTTAAATTCCAAATACATGTGTTAACATACGGTATTTGTCTTTCTCTTTCTGACTTACTTCACTCTGTATGACAGACTCTAGGTCTATCCACCTCATTAAAAATAGCTCAATTTCGTTTCCTTTTATGGCTGAGTAATATTCCATTGTATATATGTGCCACATCTTCTTTATCCATTCATACGATGATGGACACTTAGGTTGTTTCCACCTCCAGGCTATTGTAAATAGAGCTGCAATGAACATTTTGGTACATGACTCTTTTTGAATTATGGTTTTATCAGGGTATATGCCCAGTAGTGGGATTGCTGGGTCATATGGTAGTTCTATTTGTAGTTTTTTAAGGAACCTCCATACTGTTCTCCACAGTGGTTGTATCAATTTACATTCCCACCAACAGTGCAAGAGGGTTCTTTTTTCTCCACACCCTCTCCAGCATTTATTGTTTGTAGATTTTTTGATGATGGCCATTCTGACTGGTGTGAGATGATATCTCATTGTAGTTTTGATTTGCATTTCTCTAATGATTAATGATGTTGAGCATTCTTTCATGTGTTTCTTGGCAGTGTGTATATCTTCTTTGGAGAAATGTCTATTTAGGTCTTCTGCCCATTTTTGGATTGAGTTGTTTGTTTTTTTGTTATTGAGCTGCATGAGCTGCTTATAAATTTTGGAGATTAATCCTTTGTCAGTTGCTTCATTTGCAAATATTTTCTCCCATTCTGAGGGTTGTCTTTTGGTCTTGCTTATGGTTTCCTTTGCTGTGCAAAAGCTTTGAAGTTTCATTAGGTCCCATTTGTTTATTTTTGTTTTTATTTCCATTTCTCTAGGAGGTGGGTCAAAAAGGATCTTGCTGTGATGTATGTCATAGAGTGTTCTGCCTATGTTTTCCTCTAAGAGTTTGATAGTTTCTGGCCTTACATTTAGGTCTTTAATCCATTTTGAGCTTATTTTTGTGTATGGTGTTAGGGAGTGATCTAATCTCATATTTTTACATGTACCTGTCCAGTTTTCCCAGCACCACTTATTAAAGAGGCTGTCCTTTCTCCGCAGTACATCCCTGCCTCCTTTATCAAAGATAAGGTGACCATATGTGCGTGGGTTTAACTCTGGGCTTTCTATCCTGTTCCATTGATCTATCTTTCTGTTTTTGTGCCAGTACCATACTGTCTTGATTACTGTAGCTTTGTAGTATAATCTGAAGTCAGGGAGCCTGATTCCTCCAGCTCCATTTTTCGTTCTCAAGATTGCTTTGGCTATTCGGAGTCTTTTGTATTTCCATACAAATTGTGAAATTTTTTGTTCTAGTTCTGTGAAAAATGCCAGTGGTAGTTTGATAGGGATTGCATTGAATCTGCAGATTGCTTTGGGTAGTAGAGTCATTTTCACAATGTTGATTCTTCCAATCCAAGAACATGGTATATCTCTCCATCTACTTGTATCATCTTTAATTTCTTTCATCAGTCTCTTATAATTTTCTGCATATAGGTCTTTGGTCTTCTTAGGTAGGTTCATTCCTAGATATTTTATTCTTTTTGTTGCAATGGTAAATGGGAGTGTTTTCTTGATTTCACTTTCAGATTTTTCATCATTAGTATATAGCAATGCCAGAGATTTCTGTGCATTAATTTTGTATCCTGCTACTTTACCAAATTCATTGATTAGCTCTAGTAGTTTTCTGGTGGCATCTTTAGGATTCTCTATGTATAGTATCATGTCATCTGCAAACAGTGACAGCTTTACTTCTTTTCTGATTTGGATTCCTTTTATTTCCTTTTCTTCTCTGATTGCTGTGGCTAAAACTTCCAAAACTATGTTGAATAAGAGTGGTGAGAGTGGGCAACCTTGTCTCCTTCCTGATATTAGTGGAAATGCTTTCAGTTTTTCACCATTGAGGACAATGTTGGCTGTGGGTTTGTCATATATGGCCTTTATTATGTTGAGGAAAGTTCCCTCTATGCCTACTTTTTGCAGGGTTTTTATCATAAATGGGTGTTGAATTTTGTCGAAAGCTTTCTCTGCATCTATTGAAATGATCATATGGTTTTTCTCCTTCAGCTTGTTCATATGGTATATCACGTTGTTTGATTTGTGTATATTGAAGAATCCTTGCATTCCTGGAATAAACCCCACTTGATCATGGTGTATGATCCTTTTAATGTGCTGTTGGATTCTGTTTGCTAGTATTTTGTTGAGGATTTTTGCATCTATGTTCATCAGTGATATTGGCCTGTAGTTTTCTTTCTTTGTGACATCCTTGTCTGGTTTTGGTATCAGGGTGATGGTGGCCTTGTAGAATGAGTTTGGCAGTGTTCCTCCCTCTGCTATATTTTGGAAGAGTTTGAGAAGGATAGGTGTTAGCTCTTCTCTAAATGTTTGATAGAATTGGCCTGTGAAGCCATCTGGTCCTGGGCTTTTGTTTGTTGGAAGATTTTAATCACAGTTTCAATTTCAGTGCTTGTGATTGGTCTCTTCATATTTTCTATTTCTTCCTGATTCAGTCTTGGCAGGTTGTGCCTTTCTAAGAATTTGTCCATTTCTTCCAGGTTGTCCATTTTATTGTCATAGAGTTGCTTGTAGTAATCTCTCATGATCTTTTGTATTTCTGCAGTGTCAGTTGTTACTTCTCCTTTTTCATTTCTAATTCTATTGATTTGAGTCTTCTCCCTTTTTTTCTTGATGAGTCTGGCTAATGGTTTATCAATTTTGTTTATCCTTTCAAAGAACCAGCTTTTAGTTTTATTGATCTTTGCTATCGTTTCCTTCATTTCTTTTTCATTTATTTCTGATCTGATTTTTATGATTTCTCTCCTTCTGCTAACTTTGGGGTTTTTTTGTTCTTCTTTCTCTAATTGCTTTAGGTGCAAGGTTAGGTTGTTTATTCGAGATGTTTCCTGTTTCTTAAGGTAGGATTGTATTGCTATAAACTTCCCTCTTAGAACTGCTTTTGCTGCATCCCATAGATTTTGGGTCGTCGTGTCTCCATTGTCATTTGTTTCTAGGTAATTTTTGATTTCCTCTTTGATTTCTTCAGTGATCACTTCGTTATTAAGTAGTGTATTGTTTAGCCTCTATGTGTTTGTATTTTTTACAGATCTTTTCCTGTAATTGATATCTAGTCTCACAGCGTTGTGGTTGGAAAAGATACTTGATACAATTTCAATTTTCTTAAATTTACCAAGGCTTGATTTGTGACCCAAGATATGATCTATCCTGGAGAATGTTCCATGAGCACTTGAGAAAAATGTGTATTCTGTTGTTTTTGGATGGAATGTCCTATAAATATCCATAAAGTCCATCTTGTTTAATGTATCATTTAAAGCTTGTGTTTCCTTATTTATTTTCATTTTGGATGATCTGTCCATTGGTGAAAGTGGGGTGTTAAAGTCCCCTACTATGAATGTGTTACTGTCGATTTCTCCTTTTATGGCTGTTAGTATTTGCCTTATGTATTGAGGTGCTCCTATGTTGGGTGCATAAATATTTGCAATTGTTATATCTTCTTCTTGGATCGATTCCTTGATCATTATGTAGTGTCCTTCTTTGTCTCTTCTAATATTGTTTATTTTAAAGTCTATTTTGTCTGATATGAGAATTGCTACTCCAGCTTTCTTTTGGTTTCCATTTGCATGAAATATCTTTTTCCATCCCCTAACTTTCAGTCTGTATGTGTCTCTAGGTCTGAAGTGGGTCTCTTGTAGACAGCAAATATATGGGTCTGGTTTTTGTATCCATTCAGCCAATCTGTGTCTTTTGGTGGGAGCATTTAGTCCATTTACATTTAAGGTAATTATAGATATGTTTGTTCCTATTCCCACTTTCTTAATTGTTTTGGGTTCGTTATTGTAGGTCTTTTCCTTCTCTTGTGTTTCTTGCCTAGAGAAGTTACTTTAGCAGTTGTTGTAAAGCTGGTTTGGTGGTGCTGAACTCTTTCAGCTTTTGCTTGTCTGTAAAGGTTTTAATTTCTCCATCAAATCTGAATGAGATCCTTGCTGGGTAGAGTAATCTTGGTTGTAGGTTTTTCTCCTTCATCACTTTAACTATGTCCTGCCACTCCCTTCTGGCTTGCAGAGTTTCTGCTGAAAGATCAGCTGTTAACCTTATGGGGATTCCCCTGTGTATTATTTGTTGTTTTTCCCTTGCTGCTTTTAATATGCTTTCTTTGTATTTAATTTTGACAGTTTGATTAATATGTGTCTTGGCATGTTTCTCCTTGGATTTATCCTGTATGGTAATCTCTGTGCTTCCTGGACTTGATTAACTATTTCCTTTCCCATATTAGGGAAGTTTTCAACTATAATCTCTTCAAATATTTTCTCAGTCCCTTTCTTTTTCTCTTCTTCTTCTCGAACCCCTATAATTCGAATGTTGGTGTGTTTATTGTTGTCCCAGAGGTCTCTGAGACTCTCCTCAGTTCTTTTCATTCTTTTTTCTTAATTCTTCTCTGCAGTAGTTATTTCCACTATTTTATCTTCCAGCTCACTTATCCGTTCTTCTGCCTCAGTTATTCTGCTATTGATCCCATCTAGAGTATTTTTAATTTCATTTATTGTGTTGTTCATCGTTGTTTCATCTTTAGTTCTTCTAGGTCCTTGTTAAATGTTTCTTGCATTTTGTCTATTCTATTTCCAAGATTTTGGATAATCTTTACTATCATTATTCTGAATTCTTTTTTAGGTAGACTGCCTATTTCCTCTTTATTTGTTATGTCTGGTGGGTTTTTATCTTGCTCCTTCATCTGCTGTGTGTTTTTCTGTCTTCTCATTTTGCTTATCTTACTGTATTTGGGGTCTCCTTTTTGCAGGCTGCAGGTTTGTAGTTCCCATTGTTTTTGGGGTCTGTCCCCAGTGGCTAAGGTTGGTTCAGTGGGTTGTGTAGGCTTCCTGGTGGAGGGGACTACTGCCTGTGTTCTGGTGGATGAGGCTGGATCTTGTTTTTCTGGTGGGCAGGTCCACGTCTGGTGGTGTGTTTTAGGGTGTCTGTGAACTTATTATGATTTTAGGTAGCCTCTCTGCTAATGGGTGGGGTTGTGTTCCTGTCTTGCTAGTTGTTTGGCATAGGATGTCCAGCACTGTAGCTTTCTGGTGGTTGAGTGAAGCTGGGTGCTGGTGTTGAGATGGAGATCTCTGGGAGATTTTCGCCGTTTGATATTATGTGGAGCTGGGAGGTCTCTTGTGGACCAGTGTCCTGAAGTTGGCTCTCCCACCTCAGAGGCACAGCACTGACTCCTGACTGCAGTACCAAGAGTACCTTTCGTCCACATGGCTCCTCAATTTGGGATGACTCGTTGTCTATTCATGTATTCCACAGATGCAGGGTACATCAAGTTGATTTTTGAGCTTTAGTCCTCTGCTTCTGAGTCTGCTGGGAGAGATTTCCCTTTCTCTTTGTTCTCACAGCTCCCAGGGGCTCAGCTTTGGATTTGGCCCCACCTCTGCGTGTAGGTCGCCAGAGCGCGTCAGTACTTCGCTCAGACAGGACGGGGTTAAAGGAGCCGCTGCTTCGGTGACTCTGGCTCACTCAGGCCGGAGGGGAGGGAGAGGCACGGAATGTGGGGCGGGCCTGCGGCGGCAGAGGCCGGCATGACGTTGCGCCGGCTTGAGGCGTGTCGTGCGTTCTCCCAGGTAAGTTGTCCCTGGATCCCAGGACCCTGCCAGTGGCGGGCTGCAGAGGCTCCCCGGACGGCGGGTGTGGATAGTGACCTGTGCTCGCACACAGGCTTCTTGGTGGCGGCAGCAGCAGCCTTAGCGTCTCATGCCCGTCTCTGGGGTCCGCGCTTTTAGCCGCGGATTGCGCCCGTCTCTGGAGCTCCTTTAAGCAGCGCTCTTAATCCCTTCTCCTCGCACACCAGGAAACAAAGAGGGAAGAAAAAGTCTCTTGCCTCTTCGGCAGGTCCAGACTTTTACCCGGACTCCCTCCCGCCTAGCTGTGGCGCACTAACCCCCTGCAGGCTGTGTTCACGCAGCCAACCCCAGTCCTCTCCCTGCGCTCCGACCGAAGCCCAAGCCTCAACTCCCAGCCCCGCCCTTCCCGGCGGGTGAGCAGACAAGCCTCTCGGGCTGGTGAGTGCCGGTCGGCCCTGATCCTCTGTGCGGGAATCTCACCCCTTTGCCCTCCGCACCCCTGTGGCTGCGCTCGCCTCCGTGGCTCCGAAGCTTTCCCCCCCACTGCCACCCGCAGTCTCCGCTCGTGAAGGGGCTTCCTAGTGTGTGGAAATCTGTCCTTCACAGCTCCCTCCCACCGGTGCAGGTACCGTCCCTATTCTTTTGTCTCTGTTTTTTCTTTTGCCCTACCCAGGTACGTGGGGGGGGGGGTTCTTGCCTTTTGGGAGTTCTGAGGTCTTCTGCCAGCATTCAGTAGGTGTTCTGTAGGAGTTGTTCCACGTGTAGTGTATTTCTGGTGTATCTGTGGGGAGGAAGGTGATCTCCAAGTCTTACTCTTCCGCCATCTTCCCGGAAGCCTCCCCCCAACTTCGTATGTAATTCCCCCATCACGGTTTTATTGTTTGTGAAAACATATTCTTTCCTGAAAAATGGATTTTAAATGACTAGTAGATGAGAAGTGACATGGCTCAAACAAGGCCCAATTTTTATTTTAGTTTTACCGTGACTGTTTCACAGAGAATGAGTACTTAGAAAACTGTGTGTGTTCACTGAAGGAAAAAAAAAATCCCAACATGAAAACTGACTTGGGGGCTTAAAAAATACTGCTTTCACCTTTGGTTTAACAGTTATTTGGGGGCCATTTTTATTTCTAGTTTAAATAAATTTTATACTATTAGCTTAATGAAAAGTTATTCTGAAAAAAATTTTTTTCTATTCACAGTAGAATAAGATGTCCCAAATTTGTTATTTGGGGAAAGTCTGCCACTTGGAGACAACTTCTTGATGTCAGAGAACTTCCTTTTTGAGAAATGTGCTTGGCTCAGAATTACTTATGCTCCCCAGTTTTGCCTACTGGGCTTGCTTATACCCAAGAGTTAAATCATTTTATCTTTTTTTTTTTTAAATAAACTTATTTATTTTTGGCTGTGTTGGGTCTTCGTTGCTGCGCATGGGCTTTCTCTGGTTGCGGCGAGGGGCTACTCTTCGTTGCGGTGCACAGGCTTCTCACTGCAGTGGCTTCTCTTGTTGCAGAACATGGGCTCTAGGCACGCGGGCTTCAGTAGTTGTGGCTCGCAGGCTGTAGAGCGCAGGCTCAGTAGATGTGGTGCACGGGCTTAGTTGCTCCACAGCATGTGGGATCTTCCTGGCCCAGGGCTCGAACCTGTGTCCCCTGCATTGGCAGGCGGATTCTCAACCACTGCGCCCTCAGGGAAGCCCAAAAAATCATTTTATCTTTGATATTAAGGAGTAGTTTAGCCAACTTATATTTAGGTTAAAACTTTTAAAAGGAAAACAATCTGCTAAGATTGATTTAATTCTGTTTTGTAGCATTTTTCATGCATATTCATATGAGTTCAGTGAACTCTTGACTCCAGACATGTAAAATTAAATAATGAAGCCTCTGCAATTACCTTCAGACCTAATTTTTCAAGGTTTCTACCCATGAAACACAAAGTAGCTTTTGAAAATGACCAATTTTATTAAATTTGTGGGTGGAGTGGGGAGAGTGAAGTTAAAAACTGCTGCTATAATAAAACCACACCAAGGTTGTTTTAATTTATCCCAACTGGAAAAATGAAGTTGGGTGCACCTCAACCTTGATGGCCTTTGTTCATAAAGACAGAATCCTGTGTAGGGATAAATAGCTTGCTTCTCCATTCCCAAGTTGTTTTAAATTCCAACTGTGCCCATGATATCTTATTCATACTGTTTCTTGTTTTTTAACAAGTAGATTTAGTCCAGGAAATATATCATCTTGAGGAACTCAAAAACTAAATACTTATACATTTTTCAGCATTGCCTTTTAGCAGATTTTCTTATTTCTCTACATAGTTCCAAGTGTTTCTTTCCTGTGCCTTCTCTTTTTTCTTCTCTCTCCTTTAACCAACATCACTCCACCCAAATTGCCTTCCCAACATTACTCCACCCAAATTGCCTTCATTACTCCACCCAAATTGCCTTCCCAATTGAATTCTATATAAAACTGCAAAGTTTAATTCCATGTGTGCTTTACATATAATAGGTGTACAATAAATATCTGTTAAAAAATAAAGCTGTTAGGGAAACTGGTTATTCTTTTCTGTGCCACACTTTTCTAATATATTCCATCAATAGTTTTACAGATTGGTGGATCTAGGAGTAGAAGCAATGTCATCCACTTATATGGTAACTGTAAAAAGTAACCAGTTTTACTTTTTTTTTTTTTTTTTTTTTTTGGTACGCGGGCCTCTCACTGTTGTGGCCTCTCCCGTTGCGGAGCACAGGCTCCGGACGCGAAGGCTCAGCGGCCATGGCTCACGGGCCCAGCCGCTCCATGGCATGTGGGATCTTCCCGGACCGGGGCACGAACCCGTGTCCCCTGCATCGGCAGGCGGACTCTCAACCACTGCGCCAACAGAGAAGCGCCAGTTTTACTTTTAATAAGGATTACAGGGATCATAATTTCTTTCCATTCTTCCCAAAATAAAACAACAAAAATCAAAGCCTTGAGTGTCTGACAGTGAAAACATTTGTACCAAGTTGGTGAGTCAAGGAAAACAAAGTGATTTGAGATATTTTGTGTTGTGGCCTGGAAACTCTCTTTACATCATTTACCTGCCAAGTGCAAATGACCTCTGCCTTCATGCTCAACTGAAGTTTTGGCTTGTAGATCAGTGTGTTAGCTCTCTAATCCAAATATCAGGGGTATGGCAGGATCAGTACACAGTTTTAAGTATGGGTTTGTATAAGAGAATTAAAAGTCTTAACTGAAGGAAAAGTTAAGAGGTATGACATCTCTGAAGGACACCCTGGTACCTTTTGTTTACAGAGTAAACAGTTTGGGTAAGAACCACAGTATAACAACTAATTAACTGAGAAACTATATGGACTGTGTTATATGCAGTTATAACTACCACATTGGGGTTACTGAATAAAAATCAAAATCTGTCTTTAAATTCTTTACCCTTAGAGTAAAAAGAATTGTTCTACAATAAAGTTATTATATTTATAATTCCCATACATTTTGTTTTGTGGTCTAGTTTGGATTATTTTTTTCTTAAAGTGATTTGGATTTATCTTGTTTATGTGTTCTTTATTTTGGAGGTTTTTTTTTTTTCTCTCCACTTATTTCTCTCAGTGACCTTCTCTGCCCCTGACTGACATTTTAGGGAATGAGTGGTGACTTTGTGCACTCTCTCGCAAGTTTCGAACGGAAACACACAGCTCTCCACCTTGTTCCTATTTTATCTACTCTTACCCCATTCCTCTCTCTGGTACATGGTTGGCAAAAAAAAAATCCCCATAAGGATCCTGGCCCTAAAAATGAGAGCCTGAAGAGTAATTTTAAATCTGTTATTCGTTCAAAACTGCTGGCCGATCTTTAGACATTGCATTGCCTGTTCTGGATCAAGAAAAGGTCCTATTCCTGATTCTGAGAAGTGCTAACCTGACAGGTGTCAGAGGTAGGTGACCTTTAAAGAAAATATTAACTGGGAACAAAAGCATTAGATGGTTTCTAAATGAGCCAAGGCTACTCATCCAGCTGCCCTTGAGCAATAAAAAAGGAAAGTCAGTGCATTAAACACCGGGTCAGTGATAAAAGCCATGAAAAAAAAAATCTTTCTAAGTTAGGCAATGCTGATATTGGCAGTCCTTGAATGCTATTAAACGCACACACACACACTTCTTTTTGAGAAATGCTTAATGGAGCACAATTAAGCGGTCTGTAGAATTGAATGACCTTTAAATTGCTGTAATCTCATGAGGGAAACCTTTCACATACAGCATCTACTTTTGAAAGAACATTCACATGAAAATATTGTCACTAATTCAGCAGGGCATGCCAGACCCATGTCCTGTGTCTTGCTCCCTTTTGGAGCCCTTCATTGCCAGAAAAGCTGAGACCACTAAAGATGCTGACCTCAAACATATCAGTCAACCAAAAGCCATCCCACTTTTATAATTCAAAAACAAATTTGGTGATAAGCAGAAAGGGGAGATTATAAAGCCTCAAAGGGCCAAAAAAATTTTCTGACCTTCTATCTTTTCTTTCAAACAAAATCCTTTAGATTATAATATTTTCTCTCCTCATTTTCCCTACTTTTGTTCTTGTTAAGCATTTTTTTTTTTTTTAGGAAACAAAAAGACACGCTATTGAAAAACCATATACTGAACTGTGAATTCAGAAATTAGTTTTGAATCTTGAGGATCATTTTCCACCTAAAACTTATATTTTGAAAAAAAAAATCTACAGGAAAGGTAGTACAATGATCACCTCAATTCATTTGCATTCTCTCTTGCTCTCGATTTATAACTATGTATAACTTTATGGACTTATTTATTATTTTGATTGATCTACTTGAGAGTAAGTTATAAGTTACAGACATCACAACACTTTCCTAAACACTTCAGCATGTATTTCCTAAGAACTAGGAGAGTCTTCCATATAACCACAAAGCCATTAGCACATCCACTTAATTTAACCTTGATACCATATATGTAGTACATATTCAAATTTCCCCAATTGTTCCAGGAATTTCCTGTCTGTTTTATTGTTTGTGTTAGTTTTGGGATCTAGAATCTAGTTAACTATTAAGTATTGTATTTAGTTGTCACGTTTCTTTAGTTGCCTTTAGTCTGGAATATTTCCTCACTTTTTTTTTTAAGGCGAGAAGTCAGTTATGATACTGATTTTTTTTTTTAACACTAATTTTGTATTAATACAGTCAATGTAGTTTCTTTTTTTTTTTTTTTGAAGATGTTGGGGGTAGGAGTTTATTTATTTATTTTTGCTGTGTTGGGTCTTCATTTCTGTGCGAGGGCTTTCTCTAGTTGCGGCGAGTGGGGGCCACTCTTCATTGCGGTGCGCGGGCCTCTCATTATCACGGCCTCTCTTGTTGCGGAGCACAGGCTCCAGACGCGCAGGCTCAGTAGCTGTGGCTCACGGGTCCAGTTGCTCCGTGGCATATGGGATCCTCCCGGACCAGGGCTCGAACCCGTGTCCCCTGCATTAGCAGGCAGATTCTCAACCACTGCGCCACCAGGGAAGCCCCATGATACTGATTTTTGAAGAATCCAGGCTAGTTACCTTGTAAAGTGTCTCACATGACCTGGATTTGTCTAATTTCTTCCTCACTGTTAGATACAAACACTTCTGGCAGGAATACGACACGGGTGATGATACATGCTTTTCATTGCATCATATCAAGAGGCATATGATGTCAGCTCATCTCATTATTGGTGATGTTAAGTCTGATCACTTGGTTAAGTGATGTCCGGCCGATTTCTCCATTGTAAAGACTCTTTTCTCCCTTTGTAATTAATATGTAATATGTGGAATGATGCAATGAGCCATTGTATCATTGTGAATAATATTGTCTCCAAAAATCTTTCATTCTATATGTTCAATACATATTGGTGAGCCTTGACTAAATCTATTACTGCGTTGGTTGCTGCAAAATAATGATTTTTCAAACTCTATCATTCCTTTTATGTATATTAATTAGCTAGTATTTTTCTATAAGGAGACACTTTTCTTTTTACCTGCTCGTTAATTTTTTTAAAGTACCGTTACAGACGCATACATTCTTTTTGAGAGTCAAATTGTCCCAAATTAACTAATTGGAGCCTTTAGAAATGAAATTTTGATTTGGAAGTGCTCTCAGTACTTGTTTGCGACCTTAGTAAATAATTCCAACCTCCCTTCCTTCCTTTCTTTCTTTCTTTCTTTCCTTCCTTCCTTCCTTCTTTCCTTCCTTTCTTTCTTTCTTAAGGATTACTGCCAATGTCATGGCTAAATCTTTTTTCTTTCTTAAATAGAGATGTAAGTGAATAACAAGGGTTTATTGTTAAGTGCTTAATAACATCTTTTATTTTTTGTAACAACCTGTCAGCTCTAAGGCAATAATTATGAAATGACTTGAAATAAATAATGGTGTTAAAGGCATCCTATGCTTGTATCCTGAGTTTTCAAAGGACCAAGAACAATGGCTGACCTTCAATGGACAGCCAATAAAAGTTAATTGAATGCACTGAATTAATAATAAAACCAAAATGTCAAAAGTCATGAAGCAGAAGCCAAAAGATTGAAATAATATATATTAAGGGTCTAATTGTATAGAAATAAGTAAACTTCTTTTCTATTCATAAGTGACTTTTAACTCCTTGTTAAAACTTGAAATTTCCCCCAAATTGCTACCAGTACAGTTTAGAAGATAGTCCTTCCCAGAGAAAGACAAATACTGTATGTTATCACTTACATGTGGAATCTAAAGAATAGAACAAATGAATGAATATAACAAAACAGAAACAGACTCACATACAGAAAACAAACTAGGGGTTACCAGTAGGGGAAGGAATGGAGAGGGCCAAGATAGGGGTAGGGGATTAAAAAGTACAGACTACTATATAAAAAAAAGAATATATTGCATAGTACAGGAAATATAGCCAATATTTTATAATAACTTTAATTGTAGTATAACCTATGAAAACATTGAATCACTATGTTGTACACCTGAAACCAATATAATATTGTAAATTAAATATACTTTAATTAAAAAAAATCATCCTTCCCTAACTTTCCCTTATTTGATTTCATGAAGAATACATAATAAAACTATGTAATTAGTAATAGCCTCTAGGAGTTCTTTTAATTCAGCACACTGGTAAATGAATATTCCTTCTTTCTTATCAATTTGTGTTGCTTCCTAGATCAATAGTTTTTTGCCAGATCACTCCATCTCTGGGATAACAAATTGCTTATAAAAATTAGAAAGTGGGGTCCAAAAGAGGCATGTGGACTAATATACAAGCTTTTCTGTGAGAAAAGCTATGAATGGAAATTGACAAATTAGATGCCGTCATGCACATTTTGTATAGTTAAAAAAAAAACCTAACTGTAACATAAATTTACATTAAAAAAAACGCCACACATAAATTGTGTCATTGTAGATTATCTACAAAGTGGATAATATGCTCATGGATCATTCAGAGCTGACTGTAAATAGTTTAACTCAACCAGGATACCTGATCCCACCAGAAAATACTAAATCACTCACTTCTTAGAGGCTTAGTATTATTTTCAAACCACTCTCAAACCATTTAATACATGGAAGGGAGTAATTTCTTCTTCCTAAATTTCTCTGGCAGTTTTAATTGAAGTTTGACCTCTCAACCTTAGTTCATAGGCCTAATATGTTATTTTTTCATTTTTACCAAATAAGGCAAAATATAATTTATGATTTTAGGATAAAGTGATTATTTTAACTCTCCATTCTTAATATATGAATGAGAGAGGTGAAATCATATATAAAAACAGAATTTACACTGAAAATCAAGGAGGTCCAATCATTATCTAAAGAGAGATAGGAAATTGTACAGTAGCCTTTGAAGAGATGCCAGAGATACATAAAGATAGAGCAAAATGGTCTACTTTTTAGATAGATTGTTTTATAGCAAGCAGTTTCAATTTACCATGTATTTTACCTATAAATATTTCACTGGGATTCTCATATATATTAGGAAGACATTTTCAATCATACTATATCAACTGACCTCCAATATTTATCTTGTTTCATATTGTTGGTCTTATATAATATCCCTGATTAATTTTCAGGCCTTGAGGTGCTATTTATTAAATTAGGGATACAGCCCACTAAATTAATAAATTATTATTGTGGAGGCATTCTTGTCTTCTGAATGTATAAGTGCACTGCTTAAATTACTCTCAGGGAATAATTTACACATGAAGAGGCTCTGGTGGTTAAAAAAGCTTTGTGTATTTCTTATCTCTGGAAATAGTCTTGGACTAGGTGCTTAATTGGGTATCAAAGCAATTGTTTTTTCAAAGTGGTAATGATTTGTACTATTCAGTGGTGCCCAACACACTATCCTAGAACTGTGAATTAAATATAATGTTAAAAAATAACATTTTTAACCAAAAATTTCCATAAGAAACAGAGATTCTGTATCAAATGAGAAAATATGCTCATGATCTTGAAAAGGCTTAGTAAGCTTTCTTTCATTGTGAGATTTTTTTTTTTTTCTTAAAAGAGCTGCAATAAAGTGAACATGGAAAACACTTCAGATCAAGGAAAAAGAAATTAGACCTTGGCTGCTGTTGCAAAAAAGATATTACTCCCCTCCCACCTTATTTTAAGTATTAAAAGGTAGAATTGAGGGCAATGCCCCTGGGCTTCTAATCTTGTGCCACTCTTTTTCTTGTCCTTGGGCTGTTCGTGTCAAATTTGTATGCTGCTTGCTTATGTGTGACACACATCTCTATCCCAAATGTAGGCATTATAAAAATTTTAAAAAGATATGGTTTTGGTAAAACATTTCCCTTGGGTCATAAACTCTGTGACAGCAGGAACCCTGTCATTCTTATATTCTTAGAGATTAACTCTGTGCATGGCACATGGAATAGGAGAAATATCATTTTGGTGAGTGAATGTATGGGTGAAATACACAGAAAAAGTGCACTATTATGGAAAAAGATCCTTAATTATTCTGAGTCTAATATTTGCAAGATGTTTGGTTATGTCTGTCCCATTATCTGTTTTTTATCCATGCATATTCTTCCTTTTCCCCCAAAATCCAGAGAGCAAAGAATGAGCAATGGTTAATTTTAATTGATTTGATTATTTGAGTTTGTACATCAGTAATCTATCACAAGTAAGTAAAATTCTATTGAGAAGCAACCACTGCTCCTTGACACCCTAATTACTCTTTAAAGGAGTTATATTGTGCTAGAAACATCCAAACTGGCCTCAACTTCTAACTAAACAAACCAATTGCAAATAAAAGGACTGGAGCCAAAATGATGGTGTAGGGCAGTGGCAATGGTGGTGGCAATGCTTAGGAGTTAATATCCATCCCAGACACCGTCTTCTTTTATTCTTCATCAAGCATTTTATTCGATATGATGGTGTCAATTGCTTTTCTTTTCTGCTCCTCAAAACTAACCCTATGTTGCTTCACACTGTGCTAAGTACTACAGTATGAATTTTGGTAAGATAATTGCTTTTTGTATAAATAAATGGTTTTATCCTCATCACTTCCATTTAATTTTTTTTTGTATTTAGAACTGAAAAAATTTGTCTCAAAATTTATTTGCAAACTCCTTTTTATAATTAAAAAAAATACTTTCTATAATTACATTGTCAAGTACCCAAAAAGTTGTTTCACATTTGTACCTCACTTAAAGTGCAAGGATCTTCAGATGTGCTGGGTACAAAATTAATCTGCTGTTATTTCTGTTTTGAATCCTTTTAATTAATAGCTTGTTAGAATAGGCTATAAATAATATATCGAAAGACTGGCATAAATTCCTTTGCCCAAAAGTTGAATCTACATTATTCATGGTTGTGTTATCTTTCCTTTTTTCCCCCTCCTTGTCCTTTTGTTGCAAAGAGGTCACGTAAGGACGTCCGTGGAAGGGCTCTGTGCGCCATCTACTGACGAAATCTATATTTCCAGTGTCTGGAGAAAGAAAAGAATTAACACCTCCGGTTTTTAAAGCAGTCTCTGAGAAAGGAGGAATAATGGGAAAAGACCTTCTCTGACTCTCTGGCTTATTGGTGACTCCCATAATAAATCCGAATTCAGCAAATACATAATTCAGAAAGGAGACATCAGTCCCTCAGCGCGAGTACGAGTTATAGAGAGAATCCCAAGACATCCCGGTTGGCATTGGAAGAAGTTAGCCAAAACCTGAAGTCAACTCAAACGAAGAATAGATTGGTATTTTTTCATCTGTGTGCTAAGCTAGACTCGCTGCCTAATGGTTGCCACTTTATAAGAAATGGCTTTATTTTTTTAAAATTTTTATTGGAGTAGAGTTGATTTACAATGTGTTAGTTTCCTGTACAGCAAAGTGAATCAGTTATACATATACATATATCTGCTCTTTTTTATATTCTTTTCCCATATAGGTCATTACAGAGTACTGAGTAGAGTTCCCTGTGCTATACAGTAGGTCCTTATTAGTTATCTACTTTATATATAGTAGTGTGTATATGTCAATCCCAATCTCCCAATTTATCCCTCCCCCCTGCTTTCCCCCCTGGTAGTAAGTCAGAGAAAGACAAATATCATATGGTATCGCTTATATGTGGAACCTCATTTGCTTTTCAGCAGTCACTTTCAGTGTCTTGCCTGAAAGGAGGGTGTCCCGTAGGAATGGTAAGCCATGTGGCAGGTCTTTTCAGGGAGGGGGCTTTATCTGGCACCCCTAAATCATGGCATACAGGAAGTTCCTACTTTATTCTTCCCCGCACAAGGCCATGTAAGATGGTAAGAATGCAGTGGAAAAGGGGGAATTTTCCAGGTTTAATTCAGAAGGAACAAAGCACAAGTGGCCCCAGAGCAGGGACCTTTCCAGCCCCACCCCATCATGATACACTTCACCAGCTTGGGCAGAAACAGGAAGTAGGTGAGGGCAACACAGAGCCCTGTGAATGTGACCAGGGCACCAAAGAAATGGCTTTATTAATGGCACATCCAGATAACCATCAGTTTCCTATCTTATTATTCCAAAGGACTTCTCTCCAGTTTGATTATTTTATTTAAAAATTAAATAATGCATAGCGAGTAGGTCCATCCTTCACATAGATCCTAACACATAGCTCGTCAATGTGTATGTAAACTTAGTCCTTATACACACAGACACAACTACACATACACCTACAAGATGACACGCATCAATGTACTTGTGGGTCAGCTGCAAAATCTAAGCTCTTGGACTTGGGTTAAAATGTTTCTATCTTCAACTGTTCTCTCCATTATATACTAAATTCAGTAAAAGGGTGGGAGGAATTGGAGTCCACAGGTAAAAGAAGCTTTCTTGGTTGTAGGTGGGAGGGAGAGAGCAGAGTATCAGTTTTAGGGCTTCAAACCGCTTCAATCGGAGGCTTGCACTGGAAATTAAAATTGGCCCGAAGCGGTCCGATGTGATGTGGGTTATCTTCGCGTGAGCAGCTGGGAGAACTGACAAATTAACGTCGAGGATCCCGGATACCCTAGCTAACCTCCTTCCCGCTATATCGCTCTCTTTAATCCAAGGGCCCATACAACTTGCTTTCGTGGTTTGAAGAAAGACAAAACGAAAAGAAGAAAGCAAGAAAGTTGAGCCAAAAAATAAAAGAGAGGCAAGTAAAGAGGGAAGGCAGGGAGAAGAGAATGGAGCCAAGAGAAAGAGTCAGAAAGAAGTTGGGAGGTAGGAAAAAGGGGAGAAAAGGAAGAAGATAAAGAGCAAAAAAGGAATGAGGGCAAAGAAGATGCAAGGATCCTTCTTTAACGAACCGAAGTTACACACATATTTCACTTTCAAATCAGTTGTCTAGATCTTATCCGTTTCCTTTCTAAAGGTTGTCTGTGTTGCTAAAGGAAGCTAGTCAGTACTCCTACCCCGCCCCACGCGTGGCTGCGCTGTTCTGTCCCCGGTCACCGAGACCAAGTACAACCCGAGTGGAAACCTTTGCAGGAGCGCGACTCTGGGAACACTCCTGCGACTGGTTATCACCCGGGAGCCTAACAGGATTAATACCCAGAGATGGATTACGTTGGCTGTCACCAATACGCCTAAAGATTATAATCCAATTTATGCACATTACAGCCAGTGTTAACTTTATCTGCTATTTTAAGACTCCCAGTTGCCCCGCGCGTCCTTAGAGGACAATTTGCCACGTTCTTATGCAACCCAGCAGGCTGTCAGGAGTGGGAGCCTCCCCAAGAAAACTCCCAACCTGGTCCCCGAGGGTCTGCACCCAGCACTCCCAGGTATCTCGCTTTCACCTGGGCATCAATTTGTGGTGCATCCCAGCCGGGGATTACCAACGCGGGAGGCGTTCCCTGGGAAGGAACTAGCCTTCTAGTTTCTCTCTCTTGTTCATTTCATTTTAAAATTTTCGGTGGCGGTGGCAGTGGCAGAAGGGCGGGGGTGAGTGGATGGGGAAGGGGGCCAGGGAATTGTTGCCGGTTATAACCGTCTCAGCGACTGCTTTTAGATGCTTGTTTGTAAGGGTGGCATTTCTCTCGCTCTGTCTTTAAATAAGTTTGTTTGGGTGTGAGTTCTTGCCTTTTCAGCACAAAACCATAAAAAGACGTGGTGGAAAGTGAAAGAAAGCCCCCTCCCTCCCCCGAGCGTGCTAACTAACGCCAAAGACTTGATTTAACACCCCTTCTCCGGCGGCTGGGGGCTCTAGGCAGTGGCTACATTCCAGCAGTTTTAATCCGTTTTTTATTGTAGGGCGAGAGGAGTTTACACAGGGTCTGGGATGGCTCCCCAGCTGGCCGCTCTCCCTACTCCAGCGCCCCTTCCCCGCCCTTCTCCCTACTTCCCCCCACCCCCCAGCAGGAACCTGTTACTTTAAGCGAGGCGTTCCAGTGTGGCGGTGCGGGCTGCCGGGGTTTCGGGTGGGTGGCCGGTGATTGGCTCTTTCGAGCTCCCCCTGGCTCGCTCGCTCTGCCTCCCCGCCCGCTCCGCCCCGCCCGCGCGCCCTCCCTCCGCCCCGTGAGGCTCGGAGCCCCGGTGTCAGGCGCCACGGCGCATGCTCCGGAATCTCATCCTCTGGCCCTGGAGCTGCTGCTGCTGCTGCTGCTTTTGCTTTTGGGGCTGAGTTTAATAAGCGAGCGAGCGAGCGAGCAAGCGAACGCGGGGGGAAAAAGGCAGAGAATGTCCGCCATCTACCCTCCGCTCCTGGGCGCGCTCTCATTCATAGCAGCCTCTTCATGAATTACAGCTGAGGGGGGCGGGGGAGGGGGGGTACCACACAACACCCCAGCAAACCTCCGGGCCCCCAGGCATGGCTAGCTCGGTAAGTACATACAAAAATAATAATAAAAGACCCCCACCCCCCGCCTTTCCTCCCTCGCCCTGCGCCGCCGCCGCCGCAGCCCAGACAGCGCCAGCGCTCCGCGGTTCCAATTAGAGAAAGGTTGGTACGGCTTGCAGGGAGCTGCTGCCTCTCCCTCAGCCTCCGCTCCCCTCCCTCCCTCCCCCCCCCGGCGCGCGCACACACACACACACACATACACACTCACACACTAACACACACTCGCCCCTCCACCCCCCGCGCCTCCCTCCTCGCCTCTCTTTGCAATCGCAAGAAGCGCACTCTCGCTCACACGCGCGCACTCACACACACACTCACACACGGTGGAAGGAGGCGAATAATAACTCAGCCATATTTCAGCTGCCGCCGCCGCCGGGAGCCGCGGGCACAGTCCGGGGACGCGGCGAGCAGCCTCGCCGGCCGCTACGATGGTGCGTTCTCCGCGGCGCGCGAGTGTGAGCTGGAGTGTGCGGGCTGACAGCGGCGGGGCCGCACGCAACTTTGCCCCCGCGCCGGGCTGTGCGCAGTCGGGGCTCGGCGGCTGTCCGTCCGCCGCCCTGCCTTTCCGAATTTCATTTTTTGGGGGAGGTGGGAGGTACTTTGGGGCCACTTTGGCTCTTGGAAGTGTGTTGCGGGGGCTCTCTTAGGCTGGCCTCGCCGATCGCGTGGGGCTTTTCGCTGGGGGGGGGGTGCGGGGTGCCTTAAGTTATGGACGCCTCGGCGTGTTTTCCTGCGGGCGTGTGTGTGTGCGTGCGTGTGTGTGTGTGACGACGTCTCACTTTTGTTGTGCACGAACCCCGTGGTAAGAGCACGGGAGTTTGTGCCCATCGGCGGAGGCTGCCTGTAGTTTCCATTCCGCCTGGCACAGCGCTCCACACGCACGCACACACACACGTACACAAAGACTTCCTCGGCGTGTGCCTGTCGCCGCGGCACTTTCGGGGTGGGGGCTCGCCAGAACCCCCCTCGGGAGTCCCAGTTACCTCCCCTCCCACGCCGGGCAACCGCCCGGGCATCGCCTCCTAATTGTCTCTAATTTGTTTCCGATGCATTCGTTGTCGTGCTTGTAGTGGATGAGCGTGCTCGCCCCTCTTTACCCCCCAACAACCAGACCCCTCTTCCCGATCGGGGGTAACATTCCGTTACAATCCCGGCGGGTGTGGATGCGGGCCCGGGGGCGTGTATTTGGGGGTGTGGGGTGTGCGCGCCCACGCGCGTGAAACGTGGATGCAGAGGGCACCGCCGTTTCCTTTTATGTGCGTTTCAAGAAGGAGGAAAAAAAATGTCAGGCGCAATGTTCAGTGTCGAACGGTCGCCTTCCTGTTGTTCACGGCTGTCTCTCCTCCCCCCTGCCCGCAGTGTGCCGTGCAGGTGAAGCTGGAGCTGGGGCACCGCGCCCAGGTGAGGAAAAAACCCACCGTGGAAGGCTTCACCCACGACTGGATGGTGTTCGTGCGCGGGCCGGAGCACAGTAACATACAGCACTTTGTGGAGAAAGTCGTCTTCCACTTACACGAAAGCTTTCCTAGGCCAAAAAGAGGTAGGGCTCGAATACAAAAGGAGCTTGATAAAAAATGTCTTTGCTGGAGGAGGAAACAATCGCTTGGCCCGGGCGGTCCCCCTGCCCCTCTCCCCGCCCCCCGCGTCGCGCTCGCTGGCGTAGCTCGGGACCGGGGTGCGCGGCGCCGCGCTGGCCAGGTCCCCGCTCCCGCCCGCGCGCGCGCCACTTCGGCTCCGTGAAAGTCACCGCAGAGAAAGGACTGTCAGGTGTCGAGTGTTTATTCATCCCAAGCCAGCCCTCACCGGTCCTCTGGGGTTAGCCGCGGGTTCTGCGGGGAAGGTGCAATTAGTTGTTGGGTTTGGAGGCGTGGGGAGCGGGGCTGGAGGGAATAAACAGCTTGCGCCTTTTTTTTTTAAACCTGGAGAAATTGAGATTTACCTGTGTTGTTAGCAGAGGATGCATGGGATGTACTTATTGTTCCCTCTTGAGAAGTCGCCTGTCTTTAGGGTCTTCTCTGCCTTCTTCCCTGTGTATGAGGCTTTAGGTACCAGTTGTCATAGACTTTTCTTTTTGTGGGTTAGCCACCCCGACCTCCCACTGTCAGGATTTTATGTTCGGTTTGGGGGGGGGCACTTACTGGTCCCCGATGGCACTTGGTTGCTCATTCGATTTTGAGCAGCGTTCAGAAGTGTCTGCCCCATGTGATCTGCAGGGAAGAGTCCCTGCAAAGGTCGAAGCTAAGTTTCAGAGCAACGGTGTTGTCTTGCCTTCTGCTTCATTCCTTCCTCACCTTGGTTTTTAGCCTTGGTGTCTGGTTTGCATAATTCTGCTCAGCCTCTGCGGTCCCAAACATTTTCCATAAAGGACAGTTTTGAAAAAAGAGGAACAGAGTGTTATTTTACAAGAAATTTAAAGAGGGTTTGAGAAATCTCCATTTCTGTTCCCTTCAGCCTCTGGAAAGCTACTGTCTGGTTGTTTTAGTTGGATTAGTGGAGGTAACAGTACAAATACAATAAGGTGCTTTGTTTGTGAGCAGGTTTATTTATCTAAGTCGACACAATGGTTAGTAGTTATCTTCCATTTGATCCGTAATCTTTATTGGCATCTAGAACTCCTGCAGTTTCTTAGCTTAACATCATAATAAATCCATCTGCTTAGAGCTACGTGGAAATTATTGAACATTCAGGGGCTTGAATAAAGAAAGGAGAAATGCTCTGTGCCTTAGAGGTGGCAGAGGTTTATGTTAATGCTTATTTTTGTTTCCAGAGCTCTTGTAATGGGACTTAGGATTGTATGTTTTGCCTATAGTGGTTTGTTTTATAGCTGCTCTTGAAAACTCAAACAGTTGAATTTGATGTGCTTTGCTGGATGGTTAATAAATGAATCCACCATCTAATAGAGGGGTAGGGGTATATGCATGGTCTATCGGAAATAACATTTAGATTTTGTTAGCAGTTTATATCGGAATATAGCCAGAGATATTATACTTAAATTTTCCTCCGAACTGTAATGAAGATGAGTATTGTCAAGTTTCTGTCATTATGTGAGGTTGGGTCTGATGCTTTTTGGAATCTAGCTTTCCCTTTTCCATGTGTCCATAGAGCCACAGCAGAGGAGTTTAAACAAAAGAAACCACCTTCTAAGATCCTTTGTACACACTGTTACAACTACTTGCTGTTGTACATTTCAAGGTGAAATACCCTTAACAACAACAACAAAAGCAATATTTATTATGTTAGGAAAAACTAAGCCAGCTGGCCGAAGATGTAGCTTTTAAGATAACTTTGTTTAGGCACCTTAACAATCAACAAATTGGCATTATGAAATTAAAGATGATCAACCTCTCCATATTTCACCACTGTTTCTCTGCTTCAGTGGGTGTGTGTGGTGACGTTTCCTTTTATTTCCCATACTTAATGATTTTCTGTCCAGCCTGAGGGTACCTGAGAGTGCTGTCTGTACAGTCCACACCTGGGAGTTTTGTTGCTAGGTGTGGTAAGTGGCTTGATAACACTGATGTCTTCTCAGACGCCTCTAGTGAGAGATGTCTGCTTGTTGGTTGGGCTCTTCAATTTTTATTCTCAACTGTGGAGTTTCTTTATGTAGCCTATAAGCCATTGTTTCAAAATGTTTATTTTTGGATTTTTATTTGTATGTGTGCTTCCCATGATGTGACAAGTCCTGGGAAAAATGCCAGCTTACATAGCCCAGGAGAGACCTTGTCATACTGTAATTACACATGATTCAGATTGCAAGAGAAGGTTTCTCTGTTCATTGGGAATAGTTAGTTGTAAATTAAGGTAACACCAAACATTCCACCTAATCCTGGGACTTATTTTTTGGCTTATAAGGTCTTTCGAAATGATAAGAATAAATACAGAATAAGAATGCCAGGCATTTCTAAGTCTACTTCCATACTTTTTTAAGGTGTTATATTTTTGATATTATGGACTATAAACAGGAGGATTGCAAATGGGAGAAACTGCAAAAATGGTTTTGTGAAAAATCTGAGTTACAAGAAATGCACATACTGTAAACTGTAAATGACTATTAATAATGACAATTTAAATCACTTTCAATATATACGGTAGTTGATAAACAGAAGTGGGCTTAGATCTGAGGATGAACTGCTCAAGCCACAAAAATGGATGAGTTCTTAGTTTCATAAATCTTTGGTTTGGAAAAGCGAATTGATTTTCAGGTTGATTTCCTTTATTTCACAGTAATATTATGAGAACTTGTAGAGGAGGAAATTACAGTAAGTTCAACTTGTTGCCCAGTGAGAATTATGTATACAATTTCAGAATTGAGCTAATTGGACTTGAATTAATAAGGTTTTATTCTGTCCTAAAGACAGTTTCAATTTAAAACTACTAGCACAAAGTTCTAAAAGAAGATTTTGATGAAATAGTGAAGACTGGAATAGCCATTAGCCATTACAGAATCGGCAGGTCAAACTATAATGCATTTTAAAACTATCTACTTGCAAAAAAAGACTATATTTTATTTATTAGTATCAAAGATTTATAATAGTCTGATATGACTGAAATGCAGTCATATTCAAAACATTTCATTTAAAATATTAATGTTTTCATTTTCAGCATGATGTGAATTTGAGTGAACTTTCTTTCCAATTATTGCCATCCTTACTATTGCAGTCTGTTCCATTGACATTTATTATATGAAATCTGTTGCTTATTATTTTCTGTAAACTAATTTGGCTACTGGTATGATTTGATAGCTTTTTATTTGTAGCCTTAGTCCTTTGAGTGGGCAGATAAAGCATGATAAGTTTACACTTATAACTTTCCTTTGATTTAAGTGTTTGAGCCCAGCTTTACTGTGTAGTTCTGATTTGTGTTAAATAGTTTTCCGAAATAATTTGAATAACTTTTTATCAGGGTATCTAAAATTTGAGGGGTTACTAGTTGAAAATACGATGTGCACCTGAAGTATTTTCTCTCCTGAGGTATTTAAAAGGTTTATGGAAAAAACAAAGATGGGTGACTACTGACACATTCAGTGAGTCTTCTGAGATTTATGTAGAGTTCTGTATGGAATTAAGATGACCAGTGAGAACAGTTTTACAACTTGACATTTTGAAGCAACATAAAGTATAATTCACCAATTAAAAAGCTGAATTGCTGGAGAAAATCTCATGTGCGGTTAGTGAGAATGTAAACTGGGCACGGACATTTTGGAGGGCATTTGGCAAAATCTATTAAGATTTTAAATGTTTATACACATCAACCCAGCAATTTTACTTATAGGTATTTTCCAACAGATATGGGGTCACAAATCCACAAAGTTACAGCATATTTTTTGTGACTCTATTTTGATAGCAAACATTTGGAAGCAAGCCATAGAAGGGACCTCAACTGGGTACAGTTAGATTATGGTAATCTACTAAAAAAGAGGGTAAATCTATTTGTAGATAAAGAAAGATCTTCAAGAGATGGTAGGTGAAATAAGGCAAGTAGCTAAATCACTGTGATCCCATTTAAAAAATGTGTTTATACAGATAAAAAGTATGTGTGTGTATGTGTGTAAATAAATAAATTCTGCATGAATGGGCACCAAACTTTTACTAATAGTTTTCTTTAGTGGATGCTATGGTATTGGTGGTGATGAGGAGTTTTTTTTTTTTGTAGTGTTTGATTTTTTAAAATAAATGTTAATTCTTTACATTTAAAGCATTCCAATGAGCACTTATTACTTTTTAAGATGAAAAAACAAGAGTAAAGTCCCAATATACACTACGCCTTTCAGAGAGGGATTACCACGTAGCTCTCTAAAAGTGACCTTGAACTGTCTTGGGTAGATATCATTGCCCAGTGATAATTAGGGTTAGGAATTTCTATGCAAATTGTATCTATTAATATTGACTGTATTCAAACTTAACCAGAAATAGTGTGAACAAATTACTTATTAATTTGTTTAAAGATGACAACCATCAACCTATTAGGTTAGCACATAAATACTATTTTAATGAAAAATTATTTTCTAAAACATAAAGAAGAGTGAGAAGAGTGGCATCATTTATTTTTGTGTGTGTGTGCAAATCTCTAACATTTTGCTTAATAGAAGACAACTGGGTCTGCTTATGTCTTTTATATTCAGTCTGTTGTGTTATCACACATCATGTAGCCTCTGGAAAACTCCACTGTACACTCAGGAGAGAATGAGAGTAAAAATGGCAAATAGTGTCTTAGAGTTGTTATGAAAATAGCTTTAATTTTGCCAGTTCCTGGAAAAGATTTTGGGCATCCTGGGGTCCCCAGACTTGTTCACGGAGAACCTCTAATATAAAATATTCAACTTACAACTTGGCACAGATAAACTGCCCTGTTATGTGGAAGCTAATTTTCTTTGTAACCATTATTATTGTTGCTAATAAAAATACTTGGGCTTCCTTGGTGGCGCAGTGGTTGAGAGTCCGCCTGCCGATGCAGGGGACACGGGTTCGTGCCCCGGTCCGGGGAGATCCCACATGCTGTGGAGCGGCTGGGCCCCTGAGCCATGGCCGCTGAGCCTGCGCGTCCGGAGCCTGTGCTCCGCAACGGGAGAGGCCACACAGTGAGAGGCCCGTGTACCGCAAAAAAAAAAAAAAAACCCATTTCCTGAAAGAGAAAAGATAAATCTTCCAAGGTATTTGCATGGTTAAATTCCAGTGTAACAATTATCTAGTGATTTTTTTTTTTCCTAAAAGGAAAATCCAAACTTGGTTTTACTGGCTATATTTTACAGTTAACATTACTGTCCGTTTTATGGTGCAGAAGCCTTTTACATCTATTATTTTAGGTAACCCTCTGTAGAAGTGCCTCTGGGAGGTAGATAGGGCAGGGGGATCCATTGGTTTCATAATTTTTCTTTAAAGATTTTTTGTTCCTTTGTTCTTTGACATTTCCTTCTAATGGTCTTCTATGGATCAACCTTAGCCCTTTAGCTCTTTTCCCGGTCATCTATTACAGATGATCCCCACTACTTAACACAGATTTTACAGTTCTAAGATGTGGAGCTTTTTTTGTTTTTTATCTCTTAGTGACTTAAGTCTTCAAAAGAGAACTTGGAAAGTTTAGATATTTGGCAATGGGGGGGAATTTTTAAACACAATTATAGCAATTATGTAATTAAGCAAGGACTCGATATATTACTGAACTTACTGGACTTTAATCTTTATTGTCCAGACTTTAGGATATTTTTGATCTCTAAAACAATGTTTCACACTGTCCTAATGGAAATACTATAGAATTCTGTGGGTTTTTTCCCCTTGGTTTTTATACTTTCTTTTTGTTTTTATGTTTTTACTACTCAGTGAAGCAGCTAACATGTAGAAGGAGAGGTTCTCTTGTCTCAGTGATACAAATTAATATTCTTTTAAAACATTTTATTTTGTGTGTGTGTGGCCAGAGTGTCTTTACTTCTTTCTTTTCCTCATAATGTATATTTTAATGCTTTAATCTTCTATTCTCTTGTATTTTGTGGTTCTCCTTATTTTGTTTGTAGTGCTGTATTCACTTTTGGGAATATGATTTGTCTGAAAAGAGTTTTTGCATAAATAATTTCCCACTGATGATATTACAGGTACTTGACAAGTTTTTGTTATGTTATAGATCATAGAAATTGAGAAATTACATTGCACAGTTGTACAATTCAGCTTTTATGAAGAATGCAAACATTAATTTTTTTACATGCAAATGAAAATTGTATTTTCTAATTTATACATACGTGTTCACTGTAGAAAAACCAAACCATAGAAATATAAAGAAGGAGTTACCTGAAAATTCTTCATAGATAACCATAATTAATATTTTGGTAGGCATCTTTTTATATTTATGTATACACACAAATATAAATTAACTTTAAATTAACATTAATTCATTCAACAAGTGTTTTTTGGAGCTCCTATTATGTGTCTAGAATACTTCTAGGAGTTGGGGATGAAACACAGATGAGCATTCCTACCCTCATGTTATGTGGTAGGATATCTTTTTAAAGCTGAATTTGATGGTATCACATTAAATATAGATTTATTTATTTGAACATTTATATTGTTCTTAGTTTTAATTTGTTATGAATAATGCTATGATGAACATCCTAGATATTCATTTTAATGGTTTTTCCAATAATTTCCTTATGTATATAGATTTTACATTTTGATATTCATTACCAAACTTCCCTTCAAAAAGATTGTACCAGTTTATACTTCCCTAGGAGTTGGGAGACTGCCCATTTCCCCACGTGGTTGCCAATACTGGGGATTAAAAGATTTT
This sequence comes from Globicephala melas, assembly GCF_963455315.2. Classification (NCBI taxonomy): domain Eukaryota; kingdom Metazoa; phylum Chordata; class Mammalia; order Artiodactyla; family Delphinidae; genus Globicephala; species Globicephala melas. The sequence continues at coordinate 69,644,668 of NC_083319.1, read as the reverse complement.
TTTTTATCTTTGCCAATCTGCTGCATGAAATGATACCTCATTTTTATTTGCACTTATTTGATTAGTAATGCCACATATCTTTATGTGTTTATATATTTACTATTGCTGTTTGTAATATGCTTGTTTTGTGCCCTTTTCGTATTTCTGGAAAAAAAGGGGGGGGGGGCGTATAGGAAAATACAAAGGGAAGAATGATAGAGCAAACATTCAGATCCCCACTGCCAAGAATGAACAGATGTTTGCATTTTATCATGTTTGATTCCTTGTTGATTTTTAGGGAATCAAGTATTATAGATGTGGCTCGAGTGTTTAAATATTTCCCAACCTTTTCTTCCAATTCTTCAGCCTTTTCCCCATCTATTTATGTACATTTGCACATTTATATTGCTACAGGTAGTAGTATATTGTGTCTTAAAATCTTCATGAAAAGTATCATACCGGGTGAATCTTTTTTTTCAACTGAGATATAGCTCATATACCATAAAATTCACCCCTTTAAAGTGTAAAATTCAGTGTTTTTTCAATATATTCATAAGATTGTGCAACAATTACTATTTAATTCCAGAACATTTCCTTGAGTAAATAATTTTGCATCTTGCTTTTCCCCCGTACTCAATATGTTTTTGAACGTTTTGCCATTTCATCTTTAGAGAGCCAACTCATTCCCTTTAATTTTTTCTGCTTAGTATTTTGTTGTAGGAGTATGTTCTATGCTTACTTTTCTGTTCTTCTGTTAAGGACTATATAGGTCATTTTCTGTTCTGTGCAGTGAATATCTTTGTACTTGGTACCTTGTACGAATGAAAAAGATTTTGGATATAGGCCTAGAATACCAGTTGTGTGTGTGTTTCCATTTGCATTAGACATTGTCAGATTGCTCCACAAAGTAGTTGTGACAGTTCATACTCTGTCAGGGAATGAGTATCATTTTCTCTACATCTTTGCCAATGTAGGATATTTTAAGATTTGTTATTTTTGATATTAGTTGAAATACGGTGTCTTTTTGTTTTTATTGGCATTTCTGTGCTTCCTAACGGGGTTAAACATTTTCTATATGTTTACTGACCATTTAGATTTCCTCTGTATTGACTTCTTTTTATATCCTTTGTCTTAAAAAAAAAAAGAAGATTGGGATGTTTGTCTTTTTCTTATCTGTGGGATGTTAATCCTTTGTTATTTGTGTGGAAAACATCTTGTCCCATTTTTGTTTCTGTTTCTTGTAGCCTAATGTATGGTATCTTTTTGTCATACATAAGTTTTTAATTTTGTCAAATTGATCTGTTTTATTTTGTTTTCCTGTCTGGTTTTGGGGTTTTGTTGAAGAATATAATTTGTGGGCATGGTAATGTGCTTAACCAATAGGCTTCATATGTGTAGGATACAGTGAAAGGACTGGGGGAGATGTAAATAACAGAAAGAGGAGGTCCCTGCCTTCAGTGTGCTTGTGTCTTTCACAGCTGGAAAGGACACTTGAGATTCTTCATCTTTGTTTACCCTCTCATTTTACTTTTAATCGGAAGCCTAGAAATGTGAAGTGATCTTGCATGTAGACACAATGGTCACAAGTATGCTGGTGCAAAGATAACTAGTAATAAATGGTGGTAAATGTTTACTTTTGAAACACTGAGTAATTATTCACTTATATTAGCAGACACATGTTCAGCCATAACCGCTTTTGTAGACATGATCTAGGACTTAATTAAGTGGTGGTAACCATGGTAGGTACTGTTTAAAAGGAAGAGGTTCTCTAGCTGCTTTCAGGCAAAATCAAATTCATTTTATGGATTAATTGAAGGTTTTCCTTTGAGATTAAATCATTAGGAAAAATTGTGATGGAATGGTAGGTATTCCCTGATATGTTGTACCCCCTCCATCATAAGATTGCAGTTCCTTGAAGGATGCAGAACACTGTGTTAAGAAATAATGTTGCATGACCTAATCCTTTTAACTTAAGTGTGTTACGTTTGTAATGACTGAGGCCTGAAGAAGGCCTCAATTCCGTTTATCATGGAATTTCTAAAAAGATAAGGCTAGCATCTGGGTGTGATTTAGTTGGTATGTAGTAGTTAACGATTAACTTTTTGGATAAAATCAAGGCACCATCATTTTTTTATGAAAGAAAATTATGACTTGTCTTGAACTTAATTCTGAGGGCCATTTATTTAAAATAATGTTCATAAGTGATTATAAAGATGATCAGTTGAATTTAATTAGTTACTACCCAAGTTAGAAGATTGATATTCTCAGAGCCAAATAAATTTTAATATATTTAATTTTGCCAAACATGAATTTTTTTCGTTGTTCCTTTCCAGCAGAAATCATTAGTTGGTTATTTTCCCATCAATACCAGGCCAAATGTTATGTGCATGTATTGATTTTTAAAAGCAAAATATACATTAACCATTTCCTAAAATATTAATATAATAACAGTGGCCTAGACAGTAGAGAGATTTACTTTCTTCTTAATGTTTCTGGATGTAAATTTAGTCAGCATGATGCCTTTAATTTTTACAGATAGGTTTTTTTTTTTTTTTTTTTTTTTTTTTTTTGTGGTACGCGGGCCTCTCACTGTTGTGGCCTCTCCCGTTGTGGAGCACAGGCTCCAGATGCGCAGGCTCAGCGGCCACGGCTCATGGGCCCAGCCGCTCCGCGGCATGTGGGATCTTCCCGGACCGGGGCACGAACCCATGTCCCCTGCATTGGCAGGCGGACTCTCAACCACTGCGCCACCAGGGAAGCCCTACAGATAGGTTTTATGCTCTCCTTCCCCTTTCCTCTCAGGGTGGTGTTGGGGAAGATTAACGTCAGATTATTCCAGGTGTCTATTTATTTTGGTAAGCATTTATAACATTTTGAGTGTTTAAAAACAAGGTTCATTGTAGACTTCATGTCATCCATACCTTTTACCCGAAATACTCCATTCATACGAGTTGCTGCATAATGAAAGCTTTCTTTGTGTTGAAGAAATATTCTTCTATTTTACAAAATGTTTTTTTTCGTTTGAGTTCTCTCTGTGTTCCTATAATATAAGCAGCTGTTTTGTACTGACTGTTATTGAAAAACAGAGAGTCAGGCTATTGGGATTTGTTTGCTTTTAGTGGGATAGGTTATGCAAAATGTTGACATAGCTCCAGATTGTCTTATCATGGTTGTTTTATGACTTTTCCTACCTGTGCCCACAAGTAGCACAGAGCAGTGGGCAGCTACTTTCCTCATGATATGGAGCACCAGGCACGCATTACATGTTTCAGCCAGTCCAGCGCTCACCTCTCCTTGTGTACATATCTATTGTTCCTGCTGTGTTGCATTAGAGTTACACATCCAAGGAGATGGGACGTATAGCATCACTGTGGATAGTACTCATACCTTTCATCAATGTAGTCTATAGACAGTAGACCTTTTGGGCAAAAGTATAACATCAAAGAGGATATCACAAGTCAGAAATAGTTTGAGAATCCTGATTTAAGCATCCCCTTTTCTAAGTGATAAATTATTACTCTGTCTTCTGAAACTTATTTCTTCTGTACCTCTAATAACTGGCTTTGTATAAACAGAACCACCACTTGAATTCAGCAGGAAACATTGTGTCCGCTGAGAATCACATTTTCTAGAATGGGTTTTAGCTTATTAGTTATAGGCAAAAATGAATTTTTCTCCTCTTCTATCTTTCCTCCCTTATTCTTTCTTACCTACTCCAAGTGCTTGTTTAAAAGCTGGACACAAATTTGAGCAACTTGGACAGGTCGATCATTTTTTTACTACTTAATCCATGAAATACAACTAGCCTTTTACCTTTAAAAATAGGAGTCAGATTTATTCCAGTAACTGGTACGAGCAGTATTTAGCAGTGCAGCAGGAAAGGCTCTGGCCTGGGAGGCAAAAGGGATGTGTTTGGACTGAGTAAGCTCTGTGTTTGGGCTTTTCCAGCTCTGAAATATTATTTTTCCTTAGGTTTTAAAAAAGGATAAATTCTGAGTGTGTCATTGATCTAGTGTTTTTATAATGATGAAATAACTACCACTTATTACATATCAACTGTATATTGGTTATCATGTTAGGCAATAGGCATGTGCTCATGTGTTTGCTCACTTTTCATAAATGTAGTAATTTGGACAAGGATTTTTTGAAAAAAAAACAAAATGTTGATATGAACTTCAGTATAGTGGAATTTTACCATTTAAATGGTGTGTGAACAGTGGAATGGGTAAAAGACTTGTTGAATATCAGAGAAATAGAAGATAACATGGGTAATTCACCAAGCAGGTTAAGTTTTGGTTATGAAAAGTTACTTTCTGACTATATTGGTGCCATTTATATCAACTGTCAACTACTTTTTGTAGGTTGAAGCAGTCCAAGAACTCATGAGACTCTGTGTTTATTTGAAACTTCTTCTTCAAATGTGGCTCTTGACCAGGTCATTAGATCACTGTGTTTTTTTCTTGAAAGTTGACTGACTTTTTTTTTTTTTTTAATTTCATATAACATAGGCCAGACCTTGAAATTTTGTCACTTGTTTTGCTTTTTTGAAGTATCATGTTTCACATAACTATTAGTGTTTCTGTTATCAATAGAATAATAACTGGGGACTTGGGCTTAAATTATCATATGAACAGGTTAGAAGAAAGTATGTCAAATCTTTGATCACTCAACATACTTGCAGGGTTTTCTGTTTAATAATTCAGATGCTTAATTGAAGTTGCCTTGAAAAGCAAGTACACTTTCAGTCTTGCAGCATGCTGCATAACTTTTAGGTTAAAGAAAAATAATTCTTGTTATCATTACAACTTGTTAAAGGGAATTGTCAAGTGACTGACTAGAGCCAAGGATTTAACTTATACAAAAATACTCAAATGCAAACATTTTAAAGAGAGCAGCAAATAAATGAGAATATACTTATGTTGTAAAGGCTGCACAGTAGTTCGTAGTTAATGCTATTTAATATCTTTCTGTGGAGTCTCTTTTTTGTGATTTATCATGATCATTGATTTTAGTAGGATTTAGTCCATTTTCTTTATACCAGAATGTTCAGAGTTGTTCATCTTTACCCACATTTGGAGAATTGTATGACAGATAAAAATACATCAGTGAAAAGATGGGAAGAAAATACTTCACACAGTGTTACAGAAGTTATCTCTGGGAGGTGGGATGTCAGGAAATTCTTGTCATCAGTAAAATTTGTTGGATTTTTCAAGCTTCCTTGAATGCTACATATTACTTATGTGAAAGTTAGACTAGATACTTAAATGTACATAAGGATGTGTTTATAATAAACTTTTTAGTTTTTTAAAAACGTAATCTCATTTGGAACATAAACAGGAATGTCTTCCCCAAGGAACATTTTCACATTTTGTTATTTGAAATTTAACCACCATGTCATTCTTAGTGTTTTCTTTTAATATTACTATGAATATATGCATAAATATTTCATAGGTTTATTGTAAACTTTAAAGAGAAGGATATAAATCATGTTACCTTTCTTGACAATTAATGTTGTGTTAAGGTGTAAAATTAATCAGATTAACCTGACTTGTACGTACATGACACACAAAAATTTTTCTTTGTAACAGAAGGACAACTGTGTTTAATATTTCAGTACAGCATACATTTTTGGAGTACTTAGGAATGTTTTGAGAAGTTTTGACCTTTCTTACCTGTGGAGTTTTGATAAGTATACCTTTGTTGATTAATATGTTTATCTTGATGTGTAGTGGTAGAAAAATTTCCAGAGCCTACATCTGACTTTAAAAATTGTCTACAAATGAAAGGACTCTCATTATGTTTAGATATATGGTGATAGTGTTAGGAATAAATGGGGTCTATAGTTGGAAATAAAGATCCACTTCTAGCTTGTGAGTCTTTGTATATAATTTGGAAGTTAAACATTAAATTTTGAGAAATAAAAAGTAAAAAAATAACTACCAAAACCAAGGCAAAAATAATGTTTGGGGCAGGGAAATAAGTAGTCCTTTTTGGATGGAGAATTGATGCATAATTGCATAAACACAAATAATATTTAGCATTAAAGTGGTTTCAGTACTGTTTTATATATAGGCTACAAAAATAACTGGAAGTTAAAACATGAAATTACATTTTAATTTTCATTTTTTATATACAATGCAGATAGATTGATATGAATATTTCTTACACACAATTAACAGAAATAATTTCTGCAAAACGAGGGAGTTAATTTTAGTTGTCTTAAAAGGTCTCTTTGCAATCTAAAGTTTATCTGATTAAGTACATTATATTATGATTAATGGGAAACCATCTGTCTTTATTTTAACATTAAGAAATAAGCATTACAAGTGTACTATGCTCAGATGCATAGCAAAACTATATGTCAAATAAAAACAAATCTGTTTTCCCTTTAGCATTAGATGCTTTTACAAAATTCATAAGTTATAGTTAGCCAGATTAATTCTGCCTCAGAATATAAAATATAAAAATTGATGTTTGTAATCTGAGCATTTCTTTATTTGCTACTTGAATAAGGTTGCCACTTTAGTTCTGTTGGGTAGCATTTGGAATAACATATTTCATGGGCTTTAATTTAGTTCTGCTGATAAATTTTTACTTAACTATTTCTATTCCTTTTGAGAATGCTAAATGGAATTCCTAGTCGCCTGGATTCCTTTCTTCAGGATTAAGGTGTGTATGAGAATGAGGAAAATATACTCTTTGGCACCTTGATTACAACTCACCATATTTGCTTGCTATTGTTCTTATTAAATTAACTTATGTAGATGTCTTAACTGCAGATATAGAAAATAAAGTAATTGTTTTAAAACCTGTTTTAAACGAATACTCAGGGGACCAAGCTGAAGATGTGAGAGTTTGAAAAATATGAAGACTTGGTTAGAATATTGCAGATTGTTAGAGCTTCCCAATTTGGCACTAAATTAAATAAATATGCTCATAGAATTTTATTATAGGACAGACAAAGCTGTGGTCGACTAAGATAATGTGTAACTGGCTCTTATTTGGAGCATATAGAGTGGGAGCATATTTTGCAGTGAAAGGGGAACTAAAGGACAAGGTGTTCTCTACTTGTAAAGACCTCAGAGTTTTCTTTATGTTATTGTAGAAAGACATTATTTTTGCTTTGGCGTGCTTAAAACTAAAGGGCAAATGATCCAAAAGAATAATCTTGAAATTCAATAGCAAGAAAACTACTTGACATTGTGGGCTGGAGGCCAGCAAACGTGTTGCTTTCATTGAATGCGTGGGAAATGGGGCAGGCCTGGAATTTAAAGAGACAGGGTGCAGTACCCTAGAAAAGAAAGCCCTCCTGTATGATTTGCTTACATGGAGGAAAAAAATAGACTTAAAGTTTTCTCTGAGGGATCTTTATTGGATCAACTATTGAAGGCATTGAAAGACACTGAGTGAATTTTTCCCGACTCCACCTCCCATCTCCCTAGCCATCTTCTCTTGTCTGAAATTGGTGCCGAGTAAAACTGTTTACAGCAGAGGAGAAGCAGCTTTTCAAATAAAAGTACTTTCTAGCCTGTTCAAATGGAGGATAATGTAATTCTCTCTGAAACTGAGCACTTATTACTTTGTTTATGTAGCTGTTTAAAAAGGGGGTGCCTGGCATAAGGAAGGGGGGGTAACGTAGGAACCTCTGCTTCAGAAATTACTGTTTTTTCTGTGTCTGAGTTTTCCTCCCCATCCACTCATGAATCCCCCTTCTCCCCCTCCCCCCACCTCCCACAATCCCTCAATAAAATAGTATTTAAAAGACTTGAATCACCAGTCCTATGTAGCAGCTTCTTGCTGGAGGCAGTAATGTTGTACTGTTTTCAATGGGTGGTCTGGAATCTCCATGGGAGATTTTTACAGGCAGTGGGCTCCAAGACCCACTAAGTGTGTTATATTGAACGTAACCCGTTAAGTTCCCGAGCCATCGAGAATATACAGAGATAGTTTTACATTATTGAAGTCCCATCGTTAATTACTTGCAAACCAATTTATTTGATTTTATTTGAAGAATTTATGGCTTAAATCCCTGAAAGTGATTCATATTAACCCAGTATTTGAGGTTTACTTTTTAAAACAAGTAAGACATTCATATATATGTCAATTCAGGAGTACTCATTTGTGTGTATATTTTATTTTTATTTTATTTTTTTAAAAGGTGGTATCAATTTAAAAAAACTTATTTAATTTATTTTTGGCTGCATTGGGTCTTTGTTGCTGCGTGCGGGCTTTCTCTAGTTGCGGAGAGTGAGGGCTACTCTTTGCTGCGGTGTACGGGCTTCTCATTGCGGTGGCTTCTCTTGTCATGGAGCACAGGCTCTAGGTGCACGGGCTTCAGTAGTTGTGGCACGCGGGCTCAGTAGTTGTGGCTCGCGGGCTGTGGAGCGCAGGTTCAGTAGTTGTGGCGCACGGGCTTAGTTGCTCTGCGGCATGTGGGATCTTCCCGGACCAGGGCTCGAACCCGTGTCCCCTGCATTGGCAGGTGGATTCTTAACCAGTGTGCCGCCCAGGAAGCCCTGTGTGTATATTTTAGTTAATGGGTGTTTTTTGTTTGTTTTAATTCTCCTCCTTTAGGGAACCTACACCTAGTAGTCATTTCCAAATGTTAAGTAATTGAAGCCATATTTCTCCTAATTGAGATAGTGTAAAATGATAGGATCTGTTATAATCTGAAAGTATATCAGGTATTTTTATAATCATTATCTCTTAGCTGTGGCATGTGGCATAAATGTATATTAACCTAAAATTTAACTAAAATTGTTTTGGGTCAAACCTTTGTAGAAGCACACAGGATTGGAATTATATATTAAATACTGGATTAAGATTGCTTTTTAGAAAAAAATTGTTTTTTATGCAAACTTAAATAAAACAATACATTTACTTATACACTGTAAATATTGAAATGGGGAATGCTGCAGTCATGCCTGTTCCTACATAATTTAGTTTAAAATTATTTTGGAGTTTCTCGTGAGACCCTGTGGTTATTAACCAGAGTGATAACATAACTTTGTTGGGTCACTGATTTGATTACTTTGTTTCCCTTATTCACATTCTTCACAAAATTAGTTTATGGAGAATGTTGAATTTCTATTTAAAATAAATATCTGTAAGTCCTGATTAGTTAGAAGTCTGAAATACCTGTTTTCCGTAGGCTAAATAGAGAAGAATTTAGGAGTAGGCATCTCGGATATATTGATAAATAAATGAATGATGATATATGATGAGAGAGCATTTTTGTTTGTTTTAAACAGTGTCAGTGGTTTTAGGTGGAAACTTGTAATCCTTAAGGAATTGAGTTTGTTTCTTTTATAAAAATTAATTTAAACTTGTTTTAGGTCATATAAAAATGGTATGAATTCTGCAGTCTTCACTGATAGAATCAAAGCTCTGTGGCTCAACAGTTTATAGCAATGACTAAATGGTTTGCCTTTTCTTTTTTAGTTCAGTACTGGTCCTTGAATAGCTAAAAAGTTTTCCAGTAGTTTTTACAAGTAGCTTTAAAGAAGTGATAGCCATCTGAAGTTTATCTTGTGTAGCCAGTATTTAAAAGTTATTAAGGTTGTCTACACACAAAAAAGGAACAGCTCTTATGGCTATACATGTGAATAAAAGTTAAAGGTTGGTAAAATTAGCTTGTCAAGTAAACTTGACTGAGGAATAATTTTGTTTTCATTATCCATTCCTCTGGCTGAAAATGAAATAGAAACGATCTGGTTACTAAAGACCAGCGCTGTATTGGATCACTTCCTTGAGCTTTTGCTATGATCGTTAAAGGCAGAGTTAGACAGCTGCTGTAGATTTTGCCTGTGGCCTCACAAAAGAAATTGTTTAACCCTGTTAGTTTCAGACACTATCATTTCTACTTTGCAGATACACTTACTATGTTAGATATAAGTGATATACTTGCTGTGTTAGATATGGATCTCTCTGATTATGATTTGAACTTCTGAATTATAGGAAGGCGGTGTAGCAGAAAATGAGTAATTTTAGCACTCTACTACAAAAACAGTCTCATGTCTTGGAATGTGACATATCTCAACATTTTTGCTTATATTCAGACAGATTTAAAAACTTCAACTTCTACTTTTCAAAGTTAGACTTTGCATTTGTATCTGAAGACCTCTAGGGAATTCTGCAAATTGTGAAAGTTGACTTTGACTTATACTCCATTATAATTGGATATTTAGATGTCCTTTTTGGGGCTTGAAGTTCAGAGGAAATACTAAGTCATTGACTTTAAAATCTCATTTTGGGTAAGTGTAAAATTAGAACAAGGCATGTACTCCCGAAATTGATGTCATAATGTTAAAAATCCCAACGATGTTGGGTTCCTTTTGTATAATGCGTTTGCATTATTACTATAGGTTTAAAGGGCAGGGAAATACTTTATTGTTCAAGCTGAAGAGGGCAAGATTTTGAAACCTACTGCTATGAGATTAAATCAGTGTGTTTGCCCTGAGGCTTCAGCCATTCAATCTGAATTCATAGTCTAAAATTTTGGATTCCTTCTCTGTTTGAAAAATAATACTTCTTGAAAATTTTAGGACTGCCTTTTCCCACTGACATGAAAACTATTGAGGCAAATTATCAGGGTTAAGATTTTCATGCAATCAAGACTGCAGGTACACTTCAGAATTTTAAAGAGAAAGTTCACAGCCATTTTACATAAAATTTTACTGGGCTTTTCATTAATCTAAAATAACTGGTCTATAAGTACTTTATCAGTGAAAACTGCTCAGCATGTAAAACGAGGAGCAGAAGAGCACAAAGGCTTCCTGCAAATTAAGGGCACAATGAGTACTAACGGACTTTCCAGCCATCTCCAGCTGTGAGATTATTATAGTTTTTGCAAACCCTTTTCTCTCAAAACTAAATCAAGAATGGTAGAGTCCTGATAAAAAGAAGTGTAGAAAAGCCTAACTAATCCTTAGATGAGTTACTTCAAACGTGCCAAAATAGAATAAAATCAGTTAATAGCATGGATTAAAGGTTACTTTTAATGCATTTTTATCACTCACATTGAGAATTTTGTTGTATGTTGATGCATTTGGCCTGGGTTAAAAAAAAAAATCAGAGGGAAAAATATAATTAAATGTGAGAGATTACACAATCACGTTGTTATGAGGAAATTTAGTACCAATGTTAGGTGCCAGATTTGACCTACGAGATAAAAGCTGTGTACTTGAGATCAGAGATGTAAACAGGTGGCTCTAATTTTGAGTGGTAAGTTTTCCGGTTATAGTGAGAAGGCTCATCTGTGTACTACTAAGAGTTGATTTATTATGTAGATGTAAAAAAACAACATGGCTCTCTGTCTTTGGAGAAGTATGTACAAGTGGTTCCCTGGATAAGAACGTGGAAGGGTGCTGAAATCGGATCTGGATTAATATTTTAAAAGTGCTTGATTCTTACAAGTGGTGAAGGGAAAGAGAAATAAGAGGCAGGTTTTGGGTGCAGAGGTGGTCTCTACTATTTATGCAACATATGAAATGATCCCCTTTCATATACACAGGGAGACTATCATCTATACTTTTAATTCAGAATCACATGTTTGCCAACTGCTTATTCTGTGAAATACTTTTCCCACTTAACTGGCATATTATGATAGAGCTGCTAAAAATATTGGGTTAAGGAAAAACTGATTTGGCATGCTGCCATTGGTAGGAAGAATTTTTTAAAAAAAGTAATGTCTTCTCTTTTTGGTGCAGATATATAGGTATAGGTATGAGTGTGTGTGTATGTATGTGTGTTTGTATCAACCTTAATAAAATTTTATTATATGAACCTGAGTAGCGGGAGATTTTATACTCATGTCACATTTGCCACTCCTCTAAGATGCCCAATTGTAAGTTTCTCTAATGGAACTTAGCATTTATTCCCTTGTAATAGACGTGTGTAATGTTTTTGCTGTGGCTTAATAGGAAATAGGCTGACTGGTACTCCGAGCACATGTGTGTGCTATGTATATTGGATATTTGTATCTGCCATCCCACTTATAATTGTAGTGGTTTTTCATAAGCCATGTGATGATAAAGTCCTTTTAATTTATAGTCAAAACATACAATCTCCCATAAAGTTCCTCTACTTGATATTCTGACCAGATTTAACCTTATACAAAGAGCTTCCAGCTTGAATGCTTTTTGCAACATTGAATAAATACTGCGCTGTATAGTTATTTATGTGCTCAAAAGTTGAACTTTCGTTCCATCCCAGTGTGTTCCCATGGGATATGTTATTCTAGCAAATCAGAAAATTTCTCTGAAAGCAAAGTAATTCTTAATTTTTGGAGGCTTGAAAGTGGGGAAATGCCCTATGCACGAGGGGGAAGAAATTCTAGTTGCTGCCGAATTGTTTTACTCCTGTAGTTATGTCTTTGTGTGTTTATAGGAGTGGGAACATTTTATCTGCTGTGTTTCTGTTGAGGTTGTTTTTCTGCAGTGCCCCAAGAAAAGTCCTGGAAGCTGGCTTTGAAGCCCTGTGGACAAGCTGGATATCAAAGAGCCAGAGGAATTCGGCAGTAATTGTTTTATGGCTGGCCAGAAATCAGACCTATTTGTATAGGTAGCACACAAAATAGCTGTGATTTGACAATTTGGTGCTATTTATACCTACCATAAAAAGAGAAAAGAAAAAGTTAAAGGAGTATTTTGGAAACAGGAACTAAGCTGTAAATGCAAATTGCTTCACCATTTTCTCAAAGGAACAAAAAAGGAAAGAGTTTAGGAAGTTTTTATTGAAGCTGCGTTATTGAGGAACTGTCTGCTTTTAGGATATTTAATATTGTACTCACACTGAAACTACACTTCTTTCTGTTGGCAGTTTTTTTTTCCTATTTCCATCTGATTAAAATTATTTTTGTGGAGCAAGAGAAACTCTCTGGAGGAGGGACAGTGAAAATCTCAAAGTTTTCAGCTCTCTTAACAGACCTTTAATATTTCATCTTACTGTTGTTATTTAGTTTGGGATAAGAACCATTTGTTGTTGCTAGAGTGAATTTTTTTCTTTCCAGATAAAAGTTATGTTTTTGTCAAGCAGTCACAGGTTGTTTACCGGTGTAGTGGGTGGGGATTTGCCAGGTACATTTTCCTGGCTTTTAGGAAACATGCAGGAGAACTTTTTAATGACTATTCTTGATCTGTCAGCTTAGAGAAGTCTTTTTGAATGCAAAGTGCCTAAATTGCGACTCTCACCTAGAGTATATTCCAAGCTCAAGGTGGGCGGTGTGTCATGATTTGTCTGTACTTCAGTGAGCAGCCCAAAGTGAAGTTTGTTTCCAGAATGTCATTCAGACCTTCTGAGGTTGTCAAATGCTTAATTGTTTTGCCTTGAAACCCCCAGTCCTGAGAGCAGTCTGAGTCTGGGGGCAACGGTGCAGAGAAAAAGCAAGCACTTCTGTGATTGACTACACTTTTTTTTTTTTTTTAAAGAAACCCTAGAAATGCCTTAGGGACTCCTGGGGCTTTGTCACATTTTAAAACCATTTTACCACTGAAGGCATTTCAGTGCTGTCGAATTGGGACTGTATTTATTTGCTTTGGTTTTAATTTTTTTCTCATTGGATTCTGATCCTCCAATAATAAGGAGAGTGGTCTTTGTCAAGTGTACCTTAATTTCTCAGGGGAGGCCCTGTAGTTTTGATTGGATGAAAAGAGTTCACTGAGGGTAGGGAAAAAGAAGAGGAAACGGGTGGAGATAAATCTGGTATTGGGACAGTCAGTTTTGTCTTTACTTGAATGAAGAGTTAGAGTTTAGTAATCTGTGTGAAGGATCAGAAGCATCTGAATGAAGATTTAAAATGGGAATTTTCTAAAAGCCTAAAACCTTAATTGGATTTCAAGATGGATTCCCTCTAGGGAAGTAGGTGTTTCTTCTCTATAGAGAAGAAACATGGTGGACTGCTGGTACTCCTCAGGAGTAAGAAAACTCAGATAGGAAAAGGTAAGGACATAGGTAGTTATAGACCGCCTTTGTGGGTTGAGGATGTACTGTGGGTTTAGGGCAGGCTAATGAATCTAAAGTACTGATCGTTTATTCTGCCAACACAGAGTACATACTATGTGACAGGAACTGCTCCCAACATTGACAATAACAACGGGAACTAAAGCAGTTCTTGTCTTCTTGGGGCACTTAGTCTGGCATCAGGCATGACCAGAAAAAAAAAAAAAAATCGCAATACAGTGAGATGAGTGCTTTTATGAAGCGATGAAAAGCAAAGCTGTGGAAACAAAGTGCTGAGAGATTAGTTCTGCTCAGGTATCAGAATTTGAATTAAGTTAAAAAAAAGTTACAAGTGAAAAGTCTAATTAAAAAGAAGAATTATGTGGATTAAAAAATTATCCTGCATCTCTCACATGGTTGGCATTTCATCTCTTTGATGTTTCCCTTCATAAGGCTGTGTGATGTTTTGAGACTTTCGGAACTCTCGGGGTTAGCATCATAGAATACAAGGTTATATAGCTGAAAGGAGGTAGGAAAGCAATTTATAGTTACTGAAGGTTTAATTCTGTACCCTGTTCTTCACATTTTACAGCTGTAGATCCAAGACTCAATATTAAGTAACCTGTCCAAGGTCCATATCGCTTGAGTATAGTGACCGTATGTCCTGGTGGCTGGGGATAGCCCCAATTTTTGTCTGTTGTTCTGTGTCACTCTCAAAACTGGTGCTTTTTGGGTGATAGGCTGTGTGATCACTTTGTCTTTGAGTGGCATAACTAAGATTTAAACTCAGGCCTGTTTGACTCCAGGTCTTAAGTTCATCACTGTTTTATCCTGTTTATTCTATGGTTCTAGGTCATGTCTCTAGTTCCAGTTTGGTCTCGTAAGGATTGTGAGACATAGGTCTGGCTCAGTACAGTACTCAGTTCTTGGTTGGTGATGCTTCTCATGGGTGATGGAGAGAAACATGGAACTTTCATGCTACTTTTTTTTTTTTTTTTAACATCCTGTCACTAAAATGTTTTAGAATGTAATTTTCCTTCAGAAATTTCAAAGGCATTTGAGGAACTTTATGTCTTAGGAACATATTTGTAAATATCAGTCATCATTGCATGGTACTAATCAAGGAAATTGTGGTGATTTGAGTCCTTCTGGATAAATGGAAATTTGGTGCAACTCTTGATCACTGAACAAGTTGCTTTTCCCTTTATTTTTGTTCCCTTTCCCCACCTAATCAGAAGCCTAGAGCAGCAGAACAAGGTTAGAGGAAAGTAACTCTAATTTGGAAAAGAAAATTGGAAACTTATGTTCTGATTTGCTCATACGGGTTAGCTTTTCCACCAGGTTTGCTGGGCAAATACTGAGAATATCACTTTTATTTGGTCCCGTTTAAAAAGGCTCAACACTTCAGAAGGGTGAAGTTTTAGAGGTATACTGTCTATCAGGTAGGTTAGCTAAAACTTAAATAAAATAGATTTAATTTACTAATAATCAGTTCTGGTAATTAAAGAATTTTATTTTGTTTTGTGTCATTTCTCTTACATGCTGTGTCACTTCTCATCAGAAGATGGGGTGATCTGAGCAGTGCTTCACTGAGGCTGTAGTCTTCACTTAAAGAAGGACTAATGTCAGCTCCGTGTTAGCCTTTGAATTACACAGAGGGGTAGAAGCAAAATAAAGCCATTTTCAAGAACTTCTGGGATAGGTTGTGTTGGGGTGGGATGGAAATGCCCCATGTTGCGCACATCCTACTTCTGGCCCAAATTTACAATTCTGTTCAGTTATATGACTTCTCTGCCCTTGAATAGCTCAGAGACTTATATGGTAGGGGGAAGGGGAGATGGAGTTGTAAGCAGATACATTTCAGTATCAGTTAATTACGAATTATAGTTGATGTAAGAATGGAGTTTCTTGGGAGCATAAATGGGCAAATTGAGACTGAAGATGAACACAGTTGTGTTTCCATTTATGTAGCACATGTTTAAACCTGACTCTCTTTTCATCTTTTGTCCCATTTTTGGTTTATAAAGCATTTTATGTTGTTTTGCCTTTTTTTCCCCAGTGACTGTTTATGACCCAACTTGAACAATACAATGAAATTCTTCTTTACCTCTAGCTGTTGTGAAGCCAAAAATAGATCTGGGCTGAGATTGGACTTTGTGGTGCAAATTGTGGTTTGCAGGTTATGGCTGTTATTGTTCCAACAAATAACTGTATCTTAAAAAGTTATTTAGAAGTAAAGCAAATGTTGCTGAGACAAAAGGGGACCTGGCTGATTTTTAAATGGTGCTTTAAAACAATAAGCAGATGTCTCAGTTTAAAGGGCCATTTGGAATGAAATTGTTTTAGTTAAAAAATACTAATAAATTTCTGTGGGATAGTAGGATCGGAGACTGAAGTCGTGCAGGAATCTTACCTGTTATAATCCCCACCATCCCACCCCTGCCCCCTTTCCTGCCTCCGCATTTCTGTTTCCCTTCTTTGGAAATTCAAAGGCATGAAGTAGACTTCAGAGAAAGAAAAAAAACAATGATAGTAATTACAAGACAATAAAACTCTCCCGTCACACTGGTCAAGGGCAGTGCAGGAGCATTGCTCTGCAACAGTACTGTGTTCAGAAGAAGTATGGAAGAGTCCAGTCATAAGCATTGAAAGGGTAAGAAGGGCTAGACCTCATTTGCATGGTTCAAAAGTAAATGACTTCCTGAGGTTCTTAATTAAAGAGTGCAGTGAAGGCCAGTTTGTTGCAAAAGATAGCTCATTTGAACTTTTAATTTGATATCTATACAAATCACTTGAGGGATGTGTAGGATCTATTTCTGTTCTAAGGCTGCTACTTTGTTAATGGATAGGATTTTTTTCTTTTTTTCCCCTCACTGTATCACTCACACTTTTGCCCATCGGAAGTGTTGAATAAACATTTTATAGTAAGATACTTTTGTAAAGCACTTGATATATAAAATTACTTCAGTAGTAATAGCTGGTATTTAACTCCTACTGTGTGCCAGCCTGAGTACTTGAGTACTCTGCAAGAATTACCTAGTTAGTCTAATGGTCACCCTATGAATTAGAGTACTACCAGTACTACCCCCATAATAAATGAGTTCATGAAGGTTATAGGATACAAGATCAGTATACAAAAATCAATAGTATTTCTGTATACTTGCAATGAACATTCCAAGAATGAAATGAAGAAAACAATTCCATTTATAACAGCATCAAAAGAATAAAATACTTAGGAATACATTTAACAAAAGAAGTATAAAACTTATGCTCTGAAACTACAAAATATTGTTGAAAGAAATTAAAGAATATATAAATGAAAAATACCCCATGTTCATCAGTTGAGAAACTTGATATTGTTAAGATGGCAATACTTCCCAAATTGATCTACAGGTTCAGCGCAATCCCTATCGGAATCCTAACTGGTGTCTTTGTAGAAACTGACAAGTTGATTTAAAATTTATGTGGAATTTCCAGGGACCTAGAATAGCCAAAACAGTCTTGAAAAAGAACAAAAAAGTTGCAGGACTCACACTTCCTGATTTTCCAACTTACCATGAAGAAACATTAATCAAGACAGTGTGGGTAGACATATAGATGAATGGAATAGAATTGGGAGTCCAGAACTAAACCCGTGTGCCTCAGGTTAACAAGGGCGCCAAGATCATTCAGTAGGGAAAGAATAGTCTTTTCTGTAAATGGTGCTGGGCAAACAGGATATCCATATGCAAAATAATGAAGTTGGACCCTTACATCACACCGTACACAAAACTTAGGTCAAAATGGATTAAAAAATGTAAGCTATAACTGTAAAACTCTTAGAAGAAAGCATAGGAATTAATCTTCGTGGCCTTGAGTTTGGCAGGGAATGGATTCTTAAATATGACACCAAAAGTATAAGCAACAAACGAAAAATAGATAAATTGGATTTTATAAAAATTAAAAACTTCTGTACTTCAAATGACACTCTCAAGAAAGGGAAAAGACAGCCCACAGAATGCGAGAACATATTTTCAAATCGTATATCTGAAAGTGGCTTGTATGTAGCATACACACACAATATGACAACCCAATTAAAATGGGCAAAGAATCTGAATAAATATTTCTTCAAAGAAGAGAAACAAACGGCAGTAAGCATGTGAAAAGATGCTCAGTATGATTAGTTAACAGGGATATACAAATCAAAAGCACAGTGAGATACCATATTATATTTACTGGGATGGGCATAATAAATCAGTAACAACCATTGGTGAGGGTGTGAAGAGATCAGAACCCTTCACACACTGCTGGAGGGAGAGTGAAATGGTGCATCCACTTTAGAAAACAGTCTGGCAATTCTTCAAACAGTTAAACATAGAGTTACTGTATGGCCCAGTAGTTCTACTCCTTGGTATCTACTTAAGAGAAATGAAAACATATGTTCACACAAAAACTTGCACATGAATTTTTATAGCAGCATTACTCGTAGCCAAAAGCTAGAAACAACCCACATGTCCATCAGATCATGAATGGATAAACAAAATGTGGTGAATTCATACGATGGAATATTATTTGGCCATATAAAAGAATGAAATATTGATACATGCTACAACATGGATAAACCATGAAAACATTGTGCTAAGTGAAAAAAACCAGTCACAGATCACATATTATATGATTCTATTTATATTAAAAGTCTCAGAATTGGGAAACCTATGAAGATAGAAAATTGGTTAGTGGTTGCTTAGGGCTGGGGAGTTTGGGGTAAAAGAGAAGGTGATAGCTAAAGGGTACAGGTTTCTTTTTTTTTGAGATGAGGAAAATGTGAAATTGTGGTGATGGTCGAGCATATCTGAATATATTAAAACCATTGAATTGCGTGTTTTAATATGTGAATATATAGTATGTGAATTATAACCCAATAAAACTGTTATTTTAAAAAAGTATCCCTAACTTTCATTAATAACAATGTTGACACAGTGTCTTCATGTTTATACATTAGGGAAATAAATTAAACCTTGATGGTATGTCTTCTCTCTTATATAAGGCGCATGTCAACCAACATTCCAGGGTTATTGGTTGCTGCAATACAATTTATTAAAAGCATTGTTGGGGCTTCCTTGGTGGCACAGTGGTTAAGAATCTGCCTGCCAATGCAGGGGACATGGGTTCGAGCCCTGGCCCTGGAAGATCCCACATGCCGCAGAGCAGCTAAGCCCGTGCGCCACAACTACTGAGCCTGCGCTCTAGAGCCCGCGAGCCACAACTACTGAGCCCTCATGCCACAACTACTGAAGCCTGTGCACCTAGAGCCCGTGCTTCACAACAAGAGAAGCCACCGCAGTGAGAAGCCTACGCACCGCAACGAAGAGTAGCCCCCGCTCCATGCAACTAGGGAAAGCCCACATGGAGCAGCGAGGATCCAACGCAGCCAAAAATAAATAAATAAAATTAAAAAAAAAGAGCATTGTTTCCTGGATTGAGCTAGACCTAATTAAAAATGTATATCTAGCTGCTTTGGTAATTTTACTCTATGTTATTTTGTGTGTGTGTTTGCTTTGTTTCCATCCATCAAAAATATAACTTCTTAGTTGGTAGGAAATAGTTAACAACTGTTCATTGAATGCTTACCATGTGTAGATACTTTTCTATGATTTTAATGTGTTATTCAGTACATCTCACAATAACTCTATAAAGTAAATATAGTATAATCCTGAGTTTAATGATGGGGAAACTGAGGCACGGGGTTTAGGTAACTTACTCAAAGTCAAATAGTAGGTAAGTGACAGAACGTGGTACTAGGTAGCAGCAATGTTTTGTATTATTCTGGGCCAAGCGTATCTTACCTCATACAATAGATGTTTCTAGCTGTGTGTGTTTAAAATAACTTTTTGTAAGTGAAACCATATTTTTAGTGTGTTAAAGGAGCCTATTATTTTAAATGAAACCTGCAAATAAATCAGTTCCTTTTTATCAGTCTTGACAATTGTGACATCTTAAATCAGGGCACTCCTATACGTTTGACTGAATGTAGTAATTTCTCTGGTAATTCTGTTGATTTAGGCTAGGTTTAAAGCTTTATTAGTTTCATTCTGCAAACTTTTAGTGAGGTCCTATTTTTTTGTAGTAAAGAAAAAGTGCTGGGATTCCCTGGTAGTGCAGTGGTCGAGAATCTGCCTGCTAATGCAGGGGACACGGGTTCGAGCCCTGGTCTGGGAAGATCCCACATGCCGCGGAGCGACTCGGCCTGTGAGCCACAACTACTGAGCCTGCGTGTTTGGAGCCTGTGCTCCGCAACAAGAGAGGCCACGACAGTGAGAGGCCCGCGCACCGCGATGAAGAGTGGCCCCTGCTTGCCACAATTAGAGAAAGCCCTTGCACAGAAACGAAGACCCAACACAGCCAAAACTAAATATAAATAAATAAATTTAAAGAAAAAGTGCTATAAGAAAGTCCAAAGGAGGCAACTCCTGATCTAAAATTAGCTGGTGATAAAAGCTTATAAAATAGTTTTCCCTGAAACCTGTCCTTAATTTAAGGTTTGTGTATATAATCTACAGGTGCACTGTCTAAAACAGTAGCCACATGTGGCTATTTACATTTAAATGTAAATTAATTAGAATTAAATAAAATTAAAAAAATCTGTTCCTTAGTCAGTAGCCACATTTCAAGTGTTTAATAGTTGCCTGTAACTAGTGGCTGCCATATTGGACAGAACTGGACTAGAGAAATAGTAACGTCCACAGGACTTCTTTTTACAGGAATTAAGATGGTATATGTGCTTTTGTGGGGAATGATAAGTGGAGGAAAAGGATCTGATGGTACTTTTTATTTAAACTTATATGTTACATTTTTTTTAATAGGATGAAAGCATACGTAAGTTTTATGTGACATGGGAGCCTTCATAAGAAATGAAGAACCAAAGATACAGAGCTGTGTATTTTTTGCTACTCTTGATAAAGAGTAGGCGGTCATGAAGAAATAGGATAGATTGGGGCATCTGAGGTAACTGTAGTAAACTGGGAGAAATTTAGCGAGGCCTGTTTGTTAGGATTCTTCTTGGCTGTCCCTTTGTTTTCAGAGATAAGGATGCTCCTTTCCTCTGGGTATGGGGAGGGCACTTTTATGACCTTTCTAAGTTTTTAGCCTCTTATTAGTTACCTTTTTGCCAGTTCAATTTTTTATAATTTTTCCCCCTTTTTTATTGTCTGTTTTCACAGGGTTGTCAGTCAGTGTACCTAGTCTGCCACGTAGATTACCAGTTTATTGTAAAAGGATATAACTCAGGAACAGTCAGATGGAAGAGATGCATAGGACAAGGTATGGGGAAAAGGCATGGAGATTCCTTCCCCACTCCCTCCAAGCTCTCCACTCTCCCCAAATCTCCATGTGTTCACCAACCCAGAAGCAATATGTGTTACATTTTTTTAAAAAGCTTGGAGGATCTTCACAGTGTCCCTTCCAAACTAAAAAAATAATGGGTAACTGAAGTGTTGGTAAAGAATACTTTAAAGTATTAATTATGTTGCTTGTTAAATGGAATTCTGTGTTATTAGAAAGTCCACCCGATATGCTCATAAGAATTTAATAAGCTAATAAATTCATTAAATGTAAAGGGAAATGTGAAGGCTTTGGTAATATACACTTTCTTAACATTTAATTATGACAAAAATATATGTTAAGAGAATAATGCAGCAGACATTCATATGCCACCATTCATTAACATGTAACCATATTTGGCTTGTGTGTATGATTTAAAAGTGAGTTGCAGTCACCATATTTGAGCCTTTAATACTTAGGGCATGTGTCCCCTAAGACTCAGGATGTTGTCCTGTGTAACAGTGTTATAATTATCACTCAAGAAAGAAAGAATCAATTTGTTTGTAATAATGCCAGGCCTATTTAAACATCCAGCTGTCTCCTAAATATCTCTTTTCCCAAATCAGGATCCCATCAAGTTTTATGCAAGTCTTTAGTTTTGAGCATCCCTATACCTTTTATTTTTTATTTCCATGAAATGACAGCCTCCTCAACTTTATTTTGAAGAATTTGAAACCTACAATAAAGTTGAAAAAGTAGTACAAGGAATGCCCACGTTCATCAATTGTTAATGCTTTTCTCCATGTACTTTATCTCTTTGTTTATAGTTATACCTCTCAATCGTTTGAAAGTAAGTCGCAGATATCATGGCCTCTTACCAAAGCCCTAAGTACTTAACAGTGTATCTCCTAAGAACAATAATTTTCTCCTGTAAACCATAAAACCATTGATCGCATCTAAGATTTAATGTTAGCCTTAAGATGTCATGTCTCCTTGGTATCCTTTAATCTAGGACATTTCCCATGCCTCCACCTTTTTCCCCCTTCTGATCTTGACATTGATATCTTTTAGGAAGCTAAGCCAGTTGTGTTATAGAACTTCTTACAATCTGGATTTGTCTGTTCATTTCCTCATAGTCATTTAACTTGAATTCTCTGGAGTTAGATCTGTAAGCTTTGTTGCATTTAGGTTAAGTGTATTTAGCATGACACTTCCATAGGTATTTCTTGTTGCACTTCACATCGGGAGGCACTTAGTGTTGATTATCCCAATATTAGTGATATGGAGCTTATCACTTGGTGGAAGTGGCAAAAGCTATTGAAAAGATACACTTTTCCCCTTGCAATTACAAAGTGACTGTGTGACGATACTTTGTATCTTTCACATGTCATGTTCCACAGTGGTCTTTCTTATAATGATTTTAGCATCTACAGATGATCCATTGTGGATGAACCAGAATTAGCTATTACACTGGAATTGCACACTGGTTATTTTCCTAGTTTTGTAGTACTGTGTTTAAAAGGATAGGTATAGGATTTATTCCATTCCCCATTTTTATCGATTACTATATGGTTTTTGAATCAGTTTATATCATGGCAAATGCTTTCTGGGTTTGATTTTATGGTTAATTTAGTGAAATCTGTGATAATATAAAATTCTCTATGTAATCTAATTTCTCCAATAATTTTTAAATGTTGAGGTCTGTTGGAGGTGGGTCTAGGGGGAGGGAACTGATTCTAGTCACATGTTTATAGTCATTTTAATTTACAGCATTGAAGCCCTTGTTTCTTGCTTTTGGATATGCTGTGGCTTCTGAAGAGCCATGCTGTTTCAGAAGAAATTTCTGCCTCTGTAGATTTAGCTACAGTTCAGGAAAATTTTGTGACCTTTTATTAAGTTCTGGGCATGGACATCAAGAATGCCATCATACACTTAACAGCTTTGGAAGCAAGTGTTGGAATGTAACTATATAAACTTTTTTTTTTTTTTTTGCTTTTTGCCTTCTCTTTCATTGCTTCTTTGGTTTTATCACCAGGGATGGGTGTGAAAGCAACTTGTCTGAAATTTTGTTGCCCTTAGGGAGTGACTTAAAATTCCCAGGATAGTTTTAGAGCTGATTCTTGATCTTGGAATGATGGAACAGACCTCCTGGTAATCTTCTCCCTGAAGTGAACGTGGATTCTAGGAGGGGTCTGACGAGTCCTGAGTGTAATGGTGGGGTTTTCTTTTTGTTTGTTTGTTTTTATTTTCTTTTGCTGATGTACTTTATTAAGGAAATTTTCAAACTCTTGGAGGTAATGTTTACTTCAAATTTTAAAAATGTGTAGCCAGCTGTAGTGTTATCTGCTGAATTGTGTCCCCCCAGCTGTCATATTTTTATGTTGAAGGTACAACCCCCCAGCTAAGAATGTAACTGTACTTGAAGGTGGAGTCCGTAAGGGGGCAGTTACAATTAAATGAGGTTATTAGGATGGGCTCTAATCCAGTATGACTGATGTCCTTATAGAAGAGGAGATTCAGAAACAGGCGTAAAGAGAAAAGACCCTGTGAAGGCACAGGGAAAAGATGACCATCCACAAGCCAAGGAGAAGGAGGCCTCAGGAGAAATCATTGTGGCTGATACCTTGATCTTGGACTTTTGGCCTCCCGAAATGTGGGAAAATAGGTCTCTGTTGTTTAAGCCCCCTAGTCTATGGTATTTTGGTATGGTAGCCTGAGCAGACTGATACACCATATGATCCAGCGATAGTGCTACATATTTATCCATATATATATATCATTTTAATATATAACTTAAATTACATTTTAATAAATTTAATATATAATTATTCTGGCTTGTATCTTAAGCTACATATAAGGCAGGAAAGGGGCAATATGGGTTAGAAATAACCAAATGCTAGGGTTAAGTAAGGATGGATTATGAGCTTAAAAATCCAATTTCTCATCTTCCATTTTATGTTATTGAGATATGTGATTGGAATAGGTAAACTGTCCACCCGTGAACTTGCCCTGTTTTCTCTCTGATACAGGTTTTTATCGGTTTCACTTGGGAGTGAAAATATGTTACTAGGATTGGTAGCTCACCAGTTCCTATTCATTCTGTTTCTTCAGCATCTCTTAAAAAACACTTTTCTTTTGTTTTCCATTGGAGAACTCATTTTCCTGCTTTTAGTTTAATCTTCCTTAGAAACTGTCCTTCACATTTAATACACATCCAGTCATTCACTTCCCTGCTTAAACACCTTTGTCTTAAAAGCCTTTTTCTGTGAAAAATTTTACAAGCAAGATACTCCTCAAAGGCTGAGTCCACTGTTTGGACATAGTTTAATTTTCAGATGATCCTTCGTTCTCCAAACATTTCATTATTTCCTTCCTTTGTGTAAGTTGTCCCCCTGAGTCTGGAATGCCCTTGGTGCCACACCTGGAGTCAGTTCCCTTTTTATGGCCTTCAGCACTCGTAGGTTGTTTTAAAATGTCTGTTTATAAGTTTGTCCTGTGGGCCAGGGTGAGTCCTTTTGTGGCAGCATTTGCTGGACACACCTGTCAGATCACTACCTACAATGGAACTATCTTAAAAATATGCTGCTTCCTGGACCCTCTTCCAGTTGTATGGACTTAGAAACTTTTAGAGTGCAATCTGGGAAGCTGCATTTTAAGCAAGCTCCCTGGTGATTCTGAATTGGAGCACCTCTGCCCTGGAGTAGGGGGAACAACTTCACTCATCCCTAGAGTCCCTGCCCTTAGTAAGTTAGAAAAAACATCCCGGATAAATTAGGAAGAACAATAAACTAGATTTGAAAAAGCAGTCCAACAGGTTGAAAAATGCCACTAAATTTACTAAAGTGCCAACATTATTTGAAAGTAATATGGATTTAAAAACCCTCTGAAACTCAAGTCTTCAAAATGTTGATATTATTTTGTATTACTTTGGAATAGATATATTGGGGGTTGGGTAATGTGAGTAAATGTCCCTTGCATTCTTTTTTTTTTTTTTTTTTAATGTCAGGATAGCAAAAAAGTGTAGAGACTCTCTACTTAGCACTAACGTAAAGGGGATTTGGAATTCCTAGGAGGGCACAACTGCCATTTTCATCTATCCTGGCTTCTTGGATGTTTAGAAGCTTGAAGGGAGTTGTTTGTTGCCCATTGAAATGGATGTAACAGCTGAGGAGGTTAGAGTGCTTGGTGCAGAGAAAGGTAGACAAAGGTTTTCCAGCTTCTAACAACTGGCATAGATGACTTTGCAAACAGGCTGCTCATTACCTGCAGAATGTCTTGTCCTGGCAGATAACTTGCCATGTAGAGGGCTGCCTAGAAATCTCCGGTTAACACCATCGTCTGGAATACTAGTGCTGTTATAGGGGGAACTCAGGAGATACAAAGCTATGAACAGAATCTCAAATTCTCTTTTTAAAAAAAATTTTTTTTTAAGATTTCCCAGTGTACTCTAAAACTACATTATGGATTTTTTTGTGTCTTATAATTTATGTTATTGTATTATTACCAAGTGGAAAGATTAGGGGACTCCTTTGTCTTGGAGATGGAGTCCTGGATTTGAATTCTGGCTTTGCTGTGTGCTAAAGGCCATGTAGTGAGAAAGTTTCCCTAATCTCCAAGAGACTCTGCTTTCTTTTACGTAAAATGAGGATAGACAGATTAGCTTCTTCCACTTCACTCAGAATAGTGATAATGGGATTGAGTAAAAAAGAGATTATGTATGAGAATGTGTTGTAAATGATAAAATGCTAATAAATCAGTGATGTTAAGAAATTTATTACTATCTGCCATTACCGAAAGAATGTTTTGAGTAAATAGTTTGATTTACAGTTGATTATAGCTTAAAGTTTTAGCCATGAAAGAAAATCATTTTTATCTATTTTGTGTCTTACTGGTTTTCAAAAAAGTTTTCTTTGTAGATGTGAACCTATTGGGAAATAATTTTCTCCACTTGCTTATCCCTTGGAAATATGCAGTAATTAAAATATCAACTTTTGTTTAAAATACTTAAGAGAAATTAGCATGTTAACATTATTTTAAACTGCAGAATCATGCCTTTGTTTTTTAATGCCTTTTATTTTGTACTTGACGCCTTAAAAAAGAATTGGCTGGCTACTACCTAGAGAGTTTGAAGAAAATTAATCAATCAGATTTACTACTCAGGAAAGAATCATGCTTTTGGTTTAAAAACAGATTGGAGGTTTCATTGCAAACTTTGAAGAAGTCTAAATAAAGGATGTAGAATATAGATAAGAAAAAAGAGTATTATACTAGGAATAGTTCTTTCCTAGTCTCTTATATTTTTTCTTTCTTTTCTTTTTTTTTCTGCTCCCACCCCCACCTGTTAGAGAAGGGGCAGCTATTTCTTTTCCTGTCCTCACCAGCAAGGCCCACTGCTTCACTACTTTTTCTCCCTTCCTTCCTCTCCTTCTTGGAAGGAAAGAAGTAAAAAAAATTTCTTTGAGGCTTATTAGGGGCTTTAAAAATGAGTTTGATTTGTGACCTGTCATAGTTTGAATAATTTGCTTCCATGGTATTTTGCTTATCTCAGCTTCCCAGCTGCATGCCCAACTTCTGCCTCTTCTCTTCTTGGCAGGTTAGTTTAGCTTATTTTTAAGGAGTAGAACCAGTTGTCCCCCTTCCTCCCCCCCCACCCGCAACCTTACCCCACCCACCCCTCACCCTGCTTCCAGTGATTTTCCAGGGGGATTGGGGTCAAACAACTCAATTCCCATTCCCACCCCACCCCCCCTTTGTTTTCCATCACTGAGTAGCCTTGACTTCCTGATCATGGCAGAGTACCCATCCATATTATATTTATTCTTTTTGAAAGACTTTGTGATTTAAAAGTCAGCTGCCAGTGAGGAAAAGATAATGGATGCAGGTCTCTAACCAGTCAATACAGTAAGAGTGAGGCTGACCATTGGTGATAGTCAGTGTTCCCTCCCTTCTCCCCCTGTGTATCTGTCAATTTAATGTTTCTTGGTCCTGAGTGCATTAGAAAAGTCTAACACATTAGTATTGGATGGGGCCCAAGCGTCTACATCTCTAGCAGGCAGCACAGGTGATCCCACTCTAAGGTGGCCATAGGACCACACTTTGGAAAACATACTTTTAGAATAGTGAAAATAGCATGTTGCAGACACCTCACCAAAGAAAACATACAGATGTCATATAAGCGTATGAAAAGATGTTCAACATCATATGTCATTATAGAATTGCAAATTAAAACAACATGAAATACTACTACCCACCTATTAGAATGGCTAAGACCTAGAACACTGACAACACCAAATGCTAGCAAGGATGTGGAGAAATAGGAATTCTCATTCATTGCTGGTGCAAAATGTTACGGACACTTGGAAAGACACTTGGAAATTTCTTACACAGCTAAATGTACTCTTAACGTGTGTTATGCTCTGAAAGTTTGTATCCCCCTCAAATTCGTATATTGAAGTCCCAAACCTCAATGTGACTGTATTTGGAGATGGAGCTTTTATGGAGGTAAGTAAGGTTAAATGAGGTAAAAAGGGTGAGGCCCTGATCTGATAGTATTAATGGCCTTATAAGGAGAGACTTGGAGCAGTAGAGAGACTGCTTCCCCCCCCCCCCCCCCCCCGCTCAGCCATGTGAGGACCTAGTAGCCATCTACCAGCCAGGAAGAGAGCTCTCACTAGAAATTTAATGAGCTGGCACCTTGATCTTGGACTTTCTGGCCTCCAGAACTATGAGAAATAAATCTCTGTTGTTTAAGCCACCCAGTCTATAGCATTTTGTTATGGCAGCCCAAGCAGATTAATACACAATAGCATTCAGCAATCGTGCTCCTAAGTATTTACTCACATGAGTTGAAAACTTACGTCCACACACAAAAACAATATATGAATGTTTAAAACAGCCTTTATTCATAATTCCCGAAATTAGAAGTAACCAAGATGTTCTTCAATAGGTGATGGGTAAACAAACTGTGGTACATGCATACAGTGGAATATTTTTCAGCAACAAAAGAAATGAACTATCAAACCACAGAAAGATATGGAAGAACCTTGAATGCATATTAGTAAGTGAAAGAAGCCGGTCTGAAAAGCATACATTTTGTATCATTCCAACTCTGTGACATTCTGGAAGAGGCAGAACTTTGGAGGAAGTGAAAAGATCAGTGGTTGCCAGGGGTTTTGTGGGGGAAGGAAGGAAGGATGAATAGGGGGCGCACAGGGAACTGTTAGGGCAGTGACATTGTTCTGTATTATACCGTAATGGTGGATATAAGGCATTATGCGTTTGTCAAAACTGGTTGAATTACAGCACAAGGAGTGATCACTAATGTAAACTATGGACTTTAGTATTGGTGCATCGGTAGTAACAAACGTCTCACACCAGTGCAAGATGTTAATAATAGGAATGTAGTGGGGTGAGGTGAGATGGAGTAAGGGAAAATATGGGAACTCTGTATTCTCTGCTCACTTTTTTCTGTAAACCTAAAACTGCTCTAAAATGTATAATTTATTAATTTTTAAGGGCATTTTGGGTTCAGTCTTGTTTCATAAGGGAGAGGACTGAAATCAAGATGCTATAAAAATTCAAAATTTGTTTTTCATGGATTGAGCATCAGATACAGACTTTGTTCTGTTTTAAAAATGAGAGAAAAAAGAGAAAAACGGAGACATCTTCAAACTGCAAGGGGTTTACTGTCCTTAAGCAGTGATAGCACCTTCAAATGCCTTTCTGTGGTTGTTTATCATTTAGAGAAAGAACCAAAGGTAATGATATTTCTCTTACCAAATTAAAGGGTTAGTTCTGTGAAGAAATGTTAGATGTGAAATATTTTCCTGGTACCCGATAAAATTGTGTAGCGTTTCCCGGTCATTGAGTGGGTAGCAGATGAAGTTAAGGAGCTTCAGCGACTGAGGATGGATGGAGTCCTCTTCAGTATCTCCTGTTGACTACCAGGGGCCTAACAGCTTGAGCCTATTAATTAGCTGTCCTTGTTCCTGAACTCTGGTTTGAGACCTGCCTGTTAGAATAGGAGCCAGCCACCCCAAGAGTTAGCGAATTGCTTAGCCTCTTTCTGTTGCCCCCCAATTTTTTTTTCTCCAAGCAAATTTTTAGTGTGAGTTAGAGAAGACTTCTTCAGGCTGCCCTTTTAATCATTAAAGTGGCCTCTTAGAACTCCTGATTTAATGAAACGATAAAAATATTTTGTAATTAGCAGATCAAAGCACTACTGTGGCTGCTGTTTACATTGTCAGTATGTAAATGGAACTTCTACAGGGAGTGAAAAGAATTTGTTTAACACCTCTTTAATTTTGTTTATGTAATTCTTTTGCTTAAACATCTCCCCCACTACCACTTCACATTGATAATGCTAAGGTAAACATTAACTTCCCCCCTCTCACTTTAGTATCAAAAAACTTAAGAAACAACAGTGTCTGAATTGTCGAAGTTTACTATATTTAAGTCAGAATTTACTATATGTGAGTTCAACCATCCTCTAAAATGAAACATGGTCTTGAAAGGTTCATCCATCAGCCCTAAGTCATAAATGAGTCTATTGATAACTTGAATTTAAAGAAGCACCAAGGACTTCCCTGGTGGCGCAGTGGTTAAGAATCCGCCTGCCAATGCAGGGGACAAGGGTTCGATCCCTGGTCCGGGAAGATCCCACATGCCACGGAGCAACTAAGCCTGTGCGCCACAACTACTGAACCTTCGCTCTAGAGCCTGTGAGCCACAACTGCTGAACCTTCGCTCTAGAGCCTGTGAGCCACAACTGCTGAGCCCATGTGCCACAACTGCTAAAGCCCACGTGCCACTACTGAAGCCCGTGCGCCTAGAGCCCTGCTCCGCAACAAGAGAAGCCACCACAATGAGAAGCCCACGCACCTCAGTGAAGAGTAGCCCCCGCTTGACACAACTAGAGAAAGCCCGCGCACAGCCACGAAGACGCAAAGCAGCCAAAAATAAATAAATTTATTAAAAAAAAAAAAAAAGAAACACCAAAAAGTATTGGATGTATCCGTGGTAAATCTTGAATTGGAATTTGGCACTGTCCTTCCGTGTGAATAAACAAACGCAACTTAGCTTGCATGGCTTGTTCGGAATATACTGTATATTTAAAAATAAAATCTGTTGACAGAAGCTTTTCTGTTTAGGTGGTTAGGCAGGTTGGCCCTTGTTAATTGCTGTAGATTCAGTGTAATCCCTCACACTGGAGGATGGGGCACTGTCTCCTTTGGCACTCTAATCTGATATGATTACAAGGCTGTGTCTGATATGGCAACTATTTTAAATAAAAATGAACAGTGACCGCTTTATTTCAAGGTGCTACCTGGGCATGTTTGGGGAGGGGAGGCAAAAGGGAAACATTGGTAAGTCTTGCCTGTCTGGAAGGAAAACTACCGTCGACCCATGAACAACACGGGGGTCAATCCACGTATATTTTATAGTCCGTTCCTCTGCATGCTCGGATTCAATCAACCACAGATTGAGATACTGAAAAATATCTGGTGTAAATGGACCCTCACAGTTCAAACTGCATCGTTCAGGGGTCAACTGGTACATTGTATGTCAAGTCATTCCATCCCTGACTGCTTTTTGGTGGCAACCTTGGTCATCTGTAGGACTAGTCATTATATACTGAGTGTTCTGGATAAAACTGCTCAAAGCAAATGGATTAAAAAGCTGTCCTAAGAGAACCCAAGAACTTGTCTTATGAAGGTTCGTAGCTTTACAGTGGTGGGTCCCAATTTGAATTTATTCAGGACTGAAAAGAGTGGTGGTATGTCTGTGCAAGGGTATTTGTCAAGAGATTGGTTTTGAGTTCTAAACTGAGCTGGAAAAAAAAAAAGTCGTGTTAACTAAAGGCAAGGTGTTAGATGTAACTCTTGTCACTGTCTAGTTAACCGCGATGGATTTGCTTTGGTTAATAACTTCCATAAATGGAGAGAGGAGATTTGACCTTTTTGTTTGTTTTAAGGACTTGTTAAATGCTCACAGGGAAGAAAGAGAGCAAAGAAGGAAGTGGGTGGCACTGTCTTTAGGACCATTAGCAAGGCTGGAGTTGTGTGCACGTTAATGACTGAGCTGGGTAGTCTCTTTATGTTGTGAGACTGTGGTAGCTAACCCAGAGCACTTGGGTCTCGCTAAGGTGACAACGAGCAAGGGCTTGCTTTTTGGGGGCCTTATTTGTATAACTGGGATAGGACCGCATTGCTCCCTATTTGCCTCACACAAGTCTGGTGAGATTTAATTAGTTGTACATAGAAGAAGCTACCTGGGGCCTGCATGTAAGTTGTATTTACCCCATACCTGCCCCTCCCCTGAAGAAAACAAAACTTTCTTTTCCCTCCCTAGGTGTTCCACTCTGACCTCTGAGTGTCAGCAGGCTGGAGGCCTGCTTCACACCTACGCTGTCCTGTCTAGTTTCCCCTCTGTGTCCCTAACTTGACTTTGGACTTAGTCGTGGTGAAAAAGAGTAGGGTTAGAAGAAAGCTCTTTCGCTCTAACCACAAGACTACATTTCCTCATACCTTTCATATTTTGCTATTTCATAGAATATTAACTTTGTGTACCCCCATAATGGCTCTCGTCAGCTCCCTGCTAAACGTTTCTTTTAAAAAGATTTATTTATATGTATTCTTTCAAAAGTCAGGATTCTTGCGCATAAATTACTAGGGTACTTAAAAGTCTGATTTGGAGAGATGCTTTTTAAGTCTCCTCATGGCTCTTTATAGAAGCCTGTTTCCCCTTGTTTCTCCATGATGCTAATTTGATTTATCCTTATTCTTAACCCTGTTTTCAAAAACTGTTAAACGTTTTACATCCCTTGAGGTAGCACTGCCCAATAGAAATAGAAGACAAGCCATGGTTGTAATTTTAAGTTCTCTAGTAGCTACATTTTAAAAAAACAGTAGAAACAGGTAAAGTTAATTTGTTAAAATATAATTTGTTTAACCTAGTATATCCAAAATATTATCATTCAATTTGCAGTCAATGTAAACAATCACTAAGGTATTTTACATTTTTTCATACTGAGTCTTCGAAATCTGGCGTGTGTTTAGATTTCACAAAATATGCAGTTAAAAAAGTAGATTAGTATACTCGAATTGTTCCAAATATATTCAGGTTTCTTGGTCATTGATCAGTTATATTTTAAACATTTAAATTAATTAAAGTAAAATAAAAAATGCAGTTCCTCAGTTGCACTAGTCACGTTGCAAGTGCACCATGGCCACATGTGGCTGGTAGCTGCTGTACCGGACGGCATAGTGTTCTTTATCTGTCATTTTTTCTTTGATAGGTTTCCCATTTTCAGATAGTGAATCTGAGGCCCGGATTATTAATCATTTTTTTTCATTATGCTCTTGTAATATTTAGAACATACCTTAACTCAGAGTGATTCAGAAATTTTGAGCACACATTTTGTGCCAGATATGACCAGGGAAGGGATGATTTACCTAGATTTATTTTTACTTCATCTAGCAGTTCTTAAATTCCTATTTAGTGAAGGTCAGTGGAAGAGTCTAGAGTAGAATCCAGGTCTTTCAGATTGTTGTCTGTCTCTTCTTTTGTGCTCGATTCTACTAATTCCCCTTGCTATGGAGTATTTCCTTTCACGAGTGATAAGAATTTAAAAGGAATCCTTTTCTGTTTAGCGGCATTGACCTGTTGAAACCTGTTGAAACCATACCACTCCAGCCAGTTTTAGCAGGGAGGGATTTGGTATAGGAAATTAGGTCCTTCATGTATCTTGGAGGAGCTGGAAGAGCAGGCTCTGGGTTGAATTTCTAAGAATGACTCCCAGAATAACACTGTAGAACTGGCTAGCCAGGGAAACTGCTACCTGTGCTGTAATCAAAAAGCTGAGCAGTCAAGCAGCCTCCCATCTTATAGTAGCAGGGGTCAGGACCTCATAGCCTAGCTGGCAAAATGATGTGGGTGTTGGCTGTTGGGTTTGAAGCTGGGGACCGAATACCAGGACTTCAGCCTCAGAAGCACAGCCCTGCCTGATAGCGCTACCTCTTCTTTTCCGATCTGTCATGGTTGCGTCTGGCAGGAGCTCTGGTAATGTGGTCTTTCTTCTCTTGCTGTCCTTTCTTGTGCAATAAAGGGGCTAGAATAGATGTGAATGAACAAGCGTGCAATAGTTGCCCAAGTGGTTACTAACTTATTGGTACAGAAGTCAAAGATTGGGCCAGTGGGAATCTTCACTGAACCTGGGGCTATTTGTCTTGCTGAGATAATTTCACTGCGTGAAATCGAAGTGTAGTCAATTTACAACGTTGTGTTTGTTTCAAGTGTACAGCAAAGTGATTCAGTCATACGCACACATACATATTCTTTTTCAGATTCTTTTCCATTATAGGTTATTACAAGATATTGAGGATATGTTGTTTTATTTTATTTTATTTTCTCTTGAGGTCATTCCTCCAGGTCAGTAACTTCTGGAAAGATATGGACAAATTGTAATACTCCTGGACCAAACTTGATTATTCCATACTTTGAAAACCTTAGAGTTCAATTCTACATGAATATATCAGTGTTGTTTAAATATTTATGTTACTGTTCTGTCCTACTTTGTGATGTTTTTGCGTGTCTGAACATTCAAGGTCTTTAAAATGTGGAAGAGGGGAGAAAGCTTGAAATTTTTGCCCTACTATTGTTCTAACTGGGTTATTAAATGCATCAAACATGGGGATAAGTCACTATAAGGAGCAGAATGTAATTTTGGAAGAGGCAAGTAGAAAGAGTTAACGTTTCTTTGGATTGTTGTGGGTCAAAATAATAGACATTGGGCAGTGTTACAGAATTAATCCTGGTATAAAATACAGTACTTTACCATAGCGACTTCTCACAGAACTCTTGTTCTTCAAAATGTGTATAAATCAAATAATTTGAAAATTCAGACACTGGACTTAGGTTCAGTTGTACCTAATTTATCATTCTTTTATTGCATCTCTAAATGTTTAGTGTATCTCATTGTGATTAGTATACGCAGTGGGTCTCTAAATGGGGTCCCCAGCAGCAGCATCACCTGGGAACTTGTTAGAAATGCAAATTCCTGGGCTTCATCTCAAACCTTTTGAATCAGAGACCCTGGGGGTGGGGCTCAGCAACCCGCCATCTGCATTTTAACAAACCCCTCCAGGTGCTTTTGATTTTCAGTTTAAGAGCACTGACATTAAATGAATCAATATTCTTCCTATCCCACTCAGTTCTGTCAAAAAAAAAAAAAAAGGCAAAAATATTTTGTCCTTGGGCAAGTAACTTAACTTCTCTGTATCTCAGTTTCTCTTCTGTGAAATGGGAAAATTTATAGTTTGGGGTTTTGACGAGGATTAAATGAGATAGATGATTGGTGTCATATGCATAAAATAGTTCAATAATTAATTACTATTAACATTATTGTTATTATAGCCCCGTTTTTCAAAAATACTTTTGGATGTAGCAACTTCATTCCAGTTTACCAAGGCGAGACTTAAGATGGACAAACACCCAACCTGTTTGGTTTAGTCCTCTTAAATTATGTCACATTCTATAATTTATATTTCAGGTCACATTTAGCTAATTATAGCTTTGTTTTTAGCCAGTTTAAAAAATGAAATTTAGTTGAATTTCTTCTAACTTCTTTTCTAGGTCTTCTTCTATTTATCTCCATTTTAGTGCTGTTATTTGTATCGTGTTTAAGTAGTTTTAAAAAAATCCTTTTTTACTCTGACCTAGTTTTCAAACTTGGTGGGCAACATGAAAAGATCAACAGGAGAACAAACCAGATGGTTTCTTTAGGTAGTAGCCTGGAGGTACTTCTTTTTGTATGCAGGAGTATGCTTTTTAAAGGAGAGATTGTATCTATTCATGGAGAAAACACTTTGAGCTAGAAGAGGTTTTCTTATTTTAATTTTCTTTCAGATAATACAAAGGTAGGTCAGATATTTTCTTTGTTCCTGAAGCTAATAAGTGGAATGAGAAATCTCAGAGTTGTAAGCTCACCTGAGTTCATAAGACTTAAATAAAATACTCCTTTACAAAGTTAAATAGCACTATATGAAAATACATCTTTGTTTGCTAAGGGGTGATGTGTATGTGTGTATGAGTGGTGGTCCTGGTTTTGTTTGTGTGAATGAGCATGTTTCTGTACTACAAAGGCATGTCGTTCTATTTTCAGTGAGTAGTTTTACTCGTAGCTTCTTTGTATGTTATACAGTCTAGCAATTGTGTAGTTAGTTTACAAAGTCTCTGTATGACTCATCTTCAGGCTATGGCTTTTGCAAGTTACACTTAAAGGTCAGAGTCTATTTAGTCTTTAACCCAGCCTTTTCTACGTGGGAAGTGAGAGTCAAAAGGAGTAAAAAGTATGGAATTTGTTGGCTCTGGATTGAGACCAGTATGTTTTTTGGGGAAGGGTCTGCCTTTTAAAGGAGAACAATCAGTATTGCTTGGAATTCCTAGAATTGCCAATTAATTTGAGATGTAAACTTTTTTTTTTAAGTGTTGTTCATTAAAGCAGGCCTTGGGATTTAAATTTTTGCTTAAATGTTTAATTTCTGTATCACACTGACAAAAACAACAAACTAAGAAATTCTTAAGGATTCAGAATTCCTTTTTGCCCTCATGTCATAAATATGCATACATCTAAATCTGTTTTGTTGTCATAGACATTCCAAAAATCTTATTTAAACAAAAACAGTTTGAAGTAATTAGCTTGAAATATTGTTAAAACAGTGATGGATGTAGGAGAAATAATTTTTATATGTTCATTTGAAAATGTAGTGTTTAGCCTTATTTTACTCTTATAAGCATTTATAAGCATTTATAGTAAGCATTAGAATAACAAAATACAAAATTGAAAAAGCAAAATATTTTGAGTACTCAGTTGCTTTTTATTACTACCAAGCTAGTAAGGCAGAAAAAGCTAGTAAGGGAGAAAATTAAGATTCTATGACTTGATTCTTTGGAATTCTGACTGTTGTCACTGTATAAATAAATAAAGCAATCTCTGGCTGCTCACAGAGTTTTTGTCCCTTGGACAGATATAATGTCCTGGCATTTTTCATATTCTATTATCAAAGCCAAGGTCTAGAATTTTAAGTGGGAAGTTGGCTCTGAAATAATGAAATGCCAAACAAAGCCCATCTGAAAGTCCAATAAAGTAAAATTATAGTATTGCAAAATAAGAGAGTTACTGAACTAAATCCCCACAATTTGAGGATCTTTGCTATAAAGATGTTATTGTGTTATGAGAGGGGAGGGGCGGTAGTTTGGGCCAGCTGGGGGCATTACTTTGATCCACAAATGGGGAGCTGAGGGTTCATTTTTCCCTTGGGGTTACTGAGGAGGAAGAATGCTGGCTGGTACCGACCACAGCGCATTATGTGGGGATGAAGCCTTTACTGAGCTTCTGCTTCGTGTTGAGAGCCAAGCACTGAGTTAGGCGCTTTACATATAAATAGGTATTGTTAGCGCCACTAATAGGGACCAAAAGTGAGATTGGAAGTGGCTAAATGATGACATGCCTAGGGTCATGGAGCTTGTAAACCGAGAAGCTGGGACTTGAAATTGTCTCTTTACTCCAAATCTCTTTCTGAAACTGGGTGTTCTGAATACTGAGGACGCTGCTGAGTTTCCCATAGCGCTGGTTTGCCGAAGTTTCATCATAGGTTGTTTTCGTCAGCTTGTGCATTTTTCGTAACATCCAAGTACAGTTTTAAATATGTTGTAGGAAATCCGCTCTATAATCTTCCTGACATCTCTAGACTTTGAAAAGTCTTAAGATTTCTTGGTAACTGTTTTGTTTGGGTGCTAATTTGGGAGCATAGATGCTTGCTATTCAGGGTGGACTCACTACTTGTATTGAGGGAGTGAGCCTGTTTTACAAGGATCGACACTGTGTCCTGATGCTTGCAACAGCCAGCCCATGGGGGCTTTTGGGATCTAAAAGACAGTTTTTGCTTGTTAGCAGTTACTTTGAGCAAGTTACCTGGCTTCTCTAAGGTTCACTTTTAGTAAAATGAGAATGACAGTGGTTTCTTTAGGGGGGTTGTGAATAACACAGTGCTAGGCACATAAGCACTCTGCTATGGTTGATCTTTACATATAAATACCATATAAATAGGTATTGTTAGCCCCACTAATAGGGACCAAAGTGAGATTGGAAGTGGCTAAATGATGACATGCCTAGGGTCATGGAACTTGTAAACTGAGAAGCTGGGATTTGAAATTGTCTCTTTACTTCAAAATCTATTTCTGAAACTGAGTGTTCTGAACACTGAGGGCGCCACTGAGTTTCCCATACCGCTGGTTTACTGAAGTTTTATTACAGGTTGTAATCATCAGCTTGTGTATCAGTTTATGGAACTTTTAATTCTTCTTGATGTATTCCTTTTACAGTCATTTTCCCTCCCTTGGTCTTGAGGATGGACAGAAGGAATGTAAACGCTACTCTTACATAGGGTCCAGGCTCTGGATCGTTTTACTTTGGGAATTTTTTGAAGTAGATTAATTTCTCTCTTTCTACCTGGGAGTTTCCTCTCCTGTTTTTCTCTCAGACATCCTGAAGACAAAGATGTGATCACATTCTTGGTTGAAATCACTACTCCAACTCCACTCTGTTTAAACTCTCTAAATCTCAGTTTCTTCATTTCTGAAATGGGCATACTACTTGTACTTCCTCTCAGGGTTATTAATGAGGATTAGGTGAGAGTACAGTCAAATTATTTGTACATAGCCAGGGCTCAATCAACTTTAGCTGAAAGGGAAAAATAAACCTTTTTAAACAGATGATATTTGCCCTTCAGGAAAAGGAATTAATTTGTTTTACTTTCTATTGGGCTATTTTTGTCAGATTCTTTTCATTCTGTACTTATTACATTCTTGCTTGAAACTTTGTTTATGTGGATTTCTGCGTGTGTGTGCCTCAGAGCACAATGGTTTTCTTTTAAATTTGGACCTTGCTACAGCTTGGTTTACTGTGACAGGAGTGGCTTCTACAGGCATCCAGATGAGAGCATCATTCTTCACCAGAAATGTTTTAGCAATATCATCAGGCTAATAGTAAATATTTACTTCTGAACACAAAGTGGTATTATTTTTGTTGAAAAGCTCACAGAAGAAAATAAAACAATCCAGAATCCCTCCGAGGGGTCGTTAGTATTAGCATTTTACTGTATGTACATACTTTTGTGCCCCTCCCTCGCTTTTTATTATGGAAATTTAAAGATATTCAGAAAAGCGGAGAGAATTGTATAATAATAGTATTCACTACTTAACCTCACCTTCTTGTGTCATCAGTACCATCACCCAGCTTCCTTTTCCCCCTTTCTCTGAATGGATTTATTTTGAATTCATTCCTAGCCATCTATCTCCTCATTTAACCCATAAACATCTCAGTGGCAGATGCTTTTTTTTTTAACATCTTTATTGGAGTGTAATTGCTTTACAATGGTGTGTTAGTTTCTGCTTTATAATAAAGTGTATCAGCCATATGCATACATATATCCCCAAATCCCCTCCCTCTTGCGCCTCCCTCCCACCCTCCCTATTCCACCCCTCTAGGTGGTCACAAAGCCCCGAGCTGATCTCCTTGTGCTATGCGGCTGCTTCCCACTAGCTATCTGTTTTACATTTGGTAGTGTATATATGTCCATGCCACTCTCTCACTTCATCCCAGCTTCCCCTTCCCCCTCCCCGTGTCCTCAAGTCCATCCTCTACGTCTGCGTCTTTATTCCTGTCCTGCCCCTAGGTTCTTTAGAACCTTTTTTTTTTTTTTTAGATTCCATACATATGTGTTAGCATGCAGTGTTTGTTTTTCTCTTTCTGACTTGCTTCGCTCTGTATGACAGCCTGTAGGTATGCTTTTAAAATGTGATCGATCACAGTTCTACTCCCCACCACCACCTCCACGTGACCCCGCGTGCCTCTGATACTTCAGGGCATATTCAAGTATCTCTGGCCACTGTATTTAATTCTTCTTAGCTTAGGGGTTCTGTTAGTTGATTTTTCATTAATTTGGAATTGTTGAGTAGCTATAGAACCAGGATTCCAAGTCAACATCTTATTTGTCCCCAAAGGCAGCTCTAGGTAGGGGATGGAGGTGGGAGATTTTCCTGGATGGAGTTGAGGGAGGTGGGGTTGGGAAGAGTTCTTGAAACGTGGACCTTTCTTTCCTTTTCTTTCTTTCTTTTTTTTTTCTGAACTCTGGAGCTTTCAGAGTTAGAAGCCAAGTGTTAGTCTATATAGCCATTCTCGACTGAACTGAAGGCCTGCTTGGTTCGTGTATGAGCCAATTTGCTCATTTCAAAATATATGTTACTATTGGACATGTACCCAATGTCTTGGTCACTGGCCCATTTTATAAATCTGGGTAATGATGATAATGTGGTCAGGGTTATTTTATTGACCAAGTTGTGTAACGTTTCTTCTGTCCAGTGAATTCTTAAAGTTATGCTCTCTGGAAACCTGGCAAGGAAAAGGTGAACTGGTAAAGATGAATTAATTAATTCTAATTTCAGTGCTCAAATATGAAGATTTGCTAAAACAGAGTTTGACATAGAGTAGTTAACTATGCCGTTTTATGTTTAAGCTCATTATTATTTGGGGTGGCTGTCAGTTGGCAACTTTGATAATTTGAGATTGCAATTAGCAAGGCTATTAACCTTTTTAAAAAAGTTTAGCAAAGTTAAACAGTTCCTACTATTAAATTGAATTGTATATGAATTGGTTAAATAACTTATGTTAAACAATTTTACTGAGTAGAATACTACTTCTAGCTCTTTCGGTTATGGAAGCCCATAAGTTTAGATGCTTGGAGAAAAGAGACCCACCCTAATTTTAATGCTTTAACCCTATGTTTTAACATCGTAAATAGCTTTTTCTTGGCCTTTGAATGGTAATATTTTCTTTTGTTCTTGTGGGTGCTTCTGGAACTCCTTTTTTTCCCTAAGAAGTTTACACATTTTCAAACACAGTTCAGACACAGTTTGTAACCCACGAATGTCCTATTCCTAGGAAAGGTTGATGCCTTGGGAACCCTATAGGGGCTGGGTGGTGCCTTTAAGGCAGTAGGAGAGCCCTTCAGATCAGGGACAGAGCAGCCTTCCAGAATCCCAAATTACTCTGGATACGTTTCACAAAAGACATCTGGATGTGCTGCTGTGCCTCAGTGTCCCTGTATTGGCTAACCATTGGTCGTTTGGTGTACCACCTGGAGGCACAGGTCCAGATGCTATCTGTTCCTTTCCCCCTTTCCAAATTGCACGTGGGCATGGACATAGGCACATGTAAGGATACTGACATCTATTTCCTCTTGCCTCTGGAGCCCCCATCAGGACTCTTGTAGATTCCTGCTCCTCTATTGCTTTAACTTTAATCATTGATTGATTAAATATTTAGTGAGCACCTATTTGTACCAGCAGTGTGCCAGGCACTGGATAAGTAAGGCAGTTCTTGCTCTCATGGAGTGCATAGTTTGTTAGATGTGACAGATCTATAAACTGATAAGCATGTACCTGTTTAAGCATAGAACTGGGCTGGAAGGATACATATCAAATGGTTAGCAGGGGTTGGAGGGAGGAGAGAGTGGACCTGTTTTTAATGTTAGATGTCTAGGTAATATTTGAACCTGTTAGAAGCATATACTATTCAGGCAATTAAAGAGAAGATGCTGCTGTGTTAGGTACAAGAAACATACAAAAACAACAGTGGGGAAAGTGATTAGTTCCATGGAGTACAGGGGCCAAGGAATATTTTTTGAAACATTTTTTTCCCCCTTGAGTAGGAGGAGGAAAAGTGCAGGGTTAGGGAGAAGGCTTTTCATGTAGAGTTTCAGCAGTGACTAGCTCACACCAGGTCTCTGCGCACTACAGCTTTTCCTTCCTGGGGAGTGGGGAGGTAGCATGCAATTGTATTTTCTTTGGGGACTTGGAATGTATGTGCTTGAATATATTTTAAATATATTCAGTACTTTTGAAAAGGTGCCATAATTGGTGATTAGGTTTATTAAAACTCATGATTAGAGGCGAACAATTAAACTGGTCTGTGGTTAACTTTGTTTCAATAGGAATATAACATTAAGTTGAAGCTTACCCTGCAGTGTATATTAGATTGGGAGCATGGCAGGTGTGGTCTTTATGGCAGTTGCCCTATAAAGGAAGTGAACAATTAGGTTCTCAGGTCAATTGGGGCACTCTGGAAGCTTTCCCTTTTGGGCAATGAATTGGTAAGTTAATTCTCAGGTCTTCTGCCCCAGGAGGGCACAGTTACAACTCACAGTGGTGGTGTTTTTTTAAAACTCATCTCTCGCAGCTCCTGAACCCCACTTTTTCTAAGTGTAGCTGATAACCCAGTGGAACCTAAACTTGATCATTGTGCAGTTTGATCAGCAGCACACTTGCAGAAGATAATCTTGTTAATTGGAAACACATGCTCAAGGGGGTATCCTTTTATTTTTCCAGTTGATGGGAGAAAACTACATACCCAGAAAAAAATACATGGTCAGTCAATACCCCCGAGATTTTTACCTAATTTATGTGGAATAAAGCACTTAATTCTTTGATTCTCTGTTCTTGTCAATACTGTAGTGATACCATTTCTGGAGGTTTGCAGGGTGTTTTCATTCTTTAACCATAGATAAATGGTAGGCTTGTGAGCTGAGTTTAGTGTAGAAAGCAG
This sequence comes from Globicephala melas, assembly GCF_963455315.2. Classification (NCBI taxonomy): domain Eukaryota; kingdom Metazoa; phylum Chordata; class Mammalia; order Artiodactyla; family Delphinidae; genus Globicephala; species Globicephala melas. The sequence goes on along the minus strand of NC_083319.1, from coordinate 69,602,790 downwards.
TCATATTAAGTGCCTGCACATACTGTGTGGTATTTCTTCCCCTTCCTACAAAACATTTGCCTTTTGGAAGAATGGATGGCTCAAGGGATTAGTGATGGGGAAGTGTGGAGGCTTTCACATTGGTTCAGATTTGACCTTGGTCAGTGATGCTTGAAAATCAGCACTATTTAATAGGCATTAAGAGAGCCCACTTTTTGATCCACTTCCAGTGGATAAATATCCATAGTTCTTTAACGCCATAGTTGCGGAACTAATTGGCAGAATTAAATGATTTAAGAACTTTACTCCCCTTTTGCCCTCAGAAAATGGTTGTTGTTTAAATCAGAGTCTTGGAGACGGCATGAGTCATTTCTGAGTCCTGGAGGCTGTAGCTAGCTTTGTAGCTCTTACTGTATTGGGAAGCTTGTGTGCTCTGCATTGCTCTTAGTAGGGGAGACTGGAGAGGAGGGCTGTTTTTCCTTGCAGTTTGCAGTTTTCTCAAATTGGGGGCTGCTCATCCCTAGACCTGCTTAAAAAAATATTGGAGTCATTCATTGTCTAAGATCCATTTTTCTTTTCTCCATGATCAAAATAAAGGGGGTGTTTTCTTATTTTCCCTCCCCTGGAACATTTCAGCGCATAAAACTTTTCCTAACACCCTCCTTCTGATTGATACTCTGGACTTTTGCATTGTGGCTCCAGTGAAGTTAGTGGTATTTTAAGTTTTAAGCTCACTAGCTGCCAGTCCTGATTATATTTGTAGAGCTTCCAGGGAAGGGTGAGCATTCAGTGACGATAATTACCTGGTAATTTGTTTGCCGAAAGATGGGCCCCTATATTTAGAATGATGACAGATCAGAATATTTGGCTAAGTGTATCAGTCGGTGTCTCCATTTTTCAAAACAAGAAAACGCCAACATGAGACTGTAAAAAAAAAAAAAAAATGTAATGCTGTGGATGGAGTTTCCATGCCCAGTGAATTTCTGTCCTGCCTAGATTCTTTCACTTATTTATTTTGAAAAGTCATCTTTTTTTTGTTACATCCTAAGTTAGGTAACAAAGAACTTCTGGCTGGTTCTTTTTCTTCTTTTGTAGGTTCTATTTGTCATTCCTGCAACTCACATTCCTTTTTCTTATTCAGTTTTGGACACCAGCATCTTTACCACATAAAGAAGGTCAAGTACAGAAATCTATAGGTCTGACTGCCCTTTGTTCTCTCTGTCTGTAGCCAAGAGGTGTAGACAAGGCCTTCACTAAAGGGGAAAGGGAATAAAACAATGGACTTTCCAATCCAGCTGAGAAGATTTAGGTTGTGGGATGAATTAGAAGTGCTATCAGGAAGGCAGAAAAGCTGTGGTTATTCTTGAGTAGGTAGCGATGTTGCGTATTCTGGACGTCCCTGTGGACTTTTATTGGGCTGTTTCTCTCCCTGACACAGAAGGAATCCAGAAATGTATTTAGAATGGCTTATCTGAATAAACTATCAACCAAAAGGAAAGGAAAAGACTGTCTTCAACTATTGGCTGTCAAATATGGGATGCCATCCCCACCTCAGTAGGGATCCGGCTTGGGCACAGCAAGGTTAGATAGTGAATGAATAAAAGGTATTCTCCATTGTAGTTCACCTCCATATAGAAAGTGATTCTTAAAAAAAAAAAAAAATGTGTAAGGGTGTTTAGAAATAAGCAGATTGAATTCCAGGTAAACCCATTAATGTTGTTACCTGGTGACATGTTACTGATTTTCCTAGGACTGTACTTGCAGTCTGTATGCTTTAAAGGTATTCAAATTTGGAGGTGATCAGAGCATAAGAGATAAAGTTTCTCCCTTGAACCCTGCCTAGTCTGGTTCTTGGGACCATTCCCCAGCCTGCCTGATAGCTCTGACAGGCTGTTGTGCCCCTCCACCCCAGGTCCTTGGGATCCCAGCTCTCATGCCAGCCGGGCTCTGCTGTGATTTGGTGGCAGTGGGATGGGGTGTTGCTGAAAGGTGTTGGGTTGGGTGCAGTATGAGTAAAATAAAGACAAAATGCCAGGAGTGCTTCGGTGACCCAGGGTTTTGGAGATCCCACAACTCTCATTAGTTATGACCCAAAGCCAGCCCTTCTGAGGAGAACCTACTTAGTCACCTGTTCTGCCACATCAAGCGTTAGGGAAGTGCTTTCACAATTCCAGTCCCTCCAAGTGGAAAGATAGGCAGGGCTGCCAGGCTGTTATTCTTAAGAATAGTGTCTTCTCTTAGGGAATCCAAATTATACCCAATCATTCCCTAAATACACTTTCTATATAAAATCGCATGTGTATCCAAGAGAGGTGATTCTGCTGTCTTTAAAAATATTTTGTCCTTTTTTTTGTTATCACTCTTCACTTGCATTTTCTTTTATTTCATTTCTGGATCTGTTTAACCAAATTGTCTCTGAAACTGTCTTTGCTGGTTCTAAGAGTCCCGTTGGTTGGCTGTTTATGTTTATGAAGTGGCTTCTTAAATCCGGTTAGTGTCAGATCAGATTTTAAATCCCCTTGCTCACTACTTTAGAGATGCCTTTTGCTTTTGGAAGTGTAAATTATTTTTAAGCTTTTATTTTGTAAATGGTAGTTGCGGTGGTGGGAGCTAGTGGCAGGAATGGAAGCAGAGACAGCAAATTTTAACCACATTTTAAATTGCTTAATTTCATTTGTCAGGTCATATTTTTGCTGTTGTTTCTATGTAGTCGCTGAGTGGGGAATTACACTGATTATGAAACTGGTTTTATTCTGGAAATGATAGAATCATTTAGTATAAGGACATAGGCCTTTTTACCAGCACAGCTCTCAGTACTACATCGTAAATGTTGACATGCGTGGCTTTGTATATTTCCTCAATAATAAATGTGATTAAATAAAGCACAAAAATATTACCTATAAAATATTCATAGAAAGAGAATATTGAAATTCTTGTGTCTGAGGTTACTCTTAGTATTCTCCCCATCTCCCAGTGGCGATCCACCGTCCTTCTTGACTCTAATCACCCTCCTCCCACAACAGACAAACATGAAACAAAACTCTCAATTCTTCAAAAGGATCAGAGAGTTAATTATAGTGATATGCAGCAAGTAGGACGATTGTAGCTGTTGGTCTGTCCCAAAGCCTACAGAAGGTTCTTATTTCATAAGCAGAGATAATTTGTTTTTCTCTGTGTGCCATATGGTTTTGCAACTGCAGAGATCAAACAGATTTGTGGATGTAAACTTCAGTTCTGTACTTAAAAATTTTTTGAGTGGTGTGGAGATTTTCATAATGTGCTTGAATCATTGATGCCAACCAGGTCTGTTAGAGTAAAGGAGTCCTTGTCAGTTCTGTAAGCAACTATGTATCGTGGTTTTTATTTGCCTTGGACTTTAAAGATGGCTTTGGAAAGGAAACTTGGAACACGAATTGTCAACTGGAATGCAGTGATTATTTGTTTTTCATAAAGACGATGATTAAAACCAGGAATCATTAACACAGAGGAATACTAGTTCTGAGGCTGCCCAGGTGGTCTCTGGAAAGGACTGGAGTTTTCTCTTAATCAGAAAACTTTTAATTATACTAATTTATTTTGAGATTAATTGTTTTGGGGATAGTCTTCAGAATTAAGAGTTTGAGTGTCCTGATGGTTGTTTTTCACAGAGCAAAAAGAATATATGTGTGCCAATGATTTCCCCCTTTCTTTTAGTGACTCTTTATATGTGCTCTGTCCTGGTCACAATAAGTATAATTTTTTTTTTTAAACACAGACTGGGTGGCTTTTATTTATTTATTAAAAATTTATTTATTTTTGGCTGCGTTGGGTCTTAGTTGCTGTGCGCGGGCTTTCTCTAGTTGCGGCCAGCGGGGTGCTACTCTCTTCATTGCGGTGTGTAGGCTTCTCATCGTCGTGGCTTCTCTTATTGTGGAGCACGGCCTCTAGGCACGCAGGCATCAGTAGTTGTGGCACTAGGGCTTAGTAGTTGTGGCTTGTGGGCTCTAGAGCGCAGGCTAAGTAGTTGTGGCGCCCCGGCTTAGTTGCTCTGCAGCACGTGAGATCTTCCTGGACCAGGGCTCGAACCTGTGTCCCTTGCATTGGCAGGCGGATTCTTAACCACTGTACCACCAGGGAAGTCCCACAATGAGTATAATTTTTAAGGTAGTGTTTGGTTTATCTAAAGTAGATGCAAATTCCCTGCTCCCTTTGTTTTCCAGTTTTTAAGTTCAACAGTGTATCCAAGTTGTCTGAACAGCCTTCATTTATAGAACTATTTTTTTTTTTTTTTTTTTAGTAAAGTAGCTCTCATCGGTAGGGTTAAATCTGGAGGGCAGAGCCGGGATTGGAACTTGGCCCTGTAGAAGTAAAATTTGATTGATTCTAAGGTTATTCTCTGTGTTTGGAATGTTCTTTCCTGTTAGCATGTAGTATCTCCACAATCCCTTACATCTTAGATAAATTATTATTCCCTGGGGAAAGTCTTCAGGACTCTAGACTCAGCTTCTTACACTATTAGATTTTCTGGGCACACCCTTTACATTCTTCTCTGGTGCAGTAGCCAACACATTTGTAATAATTAATTCTTTAATTTTTGTTAACCTGGCTCTCCTGCTATTATCTGGCTCCAAAAAACAGGAACTGTTCCTGTCTTGTTTTCCACTCTGTTCCCAGCTCTTGGCTCATAAAGTGTGTTCAGTAAATATTTGTTGAATAAGTGATAGTATAGTTGGTGTAAATCATGCTTAGTATGTTTAAATATATCACTTTTTCTCTTTTGCAAATTTTCATATAGAGCATCTTCCAAAAAGCAGTTGTGGCTTTTTATTTTTTTAAATGGCTGCATACCTTCTTCTTGCACATATTCAAAAAGATCTGGTGCCTGGGTATCCAGATGTTATTCTTGTTTTTGTTTTTTTTTTCCCCCAACTTGTGCATGGCAGCTATTATTTTGCTCTTTCCCAGCCTTATAATTCCAGAACCCACAGCGGAAGCAGGCAGACAGTAATGAATTTGTACCAAAATCTTACAATATGCTTCATCTTTGTTGGTATAGAGAGCAAGACCTGAGACTTTTTGAAAAGTACAGGGTCATAAAGTGAGAGCTCTCAGAAATCATGTCTTCTGACTCATTTTATATTTCATGAAACCAAGGGCACAGGGAGTTTACCTGGCTTCACCCAAAGTAAAATGACTAGTTAGCTTGGTTAGAATATGAGTAGGGTTAAGAACCTAGTCACCTACCTGAGTCCAAATTGGTACTCTTGCTGCTACAAAACCTTTGTATTTGGCAGAAAGTCAGTTTTTCTCTTTTCCACAGCTTCTTGAGGAAGTTAGTATAGTATCAAACGTTCATGAATGACTGCCCCATAAATATGTTTTATACTCCTTCAGGCAGTGGTCATAACAGATATCCAAAATTTGATAGTACTTTATCCTACATAAATCAGGTGGAGGAGACCCTGAAATTGAAGGACGAAATGTGACTCATTTCAAAGGTGCAAAGTGATTTGGCAAAAGGTTCCGTAATAGTCAGGTTTCTTCTGGCCAGGCCTCACCATGCCTCTGTGCCGCCCCTCTAAGAGACTTTGAAATGAATATCCCCCATCAAATAAACCCAGCAATTTATTTGGAGGGGAGAGTCAGATAAGTTCAGATGGATTGCCAAAATGAAGAGGGTTTTCACCCTATCAGAGTACGTCTTCCTTCCCCCTGCTCTGATGTAGAAACCCCCCGAGGCATTTTTCGATAAAAGCAGCTTGGAAACTGGAAGGTTAACTTGAACACCGCACACTTCAACCAGTTAACCAGAGCTTGGTTTACTTTATGTTGCTTTTTCATAACAGAAGTTAAAAGGGTCTCATCTTTTGAAAGTACTCGAACATCCGTCTTTAAGGTGTAGGAACCAGCATCCTTTACTGCTTGCTTCAGGAACACAGATATTCCAGAATACTTGTATTTATGTCAGTATTTTAAAATGGAGTCATAAATAAAGTATAATAACTTTATATTTTTATATAAACTTATTTATAATAGACACAAATTAGGGAAACTGCCTAATTAGGAATGATTCCCTAGGGGCCACATCTGCATGGAGCCCCCTTTTTCTGCTACAGGGATCTTGGCCATGCAGTGGACTCAGGACAGGATAAACCAAACTCAGTGCCTCCACCCACTCTCACCCTTCAGCCTTTTAGCAGGAAGACAAGCAGTGTGGTCCCATCATCCAAGCCAGGCCAATTGGGACTCTTCGCCAGGATTGTGAAGCTCTGAGGAAGATGCTCTCCCCTTCCTCTCTGTTTGCAAGCTCGGAATGTTTCCACCCCAAAGCAGTTTGCAGTCCTGGTTCTAGCCTTGGGGAGCCAGAGCTCACTGATGAAAATGACACCAGCACGTCTGAGTTTCTCAAAGTGGGCAAAGTGAATATGAAATGCATTTACTGATATTCCAGGGCTGTCCTTCAGGCAGTGGTTGTAAAACTGTAGTGTATGTACTCAGGAATTCTCTGGAAGTTTGTTTAAAAATGCAGATTCTTGAGCTTCACCACAGACTGAGCCGTACTGGCTGGGGGCTCCCGGAATCTGTATTTCAGACTAACAGCCTAGATGATTCTAATACTCCTGGGTGCTGTTGAACTGATGAGAGCCTGTTCTTCCACCTGGCAGCCAAGGATGTTGGTTTGCATTAGGTGTAAGTTACGTTTAAGTTTATTGCAATTAATAAGGTAGGTTTATGGCAGTTCGGTTCAGAAAGGTGCTTCCTCAAGGCCAAATACAGGGTCACATTTATTATGGCAAATTATTTGTTTAAAAACGCCTTGCTTTCCTAAATATGTGATTTTGGGGGCGGGGTGTTGCAGTCAGTGAAATCAGCTGTCTGTAGCCATACACCTGCCAGCCCATGTTCTCCAGAGCTGCTCTTGTGGTCCTCTTTTTGGCTTCCTTCCTGCAGTTTCCTTTTCTTTTTACAGCCCACTCTAGGCCAGAATGATTGGAGGGGAGCAGGCAGTGGTATCTGTATCAGTTTGAAGAGTGAGTCCATCCAGATCTATTTTGGTTTTCCTTGGTCACTGATAGTGATTATCCCTCTACCTCAATTATTTTCCACTTATTGTCTCTTGATGCAAGATAAGGAATGGAAAGAAGCGCTGAGCATAGAAAGCGTGACTTTTCCCAGGTGTTTGTTCTCAGGGCTCTTTCTATTTCTTGCTACTAGATTTTTCTGTCTTTGAAATGCAAAGGCTTGAGGCCCTGAGGAAAGGCCAGGGTAGACTTTTTTGTTAACTGTGATACCCTTGCTAATGTTCCTCTCTCTTAACACAAGTTGATTTGTGCAGAGTTTTTATGGACCCGATTGTGTTTTCACCATCCATCTTTCTTCAGGAAAGATCAGATGTGGTAGATAGATTGTTCTCGTCTGTTCCTTCCAGCTAAAGGGTAGCCTGACATAGGTAATGAATGGGAAGCAGCTATTTATAAAGATGTTGGGCTTGAGCCTGTACAATAAAAATCTGGGCCAGGGTGTGATTATAGTAGTTGTAGTAATAATTGTGGTGTTAATACTGATGATGATGTAGCAAAAACTATGCGTCAAGCAGTGTTTTAAGGGTTTTAAATGCATTAGCTCATTCAGTTTTTACAAAACCCTGAACAGGTAATGTTGATTATAGTCCTCATTTGATAGTTGAGGATACTGGACCATAGAGAGGATAAGTAACTGGCTTAAGTTAGTAAGTGGCAGAGCCAGCATTTGAGATGAGGTCACCTGTCACCTGATCCATGCTGTCAATCCCACTAGGTTATTCTACCCTCTTACCAAATTAGCAGTTCATAGCACCTGAGGAGAAGCTGGTCTTTCAAGGGAGAATGGGAGAATTTGGAGGAGGCCTGGGTCTGTCTTCCTGGCAGTCTGGACAGGGGCTAGGAGGTGGGAAAGTGCAGAAGCCAGTGGAGGAAATGATGTCTCTTAGACTCAAAGTGCAGGTACAAGCTAACTGTTAGCTATTGTTAGTTAAAGGCCAGAAAGGTAGCTGGAGCATTCCTCTGAATGAGAGTCCTTGGATGCCAACAAGCTGCTACCTGTGTAGCTCTGTGGTCTTCAGATTTGTGCTGACATCTAAACTTTCACCATAAGTTTAGCTTGTATCAAAAGATATAATTTCAGGCATATTGTAAAAATTCACATTTAAAAGTAAACCTTTTACATGATATCCTTAAATATAGTCGATGAAAATCTAAAGATTTTTGTACCAGCCACCATTCATTAAAAAAAAAAAAAAAAACAAGCTCTTTAATTGGAAACTTATCTGTCCCCGTTAACCTTGAATTCTCTTTTATCCTACTTCTCCCCCAGTTTTTATTCTAATATAGTACATGTTCAGGTTTCAGAGTCTTTTGTTGATTTTCATGTCATACTTATAAAAAAATGTATAAAAACTTTAAAATGCCTTGTGCCTGCAAGGATTACTCAATCCAGAAGTAGCTGTTTAAACATTTCAATTGTTAGTAGAACAGAGGTGATCAAAATGACATGATTATATTACAAATTATGATAAATGATAAAACTAAAAAGTAAAAATGTGTTTCGTTTAAAAATTATCTCTCACAAGTCTGTGGGTGCTTTTTTTCCTCCATGTTCATTTTTTAGTAGCTGATAAAAGATTAGACGTCACTTCTTTTCTTTTCTTTCTTTCTTTTTTTTTTTAACATATGCAGGCACTAACAAATCTTGTTCCCGAAAATGAAAAAGGGAGTATTATGACAAAGACAGCCAATTCCTTATACAATTCCTGAAGTTACGTGGCAAAACTCACACAGTGATCTGTCATCAAAAATTATCTTTAATGATTGGCTGATGACTCAAAGATTGGATCCTCTAGTTTTGTTTGAAGCAGTCTGACTTGCAAAAGTATTTGCTTCCCTGCCTGTAGATGCATCTATTTCTTACACGTTTCTTTGCACTCAGACCAGCTTATATCTAGTGGCTCTCCTCTTTGGTGTCCTGGAAGTTTTATGTCCCTGGTGAGATGTCTGAGAAGTGTCCTCACTTGAGCAAGTGAGGAAAGGGCAGTTAGGAAAGAACTGTTGATGTTTCCAGGCATATAACTTTTGGGACAGAGGACACAAGGAAGTTGAAGATGGAGAAATTGATTTCTTGCCTTTAGAACAGTTTTCATGTACCCTAAAGGGTATACGTAGCCCAGTTTGAAGACCATTGTTGTAGGATGTAGTACACCAGAGAGGTTTAAAGTTTTTTCATTTCCTCAGCTCTGTGTGTTCAAGAATTCAGTTTTAGCTTCTAAAAGTGTCGCTTGGGTGCTTATATACATCTAGATTTACACAGGAGACTGACTTTTAAACCAAAATGCTATTTCCAGTATGAAAGTCAACCCGAGAATCTGGTTCAAGTTTAGATTCAGAGGATGATTTGTGGGGTCACTTAGGTGACCTCCAGGAGGAGCGCTGGCAGAAGACTGGGCTAGCTGCGGGGCAGGGGGGAGTTAATGGGGCTGGCCACCACCATATGCTTTATCATGCTTAGTTCTGTGAAGCCCTGAGTTTGATGTGGCTGAGTTCTAATTAGTTTGTTAATTAGTTAGAAAGGAATAATTAAGATATATACATTTACCTTAGGTATTTTAACTGAATACATAAATACACTCCATTCTCCATTCTCCTGAGGAAAGGTCACTAAATATATATATATATATGTCCACTGATTGGGGTTCTGAATGGTTTTTCTTGCATTAACCACACGCTGATACATTATCTATTCTAAAAATGGAGCAAGAATTTGAAGCTCTGTAATCTGAGGTTAGAATCTTTCCAGATTAAAATTATTTTTTTCTTCCAGTCTTAAATTCTCTTTCCTAAGTTGTTGGGTCAGATATTAATTTAGATGCTCCCTTCATTAAGCATTTGCTTTAGTTTCTTAAAAGCAATACTTTTTCACCCTCATTTCATTTTTTAAAAGTAGTACTTTTTCATCCTCAATTCATTAAAAATGTAAATAGTCAAAACTCCCCCCCCCCCTAAAAAAAAAACAAAACCCAACAAAACCAAACCAGATTTGGGAATAAACAAAATGCCTGTGCTAAGTACATTATTATGCAAGAGGTATTTAGTAGCTCTGAGCATCTACTGTTTGGAGAGCATCACCTGTGTATTTTATAAAGGGAAAATAGGTACCCTTATTAGAGGGAGGAAACCAAAGTCAGTTAAAAGTTTAAAATACAAATAATTAGCTTTGTTTTTTCCTATTGCATGTAATGTTGCCTATTATAATGTTCCATGAACATATTTTATTCCTATCACCCATTTTTGGTGTTCAGTAATTTATAAAATGAGTTTTAAGGACAGACAATTGCTTGAATGTGGAACTGGAACTGTTTTTATGATTATACTAGAAGCTTTCCTCTGTCAGAAAGTAGTAACAGAACTTGTAACAACTTGTATTGGTTTATATTCAGCCAGGCTATGAATTTCCTTAAATAATAGAGAACAGAGGTCTTTAAAAAATTGTGAACTGAGATTTTTTTCCAAAGGTGAAATGAAAGCAGTACTGTACAGGAAATTAAATTTTGGGGTAAGGAAGTGAAATTGGTCTGATTGAAATCATTAATGTCTCCTTAATGAGGAGTTGTATGAAAAATGTTAGGCAGAGAGTGTGATGCCAGTTAAAAATTTATTTAGTTTGAACAAACAGTGTTTGGAATTGAACGGAGAAGAAAAGGAAAATTTTTATATGGAAGGAATTAGTTGTCATTCTCAAGGGTATGGAAAGCTGCTGGACCATTACAATTGATTTGCTTTTTTTTAATAATTAATGCTTTTTTTTTTTTGGCCGCGTTGGGTCTTCGTTGCTGCTCACGGGCTTTCTCTAGTGGGGGCTACTCTTCGTTGCGGTGCGTGGGCTTCTCACTGCGGTGGCTTCTCATTGTAGAGCACAGGCTCTAGAGCGCAGGCTCAGTAGTTGTGGCACACAGGCTTAGTTGCTCCACAGCATATGGGATCTTCCTGGACCAGGGCTCGAACCCATGTCCCCTACATTGGCAGGCGGATTCTAAACCACTGTGCCACCAGGCAAGTTCCACAATTGATTTGCTTTTGTCTACAGTGAAATACTTGATTCAGAGATTTGTGATACCAGTTTTTAAAAATTCTCACAAATTAGTATTTAATATTCTAGGGACATTTTCCTTTGTTAGCAGTGTTGTGAATGTCTATATTTGCATATTGTAAATTAAAAAAATATACACTGTTTCCTGTCTTTTAGAAGTTAGGAAAGCATCTAATGTAGTTCTAAAAACTTGGTGACAGGTTCAAACTCCTGTTTGTTTCTTGTGTTCCAGATCTGTAAGATAAGAGTATTTAAAAGTTCAAGTAATTTGACCAGCTTCATTGAGAAAGCCCCAGTGAATGCTGGTGTTAATATTTAGAGTTGGATATTCAATCATAGGTGAGGGATAAATCCTACTCTAATAGGAAGGCAAGAAAATGAGCAGGATTCTATACGTATAGGCCAAACGTTCATGTGAAACACAGTGGCTGCCCTAATAGGTGCTCAGTATATGTTGTTGAGTGTTATGGATGAGTTGAGAGCAGCTGGGATTTGTGGGCTTCAGGAGTACAGAAATTCTCTCTGACTCAGTGTGTTCAGGGCACCTAACACCATGCATATGGGGCATATGGGGATCAGCGGTCCTTTGTTGTGAATGAGGTATATTCGGGGACATGGATGGCCACCTCCTTCTGGATGAGTGTTAGCTCCTCTAAGTATTTTGGAAGAAGAAATAACCAAAATGATAGCCTCCTCTTTCCTTTTCCTTGATGAATCTGTTTTCTTCAGAGTTATACTTAGTGTTGATAATTGAGGACTTTTTTTGTTTTAAGTGACATTTAAAACTTCTCTGAGATTCATGGAGTTAAAGTACAAAAGTGTGACCATAAAACAGGGACTTACTTCTGGATTCTGACCTCTGGTGGTGAAGAATAAACACCCATTACTCATAATAAAGGTCAGATTCTCAGATTTTCTCTGGTACTTTCTGGATGTCCAATACAAAGAAAGTCTTTATTAGAAAAAATGTTTTAGTGTGTGTTTTCAATTTTTTTAAAAAAAAATCTTTATTTTCCAGCACAGGCTTTTTAATAAACCTGTAATAACATTTAGGATATACTTTTATAAGGCTCGTTACTAAAACTGGTTTTGTCTTTGGGAACTGGCCAGGTGAGAAAACAGGATTCTATGTGATTTTTTTTACTATGTAATGCAATTTTGAATTTGACTTCTTAAACTTTCTATTAAAATTATTTTTCAAGTAAATCTAAGGTTTATTTGGAAAAAAAAATTCATTGTCACCCAATATATACAGGGATATATTACTTGTGAAGAGTGCCAAGGTAGACTGTTTCGGGGTCTTAAAAACAACAGTTTATCAGAAACTCAAAGCTTATCCTTATTGTTGTACCAGTTATTGGCCTAGTAGGTTCTGTTCTCATCCCCTTCATCTCAAAACCTTTATTTTTCCCCTTTTAACCCCCATTAAAACTGGAGTGGGAGATGTCTTAGCAGCTAGAGTCTAGCTGCTAGTGGTGCCAGATTTAATGAGGTGGTTGTAATGATAAAGGTTACTCTGCTTCATGTGAGTGATGTCAGATGTAATTAATTTTTTTTTTTTTTAATTTTGGTAGCTTAGGAAATTAAAAGGATAATTTTTTAAGAGGCAGCACTTGCTGCCTGGCATCTGAACGCTACCTTGGATCTACTGGGTGGTCTTCTACAACTTGCTTAACCTTATTTTTTTCTGCGTTAAATAGGATTAAGAATGCTTCCTCTTCTAGAGAGTTGTAAGAAGGCTCTGATACGACTGTAAAGTTCTTCGCAAGCAAGACTCCAAGTAATAAAGAAAAATCTTAAAACGTCTTTGCTTCTGTTGCTTACTATCCTCCCCCTGATAAACTTCTGAGAATTGATCAAAGTTCTGTAAAAGGAAAGTGGTTACAGTGTGTCAGGAAAAAGACATGAGAAATAAGTAATCCATAAACTTTACAGTCATAAGGGGGTTCGGGTGGGTGGATCTGATGACTTGGCAATTGAGAAAGAGAAGCAAGTGTAATCATTGATTTTATCAGAGCAGCTTTGTGTGTTTGTATATGCACACAGGGGGATGGGGATCGAATATAGACTTAACGATTAACATTAATTTCAGGAGGTTACAAAAGTCTACTCTACATAAATCCTAGACAATATTACTGTGTCTGTAGGGTGTGGTATTAATGCTCAATAAAAAACGATGTCAAATTCTGTCAAAATAGAGCTTGTAATAAATATGTGGTTTGCTTCCTTTCCTAGAATTTTTTTTTTTTTTTTGGTTCGCGGGCCTCTCACTGTTGTGGCCTTTCCTGTTGCGGAGCACAGGCTCCAGACGCGCAGGCTCAGCGCCCATGGCTCACGGGCCCAGCCGCTCCGCGGCATGTGGGATCTTCCCGGACCGGGGCACGAACCCGTGTCGCCTACATCGGCAGGTGGACTCTCAACCACTGCGCCACCAGGGAAGCTCCCTTTCCTAGAATTTGTGTTTTGGGGCCTCCAGGTAAATAATTTGTATTATCACTGGGAGTTTATGAAAGTTGATTTTAGTATAATTAACTCTGTGTTGAATACTGAAATCAGAAACTGTCATCTTGGTCACTAAGCAAGTTATTTTCTGATTCTGGAATTTCAGCACTTTTAGCTTTGAAGGTTGTTTCGGGTTTGTTTTTGAATTGAAAAATGTCACGGGAAAGGATGGTTGTTAAATTCATGACCAATCAGGAGAATTTATAGGGCTCAGAATGTTTGGTAAATTCCTTTAATTAGATGATATTTCCTCTGGACTTTTCCCAAGGAATGCAGTTCCATGTAATAATTTACCGAAAGGGAATTGAAATAAGGAAATATCACCTTTGGGGCAGGAGGCTGAGGGGGGTGGTTGATTAGAGTGCTTTAAAAGCAGTCTTTGCTTTGTAGAATACTTTGGTTTGAAGAGTTGCATGGGTCACAAAAAGAAGCTCATTCAGTTATCAATATGGGAGTATCTTAGAAATTAGACCAGGTATGTTATTATTCTTGCGGGGGGCCTGAAAATAAATTCAAGAATTGGAGGTGTTCCTCTTTTTTTTTTTTCCTTTTTTGCGGTACGCGGGCCTCTCACTGTTGTGCCCTCTCCCGTTGCGGAGCACAGGCTCCGGATGTGCGGGCCCAGCGGCCATAGCTCACGGGCCCAGCCACTCCGTGGCATGTGGGGTCTTCCGGGACCGGGGCACAAACCCATGTCCCCTGCATCGGCAGGCGGACTCTCAACCACTGCGCCACCAGGGAAGCCCAGAGGTGTTCCTCTTTATCCTCGTGTCTGCTGGCTGCTAAGGCCATTTGGAAATTTTAGCTAAGATGTTGGTTTATGTTTCTTTACTTATTAAATTTTCATAATGAGGATTTTTTTCCTCAACAGAATGAGTCATTTAGAGAAGACTAAAATATATTAAACAAGCTTTAACATATTAAAGAAATTATATATAAACACACACACACACACACACACAGTTAAACCAGTGGCACCAAGGAAGAAATCTAAATGGAGAAAAAGAAGGAGTTATGTAATAAGAAGAAGCAGGGTAGAAAGCCGTGGTTAAATATGTATCTCTGATTTACGAAGGGCTGCATATCTAGGTTCTTTTTTTCTCTTTCTTCCACTTGGGTGTCTCATTATTTATAGCCACTTCCCTCATAAAGTGCTTTGAGCTTTTGGGATAAATAAGAGGAATGAAACTTGAAATAGTTGGCAATTCATTATCAGCCCTATATATATTACAGTATGGGATTGGAACTATTGTCTAAAGTGGAATTCTGAGTTTTTGAATTGTAGGTGAGATTTCAATGCATGCTTCATGCTCCCATTACTCAAAATGGTTTGGGGTTTGTGATACTGGGAGCAAAGACCTGGTTAACAGGTCCTGTAGATCACTGGTTAAGCCACAGGATTTCTGTTGGGATCAACATTCAGTTTTATGAAAGCACTGGGGGTGGAGAGGGCAGTGGGATAGGCATTCCCTAATTTGGTTGTATTGACAGTGTTCTGGAACCAGATTTCCTACATGTGTATGCTAGGAAAAGAGACAGAGGTCCCAGTGGAAAGATCATTGGGCGTCTTAGGTGGGGAAGGTTGGGAAGAAGTATCATCTATTTATAATTCTGTCAGGCTGGGATTTGAGGGTCTGGGTAGTTAGTGGTCTTACAGTTCTTCTCAGACCAGCCAAGGTGAATTCTATAGACTTGGTTGTACATTGTAGTGGTTAAAAACATGTCCTATAGAGTCAGACTGTTTGGGTTCAAATCAAAGGTGGTATTCTGCTAATCACCTGTGTGACCTTTGTTCATTTAACTGCTCTTTCCTTACTTTCCTCATCTTCAAAGTGGGGATCATAAAGTATTTATAGAGTTAGAGTGCAGAGTAAACAATATATGTAAAATATGTAATATATGCTTAAACAATTCCAGGCACAGAGTAAGTGACACACGTGTTAGCTATTATTATTATTATTACTAGGGACTATTTAAGAGTTAGTTGTTGCTGTCATAAACCATGTTGAGTTAGTAACAGAGATGGTGTTTCTTTGTAGAGAAAGCAAAGCCTGTTGTTGGGTCCACACATATTATAGTAGTTGCCTTTTCTCTTTTGAGAAGTTTCCAAGGAAACTCCCATAATTTACTGGCGATTTGAGTGGTTTATGCCTTGCCAAATGAAGGCTGTATTTGTAACACCTTGTTTAATTTTACTATTTTTTGTTAATGTCTTTGAGTAAAATGAGTGTATTGGTCAGTTTGAGCAGATTGAAGTTCCCAACAATGAATACTGTCCATGAGTAACTTTCAAAGACATTCAGGTGGATAGTTTTCTCCCTTTGCAGCTCTTTGCTGCCCTTTGATCAGCCTGCTGACCAGAGCTCTCAGGAAAGATTACACCTGAGACCAGGCGATGACTTCTCTTTTTAACTGAAGTATAGATGATTTACAATGGTGTGTTAGTTTCAGGTGTACGGCACAGTGATTCAGTTATACTTATATACATATATGTATAAATATATTCTTTTTCATATTCTTTTCCATTATAGGTTATTACAAGATATTGAATATAGTTCCCTGTGCTATATACAGTAGGTCCTTGTTGTTTATTTTATATATATAGTAGTGTGTATCTGTTAATCCTAAACTTCTGTTAATCCAAAACTTCTAATTTATCGCTCTCCCACCTTTCCCCTTTGGTAGCCATAAGTTTGTTTTCTATGTCTGTGACTCTATTTCTGTTTTGTAAATAAATTTATTTGTATTATTTTTTTAAGATTCCACACGTAAGTGATATATTTGTCTTTCTCTGACTTACTTCACTTAGTATGATAATCTAGGTTCATCCAGGTTGCTGCAAATGGCTTCGTTTCATTCTTTTTTTATGGCTAATCTTCCATTGTGTGTGTGTATGTATGTATACATCTTCTTTATCTATTCATCTGTTGATGGACATTTGGTTGTTTCCATGTCTTGGCTACTGTAAATAGTGCTGCTGTGAACATTGAGGTGCATGTATCTTTTCAAATTAGAATTTCTGTCTTTTCCAGATGTATGTCCAGGAGTGGGATTGCAGGGTCATATGGTAACTCTATTTTTAGTTTTCTAAGGAACCTCCATACTGTTTCCCATGGTGGATGCACCAATTTACGTTCCCACCAACAGTGTAGGAGGGTTCCCTTTTCAGGGGATGACTTCTTTTGAATCTTACTCTTGATAGGACCATTCCAAATGGATGTTAGGGCAATATCACATAACTAGGGCAAGCATATTTTACCTCTGGTGTTTCCAGCAATTAATTATTACAATGAAAATCCATTTACTGTAAGCACACCAATGGGATATCAAATCTAATCTGCATTTAGCACCCCTCCTGGATGACTTACACTTTTTCCATTTCATTTTGTATTTTTCAAACTTCAAATGCTGAGTGCTTTCCAGAAAACAGCTTCCTTGGGGAGGAGGAATCTGCTTGGCTAATCTGGGACTGTACCAATTAGATGCCATGGGAGCAATCATAAATTAATGCTGTAGGACTAAAGGAGAGTGAAGACTGATGAAATTGATGCCTTTTCATAGTCCTATTAGAAACGCTTGTTGTGTAGTATGGTAGTCACTAATTGAGCACTTGAAATGTAGCTCAGACTGAGGAAATGAATTTTAAATTTTATTTAATTAAAATTTAAATCAGATTTGATTCAGTTATTGGAAAATTATAAGTATGTTTAGAACAACTTGGGTATGTGAATCTACTTTTTCAGCTATAAGGTTTTTGAAATCTAGATACTTGTCAAGTAGTGCCAGTGAAAATTTAGCATCTAAATTGAGATGTGCTGTAAGTTTAAAATATACACTAGATTCTAAAGACTTACTGTGAATGAAAGGATGTAAAATAGCTCAATAATTTTTTATATTAATTACATTGGAAACAATATTTTAGATATATTAGACTAAATAAAATATTAATTTCACCAGTGCCTTTACTTTTTAAAAAAATGTGGCTACTAGAAAACTTTAAATTACATGTGTTGTTCATGTTCTTTTTCTATTAAGCAGCCCTGTGTTAGGCTGCTTCCCCCTAATCTGTGTATTTGGAAGCTTTTTAATATACTGTTATGTCCCTGTGTTTTGGGAGATCATATTTTGGAAGAGTTCATGAGAAATAAAAATCATCTGGAAATAAAATGATGAGATTAATGTTTATTGAGTATGAAAACCAGTCTCAACCCTGTCCCTTTTATGATTTCAAATGAGTGTTTTACAAGTAGATTTTCTGCTGATTTAAATCTAATAGGGTTAAAGAGGCATGACTAAAGTATGAGGTCGTTAAATAAGACTTTAGGTATAGGTAGTATATTCCTGTTGTATATTCCTGGTTTGGTCCATAAAAATACATATAACAAAATACACCCTGTCAACGATTTCCAAGTGCACAATGAAATATTGTCAACCACATGTACACTGTGCAACAGATTCCCAGAACCCCCCAGTCCTGCATGATTGAAGCTCTACACTCAACCTAACAACTCCCTCCATTCCCCCTCGCTCCAGCCCTTGGCAACCACCATTCTACTTTCTGTTTCCATGAGTTTGACTACTCATATAAATACCTCATATAAGTGTAATCATGGAGTATTTGTCTTCCCATGACTAGCTTATTTCACTTAGCATAGTGTGAGGGAGCTTCATCCATGTTGTAGCATATGACCGGGTTTCTTTCTTTTTTTAAGGATGAATAATATTCTGATGTATGAATATACCGTATTTTATTTATCCATTCATCCATCCATGTACATTCAGGTTGCTCCACCACTTGGTTTTTGTGAGTAATGCTGGAGTGTACACAGGTGTGCAAATAAATAGCTCTTCAAGATCTTCTTTTCAGTTCTTTTAGATATATACCCAAAGTAGGATTGCTACCATATGGTAGTTCTATTTTAATTTTTTGAGGAACCTCTATACTGTTTTCCATAGTGGCTGAACCAATTTATATTCCCATCAATAGTGTATACGGGGGTTCCAGTTTCTTCTCATCTTTGTCAACATTTATTATTTTCTTTTTTCCTGATAGTGGCCATTCTGACAGGTATAAAATGATGTCTCATTGTGGTTTTGATTTGTATTTCTCTGTTGATTAGTGATGTTGAGCATCTTTTCATATGCTTCTTGGCTATTTATATATCATCTTTGAAAAACGTCTATTCAAATCCTTTGCCCTTTTTTTTTTTTTTTGGTGGTACGCGGGCCTCACTGCTGTGGCCTCTCCCGTTGCGGAGCACAGGCTCCGGACGCGCAGGCTCAGCGGCCATGGCTCACGGGCCCAGCCGCTCCGCGGCATGTGGGATCTTCCCGGTCCAGGGCATGAACCCGTGTCCCCTGCATCGGCAGGTGGACTCTCAACCACTGCACCACTAGGGAAGCTCCCTTTGCCCATTTTTAAATTGGGATTTTTGTTTGTTATTGAGTTGGAGTTCTTTATATATTCTGGATACTAACTCCTTATCAGATGCATGGTTTGCAAATATTTTTTTCCCATTCTATAGGTTGCCTTTTCACTCTCTTTATTGTTTCCTATGTTGTGCAGAAGTTTTAAAATTTGATGTAGTTCCATTTGTCGCTTTTTCTCTTTTGTTGTCTGTGCTTTTGGTATCATATCTAAAAAATCCTTGCCAAATTCACCGTTATGAAGCTTTCCCCCCTATGTTTTCTTCTAGGAGTTTTATAGTTTCAGGTCTTAACGTTTAGGTCTTCAATTCATTTTGAGTTAATTTTTGTGTAGGATGTAAGATAAGGGTCCAGCTTCTTTCTTTTGCATGTGGATATCTAGTTTTCCGAGCACCATTTGTTGAAGAGACTATCCTTTTCTCATTGAGTAGTCTTTGCACCTTGTCAAAGCTTATTTGACCATTTACCCACGGGGTTTATTTTTGGGCTCTTTATGCTGTTCCATTGGTCTATATGTCATTATGCTAGTACCTTACTGTTTTGATTACCCTATTATAGTAATTTAAAAAAATCATTTTTTCCCCATGTTTTTAAGGGTCTGATTAGGATTGTTTAGAAATCTCTATTGATAATGCCTTCTCTAATTCTTTATAATTTTTAACTTTTTGCATTTTTGTATCCAGTATCTCTTTCCCAGAAGTCTAAGGCAGTTTGTTATTTCTCTTTTTCCCTTTCACCTCAAGCATGTTTGGAACAACTTGAGTATGTAAATCTACTTATTCAAAAGGGATGGCAGACGGTGTGAATTTAGTTAGGAATGTTTGCCTCGTCAGGTATTCCTGGTCTTCAGATGGAGGTGGGAAGGCAGGGAGGAAGGTTGGGATTGTTTAATATGCTGTACTCTAGAAATGTGGGAAAAAGGTTAAGACTCTGCAGCGAGATTGCCCGGGTTTGAATCTTAGCTGTAAATTTGGGGGAAATAATTATTTTTTGCCTCTTGTTTTAGTTTCCTCATCTATAAAATGAAGTTAGTGGTAGAAGCTACCTCACAGGAACATTCAGAGGGCAAAGTGAATTAAATACAGTGCCTGGCACATATTAAATGCTGTATAAGCATGTATTTTATTACTTTGAATATTAAAAATAAAAGCTAAAACACTTGCTAAATTCTTGGGTTCTGAGCTGGCCAACCTTTCTAGTTTCACCAGAAATAATGAACAAATGGGGCACACATTATTTCTGTCCTTGAGAACTCTTAACACCCAGATGGTGTAATAGGTGATTATACATTCTTAGGTCAGTGGAGGTTTCAAAATCTTTTAATGATTATATGAATGTTACATTTATATTAAGGGATATTACAAATGTTGCCATGTAGTTTATCATTTGTCTTCTGTCTTGTAATTAGTTTTTTTAATGTATGTGTAAAACCTAGGGTATGATGAAGATTAATGTATTTGAACAGCATAAACCATGATGACGCTTTGATATTGGAGTGCTTATAATATGCCATGTCTGTCAAATAAATTTTGCAGTTTAGACTTTATTTTCACATGGCAATAAATCATCTGAAGGATCTGAAGTTTTAAATTTAATGGTAGTGCTTTTAAATTTCATTTTCTTGGTGTTTTAACTACGTTTAACTTTTATAGCTTGTGTTGCTTTATATTTGAATTATTCCAATATTTGAAAAATAAACACATGAAAGTCCAGATTGGAACCAAGGATTTGTTTGAGATGTATATATATCAAGGGACAGGACTCCTTTTTCTTTTTTAAGCTGTAAATGAATAAACAGCCTCAGGTGTTTTTTGTTTTTTTGTTTGTTTTGTTTTGTTTTGTTTTTGCGGTACGCGGGCCTCTCACTGTTGTGGCCTCTCCCGTTGTGGCGCACAGGCTCCAGACGCGCAGGCTCAGCGGCCATGGCTCACGGGCCCAGCCGCTTCGCGGCATGTGGGATCTTCCCGGTCCAGGGCATGAACCCGTGTCACCTGCATCGGCAGGCAGACTCTCAACCACTGCGCCACCAGGGAAGCCCTCAGGTGTTCTTTTATTAGGAAAATCATGGACGAGAGCTTATGATTCAAGATGTTTGTGAATGGTGAGATGATCATCTCTAGGGAAGTAAAAGTTCTTTGGATAAGAAAGTGTATCTAAACTGTCTTGTACGAAAGGAATGTTATCCATATTTTCCTCTACATTTTACATTTCTCTGCGTATTAAAAATTACCCCACCCCCTCCCCCAGACAAGTGGAATATTTTCATTTTTGTAGCATACATCTCTGGCATCAAGGGAGACACACCTGTGTATAGCACCAATCCTCTATGGGAGTATACCTTTGTTGAGTCTTAGCAGTTTCTTGCCCAGCTGTAATAACATTGAGTGCTTGTCTGTTTTTTCCAAGCCATTTTGGAATGTGTAATATTTTTAATATCTGTAATTAACTGAAAAGTAACTGTCCATGAATGCGTGTGTTGAACACCTTGTATGTGACCTTAAATAATTGGCTACTGAGTGGCTTCCCATCGATAGCTTGACATGGGCAGTGCAGGCACCTACGTTTCATGGTCCTAGATGTCTGTGTGGCTGAAACCCTAGTTACAAGTGAAGAACCAGATGGTTGTTCTTCATTTGGGCTGCCGATCTTAGATATTCTACAAAGCTGCTCCTGTCTATAAATGAAGCACTTATATTTTCTGCACAGCATGTGCCTGTTGGCAGTGTTTTTGTTTTTCTAGTTAAACAGCCGTACTACCTGCAGGAAGAGTCACACACTGAGCTGAGAAGAAATAGCCTTGGCTGGATAGTTTGCAATAACTTTGTAATAAAAAAAATGCACACAGATTTTATTAAAGAAAAAACCATTCTGTCTACAAAAGATTACCCTTCAGGAATACTCATCAGCATTCAAGAGAGAATTTAAATTGCAGGGACTGTGATTAAAGTGTTGTGCAACCAGGAAATAGGGTCTTTTTGTCTCGCCTATGGTATTACCTTCTCCTTTACTCAACTTTTTCTTCTAAGCTAATTATGGCTTATTAGACTAGTAGCGAAAGAACCATAGGGATATAGCATATTAAATTTACCACCTAGCACAGTGGTTTTTATGAAATTCTCACCGTTAAGGGGGTTGAGGGGACCGGTTGGATAAACACAGTGCCTAAATGATAGCCGTCAGAATCTGGAGTCAGAAATGACTTTTTCGTGATGACATGCTTCTTTTGTCATTGCACGTACTGCTATAACTTGGGACACTTGCTCTTGCCCAAGGGTATGGCATGAACCAGAAGTATGAGCTCTGTCGCAGTTGTAAGATAAATATTACAAAGGCATTTTCCACTTCCTGTTCTGCTATCCATTTATCCACTGTCCAGTGAAAAGAAAAGAAAAAAAACAAGATGCCAGTAGTATTGCTTTTTGCATGGCTGAATTAATGAGAAAGCATAGACTTCTGTCTCTTTGATTTTTTAATGGATTGATTGGCTTTTTGCCTGCTTGACTACATTAGGGAAAAAAAATCCCCTTTTAAAAATTACAGTCAGAAATATACCTGTGATGGACTTTTAAAAGCTGTTTCATATTTAATAAGTGCAGGAGGTCCTTATAAGTTTGAGGCATTCTCCCCTCACTACCACAGCCCCCTGTTTAGTAATAGAATCACATAGCCCTGTCTGCCTCTTGACGGATTAAAAGGCCACCCTCATTGGGCCTAATTTATGCCTTGCTCAGATATTTCTAGGCTGAGATGTGGATGGGCGTCCTCCCACTTGTCTGTTTTTAACATTTGCCAGCATGGAACTGTTTTGAGCACGTGGTGGTGTCTGAGATGTGGAGTAGGTGGGAGTTGAGATGATCAGCTAATCAGGTCTCTTGGAGTGTACTGAATTGTGGGAACATCTCCTCCAAGACCCTGCTGCTTCAGCACCTGTCACATTGTACCTGTTGTAATCCTAAATGTGTTCCTTGCAGTGTCTGTTTCTGCTGAGCGATGCAGTTTTCTTTCAGTAACTATTTTGTCTCTCATTACTCAGATATTTTCTGATTGATTTTTTTGGATGTGCATTTCCTTCCTTCCTCTTGGTTTCTATTAAAAGTCCGTTGTGTCTAAAAAAGCATTGCAATCTCTGGCCTCTTTGGCACCAGAGCTTGCTAGGGTAGACCTGATTGTGCTGTTTACGTGCCTGTGGAAGACTTAGAATTTGTTATTTCGGAATGCTCGTCCTTGTTTGTGTAGACCATGGTTAGTGTCAGCTTTAAACAATTTTTTTCTAGTTTTGTGAGTGCTGGTGGGTTTCATTTGCTTATTGAGAGGGGCTCTGCAGAAAACAGCATATTTTTAATTCAAACTCATTTTCCATTCATCCAGGTAGGACAAGGTTGGGTAAAAATGAAGGGCAGTGCTACCGAAGCTCAGAACTTTTCACATGATTCTGTCAATTCATAACTAATTTTAAACTTTGAATTATTTGAAATTGTTTGGTTGCCTATATATAAGACTGAAGCAGAAACATAGGATCACTATTTCAATTGGACCTTTCCCCAACTTTTTCAGACATGGAAAACTCTAAACATGGATCTGTAATGAAGATTTTTGTCCCCATCATTGCCATTGCTGTTTGCCTTATTTGCTTTTTAGAAGTTGGAACAATTCCTTTACAAAAGCAGCTTCCCAAAAACATGTCTTACAAAAATCTCACAAATACATTTGCTAAATATTCCTCCTTTGAAAATCTGCATTTTGTGTAGTAACTGTTAAATTTTCTGGTGGTAGATGTCAGCCACTAAGATGACATTTTCTTAGATACTCTAATGACAGAAGACAAAGTTTATAAGTTGGAAAAGTAGACCCAAATTATATACCATATGACTACAACTGTGTTAATTTTTCACATTTATGAACACATAACATTTTGATGTCTTCTTCTAGTCTATAAATGTTAACAGTGGTTTGTCCTGGTTGGTAGGTTTATGAGTGATTTTAACTTTTATATATATTTCTACATTTTCTAGTTTTTCCATACTGTATATCTAACAACAATAACAACAACAGAAAACTCTTTAAAGTGTTGCTGGTGAATCTTTTTAGTCAAGCAATATTTTCTAGATTATTGCAAAGACTTTATCATATACTTGAATATCTTAATTTTACAGATTAAACGAAGGCTATAAGGTTTAATCTTTTGCTTAAAACCATGACATTTAGGGGCTAGTACCAAATCTGTAATTGAATGCAGCTATGAAAGCAACTTTGAGATTAATTTAATTTGGTCATTTTTGTGGGATTTGGAATAGTGCTGCCTATGACTATATTAACAAATAGTGATGTTTTGTAAATATTTTAGTTATTTAGTATAAGCTAAGATTACGTTTTTTAGCCTTCCTGTAAATAAGTAGTTTACACAGATTGTTAAGCAGATATGATTGAGAGGTCTTACTGGGACTATGAGAGGAGACATCAAGCCATCCTTCGCCTCAAAGATTTTTAAAATTTGTTTTTAACGACTGTTTTGTATATTTTATATTTTGAAAATGACAGGGAACCAACAGTTTTTTAGTCTAATGTAAAATGCAATTACACATTTAGTGTCATACTTCCTGTCTTAGAAATTGATTGAAATTAATATTGCTAGTGAAAGTGAGAAAAAAGAGAAGAGTTTAGGGGAAGATAAATGAGAAGCGAAACTTGCTTCTCAATGAGGAGTCTATAGAAATTAGAGTGGCCACCACCAAGGTGAAATCCTAATTAAGTACTTGATAAAGACAAGCGATGCTTTAAAAAAGATGAAAAGAAAACAAATGAATACAGAGTTGAAAAGAAAATGTATTTGAAAAAGCAACTGTGCAGTGGATAGAGGGTGGAAAACAAGGGGTACTCTGTCATGATAAAAGCTAAAAGCAAAACTAGGCTATTCTTGGATTTTGCTTTTTGAGGGAGAAAACAAGACATATTAAAGAATATAAGGAGATGTATTAAAATAAATTTGGGTAAAAAGTATGTTGTAAATAAAAGATATAATCCATAATTCATCTAAAATGTGTAAGCAGTTTACAAAAGACTTTCAGATTGTGGCTGACTGAATACCAGTTTATATTCAGTAATTGTTTCTGTGAAGTTATTTACCAGAGAACAGGACATGTAAAGTAGGTGTGAATTTCTGAAGAATATTTTTCAGATTTTGAAAGAAAGTTGTTGGATAAATTCCCCTTTATGTCATCTAGGAACTGACAGCTTAACCTCTATTTCTTGGCTGATTGAAGCTCTGAAAAATTTGATAGGTGAGTTGGGTGGAATATTTCCTAAGGGGCTTTGAAGTGCTTTTTCCCCTGGGCATACATTTTGCCTTTCATTGTATAAAAATGAAATGCATATCTCAAAGCAAAAGTTTAGTGACTCTTTCTTACAGTTTTCATATTAAAACATGTATGTTCTAGTGTTGGTAATTTTTTATTCACGTAATGGCAAGTAGGGGTAATAATGGAGAGCCAACCTTTTTATTACTTCCTGATGTGATCCTCCTTTATTTGTGAAATCAGTATATTGAGGTACTGTTTTTTGCTGGCTTTTGTTGATCAGTACTTATCATACTGATCAAAATAAAAATATTTCTAAGCAGAGTTAACAAACAGTAACGTTATATGTCCAACCTTTGACATATATAGGTTTCCCTTTTTCTAATAAGAAGCATTTCAAAAAAAAATACATTTAGAAATAGAATGGACTGACTTTTGAGTTTCCCTTGTTTCTCTGTAGTGGAGATGGTGAAAAACCCTTAGGTAGCTGGATAAAAGAGTAGCTCCAGAAAGGAGGAAGAGGAATCAGAGATGTGAACACAAAATCTCAGTTTGGATAATTAGCCTGGGTGATAGAAAACTGGATTTATCATCTTTAAGTCTTAACTGTCATTTCCCATGCCTTAATAATGGTCTACTAATAATGCCTTAATAATGGTTTTCCATATAAAAATAAAATCGTGAAACAGTAAGCATACTTCTAAAATGATCTCAATTAACATGAATATTTTCATGAGTTGCTTGTTCTAGGCTAGCACTGCTTGATATAGTTAAAGGAGTGTCAACTAAATAAACAAATTTGATTATAATTAGATTATAATAAAATTTCCTTGCAATAAAAGTTTGTACTGTTTCTTCGTTGGCCATCCTGTTCACATATCCTGATTTGGCTAAAAGAGTTATAGATGTAAGTTTTTAGAACTTCTGATCTCAACATATTTTCAAATTAAATTAAGAACATGATTATTAAAGATACTCTTTCTCCCTAAGGAGAAAAAGTGGTTCCATTAAATTGGTTATAAAAACAAAACAAATCTTTCCCTGTATAGTTAAGTATTCCATCTTATTTTGTGGTTTTTTTTCTGCTAGAGATGGCGGTTTTTCAACATTGGTGGCACATTTGAATCACCTGAGTTCAAAAAAACTAGCAAACAAAAATCCCCAAACCTGGGCTGTACACCCAGATTCTAATTTTAGTGGTCTCAGGTGTGGCCCTAGCATCAGTAGTTGTAAAATGTTCCCAGGTGATGTAATGTTTAGCCAGAGTTGATAACCCTGTGCTAGACACTTATTTCTAATGGACATTGATAGTATGACACTGGCAGTCTGATTTTTCTGGACATTACACTTTGGTGCACCCTGCACTTTCATACAGTACAGGTTGAAGTTCCCTACATTATTACCTTTCCTACACTTGGGGCTTTGATATACGAACTGATGAGTACTTTGAACAACCCTACAGTAGGCTGCTGTAGTGGATTGAAAGGTGGTCCAGAGATTTGTCCATGTGCTAGTCCCTAGAATCTGTAAATCTTACCTTATTTGGAAAATAAGTATTTTGCAAATTTGATTCAGTAAAGATCTTAAGATGAGGAAAGAAGAGGGAGATTTGGTAGACACACAGAGGAGACAATGTGAAGATGGAGGCAAGGATGAGAGTGATGAGGCCGCAAGTCAAGGAATGCCTGCAGCCATCAGAAGCTGGAAGAGGCGAAGAACAGATTCTCCTGTAGAGTCTTTGGAGGGAGCGCAGCCCTGCTGACATCTTAATTTCTTCTCAGAGAAACTGATTTCGGAATTCTGGTCTCTAGAACGGTGAGAGAATAAATTTGTGTTGTTTTAAGCCACCAAGTTTGTGGTTAGTTGTTACACCAGTCAGAGGAAACTAACATAGCTGCCTTTCAGCTACCAGTTGGGTTTTGGTGGCCTGCCATCCCTGTCTACACAGAAATATGTATTTGTGTAATCCATTAAATATTTAATTGCATTACCCCATTTTATAAAAATAAGTTGAAATCACAGAAAGGTTTTGTATATGTATGAGAACACACACGTGTATGTATTTATATATATACACACACAGTAGTGTAGCCTATAATCTTAATGTGATTGAGATAAAGATGGAAATCATTAGGATGGGTCTTTAACCTCAATTAGATGCTCATTAGATTTAAGCTGTGCTTAATGATGAAGCAAAAGAACACAATTAATGAACATGTACTGAATGCTGGAACTGTTTTGTTGAAGATTGTTTCTAAAAACATGAGAGATAATTAGGGATTTTAATAAACTTCTGTTGCACTGGGAATAGATCATCTCTTAAAACATTTACTCTGCTTCTTTGATTCTAAGGTGTACCACTTTTCTCATTTATGATCTTCAGATATCTTAAAATAAATGTGTTCATTTAATGTCTTTTCCCCTCATCCAGAGATGTTGCAAAGTTAATGATGTTGTTCTGAAATAAAGGTGTTTTAGGATTGTGGCACTTCATTAAGTCTGTTTGACTTTTCAGATTTGACTCTTCGATATTCAGTTTGAGCATATTTTCTACAATGCATTATGTTAGAAGGCAAGCAGTACCTATATGACGTTCTGAATGAAGCTTCTAATGTTCTAATTTAGTTACTGTTTTAGGCTTCAATTCCCAAGAGCTACCATAGTAGAAACTATATCTTACAGTAACTTTGCTTGTTAAGATGTAGGATCTTTAGTGAAAAAGTCATAGGCTTTAGAAGTAATAGGTAGACCTTTTTCATATGTGATATCATGTTTGTACCAAATAGATTAAAAGCTTCTGCCCAAGCACTCGTATCCAGAATATATAAAGGACTTGGCCAAATCAATACAGAAAAGGCAGCCAACCAAGAGAAAAAGTGGATAGAAGACATTAACAGACACTTCATGAGAGTGTCCAATATGTACAGCAAACATATGAAAGTTGCCTAACCTCATTAGTCTTTAGGGAAATGCAAATTAAACCACAATGTAATTCCTCTACACGCCCACCAGAATGGCTAAAATTAAGAAAGACAATAAAGTGTTGACAGGAATGTAGAACTGCTGGTAGGAATGTAAATTGGTGCAAGCACTTTGGAAAACTGCCAGTAAAGTTAAACATAGACATATTCAATGATCCAGACATTCTACTCCTAGGAATGTGTGTGTGTATGTGTGGGTACATGTATAAGACATGTGCAAGAATATTCATAGCAGAACTACTCATAATAACTTAAAACTGTCCATCAACTCTGGAATGGATAAATACATTGTAGAATATTCCTACAGTGGAAAAATATAATTCTGTACATTAGTGAGGATGAACCAACTACTGCTATACTCAACAATATGAGTATGAATGAATCTCACAAACATAACAGTTTAAGAGTCCTAACACAAAAGAATGTGTATTCTATGGTTCTTTTATTCTAAAGCTCAGGAAAAGAATCATGCTACCTTTGGATATGTTGAGTTTGGAGGAGCAGGCTTCTGAGAAGCTTATAATGTATGTCTTGAACTGGGTGTTGGTGCCTCTGGTTTGTTGATTTAGTGGGAAGTTTATCAAGCTGTATACTTATGCTTTGTTTCACTTTTCTCTATGCGTGTACACTAAACTTGGGTAAGTTTACTTTATAAAAAGTTCATCATTGTCAGCAGTGTGCTTGGCAGCTCATGGGCTCCTGATTGCCTAATAAATATTTGTTGGTTTTACTTGATTTTTACATTCCTAGTGCCTTATGAAAATTTTCACATGAACTATTATAGTGCTTTCTAATCTTAAACATACATGTCTTCTCCACAGCAACCCTCCCCCCTCCGCCCTGCCAACCTTATGGACCTCCAAACCTTTCTTAGCCATGGCCAAAATTACAAAAGATATTGCTTATTAGGTCTCAGTACAAATATCCTTGTCATGATTTTTAATAAATGCCTTCAAAGAATGTCACAACACGTAAATTTAGAGGGTCAGGCTTCAAGCTAAACTACTATGGGTCTTGTGAGACCAGTTATGAGTAATAGTTTGATGAAAGGTATTAAAAGCCTGGACTGACACATTAAAAGAGCTAAAAAAATCTTACAGCAACGAGGTTGTATCCCAAACCTATTAAATGGAGAAGCATGTGTGCCCAGTGACCTTGAGATTGACTAGACCTGCATTTGAGAGTTGACAGGAATGGTTTACAGATGAATGGAATAAGAAGCATGTGTAGTGGGGATACTGTTACATTTGATAGGAGGAATGAAAACAAGAGCTTTAAATTTCATTTAAAACCTTGGTCCTGCAAAAAAAACAACCACCAAGAACTGAATTTGTCTATTAGTAGAAATTATTTTTTCACTGCTCCTTTTTGTCTAGTCCTGCTTCTTTAGTCCTTTAGTTTCTTGTTCATGCCGGCTCCCCTGTCCTCTCTTTCCTCTTCCTCTGCTTGGCTCTCCCCCTTCCCCTTCCTAGTGGGTAGGTTGCTTTCCAGACTGCTGAGGATGCCTTGGCTCCCTCTGCAGCCTGAGGGGGTCTTTTTCCCTTCTGACTAAAGCAGCTCGCAAGGGTCTATCATTTGTTTTGTTCCTTCTGGAAGGAAGAGTTTTAACTTCTTGTCTCCCTTTGGGATACATCTAAACAATTAAGCAGGAGTAAAGGGGCTATGGAGTTGGGGAACCATCAGTGCCCAGCAGAAGCCTTGTTCAGAGATTGGCTGGATTCCTCTGAATGGAAGGGGAAGCGTAAATATGAGTGGTAATCACACCTGAGATCATTGATAAAACTTGTGGTGGGCCATTCATGATAGCTACCTACCCTGCGCCCCAGTCATTTTCTTTAATATTTTTATTTAGAACCGTTATTTCTAGTTAGTCACAGTAATTCTGTTCCTCTGCTTTAGAAAATTAGGAAGAGAATTTTTATCTTACATAGTAAATTTCATATGGCAGAAATACTTCATTATTCCATCGTACTGTGGAACAGTTTTATAGACATTTTCATGGAGATTGTTATATAAGAACCAGGATAAGGATAACATTAATTCTGTGTCGTGATACAAATAGTATTTTAAGAGACAGAACACTTGTTTTTATTTGTTTTTGTTTTCTTCCTTATTCTTATGCTATACATGCTGGACAGGAGCTTCCCTGAATATTTGAAACAAGAGGGAATAAATGTCACATATGACCTCAAAATTTGCTATCAGACAAACAGAGCCACCTTTAAGTATTAAAAAAAAAAAACCCAACAAACCATTAGTAGCCAGTAATTGTATCTTCTAAGGAGTAAAGACGTAGTACTATTGTCCAGAATGGTTCTATCAGTATTTCGGAGAAGAAAAGCTAATTTTTAAAATGTGCCATTGCTTTCTTCCAAATAATATTTAAGCTTTAATATCCAATTTATCTCTTCCCAAGTACAATACAGGGTTATTTTAATTTTTTAAATTAATGCTTTCTTTGGTGGCTTTCAAAGCTGAAAGAGATGACTTTGGTGGTCTTATTTGAAGTGTGAATTATCAAAGAGATTTCTATATAAAACTTGTTCATCTACTTCAGTGATAATTTAAAAAACATGAATAGTTTGGTGGTGATAATAAGGGGGTCTTTATTTCTAACAAAAAAAATTTTTTTTGTTATCAAAATTTGATTCTGGGTTCTGGGAACAAATGTCCTTTACATTTTTACATTTGGTTTAATGAGGAAACTCCTCACAGCATGAGTTCAAGAGTATTAAAAAACGGGACAGAATTAAATGATAATTTTCCCTTTTAATATCAAATGGCGTCTTTGTTCCTATGCATTTATTCATTCTTTTTCTACATTCCCCCTTTTTTAGATTGCTGTTGATCTTGGATACCGAGCTGCATTGGGTAAACAGAATGAGAATATTATGGCTATTTTTTCAGCAATTAATGAGTTCTAGCTGGTCTTAATTGCTTATGGCATCATGGACAGTAAGGGATTTCTCTTCATTAAATCCAGGATTCAATTCTGATTTAAAGAACAGAAAGCACTGAGTTGTCTTTTTCATACATCACTTGAGGACACATTATCCTACCATTTTCTTCCTGTCTAGACCATGTGCATTTAAAATTCTTTGCAGTTTAAATCTTCCTTTTATGGTAGGGTTACTGTAATATGGTGTTGAACCAAGAGTCTCTTTAGAGACTTGGATTTGAGTTACAATTAAATATTCCTCTTCTGTCAACTTGGGAGTTTTGAACTTAATTTCATCCATTGTCTCCCATTTACACACATACACGCACACACACATACACACACACACCACTGCTTCTGTAGCTTTTTGTGTAGCTGTTGTGCTGTGGCCATGGGCCAGCATTCTCTCCTAACATTTTGCCACTTTCAAATGTGCCTTGGATTCTCCTGTCCCTGTGCCTTTGAGACATCATCTCCCCTTCCCCAAATATCCTGTCATCATTATGGTTGGTGAATTCCCAGTCTTCATTCCAGACTCAGTTCAACTACCACCTTCTCTAGGAAACAGTCTGTTCTGTCTACCAAGTAATCAATCATCCCTTCTTTTTGTGTGCCTAACTCTTGTGTGTTTTTACTGTGGTATTCTTCACCTTGATCTCTATTTTCTTGTGTTAGTCTTTACATGGTTCTCTAATTATTTACATGCCTTTCTATTTTACTAGACTTACGTTACATGAAAGAAATTGGAATTCACAGCACTTGGGATGGGACTTGGTTGGTACAAAGTAAACTCAAAATAAGTACTTTTTAATTGATAATTGATAAGATTTGTGAGCCAAATATGTGACTATAGGTCAGCTTATTCCATTTGAGACTTAATGATATTCTGTGAGTTTAACATGAGATATATATATATGTACATGTGTGAAAAAAAATATATGCCATGTAATCACATAAAACAGTGTGGCTTAATATAACGACGTGCTGCTATGCAGGAATTGTTTATATAACTGAAAGTGATAAGACATAAATTTAATAAACTTTTTCTTTTGGAATAAATGAAGATTTCCAGAAAAGTTGCAAAGATACTACAGACAGTTCCTGTACCTATCACCCAGTTTCCCCTGTTGTTAAAGTCTTGCATTACCGTGATATTTTTGTAAAAACTAAGAAACTAATGTTGGCACATTACTATTAGATAAACTCCAGACTTTATTCAGGTTTCTTTAGTTTTTCCACTAATATCCTTTTTGTGTTTCAGATGCAGTCTAGATATCACATTATGTTTAGAGAACTTTTAGAAGTCTGTGATTTAAATGCTAACCTAAATTTCTTCTGTTTAATAAGTATTTCTATGTTTTCCCCTATTTAATTTTTTTGTTTTTATTGGGGGGGTGCTGTTTAACTTTTATTTCACTTTTTTCATCTTTAATTTTGATTCTTTTGTTGCACTTATATATTTCAATTCCCCTATTTAATTTTTTAAAAAGCATTGTTTTTCCTTTTCTCTATCTTTGTCATGAAGGAAGATTGAGCTCACTGCTAATTAACTGGACCATTAGTTAAAAAGTATTACAGGGTCAACAAAATCAGAATAGTACCTCCCCACTTTTAAATTCAAAATAGTAATCCATCTTAACCTTTATTGAGAATTGTTAGCTTTTTTTATCCTGTGAATTTAGTGTATTTTCCCTACTCCTGCCTTCTTTTTTATGTCCTATAAAATTTTATAATGTTCTCTATAATTATTTTGTAGTTTTTGTCAGGTTTATATCTAGTAATATTTTGCTGCTGGTGCAGTTGGGATCATTTTTTTCTGTTGTGTTTTCACAACTTTTATTTTGAGATAATTTTAGACTTAATGAAGATTTGCAAAAATAGGAAATAGTTCGTGTCCATGCTTCACCCAGCTTCTTTTTATGTTAACATTTAAAATAAACATAAAACAGTTATGGTACAATATAGAAATTATTTGAATTTCATAGGTTCTTCTAGCATCCTTTTTTTCTGTTCCAGGATCCAATCTAGCATCCCACATTGCACTTAGTCGTCATGTTTCTTTAGTCTCCGGTCTGTGATAGTTCTGCAGTCTTTCCTTGTCTCTCATGACCTTGATATTTTTAAAGAGTCCTGACCAGGTATTGTGTTGAATGTCGCTGAATTTCGAGTTCGTCTGATGTTTTCTCATGATTAGACCGTGGTTATGTGTCATTAGGAAGGATAGCACAGCCTTGATGAGCCTTTCTCAGTGCGCTGTCCTCATTTGTTACCTTGTTCACGTGGTTAAGGTGGTGTCTGCTAGGATTCTCCACTAGTAAAGTTATTATTTTTCTTTTCCTGATTGTTAAGTATTTGGGGAGAGAAGGAACTTTCCCAGAAGCAAAAGTTGTCCCTTCTCCCTGTTTGTTTGTTTATACCAGCATGCCACATGGATATTTATTTCGGTTTTACTATTGTTGTGTATTTTGTTATTTAAGTTGCCCCAACTTGGGCCAGTGGGAATTCAGGTTGCCTCCTGTGCCTTTAGACAAGTTTCTATCTCCACCTCCCCACCACCCTGCACTGCCTCATTTTTTAATTTTCTGACCCCATGAGACTATCCAAGTGCATCTTATATTTTCACTGCCCCAGCCCTGGGTTCAACCAGTTTTCCAAAGAGCCTTGGTTCTTTTCACTGGGGCTAGTATTTAGAAACGAAGATCTGGGCACTCTTTGTGATCTGAAGCAGGGCTAATGTTCATAGCTGTGAAGACCTGGAGCTGGGTCTGGGGTTTATGGCTGACATTTTCTGGATATCTTTCTTAGTGACTTTGCTTCCATTTTGTATTTCTTTGTCATTTTGTATTATGTTCCCGTAGTACATAATATAACATAGCCAGTGACATTTGCTTGTCCATCATTTTTGTGTGTGAAAACCTTCACAAAATCCATATTGTTCTGCTGCAGAATGTACATCATTTTTCTTCAGACGTAAGCTCTACCACAAAACCTTTATATCAGCGGGTCTGTACATGAACTTGGCGTTAGGGGCACAAGCCTCTTGAAATGGTACAGAAATTTTTATGGGTGAGAACATTTTTTTGCACATATATTTTTGGGTGGATGGTCTGAAGTTTCGTCAGGGTTTCAGAGGTGGTTCAGAACCACTGCGGTCTCAGTGCTCACTGAGACACAACTGTACGTAAGGCCATCAAACTGAAATCCCTGTGAATGGCATTATGACTCACAGCACCAGATGCAGCAACTTGTTCCCCAGTAAATGAATGCCACACCCTCTCTCAAGTCTTCCTTGTACTTTGCTTGGGGTTTGGGGTTGGGGGGATGACAGTCTTTCTCACTACTGTGCTCCTACAACTTCTGCTCTCTCTCTGGTGCCCCCTATAGAGGGGAGCACCTCTCTGTAGCTCCTTATGTATTGTACCACTTAGTATATAAGGATTTATATAGTCTATGAGTCAGACTATGCTAGGCTGCCATGACGAGGAGACCTAAGAATACAGTGGCTTAAATAACAAAGATGTTTTTCTCATTTATGTAAGTCCTTGTAGTTATGATCCAGGTTGGGGGACCTGTGTTTATTCAGAGATCCAGACTCAAGTCTGTTTGCCCCCATTCCCTGACACATTGTTGTCATTTGCATGATTGAAGCCCTGTGGCCACCACGTCCAGGTTTCTGGGGGCAGGACAGAAGGAGAAGCATATTTGATTGTTTAAAGTCTAAGATGTCTAAAGTCATATATCACTTCTCACATTCTATTAGTAAGAGTTATTCATACAAGCAGTGTACTGCAAAGGAATCTGGGAAATATTGTGTAGCAGGGAAGGGGGAAGAACAGATTTTGGTGGAAATCTGGGAGTCTGTGCCACATGCTGCATGGCATTCTCCAAATAGTTTGTAAATTTGTTGAAGTTGGGGGCTTACATGCTGTTCTTCATATGGTATCTTATGTATAGTAGATGTTAGATCATCTGTGTTTGTTGAATTGTCCTATACAGTGGAGTATGGATTTATATATTTATTTAAGTAAAGTTATTTTACAGCTGGTGATGCAAAAAAAGGCAAGTACCATAAATAGCAGGAGTTCTAGCCAAAAGGCAGGCTCTTCAAACTACATCATTAGTGTGGGTAGGTCTTGGTTGTGTATTTTGCTTTGTCTGTGGCAGTGAGGTTAGAAGCAATTCTGGTGATGGCCATAGCTATTTCAGTAACTTCAGTTACTGACTTCTAGGAACAGAGTTTCTTGAAAAAAAGAAAATTAGCTACGTTAAAAAACAACAACAACAAATGTACTTTACTTAATGATGTCGTTACATGTTATGCTGTTGAAATAGCGTTATTACTGTTAAACTTTGCAGGCATGCAGGATAAAAACACCTGCACACATAGATGCTGTTTTCACATGGGTAGTTTGAGGCAGTGGTTCTGAAACTTTAGTGGTTCTCAGAATCAGAACAAGCTGGAAAGCTTGTTGAAAAATGAGCTGGTTTCCTACCCCAAAGTTTCTGATTCATTCATTTTGGGGTGAGGGCTGATAATTTGCATTTCCAGTAAGTTCCAAGGTGGTGTCTATGCTGCTAGTCTTGAGGTCACAATTTGACAACTGCTGGTTTAAGGTAAGGAGGACACAAAACCTATGAAAATGGGCAAGTATCTGATATTACCAGTTCATGCTGGTATGCTGTAACCATATAAAATTAAGAAAAATCTATTATGGAATGAAAACATGTATGTTAATGGAATTTCACATCAGCCGCCAGGTAGGGAGGCATCTATTGTTCCACAATCCCTAAAACTACACTATTGCAGCCTTTCTTGGAGGCGGATCAAGAATGAGCATTTTAGTAGCATTTATTGAAGGAATACTTTTGAAAACCTGCCCTTGAACTGCTTAGGCAAGAGAGAGTAGGCAGAGGAGTGCATCTCATCAGTGGTTCAGACTTGGAAACCTTTTTCCTCCAGCAAGGTCAGCTAGGCTAGCTGCCTTCCTGAGCCAGAGAAGGCAGATAGGTTTCTCCTGCTTTATGACTCTGAGTTGGTAGTGGAATTCTGAGGCTGCTCCCAGCTCCAAAGAGACAAGCACATGATTGGTTATTAATGTCTGCTGTGGCTACTCTTGCCATCCCATGCCCTCAAGGTCAGCAGCAGGTGCCTCTCTTCTAACCTTTGCTTTTCTTTCCACTTCAGTGATAGAGTAGGCTGTGTGTGTGTGTGTGTGTGTGTGTGTGTGTGTGTGTGTAAGCACTTGTGATATCATGCATCTGTAAGTGATATATTTAATTATGTTTCATAGCTTAACTTTTTCTACTTTTACTTCTGTTATTTACTTCTGGTAGCAGTTTGGGACAAGGAATTGTGAGATAGAATATTGTAAAGCATCCAGCATAGAACTCATTATATTATACTTTAACTTTCTTGGTAGATTTATTTTTTCCTATTTGAAAAAAGATATGGCAGGACTGCTTTATTTGTTTTTAATTATGTATTTGCATATATCCTTTCTAATATTGGGTATGATCAGTTTCTTTTGGTCTTAATTACTTTTTTCTTGAAAAAATTTAAATTATAAAAAGTAATGCATTTAATTTTCACAGGTCAGTAACCCCAGAAATTAATAAACATCCCCGCATACACATGTGCAAGTAAACACACACAGTCCTGCTAGTATCATCCTTTCGTGATGACCAGTTTAACATTATAAGTTTCTCCCACATGTTTCTCATATGGCTAATAAAATAGACATGAAAAACTTATATATATGTATATATATATCAAAACTAGATAATACCATTTATATGATTCTCCAACTTGAATTTTTCAAACATACACATACCTTGTACATATTTCAAGATCAATAGATGCAGAGACATAGAATTCATTATTTTTAATGGATAAATATTCTATAGACAGAATCAACTGTGATTTATTCAGCTTCTCTGCTATTGATGGGAGCTGCATTTCCAGTTTTTGTTCTTCTAAACACTAATGAAAATATCCCTGAATATATATCTAAATACCGGTGCTTTTAGTTCAGTTAAATAAATATGAAAAGTAGGCTTCCCTGATTGAGGGATATATGGCTTTTAAAATTTAAATAACATTTTACCATGTATCTTTCCAAAAGACTGTAGACTTTCATACTACCCATTCTCCTTTCCAAAAAACAGCAGTGTATGAGAATGCCCATTTTTGGCAAAATTGATCTTTTGTTTGCATTTCTCTGCCTACCAGCGAGGTTGAGCATCTTTCCACATATTTTTCATTTATTTGCATTTCTTCTATTTCTTTTTTTTTTTGTGGTACGTGGGCCTCTCACTGTTGTGGCCTCTCCCGTTGCGGAGCATAGGCTCCGGACACGCAGGCTCAGCGGCCATGGCTCACGGGCCCAGCCGCTCCGCGGCATGTGGGATCTTCCCGGTCCGGGGCACAAACCAGCGTCCCCTGCATTGGCAGGCGGACTCTCAACCACTGCGCCACCAGGGAAGCCCTCTTCTATTTCTTGATCTTTTTTTTTCTCTTGGGTTCTTTTGCTTATCAAATTTTTGGAATTCTTTAGAGGTGTTAATCCTTTGTCAGATGTGTTGCAGGTATTTTCTGCTAGTTTATCATTTGTCTTTTGCCATACAGAAATATTAAATGTTTATGTCATTCAGTCTATCAGTTCTTTCCTTATGGTTTTGTATAGGGTTTTAGGGTATATAAAACATTTTCACATTTGATCCTCATAATTTATCTGAGATAAATGGGATGTAATGTTGATGTTCTCACCTTTAGATGAGGACTCTGATTTTCAGAGAAGCCAAGTGACTTGCCCAGGTGTGTAAGTGGTGCATACCAGATTCAAATTAATTTGTTTTTAAAATACTGTACTCTTGGGGTTTCCCTGGTGGCACAGTGGTTAAGAATCCACCTGCCAGTGCAGGGGACACGGGTTTGAGCCCTGGTCCGGGAAGATCCCACATTCCGTGGAGCAGCTAAGCCCGTGCACCACAACTACTGAGCCTGTGCTCTAGAGCCTGCAAACCACAGCTACTGAGTCCGAGTGCCACAACTACTGAAGCCCGCGCGCCTAGATCCCGTGCTCCAGAACAAGAGAAACCACCGCAGTGAGAAGCCCGTGCACCACAATGAAGAGTAGCCCCCACTCGACGCAACTAGAGAAAGCCCGTGCGCAGCAATGACGACCCAACACAGCCAAAAATAAATTTATAATAAATAAATAAATAAACAAAATACTGTACCCTGGCCATTGCACTGTGCTCTGATTTATAGTTCTTCTTACAATAAAAGTTACTTAAGTCACTTAACAGAATATAAAACAAAAATCTGTGATATTAGTGAAATAATTGTAATCTGTTTTCAAAGATATATGTGATAGAAGGTACAAGTTATTTTGTTAGTGAAAGATGCATTGATATGTACATAACAGAAACGATTTGAGCTGCAGTATAATTACAGTTTTGCAGTGGTGAACTGTTTTAAACTTGGTATCACTCAGTATTTCAATTATTTGTGCTTAAAAACAACCCCAAACCTCAAGTCAGACAGTTAATGAATATTTAGGAGAAAAAGCAAGGTAGAAAAGATACAACCCTCCAGCAAGGATGTTTTAATGACTCAGACCAGGCACTACTAGAGAGTCATAACCACTTTTATCTGGAGATAAAGAAGAATTACAAAGAATGTAGTAAACTTTTCTTCCCACTATATTCATCTGAAATTTGAACTGAATAAATATACCTTTCAGCACACATTTTAATGAGCATACTGCCCATAGTGAACACACTCAAAAAGTAGATCATCAGCTTAGGTAGGCTTCAGTTACTGTGCTACCAGGATGTGAAGGGGGCCCAGTCTGGCCTCTGAATGGAGAGAGTTTGAAGAGCCCAAGCAGATTTGGTGTTCATTTAGATCTTCACAAAATGTTAACTGTGGGCACCGTGCATACTTGGAAATACATGGCGCCTAATACAATAGATCTCTCTATTGCATGAAAAGAGTAGAGCCTTAGTTCTTCTAATTCCCACTGGCTTATTTTGGCTTGTAATTCCTTGTCATGCCTTCACCACCCTTCTCCAGACACAAAATCACCTGATTTTTTTTTTTTTTTTTTGCGGTACGCGGGCCTCTCGCTGTTGCGGCCTCTCCCGTTGCGGAGCACAGGCTCCGGATGCGCAGGCTCAGCGGCCATGGCTCACGGGCGCAGCCGCTCCGCAGCATGTGGGATCTTCCCGGACCGGGGCACGAACCCGTGTCCCCTGCATCGACAGGCGGACTCTCAACCACTGTGCCACCAGGGAAGCCCCACCTGATTTTTAAAATGGAACGATTTAAAATGAAATCATGCACCATGTTCTTTTGGTTCCTAGTTCCTTGAGGCTATAGAGATGACAGGTGTATGAATTAGTGATACCATAAAATAGAAATGGTTTGAGTATGGTAAAATTGGGATTCTTAGCCATACTTTTTTTATCAGTTGGGTTGATGGAGTCTGTATACTTATTTTAGTGAACATGCCAAAATACAGTTTGCCATCTGGGTTTAAAACATTTTTTTAAAGAAATGTACTACTTTTTGTTTAGTTCTTTTTAATTCAAGAGGCTAGTCTCTATAAACTTGAATTGTTTGGAGTCTGACTTTGTAAAGCAGTTTGTGCTTATCTGTCTAATCCTTTCTTATAGCCTGAATCTTTAACCGTGTTTTGTTTTGTCTTCATTCTTTACCTCCAAGATTTACTTTCAGTTCCTCACTGAAGCTATGACTGGGGTTTTGTGGACTAGAATTTCTTCTCTTTAGGTCTCTAGATCCTGGGAAGATAGTGTTGGCTCAGGGGCGGTGTCCTCCCCTATCTCTTTCTACCATCTGTAAACACTTTCATTCTGCCTTTAGTGGATGGGCCTCCCGAGGATACATGAAGCAGAGTGTTTGTGAAAGGAAACTGATAAGACTGAAGACATTTTCCTTTATAAAAGAGCAAGGGTGGAATGTGGGGGAAAGGTAAGGGAATAGATCTGTTGTCCTTATTATGCATTTCAAGCATTCTGTGGGTTTTTCATTTACCTTGGATTTTCTGGGACCAATACAAATGGATTTTATGACAGGAAAGTTGCAATACTTTAAGTTCAGAGCAGTCTCAGAAGCAATGGTACTGTGTGTGATTCTGGTCAATAGTGGACCCTAAAATATTTTATTGTGATGACATTGAAATAGAACCTCCCTTTTTGTATTAAGCAGCAGGCAATGTACCTTTGAATATCTTAATATTTCTAATTAATTTTCAGGTTTAGTATGCCTACTTTAACCCCCATGTAAGCCCCTTTCTTTTATTATTTTTGTATGTGTTACATTCTGACACTTAGCCTAGAGGGAACACTTCATTTGGATTGATGATATATTCTTATTGTAAGATCACTTTTTCTTTACATTTTATTTTATTATGATTTTAACATTTAAAATGTTGAACCTGCTGATTTATCTATTGTCCTGACTTGAGTTGCTGTTGTTTTTGCTATTTTGGGAATAGGCTGCATGGTATGATGTGATTGGTAACTTCTAATACTGCAGCTCTGCCTTTGAAGAAGACAGTGAACCTTGCTATAGTTAGTAAGCAAAATCTTGCATGCATGGGCAGGAGGAAATTGGGTAATCCTGAGAAATCATATGCTAGCTTTGAACATGGGATTAATTTTGGTTTTGATTACTGTGTTATCCCAGAGGTTTGGGAGGGAAGGGGGAAACTAATAAGGGTCTGGTTTTTAAGGCAAGCTTTAGAAAGGTTGTGTAAAATTTGATCTTACTGTAAATATCTTTTGTGGTGATACAATTGTCATCTTTAAAAAAGGATAGAAGTTTTGAGCATAGGCCCCAGTCACTTGGAGCAGGCAATTTTAGACTTAAGAAATATTCCCTCAGCTTTTCATCAGATGCTGATACTCTTTCGGTAGGAAGCGGATTGCTGTAGATGCTCAGCTAACAGATTATGTGAATTTGTAGATTGTATATAAGCATGAAAATTTGGAGTTAGATATGGGTGGAAAACTTGATCTCGGTTCAGCTTGTCCTCTTCTCTCTTAAAAGATCAATTAGCTGTTAAAGTGATGTTTTTAAGGGTTCTTTGCCAAAAGTAGATATTGTCTTTAAAATTTACTGCTCACTTTAGCATTAAGCCAGGGCCGACCTAATTGAAGATTTTAGTGGTGCCTTACGCTCTTGCTATTGCCAGTTGAATAGTAAGTATTGATTTGGAACAAAGAGAATTAATTTTGTGTGTTTGAGAAGGATTCATTTTTAAGTGATATCCTCCCCCCTTCTCAAATAGCAAGTGATTAACTACTACTTTAATTTTCAATTAATCAAATTAGATTTCTACTGGTAGATTTTGATTACATGCAGTTCTAACAGCTTCCAGATACACTTCTCTTTCCCATATGCTTACCATATGCTGAGTAAAACCAATGTAGAATAAATTAGTGTAAAAGTAAGAACACTTAGTTCTTTTGTAGAGTTCATCTTGAATGACAGAAGACAGCTCAGAATCATTTTAGCTACGAGGCACCTTTTGAAAAGTGATATGGAAAAATAACCCATTTATGTGTGCCAGGGTCTGTTTTCATAAATGTAAATTTGAAAGTTCATTAAAATTTTGGCATGTGATTTGGAATGCATAAAAACTGGATGTGATTCAAAGCCAGAAATCTGTATCCTTATACCAACAACATGTTTCACTGAAGACTGGCTTTGTATGGGTGTTTAATATTTAAAAGGTAAAAAAAAGAAAAGAAATCGTATTTAGTCGATGGTTATGGATCTGGAAACTGTGTTCAGGATGGAGAGGCTGCCGTAGCAAGGAAGAGCCAGCAGTCTGACCAGTGGCCCCAGAATGCTCACCAGCCTCTCCTCCTGGATAAGCAGGGTAGGTGACTTTGGAACACTGACCCCTGTCAGTGGCCACTGTCCCTTATTTTTCAGAGATGACAAAACAGAAATGCATATTTTCCTTGCTGTTGTTGGGAATGTGAAGATGGACCATGAAGGACATTTCGGCTCACATAAAAACAGTTGAGAAATGGCTGAGCTGGGTCAGGCAGAGGTGGTATCTAATGCTAGTAGCTAATATGAACAGTTAGTGCTTGGAGATATTCTAATGTTACGTGCCAGGCCTACTGCTAACCTGTAATATAAGCCTCCCACGGTGAGGATAGAGAAGCAAAGAGAAAAAACCCACCGGCTGATGGTGCAACAACAAGCCCATTTCTTGTCTGTAATAAGAGAAGTGCTCGCTTACCATGGTCCTTTCAGACATCGTCAAGTGAGGCATGGGAAGCAGTGCTACAGCCGAGGTAAGAACAAATGAGGAATTACTGCGAGAGGAGCTTTTTTATTTGAGAGCTTACAGGCTAACCTCTTCCAACTCTTATCCTCTGCCAGTTGTTATTTTTACTGTTATATATGTGTACTTTGTACGGCTTCCATTCTGATTCTGTTATTCCTCTTTATGACTTTGTTTTTAAAGTTTCTTGTTCCCTGACATCTCAGGCCCTCTGGTTTCTACAGTACCTTCCAATTCTGTCATAGGAGAGAAACATGGTTTATAAGGGGAGTAAGATCATCACCAGGATGAAAAGTTACTCTCCTTGAGTTTGTGATTATGTACTTAGCTCGTAGTCTGTCACTTAGGGTGCTGGTTAGTGATGTTGTTCTATAATTAACCAAGCTTCCTGCAGAAAGTAAGTTTAAAATCACTGTCGTCTTGGTTTATTTTCTCTCTTAGCCTTTGATCTATTTGACTTTGACACATGCTTCTCACCAACTTCTGTAGATTCTTATTTTGACAGGATGCTTTTATTCCCCCCTCCCCCATCCCCTCCAGCCCTGGTTCAAGT
The DNA here is from genome assembly GCF_963455315.2 of Globicephala melas. NCBI lineage: Eukaryota > Metazoa > Chordata > Mammalia > Artiodactyla > Delphinidae > Globicephala > Globicephala melas. The sequence continues at coordinate 69,559,693 of NC_083319.1, read as the reverse complement.
TATCTGTCACCAGATTGGATGTTCTTGTATTTGTTTTGTTCATTCCATTTCTGGGCCCTTTTTTCCTTTCACCCCAACTTAGTAGTTTTTCCTACTTCCAGACTCTTCCCACAAACCGTTTTCCACATTGTGACCAATTAACATTCTGAAAACATGGGTCTCCTTAAGTTTTTCTACCTCTTAAAAGCATTTGGTGGCTGTCTGTTGCCTTGTAGAATTCAACTCCTTACGATACTGTGTAAGGAACATTACAGACTGGCACTTGTCTGCCTTTCTAGCCTCATGGTTGGTCACAGCCAGGTACCTGGAGTATATCTATATAAGGAACTTCAAGTTCACTTGTACTTCCTTATCAAGCCATGCATTCTCTGTACTCTGGGCTTCTTGCTTATGTTTTCTCTTTGCCTACCATGAGCACCCTTCATTTTCTTCTTATCAGATACTTAACTACTTTTCTTTAAGGGAATCTCTTTTTGTGTATGGTTTTAACTGAGTCTCTTAAGCCTTAGTGAAGGCTTGCCTGTGGTGAAGTTGTATGGTGGTTGCTGGTAAATTTGTCTCCCTTGTTGGATGCTTACCTATGTAAGGGGAAAGAGACTGTGTCTTACTTTTCTCTGTGACCCAGAACATGGCAGAAGGTCTGGCATGCAGTCAGTGTTCCATAAATATTTATTATATGGAATTTAGCTTATTTTCCATTACATTTTATAGAGAAGAAGGGAATATTAAAGTAAATGAGGTACCTAAAAATGGTGTATTTGAATGAAGATTTGTGATTTATCATGATTTATGGAAGTAGAAAGGATTATAGGACAATTCCTTGGCACTCAGACTAGTGAATAGATATCATGAACCATAATTGATGGATTATCCAAAACACATTCACATTTGGTTAAGGAAAGTGTTGGGGTGTGTGTGTGTGTGTGTGTGTGTGTGTGTGTGTGTCTCAAGGTGAGAGATTAACTTCAAACCAATGAAAGAATGATTTGAAACTGAATTATAATTGGTTCTTAATAATTTTTGGTAGGGCTAGAGTGGAACCTACATTTCTGGGCCTTCATCATGAGGAGAAGGTGGGAGTGGACGGAGTTGCTAATCACAGAGAGTTAAGTGGTTGCCATTAGTTTCTCTGTATGACTTTGAGTAAGGAATTCTTCTGGATCCACATTTTATAACACAGGATACCTGGGGGACCTAAGTCACTAGTGTATGCTAGACTGTAGGAGTCAAGATGGAAAACAGTACCGGCAGAAACAAGAATGGGGAAAATATTGAGCCTTAGGGATTTGAGTATATACCTTGACCTTGGCCTTTAATTTGAATGGAGCATTTCACTGTTCTGGTAGCCCCAGGGAGATGTAGGATATGTTCTGGGGCAAATTTTATTTTCCAAAGATTTCCACAACATTATCTCCCATCTGACTTGTTCTTCTTACAGTTTGATTTTTGACACTTTTATCAAGAGGTGTGGTTGATGTTTTCCCCTTTGAAGCTAAGTGGGCTTTTCTGACTGTTTCAGCTGACAGAGTATTACAGAAATGACACGATGTGATTTCTGAAGTTAGATCATAAAAGGCAGTGCAGCTTCATCTTTTTTTGTTGGAAAGCAAGGCTTGATTGTGAAACTTGCAGCCACTATGTGAGCAGTCCAGCTGTCCTGAGGCCATCATGTTGTGAGGCGAGACCACAGGGAAGGGCCCTCAGCCTCCCTGACCCCTGCTGCTCCAGCTCCAGCCACCATCTGACTGCAGCCAAGTGAGAAACTCTGAACCAGAACTGCCCAGCCAAATCTTCCTGAAGTCCTGACTGAAAGATAGTAAAATGGCCATTGTTGTTTAAAACTAAGTTTAGGGTGATTTGTTATGCAACAATTGATAATTAGAACATGTGTCTTTGGAGAAGCATTTTCTATTTTCTTCCAGGTGGTATTGAAGGAAGACAGGGCTGGAATTGGATTAGTGCAGGTTTAGAGTTGTCACTGTACTGACCCTGTTCCCCCCAAATTTCGTACCTTAGTTGGGGGAAGATCAAGGGGGAGAGATCATAAAAGAGACAGTCATGCAACTTTTTTTTCCCTCTTCATATACCTTTACTTAATAGTTGGTAAAGAGAGACTAGCCAAGGGCAGATGCTTAAACTAAACTGACTCTATTGCAACGAACCCATCTGTTTTGGGGAAATAAGACCATGGGCAAGAAATTCTGCAAATGAGCTTGGGGATATCTCTATGGGAACAGTGAGTGAGGCAAAAACAGACCGTTGTCAAGGAGGCTAGCACTTAGGTTGAATAATTTATCATTCAGTGTGCTTTTTTTTAATATTAAAATCTGCGTGCCTGCTGTGCATTGAATTATGTACCCCCCTCAAAACATATGATGAAAGTCTAAACCCCCGTACCTGTGAATGTGACCTTATTTGGAAATAGGGTCTTTTGCAGATGTAATCAAGTTAAGATGAAATCATAATGCATTGGTGTGAACCCTAAATCCAATGACTGGTGTCTTTATAAGGAGGCAATATGAAGATACTGATGCCCAGAGACACACGGCAAAGAATGCTATGAGAAGACAGGCACAAAGATGGAGTTATGCTGCCATAGCTAAGGAATTCCAAAGATTGCCAGCAACCACCAGAAGCTAGAAGAGTCAGGAAGGATTCTTCCCTAGAGCTTTCAGAGGGAGCATCACCCTGCTGACACCTTGGTCACCTTGATTTCAGACTTCTAGCATAAAAGATTTTGTGGTACTTTTATGACAGCCCTCGTGCCTAAAATAGGGAAAATGAAAAAAATTTTGCTTTTCAAAAGTTATGAAAATGAAAAGATAAGCCACAGGCTGGGAGAAAATATTTGCTAAACATACGTCTGACAAAGGACTCGAATCTAGAATATTTAAAGGATTTACGATTCAGTAATAAGAAGGCAACCCAACTAAAAAATTGGCAAAATATTTGAACAGACACTTCAGCAGAGGAGATATACGGATGTCAAGTAAGCACATAAAATGATGCTCAGTATCACTAGGAAAATGCAACTTAAGCTACCATGAGATATCATTACACCACCACTAGAATGGCTAAAATTAAAAAGACTGAAAATACCAACTGTTGATGAGGATGTGGAGCAACCGGAACTCCCATACATTTCTGATGGATACTTAAAATGGTTTAATCACTTTGGAAAATAGTTTTTCAGTGTCTTAAAACATTAATCATACACCTTCCTGGTTCTGATCATAGGTACTTACCCAAGAGACTTGAAAGCATATGTCCATGCAAAGACTTTTACACAAATGTGCATGAGAACTTTATTTGAAATAGCCCCCAAGTGGAAACAACTCAAATGTCCACTGATAAGAGTATGGATAAATAAATTGTGGTAGATCCACATAATGAAACACTACTCAAGAATAAAAAGGAGCTATTTATGTAGACAACAGCATGAATGAATCTGAAAGAAGCCAGACTCCCCCCCCCCAAAAAAGAGTACATATTGTATGATTCCATGTATATATATTTCTGGAAAATGCAAAGTAATTATAGTGACAGAATATACATCAGTGGTGCCTAGAGATGGGACTTGGGGCAGGGCAGGGAGGGGAAAGGATTTTAAAGAGAGATGAGAAGGCTTTTAGGGTTGATGGATATGTTCATTATCTTGACTGTGGTGACAGTTTCCTAAGTGTATATTCATGTCAAAACATATCAAAATATGCACTTTAAATATGAGATTTCTTATATGTCAGTTATGTCTCAATGAAGCCAGAACAAAAAAAAGTTATATGGGAAAAAGGTAGGGTTTAGTGATGGGCTTAAATCTCAGGCCCTAGGTTAACACTTATCAGCTGAGCATTAGCAGGTGAAGTTTTGTTTTGCCATTTACTGTTGAATATGCCATGTCTTTAATGGCAAGAGACCATTAAATCCAGAGCAAACAAGTAAACCAAGCCTTTAGAATCAGTTGGGGTTTAATCATGGAAGAAGACTACAATTGATTATGGAGTAAGATTTATTATAGAAATTAAACCTTATGGTTTAATAAGGTTGGAAAGTGAAAGTCCAGGAGGCAAGTTGCAGGGTCAGTGGAGTCCCCAGTTAGTCAGCCTGAGAAGCCAAGCATGAGACAAGGCTCATGGGAGAGGGTCTGTGGAAGGCTGTGCCTCCATGTACGTTACCACTGCTGTGGGTCTGTTGGTGGGCCTGGAGTCACTGTTGACCTGCAGGGCCAGCTTGGGAAATTGGACAGGGATCTGAGAGGAGCAAAGATAAGCTTGAACCCACCCACATAGCCATGTCTGGTCACTGTACTAACCATGACAGCCTTCAGAGAGTAATGGCTTCCAAATCCATGTAGATCCTTCCAAGTCTTTGCAAATTCTACTTTTGGTCAACTTTATCCTAGAACTATACAGCGAAGAAGATACAAGGAAATGCAATTTCTGCTTAATGAAGTTGACATAGTACAAACCACCACAGCTTGCTCATTAATGAGGTTGGTAATTGTAGTACTGATTATGAACCTAAGCTCCCTTGTTCACATGTGATGAGTCGATTATGCTAAACGAATAACAGAATATCTTTGAGAGTGATCTAATTGGGACAGAATGGTGGGAGAGTTAGTCCAGGCGTGAGGAATAAGGGTAGGTCTTTTCAGAATCAGGGCTGATTGCAGTGTAAACAGTGGGGAGACTCTGCATCCCCCTCTTACAAGGAAGGTGTTTATAGCAACATAAACACCTTTTCAACACAGTAACATAAACAGTTTCTCAAGGAAACATTCTCTGGCATTCAGGAAATGTTTCTTTCTTTACAAACAAAAAAGTGTGCTTTTCTAAAGATTTAATTTACTTAAGAGCTCTGTTTAGAACAAGACTGATTGTAGAGGGATAAAGTTATTCCCAGAGCCCTTTTGTGGTAGGCTATAGTTGAAGTTCTTACAGAAGCATCTTGTTTAAAAATATGTAGACTAGCAGAGCACGGGTCAGTACAGGTGTACCATGTTACATATTGGATCCGCCTCTGGAAAGTTGTATAAATTACACTTTTGTGAGTCACATTGTATTATGAATTCCCAGAAGCCTGATATTTTCTTATGAAAGTTATTCTTGAAAGTGTGAGGACCCTTTGTTACAGGTACCTACTGTGAGACTTACCGTTAGACCAGGGACTGTGATAGGGGCTACATATTTGTCTTAAACAGGCATAATTAATACATTTGTAAGGTGAATTAAACTGGTTCCTAAAATTGATCAATTAGGATTTTTATATTAAGCCTCCTTAAAACATTTTTAACTTGCAACGATTAAAAATAGATTTTGTCCACAAGATCCATTTTAGGTTTGAAAAGGAGAGGAAAATTATTTTAGCAAGAATGCTTTCTCAATAGAGAATGGAGAACAGATGTACCTATTTTCATCATGTTATTAAAAAGTCTCTAGTTCTGGTAGTGCAGTGAAAATCCTGTTAATAGGCACAAGGCATCAGCCACTTGCATGTTTTTTATCTTTGTGGAAAGACTTGATTTAATTAAAAGATTTATCAACAGGCTCTAGGAATGATTTATTCATTGCTGACTGTAGATTTTCTGCAGCTTTTCACAACAACTTAGAATGCACAAGCCGGGGATAGTTTATCACACTGCCTTCTACCTTAACCTCTAGACTAGTGCTTCTCAAACTTTAAAGTGCAGACAAATGACCTGGGCATTTTGGCAAATGCACATTATGATTCAATAGGTCTGGGGTGGAGTTTGAGATTTTTAGTTCTGACAAGTTCCCAGGTGATGTTGATGTCACTGATTTGTGGACCACACTCTGAGAAGCAAGGGAGTAGGCGTTTCTGAGTGTAATTCTTGGTGTGGTTGAGCATAGTATTCAACATTTTACAGGAAGTGTGGTGGAAACAGAGAGAACTGTTTTCACATATACCCAGTTTTTCCTTGAGGACAAAAAGATAGTGGTGAACTCCCTTTAATTAAGTAGCTGGATTATGGTTTGGCAGGAATGAAATACAAGCATTTCCCATTCAACTAGCTATACATTTATTACCTTTTTAAATTTATGAAAGTGGGCCAGTTTAAAAGGCAACCTCTCATCGAGATGCAAATTTCCCTGGGAGGGAAAAAAATTATTTTGTATATATGTGGCGTACAACTGTGGGCTTACTTCTTTCCCCTGGAAATATCCCTTTGGTATCTATAAAACTAATAAAATAATTAGATCTTTGAAGGTCAATGTATGTAAAATTAAATGAGTTTTTGGTGGGTATTAAACTCAGGGCCAACTTGACTGTTTATGAAGAACAGTTCAATATTGAGGAAATGTTCATGGTGGGGGAACTTGTCTGTCTGAACGATGAAAATGGGAAACTAATTTGAAAATACTTTTTAATTGTCTTTTGTTTTTTACCCTTTAAGATGGGCAGCCAGAAAATGTTGGTAAAATTGCCCCAAGAGCTATTCAAATATATTGGTTTTGAATATTTTCAAAGAGAACTTCAGGCAGCTGGATTCATCTGGGAAATATCATTGAAATGTGAATTTGGGGTTAAGAAAAAAATGTTCAGAGAGAGATAAGATCAACTACTTCAAGTAATTATTTGCTTATTTCTTAAAATAACCTAGTTTTTCTTAAATTTAGGTCAAACGCTTATAGTGTAATTGAAGATTAAAAACAAAGGAGAGCAAATGAACATCTTTAAAACTTTCTGGATTAGTGCATAAATCTGATCATCCCTGAAGAATGGGAAAAGATGTGTCTCTATAGATGATGTGATGTATCATAGAAATCATTCAGCAACAGTGAAAGTTCCTTAGGATCCCAACACATGTGGGAAAAAGAATTCCCAGGGATCCTGGAAGTCAAATTGTGTTTATCTGCTGTAATGATCATTGACAGCCCAATTATTTTTAACTATGATACTTTAATAGTCATCAGATAATAAATAAACACTTTCCTAAGTATGTCTTCCAAAAGATAGAGGCTATTAGTTCCTATCTGAAAATTTTTCATCTGTGTTTCAGATTGCTGAATGTGTTGGAAGTATTCATTCTGGAAAAGTAAGCAAGGAGGTATTTCTCCATGGGGGCTAAGTGTTACATGATAGCTGCATGCTTTAAAATATGAGCAGAAGGAATATAACTGTGGTGTCACAAATAAAAAAATTATATATGTACATTGTATACCATTTGGGAAAAAAAATTAAGAAATACCCAGTGTACGTTCTAATACTTTCTCTGTGTAGTTTTCAACAATTGTGATTGTCCTTTCCTTCACACTTCCTGTAACATAAGCTGTTTCCCATGTAGTTGCACATGTTTTGGGATGAACATGAGTTTTTATGGCTGCATAATATTCCATTTATAAAAGGAACAACACTTCGGTAGCCGTTCTTCTTGTCAGACATTTAAGTGGATTTTTCTGTTTTTCTAAGATGAATAATACTATAATGAACATCTGTGTATGTGTATGATGCTATTCTTTGATCAGAATTGTCTGCTTAGGTCAGATTGCCAGAACTGAAATTCATATTCTTAATTCTTATAGAAAACCTTTCCTTAAAAGCTGGTGTGTGAAGTTGAGGGACTGTTTGCAAAGAAATACTAAGCCTTCCTGGGTGTTAAAAGATAAGGATGTTATGACAGGGTGTTAAAAGCTAAGCTGGATTTGGACAGTTCAGATTAACCTGGTTCTATCTTTGACGCCTATTTTTAACACTGTTGAAATGGGGAAAAAAATAAGGCTACAAACTTGTCCTTTGATAAGTTTTGATAGGTAGGATGTTTTCGAAAGAAATGAGTTGTTTCTGTGGCAGATGCCTTAAACAATATTCTGCTAATAAATAAGAATAAGAGAGCACTTGAAGATAAAGTTTCTGATAATAAGAGCAAGTTTGTAATGTTTAACTCCTGACCCTGTGAACTTTAATTTAGGGCAAAAGTATTGAAATAGTTATGATTCACTAAGCAAATTTAAAAAAAAAGAAAAGAAAAGAGACAAGAATAATACCTGGAGTAGAAAAAAACAGAAACCGGCTCACAATTCAGACTGTAGACTGATTTGTAATACTCATTCTTAGCCAGTTTTTTAGAGGTAAGATAATCAGTTGGTTAGGTAGGTCATGAATCTGTCCTAGTTACTCCATGAAGTTAAAAACAACCCCAAACTTCTGATTAGTTAGCAGTATTTTAGTTGCCCTACAGTCTTCTATAATGGATTTATAGCCAGAACAAAAGGTTTTCAAGACCAGATCTATAAGCTATATTTTCTATGTATATTTTACCAAACTTCTCAATTTAGTCTAGAAATTTTAGTTTTCAAGTGGATTTACATTTTTCTGGATTGCAACTATTTTGTGCTCTCCTGTATAGTTAAAATTTTGTAAAAGAATGTTTCTTCTGTTAATTCCAAGGCATTAGTGTCTATATGCATATAGGAAGTAATGAAGTACCATGTTCATAATTTTATTTTTATGTTTGTGACTATATTTTGAAGAAATTATATTACCTGTTCAGTTAATTTTAAACTATGTAACACTTAGTACATATAGGAGAATATATGTAATGTGTCAGCTACAAAGCAAGATTATACAATGAACATCCATGAAGTTACCATCCAACTTAAGAACTAGAACATGACCAAGTTATTTCCAAGTTCCTTTCCTAGCCTGTTCAGCTTTGAAGAGTGTACAGGTTAAAAAGATCTTGCCGCCTACTTTTCTAAATTATAATTAGTATGCTACTAGCCTTAAATAAAAACCTAAACAGGTAAGTGCAATTTATGTTAGGAACACCTGCAAATTAATGATGGATGTCAATGCATATACATAATTCATAGTAACAAAGACATTTAAAAATAGGACATTAGCATTGAAAATGTTAACTATGGCTAGATATAAAATTTTTCTTATATATTTCTTAAACTGGAAATTTTTCTCTTTTTTCTAAATAGGCTATTTAAAAAATCTTCTATTACTGAACCTAAAAACAACATGAGTACATTATTCATACATAAAAGACCAAATAGGTGTTCATTTAACAACTTAAATTAACATTGGAAATACAAGGTTGGTTTATTTGAGAGGAAATTTTGTATTTTATCAGCCAAGGACCTTCTGTGTTCCCAGAGCTTTGCCCCAACAATCTGGGAATCAAGAGTTCAAGGTTAAAAGTCCAACAAGACAACATCATCACTAGAGGAAAGTGCTATTGATCAATAAAATTCAAGGTCTATATGTGGTTATTTAAAGGCTTTCTCCATGTTTCCCCTCAAAATATTTGTACTTTTGTTAATTATTCCTTTGGAATATAAGAGTTGTTGATACCTGAATTTTTTTTTTTGCGGTATGCGGGCCACTCACTGTTGTGGCCTCTCCCGTTGCGGAGCACAGGCTCCAGATGCTCGGCCCAGCGACTATGGCGCACCAGCGCAGCCGCTCTGCGGCATGTGGGATCCTCCCGGACCGGGGCACGAACCCGTGTCCCCTGCATCGGCAGGCGGACTCTCAACCACTGTACCACCAGGGAAGCCCCTGAATTGATTTTTGACTGAACCTCAAAGAACAGAAACCCAAATTCTTTAAAATTCTTTGTTGTCTTTAGCAGTTAACACTTTGAGAATTAGGAAACAAATTTTATTTCTCTCATATAGACATCGCAGTGACTGATTATCTGTGTCTTTCCATCTTTCTCACAAACTACGTAATAGATTTCATTTTTGGCTTGTATTTTCCCTCTGGTTTTCTTTCTGTATTGTCATTGTCATTATCTGGAATTTTCTACGTTTTGGAGAAGGAGTGTGAGCATCTGACTAATATGGTACAAATGAGGTGCTCCTCCTTTTTCCTTTTCTGTTAAAAAAAATCTCTCATATGGCTCTTCTAATACTTTAACCTTTTTCTCCTTATATTACCATATTTAAAATAGATTTATGGGGACTTCCCTGGTGGCGCAGTGGTTAGGAATCCGCCTGCCAATGCAGGGGACACAGGTTCGAGCCCTGGTCTGGGAAGATTCCACATGCTGCAGAGCAACTAAGCCCGTGTCCCACAACTATTGAGCCCATGTGCCACAACTACTGAAGCCAGCGCCCCAGAGCCTGTGCTCCACAACAAGAGAAGCCACTGCAATGAGAAGCCCACGCACCGCAATGAAGAGTAGCCCCCGCTCGCCACAACTAGAGAAAGCCCATGCGCAGCAACGAAGACCCAACACAGCCAAAAATAATAAACAAAATAGATTTATGGAGTAAGAATAAAAAGAAAATTGAATTTATATTAAAATTTAACCTTTTACTGACTAAATATCTATCTTGATTTTTGAATGTATAAGAGGTAGTATGTAGTTATGTAGGTTTGCATTTCTTTTTAGCAGTGAGTTCTTTCTATCACGTTGACTGTATACATTCTGGCTTAAGGACATTAAAAAAGTACCCCTTCAATTTAGAGAACTTTTTTATTTTGAACTATTTTATTTAAAGTTTCTTCTTACTTTTTGACCTTTTAAAAAAGTCACTTCCTTGTTGAGTGAAATTTAGTAATCTTTTTATTTTTTTATTTTTGCGGTACGCGGGCCTCTCACTGCTGTGGCCTCTCCTGTTGCGGAGCACAGGCTCCGGACGCGCATGCTCAGTGGCCATGGCTCACAGGCCCAGCCACTCCGCGGCACGTGGGATCCTCCCGGACCGGGGCACGAACCTGTGTCCCCTGCATCGGCAGGCGGACTCTCAACCACTGTGCCACCAGGGAAGCCCAAAATTTAGTAATCTTTAAGCTGAATTTTTAACTTCATGTTGTAAGTGTTGCAAGCCAATTAGCTTTCTTAAATACTGTATATGTAAGTCATGTTGGTCATTAGTAATTCCTGTTTGTAAATTGGTTATTTAACTTTTCCATTCTCAGTTTCATCATCTGTAAAATGGAAGGTGATAACTTTTAAGAATTGTTGTGAGAATTAAATGAGTTACTGTGTCCAAGCACTTTCATGTAAGTGCTTGCATTAATTTTCTATTGCTGCCAGAACAAATTACACAAATTTAGCTGCTTAAAACAACACAAATTAATTCTTTCAGGGTTCTATAGGTCAGAAGCTGGGATTGACTCACCTGGTTTCTCTGTTCCGGGTTTCATGAGCCTGAAATCCAGGTGTTCGTCAGCTGGCCTGTTATTAGAAGGTTCAGGGAAGAATCTGCTCCCAACGTTATTCAGGTTGTGGGCAGAATCCCATTCCTTGTGGTTGTAGGGCTGAGGTCTCTGTTTCTTTGTGAATTGCCAGCTGGGTCAGCCCTTAGCTCCTAGAGGCTTCTCTCCAGTTCTTGCTCGTGGGCCCCTACGTTTCAGAGCCAGCAAGGGCACACGGCACAGCCTTCTCACGCTGGGAAATCTCTCTTGACTTCTTCTGCTGCATCTCTCTTCTTCCTCTTGAACCACATCCCTCTGATTACAGCTGGAGAAACTTCCCTGCTTTACGGTCTCATGTGATTAGTTAGGTACCATCCGAATAATACAGGATAATCTCCATAGCCTGTGGTCAGTTGATTAATAACGTTAATTACATCTACAAAATCTCTTCACAGCAGTACCTAGATTGGTGTTTGATTGAATAACTGGAGGACAGGAATCTTGAGGGACAGCTTTGGGATTCTGCCTATCACGGTGCTCAGAAATGGTGGTGAGGGGCTTCCCTGGTGGCGCAGTGGTTGGGAGTCCGCCTGCCAATGCAGGGGACGCGGGTTCGTGCCCCGATCCGGGAGGATCCGCGTGCCGCAGAGCGGCTGGGCCCGTGAGCCATGGCCGCTGGGCCTGCGCGTCCGGAGCCTGTGCTCTGCAACGGGAGAGGCCACAGCGGTGAGAGGCCCGCGTACTGCAAAAAAAAAAAAAAAAAAATGGTGGTGAGTAGTCGTCTTGGAGGTGACTGACAGTGATGAAAGAAATCATATCTTCACCAGAGGAGCAGCACAGAGTAAATTATAAATTCCTTGTAGGTAGGCACTGTATCTTACCTTCTTATATCCATAGGACCTTAGAGTTTGTCATATAGTTATTTAAATACCTACCGTGGCTGATAGCTTGAATGTATTTTTCTTTTGATTCTCTTCATTTTCTTTCTCTGAATCTGTAAAAGTAGTGTGAAAGTTTTGTTTACTATCTCTGGTGCCTCCTTGGAAAGATTAATCATAACATTTAGTTTCCCCTTACCTTTTTTCCTACTTTTGATTTTCATCAAATCACAGAGATAAAATAGCTAGTCCTTGTACAGGAAGCTGCCACGACTGACCTTTTGTCATTGGAGCACACATTTTGAATTTCTTTGCCTTGTGCTTTTTTAGCATTTGTTGGCTTTTATGTACTCTTAGCTATGTCTTCTGTAACTTGTATTTGCAGATAGGTTGTGAGTACAGCACATTGTTGATAGCTGAGTGTGAAGTTGACCACCTGCCCCAGCAGAAGGGAGCACCCTATTGCCCTCTTCAAGGTGGCATCCTTAACTACCGAACCTGTGGCTACACACATCGGCAAGGTGATAATCAGCCACCATTCCTCTTACCATTTTTGGATGTTTTCCTGATCAACAAATTTAAGTCTCCCTTTAATGATTTTATTAGACGTACTGGAGACCTGCCAAGAAAGAACGGTATAAATCCTTACCATTAAGATGCCAAGATCTTTGAAAAGGGGTTAAGCCTTCTAATGTCATTGTTTATAGGATATTTACATAGGCCTTTCTCTGTAGATATGAAAAACCTATTTGTCTCTGGGACACTACTCATTAAAATTTTTAAAAATTATTTTCTTATACTCTTTTCATTAAATTGGCTTGCTCAGCCCTCCACTTCTTACAACCTCTACCCCCATAATCCTGTGTTAGGCCAGGAGAAATGAGGAGTTTGTTTAATATACTTTTTTTTTTTAATATACTTTCGTGGAATAGTATTTACTTTGTTACTTTCACTCATAAATGACATCTTCTAATCTTTCTTGCTTTTTCTGACACTTAGCTGTTTTCTATCCTCCCCATCTAAAAAGATGCGTAATATGAAATAACTCTTTTGTGCCAGAAAATTTAAGCATCTTTTGCCAAAGTACCTTGTTTACCTTGCTGCCTTTGAATTTCATGACAAGGGCTGGGTGGGCATTCATTTGGTTAGTCCTTTCAAGAATGCCTTTCTCTCTAGGATCTAGGATCAACAGTGTCCATTCACTGTTCCTTTGATCTTTCTATGTGTTTTGCAGATTCATCTGGCAGTCGAATTTCTGTCATGGAAAACTGGGCATTTGTTTTTTTACTTCAACTACTTTAAACTGAATTTGAGCCTTTTTTTTTAAACCGAATTTCCTTTCAGGAGAATAAATCTTTTAGAAGCTCTTTCAAGGAATCACGTTCTCTGTATTCTCTGTATTGCTTACTCTTGACGATTTTTGAAAAGCTATCATGTTATCAGAATAAGTTAAAAGTATATTTGTTTAATTTGTTGAGGAAGTTGTCATTCTTTCTGAGGTCAGTAGTTTATAATCAGGGAATTGATTAGCGCTCTGTTTAAAGTTTTCTGAAGTATTGACAATTTTTCAGTCTTTTTCTATTGGTGTACCTCGTTCAACTTGTCCTATGGATGAACTTGTCTGATTATTACTTTTTTAAAACTGTAGCAAAATATACATAACATAAAATTTACCATTTTCAAGTGTACAGTTCAGTGGCATTAAGCACATTCACATTGTTCAGCTGTTACCCCTCTCCATCTCCAGAACTTTTTCATCATCCCAAACTGAACGTCTGTACCCATTAAACAATAATTCCTCATCCCTCGCTTTCCCCCTTCTCTTGGCAACCACCATTCTACTTTCTGTCTCTATGAATTTGACTTAATTGGTTTGTTTTTGTAATGTTCACCTTAAGAAGCATTTATCCTTCAAGGCCTGAGTGGGGGGTTGGGCCTGAGGACAGAGAGGAAGACTTGATTTACAGGTATCTGATTTAATTTACTGCCTAAGGAATTAATAAGTAACTTTTACCTGTCTTGTATATTTTGATTACTTTTCATCTGCAGGATTTGAACACTAAGAATATATGCCTGTAACTTGTCTTTAAAATAGAGAGTCTTTGAAGGAGAAAAGTAAAGCTTTGAACTTTGATTTATGGGTTTTACTGATATTCATATCTTTCAAATATATATATTTTTTCAATTTGGCTTTTCTTCAGGTTATTTGACTTTCCATCTTGAATGTTTAGTCTATGGCTACTAGCATTTAATGGTAATAATTCCTTGTTTTCTAAGACAGCTAATGCCTTGAGTTTGGACATAGACGTGTCTCGTGTGCCACAGGTTGTTTTGAAATTAGCTTGATAAGATTGAAATGTTGATAAATTATAGCATTTGGATTGTGGATACTTTGCCTGATAGCTAAATTATTGGTAGAGACTCATTGTTCTCCTAGAATGGGGACAGATTGTTGTCTTTCTCATTGTAGGGAAGTAGGAGTTTTCCTGAATAGTACTGATTAGGGAATATAAACCAATTTTCTGTTTTTTGGCATGGGAAAGCAAGGCTTGAATTGAAAATGGGTTAGGCTGTCTTCTGGGGAGTGGCTGTAAGCTTCTCCAAGTGCAGGATTATGGCTGCATTCATTCATTTTGTAAACAACTTAGTGATATGTTGAACATAAATATAATTGCATTCTAGTAGTTAAGGTCCTATGATTTTGCCAGAGAGCAGCAAGATTTTGGCCTTGAATAGTCAGAATTACAGGTAAACAGAGACCATGGTTTCACAAAGAGCCCTTTTACCCTTTTCTCCTTCTTACACCTAACAGACCAGGAGAGCACATGAAGATGAGATGAGAAACCTTTTAGTATTAACTAGTTCTGTCTTGCAAAATTTCTGTACCACCTTCAGAACCTTTTTAGCTGATGTTCTTTGTGTTATAATTTTAGGTGATAAACATAGATGATTACTACATAAATAATTTGTTTTTCAGCCTAAGTAACTCTGTTTTAGAATCTTGACACATAACAATTGATAATCATGAGTGCTTTTCTATAACATTCTAAAGTGGTTTTGTTTTTGTTGTTACAAAATGTCATGTGTAGATAAGTGGGTTTTTATTTCCTCCCAGATTCCTCTCTATTGCAATTTTCCATTAATCAACAAGTGCTGATACACAGATAGTGAAACGTATGTGCCTTGCCTTTGGGGAATAAACCAGCTGATGGGAGCTTATAGACATTCACTGAAAAGAGTGAGTGTACAGGGCCGCGGGAGCGCTATTGGGAACACCTTCGCCCAACAGTTTAAACTTTCATAAAGGCGAACCATGAGCTGGCCCTTGAAGAATAAGTAGAAAGATTTATTGCTATGTGTCTGATGACGATTTGCATTGTATAAGTGTGACCTTATCTTATTTTAAACTCTTTGCCAATCTTTTAGAAAAATTGTCTTTTGCATTTTTTTGATCCCAGCGCAGTGGAATATCCTTTCATATATTTACTAACTGCTCTTTTCTTTGGAGTGTTGCCAGGGAGTGTGCTTTCCCCATTTCTCTCATTAATCATCAAGACCACTTTGTGTTAATGTTGGCCTATAGGGGACAGGATGTTTGTTGGAATTGTGTTAAAGGTATGGATTGATTTATGGGAAATTAATCTTTCTGTGTTATTCCATCTTGCCCATCTAAGAGTATGCTATGTCTTTGCATTTATTCAGGTCTTATTTTATATATGTCTCACTAAAGTTATATAGCTTTATTTATAGGTAATCTGTATTTCTTGAGTTCGCTAAGTTTTTGTTGCTTTTATAAATGGAGTCCTTTGTTCCATTATATTTCGGAAGTAGTTATCCTAGAAAGTAATTATTGCTGCTGTGGAGGAAAGCGATATATTATTGTATATTACTGTTTCTGGAAATCCTTTTGATGTTAATACTTTTTCAGTGGACTTTCTTTGTTTTTCTGAACAGACAATAATCTTCTACAAGTAAATATGTATGGCTCTTGGTCATTTGTTTTTTTAATCTTTATTATATTCACTAGGATTTTCAAAATAATTTTGAATTATGGTGGTATTAGTGGTCATTCTTGTTGAAGACATATAAGAGTTCAGTGCTAACATTTTGGCAAACACAAAAAAGCAGAGCTCAGCACTTGGATATAACTGAAGACAGACAAAAATACATTTCAGGAAATGTATGACTTGACCATAACTTGGCATGTGAGGGAAGTGTTACTTTATGGCCGAAAATAATATATGTGCATCTGTGAGCAGACATCCATTCTTATAATTTTATCATCATTTTGACAACTGATCAATTATAGTAAGAATTTTAGGCCACGTGAAATCTGTTTGCTCAGCTTTATTGCAATTAATGGCACTGATTTATTTATCATTTTAAGACTGTGGAAAGCTCTCCTTATTCCCCAGTTCCACTCCCAGGGGCATATCACTGTTAAGTTTGTTTTGTAGACTTCCAGTGTTTCCTATATGTATTAAATCACTCTACACACACAAATAAATATATGTACATACATACATATATGTGTGTGTTTGTGTTAATATATTCTTTCACAAATATGGAATTTTTTAAAGCAGAAAGTACAGTAGTTTTTTAAAAACTTAGCAATTAAATATATCCTATGTCTCTTTTTATGGGATTAGTGTCATTTTAAATCCCTTGGCTCAGTGTTCTGTACTTTATTATTATGGTGGTGACATTTCATAGTTTTTTTGTGTTTAGAGCATATGAGAAATAAACAAGTTAAGGTATATCACAGTAAATGTCTTATTTGAAAATAAGATAAATTGTTTAGGTTTTCATACATATAGAAATCAATTATTCTAGGAGCCAGTTAGCTGAAAACTGCCTTAAAATCATGTGTGGGATTTATACTTCCCTAAGAGAATTAAACCAATTAAAATAAATTTAAATTCAACAGGTATTTTATATGTAAAAACAAACAATTAACTGAGGCTTGAATATGCTGTTGCTTTAAAAATCTGATTAAGAAAAATAACTGTAGGACTTCCCTGGTGGCACAGTGGTTAACAATCCGCCTGCCAATGCAGGGGACATGGGTTCGAGCCCTGGTCTGGGAAGATCCTACATGCTGCGGAGCAACTAAGCCCGTGCGCCACAACTACTGAGCCCACGTGCCAGAGCTACTGAAGCCCATGCACCTAGAGCCCGTGCTCCGCAACAAGAGAAGCCACCGCAATGAGAAGCCGGCGCACTGCAAGGAAGAGTAGCCCTCGCTCGCTGCAACTAGAGAAAGCTGCGTGTAGCAATGAAGACCCAACGCAGCCAAAAATCAAACAACAAACAAGCAAAACTAACACGTTATGTGTCAATTATACAAAAAAAAAAAACCTGTAGATTTTGCAGCAGGGAATTTGTATAAGTTTGATTCATATTTTCAAAGACGTTTGCCACACTCCTTAACTTCTGAAAATATTTAACTGTGTTCAAGATGTGGGTGCGATTATATAATTATTGTTCTCTGGGTCATAGTGTTCTTATGTTCACAATTTGTTTTTAGTATTTTATCAAATGTTTTGAATACTTTGTGTTAAGTACCACACTAGGGCCTAGTAATGCCAAGCAAAATAAAAGGAAAGAAAAAGAATGGTTCTTTTTACAGATTTTATAGGTTACAGAGTAGTAGCAGGCACAGAGAAGCAGATTTCAAGTTCAGTAAAATGAGGATAATTTTGGGGTTGAGTTTTGAAAGATGAATAGGCTTTTTCCAGGTGGGTGGGTAGTAGGGAGAGGCATTACTGAGGGCACAAAAGCCAAAAGTTTAGGAACCATTGTGGTTCTAGAAACTGCAGGCAGTTGAGTGTGTTGATTGAGGAAATATTAAGCAATGGAGAAATTTCTCCAGCCCAGCAGCGTAGAGTAATGATAGTGGAATGTGACTATTCTGTGTTAGAAAAGAAGAGCAAAGAGTTAAAGGAATGACCTGGAGAGCATTTATTAGAGTTCTCCTATAATACCATTTTCATCAAAATTTCGAATAGGCCTAAGTGGAAAATACAGTGATACCAGAAGGAAAATGAAGTTTATTTGATGATATTTCACCCCCTGATCAACTTTGCTGGATTACCCCTTTGAGCACATTTTCTTTAGCCAAATCTCTTATAATGTGTTCATGTACCCACAAATAGTCAAGTGTAATTATATCACTAGTGTATTTCATAGGCTTTAAGATCTACATTTTAACATCACTGAAAGTCAGGTATGTCTACTAATTAGTACTAAGAGATTTTCTGGCTATATTTTCTTCTTACCGTAGCATAAAGTAATGTTGAATCAGTTTACAGTCGGTGGCATCTTACACTTGAAATATGGTGTTAATGTTTTGCTCGTTTGCCATTTAAAAAAATATCCATATATATTTTCTACTTTTAAAAATTGTAATTATCTTCAGTGATGTGTTGAGTATCCATGACGCTATGTCATGGAGCATTTCTGATCAGTTGCCTTGATAAGGGTTATTGGATATGGGGTTGCCATTTCGCTTAAGGATTTTGCAATGATTCACAGTTGTTGCCCTCTAGTTGTCCTTTTCTTTTTCACAACTTTTTTGCACCTGAAGATGCCAGGGTCACTTGTCATCTGTCAGTTCCAGTTCTTAGCATCTAAATAGTCAGTTACACTTCTAAGATCAGCAAAGACAATTGGAGATGGGGTGAGTCAAGAGGTGGAAGATCTGTTTTTAGGATATAAACAGTCACCTGACAGGCTAAGGGATAATGCGTTATACTCGTGATTTGTATAAGAAAAACAACAGGGAGTAAGTAAATGGCAAAGACAGATGTGTGGGTGTCCCCTGTCATGAAAGAGGTTCATTACCTGAAAAATAAATGTACTCATTTGAACTCTTTTTATATGAAAAAAACTAATAAAATGAAACCAGTCCTTTAATGCCTCTTACACTAATTATCTTAGTCACTGTGCATTCTCTGGCACTTATTAGAACTTATATTTTTATGATAATCTATTGTTCAACCTCCTGACTGGTAATAGGTAGGGATTCCTAATAGTGTATGTTATCATATATTTATGAAATAACACCATTTAAATATTTAAATTCAGGAGTGACTGAGATAGAAAAATAGAGGATGTGATGATGAAGAGTCTGGTTGTTAACAGGCTTTCTTGGATTGAGAGATAATGTCTAAACAAGACTGAGTTTGGAGCACATTTCTTCAACATGTGTAGGTTAAAGGTTTCACTTGTCAGGTGCAGTGTGTATTGAGACTGTGTATTGAGACTTGTGTATGAACAAGAAGGTAGGCACAAAGCCCTCTGGTTATCAGAGGATTTAGCTTCAGGAGAAATGGGGAGTTATCTCCTCTAGACGGCAAAGAGTTGGGAGAGGCTCATGGGCTTGGCATGCTAATAAGGTAGAATTAGAAGATGAACTTTAAAAAGGCATTGTTTACAAAAATCTTTCTCACTGAACTATGCCCTCTCTGTATGTATTTAAAAAGTTGGTTTCTCATTTGCATAATAAAGTGGAGAGCTAGTAGTGGGAACTTATCTAATTCAAAGTCAGTACTTCAATTTCTAAGAAAAAAATATCTGAGACAGTAACAAGTGATATATTGCCAAAAACTACAGGAAAAAAATGAAATATAATGCCTTGATTTGGAGATAAAAAGAGCTTGAAATATATAAAGTACTTTAAAATTGTAGAAAATATAGTTCGAAATGATGAAGTAAGAAATGATGAAATAAGAATATGCTACAGCAGGAGGGACTTAGGTGAGAAGTCAGTAAATGTTTCCTGAAATACTGAACACAATAAATGGATGCCAACCAAGTTAGGCATTTAAAATGCCTTCTCTGCATAATTTTAAGCAGCTATTAAGTTTTCTTTATTTGGAGGTGGCTTTAAGGTTTAGTCATCTTGAGTTGCAGGTGTTTTGAATGACCTGTCTGTTCCTTCTGGCCCTAGAATTTAATATTCTTTTGAAAGACAGTTTGCCAGTTTGGTTCTAGTGGTGAAATCACAGGAACGTTAACCAGATGAGGCTGTGGTTGAGAAAACATGTACTGCGGATTTGGCCCAGCACAGTTATTTTAACGGACAGCCAACTCTTTCCCCATTCCATTTGCTCTGTAGTATCCATAATCTCTTTTTTTAAATCGTGTCCTCCTGTGGGTAATAGACCCTTTAAATCATTGACTTTTGTGTTTATATGCTCTGACTGAATAGGAAACCACCCACCACCCTTATAGTGACAGGAAGAAGTTAAGACTTGTTTCTCTGAAGTTGTCATTGCTCAGGTAACCATTAGTGTGATTTTGGCCCAAATCAATGGCAATGCTTATTTTTTAGTGCTAAGGAAGGAACTTTTGTTTGACTTTTAGAAAAATACTGTTTTAACTTTTCAGACACAGTCTTGACTTGGATAAGTAGCTTGTAACCACTTTCAAGTATATGTGAAGTAATTGCAGTTTTTTCCAGTGCTCCATGCCTAAGAAGTAGAAGGGATTTTTAACTGGTGATACATTATTGAAAGAAGGCTCTACATGGCGGGGGTGGGGGTGGGTATGGAGCAGTTTGATTCCTAACTCTCTCAGTAGGTACCTCACAGTGACATCAGGGATGACAAAATCAGATAATTGTAGAATTTGAGGCTATCCATTTAGGTGTCTCTTAAATTGTTCTGGGTCTGAGGTCCTTCAGATTCCTGAGGAAAATAGTGACACCAACTGGGGAATTAAATCAAGAATTGGCCAAATGGGACTTCCCTGGTGGTGCAGTGGTTAAGAATCCGCCTGCCAATGCAGGGGACACAGGTTCGAGCCCTGGTCTGGGAAGATCCCACATGCCGCGGAGCAACTAAGCCCGTGCGCCACAACTACTGAGCCTGTGCTCTAGGGTCTGTAAGCCACAACTGTTGAGCCTGCGTGCCACAGCTACTGAAGCCTGTGCGCCTAGAGCCTGTGCTCTGCAACAGGAGAAGCCACTGCAATGAGAAGCCCACTCGCCGCAACTAGAGAAAGCCCGTGTGTAGCAACAAAGACCCAACACAGCCAAAAATAAATAAATAAATTTATGAAAAAAGAAGAGAATTGGCCAAGAATCTTTTTTTAATCTAGTTTTTATTGACGTATATTTGAATTACAATGTTGTGTTAATTACTGCTGTACAGCAAAGTGACTCAGTTATACATATATACATTCTTTCTCATATTCTTTTCCATTATGGTTTATCACCGGGTATTAAATATAGTTCCCTGTGCTATACAGTAGGGTCTTGTTGTTTATCCATTCTGTATATAGCAGTTTGTGTCTGTTAATCCCAAACTCCCACTCCTACCCTCTCCCACCCCCCCACCCCCTTGACAACCACCAGTCTATTCTCTATGTCCCCGATTTTGTTTCTGTTTCATAGGTAGGTTCATTTGTGTTGTATTTTAGATTCCACATAGAAGTGATATCATATGGTATTTGTCTTTGTCTTTCTGACTTACTTCACTTAGTATGATAATCTCTGGTTGCATCCACGTTGCTGCAAATGGCATTGTTTTGTTCCTTTTTATGGCTGAGTAGTATTCCATTGTATATATGTACCACATCTTTATCCATTCATCTGTCGATGGACATTTAGGTTGTTTCCATGTCTTGACTATTGTGAATAGTGCTGCTGTGAACATAGGGGTACTTGTATCTTTTTGAATTATAGTTTTGTCTGGATATATGCCCGGGAGTGGGATTGCTGGATCCTATTCTATTTTTAGTTTTCTGAGGAAGCTCCATACTATTTTCCACAGTGGCTGCACCATCTTACATTCCCACCAACGGTGTAGGAGTGTTCCCTTTTCTCCATACCCTTTCTAGCATTTGTTATTTGTAGGTTTTTGAATGATGGCCATTCTGACCGGCATGAGGTGGTGCCTCACTGTAGTTTTGATTGAAGCATTGGCGAAGAATCTTAATGAGAGATTTAATAACTCTTAGCTGTCTGGCTGAAATGTGTAGGTTCATCATTAGGAAAAGTATATCACTATTCCAGCTCCCCCATACTTAGAGAATTCATCAAGGAAAGCTTGACTTTGGTAGGATGACTGGCAACAGTTTGCTTATTCTCATTTTCTCTACTTACTTTGGGTTCTTGAATCATAAGTAAGTTTTTATTGATAATACTTATTTTTCAAGGCTTAGCTTTAGGAATATCTCTTAAATACCTCCTATGAAACCCATCCTGATCCTTACCTTAACCATTACTTCTAATATTGCAGTTCTGACATTATAATAATTTATTTTTATAGGTTTGCCTTTTGTTCTCCTTCAAAGAGGGTCCTTCTGCTCCAGCGATCTTTGTATTTGTAGCACCTAGTACTTAACATGTGGTCAATTGAGAACTAATTGAGTACCTACTGTGTACCCATCTTTACATGAGGCACTCTGAAATGTTAAAATAAATGGGTTCTTAGTGGATGGCCTTTTCTTGTTTCCAAAAGGGTAGGAAGGCTTGTTCAGGAAGTTAGTGCATGAGTGTTTTGTGAATTAACTGGGTTATGGTTTGATTCCACTGGGCTGTTCAGAAGCACACTTGTGTCTTAAAGAGCAAAGTTGCTCTGAAGTGCCCAGCCAGAAGAGCAAGACTGTCTCCCCAACATATGGAAGAAAAGGAATCCTGACCCTCTTTGCAGAGAGAGGTGGCTTTGAAATAGGCCAGCAGTGGGCTGGCTCCATCTGAAGCTGTCAATCCGCCGTTGTGGAGTTTCCATGTGGAAATTTGTCATTGCTCAGCTCGGACTAGGGATTATTCAAGGATATCTTTTTGCATGAAGGGAAACTTCCAGAACTAGAAGCCTCCATATGAAAGGCAAGGAGTCGGGTGTGAAAGCAGTGGAAGCCTTGTCGCAGGAGCCAGGGGAGGAACTATTTCACATGCTTACTGATTTCTAGGTCCCCTTGCTTTGGGGAGGCCATAGGAAGGATTGAAATGGAAAGGCCCCAGGTCTGCCCCAACAAGTTAGTGGCCTATGGTTTGGCTCTCAAGGAGACAGCATCAGTTCTTTCTGCTAATTTTCTACGTCTTTTAAGTTCCTGTGTTTTACCTCTACATTTTGCTTCC
Source organism: Globicephala melas (assembly GCF_963455315.2). Lineage (NCBI taxonomy): Eukaryota > Metazoa > Chordata > Mammalia > Artiodactyla > Delphinidae > Globicephala > Globicephala melas. Next base: position 69,536,617 of record NC_083319.1, on the reverse strand, counting down.
TTTGTTGCCTTAAACCTGCTTTCCAAAGACCAAGTCAGTGGGAGAAAGGATATGGGGTTTGGCAAAGGAAGGGAGCGGATAACATACCTCCTGTATTTGTAGAAAGGACTGTACCTTGTTATGGGCTGTAATATTTTCACATTTTACATGGTTGCAGTGGTTCAGAGCATGGGCTTTAGGTAATTTCTACTCATACTTGCACATAAGTCAGCCTGTTGTGTTATATATACTGCAGCATTGTTATAAGTTATGGAAATTAAAACATTGTGGTGCATGATTTCCCTGAAAAATATTTCACAGTCTTTATTCAAATTTGGCTCTATCCACAAATAAATATTGTTATCTCTGTGACATTTCAAATGTTGATTTTCATACCCTTTATTTCTAGAATACTTTTATTTTTTAATGAATGTTTTTCACAGCATACCAAGAAAGAAAGCAATGATAGATACTACCACCTGTGTCTGATTAAGGAAATTGAGTCATGGGGAAATTTTGACTTACCAAAACTATCATAGTTGCCTAGTTAGTGGCCACCCAGATCTTTAAACCATAGTACCTGATTTCTCTAGGCCTCATCCTTTTCTCCTGTCTGAATTGCTTGCTGTGAGTCAAATAAGTTAGCTCTTCCCAGGGGAAGGTCTTAGCTTAGAACTGGGCACTAATTTGAAAAAATCCATGTTTCTTTTTTTAGAATTTTTTTTGGGGTGGAGACAGGGAATCACCTGTGTTCTGTCTTGTAAAAAAAAAAAAAAAAGCTATAAGAAAGAAGACAGATAGTTTGCTCGAGATATAAAGAGAGGCCAACAGCAGTAACAACATAATAAGCAAATGACTTTGATGAGAAACTAAGAGCATAAAAAGAGCCAGAAATATCTGCCCCCCTTCCCACCCCCCACCCCCGCAAAAAAAACATAAATAAAAAACCAAACCGGCCGGCAGGATTATTTCATACTAGGACATTAAACTTATAAAGGAAAGCATTTTAAGCAGTTCCTTCCAAATTATCCCTCCCCTCAGTAACGAAAGAGATCCGTCATGTTAGGAATAACACGAGGGAACGAGTTCAGGCCCTGCCAGAGGAGGGCAGGCCAGGATCTCTTTAATTGAGAGCCTTCACATTCAAACTGTCATCAGGTCCTGTCACTCTCTTTCTTCATAGTCTCTCAAGTGCATTCCCACAGCTGCTATTCTACTCTGGGTGCTCTGTGGAAAATTCTGTTATGAGTTCCTAGAGATGGAACTTCCCCTCTGCTGAAGCCAGCCCCCCTCCCTCTCTTCTCTTTACTTTCTACCCCTCCCTCCAGGTGCTTTCACAGACGTGGCGTCCTTTACAAATACAACTGCACTGTGAAGTAAGTACGATTCCCTTGTTACATGGGAGGAGAGCTGAGAGGTTAAAATGACTTGCCCCAGGTCATAGCTATTAAGTGGAGGATTTAGAATTTGAAACCAGGTCATCTTATTCCCAGTCCTGTGCTCTTCTCACCTTGCCATAGCTGTCTCTTCCATCTTAAGTGCAGTGATCGTTTGCAGAGGAAGAGATGTTTGAGGGCATCTTGGAAGCTTTATAAGACCGTGATCAGTAATTTTGAGTTGTCCTGGCCAGGGTACAGTATCCCCTTCTGCTGTTCACCAGCTGTAATTCTGGGTTACATTTCTGGCGAACTTTCAAGAGGCCTGCAAGTCAACTGCTGTAGGGTTATTGAGCACCTGTTCCGTGCGAGGTATTGTGCTAGTCACTGGGGGACAGAACAAGGCGAACAACTCTGTTTTCACAGATCTTACACCCCTTCTCCTCTGGTCACCTCTTCATGGAGAGCCAGCAATGTTTATAGATCCCTATAAATGTCAGGAAGTATGTCATGTTAACCTGAGTGCACATATCAGAGAGGCGAGTACAGAGATAGAGGGACAGGATGCTGCTCCCTAGTGCAGCTACTGCCAGTGTAATAGGAATCTGAGATCACAGATGGGTTGCAAAGGACCTCCTCCTCCCTCATCAGGCTGGAACCCCTACACTCAGCTCTAGGGCAGGGTTTAGGGGATCTTGTATCTGAAGGAGGCTGTGTTTTTCTTGACCCAGCCCAGATGATGATTGTGCTTCCTACTTTTGCACTTGTAAATAGGGGATGGAGTTGGCAAAGGCTGGAATAGCACTTCCTCTGCAACCCAATTTTTAAAAAAGCCCTAAATACTTAAATGTTTTACTGGTTAGTAATCTGAAACGTACAGTCATAGGAACTGTTTTTTTCTCTTTTGGATTTTCTCTGTTGCTTTTATATCCCAGTGATTGGTCATCCCATTTTCAGGTAGAAGTGAGCTTGCAAACACAACTCATACCATTAGGATTAGTTCTTTTCAGTGTCTCCTTGGAATAGAAGGACTATAGAGCCTGAAAGAACACTATCTCCACCGTCGTTTTGTTGAAGAAACTGAGTCTCAGGGAGAAGTTGTGTGACTCTTTCTGGGCCTAGATCTAGGGCCTCCTGGACCCCAGAGCAGATAAGAGAGGAGGGAATTACTGAGCTTTTTTTCTGTGCAGTTTTATCATCCTTCTGGTCATATGCTCTCACAAAGGTGATAGATTGACGGTCAGCTTCAGTTTTGGGTGGCAGAGTTTGTTTTCATTTTTGGAAGTCTACTTTCAAAGATTTTAAATTGGAGATACGAGTGTGACTGCAACAGGGTTTGCTAGCCAAATGCTGTTAAAAACCGGAGCCTCTGTTTCACTCTTCTAAAATACTACTTCAAAAAAAAGCAAAGGTCATAAGCAACTTGACAAGTTTATTGCCTTAAAAAGAAAAGGAAAAAAAAAATTAAAAGCCTTGAAATTTCCTATCACAACTGAAGTCAACGCATTAGACTTTTTCATTTTTGTTCCAGTTTTCTCCTGGCAAGTAGAAGAATTTAATAAGAAAGGAACCAATGGTTCCAAAACAAATAGGGTGTAAGTCCAAGACATCTAAAGCTTGTGTGGAATCCCTCTGGCATTTATCCCACTGGGCCCCGGGGAAGGGAGGAGACAGAAGTCCATATCCCTCTTCTAGTCAGAGTTGGTTCAATTGAAGGTGAAACTGTCTGTCAAACTATTTTTAGCATGTTTATAGCATGATGGAAAAAACAAAAGACCATAGGTTTTAAAGCCTGGCTTTTATTCACAGATGATAAAGACTGTTTTGTTTTGCTTTAAAGGAGAGACTCCTTAACATACTCTATAGTAGTTGACATGAATTTAAACCATGGCATTTTGGCCAATTGATGATTTTTACCATATTCATTATTAACAATTAGTGTTTGATGTTGAAAACTCAATAAAATATCAGTCTTTAGGATGAAGATGCCACTTATTTTTAGATGGGCGTAGAGGGGCTTCAAGATACTGCCTTAGAATGTAAAATGTTCTTCGTTTCAAATGCTTAGAAGATTGGGTTTCATTGGCGTTTCCAAGGAATTTCAACCAGGTATGATATGATTAATGGAGCTTCCAGTATAATTCTGTAAACTTTTGTTTAATTTATGGTTTATATGTTACCATTTACCCTAACATTATTCCTCCATGACTCTTGAATTAAGGTGCCATTCCTTTTTTGTCTTAAGTATATAAATTCTTTGACTTTTTTTAGTGGTAGTATTTCACAAGTGACTGCTGTAACTTATATTTGCATAATATAATAAAGAAGGAACGTGTGGTCAGGCATGCTGTAGTGTATGTGGAACTTTTGCTAGATGACATATATGACTCTGGGATATATTCATCAAAGTAAAGTTGCTGTCTCAGGGACTCTGTTTCAAAGTGTTTCTCTGATTTGGGTCTTCTCTAGCTTGTTCATAAAACCGGCCCACAGACTTGCATCTTCAGTACTTGTAGAGAAGACGGCACAAAATCAAAAGAGCTTGTACATTGCTTAAACAGTAGTTTTCCCCTGCGTTTTGTTAGCTTTATTTATCATAAGACATTTTATCCAAAAATGTCTTCACCAAATGGAAGCATTAATGTTTGGACAGTCATTTCCTAACTGTTTTGGGATCAAATAAATTTGGAACAATTGGGAAAATTTTTAGGTAGTGTTCTCATATTTGATATTTAGAAAATATGCCTTAGTGAAATATGTAGTTTGCTCCAGTGTGACAGTTTTGTTGCTAAGTGAAATAACACCCTGACTGATATGCTACCTTCAACACTCAAAATATCTATATTTTGGAGGAGGACTCAACTTTGGTGGGTTAATAGCCCTCATATTTAGAGTATGCCAATTTCCTGGAAAAGGTAGCTAATGTAAATAAAAGCGGTGGAAGTCAAATGTGATTTTTCCTTGAAACCAGTGAGAAATTGGGGGCTTCCATTCCTGACCCAGGGACTTTGGGCCAGTCCCAATGAGCCAAGCACCATTTCCAGTCAGCTGTAAATGAGATATTTCTGATGCTGTTGGATTGTCTTTAATATATGCGTGATTTATTTCAACACTGTATCAATAATAGCAAATTGTATGAAACTGTTTAATATATGTTAACACACTTTTACATATTTCTTACCTGAAGGTGATTTGTGCCTTATTTTTAATGCAGCAGATCAGAATTTGAAAATTATATCATCAAGTGAATAAAGTGCAGGATGGCTTCTAGGAGGGGGAGATTTGATGGTTATCTTTGAGAAGATTTGTTAAGACTTAGGGGTATGTAATGTGCCTTTCTTAGATAAGTTAGTTATTGAGGGATATCTGTATAGCTGCCCTCTTTCACATTATAAAAATTTACTGTAGAAAGCATAGCCATTAACAATCAAGTGGTCGGCATTTCTGCTGTGTTTGAATTTCTCCTTTCTAGACTGCCTTCTCATCAGCACAAGTAACTTCACCTTGAGCCTTAAGGTTGTATAAATCATACCGACATTTAAAATGCAGGAATCAAATCTTAAGGCAAAGGATTTTTCATTCTTTCTTTTTTTCTCTTGCCATTGTTTCCTAATGTCAAGTGGCCTCAAAACTTCGCCTTGATGAGTGGCTCATAGCCAGTTCATAGAATCAAGCTATTCTAGCTCATCCATGAGCTTTGGATATTGACTTATGACAATAAAGTCCTCCGTTGGTTAGAACACTATTTCTTACACCTATCAACCATTTAAAGATATTTGACAAGTACTGATGGGATTTGGAATCACAATATTTAGAGCATATTCCTGCAAATGAGTATGTTTATTTAAAGTCGAGAAAACTGCTCTCATTAAATTACAGTCATAGGATACTTCTTTGGTCTGCTTTTTTATCCTCTTTCGTCAAACTGCCCTTAGGGCACTGTCTTCTTGAACTAACAGCTAGATCAGAGAGGGAGCTGTATATAGGATGAAATCAAATCAGGGTGGGATAGAAGCTAAGATGTGTAAGATGCTCAAGGTCTCTGCTGATTGAGACAGAGGCTTTTGTGTGCAGATTGAGGCTTGCAGTATATGAGTGAGTGGATTCACGTACAGGAGCAGACTGACAACGTAGGGTTAGTTCATTTATCAGCAATAACTTGAAAGTAATTGACTGAGTGTAGGGAATATTAATTGTGGGCCAGCTAGTCATTGAATATGAAAGTACTCTCAGCTGCATTTGAACATTTACATATCCTCCCAAACCTAATTTTCAAGGTGTTCTAGTTTTCTAAATTTAGCTTGCGTTTGGATTATAACAGATACAAACTCTTTTACCACTACTCCAAAGCTTCTCTTCCAGTTTACACAACTCATTTACTTAAGTAGGTTATTATAAAAGTTTCTGTGTGGTCTTAAGCTGAAGTTACCGAAGAATCTTTGGTTTCAAATCAGTCCAATAATTAGAGTTATGGAAATGATGTCAGGATCCTCAGAATGATATATTGCAAGTTTAGGAGCCAAGAGACAGAAAAAGATACTCCCAGCCGACACTCACAAATCAGAAGCAGCTGCAGCAAGGTCAGGGTCCCTGTGTGTTAAGGGGCTGGTTATTTTATCAGTTAAGGGAGTCGACTTTATTCCATGTCTCTAGGCATTTAACACTTCTATTGGGCATCATCTCTAGCCTTCTAGGAACAGACGTCAAGCAAGAGTGTGGTACAATAAATTCTACTGGTGCAATGACTAGAAAGTACAGTAATAATTTGCAAGTTGCACAATAATTATTTATGTATTGTGCTTCATTGTTGTACATGGGCCAGGCTTTGAGTCCATTACTGTTAAACAGCCTGCAGCTACTTTGCTCTTTGAGTTTATTAGCACAGTTGGGTTTTTTTCTTGTCTTTTGCTTTTTTTTTTTTTTAATAGGATTATGGTTTTCATAGCAGTGACATTATGGGATTACTTTGTTCTTGACATTTCTTATGGGAAAAGTTTGCTTATTATCTGGTGGATTAAGCTTGAATATTGGACCTAGTCCTATTCCTACCCAACAAATGAAAAGCAACTGTTGTTTAGCCTCTGATGTTTAGAAAGTTCCTTCTATGACCATGTCTGTGTCTTCCTGGCAGGAACTGCTTGAGCCAGTAAACAGACATACCTTTTGTGTTTTTATCACATTAAGAATCATTAAAAAAAAAAAAAAGAATCATAAGCATACTCTTGAGCATTTCGTTTTGTTGTTCATTCATTTTCTTTCTTTCTCTTTTTTTTAAACAAATTACAGTGGAAGAAATTGACTGTTTTAACAGTTTTTCTATTATTAAATAGCATTAGGAAAGGACATTTAGGGGATGATTGTACACAATCCTTTGGTCCTTTCAAAAATAGTCCTGTGTTAGAAAGTGATGTAGTTTATGAGGAAGGAAGTAACTTCACCCAGTTGGCGGAGGAAAAAACAGCCACGTAACTAAAGCAATGAGAAAAAGTGATTCACAGAAAGAGACTTTCTGCTCTGACACGGTTGAGTGTGTGAGAGAATGTCGAGGGGAGTGTTTCTCACACTTGCACAGGCGTCAGAATCACCTGAAAGGCTTGGGCAGCAGATTGCCGGAGACATCCCCAGAGTTTCAGGTGCAAGAGGTCCGGGGTAGGGACTGCGAATTGGCATATGTTGCATGATTTCCTCAGGGGATGCTGATACTGCTGATCCAGAGACCACTGCTGTAGTGTAATTAAACTAATGGAGTCTCAGCTAAGAAATTTTTTAAAGTCTAGTGCTGGTAACCCCACAGAAAATCGAAAGAATGGCAGTTGAAGTTTGTTCTGGAGGGTGGCTAACTGACTTGGTTGACTAGGAGAGGATTGAATTGTAATTAAGTGGCTGAACTAATATGATTAAGGAAATCATATGGTTTAGAACTTTAATATATTTCTAAATTTGGTTTACTTGGCATTGTACTTTAGCTTATAACTTATGTACTTATGAAAAGCTGTTTTTTTGTTTTTTGTGTTTTTTTTTGGTTAAGAGCTGTTGCATTAAAACATGCATATGCTTACAATATATGGTTAGTTTCAAACCATCCTGAAGTTTGTTCTACCCGGAATGTTCAACTATTGCTACTAGACACTTGGCACTTCCATTCATTTAATACTGCAACCTGGGGATGGGGAGGGGGGAGTTAATTGAAATTCTTAATTTGGATCAAAAGTGTCTGGATAGAAAATGCCTAGCTTATGATTTCTTTAAGGATAAATTCTCATTTTTTCATGCTTGCATTTTTAGTCATGGTATGTAATGTGTGCAGTGTTTATGAAAGGAATGAATGAATGGCCAGCAGCACACTTGTTGGAAATAATTAGACCATGGTGGTAATGGGAACCATCCCAGATTAACTCACCCAGGAAATCTATTGATGATTTGAAAAATTTGCATATTAGCTGATTAATATAGTTTATCTTATCTCAACAAATTTAAGGCAAACTGAAAATCCTAATAGAGTTAAATGATATCTGAGGTTTTAATATCAAAACAAATCTCAAGAAACATTTATTTTGACAGCCACACTATCTAAATGAAAGTAGGGTTAAAGCCATGGAGAGATAACAAAAGCATTTCAAAAGATATGAAGTCCAAGTAAGCTATATTGGTAAAAGAATTCAAACACTTCCAAATTGGGGCTTCCCTGGTGGCGCAGTGGTTGAGAGTCCGCCTGCCGATGCAGGGGACGCGGGTTTGTGCCCTGGTCCGGGAAGATCCCCCATGCTGCGGAGCGGCTAGGCCCGTGAGCCATGGCCGCTGAGCCTGCGTGTCCCGCAACGGGAGAGGCCACAACAGTGAGAGGCCCGCATACCGCAAAAAAAAACTTCCAAATTTATACCCTTCATATCATTAATCATTAACTAAACTTCCAAATTAAACATAAAATTAATTAAGAAACTTCCAAATTTATATCATTCATTTTAATAGTCTAGCAGAATCATGTTATCCTAATCTGTTTAAAAAAATTTTGTGTTAAGGTCTTTATCTTCCCTGCTACATTGTTGGCAGGGGCATAATATCCACATCCTACTAGAGTCCTAGACCCATCCATGAAATGGTGGGAGATATTCGTAAGGGCAGAGGCTGTGTTTTAATATCTCTAACACCGAACTCTTGGTTTGTCAGAAATTTTGTCTAAATGACACCTTTCCTTTGTCCCTGCTTAGTGAAAATATGCTTAACTGTTGGCAAAATAGTCATGTGTTAAGACTAACGTTCCGTAGGAATTTAGCATTTATAAAATGACTTTCTCATAACTGCTTATATATTACATTGGGTCTACACAGGGGTGCCTTTTAAAATTTTATGGACAGAAGAATCTGAGGTAGAAAGAAGTTAAGTAACTTGCCTAAAGTTAGTTACTCCAGCTAGGAAATGTCAGAGCCAGGCAGAGAACACAGATTTGCTAGTCTAAATTAGGTTTCTTTATAAAATTCAACTACTAATGTATCGTGTTTTTTTCATAGGAAAAGGTGTATGGTGGAAGTACACACAGGTGGGAAACCTTAATCTCACTTTTTCTTACTTTCCTAATGTTTTGAATTCCAGAAGCCTTGTTCTTCTCCAAATTCATTGAGCATCACATTGTTTTAAACATTTTTCTTTTATAATACAAGTAAGAATTTTTGTTTCTTTGTAGAAAAATGAGAAGCTACAAATAAGCAAAAAGGAGAAAATACTTTTCATCCAAGCGTCCAGCACAGAGTGCTGGGCATAGAAGCCATTAATAAATATCTATTGATTGAATGCCAGGAATTAGCTCCCTGACCTCTGGGTAAATTGCTTAAGTTGTCATATTCCATCTGTAAAAAGGGGTGGCTGGCAGGGCTCTTGCACTACTTATTTCCTTACGTTATGGATTTATTTGACATCAGTGATCTTTCAGGGACTTGGTGAAAGGTGTTAAATAAATCATATCTTTATTATTATCTCTGAGGAGGAAATTATTTGAAATTTGCTGTTTTTAAATATCTTACTGCTCTTTGTCATAAGTAGGAAAGAAAATGACTTATTTGCAGTGTATGATATGCTTATTTGGGAGGGAGTATGTAGGAGAACAAATGCATTTATTTATAAATAAATCATCATTATAAAATATTAAAAACTTCTTCCTGTGATATTTCAAGTTCTGTTGTTTAGTTTCGACCCTCCCTGAGCCCACACTGCAGTCAGATGGATTTAGAGTTTATCTACCAGCATTTCTTCATGAAAATAGAATAACAAGGAAAAGAAATTGAGAGTAGGGAAAGCTTATTTGATTTCTTGCTATTCTTTCTGGTTGATTGTATTTAGTCCATGGGTATCATAGGGGTATGTGTATATTAATTCATATGATTTACTTAGTTTATTAGGTGATATCAGTGACATAGTCAAAAAATGTGGCTATTTGGAAGAGAAATGAAGTTAGATAGTGGGTTTTCAAAATAGGATATGACAGTACATGAAGAGAATGATTTTTTAAAAACACAAATGTACCTGTTGTCCCATGATAAATTTCAGTAAACTAGGCTTTTCTCCAGGTGGGATTATAATGGCTCCAAAATATTCACTAGCATGATAAGCAGATTTTCTTTTTCCTATTGTTTTAGCACTGTTTTATACTTCCCAAATTTTCTTATAGCTGAGCTTGTATTTCCATTCTATAGGTGGTGTGTGTACATAGAGAGAAATATGTTCATCCATTTAGTTAAATCTCCTGTTAAAACTGGTTGGGACTAGTGGTGGGACAATAAAGTCAACAAACAAAAAAATACCCTGGAAACATAAATTCCTGCCTTATTCTTTATAAATTTTTTCTTTTTATATAAATGAATTGGGTTATAATAGAGTTCTACAAAAAATTAATTGAAAGGCTCTTAGCAAAATTCATATTTCTATTAATATCTGATACATAATAAATCTAGAATAAATTTTTAAAGTATGATATGACAGTAGGATCTTAAAGTGAATTTTTCACTTAAGGTCCAATAGTTTCATAATAGAAGTGGTTCCCTCTAAAGGTTATTTTGGGACTTAGTTCACCTTCATTCAGTTTTATAATGTATCTTCTGGAATCGACTCAGTGAAAATTATTACGGTCACACTTTAAGAGGAGTAATTTTTCTTCTGATTTACACTGAATGAGTGAACATTAGCTAGCTCTTCAAGTTAGGGTCTTAATTATTCTCTTGTTTGACCTTTGCCTATAACATTTGGTTTGAGTTGTGTTCTTCTCTTTGACTTTAAGATTCAGCCACTGGCAGGAGCCTTATTTAATCTTTCTATTGAGTTGTTTCATCTCCTTGAATAGGACATAAACCTATTCATCAACCTATCTTTCATATGGGCATGCTGTTCTGGAATACTATTAAGATTGAGTGCATTGTGGCAGGGTGCATTCTATTTAAAAAGCAATGTAATATGTTTCAGTGTGATTAAGAACAAGGGTTTTACAAGTGCAGTATATAGTAAAATCATAACACTCAAGGGTTTTTTACATAATGTGCTATGCCTAATGTGCAAACGGTTGGTTTAATTTTTTACTTTAGCTTTTTCAAAGCATGGTGTTTCTCATAAATGCTGCCAGTATGTTCTGATGTTTCATTCCTTAATACTTGAGCTGATATGGTACTATCACTAAATTATATCAAGTTCCCGAGGAATCAAATTTCTAGTTTGATTTATACAGGTAAAACAGGGTCTCACTCAGTAGATTTAATCTGACTTCATAATCAGAATGGAAACAAGAAAATGAAAATCTAATTTATAGAATTTTGTGTGTGTGTGGGCAGCCTCTATTAAAGAAATTCAGTATTTATTTATTTACTGGTCTAATAAAAATTAAATTCTCTTCTAAAAAGCACTTACCATGAAACATTTTTAAAAATTCAATTGTGATTCTGAATCTTTGTTTTGTTTCTGTTCTTTTGTTTTGTCCCAATTTCCTGACTGTGTTATAGCAGATGTGGTATTTTAGCTGAGAGTTGTTTTATGCTTAAATGAAGATCCTAAAAAACAAAATGCATTTGCCTTCAAGTTAGAAGTGGCACGTATGACTTGTCTTTGGAATAACAGAATTGTAGATCTAGAAGCTGCCTCTGGGGTGAGTGGTGAAAGGGACTCTCCAAAGGTCAGATGGCAAATTTGTGGTAGAAACAGAGCCAGGACCACGTCTCTTGATTCCTTGCTAATTTATCTGTTACTACCCCACAGGACTCAAATTCAGATTGCATTTCTATTTTCTGTTGGTTTGTTTTATTGCAGTATTTCCGTTACTGCTTTATAATACATAACCTTGGAAACTTTATTTACAGCTTTTTCATAACATGTGCTAGTTTGGGCTTCATGAGTTTGAAGGTGGGCTGACTTTGTGAACCGCCGGCTAGTACTTTTAGTGGTGGGTGGAGCCAAAAGAATTCCAAAGTGAAGAATATTTTCCTTTTTCACATATCCCTGTCAAGAATCCCTAGGGCCAAAAATAAAACCAGATAGAAGAATGCTTAATTAAACTGAGGGTAAGTGTGTAAATTTAAATCTGTTCTTTGGACAGATTTGGGGGAAAGTTCACAAGAAGTTCTCTAATGTTTATGGTTTGTGTTTGACTACTGTTAGATTAGTAGATGATTTCTAGTTTCCAGAAAGTGTTCTCAAGCTTTATAGGGATTATCTCATTTATGCCTTTAGCATGGTGGATGATCTCTTAAAGCTTAATGAATGGTATGATATAGGTAATAGCATTAGCTCCATTTTATAACTGAGAGAATAGGATGTATTATGCTAGTGTCCAAGGTGGGATTTGAACCAAGGGGTTCTCAAAACCCCTGGCTCTCGACCTCTAAGCTCTTCTGCTTCCACATTACACACAATTTCCTGTCAGAAAATGACGCCTCCCACTAAACTGAAGTTTTCAAGGGGCTTTGCTTTAAGTTAGCAAACATTTTTACACTTCCTACGGTAAACCTGAGAATTCCATGTACTTGAGAATTCTCACACTTATATTTGGGATACAGTAGTAATTTCTGGGATCATCTTAACTTGCAGCCTCTTTTTCCTCCTCTTTCTTCATATTCAGTCTTAATTTCTACACTTCCCGTTTTCCTTGCCTTATTTGGAGCAATAGTCAGTGTGCCTTGGGCATTATTTGGATACCTTCATTTCTATTCTTAAAAGAGTAAGTGATTCTCTGTTATTCCCAAATAAGATTAAAGCTGCTAGCTAGCCCTTGGCTCCTAAATTCTTTACCAATGTCCTGTTTCTTTACCTTCCTCTTAGAAAACTTGTTTCCTTGGTATTGTATCTCAAGATTGAAAAGAACCACGAAGAAATACTTACCTCAGTTACCCATCCAGTGGAATGTTTCTCCCATACTCCTGCTTGGACTATAATCTTTTCCTAGAATCATTACTACTCATTAAAAATGTCTTCCTCCTTTTGACAATATCATACCTGCTTTCTTTTTTTTCTTTTGGCTGCACCTCGCAGCTCGCAGGATCTTAGTTACCCGACCAGGGATTGAACCTGGGCCACGGCAGTGGAAGAGCGGAGTCCTAACCACTGGACCACCAGGGAACTCCCCAGACCTGCTTTCTTTAACCACACAACAATGAAACCCAATGACTGACTCTCTCTTTGCTTCTCCCTGGTTTGTTCCCTAAGCTTTTCAGTTTGTGAGTTCCCACCTATAATATTGACTGTTAATGGTTTTTGTGTTTGTCCTGATTTCTCTTTCTTTTATATTTGTACTATTTCCCCCTATTAAATAACTCCTGGAATTCAGAGGCCATGAGAGGTACCATGCAATTAGCACTGCATTTGGTAATCGGAAGGTATTTTGTAACATTTGACCCCATAAGAAGAGTAGCAGCTGGTTTTCTCTTGCTCCCTGTCTCTGTTTAGCTCAAAGACATACCAGAGGGCTTCCCTGGTGGCGCAGTGGTTGAGAGTCTGCCTGCTGATGCAGGGGACACGGGTTCATGACCCGATCCGGGAGGATCCCACATGCCGCGGAGCGGCTGGGCCTGTGAGCCATGGCCGCTGAGCCTGTGCGTCTGGAGCCTGTGCTCCGCAACGGGAGAGGACACAACAGTGAGAGGCCCATACTGCAAAAAACAAACAAACAAACAAAAAGACATACCAGAACTGCAAATCTCAGTGAGAAATCAGTGTAGCTCACTCTTATAGTCAGGTCAGACAGAAAACAGTAGATCACTTCTGTGTTCAACAGGAGCAAGCAAAAAATCATACTCTGTGAAAGTAGATTTACTTTAATGATATAGTTAAATTTTTATAGTACTTTTGAGCAGTGGTGTCAGACTTTATTTTAGCAGTGGCTTACTTTTTTTTCCACATAATCTGAAGGGACCCTAATCCTGTATCTAAAACTCAGGATTGGTCCTTAGGCTATTTACAGTTTCATTGTTTGGGGCAAGCACCCTATTGCTTTTGTAAAAGCAATACACACTGCTGGGATGTAGGGTTTTCTGGAACACAGTCTGAAAACCCTTGCTTTAGGAGAGTGGAGAGACAGAATTTTCCTTGCTTTATTTGGGAAGATTGAAAGATTGTCAGACTGAACAGGAACCACATTCTTGTATGCACTGTGTCTAAACAGTTGCCATCATATCAGTATCACCCTCATTCTGTCTTCATTTGGAATATCTAATGGAGCTTAAATCAATTAGGATACTTAGGATAGGCTATCTCTGTGCCAAAATGCCAAACAGAAAAAACGAAGTAGAGTCCACAAGATGTTGAAAAGGAATCTTGTTTTTAGCTCTTTCTCTAAAGTTAGAACAGTTTTGATCCCTTCCCTGGAAGCATTTTTTTTTTCTCCCCCTACTGAAAAGGGAATAAAGCAAAAATTGAGAAGAGAAAAATTGGATCATTGATCTTTTTTGCATGATTATCTTTTGGTGTTTCTGTGAAGTTAGTTTGAGGTGATCTTTTAGGCTATTGTATTTTTTTTTTTCAAATTCAGTAGAAAATGAGTCTTAACTTTAATTGATTATATTTACTTATTTTATAACACATTGCCACTTCTGTCACCCTAATGCAGTTGATAGCTGTCTTGTGTGTAACACCAATTCGTAATCCTCTGCATTGAATACTTAAAGGGTGAGTATTAAAAATTGCATGCTATACAAGAAGAGATGGGTGTACCACATTTAAAAGTGGCTCTTACACATTGTGCACTTATTAAAAGAAAAAACTTAAGCTGAAAAATATCCCTTTAATATGAATGTGTTTGAGGAAATCGTAACCTCTGTATTCTAATATTTTGAGTGTCATCACTTTTGTATCCTTCCTTTCCTTCTTGATCCAGGTAGCTTTTTCCCTTGCAACACTGCTTCCCTCCCCTTGAGTAGGTAGCTTTACAGTTGTGATCTTTCCTTTTCTCAAATTGCACTTAAAATCCACTTCTTTTTTTGGGGTTGACCTTCCTTAGTCCAGATGCTTCCTTCCGTACTGTGTTTAGGAACTCTATTTCAAGGGACATACTTAAAAAAAAAATCTCTTACTTAAGATTAGGTTATACAATTCCCAATAATTATATCTACCTAAAAAACCTTCATGATGAAGAATCATAACGAAGGTTTTGTAAGTAGATGCAAAGTGTTTTCTTGGGAGTTCGTAGCATTGGGAGAATTTAAGATTAGAGAAATGAGATTGTGAGGTCATAAGAGCCAAACCTATGTGAGTGTTAAATGGTGAATTCAGGATGGGAGAAAATGTTCAGGAAGGAGGAAGTAGCCTTCACTTCAGCTAGAGAGGAAAATCCAGGTAAGGGGCTAAACAGCCCTGGAGGCAGGTATAAAGGCAGGCTTTCTTTAGGTTGTTTACACATCTGTCTCTGTAAGCAACATAAATAGCGCTTTTTTCCTGCCTGGCCAACACATACCCTGCTCTTTTTTTATTTTGAGGTCTCAGTTTAAATGTCACCTTCTCAGGGAGGGTGTATTCATCTAAAGTAAAGAGGAACTCTCCCATTTCCCTCATGTCAGCCTGCTGTATTTTCATTGTAGCACTTAATACTTTCTCGATATTTTCTTGTACGTGTATTCTTTCTTCTCTCCTCCTCACCCTCCCTGCCTCCTAACAGTGGACATAAGGTTAATAAGTGCAGGGGCCATGTCAGCTGTGTTTATCGCTCTATCTCATGTCCCTAGAATAGAACCTGCACTTAGAGGACAGTGTCTTTGGCTAGACTGTCATCTGCTTGAGAGCAAGATTCCACCTTATCTTTGTAGCCCTATGATTATATAGTGCCTGTTAAATTGAATTAATTAGGGTAATATTATTGAGAAGATAGGATAATTTTATAAATGAAGACATTATCTTCCCTTTTTCCCTCTAAATAAAAAGCAGTATCAGTCTTAGTGATAGCAGGGCCAAGTGTAAAACCTGGGATAAAACTGGGTAAAACTTTGATGCCAGAGGACTGTCCCAAGGGTTGTTGACTTCTGCTATTCCAGAAATCATGAGGGGATTATTTTAGCAAGTGAGATTCTTCAATGGCTCTTTATATATTTGATTAAATAATGAAAAGCAATATTAGTTTCAGGTGTACAATATAGTGATTCAGAACTTTTATAGATTATACTCCATTTAAAGTTATTATAAAACATTGGCTATATTCCCTGTGCTATACAATATCTCCTTATAGCTTCTATGCATACATTTATTTTATACATAGCAGTTTGTACCTCTTAATCCCATACCCTTATCAAGCCCCTTCCCCCTTTTCTCTCCCCACTGGTAACCACAAGTTTGTTCTCTGTATCTGTGAGTCTGTTTCTGTTTTGTTATATTCATTCGTTTTCTTTTTTAGATTCCACATATAGGTGGTAAATATTTGTCTTTCTCTGACTTATTTCAACAAACATAATACCCTCCAGGTCCATCCATGTTGCTGCAAATGGCAAAGTTTTATTCTTTTTTATGGCTGAGTAGTATTCCAGTGTATCTATATATGCCACATCTTCTTTATCCACATCTTCTTTATATTTTCTTTGGATATATACCTAGGGTTGGAATTGCTGGATCATATGGTAGTTCTATTTTTAGTTTCTTGAGGAACCTGCATACTGTTTTCCACAGTGGCTGCACCAGTTTACATTCCCACCAACAGTTCTGATGACCAATTTTTTGGATGTAGTAGTACACACTGAAATGAAGATGCTCCTGCCAAATATTGGGAGGATCTTAGTTATTTCCCTAGAAGACCATTTTCCATGTAGCTAATGTTGCTTTTCCAGATGGACCTTATGAAGTATGGTATTCTGAAAAATATTCTGCCCAAGGTTTAACTTTAAAAGTGGTGGTCTCGGGCTTCCCTGGTGGCGCAGTGGTTGGGAGTCCACCTGCCAATGCAGGGGACACAGGTTTGTGCCCCGGTCCAGGAAGATCCCACATGCCGCGGAGCGGCTGGGCCCGTGAGCCATGGCCGCTGAGCCTGCACGTCTGGAGCCTGTGCTCCGCAACGGGAGAGACCACATCAGTGAGAGGCCCACGTACCGCAAAAAAAAGTGGTGGTCTCCTTAAGATAGAAATATTAAGATTTTTCAATTTAATAGTTTTCAATAAAAGAATTAGGTCTGTCTCTAGGTTGAACTTTCTCTGAAGATATAGTTTTACTCTTTCTTATCAGATTAGCCCGGATAGGTATTTCCACTAGGCCAATCATTTGAAGCAATGCTGTATACTGAGTTATATTGAGGGAACTTGGGACAGGTTGGTTGTTGTGCTATGAATTTTAGTGAAAGATGTAAGCTTGAAGACTTATATTTAATATTTCCTAACAATTTGTAATGTTATGTAGTTTTGGGCACTCCCTGTATTTTGTTGACTTATTTGTTATGTGTTCCTTGAAGAAATGATTATGAAGGTGGTCTTATTTTAATATCATGGTTATATTTTCTCCAGATGAAATGTATTGACTTAACCTCAGCTAGACGGGCCAGTGACGCAACTCCTCCGAAAGCTGAAAACGTGCATACGTATAAAAAAAAAAAAAAAATCCTCTCTTTTTCCCCACTACCTGGAGAGAGAGCCATGGATATTCTGAGTCTATACATAAAGATTGCAAATTACTAACCAATGAAGTCATTTTTATGTATCATCATTAAGATTTTTCAACATAGCCAATTTGGAGTCTTGAACTCTTATTCCAAATCTAGGAGTTTTGTGTAACATTCAAAATTAATGATTCCTCTTTTATATGTTATGCATTTTTACCCTCCCTGAGTTTGGATGTGAATTTCTGAGTTTGTATGGTACGAGTTCTCTATAGAAGTATAAACTTTATCCATATTATCTGTTTTTTTATTCATCATTTTCAGTGTTTCTTCTTATACTGACTGTTCCACTATGCTGTTACTTTCCTAATGCCCTTGCTCATACTTTCTGTTTGCCACCCAGGCATTTCTTGTCAGCTGCCAGGCTTGCTCCATCTCTTCCTTTGAGGTCATACTAAAGTTACGTTTCATTGATTCTACTCAATTTCATAAAGGGTGGGCTGGGTTCAGAGATGAAAAGAGTCCTGAGATACAACCTTAGCCCTTGGAAAGCACACAGTTAATCTAGGGTGAGGATGGGGCTTGATAGTAGCATATATATTAGGATTTGCTAATAAGATCAGTGAGAAAAAAGGTTGAACACAGAAGAGGGACAGTACCATTTTTGTTTTGGAGTATTGACAGAAGGCTCTCCAGAGGAGGTCTGTTTGAGTTGGTCCTTAAATGGTGAATCCTGAGGAGGTAGACATGTGTTTTACATCTGCCTAGTTAGCTAACTATATCTAGTTTGTTTCTTTGTAATTTTATGAAAGTTATTTAGAAAGTTATCTTGTGTGGCCACAGTTCTTTATTGTATAGGAAACAATTAGATTTTCAGAATTGCATTTGAATTTTTTAAAAAGTCAACAATTGCATTTGAATTTTTCAACAAGGTGAAAACAACTCAACAATACAATTCAAAAATTGCGCGATGTTATCTTTAATCCTTTTTCAGGGAAATGAGGAAGTGGCACAAAGGGGGAAAGCATTTTTTTGTTATTTGGAAATACCTGTTTTGAAATGGGCTGAATAGAAGCAATGGCAGAATCTGTGTGTGTGGGTGGTGTGTGTGTGGTGTATGTGCGTGCATGCGTGAGCTTATAAAAACAAAAATAAAATCCAACCGTTGATTTTTGTTCTTTTCAAAATGTCAGGAGTGTAAAGACTGGGCCATGTTCGGTGGCAGGGTGATGCCCAGACTGCTAGATGTTAGTCTTTGGATTTCCAGACGCACAGAACAGGGGCAGCAAGATGGCCATGTAGTACCCTGCTTCCCTTTTCTTAGGGGCTCTGATGTGGTGGAACTGAAGCAGGAAGAGAAGGAGTCCAAAATGCTGAAGCTGGAAGGGACATTGGGCACAAAGCCCTGGTAATAACCAGTCTGTATATATAGAGAGTTTGGTGTGGGAGGGCTCTGCACTGTAAATAAAGTAAAAGCAATAATTACCAATGGGCAACTGGGCCATGTCCTTATCAAAAGTATTCAGATGTGAGTAAAGTCTAGTGTCTAAGCAAATAGACTGGAGAGAGGCTCTGGAGAGGAATCTGCCAGCTATTTTCCTAAGGATTTGGGAAAAAACTGTTGCCTAATGATATTTTCTAAAGCTTATTACTTGATGGTCTTGTGGATCTGGAGGAGTTTGTTCTTTTCTTTCTTTTTCTTGTTTTTTGTTTTTGGTGCTAAAAATGAGATATTTTAATAAATTAAGTTTACTTATTGTATATGTAACATTATATAAGCACAAATTCATTTATTCATCTAAGGAGCACTTATTTCTTTGTATCAAGCATAGCTATTTTTCAAGCCTTTTTCTCCTAAAGGATTAATATTAAAAATCTCAGGTAATAAGTAAGGATTTGACTTATTCCAGGCTAACCAAATCATGACTTTTTTTCCTTTTCATGTGTTTTTCTTCTTTTTGTACATTTTCCACTCAACTTAAAAATTAAATAGATTAATGGTCAATGTATATAGTTAACATCATTCTAAATACTATGTATATGGGTTTATATTGTGCCTGTTATTTTGAAAAGCTATTTTGAGGGGGGAAAAAAGCCCAGTTACTCATTATTTATGAAAACTTTGGTCTGTTCCTCTCAGGCCTAAATTTTGGGTGTTGTGTGTGGGTAGATCTACATGGATTTTTGAAAATGTCTTCTAGTTAGAGCTTTGGGGTACATGAGTAGTAATGTACAGAAGGAGAGGAAAAGGGAAATGTTAGTTATGGCTCTAGAGTGTTAGTTTCAAAATGATGTTGGAGATCTTCTGGCCCAATTTGTTAACTCAATTTCTTAAAATTTGGTACTATAGAATTAGAATCAGTCCCACATTAGATACTCAGCTTTCAAGAGACTACTTCTCTGTGGCAACTCTTTCTATCACCTCTACCAAATTTTAAAAGATTATTTTGCTTGTAGTGAATTTGGAGAAGAATTTGACTGGCTAATATCAAATCATTGCTGCTTGTAGAAAGCAACTTCTTTAGCAATGGTAGATCAGTGAAGAGTGGCATGAATCCTTTTTTTTTTTTTTAATTGAAGTATAGTTGATTCACAGTGTTGTGTTAATTTCTGTTGTACAGCAAAGTGATTCAGTTATACATATACATACATTGTTTTTTATATTCTTTTCCATTATGGTTTATCACAGGATACTGAATATAGTTCCCTGTGCTATACAGTAGGACCTTGTTGTTTATCCATCCTATATATACTAGTTTGTATCTGCTAACCACAAACTCAAGAGTGGCATGAATCTTTAAGAAATTCAATTCAACAAATATTTATTGGGCACCTATTATTTGGTGCTCAAATAATAATGGTGGGGTTGCTGACCTCAAGTCGCTCAGTCTAGTGAGGAGTCTGAGAGGTGAATGAACGTTATCAGGCTGCCTGATAAGTGCAACAAGAGAAGCTTGGAAGAGGAACAGAGAGACATTCTGAGAGAGCCAACATCTCAGAATTTTGGCTGGATTTTGACAGGAATAAGAGTTCCCAGTGATTTCTACTGAATTAATGTGCATAGTTTAAAGAATGAATATGAATCCTCCCATTTTATTGTCACCTAAAAAAATGTGATGGCTTTCTATAGATGGGTATCCCTTCAGTAACTTACGACATTTGGCCTTTTATTACATAGATCTTAATAGATCCTTAAGGTTAGAAACTCATGTTAATGATTCTGATTATAAAACAGTCGAATAAATAAACTACTTCCCCTAATTTGACCTTTTTTCAGATTAGAACTGTAAATTTGTATTTGCATTGCTACTGCTTTTCTGTCGTGTTTATTGTGAATAAAAAGTTTCTATTGTTTGCTTCTAATTGAGAACTCAGGGTGCTCAACAGACATTGTTCATTGTTATTTATGAAAATACTGCATTTAAAAATAATTGAGGTATGAGTTGGTAAACAGTTTCTTATAAAACTAGACTTCTTTGGAATAGTAATACATAACAGATCATTTCCTTTAAAGGGTGGGAAAAAAATTTAAGACCTTCAACTATAAGATGTGCTCACTAACAGCTGTTTTCTATAATAGGAGCATTTTGCATGCAGAATAGAGAAAGTGAACTGTACAAAAGGGTGTAGAGAGGAACAGTTATAACTTCTCTGGCATCTACAGCAGCCCACAGAATAAACTTCCTTCGAATGGCATTGGCACGATTAATCCCAAGCAACCTGGACACTGAAACTGCTGTTCTGAAAAGGGGCTCTGCAGCCTGGAAATGTCACGGATGTAATGCTATCTTTCTAGCTGGGGTGGGGTGCTCATTCATTTAGTGGCACCCTGCTCAGTGTTCAGGGTATTTGAATATTCATGATAGGTTGGCAGGTGGTCAGTGGATGCAGGGCTGAAGCCACTCTGAGTCCTTTTGCTTTTTCATTTTTTATTAGAGAAACTTGTAAGGTCAGGTGAGATGCCTCATTCGTCATCATTTACTTCTTCTGATGTCAGTTTGGGGAAATTTTCCTAAGGTGGGCTACGGGAGACTGCCAAGTGTTAAAATCCTGTCTTCAGGATACCTCTTTGTAATCATATTTGTATTCATGGAGTGTCTAACCAATTTTTAAGTACATCATCCTCCTCCTCTGCATTAAAAATGCCTCAGACTTGTATTTCCCCACATATATAATCTTCTTGAGTCTTGATAGCCATGCTGACAACGTGTAGATGGTGTTCTCTCTTTTAAAGGGAATGGGGGCTTCCCTGGTGGCACAGTGGTTAAGAATCCACCTGCCAGTGCAGGGTGCCCTGGTCCGGGAAGATCCCACATGCCACGGAGCAACTAAGCCCGTGCTCCACAACTACTGAGCCTGTGCTCTGGAGCCTGTGAGTCACAACTGTTGAGCCCGTATGCCACGACTACTGAGGCCCACACACCTAGAGCCCGTGCTCTGCAACAAGAGAAGCCACCTCAGTGAGATGCCCGTGCACCGCAACGATGAGTAGCCCCCGCTCGCAGCAACTGGAGAAAGCCCGCGTGCAGCAATGAAGACCCGACGCAGCCAAAAAAAAAAAAAAAAAATATATATATATATAAAGGGAATAGAACTAGAGCTGTCTAGAGAATCCTTAGTCCAGGGCCGTGGAACTGAGTCTTCTAATCCAAATCCAGGGCTCTGTACTATTCTCCTTTCTATTTTCATCCAAAAGGTTTACATGACAATTGGGTATTTACAGGTTAGATTTCCTGCCTTACTTCTGCCACTTCTTTATGTGTTCCAGGACCTATCCTGTGTCTTTTACATACATCACCTTGTTTAGTTCTCACATTGTCCAGGCAAGGCACCTGAGGTTCAGAAAATTGGAATAACTTTCCAGAGGTAGCCTGGCTAGTTCGAAGTGGATTCCGGATTGACACCCAGGCATGCCTGAGCCCTTGACACTCCTTATGTTCCTGAGTAAATGTTTCTGTCCTTATGAATTGGGAGATTGGGATTAACATATATACACTATTGATACTATGTATAAAATAGATAACTAATGAGAACCTACTCTATAGCCCAGGGAGCTCTGCTCAGTGCTCTGTGGTGACCTAAATGGGAAGGAAATCCAAAAAAGAGGGGATATATGTATGCGTATAGCTGATTCACTTTGCTGTACAGCAGAGACTAACACAACATTGTAAAGCAATTATACTCCAATAAATATTAATTAAAAAAAGTTTCTGTCCTTGGGGAGTGAAAGGGAATTAGAGATGAGGTTCCTGAACATATGATAATAAGGAAGTCTGTTAAGTGTCAAATCAGTGGTTCAGACAGTTCTTTGGAAGGGTAAAAGGAGAAGAGAGGATAGTACTCTGTGGTCTGGAAAGGCTTTGTGAAGAAATTGAGATTTGAACTAGCAGAGGATACTAAGAGTAGCATCAAAGTGTGATGGAAGGAAAGAGGACAGAGCATAGGTGGGAAATACTGGGCATGTTTTGGGGGAATTGATGCAATTGAATGAAGCATAGGAGGATTGGTGGGTGACAAAAGGAGGAAGGGTTTAAAAGGCAGACTGGAGCCCTGCTGAAGTGGACTTGGGCTACCAGGTTATGTGCTATGTGGTATATGGCCTTGATGTTCAACATGTACATTTTTAATTCTTTGTGATACTTACCAGCAGAATGCAGTCTTAACTAGAATAGCTCAGTTGGCTTGCAACTGATTTTTTTTTTTCTTTTTGCTGTACGCGGACCTCTCACTGTTGTGACCTCTCCCGTTGCGGAGCACAGGCTCCGGACGCGCAGGCTCAGCGGCCATGGCTCATGGGCCCAGCCGCTCCGCGGCACGTGGAATCTTCCCAGACCGGGGCACGAACCCGTGTCCCCTGCATCGGCAGGCGGACTCTCAACCACTGCGCCGCCAGGGAAGCCCTTGCAACTGATTTTGATTTAATGGAAATTTTAGTGGGGTGAAATCATATTTAGCTTCTTAGGGCATCTCTCATTTCCCAAGAGCTTGCCTAAATAGTCTTGTCTAAATAAGTCTTTCTTCATAAGAATACAAAAGCCTTATTGTTTCTTATGTATTCTTACGATGTGAATAGATTTGAAGTGTTTGTATGTATTGCAGTATTTCAGTAAGTATTCCTTTGGGGGGTAATGGGGGATAATGAGTCTTAATGAACACCAATAACATTGGGAGACACTGGGTTTGGGATTTCTCTAAGGAAGGAGGGTGGTCCTGCCACCTTTTGGTACGGAAATTAGGATATCTCAGAGAACTGAGGGGTTTGGGGTAGTGTGATGTCTATCAAAGACTAGACATAGATAATATGTTTGTTAGGTAACTTATAGTTGTTTTCAAGCTTTCAGTCACAAGGTGCTGTCCTCAGTGTCCCTAAAGTGTTAGGGCAGGGTGATAATCACTAAAGTCCAGTCATTCATGACCATGGTTGACTGTGATGCACTATCCCCCATCAAGATTTGAATAAATAACTTACATATTTGATTTACATAGGAATATTATTATTGTAGATTCTGAACAAGAAGTAAAGAACAAATCAGAGAGTTAGCTGGGGCTTGGCAAAGGGCTGTGAAAATTGAGAATGATGTAGGTGGTAGGATAGGATTTTTTTTTTTTCGTGTTTTTAAAGGAAAGAAGAATGTGTTTTTGCCTGTTAATCTCATCTCACTCTTTTTCTCTTTTTTAATGTTGCAGTGTGCAAAGATCCACCTTACAAAGTAGAAGAATCTGGGTATGCTGGTTTCATTTTGCCAATTGAGGTTTATTTTAAAAACAAGGTATGTAATCTTTACTCATTAATCTTTCAATAGAAGATCCTTCATTAACCAAATGATGTTTAAAATAGTTTTGATTCATAAGCACTTCTATCACTAGATGATTTGAAAATAAAAGTTAAAATTTGTCTTCTAGGAATTTTGGCTATTGTTGTCCTTAATTAAAGAGGAAGTGGCTAGAGAAAGATAATTTCAGTTCTGTGAAGTCAGATTATATGAAATTCATTAAATGTTTCTTTTAAGAGAAGTGTGATTACCTTTTGAAAAAGAAGATTAATATATGTTTGTACAATAGAAAAGAGAAATTACAGCTTTTCGGTGAAATGATCCTTTTCTCATTTTCATAATTCTAGAATTTGAGACTTACAAAGAATAATCTCTCCTTTACCTTCATCTGATACACACATGTGACACATATATATACAATTATATCAGCAAGTAGATATTATGGATTCTATTGGATTTTTAAAATTTCAGCAGTGCATATATGGCAAAACACCCAGACTGTATAATATTGGACACATTGCTCAATCTCTGTGGGGCTCACTATCATTTATAAAATGGGGATAGGATAAGTGTATCTACCTCATAAGGTGGCTAGGAGGATTAGATTAAATAAAGCTATGCAGGATTTTTAGAATAATGCTTCATATGTAAGTAAGCACTTAGTAAATGCTAGCTGTTATTTTTAATCACCCTGTTTCTTCCTTTTATTCCAAGGTAATCATAGTTCCTGAAACCTGCCCCAAAGTGAGAGAATTCACATTTTTCTTTTTAAAGGAACTGAGCAATTAGAATGTTGTGTTATCCAAGCCAGTGCTCCGTAAAGTCTGGTCCTTGGACCAGAAGCATCAGCATCACCCAAGAGCTGGTTGGAAATGAGATTCTCAGGCTCTATCCCAGATCTACTGAATCAGAATCTCTGGGATGGGGCTTAGGAATTTGCATATTTACTGGCCTTCCAGGTGAAGAAACACCACAAAGTATGAGAACCCCTGATAAGCCACTCTTTAGTGATCAGTATCTTCCACTGGAACAGTGTCCCACTGACTTTTTCTTTTTTTCTTTTTAATTGAAGTATAGTTGATTTACAGTATTGTGTTCCACTGGCTTTTTCAATGTATAGAAGGCCCAGCCTTCAATTCAGTAAAAATCTCTTTGTGATTAAGAGATAATTAACTTTTAAATAAGCTATAATGAAACGATCTTCAAAAGTTGGAATGTGTAGAAAATAGGGATAAATTTTACTTTTCATATTTCTTGTTTTTTTCAAGCCGGTCTCCTCATGTGCCACATTCCTGCCCCACGGCCTTCCTACACACATGATATCCCTGTTAATTATTTTTTCTTTATATTTATATTTTGGGTACGTATTTGGTGGTAACCTATTTCTGTGTAGTTAAATAGCTGAGTGCTTACTTTGTCCGTGGCAGTTTGCTGAGCCCTTTACATATGTTGCTTTGTTTAGTAGGTTTATAAGACCTTTTGAGAGGTTATTATTCCTATTCTACAGGAAGGGAAACTGAGTCATGGAAAGATTACATGGCTTGTCCAAGGCCACACACAGTTGGAAAGTGTTAAAACCAGATTCTTGATCTAGATCTTTCTCTCCACTGGCAATTCTCTTGACTTCTGTGTCTTTGAAGCAGTAACTCTTTGCCAGAATAATGATTACCTTCCTCAGTAGTAACACCACTGAAATGTTCACTTGTTTTTCATCATATCAGAATTTGTTGAGATGCATTTATGTCTGTTCATATGATATGCTTTCACATTTGATGTATGGATTTGTTTTTTCTCATGTCAAGATTTCCCTTAAGAAATTAGTTTTTAGCTTTCTTTTTTTATTAAAAAAATTGAGATATAACTTACACACCATAAAATTCATCCTTTAAAAATGTACAGCTCTGTGGGTTTTAGTGTATTGTGCAACCATCACCACTATTTTGTTCTAGGACATTTTCATCACCCCATAAAGAAACCTTGTACCTATCAGCAATCACTCCTCATTCCTTACTCTCCCAGCCCCTGGGGTTAATCTATTCCCTTTCTCTGTGTAATATCCTATTCTGGCCAATTCTTATCAATGAAATCATACAATATGTGGCCTTCTGTGTCTGGCTTCTTTCATTTAGTAGGTTTTCAAGGTTTATCCATGTTATAGGATGTACCAATACTTATTCCTTTTTATAACTGAATGCTATTCCATTGTATAAATAACGCCACATTTTTGCTTATATTTGTATTCATAATTTGATGGACATTTGACTTGTTTCCATCTTTGCCCTATGAATAATGCTGCTACGAACATTCATATACAAGTTTTTGTGTGGACATATGTTTTCAAGTCTCCTGGTTATACACCTAGATGGAGTCCTTGGGTCGTGTGGTAACTCTGTGTTTAATTTAACTTTTTAAAGAACTGCCAAACTGTTTTCCAAAATGACTGTACTATTTTACTTTCCTACCAGCAATGTATGAAGGTACACTGAAGGCTTCAGTTTGGAAATAATGCTGCAATAAAGTATCTTCTCTCCTACTTTGTTTTTAACTTTTCTGGTCACTTTTACAAGCTCTTATTTCTTCAGAGAAATATATTTTCTGAACTGCCCAATTCCCTCCTTTACAGAAATAACTGGAATCTCCTCATCCGCCAGATTTAAAAAGAAAGTAAATGAAGGATGAAGAGGCTGCAAGTAATGTGTGCACATGTGCGCACACACAAATGCAGTCGTCTTGGTACTTTGGGTAGCAATTCTTATGACTGAAAGACATATTATTTATTCACTCTGTGAGGAATTTTTAGTTTCTTAAAATATGAAAGAAGAAAGATGCACCTGAGATGGAAAACAGTTATTTCTTTGGGGCCATTGTAAAATAGACATTCAGCTGACCACTGTGTAGTAGATACTCTGTTTAGTGTCCAGATTAGCTGATTTTTATTTTTAGATTTTCTTTAAGATTTGATACATAATAATTATTGCTTTTTTCACAGGTGCACAATGAAACATATTTCAGTGTTTGTAATATGAAAAAGTAGTATACACCTAATTGTAGAGATGTGGATCAATTACTGGTGGGTTAATAATACACAAAATGCTATTTAGCAATTAATGTAGCAAGATGGATAAGTCTCAGAAACAAAAATGATGATTATATATTATATGGTTATGATATCACTTATGTATGGTTTTATAAACCACTGAAGCCAAGAATAAATGAGGTGATGGAGACACATATGTAGTACAAGAGCATGAGTTGAAAGGACAGCACGGGAACTAAAGGGCATGGCTTACTGGGGAAGGAGGGATGGAGAAGCTCATACTTACAAAATTTTATTTCTTTAAAGAAAAATGTAAACTAGCATGGTGAAAGTGTTAACATCTCTTTAAACTCAGTGGAAAATGTATGGGTGTAGTCTTAATTTTTTAATTAAAATTATTGCTCTGTCATCTCTTTTTAATTTATCTTCTTAGAGTGTCTTAGAAACCAAATTTTTGCTATCTTCCATTCTGGATCTCCATCCTACTGAAATGATCCATGTGTGAAAATTTAATAGGTCTAGGCTGTTGCTCCAGAATGTTCATTTCATTTCTTCTGAGTGTATATCATTTTATTTATCCCTGGAGTTTACTCAACTCTGTCTTGTAGAAAGAACATCCATTATAATAATGGTTTATGAAAAAGTATTATTTCAAGTTTACATAGGAGATGAGAGAAAGCAGCAAAAAGACCTCCACCTGATGTTGGAAGGGGCCTGTCACTGCATATTCAGTGTATAATATCACCCTGCCCTTGGTCCCATCTCCATCCTTGTATTTTTCTCGCTTACAATAAGCTTGTCTTCAGTTTTGCTCACTTATTTGAGAGGTCAGAGTCAAGAGGGGTGGTGGAGTGTCAGTGCTTCTTATGAGTTCATGTTTGTTTATTCTCTTATTTTGTGTTTGTATTCAACAAAACAGGCCTATCCATGAGAATCTGTGTGTTTCAGAAACTAAACCAACAGGCCCACTGAAACATAATTGACTGTAGCACTTCAGGTTTGAAAGGATCCCCTGCTTCTCTCTTTCATTCTGTCCTCAGAAAAGTACACGAGTGAATGTCAAGGACTGAAGCAGACTGAGAGGGATAATTTGATATTGCCAAAACCAGGTTTCCACCCTCTAGGAAATGTATCAGCTTTATATGGAGAATAAATACATGCTTTCTTGTTTGAACTTTGAAGAAGAATCTTTTCTATGGAGCATAAATTGACCTTATATTGATGTCAGCCCTCTAAGAAAGATATTCAGTTGGTCAGACCACAAATTTATGGTTACTTTTTACTTTCTATTAAAAAAAAACTTCAAAAGAAAATCACACTCAGGATTCATACAAAGATTGTCACTGTCTGTGGTACTTAGCCTTAGTTTTACTGAAAAGTAACTTTTTTTTTTTTGGTTTTAAACTGGTGTGAACTGTAAAGTGTTGTTACTACCTCACTCCTTTTCTGCTGGTAATTATTATATTCATCAATGTATTTTTCTCTTTAAAAAAGTATACTGGAGTATACTCCTAGTAAAAGTGAATGGAATAAAACTTAGGAGTTACTCCTTTCACTTCATTTAATCATTGTTAACGATTTGGTATAGCCTTTCCAGATTTTCCCCCATGCATTTGCATGGATAAAAAGTATGTCTATATAGAGATTGGCGAGGGCATAATATATCATATTTTAATATTTTTTCTGTGACTTGCCTTTAATTCACTTAGCGATATGCCTTTCCAAGACAGTTTTTAAAAATATCTGCATAGTATTCCATGGTAATGATATACTTACATGCAGATCATCCCTGTTTTTTGCTATTATAAACAATGCTACCGTGAACATTTTATTTTACATCTATATCTGTCTCTATATCTTTGCACATATATTTGAATATTTCTGTGGAAGAGATTCTTAGTAGTAGTATTACTGGGTTAAACATTGCATGCATTTAGTATGTTGGTAGATATTGCCAGTGTGTTTTCCCAAAGGCTTTACCAATTTACACTCCCAATTGTAAGGTAGAAAATGGCCCTTCTTATTTTTTAAATTAATTCTAAAGTTGTATTGACTATTTTACAGTTTGGAGGAAAGGCAGGTAATTAGTAAAAATGGTTGTGATCATTACATTAATAAAGGAATGCTGTAACAGGGATGTCTAATTCAGATGGGGTTGGGAGGGTTAGGAAGACTTTTCAGAGGAGTTCATGCTTCAGCTAGGTCTTGAATGATGAGTTTGCACTAAACAGGTAAAGGATGGAAGTATGCTGGGAGGGAAGGCATTTTAGACAACGGGGAATACGACATGTGAAAAGCAAAATGAATGAGATAATATGAAGCACTGGGGAACAGCAAGTGCTTCAACATTGTGGAAGGACAAGGTAGAGTAAGAGAACAAAAGCAATGCAGGAAAGGTATTAAAAGACTATAATGGTTATTACCAGGAGGTGGGATTTCATCCTGTAGAAAATGATGAGCCGTTAAAGGCTTTTATATCAATGGGAAGATGTAATCTGATTTTTGTGTTAGAAAGATCACTCTCTTGTCATTGTGATAGGTAGAAAGGGGTAAGTTCAAAAACAGGGAGGCGACCAGATGAAGAGTGATTAAGGTCTAAGCTAAGGCAGTAGTTATCGTGACTAGAGCAAAGGGCATAGATTTGAGAGTTCCTAAGGAGGAATACTAAACAGAACTCAGAGACCATTTGACTGTGATGAGTCAGGGAGAAGGAAGCGTTAGTGATGACTTTTGTGTATTTTATCCTTGGGAAGCAATTAAGATTTCTGTTTGTCATGATATAGAGTATAGGAGAAAGGACACATGAAGATAACTTCAGTTTAAGATAATGCATGAATTTGCTGTTGCTGCCGGTCACCCCAGTGGAGGTGTGGTTAGACTGGAACACAAGCATATGGCAGTCAAGTGGGAACTGGGCTGGAGGTAGAGAGGGGAGTCATTGTCATGAAGGAGGAACTAACTCCCTGTGAATGGGCGATGCCTCCCTGGGGAATTTTGCAAAAAGGTAAATGCATTTAAGAGTCAATGAAGAGGGGCTTCCCTGGTGGCGCAGTGGTTGAGAGTCTGCCTGCCGATGCAGGGAACACAGGTTCATGCCGGTCAGGGAAGATCCCACATGCCGCAGAGCGGCTGGGCCCATGAGCCATGGCCGCTGAGCCTGCGCGTCCGGAGCCTTGCTCCGCAACGGGAGAGGCCACAACAGTGAGAGGCCCGCGTACCGAAAAAAAAAAACCAGTCAATGAAGAAAGAAGGGAAGCTTGTGAAGAAAACTAAGGAGGAATGCCAGTAAGTGTGAGGAAAACCGGGAGAGAATGGCACCCTGATTAAGGAGAGAAGGAGCAAGTTTCGTGCCAGATTAGTAATAGAAGTGAGAGGTAGTGAGTACATGAGTGTAGACTGTGATCTGGGGAAGTTTGGTTGAAGAGGTGAAAACCATGAATTTGTAGTAGGTAATGTCTGCATTCTGACAGTTGGAGGTGCTAAGACTTTTCTTTTTTTAACATCTTTATTGGAGTATAATTGCTTTACAGTGGTGTGTTAGTTTCTGCTTTATGACAAAGTGAATCAGCTGTATGTATACGTATGTCCCCATATCTCTTCCCTCTTGCGTCTCTCCCACCCTCCCTATGCCACCCCTCTAGGTGGTCACAAAGCACCGAGCTGATCTCCCTGTGCTATGTGGCTGCTTCCCACTAGCTATCTATTTTACATTTGGTAGTAGATATAAGTCCATGCCACTCTCTTACTTCCTCCCAGCTTACCCTTCCCCCTCCCCGTGTCCTCAAGTCCATTCTCTAGTACGTCTGCGTCTTTATTTCCATCCTGCCCCTAGGTTCTTCATGACCTTTTCTTTTTTTTTTAGATTCCATATATATGTGTTAGCATATGGTATTTGTTTTTCTCCTTCTGACTTACTTCACTCTGTATGACAGACTCTAGGTCCATCCACCTCACTAAAAATAACTCAATTTCATTTCTTTTTATGGCTGAGTAATATTCCGTTGTATATATGTGCCACATCTTCTTTATCCATTCATCTTTGTCCATCATGTTGATGGGCACTTATGTTGCTTCCATGACCTGGCTGTTGTAAATAGAGCTGCAGTGAACATTGTGGTACATGACTCTTTTTGAATTATGGTTTTCTCAGGGTATATGCCCAGTAGTGGGATTGCTGGGTCATATGGTAGTTCTATTTTTAGTTTTTTAAGGAACCTCCATACTGTTCTCCATAGTGGCTGTATCAATTTACATTTCCACCAGCAGTGCAAGAGGGTTCCCTTTTCTCCACACGCTCGGTGCTAAGACGTTTTAGTCAAAAGAACTGGGTTCAGATCACTTTGTTTCATCAGGTGTTAGTAATATAACAAATTCTTTTATAAAAAAGGAAAAACGTTGTTTTATTTGACTATGTAATTTTAGAAAATATTGTGTTTTAAAAAACCATAAACACCTCATACATTGCAGGTGGGATTTTAAAATGGTGCAGCCACTCTGGAAAACAGTAAGGCATTTCCTAAAAATGTTCAACACAGAGTTACCTTATGACCCAGAAATTCCACTCCTAGGTGTATAGCCAAGAGAAATGGAAATGTATGTCCATACAAAAACTTGTACACAAATGTTCATAGCAGCATTATTCACAATAGCCCAAAATGGAAATAACCCACATTTCTATTTATTGACAAATATATAACCAAAACCTGGTATACCCATATAATAGATTATTATTTGGCCATAAAAAGGAACTGACACATACTACAACATAGATGAACCTCAAAACCATCATGCTGAGTATAAGAAGCCAGTCACAAAAGAGCACATATTGTGTATGTATTTTATGTATGTTCATGTATTTATATGAAATGTCGAGAATAGGCAACTCCATAGAAGCAGAAGTAGATTAGTGATGCCAGGGGGTGTGGGATCTGTTGGACCACTAATGAGTTTGAGATATCTTTCTGGAGTAATGAAAATGTCCTGAAATCAGAATGTGGCGATGGTTTTATAACTCTATGAATGTACTAAAAACCACAAAATATTATACTCTAAATGGGTGAATTTTATGGTATGTGAATTACTTCTCAGTAAAGCTATTATTAAAAAAACATAAATAGCTGTTATCAAAAACACATAAAATGGCAAAGCTAATGACAAATGAAAAAAGTAACATTTCACAGAGATGGTTAATATCTATAATACACAGGGAGTTTTTTTATAAAGTAATAAATTCTAAATGCTTTAATTTCCTCATCTGCCAAACAGAGCTGACAACTGACCCAAAGGAGAGCTATGAGAAGAAAATGAGATAAATGTTAAATACATAATATTGTTATTATTATCCTCAGTATTCATTTCCCCTTGGATGCCTGAGAATCTGTCTGTAGAGAGGTTTAGATGTTTAGCCAGCTAAAGTAATGGCTGGAGAGTAGAACTCGAGTATCATGGAATTATAATCACTGTGTTCTCTTGGATATGGTGCTGTTTTGTCCTCCAGGAAAATGCCGTATTTTCATTCATTTCACAGACTTTATTGCATTGCTATTATGCATGGGGCACTAAACTAGTTGTTGAGGGTACAGTGAGGACTCAACCATTATTCCTGCTTTCAAAGATCTTATGATTTAGCAGGGTAAAGGGAGATAATAAGACAGTTATTCTAAGATGTTTCAAGGATAAGAGAGAGAGGCACACAGAACAGAGGAGAGGCAGTTGGGAGTGCTTCCCCCAAATAAAACCTGAGTGGAGAGGGATGAGTAGAAGTTATCCAGGTAAAGCAGAAGGTGGAGGAGTGGAGGTCGGCAGTGGAGGTAGTAATGTAAAGCAAGGGTGAAACCCAGAGTTAATCTAGAATGAGTAAATTCTGGGAGCAACCAACCACAATGTGTGGCTGGATCACCAGATGGGTGGAAGGGGTGTGGTGAGACATGGAACCAAGAGCTAGATTGTGAAAATCCTATGTGGCATTTAGGTGAGCTCAGATTTTTATTCTAAGGGCATTGGGAACTTGTGAAATTTTAATCAAGGAGTGAAAATGGCTAGATTTTTGTTTCATATGGACAGTTTTGAGGCCTGAATGAAGAAGAAAAGTGATCGTCTATCCTGAGGTAGGAAGAACTACTAGAGGAAGGAGTTTATAGTAGTTTGAGGAATCAGTAAGAGCATGGCAGTATGGGTTAGACGGCTTGTTCAAGAAGTATTGAAAAGAGAAAATGTCAGCTGTTGATGATGGGTGTAGGCCCGTAGAGTGGGAAGGGGAAGGAGTGGCTTCAGGGGTGTCTTAGGTTTCCAGTTGGGTGGCGGTGGTGGTGGTGTCCTACCACTTGAGAGACTGCAAGAAAGATGATGAGTTTATTCTTTTTGGTTTTCCTCTAAGACAAGAAACTAATTTTTCAGATGTTTCCATTTTGCTTTGTAGATAGTTCCATGGTGACTTTTTCCCCAGTACTTCCCCTTCTTTGACACTGTAGCTGTTAGATGTCTGGGTCTCTTTTCTTTCTTTTTCTTTTTTTTGAATGAATTTTTCTTGGCGTATAGTTGCTTTACACTATTGTGTTAGTTTCTACTAACTAGAAAGGGAATCAGCTATACGTATACATATCTCCCCTCTTTTTTTTTGGATTTCCTTCCCATTTAGGTCACCACAGAGCGTCGAGTAGAGTTCCCCGGTGCTGTAGTCTGAGTCTTTTCTGATCCTTATCAGGAGTAAACCTTTGCTTTCCAAATTTCTATTTATGCCTAAGTCTCTGTTTTCCTTCTTATTTTTTTTAACCTCTAGGAAGAACCTAAGAAGGTTCGTTTTGATTATGACTTATTCCTGCATCTTGAAGGCCATCCACCAGTGAATCACCTCCGCTGTGAAAAGCTTACCTTCAACAACCCCACAGAGGAGTTCAGAAGAAAGTTGCTGAAGGCAGGAGGGGTACGTGACGCTTGGCTTGTGAAAAGTCTTCCCATAGAAAGCTAGTTGCTAGTGTGTCAAGAAGTACAGTAATGTTTTGAGGGAGGTAAAAGCAGTGAAGCACCTTAATGACCACGCTGTGGACTCATGGTTTGAGAAGAGGTAATTAAACAATATTTTAAGTAGGTATGAGTCTGAAATTACATTGTTGGTTAGAACAGCCTTATAGTCTATGCAGTTCAACTTTATTTCAACAACAATCTAAAACCAAACTATCCTCAGTTAAGAAAAGAACAATGCCTTAACTGTGTTATATCAGTGTACGGAAAAATTTTAAAGTTGAAAGTTACATCAAAAATTATATGAAAAAAAAAGAAAAAAAAATTATATGAAAACGAGTTACTATCCAGATTTGCTTGGTCAAAATGAATAGAAAAGGTGTGTACCCATTCAGATTACTTGTTTGGGTCATTTAAAAACACATTTTTGTTTGTTTGAATTCTGTGTAGGTAATAGATGGATTTTTCTTTTTAAGATAATGATAATATAGTGCCCAGGTGAATTGGCTAGGATGGGGAAAGATTTTTAAGTGGAATTTCTCACAAGCATATGGAATGTTTGCTTGTAGTTTGTGCAGACAAACACTGTTGATGGGTCAGAATCTACTTTACATTGGATACTACCAGGATCATCAGCTTCTATTGAATACAGATGAACTTCCTGTGTCATCTTATATGGGCAGTTCAGACCCCATAAAATGTGGTAGTGCGTTCTTTTTTTTTTAGTTATACATTTTTTTCCTTTTTTTTTTTTTTTTTGCAGTGCATTCTTTACACCAGGATTTCCTTCACTTAGTTTTACTGGAAGGTTTTTGATAGTTTTTCATCCATGAGCTTATCATTATATGTAAGCATGTGTAGACCATAACTTCTCAAGATGCCTCATTTCACTGATGAACTCTACCTGAGGGCTTTGTAGGGAAGAATTGAATTTTATATAGCACAGAAGCCCTTTCCCTTTATGGGGGTATGAATAACCACTCTGAGAACCTCAGGAAAGCTGTGGACCCTCTCATAAGAAAACCACCCATATATATATAATTGTGTAAACATTTTGGGTTATATGTAACCCCTGGAGTCCATTTTTTTGGGATCTGTTTTGCCAAGCTCCCATCCTCTCAGCTGAACTATTGATACTAATATGCATTTGAAGTGTTACAGGTACTTTTACCACATTTCATTCCACATTATGCTGTATGTCGGTAGATTATGGGTTAAATAGGTATTGATGGGCCAGCTTTGGAAATGAATGACCATTTGTAGTATTTTATGGGGAAATGCATCTTCGTGAAGAACTGGGCTTTTGTAGTACAACTCATTTTAAAGGTAGGGATTTATTATATGTTTATTAAGGAGTTTTTTTAAACAAACCCTATTTGATTCTTTTATAGTTATGTAGAGCACAGTGTGGGTGCTACTTATCTATGGCTATGCCCTTAAAAATGAGCCTGTCCATTTTAAATCCTAATCATACCCATTACGTTTCTTTTTATGCGGGTGGCATTTTACGCCTCTGATTATTCCTCTTGGGTATGAAGTTAGGTAGGTAATTGGAGCATGTGAATTATGGAGCTTGAGTACATCAGGCTTCTAATAAGGGTCGTCGGAAAAAGTAAATATGACACAAGAACTTTTTAAAACATCCACTTAGTCCCAGAGTACTCAAAAGTTGTTTGTGAGCCAGAGAAGAGGTTACAGGTCAGTGATAATGTGGCAGAGTTCAGCACTGCATCCTGATAAGGTCTCTAGTAGATTTCTGTCTTTTTCTCCACTCAGCCTTTATCTCAGAATTATCATCCTTGACTTCTAACTTTCCTTCTTTGTGTTTCTTTAAGTGCTATTTGAAGCCTGCATGTTTTTTCCCTGTTAGATTTAGATTATGTCTTGACAACTCTAAAATAATAAGTTGAAATGTGAAATATTGGAGCACAACAGTTATTTGACATAAGTTCCTTAAGTGACTGATTCTAGTAAATTTTGTAGTAAAATTAAAAAATTCATTCGAAATACTAGTAATCCCATAGATTCTGTCCATTTCGCATGGGAGGATTAAAATAGTCTTTTATGGAAATGGGAGAATCTGAACCAGTAAACGTTTTTTGTCTTACCAAGATTTTTGGATATAGTACCTTATGTTTAACATTTATCATTGTTAATGCAATCTATCATGATGTTACTAACTTAGCCATTTTGATTTTATTAGAAATCTTTTTTTTCAGCTTTTGTGGAGATACCATTGACATATAACTTAAGGTTACGACATGTTGATTTGATACACTTGTATGTTGCAAAATCATTATCACCATAGCGTTAGCTAACACCTGCATCACATCACGTAATTACCATTTCTCTTTTGCGATGAGAACATTTCAGACTTACTCTTTTAGCCAAACTTCAAGTATATAATTCACTATTATTAACTGTAATCACCATGCTGTACATCAGACCCCCAGAACCTATTCATC
This sequence comes from Globicephala melas, assembly GCF_963455315.2. Classification (NCBI taxonomy): domain Eukaryota; kingdom Metazoa; phylum Chordata; class Mammalia; order Artiodactyla; family Delphinidae; genus Globicephala; species Globicephala melas. Next base: position 69,499,993 of record NC_083319.1, on the reverse strand, counting down.
TTATAACTGGAAGTTTGTGCTCTTTGACCCACACCTCCCCTTCTCTCCCACCCCCCAGCCCTTGGTAACTACCAGTCTAGCCTCTGTTTTTATGAGTTTAACTTTTTCAGATTGCACGTATAAGTGACACCGTACAGTTTGTCTGACTCATTTCACTTAGCCTAATGTCCTTAAGGTTCATCCATGTTGTTGTAAATGGCAGGATGTCCTTCCTTCTCATGGCTGAATAATATTCCATCATACACACACACACACATACACACACACATCTCCACATCTTCTTTATCCATTCATCTGTTGATGGACACTTATGTTGTTTCCATGGCTTGGCTATTGTGAATAAAGCTGCAGTGAACATGAGAGTGCAGATATATCTTCAGTATCCTGTTTTAATGTCCTTTGGATATACACCCAGAAGTGTGATTGCTGGATCATATGTGGCTCCGTTTTTAATTTTTTGAGGAATATCCATATTGTTTTCCATAGTGGCTGCACTGTGGAGTTTACAATCCCTCCAGCAGTGCACAAGGGTTCCCTTTTCTCCATATTCTTGCCAATATTTACCATCTGTTGTCTTCTTGAGGATAGCCATTGTAACAGGTATGAGGTAATAGCTTATTTTGATTTGCATTTTTTGATGATTAGTGATGTCAAGTACCTTTTCATATACCTGTTGGCCCTCTGTATATCTTCTTTGGAAAACTATCTATTCAGATTCTCTGCCCATTTTAAAATCATATTGTTTGGGGTTTTTTGGTATGAGTTCTTTATATATTTTGGATATTAATCTCTTACCACATATATGATTTGCAAATATATTCTCCTATTCTGTAGTTTGCCTTTTCATTTTGTTGATGGTTTCCTTTGCTGTGTAGAAGCTTTTCAGTTTGATGCAGTTTCACTTGTTTATTTTTGCTTTTGTCACTTTTGCTTCTGATGTCTATTAGAGATCTTCTGTTCATGACTATGTCTCTCCATATAAACTTTTGTTTTGACTGGGTTTTGGAGTGAAAGGGGGGTGCTTTTGCTCCTTATACTTAAACATTACATAGGTGACATAGAGGTATATGTTCTATTTTTAAAGGAAAAATTTGATCCCTTCTTCATAAGTACTGTGTGAAATCATTATGTATAGCTTGAGGCATGAGTAGGGTAAACTTACCATTTTGGCTGTGGTTCCTTCTCTTTCACTTTTTTCTTTGAAACCAAAAGTACATAGCACTATTAAAAGTAGAACTTGGCTTTTCAAGAGATCAGAAAGGTTGTTTTTAGAGCTGGCAGCATCTTAGAAAAATGCTTTTCAGCTCTCAGAAAAAAATGATTCCAAAGAATGTTTTGCCAGAAGAATCTTGAAAAATTGCAGATTTTTTTCCCTATTTCATAGCCTATAAGTCTATAGCTATATGACAGCATTTTTTTGGTCAATAACATTCTCTTCTTTTCACTCTTTTTTTTTTTTTTTTTTAACGTTGTAACTCTATTCTAAATACTATCAGAGAAATCTTGGTGTGCTTCCGCCTTGGAAGAAATGTACCCTGTGTTCTTCTCTTGAATAGCTCCCTGAAATTAAGGTTATCTTTGCTTTCAAAGAAAAGAGTAAAACTTTCGTGGGGAGGGCATTTTTGGATTTAAGCATTATTTTCTGAGAATATTGAAATACGGAATGAGTTCGTTTACAAGACCCTGAAGGTAGTTCTCTCTAAATGAGGGATGTCATTGGAACTTGCTAGGGAAACTGTAGATTTGGTTTACAAGCTAGCTCCTCTCAGGCCTATGTAAGAAAAAGAAGATAGGGGTCAGAAAATGGGAAATAATAGCCTGAGTACTGGGAGGAGATGCCTTCGTTTTTTGTTTTTTTTTTTGTGGTACGCGGGCCTCTCAACTGGAGAGTTGTGGCCTCTCCCATCGCGGAGCACAGGCTCCGGACGCGCAGGCTCAGCGGCCATGGCTCACGGGCCCAGCCGCTCTGCGGCACGTGGGATCTTCCCGGACCGGGGCACGAACCCGTGTCCCCTGCATCGGCAGGCAGACTCTCAACCACTGCGCCACCAGGGAAGCCCGATGCCTTCGTTTTGAGGTCTTGTTTTCTTCTTTGGTTGGTAGGAGAGGTAGAGGACAGTGAGCAGTAAACTTCTGAGGGCAAAACTTGATGTCATCTATTTATACTTGAGTTTTAAGCAAAAGGACCAAATGTATCCCATTGAGAAGCACCTCTCACTTTCACTGCGATATTTCTATTTTTTTTTAAATGAACTGTTGAATCCCTGTAGAAGGATTTTCAAATATGCTCTTTATGATGTCAGGATTTTTTTAAAGGATTATGATCACAATAGATGATTTTCTGTTTACTTGATCACCTTCTTAATAGCTGGAATTCAGTCATACTGACAAAATGCAGACGGATTTGACATCCATTACTTTTGATTGAAAGAGGATGAGTTTTTCTTTTGGATGTTGGCAAAGCAACGATACAGTGTTTGTCATATAACTGAAACTTGTCATTTTACTAACTCGTCTCTCCGGATTTTCTTTTGGGAGGGAGTATGATACAATTAGAAATATTTTGAAATCAGGCAGATTTAAATTAAAACCTCATCTCTGTCATCTTCTAGGTGAATTACCCTGGGAAAATGTTTACATTCTTTTGAATCTCAGTTTATCATCTGTGAAATGGACGAGACATTGTTTTCTTCATTGGGAATGTGTAGCCATGGTGTGTGGCTCATAGTAGATACCCTGTCCCTTGATTCCTTTTCCTTTGATTGCTGGTTTAGAAAATCAGAGTTCTATCCATTTTTATATCAAGCACTTAAAAGTACAGTGGAAAAGGTTTGTTATGTAGTGTAAGCTACTCTAGTTTATTCACAGGAGTATGTGTTTAGCATCGGTTAGTGTGACCAGCACATTGATGGACACATGTTGGGTTTAAAGGGAATTGTCCCATTGTATCTTTTCTTTTAAATTTAATTTAATTTATTTTTTTATACAGCACGTTTTATTAGTTATCTGTTTTATACATATTAGTGTATATAGCCCATTGTATCTTTCTTCAAGGAATTTACATTCGGGCTGTTAGTATTTTGCTTGTATAAACTGAAACACAGGTCTGTTTGGAATATCGTTTTTTTAAGATGTCCGTTTTCATCAGAAAAATTAGGTGTTCTTACCATTGTTCTTACGTCTAAATTTCTAGCAGATGAAAAGCTTCTCAAAGCCCTAAGAAGATTTCCTAAGTAGTATGTTCAGCAAGTATATATGTGCATCCTTGTGCTTCTATGAAGAAAGCACAAAAGGGGCAATCATCTTTGGAGAATTGAGTTTGTTTTACAGCTGCTCCCTTTTTTTGGCCTGGAAATCAAGTGGTCTGCTTTGGTTCTGTTGTTCTTTATAGGATGGTGGTAGGGTGTTGGTGGGCTTTTTTTTTCTTTCTTTTTCTTTTTTCTTTCCTCAATTAGACAGGGCAAAGTCTAAACGTGTTGTTCAGTCTATTTCTGAATCACTGGCCAGCAGTTAATTTTGAGGACTGAAAATTAAAACTAACCACAGCAGTTGTTAGAACTAGGGTTTCTATAGGCAGAAATCCAATTCTGTTCAGACACCACCTGTTTCAATAGGACATTTCAGACGCCCATTTGGCAAGATTTGCTGGAGAAGACATGGGGAACATGCTTTCAGTCTGTGTTAAGTCTGCAGCATAATGCAGTCCTGTTTCTCAAAGTGACAGTTGCATTTATATCTGATATGTTTTTGCAAGGAATAAATTGGAATCTTTCTGAAGCACTACTTATTGTGAAGTAGAAATCAGATCCACCGTGGACCCCCCAACAAAGGGTTTTGGTTACTAAAGGGCCAAAGGGATCTTATGATAAGGAGCTTTCACTAATGCAGCCATGTCAAACCATCTGAACGTAGCATTTTATCGCAGGGTTCTGGAATGAATCTTGTGTAGGATGGTTTAGTATTTCCTTTTGTAGGGGAGTTCAGAACACTTTGAATTTCTAAACAGTATAGATCGCATTCTCTTCCTCTCAAATTTTAATTTTTTTGAATAGGTAAATACACATCCAATACAAGATGACATATAGTGAGCCTTTCTTCAGGCCACCAATGATGCTATAGTGAATAACCTTTTATATAGTTATTTGTGCACATGGATGAGTGTATCTGTAGGATAAATTCCTGGGAGTAAAATCGTGGCTCCAAGGCAAAGTGGAATTTAAATTTTGATAGACATTTACAGATTGCCTGCCAAGGATGTCATGCTACTCTATGCTTGCATCAACAATGCGTAAGAGTGCCTATGTCTTCACCACAGTGATTCATTAAACATCTTTCCGCCAATCTGATGAGTGAAAAAATATCTCATTTTTAATTCACATTTCTCTTACGAGTGATGATGAGCATCTTTTCATATGTTTAAAGCCATTTTCATTTCCTTTCAAATACCGCATTTTAATGTATTTTAAATTGGAAATATTCTGAATGTTTCGGTTCAACTTAAATTTATGAATACTCATCCCACATACTTACATTTGGAAAGGTTACAAAAAGATACGGAAGCCTCTTTAACCAAGGTCTGTATTTTCAGGCATTCTTCAGCGTGTAACAAATTATGTTCTTAGGAACTGATTTATCAAGACTTTGGCTTCTAAAAATATGTGGCTTTTGTGGCAAACTCATCTTTACAGTGCCCAGAGATGGATAGCTGGCTGCTTATTTTAAAAATAACTCAAAGAAAATAATACATAGAAAATTATTTTAGTGGCTGTTACTGGACAGCTTCACTGGATTTTTGGATATTTGTTTGGGGACAAGTGTGCCTTTCTGTTATTTTCGATATATATCATCCTGTAAATGTCTGCCTCAAAAGATAAAAGGATGCTGCTGTTTTCACCAGCACTGATAAAAGGTGATTTATTTAAATAAATGTAAGATCAAGCAGGCAGCCTCATCTGTTCGGTTGTTTCTCAGAGTTGAGGTCAATTTTATGTCATATTTGGTATTTTCTTCTTTCTGTTTCTTTGGCTTCTGCCCCCCTGCCCCCCACCAAAAGTCTGTAAAATTAAATCATGAAAGTAGAACATACATATAAATGAAAACTAGAATGTCCAAGTTATGAGATCAATTCTAAAGTATGATCATGATAGTATAAGTTATGTCACTCAGCATACTTAGTGGTTAATTTATGGTTTAACGTCTTCTGAAAGTTGCATAATTTGTTTGAAGGACAGTTAAAGACCTTTGAAAATATGCACCAAAAAGCATCTCTGGTATAAATCTTCCTGCCTTCATTTGTTCCTTTCTTCCCGATTACCTGTTTACCTTTTCAGTAAGGAGGGGAAAAATAGGAGCACACTTTTCACTCAGTCCAAAGCTCAGATATTTTTTACTGCATAAGTTGAGCAAAGGCTAAATGAAAAAGAAATGAAACAGGTAGATTATTCCTAGAGTGTGGAATAGGAAAAGCTCTGTCAAGTGTTTAAGCTGTCAGTGTTGGATGGTGTGCCATGCTGCTTTCTGTCGACCTCTCAGGAGTAGCAGTTTAGCTGCCCATGCGTAGGAACCTTAGTTTAGTCTTGAAAGGAAATGCTGTAACATCTGAAAGAAAACCATCACATAACCCCGCCCCTAGCTCCTGTTTCTAATGCACAAAAAAGCCAAGAAAATAAGAAATGAACAGAAAGGGGGAAAAAAATTGGAGAATTTCAAGTTAAAAAATGAACAATTCTTTCTCTTTTTAAATACAAAAATACTGTAACTGAAAACTGTTGGTTCACTTTCTCTCTCCCTTCTTGGCTCAGGTAGTTCTTTATGCCCTTGTTTCAAAGCTGCATTGAAAGTTTATCTAATGTATCCTAGTCTGTTCCCAGACTTCTAAAATGGTAAAGGAGTTGCTGTGTTGTTTGTCCCCACTGGATATTTTTTGGGTTCATATTCTGTAATATTAAAGAAAAACAATTTGGGGCTAGGGAGTAGAAAAGGGGAAGGGAAACTACGATTAACACTTTATTTTCTAAATTTTTTTTGTTCTGTAAGTTATAAGAAAACTTGACAGTGATCAGGATCTGTAGGTAGCAGTTTAGAAAATAAGTGTCTGAAACTCTTAAAATAGATACTTGTTTCATTTTAGAGGACAAATGGTAGGTGGTTTAATATAATACTCTTTATTCTACAAGGGAGACGGCCATGGTGTGATATAAGGAATGTTTGATTTGAAATCTGAAGGCACAAATTCAGTTCTTGGATCTGCTGCTAATTTACCTAGGGCTTTAGGTTGGTATAAATCTGAATTATCCCCTTCCTTCCACCTTAGATATTAAATAATATGTGGTACATAGTTAAGCAGTCAGCAAATAGTTGCTTTATTCACTGACACGACCTCTTTTTTTCTATAGGTTTTTATTATGCTTTGTTTGTTACCTAGAAAGGTGAAAGTGAAAGATTTCCATTTCAAGACTTTGACATAATAATGGTGTTCTGCTAGAAACAACATGTTTTTGCCTCAAGAAGGAATGTTTTTTTTTAACAGATTTTAAAATAAATATGTGCTAACTTTAGAACAATGTAGACTTTCTAGAAAAGCAAAAAGAAGAAACTGTTTATAATCCCTCTAGTGATTGTAACTACTATATTTTATATTGTATTTTTCATGTAGATAAGATCCCACAAAATGTTTGTATTTTACACTTAATATGTTAAACATGAATTGCATAAGTTTTAAACTACATGACTTACTTTATTTTTGTTCTTTAAAAACATGTCCTCACACTTCAAAGGATTGATGTAAAAATTGTGGTGGTTTGTTGAGAAGTTACCAGTGATGTGTTCTATGTTTTTTGTTTGTTTGTTATTCTTTTCTCCTTAGGCTCTCAGCTTCTCACAAAGTTACTGGCTTAAGGCGTAAATGCTATAAATGAGATTAGGAACAAAAGAAATGTTTTTCACAAATTTGAGGTTGTTTCTTTTTTTTTTTTTAATATTTATTTATTTATTTTATTTTGGGCTGTGTTGGGTCTTAGTTGCAGTGTGCGGGCTTCTCTCTAGTTGTGGCGCGCGGGCTCAATAGTTGCAGCACGTGGGCTTAGCTGCCCCACAGCGTGTGTGGGATCTTAGTTCCCCAACCAGGGATTGAACCCGTGTCCCCTTAACCACTGGACCACCAGGGAAGTCCCTGAGGTTGTTTCTTAACGGTTCTGACAATACAGAAGTATGATGTTCTAGTTTTTTTTTTGCTTTTTTTTTTACAATGGGACGGGCCATATTAGATCTGTTATCTGGAAAAATTTATATTTTAATATAGATTATCATAGGTGTAGATTTGGTAACTTGTCTTTCTAAATGTCATTTTTGCCCTTCTTTACCCTTGTAGGGTAGATTGGGGACCTGTGAGTAATACGAAATGGTTAAATATATAAAGTCTTCATTAATGGAAACATTGAGTAAAACAAGGCTGCCTCATCCATAAAACAAACTGGTTCATTCAACTACAGTTTGAGTAAAAATAGAATATAATAAAAATCTGGTTAACCTTGCAAATTTGAGTGTTAACATGAACTCTTGGTGACTCAAGAGATGGATTTGAGTGGGTTATAGAGACAGAAGTCTGCCCATACGGTGTCCATGGTCTTTGGGCAAATAGAAATAAGTGCCTCCACCTCTGTGTGTCCCTTGAAACCCTAGCCTGGGGAACATGGCATGGCTAGTGTGAGCATAGCTGGATCTCATCTAGTTCTTATCCCCTTGGCCAAGCATCCTTGTGCAGTGCACCATCTGGACAATCATTTACAGTTGTGGCACTATTTATCGGTCCAGACAAAAAAGTGATTTTGATGTTAAAACTATCTTGCCTAAGATATTCTGGACAGGAATGATTTATTATTTCTAGAGAAATAATAAATAAAACTTTCTTGAAAATTTGATCTCCAGTTTTGAGTAGCCATGTCCTTTCAAGGTTTAGCCTGGCCTCTTGTTCTGTTTTAAACACAGGGAACAAGAGGACTTTGGGATCAGACCACTGCTAAACCAGGGGTTTCAAATGTCAGTGACTAAGAGACCAGGCTAACCCTTTGAAAAGACATGGCTACAAAAACTGGAAGACCAGCTGAATAATGTGGCCCTTGCTATTGTGAATTTCACACAATGGGTGGTGATTTATTATTTTTTTAGAGTAATGATGAAGTAAAGTAGACTTTTTCTTTTTGATAATTTTGAGCTCTGAGTGCTTTGGTAAAGAGAGCATCAGTGTGCTCCAGATTAGGGTTCCTCTAGATCTTAACAGTGACTGTTAATAAGAATGCCTTCCACTTTGTTCCAGTTTTAAGATGCACTTTTTACCTGATTTGACTCTTGACATAGGGCCCTGGGCTAGGGCTGGAGCTAGTTCTTGAGTCTTCTTTCTCTTATGTCCCTTCTGTATTTTTTTCTTCCTAGATTTCTGTTCCTCCTCTTGATAAAGCAGGGCTTCGTTTCTTATGTCCATCATAACCTCTGCCAGGGTCGTTTCCTGGCCTTCTCTTCTCTATGTATACTGTCCCCTGGGATGATCTTATCTGAATCCTGTTCTTGCATCTTTTCTATTCTTCTCCTGAAGGGATTTTTGTGGTTTATATACATACTCCCAATTTTGGCTTCAGTTCTTTTCTTTTTTAATTGAAAAAACATGTTACAGTTAAATCTTTATTCTGATTTACCTTTCTTAAATGAAAATGCATTGAGGTTAAAGATGTGTGTGTCTCTGGGAATTCCCTGGCGGTCCAGTGGTTAGGACTCCATGCTTGCACTGCAGGGGCCATGATCCCTGGTTGGGGAACTAAGATCCAGCAAGCAGCGCGGCGCGGTCAAAAAAAAAAAAAAGTGCCTCTGAATTACAGAGCAACACAGGAGGTGAATGTCTCACAGGCACAAAGATAAATGCCGCCCTTGATTAATCAGCCCTGAAGGCAATGATAAAACTATATGGATTGTTGTGATACGTGGTAGCTTTCTCACTGATTTTCTTTTTTTCCACGTCTTTATTGGAGTATAAATGCTTTACAATGTTGTGTTAGTTTCTGCCGTACAACAAAGTGAATCAGCTATATGTATACATATCTCCCCATATCCCCTCCGTCTTGAGCCTCCCTCCCACCCTCCCTATCCCACCCCTCTAGGTGGTCAGAAAGCGTCGAGTTGATCTCCTTGTGCTATGCAGCTGCTTCCCACTAGCCATCGATTTTACATTTGGTAGTGTATATATGTCAGTGATACTCTCTCACTTCATCCCAGCTTCCCCTTCCCCCCGGTGCCCTCAAGTCCGTTCTCTACGTCTGCGTCTTTATTCCTGCCCTTCCACTAGATTCATCAGTACCACTTTTTAAAATTCCGTATATATGCGTTAGCATACGGTATTTGTTTTTCTCTTTCTGACTTACTTCACTCTGTATGACAGATTGTAGGTCCATCCACCTCACTACAAATAACTCAGTTTCATTCCTTTTTATGGCTGAGTAATATTCCATTGAATATATGTGCCACATCTTCTTTACCCAGTCATCTGTTGATGGACATTTAGGTTGCTTCCATGTCCTGGCTATTGTAAATGGTGCTGCAGTGAACATTGTCGTACATGACTCTTTTTGAATTATGGTTTTTTCAGGGTATATGCCCAGTAGTGGGATTGCTGCATCATACGGTAGTTCTATTTTTAGTTTTTTAAGGAACCTCCATACTGTTCTCCATAGTGGCTGTATCAATTTACATTCCCACCAGCAGTGCAGGAGGGTTCCCTTTTCTCCACACCCTCTCCAGCATTTATTGTTTGTAGATTTTTTTTTTTTGCGGTGTGCGGTCCTCTCACTGTTGTGGCCTCTCCCGTTTCGGAGCACAGGCTCCGGACGCGCAGGCTCAGCGGCCATGGCTCACGGGCCCAGCCGATCCGCGGCATGTGGGATCCTCCCGGACTGGGCCACGAACCCGTATCCCCTGCATCGGCAGGCGAACTTTCAACCACTGTGCCACCAGGGAAGCCCCTGTTTGTAGATTTTTTGATGATGGCCATTCTGACTGGTGTGAGGTGATTCCTCATTGTGGTTTTGATTTGCATTTCTCTAATGATTAGTGATGTTGAGCATCTTTTCATGTATTTGTTGGCCATCTGTATGTCTTCTTTGGAGAAATGTCTGTTTAGGTCTTCCGCCCATTTTTGGAACTGCTTGCTTTTCTGAACACCTTATTCTGATTTATTTTGGTGAAGAGAAAACATAGCACAGCAGTTGAGAGGGCAGACTTTGTTAGGAAAGAGACTTTTTTTTTTCCAGGTGCTGGCACTGGCACTTTGTAACTGTGTAGCTTTGGGCAAATTACTAATCTCTATCCTCCTGATTTCCTTATTTGTAAATGAGGAAAACATGCCTATACATACAGTTTTATAGTTGAAGAGATTCTTTGATATAATAGGTCAAGCTCCCTGTTTTACAGATGAGTAAACTAAGGAATCAAGTACTGAAATGATTGGCCAACCAAGGGATAGCAGAGTCAGGGTTTTTTTGTCGTGCACTGTTCTTCTATAGTCTTTCTATACAACATAGAGTAATGCTAGTTTTCTTTTGAAAATGGAACTAAGAGACAAGGAATTAAAAATAATCAAACCTCCAGGGTGACTTCTCTTAGTTGCCTTCGGGCCACTAGGACAATCTTGCATGAGTCCCCTTCCTGAAGACGAGCTAGATAAGTTGCCAGAGTAGAGCTGTGTGTTTGCTGCTTGTAGCCAACTTTATCCTTTTGTTTCTTGCTTCGTAGACTGAAGTTCTCTGTATTTTTCCTGTTTCTGAAAATCCAGTTTGTGTGAAGAAAATGATAATTAGGAATTTGCTCCTTTTACCACCCAAACTTTCTTAAGCCAGCATCAATGTATCTGTGGGGATTGGTTACATTTTCATTTTCCATAAATTATAGACAAGCATGATTTTTGGAGTCTTTTTTTTTTTCTTTCAGCTGAATAGCAAGGGTATGCATGACTTTAGAAGTGGTTTTTCTTGGCATTAACCAGCATGTGAAAACGGCTATAATAAAGTCAACAAATAACTTTGTAATCTCCCAGGTTTTTGAAAGTAGAGATGCAAATAAGTCATGGGGTAGGAGTGATTCTTTGAGTGCTTAGATATTAAAAGATTTTCTCCTCAGGGTTGGAAAGTTGACTGGTAATACACTTTATTAGAATCAGCTTACTGAGGCTGGCTTGCCACTTCTTTGGGGAAGCTGCTCTTGACTTCTTGAGATTCCCTCCCTCCCTCCCTCCCTCCCTCCCTCCCTCCCTCCCTCTCTCTCTCTCTCTCTCTCTCTCTCTCTCTCTCTCTCTCTCTCTCTCTCTCTCTCTCGCTCTCTCTCTCTCGCTCTCTCTCTCTCTCGCTCTCGCTCTCTCGCTCTCTCTCGCTCTCTCTCGCTCTCTCTCTCGCTCTCTCTCGCTCGCTCTCTCTCTCACACACACACACACACACACACACACACACACACACACACTCAGGAAGCATAGGATACATGACCTGAGATGGTTCAGAGTATTTGAATCTAGGACAAGTAGGACAGGCTTAGGAAATCCAAGATGCCTTTCAAGTCCTAGAAGACTTCTGGCAGAAGATTTTTATCCTTTTGTTTCTTGCTTTATAGATTGAAATTCCCTGAACAAAACTGATTTCCCTTTCTTCTGAAAATCGAGTTTGAGAGAACCTTCTTAAGTCTTGCTAAGTCTTGTCCTGTCCTTTGTCTTCAGGTACCAACCTGTATATGTGTGTATTTTTTTTTAAGCTTAGCACTTGCCTTATCCTGAGAAAGTACAAGTACTTTTAAAAATATTAATGGGCCACACTTAATGCAAGATGCTGAGTATACAGTGAATGAACACTGGATTTTTTTTCTTTCTTTCTTTCTACCAAACTCCACTCTTGGTCAGTTTTCAGGGGATAATACAGTCTCATCTTCTCAGAGGACTAAAATAACCCAGCTCAGTTTCTTAAAAAAAAAGAAAGAAAAAAAAAAAACCAACAAAGAGAAATTTCTAGCTGTTAGTCCAGGCTGCCCTGCTGTGCTTTTAGGAGAAAAAGCTGCAGTACTTTGAGACATTCACTTCTTTTACTGGGGTGCCAGAAACTTTTTTTACTGGACCCCATCCCCATCTTACTCCAAGCAAGCTCTGTGGGCTTCTGAAGACCAAGAATGGCAAAAACAACGTTTTCTCATTTGGCCTTTTGTGTACATCTGTTAGATGGTCAAAGTAAATGTATATAAAATTGTTTTGTTTCTACAACAGATTCTACCAGGTGTTTCCCAAATAAGCCATAGATAAGTTGTTTCCAAATACATCTTTGAATTTATATTGCAAATTTATATAGTCTTTTTCTTCAACAGAAACAATTGGTTTTAATTGAGAGGAGATGAACTAGGACTTCAGATCACGTGTGTTTTTTGTCTGTTTTCTTTGTTTTTGTGTGTGGTATAAAAATGCAACTTCATTTGGCATTTTTGAAAGCAAACTACTGCCTCTTCTGATATTAGGAAAGCCTTGATTTAGTTGAGAAATCTAACTTGTTATTAGAAAGCCTTAGTTCTTTTTGGAATGGTATTTAGATTCCACTTAGAAGAATATGGCGCAATTTAGCTCTTCTTAGCATGATATGGGTCCTTGGAGAGAGAGCCAAGTGGAGCAAATTGAACAGACTGAGGTTGCTTCTTGGACACCCTCGGATTTTGATGTCCTTCCCAGGGTCCCTTAGTCTACTGGGCACAGATTGAGACCTGGGGCTCTTCTGAATACTTGTATGTACTTTACAATTTTTTTGTTATTTTGACATCATCTCAAACTTATAGAAAAGTTACTAGTACACAGACATTTTCTTTCCTGAACCATTTGAGAGTAAGTTGCTAACATGATATGTTCCATCATCCCTGAATACTTCAGTGTTTCTTTTCTGCAAACAAAGACATTCTCTTATTTAAGCGTGGTAATACTATCAGGAATTAGCATTGATGCATTACCAGCCTCTACTCCTCAGATCCCATTCAAATTCTGCAGATTGTTCCACTAGTGTCCTTTATTTTTGTACCAAAAGCGTCCTGTCTAAAATCATCTGTAGCATTTGGTTGTCATGTCTCTTAGGTCTCTTTCAACTGAGAATAGTTCCTTGGTCTTGTCTTGACTTTCATGAACTTGAAAATTTTCAGGCCAATTATTTAGTAGATGGCCCTCAATTTGGGTTTGTACGACGTTTCCTCACGACCAGATTCAGGTTATGCATCTCTGGCAGGAATATTCCAGAAATGATACTGGGCTCTTCTCATTGCAGCCAGTCACACAATCATGAGTTCCATTGTACCCTTCCATTACTACTGCGATATTACTCTGATACTTGATTCAGATGGTGTCTGCCAGGCTTCTCCACTGCAAATTACTTTTTTTTTTCTCTTTGTAATTAACAAGTATTTTATTGGGAGATAGAGAAAATGTAAATATCCCATTCTTCCTCAAATTTAAGTTTATTCTTTATATATCATCATGGACACATGCATATATATGTGTTTTTTAGTGAGTTATAATCTGTTACATTTGTTTCCATGCTTAAATTGTCCTGATTTGGTCAGTGGAAGCCCCTTTAATCTGGTTTCTGTGTCTTTTTGATGTGCTGTGATCAGTCTTTACATACTTCCTGACTTTTTGCTACCAGATGTTCCAGGCTCATTTTGTACTTTCCTTGTCCCAGCCCTGGATTTAGCCATTTCTTGAAGGAGCAAGCTCTTTTTTAGTGGCTCCGAGCCACCGCATTGATGCCCCTCCTCACATCACTGCCCTCTCCTCCCCTGCTGTTGCCTACTTTGCTTGGTCACCAATAGCTCTTGGACTGAATTATTCTGAAAGAGGAAGGGCACATTTTGTTTAGATTTAATCATTCATGTTAGCTCTGTGTGGATAGGGACTGTAACATATTTGATCTCTCATCCCCCAAATGCCTGTTACATAGTAAATGCTCAATAAGTGTATAAGTTCATTCAAAGACAAATACTTAACTCTGCATCTATTAGGAGTTGGTCATTATTCCAGGTGCTGGGAGTGGAGGAACACACATGAACTAAGTTTGAAAAACAAAAAGCATACATGTGTGGGAGCCCTGTGAAGGGAAATAGTTCTTTGTGAAGGATGGAAATAATTTTGTGAGGCAGCCGTTTCCCCGATTGTGTTCATCTATATTAATATGTATTCAATGGAAAAAAAGGATTTGACTTTGCACTTTTTAAACTGTAGTTCTTATTAAAATGCATAGACTAAATGTGTCACAGATTTTTTTTAGCCTTGGTAATTTCTTTTCTTGTATTACCGTAGCTCTGCTTTTCCCCACCCTGAAGAGAGCTGGTCCCTTGCATATAGCTAACTCAGCTTTTAAATGCAAAATAGAGATCCTAGTAATGTATTGATAGAAATGTTGTATTAGTTAGCTCTACCCTGTAGGTTGTTAGTTTTTTTTTAACCTTTAGGCAGAGATACTTCCAGTGAGGAAAGTGATTTTTCTCATTATGTTTTTGGTAATAAGTAATAGAATGTAGAAACAATAAGAATAGACCATGAGCTCCTTTCTATTAATAGAGTTAATCATCTGTGTTATTTTGTTTAACTCCTATGGGTAGGACCATAATACATAGCATATAATCAAACTCTTTCTCTTTTTGAATTATAAAATTATTCAAGCATTTATTCACTCAAAAGATATTTGATTGCCTATTCTTTGCCAAGTGCCAACCTCACAGGACTCTTAAAGGATTCAGTGAGACAATGTGTATGCTTTGGTCAAAGCAGCTAATAGATAAGTGTCCTTTGAATCTGAATGTGAATTTCCCTTACTAAAATCTAGAGGATTCTGACATCAGATATTATAAGTTTTTCTTAAAAATCTTATGCTATAATTGATACATATGAGGATTATATGTATTTTATATGTAAATTATAAAACAAACACCATGAATCCACCCTTCAACTTAATAATGAGAAATACAACATTAGTGCCATTCAAATTACCTGTATACAGCTTCCTAGTCCATCACTTTGTGTTCCCCAGATATAACTATGCTCCTGAATTTTCCTGAGCTTTTAAGTATAGTTTTACCACAAATGTGTGTATTCTTATATTTGTCCAACTTTCCTTGTTTTTGGTCTTTATGAAAATGGTATAATACTATATGTAATTTTCTGTGACTTGCTTTATTTACTCAGTACTGTGTAAGATTTGTCCTTGTTATTGCATGTTATTGATTTCACCGTGGTATTAGTCCATATGGTATGATTGGTATATCCATTCTCTTATTATCTAGATATCTAGATTACTGCTTTTGATTTTGTTTTATTTTTGCTGCTGTGAATAATGCAGTTATAAACCTTTTTGGGCATGTCTGCAGTACACATACATTAAGAGTTTCTCTAGGGTGATGGATTTCAAACTTTTATGACTGTGACCCATAGTAAGAAATATGTTTTCCATAATAAGCAGGTACCCGCTTACATAAGTATACGTACACAAATGAGACAAAAGTTTTGCAAATCAATGCTTAAGTTTACTACATGGGCTTCAATCTACTCTATTTTATACTGGTTGACTTATAAATAGCAATGCGATCCACTCTTGCTTTGCAGTCTCACTAACAGGTTCTGTTTGAATAACATGGCTCTAAGTGCGTGGTTGAAACTCTAGGGCCCCTGAGAATCACCTGGAAAGTTGGTATATGTGAGGATTCCTGGGCCTTGCTGCATAGATTCATATTCCATAGGTCTGGGATGGAGCTTAAAAATCTGAATTTCTAATATGCATCCAGGTAATACTAATGTTGCTGGCCTGCTGACTGAATTTGAGAAATACTGCTATAGAGTATATACTCATGAAAGAAATTGCTGAATCATAGTGTTGCAGGAAAAAAAGTGGGAGGCAGGAGGATGGTCACGTCCTGGGTCTCAGGTGAGTCCCTGGGATGGGCCGCCAAGTGTGGGTTGTTGGCTTCGTGTAGGAAAGAATTCAAGAGCGAGCCGTAGTAACGTGAAAGAAGGTTTATTCAAGGGGATACAGACTCCACAGAGTGTGGGCCATCTCAGGAGGCAAGAGGCCACAGAAGAAACACACTCCAAGTGTGGGCCATTTCAGAAGGCGAGAGGCTCCAGGGTACAGGGTTGTCAGTGTTTATAGGGGTGGGTAATTTTATAGGCTAGTGAGTGGGAGAATTATTCCAACTATTTTGGGGAAGGGGCAGGGATTTCCAAGAATTGGGCCACCACCCACTTTTTAGCCTTTTATGGTTGGCCTTGGGACTGTCATGGCACCTGTGGGTGTGTCATTTAGCTAACGTATTAACAGTGAGTATATAATGAGGCTCAAGGTCCACTGGAAGTTGACCCGTCCACCATCTTGGACCTAGTTGGTTCTAACCAGTTTATGTTGTGCCCTCAACGACTATGTCATTCTTTTAAAGATTGTGCCCTGCCCCCTTCCTGTCTCAATAGGGCATTCACATATTTAGCTTTTTATTATTTTACATAGTTTGTTATTTTATATAGCTTTTTATTATTTAGGGTCCTATGTCTGCAATGTATAAAGGGGTACCATTGCTCTCTTTTCTAGTTAGACTTGTTCATTAATGCTCATTTAGTAGGCGTTAAAATGATATCTTACTGTTTTGCTATTTTGTATTTCAGTGATTAGTAATGAGGCTCAGCATACATTTCAGTGGCCATTCATGTTTCTTTCTCTCTGAAATGTTTGTTCATGCCACCTGCTTATTTTTCTATTTATTTGTTGAAGGTCTTTGTATATTCTGGAAGTATGAATGCATTGTTGGTTATACTCACTGTAGATATCTTTTCCTAGTTGGCCCATTTAGTGGCTTTTTAACTTTCATTGTGGTATCCTTTGATAGAAATTCTTAATTTTAATGTGGTCAGATTTTTTATGGCTAGTTCTTTTTGTGTCCTGTTAATATGTTCTCTACCCCATGCTCATATAGATGATCTCCTGTATGTTTTTTCCCCAACACGTTTGAAAAGTTTTGCCTAACATTTAAATATTTTCAAACATCTGGAGTTGATTTTATGTATGGTATGAGGTAAGAGTCTAATTTAAATTTTTTCCTATACAGAAAATCAGTCCCAGCACATTTTATTGAGTTGTCTATGCCTTACTCAATGATCTACAGTGCCTACCCTGTCAAACTTCAGATTTTCATATATTTGTTAATCTGTTGGAGGGATGTGGTTCAATTCTGTTCCCTAGGTCAGTTCATTGATCTCTGCAGCAATACCACAATGTTGTTGCTGTAGTTTTGTAATTGCTATATGGCATGACAAGTTCTATTACATCTTTCTCTTTTAGGATCAGTTTAAGTTCTTTGAAAAACTCTGTTAGGATTTGTATTGAAATTACATTGAATCTGTAGGTAATGAGTATTTTTATCCATGAAACTAATCTCTCTATGAGTTTATTTAGGCATTCTTTAGTGTTGTTGAAGTGTTAAGATGTTTCTGATAAAAGTGTAGATAGTTCTATGGTTTGTTTATTCCTAGGTACTTTATTTTTTTTAATTGCTATTATAAATAGCATATTAAATGTTCCCTGTTTGTTGCTGATGTGTAAATATGCAGTTTACCTTTGCATACTTCTAAACTTATTAATTCCAGTAATTTTTCTGTATAGCTCCTTTTGTTTTTCTATGTGGACAGTCATATCATGCGAATAATGACATATGTCTCTCTTATTTTCTTTTTCTTTTTTTAAAAGAATTTTTTTAAAAAAAGAAGTTCTTCATTGAATTTTTAAAGAATTAATTAATTAATTAGCTTGCTCTGGGTCTTAGTTGAGGCAGGCTGGCTCCTTAGTTGCGGCTGGTGGGCTTCTTAGTTGCGGCTGGCAGGCTCCTTAGTTGTGGCATGCTCGCTCTTAATTGCGGCATGCATGTGGGATCTAGTTCCCCGGTCAGGGATTGAACCTGGGCCCCTTGCATTGGGAGCTCGGAGTCTTAACCACTGCACCACCAGGGAAGTCCCCTCTCTTATTTTCTTTTTTAATAAATTTTATTTATTTATTTATTTATTTTTGGCTGCGTTGGGTCTTCGTTGCTGCGTGCAGGCTTTCTCTAGTTGTGGCGAGCCGGGGCTACTTTTCATTATGGTGCGCAGGCTTCTCATTGCGGTGGCTTCTCTTGTTGCGGAGCACGGGCTCTAGGCGCCGCGGGCTCAGCAGTTGTGACTCACGGGCTCTAGAGCGCAGGCTCAGTAGTTGTGGCGCACGGGCTTAGTTACTCCGCGGCATGTGGGATCTTCCCAGACCAGGGCTCGAACTCGTGTCCCCTGCATTGGCAGGCGGATTCTTAACCACTGCGCCACCAGGGAAGTCCCCCCCTCTCTTATTTTCAATTTTCTTTTTTCCCCTGACTTTTGTGGTCCTGTGTCAGTAGGATTACCAGTAAAATATTAGGTATAAATGTTCCTGATTTTAAAGGGAATAATTCTAACAAGTGTCCATTTAGAATGTTGTTTGCATGGGAATTCAGTAGCTACCATTTGTCAAGTTAAGGAATTTGTCTCCTAGTACTAGTTGGTTAAGAGTCTCGTTTCCTTGTTAAAAAATAAATCGTACATGGATGTTGATTTTTATCAGACTTTTTAGTATCTCTTAGATGAACAGATGGTTTTGTTCTCCTTTAATCTGTTAATGTGGTACTTGACAAGCATTTTTATCATGCTAAACTCCTCTTGAATTCTTGAGATAAAACCAGTTTGGTCTTGCTCTGTTAGGGTCGTCACCCCCACCCCTCCACGGCATTGGATTAATTATGCTAATAGTTTTTTTAAAATTTTTACGTTCATATTCTTGAGGTTAAAATTGTATGTTTCTTTCCCTTACTCTTCTTGGCAAGTTTTGTACTCAATAACATTCACTACATAAAGTGAGAAATGTTTTCTCTTTTTCAGCTTTTGGAAGAGTTTCTGTAAGTTTGAAATGATCTCTTCCTAGAACTTGCTTGTAAAACCTTGTGGGCCTGATATCTTCTTTGTAGGAAGATTTTAAACTACTTATTTGACTTTAATAAAGGCTTATTCTTGATTTTTATTTCTTTTTGGGTCAGTTTTAGTAAGAGGACTGGATTTTTATTAGTTCTTCTCAAAGTTCTTTTCATATCTTGTTGAATTTCTTTTTAGGGTTTTTTTTTTAAATCTTTGTAGTCTTGCTTTTGCTTGAGTTAATTATGCAAAAGTCTCTGTCAGTCGTTTTTTCAAATATAAGCATTAAGGCTAAAATTTTTCCTCTAAGTACTGCTTTAACTATATTCCACAGGTATTAATGTGTAGTATCTTCTTTGTTCCATATGATGAATTTGAAATTTTCCATTTTAATTTCTTCTTTTACCTGTGAATTATTTAGAAATATGTTTTTACAATTCCAAATATGTGGACTTTTTTTAAATTAAAAAAAAAAGTTTGATTTTTAGCTTAATTGCATTAGCATAATTTCTTCTTGAATTCACTTTCCTTCTTCCTGAAGTAGATCCTGTTGAAGTTGTTTTAGTGAAGTTTTTTTTTTTTTAGTGAACTCTCAATTTTTGTTAATCTATGAAGTTTTGACTATTGCCCCTATTATGAAAAGTGGTTTTGCTGGTTATTCAATTCTACGTTGACGTTTACTTTCAATGCTTTGAAAATACTTCTTTTGTGTTTTTGAGGTCTGATGTCAGTTTAATTCAGGGTTATGCTGCTAGAGGTATAGCAGCTACCTCTCTGGAGGAAAAATTCCTTATTTTTAGTGTTTGCTTATTTCCGTGGTGTAAATACTCTCTTACCATGTATGTCAGTTATTACAGAGTTGAGAAGAGATATGCAGTAGCACACAATTGTGAAGTATTTCCACCCTGCTGATACAATAGACATCAATAATAACCTGAAGAGCACAGATAATAATATGTAGTCAAATAATTAGTGATGAATTTTGATTATCTATCTCTGCTTTTAATATTTTTCATCTTATATTTTTATATAATTTAACACAGTAGTAGCCTTGTTTAAAAACTGCTCACAGAATTCCTGAAAATTTAACAATATGTTCATATGAGCCTACATTAGCCAGCTGTAGCATACCACCCTTGTACTTATTCTTTTTTCTAATGGGTGCTCTCTGTGAGCCTTGGGTGACTGCTTTTACAGTCTTTTTGTCTTTAGTGTTTTTAACTTTTAGTACAGTGTGTCTAGGAGCAAATTCCTTTTAATTTATGGTATATCATTATTTTTATATTGTACTTTCTTTTTTTATGGGTTCATGAATTTTATTATTTTGGAAAATTATCAGCCATTGTATCACCTGTATTCTTTATTTTTTCTGAGTCTCTAGTTAGATAGTTGTTATTTTTCTTCTGTTCTCCATGTCTCTTAATAGTTTTTATATTTTTCATTTTCTTGTGTCTTTGTGTGTGTTCTGGCAGTTTGTTTAGATCTGTCTTCCGGTTTGTTCATTCTTTTCAGCCATGCTTAATCTGCTTTTCAGTCCATTAAGATATTAATTCCAAGAGTGCTTTTTTTCCCCCTCCATTTCTTAAAGTCTGTTTCTTTTCAGTCACATGGTCATTCTTACTCATCTCTTATTGCTTGGTCACCTTTGGATTCCAACTGTCTTCGTTTCCACACCTTGTATGTCATTATTTTATATTCTGCATCATGATGATTCCAATATCTGAGATCCTAAAGACCCTTTTACATACTCTCAGATCATGGTGACTTATTTCTTTGTGTTTAGGGATATTTTAAAATTGTGAGTTCATATTTGATTTAGTTGAACTTTGGGAATCCTGAGGTCTTAATTCAGAGTACTTTTCCCCAACAGATTTATAAAGACTTCTCCCGAATTTCTGAGAGACTCTGAAGTTCAGGTCTCCAAATATGCTATAGGCCCCAGATTTGGTCTTAAAAGAGACCCAGGAGAATGTGGACCTATCAGTGCCCTTTAAGCAACTGCACCTCTCATGCCTAACTGAAGCTTACAGTTCACGTTTCAACTCCTCCCTTCTCTTTTCTCTTTCTGTCTGTATCTCTTTTATATACTCACCACTCTTGGAATTTTCTTTTATTTTTTTAATAAGCTCCACAATGAAGAGTTTTGTATTATCCAATATATAATTGTATTTGCAAAGAGTCCACTATATTCCCAAATTAAAAGGATTTTCCCCCACTGAAACCATGGTATGTCTAGCAGTTTCAGCATTGTTGTTTGCATTGTTGGAGACTCAATGAATATGAATTGAATAACTATTGAGAGAAGGTGAAAAGACAGCATAACCCTGATTTTATTTTCCCCTTGTATAATTGTCTCTTTTTGGGTTTTTTATTTATGCAATAGATCGAATTTTTATGTGTCAGGCACCGTTTTTCATCTTATACTTCCAGTTACTCTATTGTGATTAGTATTATACATTAAACATTGAAGGTCGACTGTTCTTTGTAACGATTACTTATCAAGGCTCATTGTCAGAATTCCAGCTAGTACTGAAAGAAGACCAAAATGATTTGGCCAATATGTTTTAAAGCTTGTTTAAGAAAACGGAAATTATACAAAGCTAAGTATACATAAACCTAGAAAGAGAAGTGATATAATTATTACTTTGAGTTTCTAGTTTCAAGCCACAAAAGTAACAAGTTTGCTTGAAACTGAAAAGTCTTCTAAATGTAACTTACTGTTAACAGTACTTAATTATAATTTAGACTTAAAGCCATAGCAAGTCAGGAAATAGTATATACCTAGGGCCATTTTATTATTCATTTATTTATTTATTTTGAAAGGAGTCCCAGTTTTTTTTTAATTTATTTTTCCTAATTTATTTATTTATTTATTTATTTCTGGCTGTGTTGGGTCTTCGTTGCTGTGCGTGGGCTTTCTCTCGTTGCAGTGAGCAGGGGCTACTCTTGTTGTGGAGCGTGGGCTTCTCATTTTGGTGGCTTCTCTTGTTGTGGAGCATGGGCTCTAGAGCACAGGCTCAGTAGTTGTGGCACATGGGCTTAGTTGCTCCGTGGCACGTGGGATCTTCCCGGACCAGGAATCAAACCCTTATCCCCTGCATTGGCAGGCGGATTCTTAACCACTGCGCCACCAGGGAAGTCCTAAATAGGACCATTTTAAATGAGATTGGATTCTGAAGTAAAAGTATTTTTTAGTACATAGAGCATAGCTGAAACTAGTCATTTGAGAAAGGGAGACTTTTAAAATTTATCTACTTGGAATATTATTTTGTAAAATATTGAATATTCTTGCCAAATGATACTTTACAGTTAAATTTCGTATCTACATGCAGATACAGTACTTAAAGATATTTTTAATATTGAGGAAGACTTTTATTAAATTAACTCTTAATGCTTTTGAACAGAAGGGTAGGGAAATGAAAATTTAACTGCTTTTAATTCTGTTCGCTTTAGAACTGAAAGAAATTTTCTCAGTTGTTTCCATTTCTCAATTGTGAATATGATTTATAAATTTTATCTTCTTCATCTTTTAATGATCTTAGTACAATGAATAAAATTCAAAATGCAACCTAAGTATCCTCAGCTAAATTTGTAGCTTAGAGCTTGATTGTAGTTTGCTTTAAAAAAAAAAAGAAAGAAGGAAAAGATAACATTGAAACCACATCAGAAGGAAAATGGAATTTTTTTTAAAAAGCACAGGAAGATAGCAGTCACATAGTTGAATAGCTTCTCTTTTTACTTTTCTAACACAAAATTTATTTCACAAAATCTCTGAAGTGCAAATGGGTACATGAAAGAGGAGAGATATAAAAGTACTTTTGGGAGGTTGAAGAAATTTATCTTCTGTCAAAATAGTGCATTTACATGGTTTAAAGAATTAACTAGCAAAGGATGGTATTAGAAAAAACCCCAAATCCTATATTGTATTCTTTGCCAATCCTCTTTCCAATTCCTAGAAGGAAGCACTTTAGCTTTCTCTCTTTCCTTTTTCTTTTTAAGTTCTAGGGTTACTGCCCAAAGTTTCCAAACTATATGCTTATGCTTCTATTTCTTCATGAGAATTTAACCTATTTGCTCCATCTCCTTTTCCTCCCAATATAATACCATTGTTAATTCTTACCTTGGATATAACTTTCTAGATGTTGAGCTTAGAACTTTATCTCTTGTTTCACTGACCATGGACAGTGTTTCTTGATTCTAAACTTTGTAGGCTCAGGTTATACTAGAGTTGCTTTCACTTCTCTGTTCATGTTTCTACCTTCCATGTTTGTCATCCATACATTTACTTTTGCATTATCACAGTTGATAACATTGTGTTATGTAATACAAGTCTTAAGTTTTCTGTGCTTGTCTGTAGTAGTAGTAATAATAGTGGTAGTAATTGAAAGTACTTACATAGTTCAGGCTTTGTGCCAAGCACATTGCATGTTTTATTTATATTATTTTATAATACATACATATATATACACACAGGTACTTTACATATATTAAACTTACTTAATCATCAAGTCGACCTTGATGGTATAGGTAATATTATGGTCTCCAGTTTACTGACAAGGAAATTTAAGTCACTTAGTAAGTGGTAGAGCTGAGTAGGTTAAAATGTAGAAATTGAAAATCAGTAATGTTGTTTACAGCTATGACTGTAAAAGTTACCACAGTTAAGATGTATACTGTTCTCATATCTTCTTTCTTATATAGCCATTTATTTTGTGGTTTTAAAAATTATTGTTTTTCTTTATCGCTTCCTTGTTTTTGTGCTAAAATTCCCAAATTTCCTCTCTTTACAAATAACTCCTATTGAGGCCCTTATAGGATCCCTCCAGTTTTCTTACTCAGTGACCTCCCCCAACCCACCCTTTTTGGAGGTTAGCATTTATTTTATGCGAACACTACAAATTTTTGTCATTTCAAATTATATAATGGGGCAGGTTTTTACATTGATTTTGAAAACATTGAATTATGAGAGAAATGTGTCTTATAGTTTTGTGATACTCTTTAAGATAATTAAAGATAATGTGTTCTGCAGGAATATTATAGGAAAGGTTGATTTTCTAATATCAAATAAGCCTCTGGACACACTGTTTTAATGTCTGTCAAGTTTGAAATATTTATTTGGTAACAAAAGACTTGAAGTTTAAGCCACTCGAAACGTATACAGGAAGAGCCTCTGATTTCAAAATTAGTTATTTGCTACCTGCCCAAAAGTAATATGTTGTACCCCCTCTGCTGGAACTAAATAGAACTTCCTTCTATAGTTATGCTTAGACGGCAGGCAGGTTCAATGTTGTTCTTTTAAAGCCACTGAGTTCCTCTCCCTTTCTTCCCATCCTTCTTTCATTTACAGTTCAGGCTGTATTGGCAAGATTAACAGTTGGTTTTGAAACCAACTGCCCTTCTGAGAGTCAGTAGAAGCATAGTGGTTGAGAGTATGGGCATTGAAGCCGGACTACTGGAACTTGAATCTCAGCGGGGGTATATTGTAGAGTTCTCTCAATTTCCTGGTGGAGTATCACATTCAAGAATAGTACAACATTATTAAAAAAACAAGTAAAACATTCCAGAGCATTGAGTCCTATAATGGCAGGCTTTTCTTTTTCCTTCTTGTGTGTGTAAATATTTCATGTTCTTTTTATGTACAGACTATTTAGATTGTTATTGAATGAAAGACCCTTGTTACTATTCTCAAATGCCATTTCATTTCCATTTGTGCAGTGTTCTTTCAGTCCCCTATCCATTGACTGATAAACGTTAAATTTGGGGCCTTGTTGCCTCTATTTAGCCTTGATGTTTAAGTTTTGATTCTTTTTTAAAATTAGTCCCATTATTTGTTATTGAAATGTTTTCTGCTTCACCATCTTATTGTGTTATAAATTCTTTTTTTTGTTTGTTTTTTCATTTTAACATCTTTATTGGAGTATAATTGCTTTACAATGGTATGTTAGCTTCAGCTTTACAACAAAATGAATCAGTTATATATATACATATCTTCCCATATCTCTTCCCGCTTCTGTCTCCCTCCCTCCCACCTTCCCTATCCCACCCCTCCAGGCGGTCACAAAGCACCCAGCTGATCTCCCTGTGCTATGCGGCTGCTTCCCACTAGCTATCTACCTTGCGTTTGGTAGTGTATATATGTCCATGTCTCTCTCTCGCTTTGTCACAGTTTACCCTTCTCCCTCCCCATAGCCTCAAGTCCATTCTCTAGTAAGTCTGTGTCTTTATTCCTGTTTCACCCCTAGGTTTTTCATGACATTTTTTTTCTTAAATTCCATATATATGTGTTAGCATACGGTATTTGTCTCTCTTTCTGACTTACTTCACTCTGTATGACAGACTCTAGGTCTATCCACCTCATTACAAATAGCTCAATTTCGTTTCTTTTTATGGCTGAGTAATATTCCATTGTATATATGTGCCACATCTTCTTTATCCATTCATCCGATGATGGACACTTAGGTTGTTTCCATCTCTGGGCTATTGTAAATAGAGCTGCAATGAACATTTTGGTACATGACTCTTTTTGAATTACGGTTTTCTCAGGGTATATGCCCAGTAGTGGGATTGCTGGGTCATATGGTAGTTCTATTTGTAGTTTTTTAAGGAACCTCCATACTGTTCTCCAGTGGCTGTATCAATTTACATTCCCACCAACAGTGTAAGAGGGTTCCCTTTTCTCCACACCCTCTCCAGCATTTATTGTTTCTAGATTTTTTGATGATGGCCATTCTGACTGGTGTGAGATGATATCTCATTGTAGTTTTGATTTGCATTTCTCTAATGATTAGTGATGTTGAGCATTCGTTCATGTGTTTGTTGGCAGTCTGTATATCTTCTTTGGAGAAATGTCTATTTAGGTCTTCTGCCCATTTTTGGATTGGGTTGTTTGTTTTTTTGTTTTTAAGCTGCATGAGCTGCTTATAAATTTTGGAGATTAATCCTTTGTCAGTTGCTTCATTTGCAAATATTTTCTCCCATTCTGAGGGTTGTCTTTTGGTCTTGTTTATGGTTTCCTTTGCTGCGCAAAAGCTTTTAAGTTTCATTAGGTCCCATTTGTTTATTTTTGTTTTTATTTCCATTTCTCTAGGAGGTGGGTCAAAAAGGACCTTGCTGTGATTTATGTCATAGAGTGTCCTGCCTATGTTTTCCTCTAAGAGTTTGATAGTTTCTGGCCTTACATTTAGGTCTTTAATCCATTTTGAGCTTATTTTTGTGTATGGTGTTAGGGAGTGATCTAATCTCATACTTTTACATGTAGCTGTCCAGTTTTCCCCGCACCACTTATTGAAGAGGCTGTCCTTTCTCCACTGTACATTCCTGCCTCCTTTATCAAAGATAAGGTGACCATATGTGCATGGGTTTATCTCTGGGCTTTCTATCCTGTTCCATTGATCTATATTTCTGTTTTTGTGCCAGTACCATACTATCTTGATTACTGTAGCTTTGTAGTATAATCTGAAGTCAGGAAGCCTGATTCCTCCAGCTCCGTTTTTCATTCTCAAGATTGCTTTGGCTATTCGGGGTCTCTTGTGTTTCCATACAAATTGTGAAATTTTTTGTTCTAGTTCTGTGAAAAATGCCAGTGGTAGTTTGATAGGGATTGCATTGAATCTGTAGATTGCTTTAGGTAGTAGAGTCATTTTCACAATGTTGATTCTTCCAATCCAAGAACATGGTATATCTCTCCATCTATTTGTATCATCTTTAATTTCTTTCATCAGTGTCTTATAATTTTCTGCATAGAGGTCTTTTGTCTCCTTAGGTAGGTTTATTCCTAGATATTTCATTCTTTTTGTTGCAATGGTAAATGGGAGTGTTTTCTTGATTTCACTTTCAGATTTTTCATCCTTAGTGTATAGGAATGCCAGAGATTTCTGTGCATTAATTTTGTATCCTGCTACTTTACCAAATTCATTGATTAGCTCTAGTAGTTCTCTGGTAGCATCTTTAGGATTCTCTATGTATAGTATCATGTCATCTGCAAAGAGTGACAGCTTTACTTCTTCTTTTCCGATTTGGATTCCTTTTATTTCCTTTTCTTCTCTGATTGCTGTGGCTAAAACTTCCAAAACTATGTTGAATAAGAGTGGTGAGAGTGGGCAACCTTGTCTTGTTCCTGATCTTAGTGGAAATGCTTTCAGTTTTTCACCATTGAGGATGATGTTGGCTGTGGGTTTGTCATATATGGCCTTTATTATGTTGAGGAAGGTTCCCTCTATGCCTACTTTCTGCAGGGTTTTTAACATAAATGGGTGTTGAATTTTGTCAAAAGCTTTCTCTGCATCTATTGAGATGATCATATGGTTTTGCTCCTTCAATTTGTTAATATGGTGTATCACGTTGATTGATTTGCGTATATTGAAGAATCCTTGCATTCCTGGAATAAACCCCACTTGATCATGGTGTGTGATCCGTTTAATGTGCTGTTGGATTCTGTTTGCTAGTATTTTGTTAAGGATTTTTGCATCTATGTTCATCAGTGATATTGGCCTGTAGTTTTCTTTCTTTGTGACATCCTTGTCTGGTTTTGGTATCAGGGTGATGGTGGCCTCGTAGAATGAGTTTGGGAGTGTTCCTCCCTCTGCTATATTTTGGAAGAGTTTGAGAAGGATAGGTTTTAGCTCTTCTCTAAATGTTTGATAGAATTTGCCTGTGAAGCCATCTGGTCCTGGACTTTTGCTTGTTGGAAGATATTTAATCACAGTTTCAATTTCAGTGCTTGTGATTGGTCTGTTCATATTTTCTTTTTCTTCCTGATTCAGTCTTGGCAGGTTGTGCCAAATTTCTAAGAATTTGTCCATTTCTTCCAGGTTGTCCATTTTATTGGCATAGAGTTGCTTGTAGTAATCTCTCATGATCTTTTGTATTTCTGCAGTGTCAGTTGTTACTTCTCCTTTTTCATTTCTAATTCTATTGATTTGAGTCTTCTCCCTTTTTTTCTTGATGAGTCTGGCTAATGGTTTATCAATTTTGTTTATCCTTTCAAAGAACCAGCTTTTAGTTTTATTGATCTTTGCTATCGTTTCCTTCATTTCTTTTTCATTTATTTCTGATCTGATTTTTATGATTTGTTTCCTTCTGCTAAGTTTGGGGTTTTTTGTTCTTCTTTCTCTAATTGCTTTAGGTGCAAGGTTAGGTTGTTTATTCGAGATGTTTCCTGTTTCTTAAGGTAGGATTGTATTGCTATAAACTTCCCTCTTAGAACTGCTTTTGCTGCATCCCATAGATTTTGAGTCGTCATGTCTCCATTGTCATTTGTTTCTAGGTATTTTTTGATTTCCTCTTTGATTTCTTCAGTGATCACTTCGTTATTAAGTAGTGTATTGTTTAGCCTCCATGTGTTTGTATTTTTTACAGATCTTTTCCTGTAATTGATATCTAGTCTCATAGCATTGTGGTCGGAAAAGATACTTGATACAGTTTCAATTTTCTTAAATTTACCAGGGCTTGATTTGTGACCCAAGATATGATCTATCCTGGAGAATGTTCCATGAGCACTTGAGAAAAATGTGTATTCTGTTGTTTTTGGATGGAATGTCCTATAAATATCCATGAAGTCCATCTTGTTTAATGTATCATTTAAAGCTTGTGTTTCCTTATTTATTTTCATTTTGGATGATCTGTCCATGGTGAGAGTGGGGTGTTAAAGTCCCCTACTATGAATGTGTTACTGTCGATTTCCCCTTTTATGGCTGTTAGTATTTGCCTTATGTATTGAGGTGCTCCTATGTTGGGTGCCTAAATATTTACAATTGTTATATCTTCTTCTTGCATCGATCCCTTGATCATTATGTAGTGTCTTTCTTTGTCTCTTCTAATAGTCTTTATTTTAAAGTCTATTTTGTCTGATATGAGAATTGCTACTCCAGCTTTCTTATAAATTCATTTTTAATAAAACATTTATTGTATGAGTCAAATTGTGCTAAAAGCCGATAAAAATCATCAGCAGTCCACTTTGCTCCGCCCCTTCCCTGAACTCTCTCAACCATTTTGAACTGTTTGGTGATATCTTCTGGTATACGCCTATCTATTTTGAAATATTTATAAATTGCTATCCCCTCCTTAATTTTATTCCTTTTATGGTAGATCATGATTTTACATGTAAGAAATCTTAAATTCAAGAAACTTGACCTCTCTTAGTTGGTTTTAAAAAGTAGATTATAGATCTCCTTTAAATCAGAATTAACTTGTTAAATTTCTCTTTAGAATTTGATTCCTAAGTATATATTTAAGGCCATTATTTTAGAGCAGAAATGTTGGTGAAATTTGCTTCATTTACTTTCTTCATTATATTTGGTATTATATTTGTGGATCCTCTTCTAGTTTCTCAGAGTGGGTGCAATGTGTATTTTTATGCCTGGTTTCTCTCCTCTCCTTTCCTCTTCTCCTTTTAAAAATAATAAATGCAATAAAGACAATATATTTTATTTTGAGCATATGTTTTCTTGTGCCCGTAGATTTTTTGTATGAAATGGTCTTATCATTATTTTCTTTTGACTGATTTCTTTTGTCTTTATTTTTCTAATTTTATTAGAGTATGATCAGCCAATACAATCTATTCAGATATTTTTAAA
This sequence comes from Globicephala melas, assembly GCF_963455315.2. Taxonomy (NCBI): domain Eukaryota; kingdom Metazoa; phylum Chordata; class Mammalia; order Artiodactyla; family Delphinidae; genus Globicephala; species Globicephala melas. The sequence goes on along the minus strand of NC_083319.1, from coordinate 69,470,419 downwards.
AGATTATTTTAAGTTCATTTTATGGTACCTTTATGATTGATTTTTGTCAGTGTTCCATGGACACATGTAAAATTGTAAGCTTTATTCAAGAGATTGAAAGTTTTCTATATAATTATTAAATCAAGTGTGTGGATTGTATTAATCAGTTTCACTATATATTCATTTAACTTTATTAGATCTGTCTATTTCTGACAAAGCTGTACTAATTTCTTATTTCATTGAAATATTTTTCAAGTTTTTCTTGCATATTCAATACCCTTTGCTTTATGTAACTTAGCTTTTACATTGTTTATGCTGTTTGGTCATCTTAACCTTGAATTTCACATGTGTGATATTAGTATAACACTCATGCTTTCCTTTGGGGGCATTTAGCTGATATTTCTTGGCTCTTCCCTTTATTTTAAACTTTTCTCATCATTCAATTTTAAGCATTTTTTTTTTTGGCTGTGTTACATCTTCGTTTCTGTGCGAGGGCTTTCTCTAGTAGTGGCTAGCGGGGGCCACTCTTCATCGCGGTGTGTGGGCCTCTCGCTGTCGCAGCCTCTGTTGTTGCAGAGCACAAGCTCCAGATGTGCAGGCTCAGTAGTTGTGGCTCACGGGCCTAGTTGCTCCGCGGCATGTGGGATCTTCCCAGACCAGGGCTCGAACCCATGTCCCCTGCATTGGCAGGCAGATTCTCAACCACTGCGCCACCAGGGAAGCCCTGACCTTTGTCTTTTTAACTCATCTGACAGCCTATCTTTTAGTGGGAGAATTCAGATTTCTTTTAAATTCTAATGAGTGATGCCTGATTTTGTTACTTTTTTATCTTGTTCCTTATTTATATTTGTGACTTTTTACATTTTTTTAAAAATTTGGCTTATATTTTCAAGTTGATATTCATTTCCCAGTTTCCCCTTCTTTATGTGTCAGTTGTTCTGTACTTTTCCATTTCATTATTGGCCACCTTCCTTTTCAATTGCTCATAGATCCAATTTTTCCCCCCTACTTTAACATGAATAATGATACCAACATTTTCCTTCACCTTCACACACTAATCCTCTCCTTTAATGTTCCTAAATTTCTTTGGAGATAATTTAATTTTTAGGTCCAGATTTTTGTTAGACGTTTGTCAAAAATTCATATTGAGCACTTACGTTACATATTCCATGTAGTTTATTATCCATTTAGATTTAGTTCTGTATAGAAGGCAAAGTAATTGCACTCCTGTTTCTTCTTACATGAAAGGTTTCATTTCTGATTCAGTTATTGTTCCATTAGAATCCCTTCTTAAGTCCTTTCCTTAGATGGAGTGGTAGCTAATGTGATCTTTGAATCCTTAAATTTTGGAAAACACTACTTTCCCACTGAAGGATGTTTGGCTTGTACTGCTTTTTTCCTAGCAATCTCGATGTTACTGTTCTTTCTTTTTAATTCCAGTGTTACAAATGAGAAGTCCATTGTTAATTTGATTCTTTTTTAGTATTAAGTAATTATTCTTTCTGGTAGCTTGTAAGGTTTTCTTTTTATCCTTAAAGCTTAGGAATTTTAGTGTGATGTTCTTGAACATGTGCCTTTCCCTGCATTAGTCCTGGCTGGATCTTGGAGAGCCCTGTAAATTTGTAATTCAGTCTCTTCTTTAGTTCATGGGAATTTTCTTTCATATTACTTTAATATATTTTCCTTTTCCCCCATCTGGAGACTCCTTGGGAACTTTTCCTATAGTTGGTGTGTTAGTTAGGTTGCCTTAAACTGTTCTTCAAGTCCTTTCTCGTTTCCTTTATGATTTTCATCTCTTTGATTTTCAGTTTATGCTTTGAGATTTCTTCCAGTTGGTCCTTCATTCACTCTAATTCATCAGTTAGACCCCATCTTCTCTTTTAATTTATCTACTGAATTATTCAGCTTAAAGATTTTACTTCTTTAAATTTTCATCTAATTAATTTTCTAAAATTCTGTAGAAATTATTTTTTGCTCTCTACTTGACTCTCCTTAAGTAGTCATACTATTTTTGGCCTCAGTATTTTGTCTCTATCCTTCAGGAGATCTGTTAGGTCTGCTCTCTCCCACTGTCTCCTGTCATTAGGTATGTTGTTTATATGTGCATTGGGGTTCAGGTTGAGCTGTTAGGGGACCTTAGTTTGTTTTAATCCTATAGGGGATCCTATAGGGGATGGAAGGTCCAGGCATCTCAGCCTGCGCTATAGCAGCAGGCACGTTGTATATTTCATGTGTACTTGGAGGACCTTGTCCCTTCCTTCTGGTCTTCTTGCATTCCTAGTTTCAGGCGTAGAGGGGACTCTCTCTCCTCTTGAGTGCCCCCTGAGCACTTTTGGGGCCAGGAAGACTGGCCACACTTGTGCAGTTATGTATGTGTAGAACTCTTCTGGGTCTTGCTTGATATCCAGAGCAGACCAAGCCCTACACCAGTTCTCTCTCAAGATGCTTATAATCCCAAGGTCACATTCTTCAGGCCCCACTCACTACCTGTTGGCCCCTGGAGCTGACTGGCTGAATGGTAATTAGTCTGTGCTGCTTAGTGGCACTTAATATTGAGGTTAATAGTTCAGTAAAAAAATTTAAAAGCCAGTGACTTGATCCTCAATTTGTATGGGATAGATAGGCTGAGAATCAGTGAAAGCTTTTATTCTGTGTCAGTAACAATTTAATTCCTGACGTTGTATCTAAGCTTCTGTTTTACATTTATTACATGTAAGTCTATGGAGGCAGGTGATGTACATTTGAACTTTGCCATTTATCACAGGCCCAGACCAAAGAAAATGTAGCCCTCAAGAATAGAAGCTGTTCTCTCAGTTTTTGTTATTTTCTAATTTTTTTTTTTTTTTTTTTTTTGCGCGGTACGCGGGCCTCTCACTGTTGCGGCCTCTCCCGTTGCGGAGCACAGGCTCTGGACGCGCAGGCTCAGTGGCCATGGCTCATGGGCCCAGCTGCTCCGCGGCATGTGGGATCTTCCCAGACCGGGGCACGAACCCGTGTCCCCTGCATCAGCAGGTGGACTCTCAACCACGGCGCCACCAGGGAAGCCCCTATTTTCTAAATTTTTGTCTTGGGTGTTTTTATGGAATATGTTTCCCTTGTTAACTCTTGAGTTGCTTTAGCTTAAAGAGTGCTTTTTGGTAAAGTGGAAGGAACAAGAATAATTGGGTCACTTGCTTATACCAAGATTTGTTGGGTGGGTGAAAAGGTGACAGTAGGCATTTAATACCTAGACCAACATGGGGAGTAAAGTTATAAAATTTCTTGAGTTTTGTACTTAACATCATATGTATGTAATTAAGATGAGAACTTGAACTTTCTATGACACAAGAATCTGTGTCGTATACCACTATGTACTTTGCCTTAAGAATTCAGTTTGTCCTACAAAAGGATTTTAAAAATAAATCATGGAAGGACCCATATAGAAGTCATTTTTTGTGTGTGTGCTGAAATGTTATATTTTTAAACGCTTAATGCTAGAAAATATGTTGGTAGCTTAAATTTGTGTATTTATAAAAATGTGTATAATACTCCATGAAGGTTGAATATTAAACAGCAGTGCTTGGGTGTTCTAGAGCCATAATTAGAATACCGTTTGCAAATTGACAAAATTCAGTGGGTCAACAAACCAATTTAAAAAAAAAAACTCAAGTATATTAGATTTCAAACTGTTCTCTCTTAATTTAGTTTGTCCATAATACTTTTTTAAATTATTCATAGTATTGCTTAACATGCCAGGAAATGTCTTATAATAGAATTTATAAAATAATGTCCTTTCAGTAATATGAATATGTACTCTCTTTAGCATTCTGCTTTTAAATCTCAGATTAAGGTGTTTTGTAAGGAATTATCTAGTTTAATGGACAAAAACATGTCTTAGTAACTTTATCCATTTTAGAATTTTGAAACCAAATGCTCACTTGGGAAAAATAAATGGAATAATTGGTATATGTCATTTTGGAGCAAATAAGACAAAAATTTTTGTAATAAAAAAATACGTATTCCCACTAACATAGAACAATAATTTTTCATTTTGGGTATGGCTTTATGATGTTAATCTATATATATTTGTTTTTGTTTTTTTGCATAGCCCCAGTTAGTAGATTGTTCATTTTCATGAAAAGCATGGCCCTTGCCTACTGTCTTTCCTGTGTCCTGCTAGATATTTAAGGAATACAGTATTGGTTTACATATCATTGGACTTAAGTGGGTAAGTTAGAGGTGCAACATAACAGGCCTGAAGATGTAAATTCTAGTTGAAAATCTGGACATTTAATTGTCTTTGGTTCCATTAGGAGGTGGAAGTAAACAAGAAAGAGCTCTTCTTTTAGTATTGGTGTGGATTTTTGCATGTCCAGGATCTACTTCCGTTTCTTATTCTTACTATGTGAATGACTGAGGTTCAGAAACATGGTAAGTATGGACTTAGATTGTGTTCCTAGATAGAAAGCTTATTTATAGGTTATATATTCTGAGGTGTTTATATGAGTGAAAAAATTGAACACATTTAAAATGAAATAGGCAGTGATTAACTCTTTCATCATGATTACACAACATGATTGCCAAAGACTTTTCAGTCCATTTGATGACCATTAGGTGAAATCTTTGTTCTTTTAGACTTCTCTTTTCTTTTTTCTTCCCTTTTGTTGTTGTCATTGTTGTTGTTGCTAGTGGATGGGAGATGTGTTCCTTAACTGAAGTTTGGTCAGAAAAAAAAACTGCTTTTTATCTAAAATTGAGAATTATTTTATTTCTTTTTTCAGTCTTGTGATTCTTTATATTAAAAAGTCATTTAAAATTTAATATTATCTGGCCTCACTACGTGACTCTGGCCTGTTTTTCTACCTCCTTCTCAATCCTTGCTGTCGTTGGATGCTGCTCCCTAAATATAAGCTGTGCTTTGATCCCTCATTGTTTTAGTTCATTCTAGTCCCTGGTCTCCATGGGACTAGAATGAGCTAGTACCTTTTCATTCTTGCCTTTCTAGTAATCACCTGCTTCTCTTGAGGACCTCGTTGAGGTGTTAATTCTCCATAAATCTCTGAATTATTCTTCTCTGCCTCTCCCAACAGAATTAATTTCCTCTGTTCCTTTCGTTGTGATAGGTGGCTCCTACAATAACCATGAATCATAGATGTGTCATAGTTACTGAAAGTAGGAGCCATGTGTTATCCAGCTTTGTCTCTCCTGGGACAAGTGTGTAGTGAACATTTGTTGACTTGAAATGGTTAGAACTCCATGCTTGTCATGATTAAGAGAACAGCTTGCCTCATTCAATTCCTCCATCACGGTAGCCCACACGCACTGTTGCTCGCACACCCTGCTCCCACCCGTTCTATTGAGGTTGTCGGGTTCTATTCCGATGCATTTGGGAGCAGTCAACGGAGGATCCTTTTGAGGAGCTGTAGTACAAGGAGACTGGCTCTTAGTCTTCATGGATGTTCCGTTTTGAGAGTTTGCTTTTCTCCCTGCCTTTCCGCAGGACCCCAACAGGAGTATCCATCCCAGCGGCAGCAGCAGCAGCAGCAGTTGTAGCAGCAGCAGCAGCAGCAGTAGCAGCAGCAGCAGCAGCAGCAGCAGTAGCAGCAGCAGCAGCAGCAGCAGCAGTAGCAGCAGTAGCAGCAGCAGCAGTTTTTCCAAGCCTCACAAATTAACGAAGGAGCACAAGGAAAAACCTTCTAAAGACTCCAGAGAACATAAAAGTGCCTTCAAAGAACCTTCCAGGGATCACAACAAATCTTCCAAAGAATCCTCTAAGAAACCCAAAGAAAATAAACCACTGAAAGAAGAAAAAATCGTTCCTAAGATGGCCTTCAAGGAACCGAAACCCATGTCGAAAGAGCCAAAACCAGATAGTAACTTACTCACGATCACCAGTGGACAGCAAGATAAGAAGGCTCCTAGTAAAAGACCCCCCATTGCAGATTCCGAAGAACTCTCAGCCAAAAAAAGGAAAAAGAGTAGCTCAGAGGCTTTATTTAAAAGTTTTTCTAATGCGCCACCGCTGATACTCACTTGTTCTGCTGATAAAAAACAGATAAAAGATAAATCTCATGGCAAGATGGGAAAGGTCAAAATTGAAAGTGAGACGTCAGAGAAGAAGAAATCAACTTTACCGCCATTTGATGATATTGTGGATCCCAATGATTCCGACGTGGAGGAGAATATGTCCTCTAAATCTGATGTGAGTAGCCTGGCTGGTTTTCCTCCTTTCCCTTATTAGTTTTCCAATTTTATTTCCGATAGCTTCAGCATAAAGACAGAGGAAGGAGAATGACAGTTGCACCAGAAGATGGTAGCATGGAAGCAGAAATGGCCTAGAAATGAATTTCCTTAACTAATGGAAAGAAGGAAATGAAATCATTAAGGAATCTGCAGACTTGTAGGCTATGATTTAAGTTGTTAAAGGAAAGATATGTTCCAGAGTATAATAATGGGTCATTTGAATAGCAGCAGAAAAATCTAGATGCTTATCAGAGCTTAGTTACTGTGCTTTCCAGGAAAGTGAGAAGAATGCAATGAAAGTAGAATACACCAGAAAATCAATTTTTAAAAGAAACAGGAAGTATTAGGGTGTAGCTACAATGTTGATCTTTTTGATCAGTGTAATGAAGTAATTTGTTTACATAGATTGAAAACTGGTGATAGTATTTTTCAATACTTTTATCAAGGCAAAATTGACAAAAAATAACAATATACTGTATATTTAAAATGTGTGATTTGATACATTTTGGTTTTTATATGTGTCATGAAACCAGGTAGTGGTATTTTGGAAATGAAATATTTAATTATTTCTCCCATTGTATAGCCACTGATTTGGAAGGGGCAGGGTATATATCTTCAGTACAAGGTTTGCTAATGGGTAGGATTATCTTTTGTGGGCTCCTAAAAGAACATTTAGCCATCTGATAATCCCCCAAAATATTATTTGATGTTGAGATTTAAACTTTTTTTTTTGGCCTGCATTGGGTCTTCGTTGCCGTGCACGGGCTTTTTATAGTTGCGGCAAGGGGGGGATACTCTTCGTTGCGGTGCGCGGGCTTCTCATTGTGGTGGCTTCTCTTGTTGTGGAGCACGGGCTCTAGGCGCATGGGCTTCAGTAGTTGTGGCACGCGGGCTCTAGAGCTCAGGCTCAGTAGTTGTGGCGCACGGGCTTAGTTGCTCTGCGGCATGTGGGATCTTCCTGGATCTGGGCTCAAACCCGTGTCCCCTGCATTGACAGGCGGATTCTTAACCACTGTGCCACCAGGGAAATCCTGAGATTTAAACTTATAATTACTATTTCTCAGAGTTGGAAGGGAATTTCAGGTTACCTATTCTAACCTCCTACCAATGTAAGAAACCCTACACTTCTAGTGACAGAACTGTTAGTAATTCAAGTATTCCATTCTATTTCTGGAGAATGAACATTATTTACCATGAAGTTATCTCCTCCTCACTTCCCTTTTTTCTCTAGCTTTGGCCTTCTACTGTTAATTATCAGTCATGATCGGTCCCGGTAATCTCTTTAATTTCAGTTGTCAGTATTTCTAGACAACGGTCAAGGAAGATGTCTGGCTAAAAATTGCTGGCCATTTTAGAATACTTCTCTTCCTTTCCCATAGCGAGGCTCCACAAAAGTTCCTAATTCAAATGCTGGCAAGGGCTAGGTGGGCTTAGCAGATTCTCTCTTCTCCATTTGCATTCTGGGTAGAAAGGCAGCCAGGATTAGGACATGGCATCAGTACCGATCCCTAGTCATCCAGAGACCACCTCCTTCCCCCCCTCTACTCTCTATAGCTAATCTCAAAATTTTAAATCAGATTAGAGGCAGAGTAGCATATAAAATACTGGAGATGGAGTAATTCGTTCCAGTGTTTGGTAAAGGCCTTAGAGTGATAGTTTGTGAAATGGAGACAAAAGCCTAATGGGTTTGTCCTAATATCTCAAGCATTTATTTTTCCTTCTTTGCTTTGTACCCCTCCTCTTAATTCACAACTTGCTCTTAATGTAGATGTTCCTTGGAACGTTGTTTGTATGTTTGACTTTTTATTTCACATCACTCTGAAATGTTCATTGATGCTATTGAGGTGTGACTAGTCTATCAAGATTGTCAAGTTTAGCAATTTTGTCTCTCCATATTCTGTCGTGTTGCAGTTTTTCTAGAACAGAGGTTTTCAAATTGTGGTTTGTGATTTACTAGTGAGCCATGAAATCAATTTAGCATGTCATCACCAGGATTAAAAAAGAAAATCAGAATACATTGTAACTAGTATGGGTAAGTAATGGTTTGTGAAAATTTTATTTCAGAAGCTGTGTGTATTTCTTATGGTAGGTCATCATCAAAATTTTGAAAGACACCTTTCTTGAATGTTTGCTGATTTGTGAGAAGATCAAATAGCATTCATAAAGCACTATTGAATGCGCTTTCTACAGGAAATTATCACAGGTGATCTTCCTCTTTAGCTAATTCTGTGTATTCTTATTTTTGTTTGCCTCTTGCTCCCTCCCTTTTATATATGATTTATAAGGTATGACTTTTCCTAAACATCATGTTCAACTTGATAGGTTTATCCAAAGCAATACCTTGCAAGATCTTCTGGAATGAAGAGTGAGAATTGTAATTCCATACAGTAGGTAGCAAATTTTCAAGATGGTTCATGACGTGTCAGAGCCACCTATCCAGTGACCATAACAGGAGTTTTTGTAATGTGAAAGCCTCTAAAGACTTTTGGGTATTATTTGGGTATAAAACCCAACAACTGTACTTTCCTTATTAGTTTTCTGGTAGTAATGCTTTTATTGTTGCTGCTTTGGTTTAATCTTCTAAATATAGGTGGTAGAACAGAAGAGAACTGACAGAAGTGTTTCCAAGTAATCCAGCGCCCAAAAGACTTTCTGTGAACGAAGGAGGATAGAGGAGGGCTGAAATTCCCTTTCTCCAGTGGTAAAGGTAGCCTGTGTTTGGCCTTTCTCCTACTTGGTGTCCCTCCTGTGGTTAAGACCGAAGGAGCAGGAAGAAATTGTAATGGAGAGAACTAAGCACCCCGTAGTCTCCCTTGGCGAGGAACTGATTGGATAGCTTGGGACAGGCCCACCTTCAGGGGGCACCATTCACATTGTCCTGGTGGTGAGTGTGTCTGCATCTGAGTAAGTAGGATCAGATGACCTGATCTGTCGAAGGACCTTTACAGCTTCATTATTTGAATATGAGCCAGATTTATGTTCTTTTGTGGAGGGCGGGGTAGAGGGTAATTTTAGACATAGCAGGCAGAGATCATGGACTTTGGAAACAGAAAAAGGACACAAAAAGAAATTGGACGAGTGTGAAGAATTGGGAAGGACCAGAAAAAAGGTTATTCACCTGATATGTCTGTAAAGAAAATATCTTGCCTTGGTACAGGTTAGTTACGATTAAAAGGAAGAACTTTTTAAAGAAGCTTTTCCATAATTAAGTTAGATTCAGGTTTTATATAAAAATAAAAATCAGTGCTACTAAGAGGGATTGGGAGGCTTAGATCGTTGATTCATATAGTTCTTCTCAGTTATGATTTTTATATACGTTGTATGTGAGTAGAGAGAAAAAAAGTGGTGCATCCGTGGTTTATATGCCTGCATGATTTTTGAGGAATCACTTATTTGTTGATGAGTATGTAGGTAGGTAGGTAGTAAAGTAATCAAATAATTAGGAGTATGCACTCTGGTGTCAGACAGACTGTGTTTTGAATCCCCGCTCCACCATTGATCTTAGTTAAACGATTTGACCTTCTGTATTTCTTAGTTTCTTTTTTTGTGAAATAGAGATCATAATAGCCTTTACTGTGTAGGATTATTGTGAAAATAGTCAATCTGGGTAAATCACTTAACATACTAATCAAAAATGTTATGAGGGACTTCCCTGGTGGCACAGTGGTTAAGAACCCGCCTTCCAATGCAGGGGACACGGGTTCGAGCCCTGGTCCGGGAAGATGCCACATTACGCAGAGCAACTAAGCCTGTGCACCACAACTACTGAGCCTGTGCTCTAGAGCCCGCGAGCCACAACTGCTGAGCCCGTGCGCCACAACTACTGAAGCCCGTGGGGTCTAGGGCCCATACTCCGCAACAAGAGAAGCCACCGTGATGAGAAGCCCACGCACCGCAAGGAAGAGTAGCCCCTGCTCACCACACCAGAGAAAGCGCGTGGGCAGCAACAAAGACCCAACGCAGACAAAAATAAATTAAAACAAAAAATGTTATGAGCCATTTGTTACATGATTTGGCTTCTGGCAGTCTTTATAACATATAGCTTTGATAGAGTATTTTTTTTAAAGATTTACTTATTATTTACTTATTTATTTATATTTATTTTTGGCTGCATCAGCTCTTAGTTGCAGCACACAGGATCTTCATTGAGGCGTGCAGGATCTTTCCTTATGGCGCTCAGTCTCTTCGTTGCAGCACTCGGGCTTCTCTCTAGTTGTGGTGTGCAGGTTTTCTCTCTCTAGTTGTGGCACACAGGCTCCAGGGCACATGGGCTCTGTAGTTGTGGCACACGGGGTCCAGAGCACATGGGCTCTGTAGTTTGCAGCACACACAGGCTCTAGTTGAGGCGTGTGAGCTCAATAGGTGTGATGCTTGGGCTTAGTTGCCCAGTGGCATGTGGGATCTTAGTTCCCTGACCAGGGATCGAACCTATGTCCCCTGCACTGTAAGGTGGATTCTTTACCACTGGACCACCAGGGAAGTCCCTGAAAGAAATTTTTTGATATTCAAAAATACAGCAGAGGGCTTCCCTGGTGGCGCAGTGGTTGAGAGTCCGCCTGCCGAAGCAGGGGACACAGGTTCGTGCCCCGGTCCGGGAAGATCCCACATGCCGCGGAGCGGCTGGGCCCGTGAGCCATGGCCGCTGAGCCTGCGCATCTGGAGCCTGTGCTCTGCAACGGGGGAGGCCACAGCGGTGAGAGGCCTGCGTACCGCAAAAAAAAGAAATACAGCAGAATTCTAGTGTCCTTTTTCAAGAGTGGGTTAAATGTTTTAAAAGAGAAAAAGTACTTGGAATATATGTCACATTCCTCTGAAATTTGTCTTGAGGAGGTATATGGCCTTGATATTGATGTGCATATGTAACATGGAAAAATACAGGACAGAGCATCTCAGTTTTATTTATTTATCTATCGATTTTTAACTTTTAAAAAAAGTACTTATTTATTCAGTTTTGGCTGTGTTGGGTCTTCGTTACTATGTGTAAGCTTTTCTCTAGTTGCGGCAAGCGGGGGCTACTCTTTGTTGCGGTGCACAGGCTTCTCATTGCGGTGGCTTCTCTTGTTGTGGAGCACGGGCTCCAGTAGTTGTGGCTTGTGGGTTCTAGAGCATAGGCTCAGTAGTTGTGGTTCACGGGCTTAGTTGCTCCACGGCATGTGGGATCTTCCCAGACCAGGGATCAAACCCGTGTCCCCTGCATTGGCAGGTGGATTCTTAACTATTGTGCCACCAGGGAAGTCCCAGCATCTCAGTTTAAATCAGTAGTTAAGCCAAAGTTTCCCAGGATTTTTTAGCTTTTTAATTAAATGAGAAAAAGGGCAAGGACTTACCTAGTACTGCATTAGTAGGCACTTGGTAGATTTTTTTTTTATTGCTGTTACTATTAAATCATTTCTTAGGATGTCTTCTTTTATCTTTGTATTAATATTAATATGACTGAAAGAGTAATTTTTAAATAGGATTTGAAATTCCTGAGATGTTTCTCATTTTATAAAGAACTCTAATATTGTCACATGAAAGTCCATCAGTAATTTTCCTTTACAGAAGAATTCGGGAGGAGGCAGCGGGGAGGGTGGGGAGGGAGGCGGAAGGACTTTTATAGTGGTTGAGCGTTTAGCAAAGACTGAAAACATGATAAGGGCCTGTTTTTGTTATGTATGTAAATGTTAGCATTAAGAATATTTTGCATTCAAGAACTTAGGTAAAGCTGTTCTTGGTTGAGGAATTCATCTTTTTGTGGCCATAATGGTCACTTATGGCATGTGACTGTTCTTACTAGTCACTGGCGCTAACTAGCAGCTAGAAAGGGTGAGGCTCTTGAGTGTATCTGGGTCAACTAAAAGTTTGTAATTGTGTTTTGCATTAACCTGTTTAAACTTTAATCGAGAATAAAAAAGCAAACATCCTTTACCCTTCCTGTAATTCCCTAGTTTTTGTTTTTCATGTAACTCTGCTTCTAAAGAGAAGTTTATTGAGTTGATCTTGTTTTGTGATACGAGGAAGTTTAGTATTCATAGCAGAGAAGGGGGAAAAACAGTAAAAGAAAATTGAAATAACCATGTATGATCAGATTTGGTTATGGTAGTAATTTCCTTATCGTTGCCTTCACTTTTTTTTCACCTTGCTTTATAGAGATTTAATTGTAATTTAAAAGTGCAGAAGTTAAAAGTTTTAATTATCTTTCCTTGTAAATGGTCAGACTACATTTGGTAAAATGTTACCCACTTCAACCTGAAGTGTGAGAAATGAAATTGTAATCGTGTCTTGATAGTTTGGCTTACCAAACTGTTTTCCTGGATAAAATCTTGAGAGAGAAAGATGAACTCTCATCTAATGGAGTGGGTTTTCCCAAGGGTGGGTGGTGGTTCAGATACAGGGTAAAGACTGCAAACCACCTTAGCAGAAGTTTCTTTGGAAAAGAAAAAAAAGTAAGGAAAAGGAAAAAGAAACTTCCCTCCTTTGGTGGTGCCTCATTTCCTCCAGCCCCACCCTGTGCCTTGCTGTGCTTACACTGTCTGGAGCTGGCAGTAAATGTCCTGCTGTTGAAGCACTGTCCTTAGGTTTTTATGTGATGGAAGGCTGTCACAGTCAGAGAAGAAGGTCCTTATTGTGCTTTCAAAGTGGTTTTTTAATGACTTGTAATTCCAGCACATGCAAGAGCTCTAAAGTCTCTAAGGATGGTGAGTGAGCAGCTAGAGAGGCCCTTCATTAAAGGGCTGCCCTGACCCTCTGGCCGGGGGCAGGGGGTTGGGGGCTCTCGTTCTGGACTCCTGTTCTCTGCATTTTATAACTGGAAGTAAACATACCTGAAGGGGTGCAATTCTCCTCTGGTAGATGCAGCCCAGTGTGGAACAACATTCATTAATATAATTGGCAGAAAGTTACCTTTGTTGGATACATGGAGATATTTCACCTGACCTGGTCCTAATGCTTGGTTGTGTGTTGTCTGTGCTAGATGTGATCAGATGGAGGAGGGTGCAGCCTAGTCAATCAACTGATCATGTATTCAGCCACATTCCTCACTTGTTCCAAAAAAGATTTGAAGCAATTAAAAGGGAGATTTTTTTTTTTAAAAAAACTACGTTAGAGGCTCTTTCTCTTCCTTGTTTGGGTGCCACACTAAGCCCCAATGGTTTTTCAGTTTTTAAGTTAAATAATTCCTTAGAAGCCCTTAGGTAGCTGAGGGTCATGAACAGACAGGGGGCCCTATCATTGAAGAGTGGGTTGTCATCAGTAATTGCCAACACTCGGCGTTTTCACTTGCTTGTATTGAATTTTATCTCTCTCCCAGTAAATTCCACGAGCCTCCGTCAAGGAAGCTGCATTGCCTATTCAGTGCATTCTTGTTTCTTACTCTAAGGCCCATGATCTTTATGTAACTGTCCTATCTGTCATCTTTAGACACAGAGTCAAAGATGTGACTCAACATGGTCTTTGCACGACTCGCTTTACCATGTCATTGGGATGCCTGATATTTGTAGCTAAACTTTCCTTCGGTGCTTTCTATGTGCTAGTCACCCTTCTACGTACTTCATTTGTTTTAACTCATTTAACTCTTAAAACAATCTGTGAAAGAGACTCTTATTAGCCCCATTTTATAGATGAAGAAACTGAGGCTCAAAGGTTAAGAAACTTGGGGGTGAAGCAAATCTTATTTTCCCAGGACTTCCCAATATTATAATTGCAGAGATGTGCTTCATGAAATTGGCATCACTGCTATGAAAGCCTTATTTGTTTGTTTTTTTGGCCACACTGAGCAGCATGTGGGATCTTAGTTCCATGACCAGGGGTCGAACCCGTATCCCCTGCAGTGGAAGCGTGGAGTCTTATTAACCACTGGACTGCCAGGGAAGTCCCTTTTTTGTTTTGTTTTGTTTTGTTTTGATGAAAGCCTTTGATATCGTATTTCTTGTTCCATTTTTGAATTCTGTTTCTTTGACATGTCTATTGGTTTGGGCTCTAACAGCAGCCTTCAGGAGGTGACAGGTTGTCCTCAGGTGGATTTGGCATACGTGTTCAGAACTGAGGGACATGCTATGAAACATCCAGGAACCTCTCACTTCTTATATATCTTCTTCTTATATATATTTGCTTAAAATAAAACAGACCCTCATAGTTCTGAATTTTAGCATTATTAGAGTGTATCATCAGCACTATCTCCCTGCTCTCAGAATTTTCCCCACTTGCTTTTGTGTGAGAATTTATGTTTAACAGAGCTGAGCTGTAATATCAAGCTTTCCCAGAAGGTGCCACCAAATAACAAATGCTGTCCTCCAGTTTGAAGATTCCTTCTTATTGACTCTTCTAGTTCCATTTTGTAATTTCATTTTATAATGTCTCTAAGGTATTCAAAATAACGGGTGTGCTTTCTTTGAATTAGGAGATAAGATAATGCAATGGATCAGTAGAGGGTGGTTTTCTTTTGGTGTCTATGTAATTATTTAACCAAGTTTGAGAAATTGTTCTCAGTGGGTAACAATTGATGACTGTAAACTTTCAAGGCAGTGTCAAGGTCCACAAAGAAAAATTACCCCTAAGAGGCTTCTTTAGGTCACTAGAGGTGACTGCACAGTGAGATGTTCCCAGATAAAGTCAAAGATCCCTCCACTAGGCGAAAAAAAATGGAAAAGCATTTACTAAAGTGTGTGGAGATAAGCAGACTTTTGCCTTTGAATTCTGAAGACATAGGGGATGGGGATGTGTGGGGACTGGGATAGGGAGAAATTTTCAGAGTCGGTGACACAGAGAGAAGAAAATTTCCTTGCCTTACTTGGTCATGGGAAGAAAATGTATTTATGGGGTCCTCAGATGTTACTTAAGTAAATAAATAAGGTAATTACTAGAGTGCCCTGGTTTGGGACCTCGGTGTTTAGAATCACAGTACTGTTTTTTGGACAACTAACTTGTTGACCCTTGCTTTATTTTCTGACCCTTCTATTTTTGCTTTAAATACGATAAAACTGTCATGTCACTTTGAGTAAGTACAAACATTTCCTTCTAAACATGTTTAATTGTTTTTAATATTCTTTAATTACTTTAGTCTTGTTTAATAACATTTGAAAATGTTTATGTACTCCTATATATAAACCCTGTATTAGGTAGTACAGATGGTACAAAATTAGAATTTAGGCTCAGCTTTGAAGGAAGGGAAGAATGAATTAGTGGAGATGAGAGGTAGGTGTGTAGGAGAAGGCATTCCTGTTAGGGGGAAACAACTTGAGAAAAAAAACCACAACTGATGACAAACGTAGACAAGTCTGTGTTGTCCTTACTGAAAATGAAGAGAACTCCTATACACGAATCCCTGCAAGTTAATTTATCAAACTGGATAAATTCCAGTTTGGAATTCCTTGTCAGGAATGAAGGAAACCTTATTGAACTGTACTTCATGTGAGGTGTGTCCTGGACACTTTCACTCTGTAACCTCTTATTTCATCCATACATTGTGTGAGATAGCTTCTTTCCTCATCTTACAGATGTGAAAGCAGCAGAGCTAGAATTTGAATCTGGGTCCGACCCATGCCAAAGCCCATGCTTTTTCGTACAGTACCATGGATTAAACCTTGTTGAGAGAGAAATCGCATCAAATTATAACCACTGTGGGACTGATTAAACCTCTTCAAGAAAAGAATCGAATTAGCAGCATTAACTCTCTGACCTTCTGCCTACCTCTGGTCCTCTGATAATGTTACCATAGTTCAGTAAAAGGGGGAGAATAAGAAATAAGATGTAGTAGGCACAGTACTTGCGTTCTTGGCTATGAATAAATGGGTGCAGGGAGACCTGGCTTTGATTTCCACAGTCCTGATCAACTCGTGCTTTATATAATTTTCTAAGCAGCAGAATTGCAGAAAGTTTTGAGAGGTGGTGGTACCTTAGAGCCTATCCAGGGGCACTTATTTACCAGTTTATTGACTTACTACATTTTTTCATACGCCTTATACCAGAGGCTAGGACACGGCCAGTGTGACTGTGAGAGCTCCCATCTACTATATTGCATTATCTTAAGGTTGTACTCATGGAGGATATAAAGAAGGAACATAGGGCTCCCTTGTCCTGGAACATAGCCATCCCTGGCTAATAAATTATTTGCTCTTCCTGGGCCCAGGAGAGGTGGTCCAGGAGGCACGGCCCTAGTGCATACACTTGGAATCAAAAGATGAGACAGGATCAGCTTACTAGTGGTTAACTGTAAAATGTGGATTTTAACAATAATGATGAGATTATTGATGCAAACTGCCACTCAGGTATTAATTCACACAAAAATATTAATTATGTCATAGACAAAGACTTAACCTTTTTACTTGGTAATTTATGAATTGTATTCTATGAAGATCCGATGTTGGTAGGTGTTCTTGTAAAGATTAAGAGGCAAAGCTACAGTATAGGAATTTAGTGATTTATAATCCATGGCCACAATGTAATTTTTACTCCAGCACGTGTTTTTTAAATGTCATTTTCCACTCGGCCTAACCTTAGATTGTATTAGGAATCAAAGCAAAGTCTTGCTGGAAGTACACCCTGGTTTAAAATGTTTAGTATCTGACAAATTCTGCTCGAGGTGACCTGACACATTTTCAGGATTATAAAGTGTTCACTCTACTTTCAAGTTTCCTCCTCTTTCTCGTTATTTTCCAGGATTGTTTTAATTAAAGGTGAGCATCAGACTTGTTGTTGATCTTGTGATGGGAAAGTGCTAGGTTATCCAATAATCTTAGGTGAGAGTCACGCCTTATTCTTTTTTTTTTTTTTGCGGTACGCGGGCCTCTCACTGTTGTGGCCTCTCCCGTTGCGGAGCACAGGCTCCGGACGCGCAGGCTCAGTGGCCATGGCTCACACGGGCCCAGCCGCTCCGCGGCATGTGGGATCCTCCCAGACCGGGGCATGAACCCGCATCCCCTGCATCAGCAGGCGGACTCTCAACCACTGCGCCACCAGGGACGCCCAGTCATGCCTTATTCTTGCTTACCAAGCCTGTATTCATGGTCCAGCCACTTTCAGAGACATGCAACAAGTCCCCTCCCTGCTTTTAAAGATAAGCCATGCACAGTCCTCCTTGGGTTGTGTAATAAAACCAGTGAGTCTCATAAATCCCTCCCCCAACACTAAGGTTTGAAGGAAAGAGGTGGTGTGTCCCATGTTGCCCATCTTTTTATCCTCATCATATTATTAGGTCTGTTGTCTCTCTTTTCTCTTTGGAAAACCTTCCACAGCTTACTGTGTACTCTTTTAAAGATTTAAGACCCAATTTGGAAACCATGAACATCTATTTTTAATACAGCATTTACTTCACAATTTAGAAAATTATAGGATTTTTAAAAGCAGGAAGACTTCGGAAATTCCCTTTAACAACTTGTATTTTGCAGAGCAGAACCTGAGGCCAAGTTTCATAACCTGCCCAAGATCATTGCCCCCAAAAACCCTGCCCCTGCTCTCATTGCTCCCCAAAAAGGCCCTAGGAGGCAGGTCCCTAGTTGATGTGCCATTGTCATTTCCAGTTGGAACAGTTTATAATCCTTCTTACGTTCTGTCCTCCCTTCCCCAAACTCTCCTCCACTTGAACATGTTAAACTGCTTCCTAATGAGTGGTTTATGCCCATTAGGCATAAGACCTCTTGGCCCTGCATCTCACTCTGTGTCCCCTTGTTGATTGAATGGACCTTACACTTCACATCCTCAGCAGAATCCCCCTGAAAAGCCTCATGCCATGTCTCAGTGAGGGTAGGGTGTTAATCTCAGGGGATATTACAGAGATTAATTGGTGAAAAATTTGATAGACTTGTTCCCTGGTCATCCTTGGTTGTCTTTGGGAAAATACCAACCAGAATAATCATGGCTTAGCATATTTCAGGCGAAAAATAAATCAGTAGACAAACCAGAAAATGACACATATACCTATCTGGCAAATCAAAGATCTTAATATTGTTTAATAATAAAAACATGGAAAGAGCTTTAAAAACCTCCAGTGTAAATGAAGTCTTTACCTGGACAAGCTGGTATTCTTAACAGATAAAACTTGATTCCCGCTCTCTCCTATGCTCCAGTGTCTTCAGTATCTGCCTCTGTGTGCTGTGTTCCCCTTAGTCTCTCTACAAGAGAGGCATCCCTCTGAGGCAAACTGAGACATCCCTCATACCAAACAGCCAGCCTCTCATACTGCCTTCAACTCGCCTATTAACCCTGATGCTCTTCAGGCTATAATCCCTTCACTTCCTTTCCTTCACTGACAGACATCTTAAAAGCTTACTTCTCAACCCGTTGTGGTCTGGCTTTTCCTCTTGGAAACTATCCTTAAAACTACCACTGGGAGGGCTTCCCTGGTGGCGCAGTGGTTGAGAGTCCACCTGCCGATGCAGGGGACACGGGTTCTTGCCCCGGTCCGAGAAGATCCCACATGCCGCAGAGCGGCTGGGCCCGTGAGCCATGGCTGCTGGGCCTGCACGTCCGGAGCCTGTGCTCCGCAACGGGAGAGGCCACAACAGTGAGAGGCCCGCGAACCGAAAAAAAAAAAAATAAACTACCACTGGGGAAAGGTCACCAGTGCTTTCCAGATTCTTATGTAGAAAACATCTTCTAAGCATTGGATTTTACCTTTCCGTCATCTTTTTTTTTTTTTTTTTTTTTTTGCGTTATGTGGGCCTCTCACTGTCGTGGCCTCTCTCGTTGCGGAGCACAGGCTCCGGACATGCTGGCTCAGCGGCCATGGCTTATGGGCCCAGCCGCTCCGCGGCACGTGGGATCCTCCTGGACCAGGGCACGAACCCGTGTCTCCTGCATCGGCAGGCGGACTCCCAACCACTGCGCCACCAGGGAAGCCCTTTTCCGTCATCTTTGACTTGCTTTTCCATTCTATTCCTTGGCCCTGTTATACCTACCCTGATCCCTCTAACCATTCTCTGCGAGTCTCCTTTGTCAGCTGATCTTCCTCTACCAACCTTAAGCTGCCATTTCCAGTTTCTTTCTTTTCTATTATATAATCTTTCCCTGGATAATCACTGCTTACCTGTCTTCTGTTTCTTTCCTTTCTCAGACCCTTCTCTATATAGCTATCTATAACACAGACAAATTGTGGAAGGAAATATGCAAAAGGATGTAAAACAACTGGCTAAAATGGTATTATGGGTCATTTTCAAAATATATTTAATACTGCTGTTTTTAAACAACATCTCCTTGTTTCAAAATCTTAGATCCTCTGTGGGCTAAACACTAAATTCTTTCTTTTCTTTTTGTAATCTTTTATTATGGAGAATTTCAAATATACACAAAATATGCAGAATAGTATCACAAGCCTCCCATTCATTCATCACTCAGCTTCAACAGTTATTAACTGATGACCATTCTTGTCTCAACTGTGCCATCTACCCTTCCCCCAGTATAATTTTTAATAAAATCCTAGATGTCATATTAATTCGTTCATAGATATTTCAATATGAATCTCTAAAAAATAAGAACTTTTTAAAAACAGAACTAAAACATCACTATCACATCTGAACAAATTAATAATTCTTTTTTAAAAAATTAATCAATTTATTTATTTTTGGCTGCGCTGGGTCTTTGTTGCTGTGTGCGGGTTTTTCGCTAGTTGCGGCGAGCAAGGGCTACTCTTTGTCGTGGTGCGTGGGCTTCTCATGCGGTGGCTTCTCTTGTTGTGGAGCACGGGCTCTAGGTGCACGGGGTTCAGTAGTTGTGGCGTGCGGGCTCAGTAGTTGCGGCTCGCGGGCTGTAGAGCGCAGGCTCAGTAGTTGTGGCGCATGGGCTTAGTTGCTCTGCAGCATGTGGGATCTTCCCGGACCAGGGCTTGAACCCATGTCCCCTGCATTGGCAGGCGGATTCTTAACCACTGCACCACCAGGGAAGTCCAAATTAATAATTCTTAATATCATAAAATATCTAGTCACTGAGCAAATTTCCAGTAGAATCAAAACATCATAAATTTTCTTTTCTTACGGTTTGTTTGAATGAGGATCCAAAAAAGGTCCACGTCTTGCCATTTGTAAAAATGTCTTTTAAGTCCTTTTCAATCTATAGGTCCTCTCATCTCTTTTTTCATGTAAAAGTTCAAGAAAAAAAAAAACTAGGTTGTTTGCCTTATAGAATTTCTCAGTTTGGACTTTGCTGATAGTATCTTTGTGGTTTATTTTCTGTAAATTAGGGGTATAGCCAGGTTTAGTTTAGGTTTTGTTTTGGGGGCAAGACTGTTTCATGGATGGAGTTGTTAGCTTTCATTGGGACGCCTGTAAGGTGAGGTTATCTCTTGTTTTGTGACATTAGTGCCCATTGATGCTCAGGGCCTAGATGCATTAATTCATTAGGGGTTGTCAATTAGTGGTATTTTTATTCTACCATTCTTTCTTCATTTATCAGCCAGAACTCACCTGTCTAGAGAAACTCTCCCTCTTCTACCCTTTGTTTAACCAACTGTTAGTTTGTCTAGGAAAAGTAAAACATTCTTTCCCTTTTTAAAAAAAAAGTTTTCAAAAGAATGGGTTTGGTTCCCTAGCATCCTTTAACAATAGCTTGTTTTTTGGGGGGTTTTTTTGCGGGCCTCTCACTGTTGTGGCCTCTCCCGTTGTGGAGCACAGGCTCCGGACGCACAGGCTCAGCGGCCATGGCTCACGGGCTCAGCTGCTCCATGGCATGTGTGATCTTCCCCGATCGGGGCATGAACCCGTGTCCCCTGCATCGGCAGGCAGACTCTCAACCACTGCGCCACCAAGGAAGCCCAATAGCTAGTTTTTTTTAAGCATTACTTTTAAGACTTCTTCAATCTGTCCTTTCCGCCCTCATCTTTCTTTGCTCTCCCTTATACTTTAGTGATCCTAAAATATTAGCAATCTTCGGTTCCCTGATCATTCCATGCTATTTTATGTCCTAGTGAAATACCCTTGGTCCTTTATGACCTGGTTAACATTCACCTTTTCTTTGAAGCTTTTCTAAATAATCTGCCCCACTTAAATGAATCCCTCCCTGCTTTGTGCTCCCTCCATTAACAGTTTATATTTTGATTATAGTTGTTATTCTCTCATATTAAAGTGTTTTTCTCCTGATCAGTAGGGTGTTTTGAGGGCAGACTCTTAACTATCTGATTTCTCAGCTCTTTGCACTGTGCCTGGTACTTAATTGGTGTTCAACAAATATTGAGTTAAATAGTGTAAAGATTTATTTATACTTATGTGTTATGTATTTATAATAGAGTTCTCTTAACTGACTTATGTATTTATAGGTGTCTTAACTATAAATACATCCAAATGATCTGGAAATGTGATAGTTGGCCCCTCCCCTTCAAGAGGGTAGAGTAGATAGGCCACAATGAATGGGAGAGCTCCCTGTATAAAAAAGACAAATCTTGGCCCTCTTAGAGCACACAGTTCAGGGGATAACCCACCGTTATACAAATAAGTTCATACAGTAGAATCCTGGGATAACCTAGCGGCCAGGGTAAGCAAGTTGTATAAATAGAATTGCACTTTACCAGTCTTTGTAGCCCTTGCTTTTGTGTTGGAGGACATAAACTAGCCAAGGAGCATGGAGCTCTTGAAAACTCCCACGAAACGACCCGAGATTTTTTTGTTAACTGATTCTACCATGAAGAGTATTAAACCACAAAAATAACAAAGGGGAGGCAAGGACCACAGATTAATCTTTTATTGAGACAGCAGAGGGATGTCATAGTCTAAAGTCCCAAAACGTTTGCTTCTGTATTTTAAAAAAGCAAATAGTTTTCAGAGAAATTTCAATAACAGGATGTCGAAGTGAAAGAAATTTCTGCCTCCCTACTTCCTATAGCGACTGTGTGGAAGCATGATAACGTGAGAGCTATACGACCACCTTGTTTTTGCTGTCTTTGTGATCATGAAATATGATTACATTCTCTCTAATGTTTATATGTACTCTTGAAATTATTGGAACTGGTAAAATAACACTTGCACAGTGTATAAAAGGAACTATTTTTCCCCCCTTCTGTTTCCTTAGGTTGCATAATTACCATGACAGATTAGCTTTAAATTAATAATGTTAATTTGGTTGTTAAATAATTATTAAACCATCACATTTGAGTATCAGCAACTGTGCAATTAAATGCTTATTGTATATGTGGAAGAATGAATGAAAAAATACAAAAGATTTAAGTTCCTAACCACAAGGGGCAAGAATTGTAAAAAAAAAAAAAAAAAGTTCTACTGAACACTAACACTTAATGCTGAGAGAAATCAGATGTAGGGGATGCAGTTAGTTTCCCCAAAGAATTAGCATCTTAGTCAGTTTTCAAATATATATTTAATTGTACTCATCGGAGACTTAGCATTTCTAAGGGTGGTTTTAAGAGAGTCATGATTACACTATAAAACTAAAATTATAACCAAGTATAATTTATCACTGTGGGAGGTTGAATGTATTAGAAGAAAAAATGGACTGAAGACAGCAGCCATCATTTTGAAAAGCAAAATGTTACCACATCCGTCTTCTCTTAAGGAAAGACATCTCCCCAGCACATGTACTTTGAAACCTTATTAAGGTATCCTAAAACTTACACAGGCATATCTCTTTTTATTGTGCTTTGTTTTATTGTACTTCACAGATACTGTGTTTGTTTTACAAATTGAAGGTTTGTGGAAAGCCTCCTTTGAGCAAGTCTGTCAGCGCCGTTTTTCTACCAGCATTTGCTCACTTCGTGTCTCTGTGTCACATTTAGTAATTCTTGGGATATTTCAAGCCCTTCACCAACCAAAAGATTATGGGTCAGATGATGGTTAACAATATTTAGCAATAAATTTTTTAAAAATTAAGATATATACATTGTTTTTTTAGGCATATTGCTATTGCACACTTAATAGATATGCGTTGGGAAACCAAAAAGTTTGTGGCACTCGCTTTATTGCAATATTCACTTTGTTACAGTGGTCTGGAACAGAACCTGCAATATCTCCAAGATGTGTTCTCTCCTGTCTTCAGTCCTGGGGATCTCCTAAGTTGGAACTTGCATGCTAATGCATCCTGAACAGCAGCCCTTCTACCAAGCTGTTAAGCGACCCTACAGGGTCTGCAACCAAAAGCTCCACTAATGGGCCTGCACTGGTAACAGTGCTCACCATTCCTCTATGAAACATCCTCACTGTTGCCCATCACTGGTGGGTGCTTTCTTATACTCTACATTCCGCAGGTTGAGTGGTATACTCACCGAGAAACCAAGTAGTTGTTCCCAAACATGTATGAGTGTTCCACTTGTAATTACATTAGTTAGTTAAATAATATACACAAAAGGTAATTGTTTCTTAGTTTCTAAAACTAAGTTGAAACATGAAGTTTTTTACACGAAGAGAAAAAAAAATCTTAAGAATCTAGAAGGACTCTGCATTTCCAATAGCTATGCAAGTCTCTGAATTATTGCTTATAGAGGGTGATAACTGATAATGTATTGAGTGTGGTTATGTAAGGCTTTTCAGACTCCACTCAAAGAAAACTCCTTGATCTTACATCAAAAGATTGGTTGGGGACTTCCCTGGTGGCACAGTGGTTAAGAATCTGCCTGCCAATGCACGGGACGTGGGTTTGAGCCCTGGTCCGGGAAGATCCCACATGCTGCGGAGCAACTAAGCCCGTGCGCCCCAACTGCTGAGCCTGCGCTCTAGAGCCCGTGAGCCACAACTACTGAAGTCCGCACGCCTAGAGCCCGTGCTCCGCAACAAGAGAAGCCACCGCAATGAGAAGCCCGCGCACTGCAACGAAGAGTAGCCCCCGCTCGCCGCAACTGGAGAAAGCCCGAGTGCAGCAGTGAAGACCCAATGCAGCCAAATATAAAGAAATAAATTTTACAAAAAAAAAAAAAGATTGGTTGATTAATGTGTCTTTATAAACTTTTAGTTAAAATAAAATATTTAAGGGATGTGGGTTATTTTTTTAAACTAGTTCTAGAATCTTCCACCTGACAGATGTTCACTAGCCAGAAATCTTGACTGCTCTTCACCTGTTATTCTGGTACCTTCTTTCTTGATCCTTGAGTTACGGTGAGAGTCCATCAACAGCAATCTCTTGCCTCTCCTTTTCTGCATTATTCCATTTTATGAATGGTGATCTTATTCGTATCTGACCTCTTACATGGAGTTTATAGGATCAGTCTCCAGATGAGTATAATTAAATATATATTTGAAAACTGACTAAGATGCTAATTCTTTAGGGAAACTAAATGCATCCCCTACATCTGATTTCTCTCGGCATAGGTGTTACTGTTGAGATGAGTTTATAGGATCAGTCAGTTGGGCAGCATCCCTGCCCCTGACGTTTCCTTCAGCATTAGAGTGCTTATGTAATGCACTCTGGACACAGGAATCAGCTTGTAACCATAGTGTGTTAGGCCCCGGAAAGCAGGTTGTCTGTATTTTGGTGAGGAACACAGACCATGTGTTTTTATACAGCAAGTGAAAAAGGTATCCCAGAAAGAGTCTTGAGAGCTGGGAAAAGGCTCCAGGTCTGACACTTGTGCTAGCTTTGTGATCTGGGGCAAAATAACCTCTTTGAGTCTTAATTTCATAATCTCTGAAATGTGAATAATAGCTCCCACAATTGTTGTGTGAACCAAATGATACATAGTTGCTAGTTTGTAAATGTAGTAGAAACTGAGTATTTCTAAACTAGTTTCCCCCTTCCTCCTTATTTTTAATAAAATGGGGATTCTGGTAACACCCACCTCACGGATTGTTAGGATTATTTGTGTAAAGGACTTCCCCAATTTTAAAATGCTGCTCAAAAGATTTTAAAGAGATGACTTTATGTAAATACATAACTGCAAACACAATCTGCACTAAGCATTTTATTCTTCTAGTTGACAGATTTTGTTCTGCTTTGATGTAAAATTGCTATTACGGATGCTTTGTTCATATGTGTTAGCTAACTTTTGCCCAGTGTGCTTCCTCTTGTCTCCTGATTAAGCTTGTGAATTATTAAGGTGGGGACTCTGTTTTCTCAGAACACAAGCCCGGGTCTGTCCTGACTACAGGGTCAGAAGATCCCGAAGTAGACTTACCAGGGGTTTTCCTCACCTTGTTTACCTGCTGCTCACCTGTCACTAATTCTGTTGGCTTTTTAGCAGCCTAAAGCCTATAAAAATGCAGACTTGGATAGCATGTCTTAATCCATCTAAGGGCGTGTAATGTACCGCATAGGAAAGATTTATTTTGCTTTCATTGTGTGTGGTTGTGAACCGTGTCAGTAAGTCAAAGGAAGAGCTTTTAATTGTTACAAAAAGGATTGTTAAAAGGTGTTTAATCTAAATTTCTTTCCTGAATGCCAAATAACTTTCCAGGGCAGAAGGATGCCAAGTCTTTTCTGATTAGTTCATTAAAGAATAGTGAACACGTAGCCAAGATCAAAAGGCAATCGGGTTATGCATTAGATTCATAGCTGCATGTTCTAAAGTAGCTTTTAAAAGTTATCCCATCGGTACCTTTTTTCTTTTTCTTGCGGTACACGGGCCCCTCACTGCTGTGGCCTCTCCCGTTGCGGAGCACAGGCTCCAGACGCGCAGGCTCAGCAGCCATGGCTCACGGGCCCAGCCGCTCCGTGGCACGTGGGATCTTCCTGGACCAGGGCACAAACCCGTGTCCCCTGCATCGGCAGGCGGGCTCTCAACCGCTGCGCCACCAGGGAAGCCCCGCATCAGTACCTTTTAAAGCTAGACACCACTTTACATCTGGCATCAGATCTATTAATTTGACTATTATGAATATGTAGGAATATTTTGAAAACTCCCATGATCTTATAAAGCCTCCAGGCCCTTATTAGCAGAAGAATCTTGCCTTCTGCCAGGGCATGGAGCCAAGGTAAGATCCTTAAGTAGATAACATTTAGCATTTGAAATAATAATAATGAATGGGAAGTCCACATGAAGCTTTCAAGTTGTTACCCGTTTGAAATACCCAGTATGGAGTTGGAGTCCGAGAGAGAAGATTAAGCAGATGTCAGGCTTGTGTTGGCAGGATGCACTGCTGAACCACCTTCCCTCCAAAGTATTGTATGCCCGGCACCCTGGGAATGGCTTGGACTAATTCATTTGAGCCACCTGTTGCCTTGGGGGACACTATGGATTGGTCCCTCCAACTACAGTATTAGCTTCATAGGTGGTGACCGATGAACTTGGAGAGATTATGGCCTTTCATTATTCCTGTGGGGCCTTTCTTTTACCTGCCCTTCTCTCACATGGGTCACCTTAGACTGAAATTCCTCCCCACCCCCCAACAAAATATTAGGACACAGCTTCTTTAATAGATCCATTAAAAAAAAAAGATAAAATAGCCCAGGACTTTCTCTTTTTCTCTGGAAGTTTTCTTTCTCCAAACTCTTGTTTTCTATTACTCTATTCCTTATTTTCCTCTTATCTGGGGAAAAAATTAAGAATACTTTCTGTAGTTTTTACAAGTATATCTTACAACCAAGGTCAAATACTTTGTAAATAAAGATAACCCCTGGCCAAGGTGATCTCTCTTAGTGGTGGAGGAAGGTTGCGACTAGTTCTGTCATCTGAGTAGGGCAGTTCTCTCCTCCAGGTGGTAGAGTTATACACCAAGACATGGAGCTGGCGTCTTCTTTGTGGACCCCAAATTTTCCTATTAGGGGTATTGAGTTAAATTATCACCATTTAATTCTCCTCCTTACACAACTCTTCCCCGCCGCCCGCCCCCAGCACCCCACCCCCGATTAAGGCTTTCTGGTAGACTTGAACTGTTAATTCTCTAATCAGGGCCAGGCTACCAATTGGCTCCTTGTCTAAGTAGAAGGAACCACAGCCGGTTTTCTTAAAACTGCTCACCATCCCATTGTTCGGCACAGAGGGCGTCTTTTCTGTGTTCAGTTTGAGAAGAACTTCTCTGTCCCCCTGCTTCTACCTGGAAACTTGGTTCTGATTCTGGAAGAGGTTCCCCCCAC
This sequence comes from Globicephala melas, assembly GCF_963455315.2. Classification (NCBI taxonomy): domain Eukaryota; kingdom Metazoa; phylum Chordata; class Mammalia; order Artiodactyla; family Delphinidae; genus Globicephala; species Globicephala melas. Next base: position 69,443,305 of record NC_083319.1, on the reverse strand, counting down.
CCAACCCTCCCCTCTCTTTTCTGGGGAGGCAAATCCCCTTTATTTGGTCTCTCAGTCTGCAGCCAGTAGCCTATGTGGGAGTCCAGTCAGCCCCTTGAGGAAGAGTTGGTGAAAATTCTACAAACTATGCAAGAGTCATTTTCCTCACCTGGCTAGGAGCAGGGAATGATGGCACTGAAAGATTTGGTTGGATGTTGTAAAGGATCATTAAAATGGTTATAAATCTTTTTTAGATGTGAAGCTTTACAGGAGTGATAACTCTTATTAATCAATGATGAAATGCTTTCAAGTAAAGCATCAAATAATCAGAACCAATGTATTATATACGTCTAAAAATTGATAATGTCAGTTACAAGTATATCTCAAGTTAGAATTATCACTTTTTCTTGTTACTCCAATTTTCTGTGGTCTTAAAGTTAGCTGTTCCTTTTAAGTGATTGGTACTTTAAAAAAAAAAAGCATGAGTAATTATTACATAGGGCCAATAATGACTTTTTTCTCTCTCTCAATTAGTACTACTTTTGTCAGGCAATTAAACGTAGTTATGTCAGGCATAGCTGTTGGGACAAAGAATGGAGCCATTGCACGTATTTATAGCCTTCAGTCATTGGCCTTTTCTTATCAAATAACCTAAAACATTCAGACCTCTATTTAATTACATCACTGAATAATTTTAAAATTGATGGGAAATCTTGTGGACTTGCTTCAAGATTATTTGAAGATAATATAATGTACTACTGTTAGAGGTAGTGTTACAATGAGTAATATGAGTATTTGGCCTTGGAAGTGCGACAGTAAACATACAATGATAAAGTAAGCATGATCTCCTATGAGTAGACCTCACAATTCCTTAGTCCTACATTGTTTCCTAATAAAATTCTAGAATTGAGTTTGAACTGTGTAGTCAAGGAGCATTTAAGAAAGATTGTGGCTGTCACTAAGTTCTAATGGCTTGTTATACCTAGGGAATCTAATATTCTTATTATAAGGTTGACTAGAGAATACAGTGACTCATCCATCAGTCTTTTAATGATACATTAGGATAAGGTGGAGGAGATACGAAAGCTGGGTGATTCTTGAGATAGGTGGATTTGTACTGCCTGAGCAAACACATTTAGAGTCTATGTCAGCCTGTCAGGAGACCCCTGTGGAGATGAGCTTTGCATTTTTGCTGTTCTGTTTGTTATTTTTATGGTGAGTTTCATAAAGATATGGAAGGCATGCTCACCAGTGACCTAAAATGGGAGGGATCATATATTTCATATTATTCCAGAATTATGGTTAAAAAGTCTTATCAAATAGAAATGCTAGGTTAAACCCAAGAAAGGGAAATTTAACTGAGATAATTGTAAGTTCCTTCATTTAAAATCAAGTAGTTGTTTTGATTAGTTAAGTATAGGGAGATTGGCCTTCGAGACAGTTTTTACTGGGGGCAGGGGTGGTGGGGAATGATGATCTTGGTTACAGTGGCTCACCAGTGCTCTGTGAGCTAGTTTAATCTGAGCCTGTATTAATAGAAACATTGTATGTCAGTCATGGAAAATTACAGCTCCATTACCTTCTGCCCCCATCAGACTACGTCTGGGTCTCATGTTTGGTTGCCACATTTTAAAGATGCTGGCAAAGTAGAAATAGAGCTCTTAGAGCAGTCAGTGGACCCTGATGGGTCTGGGAACCACCAGGCATGGTTTAAGAAAAAAAGATTGAGACAAGACATAATAATTTTCTTTATTTTTTGAGATAGTGTTCTTGGAAGTATTTCAGTGCTCTGATCAACAGGATTTGGCTTCTTGACAACTCAGGGAGTTGAGGCAGGATAAAGCAACTTGGGAGAGGCCTAAGGTGAGCAGGTTGCACAGTATTTATCCTGGGAGGGTCCCTCTTACCTGCCAGGTATGCTGATGTTTGTGGCAAGCCACCATTGATAGGCCCCTCCTTAGCCCCCTCCCCCATTGAATTCCATGAAGTTTTGTCTTTTCCTTTAGTTGTTTTCTATGTTTAAGCTTTTGTAGCACCTGGGCTGTAGTGTGTCAAAGTAGTACAATAAAATGGGAGAAATATAAGAGTAGATATATACTAAAATCTTAACTTTCCCAAAGTTGCATAATTTCTAGCTGTTCATTGGACATCTGTCACCTCCTTGTCTTCTTTCAATTAACTTCAACGTTAGAGAATGACGTTTGATAGTGACAAAGAATTTTATATTTTTTTGCCCTACCTTGTAGAAAAAATAGTGTAGCTCATAGAAATAATCCTTAGATGCAACAACATGTGATTAGATTTAAAAGAGGTAGGTGTGGAAAGTGGGTCGGGAGACAGATAAATTCAGGGTCTTTTTCACAGGCTGGAATATTTTCTCCTGAAAATGTTAAATAAATACATAGATGGATAGGTAGATGGGATGGAACAATTATTCCGTGTGTTTCAGGCTGCTGTTTGATTCTCCTAGGCTCACTTGATGCTGCCCCTCAAATCTAGCTTTGATGTCTTTGGTTTCATGTCTTATAGCAACAATTCCCTACTACTACCTACCTTCCCTGCAAAATAAATGTGAGGAGAATCAACAGAATTCCTCCCACGTGAAGTCCCTCTTATTTACCACTTACATTTGTCCATTCTGCAGGAGCCTGTTCTGCTTCCTTTTCTTCTTTTTCCCACTATTTTCCCTTTCCTAGAAATGAGCTAGTATTTTCTATGCAGAGACAACCAGTTATCCAGATTTTTTTTTTTTTTTTTTGCGGTACGCGGGCCTCTCACTGTTGTGGCCTCTCCCGTTGCGGAGCACAGGCTCCGGACGTGCAAGCTCAGCAGCCATGGCTCACGGGCCCAGCCACTCTGCGGCATGTGGGATCTTCCCGGACCGGGGCACGAACCCGTGTCCCCCGCCTCGGCAGGCAGACTCTCAACCACTGCGCCACCAGGGAAGCCCCCAGATATGATTTTATTTCCACAAAATGATTGACTAATATCAATTGGTTTGCCTTTTACAAAATCTCCTACCCAATGCCCTAGGAGAGTTGCTAGGAACAAGCAAGCAATCCAGTATCAACACTTGGCAAACCATCGTCCAGAGTCATCATCCAGGGAACTATTCTGTGTCTTGAACTGGTGATATTTACATTGGTGTATACATATGTAAGAATTAATTGAGCTGTACACCTAGATTTGTAGATTTTACTGCGTGTAAGTTACACCTCAGTTTAACCTATGAAATATATAATTTGTCCTACCATGATAGGAAGGAAATGATTTATCTGACTACTCATTCATACTTCTAGCTTTGATTTTAAATGTTTGAATAAAAGCAGCCAACTTGTTAGAGTTCTTTGTAAATGTGAAATATTGAAGCAAAAGGCAGATAAATGTTAAATCATAAGCTAGACTGGAAAGCCTCTGGGTCAAGGATCATATCTGGATTGTCCAGCACTGTTTCCCCAAGGTGCTAACACATTTCCAGACACATAGTAGGCATGTAAGAACAAGTCAATAAAAGACAGCTTTTGATGTACAGAATTTGCGGATACACTTTACACAAAGGAATTAATGTATGATTATTTTGTGATCAATACTTTTATCTGATTTTTGTATACTTAAATCACTGTTTTCATTTTACCTTAATGCTACTTTTTCTTTGTCAGTAAGTAGATCTCAGTCTGTGTTACAAGGTTTAAGTTTTATTTTCAAAGCGCTGTCTGTATTTACAACCTTGGAGAAAAATTAATATCCTACTTTTTAGTTTTCTATTTAAACTTACCACCTTTTACCTCTAAATATCTCAACATGTTTTTCTAATTTATATCCTTCTTAATGTAACACTATCAAATCTACTACTATTTTCTTTGGCTAATATTTTACATTTTATCTGTAGTTCGTTGGAAACGTTACTGCCAAATTCGCCATTAAATTCTCTTGGTTGATTCTCATAACATTTCCTTTTTAAAAACTGCCATAATAATATGATGGGTTAAATATCCCCAAAGTATACATAACTTAATTATGTTTTAGTCTTTAAAAACATAGGGATTGAATTAAAATTGCCTTACTGGACACAATTGAAGGAGCAATTGTCAGTATGTTTTCAATACAGTTTTCTCAAAGCAACTTTATTGAGATACAATTCACATACCTACAATTCACCCATTTAAAGTGTACGATTCAGTGGTTTTTAGTATATTCAGAGTTGTGCAAACATTACCACAATTAATTTTAAAACATTTTCATTGCCTCCCAAATAAACCCTGTGCCGTTTAGTTATCACTTCCCAATTCCCTCATCTCCCCCAGCCCTAGCCATCCACTCATCTACTTCCTATCTTTATAGATTTGCCTATTCTGGACAGTTCATGCCAATGGGATCATGTAATACATGGTCTTTTGTGATTGGCTTCTTTCACTTAGCATATTTTCAGGGCTCATCTGTTTTGTAGCATGTAGCATAACTTCATTCCTTTTTATGGCTGAATAATATTCCATTATATGACTATTCCACATTTTGTTTATCTGTTTATCAGTTGTTTTCACCTTTTAGCTATCGTGAATAATGCTACTAGTTTTACATAATGAGTAACTGATGAAATATTACCTTCTGATCTGACAGCAGCATTCAGAATCCCTGACATTCTTATTGGTGTAACTTTTCTATTTCTTCTTAACTCTGAACATCTTGAGAAAGTTTGGAGAATTTTGATAACTTTTGAGGGAGATGGGTTGTTTTTCTCCCCATGGAATATCCCTCTGGGTCAGTCATTTAGGTATCCTCAGTATGAAAAACAAGGTAAACTATGTGCCCCCATCCACAGCTTTATTACTGGTAGGGATAACTTAGGTAGTTATGCAACTATTTGGAAAAACATGAACATTTTAGAAATAGGCAGCTTGTTTTTGAAAGTTACCTTATTATCATTGCTCTTTAATGGGAAATCCTTTTGGGGGGAAATTTTTTTTTTTTTTTAAAGACAAATTCTACCATCTTCATCAACCTTTGGGTTTTCTTTTTAGTTGATCAGTTTTATTGCTTTTGAGAATAACATAAGTATTCAAAAGAAGCAATCAAGTACAAGTTTTCTAACTCATCTAGTACTTGATCTGCATTTTTTTGTTTTGAGGTTTACACAAGAATCAGTTTGGTTAAAGATTCTAGTGTGGGAAGTTTCTTCCAGGTGAGAATCAAAACATTGATCTTCATAAATGTTAATTTGAACTTAAAGCACAAATGTTTATTTTACTTGGTTAGATATTATTTTGGGTGATTGTGACATTACAGACTCCCCTCACCTCCACCATGAGCCTCTCCTATATTTCTGTTTACAGAACTTGAACTTCCAGATATCTAAAACTTACCCACTTTAAATACTTGAACTTTCAAAACAGTTAATGAATTGCACTTGGTAAATGAGTGATCTTTGGACAGCTTTCCTGTAGGGGTTTGTAGTGGCTTTTTTTTTTTAAGAAGATGTTGGGGGTAGGAGTTTTTTATTAATTTATTTTTGCTGTGTTGGGTCTTCGTTTCTGTGCGAGGGCTTTCTCTAGTTGCGGCAAACGGGGGCCACTCTTCATCGCAGTGCGCGGTCCTCTCACTGGTGCGGCCTCTCTTGTTGTGGAGCACAGGCTCCAGACGCGCAGGCTCAGTAGTTGTGGCTCACGGGCCCAGTTGCTCCGCGGCATGTGGGATCTTCCCAGACCAGGGCTCGAACCCGTGTCCCCTGCATTAGCAGGCAGATTCTCAACCACTGCGCCACCAGGGAAGCCCTGTAGTGGCTTTTGAATTGTAAGTTTGTACTTTTTTCCAGCTGCTTTTTCCAAGATGTTACTGTGTCAGAGGAGCTGCTGTTTATCTGGCGAAGAGTAATTTATTTTATTGATGAGACTTTCATTTGTACACATTCAACAGTATAATTGGTTTGAAAAGTCACTTTCCAACATAATGTAAAACAGTTATGTCTCCTACAATGACTCTGAGAAACTTGGACAACACAGTCAGAACATTGCTCTTTTATGGGTTAAAATTTAGTTGCCAAAGGACAGAGTGTCTTAAAGGAGCTAAAAGCCACATAGCTAGTGATTGAGATCATTAAGCTGCTTTTTTCTGCAAAACAAAAACAACGTATGTTGTATATATAAACAGAAATGGAGCAGGAGAAATAATATGGTAAATTAAATCGAGAAATTGGTTTAACCTACTGTAAGTATGAAGTTATGCTAAGTACTTATAAGTTAGGGATCAGCAAACTACATTTCTTGGACCAAATCTGGTGTGCTCCTTGTTTTTGTAAATAAAGTTTTATTGGAACACAGCCATGTTCATTTATTTATATATAGTCTGTGGCTGTTCTCACACTACAAGGTCAGAGTTGAGTAGTCCTGACAAAGAACGTACAGAAGTGAAGTCTAAAACATTTACTATTGGGCTCTTTACAGAAAAAGGTTGTCAACCCCTTCTGTAAAGGGTAGAAAGTAAGTAAGATGTACTTTATATCCTCACCGTCATCCTTATGTAGCAGATTGTGGGAGGAAGTGGTTAATGTAAGTATTCAGATAACTCATACACAAAGCAAAATACAGAATAGTAGATTATCAGTGATGAAAAGGATGTAAAAGGCATTTTCCCCAGGAAGCAGAATCTGGTTGGCCTGTAATTCATTATCTAGGTTGTATATATATATATATATATATATATATCTCCAGAAAGTAGTGTGGCTGTCACTATAGGAGCAGATTGGCTAATACTAATAGCCCTAAAAGGCAGTTGGCATTTCTTACTGGGGATTCTCTGGGGTCTGGAATATTCAGTGCAGTCGTGTACTCCCTGGGTTGTATCATTCCAGCACATCTTTAGAATAGAAGTTTGGGGCATCCACGGAATGGGGTCTGTCACTTCCAGTGATGTCTGTGTCAGCTGAAAGCGTCTATTAATAGGCTTTGTCCAGTCTTGCAAGGTTCGTTACTACAGCGATGGGGCCTCCAAACAAATCTTGATGACAGGAACCAGGCCAATTCTTTCTTGGTGTTTCTTTAGCAAAGCTATAGCCAAGAAGAAGAAATCCCCAGATTTCAGAGGCTAACTCGTCAGACTTTGGGTTTATTGGCTTCTAAAGGGAGTAGGCTTGGGACTCCTGACCACAGTGGTATTTGAATGATCCTTCTTCCCAGTCTGTGACATACTGTGCCTTGGAAACTCTTCTCTAAACATTGTTTTGTGTCACTTCAGGCATGGAACAGGCTTTCTCTAAATGTAAACTGACTCATAATACCACTCTTGTATTCACCAATTCTAACTGTAAGCTCTTTCTCACTTCATATAACATTATGTAAAGTCTCACAAGGTGCTTTCTGGTCCCTGTTTACCAAATGGCACGCATCTGTACTTGTCCCGCAGTGGCAGTGCCAGCTGGAAATGGGAATTTGGTTTCAATCTAAGGGACTGCAGTGGATCCAACCCAGAACTAAAATGGAGTGATAGGCCAGAATCCTAAAGGGAGAGACTGAATGCAAATATTTCAGAAGGAAGAGGTTTTAGTTTTTTCCAAAATGCATCTTTACATAAATACCAGAGAGAGACCATGGAAAAGGATCTTGTCAGATCAAAAGTGTAATTTCAGGGAGATCTCAGAATTAGAACATTATTTAAATGGAATGCTGTGCCAATTAATGGTGCATGATTATATGAAACTCCTGTAGTTGACTTGTAAGGAAAATATTAGTCTGGAGTAGTGGTTCTCGACGTGGGGTGACTTTCCCCACCCCGTGATATTTGGAGATTTTTAAAAATATATATTCATTATAAATTTTAAAAAAATTTTATTGAAGTGTAGTTGATTTATAGTGTTTCAGGTGTACAGGTAAGTGATTCAGTTATACATATACATAGCTATTCTTTTTCAGATTCTTTCCATTACAGGTTATTACGGAGTATTGAATATAGTTCCCTGTGCTGTACAACAGGTCCTTGTTGTTTGGAGACATTTTTAAGTATCATGACCTGGACAGGGCTTGTTGGGGGCAGAAGCCCGAGATGTTCTGAACCTTATATAAGGCACAGGGGAGCCCTCACAACAAAGATTTTCCAGTTCAAAATAATAACACCAATGCTGAGAAACTCTGGAGAGTGGGCAAAAATTCTTAGCTGAGATTTCAGCTTATTAGGGCAAATTATTACACCTTTCCGAAATCCTTTTGGACATGAAAAGGGAGTATTTCTTACTGCTTTAGGGTGGTTTCAGTTGAGCCAAAGAAACACATTTTGGTATTTCTCTTTACCTATTTTAAACATAATTATGTAAAAAATTTTGAAAGGTACAAACTAGTTTTATAAAGAAAAAACAAAACGCAACCTGATCCCATCACTCATTTGTGTATTTCCTTCAAGATTGGAAATATTATGGAACAGAATGGTTTATCTATCAGAATATCCTCTTTAGAGAAACCAACCAAAAGATAGTGGCATTTTTCCTTGGCTTTCATCCTGCTTATAATATCTTTTCCTGGCCCCTTCTCTTTCAAGTAACACCACCATCACACAAAGTTTAGCGTCAGTTTATGACAAAGTGATTACTTAGACTATAAATACCTTTGTAGAATTCCCAACATCAGGAATGGTTACTGGTATTTGAGTGAGAAAAAAGTTTTGTGAGATATTTTAGTATTTTTAGGGTGTATATGTTAATCATAACTTAGAAATTTTATTTAGTACCTTTATTTATGTTTGGTTTTGTTAATAAGTCAAAAAGTATTTTGTAACTTTCCAGTCTGAATCTAGAGGTAACTTTTTACTTGCCGGATGAGTTTTTAGTTGATTGTGAGATGTAAAAAAACAAGGGAGAGGAAAAGACCAGATATTCTAGATCACCACACAATAGTATCCCTGAACTTCAAAAGCCCCACCCAGGAGGGTGCAGCTGGGGAGTGGTATATTTTCTGTACTCTTGGTAAGCTAAATTTGGTTTGGCAGAGAATTTTTAGCAGTAGATAAGGCTCTGTGAGTAAAACTTTGCAGTTTTAGCCAAAGAAAACAGACTGTAGATTTGATGACTCTGTTTGATTTATTAGTGCCATATGCAGGGCCTTTTGATCTTCAGGATTCAGTAAACCAAGGAATTGATATTTATCAGAACTCCATCACATGGGAAGAAATCTTAATTTGCCTGTAGTGTCGATACTAATATAATTATCCAACACCTGCATCCTATTGATGATAATTGTGTTAGATTACATTTTAATGATAGGTACAAACGAACATTAAAAGTAAGTCTTTGAAAAAAAAACAAAAAAAAAACAAAAAAAAAGTCTTTGGAGAGCATTAACATCGGAAATAATCTTATTTCTCAAATACCTCAAATTTGCTTACTTGAGTATATAACAAAACCTCTTATGAGGAGTGCAAGAACTTCATGTAGTGATTGTGGTTTTAAAGAAAAAAGGGAAATAACTTGACATTGATGATACCACATGAGCAGATGTTCTGTAATAAAGGCTACTCGCAATCTTAATTTGTCAGACAACATAAAGGAGATTCAATTAACTTTGAGGTTTTACCCTACTTCTGAATTCCTTTCTAATACTTTTATAAAGTAGCAAAAACCACAGGACGAATATTTCTGCCATTAAACCATCAGAATCCATCTGTTTTTGTCTTTTTACTACTAAGACAAGTTAACATATGACAGAAGTGTATATGTCTATGAAATTGAGATGAAATATCAAGAACATATCATGGTATTTGTATTTTCTTTAAATGGATCTTTTTATTGAGACTCTTGGAGCCCCACATTTTTGTATAGGAGGAAAAGCTTCTGGGTCTCAATCAGTGGGATGCCCTAAATGAGTTTCACTTTATTTTTTCTGTGAATTCTTAATTATTACTTGACCAGTGAGTTACTTGACCAGTAGTTATTACTTTCCTGTAGATGATTTATGTTTAGATTAACTATCATGTTTTAATTCTCATCTTTCTTAGGCTGTTTGCATAGACGTCCTTTCCAGGATGTCTTATACACCAGGCATTGAATGAGGCATTTTATCAGCTCCCTGCTCCAAGAGAAGTTTGAGGGAAAATAGATTTTGGATCAGTTGAAGGAGGTTGCCTTATTTCTTGAAGTGTCAAATATATTTCAGGGAAGACTATCATAGGGGGAGAAGGTGGACAAGCAAAACGGACTCAGACATGACTTTTCTCATATCAGACTTTCATGGTTCTTCTTGATGATAGTAGTAGCTAAATAATAGCCATCATTTATTCCATGCTCTGTCCTAAACACTTTGCTTACATTATGTACATTCTCATACTAACTATGAACTAGTACTGTTATTAATTCCATTTTCCTACTTCAGAGATGAAGAAACTGAGACCTGGAGAGAGAATATGACTTGGCTTAGGTCACACAACAAAAAAAGTGGTAGAATCAGAATTCAAACCAGGTCTGACGTTTCCAGAACCAGAGCCCCAAGTCATTTTATTATTCCACTCTTTCACCTACATCCTCGTATTAATCTCTTTTTTTTACAGCTTTAATGGACTATAATTGCTTTACAATGGTATGTTAGTTTCTGTTTTATAACAAAGTGAATCAGTTATACATATACATATGTTCCCATATCTCTTCCCTCTTGCGTCTCCCTCCCTCCCAACCTCCCTATCCCACCCCTCCAGGCAGTCACAAAGCACCGAGCTGATCTCCCTGTGCTATGCGGCTGCTTCCCACTAGCTATCTGTTTTATGTTTGGTAGTGTATGTATGTCCATGCCTCTCTCTCGCTTTGTCACAGCTTACCCTTCCCCCTCCCCATATCCTCAAGTCCATTCTGTAGTAGGTCTGTGTCTTTATTCCTGTCTTACCACTAGGTTCTTCATGACTTTTTTTTTTCTTAAATTCCATATATATGTGTTAGCATACGGTATTTGTCTTTCTCTTTCTGACTTACTTCACTCTGTATGACAGACTTTAGGTCTATCCACCTCATTACAAATAGCTCAATTTCATTTCTTTTTATGGCTGAGTAATATTCCATTGTATATATGTGCCACATCTTCTTTATCCATTCATCCGATCATGGGCACTTAGGTTGTTTCCATCTCCGGGCTATTGTAAATAGAGCTGCAATGAACATTTTGGTACATGACTCTTTCTGAATTATGTTTTTAATCAGGGTATATGCCCAGTACTGGGATTGCTGGGTCATATAGTAGTTCTATTTGTAGTTTTTTAAGGAACCTCCATACTGTTCTCCATAGTGGCTGTACCACTTCACATTCCCACAAGCAGTGCAAGAGTGTTTCCCTTTTCTCCACACCTTCTCCAGCATTTATTGTTTGTAGATTTTTTGATGATGGCCATTCTGACTGGTGTGAGATGATATCTCATTGTAGTTTTGATTTGCATTTCTGTAATGATTAATGATGTGGAGTATTCTTTCATGTGTTTGTCAGCAGTCTGTATATCTTCTTTGGAGAAATGTCTATTTAGGTCTTCTGCCCATTTTTGGATTCGGTTGTTTGTTTTTTTGTTATTGAGCTGCATGAGCTACTTATAAATTTTGGAGATTAATCCTTTGTCACTTGCTTCATTTGCAAATATTTTCTCCGATTCTGAGGGTTGTCTTTTGGTCTTGTTTATGATTTTCTTTGCTGTGCAAAAGATTTTAACTTTCTTTAGGTCCCATTAGTTTATTTTTGTTTTTATTTCCATTTCTCTAGGAAGTGGGTCAAAAAGAATCTTGCTGTGATTTGTGTCATAGAGTGTTCTGCCTATGTTTTCCTCTAAGCGTTTGATAGTTTCTGGCCTTACATTTAGGTCTTTAATCCATTTTGAGTTTATTTTTGTGTATGGTGTTAGGGAGTGATCTAATCTCATACTTTTACATGTACCTGTCCAGTTTTCCCAGCACCACTTATTGCAGAGGCTGTCCTTTCTCCACTGTACGTTGCTGCCTCCTTTATCAAAGATAAGGTGACCATATGTGCGTGGGTTTATCTCTGGGTTTTCTATCCTGTTCCATTGATCTATCTTTCTGTTTTTGTGCCGGTAACATACTGTCTTGATTACTGTAGCTTTATAGTATAGTTTGAAGTCAGGAAGCCTGATTCCTCCAGCTCCATTTTTCGTTCTCAAGATTGTTTTGGCTAGTCGGGGTCTTTTGTGTTTCCATACAAATCGTGAAATTTTTTGTTCTAGTTCTGTGAAAAATGCCAGTGGTAGTTTGATAGGGATTGCATTGAATCTGTAGATTGCTTTGGGTAGTAGAGTGATTTTCACAGTGTTGATTCTTCCAATCCAAGAACATGGTATATCTCTCCATCTATTTGTATCATCTTTAATTTCTTTCGTCAGTGTCTTATAATTTTCTGCATACAGGTCTTTTGTCCCCTTAGGTAGGTTTATTCCTAGATATTTTATTCTTTTTGTTGCAATAGTAAATGAGAGTGTTTTCTTGAGTTCACTTTCAGATTTTTCATCATTAGTGTATAGGAATGCCAGAGATTTCTGTGCATTAATTTTGTATCCTGCTACTTTACCAAATTCATTGATTAGCTCTACTAGTTTTCTGGTAGAATCTTTAGGATTCTCTACGTATAGTATCATGTCATCTGCAAAGAGTGACAGCTTTACTTCTTCTTTTCCAATTTGGATTCCTTTTATTTCCTTTTCTTGTCTGATTGCTGTGGCTAAAACTTCCAAAATGATGTTGAATAAGAGTGGTGAGAATGGGCAACCTTGTCTTGTTCCTGATCTTAGTGGAAATGATTTCAGTTTTTCACCATTGAGGACAATGTTGGCTGTGAGTTTGTCATATATGGCCTTTATTATGTTGAGGAAAGTTCCCTCTATGCCTACTTTCTGCAGGGTTTTTATCATAAATGGGTGTTGAATTTTGTCAAAAGCTTTCTCTGCATCTATTGAGATGATCATATGGTTTTGCTCCTTCAATTTGTTAATATGGTTTATCACATTGATTGATTTGCGTATATTGAAGAATCTTTGCATTCTCGGAATAAACCCCACTTGATCATGGTGTATGATCCTTTTAATGTGCTGTTGGATTCTGTTTGCTAGTATTTTGTTGAGGATTTTTGCATCTACGTTCATCAGTGATATTGGCCTGTAGTTTTCTTTGTGACATCCTTGTCTGGTTTTGGTATCAGGGTGATGGTGGCCTCGTAGAGTGAGTTTGAGAGTGTTCCTTCCTCTGCTGTATTCTGGAAGAGTTTGAGAAGGATAGGTATTAGCTCTTCTCTAAATGTTTGATAGAATTCGCCTGTGAAGCCATCTGGTCCTGGGCTTTTGTTTGTTGGAAGATTTTTAATCACAGTTTCAATTTCAGTGCTTGTGATTGGTCTGTTCATATTTTCTTTTTCTTCCTGGTTCAGTCTTGGCAAGTTGTGCATTTCTAAGAATTTGTCCATTTCTTCCAGGTTGTCCATTTTATTGACATAGAGTTGCTTGTAGTAATCTCTCATGATCTTTTGTATTTCTGCAGTGTCAGTTGTTACTTCTCCTTTTTCATTTCTAATTCTATTGATTTCAGTCTTCTCTCTTTTTTTCTTGATGAGTCTGGCTAACGGTTTATCAATTTTGTTTATCTTCTCAAAAAAACAGCTTTTAGTTTCATTGATCTTTGCTATCGTTTCCTTCATTTCTTTTTCATTTCTTTCTGATCTGATCTTTATGATTTCTTTCCTTCTGCTAACTCTGGGGTTTTTTTGTTCTTCTTTCTCTAATTGCTTTAGGTGCAAGGTTAGGTTGTTTATTCGAGATGTTTCCTGTTTCTTAAGTAGGATTGTATTGCTATAAACTTCCCTCTTAGAACTGCTTTTGCTGCATCCTATAGATTTTGGGTCGTCGTGTCTCCATTGTCATTTGTTTCTAGGTATTTTTTGATTTCCTCTTTGATTTCTTCAGTGATCACTTCGTTATTAAGTAGTGTATTGTTTAGCCTCTATGTGTTTGTATTTTTTTACAGATCTTTTCCTGTAATTGATATCTAGTCTCATAGTTTTGTGGTCAGAAAAGATACTTGATACAATTTCAATTTTCTTAAATTTACCAAGGCTTGATTTGTGACCCATGATATGATCTATCATGGAGAATGTTCCATGAGCACATGAGAAAAATGTGTATTCTGTTGTTTTTAGATGGAATGTCCTATAAATATCCATGAAGTCCATCTTGTTTAATGTATCATTTAAAGCTTGTGTTTCCTTATTTATTTTCATTTTGGATGATCTGTCCATTGGTGAAAGTGGGGTGTTAAAGTCCCCTACTATGAATGTGTTACTGTCGATTTCCCCTTTTATGGCTGTTAGTATTTGCCTTATGTATTGAGGTGCTCCTGTGTTGGGTGCATAAATATTTACAATTGTTATATCTTCTTCTTGGATCGATCCCTTGAACATTATGTAGTGTACTTTTGTCTCTTGTTATAGTCTTTATTTTAAAGTCTATTTTGTCTGATATGAGAATTGCTACTCCGGCTTTCTTTTGGTTTCCATTTGCATGGAATATCTTTTTCCATCCCCTTACTTTCAGTCTGTATGTGTCTCTAGGTCTGAAGTGGGTCTCTTGTAGACAGCATATATATGGGTCTTGTTTTTGTATCCATGCAGCCAATCTATGTCTTTTGGTGGGAGCATTTAATCCATTTACATTTAAGGTAATTATAGATATGTATGTTCCTATTCCCATTTTCTTAATTGTTTCGAGTTTGTTATTGTAGGTCTTTTCCTTCTCTTGTGTTTCTTGCCTAGAGAAGATCCTTTAGCATTTTTTGTAAAGTTGGTTTGGTGGTGCTGAACTCTTTCAGCTTTTGCTTGTCCGTAAAGGTTTTAATTTCTCCATCAAATCTGAATGAGATCCTTGCTGGGTAGAGTAATCTTGGTTGTAAGTTTTTCTCCTTCATCACTTTAATATGTCCTGCCAGTCCCTTCTGGCTTGCAGAGTTTCTGCTGAAAGATCAGCTGTTAACCTTATGGGAATTCCCTTGTGTGTTATTTGTTGTTTTTCCCTTGCTGCTTTTAATATGTTTTCTTTGTATTTAATTTTTGACAGTTTGATTAATATGTGTCTTGGCGTATTTCTCCTTGGATTTATCCTGTATGGGACTCTATGTGCTTCCTGGACTTAACTATTTCCTTTCCCATATTAGGGAAGTTTTCAACTATAATCTCTTCAAATATTTTCTCAGTCCCTTTCTTTTTCTCTTCTTCTTCTGGAACCCCTATAATTTGAATGTTGGTGTGTTTAATGTTGTCCCAGAGGTCTCTGAGACTCTCCTCAGTTCTTTTCATTCTTTTTTCTTTATTCTGCTCTGCAGTAGTTATTTCCACTATTTTATCTTCCAGGTCACTTATCCGTTCTTCTGCCTCAGTTATTCTGCTATTGATCCCATTTAGACTATTTTTAATTTCATTTGTTGTGTTGTTCATCATTGCTTGTTTCATCTTTAGTCCTTCTAGGTCCTTGTTAAATGTTTCTTGAATTTTGTCTATTCTATTTCCAAGATTTTAGATCATCTTTACTATCATTATTCTGAATTCTTTTTCAGGTAGACTGCCTATTTCCTCTTCATTTGTTAGGTCTGGTGGGTTTTTATCTTGCTCCTTCATCTGCTGTGTGTTTTTCTGTCTTCTCATTTTGCTTATCTTACTGTGTTTGGGGTCTCCTTTTTTCAGGCTGCAGGTTCGTAGTTCCCGTTGTTTTTGGGGTCTGTCCCCAGTGGCTAAAGTTGGTTCAGTGAGTTGTGTAGGCTTCCTGGTGGAGGGGACTAGTGCCTGTGTTCTTGTGGATGGGGCTGGATCTTGTCTTTCTGGTGGACAGGTCCACGTCTGGTGGTGTGTTTTGGGGTGTCTGTGAACTTATTATGATTTTAGGCAGCCTTTCTGCTAATGGGTGGGGTTGTTTTCCTGTCTTGCTAGTTGTTTGGCATAGGGTGTCCAGCACTGTAGCTTTCTGGTGGTTGAGTGAAGCTGGGTGCTGGTGTTGAGATGGAGATCTCTGGGAGATTTTCGCCGTTTGATATTATGTGGAGCTGGGAGGTCTCTTGTGGACCAGTGTCCTGAAGTTGGCTCTCCCACCTCAGAGGCACAGCACTGACTCCTGGCTGCAGCACCAAGAGCCTTTCATCCACACGGCTCAGAATAAAAAGGAGAAAAAGTAGAAAGAAAGAGAGGATAAAAGAAAAGAAAATAAAGTAAGGTAAAATAAAATAAAGTTATTAAAATAAAAAATAGTTATTAAGAAAAAAAATTTTAATGTAAAAAAAAAAAACAACGGATGGATAGAACCCTAGGACAAATGGTGAAAGCAAAGCTATACAGACAAAATCTCACACAGAAGCATACACATACACACAGACAAAAAGAGGAAAAGGAGAAAAAATAATAAATCTTGCTCTCAATGTCCACCTTCTCAATTTGGGATGATTCATTGTCTATTCATGTATTCCTCAGATGCAGGGTACATCAAGTTGATTTTGGAGATTTAATCCGCTGCTCCTGAGGATTCTGGGAGAGATTTCCCTTTCTCTTCTTTGTTCGCACAGCTCCCAGGGGCTCAGCTTTGGATTTGGCCCTTCCTCTGCTTGTAGGTCGCTGGAGGGCATCTGTTCTTCGCTCAGACAGGACGGGGTTAAAGGAGCCACTGATTCAGGGGCTCTGGCTCACTCAGGCGCGGGGGAGGGAGGGGTACGGAGTGCGGGGCGGGTGCCTGCAGCGGCAGAGGCTGGCGTGACGTTGCACCAGCCTGAGGCCCGCCGTGCGTTCTCCTGGGTAAGTTGTCCCTGGATCCCGGGACCCTGGCAGTGGCGGGCTGCACAGGCTCCCCTGAAGGGGGGTGTGGATAGTGACCTGTGCTCGCACACAGGCTTCTTGGTGGCGGCAGCAGCAGCCTTAGCGTCTCCCGCCCATCTCTGGGGTCCGCGCTTTTAGCCGCGGCTCACGCCCGTCTCTGGAGCTCCTTTAGAGCAGCGTTCTTAATCCCCTCTCCTCGCGCACCAGGAAACAAAGAGGGAAGAAAAAGTCTCTTGCCTCTTTGGCAGGTCCAGACTTTTTCCCGGACTCCCTCCGGGCTAGCCGTGGTGCACTAACCCCTTCAGGCTATGTTCACGCCACCAGTCCTCTCCCTGAGCTCTGACTGAAGCCCGAGCCTCAGCTCCCAGCCCCGCCCTCCCCAGCGGGTGAGCAGACAAGTCTCTCGGGCTGGTGAGTGCCGGTCGGCACCAATCCTCTGTGCGGGAATCTCCCCGCTTTGCCCTCCGGACCACTGTTGCTGTGCTCTCCTCCGCGGCTTTGAAGCTCCCCCCTCCGCCACCTGCAGTCTCCGCCTGCGAAGGGACTTCCTAGTATGTGGAAACCTTTCCTCCTTCACAGCTCCCTCCCACTAGTGCAGGTCCCGTCCCTACCGTTTTGTCTCTGTTTATTCTTTTTTCTTTTGCCCTACCCAGGTACGTGGGGAGTTTCTTGCCTTTTGGGAGGTCTGAGGTCTCTGCCAGCGTTCAGTAGGTGTTCTGTAGGAGTTGTTCCACATGTAGATGTAGTTCTGATGTATCTGTGGGGAGGAAGGTGATCTCCGCGTCTTACTCTTCCGCCATCTTCCCCTCGATACTCATTTTTCCTGTCCTGGTGCTCGGGTTCACCATTCCAGCCGCTTTACTAACCCCTTGTATTAATCTTGAGTTTTCAAAGTATTTGACGTTAGAGCTAAGTGCAAAATTGTTTACCATTTTTTGTAACCTGTCCCTCTATCATAGAGCATTTGGCTATTTGCATCTCATTTGCTAACACATCTTAATATGTATGAATCTCAATATATGTGCATATATACAACACGTATGATATAAACATATATATATATATACACAACACTACAGTGTTATAGGTGTAGTTCATAGCTGTCTCCAAATAGTGCTTTGTGTGTGTGTGTGTGTGTGTGTGTGTGTGTGTGTGTTATTTACTGGAAAATGTTACTAGTGGCCCAGTAATGAATAGGAGCTTAAAGTTCATGTTCAGTATCTCTACCTTTTCTTCTTTTTTTTTTTTTTTTTTGCGGTACACGGGCCTCTTACCGCTGGGGCCCCTCCCCTTGCGGAGCACAGGCTCCGGACGCGCAGCCTTAGCGGCCATGGCTCACAGGCCTAGCCGCTCCGCGGCATGTGGGATCCTCCCAGACCAGGGCACGAACCCACGTCCCCTACATCGGCAGGCGGACTCCCAACCACTGTGCCACCAGGGAAGCCCGGTAACTCTACCACTCTTTATTTGCACAAGCAAATGTGATCCTCTGTAGTGACTTTGCCCTGTTTACGGACTAGGAGTGTGTGCTCTTACTGATAGGATAGTCAGGTCTTACAGTTAAAATACTCCTAAGACAAATAGATCCTGGAACCTTCACATGGCCATTTCTTTATAAAAGAAATATATACTTCATAAAACTCTGCAGGTTACATAGAGCAGGGAGTTTACTCAACTGACCTAAGTTGATAAGTCAGACTTAACTTTAGAGAAATGTCCTGGAAAACTAAAGCAATGTGATTCAAGATCCGGGTATACTAGGAGAGACAGTTAAGTGTTTGACATCTGATCTCTCTAGCAGAATGTATGCTTACCACACATACGGTCATATCAGATGGAAGAAGCTAGTTTCTAAAACAGTTCGGAGTGGATGTTTGCTTCTGATTAGCCTGTGTGTATGTGTTGGACGAGTGAGCAATCGGGAAGTCATGACCATGTGTTTGCTGTCATTTAAACTGCCAATCTAATCTAAATATACATGTGGGTGCCTAAGGAGACTTCTTTCTTTTCAAGAGGATCATTCTTAACAGCTCTCAACTCCTTGCTGACACACGTGAACTTTGGGGCACTTCTGTTTTCCTGAGGGCTACTCTGTTTCCTTTTAAAAGAGGTGAGGATGATTTCTTTGCTTGCTGTATTTCTGATTTTTAAAGGCCAGCTGTATGTAAAGTTTATTTATTGTGAGCAGTAACTTCATAGGAAAGATAGCTTCTAGGATGTTCTACAAGGTAATGAAAGGGAGGGTGGGGGGATGAGGGTGGTGAGATGAGTAAAAGAACTACAGGGTTTCGATTTATAGAAGAATTCAGTTTTAGATCACTAATTTGCAGGTAGCATGCTATAATCTAATTAAGAAAAAATAGAGACAATGTTTATAAAATAGGAGGTATGATTTTATAATACCTCACTTTATAATGGAGCCCTGCTGTGATTTAAGGTAGGAAGAAAAAAAAGAACCCTTCTCCTCTGACTTTGAAGCATTCACACATATTTTATCTACTCAGGAATTACTAAAACACGTATTAAAGAAATTGAAGTTTTTTCTATTCATGATTATTGTAGACTTTTATTTTTTTAGAGAAGCTAAGGATTAGACATAAATATCTTACTAATCTGAAATGAATCTTTTCATTTAGAAAAGAATACTATTCTTCCATTTTTTTCATAATTACATAGCTTATCGTATTCTACAAAGCCATACACCCAAAATGTTTTTCTTTCCCCATTCACGTATTTTTAGACGTAAAAGCAAACAGTGTACTGTTTTTAACTTACGAAAAAATAACAGGACACCCCTTGTCATCTAACTGCTAGAGTATTTGATACAAATTAGCTATCATTTAATTGCACGTTAAAATGTTGTTCCCTTAATATGTTTTGATAATCCTAGAGAAACTGACTTATTTTCTTAAAATTTATGAGTATATAAATTCTTACACAAGTACATGTATTTAATTTTTAATTTCTTTAACAGTCATATTGTATGACAGTTTGAATGGAATTAGGCTTACAGATTAATATATGTGACAAATATAAACTAAGAGAAGTAGTAACAAAATTTAAAGAACATAGCATTTGTTCAGAGTTAGGCAAATTTTCCTAGAGAAATATGAGAGTTACATACTTTTATATTTGGAATGTCAGAAAGCATGCACATTTATTGGCAGAAATAAATTTTCCTGGAACCATATTCAAGGATAATGTACCATATGGGTGTCTATAAATTAAATGCAGTTACTTGATGCCCAAATAGTTAATGTTATATATAAATGGGCAAAGTAATTTCATGTAAATACTAAACTCAATAAGTTAACATTGTTTTTCTGATGTAGTAGAACACATTGTTTTTATCCAGACATGGAGATATCTAAAGGCTTAAGAAACTTCTTTTTAAAACAACATTTCCTTTTTTAAATGTTTTCATTCCAGCATAATTTCAGAGAAAACAGAAGCTGATCATAATAATCCCTTTCATTTCAGGAAGAGTTGTATTTAGTAAATTCTATTGTAGAGCAGTAAGTGGAGCTTTAGTGCTCCTTCAAAGCTAGTTTCTCCCCTCTCCCTTCTCTGCTCCCCACCCCACCTCATTGCTTAGCACACACTCAAGGAATTGTGCAATTTGCTCAGTTCATCCAGAAGTTTATGAGAGTAATAATATCAATATTTCTAGTTTTCTTTCAGAGTTTTAGTTTATAAGAAAACACCATTTTCTAGAGTAATTTGACTTCCAAGCTTCCAGCAGCCAGCTGGTAAAGAGGACGTGATCTATTACACATTTCACATTGTTCATAAGATAAAAACCAATCTCTTAGGAGATGTTTTAAGTCAAATGCAATTAAGTGGAAAGAAGAGTCTGTGTTTTCTACTTGCTTTTCAGCACTTGGTTCTTTTAAGTAGAGCAGACAAAAAGGTAGTAAGTAGCCTTTACAAGATAGGAAGAAATTTGAATGCCATATTGTGAACTAAATGTGCCGAAGTTTTAAGATATAATATATATCTTTGAAACATTCATACATGCTTGTGTACACTAAGGTTTGTGGAATTTGTAGCTGTATAAATACTGTATGTATGTAAGGTTTGTAGCTTTTCCTGAATAATGATTCTATGAGTAGGAAATGCTCTTGTTTCATGAAGATTCAAAACAAGTTTAGGTCTTTAAATCATCCTTGAGGTATTGAAATTGAATGAGCTTCTGAGGATCAATTCACAAACGGTTCTAAACCATGCTCTAAGAATGTTGTAAATCACTTGTGCTGTTGATCTAATTGAACAGCGTGGATCTGGACCCTCATTAACTTGTCTGTAAGGAAGAGAAAATTGAGGAGAGCAAGGAAGAGGCCGTGGAAGACCTTTAGCTGATACTGTCCTGAGCTGCCATTGTCGAAGGACATCTTTTGAGCTAATTTCAGTCCCATTAAAAAAAAAAATCTATTTAGTGATTAGTAATCAGTGGATGAGAGCAGAAAGCCCAAGTGAATAAAGGCCATAAATACTGAAGTCCTTGGGATAACAGCCTGTAAAACTGTCAGAAAGCATTGCTTAAGTGACAAAAGATAGCCCAAAGTAACAACAAGTGTTAGCTCACTAGGCAATACTCCATATTCATGGACAGAAGACATAATTTAGTTTTCCTCAAAAATGGAGGTTCTCCCTTGACTCCAATACCTGCCTCACTTTATTTACTTGTTTTGGATGGTGTCTGTTTGCTTTTAATTTATGGTCGATTGCATTTGCTAGTAGGAATCACGATGCCTGTTTAAAGATAGCTGTGTTTCCAAAAGTAGAACTATGATTGCTGAAACTTCTGTTTAGATCCATCAAGATCTACTTACTTGCTAAGAATGTTTAGCCTAACTAGAGTGAGTGGGTGAGTACATGTTTGTGTATTTTTAAAAGGCAGATGGTTAGGAATTAGATGCTGACAAGTGCCTTTCTCTTGTTTTTAAATTGAAGTCTAAAGTTTACAATTCTTCAATATTTCTCCCTGAGGGAAGAATAAATTAAGTAAATAAAAACAGAAGAATGTAAGGCTATATTATAAACTCTTTTGTTATTACCACACAATACTGAGATGACAAATGGTTAAAGTCTTACTTGCCCGTACTTTAGGTTTGTTTTCAGAGTTAGAGAAAATTCAAGATGATGGAATCAAAGGTCTTTATTCGAAACTCCTATTGTTCTAACTACGATGAGGATATCATGGCATTTGCATTATAATGTTAGCAATCAAAATGATATGTTTTACCGTTTTTTACAGTATAACCCTCAAATCCCAAATGCGTGTTTTAGAGATGTGTGTGTCTTCAGTGTGTTTCAAGTGTTGTGCTTTTTCAAGTTAGAGAATTTTTATCAATGTACCGGCGTTTGCTTTTCAGCATTCCGGCTGTGAGAACTAGAGGTGTCATTCACTTGAAGGGAGCAGATGTTAAAGGTTCTTGCCCCTGCCTCCCTAATGGCAAACACCCTTGAAGAAGAGAAATGTTCTATTACCCAAATAGGCATCTTTCTGATGGTGAGAAAAGGCGGTAAAAGGCAGTAAATCTGCCTTCTCATTATGAAGTGCAACAATAGATTGATTTATGAAGAAAAGCAACTGTTAGGCTTATATAAGATGTGTGCATGGAAATGTAGGTTCCTTTAGAGCCTTATAAGCAGTAACATTCCTCCTATTCTTGACAAGAATCTAATATTACTAATAGGGAATGTGTTGATTATAAATACCACGTTTTTTAAGGGGGTACATTGAGAACAAAAAATTCACCTCCTAATGTTTTCACATGAGAACAGTCTCTTAAATGTGCTGTGTTTTTACTATTTTAGTTTATTTTCATTAAGATAGAAGGGAATTTTTAAAAATAGTTTTATTTTTATAAACGTTTTGTTGTATTTAACATTTTAATAGAAGTGAATGCAAGTATAACATATTTAGATGTTAGACTGTTTATAAACTTTTCAGTTTCACTTAATAAATCGTGTAACTTAAATTTCAGCACACACTGTAAAATGAGAGTTTCAAGTAGAGCCGCAATGAATTTCAAATTTCAGGGGAGAAGGAGGTTATGTGAAGTATTTTTTGTTGGGCTATTATTTTAAGAAAATGTATGTGCACTTTATCTTTTAAATAAGTTTGTGTTACCTCTTATTTGTTAAGGAGCTCTGTTAAAGTATTTTCGTTTAACTTAAAAATTAAAATTTTAAGCTCTGAAGTCAATTTTGAGCATAAAGTACAAAAATCTGGACGGTCCCTGAGTAAATTTTAATGATGCTGCCTTATATGTTTAGCACACGTCACTCCGGAATTTGAAATCTATGTCATATAATTAAGATTTGAGCAGGTAAATTACAGAATTAAAACTGATAATTATCTATAGACTTTTAAGTCATTTGTTTTAGCAAACATGTATCCCCTATATATGTATATTTCCAAATTATACATATAGTAATAGCCATATTAACATGTTATATACAAGAAAGCATATACAAAAATTTGAAAATTTAAAAGGAAAAGACAGAAAATAAACATGAGTAAAGGTTCTATTTTCTTTTACCCCTGTGGATTACCTTACACACATCTTTGTGAACATATATGTGCATATCCACACCCAAGGAACTTTGAAGCCCTCTCATCCAGAAGAAAGGGCTCCAGTATGTTACCTGAAAAATGCACTGTTATTCTAATTAGGAAGATACAAGGCTTGTAAAGAAACAGTCCTTGCAACTATTAACAATCTTTGTTGTCTAGACTGATCATGAGAAGTGTTACATTTTTAACCTGATGATGATTGGTTAGTTTTCAATCAAAACTTTTTTCCCAGTGGGTTTTGGTTATTTTGGAAGTCCAAGTACCATGGAAATAAGGATTTAGCAAATAAAATGAACTCTTGATGCTGCTGCTGTGGTAGTAAATCTAAGCTTCACATTTAATGGGGAAAATTCTCTAAGATAGTCGAAAGATTAAAATTAATAAAACTTCTTGACATTTGTGTAAGTCTATAAAGATTCTATTGGTGTCAGTCAAATACTCTATGACCATTTTTAAGTAAGCCATTTTTAAAAAGGTCTAAAATTAATAAGGAAATGCAGTTAAATATCTTGTCAAGATCTCTTTACATGTATCTGTGTTTTACTTCATTTCAATTAATTGCCATGTTTTTGATACTCTGAATTTATTCTGTTTAATTTACTTTAATATTTAAAATTTTATAATCCCAAACTGAGAGTTATAACCACATATAACGTACTTTTAGGACTTTGTTCAATTCAACACTGCCCTTATATAGAGCGAGAATCCACTAATACTTTTTCATTATTTCAAGTGCTTGTGAGCTACACAGGTGGGTTATTTCACAAGTAACTGAATAGTAGTTCTGACAACAGTTAAGGGATCTTATTGTTAACTGATGAGCAGTGGTGTTTTGATGTTCATTGGTCAGCTTCAGTAGCAGTTAATTATGGGGCAGTTCTATCAGGAAACTCTTTTTCTTCCTATTTCTTTTTTGTGAGGCATTACAGCTCTAAACCCTCTCACTTGTAACTTTTTTCTTCCTCTGCCCTCAAAACACACGAAAGAGAAAAAGAGACCAGTTAAAAGATAAGTCTCTAACATTACAACCAAGTGGTATATTTAATGGCCAGTTGTGAAACTCAACTTCTGTGTGCACAGTCTTTGCTCAAGGAATAGTAACATGCTTATAGGTGGTACAACTGTAAATGGTCTGTTTCCAGATGATTTCTCATTCCTAAAGCTCTTAACAAGTGAGCGATTTTCAGAACACATCTGGCACATGCACCATCTTGCAGCAACTGGATTTTTTTTGAAAGATCACATGTTCTGGCCACAATAGTCAGTAGCAGCCTTCAAAGTACAACTGGTGATGAGAGATAAAAGACTTGAGGCTCCTCTGTTTAAAAGAGAGGAAGCTAAAAGAAAATTATAGCCATCCCTAAGTGTGGAAAAGGGTCTTATGGAAAGATTTATAGACCCTTGTTCCCCAAGGCCATTTCGTTTCCTAATGGGATTTTGTGTTCTCAGACAGGGAGTACAAAATGATGACAGCATTTAATAATAATAGTGAAGATGACAGTAATAACAAAGAAAGCAAACGCAATTGTAAAAACAGAGGCACCTCAATATAAAGCCAATTATCTTGGCACCCAGGATAATTTTGTCTGTAAATTGAAAATATAACAGAAATAAAGATCTTTGCTCTTTTGCTAACCAGGGGGGAGGGTAAGTCTTAGGATCTTGCTCTTTTACAGGCAAATGATGGTTATAACAATAGCTTTTGATAATACAAGGGCCCAAGAGACTAAATACAATTATAATGTAACATCAGGTTCACTCAAGTTGTCATAATACTTACAAATGGAGAGGATTTGCCAGAGAGAGATGTGGTTTCTTCCGTGTGGTCACAGACCTGAGTAATTAGCAATAATGGTTCCAGCTTCCTATTCCAGTGTCCTTTCTCCATTAAACCTTGTTTTCAAAGAAAGAGTTGTTGACAGGTTACTTAAAGCATGAATTCTGTTTTGTATTTCTGTTTTTTTTTTTTTTTACCCCTGGAGTTTATGGGAATTGTATAGAAGGGTTGGGAAAAGAGAGTAGATCACCCTTGAAGGCAAATAAAATAAATGATTGTAGTGTGTTACCTGATGTGCTTGCTGGTCCTCTCGATCACTGCCAATGTCCAGAGGATCAGGAAAATTCAGAGGAGAAACTAACTTGCTTTTTTATTAAAAAACAAAACTTACTGTACTAGAGAGGCGAGTAGCCAAAATACATTGTAGTATTGATTGGACGAATGTTAGAAGCAGTTGATACAGACACATTCAGACCCAGGGATGAAGTGTTTTGTCTTACCACTGGTTTGCTTTGGGTGCTGATCACAAGATGTCCCTTAGACAGAAGAATATTCAGTTTCACAGTGACATAGAAAACTTTGTTCCCTGACACTAGTGTTACAAAAGGGTGTTAGTGTGTTCAGGACCCTGCTTTAAATCGATAGCACTTTTTCAAGGTCAGTAGGTGTAGTAGAGTGAGCACTGGATTAGAAGTCACAAAACTTGGTTGTAATCCACCTATTGGGCTGGCCAAAACGTTCGTTTGGGTTTTTCTGTACCATCTCATTTGTCACTTAATAAATATTACCCACTGGCCACTTAATTTTATTTTGCTTCCGTTTCATCATCAGTAAAATGGAGATTAAAAAATGTGTTCTATTTTAGTCAGCTCTGGCTGCCATGACAAGGTACCATAGACTGGGTAGTTTAAGTTACAGAAATTTATTTATATATTTATTTATGGATGCTGGGAAATCCAAAATCAAGGTGCTGGCTGATTTGGTTTCCCTGTGAGGGTTCTTTTTTTTGACTTGCAGCTGGCCACCTTCTCACTGTGTCTTCACATGGGAGGGGTGATGGAGGAAGCAAGTTCTCTGGTGTCTTGTCTAAATAAGGGCACTAATCCCATCATGAGAGCCCCACCCTTATGACTTCATCTAAACCTGATTACTCGCAAAGACTGCATCTCTAAATACCATCACATGAGGGTTAGGACTTCAATATACGATTTCTTGGGGCAGGGGCACATGTAGTCCATAGAACTTACTTGCCTTTCTCATGGCAGATCATACGAAATAAAGACTATGATAGAGCTACACAAAGCTACATTAAGAGGTTAGAGTTATTGACTGATTTTTCCAATCTTATTCTCATATACCTTTCTATATAAGGTTTTGTTCTTTTAGCATGTTTATTTTGAGATATTAATGTAAAACCAAATGAAAATAAAAGTTCTCTTGTTTCTAGCCTTTTGACAATTCACTCTTGCATTGACCTTGTTAAATTTAAGTGTTATTTTATAACTTTTAATACTTATTTCCTTGCTTAACTTTTTACCTTGAATTGACATAGCTATCACAGTATATTACCTATTAACAGAAATTGGTAAGAGTGTGTTCATAGGATGAAGAACATTTACACAATTGTATAGAACGGATGTTATAGGTCATTTTTCTTTAAAATCAAATGTATATTTGAAAGTTGAGTTGGATTATCTTCAGTTTCTTTATAGTAAAGAAACTAAATGATGTAGTCTCTCTTTTTTTTTTTTCTTATAAATTCATTTATTTATTTATCCATTCCTGGCTGCGATGGGTCTTCGCTGCTGCACATGGGCCCTCCCCAGCCACGGCGAGCGGGGACCACTCCTCGCTGCGGCACACAGACCTCCCACTGCAGTGTTCTTTCCCGCTGCAGAGCACAGGCTCCAGGCGTGCGGGCTCCAGGCGTGCGGGCAGTTGTGGCACACCAGCTCAGCAGTTGTGGCTTGTGGGCTTAGTTGCTTGAGCAGCATGTGGGATCCTCCCAAACCAGGGATTGAACCCGTGTCCCCTGCATTGGCAGGGGGACTCCCATCCACTGTGGCACTAGGGAAGTCCAAGGTAGTCTCTTTCTTTCAGTTTTGTTGAGATATAATTGACATATAACATTTATTAGTTTAAGGTATATAACATAATGATTGGATACATGAATGTATTGTGAAATGATTGCTACATAAATTTAGTTAATATCCATTATGAATTAGTCTTTTAAAAGTGTATGACATTTGTATTTTCTTCTTTGATTAGTACTCATCCTTGACACAGTCTTTCTGAATATTTGTGCAAAGAAAAGATGATCTTTATCACAGGGTATGTGTTTTCATTTTCTAAACAAAATAGAAATTTGTGAAAAAAAAGGTAGCAATGTGTCTAAAATAATTTAACTAGTTACACGGTATTCTCTTCCTTTCTCCTGAAGAAAGGTATATATAATTCTCCCCCCTTTTCTTTATTTTTATTTTTTTAAAGATCAAGTTGAAGTTTTGTTCATAAATATAGTTGCCCATTAGAAAAGATGGAAATTCTGCCTTCTGATTACCTAAGGAGGAAGTCTGCTCCCAGTTTAAGGAACAATGGCAGATTTTATAAGTCCTGTCATGTGACCTGCCTTGACAGGTGTTCTTGTTTGCAGCACTTAACTTCTAGGAGTTATAAACATGCAGTTTTTCTTATTTGTCTTGGACAAAAATAATCCTCTGTAGAAAATCCATTACAGAATGATTTTGCATAGCCATTTAATGTTGAAGATTGCATTGCAAATCTTGGTAGGCCCATTGTTTTGGTAGTAAAGATATATCTTATTTTAGGCAGTAGAGGAATTTGCGATCTATTGTAAATAATAGGAGCAACTAAGTATTGATTAGCTGCCATTGTAACAGCAGTGGGCTAGGAGTTTTTACTTTATTATATCAACTTAACATTATCGCTTCCACGTGAGGTTCAGTGCCCTCACTCTATGAGGAAACTAATGCTTAAGCGTTCTTTCCAAAAACATATATTAGTGAGCAATAGATTTGAGATTCTTAAGCCTACAGTTTTGTCACTGTGGAGCACACCATTTAAAGAAACTTCATGTATAGTGTGTGATTACTCAGTAAATCAGCTAAACACGTGCTTAGGGCATCAGCAAAAAGAAGCAAAAAATTTTTTTTAGTGAGGAGAATTTTGATATTCAAAAACAAGTCTTAAATTAAGGGAGAATTCAGAACCTCATTGGAATTCCCTGCACTTAGTTTTTGGCATACCTAGGGAGGGAAAAGGAAGATACCATAATCTCTTCAATCCTTAGGGCCTATACAAATCTTAATCTAGGGCTTCCCTGGTGGCGAAGCGGTTGCGAGTCCGCCTGCCGACGCAGAGGATGCGGGTTCATGCCTTGGTCTGGGAGGATCCCGCGTGCCGCGGAGCAGCTGGGGCCGTGAGCCATGGCCGCTGGGCCTTTGCATCCAGAGCCTGTGCTCTGCAACGGGAGAGGCCACAACAGTGAGAGGCCCGCGTACCAAAAAAAAAAAAAATCTTAATCTAGCCCTGTTTATGGTGAATATTTTTGTAAAGCACACAACCTTACCTAGTTTATATAGTCATCCTTGACTTGTATTTTTGGGGGGTAAATCTGATTTTTTTTTTTTTTTTGAAAAATACAAACTTAAAGTGAGCGGCAGCTCTGTTTTGTTGGACTTGTTAAAATCTAGAGCTGTGTCAGCCTCATCTAGTAGCAGAGTGGCTTTTTGAGCAGTTAACATCTAGTTGAATTTTGTCCTGGTCAGCTTAGGTTAGTTTAAGGTCCATCCACCAAAACACAATTGTACATGCTTCATAAATGTTTTTATTTACTGGTAACCATGTTCTGTCAGGGTGCTTTCTTGCCAAATACTTGGAAGAGTAGGCAGGGATACTATCTCTGGATAGAGCAGTAAGTTTCTATTTTTTCTCATGATGCAAACTCTTACGCTTTCTTAAAATTAAGATTCTTTCAAAAACATGTTTTTTGCCTGTATAAAAAGAGAAGTGATCAACTTAATATCAGTGGTGTTCATTAGTATCATTTGTTGAACTTTTAAAATATAAACATGGCTGGCATCCACACCCCACCCCACCAAACATTGAATCAGAATCTCCTCATGTGTAGAATCCACCCAGCTGATTCTGATGAAAATTCACAGCTATGAATTTCTGAGTCTTTGGTCAGTGGTTCTCAAAAGTCTGGTTGACCCTCAGAACAGCAGCATCAGCATCACCTAGGAACTTGTAAGAGATCCAGTTTCTCATCACTATCCCAGACTTAGAGAATCAGAAACCCTGGGTGGGTCTGCATTTTAACAAGTCTTCCAGTTGATGCTCTAATGCTCAAGAAAGTATGAGAATCACTCCTTTCAATCATCTCAAAGGTCTCCTCAGCTCTCAAATTCTACAAGTCATTGTCCTGATTGCAAAAAGCTTCCTGGACATTGGAATTTTCTGCCCATCATTCAACATTTTATCCTCTTCCATCCACTTCTGTTGCTTTCAACTTTCCATTTTAATATTCTCATTGAATGAATATGTCTTCTACTGTAAGCCTGCTTGAATGTTTGGTGGAAGAGTCAGGGTGTTAATGATAAACATTGCATAGAAAGCCTTTTTCTCCTGTTGTGTTGCGTATTTTTACTGTTTTCCAGTTAGCAAACTATGGCATTATTATGATGATTAGCAACTGTGGCATTATTAACCTTGTTTATGATTAAGAAACTAAAAGAAGGCTGCCTCCAGATTTGGTTCGGGCATTGGCATGATGCTTGAGACAGATGGGTCACATTTAGCATGGGGTAGTTGGAGAGATGGCCACCGTCCTCTTGATCCTAATCAATGTCACTCTCAGCAAATAGCTCTGGCAGAACAGCTCCTTTAAAGTCCAGTGCGATGACGCGTACTGGCCAGGCAGGATGGGGATTAGAGCTCTCTCTGCTCACTATAAGGAAACCTCTTTTTTGGCTCCCAAATGGTTTCCAGAGCTATCAAAATAATACCATTTGCAGACACTTTTCATGGCTGAAAAGAGCAACTTCGAGAGGAAAGGGAGTGCTCTGTGGACCACAGGAGAAATGTTTTGCAGCTGGGCATTGCACGTTGCTGCTGACCGCGTGCCCTTTCAGTTGTGTGACTCACCATAGTGACTGGACAGTGGAAAAGCCACTTGACAGAAATGAAGAGTACCTCCCACAGGCCTCTGTCCTTGTCCACCAGCTCTCCTTTGTGGGCCGCAAACAGCAATGTGTAGGACATTGTACTGCAAATCTCAAGGAAATCTTGCAGTGGTGATGGGTTGGTGGGCCGCCTGCTGCTCATTAGAGATCCCGTCTGGCTCTTTTCCTGCAGGGTGAGTGGTAGATTACTGACACCTGTTTTCCCATCCAGCCTGGGGATGTGAAGTGTGCATTAGGAATGCCTGAAAGTGCTTCCTTGTGTCTGAGTCTGTGGAGCTTGGTGTTGCTTGGAGAGGGGGGAGTAGTGGGTTCAGTGCTGAGAGGAGAGATGAAAAAATCAGGGGTGAGAAACTGTAATACGAGCTGAACTGAGATTCTCACCTTCATGGAGTGGCTTCTGATTGTGCTGTTTGTTTGTCCTCCACGTGGCCGTGATAAACGTAGTCACCCACTGAGCAAAGTAGAAAGATGTTTCTTGTCCATGAGAAGACCTCAAATGTTTCTCAGATAACATGAGTATGGGGACTTCCTGGTGGCGCAGTGGTTAAGAATCCGCCTGCCAATGCAGGGGACATGGGTTCGAGCCCTGGTCCAGGAAGATCCCACATGCCGCGGAGCAACTGAGCCCGTGCGCCACAACTACTGAGCCTGTGCTCTAGGGCCCGTGAGCCACAACTACTGAGCCCATGTGCCACAACTACTGAACCTGCGCTTTAGCCTGCAGGCCACAACTGTTGAGCCCATGTGCCACAGCTACTGAAGCCCATGTACCTAGAGCCCGTGCTCCACAACAAGAGAAGCCACCGCAATGAGAAGCCCGCGCACTGCAACAAAGAGTAGCCCCCACTGGCTGCAACTAGAGAAAGCCTGGGTGCAGCAACGAAGACCCAACGCAGCCAGAAATAAATTAATTAAGAAAACCAAAACATGAGTATGTAGTTGAAACTATGAGCACATTAAAAATGGAATAGAAATGGTCCACTCTTTCAACCAATTTTATCAACATTGTTATTTTAGACTAAATTGGGCCTTAAATATGTAAAATTCAAATGTGTGGATGGCATGATCAATTTCTCTGCACAGTTCTGTCCATGTGTTTTCTCTTCCCATCTTTACCTACTATAAAGTCTCATAAAAACTGGCAGACAGGGCTTCCCTGGTGGCGCAGTGGTTGAGAGTCCGCCTGCCGATGCAGGGGACACGGGTTCGTGCCCCGGTCCGGGAAGATCCCAAATGCCGCGGGGTGGCTGGGCCTGTGAGCCATGGCCTCTGAGCCTGCGCGTCCGGAGCCTGTGCTCTGCAATGGGAGAGGCCACAACAGTGAGAGGCCCGCGTACCGCAAAAAAAAACAAAAACAAAAACTGGCAGATGGTGGACCAGAGGGCCTAATGTGCCGCCAGTCACAGATAGAGTGCCTGCTGTATGCAATGCATGTTGCTGAGTACGAGGGAATAACAAGCAGCACAAGACAAATGCCCCAATCCTTGCTTTTTCAAGTGCTTGCAGGCTACTAGAAAGAAAAGACATACACGTCGGAGGTAGAACGATACTACTGCATATCTTCGAAGCAGATGATGCATATTTTCAGTGGGTTTGGGGAAGGACGAGAACTCTGAGTTGATGGGTCAAGGAGGATGTGGAAATTTATTCTGGGTACTGAAGGATGAAGGGAATGCATTGAGAGTAAGAGAGTGGGGTGTGTATGTGATGCTCTTTCCCTGCATCCGTGTGCTGTGGAATTAAAAGGGTGTTTTTTTTATTTTTGTTTTTTGTTTTTTTAAGTAGTGGGAACATTCTCCCCTGACTCATTTGTGGGACTTGGCCAGGTCTCCTATTTGTGAACTGGATGAATGGGGTTAGGGTTGGGTCATGGCCTTGGACCAGAGTGAAATTAACTGGCTCATAATGTGATTGAACTAATGACCTTGGCCTCATTACCACTATGTTTTAACCAGTTGAGTCAATCAAACATTGCAGAAAGGGTAATCAAGGTATCTTTCAGAAGGAGATCCGGATAGCAGTAAACATAGGAGTGGAATCAAAGCCAGGTTCTTGCCTCGTATCACACCCAGGTGTTTCCCTCTTTATCCCTGGGTTTTTATACTTGTTTCTGCATCTAATAAAAATATGATGGGCAAAATGAAAAGGACACTGACTCTCTGTGTTAGGGTTTTCGACATAAGGCAATTTATAGTCATTTTTCTTACACAGTGTCAGACTGTTTCTGTGGGCTAAAATATGTTTGAGCAAAAACAGTGGTTTTAATTTTAGACATGTAGTGTCCTGTACATTTATTGATGATAACTTTTTCTTCTTTCAAGTCTGAACAACCCAGTCCTGCCAGTTCCAGCTCCAGCTCCAGCTCCAGCTTCACACCG
This sequence comes from Globicephala melas, assembly GCF_963455315.2. Classification (NCBI taxonomy): domain Eukaryota; kingdom Metazoa; phylum Chordata; class Mammalia; order Artiodactyla; family Delphinidae; genus Globicephala; species Globicephala melas. The sequence continues at coordinate 69,410,588 of NC_083319.1, read as the reverse complement.
TCCCAGACCAGGCAACAAGGTATCCACATCTCCTGGGCCAACTAGGAGACATTTTTCTCATATAACATCTTAATGAGTTGATTTATGGCCTATTTTCTACTGTTTTATTATTTGAATGATAACTTGGCTTTTATGCAGTTGTGTTTATTTCCCGTAGGAATGCACTTGAGTATTGTTCTGTTGTATGAGGCCGACCTTTAGAAATTCCCCTTTTTCCAGTCCCTGCCATCAGAGTCCCATTTTACAAAGGGATTATAGACACAGCCCATTCCAGGGAGTTCCCAAAGGAAATACAATAGCAAAAGCTGGACTTGAGAGACTTTGACAGAGAGAAATAGGTTTTTAGTCTCCCTCCTGGACATCTTTCATTTTATTATTTTTCTACAGATTAGTAGACCTTTTTCTTTGGTGAGTGTTAATTTGCTGTCTTTAAAATATATTTTCTTCTACTCAACTCAAAATAAAGAAATTTAATAAAAAAGTTTTAACTGGAACATTAACTAAATATATGTTCCACTTTTTCATGTGTGGAAACTCTTCAAATGTGGGCTCCTTTTTTCTGTTTGTTTGTTTTTTTTAACATGAAAAGTGAGATGGTGTCAAGAAATAATTTGTTTCTGAGCATCACGTCACACATTGCCTTTTTCATTGACCACGCTGAATTCCTGATGGCCTTGTATGTTTTGAAAAGGATTAAACTGTTGTGTGTGTTCAGGCTAAGGCTAAGCTTCCAGGAAAAAATAAGACACTGTTCATTTTGGGTGTTCAGAGTTTTTGTTCCACTGACTTCCAAAGATAAAGGCCCATTACAAAAGCAGAGAAATTTGGGTTTTGCAGAATGTGAGATTACAGAGAGTCAATACTTATTTTAGAAGTGAGTTAACGATAGCTCAGATAGTCCTGTCACAGATTAGACTTTAGGAATTGGCTAATCCAGAATGAAAATGCCTCTCTCACTTTCTTGATTGCCTTTACAATCTCTTCTGTTAAGATTAGAAATATCTATTTTGTTTTCATCACATTTAGAGTAGTATGACGAAAATAAGCCACACGATGCATTTGTTTGTTTGTTTTTTCAATTCTAGAATAATCTGAATTGATTTTTCTCTCCCATCTAATACTGGATACTCCTTTGAATATTCTGGGTGCCTGATTTATTACATGGTCTTCTTTATGTAAATACATGCCAGTATTTTGCCAGGAATTTCTTAAAAAGTAAAATAAAATTGGCTACACAGAATTGTTGCAACAAGACCTTGTGTCCAAGATCAATACAAGATCAGAGATAGGACATTACACCATGGAATTGAAATACTTTATAATCTGAACTTGACTGAAATGCTTGCTTGACCTGAAATTGACCTTGAAATAAAAGGAACAGCTAAACCTTAACAGATCAAAAACTACCACACAAAGGCTGCGCTGCTAAGAACAAGTTACAACCATGGTGATTTATTAGTCTCAACTTTTCAATACACGGATTAACCTAACAAAACATTCAATTTACTAACAGAGCTTTCTTTTTAGGTGTGATTTTTCTTAAGGAAGAAAAATGCATAGAAAAAATCCCTAGGAAATAGAGATTTTCTAAAGAACATTTTCGGGCATCTGTTATGAAAGCAATAGTGTTTTGGCAGAGGTTGCATTCCAGAAACTACCAAATTTGTCATGTAAATTGTATAAATCTATATGATAGTGGTAATTTTTAACCAGTGCTCTGTGCTGGTGAGCATTCCTCTGTGCCTGATGTGGCTAAGTGTGTTTGATTGCCTGTGGTTCGTTGTCATTACTCAGGTCCTTTAAGGTCTATAATGAAAGATCTGCATTCCGATGACAATGAGGAAGAATCAGATGAGGCAGAGGATAATGACAATGACTCCGAAATGGAGAGACCTGTAAATAGAGGAGGCAGCCGAAGTCGCAGGTGAGTGTCTTGGAAGGAATGAGGTTCCCTGTAATGGAAACATACCTTTTCACTCCGCCTAATTGTATAACCACAGCAAAAGTGTGCAACACCAAAAACAATGGCAGTAAATGGTCACATTCATTTTTTAAGTTGCAGTACCTTGGCATGCTTACGCAACTTCTCCAGGGAACTATTTATTCTTTTTTCTCAGAAAGGAGAGGCTTTTCCTCCATAAATTGTATAGGGAAGAAGTCCAATTAGAAGTCTTTGCTCTTCAAAGTAAATGCCAAGGTGGCAGGACTGGCTGCTGAAATTAACTCTGCTTTCATTTGAAGAATTTGTGTAGATCCATTGCTGCAGGTAGCTCAGAATCTGAGGAAATGTGTTTGCTGTTTGTAGTTAGAAATGCATAATTGGCTTCATTGCATTATGTGTGTGACCTAAGTAAAACTAGGATCACCTGCGTGTTTTCCAGAAAATAAATTCCTTTTAAGTGTGCTGACAGTTAGGTTCCTTAAGTAGCTTTAATGCGGTGAGGCATAATTCTACATTATAAGATGGTAATTCATGTCACTTATAATTAATAGTCAACTTGAAATTGCCTTGAGGATTTTATTTCTTTATCATGAGGAAAACAAATAGGCATGCTTACTTTAATGCGTTTTGAGTAGAAAAAGTATGGATCTATTTGAACTTAAAAATTACATTTATAATTATTGCGTTAAATCTTTTCCCATTATCTGTTACCCTAAAATTCCTATAAAGAATGCGATCTTAACCCATACTGGACAGACCATATGTTGCTAATTGGTGATTCCTTTGTGTCCTTTGAGAAGAGGCTCCGCAGAGTATATGCCCTATCAAATCTCTCAGCGATTCTTCCTTATGGCCGTACTCAATATCTCTTTCTCCGCCTTGTCTCCCAAACTCACCCATCTGTATTCCTTTTAAATAGGAGAAAATAAGGAACCTTATGGCCTTGGCCTTATAATATTTCCCTTTAGAAGTCTTTAATCTGACAAGAAGGAAACTGATAGGGCAAAAAAACCCTAAAAATGGACTGAAACTTGTAGGTGAGGAGCGTCTTTATAACAACCAACATCCTGACCACTGGCTGCTCTTACGTGTAGCTGGTGAAAAATGCATGACGCTTAGACATTTACTTAGACACTTTCCCAAGTTATTGTTACATAGAAGATCTCCATATTCTGTGATGAGCTGGGGCCTGCCCCCTTCCTGCCCCATCCCCTGAATCAATGCGAGTCAGATGATACACGTTTGTGAGTTGGCCGATGTGACGCACAGTTGTTGGAAAGGCTTTTCTCCCCTACTGACATGTGCTGTTAGCACAGTCCTCACCAGCATAACATTTGATCTTCGTTGCACTTGTGAAGTCTCAACTGTTTAATCAGTTTAAATACTCAGCCTCCACTTCAGTCAAGAAGCATTTTAAAGCAGTGCTTCAACTGAACACTTCATTAATGCAATTTAGTTAAGAAAAACAAGTTCCATCAGTTTTTGCTAAAAGGATGTCTCAGTGTATCCTTTTCATTTCCTGTCTTGTATCTTGTCTCTCTGAATATATTATAGAGCTGGAATGTGATTGCCTATTTAGAGCAAAAGAAAAACTATCCTGATTTCTAAAGCATCTTCTGTTTCTGAGAAGAATATTATATTAGGTTACTATATAACCAAGGAGAGGGAGCAAACACTGAAGGGTATTTCTAAAAGAGGGCATACATTCAAGAGTAGAATGAAGAAATATCTCCTATTCTGGCTAAAAGAAAATTCCATTTTGTTCTGAAAAGGAAAAAATTGGGGAGGAGGTGATATTTTTATTGTCTTTCATTGTTGAAAGATATTGTATTTTTCTAAAGCAGTTATCCCAAACGTGCTGTCTCTTCATGTTGCTGTGGTGTATTTACAATGAATTGTTGTATCAGAACTAGGGTCAGCTTTGCATCATTACACTATGGAAATGATTGGTGATGGGTCTATCATATTGGGCTTCACACATCCCATCCTCAGATGTCACCCTGAGCTGTCAGTCCTGCAGGGCTCTAGTCCGCATTCTTCTTAGCAGTTATTTCCATTCCTGCAGCCTGTATTTTAGCCATATTTGTAAAAATTTCACCTGTAGCAAATAGGCTGGGGGAAAGGAGGAAAAGGTAGTAACCTGTGAACTGTCTAATTTTGCTAACCTGCAAGCTTGGGTGACATGCTTATGATAGTAGGTGGATGGAGCTGGAACAGGGAGATGAATGAATAAATGAAGCCAGTAAGATATACTGGCTGGGCACCAGCTTCAGGTCCCATTGCTTGGGTTTGAATCCTATAACCTCCACTCTTACCTCTGTGACGCTAGGTGAGTGGCCTAGTCTTTCTAGGTCTCAGTTTCCTCATCTGTGAAATGGGGATTAGTAAATGAGAAGTAGTGGATAAAACACTTGACCCTATTCCAGATACAAAGTAAAACGCCAATACATGGTAGCGGTTATATGAGTTAAGACAAGTTCACAGTGACTAGTGTTTGGATTCCTTACTCTCTGTGCTTAATTCTTTGGATATTTCAGGAACTGTCTGTAATGATGCATATGACTTCTCTGTTTCTTTTCAGAGTTAGCTTAAGTGATGGCAGTGATAGTGAAAGCAGTTCTGCTTCCTCACCCCTACATCACGAACCGCCACCACCCTTATTAAAAACCAACAACAACCAGGTAAGTTGCTGGGTTTGCACTTCTCAAGATTCTGCAGAACTAGAGGTTGATCATTTTTACTAAGCACGCAAAACTTTCCACCCCTTGAGTTTTAAACAAAGTCCCTCTTGATAGCAAATAAGTGGGAATCTACAGCCTTAGGAGTAAACATAGTTAGGGTAAAAGAACTTCTGTTGTCATGAAAAGTATGTTCCATTGGATGGGTTAATTAATTAGATGCAGGACGGGATGGTGACAAAAAGTGTTGCCCATTTATTCCTGATTTCTGTATATTTTCCCCCTCAGTTGTAAGGAGGCTGTTAAGTGAATAAGAAAGAATATGACTTTTGGAGCTATTATAAAGCCTGGTTCTTTGTTTTACTAATTTACTAGTGGGAAAATAACTTCTAACTTATCCTCAGTTTCCTCATTTGTAAATGGGGATATTAATATCTACCTTGCTGGTTACTGGGAGGATGACAAAAAATATATGTAAAGGGCATGAGGCATTGTTCATACCTTCTTGGCAAACAGTTGATGATAGATGGTTATTATTATAGGTGTTCTGCCTCTGTGTGCTCATCCAGGAAAAAGGATTATCACTTGGGATTGTAAGGAATAGTTTATAAAATACACAGTAAACAGTGGTCATTATCATTGCTGTTATAAATCAAGGTAAAGGAAAGCTTGCGAATTTGATGATCAACTCAGAATATAGTTATTTGGATAAGGTCTAGGCAGAACTTCAAAAGCTGTGATGAAGAGCTTTTGTTAAACAAATGATTATTTTAAATACTTGCTAAGATAAACTATTTTCAAGTATTGTAAAACCGTCATTATGCATTGCGTTGATACTCTATTACCATGTTATTCTTATTTCTTTGTTTAGACAGATTCCACATGACCTCTACAATAATTGCTTAATTCAAGTTACTGTATGAATGTTAACTTGAAAATAAAGGAAATGTGGTTTTGTAAAATTATTCTGTTTCACAGGTGTCCTACCTGTGATTTTAAATACACTTGCCCTTGAATTTGTGATCTTTGTTTTATGGGGAAACTGTGATTTTATAGCCGAAGCCTTTTTCATTTTAAATTTTGTGTAAAGCATAAGCAAAAATCTCTCAAAATTTAAAATTCCTCATTTATAAAGTTTATCTACAACTTAAAGCCTGCATTATTAAGTAGAAATAATATCAGTGTTCTTTACCTCACCAGTTACAGTTCAACTGCAATTTCTTTGTGACTGCAGGCCCAACCTCATCATCCATTACAGACTGGCCATTCAAGGAGGTGTGCATTCTTCTTCCTTATCCTAACTCCCCAAAGTCCATGTGCTTCCCCACCTCCAGTGCCAGCCATGCCCTTGGCCCAGCCAGCTTTCACCTCCAGTGTGGCTCCAAGTCAGGCGTTTCAGGGGAAAGTGAGGGCAATGGGTATAACCATCACTGCCACTCAGTTGAGAAGAGCCCGGGGCTGGCTAAACTAGGTTACTTGGGTTTCTTATATTTATAAGTGTGTGCTTCAGTATGAGCTGGCAGAAGAATAGCATTCAGACCTCGAATATATTTTTATATCCAGTTCAAACCTATATAGGCCTAATTTCTGCTTCCAGTGGGTGGTATATTAAAATTAGTGTACTTCCTGGGCAGTGGCAGTGCCAGGAGTGAAGGGCATTAGGGTGTGCTTTTGTACCCCACAGTAGTCTCCTTCAGCGTATTTTCCAGTCAGAGTTAAGACTATGCTTGCTAAATAAATGCAGCTCCAACAAGCCCCCATCTTGCCCTGCAGACAGAACTGCCCCTAATCCCTTCCTGACGGGCAGTCTTGAGCTGGCCCTGGTTTCAGGGAAAGGTTTAGAGTCTTCGTCAGACTTTTTTTTTATTAACCTGTCTAGCAGAATGAAAACAAAAATAAATGGTATCATCTATCTAGAAAGGGTAAAAATTACTTTATCCGATTAAATAGCATACCACTAGTTCCTTGGCATATGTTTATTTGACAAATGTAGCTTCACACATGTGAATCATCAATCTGTCAGGAATACTCAGTTATATGTCATTTTCTCCATACACCTATAAGCATAATAAGGAGGTCCATATGCTTTCACTTTTAACTAGTTTAGGGTAGGAAATAAATGTACCACAGGGTGCTTTCCTCCTTGGACCTATGTCTTAGAACTGGAGTGTGTTTTTTAGTCGTGTGTGTGTGTGTGTGTGTGTGTGTGTGTGTGTGTGTGTGATAGTGATGATGATGATGATCTGAAATTTCACATAAAATAGATGAGAACATACTGGGAAGGCCAAGCTGTGACATGGGAAGACTCTTGAGTTTTCTTCTTCCATATCCCTTGGCTGTTCTCTGTCTGTAGGTTGATAATGGTCTCTCAAGTTTCTGTAAATTATCAGACAGAGCTGTGTTTTCCTTACCTTTTCTCAGTCTTCTAGGGACTAGGGAAGAGAGAAAGTGCTAATTGAGTCAAACATTTTCTAACTCTTGGAAAAAAGTGAGCAGAGAGAGAGCCACATGTCAACAAAGCAAGTAATTAACCTGAGTATTGTTAGGAGCTACTAGTGATCATTAACATGAAAGACCCATCAGTAGAGAATCCATCTGCTGAATAATTGAGTTGTCAGTCCTCACAAAGGAATACAGAAAAATAATAATCTTGAAATTTTGACTCTCAAGCCATATCCTCAGATTAAGGAGAGAAGTGCAACTCATCACAGTTCTATTTTCAGAGACTACCACGTGCATAAATGGTGCATCTCAGCAGTCTGGGTGGCTTTTTCTTCCCATACAGCTTAATAGGAAATAAGAGTGCTGTGCCATTTTAACCAAAGCTTTTTGTTTTTTGTTTTTTTAACTTCAAACCTTGTTATGTGAATTTCAAACAAAATCAAAATTCCAGATCCTTTTTGGCTGAAAGTGTAGAAGGGAGGGAGGTGAGGGGGCCTTAAAGGAAGGAAGCGATCCATGGGACCTGAGTTAATATTCAGAATATGATAAATCACTTATCAGCCTGCAAGGCATGTTGAATGAAATAAAAGAGTCTATCCAGTTAAACTGGTTTGAAATCAGCCCGTGGAAGACAAGGTGCCGTACTTTTCTATTCTGGAGTCGTTTCCTTAAAGATAAGAAATGATCATAAATAAAACAATTGTCTTCAGCATGGCTCAGCTCTCAGAATGAGGTTTTGACAAAGCTGTTTATTTTGGAGCAGGGAGAGATCAAAGCAGGAAGATTAACTGAGCCCTCTCTGGGCAGCCACTCAGTAACTCGAGGCGGATCACTGACACCCGGGGCTTTTGTTCCTGCCACTGCAGCTTCAGAAGAAAGAAACTAGGATTTCAATGTATTTGGGCCTTCTGTGCTGTAGCACTCACGGAATGTGTAGGGTGGGACTTCAGCGCCCTGAATGTTCTGTCTATTTTCTGCTTTGAAGAGAAGGTGGTGGAACTCTCTCAACCTAGTTAACAGCTCTATATGGCAAATAGTTCTCAGTCACTTGGCCCCCAGAGGGCAACGACTTGGGGGCCTGGAATGGAGGGGGGCATTCGGGGGTGGGATATGATGGGAACAAAATTCCATTTTCTAATGCACAAGGCAGGCAGGCACTGTTTTTTCCTCTTGCCTGAAATCGCAGCAGATCTGCTCTGCTTGGGCCCAGCCCCAGATCTGAGTTGGTGAGCAGTGCCATCTACTGACCTACTTACTCCTAGGTCTCAGCGCCAGTGTTCCCTTGAGGTCTCATTTTCAACAATAGAGAAGGAAATTCTGAACATAGTGGGGTGTTTGGTTTCCTTTACAGTGAAGCATGTTAAAAAACTATTGCTTTACCTCTGTGATTAAGTAATTTCCTTGTGTTGCCAGAAGTATTGTATTTGAAGTTAGCTTGGTCACATTGGTCTTCTGGTTATCTTAATGTTAAAAATGAAGAAATAAAGGCTATTCTCAGGCAAGATTCTGTTAGGAGCTCACTTCTTACTTATACATTTTCCTAAATTCAAAGGAATATGTACCCTTAGAGAAGTATTTGGTCTTTTCTAGAATGTCATCCTCAATAGATAAAATGTTTATTTGTAGTAGAAAATTTTACAGCTGAATGGAAACCTGGATGTTATCTTGTTCATCTCTCTCATTTTATCTCATTTTTTGAGGTTCAGAAATGATGAATGATGGGACTGGTACCTGAACTTGGGTTTCTGAGCCCAATCAATGCTCTTTCTACAAATTAAATTACAAAATAAATGTGAACTCATTTTTAAAAATCTTTTTTGTGTTTTGGAAGATGGTAGACCTTTGAACAGAACTGGAGAGTGGCGTGTGTGTGTGTGTGTGTTAAAGCAGAAATGGATAAAAAGAAGAGCAGTAGGAATATGAGACTGCTTAAATATCTCCTTTATTTTGCATTTTCTTCCTTAATATTAGCTTCAGGTTATAATAACTCACTTGGTAATGAGGATATAATGAAAAAGGCAAATTACTTTGCTTTTTATGTTTCTATACATTTGTAAACACTCATCAAAAATTTCAGTGGTTCTCAACCATTTTAAGCAAGGGCCATTTAAAAATATTTCCCTCATAATTCTCAATTTTGAAAATTCTAATAAATCAATTGTATTTATTAAGTAATAATTTGTTTCTCCTTTTTATTAATTAGAAACGTAGCTCCCAACAGTCTGAACAGTATGCAAAACTGCTCTTCGTAACCTAAGCTACAATTGGGTCAGATAAAAGGAAAGGCACTTGATATTTATCATGGGTAAACACATCATTTCTTGAAATACGGAAGATAGTCCTAGCTCTTTATTTCTTGAGTGGGAGGATCCCAAGTTGGGAGCAACCAGTGTCACTGATGGCAACCTTCATTTCCAAAGCTGCCTCAGTTTAGTGGATATGAGTGAGTACTTTTTAGAATCTGAAAGTCAGGTACTAAAAGGGTATTTGAGTGTTTGTCTTATCATCCTTAGTGTACCGAGCACTGGTAGTCATGCTGAAACAACAGAATGAATAAGAAAAAATTCTTGCCAGAAAGGATTGTAATCCACTACAACTCAGCTGCTGTACATATGTGTGAGAGTGTTGTCACAAAAGAGAAGCAGCCTTGGAAGCTTAGATCAATTTCCTTATCTTCACCTTCTTTTTTTTTTTTTTAAGTTCTATTGCCCTGACTCAGCATTTCACATATACGTAATTTATTTTCCCAGAGAAAGTAAGATTAGAGGAGAAGAAAGAAAATGTATGGAGGAGAGATGCTCTTTGGAAAGGGATGTTATTATATGACATTTCATTTTATTTTAACATCTTTATTGGAGTATAATTGCTTTACAATGGTGTGTTAGTTTCTGCTTTATAACAAAGTGAATCAGCTATACATATACATATATCCCCATATCTCCTCCCTCTTACGTCTCGCTCCCACCCTCCCTATCCCACCCCTCTAGGTGGTCACAAAGCACTGTGACATTTCATTCTTAAGTCCCTTCGTTTAGGTGGCTGGTTAGCTAAGAAGTGCTAGAAATCAAATTTAACTGTGTTCTCTTTGATCCCTAGATTCTTGAAGTGAAAAGTCCAATAAAGCAAAGCAAATCAGATAAGCAAATAAAGAATGGTGAATGTGACAAGGTAGGTGTCCAGTCCATTACTGTGAGTGCTCCAGCACTGACCCTCTTCCGTTTCTTTGTGTTTCCCTTGATCATCCTTGCTGGTTCTCCTTTCGTTTTCTTCATCAGAAATGCCTGAAACCTCCAAATGACAATCACTTCTTCCCAATGCTTTGTAGTTTATTTTCCAAGTCTTGTTTATATCTCCAGTGTTAAGCCTGGCCTTACGCTATCCATGATTGCCAAGGGATTTCAGGCACATTGAATTGGGAGGTGAGAGAATTGTAGTGCAGGTGGAGGGTTAAGGAATCTCAGACTTTAGTGAGCAGGACATCTGATCCCAGTGCAGTGTGTTTTCCCCAAGTGTGCAGTCACGCATCCAAAATCTGACTTCAAGGGCTGTTGGGGGTTTGTGTCTCGTTGTGGGCAGGGTCCTCACGTGCTTTGCAGGGGCGGGCCTGGCTAATGCTTCACAGACCTTTCTTTTGCCTTCATTGCAAATGGCACTCGGAACATGCAGGCATTTATGCTAACAAAGACCATGAGTCTGAGTATAGGGAGGTGCACCTCTGCCTTTTCAGGGGAGCTCTTGACAAAGCAGATGCTAATGTGGATAGTGACCTCTATTTTTCATAAGACATTCTTCTGTCCTGTTACTTGCTGTTCACTAGCAATGTTAGATATGACCAGGAGGGACCCAAGAGGGCTTTTTTCTTTTCAGTTTGCCCTGACATAATTGATAATGTGCATCAGTACTTCCATATTCAAACTTGGGCTTTTTTCTGTTAAAATGCTTCTAAGATGGAAGAATAGTTAAAAAAAAGAGTGTAGACTGTGATAATACATTTAAACTCACAATTTTTCATTGCGTTCCCCTTCTCTCTGTAGAGGCGTTGTTGGGAGAGGGGGCACCTGCTCACTTGAACCTTGTTGAGAGCAAATAAGTGCAAGAATTGCCCTTTTTATCAATAAAAAGCTGGCTTGAAAAGTTAATAGTTGGCCAAGAGAGATTTGGTCTGCAAAGGCCTTGGGCAGTGCATCCACACAGCCTGGGGTAGAGGGTAGTATGTGGAACCTCTAACCACTGCTTGTATGTTCTTATTTGTTTATTCTTTTATTTTTGAACTGCTTCCTTAAAGTGCTTGTTCTTTGAGGGGGATGCTGTTCTCTTTCAGGCATACCTAGATGAACTGGTAGAGCTTCACAGAAGGTTGATGACGCTGAGGGAAAGACACATTCTTCAGCAGGTGAGAAATGCTTTTTAACACAACCCTTTCCAGAAACATCAAGGCCTAGTTTGTCCTGGGCTAGTGTAATAGCACCTGGAGGCCACGCCAGGTGGCCTTCTGAAAGCCCCACACTCTCAGAACTGGCCCAGTGCCACCTGCGAAGTAGGTGGGGGGGGGGTTTCATTTCCGAGGCTGCCCAGAAGTCTGCTTTGGGGCTTCCACGGTACGATGAAAACTGGGCACATGGGGAGGTGATGATGCTGGGATATACTGATCCCTCAGCCGTCTGATGCTGTCACGTGGGCTGAGGGAGGGGAAGGTAGGAATGCAGAAACCTTTGGGGCCAGGCTTCTGGTTTCGTGGGAAAACAGTGATAAGAATTGCAGTCAAGTGCTGTAAACATTTGTGATTCAATTTAGTAACCTTTGCCAATGCTATTCTAAGGAAAATAAATATTTTCCTCATTTGTCTTATCTTGTATAACATACATTCTATTATTATGAACTCAACTGTAGAAGACTTGTAAAGTGGGGAAACTTCTATTAGTACGATTTGATGTTTTGAGAAGATAAGAAGGATGGTTTTTAGTTCTCATAGTTACAGCACATGCGTCCATTGCATTAACAGTGGCTATTGATAAAATAATTTTTCTTTAACACCCAAAGAGAAGGTTGGGTTCTAAATTCCAGGGTGCGTTTGTAGATTTTTTTGCTGCTTGAATTTTTTTTTTTTTACTACTTTCAAATGACTTGAAATTAGTACTTAATCTACCCCAGCTGTGTATGGGTTATTTTTTTTTTAATGTTTAATGGCTGATGGTCACATTTCTATTTTGTGTACATTTTTGCTTAAATCTATAAATACATGCTCTCAAACTTTCCAAGTTCCCTGATTGGTCTGATAAGCTTTTTAACCCTTCTAGAGTTTCAGATTTGAACAAAAGACTATAGACCTGTATAATTCTTAATTGGGGGTAAGTTGCATTTCTTGCATTTCTATCTCAGTGCGTAATGGATCGGGGAGCAGGGTTTGAGTGGCTTACCCTAAGACATATCCTAGTATTTTGATAGCATTTTTCTTCAGCTTTCTTCTGTGTCACTGAAAATTGTTCAGCCTGCCACTTACCAATTATTTGGGGCTCATTGCCTGAATGGTGATGGTAAATCTATTAGCTGACCTTCCCATCCTTTCCCGAACACCAGCTCTGAACCACTGTGGAGCAGTTGTCTAATAAAGCTATGACAGTACAAGTTGGGCCCAAATAGTGCGTCTCGTAGGAGAGCGAGACAGATGTTTGGTCAGGGCTGGGACCCCTTCACCAGGAAAGCCAACCAGTGAGTTGAGGATGCTAGGCTTTTGAGCAGGGTCTTACCTTGGGGTGTCATTGGCATTCCTAATTTCACACTGTCCTTTATTTTGACCTTTGAAAGACTTGTGAGGGAAGGTGGCTTACTGGAGAATTCCATCGAAGCGGATTATTTTAGTGTTCTAGAGGGAGAGAGTGATATCTATGAATTTTTAACCTGGCATAAAGGCACTCCAGGGCCCACAGCGTTTCACCCTAATTGCATTCCCAGGCCAGTTGAAAGCTCTCCGTCTTTGGCCTTTTGCCTTGTAATGCAGCTGAGACTTGTGATTATGATACCATGATGCATGTCCTGTCACGGTTTACTGCTTAATTAATTCCTATTGTAAAACATAGAACTATTGAGGACTAATGTTATTCTCCACCTTGAGCACTGCTCATCTTGTGGACTGCATTCCACAGAGTCTGTGTATTAGCCACACAGACCCCAGCACCTGAGACAGGATTTCTGGTGAGTGCAGGATCCCATCCCAGGTCTTTTCCTATTAAATACATCCTGTGAAAAAATCTGACCTGACACTTTTCTTTGGCTCACAAAAGGTGGTTAATATCTTTATTTTATTCTGGGGACATGCAGTGCTGGCACCCAGCATCTAGATTAATGAACAGAAAGCGCTGGATCAAGAGAGGCTGTGTTCTTAAGGCCCTTTTCCATGAGGTAAAAGTATAGTACAGTAGACACAGTCAAAACCAGAGATGTTCGTACCTCGGACTGACTAATAATTTGATTCTTCTTTAAACCACATGTTCCACATTCATTTGGAAAGGGAGATTGAACACTTCTAAACTCCCTTGGAGTTCCAGCTCTGAGTCTGGATTTGCATCCTCCTTAGGAGAAAAACAAAAAACCTCTGAGGAAAACCAGGGCTTCCTTAGAGGATGGTTCGGCAATTTAGGTAACAGCTATTATACATTTAGAATTTTCTTCAGGGAGTTGGGGAATAAATGGTAGATCAGAGTGTTCTAACAACATGGAAAACTCTCCCTGAGAAGTGTTTTCTCCAGGATGCCTCTTAACCCAGGGTAGGGCACACGCTGTCACACGGTAGACAGGGCTTCCCCATCCATAGCTGGGGCCATTCTCCAGGAAGTCCTAACTTACCCCAGACCTGACTCCCCGCCAGACAGAAGCAGTTAAAGCAAAGCTTGTTCATTACTTCCCACTCAGCAAAGAGGCTGCTTCGGGTGGAAAGAATACTGTTTTGTTTTGTTTTTTTAACATAAAAAAGCATAATCAGACTACAATGCATCTGCCTTTTAATAATTTTTATGACTTTTATAACCAGGATTGGGGGAAGGAGCTACAAACTTAACAAGTGGAGCTTACCCTGTTTAAAAAAAAAAAAAAAAAAAAAAGGCCTGCGTGGTACCCCCTCCAAAGCTGACGTGGCAGGAAATAATCCATCACAGATGTTTTCACAACACCATCATCTGAAGAATGAGTTAAGCAGTATACATACGCCTCCTTTTCCACTACCTATAATATACCATGTGCCCTTGCCTGCTTTCCTTATCTGCACTCAGTCTGTCTTTTATTATTGCTATTATTTTGGAGCTGGATTCATCATTGCAGTACGATGCAGGGTAACGACACCAAGGTAGAGCCACGGTGCATCAGCAGAGCGGGGATTCCTATAGACAGGCAGCGTGGCGTCCTTCAGGGACCAGCAGGGTGGTGCTTTTAGGCTTTGTGGCTGTGTCATTGCAGTGAAGCACGTTAACGTGGTGTTTCTGATGTTCTGACTCTTTCAGGATTCATGGAAAGGCACCCACATTTATTTTTCTTTATGAAGTCTTTACTTAATTGAGGGTGTAGGTTCATGCTCTAATAATTCAAATCATTAATGCTGTTCCCATTGGAAATAGTCCTGAACGCCCCATCTGTTGCCACCGCTACTACTTTAAGGCTGTCTCTGCCTCCGCCTTGATGCATTCTTATAAGCTCCCATAAAAATGTAGGGCTCATTTAGTGAGATTGATAAGATCCCCTTCATTTCTTTGCGTGTTGTGGCTGCAGGCGGGCTGGGGGGTGTTGGTTGTGGAGGAGACGCGAGGGCTGTGATTGAATCCCCAGAACCTACAAGGTAGTACAGTGCACGTGAGATGACGGGGCCGAATATCCTAGTGGGCAAATGTGTTTATTTGCTTTAAAAGCAAGTGACCTTTTCTAGAAGGTATTTTTTATTACTCTGTCTTCTGCCTATTGCTAAGTAATTAGTGAGCAACTATATTGAGTCACAGAAATTTATTTTTTTAAAGGGGTGAGTTACCTGCCATTTTCAAGGGAAAATGGAGGGCTGTACTTCTTTATCCCCACATTGTGGTTTCAGTTTGTCATTTCAACCACTTTACTTCAGCTACTGCTCTCCCTGCTTTCTTCCCTCCCTCCTGCAGACTTTTATTATAATTTTTTTTTAATTTCAAGGAGGTCTTTTCTGAGCTTTAGCTTCTGGCATTTTCCCTGCTTCATTTGTTTTAGTGCTAATGAAATGGCTAACAGTCAATGAGGGGCAGAGGGAAAAAAGCACTGGGTCTGAAAATTCATATAGTTACCTCCCAGATAATTAAGGATAAGTTTATGTTTACATGGTAATCATAATCATGTTGCCCTCATCTGTGTAGCAATTTGCAGTTTATAAAGAAGCTTCATGTTCCGTATATTATTTGATCCTCTGAACAACATTGTATGATAGGTAGAACAGGTGGCATTGTCCCCATTTTACAGATGAGGAGACTGAGGCCCAGGGGTTATTGTGTTCTGTCCAATGCCATTCAAATAGTGAGCAGAGTCAGAATTTGATATGCCAAATTCAGGATTCTCTGTTCTGAGTGCTTGGTCATTTACCTACTGACCAGCTAGTTGAGGAGAGGATTCACACTCTGGAATAATTGTCATTTGCTTCCATTGTATAAATTGAAAGGCTATTTGTTTTCATCCCGAAAGAGCTCTCTGAAGAGGCTGTTTGTTTCTATACTGAAGTTTACACATTTTCACTCCGTCTATAGTGTTTCTACACAATGTAGCAAAAAAGATAATTTACTCTGGAAAGTACTTTTAATTCAATCGATGTTAAATATGTATTATAGTAAGTATTTGATTGCCTTGAAAGTCTTCTGTTTGTGGACAGAGCTGTGTATGTGTGTTTCTCTATGTATATAGACGTGTGTGGCTGACTTACCTAAAGCGCTGTTTTAACTATTTACTAATAAAGCAAATGAGGGTTCATTTTAGATCTTTTAGTGTTAATAATAAGATCTAGCTTGATAAATTCTTATGTGAATATCACACTTTAACCATTACTGGGAACACCCCTTCTGATATTCTCTTGATGCGTGTGATAGAACGCTGAGTCCAGTGGTTTAAGCAAGTAAGGCTCCCTCTCCGCCCTGCATCCCCCCCCTTCCCCACCACCCCATATAATAATAAGCCTGGAAGTAAGTGATTCATGGTCAGTGTGGTGGAAAAGATGCTACTGAGGACATAGACTCCTCGCCTTCCTGCTCTGCCATCTTTCACATCTTGCATTCGTCCACTTGAGGGGACGACAACTGCTGCACTTCCAGGATGGCATCTTCATTCCAGACAGGAAGGAGGAGCAGAGGGCAAAAGCCTCGTGCCCATTGTCCATACCCTTTCGAAAATTTTCCTACAAGGCCAGTGACTTCTGACAAATAAACTGTAAATAGCAGTGTCTGCCCAGTGCTGCAAGTGGGTCTCGGAGGCAAATATATAGCTGGGCATATTGCCACTCCCAGAAAATCAAGCTTCTGCTAGTAAAGAAGAAGGGATATATGGATATTAGGTAGGCAGTTCGCTGTGTCTGTCATGATTTTGCAATGGGAGTAACTGATTTTGTTATTAAACCCATAGTTATATCTGTAAAAAAAATAGTTCCAGAGGTTGAATAAGGCAGTAACAGCTCAGTCTGGAGTTGCGCAATTAATTGGATTGAGGTTCACTATGTCTTATGTTTCTGTGGCAAATATGTCAGGAATAGGGAGCACATTTTCTATTGAGAGCCACTGACCCATAGGGAATAGTTCACAAATTTACTGTTTTTTTTAAAGAAAACTAATTGTAAGAAGAAAAGGTCAAAAGTTTCCATTCTGCTTTTTCAACCGGAAATTAGGTAATCTAAAACTTCATTGAATAAATAATAGGCTGAATAATTAAAATTATTCCTTTTAAGATGATTGTACTAAAGAAAACAGAAGCATATGATAGAAAAGGAGTAACAGACAACTAAAAATAAGCGAAATGGTTTGCCAGTTGGTTTCTCTGTGCAAATACTTTTTCTTTCACCTTGATGTGGATTTTCCTCTCTCCCCGACAAAGCTTACTAAAATCAACCCCCCTCCATCCCAATTTACTCACAACAAACGTACCTAGAACCCATACTATCCAGGCATAGCATCTATTTCTGTCAAAATTATTAGTAAAATAGGAATAGAAAGACACGTAACATGATAAAAGATTCTTTCAAACCCATAACCAACATCACTGTTAATGTTGAAACCTTAGAGGCATCCTCCCGAAAGCCAGGCAAGACCAATAGTGCCTCTGTCACCACTTTCGTTTATCATATTTCTGGAAGTTGGAGCCAATTCAAGAAATGAGGTATAACTATTCCCAAATGGGGAGACAAAGGCATCCTTTCTTTCTGCAGATGATACTTATCACCCCAGATACTCAAGTGCATCAACTGAACGTGACTAATGGAACGAATATAGATTTTTATTTATTTTTTGTCAAAGCATAACAAGATGTACAGCTAGATGAATTTTAACAAGGTGAATGCATCTTTTGTAACGAGCACCCAAGTCAAGCAACAAAACAGTTCCAGCACCCCAGAAGGCTTCCTTGAGCCCCTTTCTAGTCACTACCCATGATCTTCAGGAGGTGGAAATGTAGACGGTTTTATTCTTTTTCTTTGTGGGTTCTTGAGTTTTCTAAACTTTCAACAGTAATGTAATCAGAAAGAAAAATGATCATTATATATATATGTATCTGCGTGTATGTACTTTTTCTATAAGGAGTTCTGTTATTTCTAGGCTGGAGTTTCCTTTCATCTATTAAGTACAGCCACTGTCCATTGAGTCAGTAACTAATTTTGAAAAGGGGTCTTGAAATTCTATCTCCCACTAGCTACCCATTCTCACTCCCACCCCTATAGTAAAAGGGTCTGTTGATGACTTGGAAGTAGGAATCAGTTTAAAGACTATGAATGAGAACAGGTAGTTTGCTCTCATTGAGAAATTCAAAGGGTTAATATTCCTTTGACCTACCAAATTGGCTAAGAAGTAGTTTGGTGCCATTACCAGTATAGGACCTTCCTGCTGTAAATGAGACTATTAATCACTTGGTTCCATATTTGACTCCCTCCATCTCTCTCTCTTTGCCTTTTGATGTCTATTGCTTATTGCCTAAACTTTCTCTTATTTACTCCTCTAGATTGTGAACCTTATAGAAGAAACTGGACACTTTCATATCACAAACACAACATTTGATTTTGACCTTTGCTCGCTGGACAAAACCACAGTCCGTAAACTACAGAGTTACCTGGAAACATCTGGAACATCCTGAGGCTACAACAACTGGATGCATCAAAAACTCTGGGGTTTTTTTTTTGTTTTTTTTTTTGGTTGTGATTTTTTTTCTTGTTTGTTTATATGGAAACACTCAGAATGATGCAACCAAAAGGGAAAAAATAAAAAGCAAACAACCTTCAGCTTTATTTTTCTTTAAAGCCAGTCATCATCTCTTGATAAAGGAGAGGTTAAGCAAACCAGCCTCAGCGGACCACTCTTCTCTCCAAGGAAATCCCCGGGAAGAGTTAGCCTGGATAGCCTTGAAAACAAACAGATCAAATACAACACGAGAAAACTTAAAGAATGTGTATGGTATCATGTATCTCTCTCTGTGGTGGTTCATTCCACAGGACGAATGCATATTCAACACACTGCCTTATTACATAACTGATCTATTTATTATCGCATACAGATATTCTAGAGTCGTTGAGGGAATGACACCACAAGACATTCTAAGTACTCGGTCCCGTGGATGCTCTTTCAATGCAGCGCCCTTGCCATCCCAAGCCCAGTGACCTTACTCGTATACCGTGCCACTCTCCACCAACTTTTTCCAAGTCCCTTAACTCGTTGCAGTCTGTATTTTCCACCTTGTTTTTCCAGTCCCAGGACACAAATGATCAACTGGGGGGACCAAATAGCCACCCTGATTTTCTTCTTTGTGGTCTTTTTCCTGAAAGTTGGGGCCCAGTCCTTGGCTGTATCCATATAATGATCTTGGACCATGGTTAGAAAACGCACCAAATAGGATCATACGAATTGCTGTCTAGCCTTAGTCAATAAACCTGTAGGACTTTTAAACGAACGTGTACCTGTAAACGTCCTGCATCCAGCATTGTTGAGATATCATCAACATCCTTGTGTCTGTTTTACTGTTACGGTATTAGGTAAATATGGAAGTGAATGCATTCCACAGGATCATAATTTTTAAAAGAGGAATTCTGGTTCTGTTTTCTAAAGAAATGTTGTAGAAATTCTTAATTTGGTTCTATTTATTAGTAAGAGTTTCAGCTTTCTTCAGCTGCCAGTGTGTTACCCATCTTTACCATAAAACCTGGAAGAAGAGATTTTTGTTTGTTCACATATGATCCTCTTAGACTCTTTTATATTTGAAAAATTAAAATCTTTCTTTGGGGGAAAATTCTTGGTTATTCTGCCATAACAGATTATGTATTAACTTGTAGATTCAGTGGTTCGATACCTGTTTAGTCACTTGCTTATGTTTCCAGAAGGATTTCTTGTATTGGTGAATATAAAGATGGTTGGGGAGGGGGGGATATTTTTGTTCTTGATGTACCCTGTTTTGAAACTAGAAATCTGTCCTGTGGCATGCAAAAGAAAGCAAATTATTTTTAAAAGAAAAAAAAAAAACCAAACCAAAGTACTTTTGGTGTCATTATTCTATTCTCTCCATAAGTGGAGAATGCAAAATGAGAACAGTTCATCTTCCAAGTTTTTGCTAGGAATTCAACCGAAAAGAAACGAAGAAATACTTCTGGATCCAAAGGTTCGTTCACTGGATCAGCCTTAAGAAAGTCTCTATGTGTGCTCATGGACCAGTATCTCCCTTGTTTATTCCCATGCCAGATGCTGTCTTTTCATACAGAGATTAACTAGTGTCTGTACAGAAAATGGTCTTTCCAGACCCATTCTTTTGGGCAGGAATGTAAATGCAGATTGATAATGGAGTTATTTCTGCATTTCAACAAGGGGATTTTTTTTTTTTTACATTGTTTCTTTCTATCCAGAGACACTATCTTTTCCTTTAAAAAAATTATAATACAGCCATGCTCCTTGTAAATTACTTTTCAGAAGCATCCCATTGAGGACAAGTGTACTTTTTCAATAATGTTATGACTCTTGATGATTGGCATGACCGACCTTGAAGCATTTGTTTTGTAGTCGACTTCTCAATGTTTAATTACAGAGAAACTTTCTGAGTCATTTTGGACATCAGGTGACTGATGAATTGAGTGGTTTTAGTTGTGTTTTGTTTCCTTTTTTAACTTTACAGGTGAAAGGGGTGGGCAATGCTTATATGGAATTTTTTGCAACATTTAAAAATCTTTAAAAATTTCTAAATGCTAATCCACATATTCTAATTAAGCCAGAAATGTATGTGGTTTAACTAAAATATCTATATAGCTTAACTAGAAATGTATATATGTAGTTTGGGCCATTTTTATTTTTGTATCTAAATTGTGTGGCCAAAACCATGATTTGGCAATGTAAAGATTTTTTTGTTCCCTAGGTTACTAACCAAGAAACTGGTTAACATAAGTAACCAGACAAAAAGGATAGCAAGAAGGGAAGCTATTACAGTGATAAACTTTAGACCTAAAATTTAGGTAATAAAGTAAATGTCTTCAGAATATCATCTGTAAATTAATGAAATTCAGGAAAACTTGCCCTTCTGTTATTCATAGAGACAGCAAAATGAATTTTCCATGAAATTCCAATAGAATAAGAGTCATGCTGTTGAGTTCTTAGAAGTTGAACTCTTGCTCTCATCTAATTTTTAAATGCAGAAATAATAAATCCCCTTTCCATTAAATTCAAATAGTTATACTTGACCCACTCAGTTCTGCCACATTTATATACACTCACCTTTGAAACCTGTTAAAAGATTTTTGGCATGCGTGTATTCTAACGGTGGCTTTGGTTTTTTTAAGCACAAAGGGAAAATGGCAGGGTTTAATTTTTTGGTCTAAATAAAATTAATTGGGTGAGTGTGACTATGGTTTAAGCCAGCCAGAGTATGATAAACGTTCTTTAAATTTTCCCCCAGTAATTTGAGGGGAAGGAAACATGTACAGAACTTTTTCCCCCTTATCAATTACCTTTTGCCCCTGGTTTCGCAGCAGGGTATGTATGAGAGGGGGTGCTTCTATCTTAGCATATAGCAGACGTGTTAGCAGCAGAAATGCTTGCAGCTGTTTTGTTTCTTCACCATAATCCACCTCTCTCTCTCTATGCAGACAAATAGAGATGTCTATATATGCTTGCATATTGTGTCAAAGTTGGGGAGAACATAAAAACTTAAGATCAGGAAACAAAAACTGTAGAGGAAAAAAGTCCTAGGAGAGTGTCCTAAACATTTTAAAATTGCGAAGCAAATCTCTCTACTCTGAATAATTACCCACATTTTGTAGAAAGAGCCAATAAAGTTGGTTCTCTTGCACTAAAAACTTTCTTCCACCAAAAATGTTGCTCCTGATAACTTTTACAGACCTAGCTACTCTTTAAAATAGACAGTTTAGGCGGGCATAACATCCCACATACTGTTTCAAGCCCCGCACATGTTAACAAGTTGACATATTGTTTAAGAGAGACTTTATTTGTAAATGTTTTAACTCTCCCCAGGTGACAGAGTTGGATGTTCAGTGTTGGAAGTGGTCAGTGCTGGTGTTGGGTGATGTGTGTTCCTTTTTCTCACTGTGGAGGTGACCAGCTGTGGACTAGTTTGCTGCATGCTCGTTACTTTCCACCCTTAGCATTTTTGTGTACGAATGCTTTGTGCTCCATATGTACACACATCTTATCATCTTGCTTTGGGCTGTTGCTCTAAAGCTATGAGTATAATGACTACTACAGCTGACACGAATGCTGAGGAGTCGATTCCCATGATTTAGTCTAGTCGGGCTGGAAGTCTACATCTTTTGACCTCTTTTGTTTTATATGATGCCTTTTTATCACGTAGGCACTGCCGTCCCCAAATATCCCTTGTAAAGATGCATTGAAGAAGTCAAAGGAAGACAAAGCCACCTCTGTCTGTAAACTGTAAATATGTATTTTGGCGCTTGTACTCCAGTATTCTGAAAATAGAGTTATGATGGAAATGCTGACAGATCCTTAACGGTGGCCAGAGCTACCATGCAGTGCAAAAATAAATTAAGTAAATTGTATTCTTGAGATTAACAGTGCAAGGCCAGTACGTTTTATAAATCTGTCAGTATCTTTTTTTTAATGGAGTGTGTATGTGTAGTTATGTTGAAAGATACACTGTGTATGTGTGTGTAGATGCTATTATGTGAACTACAAGGCATTCATCAGATGTATTTCCCATCTCTAAAACCCATGTTGAAATGTAAGTACAGATGGACAGAAATAGGTGTTTCACTTAAATTCATATCGAATGTGTTGTGGCTCCGTTTTCTTAAGAATTCAGTAAGACTGTACGTTGTAAAGAGTCATTCGACCGAAGTTTGGTTTCCCTTTGCATACAGGAAAGATGAGCCCCCAGCCTTTCTCAAGAAGTGACGCTGGTCTTAAGGAAGAAAGAATGGCGAGATCAGAACCAGCTGAGAGCACAGTTCGTGCCCCATTCATCTGTGAGTCCCTAGGGTCTAGCACCACTTTCTGTGTCCTAAAACCAGTACATTCTTTAAGCTCTGCAGAGACTGGACAAGAAATGGTAGGGTACATTCTTGGAATAAACCAGGTTACTTGTGCATGGTGTTTTTTTTCTTTTTCCCCCTATTTCTCCCAGAGGTTTTGTTCATAAACTAAACAAAGGCCTTGCGTTTATTCTAGTGACAAGAAATGCTACCTTGCTTGGACAGGAAGGAGAAAAACTACTTCAACAAAGAGAATAGAATACTTTCAGTTTGGCAAGGAACCAAGGAATTGGATGTAATGCTCGATGTAATGCTCTTTAAGAGTAAAGAGACATTAGATTTGAGAAACTCACCTTATCTTCAGGCAACAAGCCATGAGGGGATGATAGTTGACTGCCTGGTATCTTATCAACTAGCAACTGATTTTAGGTGTGGAAACACCAGTCCCAGATGGGCTTGGCTGACAGTTAAGCTTTTGAATGACCAGGCTTGAATTGGACTGATCTCTTCCCTTGTTTCAGCATAGATATTCATTTGTTTATTTTAAAATAATGGCCTGGAATTTTCTGCAGCATGGAGAAAGTCAGGGTGGGCATCCTGGGCCTGCTGAAGACAACTCAGGTTGTCGTCTCCAAGTGCTCTCACACGGGAAGAGCACTGAGCCCCAGTTCCCCCCAGTACATTTGTTTCACCATCTCTCAGAATTATGGTCCCACTTGGATACGCAAGGGGTCCTGGAGAGAGATGGCAGCTCAACTGAGGCCTGACGCCAAGACCTCTCTGCTTGGGAATTTGGGGATATAGTGTCCAAAACTAATGAGCTGACTAGTGGAGTAGCTACGGGTATTTTATGGGTCTCCTTGCCTGGAATACCACCCAAATAGAGAAGCCTGAGCACATTTCAAGGCTTCTGCCTTCTCTGCCTGCTAATAGTATCCACACCTTCCTGTTTATGTGGCCCCTTCCCTTTAGGGCCATTTCCAGTCTTTTCCAGAGGTTGTTAACTTGCCCTGGGCTGTCGGCTTGGCCTCTTGGTCTTAATTTCCCCTTAATTAGAGAAGGGTGACCAATGTGGTTCCCACGCGGTAGGGAGAGACATACGTGGCACAAACGGAAAAGCACTCCAGTAATTATAACTGGGCCCAAATAACAACAAAAATAATCTACCACCTGAATGGGAAGGCTCCTTGAGTCCACGTTGATGATAACGCAGGGCGCTGGGCCATCAGCACGGAATAGGTGGCCACAGGGACTGGGGAGATAGTGGTGAGTAAAGGCAAAGCAATTTGCTCCTTTTCCCTCGTAATCATGTCTTCCAGCACATGCGGGCCTCCACTGCAGGGCTCTGAAGTTTCAAAAGGGTAGAAAAGGATAAATCCAGGCCATTAAAAGAAAATAATCAAAGCTATTGAAAAGATAAAACAAATGAGTCGCACTAAAAGGGCCGTCTGTGCAAGTAATAAGGTTGAAATACTGATACTGATTTCCTAGCCGAACAGCATTCCTCACACATGTGGTTTGTGTATCCGCGTCTGGGTGGGTGGTCTGGTGAGAAGTGCTAAATGCAGCAAGATGGCTTAGTTTTTGAGCAGTGGAGGGAAGCTTTGGGACAGGCTCAGCCCGTGGCATCTATAGCCCCTGCAACATAAAGAGGCTTTCCTTTTGCTTTGTTCCAGGAGGGAAAGTTTTAACTTGGCTTACTCATTTCAATATGAGTCTCTGTTCTGCACAGAATCAAAGGGTAGGAGGTAGGGGTGTGTGTGTGTGTGTGTGTGTGTGTGTGTGTGTGTGTGTGTGTGTGTGTGTGTGTGTGTGTGTGTGTGTGTGTGTGTGTGTGTGTGTGTGTGTGTGTGTGTGTGTGTGTGTGTGTGTGTGTGTGTGTGTGTGTATGTTTTTTTTTTTTTAAGCACCTCCTTGTTCCTCGTCCCACCCCTAGGGGGTGGGAAGTATGGCATAGAATGTGATAACTCTCCGTTTGTTCTAATTTATTCTCTGGGTGCTAGGCAACTATACACGTGTCTTTGGAAAGAAAGTGATGCTATTTTAAATAGCACCTCAGTCTACATAGGACAGGAAAGAGTATTAAAGGCACATATGATGAATCCAGTCCACAAACAAAAGCCAAAGGCAGATGGACTCCCCCAGAGGCACATATATATTAATGACAAATGAAGTACACTCAGTTCAAAGGGGAGACTTGTTAAGGGAAACTTCTACTCAGAAAACAAGGTGCCCATCGATTCATGGCTTTTGACAGACATGGATCATTGCCAACTCATATCTGAAGACAGATTGCTTCATGAATATTCCTCAGAATTGGTGACTGTTGTGGTCTTTATTTTGAATATCCACCACTTGGGGGGATAGATCATTGTTTTCCACGTTATAATATTTATTTGTTTACAGGTTTATTGCCTTTCTTCCCCACTAGAATGTAAGCCTGATGAGCACAAGGGCTTTGTCTTGTTATACTGCCGACTCCAGGACCTAGAACAATTCCAGGACAGACTAGGCACCCATATTTGTTGAGCGAAAATGTGGGAGTATTCTGTAAAACATGGACCTCTTTTGACATTTTATGAAAAAAGGTTTTGTGTTTAAGTAAGTTTAGAAAAACTGCCCAGGATTTGACCCTCTTGGAAATTCATGACGTGCTACTCTGTTAAATTTCTGGGAAGCCATATATTCTGCCAACAACCACCAAACTTGTTTACTTGAACACAGTATTTCTCAAATTGTATGTAACACAACAGTAGTTAACACAAGACAATAATAGATGTTTTGCTTTGAAGTTCCTTCATCAACATAATTTTTATACGATATTTCATTCTTCAAGGTTTACAACATAAGTTGGCATGCTACAGGTTCACAGAAGGACAGCACAGCTGTTAATATCCCCAGAAATGATTTTCTGGGTTAGGTGACCATGGTTCAAACTGGAACATTTTTGAGAAGGAAATTGGACACTATTAGTAATTATCCCAGGACAACGTGAGTAACTGGGGCTGTCTTTGACAAACCAGGGTATGTGGTAGGTCATCCTATTTCCAAGGAACGCACTTTGGGACATGGCAGAACTGAAGATTTACCCTCAGATTTCTGTTTCTATCACTTAGGCATGCACATGATAAAGGGTGGTTGGGCTCTTTATGGTAACAGAAGAGCATCCCCATGGTGGTAGGGGCAGATCCTTAGGATCCAGGGTGTAAAAGCCATTTCCAATGTTGCTGAAGAGCCATGGTGGTTGAAGCCATCCCTCACTCCCCCACCGCTTCCCCTGTGTTAGCCTATCATTTGAATAGATGAATAGGCCAGTAGACGATCAGTCCTTTCTACAATATATGCAACATACAACATATTGGGTCCCTGGCCCTGTTCTCAGAGCCTATTGCATGCTGAGGTTGTGGTGTTTTTCCAAACAGGATATCTGACGCCTTTGCTCAAGATACTACCTCTTCATTGCCACCTGCTGAGTCACTCTGCCTGCTGCTGCTGCTTCCTGGGAGTCGACAACCTCTCCCCACTCATTGCTGGAGCTGCTCAGTTGGCAGGTTCTCTCACTGTTGGACCATGTTCTGGAATTTTGGTGCTCTCTACTCTGCCTCTAGGTCCTGCTACCTGGTATCCTTTGATGTTTTAGTGGTTCCAAGTTGCACGGGTATAATTGCTAGTATAGATAGAACAAATACTCCAAAAGTGTTGAATGAATGAATGGCTGTAAATAAACCTCTTGGCTTGCAAGGGGGTTGCTACATAGTCATTCTCTGATGCCTCTTTCTCCAAACTTCTCTTATTCTGCTACTGTTTTAAAGGTAGTGTATTATGATGACAAAAATCACAGACATTGGAATCAGAAAGGCTTGGTTTTGAATCCCAGAGCTGCCACTCCTAGCCCTAAAGCCCTAACCTTTCCTGCCCCTTGGTTTTCTCATCTGTGAGATGGGAATAACAAATTCATCCTCAAGTATCTTTATCCTAGTTGTCCACGTGTTGTGATGTGCCCACTACTCAAACAGCCATGGCCATTGACCATCCTCACATACAGGTTCTTGCAGGATAATTATCAGCTACATAACTGTCTGCTGCCTTTGTAGCTGTTTTCAGCCTATGGAAAGGAAAAGGAGGCAGAGGTAATACGTCACAATTTTCAGGTTTCTTTCTGGCCTCAGAGCTAGGTCACATAAAACTGGATTGAACACATTTCCCCTTGATGAGCTTGGTTGCTATAGAGATAATGTTGTGAAGCTGAGGTCAGAGGTTCAACCCCTTTAGGAGCCCATTTGCTTTGTCCCCTTGTATGGCTACAAACTTCCCAGTCTTATACAGCCATGCCATGAATGAGTCTCGGGTCTTAGAAGGACAGGGAGACAGCGTGCCCTTTCAAACATGACTTTATAACATCTTCTGAAGGGGGGCTATTGTATGGTTTTATCATCGTTGCCATCTTTAGGCAACTGTGGCTTACCATTTTGGTGAAGGGTGTTTGGGTGGGAGACCATCCTCTCAATAATATTGGCCATTTCACCTGGAATAAGCCCAGGTTGTGACCTTGGTTAGAGAGACATTCTGCTCAGTTACCATATACACCTTAGAATGATATCAGTCCTTTTGTTTTTAAAAGCAGACATGTATACCAGGTGGAAATGGCCACTGTTATTGTATAGTCCTGTGATTTGATTTATAGTGAACATCTCCGTTACTCTTATTTCAGCATTGTACTCTTAAAAGCCATACCACAGTTTTGATGGGATGTGGTCAGCCACATCACTTTGTAGAGGACCCCAATATAGCCCTTTGCTATGTTGAAATGCAAAGAAACGCCACCTTAGTCACTATTTTCCCCTGTATTCTTTTTTCCCTTAAACATTATGTGATGTGGTAATGTTCCATTGCTGCTGTAAGATATTACCACAGATTTAGCGGCTTAAAACAACACAAACTTCTTATCTTACAGTTCTGAAGGTCAGAAGTCTGAAATGTGTTTCACTAGGCTAAAATCAGAGTGTCCGCAGGGCTGCATTCCTTCCAGAGGCTCCAGGGGAGAATCAATGTCCTTGCCTTTTCCAGCTTCTAGAGGCTGCCTGCATTCCTTGGCTCCGGGTCCCTTTTTCCATCTTCAGCGTCAACAGTATAGCTTTTTAAAATATTTCCCTGACTTCCACCTTCTGCCTCCGTCTTCCATCTTTTATGAACTCTTGTAATTACCTTTGGACCACCCAGAGAATCCAGGATAAATCCTCCATCGCAAGTTTCTTTACTAATCATAATCGTACCTGCCTCCTTTACCATTTAAAGTAATATATTCACAGGTTTTAGGAATTAGGATCTTTGGGGGGCTAGTACTGCGCCCACCACAGTGGGGAGATGCCAGTGTTGAAATCCCCATCCTTCTGGAAGTTTAAGCAGATAAACTTCTACTTAGATATCTAAGTAGAATTTGTCCACCCCACATTAAAAATTAAAGAAATTTTGCTGCTACTTCCAGTTGTTCATGATATCATACTTTGTGATGATGACTGTAGTAGTGATTTTTTTTTCAGAAATGGGAGAAAAAATCTACAGTGAGCCATATTGAAAGGTTATTTAATGTTTAAGCTGTGGTGATGGAAATTCAGTCATTCAACAGGTATTTATTGAGTACCTACCGTGTGCCAAGCACTCTTCTGAGAAGCTTGTGAAAATGTAGCTGCGGTGGCCACAGAGTTTCCTTTCCACTTTGCTGGGATAGAGACTCTTTACTCCTGAGCGAACCATCAGGTGGTTAGGACTTGTTGGAAGCAATATGGAAATCCCTAACTGGCAGACAGACTGAACAGCCTTTCTGGGCTCCCAGCCTTCTTATTCCCATTGCTGATGGCAAACTCCTTAAATCTGCTCTGAGTTTTCACAAGCCCTGAATAAGTAGTTCAACTTAAAGCAATGCACAGAGAGCAGTCTGGGGCACTGACAGGACAAAGGAACCAGCCTCGCAGCGTCTGCCACCAGGTCAGTGTGTAGTTGCTCCTTGTTGCTCTGGTTTGTCGAATAAAGATGAAAACCCGATGACGTCAGCATCATCCTACACCATCTACCTCTGTGGTTCCCACAGGCTGAGCTGTGGTCTGGTTTTCCCAGCATCACCCAGGGAGCTTTTACAAGCTATTCCCTTTTCAGAGGCTCTGATTCAATGTTTTTGCACAAAGCCTTGGGTATCGGTAATTTCAAGTGGTCCCTAGATTATTCTAATGTGCAGCCAGGGTAGGAGTGTAAAAATTGAAGTCCTGGTTCCCACTGCTAGAGATTTTGATTCAGGCAGCCTAGAACAGGGGCCACAAATCCCGATCGTTAAAGTTCCTAAGGTGCAGCCAGGTTTGGGGACCTAGCAACAATCTTCTGGTACCTTCAGCTATCAGGATTCTGTTTCCCAGGGGTCCCTGATGCTAGTCAGGGACTTATTAGGGATACACATTTCTGGAGTCCATCTCCATCCTCGCCTTCCTGATCCAGACTCTGGGGGTTAGAGTTAGGTTTAACAAGTTCTCTAGGCGATTCTTACCAGGGAATTGTAGGAAACACTGTAGAGCTAATTAGGATCCTGAGACAAAGGACTTAAAGTTGTGCCTTTACTTCCAGTGACTTAGAATTTAGCCCACAAATCCACTCTCAGTCCCTGCATTTGGCTGATTTGCCCGTGTGGCCGATATTCCTGGGCTGGGGTTGGTGGCGTACCAAGGATGGGGCATTGCACAAGTAGCACGGCCTACTGTGCTCAAGTGATTCTCAGAGTTTCTGTGTGTTGATGGCTGCCTGGAAAGTGATGTGTAGTTCCCTGTTAGGTCATCTGATAGGTTCACAGTAAGAAAGAGGGAGGGATGTTCTAAAGCAGTGATCCCCAACGTTTTTGGCACCAGGGACCGGTTTCGTGGAAGGCAATTCTTCCACAGACCGGGGGTGGGGTGATGGTTTCGGGATAATTCAAGCACGTTATATTTATTGTGCACTTTATTTCTATTATTATTACATCAGCTCCACCTCAGATCATCAGGCATTAGATCCCAGAGGTTGGGCACCCCTGTTCTAAAGCACAGTGCGTGGGAAAGAGGCAAATCAGATGCAAATCCATCTGGATAAGAATAAACCAGAAGTACTTAAGAATGCACCAACTGAATTTTCTCTGGTGGAGACAACATGTTGGCACTGAAACCTTGAGTCTGTCCTGATTCCACTAACCCGCACCAAGTATAAATTTTTAGTTTCTTTGACATGATCCAATTTGTTACCAATTCTAGCATAAGAAGATTACTGTTTATTCTTACTGTTTTAGTTTTGCCTTTCAGTAAATGAGCTATTTCCTCATGTCTTTACTCAGTAACCAAGGTCGAAAAATTGTTTCCCTGAGATTATGTATGTAGCCTTCTCCTTTGTAGCTTTGTTAGCCTCAAGATGATCTCCAGTTTGGATGTTCAGGCCCAAGAATTTTTGTACAGAATCATCCAAGTCTTCCTCACAGGTGGTTTTCCAGCACATGTACACAGTCAAGTCCCCAACCCACCGATGGTGTCCTCACACCTCACCAACTTATACAAACTCAAAGCCATTTGCCCTGCAGAGTCTCCACAGACTTGACTGTAGCACTGATTTATGACCTAAAGGAACAGAGATTTCAGCTTAGGTTTTGGATGTTTTCTGTGGACCAGTGACGATGGTGATTCCCAGTAAGTTGACTGAGCAGGAATAGTATTTATTTTTTCAAGTCATCCTACTTTCATAGGATTCAAAGCCTTTTCTGCAAGGGTCATTATTGGTCATGATTGATCTTGCATTGAAATCCTTCAGGACAATAAGCTTATTTGTATGGAAGCAAATTTTTGACAAACTAAGTCATCAATTTTTCTCTTTCTTCAAAATGGAAAGCTAAGATGCCACTGATTTTAAGGTATTTAAAAGGTTCATCAAATGTCTTTACCTGATGGCTACACCTCATAGGAAATATATTTGCTCTAAGAAAGTGTAATCGCTACCTTCTTCCCTGAACATCCCCTTATGAGGAAGGTGTTGGTTTCATTCCTTGAGTGGTTCCTGTGTTGATTCCTAACTCTGGGTCAGCCTGTCCATTGCAGTTGGTAGCAAATGAGAAGGAAGGCGGATTTCTTGAAGGGCATTAAAATTAGATATTGACTTTTTATCCCCTCCCCTTTCTCTTGGTTGATTTGGTTATTGGTGAATAGAACTGGTACATAGGATGGAAACTTGAATAATTGTGGTAAGTCTTGCAAAAGCCATTCTCTTCTCTTAATGGAGTTCTCTCAACAGGCACCAAAGCTCAAGGGGTAGGCAAATTAATAATTCTTGGAAAAGCTTGCTTGTCTCAGGGCAAACTTAGAGTGACATGTCATCCTCCATTGTGACAAATATACCATCAGCTTTGGAGGCTTTTCTTTTTTATCCTCCTATGTGGCTTTGATTTTGTGTGCTCCTGACTTTCCTGAATGCAGGTCTTCTTATGAGCTGCCTGTTATTTCAATAGTGTGATAGAAATTATAATTAAACCAATAAATAACTGTTCATCTTCCTAGCAGGTCCACCCGATGGTTATTCTTTCATCAGCTGCTGACTGAAGTGATATTCCAGGCTGTGAGCTAGCTCTGAGGATACTAAGTTGAAGAAGCAGCTCAGTTACAGGTCTTAGAGCTAGAGGGGGTGCTAGGCAAGAAAATCAAAGCTTGCAGGCAGGGCAATGTATGGCATGAGGGAGTCACTGCAGGGCCAGGTATAGGGGTTTGCGTGGAGTTCCACAGAGCACCCAGGAGGCATGTAACAGCCTGTACAGGAAGGCATTCTAGGAAGAGGGAACAGTATGGACAAAGGGGAAAGTACTGGGGGCAACTACATCTAGTTTGATTTGACTCAAAGATAGGCTACAGGTAGGGGGAAAGCAGGAGATAAAACTGGAAAAGTAGGTAGAGGCCAGATGATGGCAGTCCTTGTTGCCAGACTAACAAACTTGGGCTTCATTCACTGGAGACATGGGCAGCTGTGGTGGGTGGGAGAAGCATGGACGGCTTTGCTTTGTTAGGTGGGGTCCCATACTCCTCCCCTCCACAGGGTGTACGCTGTAAGTGTCCTGCGACCCCAAACTTCTGTGCTCTCCTGGCACTTTCAGCATGAACCTCTGCTACACGCATCTCACAACATTTTCATTACCCTTGTATTAGTTATCTGTTGCTGTGTAACAAATTACCCCAACATTTAGCAGCTTAGAACACCACATATTTTTTTTATCTCACAGTTTCTGTGGAATCTAGGCCTAACCTAGCTGGGTCCTCTGGCTCAGGGCCTCTCACAGAGTTGCAGACAAGCTGCTGGCTAGGCCACAGTCATCTCAAGGCTCAAGTTTGGTATGATGTGCTTCCAAGTTCATTTAGTGGTTGTTGGCAGGACTCAACTCCTCACAGGCTGTTGGACTGAGGGCCTCAGTTCCTTGCTGGCTGTTGGCTGGAGGACACCCTCACTTTCTTGCCGTGTGGGCTGCTCCAGCTGACGGCTTGCTTTATTAAGGCCAGCAAGCAGAGAGTCTGCTGGCAAGATGGAAGTCATAGTTTTTATAACCTAATCATGGAAGTGATCCATCACCTTTTTCTATATTCTATTCATGAGAAGCAAGTCACTAGGTCCAGCTGACACTTAAGGAGAGGTTACTTCTGTTGCCATGTCAGTAAAAGGAATCTGGACCCGCCAGCTGGGTAGTCCCTCATTTGGGGGATGAGCCTCCCTCTCAGCTGGAGCTTGGTGGTGGATAAGGAGCAATGTTGTTTCTTGACCTGAAAGTGCTGTGGACTTGGAGGCAATTCCTGATATCCCAGACCCTTGGAGAGACTCAAGGAAGCAGGGAAGGAATTTTTGCTCCTTAGTTAGGCTCCATCCACCTCCCCTGAAGGGAAATGTGGCAGAGCTCTGAAGCCTGCATGAAGAGAGCAGAGGAAGGAAAGAAAGAAAGAAAGAAAAAAAAAAAATATATATATATATATAAGAAAGTATCAGCTTGGATTTCCATAGACAGCCTGTTTATGCTTCACCAACTCAACTTTCTGGTTGGTAAATCACGGCCATTTGTCTTTCCTTCTGGGATGTTTTTAGTGGTTGGAAAGCAGTCCACCTCCCAGCTTGGCTTTTGGAGCTCCCATCCCATCCCTGTGTATCCCTGTGCAGGACTAATGTGACATGTTCTGCTCCGGGTTTCTCTCTTGTCATTGAGGAGATTCCATTCTACTAGTTATATATATTTTGTTTTTCAAACTTTCTATTGGGATTATGACTTTCCTCAAATGTGATTAACTCCTCGACCCCTAATCAAATTTCTCAGATGGTTACCACCCTTTTCATAGAGGTGGATGGAATTGGCTGGCCCGGACAAGATGACCTGTATCCAATCTGTTCCTAGGAAAAACTGAAATTTCTTTTCCAGTGACATTCATTTGTTTACTAAACTATTGAATGCCTGCGATGGGTCAATCTCAGTGAGATAATCAGGGAGAAGAAAGCATGGTGTCAGCCCTACAGGAGCTTATAGACTCTAGCATATTGTGAAGTTGCCTCATTTTATATAAGCCTTCCCTCTCTACAGAAGTGTCATCTGGTAAATAGCTTCAAAATATCTACAAGGAACAACAACAACAAATTGTTCCTCAAACTGTTGAAAAATTTGTGTGATCTCCACTTTAGTGCTCTATGGTATATATTTAAGGAAGGATTTAATTTGGTTCATGTCAAGAGTGAGGAGAGGAGAACCCATGAGTTAAGTGAGTTTGGAGGAAATGTGAGGCTGCGTGGCAGGTGCTAGACCTGGCTTCCCGCTGATTTGTTGGTCGTCATCTTCCACATCTGCTTCCTCTTTTGGTCAAAATCACCCCCAGTTGAAAGAGCCTGGCAAAAATATTTCTCACAAAGGCATTTTGTGCTTGGGGAGGGAGTTTGATAAGCCCTTAGTACTATTTGTGCAGCTCTGTCATATATCGGCTTTATGACCTTAGACAGGTGAACCCGTCACCCTACACCTCTTTCTCAACTGTAAAATGGAGGTAAGAAGAATACCTTCCTTCATTTATTTATTCAGGGATGTTTCATTAAGAACGCTGTTCTAGACTGTGGGGTTCAGAAGGGAACAAAACAAAGTCCTCCCCTCCTGCAGCTTCATTCTAGTTGGACGAGACAGTAAACAGTTGTGTAACAGGTTGGGGTAGGGTTGGAATGGAGAGAAGGTCAGCAGAGTGTCGAAGGTAGGGTGGAGGTGAGGCTCTGTGTATACCGGGAGGACAAGGGAAGCTCCCACAGAGAAGGTGACGTTTGTGTAGGGACAAGGGAGAGTAAAAAGGACGAGTGATGTGACTCCCAGGAAAGGGAGGGAGCATCCCACATGGGAGGAGCAGCAGAGAGAGCAGCACAGCTGGAGGGGAGAAGCTGAAAGGCAGCTACGTAGGAAACACGACTGGTCAGAGAGATCACAGGGGTCTCCCCATGGCTTGTAGCCAGGACTTGGCTTTTCTTCTGAGTGAGACAGGAGGCCTTTGGCGGGTTCTGTGCAGAGGAGCATCATCATCTGACTGCTGTTTTAAGGATGACTCGGAAGTTTGGGGGTGGATTAAAAGAGAGAATGCAAGAAAATCAACACAATGCCTAGAACATAGCAAAAACAGAATAAATGCTAGTTTCGGGGAAGAGGGGTCCTGATCCCAAAGATTAAGCCATTGGAAGCATATTAGCAGAGTTCTGTGTCTTCCAGATGTACAGCCATGGATCCTAAAAAACTAAGTTCACTCCATATCAGTAGGGTTTACCCTCTTATTGGGGTAAGAGGGAACATACATGGTAAAGGAGGCTTGGCTGTTCAGAGTTT
Source organism: Globicephala melas (assembly GCF_963455315.2). Taxonomy (NCBI): domain Eukaryota; kingdom Metazoa; phylum Chordata; class Mammalia; order Artiodactyla; family Delphinidae; genus Globicephala; species Globicephala melas. The sequence continues at coordinate 69,375,987 of NC_083319.1, read as the reverse complement.
AATGGCTCATAATGATAGCTATGTTTAAGGATGCCTTTGGAGCACGCTCAGAGAAGGGGGAGGTTGACGTGTGCATTTTTGCTAGTGGCTTTGTATGGACTGGATTTATTAACTGCCACCCCATCTGCTAAGCCCCACAGATGCTCGGCAAAGCTAAGGCTGGTTCCGATGGCATAGAAGCGGGAGAAAGCCAAGCTGAGCCTGATGCAAGGAGAGGCAGAAAGGGCAGTGCTGAAGGTTGGGAGCTGCTCCGCCTAATCTCATGTCAGTAACTGAGCCAGAATGTAAAAATGAGTTTGTGCTGAGAAGTGGCAAATTAGAGCTTGCTCACGAGGCTTGCTGAGAATAAGTGCTTCTTAATGGATTAGGCTGCAACTGGAAATGCAAAATGAATACACAGAAAGAACGGAGCCCAGAGAAGGGCAAGCTGCCTGCTCACCTCTGGTCTGAGTGGCATCCCCGGGGAGCTGGGGAAGAGAGGGTTCCAGTTTGCCAGGTGAGTGAATTTTATAAGCAGGGGCTGAAGTTGAGTCTTGAAAGCTCAGTCCTGCCGTAAGTGAATATCTTGAGGTGCTCGTTAAAGTGGATCTTGAAAACTGTGGTGTTGATGGAGGAGTTTCTCTGAAATCTAGAAAGGCAGGCAACGGGACTCTTTTTCTCTGTGCGTAAAGTAAAAAGGATCCACGAGGCATCAGAGAGCCGAATTCTTTCCAGGCCATTTTGCCTTCTGTAACGGCATTGACATCAGAGGTGTTTGGGTAGACTTGAGTGTTTCAGCGCAAGTGCGGTGCCTTAAGGTCAAATAAAGCAAGTCCGGGCACTGCCTGTTGCCCTCTGTTCACTTCTGCCTTCCTGTCCTCATTTCTGTACTCCTCTGGTTTCTCTCACGTCTCTCCTTGCTGCTCCCTTTTCCCTCTCACTCACTGTTCTCTTTCATGTGCTTTCTTCCCCTGCCATTCTTTTATGCTAGATTTCTCTTCTTTAATCACCTCTCTTAAGCGTTGGAAGCAGTGAGGGATGCGTGTATTCCCAGCCATCGTTCTGCACGTTGGTCGTTGCCATAGTGTTACTTCAGCCCGAGGGCAGAGAAGTGCAGGAGGTGTTTGTGTTTCTGTCCTGGGGAAGTAGGGCAGCCTCCTGAAGGGGTCTGAGTGTGGAGCAAGAGGTTGATAGTAATTTAGGAAGCAGAAATTTGCCTTCAAAGCTTTGGGAAGGTTCAGAGCAGGCTATTTATAATCCATCAGGGGATTAAAAAGAAAATGGGCAGGTTCTGGGATATTGCTATAGATCACCTAGACCAGATGAAAAGATAGAGCAGCTCAGGAAATGTGTTTACAGATAAGAGGCCAATTTAAAAAGCCGGGCCACGATCATGGGGACTTTGACTGATTGCACCTACTAAATAATGTATAAATGAATGTTATTCAACAACTACTGATATTGACTGGAAAAATAACAGTGGACAAGTGGAGGCAAAAGCAGAAGGCTTAGCAATAAATCTTGGCAGTCCAGCCTCTGCTAGGGCACTGGCGGCCCTGACCTTTCTCTCTCGTCCTCCAACTAGACTACTTTGAGCCAGCTTTGTGCGGAATTGATTCTTCATTCATTGGGTCATTCTTCATAGCCACACATTTGAGTACTTCCTGTGTCCAGCTGGATACATTTAGAAGAAAAGATGCAGCCTCAGCTCTGAAGGACCTCGTGGGAGGGAGACAGGAAACAAACCCAGCCATGATCATGAAATCTGTAGAGATGCAGAAAATATGTAGTGAAAATCCAGGAGGCCCAGCTCAGTCCGGGAAGTATCTCAGAACTAGGACCTGGTGTTTTGACTCTGGGTTGAAAGAGTCTTGAGATATTCCTGCATGGTGGAGAACACATTTTCCACCTTTTGTAATCAAGATTAAATATAAGTATCAAGAGATGGCATATATTCGAAGTTCACTGAGAAACTAGAAGGGAGCCTGAAGTGAATCCAGCCCTCACCATTTCTTCCCCTGACCCACAACATAAACATTTTTTTAAAAACTCCCTGAGATAAAAAGATTCAAGCAGGTCAGACAATTGACAGTTTGTTTCTTCTTTGTTAGATGGAGAGGGTGAGAATGTAGCAAAATTTGGGAGTGGATTTTTCTGCAGCTGCAAAAGGCATCGTTGATGACGAAGAATTTTGGATTAAAGTTGGATTGGACAATTCATGTTGCTTCGATGTCAGTACTTTTAAGGCCATTAAATACAGAGAGAGTAGGAAGATGGCAATGAGAACTCTATCCCGCAAACACGCCCTCCCGTTTGGGGTCAATAAACTCTAAGCTACCAACCTTCAATGTTGTGGGAGATTCTTAGAAACCTCTCAGAATAATTTCACCAAGAACAGTTGGTATATTTTAGTTTCATTAAAAATGTCAGGCTTCCCTTGGGCAAAGAAGGTCCTGCTAATCTTCAGATTTCCACTTAGAGAGCTGGAGATGGCTAATTGCTAAACGGTGTCGAGGAGGAAATGTAGGGGCTGCGTTTAATCAGGCAGGGAGATTAGTTATAAGCGCTCACTCACTAAAAACGATGAGCAGTAATTGATTGAAATATTAAGAAGCCTAGTAAAGGTTTCAAAAAACAACCACAAACCCCACCATCACCACTGCCCCAGCTCAGCACAGTTAAATCAGAATCTTGAGTGGTGGAAGACCAGGCACCAGCCCTCTTTCAAGCTTCTCGGGTGATTCTAATATGCAGCTAGGACTTAGCACGGCAGCTCTTGGGGGCTGCTGAACTTGGAGAGAGAATAGGGGACCCAGTAACAGAGATGCAACATGATTTATTAAGGGATAGTTTTAAGTGTTGCTCAGTGTAGAAAACATGGGATTGGTTACTCTGAAATTGTGAGAGCAGTTGATCATCCTTGGGCCAGGAGTGTGGTTGGGTTAAAGCAAACAGGTTGTCGTGGCGAGAGTCCCAAGGGAGTGTCAGTGATCACAGGATGGGATCACTGGGACACTAGGCCTCTCTTAGTTTCTGCTTTGAAAATCCAAAGTTGTTCTTCTCCCAGAAAGGCCTGTGAAGGGAGGGGTCAGGAGACTTGCGTAGGAAGCCCGAGTGAGACGAATACCCAGTCCCACGCATGTGAGAACATAATACAAGTCAACCTTCAACATATGGCGGAACCAGCTCTGGCGGAAGGTTGTGAGTAGCATAAGCATGCCCAGAGCTTCAAGCCCAGAGCTTTGGTTATGCGAGCTACCTCTCTGCAGCATTTTAAGTACAGTGACTGTCATGATGAATTTTATGTGTCAGCTAGACTGGGCTAAGGGACACCCAGATAGCTGCTAAAGCATTATGTCTGAGCATGTTTGTCAGGGGCTTCCAGAAGAGATTAACATTTGAATCAGGAGACTGAGTAAAGATATAATTCCTTACCCATGTGGATGGGCATCACCTAATCCACTGAGGGCCCAAATAGAACAGAAAGTTGTAAGAAGGCCAAGTTCTCTCTCTCTCTCTCTCTCTCTCCCTCCCCCTCCCTCCCTCCCTCTCTCTCTCTCCTTGAACTGAGACATTCCTCTTCTCCTGCTCTGAAACACTAGAGCTCCCGGGTCTCAGGCCTTTAGACCCAGTCCGAATTAGACCACTGGCTTTCCTGCTTCTCCGGCTTGCAGACAGTATATGGTGGCATATCTCAGCCTGCAATGTCACATTAGCCAGTGCCCGTGATAAATCTCCTCTTAGGTCTGTATGTATCCTATTGGTTCTGTTTCTTTGGAGAACCCTAATTCAGTGACTAATTCATGCAGGTTTTCCAGAGCAGCTTAGATTTTGGCTCTGTTGTCACTGTATTACATCAAAGTCCCGTGTTTTGAAATCCCAAGACCTGATGCCCAGTAAGTATACGCTCATTTTGTTGACCTGAACCGAAGCCCACCTCCCCTTCCAAGTTACCTGTCATACACAGAACCAAACTATAGCCACGGAAGACCTTAAGCACCCAATGAGCTGAGGGCAGGAACTCCCCAGGGATGAAGGTCTGTCCCTGGGGCCAGCCTACTGGGTGTGCAATGTGGAAACTGGCTTCCTTCTGGCTACAAACCATTGCTGCCCTTCCCTTCTGACAGCCCTGCTGGTGTCCCCCTTTTCCACTACCTGGGCTTCCTTTTCGGGCTCCTCACCTGTATCTCACGGTAAAGATCTAGCTTTAGCTCTCCCCTTGTGATCAATCTGGGGCACTGACATCTGCTTTGGGATTCACACATCTAGCTCCTGGCAGCACTACCTCCCTACCCCACAGCCATCCTTCTCCAGCTGTCTTGCCACCATCCCTGGATGTGACAAAAAGCAGCTTCTCAGAGCACTTATTTGCATTATTTGTCTGGGAGACAGGGCGCATTATTGGACCGTATATCTTGGTCAAGAAAGGCAGCTGTTTTCATCGAAATCAGTGGTTCTCAGCCCTGGAGAGAACCCGTGCCTGGGCCCTACACCTAGAGATTTAGTTGGGCTTTAACAAAACCCTTTGTGGTTACCTCAGCTTAAGCTTTTGTCTCTGCCTTGAAATCACATAAGGAGCGTTTGCACATTTCAGGTGGGATCATTAGCTCATACAAAGGTCATGAGGGAGGGAGTCACCCAACTCCTGGAAGGCAAGGGCGGGGAGTTGCTCCCCACGGGGCTGTGGCTGGTGACTCGGTGGACCCCTCGTGGGGAGCCTCAGACACTCAGATCCACAGGGGACTGGGGTAGGGAGCCCGGGTTCAAACGTTCTGCTCTGTTTTCACAGGAATGCATCCTGGACGCAAGGTTGCTCTGCTGGTAGTTTAGATTCTCTGTTAAGGCAAAGGAATCGGTCCAACCAAGGAGAGCCAATTGCTGGGGGAAGAAGTGATTGTCAACATGGAGGAAGCTGCTGTTGCTCTTTGTGTTTCTAACTGTTGAAATGTCGCATAGACAGTTAAAGCCTCCCACCATTTAATTCACTTCTATCCCATTTCATTTCACAAAGGGTTCACGGTGGCTAAACTCCCAAGTATATAATTTTATACCTAAATGACCATATTCAAAGTATGACATCACACAGGATTAAAAAAAAAAAAAAGTAGTCTCTTTTTTGTTTTTTTCCTAATTGAGATGCAAGCCTGATTCTTTTAGTCTGGGTTACAGCTCTCTGGTGTTTTGGCAACTCTTCGCATGGCTCAGACAGTTTGATTTTCTTCCGTATAGAACATCTTGGCTGGTGAAAGTCTGAGCTGAAAATGCACCAGTTTCTGTTAAGACAATCCTGTTAACCTGTCCTTACCTGCCAATTACATCATTCCTTGTTTTAGAAATTCAGTTGAAAGAGACACGCTAAGAACTCCATTAGGAGTTGGGTTGTTTTACGTATGGGTATAGGGAATCTGCCTGCAGCAGGTAACACGAGTGCCACGTGCCCAGAAAATTCCAACTGGAGTTAGGAGTAAGTGGCACTTGGCAAAGGTGTCCTCTTGTCCCCATTGCCTAGTCTTGATTTAAAAGTATATTGTGTGTATGTCTATTATTGTGGGAGACATTATGGTAAGCCTTTCAAAGATAGTTTCCACCGAGAGGTCTCTTCTCCAGCTGGATTTTCTCAGGGCTTGAGGCTAGCATTAGATGGTACATCTAGAGGTGGGGCTGCTGGGAGAAGACTTTACCTCTCCAGAGCTGAAAAGTCTTCAAGATGAGGCCACCTGCTGGCCTTGCAGACTCAAATCTCCTGAAGTTTAGCCACAATCCAGCCAGTGCTCTTTGCCTTTTGGTCTGAGCTAGTGTGAGATGAGAAATAGGAAGTGCAAAGCACGTGCAAACTTTTCCCCACTGTGCAGGGACATAGGAATTTTGTCAGATCAAAAGAATCCGCTCCTATTCCTTTTACTACACAGTTGGGGTAAAAAAAATAAAAGGAATATTTTTATGACAAATTTCGAATCTTCCCATTGAGAGAAGGAGAGAGCGAGTGAGCTATTTTGTAGACTCTAAGCTGGGTGAGGGCAGCTAGCAGGCAAGCCTTGTGTGCACTTGAATCCAAACCCCTGGTAGTGCCAGGGGTGCTTTGCTTGTCGTCAGTAGTAGGGGCTCAAAACTATTTGTTGAATTAATCATTGATCTGAATATGAAATGTCCCCTTTGTGCATGGTTGTCAATGTCATAGGTGTCTTCAGGTGTTACAGAGCCCTGCATGAATATCAGTAGCCCTAAAGCAAACGAACAAAAATGGCATTGCTTTGAAAGATCTGTTTAGCACCTTAGTTACCTCAAGTGCTCATTAAGGTGTTCTTTTTTCTTGAAGGTGTGCATCTGGCTGAGACTGTGTAAGTGGGCTCTGAGCCTAGCCAAATGCCTTCTCTCTTCTATACTTGAAACCCTATTCTCCCAAGCCAAAGAGTGGATGACTACAGGAAAAATGTGACTCATAGCAAGTGCTGTTATTAAATCACCTTGAAGTGTCTCTTGTAAAAGATAACTCCCTGCATTGTAGAAATGTCTCTGACAAGAGAGGATTAGGGTGAAATTGCAATTACCTTGACATAAAGGAATGAATTAACTTTCCAACTTGCATTTTTACAAGGCACAGATTCAAGCATCTTGGAATATAAACAGAGAATGCACCCACAATAGCTTGGGGCACTTGAAAATTCAAAAGATGGGCACGGAGCCCCGAGATGCGAGGCAGCTTCGGAGGTATTGCTCTCCAGGAAGGGATGCCTGCCTGAACAGAAACCCCTCCGAGCAGTCTTGCAGCGTCTGCTCCTGCAGCAGCAGGGTTTAGAGGACAGTCAGCCCCAAGGCCTCCTGGAGCCGATGCACGCGGGGCATGGCTGCAGGAAATAGAGAAACGCTCTCGCAAGATCTGCCTTCCAAGACTGCTCATTTGCTCCATTCAGCAAATATTGACGGAGCACTTACTCTGCGCTGGGCCGTGAGTTAAGGCAGACTGTCTTGGCTATCAGGGGACTTGGGGAAGTCAGACATGAAACAAATTGAGTGGCCGTGAACCTCAGTCCATGATTCATGTGTGAGAATACACACTTTTGTTTATTTTCTTGAAATCAAAGCTGACTCTAAGCTCTCATCCTGCCAGAGGAGCAGGAAATTCCAGCTCCTAGGTTTGTGCCAGAAACCCAGGGCTTTCGTGAGGATTCTGAAAACACAGATAGGGCCTCTGGACCCTGCTCCAGGGTAGCTGCTGGTGGCATCCTTATTTTGCCCAAGGCGCTAGGTGGGTGAGGAGGCCCGAGATGGCAGGCTGCTCAGAGGAATTCCTCTGCCTCCAGCCACCTGTGGGCACGTCAGTCTCTGCTGGAGCTGGGAAGGCCATGACCAGGCGCTGGCTTCCCTGGGCGTACCACTCGGCCATCCCTCTGACATCTATTCATCGTGTGGGCACTGCCACATGACAGGCTTCAGTTGAGACACAGACAGATTCTCCCCTGCATGGGGAGGGGGCGGTCTGCAGGATAGAGCCTGGGCCACCCTTGGGTGGGGGGGGGAGTGGACATCACTGTGCAATTTCTGAGGTGTTTCACGCTCTCCCCTCATACCTTTTTGTCCTATTCTTAACAGCAGCCATATCAATATATGATTTAAAAGCATTAAAAAGGCCGAATTCTTTAGAAAATGTTCTTGGAGGCGAACCATTCTACTACACTTGGCTACACTTCAGTCTGCTTTCCACTGAGCTCAGGATCTGCCAACACTCCTCCACCTTCTCAACCTCCAAGAGGACGGCTCCTTTCCCGCTGCCTGTCCTGGGAGGCCCAGTGCCCTCCTCTGCCCCACCCCGCACAGAGCTCAGTTTTTTACATGAAGAGCAGCATCTTCACTCAGCTTCTACTTTCCCCCTGGAAAAATCCCCACAGCAAAGGAATACAAAGCCTGGAAGCTGGTGGAAATGGAAACATAGAGGAACACCAGCCCAAAATGAACAGTTCAGTAGGCCACCACACCAGGCCCCGAATTAGAAACTCCATGAGGATTATGAAAGAGGAATTATCCCAGCCCAGGCGGCATAGGACAGGCTGGTCTGAGGGGTGGGAGGAGGCCTCTTTAAGAAGTCATGATAGTGCTGAGACCTCAAGCATGAAAAAGGAGTCAGCTGGGGGAAACAGGATTCAGGTGTCTAAAGGTCTGGTGCGGAGTGAGTGACGGCGAGTGAGCAGGCCCGGCCAGAGACCCGAGGAAAGGTCCAAAGGGCAGGAGGAGAGAAAGCGAATAGATGTGGTGACCCAGTGGTGGGTGAGTTTGCCCTTTTCCTGACTGGCGGGCTTCTCCTCAAGTGGTTGGTTTGCAAAGGCGGTTGTCTACTCGGGGGCAGTACAGATTGAGAAGCAATCAATTTGGAACCTGCCGTAGTTGAGGGAAGTAACTACAGCCCCTGTAACAACCCCATGTGCAAACCCAGGAGAGAAAGGGTCGTGGAGCCGGTGACCTGGAGCGAGCTACTTAGGTTCTTGGAGTCTCAGCCTCCCCACCAATGAAGTTAGGACGGTAAGCCCTACCTCACAGGCTGCTGTGAGGCTTAGGTGAGCCGGCTGGTGCACAGTAAGTGGGCCGGTCCTGGGTCAGCTTGCCCTCAGCTCCACTCCTTTCCCTTCCCTGCTCTCTCTGAGTGGCCAGGGGCCATCCCTGCAGGCTCCGGTGTCCTCGGGACAGAACTGTAATGATTCTCCCTTGCACTTGCTGGGCGATCAGGGCACCCAGACTCCCCTAACACAGACCCTCGCTTTGTCTCTTCACTTTAGAGGTGATGATAGCTTTCTGCTTTTGCTAATTTGGGGGTTCTCCACTGTCTCCTATTTAGCGTTTCAGCCTCTTTTACCACCTGCGTTACCACGGACTCCCCTCTGTTTTAAACACTCAGAGTGGGTTTTGTGTTCCTGGATGGATACTAACCAATGCAGTGAGTGGCAGTAGTTCTCCTCCCCAACAGCTGTTATGAATTCAGTTGTGTTCCCAAAAGATATGTTGAAGCCCTAACCCCTCGTACCTGCGAATGTGACCTTATTTGGAAATAGGATCTTTGCAGGTATAATCAAGTTCAGGTAAGATCGTGAAGGTGGGCCCTAATCCAAAGACTGGTCCCTTGTAAGAAGAAGGAAATTTGGACACAGACACCCATAGGAGAATGCCACGTGAAGACAGAGACACACAGGGAGGTCACCATGTGATGGCAGAGGCAAAGCTTGAAGTCATGCCGCCGCTCGCTGCAAGCCCTGGGTGCTGAGAACTGACGGCCACCACTAGAAGCCAGGAAGAGGCAAGGAAGAATTCTTCCTTACAGGTTTCAAAGAGCATGGCCCTGCTGACACCGATTTCAGATTTCTAGCCTCCATAATTGTCATACATACACTTCTATTGCTTTAAATCACCCAGTTTGTTACGGCAGCCCTAGGAAGCAAATACAACAGCCTCAGCAGACTCTTTGTTACTATCAACGAGAGGTTGAGATTTACTCTATTTTCACTGCCTGTATTGGTTTGGATGTTTTAGCTGAAAAAAAAAAACCAGAAATCAAGTTAACCTAGCCTAAGGGGGAAAAAAAGGCACAAACTCTAAGAACCCAGAGACACCTGAGAAGAAACAAAGTCACTAATGTAATGTGCCTCTGGAAGGAATTGGAACCAGAAACCGGAAGCCCTCTGTTGTGAAAAGGAAAAGGCCTCCTTTTTTCTTAGGGAGGACAGAATTTTTCTGCTTGTCTAATCCACAGCTCTCATGTGTACAGATCATACTTCTAGCCTCACAGGGAAACTGACTTGCTTCTCCTTTGGTTCAAGTTCCTGTATTCCCAAGGAAGAAAATCTGATTGGCTCAGCTTGAGTCAGGTGTCCATGCCTTATCCAATTGCTGTGTTCAAGGGGTGGGCACACTCCCCTTTAGGTCAGGGGGAGTTTCAAGTGCTGAAGGGATGGACAGGTGTTTACTGCAAGGTCTATTTGCCTAAGAAGAAAGATGTGTTCTGGGTCGATGCTGGGGTATGAAATGTGGCTCCAGGCCATGCCCCAGCTCTCACCTCACAGTCAGGGCTCTCCGGACTCACAGCTGGCTCTTACCAGACTCCACCATCTGGATGTGCAACACAAAAAGAGTAACTGGAGAATTTGCTCTACCCGAGTTAAACCTGCAAAATCAAACCTCCCACCTCACTAAATGATGTGCGATTCTGTTATGTAATCTGTGGGTAATAATTGCTAACATTTATTGGACACCTAAAACGGGCCAGGCACTCTGCTAAGTGTTAACAACATTCTCTCTAATGTTCCTAATTCCACAAGATCGATTTCATTATTCAGTTTCATCTCTGTTCCTCCCAACGCACACTGTAATCTCAAATCGCAAGGTAAAACAACTACTGTCTTCATCTTTCTGCTACTTAATTGGTTTTTAAGAGGTAATGCATGTACATGATTCAAGACTTAGAGCTCCAAGTGTGAAAAGTAAGCCTCCTTCCCATCTCCATATCCCAACCATCCTATTCCTTTCCCTAAAGGCAACCACTCTTACTGGTCTCATATACACACACATAAATGCATGTATCCTTTTTTTGTTTTGTTTTTGCAGAAATAGTAGAGTATTATTCTAAATTTCTAAATTCTAAAATTTTCACATTCTAAAACTTTTAAACACTATATCTTGGTAGTAATTCCATATTTATACAGATAGAGCATATCATCTCTGAATGGCTTCTGTTGAAACATTGTAAGGAAATGCCATAATCTATTAAACCAGTCCTTTATTGATTATCACTTAAGTTATTTCCTTTGCTAATATAGACAATGCTGCAAGAACATCTCTGAGGCTGTATCTTTGTGCATATGTGCCAGTATATCTGTAGGATAAATTCTCAGAAGTGGAATAGCAGGGTTGAAGGATATACATGTTATACTTTTTATGTAAGTGTTCAACCTACCCTGCCCTGAGGTTGCATCAATATACAGTCCCAGCAATAACACAAGTGATGGCTGTTTCCTCACACTCTCTCCAAGAGGGTTGCATTCGGGGGTTTGATAGTTGCCAATCTGAAATGTGAGAAATCGGGTGTATTTGCTTTCTGGTTTATTTGCTTTCTCTTAAATATCTTTTTAAGTGTTCTAGATCTATTTGTTACAGGTGTATGTATGCATGTGTGTGTGTTGTGCAAGCTGTGTGATCAGGTCATTTGTCCGTTTCTCGATTGTGTTTGGCCTTTTTCTAAAATTGATTTACAGTGTTTGTATATATTGATATTTAGAGAATTGGTCCTTTGTTACATGTGATACAAATGCTTTCCTCGGTCTGTTGCCATTGTCTTGATTTTTCTTGTGTGTGCCTGTGTTTGCGACACAATTTTAAGATTTTATGCATTTGAGTTTATCAATTTTATTCTTTTTTGTTTCTGGGATTTTCCCCCCATACTCAGGTTTTTCCTTTTCTAAGATTATAAAATAATTCTTCCACTATTTTTTTTTTTTAGTGATTTCCACCTAACTAGAATTTACTTTGATCTGATGAGTAAATTTAGTAATCCAGCTTAATTTTTTTCTAAATGGCTTCCTAGTTGTCTCAACGTCATTTGCTGAATTGTGTGTTTTTCAACCACTGATATGAAATGCCACCTTTGTCATATTATACATTCTCATATGTTTTGGAGTTTATTTCTGGATTTTATTTTCTTAATCAGTCCCATGATGTTTTAATTACTCTAGCTTTATGTAACACCAGCTGGTAGGACCAGTCTGCCTTTTTTACTTTTCTTTTTTCAGAATTTTCTAGGTATTCTTGTTACTATGTATTTTTCATATACAGTTTAACATTAGTTTGTTTAGTGAGAAAAAGTTCTGTTGGTGTTTTCTTTGAAATCAAATTTTGGGTCTATTTCTAGTTATTCTAGTTGCTGTAAATAGGATCTTTTCTTCTACTATATTTAAAAGCTGATCATTGTTCCCATATGTAAGGCTACTGATTTGTTGGTACTAATTTTGATCATAGCCACCTTTTTGAATTTTCATATTCATTTTAATTTTCCTATTAGTTCTTATTTTTTCCCCTTAGGTATACGATCATATCATCTACACATACTGAGAATCTAACCTCCTGGCAAGTTTTGAACTCATTAGTTCCTTGTCATCTCTAATTGTGTTGGCAGATCAGTGTTACAAGGTAGTAGTGAATATGGAAAACTTTGCCTTGTTGCAGATTTTAATGGGAATGTTTTTCATGTCTTTCCGTTAAGCATGGCTCCAGCTTTTGGAATAGGAAATATAGATATATATTTTGTTTGTTTCATGGAACTTCACCAATATGGCCTGCCTCGTGCCTTTTCACATGTTGTTTCCTCTCCTTTACTTGGGAAATCCATACTCAGATTAGCTTTTTTCAAATACCTTCTTCAGCATGGAGTCTTCCTTGTGACGTAGGCTATTAGTCATCTTCTTCTCTGCTTTCCCACAATACCCAGCTCATCTTTTCACATCATATAACACATAATACACTGTTTTGTAACCACCTGCCTGTCTTTCCTCACACGCTGAGCTCCCTTAGAGAGCAGGAACCCTGTTCGGAGCTTGGTAATTAGTGGACAAGCCAAATAGCTTCCAGGAGCCCTATGTGAGAAAGGACACTAATGCATCACTGGACTTAACCTCTATCTACACTTTCTTCCTGGCCCCATGGCTTTAAATACTCTCTACAGCAAATGATCCCAAATTGATATCCCTTGCCTTGACCTGTCCACTAAGCAAGTACAGCTGCCAACTTGATGTATGTACCACTGTATGTATCATGTCTAAAATGGAACTCTTGATTTTTTGTGCAACCCTACCCCCCCCCCAGTTGTCCCCATCTCAGCCAGTGATACTGGAGTTGTCCTTGACTCCTTTCTTTCCCACATCTTAAACATGGTAGCATCAGTAAATCCAGAAGGCTCTACCTCCAAAACATCTCCTGATTTCAACTGCTTCTCGCCACATCCACTGGACAACCATAACTGTAGTCCAAGCTGCCCTTATTTTTGGCTTAGACTCTTGCAATGTGCCTGAGCGTTCATCCCATTTCTACTCCTTTTCCCACCGTAATCCATTCTCCATTCTGTAACCGGCATGATCTCTTAAAAGAGTGAAACAGATCATGTCACTCCCTTTATTAAACCCTTTAATGGTTTCTATCATACTTAGAATAAAATCTAATCTCCTTATCGTAGCCTATAAAATTTGGGTCCCTTCTCCCCTTTTATTTCCCTAGCACTTACCCCTGGCTTACTAGGCTGCTGTCCTACTGGCCTTTTGTCTGCTCCTCCATGCCAGAAGCTCACGTGGGCCTTTCCATTTGCTGTTGTCTCTGCCTGGACTGCTTTCCTTCAGGGCTTTGCTTGGGCAGCTCCTTCTCACCAATCAGATCTCAGCTCAATTACAAATAAAAATCTAAATCTGCTCCCCATTCTACAGTCACAAGATAGAGTATCTGTTGAGGTCTTAAATACCTGGCACTTTTACTCTTTATCACATCTCCCTATTTTATGTCCCTCATTGAACCTATCGCTACCTGAAATTAATCTGTAGATTTATTTGTTTAATTATTTATTATTTTGCACCATGCCATTACTAAAATACAAACTCCATATGAACAGCGTCATCATCTGAGCTGTTCTTTGGAGTAGACTCAGTACTTGGGACAGTCCTGGCACATAATAAATATCTGTTGAATAAATGAAATAAAAGATATGTGTGTAGTGCCAGTTAATTCAGGTATATGATATGATTCCTCACATAAATGACAAATGGAAGTTAATTCCTCTCCTGCTGTAGTAGATAGCATCCTGGAATGGAAACACAGTGTCTCTTTCCACGGTCCACTGAAGCTTGGCAGTATATGAGTTATTTTCTTGCCTGAATTCAAAACTCTTCAATATGTCCCTCTGCCTAAGAAGTAGTCGGTTTGAAAACAAATTGCAATTTAAAACTGGAGAAAAAACCCCCAAACTCTAGAAAATGGCAAATTTTTAACAAAACATTTTTTTTTAGCCAGTAGAGGTAAAGTAAGTGAATTTACTTCTTCATACAGTGATTATTAAAGCATTTTCTCCCCATCCCCACTAAATAAATGTCTAACAAATACTTAAAGAATATTCATTTAAAGTGGCACCAAATAATTGGGCTGCTTGAGATCCCCCATATACTGGCCTGCCCTGAGTTATCTATCCATCTTTGTTTTTCCCATATCATCACCCAGAGCTCTTGATAAAGGCTGATGTTCAGTAAAGGTTTGTGAAATGAAAGAGACAGGTGAGAGTCTTGAATTTTTCCTTGGCATCCAAAGAACTGAGATATTTGTGCTCTCGGCACAGAATTCTCTAAAGGGAGCCATCCAATGAAGAAGGCACACTCTGTTCCTTATGGCCCCTTCAAGAGTTTACAGCAGGAAGAATCAGATACACAGAGACCTGCCTTGTGTTTATATTTCCCCAGACCAACAGAACAATGTGGCCAGACTCCATTACAGCCTTCTTTCCAAAGCTTGAAATCTTCAAAACCACTCTCTGGGTGTATTGGAAATCTTCGTGTAGATGCATTTACTGTAATTAGATTCAGCCAGCCCTGGTAACTCTGGTATGTGTGATGTAATTAGCAAAGCAACTAGGTGAATGCATTTGTGCAGCTTCGAAGGCATTCTTCAAAGCAAATGGCCCCATTTGGGAGGAGGCAAGACGCTGCACACTGTACAGAGACTGTACAGCTATAAACATTGTCTAGGTTGATTGTAAAAGGAAAGCGTGTTCTAATTAAGACTGTGAAATGGCTCCCCTTTCTCCAGCAGAGATGTTCTCAGTGCATTTTCCCCCTGAAACTGAATCTTTCAGGTTTGGGCTTCACTCAAAGTGGAATTTAACTTTCTCTAAGTTTCAACATTTTGGAGGGATGGGGGTGGGACTCTTCTTCCTTCCAATGTAGGAAGGTTTTTTTAATTTTTATTTATTTTTGTTAGTTTCTGCTTTATAACAAAGTGAATCATTTATACATATATGTATATATGTATGTTCCCATATGTTCCCATCTCTCTTCCCTCTTGCGTCTCCTTCCCTCCCACCCTCCCTATCCCACCCCTCCAGGCGGTCACAAAGCACCGAGCTGATCTCCCTGTGCTATGCAGCTGCTTCCCACTAGCTATCTACCTTACGTTTGGTAGTGTATATATGTCCATGCCTCTCTCTCGCTTTGTCACAGCTTACCCTTCCCCCTCCCCATATACTCAAGTCCATTCTCTAGGAGGTCTGTGTCTTTATTCCTGTCTTATCCCTAGGTTCTTCATGACACTTTTTTCTTAAATTCCATATATATGTGTTAGAATACGGTATTTGTCTTTCTCTTTCTGACTTACTTCACTCTGTATGACAGACTCTAGGTCTATCCACCTCATTATGAATAGCTCAATTTTGTTTCTTTTTATGGCTGAGTAATATTCCATTGTATATATGTGCCACATCTTCTTTATCCATTCATCCGATGATGGACACTTAGGTTGTTTCCATCTCTGGGCGATTGTAAATAGAGCTGCAATGAACATTTTGGTACATGACTCTTTTTGAATGATGGTTTTCTCAGGGGATATGCCCGCTAGTGGGATTGCTGGGTCATACAGTAGTTCTACTTGTAGTTTTTTAAGGAAACTCCATACTTTTCTCCACAGTAGCTGTATCAATTTACATTCCCACCAACAGTGCAAGAGTGTTCCCTTTTC
Organism: Globicephala melas; assembly: GCF_963455315.2. Classification (NCBI taxonomy): domain Eukaryota; kingdom Metazoa; phylum Chordata; class Mammalia; order Artiodactyla; family Delphinidae; genus Globicephala; species Globicephala melas. The sequence goes on along the minus strand of NC_083319.1, from coordinate 69,360,270 downwards.
TCCACACCCTCTCCAGCATTTATTGTTTCTAGATTTTTTGATGATGGCCATTCTGAGTGGTGTGAGATGATATCTCATTGTAGTTTTGATTTGCATTTCTCTAATGATTAATGATGTTGAGCATTCTTTCATGTGTTTGTTGGCAGTCTGTATATCTTCTTTGGAGAAATGTCTATTTAGGTCTTCTGCCCAATTTTGGATTGGGTTCTTTGTTTTTTTGTTATTGAGCTGCATGAGCTGCTTATATATTTTGGAGATTAATCCTTTGTCAGTTGCTTCATTTACAAATATTTTTCACCCATTCTGAGGGTTGTCTTTTGGTCTTGTTTATGGTTTCCTTTGCTGCGCAAAAGCTTTGAAGTTTCATTAGGTCCTATTTGTTTATTTTTGTTTTTATTTCCATTTCTGTAAGAGGTGGGTCAAAAAGGATCTTGCTGTGACTTATGTCATAGAGTGTTCTGCCTATGTTTTCCTCTAAGAGTTTGATAGTTTCTGGCCTTACATTTAGGTCTTTAATCCATTTTGAGCTTATTTTTGTGTATGGTTTAGGGAGTGATCTAATCTCATACTTTTACATGTAGCTGTCCAGTTTTCCCAGCACCACTTATTGAAGAGGCTGTTCTTTCTCCACTGTACATTCCTGCCTCCTTTATCAAAGATAAGGTGACCATATGTGCGTGGGTTTATCTCGGGCTTTCTATCCTGTTCCATTGATCTATCTTTCTGTTTTTGTGCCAGTACCATACTGTCTTGATTACTGTAGCTTTGTACTATAGTCTGAAGTCAGGGAGCCTGATTCCTCCAGCTCCGTTTTTCGTTCTGAAGGTTGCTTTGGCTATTCGGGGTCTTTTGTATTTCCATACAAATTGTGAAATTTTCTGTTCTAGTTCTGTGAAAAATACCAGTGGTAGTTTGATAGGGATTGCATTGAATCTATAGATTGCGTTGGGTAGTAGAGTCATTTTCACAATGTTGATTCTTCCAATCTAAGAACATGGTATATCTCTCCATCTATTTGTACCATCTTTAATTTCTTTCATCAGTGTCTTATAATTTTCTGCATACAGGTCTTTTGTCTCCTTAAGTAGGTTTATTCCTAGATATTTTATTCTTTTTGTTGCAATGGTAAATGGGAGTGTTTTCTTGATTTCACTTTCAGATTTTTCATCATTAGTGTATAGGAATGCCAGAGATTTCTGTGCATTAATTTTGTATCCTGCTGCTTTACCAAATTCATTGATTAGCTCTAGTAGTTCTCTGGTAGCATCTTTAGGATTCTCTATGTAGTGTCATGTCATCTGCAAACAGTGACAGCTTTATTTCTTCTTTTCCAATTTGGATTCTTTTTATTTCCTTTTCTTCTCTGATTGCTGTGGCAAAAATGTCCAAAACTATGTTGAATAAACGTGGTGAGAGTGGGCAACCTTGTCTTGTTCCTGATCTTAGTGGAAATGCTTTCAATTTTTCACCATTGAGGACGATGTTGGCTGTGGGTTTGTCATATATGGCCTTTATTATGTTGAGGAAAGTTCCCTCTGTGCCTACTTTCTGCAGGGTTTTTATCAAAAATGGGTGTTGAATTTTGTCAAAAGCTTTCTCTGCATCTATTGACATGATCATATGGTTTTTCTCCTTCAATCTGTTAATATGGTTTATCACATTGATTGATTTGCGTATATTAAAGAATCCTTGCATTCCTGGAATAATCCCCACTTGATCATGGTGTATGATCCTTTTAATGTGCTGTAGGATTCTGTTTGCTAGTATTTTGTTGAGGATTTTTGCATCTATGTTCATCAGGGATATTGGCCCATAGTTTTCTTTCTTTGTGACATCCTTGTCTGGTTTTGGTATCAAGATGATTGTGGCCTCATAGAATGAGTTTGGGAGTGTTCCTCCCTCTGCTATATTTTGGAAGAGTTTGAGAAGGATAGGTTTTAACTCTTCTCTAAATGTTTGATAGAATTCACCTGTGAAGCCATCTGGTCCTGGGCTTTTGTTTGTTGGAATATTTTTAATCACAGTTTCAATTTCAGTGCTTGTGATTGGTCTCTTCATATTTTCTATTTCTTCCTGATTCAGTCTTGGCAGGTTGTGCCTTTCTAAGAATTTGTCCATTTCTTCCAGGTTGTCCATTTTATTGTCATAGTGTTGCTTGTAGTAATCTCGCATGATATTTTGTATTTTTGCAGTGTCAGTTGTTACTTCTTTCTCATTTCTAATTCTATTGATTTGAGTCTTCTCCCTTTTTTTCTTGATGAGTCTGGCTAATGGTTTATCTATTTTGTTTATCTTCTCAAAGAACCAGCTTTTAGTTTTATTGATCTTTGCTATCGTTTCCTTCATTTCTTTTTCATTTATTTCTGATCTGATTTTTATGATTTCTTTCCTTCTGCTTACTTTGGGGTTTTTTTTTGTTCTTCTTTCTCTAATTGCTTTAGGTGCAAGGTTAGGTTGTTTATTCGAGATGTTTCCTGTTTCTTAAGTAGGATTGTATTGCTATAAACTTCCCTCTTAGAACTGCTTTTGTTGCATCGCATAGATTTTTGGTCATCGTGCATCCATTGTCATTTGTTTCTAGGTTTTTTTAAATTTCCTCTTTGATTTCTTCAGTGATCACTTCGTTATTAAGTAGTGTATTGTTTAGCTTCCATGTGTTTGTATTTTTTACAGATCTTTTCCTGTAATTGATATCTAGTCTCATAGCGTTGTGGTCGGAAAAGATACTTGATACAATTTCAATTTTTTTCAATTTACCAAGGCTGGATTTGTGACCCAAGATATGATCTATCCTGGAGAATGTTCCATGAGCACTTGAGAAAAATGTGTATTCTGTTGTTTTTGGATGGAATGTCCTATAAATATCCATGAAGTCCATCTTGTTTAATGTATCATTTAAAGCTTGTGTTTCCTTATTTATTTTCATTTTGGATGATCTGTCCATGGTGAGAGTGGGGTGTTAAAGTCCCCTACTATGAATGTGTTACTGTCGATTTCCCCTTTTATGGCTGTTAGTATTTGCCTTATGTATTGAGGTGCTCCTATGTTGGGTGCCTAAATATTTACAATTGTTATATCTTCTTCGTGGATCGATCCCTTGATCATTATGTAGTGTCCTTCTTTGTCTCTTCTAATATTCTTTATTTTAAAGTCTATTTTGTCTGATATGAGAATTGCTACTCCAGCTTTCTTTTGGTTTCTATTTGAATGAAATACCTTTTTCCATCCCCTTACTTTCAGTCTGTATGTGTCTCTAGGTCTGAAGTGGGTCTCTTGTAGACAGCATATATATGGGTCTTGTTTTTGTATCCATTCAGCTAATCTGTGTCTTTTGGTGGGAGCATTTAGTCCATTTACATTTAAGGTAATTATCGATATGTATGTTCCTTTTCCCATTTTCTTAATTGTTTTGGGTTCGTTATTATAGGTCTTTTCCTTCTCTTGTGTTTCTTGCCTAGAGAAGTTCCTTTAGCAGTTGTTGTAAGGATGGTTTGGTGGTGCTGAACTCTCTCAGCTTTTGCTTGTCTGTAAAGGTTTTAATTTCTCCATCAAAATTGAATGAGATCCTTGTGGGTAGAGTATTCTTGGTTGCAGGTTTTTCTCCTTCATCACTTTAAATATGTCCTGCCAGTTCCTTCTGGCTTGCAGAGTTTCTGCTGAAAGATCAGCTGTTAACCTTATGGGGATTCCCTTGTGTGTTATTTGTTGTTTTTCCCTTGCTGCTTTTAATATGTTTTCTTTGTATTTAATTTTTGACAGTTTGATTAATATGTGTCTTGGCGTATTTCTCCTTGGATTTATCCTGTATGGGACTCTCTGTGCTTCCTGGACTTGATTAACTACTTCCGATATTAGGGAAGTATTCAACTATAATCTCTTCAAATATTTTCTCAGTCCCTTTTTTTTTCTCTTCTTCTTCTGGAAAGCGTATAATTCGAATGTTGGTGCGTTTAATGTTGTCCCAGAGGTCTCTGAGACTGTCCTCAGTTCTTTTCATTCTTTTTTCTTAATTCTGCTCTGCAGTAGTTATTTCCATTATTTTATCTTCCAGGTCACTTATCCGTTCTTCTGCCTCAGTTATTCTGCTATTGAGTCCATCTAGAGTATTTTTAATTTCATTTATTGTGTTGTTCATCATTGTTTGTTTCATCTTTAGTTCTCCTAGGTCCTTGTTAAATGTTTCTTGCATTTTGTCTATTCTATTTCCGAGATTTTGGATCATCGTTACTATCATTATTCTGAATTCTTTTTCAGGTAGACTGCCTATTTCCTCTTCATTTGTTAGGTCGGTGGGTTTTTATCTTGCTCCTTCATCTGCTGTGTGTTTTTCTGTCTTCTCATTTTGTTTATCTTACTGTGTTTGGGGTCTCCTTTTTGCAGGCTGCAGGTTCGTAGTTCCCTTTGTTTTTGGGGTCTGTCCCCAGTGGCTAAAGTTGGTTCAGTGGGTTGTGTAGGCTTCCTGGTGGAGGGGACTAGTGCCTGTGTTCTGGTGGATGAGGCTGGGTCTTGTCTTTCTGGTGGGCAGGTCCACGTTTGGTGGTGTGTTTTGGGGTGTCTGTGGACTTATTATGATTTTAGGCAGCCTCTCTGCTAATGGGTGGGGTTGTGTTCCTGTCTTGCTAGTTGTTTGGCATAGGATGTCCAGCACTGTAGCTTGCTGGTCGTTGAGTGAAGGTGGGTGCTGGTGTTGAGATGGTGACGTCTGGGAGATTTTCGCCATTTGATACTATGTGGCACTGGGAGATCTCTTGTGGACCAGTGTCCTGAAGTTGGCTCTCCCACCTCAGAGGCACAGCACTGACTCCTGGCTGCAGCACCAAAAGCCTTTCATCCACACGGCTCAGAATAAAAGGGAGAAAAAGTAGAAAGAAAGAATTAGTAGAAGTAGAAAGAAAGTAAGTAGGGAGGGAGGGAGGAAGGAAGGAGGGAAGGAGGGAAGGAAGGAATAAAAGAAAGAAAGAAGATAAAGTAAAATAAAATAATATATAATAAAGTTATTAAAATAAAAAAATAATTATTAAGAAAAAAATTTTTTTTAAAAACGGACAGACAGAACCCTAGGACAAATGGTGGAAGCAAAGCTATACAGACAAAATCTCACACAGAAGCATACACATACACACAAAAAGAGGAAAAGGGGAAAAAATCATAACTGTTGCTCTCAAAGTCCACCTCCTCAATTTGGGATGATACGTTGTCGATTCATGTATTCCACAGATGCAGAGTATATCAAGTTGATTGTGGAGCTTTAATCCGCTGCTCCTGAGGCTGCTGGGAGGGATTTCCCTTTCTCTTCTTTGTTCTCACAGCTCCCAGTGGCTCAGCTTTGGATTTGGCCCCGCCTCTGCGTGTAGGTCTCTGGAGGGCGTCTGTTCTTCGCTCAGACAGAACGGGGTTAAAGGAGCCGCTGATGGGGGGTCTGTGGCTCACTCATGCCGGGGGGGGAGGGAGGGGCACGGAGTGCGGGCGGGCCTGCGGCGGCAGAGGCCGGCATGACGTTGCACCAGCCTGAGGCGTGGCGTGCGTTCTCCCGGGTAAGTTGTCCCTGCATCCCGGCACCCTGGCAGTGGCTGGCTGCACAGGCTCCCCGGAAGGGGTGTGTGGATAGTGACCTGTGCTCGCACACAGGCTTCTTGGTGGTGGCAGCAGCAGCCTTAGCGTCTCATGCCCGTCTCTGGGGTCCGCGCTTTTAGCTGTGGCTCGCGCCCGTCTCTGGAGCTCCTTTAAGCAGCGCTCTTAATCCCCTCTCCTCGCGCACCAGGAAACAAAGAGGGAAGAAAAAGTCTCTTGCCTCTTCGTTAGGTTCAGACTTTTCCCCGACTCCCTCCCGGCTAGCCGCGGTGCACTAACCCCCTGCAGGCTGTGTTCACGCCGCCAACCCCAGTCCTCTCCCTGCGCTCCGACCAAAGCCCGAGCCTCAACTCCCAGCCCCGCCCGCTCCGGCGGGGGAGCAGTCAAGCCTCTCGGGCTGGTGAGTGCCGGTCGTCCCTGACCCTCTGTGCGGGAATCTCCCCGCTTTGTCCTCCGCACTCCTGTTGCTGCGTTCTCCCCCGCGGCTCCGAAGCTTTCCCCCTCCGCCCCCCGCAGTCTCCGCCCGCGAAGGGGCTTCCTAGTGTGTGGAAACATTTCCTCCTTCACAGCTCCCTCCCGCTGGTGCCGGTCCCGTCCCTATCCTTTTGTCTCTGTTTATTCTTTTTTGTTTTGCCCTACCCAGGTACGTGGGGGGTTTCTTGCCTTTTGGGAGGTCTGAGGTCTTCTGCCAGTGTTCAGTAGGTGTTCTGTAGGAGTTGTTCCACGTGTAGATGTATTTCTGGTGTATCTGTGGGGAGGAAGGTGATCTCCGCGTCTTACTCTTCCGCCATCTTTCCGGAAGCCCTCCGTAGGAAGGTTTTTTAAAAAAGAATTGAACCAATTGAGTTTACAAAATTAAAGATTCTTAAGGATTAAGTCACCCCAAACTAGAAACACCTGGCTGAGTGTTTGAAGACGTGAAGGTGATGATGACAGTGGTGACTTATCAAGCGTGGCAGTAAATCTTCCATAGTGTAAAGTCATTGCCAAGAAATGGCAGCTCGGGGGGGATACTGCGTGTGGTCGGCTGAATAATCACGTCCCCCACCCCCAAAATGCCCCTGTTCCCGGAGACTGAGAGTGTATTAGGTCACATGGCAAAGGGAAGTTAAGGTGCTGGTTTTAAACTAGGGAGATTACCCTGGATTATGCTTTGGACAAAATGAAGATAGCAAGGAGACGATAAACCAAAGTTAACAATGGCAGCGGTGGGAGGGGCAAGCAGGAGGCTGGAATGATGGAAAAAAAGATGTTCTTGAAGGAAAGTTTGTGAAGGAAATTGGCATGCCGCCCATGGCAATGCCTCATCCACTGAACAGGCCGCTGGTCAGGGGCCAGATGATCTGCTTTCAAGTCCTACTCCAGACTGTTTCTGAGCATTAGAACTATTGTTTGGGATGTGAGACTTCCCCTGCCTCCCAGGGTTGATAGGATCAAGTGAGGGGCGGCACCAGTTATCGGTAAACTTTAATTCTGGATCCATAACATGGTGTCGTAAGTGAGACTTAAGCCTCCGAAGCAAGCTACTTGTATTCCCTTTTGCCCAAAACTTCCTTGAATTCTGGCTGACACAGTTGACCTTGGACTACCAGGTCTGGCTCAGAGCTAACACCCTAGATTTGGTGAAAACTCCAAATCTGATCTTGCTGGCTGCTTTCAGAAGACTTTTCATGCTATTTGACATCTGTGGCTTATCTGTGAAATCACCAGAAAATCAACCCACCCTGGGGATGTCGACTCCCTCTAGCTAGAGCTCATGGAGCTCTCTACCTGGGAGAGCCTCATTTTCCCTCCAAAGCACTCGGGGTTGGGTCTGCAGTGCCTCTTTCCTGAGTTAGGAACTCAGGGAAGTACATCCCTATGAAGCTGGACACTGGCACGAGGAGCCCTCTTGGTCTCCAAGCCACTTGTGGGTAGATCTGAATGGCTTTCTGAATAGAGCTGCTGCACAGATGTGGATGATCGCAGAGCTGAAGGATGAGGTCTCAGAGATGGTTATGGTGGTAGAAATGAGGCCACTTATCTCTGCAGCCTCATCTCCTAACACCTACACTCCGGCCAGCCCGACCTTTCTCTTCCTCTTCTGTACCAAGCTTGTCCCAGCTCAGGGCTGTTGCCCCTCTGCCCGGGGTACCCTCTGTTCAGAAGGCTCGGTCTCCACATCACCACTGTGGCTGCCCCTTTCCTCCATTTGCATCTTGGCTGGAATGTCATTTCCTCAGACACACCCTGCCTGACCATCCTGCTAATGGTGCCTTGTACCACTCCTGTTACTCTCTCATGGGATTTCTTTTGTTCTGGGTCCTTATCACTACGGAAAATCTTAAGTGTTTGTTTCTTCTGTCTAGCCCCTTGAATGGAAGCCCCAGGAGAGCAGGATCCTGTCTGTCCTGTTCAGTGCTGTAGCCCCAGAGGCTGGAGCAGAGGCTGGACGTTCTGAGTGCTCTGTGCCTATTTGCTGAATGAGCATCTTGCCTCGCCATGTGCGGGACCACTTCTCTGGGATGTAGGTTTTCTTTTCCTTGTTTTACAGGTGAGCCAACAGAGGCCCAGAAAAGCTGAGTGACTTGTTGAAGATGCCCTCGCCGGTGAGAAGGGGACCCTGGGTAAGTACTGTGCTTATAAAGGTTGCAGCATTCAGAGCGGTGGCTCCTAGCTCTGGGCTTGAGGGCCACATAGCTGAAGGATCCGTGGCCTGAATCCAGGGTGACCTCTTGACCACCGTCTTTTAAGTAGTGCTTTTCAAAATGTAATGTGCTTTCGAATCACCCAGCGACTTGGTGAAGCTGGAGACTCTGAGTCCATTGAGCTGTGCGGTGGGGAGGGCTGTGGGGAGGGTGGAATGATGACTGAGATTCTGCGTTTCTAACAAGCTCCCAGGTGATGCCAGTGGCCACCCTTTAAGAGCCAGGGTTTAGGGCTGCTGATTTGAGAACTGGGCTGGCTATTTGCAAAACAAAGGCAGGAAAGGAAGGACCCGGTAAATCTTGTGGTCAAATTAATTGCCGCAGCTGAGCAAAGAAAGCAGAGACGGGTCCCTGCTTCCCTGGGAGAAGCAGATACTGTCCCTGTACCCTCCACAGCCTGGTCAGACGCGGTGCCGGAAACTTGGGTCTAGCATGTATGTCTGACCCTAGGTTTGTTTTCCAGTTGTGTAGCACTTGGCTCGAGACCAATGAAGGGGCTGAGCCAACTATAGGAAGTCATCTCTTCAGTAATAAGTGTTTCCTGCCGTCCCCTCCTCCCCCGGTTTGGATTGCATTCCTGGACCCCGAGTGCAGTTGTCCAACTCTCAACTCCAATTAAGAGGCTTGCCTGGGGTTTAGGAGTTTCTAAGAGTGCCTATAATTTGCTGGAATTTTCTCCACTTAGAAAACAAGTGTAAAATATCTGCTCTGCTTATATGAGAGGGTTGTCGTGAGAGTGCTTTGAAAAGTAGAAAGTAGCATTTCCCAGATGTGAGTGGAATTGATTTTAGATAGGACAGAGACCCAGAGAACATTGATCATCGGGTGAGAGAGCTATTCCCGTTTTAAGTTTGTTTCAGCCTTGCAATTAATTTGTAAGAAAATCTCACTTCAATATTAGTGTGTCTCAAACACTTCTTTTTACGTTTCCTCATCTCCTTTCCCCCTGCACCCACCCTTTTTTTCATCTTTATTGGAGCATAATTCCGTTACAATGGTGTGTTAGTTGCTGCTGTATAACAAAGTGAATCAGCTATATGTATACATATATCCCCATATCTCCTCTCTCTCACCCTTTTTCTTAAAAATAGAGGCAGTGAGCAACTCTTTCTAGTTACAAATTAATAACATTATGCTGTTTTCTTACTTTTTTTTGTGGTTACCTTCTATCTGCGGCAAAACATAATAGGTTTTCCACTTAAGACAATTACATAAACCTTCCCTTTGAAGAGAAATTTAAATAAAGCATGTAAGATGATTTCAAAAAAAAGTAAATAATATTATAGGTTGAATGTAGATACGGTAAAAATTATACAGGTAATAGTCAAGTGAGTCCATCTCGGATGGTAACATAAAGGAATGTCAAGGGGCGTGGCTGTATTATTCACGGAGGGAGACAAAGGCACCTGACCCGGCCATCTGGCTGTGCCCTGCTCTATCTGTGGGCGCTCCACATGGCTGGCTCTGGGCTGGTAATTCTGCCTGAGGGTCCTTAGGCCGAATGTGGAGATAAGTCTTGATCCCAATCAAGAATGTGCAGCTAAATCCCAACCATAGATTAGCAGATGTCTTCAGGTCTTTCTCTATCTGTGAAGCCTTTGGGGGGAAAATGAGCAATCTGGCTATATAAAGGCTCATCGTCTAGCATTTGCCTGAAGTAGAGACAAATCAATTGCTGTGCTTTGGGCCTTGAGTTTTTTTTTTTTTTTTTTTTGATATGGTTAAAAGAGCTATAGTGATTATAATTAGATACTGTCATTTTTGTGCTTCCCTAAATCAGTTTGAAACAGGCCAAAGGAGTTAAAAAATCTTGCAGAATTCCAAGGCAACATAGGGCAGCAGAAACGATACCTGCTTCCAACATGGCACATTTGGGTGAGGATCTTGGCTCAGCTACCTGTTATTAGCTGAATTGTGTCCCCCGCACCCGCCAGATTCATGTGTTGAAGTCCTAATGTCTAGTACCTGAGAATGTGACTATATTTGGAGATAGGGTCCTAGGATTGTACTCCTGAAAGCCTAGTATTATTCAAAAGGTATATAATTAAATAAGAATAAATCTATAGTGAGCTTTATATTTATTCTGATGGGTAAAGTGGGCTTTGCATTATTTTCACACTTTTAACTTTGTACCTTTCTGAATGATCTAAACTTTCTAAACTTACATAAAATAACCATGAGGATTATTTGGCTGATGAGAGTTTTTTGGTTTTTTTTAATTCTTCTATTTCTTAAAAACTTAAGTTTTAAATGTGTTCAGTACAATGGACTCGTTCTCAGTATCTTCTTTTCCTTTTAAAAAGGAGAACTCAGGCCAGACGGTCAGTTTTCCTCTGTGTTTTATAAGCCTTTGCAGAATGGACTCCTAGGGCTGTGAGCTGGGAGTCAGGGGGATGGGGAATGGAGCTGGTATCCAGCAGTGAAGTAGTTAACCTGCCTGTCACTTAAGTGGAGAGACCCAGCTTGAGGCAATCTGTGTAAGGCAGCAACAAATCCAAGCCAGGCCTTCAGAGTGCAAACTGATGCTAGCCTCTCTAATCAGATACTTCAGTCACTCAACATAAAACCTGAAACTAACAAGCGCCCACCTCCCTGTCTCCGAGTTAGCTTCAGGTAGGATGCAAAGACCTGGAACACTGTGAGGTTATGCCAGGAGGCTCCCCCTACCCGAGAAAAGCATCACTTGCGTCTCTAAGAAGAAAATAGAATCTTCTGATAGCAAAGCTCAGTTAAATGTCAAGATATGGCTAAAGTCAGGTGGAGGAAACTCTGGTAGGAAGGAATAATTGGGCAGCTAAGTGCTGGAAGATCTCCAAGGCTCTGGTGCGAACGTCCTTTTGCTTGATTGTTTTAACAAACCTCCGGTTATTTGAACCACCCCTGGCTCTATAGAGGCTGGGGGCTATCATCTTTTGTGGCCCCCAAACCATGCTGTCAGAACGTGGGAACCACATTACTTCATTCTGCTCCTGGGAAAGGGAACAGACTTGTGGGATTTTAAATGAATGCGTTAAATTTGTTGAGTTTCAAAGGGAGAAGTAGAGAAAAATAAACAAACTCTTAGAAGATCTTGGCTGCAGTACAGGGGCCAAAGTTTAAATCCCTGCTCTCAACCATGTTAGATTTTGCAAAAGACCCTCAGTGGTCCCTCCCAGTTCACTCAGGTGCGAGGAGGGGTGCACCCTTCTTTTAGGGGGACCCAGAACTCTTTTCTCATGTAAATGGAAGGACCAGCAGAGAGGGGGGTAACTGTGCTCCTGTGATGCATGAAAAGGGGCAGCAGCCTCCTGATGGTTTTCTGCTTTAAAAAGTGTAGCTATCTGTATATCTTAGTAAAAAAACTTTTTTTTTTTATAAGTGTGGTGAGATATATATTCTCCCATGTAGGTAAGAGAATACAGTGTGTACAGCCTTTTGGGAGATAAATTTAGCAAAAGTTATCAATACTTAAAAAATATTCATAGGCTTTGATTCCGCTGTGCCCTTTCGGGGAGTCTGAAGGAGATAATCCAAAAAGTGGACCGAGACTGATGTATCAAGATGCTATCATTGCATTGATTACAACAGTGAAAAACTCCAAGAACCTCCATGTTTATCACATGGGAAATAACTGGTTATAGTCACGGTGGTCCAGCCCACAGTGGTATCCTCCTCTGTGATGAAAAAGAAATGACATACAGGAGAGTGCTCAGCATGGAGTAGTAAGAGAAAAGAGGCAGGAAACCAAGTGGAAATGGGTGCGGATCGTTGTGTGAAACTGCAACCATCCCCACACAGTGAAATGCGTCCGAGTCACCTCTAGGTGGTAGGATTATGATTCATCTTTATTTTCTGTTTCCTATTTGTTCCAAAGTTTGTGAAATCGAGCCAACTCTATTCTTATAACAACAACAACAACAAAAGTCCTTCTCTAACACCAAAATATACAAACAAGCATTTGCCAGTCTTCGGTTGGGGCGATCAAGGTGGGCAGGGGGTGTGCCTGCTTCCTACAAAGGCAGGATGGTTCACCAAGGTTCCTCTGACTTGCCCAAGGCTGAGAAGCCCGGAAGATGCTGGAGGGAGAGAGAGCAGAGCGAGTGCCTCTAGGTTTGGCTCTTGTTTGCTTGGGGAGCAGAGTGCGTTTGTGGCCTCTTCAGTGGGGAGGTGAGGTAAATGAAGTGCTCATCCAAGTTTTTAATCCCCTCGGCTAATCACCAGACCTTTCTTGTGGTTTTACTGGGACTCCTTTTACTAAGTGGGTGGATTTACACTGTTTGTGTTTGTATGTTGTACTTGGATTATGCCTTAATGTGTCACTCTGATGACAAAAGGGGTTGCAGCAATGGGCAGACAAGCTTCCCTGCTCTTAATAGAAAGCACGCTCCAGCACTTTATTTTATCTGTAACACATAGAGCTGCTTAGAACAAAGCGTTGCCCCTAAGACATGGTCCCTAAGAGTCTTTAATAAGGACCAGACCGCTGTGAAGGTATTAATTAAATATTTTAAGCAGAATGGCTTTAGCTGGCTGGGGCATTTTTATGAGGAGAGGGAGTATATTTAAAACCGGGGCTGTTTCTGTAACAGGAACCTGTTTTGAAGGAAATGTTCTTGGGTGGGACGCTACGGGTACCAGGCTGTTAAACCTCCAGGCCAACTTGATGTCAAAAACAGACGCTCTGAACGTTTTAAACAATGTTTGAGTTGGGTCCTTGCTGTGGAATCTGGACACAATTCTAGAGCAGTTTTAAGACAGAGAAGAATAGTGAGAGTCTGTGAGTGCCCCAGGCTCTGTTAGAGACCGTTTTCTCACAAGTCCCGCGAGAGAGGGTTTGACGAGGTCATTTTTACCGAAAAAGAAACTAATTAATTGTTTTCCAAGGTCACTAAGTTTGATGGAGGAGCTAAGACCAAAATTCAATTTAAAGTCTGTCTATCCATCCATCATCTACCTATTATCTATCATCTATCAATCATCTTATCATCTATCAATCATCTACCTATATTTCAAAATACTCTACTCTTTCTCAGAAATTACTAGAAACAAAGATGAGCTTAGGGCTTCCCTGGTGGCACAGTGGTTGAGAGTCCGCCTGCCGATGCAGGGGACACGGGTTCGTGCCCCGGTCCGGGAAGATCCCACGTGCCGTGGAGCAGCTGGACCCGTGAACCATGGCCGCTGAGCCTGCGCGTCCGGAGCCTGTGCTCTGCAATGGGAGAGGCCACAACAGTGAGAGGCCCGCATACCGCAAAAAAAAAAGAAAAAGATGAGCTTATACTGTGGATCTTGGTCCAGTTGATAGGCATTTTTCTGAATTCAGAGTAATCAGTTATTGAACATAAAGTTTACCATAAAAGCACTGAGTTGGCTGATTTTTCTGGAAGGCAGCATGGTGTGATGAGAGCTTGGAGTAAGAGGTCTGTGGTTTGGATTCTGGCTCTGCCACTTAGTGATTTCTGTGACTTTGGGCATGTCCCTCCCTGAGCAAGTTCCCTTGTCTTTAACATTAGAACTGCATTTAGCATCGGGCCTAGCAGATACCTAGTGAAGGTGAGTTAAATTTAAATTTGGTGCTGGTACTGGGGTGAGGAAGAGAGAGAGGGTTGTCTTCCAATCCCTGTGGACCATTCTAGGTCTTCAGGAATCAGCAGTTCAGCAACTTCATAAAGAGGCTCTCCTCCCTGGCCCACGATAGCCAATGTGACCAGTAAAGTGGAGAAATGCTCACATGAGATATTGGATGCCTCTCAAGGAGTGATCGTGTTCCAATGAGTGTGAGGAGGGTGGCTGGACATAGCTGACGATGGGGTAGCTTCTGCCATCATTCGTTTGATTCATTTCGGAGCCCATCGATCCATATCCTGGCATGGGAGGCCCCTCTTGGGACCAGCCTCAGTGTGTACCCACCTGCTCAGCATCCCTCCCCAGGTTCCCATGCTCCTTTCCCATGTGTCGTGCGGCCTTAAACACGAAAGCTTCGAGTCTTCCCTAAATCAAATATGTGTTTGAATCTGTGAAGGTCCTTTGTGACCCAGCATGAAGGGCTGCCCACATGGAAGGGCTAATTTTTTTTTTTTTTTTTAAACATCTTTATTGGAGCATAATTGCTTTACAATGGTATGTTAGCTTCAGCTTCACAACAAAATGAATCAGTTATATATATATACATATGTTCCCATATCTCTTCCCGCTTGCATCACCCTCCCTCCCACCCTCCCTATCCCACCCCTCCAGGCGGTCACACAGCACCGAGCTGATCTCCCTGTGCTAATTTTACTGTGCCTTTGACGGGCCTGCCCTGCCGTCTCCTGCCTACTGCCAAGGGTCTTCAGAAATTTCCAAGCTTTCCAATGTAGACATTCTTGCCTCTTTAGCTCAAGACCTCCTCACCCCACCTTTCTTTCTCTGTTTTTCTCAGGGAGCAATTTTATGCAGCCGATATATATATTCAAATACATATCACAACCTCCGAGCCACTCCATGGCCGCACATCCCCTCAGATCCTCCCCCCCACACACCCCCAGCAGGGTCTGTGGAGGACCTATTAAGGACTTGAAGTTATATGGGTCTGAGTCTGCCCAGATTAGCTGAGTGGTCTCTGGCAAGGAGAAGGGCCGAGGAAATGAGGGACGCGAGGGATGGCTCACCTGCTTCTTCCTCATGCTCTCCTGCCTGCTAACCTCTCTGTGCCTGAGATCCTCATCTCTAAGATCATGATCCTTACCTTCCTCGAGGCTCTTTGGAAGGATTAAACGACTTGATGCACACAAAGCACTTAGCACAGTGTGTAGCCCACAAGCTGCTGCTATTATTATGACTGCCTATAAAAAGTATTTGGAAATATAATGATTTGAGATGGAACGTTGTCTATGAGAAAGAACACGTCTAGTTTTGAAGCTCTGCTCTCTCACTCACGTTAGTGTGTGTTTGTACGAAATCAGCCTCCCTGAGCCCTTTTCCTCATCCTTGTCATGAACGTGATACTCTCTTGCTCACAGACCTGGGGGAATGCAAAGCCTCTAGGGCTACGCTGGCACAGACTCTGCATCCTGGGTCTCAGTCACCCGACTTTGTGGCTGCCTTACCTGCTGTTGCTGAATGTGGCAGAGAGTTGGGAGCTGCTGTTTCTTTGGGGAGTTGCCTCTATCAGCACTTGGAGAGGGAGGTATACGGGGCAAGCAGATGAAGGTACAAGTCAGGGAATACTGTGTACTTGAACTGACAGTGATTCACAACACATCTGCACAGATTGCCAAGAGTCCAGCCATTCGCCAAAGGGAGGGAGCTGGTGGGTGGGGTAGTGGGGTGTGGAGCGTGGGGCTGTGAGCATAGGATGTTCCATCCCCGGGAGTATAAACACAGCATCTCTGTGACCTAAAAAGGCTCGGTCGGGAGCACCACTGAAGCCTGCCGTCCGTTGTTTGGACTGTGCTCGGCCTCCCCAAGGAAGCGCCCAGGCAGCTACCTGCGTTGTGTCTGAGAGCTGTCACAGGCCAGAGCCAGCTGTGCTGGACTCTGCATGGGACTCCTGGCAGCTGCCTGTGTGAGGCCTGCCACTGCTCTTCCCTGGGAACGTGGTTCTATTTGCTGCAGAGGGAAACGTGCCAGCTACCTGTAAGGCCCACGGAGGGAATTTGCTGGATCCCCCGGGTCTCTTCCAGACCCGCATTGTCACCTAGGCCGGCGGGCCCACCCAGTGACTAACTAGAAGAAGCCCTGACACCCCTGCCTCATTCCCAGTCCACATGCCAAACCCTCCCCAGGCCCAGCTTCTATCCCCCTCCCCCCAAGGTTTCAGACCCCTTGGCCTTCAAGCTGCAGCCTGGTTTCCTGTTTACAGCTTCACCCTGGCCCCTGGATACAGCTACTTTGGTCTCCACGTGTGGTTTCTCTCCCTGACCAGGATTAATGTGTAAAACTGTGGTGATGCTGACATGGTCTCTGGGAGTCCAGTCTGGACCTTGAGACTCATTCTAGAACCTTCCCCCAAGGTTGTCTTTGGAATGCGACCGACCTCGGTTTGAATCCTTGCTCTGCCATTTATTGAGCCAATTGCTTGTTAAGCTTCAGCTTCCTCACGGGTAAAAGAGAGAAAATTATGGACCTTTTTCTCAGACCTGAGGTAAGGATTGAATGAGATAATCCAAATACATGGATTAAATAAAAGAATGATGTGAAACATATATGAAATGCTTGGTGTGCGGTGAGCACTCAAACGGTGACTAATTTTTTTCTCATCCTCATTAAAGATAAAATGTCTTTCTTTCCTTAATGTGACTTTTCTGTGCTATTGACATTCTCGGGTGACCTTGACTTAGGTTGGGCACACCACACTTGAATGAGTGTGGCTATGATAAGGTTGGTATTATTTTCAATGCCCACTTGGCTTTTTCTTTTTTTTTAATACACACACACACACACACACACACACACTATAGTTGTATAGCTCTATGTGTATTATACACACACTGGCACAGATGTATGTGTATTTGTTGGATTATTTTCACCGGTTCTAAAATTGGTGTGCTTAATAGCTGACAACCAGAATTTTGCAGTTATCTCAACAGAGTGGTACAAATGTGATCTGAGGTTTGGGGGAAGGAAGAGCTTGGGTTTGAAGGAACGTGACTTCCTGACATTGTCTCCCAGCGTCCTGTGGCCTTGTGTGTTGTGCTTCTGTCACCACCACGCACTCCTTGACATCAGGATGCCTTAGTATTTTTTATTTTTTTTGCGGTACGCGGGCCTCTCACTGTTGTGGCCTCTCCCGTTGCGGAGCGCAGGCTCCGGATGCGCAGGCGCAGCGGCCACGGCTCACGGGTCCAGCCGCTCCGCGGCATGTGGGATCTTCCCGGACCGGGGCACGAACCCGTGTCCCCTGCATCGACAGGTGGACCCTCAACCACTGCGCCACCAGGGAAGCCCAGGATGCCTTATTTTTCTTACTAGGTTTCAGGCAGGAAGGATGCATTTGTCCAGCAAATGTTTATTGAATTAAACTGTAGCTCTGAAGTAATGACCAGGGTTTTTTTTTTTTTCAATTCATATTTTTTCTTTAAGAAAATCAATAAGTGATTTCTGATGTCTTTAATAGAACTCAAAAAGGGTTATGCTCACTCGGGTTTTTCTCTTAATCCAGAATTGTTGTTTTCAGCATTTAGCTTATGATAGTATTGGTTCATCAGACCTAAAAAACGGGGTTTTGAGGGAAAAGTTTGAATTGTTTTAGAGACAAATAAGAGCCCCAGCCCAGGTTTTTCCCAGAATAATGAATAATAGCTCTGCCCAGGCTGGTCAACTGGGTGGAGCAAGTTACAGTGCTTCGCTTCATAGGGTGATGTAAAGCAACAATCAGACCTTTAGAAATAATCCCCTGGGATATGACTGGTGCCCTTTTAAGAAGACAGCCACGTGAAGACAGAGACACATGGGGAAAATGCCATGTGACGTCCAAGGCAGAGATTGACATTACGCATCTATAAGACAAAGAATGCCAGAGCTGGCCAGCAAACCACCAGCAGCTAGGAAGACGCTTGGAATTCTTTGAATCCACTTGACACTGTTTTCTAATTTCTCCTGGCTCTTCTCTTCTGCTCCCCTGTATTTTCCACATTCATATGCTAGCTTTGCTCCTACTGGTTGCTTGAGAGCAGGTATTGCTCTCCCTGCTTCTGATGGTGACCTCCTTAGGCTGCCTTTGAACTCTTCCTCTGTCCAGAGCTAGTGTGTATGGTTGCACAGGCGGTTCACTGCACAAGGACCCCTGGTCAGGGGGGCAAGTAGGGCTGAAATCCAGCCTACGCTGTGCTTGCTAGACTGTGTATGCTGGTGGAAGGTCGCAGTCCTATAGGGGACTGCATTTAAAATTTTTCATGAAGATGCTGGCCAACCCAGTTCTTCTCTTGAAATTAGCTGTCCTCTGCCTTTTCTGTGCCCTTGGGCCTCAAGGTCTCCAGTGGCCTCTGTGGATTCCACCCCTTGCCCAGCATAGCCCCATCTCTGTCTCTGCCTTTCCCCAGGATCCCCCGCAGTACGCTCACTGGCCTTCAAGAGCTTTCAGAATGTGTTTCTCTGGTAGCTCTTTCGGTGGTGGCTGGTGGGCATCTCAGGGGCAGCTCCCTGTAGCATCCAAAATGATTCGTCCCTGTTCTTTCCACTCACCCCACAGCATAAGCCGGCAGGAGCCGCAGGTGGTGGCGTCACCACAGCTTAGGATCCAAGAGATTCATTCCAGCCGCTAAAGCGCTAAGCTTTCCCTGTGATCACACATTTTTGCACCAGCCAGAGCTCACACATGCCTCCACAGACCCGCGGCCAGAGGCATGTGGGTATCAGTGACTACTTAGAGAAGCTGGCCAGGGCTGGCCGACAAGGGAGGGAGGGCCCAGAGCCCGTGCAAGATGAGATGCATTTGCAACAACTGACAAGAAACGGTGCGTTGTCGGCAATCAGAACAGCTGTGGGCTCCTCGACGCAGCAGATGGGTATGCGGGGAATGCTATGCAGCTTTAATCACATTTAACACGCCTGTCAGAGAATTGGGTCCATCTCAGTATTAATTCAGGTTTTATACATTGTTGGTTTGACAGAGTTCAGGCTTACCGTGCATGCTGCGCTCAGCATGGCTAGCAAGAAAATGATTTCTCTCCCTGGGTTTCAGCAGAGAGCAGCGAGTGCAGTTCTGCTGGGCTGGGAAAGTGGTGGGGTTCATGTTGGGGTTGGGTGCAGGGTGAAGGGGGCACTGTTTGCCCTCCTTCCCGGCAGAGCTCAACTGAGTGCTTAAGAAGCGGGTGTCTCAGCCCTGATATATGATCACGGTGTGACGGCACCAGTGAGAGAGAGAGAGAGAGTGTGTGTGTGTGTGTGTGTGTGTGTGTGTGTGTGTGAGTGTGTGTGTGTGTGTGTGTGTGAGTGTGTGTGTGAGTGTGTGTGTGTGTGTGGGAGGCGCTGCTGTGATTAAATTCTGAATTTTTGAGTGCTTCTATGAATCTACCGTCCTAATATTTCCATTCTGGGGCCAAGCCAGCACACAGTTTCTCGCCAGGAAAGGCAACTGTGCTGGCTCCAAGCCTTAAGAGTGGCAGCATGATGTAACAGGAGGAGGCCTTGGGCGTCAGTAGACCACAGGTCAGTGCCTGCTGTGGTCTTCTCCTTTGTTCATTCATTCACCCCTAATCGTCCATGGAGCGCCAACTCTGTCAAAGGCACTTTCTCTGCACTTGTTGCCTATGAGGGAAACAGCCTTTCATTTGGTGAAGTCATCGTGGCTTGGGTACCAACCACACCTGTGCCTAACCCACACGGAGACATGAACAGCCACCTTGGGTCAGTGTCATGAGGATAAAGGAGGGAGTGCATGAAAAGCACATAGCACCTGCAGGGGTAAGGGGCTCAATACATGATGGCTGGCAGTAATAAAACTGTTTTCTCTCCCTACCCAGGAAGAGAAAATTTTTAGTTCTTTCCTTTGAGAAGAGGTTTCTACACGGCATACCATCTTGGAAAGTGGTATGTCATCTTCTGCCCATCCTACTAGCCCTGGCCTATGGTCTGGGTCTTTTGACCTGCTGGTAATAAAAATAAAAACCTTACATACTCCTTGTACTATAACATTTTTAAACTGCTAATGAAATTATATTTTGCTTGTTTGAATTGCAAAGGCATAATTTTAAAAAGCTGGCTCCCAAATAATACCACTGTAGTTGTAATGTCCCTAAAACTCTCTGTAAGGCATGTAAAATGGAAACCAAATGCCTGTAAACATACACATGCCATCCTCAGGAAAAACAGTCCTTTTGTCTCTATTTGATGAAACCAGAGTCGGTGTAGGGCCATGAGTTCAGAAAGGCTGAGGAACCTACCCCACTGTACTTCCCCTCCAGCCCTTGAAGTCCAGCACTGGATAGCATGTTATTTTGCTTGGTTCTCTAGATGTAGCCTTCGTTTCACAGCTTTTACAGATTCTTTTTTGGACACTTCAAAAGAAAAATTGTATCTTCTGCTTTTAAGATCTTTTCTTTTGCCATGTAGTTAGTATCCTGCCGGGCACAGAGGCTGAATTCGCAGGGGCCGCCTTCGCTGTGCCACCAAAAAATGTGTTGTAAGCTTCTTCACATGGCCAGGTTTGAACAGTTACATTCACCTGTTCTCTCTGCAGCTATTAATGTACCTGAAAGTGCATTTGGCATGATATAAATGAGCAAGAGTTTCCTGTGAGGATTCCTGCTGGTTTTGACACGTCATGGAATCCAGTGCTGACTCTTGGTTTGCGGCTTCCAGGGATGCAGAGGGAGGATGGAGGAGGGTGATGCCTACCAAAGTCTAGAAGCATATGAATTGCCAGCAGAGCGCTAGCAAAATCAGATTCCCCTCTCGGGCCACCGCCCTGGCGTCCGGTTAAGTCTGGGTTGGAACTCAGGAATCAGCCTGTACAGTGTGTACCCAGGCATTCTAGTGCAGGTAATCCAGAGACCATCCTTTGAGAAACAGTGGCTTCCAGAAGGGGAAATACACGTGACCTATAAGTAAATGCTCAACGTCACTATTATTTAAAGAAATATAAATTTATATAACATGATTTTTAACCTATCCAATTGGTAAGTATTTTTCTAAGTGATAATATCCAGCACAGGCAAAGACACAGCAGTGGCACTCTCCCAGGCAGAGGGGAGTGGGAACATTGACCCGTCTCAGGGGCGTGGGGCACTGGGGGCGGGGGATGACTTGGCCATGTGTATTAAAGAGCCTTCACAGGTCTCCTCTATCCCTTTAACCCAGGAGAATACATTGAGGAATTTATCATAAAGGAGAAATCATAAGTGTGTGCAAAGTTGTAATGATACAGATGCCTAAGTAGTTCGTTGCAGTTATCAATTCTATGGAAAACAGAAATAATCTAAGTATCCAACATGAAAGATATCTGGTTAAAAAATATGTTGGATTTAACTGATAAAAAACTATGCAGACTTAGAATGATGTGGTAGAAGGATATGTAAAGTATTGAGGTAGTTACCATGAAGTGATATTAACTGAAAAAGAAACATATTTATAGAAACCATTTGTCCATACTTTTGTATATTTTTCAAAATTTCTGTAATGAACATGCCTTTAATTTTAATAGTTGGAAAGATACTAATTAATGTTACTTTTAAAGGAGGGGGAAATTACCTTTGGCATCTGTCAGGCCTGGATTTGCATTTCTATCAGTGATGGAGTGTGATTTGGGGCATTAATCTCTCTGCATTTCAGATTCCTCAACTGTAAAACTGAGTAAATGCTAACAGCATATGGGTTTATCATGAGAATTAAAAGAGATAATTATGTAAATGCACTTGACACATAATAGAGTGTATAAATGTTGGATTTTTGTCTCCCTTTTCAAATTTCTGAAATCAGAAAAAGCAGTAAACTCTGGCCAAAGGTCAAAAGAATTCATTTATTTTACACAAACCATGAAATTTCAAGTTGTTTCTTTTGGGTACTTTTCTGAGAAAGGGTTTCTTAGGGCTTATTAGATACTGTTGGAGGTGAAAACTGGAATTTGTCATTGACACTGTAATGGGCTCTTTGCGGCCTCTGGCCCTATTTGTTTTCCCTTTTGTCAGCTTTAACAATTTGGAATATTTAAATAATTTTCCTCCTTCTACAATTTTAATAAAAGGAAATCTTATATTCCTTGTCTAGAGAGGCAGTAAAGCTCAGACTATTAAAATTTTCCATCTCCTTAAAAATCCCACAGAGTGCCAATACCATTTACAATAGCATCAAAACTGCAAAACACCTAGGAATAAACCTAAGGAAAGATGTGCCAGACTTCAAAGAAAACTATTGATAGAAAATATTGTTGAGAGGTATTTTAAAAACACCTAAATAAAAGGAGGGATGTACCATGTTTATGTTCTGGAAATACTTTAAGGAGGTCAGTTTTCCCAGATTAATCTATATGTATGTTTGCCAAAAGATATAACCTAGAATGTTTACAGCAGCACTATTTGTAATGGCCAAAAATTGGCAGCAACCCAAATATTCAACAACTATGGTATATTCTCCAAACGGAATGTTATACAGCAATGATAATGGACAATCTACGATTGCAGGTAATAAAATGGGCGACTCATCAACATGTGGCACAAAAGAAGACATGCACAAAAGAATACATGTTGTCTGATTCCATTTACATAAAGTTCAAAAACAGGCGAAGTTAATCAGCATCATGGTTTACCTTGTGGGGGACTAGTGATGGGGAAGGAGCACAGGAGGAGTTTCTGGGGGGCTGGTAATGTTCGGCTTCTTGATCTGGATTCTGGTTACATGATTGTGTTCAATTTGTGGAAATTCATCAAGCTTTCTACTAATAATATGTATATATTTGAATATATTTGATACTTCGATAAAAAGTGTAAAAAATGGGGCTTCCCTGGTGGCGCAGTGGTTCAGAGTCCGCCTGCCGATGCAGGGGACACAGGTTCGTGCCCCGGTCCGGGAGGGTCCCGCGTGCGGCGAAGCGGCTGGACCCATGGGCCTGGCCGCTGGGCCTGCGCGCCCGGAGCCTGTGCTCTGCAACGGGAGAGGCCTCAACAGTGAGAGGCCCGCGTACCGGAAAAAAAAAAAAAAAAAGTGTAAGAAGTGTATAGTTTCCTTAAGACAAGAAGTATAAATAAGTCAAAGGCTGTCGTTGAAGTTATGTTTTATTAAAAACTTTCTGTTTGGTATTATTGTGATCTTTGGTGGCAAAGCCCCACCATCCATCTGAGAGAGGAGACGTGCTGTGCTTATGGTGTCAGGATTGCCACAAAGGAAAGGCAGAGTGAGAGCCTGCTTCATAAAGCTTCGTTTAGGGCCACTCTAGGTAGGAGAAGAGAGATAGGCAAGTAAGATTTATTGAACATCTGTTATGTGTCAAATCTTGACTGTCCATGTGCTTTTCTCCCCTGCCCCCCGATATCTTAACTCACATAACAAAACTATGAGATTATTTACCCTTTTTTAAGTATTAGAAAGCTGAGGCTCTGAGTAGTTAATTAACTGGGAAAATGCCAGGCAGACCAGGAGAGGACTGTGTTCGTTTCCTGAGGCTGTCGTAATAAACTACCATAAACTGGGTGGCTTAAGACAACCTCAATTCATTCCTTCCTAGTTCTGGAGGCCAGAAGTCCAAAATCAAGGTATTGGTAGGGCTGCGCTCCCTCCAAAGGCTCTAGGGAACAAGGTTCCACTCCCTGCCTCTTCTAGCTTCTGGTGGCTCTATCTAGGCGTTCCTTGCCTGTTGATTGCATAACTCTAATCTCTGTCTTCATCTTCACATGGCTGTCTCTTTTGTGTCTTTGTTTTCTCTTCTGTCTCTTATAAGGACTCTTGTCATTGGATTTAGAGCCTGACTCATCTTGGGATCCTTAATTATATTTGCAAAGACTCCCCCCCACCAACCTTTTTTTTTTCAAATAAGTTTACATTTATGGCCTCTGGGGTTTAGGACATGGATATGTCTTTTTTTGAGGAAGACCGCAATTCAGCTATAGGGTCCCAGGTTTAAAATGAAAACAAAGACAAAATCAAAACCATAAAATCTAAAATCTGTGGTAGCTCTAGTATTGGAGATTTCTTCTCTTTGGTAATAGTGGTCACAGCTGATTCTTCTATAATCATTCAGAACAACTTCTCAGGTGCCCAAAAGTGTCTTCTGTCCTGAGAAGAAACAGAATGCCTTGGAAATTTGCTACCCATCTTTCTTGCTGCTTCTAGAGGATGCTGTGGGACCCAGACCTTCCCCAGCAGGCCGACGCACCCTGTTCTCCAGCACTCTAGTGGCTACTAGCAGCTGACAGCTGCTGCCTTCTTCAGAGAGTGGCCCTTGGTCACATGGGGGCTGTCTCCATCTGGAGGTTATGCACTTCCCGCCTCCCACCAGAGGCTGATGACTGATAAGGGGTACAAGGTGCCCCTTGCGTGAAGATAAGATCAACTTTGTGGTACAGTTTATGTCCCAGAACTCACTATGGGACCACGCCAAAGCTATCTAAGCCACATCCTTGGTTAATTTTCTCTCGGCCTTATTCTGATTCTCTTGCTCTTTTTCTCCTGAGCGCACTCCCGCAATAAATCACCTTTTCAAGAATCCCCATCTCAGACTCTGCTTCTTGGAAATCCAAACTAAGACAATACCTCTGCCAGTGGCGGCAGCCTACCTTTCCTGCCAGACCCTGCTGCTTCGTTTATTTGGCAGGTGCGCACAGGTGAAGATCTTAAGGATGGGACAGTTCAGTAAGCTGAATCTCAGAATTTTGACCCTGAATGGTTCTACTGGAAAATTTTTATAAATACTCAGCTTGAAAGATCAAAATCATTAATGCCATGAGAGCAGGTCCCTGGGGCCAGGACTTGCGACCAGCCCCACAAGCCACTGGAAGGAAGATTTATTTTTATGGTGGGGATGAAATGATCAGTTCATTAATCCGAGGAAAGATTTTTCTGTCTCCTAAAATGTGATCTTATCTTTCTAATTATACTTTAAACAAGACAGTAAAACTATAGAACTCCTCAGCATTTAATTCTAGTCTGGCAGGAGGGTTGTCCAGACATCTTGGTTAGAAATGGATCAGTGGTCTTCCCTGGTGGCGCAGTGGTTGAGAGTCCGCCTGCCGATGCTGGGGACACAGGTTCGTGCCCCGGTCCGGGAAGATCCCACATGCCGCGGAGCGGCTGGGCCTGTGAACCATGGTCGCTGAGCCTGCGTGTCTGGAGCCCGTGCTCCACAATGGGAGAGGCCACAACAGTGAGAGGCCCGCGTACTGCAAAAAAAAAAAAAAGAAAAGAAATGGATCAATGAGTTCCTGATGGACCTACACAATCAACATTAGTTTTTTTTAAAGGCAGCCTTGGAGGGGCATCAAGGCAGTGAAGTAGGAAGACCCTGAGCTCACCTCTTCCCACAGACACACCAAAATTACAACTACTGTCCAGCATCCAGTAAGTGGTGTTGGGAAAACTGGACAGCTACATGCAAAAGAAACCAGACTTTCCCACACCATATACAAAAATAAAATGGATTAAAGACTTTTATGGTTTCAGGTCTTACATTTAACTACTAGAAGAAAACATAGGCAGAACACTCTTTGAAATACATTTTAGCAATATATTTTTTGGTTATGTCTCCTCAGGCAAGTGAAACAAATGCAAAAACAAACAAATGGGACTACATCAAATGAAAAAACTTCTGTACAGTGAAGGAAGTTATCAACAAAAAGGCCGCCTACTGAATGGGTGAAGATATCTGCAAATGATATATCTGATAAGGGGTTAATATTAAAAATATACAAAAACTGATATAACTCAACATCAAAAAAAGAAAAAACCCAATTAAAAAATGGACAGAGGATCTGAATAGACATTTTCCAAAGAAGACATCCAGATGGCCAACAGACATGTGATAAGATGCTCAACATTACTAATCATCAGGGAACTGCAAATCAAAACCACAATGAGATATCTCCTCACACCTATCCAAAAGGCTATTATCAAAAAGACAAGAAATGACGAGTGTTGGCAAGGATGTGGAGAAAAGGGAACCCTGGTGCACTGTAGTGGGAATGTAAATTGGTGCAGCCACTATGGAAAACAGTACGGAGGTCCTTCAAAAAATCAAAAGTAGAACTACCATACGATATGGCAATACCACTTCTGGGTATTTTACTGAAGAAAATGAAAATACTAGTTTGAAAAGATATATGCACCCCTATGTTCATTGTAGCATTATTTACAATATCCAAGACGTGGAAGCAACGTAAGTGTGTGTCAACAGATAAATGAATAAAACAGACATAGCATATACTATATACAATGGAATATATATATATATATATATTTTTTTTTTTTTTTTTTTTTTTTTTTTTTTTTGCGGTACGCAGGCCTCTCACCGCTGTGGCCTCTCGCGTTGCGGAGCACAGGCTCCGGACGCGCAGCCTCAGCAGCCATGGCTCACGGGCCCAGCTGCTCCGCGGCATGTGGGATCTTCCCGGACCAGGGCTCGAACCCGTGTCCCCTGCATTGGCAGGCAGATTCTTAACCACTGTGCCACAAGGGAAGCCCTACAATGGAATATTGCTCAGCCATAAAAAAGAACAAAACCTTGCCATTTGGAACAACATGGATGAATCTAGAGAGTATTATACTAAGTGAAATAAGTCAGTCAGAGAAAGAAGAATACTGTATGATCTCACTTACGTGGAGGGGTGGTTTAAGAAGGGGAATGTGTGGTGTTATCTTACCTGTGTTCTTCTTGTGTGGAAACTGGCTGAGCAGCGGTGGATACTTCTAAGGCCTGAACATTTAGAAGCAGATGCCGCTGCACATACACCCATTTTCACACAAAGCAGAACCGCTGGTCTCAGGGCAAGGTGACTGGGAATTTGAGCAGAGACAGTTTGAGACTCTCCTGGTGAGTGCTCCGGCATTAGTGTGATCCAGCCACTCCCTGTGACTCCTGTGGCTACCATGATACTCATGGCCTCTGTGCTTTTCTCTGCAGGTCTGCTCCTTCATCACTTGTTGCCATAAGCCTTAACCCAACTATATGTCTGTATTTACTTTTAACTTCAGATCCCACTGCCGAGAATCTCTTTTTATCGGTATTTCTTAGTTCATATTCTAGAAAGGGAATCTGATTGACCATTCCTATCTTTTTTGTGCCAGGCTGCATCATCTCAGCTGCCTGGCCAGCCTTCACATTCCACATCTTGGATCAAGAGTCTACCCCGAACCTATCATCCAGGGTCTGGCTGGGGTGCAGGTTGAGGAAGAAACTCATGTGTTGCAATACATAGCTGTATAAAGGCTGCCTCTTTCACGTGGATAGTATCTGGGGCAGGAAAAGGTACTGATATATCTAGTGCTGCCATTCAAGCTTCCATTCTTTTCACAATGTGCGGGAGAGGCCTGAGAAAGGCAGAGTCTCTTCAACCCCAACATGTAAGCCATGCTCCATCATCCTTAGGCAACCAGGAGGGACCAAGTCTCCTCTATTGTCATGTGGCTTAGTGAAAATAGCCCAGGGCCAAGTCAAGAGGCCTGGTTCCGCCTCAGCCCTGACAGTAAAATGCAGTGGGCCCTTCACATTCCTAGGCTTCATCACAGTTTAGATTAGACCCTTTTCAGGGTCCCCTTTGCTCGTAAACTCTCACAGCCATAGTGTAGCGTTCAGGAGAGGGACCTGAGAGTAACACTGGCCTCCCCGCTTGCACCTCAAAAGTTGATTCTTAACCCAGCAGACTGAGGTATACTGTTAAAACATTAGTTGCATCAAGCCACTCTTCTGGTCAAACTCTTGAAGGGCTTCTTAGCTCACTTAGGATTAAAGCCCACGTCCCCAATGTGGCCTAGAGCACCCTGCATCATCTCACCCCCTCACCTCCTCTCTAGTCTCACCATCCACTTGGCTCGTCCTACTCCATTCCAGACACAGGCCCCCTTGCTGGTCCTCAAACGCACTTGCTATCCTTTGTACACTTGCTATCCCTTTGACTGGAAATGCTCTTCCCCCAGATACTCGTGTGAACCCCCTCCATCCAGTCTATATGGACTAGCAGTCCCCAGCACTCCCAATCCCTGTTCCCCTGTTTTTGTTATATCCAGAGTCCTTAACAACTGGTATCTTTATTAATTTGTTCATTATGTACCCCACCACCTACCGATACATTAGAATATAAGCTTCAGGAAAGCAGAAACTTTGGTTTCCCCACTCTCACTGTGCTCCTCAGTGTTCAGAACAGTGTCTGGTACACGTCTGTTGATTGAATGAGTGGAGACATAAATCAGTAGATGTTGGGGACAAGTGTCATGTTTCAGCTGTCCACATCCTCTATTGTGTGTGATAGTGTCTGAACACACAGCTTGCCTCCCTCTGTAGGTGGGTGGATCCTCTTCCTCCTGCCCCCTGGCAGGGTGTGGGCATGTGACCTAGGCTTGCCCAGTCAGATCCCAGCCTGGGACTTTGGATCAGGATCGAGTGACAAACACTGAGGGCTCTTCATCTTCATCTACAGTAGCTGTGCCGTGCCCAGGGCATCACTGCTGGACTCCATGGCAAGTTTCCTACTGCTGTTTCTGTTGGCTCTGGCTTCCCATGCATTCCATGAGCCTCTGATAATCTTCCAACAAATTTCCTTTCTGCTGAAGGGAGCCAGAAAATTTCTAGAGCTTGCAACCAAGGACCCTGACCAAAACAATAGATGTCATTAATTTGGGGCTTCTCAGAGGTTGCTGCCATAGTTATTCTTCTTTTCATTGTTTTGAGTTGCCTAATCAATCTATTGATTTATTTCAAAGACTGGTTTATATGTTTATAGGAGAGATAAATGAGACAGTTTGGGGTTTTATTTGATCAATTTCCTGACTTGCTTTCAAAGGGATTGTTAGCAGATTAGCTCCTGGAGAGAGGGACGGGGTGTTTTTTTTTTCCTTTATTTTTTATACAGCAGGTTCTTATTAGTTATCTGTTTTATACATATTAGTGTATATATGTCAATCTGAATCTCCCAATTCATCCCACCACCATCACCCCCCCCTTTGGTGTCCATACATTTGCTCTCTACATCTTTGTCTCTCTTTCTGCCTTGAAAACTGGTTCATCCATATCATTTTTCTAGATTCCACATATATACATTAATATACAATATTTGTTTTTCTCTTTCTGACTTACTTCACTTTGTATGACAGTCTCTAGATGCACCCGCATCTCTACAAATGACCCAATTTGGTACCTTTTTATGGCTGAGTAATATTCCATTGTATATATGTACCACAACGTCTTTATCCATTCATCTGTTGATGGGCATTTAGGTTGCTTCCATGACCTGGCTATTATAAATAGTGCTGCGATGAACATTGGGGTGCATGTGTCTTTTTGAATTATGATTTTCTCTGGGTATATGCCCAGTAGTGGGATTGCTGGGTCCTATGGTAATTCTATTTTTAGTTTTTTTAAGGAACCTCCATACTGTTCTCCATAGTGGCTGTATCAATTTACCTTCCCACCAACAGTGCAAGAGGGCTCCTTTTCTCCACACCCTCTCCAGCATTTGTTGTTTGTAGATTCTCTGATGATGCCCATTCTAACTGGTGTGAGGTGATACCTCACTGTAGTTTTGATTTGCATTTCTCTAATAATTAGTAATGTTGAGCAGCTTTTCATGTGCTTCTTGGCCATCTGTATGTCTTCTTTGGAGAAATGTCTATTTAGGTCTTCTGCCCATTTTTGGATTGGGTTTTTTTTTTTTTCTAATATTGAGCTGCATGAGCTGTTTATATATTTTGGAGATTAATCCTTTGTTGATTTGTTTGCAAATATTTTCTCCCATTCTGAGGGTTGTCTTTTCATCTTGTTTGTAGTTTCCTTTGCTTTGCAAAAGCTTTTAAGTCTCATTAGGTTCCATTTGTTTATTTTTGTTTTCATTTCCATTACTCTAGGAGGTGGATCAAAAAAGATCTTGCTGTGATTTATGTCAACGAGTGTTCTTCCTATGTTTTCCTCTAAGAGTTTTATAGTATCCGGTCTTGCATTTAGGTCTCGAATCCATTTTGAGTTTATTTTTGTGTATGGTGTTAGGGAGTGTTCTAATTTCATCCTTTTACATGTAGCTGTCCAGTTTTCCCAGCACCACTTATTGAAGAGACTGTCTTTTCTCCATTGTATATCCTTGCCTCCTTTGTCATAGATTAGTTGACCATAGGTGTGTGGGTTTATTTCTGGGCTTTCTATCCTGTTCCATTGATCTATATTTCTGTTTTTGTGCCCGTACCATACTGTCTTGATTACTGTAGCTTTGTATAGTCTGAAGTCAGGGAGTCTGATTCCTCCAGCTCTGTTTTTTTCCCTCAAGATTGCTATTCAGGGTCTTTTGTGTCTCCATACAAATTTTAAGATTTTTTGTTCTAGTTTTGTAAAAAATGCCATTGGTAATTTGATAGGGATTGCATTGAATCTGTAGATTGCTTTGGGTAGTATAGTCATTTTCACAATATTGATTCTTCCGATCCAAGAACATGGTATAGCTCTCCATCTGTTTGTGTCATCTTTGATTTCTTTCATCAGTGTCTTATAGTTTTCTGAATACAGGTCTTTTACGTACTTAGGTAGGTTTATTCCTAGGTATCTTATTCTTTTTGTTGCAATGGTGAATGGGATTGTTTCCTTAATTTCTCTTTCTGATCTTTCATTGATAGTGTAGAGGAATGAAAGAGATTTCTGTGCATTAATTTTGTATACTGCAACTTTACCAAATTCATTGATTAGCTCTAGTAGTTTTCTGGTGGCATCTATGTATAGTATCATGTCATCTGCAAACAGTGACAGTTTTACTTCTTCTTTTCCCAATTTGTATTCCTTTAATCTCTTTTTCTTCTGATTGCCGTGGCTAGGACTTCCCAAATATGTTGAATAATAGTGGTGAGAGTGGACATCTTTGTCTTGTTCCTGATGTTAGAGGAAATGCTTTCAGTTTTTCACCATTGAGAATGATGTTTGCTGTGGGTTTGTCATAGATGGCCTTTATTATGTTGAGGTAGGTTCCCTCTATGCCCACTTTCTAGAGAGTTTTTATCGTAAATGGGTGTTGAATTTTGTCAAAAGCTTTTTGTGCATCTATTGAGATGATCATATGGTTTTTATTCTTCACTTTGTTAATATGGTGTATCACGTTGATTGATTTGTGTGTATTGAAGAATCCTTGCATCCCTGGGATAAATCCCACTTGATCATGGTGTATGATCCTTTTAATGTATTGTTGGATTCTGTTTGCTAGTAGTTTGAGGATTTTTGCATCTATATTCATCACTGATATTGGTCTGTAATTTTATCTTTTTGTAGTATCTTTCTCTGGTTTTGGTATCAGGGTGATGGTGGCCTGAGTTACCAGAATGGGTTTGGGAGTGTTCCTTTCTCTGCAATTTTTTGGAAGAGTTTGAGAAGGATAGGTTTTAACTCTTCTCTAAATGCTTGATAAAATTCACCTGTGAAGCCATCTGGTCCTGGACTTTTGTTTGTTGGAAGAGTTTTAATCACAGTTTCAATTTCATTCCATGTGATTGGTCTGTTCATATTTTCTATTTCTTCCTGGTTCAGTCTTGGAAGGTTATACCTTTCTAAGAATTTATCCATTTCTTTCAGGTTGTCCATTTTATTGGCCTAGAGTTGCTTGTAATAGTCTCTTATAATGCTTTGTATTTCTGCAGTGTCTGTTGTAACTTCTTTTTCATTTCTAATTTTATTGATTTGAGTCCTCTCCCTCTTTTTCTTGATGAGTCTGGATAAAGGTTTATCAATTTTGCTTATCTTTTCAAAGAACCAGCTTTTAGTTTTATTGATCTTTGATATTGTTTTCTTTGTTTCTATTTCATTTATTTCTGCTCTGATCTTTATGATTTCTTTTCTTCTACTAACTTTGTGTTTTGTTTGTTCTTCTTTCTCTAGTTCCTTTAGGTGTGAGGTTAGATTGTTTGAGATTTTTCTTGTTTCTTGAGGTAGGATTGTATTGCTATAAACTTCCCTCTTAAAACTGCTTTTGCTGCATCAAGAGGGATGGGGTCTTATTCAGTTTTATAACCCTCAGGGTACCAGGGCAGTGTCTTGAACAGTACCTGGTACTCATGTCACCTTCATGGGATGGAATCGAAATTGGGGAGGCTGAGCAAGATAAACTTGTCAGGCTGAACTTCCCCTCTAAGGGATAGGTGAAACCATGAAACTCCTCAACAGCAATTCTCTCTGGATGATGTTAGGAGTGGTTATAGGAATCTCCTTATATCTGTTAGAGGGTCTTGATGTTGTCTGCTACACCGCTGAGTCCCTTTTAGAAGGTCTCAGAAGGACATTGTTTTATGGTCTCAATGCCAGTGCTTCTCTTGAACTACTAGTTTGAGTTTTTGACTTTTGGACATGATGAATCACACAAGTCAGCCATTCTCAAAGGTGTGCAGTTGGCATTTTGGATGGGACAGTTCTGCTATTTAGGACTGTGTTATGCACTGTAGGATATTTAGCCTTCCTGACCCCACACACTAAAAGTACAAAGCAGCCCCAAGTCATTCTGAAGAAATAAATGTGTACTAATAGGACCTCCTTCCCCACTCCAGATGGGTGGCATCTGAAGCTATGTTTTTGCTCTTTGCTTTGGCCATTAGGAAGCTCAGAGCCAAATCTAGTGAGTGCCTTCAAGAACTAGAAAGGCTCTCATAAGAGGCAAATTTATACTATTCTTGCAAAAGGATATTTTAATTTTTCTTTCCATATTTTTTCAACTGAATTTCCTTATTGTTTTTCGTTGGTTTTTACATATTTATATGCATTCTATAAGCCTCATCAATTTTTTTTAACAAGATGGAGTCCAAGTAAATAATAAAATAGTGTAAAATCATTTGGGTAGTTCATGTTGTTAGATGCTTTCCTTTCATTTGTGACATCTGCACCAGTCTCTTGCAGGAGCTTGTCTTTCGTGGGATGCTTCAGGAATATAAGCCCTTGTAGAAACACATCTAATGTCATGTGTCTGTTGCACCTAGTAGTGCTGTGAGAGAGGCCTTCTGTGTCCAGATAATCTCAGTCAGTTGTAAAGTGACTTTTCAAAGATGATCTGTTGGGTATGGGCTGGCGAAATAAAAAAGGAAATCCCCTAAAAGAAACAGCAGTATGTATCTGGTGACACCCACTAGCTCAGGAGGCGAGGAAGAATAAAGATGCACAGTCTAACTCTTAAAACTGCAGGAGCGCATATTCTGGCTAGAATGTAGCTCCCCAGACATCTGTTGGTGACATCTACAGTCAGACATGCATCATTGGAGGGATCTTAAATTATCTGGGGGACAGTTTAATGACCTACAGAGCAGCACATCCCAGCAGCACAGATAACATCTTCAAAATAGGGCAAGAGAATTAATTTAGGTGGGAGAAGAGAGACTGGTAAGGTGGATGAGTGGGCAGCAGGGCTCAATGGGAAGGACCCCTCGGAAATAATAACCTTGAAAGCAGGAGTGTGGGAGGCGAGTAGCGCAGTTTTGTGTATTTCAGCTAGGGTTAAGCAGGAAATAGGAGGTGACTAGCACAGCTTAGAACAGAGGAAACGGTCCTTTCAAAGAGGAGGAAGGTAAAAAAGGAAACTGGATTCCAAAAAACAGAAGCCAGTTCCTCCTTCCATCCCCACCTTCCATTTAAAAGGAATAAATAGGAAGAGTAGCAACCCGTTATGGTCGACTCTGAATGTTTTCTTAGATATCTTAAGACAACAACTTTCAAGCTTTTACTGTGTTGAAACCTTTTTATTTCCCAAATGAAGTTTTGCAGAGTTCCCTTAGCGTGTAAGCTCTGTGAGGACAGGGATTTTTGCCTTGTTGCTTACTCTTTTATCCCCAGACTCTGTCACCCAGTAGGCACTCAATAAATATTTGTTAAATAGACTAATGAATAAGTAGGATGGTAGTTGGGCTGAAAAAAATCACTGCTTTTCTAGCAGATACCAGAGTTCCTTAGGGAAAGAACCTTATTTTAGGGAAATTTCTTGATAAATCACCTGGGGGAAGAAGGCAATCAAGACACAACTAAAGGCTTTGTGTAAATAATAAAACTGAATTTGTTGGCGGCAGGGGTGGGTAGCAAAGAGAGAGAGGAGGAAGAGGGACGGAGAGGATGAGTGACAGGGCTGGTTATGAACAGCTGTGACTAATACTCTTCCATTACAGGCTGTGTGGTACTGTGTAGAAACTCCTTATCATTCCCAATCCTCCAGCAAAAATATAGTTCAGACATCTTCCTTATGTGTGAGATTGGGAAGGATATCAAGAGGTAAGGGGCTGAGTTCTTTGTCTGGGTCAATACGAAGAAGATAAAAAACAAAGCAAAACAATAAAAACCTAAATGACCCTGATTGACAAAGTCAGTAAAAACAAAGTATGAGATACAGGTGACTAGGAAAAGGTACACCTCTAAGAAGTTGAAGAAATCTTGAGGGGAGCTTTTATTTCTCCCTGGTTGTAGAATGGGGGTTGGAGCTGATTTTGTCTAGATATTAAAGGATGGCTGATGTCAGGGAGACAAACAAAGCAGAGGAAGCAGACAAGCAGACGAAAAGAGACACCCAGAACTCTGCTCCTTCCCCCTGTCCCCCTTCTCATTGTACCCCAAGTCCTGTGGAACTTTTAAGAGCTGAGAACAGATCAATGAGAAGGAAGTTTGGGAGAGTTGGGGGCTGGGGGGGGGAGGGAAAGATGAGCTGAGGAATGGGGCACTGGGGTTTAGATCCAGGACCATGGTATAGTGGGGATATTCCTGAGATGGTTATATCCCCAATTCCCCGAATCATGTATGTCTGTCATTTCCTTATCTATACAACTGGGGTAACAACAGCTACCCTCCAGAGACGGTGAAAGGTTCATACACATTTGTATTAAGAGAGCCACAAAACTGTTGAGGTTTAGGTGACATCTAGACCCATCCCAGTTAGGACGCCTTCCTCCACACCAGCCTGGATGTGTGGGCATTGAAATTCACACCTCAGGCAAAATAACCAATGGCTCTGCTCCCCAGTGGTCTATTGGGGTCACTTGCAAATTGTCAAAGCAGCAAATTTTAAATCCTTAGCTGCAAAATTGTGTGTTTTAAAAAAAAAATCCCCAGCTGTAAAGGGTTCAGAGTGAGTGCCACTCTTGTCGGCTCCTTGTTGGAGATGGTGTCCCAGAACGGCAGGACCTGAGTGTCCCACAACAGCACCCGCTGAGAGCCCACTTTCCTGCTCCTCCCCACACTCAATACCTGTTTCCGGTAAGAGGCTGCCTACTGTGAGCAGTAGGCAGATGGGAAGAGATCCTAACTAAATGTCTTCAGGATGCAGGCATCCTTCCAGGACCCATCTGTACACGTGGAGAGGTGGGACCAGAAACCTGACGCGAAGGGAGAAGTGCTTGTGGCGGCTGCCAGTGACTGGGAGGGGGCTCCCTCCCCTGCCGCTCCCCAACTCCCCATCTCCCCCCTCCCCCCAACTTCCCTCTCTCCTTTCCCCCTCCCCCCTTCCCCTCTCTTCTGCTGCCCCTGGATGTCCAGTTTTCCAGAGCGGCCTCTGGCAATGCACTGTAAACAATCTCTCCGGTGCCTGAAAGGGAGCTCGTCCCCAAGCCCGGTGCCTTCTCAGGCAAATGTGGCTAAAGAGGCTGCCTTCCGTCTCAAGGCAGTCCTGTCCCTCCCTTCCTCCAGCACAGGAACTGGGTAGCAAAGAACCTGGCTGAGGAAGAGAAAGTGGAAGAGGAAGACGAGAAAATGGAGAGAGCGCTGGGTGCTCCCCACCCATTTCTTGGCACCCAGAAGGAAGGCCCAAGAAGCTTAAGGTCGTTCACTCATCACCTCATTCACTCAGTCACCCCCTTGTTGGTTAAGTTCCCGAGCGGGGCCCATTGTGGATACTGGACACACAAAACTAAGAGCAATTGTATTTCCCCTTTTGGGGTTCACAGTCCAGAGGCAAAGATCTCCCATACAAGGAACGGAATGATGTCCTGCAATGTGCGATCGACTCATTCATTCACTGATCATCCACCATGTGGTGGATGTTGCTCTAGGCTCCGGGATTGTGCCTTCAGAGGGTGTTCGGGGAGCTCCCGGAAGGGTGGGGCATCCAACTCATCACCTCGGAGTCTCCCCTGCCTGCCTCCCCGACACCCAGTTAAAGGTGGGAACCCTGTAGTCAGAATGCTGTTCTGCCCCTACCACCAATGAGCGACCCCGTGCCCCCACGGGGTGGTGGCATGTGGAGGGGGCCTGGCCCTGCAGTGGGCTAAGAGGCCACACTGCCCTTAAGGGTGAGTTCCCCATGGGATACAGACAAGCAGCGGCCATATTCTTATTCCAAAGTTAACAAGAGACCTAGACAAGTTTGCGATGGGGTGGGGGTAGATGATGGTGATGGTGAGAACTATTTGCAACATAGTGAAAATATCTTTATTTGTGGTAAAAGAGGACATTTAATCTCCATTTACAAATGTCATAGGATGGCATTTTCCAAACTGGGTTTGAAGAATACTGGTTTCTCTATAGAAACATTTTAAAAAATGTCTTATGTTTTATGTTAATTTTTCATCCGTCAGTTAAATAAAATCCAAGTAGCTTTCTTTTAATTGCAGAACTGCTCAGTGCCTTGGCTGTTGTGAAGCACAGTGTGACTCTCCAAGGATGCAGAGATTTTCAAACTTGCTTGTGTAGGACCTATCGATTTGGGGAGTCTCTTGGTGTTCAGGAGAATATAGGTTATGAAATGTAGCTCTGATGTTTTGGGAAGTTTTGGAATACTGTGGCTTATGATGGTGTGTGTTCCCTGAATTGCCCTAGAAAGAAACATGTATTAGGTGCTTAACAGATGTGCAAGACAGGAAGATCTGGGCCTTGGCGGAACCTCGAAAAGCAGTTATCTGAAGGCAGAGATGGGGTGGCTTTTCTTCAGCTCCCTTTTATCAACAATCGGGGACACTTAATTCTCTGCCTTTGCCCAGAATCCACACAGTGGATGGCAGTGCCTGTCCAGTGTTCTGCCAGCAGCCATGCCTGTCCTATAATCCTCACATGACTGGGGAGGCCTCAGTGGCACAGACAGTCATTTATGTGGATCCCCTGCCGTAGAGCAGGGACATGCCCCAGGCTGTTTGCAGCATGCTACTTCTCTGACTTTCCTGGAAGTATCCTTCAAA
This sequence comes from Globicephala melas, assembly GCF_963455315.2. Classification (NCBI taxonomy): domain Eukaryota; kingdom Metazoa; phylum Chordata; class Mammalia; order Artiodactyla; family Delphinidae; genus Globicephala; species Globicephala melas. Next base: position 69,323,317 of record NC_083319.1, on the reverse strand, counting down.
AGATAAAAGCCCCATGCTGATGGACCCAAGGCTGGGGGCTTGGTCTGAGCCCTAGACTCTGCGCTCACTGTTGGAGTAGAGAGAGTGCACACGTCTTCATCAGGAGGATACTCTAACAATGGTGACTTCATGCGTCATCTGTAGCTCAGAGGTTTACATGTGTTAGAATGGATAGGCCCTCAGAGGCCTTTTATATCGACCTCTCTATTTTCTAGGCATGACCGTTCATAGAGACTAAGTGATGTGCCTAACCTCTCTAAACCTCAGTTTTCTGTAAAACGGAAACTTTAGGGATGAGGAACTAATTATGAACACTCACATTTTGTCACAGAATATCTTCCATGTTATCTCATTTAATCTTTGCAATGGCAATCTGATGTATGTATCATTGATTGCTCCATCTTCCAGAGGAGGAACCCAAAACTGAGATTGCCCCTTGGTCCCAATTCCAGTTAGTGAGTGATGGAACCAGCGTTTTCAATGCTTTAGCTCAAGCTCTTGTCACCCCATCATTCCACAGAGAAAAGATTTGTTTTAGAAATTCTTGACTTGGTGTTTTAAGAAAAATCTTTGAGGAAGGACAAGGTTCAGCTATAGTATGTGAACCAGGGTCAACTGTTCTGACTTTTAGCTTTTTGCTGGTCTTGCCCACAGTAGATGAGATAAACTGAGTTATGTGAGAATGAACAGCCCACAGTTATTGATCATCAAGGGCTTACTAGGAGCCCAGCTTTGTTCAAAACACTTTAAATGAATAGGAACTCTAATTCTCCCCACGACCTCGTGGAGTAGGTATCATCATCCTAAGTTTATAGGTGTGAAAACTGAGGCTCAGAGTGGTGAATGGAATTTGCCCCAGTCAGTGGCTCAGCTTGCGTCAGAGCTATTTGGGGGCGTTGTCACTTCAGTGCCCCTGCTCTTGGTGGCCTTTGTTTTACCTCAGCTTCTCCTGGTCTCTTGCATCATTTATTGAGCACTGACAGTTTGCCTGGTGTTGCTGGAGATGGGGGCCCTCAGGGCTGACAGTGATGGAAGTCACATTGGCAGGAGGAACTGGTATCTGGGTCTCTCTTGTCAAAATTTAGTCATTCCAGACACCTGGCCAGCCCAGAGGTGCAGAGCAAGAATGAGACCAGTAAGAGCCTGGGGCAACAGAGGAGGTGACCTGCATCTCTCAGCTAGGTTTGAGATTCACCCAGAACTTCACTGTGTGGGGTTTGAAGGACACCAGGAGGGGATAAGGGGAGAGGAGAAGCAGGTTTTCTCCCTGTAACAATGGAAGTGTTTCAGGTTGACTTTGTCCCAGTGGCACCAAGGAGAATTGCAAAATTCTCCCTAAAGGAACATACATTAGAGAGTGAAACTAGTGCTGCGCTATGACTGCTCCAGAGGGCATTATTCGTATAAAAAGAGGGCGTGGTGATGCAGGAGCTGCCATTCACTTGGAGTCCAGTGGAAAGGGTGCCCTTGGAATTCTGCAAGCTTCCTAGTTTCTTACAAGAAAGCACATGGTGACCTGAACTGTAATGAATCCTCCCCCAAAGACTCCCACACCCAGGTCTTGGTTAATCTTACTGGTCAATACCTCCCTGGCTTAACCTCAGAACAACTCAGTAGTGAGGAGAGGAAAAAGTACATATGAATTGCCTATGAGCTGGAGAATGGATTGGGTCTCCAGTTACAGAGAGCATCCAGCATTACCATAGGTGCAGACTCCAGTTGACTGAGGGCACCTCCTGAATCTACACATTCCATTTATCCACCCTTTTATTTAACTGATTCATTTACTCACTCAGCAAACATTTATTGACATTTATTAAGTGCTGCTCTGCTAGACACTAGGGATGAAGATAAGGTGACTATGATTCCTGTTCTCCAGATAAAGAAAAACAAATTAAAACCAGCTTTGCAGATTAGAAAGAGACATTAGTAGAAAAATGTACCAACTCCAAAGTGGATGGCAAGGAAGGTGCGGACGAGGGGCAGGGAGTGGGAGGGGAATGAGGGAGAGCATTCCGGCAGAGGAAGTTCATTAAGGGGAACCAGAGTGAAGCATCCAGATGGCAGATTCTCTAGCTTGATGGGTTCTGTTTTATTCAGGCTGCTGCCCAAATAGGAAATGAGAAAGTACCTGTGATAGGGTGTTGTACTGATAAATCAAAAAGAGCCACTTTTCCACTTTTAGGTATTAGATGATTAGTTCTGGGCCGTGCTGAGGTAAAGGTCCCTTTCTGGCAGGCAGCCTAGTTACAGGTAGCTCAGGCTCCTGTGGCTGCAGGGCTGTTAGGAATCCCGAAAGAATTCAGTTCACAAATTCATTAAAAATTACTTTTGGGCCAACATTGACCACTTTCCTTTGCTAAGCACTGTGCTAGGAGCTTTATGTATGTTATCTCCAACCCTCACAAAAGCCCAGGAGGCAGGCCTGATGATTCTCATTTACAGAGGAGGAAACTGAGGCTGCTGGAAGTAACTGATTTGCCAGGGTTGCACAGATAGGGAAAGCCAAAAACCAAGATTCAAATTGTGTATATCTGACCCCAGTGGAACCCTACTCCTTTGGGAGGGTCAGTTTTATTTCCTCAAAAGTAAAATTCTGAGTAATCTGGGAGCGAGCTTGGTCCAAGAATAATGGTACTACAGGGTTATTTCTCCTTTTTCTCTCAGTTCAGGGGAAATATAACGTGAACAATGTTGTCTTTGGTTTATGGGGTGATTTTTAAAAAATGATTTGGTGTTTTCCATATTTTCCAAAGGCCAGGCTTTACTTTACCAATGGAAAATAGCAAACTTTACATGAAAAAGAAAATACAGTTATGGTAGTATTTTAATCCTGACCTATGTCCTGTAGGTTTCTAAAAATAAAATTGGGAATTGGTATCTAATTGTATTTAGCTCCACAGAGGCCAAGATCTCTAGTGGAAAAAAAGTTGTCTCCCCCTACTTCAAAAGTTATTAATTCCCCTTTACCTCTCTCATGAGAGTTTTTTTTGGCTGACTGGGGACTCTTTTGTTATATAATTACTTGAGATGATTAAATTCTAGTAAATGTCTTTGACAGCATCCCAAACAGTAGGTATATGATTCATTCACCTTTTGAGGAACTTCCAGGGACCTTTCTTCAATACTCACCTACCTTCTGTCTTGGGAGAGGGCACTGTGAACATATTAAAACCACGCTTTTAAGTTTTGATTAATAAAATTTTAATCCTCCCATGATAGTGGTATTAATAAGAATGTTCTCTGGGGCTGGGGTGGTTATTTTGTCAAAGTAGTTGTAGTAAGTATCCCCAAGTATTAGTTTTCTATGGCTGCTGTAACAAATTTAGTGTCTTAAAAACACAAATTTATTATTTTACAGTTCTGGAGGTCAAAAATCAAAAATGTGTCTCACTGGGCTAAAAGCAAGGTGTTGGCATGGCTGTGATTCTTTCTTGAGGCTCTAGGAGAAAATCCTTGCTTTTTCTAGTTCTTAGAGGGCACTACATTTCTTGGCTCAGGGCCCCCTTCCTCCATCTTCAAAGCCAACAATATTGTATCTCTCTGACCATTCTTCCAAGGTCACATCTCTCTCTGATTCTCTTCTGTCTCCCTCTTCCACTTTTAAGGGCCTTTATGATAATTTTGGGACCACCCAGATAATCCAGGATAATCTTCCGATCTCAATGTCCTTAACTTAATCACGCCTGCAAAGTCCCTTTTGCCATGTAAGTTAACATATTCACAGGTTCTTGGGATTAGGGCATAGGCATCTTTGGGGGGTCATTATTGTGCCTACCACTTTCTGTGAGTGTGTGTGGTGAGGGAGGATACTGGGGAGAAGGAAATAATAATCATGCAAAAGGTTTTTAAGGCAAGGAAACCATTGACTTATTCCCAGCACTCAGCTTGCTCTTCTAAGTTAGGTCTTGAGGATCTTTCTGATGGCCTCCTCCTCAATTACTCACACCCAGACTCCATGAGCTGAGGGCCCATGCCAGGGCCATAGTGAACACTGGTCGTTTCTCTCTGGTGATGTATATCCAATGGGCTCACTCATTTTTGAAAATGCAGAGGCCCAGGGGAAGGGAACCATCGTTCACTGAGGGTTTGCTATACACCAGGTTATTTCCATGTATAATTTTATTGTCAAAACAAACTGATGGATTGGGTGCTGTTGCCCTCCTTTTATAGATGAGGGAAAAAGAGATGTTAAGTAAACTGGCCAAATTAAAAAAGCCAGTAAGTGGCAGAACTGGGATTCAAACTCCATTCAATCTGGTTTAAAATCGGCTTTCTTTTCACATTTATGAACGTGCTGTTTCTCAGGGGCCAAGGTCACACCACTAGTTTAAGGCCGGAGCTTAATTCCAACACTAGTGCCTTTTTGTCTCTGCTGTATTTATGCATCTGGTATGATCAGAAGGGTTTGGACCACTGGTGTAGACTAAGTCAGCTACCGAAAAAGAAAGTGCACTGGATTCTTCAGTTTGGCTAACAACTATGAAGAAGTAGATTTTAATCTTAGGAGGTTTAAATTTCTAGAAGTTAGGTGAGAGTTTCTTCTATTTTTGGAGTCTGTTTGTAAATCTCTAAGCCTTAATTTTTAAAAATTTTACAATGTATTTATCGCTAATTGCAATTAGGATCAAACCAGTCTGGTGGTCTATATGACAGACCAAGAGACTTGGGAGAATTTCTAGGCCTTGGGGATAAGCTGAAATAATATACCCCAGAAAACCCACAACCGATTTTAAAACCAGGTTGATAGTGCCTCTAATTTACAGTACCTCAAAGTGCTGAATCCTCTGATTATGTGAAATGATTAAGCTTTCTCTAACCAAAGGCAAATAGAAGAATCTTTTTACCGTGCAAAGAACAATAACACTGGCTGTGCACATTCATTCAACTTAGGGAAGGATGTGTGTGGGTACGTTAGGGTTTTATTATTATTTTTTTCTTTTCACTTTCCTTTCTTTCTTCCCATTTTATGCTCAATGGGCATGGCAGGAGCAAATAAAAACAAAAAGAGCCACAAACTTGTTCAGAATTCATTAACTCCAAAGGGTGCTTCTACTACTTGGGTAAGGTAGAAGAATCCTCCCCAGGGTCATCAGGAAACCCTCCCTGAATGCACAGCTCTAGAAAGTATGAGCCCAGCCTCTCTGCTGCACCGAAGAAGTATACAGCTAGATTTGGAAAATCACAGCATTTATAATGCTTGATGACAGAGCCTGTAAGAGTGGGGAAAGTAAAGAAGAGAAGCTTTGGGACAATCACGCCAAGAAGTGGGTGTTGGGCAGAAGACAATGTGAAAAGTGGAGGCCTCGGTTGGTAAGAGAGAGAAAACAAAATAATTATGAAGTACAGGCCCAGACACCCACTTCCTGGAAGGACTGGCAAAGGCTTGGCAGTGCTCTGCCTTCACAAAGAACTCTGCCTTTGAAGTTCTTGAGTATGTACAGGAGAGCAGAGGTTTAGCAGGAAGGACACATCAGAGTAGAGCAGAACACAGTTGACTGCAAGGATGTCTCACGTGCTAAACCATTTTTCCCAAGCCGTTAGTCTTGAGCCCCCACCTCCCCACTTTTATTATAAATTCAGAAAACAATTGAAACTTAGACTCATCTTGCTTCACAAAAATATAAGATTTGGTGGATTAAAGCTGGCCACAGCTTCGTTGCTACTTTTTCTACTGCTTTTAACATGAGCAGGCTCTGTGACTGTTTTGACCAACAAGATATGGCAGAAGTGGTGCTGGGTCAGTATCAAGGACCAGGTCATGAGATACCAGCAGCTTCCACTTACTGTCTCTTGGAACCCAGCCATCATGCTGTGAGGAAACCAAGCCGCCTCTTTCTCTCTCTTTTTTTAAAGGAACATTTATTTATTTATTTACTTATTTATTTATTGGCTGTGTTGGGTCTTCGTTGCTGCACGTGGGCTTCCTCTAATTGCGGCGAGCAGGGGCTACTCTTCGTTGCAGTGCGCGGGCTTCTCATTGCGGTGGCTTCTCTTGTTGTGGAGCACGGGCTCTAGAGCACAGGCTCAGTAGTTGTGGCACACGGGCTTAGTTACTCCGCGGCATGTGGGATCTTCCTGGACCAGGGATTGAACCCATGTCCCCTGCATTGGCAGGCGGATTCTTAACCACTATGCCACCAGGGAAGTCCCTTTTTTTTTTTTTTTCCAAGACACCTCTTAAAGAGGCTCACATGTAAAGGAACTGAGGCCCCTGACAGATAGCCCCAACTGAGCTCCCAGCCAATAGGCAGGACCAATTTACTAGCCATGTAAGTGATCCATGTAAGGCCAATCCTGCCTCTTGGCCTTAAAGTGCTGAATCCTCTGATTATGTGAAGTGATTAAGCTTTCTCTAACCAAAGGCAAATAGAAGAATCTTTTCTCTAACCAAAGGCAAATAGAAGTAGAGCTTCTGGCCTCAAATGGCCTGTCCCAGCTGATGCCATGCCAATCAGATATGAGCCGTCTCCTGTGAGCTTTGCCCAATTGCAGATTCATATGGAAAATAAGCCACTAACTTGAGAGTGGTTTGTTGTGCAGCAATAGATAACTAGAACAAAGGAGATTGGGCTAAGCGAGGGATGAAAACTACTGTTTAATGCCACACCACGGCAGACATTACCTATCAGTCACCAAACTTTTTGCCTCCCTGAGTTCAGAAACCTTATCAGCAGTACTCTGGGCAGTCATTACCAACTGATCAGGGATGACATCAAACAATGTGTCCTCTCTGGGCTAAATGGTAAGTGGCTGAGGTATAGATATTAAATGCGCTGACCCTGAACTTGGGAGTTCCTTTGGTCACATTCCATTCTAGAGAGAGAGAATGACATTCTCCATGCAGGAACCTGCTTGGAACCTGATTGCATTATGAAATGGAAAGTTGTCACCTCTGCCTCTTTCATGACTCACTAGGTGGTGGTAACTCTTGACACTCCCTGGTACCTCTGGAGTCAAGGATGAATGCATTTTCCATTTTCTTCCCTTTAGCACCCGAAGCAGCCTAATGGATATCTGATGGGTTACACCCAAATGACCCTACTACAAGTAATTGCCTGTATTCTTATCAGTCTTCTAGGGATATCTCAACCCCCTACCACCTCACAGGGTACCTGGCATGCTGTTGCTCCTGAACGTATTTGTTAAATGGATGTGGCCAAGGGATGGGGTCAGCCCTTTTCATCTACTAATACCCAGCTCTTAGCACACAGCCTGGCACACGATGGGTGCTCAACAGATGCTCATTAAATGGATTTTGACAGCATTATTTCCAAAATAGTTGCTTGATGAACAAGTGGAGTCTCTCCCTCCCTAAAAAATATCAACTCCAAACAGAAGCATAATAGAGCTGGAGCTCAAAGCAAAATTATTCACAAATTCCAAGTGCCTCAATCCATGGGTTTTAATGAAAGTCATTCTGCAGTTGAGAATGTTGTAGTAATTACAGGCAAGCTAATATCTCTGCCATATGGTTTGAAAGCAGGTCTGAATTCTGAAAGCCATTATCAGCAGTTTTATTTTCTGCTGCTGCTTCTCAGCACCCCACCCCCTGCCTGTCTTTGTCTCTTTTTCTCCCACTTTTATCTCTTTCTTTCAACCTCATATTCCCTTTCTCCCACATGATTCTTCCTCCTTGCCCTCCCTCTTTAAGCCCCCATCACATTTTTAAAACCTTTGATACGAAACCTTCAGTAGTTCTGAGAAGTAATTGCCATGACCAGAGTGGGTCATGACATAGATTGCCCATGCTGACCCACTTGGCTCGTAAGAAAACCAAGGGTGCTCTGACCCCTTGTGAGTTGACCATGTCACTCTGTCCCTCAAGTGTGGTTGCACGATTGAAGGAATAAGACTCCAATTAATCTCTCTGCTACTGACTCACCCTGGTGCAGTGGTTCTCAACCCCGTGCATAGAGAATCGCCTGAGGAGCTATGAAAAGAGTAGTGATGTCTGGGCCCTACCTCCTTAGAGATTAGGTTCTGAATTAGTTGGTTCAGGATACAGTCCAGAGAATACAGGCTATAAGCTTCCCCCAGATGATTCTAATACAGAGCCTGGGTTGAGAACCCTGCCCTAGAAACTTAGCCTTGGATAAATAGCAGTGGAGTCTAGTCTTTCTCCTTTTGTCCACCTGTTACACTCAGAAGTGAGACAGTGCAAGCAAAAATTACCAAAGTCAGGCCAAATTACAAGGCATCTAGGCCCCTAAACGCAACTCTTTAATAAAATAGCTATCCATCTGTTTAGCTAAAAACTCATTCACAAATGATTTGATAAAGTCTTACAAAAGCTCTGGGAAGTGGGCTGGACTGTAGTTAGTATCTTTATTTTATAAATGGGAACCGAGATACTAAGATCATATAGGAGACATGTCTTCTCTAAGGTCAGGCCTCTTCCTGGGCTGTATCATACTGTTCCCCCCTCCCCTCCTCTAGGATACTTATGGGAGTGGTGTCTACCCACTTAAGGTCTAAGGGTCAAGACTTCCCTCTAGCCTACCCTAAAATTCTCACTATAGAGATAATTGCCCCGGGATAAACTACAAAGGTGGGTGCCCTATTTCTAGAATTCCATTGTTATTCTTCCCTAGAAGGCCAAGAGCCTGGAGTCTTTCCTCAGCAAATTAGTTGATAAGATTAACTAAAGATCCCATTGGAAGGTCAGAGAGCCTTCAGGCAACAATGAAAGGGGAGATGGCAGGAGCTCAGAGGGAAGCACCAGCTGCTTAGTCAGGCATACCAAAGGTTGATGGAGCCTGGAGCCAGAAGGGGCTCCAGCGTGTGAAAATTTGGAATGGGTGTCTTTATATTTTTTGGAGACATTCTTGATGATTTAGGACTAGATGTTGAAAGGCAGCTAGGAGTATGTAAGAAGGAAATAGGGCTTCCCTGGTGGCACAGTGGTTGAGAGTCCACCTGCCGATGCAGGGGACACGGGTTCGTGCCCCAGTCCAGGAAGATCCGCCGCGGAGCGGCTGGGCCCGTGAGCCATGGCCGCTGAGCCTGCGCGTCCGGAGCCTGTGCTCCGCAACGGGAGAGGCCACAGCAGTGAGAGGCCCGCGTACTGCAAAAAAAAAAAAAAAAAGAAAAAAAAGAAGGAAATAGTTACCACTTGGTAGTAAAAAACAAAACAAAACCAGTTCAATTCACCTGAACCTGAGCTGGTTTTTTTTCTTGTTTGTCATCAGCCTGCTTGAGCCCCGTATTCCTGTCTATAAAATGAAGGTAATTCCATTTTCTCTGCATGCCTCATGATATTGTTCTGGGAATCAAGTGAGATTATGTGTGTGGTTACTTGGGAAAAATCAAGGGGCTCTGCCCAATTAGGCATTTTTATGAAGGGAGTAGTGCGGTATATTAGAAAGCCCAGTGAACTAGATGTCAAAGTCCTGGCATCCTGTCCCATCTCTTTCCAGTTTTGACACCAGACACAATGATGAACTGCTTCTTTTTCTATAAAATGCAATAATAGTTGCCACGCTACCCCTAGAGATGTGAAATACCAATGGAGAAGCTTGTGGGAAAGCACAATTCAGACTATTACTTTCTCTATAAATGTAAAGTAATATTAGGATTACAACCCATATGCCTTTCCAGACACACCCTTTTAATTGAATATTGCCTTATTTGTGAATTTTGAGCTCTTCAAAATGACCTTTACAATGATCTTATTGTTCACAGCAGTCTACTTTTATTTACAATGTGAACATATTATCTTGTAGCCTTGTGACTGGTTTCCCAGTATCAGTTCTCTCCCAAATAATTTGCCTAAGCTATTCATGGCAATTTCATTCTCTTTGCCAGTGACTGGTCTAAAGATGGGCAGGTGATCCAAGTCATGACCAGTGAAGCATGTGGTCAGGTCTTCTCGGGGCTTCTGGGAAAGATGCCCTTGCTCTCAGGAGACAGAAGAAGGATAATCAATTTCTATCTCTGGACATTGTGGGGCATGGCTACGATGCCTGGAACAGCAGCAGCATCTTGAGTCTCTGAGGGAAGCTGCCTTATAGTACAAAGGGAACATTGTGGGTGGCAGAAGGAAGACTTAGGAAGAACCTGAGACCACTGAGAATCATCTACTAAATCAGTCATTCCTGGAGCTATCCTACCTCTAGATCTCTTTTTTCCAAAAATATATTTTTTTGTTTGAGTCAACTTGAGACTTAAAAAAATGCTGCAGACAAAAGTATCTTAACTGATAGACCTTGTAATCTGACAATTAATGTTACATAATTCTTGATACTTACTTTTCCTAGTTAATATTTTCTCTTTGTGAAAAGTATCCTCCCTATTGTAAAAGGGAGGGTTGTTAATGATAGTAGACTTGGTAAATATGGACATATTTAATGGATATAAATCATAATAGCCTCCCAACTTGGAGAAAGCCATGGATAACTTTTTGATCCATTTGTCCTTGGTGTTGGCTTTAACCTGATCTTACCTGTTCGAAAAGTTTGGGGAGAAGAGGAGGAAACTCACAATAGATTTTACTGGACTTATGTCCTCCTTCAACAAGGGATGCCAAAAAAGAGATAAGAGTGAGGGCAAATCTGGGAAACCTTGTTGGGAGGAAGTACCAAAGACTGCAAGATGTTTGGGAAGAGAGAGAATTGGAAAGGAAATTCTCAGACAAAATGTAACCTTGGAGATTTTCCCAAAGTTTGGTCATGGCCCTCTCTCTGGCTTCCCTTGTCAATGTTAAGGAACAAGGGCCTTTCCTTTTCCACTATCTTCTTGTTCACCGTCAGCTGCGCTGGACAGAGACTAGCCCTGACCCTTCTGTCTGGAGGAGGTGAACGCTGGAGCCACCTGGTGCCTTGCATATATGAGTAGCTCGTCCAGATACATCTCAGGGATCTCATTAATCGAGGTGAGAGCTGTGCTTCCAGGAAATCAGGCCATGAAACTTACACAGATGCTCAGAATTCAGAGAAAGGCAAGGATCTCAAGACTTGGTTTATGGCAGAGACTACAAACTGATGGCCTGTGAGCTGTGTGGGACCCATACATGTATTTTGTTTAGGCTGCATAGTGTTGAAAAATTGGGAGATTTGAGATACATGCTCAGATTTCAGATTTCTCTTTTCTTTTTGAAAAAAATATGAAGATAAGGCAATGTTGAACATGCACTTCAACATGGGAAGACATTAGCTGGAGGCGACTTGGCTGCCCCTTCATCCAGGACAATGCCCTTGTGTTCGGCACACTCACATGAGGTATTCATAGGTACTGACATCCCACCCATTTTAGTTATTTCCATGACCAGCCTGGTCTCTGTTGGAGGGATTTGAGTTTTCATTCTTTAAGGTCTAGTGCCTAGGTGACAGAGAAGTTTCACTTCACTTGCCAGATTTGATTGTGTGGTATTGATTCCTGTGGGCTGAGTTAAAAAAAGTTTCTGGGGTTCATTAGAAAAGAGCCACTATTGATTGGTGATGTCTGCCATGGGCATGAGATGGGGGGCTCATTGTCACCTACAGTCTAAAGATCAACCACTAAGCATTTTGAGGAGAAGACCTGTAGGACTTCTTAAGTCAGGTAGAGGGTAGCTTCCAGAATAGCTTGGAAGAAGCAGTGGGCCAGGCTAGCCAAGTTCTAATTCTGATTCTGCCACTATGCAGCCTGGTTGATTATTCCAGTTCACAGTTTCCTCACCTGGGAAATGGGGTTAGTGATCCTTTCTGTATCTACATCATAGGGTTACTATGGGGAACTAAGTATGATGCTATGCATAGAAGGGCTGGGATAACCATAACAAGAATTCCTTTTGTTCTCTTGTGTTGATTTGGTTTAAAATCCTTTCTGAAGTGTGCTCATTATTTAGCAAAATTTGGAAATGGACCTCTACCTAAGACAACTGGTAGATGTAACTTTTAGTTTCTGAGTTGCTAAGGGAATTTTGTAACACACATTTTTTCTTTTATTCGAATGTGGAACTGGAAGGGGAATCTAGAGGTCAGTCTATGTCTGTGTAAGGCCTATTTCCTGATTCCAAGAGGTCAGTGTTGAGAGGCAGCTGAAGTGCTGTGACCACCACTTCCTCATTTCCTATTAGATATAATAGTCATCATAGTAATAATGATAATAGCAGATATTTTCTCGGTACTTAGTAGTAGTGAAGACACTTGAGATGGATTATCTCATTTAATCCTTATGATAAACCTATAAAGTATTTACTGTCCCCTAGATTACAGAGGAGCAAACTGAGACTCAAGACATTTAAGTAACCTGTCCATAGTTCATGGCTATAAAATGGCAGAGCTGTGATAAGTATAATCACAGATGAACTGTATTGAGCACTCACTGTGTGCCAGTCACTATCCTAAGTGTCGACATGCACTATTTCATTTGATCTTTGAGTTAACCAGGTTAGGTAGATACTTTATTATCCATGTTTTTGTCCCATGAAGAAAACCCAGGATCAGAGAAGTTAATCACCTTGCCCAAGGTCACACAGCTCTTGTAACTCATAGGCAGGCAGGCTAACTCCAGTGTCGACTATACTTCATTGTTTTTGTCTTGAGCACAGGATTGCCAGATCTGAGCCTGTGCTGTGTCTGCTGTGCTCCCTGGCCTCTGCAGGCTGTGGCTCCATTGAGCAGCTTCCAGAAGGAGAGGGGGAGATAGACCAGGGGCAGGAAGAATAGAACCATGAGCAAATCTCCAGAGGAAACAACTGTTTAGTGGATCCTTTATTGTCCATAAAGGCCCTATAGGAGCTCTGCCATGTAGGTGCCTCAGAAAAATAAATGCCAGCGATACAGTTGTACATACTACTGCAGTTAGGTAGTATTTTGTTCCTGAGAAGAGGGGATATGAAGTCTCAGAATTCTACTTGTGAGGCAGAGCCAGAGAAATGCTCTTTCTTTCTGGGGATTTTTCTTCAACAACTATTAAGTCCCTGAGGCAAGACAAACATTCCTGCGGTGTAAGATCCACATCGTGGACGGGTGGGAGCTCCCACCAGGGTCCATTGCATCCATCACTGGCCCCAGCTGCAGCCACCTCCCCCAAAGCAGCCAGCTGCTGAGAACAATCCGGTCCATATCAGGAATCAGAAACTGAGTCTCAGAGAGCTTGACTTTGTCAAGAACACACACCGAGTTGGTGAGAGAGCTGAGTCTGGAATCCAGATCCTCTGACATCCACTTCTGGGCTCTTCGCTTCATACACACATGGACAGACAGGTGGATCTAATCAAGCACTATTTATGGAGGGCTTGCCATGCGCAAGCATTCTCCAAGCACTTGGTATGTAATAACTCTCATGAGCATATTGGGAGGGACTATTATTATTCCCATTTTACAGATGAAGACACTAAGTTTCACAGATGTTAGAAAGCTTGACCAAGTTTACACAGTAAATGAGTTTGACTTCAAGCCCACGCTCTTAACCGTTACACTCTGTTGCCCCTTGGTTTTTTTGTGAGTCACCTGAAAAGGCTCTGAATCTGGAAAACCGTTGGAGGTAAGATGTATGGAGGTCAGTGGGAGAGGCAAGACATACTATATTAGAGTTCCTGATGAGGGTCCACTGCTGCTGAAGCAAGAATGGTACCACCATGGGATTTGCTTGAAAAGAAAATGATCTGTTGATTCTCCAGTAGAAGAATAGATCAGTAAAAGTTCTCAACTAGGGTATGTCTTTCTTTTTATTTTTTTTTAACATCTTTATTAGAGTATAATTGCTTTACAATGGTGTGTCAGTTTCTGCTTTATAACAAAGTGAATCAGCTATACGTACACATATGTCTCCGTATCTCCTCCCTCTTGCGTCTCCCTCCCTCCCACCCTCCCTATCCCACCCCTCTTCAACTAGGGTATGTATTCATGGAAATGCCTTTGCCTTTTATGCCACTGAGGAAAAATGTTTCCAATATAGAAATCTGTGAAGATTTAATGAGATAATATTTGAAAGTCAGTTGAGGTACTTGGCAGAGGGGGCTAAGTAAGTTCAAGATATAAATTGTCTCGAATGTTTATCTGTGAAAGGAATCTCATTTTATAATAATGCAGTACACTGGTAACGGTCATCGGGCACCAGGAAACACTACAGGAAAGCCGTGTTCCCTGGAAACAGATAGGGATCCTGGTGCCACGAGCCCCTTTAAAAAGCTGAGCCAGAGCGGGTTTCACTCAGCAGCTGTGCTTGGGGAGCTCTAGTTGGGGTTGGTGGGAATGCAAGGAACCCTCGTGGGCAATTCTGCCAGGCCACAAAGTCTAAGAAGTGTTTGTGAATGGAGTGGCTGGTGGTTGTGCAGATGGTACAGCTGAGGCCAAGAGACTGGGGCAGACCAAAAGTCAGCGGCTGCTCCCTTCCTGCCAGTGACCTTCAACTTCCTGACTGAATTTCTTCCCTCTTTTCTGGAGGGAGATCTGCATTCTGCTTACCTGTGAGGAACCCTTCACTACTGTGGGCTTCCTATGAAGTTCTATCAACATAACTGATGGAGACATTTATTTTGTTATTTCCTGAGCCCAACACGTGTGCTAAGTGGTTCATAAAATTAAAATGAACCCTTTCTTCCTGACTGAATTTTTACACATTTATAGGGTGTTCTGCTTTCATTGAAAGCCAATAGGCATCATACCAAAATTGCAAAAACAGGTACTGAAGGGGTGAATTATTTATTTCATAGAAGGAGTTATCTTTGAGTTATTTTAAAGAGTATGTGTTCAGGTCTGTGATGAAAATTATTAGCTTGAATAAAATTTGATATACTCGGCCAAAAAAAAAACAAACAGGCAGGGGGCGGAATTCCCTGGCGGTCTAGTGGATAGGACTCTGCGCTTTCACTGCCAAGGGTGCAGGTTCAGTCTGTGGTCGGGGAACTAAGATCTTGCAAGCCACGCAGTGCAGCCAAAAAATAAAACAATAAAATTTGATGTACAGGTACTTTGCATTATGGGTGCTAAGTATTTTGACGTCATAACTCCAGCTCTGACACAGAGCTGGGTACATAATAAGCACTCAAATACTTGCTGAATGAATCTTTCTCCAATGCCAGGCCTATTTTTCCAACTATTTATTGGGCATTTGTCTTGATATCTTGCATCAACCTCAAAATTTACATACATACATGATCTCACTTCTTTCCCTTAAATACCGTGTCTCCTCCGTGAGTGTACATGTAGAAAGTGTCTGGGGGACTGGATGGCCTTCATTTAAATTCTGGCTGCCTCATTTAGTAATCTGCAACCTTAGGCTCTTTATTAAAGCTCTCTTTGCCTCATTTCCCTCACCTGTAAAATGGGTATGATAATAGTGCCTGCGCTATAAGGTTGTGGTGAGAATTAAATTAGCATGGATCTGGCACGTAGCAACACATAGTAAATGTTGAATGTTAGCATTTCCTATTTTAGCCAACCACTTAGTTAGGAAGTAACTGTGTTAGGAACTTTGTTGTTAAGCTCACCTTTCCTTTCTTCTCACTAGATCCAGTCTGACTTCACCTCTCACTGTTTTTGGTCCACCCTAACTCTGCCACAGTACAAGTGCTTCTTATTGCAAAATCCCTTTCCCTTCCAACACAACTTCTGAAGACCAGGGTGTTCTTTCTAAACGGATTATTCCCCTCCCCACCGCTTAGGAGTCACCTTCCTTCGCACAGCAATCCAGACCTTTGATGAACTGCCTTCTGGCTGCAAATCCACGTTCCCAGCCCGTCTTCAGCCATTCCACACCTCTCTCCATCTCTATAGTCTAGCTACATTGGACTCCTTTCTGCTTCCGGAAGATACCAGATTTCCACTCCTCTTGGCCTTTGTTACTTTTCTCTGAGATTTCCTTACCTTTCTGGTTTCACCAATATCATCTAGGTGTAGTTTTCTTTCACACAGTCTCATCCTACAGAAAGAATTGCTCCTTCGGGTATACCCCACAGAACTTCATCACCTAACTTGGTTATAACACCTAATCATTTTGCCCCTCTCCACCTACCTTTCTTCCACTACTGGATACAAGCTCCTTTAGGTAGGAACCACAGACCGTGAGGTCTTTAACCATTTCTGTGTTACTAGGGCCTAACACAGGATTGCTGTTCAATAAACTATCTTTTTCTATTTTTCCTATGGTAAAATTAAAATGTTCTCATCAGAAAAGAAAAACTCTATAGGAATAAATGATTTAGGATGTGAAAATTCCCTGTAATCTGCACCTACTGTTAACTCCTGCCAAGGTTCATGGGCATCATTTCTGACATTTGCCTTGCAAACAACACAATATTTTAAAGTGGAATGGGAGTAAATAATTATGATGATTCCCTATCAAGAACACAGATTTTTTTTTTTGTATAACTTGTACTATGGTAGACTTTCTGTTGCAAAGAAAATATAGAAATAGTTGCTTTTATAAAGGAGCAATACTGGGCTTCCCTGGTGGCGCAGTGGTTGAGAGTCCTCCTGCCGATGCAGGGGACACAGGTTCGTGTCCCAGTCCGGGAGGATACCACATGCCGTGGAGCGGCTGGGCCCGTGAACCATGGCTGCTGAGCCTGCGCTTTGCAACGGGAGAGGCCACAACAGTGAGAGGCCTGCGTACTGCAAAAAAAAAAAAAAAAAAAAAAAGCAATACTGTTATTCTGTCCTACCTTCTATTTTTATAGGATGCCTCTCATAATTTCTCCTCTTCACTTGAGAAAGGGAAACACAGATGCACAAAGAAATGGGAAGGATACTAATTTCTCTTTTGAACCTAAGGGGAAAGCACATGTTTCTACCAAATTTCCATTAGGCTTTGAAGGCAGAACGATTTTTCATTTGGAACCCAAGCAGAATTTCAAAGATGTTCAACGCTGGTACCCTGTCTCTGCGTCACTGCTGAAGGCAGGCGTAAGGCTGGCAGGATCCGAGGGCGGCATGCATGTGCTTCACAGGAGGGCGGTGTGTGGGGCTGGGCGCTTCTCTGGCTGGCCTGGGGGTGAGGTCCATCTGGTCTCCTTCCTCCCCCACTGGTGGCTTAAGGGCTCCCTTTCTGATACCACTCCCTCCTTCTGCTGTCCCTAATGCTGAAATCATCATCTGGTTCTTCACTTGTTCCCACTTCGTTTAATTGTCTCCTTGAAAGCTTATAAAGACTCATTTTGGTGTCTGGCCCATAGCTATATAAAGGCACATATTTTAACCTGATAGTTTAGGTTTTTTTTCCTTTCCTTTTTCCCCCCTGAGTTCGTATGTTCTTCGAAACCACCTTGGCTGGACTGTTAGTCAGGGGTGCTCGTCGGAGGTTTGGAGCCTCTCAAAGGAATCAGTTCAGCTGCCCAGACTCACCGGATTAATTTAAGCCCTCCTGCACGGGCCGCTTGGCCATGTGAGCACAGCTTCGCGGGCTGGGGCAGCAGCAGGACACCCCGCTTGACTTGAGAAACTCCCGCTTGGTCCCCCTCCTTCCTATTCCCGGTTCCTTGCTGTCCTTCCTCCAGTCCACCAATAAAACAAAGAAACCTGAGAAATAATCTCTGAAAGAAGAGACTTCTCGGACCTTGACTGTCACACTGGCCTCGAGCCAAGCCTGAGCCTACCTCAAAATGAACCGAGGATGGGGAGCTACTGGAAGGCAGTCAAAACCCCCGAAAAGTGAGGTCGTGGACAACCCTTACCAGCAACAAACTTACTTGCTCTGCCTTCCTTTTCTTTTACAGGAAAAACGAAAAGTCTAAGACATTAAACTCCAGAATGCCTTGTTCATATATCTAACAAAATTGAGAGAATGTGCGTGCACATGTAAATGTGTGTGTGTGTGTGTAAGCATGTTTACAACCTGGCTAGAAAAATTATCCTGGGTCAAAGGTCTTCTCAATTGCTGAAGGTGATGTTTATCATTTTCAAGGCACGTTTGAATTTTTTTTGTTTTTGCGGTACGCGGGCCTCTCACTGTTATGGCCTCTCCCATTGTGGAGCACAGGCTCCAGACGCGCAGGCTCAGCGTCCATGGCTCACGGGCCCAGCTGCTCCGCGGCATGTGGGATCTTCCCGGACCGGGGCACGAACCCGTGTCCCCTGCATCGGCAGGCGGACTCTCAACCACTGCGCCACCAGGGAAGCCCATGTTTGAATATTTTTACTACTCATATACATGTGTATCCACAAACAGTATTGTGTACTGTTTAGTATGCTATAGTTTTATAAGCAGTATCTCATATTTATGAAATATGATACATACAATCACAGAAAATGAAGGAGCCAGGATGTCAGTATTCTGCTTATGTGCTTTTTTGATAATGATAGTTTCGTGAAAAGGGTATTTTAATGCATTCTCACTTGAAATGCAGCAGATGCCAACTATGAGGGAATGAAGGTGCTAATTTATAGTTTTTAAAAAATTGTGCACAGAAACTTGAAAGAATGTAAGTGCAAGCTTAGCAATAGAAGGAGAAGTGAAAAGACGCAAAATGGGGGGTGGAGGGGTGGGAATGGAGTCCTTTCGTCTGTAACCAAGGAGGTCTGTAAGAAACCACGGAAGCTTCTGCTAATTTGAAATTCCACCAGCAGAGAAACAAAACTCTGCTGGGTTATTGAAGAAAGGTCTTGGCACCTTATGCACGGGAAATGAAACTTTTCATTTTGCAGTTGGCTTGTAGATTGGTTACCACCCCTCCCTCGCATGTTTCAAAGGCTGAGGATCCGGCTGTAGTTAAGAGATGTGGTTTGCATACATTGCCTAGTTGACAGCAGCAGATCAACAGTGAAAGGCTAATTAACTAAATGAAGGCAGCAAAGAAGTAAGGTTTTGGCAAATGACAAAGCCATTCATTGAGCCACTTTACTTCTCCTTTAGCTAAATTCTGTTTTTAATTAGCCTCAGGATGTTTCTTGCAGCCTTTTAGAAGGAGGTTCTTTCCCTTGTCAGGTGTTGCATCCCAGAGTCAGATGTGGTGAGGAGAGGAAAACCTCAGCACATCCACCACAAAGCAGGAGTTACCAGGCATCTCTCGCGCTGTCCCTTCCCCTCCCTGCACTCACAGCCTTAGAGGCCGAGGCCTTCCTGTAGGAGAGCTGGCTTCTCCTACTGGACCAGCTACAGTTAGTTGTTGACTTGGAGGATAATTCTGAACACATGCAGATTCATCTTGCTGGAGCCCAAGCTCTGGATTTCCTTACTTCCAGTTGATCCATAGGAAGCATTCAACCTTGGATGTCATCAAATCAGCCCAGCAACCCACAAGCGAATTGAGTCAGATGCCGTTCTTCTTTTGCTCCATACTTCTGTTTTTTTTCCTGCCCCATTTCTTGGGACTTTGTAGGCCTTTGTAGCTTTTGTCTAAATGGCCAGGAAACCATGCATCTATTTATAAACAGGAAGACTGAGGCAAAGTTAGTATTTTAGCCAAGCTCATGTGGGGATTGTGGAGAAGGACAAAGATTATCAAATCTCCTGGGGCTTGGCTGAGAACTGGGCCAGAACTACTGGATTGGGATGTCAATTTAGCCCACAGAATGGGGGATGGTGGATACGATGCTCACGGCAGAAGATGTGTCTGGTGAACGAGACTGGTAGGTCATTAGAATTTAGAGAAGACCGTGAGGAGAATGAAGGAGTAAGCTATAGGAGTAGTGGCGACTAGATTTCACTTAGAGGGGACTGGGTATTTGTAGAAATGAGACAACAACAAATACAGTGACCACGTTTTTTAGAAGTCTTGATTTTATGACTTCTCTCTGCTCTTCCTGTTCTTTCAACCTGTTCAGTCAGTGCAGGCTAATAAACTTTCAAGGCCTGGCTTGGCCCTCCAGACTCCTCCAACTTCCCTCCACCCACCCCTATGCTGAGTTCAGTGGCTCACGGGCCCCCGTGATGATGAATTTTATGTGTCAGCTTGACTGGCCTAAGGAATGCCCAGGTAGCTGGTAAAACACAGTTTCTGGGTATGTGTGTGACGGTGTTTTATTTGAATAGGTAGATGGAGTAAAGAGGATTGCTTTCACCAGTGTGGGTGGCGTTGTCCAATCCACCTGATAGAATAAAAAGGCAGAGGAAGGGTGAATTTGCTGTCTACTTGAGCGGGGACATCCATTCTCTCCCACCTTTGGACATTGGTGCTCCTGGTTCTTGAAACTTCGGACTTGGACTGGATCTTACACCATGGGCTCCCCCCAGTTCTTGCGCCCTCAGACTGACCAGGACTTACGCCACTGGCTGCCCTGGTTCTCAGGCCTTCAGGTTTGGACTGGGACTACACCACCTGCTTTCCTGGGCCTCCAGTTTGTAGACAGCAGATCGTGGGACTTCTCAGCCTCTCTGATAGCATGAGCCAGTCCTCATAAAATATCTCTTATATGTCTATATATCTCCTGTGGCTCTGATTCTTTTTCCTTTCTTTTTTAAAACATCTTTATTGGAGTATAATTGCTTTACAGTAGTGTTAGTTTCTGCTGTATAACAAAGTGAATCAGCTATACATATACATATATCCCCATATCCCCTCCCTCTCGCATCTCCCTCCCACCTTCCCTATCCCACCCCACTAGGTGGACACAAAGCACCTGAGCTGATCTCCCTGTGCTATGTGGCTGCTTCCCACTAGCTATCTATTTTACATTTGGTAGTGTATATATGTCCATGCCACTCTCTCACTTCATCCCAGCTTACCCTTCCTCCTCCCCGTGTCCTCAAGTCCATTCTCTACGTCTGCGTCTTTATTCCTGTCCTGCCCCTGGGTTCTTCACAACCTTTTTTTTTTTTTTGATATTCCATATATATGTGTTAGCATACAGTATTTGTTTTTCTCTTTCTGACTTACTTCACTCTGTATGACAGTCTCTAGGTCCATCCACCTCACTACAAATAACTCAATTTCCTTTCTTTTTATGGCTGAGTAATATTCCATTGTATATATGTGCCACATCTTCTTTATCCATTCATCTGTTGATGGACATTTAGGTTGCTTCCATGTCCTGGCTATTGTAAATAGTGCTGCAATGAACATTGTGGTACATGACTTTTTGAATTATGGTTTTCTCAGGGTATATGCCCAGTAGTGGGATTGCTGGGTCATATGGTAGTTCTATTTTTAGTATTTTAAGGAACCTCCATACTGCTCTCCATAGTGGCTGTATCAATTTATATTCCCACCAACAGTGCAAGAGGGTTCCCTTTTCTCCACACCCTCTCCAGAATTTATTGTTTGTGGATTTTTTGATGATGGCCATTCTGACTGGTGTGAGGTGATACCTCATTGTAGTTTTGATTTGCATTTCTCTAATGATTAGTGATGTTGAGCATTCGTTCATGTGTTTGTTGGCAGTCCTGTATATCTTCTTTGGAGAAATGTCTATTTAGATCTTCTGCCCATTTTTGGATTGGGTTGTTAGTTTTTATGATATTGAGCTGCATGAGCTGCGTGTATATTTTGGAGATTAATCCTTTGTCAGTTGCTTCGTTTGCAAATATTTTCTCCCATTCTGAGGGTTGTCTTTTGGTCTTGTTTATGGTTTCCTTTGCTGTGCAAAAGCTTTTAAATGTCATTAGGTGCCATTTGTTTATTTTTGTTTTTATTTCCATTTCTGTAGGAGGTGGGTCAAAAAGCATCTTGCTGTGATGTATTTCATAGAGTGTTCTGCCTATGTTTTCCTCTAAGAGTTTGATAGTGTCTGGCCTTACATTTAGGTCTTTAATCCATTTTGAGCTTATTTTTGTGTATGGTGTTAGGGAGTGATCTAATCTCATTCTTTTACATGTATCTGTCCAGTGTTCCCAGCACCACTTATTGAAGAGGCTGTCCTTTCTCCACTGTATATTCTTGCCTCCTTTATCAAAGATAAGGTGACCACATGTGCCTGGGTTTATCTCTGGGCTTTCCATCCTGTTCCATTGATCTATGTTTCTGTTTTTGTGTGTTGCTCTGTTTCTTTGAAGAACCCTTACTAGTACACCCACTGAGCACAGTGGTGTATTTCTTTCCCAGGAGAGACGGCAGTTTTCTGCTTTTATTCTTACTTGAGGTAGTGAGCTCCTTAAAAGGACAGAGACCATATGATCATCTTTGCTTCCTTGACCAATTTATTGAACAATAGCGCCAGGCACTGTGATGGCTGCTTGTCATATTGCTTCAATGAATCCTCACCACAACCCAGTGAAGTAGTACTCTAACTCACATTATAAGGGAGCTGGGCTCGAAGGGATTAAAATAATTTGCTCAAGGTCTCACAACTAGTAGGTAGTGGAGTCAGGATGCACTCTTGATCATGATGCTACTCACTTCCCTAGTGGACCCTCAAGAAACATTTGCTGAATTGAACTGGTAATTTGTATGGTGCTTATTTTATTGCATGTAGTGGGTGCTTAATTACTTGATTTCAAAACCCATTCAAGCTGAAAAGCCATGTAATCATCTAAGGGAGCCATTTCTCATAGATCCTAATATGAATAGGGGGCAAAAAAAACACAAAAACCCACAGTGTTACCACCAGGTAAGCAAAACGGTTACATGTCTCTGCAGGTGGTGGTGGATTCTGAAGACATGTGGTTTTTACTGGCTGAGGTAACTACACTTTATTATTTCATTATCTTCTCTTTATTACTGAAAAAATGTTGAAGGAAGAATCCCTTCTTCTGGGAGGAGGGTGGATCTGAAAGGAGGAGAAGTGGAAGGGACGAGAAGCTTCTTTTTATGAAGTTAAGACTCATGAATCTATCTGTCTATGGCAGAGGGGCCATCAGCACAATGGTCTTTCAGGGGCAAAGGCTGTAAACTTGGTTATGAGAGACCCTCAGAGGTGCAGAAGAGGCTGGTGAAAGTGTTATTACCTCAACCGACAGATCTCCATCTTCACTCTGGTGTGACCCCCACTCCCACCCAAAGAACCCTTCTTCCCGGGACCCCCGTCTCATCTGCTTGCACCGAAATGCAGAACCACCCTCGTTCGAGGGACAGTCCAAAACCCCTAAACAACCCCCAGGTCGTTTCAGTCCCTAGTCATTTTAAACCCTTTTGTAACCTGCAAAAGAAAGGAACCTGAGTTAAAAAGGAAGCTCCTGAGTTTGGCTCTGAGCCAGCTTGCCTTCACACCTGCGCCCCCCAACTTCTTACTCTGGACTTTTAAGCAGAAAGACATCCTGAGTCAGATTCCATGGGGTAGTAGTTAGGAATGAGACTGTGAAGTTAAGAAAGGAGTCTTAGCTTTCATGACATTCCAAGTTCAATTATATCTCTCTTCAAACACTCAGCACTTGGCCTTAGGGTTAGCTTGCTTGGGCCCCCTTTGTGTGCACCCCTGCAGCCCTGAGTTACGACCATGGGCTTAAATTCTCATCGAAGGCTGGCTGGCTCCTCCCAAGATGGAAGACAAGTCAGTGAAGTAAGTGAGTGAATACTTCATAGCGCCTTGGGCCAGGGGAGGTGTCTGCTCTGCTCCCCGTGCCCCCTCCTTTCCCACCCGCCTTGGGAAGGACAGTGCCTCACCTACTCAACAGCCCAGGGACAGGTATGAAGAATAGAGAGGGAGAGAAGAGCAGGGGGAGAGGAACGGATCAAGCCCTCACCTCTCCTGGAATACTTAGCCCCAGTCTCTGTCTTTTTCACTGGCTGCTACATTGAGCAGAGTGATTTCTCCTAACCCAGGTATAAGCAAAGAAAACATTGATACCTTTTCCCAGCTCAGCTGAGGTGAATCAACTCAACAAAAAGCAGGAGGCAGAAGAGCTCAAAGTATTTTCCTAGTATTGCTCTCTCTTTAAGGTGATAATGAAAGCTGTCAGTGTTGAGACCTACTGTGTGTTGAGCACAGGCTAGGTTTCTGACAAAGAGGAATCCACGTAAGCCTCCTTTTTACACAGTTCAGATAATTGAGGCTCAGAAAAATAGTGACTTTGCCCAAGGCTCACAGTGGGGCCCGGGTCTCTGTTTCACGTGCTTCCTTTCCAAGCCTCCTGCTACCAGTACTGCTCTTAGATCTGGGCAAGAGGGATCCCTGCCCTGGGCCCCAGGCTTTAGCGGGCCCCTCCCAGGAGGTAAGGAGTCTGGGGAACCGGGCAGCTCTGCCTACCCAGGGCCCACCTTTCCCCCCTCCCAGGCCTCCTTACATTTTAGATGTAAGGATACCTCTGGATACCTAGGCCTCAAGCTTCCTCACCAGAGAGTCCCGGCTGGAGTTGCCAGATGTAGCAAATAAATACAGGCTGACCAGTTAAATTTGAATTTTAGATATAGCAAATTTTTTAGTATAAACATGTCCCATGAAATACTTAGGACATGCTTAATGCTAAAAAGCTCTTCATTATTTATCTGAAATTCCAATTTAACTGCATCTTGCATGCTTTCTGGCAGCCCTAGCCCCAGCCCACTTCCAGGATGTGGCTGTTTGGGCGGCACATGCACAGAGCTTGGATGTGCACACTTGGGTGTCCAAAGGCAGGCAGGCAAGTCCCCTCCTCTCAGAGCTGGAAGGAGCCCAAGAAGGGGGTAAAGGGGGCCGACTGGGACCCTCCACTTGCACCCTTGTTAAGGGTGTGCCTGCTCCCCAGACCCCACGTAAAGCATAGATTGCTTTATCGTCTCTCTCAAATGCCATTTGCAATTTCCATAGTCATTTGAGTTCCCAGAACATGACCCCTTTTGTTTTCCTCACCTCCAGCTGGATCAGGGGTGAGGGGGTAGAACAAGCACTCAGAATCCCAGTCTAAGGGATGCTTCCATGTTGACGCAGTTGGCTTACTGGGGCTCTCAGTCTGTGAAATGGAGAAGCGGCTGGATGTGAGGGTTAACGGGTTAACGTTTTCAGCGTTCCTGAGTAAAAGGTTCCTGACCATGAATGAGGTGCTTCACCTCTCTGAGGTCGTTTTCTTTCATTCATAACATGTGAGAAATACCCCAGCCTCCTGGAGTGGGCATGAGGGTAAAATGAATTAACACGTGAAAGCATCTAAGCATTTGAGGTGTCAAGCCTCATAAACGCAGTTGGGTCTGAACAGTCAGGAACAGACCCCTCTCATTTTTGTTTTTAAGGCTCAGCTGGACCACCCACACATCTGTTTCCAGCCTGGGGGCCCTTGGATCTTCCGTGAGACCGAGATGGCTCCTGAGTCATAAGTGATGTCACCTCCATCCAAGCCTCCTGGAGCATTTTGTTAAATGAACCTGGGGCAGCGCCTTCCAGAACAGTCTGACTCTAGGTTTGCAACTCAAAATTACACTACACCACAGGACCTATGAGATGACTTCTGTCTAGAGGACAAGGCGGACCCGTCCCACCAAGATAGGGCTAAGTCACTCATCAGAACACACGTCTGAATTATTCCCCTGAACTTTATGAAGACTGCTAAGATCAAGTCTTACTAAGAATGATTAAATAAACAAAAACCTGACTTCTTTCCAGTGCCAGTTGAATGCTCTTTCTTGAGCACAAGTAGCAAAAAATGAAAAGAGAAAAGCAAATCATTCCCAACACGGGGCACGGAGTTTCCCTGGTCTTTAGTCCATGTTCTCACATCTTCCTAATTCCTCTCTCCCTTTTCCCTCCCTCTCCTTCCTCCTGCTTCTTCTCCTCCCAACAAATGAACTTGTAATCATCAGTTAGCAATCCTCAGGAAAAGCTTCAAGAGGAAGGCGGTGTATTGTGAAGCAGGAAACAAGGACTCTGGTATCAGAAAGACTTGGGTCCCAGCTCTGCCATCTCCTGGCTGTGTCATCACAGGTAAGCTACTGAACCTTTCTGAGTCTCAGTTTTCTCTTGTAACAGTGATAATGCTACCTACTTTCACTTTGCACAGTGCCTGGCACCTAGAAGGTGCTTGTTAACTGGTGCCCATTGTTATTGAAGATGATGCTTAATATATATAAGATCATACTTTATGCTCAATAAAGCATAAACACATGAATGAATGAATGAAACACTTCCTGAAAAGTTACCTTTTCAAATTTTCCAGTGTTACAAAAGCAGAAGTCAGCCAAAGGAGTAACTTGGGGGTTTCTTCCAGCCCTGAGTCCCCAGGTTGGAGGGCTCCTTTGAGCCTCTGGCTTTTGTGACTCAGTCTCCAGCGTGGTCTGACAGTGTGAGACACACCTTGCTCTGCTGGCTCACTGTGCTTGTCTATCCCCACCTCCTCCATCCTTCATTGATCTGGCTCACGTTTACCCGTAACCATCCTTGATTACCTGCAGGACTAAACAAGTAGGCAGCCATCATTAAGAAATCACAGGCGCATACCTTTCAGATAGCATAATCACCCCACCGGCTGGTACCAGTGCCCCAACAGGCTTCCCTCTGTGGCCCACTATGCCAACAGTTCCACCCGCCAGAGGTAAAAACAATTCTACTTTTCAGGGCTGGAGAAGACTGATTTTATGCAGCAAAATCCATTCAGTTATTCAGGACGCTGCTGTCTTTTTTTAGTTCAATTATTCAGGGGTTTCTGAGTACACGATTGTAAATTCAGCATTGGCTGGTCCTAAAGCTTAGACCTGACTGGTTGAGATTCAACTTGTTCAGTGTGTTTCTCAAACATGACAGTGAATCTGGACAAGAGAAACAGACATCCTTTTGGAAGAGAATCAAGTACAGAGAAATTTATCTTTAAAAACTTTTGATTCACAACCTCTAGCTAATACAAATAGAGTGCTTACTTTCATCATGATCCTTTCCCTTTCAAACCAACACTGGCAGAAAGATTTTTGGAAATCAGTAAACAGCCATCCCTGTATAATGAGTACATTTATTTCAGATAAATTCCTCTCTTTATCGCCTACTAAAATAGTACCCCCATGTCCTCTCTTGAATATTTAAATTGAGGGTAACGTGCTTGTCTACCACGGTACCACGTTTCCTGGTTTCAGATGAGAAAGTAACCTGAGGATGAGGTAACAGGGATTCCATGTTATCTTTTGGAGAACAGAGAAGCATGTGGTTTCCTCTCAGAAAGCACGTCTTGACTGCTGGTGGTAAGTTATTTAACACTCACCACCGGTCTCCGTCCCCTGTGCTGCGTTTTAATGAGAGCTTCTGGAAAGTGATACCTCGTTACTTCTCTTGGCTCATTTATCCACTCAAACATTCATTGAGCATCTCATAGGTGATTTGGGGTTGGACAGTGGGGATACAGCAATATACAGATCCCAGTCCCTGCCCTTGGAAGGCCTACAGTCAGTGCAAGAGACAGATAGATATTAAAAAAGAAAAAAAAAATCACACAAAATATCTAAATTTACTCACTGCGATAAATGCTTTGTTGCCAGAATAACAGTAAAGAAAAAAGCATACGATAAGGAACTTAAGATGGTAAACTGTTCCAAGAAGATGTTGACAAAGTCATGAATTGAGTAGTTATTATTTTTGGTATTTCTAGACCCTTGCCCATGGCCTAGCACATTGTCAGTCTATTGTGTGAATGAAGACTCTTTTATGAGGCCCTTTTTACTCCAGAGTCTCCAATTTTAACAAGTAAAAACTTATACATATTGTTTGAGTTCCTAACAGGGACCAGGCACTGTTCTAGTTCTTTATGTCTATTAGCCTATTCACCCCTCCCTCAAGGTTCTGAGGTGGGTACTAGCTATGCCTTCATTACATAGATAAGAAAATCAATACACAAAGGGGCTAAGGCATTTCATCGAGGTCACACACTTGATACAAGTTACTGCTTGCTAGAGTATGGATTTGAACCTTGATCAGCAGACCTCAGAATCTCAACCTCTAACCAGTGTGCAGCACTTCTTCTTGTAAAATTACTGAGCTCTGCAATGACTCCAGGAATGTGACGAGCTGCAGTGAAGTAAAAGAAACAAATGTAAATAGCATGTCTTCCCCCAGTTACTAGCACTGAGGGTTACAAGACAGCAAGAGAGAAATAGCACAGCTTATAACAACTCACTCCCTATCACCTGCCCCCAGGTTCTTCCTTTGCTAAATCCCTTTCTTTGGCCCAAAGCAGGCATCTCCTTCCATGACTCCATAGAGTCCGCATTCTCAGGGCCAACTAGCTCTGGTTGGTGGCTTTGGGGGTTCCTGGAAGAATCCACACACTGCAGCCACTACAGTGCCTCACCTTGCGTGGATGGCTAGCAGATGCCCCTTCGCCAGAGTGAGCAGCCTCAGCATCACCATCACCTCTCCTTCCTCTGCAGGTGGCTCTTCTCTCTTCTACGTGCTTCTAGCTACACATGAAGTTGGGGGGGACACAACAGTTTGGGCCCTGGGTGCCAGACTGGATTGAACCCACTTGGAGTCAACACAATCTGCTTGTCTAGACCTCAACCCCTTCCTGGATCAGGGAGAATGGGATTCCCCCTCCTTCGCTCTCAGGGCAATAGCAGGGAGCATCTGAGGAAATCGTCACTGCGAGTACCCATCTTCCAGGAAAACAGCCTACCCCTCCCACTATGAGTTACTGTAACCTCCCCATTCTCCAGACTCATTCGTTTCCCTTTTTTTTTTTTTTTTTTAAATTTGTGTGCCTATCCCCTTACTTGGGAATTCATACTCCATCATCAACTTTCCTGGTCTGGGTGTATATATGTACGTGAACTGGATTTACTTTAGGTGTAGCTGACTAGTCTGTGACCCTCCTACCACAGCCAGTGTGCTGTACCTTAGGGCAAGAGCTGGAGAAAAGCTAATGTCTTGCAGAGGAGAAAAGGAAATCTGAGGACTTTGATTTCGAGCCCTAAGGACTGATCCTTGGAAAACACAGTTCACCATCTCTTTGAGTTGTGGAGGTATTAAGTCAAAGCAGTTGCAAATTCCATTTGTTCAAGTCCTGTGATAAAAAGGCTTTGTTTATAATATCTGAAAATTAGTAAACTTAGAATATGCAAGTGAAGAATTTTGTCATGTCAAAGCTTCTAGCATTTCTTTGTGCTACAAGAGGTGGAGATATGGGGGAAAATATAACCTGTTTTTATGGAAGACTGACCTTGGGCCTTTTGATTTTGCTAAGGGAAGTGAAGGTCCTATCCTGGAAGAAAGGCTTTAGACGTGAACTCCAAACAGCTAAAATGGCACAAGTTATTTTCATGGACTGGCCCCTGCCCAGCGCGGCCCCTCGCGGCTCACCCCGTGCCTCGCGCAGCCCTCGACCACCCCGTTGCCCGCGCCGCGGCCTCCACCTCTCCGGGGCCCCTCTTCTTCCCACCGCGCCCCACTTCCCTCTCCGGTCCTCTTTGTCCCCGCTGCCTCGGAGTGCTCCTTGATCCCCTCCTTCCCTCGGCCGCTTCGGCCAGTCCCGTGCCCGGTGTGGACCCCCACCCCCTTTCGGACCACCGCTACCCTGGGCCCCCGGCTCCTGCCAGCAGCATCCACGCGCCGTCTGCTCCCTTCCAATCACTCCTCTTTCGGTTTCCACTCCTCGTCCCCATTCCTTCCTAGTGGGTCCCCCGATCCCTCTACCCCACTCCGCCTTCCCCCACGAGTGTCCCTTTCTTGGAGGCACCTAACCCAGCAGGTAATCTGCACGATTGCCTCCGAAGAGCTGGGAGCTGGGAGCCCCGTGTACACCTGTGGTGTTTTCCAGGAGGGGTATGGGGGCCTGACCTTTCACAGGAGGGGAAGATGGCGGAAGAGTAAGACGCGGAGATCACCTTCCTCCCCACAGATACACCAGAAATACATCTACACGTGGAACAACTCCTACAGAACACCTACTGAACGCTGGCAGAAGACCTCAGACCTCCCAAAATGTGCGCGAGGAGAGGGAATTAAGAGCGCTGCTTAAAGGAGCTCCAGAGACGGGCGCGAGCCGCGGCTAAAAGCGCAGACCCCAGAGACGGGCATGAGACGCTAAGGCCGCTGCTGCCGCCACCAAGAAGCCTGTGTGCGAGCACCGGTCACTCTCCACACCTCCCGTCCAGGGAGCCTGTGCAGCCCGCCACTGCCAGGGTCCCGGGATGCAGGGACAACTTCCCCGGGAGAAAGCAGAGCGCGCCTCAGGCTGGTGCAACGTTATGCCGGCCTCTGCCGCCGCAGGCCCGCCCGCACTCCGTGCCCCTCCCTCCCCCCCGGCCTGAGTGAGCCAGAGCCCCCGCATCAGCGGCTCCTTTAACCCCGTCCTGTCTGAGCGAAAAACAGACGCCCTCCAGCGACCTACACGCAGAGGCGGGGCCAAATCCAAAGCTAAAACCCGGGAGCTGTGCAAACAAAGAAGAGAAAGGGAAATCCCTCCCAGCCGACTCAGAAGCAGCGGATTAAAGCTCCACAATCAACTTGATGTACCCTGCATCTGTGGAATACCTGAATAGACAACAAGTCATCCCAAATTGAGGAGGTGGACTTTCAGAGCAAGATTTATGATTTTTTCCCCTTTTCCTCTTTTTGTGAGTGTGTATGTGTATGCTTCTGTGTGAGATTTTGTCTGTATAGCTTTGCTTCCACCATTTGTCCTAAGGTTCTGTCCATCCGTTTTTTAAAAATTTTTTTCTTAATAATAATTTTTTAATTTAATAACTTTATTATATTTTACTCTATTTTATTTTACTTTATCTTTCTTTCTTTCTTTTTTCCTTCCTTCCCTCCTTCCTTCCTTCCTCCCACCATCCCTCCCTCCCTCCCTCCGTCCTCTTTCTTTCCTTCTTTTCTTCTTTCTTCCTTCCTTCCTTTCTTTCTTCCTACTTATAATAATTCTTTCTCTCCACTTTTTCTCCCTTTTATTCTGAGCCGTGTGGATGAAAGGCTCTTGGTGCTGCAGCCAGGAGTCAGTGCTGTGCCTCTGAGGTGGGAGAGCCAACTTAAGGACACTGGTCCACAAGAGACCTCCCAGCTCCATGTAATATCAAATGGTGAAAATCTCCCAGAGATCTCCATCTCAACACCAGCACCTAGCTTCACTCAACAACCAGCAAGCTACAGTGCTGGACACCCTATGCCAAACAACTAGCAAGACAGGAACACAACCCCACCCAATAGCAGAGAGGCTGCCTAAAATCATAATAAGTCCACAGACACCCCAAAACACACCACCAGACCTGCCCACCAGACAGACAAGATCCAGCCTCATCCACCAGAACACAGGCACTAGTCCCCTCCACCAGGAAGCCTACACAACCCACTGAACCAATGTTAGCCACTGGGGACAGACCCCCAAAACAACAGGAACTACGAACCTGCAGCCTGCAAAAAGGAGACCCCAAACACAGTAAGATAAGCAAAATGAGAAGACAGAAAAACACACAGCAGATGAAGGAGCAAGATAAAAACCCACCAGACCTAACAAATGAAAAGGAAATAGGCAGTCTACCTGAAAAAGAATTCAGAATAATGATAGTAACAATGATCCAAAATCTTGGAAATAGAATAGACAAAATGCAAGAAACATTTAACAAGGACCTAGAAGAACTAAAGATGAAAAAAGCAATGGGGAACAACACAATAAGTGAAATGAAAAATACTCTAGATGGGATCAAAAGCAGAATAACTGAGGCAGAAGAACGGATAAGTGACCTGGACGATAAAATAGTGGAAATAACTACTGCAGAGCAGAATTAAGAAAAAAGAATGAAAAGAACTGAGAACAGTCTCAGAGACCTCTGGGACATTAAATGCACCAACATTAGAATTATAGGGGTTCCAGAAGAAGAAGAGAAAAAGAAAGGGACTGAGAAAATATTTGAAGAGATTATGGTTGAAAACTTCCCTAATATGGGAAAGGAAATAGTTAATCAAGTCCAGGAAGCACAGAGAGTCCCATGCAGGATAAATCCAAGGAGAAATACACCAAGACACATACTAATCAAACAGTCAAAAATTAAATACAAAGAAAGCATATTAAAAGCAGCAAGGGAAAAACAACAAATAACACACAAGGGAATCCCCATAAGGTTAACAGCTGATCTTTCAGCAGAAACTCTGCAAGCCAGAAGGGAGTGGCAGGACATATTGAAAGTGATGAAGGAGAAAAACCTGCAACCAAGATTACTCTACCCACAAGGATCTCATTTAGATTTGATGGAGAAATTAAAATCTTTACAGACAAGCAAAAGTTGAGAGGGTTCAGCACCACCAAACCATATTTACAACAACTGCTAAAGGAACTTCTCTAGGCAAGAAACACAAAAGAAGGAGAAGACCTACAATAACAAACCCAAAACAATTTAGAAAATGGGAATAGGAACATACATATCGATAATTACCTTAAATGTAAATGGACTAAATGCTCCCACCAAAAGACACAGATTGGCTGAATGGATACAAAAACAAGACCCATATATTTCCTGTCTACAAGAGACCCACTTCAAACCTAGAGACACATACAGACTGAAAGTAAGGGGATGGAAAAAGATATTCCATGCAAATGGAAACCAAAAGAAAGCTGGAGTAGCAATTCTCATATCAGACAAAATAGACTTTAAAATAAAGACTATAACAGGAGACAAAGAAGAACACTACATAATGATCAAGGGATCAATACAAGAAGAAGATATAACAATTGTAAATATTTATGCACCCAACATAGGAGCACCTCAATACATAAGGCAAATACTAACAGCCATAAAAGGGGAAATCGACAGTAACACATTCATAGTAGGGGACTTTAACACCCCACTTTCACCAATGGACAGATCATCCAAAATGAAAATAAATAAGGAAACACAAGCTTTAAATGATACATTAAACAAGACGAACGTAATTGATATTTATAGGACACTCCATCCAAAAACAACAGAATACACATTTTTCTCAAGTGCTCATGGAACATTCTCCAGGATAGATCATATCTTGGGTCACAAATCAAGCCTTGGTAAATTTAAGAAAATTGAAATTGTATCAAGTATCTTTTCTGACCACAACGCCATGAGACTAGATATCAATTACAGGAAACGATCTGTAAAAAATACAAACACATGGAAGCTAAACAATACACTACTTAATAACGAAGTGATCACTGAAGAAATCAAAGAAGAAATAAAAAAATACCTAGAAACAAATAACAATGGAGACACAACGACCCAAAACCTATGGGATGCAGCAAAAACAGTTCTAAGGGGGAAGTTTATAGCAATACAAGCCTACCTTAAGACGCAGAAAACATATCGAATAAACAACGTAACTTTGCACCTCAAGCAATTAGAGAAAAAAGAACAAAAAAACCCCAAAGCTAGCAGAAGGAAAGAAATCATAAAAATCAGATCAGAAATAAATGAAAAAGAAATAAAGAATAGCAAAGATCAATAAAACTAAAAGCTGGTTCTTTGAGAAGATAAACAAAATAGATAAACCATTAGCCAGACTCATCAAGAAAAAAAGGAAGAAGACTCAAATCAATAGAATTAAAAATGAAAAAGGAGAAGTAACAACTGACACTGCAGAAATAAAAAAGATCATGAGACATTACTACAAGCAACTCTATGACAATAAAATGGACAACCTGGAAGAAATGGACAAATTCTTAGAAATGCACAACCTGCCAAGACTGAATCAGGAAGAAATAGAAAATATGAACAGATCAATCACAAGCACTGAAATTGAAACTGTGATTAAAAATCTTCCAACAAACAAAAGCCCAGGACCAGATGGCTTCACAGGTGAATTCTATCAAACATTTAGAGAAGAGTTAAAACCTATCCTTCTCAAACTCTTCCAAAATATAGCAGAGGGAGGAACACTCCCAAATTCATTCTACAAGGCCACCATCACCCTGATACCAAAACCAGACAAGGATGTCACAAAGAACGAAAACTACAGGCCAATATCCCTGATGAACATAGATGCAAAAATCCTCAACAAAATACTAGCAAACAGAATCCAAGAGCACATTAAAAGGATCATACACCATGATCAAGTGGGGTTTATTCCAGGAATGCAAGGATTCTTCAATATACGCAAATCTATCAATGTGATAAACCATATTAACAAATGGAAGGAGAAAAACCATATGATCATCTCAATAGAAGCAGAGAAAGCTTTTGACAAAATTCAACACCCATTTATGACAAAAACCCTGCAGAAAGTAGGCACAGAGGGAACTTTCCTCAACATAATAAAGGGCATATATGACAAGCCCACAGCCAACATCATCCTCAATGGTGAAAAACTGAAAGCATTTCCACTAAGATCAGGAACAAGACAAGGTTGCCCACTCTCACCACTCTTATTCAACATCGTTTTGGAAGTTTTAGCCACAGCAATCAGAGAAGAAAAGGAAATAAAAGGAATCCAAATCGGAAAAGAAGAAGTAAAGCTGTCACTGTTTGCAGATGACATGATACTATACATAGAGAATCCTAAAGATGCTACCAGAAAACTACTAGAGCTAATCAATGAATTTGGTAAAGCAGCAGGATACAAAATTAATGCACAGAAATCTCTGGCATTCCTATACACTAATGATGAAAAATCTGAAAGTGAAATCAAGAAAACACTCCCATTTACCATTGCAACAAAAAGAATAAAATATCTAGGAATAAACCTACCTAAGGAGACAAAAGACATTTATGCAGAAAATAAGACACTGATGAAAGAAATTAAAGATGATACAAATAGATGGAGAGATATACCATGTTCGTGGATTGGAAGAATCAATATTGTGAAAATGACTCTACTACCCAAAGCAATCTATAGATTCAATGCAATCCCTATCAAACTACCACTGGCATTTTTCACAGAACTAGAACAAAAAATTTCACAATTTGTATGGAAACACAAAAGACCCCGAATAGCCAAAGCAACCTTGAGAACGAAAAACGGAGCTGAAGGAATCAGGCTCCGACTTCAGACTATACTACAAAGCTACAGTAATCAAGACAGTATGGTACTGGCACAAAAACAGAAACATAGATCAATGGAACAGGATAGAAAGCCCGAGATAAACCCATGCACATATGGTCACCTTATCTTTGATAAAGGAGGCAGGAATGTACAGTGGAGAAAGAACAGCCTCTTCAATAAGTGGTGCTGGGAAAACTGGACAGGTACATGTAAAAGTATGAGATTAGATCACTCCCTAACACCATACACAAAAATAAGCTCAAAATGGATTAAAGACCTAAATGTAAGGCCAGAAACAATCAAACTCTTAGAGGAAAACATAGGCAGAACACTCTATGACATAAATCACAGCAAGATCCTTTCTGACCCACCTCCTAGAGAAATGGAAATAAAAATAAACAAATGGCACCTAATGAAACTTCAAAGCTTTTGCACAGCAAAGGAAACCATAAACAAGACCAAAAGACAACCCTCAGAATGGGAGAAAATATTTGCAAATGAAGCAACTGACAAAGGATTAATCTCCAAAATTTACAAGCGGCTCATGCAGCTCAATAACAAAAAAACAAACAACCCAATCCAAAAATGGGCAGAAGACCTAAATAGACATTTCTCCAAAGAAGATATACAGACTGCCGACAAACACATGAAAGAATGCTCAACATCATTAATCATTAGAGAAATGCAAATCAAAACTACAACGAGATATCATCTCACACCAATCAGAATGGCCATCATCAAAAAATCTACAAACAATAAATGCTGGAGAGGGTGTGGAGAAAGAGAACACTCCTGCACTGCTGGTGGGAATGTGAATTGGTTCAGCCACTATGGAGAACAGTACGAAGGTTCCTTAAAAAACTACAAATAGAACTACCACATTACCCAGCAATCCCACTACTGGGCATATACCCTGAGAAAACCAAAATTCAAAAAGAGTCATGTACCAAAATGTTCACTGCAGCTCTATTTACAATAGCCCGAGATGGAAACAACCTAAGTGCCCATCATCGGATGAATGGATAAAGAAGATGTGGCACATATATACAATGGAATATTACTCAGCCATAAAAAGAAACGAAATTGAGCTATTTGTAATGAGATGGATAGACCTAGAGTGTGTCATACAGAGTGAAGTAAGTCAGAAACAAAAAGACAAATACCGTACGCTAACACATATACATGGAATTTAAGAAAAAAAAAAGTCATGAAGAACCTAGGGGTAAGACAGGAATAAAGACGAAGACCTACTGGAGAATGGACTTGAGGTTATGGGGAGGGGGAAGGGTGAGCTGTGACAGGACGAGAGAGAGTCATGGACATATACACACTAACAAACATAGTAAGGTAGATAGCTAGTGAGAAGCAGCCGCATGGCACAGGGATATTGGCTCGGTGCTTTGTGACAGCCTGGAGGGGTGGGATAGGGAGGGTGGGAGGGAGGGAGACGCAAGAGGGAAGACATATGGGAACATATGTATATGTATAACTGATTCACTATGTTATAAAGCAGAAACTAACACACCATTGTAAAGCAATTATACCTCAATAAAGATGTTAAAAAAAAGATTAAAAAAAAATAAAAAGAAAGACGATTAAAAAAAATTCTAAATCATTTTTGAAATAAAGGGCTATAATGATTCTATTGTTAATACAAGGATCTGTTTAAAAATTCTAAATCATTTTTGAAATAAAGGGCTATAGTGATTCTATTGTTAATACAAGGATCTGTTTAAAAATTCTAAATCATTTTTGAAATAAAGGGCTATAATGATTTAAAAAAAAATTTTTTTCCAACAAACAAAAGCCCAGGACCAGATGGCTTCACAGGCGAATTCTATCAAACATTTAGAGAAGAGTTAAAACCTATCCTTCTCAAACTCTTCCAAAATATAGCAGAGGGAGGAACACTCCCAAATTCATTCTACGAGGCCACCATCACCCTGATACCAAAACCAGACAAGGATGTCACAAAGAATGAAAACTACAGGCCAATATCCCTGATGAACACAGATGCAAAAATCCTCAACAAAATACTAGCAAACAGAATCCAAGAGCACATTAAAAGGATCATACACCATGATCAAGTGGGGTTTATTCCAGGAATGCAAGGATTCTTCAATATACGCAAATCTATCAATGTGATAAACCATATTAACAAATGGAAGGAGAAGAGCCATATGATCATCTCAATAGAAGCAGAGAAAGCTTTTGACAAAATTCAACACCCATTTATGACAAAAACCCTGCAGAAAGTAGGCACAGAGGGAACTTTCCTCAACATAATAAAGGGCATATATGACAAGCCCACAGCCAACATCATCCTCAATGGTGAAAAACTGAAAGCATTTCCACTAAGATCAGGAACAAGACAAGGTTGCCCACTCTCACCACTCTTATTCAACATCGTTTTGGAAGTTTTAGCCACAGCAATCAGAGAAGAAAAGGAAATAAAAGGAATCCAAATCGGAAAAAGAAGAAGTGAAGCTGTCACTGTTTGCAGATGACATGATACTATACATAGAGAATCCTAAAGATGCTACCAGAAAACTAGTAGAGCTAATCAATGAATTTGGTAAAGCAGCAGGATACAAAATTAATGCACAGAAATCTCTGGCATTCCTATACACTAATGATGAAAAATCTGAAAGTGAAATCAAGAAAACACTCCCATTTACCATTGCAACAAAAAGAATAAAATATCTAGGAATAAACCTACCTAAGGAGACAAAAGACCTTTATGCAGAAAATTATAAGACACTGACGAAAGAAATTAAAGATGATACAAATAGATGGAGAGATATACCACGTTCGTGGATTGGAAGAATCAACATTGTGAAAATGACTCTACTACCCAAAGCAATCTATAGATTCAATGCAATCCCTATCAAACTACCACTGGCATTTTTCACAGAACTAGAACAAAAAATTTCACAATTTGTATGGAAACACAAAAGACCCCGAATAGCCAAAGCAATCTTGAGAACGAAAAACGGAGCTGAAGGAATCAGGCTCCCTGACTTCAGACTATACTACAAAGCTACAGTGATCAAGACAGTATGGTACTGGCACAAAAACAGAAACATAGATCAATGGAACAGGATAGAAAGCCCGAGATAAACCCATGCACATATGGTCACCTTATCTTTGATAAAGGAGGCAGGAATGTACAGTGGAGAAAGAACAGCCTCTTCAATAAGTGGTGCTGGGAAAACTGGACAGGTACATGTAAAAGTATGAGATTAGATCACTCCCTAACACCATACACAAAAATAAGCTCAAAATGGATTAAAGACCTAAATGTAAGGCCAGAAACTATCAAACTCTTAGAGGAAAACACAGGCAGAACACTCTATGACATAAATCACAGCAAGATCCTTTCTGACCCACCTCCTAGAGAAATGGAAATAAAAACCAAAATAAACAAATGGCACCTAATGAAACTTCAAAGCTTTTGCACAGCAAAGGAAACCATAAACAAGACCAAAAGACAACCCTCAGAATGGGAGAAAATATTTGCAAATGAAGCAACTGACAAAGGATTAATCTCCAAAATTTACAAGCAGCTCATGCAGCTCAATAACAGAAAAACAAACAACCCAATCCAAAAATGGGCAGAAGACCTAAATAGACATTTCTCCAAAGAAGATATACAGACTGCCGACAAACACATGAAAGAATGCTCAACATCATTAATCATTAGAGAAATGCAAATCAAAACTACAATGAGATACCATCTCACACCAGTCAGAATGGCCATCATCAATAAATCTACAAACAATAAATGCTGGAGAAGGTGTGGAGAAAAGGGAACACTCCTGCACTGCTGGTGGGAATGTGAATTGGTTCAGCCACTATGGAGAACAGTATGGAGGTTCCTTAAAAAACTACAAATAGAACTACCATATGAGCCAGCAATCCCACTACTGGGCATATCCCCTGAGAAAACCATAATTCAAAAAGACTCATGTACCAAAATGTTCATTGCAGCTCTATTTACAATAGCCCGGAGATGGAAACAACCTAAGTGCCCATCATCGGATGAATGGATAAAGAAGATGTGGCACATATATACAATGGAATATTACTCAGCCATAAAAAGAAACGAAATTGAGGTATTTGTAATGAGGTGGATAGACCTAGAGTGTGTCATACAGAGTGAAGTAAGTCAGAAAGAGAAAGACAAATACCGTATGCTAACGCACATATATGGAATTTAAGAGAAAAAAAATGTCATGGAGAACCTAGTGGTAAGACAGGAATAAAGATACAGACCTACTAGAGAACGGACTTGAGGATAGGGGGATGGGGAAGTGTGAGCTGTGACAAAGCGAGAGAGAGGCATGGACATATATACACTACCAAACGTAAGGTAGATAGTTAATGGGAAGAAGCTGCATAGCACAGGGAGATCAGCTCAGTGCTTTGTGACGGCCTGGAGGGGTGGGATAGGGAGGGTGGGAGGGAGGGAGATGCAAGAGGGAAGAGATATGGGAACATATGTATATGTATAACTGATTCACTTTGTTATAAAGCAGAAACTAACACACCATCATAAAGCAATTATACCCCAATAAAGATGTTAAAAAAAAATTTATTTTCATGGTGGATGGGGTGCAATTTTTGTGACTCTATTTCTTTTGGGGAAAGATATGTACTTCATACCGCCCAGTCCCTGAGCAGTATTGTTAGCTGTTAGGCCATGAGTGTGAGACCTGTTTGAAGCAATTGTCCCAATAGAGATGTGGGAAAAATTCAGTTAGTCACATGAAGAGATTAATTCTTCAGGCCTGAGCTCCGGTGGTTATTGAGCATAATTGGCTGCCTAGATTGATTCTGCAATGTCCCAAGGCCACGCTGATAGGTGTGTATGGAAGGGCAGAGGAGACACTATTTTTGTTATAGTGCATTACAGAAACATAGCTGCTTCTGCAGCAGTCATCTTCAATTCATTGTGTTCAGGGTTTTCCTCTGGAATGTGTAAGTTTGCTTAAGATTATACTTTAGTTCTCCATGAGACCTTCAACTCAAGTGGTTGAGCTGTCATTAAATATTCTTGTGGCTGAATGGTTATTAAAACACCAGAAAGATGATGCCAATAGGTATGGACCACTTTGCCAGGTTAGTACAGCATCACAAGCCTGAAGAAAAGTGAGGTTACACACCATCACATACCAAAGAAACCATAAACAAACCAAAGATTTTCATTGGCAAAGGGTAGTTAAAATATTTAATTGAACCCAGCAGCAGAGTCAACATAGCATATTTATATTTTAAAGCAATTGAGTGTGTCATAGCATATATCAAAATTTGACCATTTGCAGAGAGGCAACACTTCAAGCCCATTCAGGACCAACTAGAGTTAAGTAGTCTAAAAGGGACTTGCTTTATCAGAATTCTAAGATGAAGTTACTGCAGATGTTGGATTTACAGAATGAATAATATAAGCCATCTATTAGAAAAGATTTGGGAATTTTGCTTTGATACAAGGACAAGGAAGACAGCTATTCAAGTAGGTCCTTACTATTAGGTCCCCCCGACCCCTTCTGTTACATGAGAATAAATACTCTAGTCTTAAATTATTTCCCTGATGTTAGAGCCCACCTCCCTGGCTAGAAATACCTATTTGCGAATGGTCAGGTTTCCCCATAGGGGCTGTAAGACACACACATGGTTGATAGAGATTACAAAAATTGCATAGGTCCATGAAATATATAAACATGTATCTGTAACGTATTTAAAATAAAGACAGATGGAAGAATGTGCCCACAAGATGACAAAACAAGACTACGTATGTGTATTGGTCCAAGTCTTCCATCAGTATTGCTCCAGCTCCACACCAGGTATACGTTATGGCCTAGAGAGTATATGCATGCATACACCCAAGGGAGCCTCA
The DNA here is from genome assembly GCF_963455315.2 of Globicephala melas. Taxonomy (NCBI): domain Eukaryota; kingdom Metazoa; phylum Chordata; class Mammalia; order Artiodactyla; family Delphinidae; genus Globicephala; species Globicephala melas. Next base: position 69,282,793 of record NC_083319.1, on the reverse strand, counting down.
AAGAAAGGAAATTGCAGTAGGCACACAATTCATCTCTAGCTGCCCACCTGCTAAATGTTGGCAGACTACTCTGGGTCACAACCCACATGTTGTGAACTACAGTTTTACCTCCCTGGGTAGCATGTGGTTTTGAAGGCAAAGGCTGTGAGTTTACGTTCCCGGATGCCATATGTATGCAGTTAGCGGACAACTATGGTCTCTTTATATGTACATGGCCACAAATCATTCCAGATTGATGCCTGGATGATGGACTCCATGTCCTGCAAATTTCCCATATGCTTCACCTGACTCCAGAATGAGTTGGAAGAAAATATGCAATATTGGGAGCTTTTAACAGAAAAATGGGAAGCCTCTACTTGTGGAACTACGGCATGTGAAGCTACAATTGGCAATGAAGGGAAAGTCAGCTTTTCCTGAATTTCCTTATGCGTTCAAAAAGCAAATCGAAGAAAAGGAAACCACCTGCAGTGAAAATATAATAGACTGCAGGGGCTTTCTCCCAAGTGGTTCTGATTCATCCTTAGTATCTGCAAGGGAAGAGCCATCCCCATGTTAAACTATGGCGTTTTCACAGATCAAACTGTGGGATTCCCAGTTTCTCTTTTTCTTCTCTCTCACTTTCCTTTTGTTCTTTCTTCCTTCCATTTCTCCTTCCCTCCTTCCTATGTATGTACATATTATTTTTCTCACTTTATGAGGGACTTGGGAGAGTAAACAAGAACTACAATTAAACAATAACCTCAGCACCATGGCAATTGAGAGCACAAGCTGACCATAAAGACCAGGAGTTTATTATTACTGAGCCTCCAGATAACCTACTTCTCCTGTGAGTGTCCTTGGAATAAAGAACAAGAGAAACCTAACTTACATGATTTGTTATCAAAGGGGGGAAACGCATTGCTTCCTCATACATAGGTATCCATACGGGTGTATCAGGGCAGGTGAGTGGGGTGGGTTTGAGTGAGGCTTTAGGGCCCCTCTTTTTTTCATGAAATATTTCAAATAAACGGATAAGTACAGAAAAGATGAGAAACACCCAGTGTACCCCCCCATTTCGTATAAAGGCTAAAATTTCCCAAGTTTCCTCAGGCTTTGTAAAGAAAATATTTCAGATATAAGTGAAAATTCCTGCCTACCACTCTTAACTTTCATTCCCTCCTTCCTTGCTCACGGTGAGTACAAGCGAGGGTTATTCTTATGCACGTTTTATCCGTGTAGAGCTCAGGCTCAGTAGTTGTGGCTAACGGGCTTAGTGGCTTCGCGGCATGTGGGATCTTCCCGGACCAGGGCTCGAACCCGTGTCCCCTGCACTAGCAGGCGGATTCTTAACCACTGCACCACCAGGGAAGCCCAGCCCTCAAACTTTTAAAACCCTATTTTACATTATAATCTACCTCCCCTACACACACCCTTTAAAGTATTTACCCCTCCATCTTAGGGCAGTTTCCCTAACAGCAGAGCTTGAGACAGAATTGCTAGTGGGAGAAAGTGAGAGAAGTGAGGAAAGGAAGAAGCTTAGCAAAGACTTGCCTTCTGCTGAAGATTAACTTCAGCGCGACCCCGCAGGAAGTTCCAAGCTCCGCAGGAAGTTACCTCACTGAGGCAGGGGTTGGGTCTGGCCTTTATACCCCTCATTTATCAGCCATTGGCTGCGGGCCACGGTGGAGGGGTTGCACGGTGTCAAGGGGATGCGGGTGGGGTGGGGACGGTGCAACCGCCCAGGCATTTCCAGTTAAAGAGGCTCAGCTTTGGGAAAGAGTGCAGCTGTGAGCAGTTAGCAGCTAATAGACCAGGTGGGGGTGAGTGCGCTCGCCCAGTAAAGGAGATCTGGGCAGGGCACCGCTAGCACTGACTGCACCTTCCAACGTGTGATACGTCCTGATGTTTTTCTCCCTCCCCTCCCCCCCCCTTCCTTCTGTTCATTGCCCACTAAATTGATTTCATTAATTTAGCGAGTTAGCGGGGATAGGATAGATTATTCAATAAATGGTGCTGGAATAATTGGCTATTTATGTAGAAAATAAAGCAAAATTATATCCCTCATCTACACACACACACACCCACGCACACAGATTCATGGATGAGTAAAGATCTAAAGTTAGTAAAGATCTAAATCTAACCTTCCCTCTCATCTCTTCCCCCTCCCCCTTCCTTCAGTTCACTGTTCACTAAAATTGATTTCATTACCTGTTAATGGATCACAACCTCAAGTTTTAAAAACACTGTCCTGGGATATGCCTAGAAGGGGAATTGTGGGTGTATGAACATCTACATTAGAAGATACTACCACCTGGCTCTACAAAGCAGTTTAATTGATTTATTTTTCTGCCAGTAGTCTGAGAGTTCTGGTTTTATCACATCTGTGTATGGTGGTACTTGTCATTGCTTTCAGACTTTGATTTTTTACAAAATTTATGGCTGTGAAATGGATATATCATTATTGTTGTAAACTGAATTTCTCTGATTACTCAAATTGAGCAACTCCTTGTGTTTGTGAATCAATAAGTTTTCCCTTTTGTAACTTGACCATTCATATTCATTGCCTTTTGTTCTTGTTGGTGATTTCTAGAAGTATAACTGAGCAGGGCCCTGTGAGGGCTTCCCAGGACAAACATACCCCCCCCCCCCCCGTCCCCACGTCCCCACGTCCTCCCCCTGCCTGTTTGCAGAAAAACATTAGCTTCCTAGGTCCTCCCTGAGTTCCAAAGAACAGATTTAATCAGAGCAGTGAGAAAATACGCAAAACAAAGGAAAACGGTTAAGCAAGACAAAATAATAGTAGTTTAGCATTAAAGCCAAGGACATTTAGTTCCTCCTCAAGGGTTAGAGATAATATTCTGAGCCATATCCTTGAGCTATTTTGCAGATACTGAAACCCTCACCAGGTGGAAGAAGTTAACTGCATGCTGCCCACAAGCACGTAGACCCCAGACCAGGTGGAACCAGGTTGATGATGTTGACTCCCGATTACCTTACCATCCAGCAAGCAGAATAATGTGCACAAGGTGATCGCGTAGCCCGCAACCCTCTCCCTCACCCTGTCTCTAAAAACCTTTCCCTGAAAGCCATCCAGGAGTTCAGGCCTTTTGAGCATTAGCCATATTCCTTGCTTGGCCTTGCAATAAACCTGCACTTTCCTTCACCAAAACCTGGTGTCAGTAGATTGGCCTTACTGCGCAGGCGAGCGGATTGTAGTTTGGTTCAGTAATAGGAGTTCTTTATGTATTTTGGGGAAAAAAAAATATATAAGTTTTTTGTGTTTTGGTTTTTGTTTGTTTTTGGTTAATGTGTTGAAAATACCTTCTCCCCGTGTTTGACTTTTTACTTTATGTATCTCTTGATGTGCAGAAGTTTTAAGTTTTTATAAAGTCAAATTTATATTTTCCTTCAGGTTTTGTGCTTTTTTGGGGGTACAATTATGAAATTTTTCTCTAGCTTGGAGATATAAAGATATTCTACTTTATTTTCTTCTAAATAATTTAAACTTTTATTTTTCACACTTAGATCTTTATTCATCCATGAATTTTTTTTTTAGGATGTAGATTAGGGATGTAATTTTGTTTTATTTTCTACATAGCCAATTATTACAACACCATTTATTGAATAATCCATCTTCTCCCCACTAATTTGTAATGTGTCCATTTTCCCCATATACATAAGTCTGTTTATAAGTCTTGCTATCCGATCCCATATATCTATTTGTCTATTCACCTGCACCAAGATCATGATCTCTTACTTTTTATAGCTTTATGATAACTCATGATATTTGATAGGGCCAAACTACCCATTTTGTTCTTCAAAATTTTCTGGGTGTTTTTTGTCCTTTTTTTCTTCCATATAAATTTTAGGATCAGCTTTTTAAGTTTCATAGAAATTTCTGTTGCATTTTTATTGGAATCAAATTGATATATTAATTTGAGAAGACTTTACGTTATTGAATCTTTCCATCAATGAACATGGTATATCACAACATTTATTCAGATCCTTCAATGCTATTTTTAAGTTTTCCCCATAAAATTATAGCATATCTTTTCTTAGATTTATCCCTAGATTTAAAAAAAACACACTTTATTGATATTTTGAGGGGTATATTTTTTTCTATTACATTTTCTTTGTGGTTATTGCTAGTCCATAGGGACATAACTGATGTTTGTATAAACTCTTCCTGAGCTCTCTTATTGATTCTAACTTTGTATAGACTCTTATTTTCTTTAGGCAATCACATCATCTACAAATAAGAAGAGGTTTCAGGTTTCCTTCCCAAGTTTTATGCTTTCCTTTCTTTTCTTATTTCATCAGTTAGGACTTTTATCACAATATTGAAGTGAAGCAGTCATGTAGGTGAAATGTTTTATTAAGATAGTGCTTGCTATAGGTATATGGTGTTAAGGAAGTTCCCTTATAATCCTGGTTTGCAGAGATTTTTAAAAATCTTGATGAATATTACATTTTATAAAATGACTTTTCTGCATCTATTAAGTATATACTTATCTCCTTTAATCTGTATTTAAAGTGTATGACATAGATTTTCTTATAAACTCTTTGGTTTTTATACACTGACAAATGATTTGCTGATGTTTTATTTAGGACTTTGTATCTCTCTGCAAATATATGCTTTTCTTTTACAATCCTTGTCTGGCTTTAATATTAGTGTTAGACTAACCTTACAAAATGAGTTGGAAATATTACTTCTTTTATTCTCTGAAGCAGAGATTACCAGATGTGCTATAAAAACACAATCTACTTTTAAATTGCCTGCAAAAGACTCACAAAACCAAGCTTAATTTTTTATTAGGCAAGGTCAAATACTTACATTGACTGAGTTTTCTGACATATTTGGGTTTACTTCTACCCTTTTATTTTAGGTTTCCTGATTGCCTTTTTTTATTCTTGCTTATTTTCTTTTACTTCCTTTCATCTAGTGGACTAACAAGATAACTACAATTTTTCCTCCCTTATGCTGTTTTATAAACTAGATTGTTTTCCTACCATTTTAGTTATTACTCTTAAATGTTTACCAAAATATTTAACCATACATTTTTCTAACAACATTTAGCTATGTAATATTTCTATCTTTCTGGCGAACATTACTTTCCGCTTTTACTACCAAGGAACAATGCCCCCACTCCATCTTTTTTGTGTGTGTCTGTGAATAATATTTTAGTCATCTTTGTTTACAGCTGAAACTCTGGGAACTCAAAATTAACATCCTTGCCCATGAGCTTGTTATAGACACCAGAAAACGTTTCAACCTTGTGTTCCACATTGTTCTGCTGTGCTTTATTCAAACGAACCTTTATGAGTCGGCTGCCATCCAGCTTCACGCGGATTCTCTTGCCCACGATCTCACTTCGGAAAACCAAGTCCTCCAGGATGGCGTCATGCACGGCTGTCAGAGTGCGGCTCCTGGGACGTTTTTGCTTATTTTTTGTACGGCTTTTTCGAGTTGGCTTAGGCAGAATTCTCTGAACGATAAAGACAACGTGCTTCTCGCTGAACTTCTCCAACTCACACACTAGCCAGACCTGGATTTTCTGGAAGGATTTCAGATGAGGAACGGAAACAAAGATTATGATAGCTTTTGGACAACCAACATCTTCAATTTCTTTGGCGGCTGTGATGTTCAGCTCCCGCAGCTGGGCCTTGAGGTCCGAGTTCATCTCCAGCTCCGGGAGAGCCTGGGAGACGCCAGACTCGAACTCGTCCGGCTCCTCGCCATTGGGCTTCACGATCTTCACGCTGGAACTGAACATGGCCGGGACCTTGATGACGCGGCACTCCACTCCATCTTTTTATTGTGTTTAGAGCTTTTATTGTACTTAAAAAAATTCAAAATATTTTTATTTTTGTGTGTGTCTGTGTGTGTGTGTGTGCTGTTTCATTTCTTCCTTCTGGGTTCATTTTTTCTTCTTGAGATAAATCATTTAATAGTTCCCTTTGTGAGGATCAGTAGTTGGTAAATACTCCAAGTTTTTGTGTGGTGAAATGACTTTTTTGTCTCTACAACTGAAAGGTTGTTCGGGCATAAGAGTGTAGATTGACAGTTATTTCTTGTCAGCCCTGAAGATATTATTGTTATTTTTTGGCATTGATTGCAGCTGAGGAAAAGTCTGCTATCTGAGAGCTTTAAAAGTCTTATTTTCTTTGATGTTCTGCAGCTTCATTTTAATGTTGACATGTGGATTTATTTTTATATATTCAGTTCAAGACTTTGCACTTCCAGTCTGAGGACTTACGTCTTTTTCAATTTTAGAAAACTACTATTTATTATGGTTTCAGATCTTTCTTTCTCCTTCATTCTGTTTCTTCCTAAATTACTATTTCATAACTTCTCCTCTTTCTTCAAACCTTTAACACCTCCAGTACCCTCATCATCCAAAATGAAACCTTCACCTTCTTCCCCAAGTTAGCTTCTCGCGTGTTAACTTTCTTTTCTTTCTCTTAAATTCAATCTATTAACAATCCTATTGGCTCTAATTTAAAAATAAACCCAGAAAGTGACCACTTGTCACCTTTCTCACTATCACCACCCTATGCTAAGCCACCATTGTCTTTCTGCTTCACCCTTTTCCCCCACAGTCTATTCTTAGCACTTAAAATTTTAAATTGCATCTCCTCCCCTACTGTCCTCATTGTCTTCTCCATTTTTCATTTTTCTCCATGAAATTTACACAATTAAAAAAAATATATATATATATACACACACACACATACATAGTCCCTTCTTCTTTTTCTTCTTCCTCTCCTCCTTCTCCCTTCTCATTCTTATTCTTATTCTTTTCACTGTTTCTCTTTCTCACTAATATATAACAAGTTCTGGTGAGATAAGAATAAGGATGCTTAGAAGCATAAGGATTTTGATTTGTTTTGTTAACCCTGTATACTCAGCACCTAGAACAGTGTCACACATAGTAAGATTTCATTACATATTTGTTTAATAAATACATATATATTAAAAAAAAATTTTTATTATTATTTATTTTTGGCTGTGTTGGGTCTTTGTTGCTGTGCACAGGCTTTCTCTAGTTGTGGCGAGTGGGGGCTACTCTTCGTTGCGGTGCACGGGCTTCTCATTGCAGTGGCTTCTCTTGTTGCAGAGCATGGGCTCTAGGAACAAGGGCTTCAGTTGTTGCAGTATGCAGGCTCAGTAGTTGCAGCACATAGGTTCAGTAGTTGTGGCGCACGGGCTTAGCTGCTCCACAGCATGTGGGATCTTCCCGGACCAGGGCTTGAACCCATGTCCCCTGCATTGGCAGGCGGATTCTTAACCACTGTGCCACAAGGGAAGTCCCCAATAAATACATAGATGTTTTCCACTTAGGTAAATGAGAGCCAAGAAATTCAAATAAATGATGAGAAATATATCTCAAATAATTAAGAACATGACATTATTTCAGAGAATCAGCAGTCCATCCTGGATCTTAGCATTCATGTACTTTTTAAAGGAAAGGCATCATGACTGCATTCTAAGTTAGGAGATGATGCCGCAGGCAGAAGAAAAAGAAATAGGAAACTTTGTAACCAACTGCCCAAGCGAAAGCTAAATAAACAAACAAATTAACCAACTGTCTTTCTGGGCTTATGATAGAGCTGCTGGAAATCACAGGAGACTTGCCTGGGACATGTGTTGTGTAACAAATCCTGACAAATACATGGATCATCAAAGAGATTTCTATTTTATATACTGAGAAGCTTTATGATCCAGGAAGTGGTCAGGCCATCTGGGATCTCCTGCTTACCCATCTGGAGCTCTGATTGAATATGTGAGAATAAAAGGAAAGCTCAATTTTAGTGAACATGAGCTGTTTGGAGTCAGCATGGGGGTGCATCAAAGGTGGTGGTGAAACAAAGGGATTACTTTTCCACCAAGCCCTTGTAAGGGAGGGCAGAGGGTGGTCAGTGTTGGAATAAGAAGAAGGAATGACAAAGAAGGAAGCAATGACCTTCATTTCTCCCAGTGATGATGTTATAGGATGCTGTCACTGACCTAAACAGCCAGGCATTTTCTTGGGATGGGGAATTACTGAGAAATACATGGAAGCATCATGTTGTCAGGAAAATAAATTATTTTAAACTATAGGAACCTTCAGTAAATGTAGTAATAAATTGTGTTTATATAGCACGTTACACTTTTTCAAAGCATATACACCACCCCATTTAGTATTTTCAACCCTGTAAGGTAAGGAGTACAGACCACTTGAAGCCAGGAAGTAAGCCATAATTCTTTAAGCATGCTCTCCTACCCTCCCGGCCCCACCAGGGCCTAGTATAGTGCTGGATGTATAAATCGCTTTTAATCACTGTTATATTAATTCCCATTTTACAGTTGGGATTGAGGAAATTATGAAGTTTTTAGTTGCCAAACATCACACAGCTAGTCGTGGCATAGCTGGATCCAGGAGCAAGTCTACTACCTTTTAAATCTTGTGCACTCAATATTCCATCATGTGCCCTGCCAAGCGTGCCAACATCCAAAGACCACACAGATGCAGGAACAAGAAATACAAGTGTTCTTGGCAATTATCCTGTGCCAAGGGTCACTGATCTTCTTGATGAAGAGCTACTGTTGATTTACCTAATGTTTAGTAATCTACCAATGAAGGCACCATTAAGAATTGCTTAACATAAATACTACTTGCCAGTTAGGGGAAGCTTGGCACAGACAATGTGTTGGCTAGAATGCCCAAGTCCATCCAAAGCAGGAAAATTTATTAAAATCTCCAAGACTGGCCTAGCTTCAAGGAAGCATGCCAAAGAGGCTCTAGGAAAACAAAACAATGTTTCTTCCAGCCCTAGGTGACTTATTCAAAAAGCCTCACTTTTTTTTCTCTTAACTTCAGTGTCCTGCTCCAACACTGGCAGAGGTAATAGACCTCCTTGCTTCAGGCTCCCAGTGTGCTTCCCATATCTACATGGAAACCCACTCCACACTGCGGGCATCCACCTGCTCATAGGAGGCTGTCCCTCGGTTCACTTCACCAGCAAGTATACGCAGTTTTCTCTTCCCATACAAGTGAACGATGTCTCTGCGAAATTATCCACCAATGGGAATGTCCTGGGGCCTACTCAACCCCACTGAATAACTCAAAAATAGAGACCTCTATCTCCCTCACCCTCACATATACAATAACAGAGGTAATATCTTTCACTAACACTTTTCCTTTCTCAATTCCCTAACTTTCTCATCTTGTTAATGTGAATCAAGCCATCAACACTTCATCACTGGGATCCCCTCATACACAAAATCATTTTCTTTGAGTTCCAAATGATTCTGGGTCACCTTGGCTCCACTAAAACTGTAAATGGTAAGGGTTATTGTCACTCATTCATCCCACATTTGCCTAACAAGATCTAGGGTCCTCTGTATCTCCCCACCCTTTCCTTTTGCTATCCTGTTCTGGAGGGACCCATTTCTCACCATGTGCCATTTAGGGGCTACGAGCAGCTAAAGGGCTTGGTGATGACTCTATCTCCCCATTAGGAGTAAAGAAGGGACTGACTTGGGGGCTAATTCTCAAAAAAGTGAGAATTCTAGATTGACAAGTTGAGTCCCTTGCTTTATTTCAATGTCTAATTAATATTGAAATATCTTTTAATTGAGAAGGCAATGATTGATAGGAGAGATATATTTAGAAATTCACAAAATATTTTTCTAGGTTTTAACCTTGCATCATAGTGAAGTTCTAGAATTAAAATATTGGGTTTTATTTTTTGAATTTTTATGTTTTGCAAAAGGAATGTAAAGTTGCCTGTAACAAAAGATGTATCAACTGCTTAATGAAGTAAATATAAAAAACAGATCCCAGGGCTTCCCCAGTGGCACAGTGGTTAAGAATTCGTCTGCCAATGCAGGGGACACGGGTTCGATCCCTGGTCTGGGAAGATCCCACATGCCGCGGAACAACTGGCCCTGTGTGCCACAACTACTGAGCCTGCACTCTAGAGCCCGTGAGCCACAACTACTGAGCACGCGTGCCACAGCTACTGAAGCTCGCGCACCTAGAGCCCATAATCCACAAGTGAAGCCACCACAGTGAGAAGCCCACGCACTGCAACGAAGAGTAGCCCCTGCAACTAGAGAAAGCCCGCATACAGCAACGAAGACCCAAAGCAGCCAAAAAAAAAAAAAAAAAAAAAAAGATCCTAGCACTGCTTTTCAATCCAGGGTAAACCAGTCAGAAGAAATAACATATCCATAGAGGCAGGGAGTCAAAGTAATAGAAGCATGGCTGAGGTTTCTAGGGCATCAAGGAGGGACTGTTAACTGAACATTAACCAATAACTCAAATATCAGATGTTGAAAAAGCCAACAGCAGACCATGGCCTGGAGGATGCCAGAGGTCTATTTTTTGATAATGCCAGTTTCTTTGTAAAGAGGTTCCCTGGAATGTGAAAGGAGATGTGTAGGTCAAACCAACACTGCTGCTGTGATTGAGCTACAGATCTGGCTCAGAGTTTCCTAGTTTTCAGTCAAAAGGGGCCATATGGTCAGTAATCTAGCTTTTGAAAGCAGAATGCAGGAAGCCTAATAGGTCCTTAGGATGATACATTTTTATTTTGGCAAAGAAAATATCTCTTTCCAGTTGTAAGATTAACAAGTTCTGGGACCTATTGTACAGTATGATGATTACAGCTAATAATACTATGTTATATAGTTGAAAGTTGTTAAGAGAGTATATCTTAAGTGTTCTCACCACAATAAAGGAATGATAATTATGTGATGAGATAGAGGTGTTAGCTAATGAGATGGTGGTAATCATCTTGCAATACAGAAGTATATTGAATCAACATGTTGTACACCTTAAATTTATACAATATTATATGCCAATATAATACTGTATAAATTTAAGGTGTACAACATGTTGATATGCCAATATATTAATAAAATAAAATACAACTGGGGGAAAAAAGAAAAAGTATCTCCATTGTTGGCTTTTAAGAAGTAAGTTACCATATTATAATAGGGCCCATAAAAGAGCCACATGACAAGGAACTCTGAGAAGCTTCTCAGAGTTGAGAACAACCCTTACCCAACAGCCAGCAAGATAGGGACCTCGGCCCTACAACTGCAAAGAGATAAATTCTGCCAACAGCCTGAGAGCTTAGAAGCAGCTCTTTCGCCAGTTGAGCCTCTGATTAGACCTTAGCTCTGGCTGACACCTGGATTACAGCCTGATGAGACCCTGAGTTGGAGAACACAGTTAAGCTGTGCCTGGATTTCTCACCTACAGAAACTGTGAAATAATACACGTGTGTGTTGATTTAAACTGTTAAATTTGTGGTAATTTGTTATAAAGCATAGAAAACGAATACAACTGAACATTAAATGACATGGCCCCCGTTCCTTGAGCCAATCCTGTATGAACTTGACTCAGTTATTTTACCGTATCCAACATAAGAACTAGAGCTTTATAGGACGTTAGAACTCCAGGGAATAATCTTGTGACAACTACCCCTGTTAACATTGCTTTTCTACTGATCCATAAAATCTAAGTCTAAATACCCCTGGTTTGAGGACATTCTTCTGGAGTGGTTTTCAATGCTCCCAGCACAAGCTTGAGTGTGTGTGTGTGTGTGTGTGTGTGTGTGTGTGTGTGTGTGTGCATGCGTGTGTGTGTGTGTGTGTGTTGTGGTGGTAAAGCAACTTTTTAATGGGGTCAGAACAGCTGGATGGGGAATTTGAAATCCAGGCGGGTGTAGAGCAGAATATCGAAGTCTAATGTTAGATCAGTGACATGGAAAGTGTTCCATCACCAGGAGTCAAATGGGAGATACCAATGACTGAGTGGACAAACGTGAGAGGCAGAATTCATGGAGCTTTTGAGGTGACAACCAACAGGAGTATCTGAGTGGATGGATTTGGAGATTTAGGTTCTAATGATGGTAGCCTGCGGTGACTTCCTTGTTTAAAATTGATTTTCCCCTGAATATCTTTTGAAAGCTCAAGGCTCACCATTATGGGAATCTCCTTGCCACAGATACTTCTCTGATAGAGAGCCAAGAAAATGGTTTCCTCGATCCACAGATCATACCCAGAGAAGGCAAATTGCTTGCTTAAAGCCACATAGCATCATCGTAGGAAATAAATCTGGGGCCTCTGATTGCAAGCTAACTGTTTTCTTTGAGATTGTTGAAAAATGGATATAATTGATTTAACAAAATGCATAAAGGATGCAAAATGGGAGGTGTTGAAAGTTCCAGTAAAGATAGAAAAGAAATACAAAAGCAGACTGAGATCAGGAATATAGGCAGGAAATAGCCAGATATGATTCAGATTGGAGAAAGAGAACCCAAAACATCTGGGGAACAATAATTTGAAACAGATACTCTCCTGGAGAAAGAAATCTGGAAAGCAGTAGCAGGGTGAGAGACCTGGGTAGCACTGTTAAGACAAATGGGGTCTCTAATGCTCGTGCAATGGTCAAACCTGGCTAATTGAATTTGGAAGCCACGGCTAGAGAGGTCAATGGATACAAAGGGAGGATGCAATTCTTAGGGTCTACGTGTCTGACACCATGCTCTTCCAGTCCTTCCTGGCTGTGCACTCAGATCCCTCTGGCTAGAAGGGAAAGTCATAGATTCCCTGCTAATGAAGACAAGGAAAGGTTCTGAAAAATTGATCCTCTCAGCCCCCAGGGCAGCTGGAGCCCCTGGGCCAATTCTTCAGTTTTTAACCAATCTCTCTTTTTACTCCAATCTGCATCAAATATTATCATGGTCTCTGTGTGCCATAAATTAAAAAAGGACCCACAGGCCTAGAAGAAACTCCCACTCTCTGCTTGTTCTTCTTTCTAAATAGTATCAATTAAAATTTTTATATCAAATAGTACACACAGAGAGGAGCACAAATAATAGATTTACAGCTTGATGAATTATATAAACTGAACACACCTGTTTAACCAGTACCCAGATTAAGCTGTTGAACACCACCAGAACTCTAGAAGTGCCTTCCCCCCACCTGCTATGATAACCTTCTTCTGATCACTACTCACCCACTAAGAGCATAGATCAGTTCTGCCTGATCTTGAACTTTATATATAGTTGGTAATTTTTACATCTGGCTTCTTTTGCTCAACATTATGTTTGTGAGTTGCAGGTATGTTGTTGCATGGTAATACATTTTCATCTTCTCATCGTTGTATAGTATTCCACTGTATGAATATATTTATTCATTCTGTTGGTGATGAACATTGGGTTGTTTCAGTTTGGGTCTATCATGAAAATTTTTGTTCTTCTGGTAAGCATACGTACAGACTTCTTTTAGTCTTAGCCAGCTTTTAAGAGTCTTTCAAGATAATCTGGTCTGAATTCCATCATGTGCCTGAGGCCTCAGGGGCTCAAAACACATTTAATTATTTCGCCTCCCTCTCTTCCTTAAAAACAGATGAAAACAGCCAATGATCACTATTAACAATTATTCTCAGTTGAGGCCAAGATCTTTATATACTTGCTCAGAAGCATTATTACAAATGGAATATGTAATATTTACAAGTGACCAGTGAGAAGCCTTTGTTCAAGAATTGAGCCAGCTTTCCGTTTGATGGTGTTGCTGCAGAAGAAATGGTACCTGTTCATTGAACCTACTACAGATGAGGCATAGATGGAATCAGTGCCCCAGGGGAGACAATGAAAGAGGGTCAGAACCAAGGGTTGTTACCTGGATTGTCTTTTGGGAACCCCACAACCGACTTCAAAGAGGGTGACCAACCTCTTTGTTTACCCCAATATGCAATTCACATATTATCATGGTCTGTGTATGCCATAATATCAAAACCAAATGTTTCTTTTTTAACACTTTAACAGAAACACTTGGTAATTCTCCCTTCTCTGATAAACACCGTAGAGCTTTATTACCTGTAGAGGCCAAGATTTGTATAACTCAAATCTCTTAAATATGCTTATTCCCAGACACCAGGCCCCTCCCTACCTCTTGCCTTAGAAGAAATTCGTTTTCCAAGGAAGACTAAGGCTGTTCTATTTCTTCGTTGGGAGAGGAGACAGAATGAAAACAAAATCAAGGTTAATCTCTGACAGGTCATCCTGTTCTTCTAGTGCCCGTGTTTCTGTCACAGCACATGTTTTCCTGAGGCAAACCGGATACAATATGATGCATCATTTAGGAAAGACATTTTGCATTAGACTAACTGCCCAATGCACCATTGATATCAGGTACTAACACTGCAATGGTAAATAGAAAAAAACAAAACCAAAAACTCTTGTTTTGTTTGAATGTTTTTAGGATTTATCATTAAAAAATGGGTCTATCAATTAAGGTTTTTTTCTCCCTTGTAAGTAAAAGAAATGGACTCGGGCTAACTTGAACTACAACCAACACAACAAAAGGATTTATTGGGAGGATATTGGGAACATCACAGACTTGAAGTAATGGCTGAACAGTAAGACTTTAGGGCCAGGAATAAATGTGAGGAAATGGCATGCTTTCTCTCTAGGGTTAAAGGCCCACCTATTTCAGATTAGTGTTCATTTCTTGGGTCGTTTCACTGTGGCTGAGGCAGCCTCAGGGGACCAGCATGGGTCACGGACCCTCTACCTCAGGGACAGAAGATGGTCACAGACAAAAGCAGTAGCCTAGCACTGCAAGGGTGATAGCTGAAGTCATCAGCCTACTGATGGAAATAGTACAAGAAAAAAGGAAAAGTGGTTTGATAAAGGTGATAACATGGGTAAGCAATATAAGAAGACCTGGGCTAATGACAGTACTGGAGGATATATGAAAAGGCTTGATTTCTGCACATACGATAATCAAAGGGTAGGTATGCTCAGTGTAGGTTTGCTATAGTTACACATTTTTTTCTATTAAAAATTATTCCACTTCCTGCAGGAAAGTAACTTTGTTATTGTGTCTTCTCCTTCATCTCATTGAAAGAATTTTTTAATAACATAGTTCTCAATAATATGAGGTTTCTTAGGAATGCAACTATTACATTATAGTTAAACACATACACACATATATGTTGGGTAGGACTTTCATATCCATATACATAAGTGAGACTGTACTGTAATTTTTCCATACTATACTATACTATACTATACTAACTATATTGTATTATGGGAGTTCCCAGTGTTCTCATTCTCTCAATAGTTTGTTGAGTTACCCTTATGTGACAGGCTTTATGTGAATGTAGGTGCTGAGAATACAGGAGGTGCTCATGGAGGACACTTAGCCTGGTGGAGTTTAGAGTTTAGTAGGGAAGACAGATGACAACAACAGCATGTAATGAGTTTTTTGATAAGAGAAATACAGGGTGATATGGAAACAGAGCAATGTACATAATAATACCTACTTTATAGGGTTGTTATATCGGGGTAATGAATAAAGTACCTGATCCAAGGCAGAGCACATAGTAGTCACTCAAAAATATTATTAATAATGTTTCACAACTTTTTCTAATTTTTTAGTTGGATTACTAGTTTATACAAGTTTTTAAGTTCCTGAGCCAATTTTGGTAATATCTATTTCTTGCAAATATTGTCCACTTCATCATTATATTAGCATAAAATTATGTTGAGTATGATCTAATAATTAAAAAATCTTCATGTCGATGGTTACCCACACCTTTTTCTTCCTATTTTTTCTCTTCTTTAGATTTAAGGAGAGGTGGTTGGTAAATTATGTTAACTTTTAAAAGTCTTTTTTTTTTTTTTTTTTTTTTTTGCAGTACACGGGCCTCTCACTGTTGTGGCCTCTCCCATTGCGGAGCACAGGCTCCGGACCTGCAAGCTCAGCGGCCATGGCTCACGGGCCCAGCTGCTCCGCGGCATGTGGGATCTTCCCGGACCGGGGCACGAACCCGTGTCCCCTGCATCGGCAGGCGGACTCTCAACCACTGCGCCACCAGGGAAGCCCTAAAAGTCTTTTTTATGCTTGAATGTATTTATTGATTTTTTTGACTTTTAAGTCAATTATTTATGTTATCCTCCTCAATACCTTCTACCAATTTTTCTTACAAATTTTTTGTTTTCTATCTTAAATTTAATGCTTAGCTTATTACATTTTGTCCTTCTTAATACTTAAAACATTTAAGAATGAATTTTTATCTGATATAAACTTGGCTTCATCCTAAAGGTTATGATGGTTATTTAATTACTTTATAAATCATTTGTAACTCCAGTTTTTATTTTTTCTTTTAATAAAGAGTTACTTAAAGGAGCATCTTAAAACTTCCAAATGGCTGGCATTTATTTTGATTTTTAAAATGGAGGTTTTTGTTTTTTTTTTTTAACAGGTCAATTTAATAAGAGATTGATAAAATTTCTGTTTTTCTTAAAAGCATTTACATCTTCTCTATAAATGTTTATCTTTTATATAAACATTTAATTGTAAATATTTATAATATATGTATTTATGTACATTTTATACACGTACACAACACACTCTGGTTTTTGTTAATATATCATGGGAGCCAAAATACGTGTTGTCTGTAGGCTGCAATGTTTGAGATGCATATCTGTACATACATATTTAGTAAGTCACTCACATCAACTGTTATTTTTCAGCCCCTCCATGTCCCGTGTATATTTGGCATTATAGAGCTATCTAAAACTGAGAGCGTTCTTTTCATGGATCAGTTCTATTTTATTTCTGTCACTTTCTCCTACTGCAAACATTTTCCTTTTGTACATTTGGATGCAATGAGTTTTGGCACATAAAATCTGTTGACTCATATCTTCATTATGAATTGAACCACTTATCAACATGATAAGTTGATATATATCACAAGTTATATTTGTGTCTCGTGATTATTGTGGTGAATTTTCCTTTTTGTTGTACTAGTATTGTGACACCCAGTTTTGGTGGGAAAAGGGGAAAGGGAATACATTTAATATCTTTTTATCTTTTTGACTTTATGTTTTAGTAAACTTTAATAAATTTTCACTTTTAATAAACTATCATTGAGTTTTAAAAATTTACTTTGAAATTCTTTGTATTTTAATAGGGAGTTCAACCCATTTATTGATGTAACTATTGTGATTTTACTTCTAATATCTATTTTAATTATTCTCTCTAGGCCTCTTTATTGTTTTCCCCCATGTAGACTATAATTTCCTTTTATTTTCTACAGTGCTTGGAAGGTTCATTTTCCAGTTTAATTCTATTTCTTTTTAAGTTAAAAAATTGTCCATTGACCAACATCTCTTTAATTATTAAAGTCAAAAATAAACATGAATCTTTAAAACCCTGTATTTTAGACAAAGAATTTAATATTCTTATATTTTTTCATGCTTTCTTCCAGCTTCTTATTTCTCAATTTTTGAAAATATAATTTGGGGGTTAGCACTAAATTATTTTTATTCAATTATTGCTATAATTATTATTTTTTACATTTTATATCTAATATTTTAAGAACAATCTATGGACACATTTGCTTTTGCAACCATACTTAGTACAATTCTTTAGATTGACATCCATGTGTAACTGGCTTTAATGTTCACTACGAGTTTCTTAGCTGTGCAATTAGCATGTATTATTTTACAATCATAAAAATAAGAGGGCTTTTTTTTTTTTTTTTTTTTTTGTGGTACGCGAGCCTCTCACTGTTGTGGCCTCTCCAGTTGCGGAGCACAGGCTCCGGACGCGCAGGCTCAGCGGCCATGGCTCATGGGCCCAGCCGCTCCGCGGCATGAGGGATCCTCCCGGACTGGGGCACGAACCCGTGTCCCAACCACTGCGCCACCAGGGAAGCCCCTAGAGGGCTTTTTTTTAAAGATTGAAAAGTTAAGTGTCCATACCAATCAGGATAGCAAATGCTTGTTAAAACTTTGTACATTATTTTCTTACCTTGAGCACCAGCAGCTGTTTTTGAGGGAGGTCCTAGAATCAGATGTATGTCTAGTGGCCATAATACAATGATTTTTTTCTTCTTCTTAAAGCCAAAGTCAAGTTTCTCCTCATAAAACCTAAAGTTCTGCCTATTCCAGGACACATTCTAGAACTGAAGGATTTACATTGACTGTTTGGACTGAGGTAGAACAGAAGAGTCTGGCGATGGCAGTGTGGCTGCAATGACAATATTATTTCAGATTTCTCTCCCCCTCTCATTACTTTTGGCACTCTTCACATGCACTAGAACATTCTACATGATGATCCTGTCCATTTTTTCTTCTTTGAACGCTGTTTAGCCAAATGTTTGTCTTTTGTCACTGCTTTCTATCACTCTACAGATTTTTTTTTAAGAGCCATTTGTTTACTGTCATAAATTACTTTTCCAGTTGCCAGCACTTGCTTTAAACTGTGTATGTGATGTTAGTGTGGCCCTAACTATGGGAGGCCATCTGCCTCTCTGCCATCTTGCCAGGCACTGGGTCTGGGCGTGTGTGTACGGGTGTTAAACCTGTCCCTCAAACAAAACCACATCAGGTATTTTATCCTTTTTAATGCTGTGGTGGGCTTGTTCATCCTGCGTGAATGTAAACTTCAGAGCACTTGGTTCTTGGAATTCAGGAAGAAATAACACTTGCTAGAAACTCCTGACAACGAACTGTTCACAAGACCCCTCACATTAAGCTGTCTGCAGGTTTTAAAAAGTGTTTCAAGGTTCTAAGTACTTTCTTTCATTTGAGGTCCTGAGATATTCCTGTGAAAGGCCCTATGCAAAGGTCAAAGGAAGGGTGTTATTCTAGTTATTTCATATTTCAGGCATGCTTAAGCCAAATGTACACTTTTGGAAGTCTTGCTAACTACTTACCAAGCACAATCTTGATGTGGTTTCTATTGATCCTTGTTCCACTGTGGGTTAGGTAAGAGAGAGTCACTTTTCTCTCTCGGATGCATTGGACCTTGAGGGGGCTTGTGGTTGGAAAAATACCAAAGTCTGTGATTACTTCATGCTTTGCCCAGTCTTGGGGGAGTGTGGCAGGCTCAGGGTGTTGGTGGGTGTAAAATGAGGGCTTGTGAAAGTGCTCTGCTCAGAGTGGGGATTCGGGTGCCCCCCGCCCCCGGGGGTGTGGGTGAGTGACAGGAGAGGGGCTGCTCTTCTCAAAGCTGCAGTGTCTGTTCAGAGCCGTAAAGGAAGCAGTTGGCAAATTCTGTGAAGAGAGGGCTCTTTTAGAACCATGTTTCAGATTTTAATAGAGAGGGCTTTCTTAGAATATTTTTACAGGGTATAGAGGTTACAGCAGTAAGGAAGGGGGAAAATCTTGTATGGCTGCTTGGCTAGGATTTCATGAAATGAGTGTTATCTGCACGAAGACTAAAAACAGACTGATTCATTACAATAACTGTGTCCTTCAGATGCCAAATGAGTGGTTACTCATGGGGGTAAAACAGGCAGTTAAGCTGGTCTTGAGGACCAGCATGCTGAGACTTGACATGTAGTGAATGCTTTGCTAAGCACTGACTTACATTATCTCATTTAATGCCCATAACACGTATTAGTTCATTTTACAGAGGAGGATATGAGTGATGGATAGATTAAATGACCAAGGTCACAGAGCTAGTTCATGGATAAGCTGGGGTTTGCCCTTAGTCAGTATACCTTAATTACTCAACAGGACCTAGGTTGTTGAAATGGCCAGCCCCATTTTCTCCCTCCCCATTTCTAGCAAACCAACTGAAGTAATCCGTGCAACTTTGCTAGTATTCCTCCCATTTGAGGGGCCAAACCTTAAGTAAGAGTTGGTCCCAGGCCCAGGATGGGTGTTCCCATAACATTGCCATGAATCTCTTATGTTTCAGCTTCTGGGCAGTAGCCTGAGTAGGGGTCTATCTACTCCTTCTGGAAACAACCATAGCTGGGCTATTTTTTCCTTTATTTATGGTATGTGATCACTGCCAGCAAATTTCTCTGAGGAGTGCATTTAAATATGCCACATTTGTGTTACTGTATATGTATTCTGGGTGAAACATTTATGATAAATCAAGTTTTTAGATGCCCTATGGGGAAAGTGCTGATGGAAACATACATCTGAAGAAAACTTTTCTCTTAGCAGTAGTCACTTGAGGAAACAGGCTCCATTTATCTTGTGAGGGCTTATGTGAGATGAATACAGACCACCCAGAATCACAGCTCTGCGTATCACAAGAGGAAAGTGAAGTATCCAGACTTAGCTCTGGGCCTCTTCAGGCGTCTGTGCTGTGCTGTGTTAGTCTTCCTCCAGCCCTCACTCTACCTTTCCAGCCTGGCAAGCCTGGCAACTTTCATGGCAAGCCTTCCACCCCTGCCGAATGGCCCCCCCCTTTCCACTGCTTGGAATGCTTTCCTCAGTATTCTGCTTCTCCGGTGGTTAACACCTACACTCCTGCGTATTCATGGCACATTCTCAGAAACACCCATTCTGATCCCTTTTCCCTCCCCAATCTAAATTAGACCCTTGATAATAGTATCTTCTTATGATTTTTCCTTCCCGGTCCTGCTCACCATTTGGAATTACATACCTCATTTGTATGACATTTGTTTAATGCCTGTCTCCTTTACTGAGGGAAGACTTTAAGTTCACTGAGGGCACATGCTTCCATAAGTGTCTTGCACAAGTGTCTTGCCACATGGAAGGCGTTCTAAATATCTGTTGGAGAAATATGCTTCTCCTGGGCTCTACAGAAACACATGTATATAGCTTGCTTATTATATTCTGCCATTTAAAGACTCTCTCTCTTCCATTGGACTGTAAGCTCTCTGATATAAATATTTGCAATCCCCAATGCCTACCATAGTGGCTGACACATGTAAGTGCTCAGTAAAAGTAAGTGAAGTTGACTGGGGCTTGCATGACTTATACCTAAGCTTTAACTTCATGGAGAGGAAGTATTTCAGTTCAGTGTAATTCTTATTAAGCACCCATTAAGTATCAGACTCTATGTATGGCATTGAGGATATAAGAATGTGTGTAAAAGCTTTTGCACAGCAAAGGAAACCACAAAGACGATGAAAAGACAACCCTCAGAATGGGAGAAAATATTTGCAAATGAAGCAACTGACAAAGGATTAATCTCCAAAATATACAAACACCTCATGCAGCTCAATATCAAAGAAACAAACAACCAATCAAAAAATGGGCAGAAGACCTAAATAGACAGTTCTCCAAAGAAGACATACAGATGGCCAAGGGGCACATGAAAAGATGTTCAACATCACTATTAGAGAAATGCAAATCAAAACTACAATGAGATATCACCTCACACCAGTCAAAATGGCCGTCATCAAAAAAATCCACAAATAATAAATGCTGGAGAGGGTGTGGAGAGAAGGGAACTCTCCTACACTGTTGGTGGGAATGAAAATTGGTACAGCTACTATGGAGAATAGTATGGAGGTTCCTTAAAAAACTACAAATAGAGCCACCATGTGACCCTGCAATCCCACTCCTGGGCATATATCTGGAGAAAAACATGGTCTGAAAAGACACATGCACCCCAATGTTCATTGCAACGCTGTTTACAATAGGGAAGACTTGGAAGCAACCTAAGTGTCTATCGACAGATGAATGGATAAAGAAGATGTGGTACATATACACAATGGAATATTACTTGGCCATAAAAAAGAATGAAATAATGCCATTTGCAGCAACATGGATGGACCTAGAGATTGTCAAACTGTGTGAATTAAGTCAGAGAAAGAGGAATATCGTATGATATCCCTTATACGCGGAATCTAAAAAGAAATACAAATGAACTCATTTACAAAACAGAAACAGACCACAGACTTAGAGAACGAACTTATGGTTACCAGCGGGGAAGGGATAGTTAGGGAGTTTGGGATTGACATGTACACACTGCTATATTTAAGATGGATAACCAACAAGGACCTACTGTATCTAGCACAGGGAACTCTGCTCAATGTTATGTGGCAACCTGGATGGGAGGGGTGTTTGGGGGAGAATGGATACATGTATATGTATGGCTGAGTCGCTTTTCTGTGCACCTGAAACTATCACAACACTGTTAATCGGCTATACCTCAATATATATATATATATTTTAAAAAAAAAGAGAGAGAGAGAGAGAGCTGAATGACAACAGCAAAAAGGAGTATGATTAGTAGCAGCTTGATTGCTGAAACATGAAGCATTAGGCAGGGAGTGGTGGAAATGAGGTTAGAGGGGAAGCCATGGAGGGCATGGCTTAGAGGGCATATGAAAGAATGTGTGATCTTTCCTTTATGTTTTGCTCCACAACCTGGTCATTGTGACTGCTGGAGTTTTACTTGGCCAGTGAGACCAAGGACAGCATTAAAGAATGCAGGAAAATTTCAGACACTGAAGTTGAATAATTTACTCATTCATTCCTGTAGTGAATATTTACTTAGTATCTACTAAGTACCAGGCACTAAGGATAGTTACAGACTCAAACAGGATATAGTGTTCAGCCTTCAGGAGTTCAGTATAGTGAGGGAGACAGAGTAAAATACAATAAAATAAGTCCACAGTTTTCAAATATTTTGGCTTTAGGACTCCTTCATTCTCCTGAATATTATTGAATATCCCCCAAAACTTTTGTTTATGAAGGCTATATATATTATTATTAGAAATTAAAACAAATTTGTAAAAGATGAATTAAATGAATCTCTTAAAGAAAGTATATGCTAACATAAATATTTTCATGAAAGTAACTTTATCTTATCCCTATTTTTCTTTCAGAAAAAATGTAGTGAAAAGAGTGCCATCGTTTTATACTTTTGCGAGTCTCTGTGCTGGCTTAACAGATTTTAGATTCTCTTACCTGTTTTTTGCATTCAGTCCATTGCAATAATGTTGTTTGGTTGAAGTACATGAAGAAAACCCAGCCTCACACAGTTCTGTAGGTGGAAAAGGGGGGAGTATTTCAATAGCTTTTTCAGATAATTGTGAAAATTCTTCGACACTACACCAAAACCTGACAAGTGGTAGTTTCCTAAAAGTTAGATGAAATGTGGACTCTGAAACTAATCCATAACATTTTTTTATTCTGTCACATAAAAGTTTATTGGCCCACTTTGTACTTTGGACGGATCTTTCAGCCAGGCATGATTTTGTTAACATCGGGTCTTAGTTATTTGGAAGATGTTGGTTTACTGAGTGAACCACAGATGTGTTTCCTTGTAAAACATCAAATCATAATATAAACAAAAAATATATAATAACATAATAAAACATCACAAACATAAGAAATTACAAAATTCATACATATCACTGTTGACTTCATCAGAAGAATATATAAGCACCAGGAAGCTATAAAGCTCATGGTGACAAGTTTACCAAAATTCGAAGTTTTGTTTGAAAGTTCAGCTTTCATCACTGGCAATGAATAATATCAGCTGTTTTCTTTAAAGTTATAGGTTTACTTAATTCATTTTCTAGAAAACATCGGCCAAATACCCAATGAGAAACAGCCATAGTTTTTACATCATTCTTTCAAGTAAAAATGGCTTTCCATGAAAAAAGTAATTCAGCTTGCAACTCAAGCACATAAGCGCTTTTCTTCAATACATTTGTAGAAGTAAATCATCTTATCTCAACATGCAGCAGTACTTTGTGTGTGCTTCCCGTTTTGTCACAGAATTTTAAAATGTGTACTGAAGGGTCAAGTTTAATAGGAGTAATACTTTTTATTGCTTCATCAGGCATAGTCTTAAGTGAAACAAGCATTTGTTTTCACTTTAAGTGTGTGGTGGTAAAGAATACAGCAATTACTGGTACAGTTTGGTGCCACTGCCATGATTTGTGCCAAGATGCCAGTAGGTTTATCCACCATTATTTTTGCAACATCAACATGAGGTCAACGTGGTTGTTCCAGAATTAATCAATAGATTTTTAACAAGGTGTGGAACACTATTTCAACACCACTTGTGCTTGTTATCAGACATTCAAATAAAAGACAATCTTCTTTAATAATTAGACAAATACAAGCAAAATCGCTATGTTTGTAGATTCTTCCATTTATGAGGTAAAAGTACAATTCTGCAGAAGAGAGGGCAACTCAGTCTGCACGTTTCCAGCGAAATCTTTAAATCAACAAGTTACTGTATTGTTGGAACATGACAGTGCTTGAATTCTTTTTACTGACTTTTCATACAGCAGGTATTCTGCAATTCAACCGTAGAAGGCTTTATTGTCTCAGCTACTGTATATGCTTCTCCAGCCAATGCAGTTTAATGATTTACCCTGTAAGATGCCTCTGGGGCATCTTCATTTCTGGTTCAAAGAATGTAAGCAATAATTTTTGGCTTTTAAGACCTCACTACATCTATACTTAAAATATATTTAAGTCCTTTGTCTTCAAACTCTGAATCTGCTTCCTAATATATTCTTGTTGATTTTTTTTTTTTGTATATTGAGTTTAATTCAGCCAAGGAAGGTAAATTAGTAATGTGAATCTATTTATGAACACACTTTGTTACTAGGAAAAGAGTTTCTGTCCATAAATACGTGTTGAAAAAATATTCAAATAATGCTGATTTGAAAGGGCTCCACGTTAGGGGTTTGCTAATGTGTACATACTACAGGTCATCCCAAAAAACATGAATGATGAAGTGTCACTGCCCCGGAGTTTGGGTTGAGATGTATTTTTTTCTAGTTAGTGATAATGTGTTTGCCCATTTTACCCTGCTACTCACTGGGCCCCAAGGTCCAGGACTGCCAGTGTCCATTCAGAGTGTCAGGGGCCGCTTCTGGCTCCAGAACAGAGTGAAGTTGGCTGCCCATATGCTGATGATCTCTCCCTACTTGAGTGACCCTGTCAGTGACCTACAATACGGCATACACTTAACGCCCAGTATGATTCTGTCAGCCTAAAGATGAGGTTTTAATTGTAGCAGGAGGGATGGTTCTCACTGGAGGGGATTCAGAAGCCATCTAGACCACAGATACATGGAATTGTAGAGATCTTAAGTGACTTGCCTGAGTTCACCTGCTAATCAACGGTAGGGCTGAGCCAACAAGCTAATGCTTCGATAGCTGAACTAGAAGCAAATTTACATGCAACTTTAGGGACAACTCCCTGCCATGAGAAGGAACTACATTATCTAGCTTAATTGTCACAACAACAAAAGAATCACAACATGCATTAAGGTAATGGGGGCTCCACACTGAAAGGGGTAGGAATAAATCCTATCGCCAAGCCCTAGAGAGATCTCCACTCTTGCCCCCATCACAGCTGGACTGGATGGTGCTGTGAAAGGAAAACTGACAGGCTAACCCAGTCTTTTTGTTTCTTTGTTTCTCCCTTTAGGTCAGTGGTTCTCCAGCCTTAGTGTGGATAAGAATTATTATTCATGGATATGTGTAATTAATGGGAGATTTGAGGATATTCAAGCCAATTTTGCTAATAAGCAATATCTGCCAATCTTGAAACCTAACTCTGGGTAAATGGAAATCCACTTCACTCTAGTGCATTAGAGATTCAGTATTCAACACACTGGAGCTGTTTTCCAAGTTAGAATTTTGAGGATAAATTTCAAAAAGTGAAATTGGAAGAAGTGTTTTGGGGAAACCCTGAAAACGACTGCTTTCTATGTTAGTACCTGGTCTCAATGCCAGTTACCAAGGGATTCTATTATATTACATACATTTCTACCCTTCCCTCCCCCTTCTTTTCCTGTAATCCAGCAATACATCCCTCTTGCCTTTCCCCCCTCTTTTTCTCTGCCCCAGAACACTCTTTTTTGGAACATTCAAGTCCCAGAGGAGAACTGTGAACTCTGAACTCCCCCCAAATCCAAGCCAACTTTTACAGTGTCTTATTCTGTGTTTTTATACATAGACAACTCCTCCCCAGCTCCCCTCTGCCCCCAACTCACAACTGTCCCCTCTGGCCCCATTATCACTATGTTTTCCCACCTGGCAAACAGCCTCACTGAATTCTGGGTGGTAGGCATTGACCAGACTTCAATACAAATGCTCCTGTCGAAAATGGCACCAACTTAGGTGAAGAACAAAGACGCTCCGGCTTCAAAGCGGAAACTCCAGTTTCTGCACAGAAGGGGTTTCACACAACCCCGGTTAACAATAACAACCACCTCAGGGGAAGAAAAGACCCGGACTACAAAGAAATGCCAAGCAAGCAGCCATCAGTCCTCCCTTTCTTCTTCTGGCATGTTTAGCACAAAACCTGATCAGGAGGGCAGTTCTTTGATAATCGGGTAGACCATGACTGCTGCTAGTAGCACTTCTTCTGCCTCATATATCCCAGCAATTCATGAAGAGCTGAGTGTTCGGTGCTCACCCAGGCTTAGAGATGTTGCAATGCACACACACACACACACACACACCCCCGTGCACATACACACCATGGAATGGAATTGGTTTGCTAGCAAAGGATTCTGGCAACTTCCCAAAGATTACAGGTCAAGTCATGTTTTTCCTTTCCTTTTCTTTTCTTCTTTTCGGTGATTCTCTCTTTTTCTCCCCATTCTAGTTAACCACTGAAGTGTGGCCCTACAACACTGGCAAACGCATATTTGCTGTAATTGCCCAGTTTTTGAGGAAAAGAAATTGAGAATAGTGGGAAAGTAGAGGCTGATGACATAGGGGGAGAGAAAAAATGAAGTTTTAAAATAACAAACAATTTTTAACTGCTATATTTCCCCCTCCCTGTAAACCCAAAGAGAATGAAAAGGACAGTTTCAGCTTGGTCAGGCCCTAACTCAAAAGAAAAGGGGGGAATCAGTCCTTTGTGGAACGTGGCAGGCAATAAAGAAGTAAATAAATCAGACAAAATATTCTCAAGTTTCCATTCTTTTTCTGTTATGATACTTCTCCCAGCTTCTAACATTATCGCTCTCTTTGCACCCCTCAATCCCTCACTTCCCTTTTCCCTCCTCCACCCTAAACTGTCAGGCCGTTTCTGTCCCCTCCACCCTCCCTTGTGGTCTCTGTTATCAGCGAGGTGGACAAGAGCCAGGCTTAGCCATGGTTCTTTGCCATGTCACTAGCTATACCAGTTGTTGTTGAAAATCTGGCACAGAGAGATGAGGCCATCTGTGGTGAAGTTTAAACCTATTTACCTCTCTGGCAAGCTGGTTGAAGCCTCTCTTTCTCTGTATTCAGTGAGGCTGAAGATGACAAATGCAGTGGGATTAAAGCCATGGGATGAAGTTTGGGCAAAACAAAACCCTTCCCAAAAGACAGCTCCTGAGAGCTGTTAGCTGTAAGGATAAGCAAATCCTCTGTGTCTGGTGTGTGTGGCCAAGGGCACCCCAGCCCTGGGTTCCATTCTCTGTACACTGGAAGGAACAAGACAACTGGCTGAGTTACAGGCTGGACTTAGGGTCTTGGGAGATGCGAGTTCTTTGTTGAATGATCTTGGAATGATCCCGGGCCGTATTTTGTGGTTTGCAGGGCCAACACCCTGTTTCAGAGAACTGTTCCCATATAGTTAATGAGCTACACATGAAAACCTTCTGCCTTTAAAACGGGACTCCACAGCCTGACCAATTACCTGAACCCCATGACACTCAGAGTCCAAAACACTTTGGTTGTTTCCCAAAGTCCAATCAACCCATAAAGCTACCAGCGAAACAATTCAGACAGTCATGAAGTAAGCTCTGAAGTCAATGCCAAAAGCTGTGGACAATGGCAGGATCCCTGGGCAGAGGCCAATTTACCGTGAAGCTAATAAAGCGTAAGCTTCTGTGCCCCTTCTGAGGCCCTGAGAGGGAGCCTAGCAATGTGTTCACATGTTTGTTGCAAAAATAAGGTATTTTAAGCTCAATGAGTTGACTGCTGTCTTCGTTTCAACTTTTATATTTCCCCTGTTTCATGGAGTTGGAGTGATCCTAAGCAGTTGAGTTGGAGATTCATTTAGTTTGGGCTTAGTGAGATAGATTTATGAGGATCAAAGTCACTTCCATGTATGGTTACTTTATTGCTGTCCATCTTGATATAGGAATGGCTTCCAGGAACATGCCTTCAGCCTGCCTGGTAATGTGACACAAAGAGGCAGGGCCAGAGGTAACTCTCCATATGAAAATGTCCCATGGTGCTTGGCACTGAAAATACGTGGTTAATGGAGGAGGAGAAACTAGGTTTGAAATGTGTGGAATTAGAGGCTAGTCTGTAAAATGGGGCTAAAATATATTGTCAGCTTATTATGAAGATTAAACAAAATTAGGTGTGTGGAAGTATTAACCAGAGTCTAGTATGAATGGCAGGTAAATAAAGGTACTTTTCTTTCTTACTTGAAGCATCTCAGTATCTTCCCTATGAAAACTAGATATCAGAATGCTTGGGAGATTGTGATAGCCCTTGAAACATACTATTTTTTTTAAATGTCTGATGTTACTTTTTGCCCCTTTTTTTGCCCATCTATTCTCAAAGTGAATTGTTGGAGAAAATATTGAGGATACTGGTTATTTAGATTCCAGATAATTAGAAGTGCTCTCACACTAAATGATTGAAAATTTAAAACACCCTCAAGATGCTTCATAGTGACATAGTGACATAAGAATCAAGACCTCTCAAATGCCACTGGGAAGAAGCAAAGTCCATCTGATATTACCAAGCAGCTCTCCGCTTTATTGACTGCTAGATTCTCTGAGGAAAGGAGGAACATTTTGGGGCTTAATAACATGGCGGCTGTTCCATGACATAGGTGCCCCTATGTGACTATTACGTCTCTCTGTTCTTTCTATTGGTCCATGGTACATGGCCTCTATCCAGCCTGAGTTTTAAAGATGAAGTTGTAATGGACCACTTACTCTCCATTTGGTATCATTTCTAAAGTAACGGCTGAAATCATCCCTAACTGGAGAGAGAGAAAATAAAATGACACCTGAAACATTCTTGTCAGTTAATAAGCAATTGGCTGGCTAGAAATGAGCTTTTCTCTGCAGAAGAAAAGGCCATGTGTCCCTGTCCCTTGCCTAGGCTACCTTCTGTCTCATTCCTTTCTGCTTTCTTTTCCCTGCACCATCCAAAAGAAAAGAGGTGCCTCATTGAACTGCAAGCAAGTTTCCCCACATTGGAGAACCGGCTCCCCATCCCTTTTAGCCCCGGCATCACCTTGGTGAAACTTCAAGAATGTGCCCATACACAAAAGAGAATTTGCTCCTCCTTCTGGGAAAAGGCTCCCTCAGGGCCCCATCAGGTTTGTCAGAGCCAGCTGAAAGTTCAGCAATCTTAACTGTGCTTCAGGAGGTCAAATCCAGCTAAGGTCCCAGCTACTAGGTGTTAGCACCTCGGGGTGGAGTGCGAGAGAGAGGGAGATGCAAGGGGACCCCAACGTGTTCCCCAAAGTGCATCTCTCCCGCACCCAGCCATGAGTGTATGAAATAATTCCTCCTTTGTCCTCCAGCTGGCTTGCAAAGCTATCAGGATGAGTCTGCAGGACCTGTCTGGGAAGCTTGTTAAACTGCACAGAGTAAGTCAGCGAGAGGGAGGGGTGGGGAAAAGATTAAAGGGCGAATACAATCTGTGTGAGGCAGTGGCCCTGACTCTAAAGAAGCAGATGATCTAAGGAAAGGAAGAGCTTCCCTTTAAAACCAGAGACTGCATGCAATGCAAATGACCCCGCATGCAGCTGCCTCTGGCAGGCAGCCACACGTCTCCTAGAGAATAAAGTCAGAGCAACAATTCCCTCCTGAACCCTGAAGCTTAGTGACTTCAAACAAGAAAAAAGAAAAGTGACATTTTTTTTTCCCCTTTCCCCAGTGAACTCATCCATTCCCCGAATTGTGCTGATGACCTCATCATCTGCAGCTGTGTGCTCCCAGCTCTTCCCCCACCTCAGCTCCCAGGGATCACATCTGGTGCAGAGCCTTGGTACCTGGGACTGACACATCTGGAGGGAACTGTCTTTGAAAGTGGAGCATTTTGGAACCCCTTTCACTCTTGCTGATGCAGCCAAGTGGCAGGAAAGTCCTCAGCAAACTTGTGCCTTGGGAGATGCCTCTCTGGTCTTCATATAGTGAG
Source organism: Globicephala melas (assembly GCF_963455315.2). Taxonomy (NCBI): domain Eukaryota; kingdom Metazoa; phylum Chordata; class Mammalia; order Artiodactyla; family Delphinidae; genus Globicephala; species Globicephala melas. The sequence continues at coordinate 69,252,953 of NC_083319.1, read as the reverse complement.
AATTTATAGGGAAGGACGGGGAGGTCACGGTTACTGTTTCTGGTACCTTTTCATTTTTCACCTTTTACGTTCATGGGCAAGTGCAGACCTGACCTTAGAAATGATATTGAATCATCTGAATCAATTCTGCCTGTGTTCGTTCTAGAGTCTGGCAAGACCCTGATTGACAAAGTTTATTTAGGTGTTAACTGACATGGGTAATGATCCCAATCAATGGAATTAAACTGACTTTAGAAGAGTTCACAGTATATATGGCCCCGAAGTATCTGTATCTTGGGGAAAACATATAAACTTAAGAAGGGGCCCTTCCCCTACTGTGAGAGTATAAATTGATCCACTAACCCTTAGGAAAGCAATCTGGCACTCCTCTCTATATCAAGGACCTTAAAAAATGCTCATACGCTTTGATCCAGAAGTTCCATTTCTGGGAATCTCTCATACAGATAATACAAAAAAGCACTGAACCATAGTAAAAGATCTTCACTCCAGCATTATATATTACAGTAAAAACAAAAACAAAAGACCCCCCCCAACACAAAGAATCTAATTAAATGTCCAATTTTAGAAGAATGGCTATGGTACATCCATACCACGGAATAATATGCAGTTATCAAAAATGATGCAATACTGTTCATGTTGCAATGTCTTTGACATGCAAGGCTGGAAAAGAGCAGAATACAAAACATGATTTCAACTTTATACAAGAAGTATATGTATGGATGAAAGACTTAAAAGAATCTATACATAAATTCCACCAGAGTTATTTTTAGGAAGGATCATATTACTGACATTTATTTTTTAGGCATTTCTGTGCTTTTAACTTTTCTACAGCGAGTATGCCTTACTTTTATAATTAGGAAAAAGAACTTATTTAAAAGAGGGGAAGAATCGAATCTTTGGCAGCTCAATGCCCTTGGCAAGATGTAATGAATTATTAGCCTAAGTGTTGTAAGCTAAAACGGCACAGGTATTAGGTAGGTAAAATACATGAGTGGACCAGGACTAGTACAAGAAAATGGCAAACTATGGAGGAGACTGTCTTCGGTTTCAGCTAATTATTATCATGTGGAGATACAGGTAGCTCAGAGTTGCTGAATCTGATTTTCCTAAAGAAGTTCTAAAGCAATACTTAAACGGAAATCTATTAATTTTTAAATGAAGGCAATAAACTCACATTAGAAAAATTAACTACATGTGTTAGGCAAACAAAAAACCCAGCTACTGGACATCATTTTGAAACTTCCTCATAGACAATGCAAGTGTAGTCCTGTGGAGCCATCCACCAGCCTGGGGGGCTTCCAGGCATGTCACTTCTCTTCATTACTATTAATAATGCTGCAATGAAGAGTCTTCTGTGTCTGTCTTTTCATATCTAGGCAATTATCTCCTTAAGGTGAACTTTAAGAAGGTGGGTTTTAGATTCAAAGGGTATGGACATCGTTTTATCTTTTGATGCATGATGTCAAATAGTTTTCCAGCAAGTTCAAACAAATTATATTCCCATTAACTGTTCATAAGAGTCTCCTTTTCTCACATTCTCACCAGCACACAGTTTGGTCAAGCTTTTTCATATCATTGATCTTAGAGATGAATGTTTATATCAAATTATATTTACTTGCATTTGTTTAATTAATGGTATTAAACAGACATCATATGTTTACTGACCTTTGGTGTTGTTTATTTTATAAGTAGCCTGTTCATATTTTTTGCCCATTGAAAAGTTGTCTTAACTTTTTCTTATGGTCTTATGACTTTTTTGTATACTAGGGATATTAACCATCTCTCATATGAATTACATTTTAAAAAACTGGTCATTTGCCTCTTAACCTTGTATAATAGGATAAAATTTTTATCATTTTAACACCTGTCATGACAGTATTTTAAGGAATTAATTTTGCTTAAGAGAATACCTTAAGAAATCATTTAGATTATAAATGTAATTGTGCAGGTATATGAAAACAATGAAACACAGAGACAGCCAAACATAGCGAAGTGCAGGCAAATGTTTAAAAACAGATGATAAAAAAGAGAGAAAAGTGGGAGGTTTTGCAACCCAATATATATATATTCCTAGAAAATTGCATGCTTTTTTAATATCTATATCTATATCTGTATCTATATCTATACACACACACAATAATGCTCACTGAAGCCTTGTTTATAATTTCCTCAAACTGGAAAGAACTCAAATAGCATTAATATAGAATAGATAAATAAATTGTGGTATGGAAAACTATACAGCTGTGAACACAGATGCATTAAAGCTACATGCTACAGCATGGATAAATCTTACCAACATGTGTTGGGTAAGAAAAGCGAGCCACAAAGAACAAAGCCAGGGTTATTCCTTGTACACAAAGATCAAAAAGAGATTAAATTATATGGTTTAGGGATGTATGCTCAGGTAGTAAATCTATAAAGAAAAACAAGCACATGATTACTATTTAAAAAAATAAGGACATGATTAATAATTAGAATACTGGTTGTTTCTAGGAGATGGAGTGGTGGTTGTGCCGTGTGTGTGTGGTTTTCTTTTGACAAGGGTCCTAGGGTGTCAATGATGATGTCTTTCTTTTTTTTTTTTTAATTTTTAAATTTTATTTATTTTTTTATACAGCAGGTTCTTATTAGTCATCCATTTTATACACATCAGCGTATACATGTCAATCCCAATCGCCCAATTCATCACACCACCACCACCACCCCTCCGCGGCTTTCCCCCCTTGGTGTCCATACGTTTGTTCTCTACATCTGTGTCTCAACTTCTGTCCTGCAAACCAGTTCATCTGTACCATTTTTCTACGTTCCACATATATGCATTAATATACGATATTTGTTTTTCTCTTTCTGACTTACTTCACTATGTATGACAGTCTCTAGATCCATCCACATCTCAACAAATGACCCAATTTCGTTCCTTTTTATGGCTGAGTAATATTCCATTGCATATATGTACCACATCTTCTTTATCCATTTGTCTGTTGATGGGCATTTAGGTTGCTTCCATGACCTGGCTATTGTAAATAGTGCTGCAATGAACATTGGGGTGCATGTGTCTTTTTGAATTATGGTTTTCTCTGGGTATATGCCCAGTAGTGGGATTGCTGGGTCATACGCTAATTCTATTTTTAGTTTCTTAAGGAACCTCCATACTGTTCTCCATAGTGGCTGTATCAATTTACATTCCCACCAACAGTGCAAGAGGGTTCCCTTTTCTCCACACCCTCTCCAGCATTTGTTGTTTGTAGATTTTCTGACGATGCCCATTCTAACTGGTGTGGGGTGATACCTCATTGTAGTTTTGATTTGTCTTTCTCTAATAATTAGTGATGTTGAGCAGCTTTTCATGTGCTTCGTAGCCATCTGTATGTCTTCTTTGGAGAAATGTCTGTTTAGGTCTTCTGCCCATTTTTGGATTGGGTTGTTTTTTTTCTTTAATATTGAGCTGCATGACCTAGGTGTTTGCTATTTAACTATTAAGCATTTTTCTAATACATTTTACATTTAACAATAAAATGGAAATTTCAGAAGTTAGAAAAAGCAGAGAAGTGAGGCTACAGGAGACAAGAAGAAATACTGGGAGAGAAGGGGTTAGATGACATAGCAGGGGGACTGAAGCCTACAGAAAAATATTGTTAATTATATATTCCAAGCAGTGGAGTGTACGAAGGAGATTTTAGGACAAAACTATCCAATATTCAATTTGCTATTGTTAGTATATCTTTCCTCACTCTAGACATTTATTACATTTTGTTAAATATGTAGTCTGAAATTTCGAGGAAATCAAAGAAAAGTAACCAAGTTGGCATGAAAAAGAGAGGGAGACGTATGTAGATTTAGATCAAGGATTCTTCAAGAAAGGTGAGTAGTGGCCATGAGAATGTGAGCCTAGGGCATGTATAGAAGTCTTGAGGAGGAAGTGGAGGGTCTCATAGAATCAGGTGCCGGGGTTTAAGCCAAAGAGATTTAAGTCTCCAGAGAGTGCTGCCTTATCTGAAGCCCATAGATATTGGTTTATAACAGGATTTTCTCTTCTTCCTCCTTCTTTATTCCACACAGAAACTAAAGACTTACAGATAATCAAGTTTATTAGTCTTTACTTTTTTAAAAAATTAATTTATTTATCTATTTTTGGCTGCATTGGGTCTTCGTTGCTGTGCACAGGCCTTCTGTAGTCGCAGAGAGTGGAGCCACTCTTTGCTGCAGTACATGGGCTTCCCATTGCGGTGGCCTCTCTTGCTGTGGAGTGTGGGCTCTAGGTGTGCGGACTTCAGTAGTTGTGGCACGAGGGCTCAGTAGTTGTGGCTCGCAGGCTCAGTAGTTGTGGCACATGGGCTTAATTGCTCCACGGCATGTGGGATCTTCCCGGACCAGGGCTTGAACCTATGTGCCCTGCATTGGCAGGCAGATTCTTAACCACTGCGCCACCAGAAGTCCCTATTAGTCTTTACTTTTTGACTTTTAGATTTCCTAACATGCTTGAAAGATATTTCCTCATTTTTAAACATTTAAACTCCTTGATTTGCCTAGAATTCTATCAATACTTAGGGTAAAAATCGAGGGAGAGCTCAAGTTTGTTTTCCCAGAGAGCGAGCTCAATCTTTTTCTCTGATAATTTAAAATGCCTCATTTAATCACATATTAAATTTCATATTTACATACTCTCCATTCTGTTGGTTCTCTTCCTGTGTTATTCCTGTTTTTTGATTACTGTAGTTTTAGGATAAATTTTAAAATCTGATAGGGAAAGTTTTCTTGCCAGTATTTTCTTGGCACTTCCTCTTTGATGATTCTGTCAAATACATCTTAAAATCATTTTGCCAGGTTCTAAAGCAAAATAAAACAAAAACAAAACCAAACCCCATTGGGACTTTGATAGAGAAGTCATTGAATTCACAGATTACTTTCAGTAGCAATACAGCATATTCTTATTCAAGAACCTTCTGTTTCCAATTATTCAATTATTTTTGTATGTTTCTCCATTGTGTTTTCTATTTTTCTTTATTAACATCCTAAATATTTCTCATCTCTAAACAAACTCTCTTGTTTATCAGTTTCAGCATCCAGTATTAATTTTAGAACCTTGTTTGATAGATATTTATTTTTACATTAAAGGAATAGCTCTATTTCATTAGGGGTATCAGTAGGGTTTTTAAAAATACATTATATTTCCTTCTATTTAATGGGAGATCTTCCTAGATTCTGCCACTGAGTTGACAGTCTTTGTTTCGGGTAGTTTGAGTTTTCAAGTTTCCTTGTTTTTCTGTCTCCATAGATATTTTAATGGGAAACTGGGGAGGATACAGCAGGAAACACCAGCCAGGCACAATTTAAAACCAGAAGTATGTTCACTGACTAATAAATAATAGAATCCCAAGGCATAATTTATGTGTCTTAGTGCTGCTCAAGGGTGCAAATCTAGTCTGTTGCTTTCTTTATTTCAAACCCATTCCTGTCACCTTAATTGATATATGTGTATCATATCTGTATATGTCTGAGCTTTAAATGTATATGATTTCAAGGTCTACTTAATACACAAAGTATGTGGCGTGTTCTACCACCTGGCATTGTTGCTTTTCATCAGACCAAACCAGAGCAGGGATCTTGCTACTTTTATTTAATTCCAACTTTAGTCTTTTTATGATAATCAAATGTCAGTTGCCCAGAGCCAGGGATGGAAAAGCACTATACTGTGTGCCTGGGGGTTCTTGAAATAAAAGGTTGGGTAATTTATATTTTTAATATAAGTGATTTAGAGCCTGAGGCTTTGATCCAATTAAGAAGAGAATCAAATTAGCTGGAGATTAAATGAAGATGGAATAAGGGGAAGTCTTGCTGGCTCCTGAGTTTTCTAAAGAAGGCTTGTTGGGGTGCAGTGGTTCTCAGCCTGGGCTGCACATTAGAATTGCTTATGGGGCTTTAAAATATACTGATGCCCACACTCCACCCGAGAGGTTTCAATTTAATTGGTCTGATGAGCTGCCTGGGTATGAAGAATTTAAAAATCTCCCCAACTGATTCTCGTATGCTGCCATGGTTGAAAATGACATAGTTCTTAATCCCCAATAAGCTAAGAGTCACCTGGGAGCTAGTTAAAAAATATATAGCTTCCAGGGCTCTACCTAGACACCTCCTGGTACAGTGACCTGAAACAGGGTCTAGGAATCTGCATTTAAAACAAATGTCCACGTGACTATGATATAAATGATTCCCGCCCTACCCACTGTAGTCTGTACTCTCCTCATCTACCTTTAACTTGGCTTTCAGAATATCTTTCTTAAATACATATGTTTTCCCAAATTTAAAACATTCCCTGCTTGCCCAATGTGTTCAAAATGCAGTCTTTAGTGTGGCTTTGAAGGCCTTCCCCTGCAGTTTTCATCCATCTCCGTGACCTTCTCAGTGTCTCCACTCCAACTCCTCTCTGATGTGCACATTGGATCCTTTTCTGAATTGACTTCTTCTTTCAGAGCCTTTGCTTATGACTCTGCCTTCAACAGCCTTTTCCCCCTTGGCCCATGTAAATCCTGCTCTCGAACAGCTAGAATGCCATGGCTTCCGTGAAGCTTTATTTCATCTTTTCAAATTAGGATAATCAATGCTTTTCTCTATGTGCCTAGTGCAATTGACCTGCAGCTCTCTTGTATTTTGTTTGCTTTGGTTGGACTCGAGATGTGGAAAGCTGAGTTCATCCTGTCCCTCTGGCACAGCACATTATCTTCATCGGTCAGTGCAAGGCCCCTACTGTTCGGACAGTATCCATAAGTATGTGCATACCCTCCAAAAATAAGTCATGTTGTCTTGTGCATAGATGCTTTTAATATACCTAAATGGTTTTGTGCTAGAGACCTCACTCTCTTTTTCCACCCCAGATTTTTTTATGATCTATCCACATTCCTGAAATTAAGTCGAATTCATTACCTCTACCAGCCACATAGTAATCCTTAGGGGACATTCACCACAACATTTTAGCTGTCAACATAACTTATTTTCTCAAGGAGGCCACAGTGAACATTCTTGTAGGTGGCCTTGGATGAATCTGTGTGAGAATTTCTCTGAAATACCGACTGAAGAATGGGATTACCTAGTCACATGTGCTCTCTTGGTTTCACCAGATACTTCCAGAACGCACCCCCGGCAGGCTGTGCAGTTTCTTCTCTTCTGGTCTCAGGCACTCACCTCCTCATAAGTGCATTTATTCTTGCTGAGGATTTAGTGCCTGTCAACCACCCTGGCAAAGGAAGTCACCACTTATGAACTCAAGATCTTTTAGGAAAAAGTGAGCCAGGATCTTAAAGTTGTGATTCTACAAAAATCCTTTGAGATATTTTTATGTCAGTTAAAACAGTTAAAAAACTTGAAAACTGCTAAGGAGATCATCAATGATACTTTACAAACTAAAAGGAATAATGGATATTTTCATGAGTGGAAGTGAGAGATCTAAAAGTCTGTCCCAAGAAACAGTGATCAATGAAACTTAAAAGCTTTTGCACAGCAAAGGAAACCATAAACAAGATGAAAAGACAACCCTCAGAAGGGGAGAAAATATTTGCAAATGAAGCAACTGACAAAGGATTAATCTCCAAAATATACATGCAGCTCGATATCAAAAAAACAAACAACGCAGTCCAAAAATGGGCAGAAGACCTAAATAGACATTTCTCCAAAGAAGATATAGAGATTGCAACAAACACATGAATGGATGCTGAACATCACCAATCATTAGAGAAATGCAAATCAAAACTACAATGAGGTATCACCTCACACCAGTCAGAATGGCCATCATCAAAAAGTCTACAAACAATAAATGCTGGAGAGGGTGTGGAGAAAAGGGAACCCTCTTGCACTGTTGGTGGGAATGTAAACTGATACAGCCACTATGGAGGTTCCTTAAAAAACTACAAATAGAACTACCATACGACCCAGCAATCTCACTACTGGGCATATACCCTGAGAAAACGATAATTCAAAAAGAGTCATGTACCACAATGTTCATTGCAGCTCTATTTATAATAGCCAGGACATGGAAGCAACCTAAGGTCCATTGACAGATGAATGGATAAAAAGGATGTGGCACATATGTAAAATGGAATATTACTCAGCCATAAAAAGAAATGAATTGAGTTGTTTGTAGTGAAGTGGATGGGCCTAGAGTCTGTCATACAGAATGAAGTAAGTCAGAAAGAGAAAAACAAGTACTGTATGCTAACACATATATATGGAATCTAAAAAAAAAAAAAATTGTTCTGAAGAACCTCGGGGCAGGACAGGAATAGAGAATAGACTTGAGGACATGGGGAAGGGGGAAGGGTAAGATGTGACAAAGTGGGAGAGAGGCATGGACATATATACACTACCAAACGTAAGGTAGATAGCTAGTGGGAAGCAGCCGCATAGCACAGGGAGATCAGCTCGGTGCTTTGTGACCACCTAGAGGGGTGGGATAGGGAGGGTGGCAGGGAGACGCAAGAGGGAGGGGATATGGGGATATATGTATACATATAGCTGATTCACTTTGTTATACAGCAGAAACTAACACACCATGTAAAGCAATTATACTCCAATAAAGATGTTAAAAAAAAAAAAAAAGAAGTATAACTCCCAGCATATGTGTTTCAAAAAAAAAACAAAAAAATCCGCTTTTCTAGAGCAGGGGTTGGCAAACTTGTATAAGGGGCCAGGGAGTAAATATTTTAGATTTGCCTTGTGATCTCTGTTGTATCTACTCAGCTCAGTCATTGTAGCCAAAAAGCAGCCACAGTAAAATGTAAATAAAGGAGTATAACTGTGTTTCAATAAAACATTATTTATAGACAAGGAAAAAAAGAATTAAAAAATAAAAAATCTTCTCGCTATAAAAAAAAAAAAGAAATGAAAAAGTGATCCAGAAAACATAGTGACTACAGCTTGATTAGGCCAATTTTATGACCTTGAGTGACTCACGATCACTCAGTCTGAGATTTTTCTTATTGGAGAGACAATCTTCAAAAGTCAGTTCACAAACATTAATTTTAGAATAGGGGAAGTATATTGGTGAAGGAATTACCGTGAGAAGATAAGTCTCTTGAGAATAGCATGAAAAAAATAATCATGTGTCGTTAATACTTTTTGAGAAATTATTATTACCAAGTACTGTACTAAAAAACACATAAACATTATCTTATTTAATCCTCATTAATCCTATGAAATAGACTTTATTTTTATCATCCCCTTTTAAAGATGAAAACACTAAGGTTTAAAGAATTTAATTGGGCCTAAGTCATATAATTATTCAATAGCAAAGCCAAGATTTGAACCTAGATTTGTTTTGTTTTGTTTTTCATTCCAGATTTCTAGCTCATAATTAGTACAGAAAAAGCCCAGGCTTGGAGTCAGGCAGAATAGGTTCGAATTCTTGCTTTGTCCATGACTTACTAGTTATATGATGCTGGGTAAATTATTTAACTTTTCTGAGCCTCACTTTTCTCATCTAAAAATGGGGCCAGGAGTCCACTTCATGGAGTTGTGAGTATACATGAGCACACTGTGTGGCACATAGTAGATGCTCATCAAATATTATTTCCCTTATTAATCTGTTCTTTCCAATTTCTGGCACAGAGTAGATATTTATATGTTTATTACATAAATATAACAGGCAATTAAAAATTTTCATATATTACCTGTCTCATCTGGATTAATTTGGTAGGGCATAGATCTGAGAGGGGTAGGAAGATGTATATAAGAGGAAGGGGCCCTAAAAGGGTTACTTTAAGAAGCCAGAGACAAACCTAGTCTATTTTCCGTGAAGACTGCGCTGCCTCCTGTGCCTTCTATGGAGAGCCAATGAGTTACCTGACTCACCTCGAGAGATGGAGAAACAAAGATACCAGTGAGCAACAAGCTCATTTTGCCTCTTTCACTAGGTCTCCTGCAGGGAGTGTTGTGGGTTCATACAGCTAGGAACTAATGCAAACTCTCCCAGGGAACCGCTGGAGAGGAAATTAATTAACCCCCGCCTCAGCTTCCCGGTGGGGGACTGGGAATTAAGCTGTCATTCGTGCCTCGGGCCCCTCTCTGTGGCTGAGACCCCGAAAGACAGCCCACCTCCCCTCCCCGTCCTGCTGCCCTTGAACGCCGCTCTGAGCAGGTGAGATGGGCATTCCCCTTCGGAAGCAAAATCGTGCAGTCACTGCCACTTGTATGCAGGGTTGGAAACGCTGGAGACACTGCCTCTAAGGGGGCTCAGAATCAGTTACCCGTAGCTAAAGTAATGCGATTTGCAGAGATCTTGAGAAAGTAGCTTTCGCTGTGGGCACCAAGGAAACTGTTCAGCGTTTGGGATTCTCCGGCATCTACAGCATTGTTAGCTCTCCAAAGGGAGGCTCATGCCCTGTGAAATTCAAAGCTGCTGAGAGCTCCACTCTTAATGAGATCTTTCAAATAGGAGAGCTCAAATGGTCCATAAGAATCATAATGTCAGGTGGATTTCATGGTCTAGACAGATTTGAAATTGCCGCCCCCCTCTTCTTTTTTCTTTAAGGTTTCCCCATAAACCAACAGTAATAAAAAATTTTAAAGTTCTTCTGGGAAGGGATTGATTTATTAATAGAAACTACTGTTTTTCTGCATTGATGGTCCCAGGGATTTTCATTCCATGGTTATGATGACTGGCTTTCCCCAACAAGCCTCCAGAGTTCCCAGTGGTCGATTTATCAATGCAGGATGACAAGTTCATTGTTGTTCTCTGGAAGTTTTGGCTCTCAAGAACTACTTGGGGTTTTAGGCTAGGAAGATGCCTTTGGGAGAGCATTCTTGTATGGAGTGGTAAATCTGCTTGAAAAATGCTGGATCTTTTGAAATTGAGATAGAACCAACCCCTTGCTTCTCCTCCACCCCCACCCACCCAAGGGAGTAGATTTCTTTCTAGAGCTTTCCAAGAGCCAATCAGCTGGAAATATAACCAGTTTCTGCAAGTCCAGGACTGTAGGAGTTAACTTGAGTATCCCAGATATTACCACACCACAGCTTGTGTAAACAGAGAAATTGACATTAATATGAACAACTCAGCCTTCCTACTTGTACCAGTTTCCCAGTGCTACTGTAACAAATTACCACAAATCTGGAGGCTTAAAACAATATACATTATCCTTACAGTTCCATAGGACAGAACTCTGAAACAGGTCTCACTGGGCTAAAATCAAGGTGCCGGCAGGGCTGGTTTCTACAGGAAGCTCTACGGAAGAACCTGTTTCCTTGCGTTCCCCAGTTTCTAGAGGCTGTCCTCATCCCTTGGCTCGTGGCTTTTCTTACCTCATTCCAACCTCTGCTTCTGCAGTCATTTCTCTCACTCCAACTTTGATTCCTCTTGCATCCCTCTTATAAGGACCATTGGGATCCCGTCAAGCCCACCTGGATAATGCAGGATAATCTCCCCATCTCAAGATCTTTAACTTAAATAACACTCACCAGTCCCTTTTGCCATATAAGATAATATTCACAGATTCTGGAGATTAGGATGTGGACGTACCTGGGGGGCCATTTTCCTGCCGACCACACTACCTTGGTCCCATTTGCTTATTCAGGACCTTCAACTCCTGCAGTTATTCCTAAAGGGTTATTTGGAGTTCCTAAGGAGTGCCTTCACCCGCTTCAGGTGCTTACAACAGATTCCCCCTGTTAAACTCGGCCGCTCCTCAGAAAGCTTCACCTGAGGAAACTTCACCGTGGCACCCAAGATGAGAACTCTAAGGCCTAGACCTGGAATGTGACCTTCAAGGCTCCCAGGGGCTCCTCTCTCCAACAATGCTGGATGGATCCCATGGGAAAGAGGTGGAGAATGTTCTTCTCTCTGATTTGGGGCTCTACATAGTCACGTGGGACCCATAAATCATTCTTTGTGGCAGGAGTCCTACAAAGGCCCCTCTTGTAAACAGATTTTTGCTCAAATCCTCTCTCAATAGGGATGCAAAACCAAATCAGGAGGCCAGGTGGGGTTCAGGTACAGACATGGTGCCAAACAGCCTCTATGATGTGCAGATAACATGGTAGATACTGGGGATTCAGAAATGAAAGACAATTTTTCCTCCTGAGGCTCTTCATAAGTCTACCTTAAATTAGGGAGGCCTTCTCACAATGAGCCTAGGAATCACCTGGCTATCTTGTTAAAGTGAAAATTCTGATTCAGTGGTTCTGAGATGGACCTAGAAATTCTGCATTTCTAACTCTTTGAGTAGCAAAGGTCTAGGGGAGACTGAACATCAGCCGATGTTTCATTACGATACAGCCTGATAAGTGCTTTGCCACCAAATCCACAAATGTTTTGAGCACAAAGGTGCACCTAGTCAAGGCTGGGAGAAGGGGAGGGGATGATTCCTAGAGGAAATGACAAGTTTGAATGGAAGTGTTCCAGGCAAAGAATTGAGGGAAAGGATGGAGTCAAAGGGAACAGCATATACAAATAGAGGGAAACAGGAGAGTTCTAGAACTGAAAGAATTGCACAATGATGGCAGCAAAGAGCTTAAGGATGGAGGGGTGGCATGAGATGAGGCCATTGAGGTGAGCAAGATGCATCTGATCACATATGACCTGTGCCCCAGGCTAAGAAGTATGGACTTCATCAAGTAAGCAATGGAGAGGAGATACTTAGACTAAGAGAAAGGAGAAAATGTAGGCAGAGAATTATCTCTGTTACTATCCATTCTTGGAAATGTCAGCCTTATTTTGACTGGCAAATTATAGGGCAATTAAATGAATGACAGGAAACTTTGCCTTCAAAAAACAGACCTTATTTAGAACCCATGGGCCTATCAGGATAATACCATATTTTCAGTCAGCCAAGCTCTGTTTCACAGCAGAGTGGTGGCAGGGGTCGAACTGGTTCTGAAACCATTGGAAACAAGCCTGGGTGAATGGATGGGGTGTAGATGGGGGAGAATAAGACCTGCTCTGCTAGTACATGAGGGACATTGTCTCGAAGTTTTGCTTGCATACTGCTTCCCCTCATGTCTTTTCATCTTAGCCTTGACAGTGATGTAGTTGCATATCACCTTTTAAAAGTTGTGCAGGTGCCACGTTCGCAGACTGTACATGGGGCCAGGACTCAGAACTTGGTCCCCATCCCTGCTCAAATATCAAAATGGAAGTTGTGGAAACAGGTATGGATATAGGTGCTAAAAGAAAATTACAGTCTGGAAGGCAAAGATGCCAAGATGAATAAAAATGCCCCTCATTGTTTTGTTTTTTTATAAATGTATTTATTTATTTACTTATTTATTTATTTTTGGCTGTGTTGGTTCTTTGTTGTTGTGCACGGGCTTTCTCTAGCTGCAGCAAGTGGGGTCTACTCTTCCATTGCTGTCCGTGGGCTTCTCATTGCGGTGGCTTCTCTTGTTGCGGAGCTCAGGCTCTAGGCGCGTGGGCTTCAGTAGTTGTGGCATGCAGGCTCAGCAGTTGTGGCTCGCAGGCTGTAGAGCGCAGGCTCAGTACTTGTGGTGCACAGGCTTAGTTGCTCCGCGGCATGTGGGATCTTCCCGGACCAGGGCTTGAACCCGTGTCCCCTGCACTGGCAGGTGGATTCTTAACCACTGCGCCACCAAGGAAGTCCCAAAAATGCCTCTCATTGATTGAGCACACGTTATGTGCCAGGCTTTGCACTAGGAGCTTAAAATACACCATCACATTTAATTCTTTGTGATCTGGAATGGCATCATTATTACCATTTTAGATGAGAAAACTAAGGTTCAGAGAAATAATTCTATTTCCTAAGGTTATGTGGCTGACAATGCAGGAATTAAGATTTGAACTGAGGACTGCCTGACCCCAAAGCCAACTCTACAAAACCACCTGGATCAACAGCAAAAGTTGATTGTAGTTCAGGTAGGTAGTTGGCAAAGGAAGGGTTCAACTTGAAGGAGTAGTGAGGTGGTCCAGGCATAGTGACTGGGAATCTGCAAGTGGACACACACATGGCTCCAGGCAGGGAGATGTCGAGGAGGTAGTCTGTACCACAGAGGTCAGCTGGTCAGCTAGCAGGACCTCAGTTAGAATGCTCCAGTTAGAGTGGTAAGAATGCAGTGGCAGTGAAGAGATGATGCAGGTGGCCAGGAATGAGTGGGTAAACAGAAGAGAGGCACAAAGAGATGGACTGAGGCAGAAATTTAGTTACCTGAATAGGGCAGTAGGTGGAGATGGGTCTTGGGAATAAGGCAGAAGCCAAATTTTCAAAACTGGTCAATTGGTCAGAGGCAGATAAAGTGTGTCAATAATTGACCATTGGATGTAATCCCCATGACTGTTGTTTTCCAATCACAAGCACAAGGTATAGCCAGCACCTTGGATAGGTCTCGGCATACAGCAAGTGCTCACTCAATACAAGTCAGATGAATGAAAGCATGAGTGTGCAGGTGTCAGCTTTATTTTTCAATTAAATTTTATTTTCCTGTCAAATCTTTTTTTTTCCTTCCCTAGCCTGGCTTCCAGTCTCTATAAACTTTAGAGTACTTGAGAATCACCTGGGCCACTATTTTAAAATGCAAATGTCCAGGACCCACCTTTCGTAGAACTGAGGTTGGGGCTGAAGACTTTACAACAAGCACCCCAGAAAATTCAGGTGTTGGTGGTCCTAGGTGCACTTTGTTTTTTTTTTTAACATCTTTATTGGAGTATAATTGCTTTACAATGGTGTGTTAGTTTCTGCTGGATAACAAAGTGAATCAGCTACACATAGACAAATATCCCTATATCTCCTCCCTCTTGTGTCTCCCTCCTACCCTCCCTATCCCACCCCTCTACGTGGACACAACATTGCTCAGTTGTTTTTTTTTTTTCCTGCTTTGACTCCAGTATTTTTTTGTACCATCTCTATTGGAGTATAATTGCTTTACAATGATGTGTTAGTTTCTGCTGCATAACAAAGTGAATCAGCTATACATATACATATATCCCCATATCCCCTCCCTCTTGTGTCTCCCTCCCACCCTCCCTATCCCACCCCTCTAGGTGGTCACAGAGCCCTGAGCTGATCTCCCTGTGCTATGTGGCTCACATTTTGAAGACCACTGTCTGCATCCTGACCCTTACACCAGGACCACGTGACTCCCCCCTCCCTCCAGGCCCGCTTCCAGCTCTCAGGATCAATCTGGATCCTACTTATGATGTCTTGAGTCTGTGCTTTCACTCCCAGAGGATTCTTTCCATCCTCATCAGCTGCTCATCAAAAAAGTTATCCATTCTTCAATGCCCAGAATGAGTACATATCCTGCATAAATCTGTTTCTGATATCATTAGCTCTGAGGTGAGGCAACTCTGCAAGATGCTAAAGCTATTCCCTGAGAAAAGAGCTTCTATTGTCAAATACATTTGGGAAATGATAGTGATTAATAGTTATTCAAAGTTAAACAGCTCCCTTTACTGCAGACTTCTCAGAACCTTAAATATGCTAACAATATGACTGTCTTAGAGGAGGATCCTTTGTGTCTGTAGAGGACACTTGGAGACATTTTGCTCCCATTCATGCTCATCTTCCTATTCTCTGAACTTCTTTTTTATATTTATGATTCATAATATGAAATAGGACACTTATTTATATTACAGTTAATCTTTTTTCAGCTGTGCCAAATGCTCCTTGAAATCAGGAATCAGGTATTATACTCAGCCTCTCCGCCCCCCAGCTATCTGAGGGCTGAGCATGTAATAACTCAATACATGCTCAAATGAAAATAACATTTCTTTTCCCAAAACCAGTTATGAGTCACTACACTGGATCTCGATTTTAGATTCAATCCAACATTGTCTTCTTCCCAGGAGGTGTTTCTTCAAAGTAACTTTTAAAAACAGGGCAGTTTAAAAAAGACAAAAAACAAACTCCTGTCTTATCACCATCCTAGGGAGCACTGAACTATTAAACTGTTTGTATAAAACAATCTTAAAAGTAATTCTTGCCTCTTAAAGAAATCTTAGAACTTTCAGACAAATAGAAAGGACAGAAGATTGTGTCTCAAATATATCAATCGTTAAGATTTTTGTTATATACTTTAAATTGTTTCCCCACCTTGATACTTATGTACTGACATGAATTTGTTCCTTTTCTCCTGAGTTTCTTTATGCGTCCCCTGGGGCAAGGTGACTAGGTGATGCTGGAAGCATGTTGGGCTGTACTGGCCTTGCCAATGGGCACCAGTGGGGCTTTACGCCCTGCCTTCCAGACAGTCAGTATCCCTCATGATTCCAGGCTCTGGTTGGGTAACTGGAGTTGTCTCAAATGCCAAGAACTTTCCTGCACAGGCTCTCTCTCTGAAGACAATTTCTATTTGACATGAACACGTGCTGAAGGTGGCAGGAAGGGCTCATGACCGAAGAGCATAATTCCCAAGAAGACTGTCAGTGTGAGGAAGACTAGCGCCCAGGGTGAGCTGAGGTTACTTTGGGGCAAGGAAGAGAAATGCAAAGGAAAGAGCTCCTGTTGGCAACACATTATGCCATATTACAAGAGAATGAAGAGAAAGCAGAGCTCCTAACTTCTCATTTGTCTCCTCTCTATTAAGGAAGATTATCTTCAAACTGGAGAGGAGCAAACCAACGTGGCTGAGAGGTTCATGTATTTTGGTTGATGTAGGGAAAGAAAAACAGGTTAGCTGAGGAGCAAAAAGGATGGGGATAATTATGCCCAAGTCTTTAAGGCTCTGATTACTAATGTCTCAGGAAACTTAAAAGAACCGCGAATGTGATCATTGAACTATGCCAATAATCTCCATGGAATCAAGGAGAGCCAGAGAGATGCCAAGAGTCCTTGTTTCCAAAAAGTAGACATACTCAGTCTCCTAAGTATGAGAGGACAAAGGATTTCTGAAACTATCCTTGG
Organism: Globicephala melas; assembly: GCF_963455315.2. Lineage (NCBI taxonomy): Eukaryota > Metazoa > Chordata > Mammalia > Artiodactyla > Delphinidae > Globicephala > Globicephala melas. Next base: position 69,236,115 of record NC_083319.1, on the reverse strand, counting down.
CAAAATGTTTGAATTTTTGGAATTTTAAAAATGGATGGCTTACGCCTAGCACAGGGAGATCAGCTCGGTGCTTTGTGATCGCCTGGAGGGGTGGGATGGGGAGGGTGGGAGGGAGGGAGACGCAAGAGGGAAGAGATATGGGAACATTTGTATATGTATAACTGATTCATTTTGTTGTAAAGCAGAAACTAACACACCATTGTAGAGCAATTATACTCGAATAAAGATGTTAAAAAAAAAATGGATGGCTTATAAGCACTTGGAAAGTTAGAGATCACTGGGAGCCCACATGATTTATTACAAAGACGTTTCTAAATCAACCATTTCTTTTTACAATAATGAGATTTAAATAAAACTCACCCGTATAACAAGAGATAATAATCAACATCTATGTGGTGATTAATATTTACTATATATGTGACTTCAATTGATTCTCATATCTTCATAACAAATCTTTATGAGTCAGGTACTATTACTGAATTTGACACTCATTTTACAGATAATAAAACTTAAAAAAATGGAATCTTAGAGAAATTAAGTAATTTATAGAATCTTCCTTGGCTAGTAAATTACGGAATTAAGGAGATTTTCTGACTCCAAGGCCAACACTTACTTCTTTTGTTACACTTTCTGTAAATATTGTGTATCTTGATTTCAGCCAGGCAAGGGCCAGATCTTTATTGATATCCTCATGCAAATTGTGAAGGATAATGGAAGGCTGCAAGTATATTGCCTTGTGATCGGTTGAACCAATGTAATCAATGGATATTGATTTATAGATTGACGTCATCTTAGAAGGAATTCTTCAGTCACGCATGTGCCAAGCTCTCTCCTTTTTCCAGTTTTGTTCAATAATTTTAAGGAATAGACAAAACATGAACAGCGTTTGTCTCAGGTAATACTAGTGCACTCTGCAACTCAGGTGTACCAAAATGTAACTTCCTTCTTTTTTGTATATTTGAATTCAACTTTGCTCGTAAGTCCTAGAGTACACAATCTATTCTATTCCATTTTGTGATGCTCATTTTTTCTAGTCAATTTACATGTTATTATCTCAGTCTTAATCCATTCACTTTGGCATAAAGCACAGATTTTCAGGACTTCTTTCCCCTTCCCTCTCCTTTCTTCTTTCTTCCAGAAGACATCTGTGCACAGAGGGAAGCTTTCAGAAATAACAAAATGGCCACAGGAGGAGGCCTTTCTGGTCTCTGTGTCCTTGTCCTGTCTCTGCTGGTGATGAAATGGGTCCCACCTGGCCTCTGGACCTGGACCAGCATCTGCTGATGTTTGAAAATCCTACCTTGGCTCTCAGCTGTGATGACATCGTAGTCTGGGTCTCCTGTAGGTACCCCAGGCCACTTCATTCCCTTTGTCCTCTCACTAGGGCCCGTGGGGACTTCTCAGTCTCTCGTGCGCTCTGACCAAGCTATAGGGAATGGGGTGCACTACCTCAGAACCACTGTCCTGACAACATTCCAGTTTCTCTGTACCCCAGGGCAATCTGTGAGTGACTGCTTCCAGGCAAGCAAGGCATAAACCTCGTGTGCCCCAAAAGTCTTGCCCCACCTACTCAGGATGTCTATAGCCTCCTCTTTCTTCCAGCTGCCCTCAAACTTTGAGCTTCTAAATTGTGATATTAGAAAACCTGGTAGCACATGAGGAAATGGAGGTGGTCACGATAATTCTCTTCACCTAGATGAAGGTCAGCCACATGGAAAAGAACTTTTCAAACTGAAGGAAACTCCCCAAGTGACAGAAATATGATTTTGGACACAAGTCTGTCCAACCTCAAAGCTGGTGTTTCAGTGTCGTAGGAGTGTGTTAATAGTTCAACCTTGAGGATAACTAAGAAAATATACACAAAGTACCTGACATATAACTGATCCTCAATAAATGGTCATTATTCTGAGCATCCTCCTAGGTATTTGGGTTGACTCACTCAGGTTTCCTTCAGAAGCCATGAATCTATCAACTTGCTGAAGAACCTGAGCCACACCCAATACCCAACACATCTCCTAGCATTTCTACTACATAAAAGAGTCCTGAAAGCGTCAGCTGTTTCTCCCTCACAAGTTATTGGATGTGGAGTGTCAGAAGCAGGCCTGGTTGCCGGTACTGAAAAGGTAAAGGCAGGGGTCAATGTCAGACAGGGTGGAAAAGCTCTGCTAAGTTTTCCCTCTGGACATAAGTCTATTCCTCCTTATCAGTAGTTTGTCACGGTGAGTTTGCCATTTTGCCAAAGACAGCAGCAGAAAGTGAGTTCCTGAGGGGTGAGGTAGGGGAAGATAGAGAAAGGAAACCCACAGCCAGCACTTGTCTCATTAAAATCTGTCAACGTCAGAAGAACAGAAGGCAGTAGAGAGCTAAAATCAGTTGTCACTAGCTTTCAGAATATGTTGACATGTGGAGGAGAAAACTGTAGTGACAATGTACCCTTCAGCTGCCGTGGCTCTCAGCCGGCAATAATAAGGCCCTTTGCAGGCTTCACTGGGGGGGCAGGCAGCAGTCTGCACCTCCGAGAACAGTCACAGCTGATGGGCTACAGGACCCTTGCAATGACTTATGCCTTTTAAGAAACATTTCGCCTTGCCAGAATTGGCTTAGGAAACGCAGTGCGATTTTGTTTGTGGATAGGGACTCATCATGAACAGTTCAGATCATCACCTTTTTTCCTGTATCTGTAAGACTGAAAATATTTAAGCTTACATTAAAGGACTAAATAGAAACTTATCGATCCAAATTCTTGAATTCTTGAATACTGGATGCTATAAATGGTAATTACTTAGAATGGATGAAGTAGAATAATGACTTGCATAAAAGTAATGTGATGGAGTGGGAAAAGCAGGGACCCTGGAGGCAGACAGATAGGGGCTCACATCCTGGCTCTCCACTTACTGTTTCCTTGGGCGACTTATGTAATTTCCTTGCAACTCAGCTTCCCTCAACTTCAAAAAAGGGATGCTTATTTCTTGCTTTCATAGTTATTGTGAATATTTATTGAAATAATATATAGTATATTGCATATGGCATAATATGCACTCGATAAATACTAGTTTTCTTGTCTTGCATATTTTATTTATATTTTAGAATATGTTTTAATTAATTTATTATTCACTTGAACCTTAAAGGATCAACTTAGGACTTGGAGCTACTGCAGGTTAGAATTTGATTCCCCAGCTTTACGCCTTACTCTGTACGTTCCAAACACACCACACACTTCCTCTCAAGACTTGATCAGATCACATAACCAGTGTTGACACCTCTTTCTGAACTCCTGCTCCTCAGGAAAAAGGGTCATTTGTACCTCTTTAGCTGCTCTGATCTGGGTCTTTAGAGTAGGTATTGTTCTATTGCTGCAGAGAAGACAAAGTAGCTCCTTGGGGGGAAATAATTTATAGAAAGGAAATAAATATTTCCTTCTAAAGATGGTGAGCAGGGACTTCCCCGGTGGTGCGATGGTTAAGAATCCACCTGCCATTGCAGGGGACACAGGTTCGACCCCTGGCCCAGGAAGATCCCACATGCAGCAGAGCAACTCAGCCCGTGCACCACAACTACTGAGCCTGCGCTCTACAGCCTGTGAGCCACAACTACTGAGCCCACGTGCCACAATTACTGAAGCCTGTGCACCTAGAGCCCGTGCTCCACAACAAGAGAAGCCACTGCAATGAGAAGCCCGTGCACCTCAGCGAAGAGTAGCCCCTGCTCGGCACAACTAGAGAAAGTCCATGTGCAGCAAGACCCAACGCAGCCAAAAAATTAATTAAAAAAAAAAATTAAACAAATTTTCAAAAAAAAAAAGATGGTGAGCAGAGAAATTGGTGAAGTAAATGCAGTACTGGCATAGCTTTTGGTGACCGTTTCAGAAGCCAGGATATATAGTTTGATAAGGTATTTTTTTATTGTTAAAGTTTATATAAAAAGTCTTATGAAAATATAAAACTTAAATTCACATATATATGTTTAACAAATGGTCCATATTATGAAGAACAAGAATAAACGAAAAGAGTGAAGCACTTCACAGAAATGAGTAAAACTAAATACCATCTTAATCTAATATTTGCTGTGGAGACATATAGTCAAAATAACCAGGCTAATGGTTCAAAATATAAATTTTTGTGAATCAATGACTTTTTTTTAGTAGTAGATTTCTTTAAAGTGAATATACATTTTTCTTTGTTCTCTGAGGCTACTGCATGAAATTCTTTCAGCATCAAAAGTTGAAATTCTGGGCCCTCAAAGCAAAAATATCAAAATGGTTCTCTGTTTGCCTTGATTAATATTAATAACATTAATATTGTTGCCACATGCAATAACCAGATCAAACTAGTAGAGGTAAAAACATTTAAAACCCAGGTCAGAGCTTCCCTGGTGGTGCAGTGGTTAAGAATCTGCCTGCCAGTGCAGGGGACACGGGTTCGTGCCCTGGTCTGGGACTATCCCACATGCCGCGGAGCAACTAAGCCCGTGAGCCACAACTACTGAGCCTGCGCGTCTGGAGCCTGTGCTCCGCAACTGGAGAGGCATCGACAGTGAGAGGCCCGCGCACCGCGATGAAAGGTGGCCCCCGCTTGCCGCAACTGGAGAAAGCCCTCGCACAGCAACGGAGACCCAACACAGCCAAAAATAAATAAATAAATTAAACAAAACAAAAAAACCCAGGTCAAAATTGCATAAGCAAAAAAGGGACTGTAAGAATGATGGAGGGTCTCAGGAGTGACAGAGGTGTGGAACAGGCAAGCTGTGGGAGAGCAGGCCTGCCCCTGGGCCTTGGGGATTACTGTAGCTCAGGACGCAGGCGATCTCTATCCAAGGTCTCCCTCTCCGATGCTTCTCTCTTTACCCGCTGCCTTGTTTCTCACTACGTGTCCTCCACGGGGCGGGAAACATGGCTGCTCTGACCTTCGGAGCCTCACAGACTGTGGCTCCCACCATCTGAAGGGGGTCTCTATGCCCCTCCAGGTCTAGTTGAAGAAATCCAGGAGGACAATTCTGATTGGACAGCTTGGGTCAGGTGCCACCACTCTCCCCATACCCACTCAGCCCTACCCACTCTGCCCCTAGGCTCAGCCAATTGTGATGAGGTCAAGAAATTCAGCAGCAGCTCCTATGATAACGGTTCTGGGCAGGAGGACTAAAAAATGTATGGTCCAGACAGCAATAGTTCTTTCAAGTAATTGTCTTGCTCCTTTCATGAGTTGTGATTTTGCTTCTTCTCTGGGTATCAGATTGTTGGGTGTTTGAAGGTACAGTTCAGGGAAGCCATTCTACCTGGGTTTGAATCTTGGTTCCTTGACTTACTAGTGGTGTGACCTTGGGCAAGTTGCTAACCTTTGGTCCTCAGCTTCCCTGTTTACGAAATGGTGATAATGATAGTTCCTACTTCATGAGGCTTAGGTGAATATTATATGAGTTAATGCATCTAATGTACACTTAGAAGAGTGCCTAGTGCATACCAGGTGTTAATAAATAATTGCTACTATTAAAACACATGAGGAACAATAAATAGTAAGGAAGTTCTCTCTAATTCTCCCTGCTTCTCCATCCTCCCCACCCACCTCCCACTTTAAGTAACTATTAAAAGTTTAGCATAGGGCTTCCCTGGTGGCGCAGTGCTTGAGAGTCCGCCTGCCGATGCAGGGGACACGGGTTCGCGCCCCGGTCCGGGAAGATCCCACATGCCGCGGAGCGGGTAGGCCCATGAGCCATGGTCACTGAGCCTGCGCGTCCGGAGCCTGTGCTCCGCAAAAGAAGAGGCCACAACAGTGAGAGGCCCGCGTACCGCAAAAAAAAAAAAAAGTTTAGCATATATTTCTCCAGAATTTTAAGGCTTATATTAGAAAAGTGTGTATTTACAGATTTTGCAACCTGCTTTTTTTCATTTAGCGTCTTTCAGTTTCAATATATTATAGATCAAGATAGCTATTTTCTCAAACTAGTGAGAGAAGAATAGACGTGTAGGTGGATATTTATATTCAAAGTAGACCTAAGAGCCATAGTCATCAATGTCAACTAACTCCCTCATTTATATCCCTGGCTGAATTCCTGGAAATAAAATTTATGCATGTCCAACAGCGTCTATGGCTGGCATTTCTCATTTGCAAGACAGTACACTGTGTTCCCAAGATGTTGCTGTTTCCAGACCCTTCCAGAGTTTATTTCTAGTGGGGGAGATTACAGGAAGTTATTTTAATGACTACGTTCCTGAAAGAGGTTTCTTACTACTCTCCCAAACCTTTGCTGACCTCTCTTTTTATAGTTGAAATTTGAGTTAGAATGGTCTCTGATTGATCCTCAGGCTGTTCATTCTTTCTGTGTTTTGATTTACCATCTGATTCATCTAACTAAAATCGCAGCTACAACTTTATAAATCATAAATCACTTACCTTAACTTAAAATTAACTAAATCAGAAGGTATCATTTTACTCAGAAATATGGCTAATTTGGGGAAGAATGGAAGAAAAGGCTCATTATTCCATTTTTAAGCTTCTTATTTGATCATGTGACAAATCTGAGCTTCACTGAGGCTTTACTCTAGAAGCAAAAGATTTTACTGAAGTGTCTCTAAGGTAAGAACAAAAATGTCCTGGTGCCACGTTGCTTCATGGAAGCATGAAACTGGTCAAGGCCTCTCTGCTTCTCGTGCTCAGTGGGTCCTCAATTTATCTTTCTACCCTCCCAAATCCTCCATAGCCTCCTAGCTCAGATCGACTCCCCTTCATGATCTCTTTTCTAACTCTCTCATACTTTTGTTTCTCTCTGCTCATAATAGCTCCTTAAACCCCTAGTCCAATGAATTCATCCCTCTGTCATTCAGTTATTTATCCAATAACTGGTCTTAGAATACAAAGGTAAGTAATGATTTTCAACCTAAAGGAACTTAAAGCTTCATTAAATTACCATTAAAAAGTAATATAGTAATAGCCTATGATAGGTGCTATAATCATTTCACAACTCAGAGTCTTCTTTCTCCCAAAATAGATTTTAAAGTTTTGGGGGTTTTGTTTGTTTCTTTTAAAGAAAATGTGTGCCAGTTTCTTTGTACAGTATTCAAACTACAGAGAGCACTTCGAGGGTTTCTAGTGTATCTGGCATTGTATTTGAAGTTACATGATCATTTTCCTACATATATTCCTGTTTATGATTTTTAATATTGTGGTAAAATATACATAACATAATTTTGGCATTTTAACCATTTGTAAGTGTACAATTCCATGGCATTAAATATTTATAATGTTGTGTAGCCATCACTACTATCTATACCCAAAGCTTTTCATCATCTCAACATAAGCACTGTAGCCATTAAACACCAACTCCCTAATCCCCTGCCCCCTAGAGACTTGTAATCTTTATTCTACTTTCTGTCTCTATGAAATTGTCTACTCTAGGTATCTCATATCAGTGCAATCATACAATAGTTGTCCTGTGTCTGGCTTATTTCACTTAGCTTAATGTTTTCAAGGGTCATCCATGTTGTAGCATGTACCAGTACTTCATTCCATTTTACAGCTGAATAATATTCCATCATATGAATATATAAGCATTCCTCATTTTATTGCACTTCACATAATTGCACTTTGCAGATATTGCATTTTTTCAAAATGAAGGTTTGTGGCAATCTTGTGTTGAGCAAATCCATTGGCACCATTTTTCCAACAGCATTTGTTTACTTCATGTCTCTGTGCCACATTTTGGTAATTCTCACAATATTTTTAAACTTTTTCATTATTATTATATATGTTATGGCAATCTGTGATCAGTGATCTTTGAAGTTACTATTGCCAAAAGATTACGACTTGATAAAGCCTCAGATGGTGGTTAGAATTTTTTTTATCAATGAAGACTTTTTAAATTAAGCTATTTTTTTTACACATAATGCTATTGCACACTTAGTAGACTACAGTAGAGTATAAACATAACTTGTATATGCAGTAGGAAATTAAACAATTCATGTAAGTTGCTTTATTGCAATACTTGCTTTACTGTGGTGGTCTGGAACAAAACCCTTAACATCTCTGTGGTATGCCTGTACCATATTTTTTTATTCATTCATCTATTAATGGACACTTGTGTTGTTTCCACTTTTGGCTATTCTGAATAATGCTTCTATGAACACTGGTGTACAAATATCGAAGTCCCTGCTTTCAGTTCTTTTGGATATATACCTGGGAGTGGAATTGTCATACAGTAGTTCAATAGCTTTTTGTGGGACCATCAAACTGTCTTCCACAGCAGCTGCATCATTTTACATTCCCACCAGTAATTCATGAGGGTTTCATTTGCCAACATGTTATTTTTCATTAAAAAAAATTATAGCCATGTGGGTTTTAATTTCCCTAATGACTAATAAAGTTGAACATCTCTTCATATGCTTATTGGGCATTTGTATATCTTTGGAAAATGTCTGTTTAAGTCCTTTGCCCATTTTTGAATTAGATTGTTTTCTTGTTGTTGTTGAGTTATAGGATGTCTTTATATTATCTGGATATTAATCCCTTATTACATATAGGATTTGCAAATATTTTCTCCCATTCTGTAGGTTGTCTTTTAACTTTCTTGAGTGTGTCCTTTGATGCACAAAAGTTCTTAATTTTGATGAACTCCAATTTATCTAGTTTTTCTTTTGTTGTCTGTGCTTTTGTTGTCATATCCCATATATTCCCTGTTAAACCTTTTATTTTGAAATAATTTTAAGCTTCTAGAAAAGCAGAAAGAATAATATAGAGAACTCCCATATACTCTTTATCAGACTGACCATTTTTTAGCATTTTGCCATATTTGCATTTTGCTCTCACGTGTGTGTGTGTATATATATATATATATATATATATATATACACACACACATATACATATATGTGAATACATCTTTTCTGTAAAATTTGAGAGTAGGTTGTATGTATAATGCCACTTTATACCTTAATATTTTAGTGTGTATTTCCTAAGAACAAGGATATTCTCTTATATAACCAAAACAGAGTTCTCAAAATCAGGAGGGTTAACACTGATACAGTGCTTTAATCTATAGAACACATGCCAATTTTGTTAACTGTCCTAATACTATCCTTCATAGTGTTTTTTTCTCCTCCAGTCTGGAATCTCATATGTGATTATTTTTATATATATCGCTTACTCTTTTATTATCTGGTTTGCCTATATTAAATAGATGTTATCTATTGACATACACCTCTTATCTATACGGTGGTAAATGATTTTATTTGACTTTACCCTTTCTCTTTCCTTTTTCACTTTCTCTTTTTTTGGGTGGGGGGTTAATATTCTTTATACTTTATCATAACATAAGATATTTACATACTACTTTTCATCCCATGTCCCCACCATTGCTTTAGTTCTAACTCTACAATGATGTGTATTATATGCTTTGTCAGTACTTTTCCTAATTTTTTTTTTTTTCGATTAAGGATTTATTCCACTTTGCAAAACAAACATTCCTTGGCCTTCCTGGGTAAGGAAGTTTTCTAAAGCCTGGAGCAGTTTGTAATTTTGATGTCACTCCTTTGAGATCATTGTTCCAAATTTCATTTCAAAGCTAGTGTTCAATGATACAGCATCCTTCTTCCCTCCAAAAAAATTCCTGCAACAACATTTACTTTTTAAATTGTTGGTAATAATATAAAATATACTTAAATGATATTATAGTATCTTATAAATTAGGGTTGCCAGATTTAGCACATAAAAAGACAGCATGCCCAGTTACATCTGAATTTCAGATAAACAAAATATATATCTCTTTTGTATAAGTTTGAACATTGTTTTACTAAAAAAATCCATCATCAGAAATTCAAATTTAATTGATCACTATTTTATCTGGAAAACTATATTTTAAATACTAACATTAAGTTCTTAAATGAAATTTCTTAGCTCAACCTTTCCACAGTTTCCTATGTTTATTTTTTTATTTTTTTACATCTTTATTGGAATATAATTGCTTTACAATGGTGTGTTAGTTTCTGCTTTACAACAAAGTGAATCAGTTATACATATACATATGTTCCCATATCTCTTCCCTCTTGCGTCTCCCTCCCTCCCACCCTCCCTATCCCACCCCTCTAGGTGGTCACAAACCACCTAGCTGATCTCCCTGTGCTATGTGGCTACTTCCCACTAGCTATCTATTTTACGTTTGGTAGTGTATATCTGTCCATGCCACTCTCTCACTTTGTCACAGCTTACCCTTTCCCCTCCCCAAATCCTCAAGTCCATGCTCTAGTAAGTCTGTGTCTTTATTCCTGTCTTACCCCTAGGTTCTTCATGACCTTTTTTTTTTTTTTTCTTAGATTCCATATATATGTGTTAGCATACAGTATTTATTTTTTCTTTCTGACTTACTTCACTATGTATGACAGACTCTAGGTCCATCCACCTCACTACAAATAACTCAATTCCGTTTCTTTTTTATGGCTGAGTAATATTCCATTGTATATATGTGCCACATCTTCTTTATCCATTCATCTGTTGATGGACACTTAGGTTGCTTCCATGTCCTGGCTACTGTAAATAGAGCTGCAATGAACATTGCGGTATATGACTCTTTTTGAATTATGGTTTTCTCAGGGTATATGCCCAGTAGTGGGATTGCTGGGTCGTATGGTAGTTCTATTGGTAGTTTTTTAAGGAACTTCCATACTGTTCTCCATAGTGACTGTATCAATTTACATTCCCACCAACAGTGCAAGACTGTTCCCTTTTCTCCACACCCTCTCCAGCATTTATTGTTTCTAGATTTTTTGATGATGGCCATTCTGACTGGTGTGAGATGATATCTCATTGTAGTTTTGATTTGCATTTCTCTAATGATTAATGATGTTGAGTATTCTTTCATGTGTTTGTTGGCAGTCTGTATATCTTCTTTGGAGAAATGTCTATTTAGGTCTTCTGCCCATTTTTGGATTGGGTTGTTTGTTTTTTGGTTATTGAGCTGCATGAGCTGCTTGTAAATTTTGGAGATTAATCCTTTGTCAGTTGCTTCATTTGCAAATATTTTCTCCCATTCTGAGGGTTGTCTTTTGGTCTTGTTTATGGTTTCCTTTGCTGTGCAAAAGCTTTGAAGTTTCATTAGGTCCCATTTGTTTATTTTTGTTTTTATTTCCATTTCTCTAGGAAGTGGGTCAGAAAGGATCTTGCTGTGATTTATGTCACAGAGTGTTCTGCCTATGTTTTCCTCAAAGAGTTTTATAGTGTCTGGCCTTACATTTAGGTCTTTAATCCATTTTGAGTTTATTTTTGTGTATGGTGTTAGGGAGTGTTCTAATTTCATACTTTTACATGTACCTGTCCAGTTTTAGCAATTGCAATTTTGATTCTGGTGAACAGAAACATTTCTTTCCCTTGGTCTTGGATCTTTGTGTTATTGACTTGGGAAAAGGTTAATTGATATGTTGCAATGCTGCGGCAATAGTTACATTTAAAAAGAAATAGCTTTCTTACACTTAGTAGTAAGAGAACAGTACAAGGGTGCAAGACTTTAATACACAGGTAGACTCTAAGCATTGGTGGAGCATTCAGTAGGTGGAAGGGCATATGCAGGATTTAATATGAACAGGAAAGGAGAAGAAAGCCGTATGATGTCACTGTCTTGCAAAAGGAAGTTTCCCTTCTTCTGAATTACTGGAGAGAATTCAGCAACATATGTGCCTTGGGTGGAGAACTGATGAATGAAAGATCTCATATGGTCTATGGCTTCCAAGAAGACAAGTAATAAAGACATCATAAACAGAAGCCAGCAGGGAAGTGGAATTGGCTCTAGTGGATTAGAGAGATGAGGGCTTCACTGAAAAGGAGCTGAAGAGAATTCTCCTGGGTCATTTCATAGATTCACTGTGTGATATGGAGTCTTGGGAATCTGTGTGGTTAAACACAGAATCAAATGCTTACCAAGGCCTTGAATGTCTTCTCTGAAGAAGGATTATGGTGTCAAGGTTTGTGAGGTAAATTTGGTTTGCCTAATTTGGTGATCTAGGAATACTTAGGGTCTCTATGCATTTTGCCCAAGTAATGTTTGACGTGAATATCATACAATATTTTCTGTTAATTACATTTCACAACATAACATTGTGGTAACAGTGCTTGTATTTTATGAAATCTCAGGAGTAATGAAGAGGGGGGATGTGCCATCCAGCAATATTTCATGAAGCTAATTACCTGAGGGAATTTAGGAATATTTGTGCAGATGAATGCACTATACAGGTAAAAAGCTCTTATAAAAGATGAAGTGTTCTAATTACAAAGCAATTATTATAATGCATGACAATTTTAAATTGCTCTTCCTATTTTGTGTTGCATTTAGTTTTTATTGGAAAGCAAAACAAAACAGATAAAAAAAATTGTCACCTATTTTTAGTTTCACTGTTTAATTATTCTTAACTCATTCAGGACAGGCAGCTTTTAATTTCAAATACTATTCAGAAATAAGTTTTATTTGTTTAAAAATTAAACTATTGTGAATGTATATTCACCTTTGGTTTTTGAAGTTTCATTGATGGCATCTGAATGAGTTAACAGAAGCTACTTTAATTATGCACTATGTTTTTGTCTAACTTCTATTTTTGCTTAATTTTCTCTCAGTGCTTAGGGAAAAACAATGTTCATCACTTACTGTATGATTTCAAAAGTGTTTATGAAATGTTTCTTTCAAACTTTACAAAAAAAAGGTAAACATTCACAGAAACCACATATTCTTGGCTTCTCGTTTTTTAAATTAATTAATTAATTAATTAATTAATTTTTGGCTGTGTTGGGTCTTCGTTGCTGTGTGCAGGCTTTCTCTAGTGGCGGCGAGCTGGGGCTACTGTTCGTTGTGTGGGTTTCTCAATGCAGTGACTTCTCTTTGTTGTGGAGCATGGCCTCTAGGCATGTGGGCTCAGTAGTTGTGGCTCGCGGGCTCTAGAGCGCAGGCTCAGTAGTTGTGGTGCACGGGCTTAGTTGCTCTGCGGCATGTGGGATCTTCCCAGACCAGGGCTCAAATCCGTGTCCCCTGCATTGGCAGGTGGATTCTTAAACACTGCACCACCAGGGAAGCCCTTCTGGGTTTTTGTTGTTGTTGTTGTTATCACAATTCCTTTAGTTACATGTGAAATCAAAAAGGAAAGTCCACAAAAATCCAAAAAATAAGTACTATCTTTTGTAATTGTAAGATTATCCTGTTCTGCAATTTCAGCCAAGGAACAAATATTTGGGGAAGAGCAAAGAGAAAAAATAAAATCAGAGGTGAGTATTAGGAGTGCTTGCTCTGTGTGTGTATGTGGTGGGGGGAGCGTGGTATGAGGAGTCCAAGTACTTTTATTTTAAGCAATATCTGCTAAAGTAACCCAATTGAATCATTTGGTGAAATAGCAAATTTTCTGTAGGAATAGAGAACTTGGGAGTAAATTAACAGAAGGAAGGTATTTTAATATATTTAAAAAATAGTAGTTGTAAAGCCTACTGTTGATTCTCTACACAACAGCTAATTGCTACCCTGTTTTTTCCATGCAGGTAGAGACCACAGCCCACATTAGACACTGAAAATGTAGACTCTTGCTTTCCTAACTTCCTTGTTGGAGGTGGCCATTTTACCCAGTGGTGACCATTGAACATAAAGGGGAGTTTATTGGGGGAGCTTCCGTGAAATACCTCTCTCTCTGATAAAGAGAGAGAGACATATGGGGAGAAATCCTTTTCCACTCTGGCTTTCCTTGCCCATCTCCACCACAACTCTTTCCTACTATCTAGAAGGTTGTATAGGGATATGATGCTTGGAATGGTTATAGCCATCTTGCAGCTATGCAGGGAGCCATGACGCACAGAGAATGGCAGAAAGAAACCTACTTGGAAGAGTCTGGATCCTTGATGCTATTGAGTCACTGAATCAACCTTGCGACCACCTTACCTCTGGAATTCTATTATTCAAGTCACTTTTAGTGACACATAGAGCCAAACACATTTTGATTAAGTAGGGTATCCAATTTTTCACATTAAACAACACTGACCTGGCGAAAAAGCTAACATGAGTATAGCTGCATCACAGGTAATTTTGTTATGTAACAGAACTGTAGAGGCACAACTCTTTTTTTGCACCCAAGTCCTGTGAATTTCTCTACAATCATTATAATTACAGAATCTCATTCCCAATACCCCTCTCTACCGCATTTCTTTCATCCCTAGTGTAAAGCTTTTAATAATTTTTAATTCGCTTTTTAACCTTCCCCAGATTCTCTCCTCCTTTGTCATCTCTTCCACCAACATGAAGTACTCCACTGGAACCAGAGTTCTCTGCCTAAAAACACACTGTGCTGTCTGTATTTAGTATAACTTCCTCACTTACCACTTTCCAATGTGTTTGCTTTCTGCTTAGGCATCACATCGTTTGATTTTATTATTTAATATACACACAGGACTTTTTTAGGCTCTAACTTCCCAGATAGGTGGGATTGCGTATGTTTTCCCTAATGTGATGTAGCCTTTGGTATATAGAGTAACCATATACACCAGAGCAAATCAAACACATGGAATGGAATATCCTCACTTAGAACTCTCCCATGAAACCTGGAGTGTATGTCTGCATGATTTATGTCTAACAACCTGCAAAGGGCTGCTTAATAACTAGTCTACTGATGACTCTGTATTTGTTGATCATTCATTCTTTTCTTTCTAGCCAAAAATATTTAGTAAAATGTTTAAAAGTAATATGTGCTTATCTAGAAAATATGGAAACTGCAGACAAAGAGAAACAAACAAAAATCATCCAAATCGTCCAAATGGAGTCCCTGCACTCCACAACACTGTTAACCTTTTGGTGTTTTGCTTTCCAATAATTTTTTTCTTTGTGTAGATTTCAGTGGGATTTTGCTTGTTGTTTGCTTGCAGCCATTGACCAGGCAAAATAGAGAAGGTAGGAGAAACTGAAGGAATATATGTTACTGGGAAAGACTCCCTGGAAGCTCCTCCTAAGCCCCTATTCATCACGGAAGAATAATTACAATTTTGATTGCTTATTATATCCATGATGTCCTTTAGTTCTCAAAATAATGAAGCAGTGTTATAATTCATATTTTAAAGATAAGGTGCCTAGATCAGGGAAATTAAGGCATTTGCCCGAGGTAAAACAGCTGCTAAGTTCTACAGCTGGAAATGAAGCCCACGTCTGACTTGACTTCCAAGCAGGTGTTCTTTTTTACCCCACTACCAAACATCAGAAATAGCAGGCAGTTAGTTGTTGGTCATTCGGTTCCAATTCTTTTATTTTATAAAGGAGGAGACTACTAAGCAGAATGCTTTGGAAACAAGTACCCTTGCTTGCTCTTTCTGGGTTCTTGTTAAGCTCTTTTGGCCGGTCCTGGTTCTCTTTGGGCCCCTTTCCTCCATATCATCTGTGTGTGTATATTGAGCCCTTATTTTGAGCGGGGCCAAGTACCTGGCGCCATACCAATCACTCCAAATGGTGAACACCAACAACTGTTGAGATTGTAAATTCTCAGAGTTTTTGAGGCACTCCTTGGTGAAAGATAGTCTCTGATTTAGGTTTCCCTACCTCAGGTGCCATCTGGAGAAGCAAGGCCATGCTCTGTGCCCCATCCACCTTTTAAAGAGGGTGAACCTTTCAGGGCAGGGCAAAGAGGGGAGATTCTAGAGCCTGAAGCTGACAGAGGACAGCCAAGATCAGTTTCATTTGGTGTGTGTTTGTTTTCTTAAGCCTGAACCATAGTCAAAACTGGACACAGCTGTCCTTTCTCAAGGAGATTTCACTCTCAGACTGTTTGGATTTCAGCACATTGTTTAATAGTTCTAGAATTCAAATGGTCACCTTGAGGCAGGGAGGTTAGCACTCCATTAAGATGGATGGGGAAAGTTCACACCTCTCACTTTCATTTTATTTCTTTGCTTTTCTTTCCAGTTGCCTGCAAACTCAGCAAAGCTGAAGCCCATTCACTACACAGGCCGTTTTTATACCCACTGGGCTGAAAAACTGATTTACTGAAGAACTTGGATTTTCCAGGAAAAGGAAAAATCTACAGAGAGTTTTAAAATCTGCAAAATACAACAGGATCATCAGAGGAATAAGAAATTTTATGCCAGATCCTTCGGTTCTTAAATCAATCCCACAGAGATTTTAAAGCCCCATACACTTTTTGGATGGTTCTTCTGGACCTCCGCATAAATGTTCTTCATATAATATCTGCTAAGAGGGAGAGCTAAAACCCGCAGCATTTATGTGAGACACTAGGCCAATGCATTTTTGTTCGGTTAGCTTTCACAAATGTTGATTGAAAGGCAAAGGAAGGGAGTTAACATTTGCTGAGTGCCTACTGTGTGAAAGCACCATGCAGGCCCCATGGCACATTGTGAAGGATGACACCTTCTCTCTGATGAAGGAAAAATATACAAGGCAGACTCTGAGAAGGGTGATAGCAGAGATTCATGCAACAGGACCCTAGGGAAAGGAACAAGTTCACTCTCATTGGGGCAATTTAGAAAAGCTACTTGGAGGTCAGATTCAAAACCAATCTGGAATCTGGCAGGAAAAGCTTGGCTGAATGGAGGAGTTCATTTAGTGAAGAGACGGAGGTAAACCAGAGTATGTAGTATTGAGAACTGAGAGCAGACAGCTCCTCGCAGCTGCCTGTAGTGAATACAGCAGAGACAGCCTCGATGTTTCCCAACCCCATCCCCTCTTCCTGAACATACAGAAAGACTACATTCACAGCCTCCCCTGTGGTTACACGGGGTTACATGACTGTCTTCTGACAAATGGAATGAAGGTAGAGTGACTGTGTGCCATTTCCTCCTAACTTTCTCTTTTTGCTTGTTCGACCAGCTGAATGCAGAGGATCCAGCAAGAACCCCTGAGGAAGCCCTGGCAGATGGTGGTCCCATGAAATGGCAGAACCTGGATGCTGGCATTATCAGACAGAGGCTGCCCACCAAATACTTGATCAGACTGTAAAGTGAGCAAGAAATACTATGTTAAGCCACTGAGCTTTGTGGCTGTTACAGCAGCTAGCATTAGAGTGGGGATGGTAAGGTTGAAAAGGGAGGTTCAGAAGGCCTATGAAATCCTCCTGAATCAAGTCATTTCTAAGAATTAAGAAAATAAATTAATTTAAATAGTAATAAGTTTTGAATTAATATGCCAGCATCAGGAAGAAAGATCAGCATCATAGCTCATTCTTTCCAACGTGGACCTCTTACAAGTCATGACTTTTTTTGGCTGGTTTGATGCTGACAACTTAATTTGGGGTCCTAAGTGAAAATTTTAGGAAGGGGAGTTTCATCAATAAAGAGAGCTTATGGAAAGAGGGAAAGGACTTGGCGTGCTCTGAGGGGGAGCCTAAAGCTGGCTGGCTTGGGACTACTTTAAAAATACATTTTATTGCTTTTTTGATTATAAGAGTAATACACATTCCTTGTAGAAAAATGGGAAAATATAAAAATGTCAATGGAATAAAATAATAACCATTTGTAATCCTACCACGTTTTGGTGTTTTTCATGCCAGTCCTCTTTTTCACTTTCTGTTTCTTTCTCTCTCTACATATATCATATGTAATCTACATAGAAGACACTGAATTATTCTAATTGTACCAAATATAATCTGTTTCCGTCATTAAAATTCTTTACAAACTAAATTTTAAATAGTTGTGTAATTTTTTAATTATATGAATATACCATAATTTTTGGCCTTTCCTGTAAAATTGGGCATAATTATTTCCAAGGTTTTTGTTGTTGTTATTTTAACAAGAATGTTGTTATTATCATTATTTACAAATATTTGCCTGGATTCTTGATTATTTTTTTAGGATAGAGTCCTAGTAGTAGAGTTCATAATCAAAAAGTTTGAAAAATTGTAAAAGATCTTGATATATAGGAAAACAGCTTTCTAGAAAGGTTCCAGGAGTTTATTTTCCTACCAGCAGAATATGAAATTACCTATCTTATAACACTTTCATCTGCACTGAGTAGTATCATTTAAAAATTATCTACTACTTTTTAATGGTTTTCTCTACAGTCGGAAGAGCCAAGGATAATAAATTGATGATATATTTGAGTAACTGATTTTTCAGTTGCCAAAGTGACTGTCTCCTGCTGAAATGGGCTTAAATGTTTCATTTTAAGAAACCATAGGTGTCCTCTGATCGCACTATATAATAGGCTGATTGCATTTAGTACAGGCTGGGCTAAACTGTGATAACAAATCACCTCAAAATCTCAGTGGCTTAATACAACAGAACTTTATTTCTTGTACGGAAGGTCAATAGTTGGTACTTTGCCCATTCGTACTTGCTCTAACCTTGAGAAGGGAATATGGTAAATCATGTATTTGCTCTTTCATTTTTCACCTGTAAGAGACACATGTCACTTCCTCTCATATCTCCTTGGCTGGAGTAAGACGTGTGACCACACTGACTACAAGGGTGTGGGAAAGGACAATTGCTATCCTGTGCCCAGGTACAAACCAGGGAACAGTCAGTGGACAACACTAATGACTATCATACTTAGTTGACCTTAACCTTTGAGGAAGGGGGTTGTATCCTGTAATGACTCCCGGAAGTGTCCTTTGGCACTCTCTTCCCTTCTGAGGTTCTCAGACAGGGGTCAGCAAACTTTGGCCCATGGGCCAAATGTGTCCTGCTGTCTGCTTTTGTATAGTCTGCTAGTTAAAAATGGTTGTTACATTTTTACATGGTTGGAAAAAATCCAAAGAAAAATAATACTGCATAACACATGAAAATTATATGAAATTCAAATGTATGTCTAAATAAAGTTTTACTGAAACACAGCCTTACTTGTTTATGTACTGCCTATGACTGCTTTTGTGTTACAGTGGCAAAATTGAGGAGTTGCAACAGAAAATTTTACTATCTGGCCTTTTATAGAAAAAGTTTGCCAATCTCTGATCTTTGACATGGCACTAAGGAAAACCATGGTCATTTCAAGATGGCTGCCTGAAAAAATCACCTCTTTGGAAGTGATTATTTGCTAAATGTTGCAAATTCAGCTCATTAGATTAAAAACAAACAAACAAAAATATTAAATCTCCTCATGGTTGATGTGCATAGTTACTGTGGTTGTGGCTGAGCCATGAGTAGAAGCATGATGAAAACTGAGACCCAACAGCCAAGCTGGACTGGAATTAGAGAGGAAAGCTATTGGAATTACCAGGAGGTCATCTGAATTAGATATTGTGGTTACAAGCTAGACCAGATGAGTTTCTCATCAGGACCTTTCACATCCTAGAGGCTTTGTTACATAAATCCACTCAATGTTTTAGAATCAACCTGGATACAAACATAAGCCCTCATTGCCTCCTATTAAAATAAATAAATAAAAAATAAAGGATGAGAAGATTGGCTCCTTCAGTGGAGGAAAAAACCCAAGTTTTGCCATTCACTTTCCCAGCTTGTTGCTGCTGGAAGACTATATTTCACTTTCAACTGTGATTTAAAAAAAAATTTTTGGATTTTCCCTCAGAGGTTTCATAAGCATTTATATAGAATTGGCTTTCTGGGTGATTTACCAGCTGCTCTGTGTGAGGTTTGCGGAGAGTGCATGCTCCATCCATTGTCAACATATTCCTTGTGTTAAAACTGGGATTTCTAAAATAACATGTTGATCCAGTGACGGAATGCCATTTCTCTTCATTTAGTGTCCAAGTAATAATGCACCAGTTAGTGATGTTAGGAATGAGATGGGAGACACATCACATACATATTCCAACTGAGGTCAAGATCTATTCTTTTAAAATGTCAAAAATGACACTCCTAATACCCATGTATATAGATTCCATTTATTTGTGCACTTAAATTAACTCCTTTCTAAATCCAGCTTCCACAGCTGCCAAAGACTTCCTCTGAAAGGCATTTTCTTCTAAACTAGTCATAATTCACATTTGGCTCTCATTGGAGAAATGTCTCTCATGGCTTTGTGCCATCGCCAAAGGTACAGGCAGATAGTTTTATCTAACTTCAAAGGGTAACTTGTACCTGATTTGGAAACAGTCACCTCTGATAGCTCTTTGTCCCTTTCCTCTCCTGAGATAGTTCTATATTGCCTTCTCTTTCTTTTTGCACTTGGCCAGTTTTCTTATAAAACCTTTCCAACTATTGAGCATTCTGTCTTTTAGAAAGAGATTATTATTAAAATATTGTTTGTGTGCAGACTTCTAATTATGTGGTGTATATTTACACATCTCATTAAAAATTAAGTGCCTGTGATTTCCAATCTAAGTAAGGACAATGATTTGAGGGGTATACTCATGAGGAAAGCAGGGTAGAAATGTTGAAATCTGGGTCATCCAGGAAGATGTAGGACATAACAATTATTCTGCCCATATAGTACTGTACAGTGACTGTATATACTATATATATGTCTATATAGAACATAGGAGATGATTTGGGGCTGAAATAGAAAATGATATTGTGATCACAACAATAATGTATTGTAGTTGTAAAGCATTTTCACATATATTACCTCATTTAATCCTCTCAATCCTCCTTTGAGACAGGGAAGGCAAATGTTATTACCTACATTTTATAGTAAGAAAAATGAAACTCAAAAACACTAAGTGATGTGCCTAAGGAAGTCACCACTGGGTAGAGATAAGATCTGGTTCTCTTCGTTCCTGGTTAACTTTGCTCTTTTGTGATGCTATCTGCTCAAGACTGGTAAAATAGGTACTGAACACAGGCTGTCCTATGAAACTGGTAGGTGGGTTTTTCTATAAGAAAGAAATCCTTAGCTCTGATTAAGGGCTTGAATCTTTGAGTTGGGTTCTCTTTGATCATTTACTGCATATCGATATTGGACACTTGCCAAACTCAGAACTAGCTCCTTTCTCTTGCTTTGGCCCAATTTTTATTTCTTCCAAAATAAGATATAAGGCAGAAATCTCTAGACATTGAGATGTAGAAACCAGTCAAGTTGTTACTATGTTGACCATTTATTTTTGTCTCAGAACTTAATTACACAAAATACCTTGTCACATAGTTTTCAACGTTCTGTGAAATTTTTACCTTTTTCTTATGTCTAGCAGATCTGCATATCCCAGTTTTGGAGGTGGGTGTTCTCAGAGAACTGGACATCTGATTCAAAGGAGAGAGGTGTCCTGGATCTTTTTATAACTTTCTTGGGGGCAGAACTGATTGGCAGCAAAGATATCCAAGCATAAGTCTGTACTTCATTTGAGATGGGTTCATGGTTGTGTCTCTCTCTGTTCTTTACAGCAAGGTAAACAGCAAGTCAGGGCAACTTTTAGACAAAGATTTATCCTTGGAACTTGGAAAGCATTGCATGTTCCACATAATATAATAAAGTAAAATAAGAATCCTTTTGAGAAAGGTACTCAGGATCTTGAATTGCCTTATACTAGAAGAATATTTAACAACTTGTTAAAAACCTCTATGTTTTTCTCAAGGAAAAAAAAAGTTAAATTTATAATGAGTATTAACATGGAGAATTTGACCAATTTGACCAAGTTTTTTTCTACAACAATTTCATAAATGATTGCTTGGTGGCCGTGTCAGTTAACCAAATTCAAAAAGAAAATAAATGTCATATTGGTCGATTTTAGAAAGTTATTTTTCCTCCTCAATGAATAATTCACTTATTATTCAGTTCTAAGGGACAGTATCATGTTAATGCAACAAATGCAGATGTAAGTTTTGAGTTTCATAGCTCTTCTATCTTGGTCACAAGAAAAGTTGAGATAAAATGCCAATTTTATCTTTATAAAAAGTAATATAGGTATACAACAATGACTATTTATGAAAATATTTTTTAAAGACCTTACTTTTTTTTTTTTTTTTTCAGTACGCGGAGCACGGGCTTCGGATGCGCAGGCTCAGCGGCCATGGCTCACGGGCCCAGCCGCTCCGCGGCATGCGGGATCCTCCTGAACCGGAGCATGAACCCGCGTCCCCTCCATCGGCAGGCGGACTCCCAACCACTGCACCACCAGGGAAGCCCATAAAGACCTTATTCTTTTGAAAGACCTTAACCTTATGGTTAAGCACCACAGCTCAAAAGAAAAGCCAGGGACATGAGGGAGGGGAGATAGATCTCTGTGACTGGTTAGTCCCAAACTCTTCCCCATCCC
This sequence comes from Globicephala melas, assembly GCF_963455315.2. Lineage (NCBI taxonomy): Eukaryota > Metazoa > Chordata > Mammalia > Artiodactyla > Delphinidae > Globicephala > Globicephala melas. The sequence goes on along the minus strand of NC_083319.1, from coordinate 69,214,028 downwards.
TACCCAAGTCTCCAGTCTTGTCAGTTTTTGCTTTACTACAGAACTTCCTGCCCTTCAGAGAGACATTTCTACCTTCTATCTTACAAATATATTTTATATTTCTCAAGGACAGGGGAATGAGAATAGAAGGGTCTTTCAAGTGGAGAGAATAATACAAGCAGAGACCTGGAAATGGGAATAAAAAGGTATAGTGAGAAACTGGACCACTAAGTTTATGGACTCAGACCTTAAATGCCAGCTTTTAGGGGATTATACTTTAGTTTATAAATAAGAGGATGCTATTTTAGCATGCTTTTGAGGAGAAAGAGACTGAAGACAGTGGAGTCAGCTGCAGGCAGTACTGTTGTCATGGATGAGATCCTGAACAAGGAGGATCTCAATGTGGAGGATGTTGAGAAATTGACTTGGCAACCAATGCTCCCTCTGCCATTGTTCCCTAACTATAGGGCTGACAAACTCAAACCAAGGTGTCTCTTGCCTTCTAGACGCTTGGCATCTATCCAAGTATGTAACTGAAGATACATGATGGGGGCAAGTTGTTGCCATATTAATGACAGGCTGTCTTTCAAATGACCCCACAGGATGGTAATTCTGTACATTCAAGAATTGTATGGGCATGCTGGGAGGATCCGTGTCTCCGGGGTGGATTTACCCAAACCCAAAACACAGGCTTGGCGGAGAGTTTATTATTTACCTTTTTTCTATACTCAACTTTCTCTCAGGTAGTATCTTTGGAGAAATCATATTGTATTCAGAATGTTGCTTAGTGAGCATAGAATCTGAATAAGTTATAGGAATAAGATGCTATTAAATTTATCTAATTATCACTAGAATTAAAATTATCACCTAAGAGAACTAGAGGCACTACTCCCCTCAGAGAGATCCCTTCCCAATGAGACCAGATACCTGAAGTCAGAGACTCCTTTTCTCTCAATAGCGTTTGGATGGGCCCTGCTAACATTTGTCTTCCAGACCCTCTGTGCTTCTGTTGCTGATGATCCCTCCCCCTCAATCTCAAATTCTTTCTGTTGAGACATGAATAACTAAAGGCAAGTCCCAGTTGTCAGCATCACTATTTCTAGGAATCTATCTTTCAGGAAAAAATAACTAAAATCAGTGAAAATATATATACAAGGATTTTTTTTTATTGGACTATAATTGCTTTACAGTGTTGTGCTAGTTTCTGATGCACAGAGAAGTGAATCAGCCATATGCATACACACATCCCCTCCCTCTTGGGCCTCCCTCCCACCCATCCCACACAACTAGGCCATCACAGAGCACCCAGCTGAGCTCCCTATGCTATACAGCAGGTTCCCACTAGCTATCTATTTTATATATGGTAGTGTATTCACGTCAAACCTAATCTCCCAATTCATCCCGCCCCCAACCCCCTTTCCCCACTGTGTCCACACGTCTGTTCTCTAGGTCTGCGTCTCTATTCCTGCCCTGCAAATAGGTTCATCTGTACCATTTTTCTAGATTCCACATATATGCATTAATATACGATATTTGTTTTTCTCTTTCTGACTTACTTCACTCTGTATGACAGACTCTAGGTCCATCCACATCTCTACAAATGACCCAATTTCGTTCCTTTTTATGCCTGAGTAATATGCCATTGAATATATGTACCACATCTTCTTTATCCATTCATCTGTAAATGGACATTTAGGTTGTTTCCATGTCCTGGCTATTGTAAATAGAGCTGCAATGAACATTGGTGTACATGTGTCTTTTTGAATTATGGTTTTTTCAGGGTATATGCCCAGTAGTGAGATTGCTGGGTCATATGGAGGTTCTATTTTTAGTTTTTTAAGGACCCTCCATACTGTTCTCCATAGTGCCTTTATCAATTTACATTCCCACCAACAGTGCAAGAGGGTTCCCTTTTCTCCATACCCTCTCCAGCATTTACTGTTTGTAGATTTTCTGATGATGGCCACTCTGACTGGTGTGAGGTGATACGTCACTGTAGTTTCGATTTACATTTCTCTAATAATTAGTGCTGTTGAGCATCTTTTCATGTGCTTCTTGGCCATCTGTATGTCTTCTTTACTGGAATGTTTTCTTAGGTCTTCTGCCCATTTTTTGATTGGGTTGTTTGTTTTTTGATATTGAGCTGCATGAGCTGTTTGTATATTTTGGAGATTAATCCTTTGTCTGTTGCTTCATTTGCAAATATTTTCTCCCATTCTGTGGGTTGTCTTTTCATCTTGTTTATGGTTTCCTTTGCTGTGCAAAAGGTTTTAAGCTTAATTAGGTCCCATTTGTTTATTTTTGTTTTTATTTTCATTATGCTAGGAGGTGGCTCATAAAAGATCTTGCTGTGATTTATGTCAAAGAGTGTTTTTCCTATGTTTCGTCTAAGAGTTTTATAGTGTCCAGTCTTATATTTAGGTCTTTAATCCATTTTGAGTTTATTTTTGTGTATGGTGTTAGGTAGTGTTCTAAAATTTCATTCTTTTACATGTAGTTGTCCAGTTTTCCCAGCACCATTTATTGAAGAGACTGTCTTGTCTCCATTGTATATTCTTGCCTCCTTTGTCATAGGTTAGGTGACCTATGACACATATAGGCATGGGTTTATCTCTGGGCTTTCTGTCCTGTACCATTGATCTATATTTCTGTTTTTATGCCAGTACCATACTGTCTTGATTACTATAGCTTTGTAGTCTAGTCTGAAGCAGAAATAAATGAAATAGAAACGAAGAAAACAATAGCAAACATCAATAAAACTAAAGGTTGGTTCTTTGAGAAGATAAAATTAATAAACCTTTTGACAGACTCATAAAGAAAAACAGGTAGAGGACTCAAATCAATAAAATTAGAAATGAAAAATGAGAGATTACAACTGACATCACAGAAATACAAAGGATCATAAGAGACTACTATAAGCAACTATATGCCAATAAAATGGAGAACCTGGAAGAAATGGACAAATTCTTGGAAAGGTACAACTTTCCAGGACTGAACAAGGAAGGATTAGAAAATATGAACAGACGAATCACAGGTAATGAAATTGAAACTGTAATTTAAAATGTCCAACAAACAAAAGTCCAGGACCAGATGGCTTCACAGGTGAGTTCTATCAAACATTTAGAGAAGAGTTAACACCTATCCTCAAACTCCTCTGAAAAATTGCCAAGGGAAGAACACTCCCAAACTTGTTCTATGAGGCCACCAGAACCCTGATACCAAAGCCAGGCAAAGATATCACAAAAAAAGAAAATTACACACCAATACCACTGATTAACATAGACGCAAAAATCCTCAACAGAATACTAGCAAGCAGTATACAAGGATGTTAATTGCAGCCTTGTTTGTCATACCAAAAGTTGGCAATGAGCTTCCTGTTCATCAGTTGGGGGATTAGTTAAAGGTATACTATGCAATCATTAGAAAGAACGCATAGAACAATATGTACTGACTTTACCAGATATACATATAATAAAATGGTATTATAAAAACAAGTTGTATATCAATAGGTATAGTAGATTCCATCTTTGTGAAAAAAGTATATATGTGGCTGTTTGTGTAATATATGTGTAAATGTCCACCTATAGATCAGCTACAAGCACCAGAAAAAAATCTAGGAAAATAATGCCTTTAAATGCCAATAGTGGTTAGTCCTGAGGGAGGGGTGGGATTGTTAGAGATGATCTGAGACTGTCGCCTCTTCCTTTATATGCACATACATGCAGGCGTGTGCACATACATGTGTGCACACACACATGCAATGGGATTATGGGTGCAACTTACTTTTTTTTTTTTTTTTAAGAACCTCTTTCTTTCCTTCTCTTGCCCCCCAGCCCCTGACAACCTTACAATTTTAAAGAAGTCACTATGTTCTGGGATAAATTACTATTCACTGCAGAAACTGATGAACACTATAAAAGAAGTATAAATTGAGTCTTTGGACTCCTAGAAAACTGAGAGATTGCTTCCAACTATACAAGGGTGGGAGCCAAGAGACAGTGCAGAGATGAAGAAATTTTGTATTTCCCATAACTGCAGAGACCGTAAGCCACGCTTTTGCAGAGCAAGCAGCCCGGTTTTAAGTAGTCTTCAACCTTGCTCCCCGAAGTCATCAAATTGCCTGTAAATTCCAGTACCTGAGGCACCCACACTTCATCTCCCCAACTGCCTCTTGAGTTGGAACCTGCCACAATTATTTCGTGTGAGACTCTGAATTCCAAGTTTTGGTTCACAAAATATGTTCACTTTACCCATAGATCAAGTCCAGCACTTTTGAGGGTAACAGTTCCTTGCTAAGTAGTGCTGCTTCATGGATTATCAGTCACATTGAAGAAAAATAACACGCCCTGATGGTGATCTTTGAATTCAAAAGTCTGTTATCTTTCCTCTTTAGAGGGACAAGATGATTGCTTGCAGCCTGCTGGAGCCCTCTAATCAAGAATAGGAAGCTACCAGAATGCAATGAATTGCCACTGAAGATTCTTTTTCTTACCCACATTACCAAAGAGCATGGACAGAATATTTCATGAGTGAATGCAGAATATAACACGGAATGAAGCAAAACCCTTCCTGAGGATGGTCACAGAGTTAAGCCCAAGCATGCATGATGGAATGACCCCAGTTGGCAACCCCTGCACCCCGTTACAAACAAATGGGACCAGGAATGCAGTCCTCTCACACTTGCCAGGAGGTGCTTGCACCCACCATGTCCCACCATCCATCTCCTCCTTCCCTGATTTGTGTGTTTTTGTTAAACAGTGGATCTTGCTATGCTTTTCAGAAAACTGACAAGAAGCAAGCTGAAAATTAAAAATGGGTGCCGAGAGGCTTTACAGGAGTCTAAATAAACAGCCCGACAGGAAAGACGTGTGGCAGGCTAAGGTTTCAGGCTAGTGGTTGGAGTGAGTTAACAGACATCCGTATAACAGAAGGCTGTGTTTGTTTTCCCTGTCCCTGCTCTAGCAAATTTATTGGGTTATCTGTCTTATTTTGACACTTGGGTGTTTAAGGTTTCTGTTCTAGGTGTCTAAAGACATAAAAAAATTATTGTACAGTTTACATTCCTGGCAGAGGCTTTGACATGTGTTAGCTGAAAAGTTCCTATCTGCCAGTAATTTCGCAGAAAAAGCCTCGTAGAACTGGGTTTTCATAGAAGGTCCAAGAATCCTCTGTGAAAAGCACCAAGAACAAAAGGTTTCTTATTTTATTTCTGACCATGTCATTCTAACATCTAGTGAAATGCTGCCACCAAGCCACTTTTTTTTCACTGTACTGTTCTGACTTACCAGGTCACATATAAGGGACATTATCAGTGTCCTGTAGGCAGACAGGTTTTTCCATCAGTAGGGCTTGCACTCAATGTAGACCCATAAGGTAAAGTTTGATTTGTTTCTGAGATCGGGAATGCACGGAAGGGTTGACTGAACACTAGGTGTTGTGATAATGCGCCATAGAAATATTAGTCATATGTGTAGAAATATTGACGTGTTGATGACTGATGTACTCAGCCACCCACAAGCAATGTGATATAGTTCTTCTTTTCAGAATACAAATTTTGAAAGAATTTTACTTGTAAATGCCTTGTTCCTCATAGATATTGAGGCTGGTGTAACTAATTAAGGGGTTGGTAGGGAATTTAAGTAGTTCTCTTATATAAACCTATTTTCACTCATTCAAGTAGCATTCAATGAATACTCATGCATTTAATTGTTAGAAAGTGGGAAACACATGGTGGAAAAGAATAAAACACAGTCAATGGCTCTAATGGAATCTTATAGTTTCTTCTGTCACCATCTTCTGCAACAGACAACCTGCTTGCCATAGTTGAGTCAAATTTTCGTGATACCAGGTAATCAGCATGAAGTCAAGGAGAGAAAAACAGTTTACAGTTTATTTTTTTCCCTAGAGCAAACAGCTTTGCAGGAGCTGAGGCAATTTGATCACGTTATTGATTTTTTTTTTCTTTGTTCAGTCTTCCTTCATTCTGGTTCTTCATGGCTTAAGACTGGGACTTGGCCACTGGTACCTACAGTTCCTGTTCCTCACATGACTCTTGGCAAATACGATCACCCAGGCCACTGGATGAATGGTGTTTTCTTGGGTGACCTCCCTTTTCATCAAACAGCATTTGCGTGTTACTTCTGTGTGCCTCACTATTTGTAAAGGCTTCAGTTTTGTGCAAAGAGCAGAGATTTTTAGAATCAGCCTTCCTGAATTTGAATACAGACAATGTCACTTAATTGGCGGGTGACTCTGATCCTCAGTTTATCATCGGTAAATATGTGTATAAATCGTGTCTGTTCCATAGGTGATTTTAAGAGTCTGTTCTTCCTTCCTTCAAGTCATATAGGATATGGAGAAATGAGGCATTTGGGAGAGTCAAAGAAAATATTTGTGTCATAGACTTTATAGTTCATTGCCTTCCTATTCATTTCAGACAAATGTGGTATAAATTAAATTTTTTAAAGCAAGAAAAAGTCATGCTTATACTAGTGACAGAAAGCAACTTGGAAATCCAGTTGATATTGGTCACACACTATGTCTAAGTCCTAGAACAGCCTCGGGGAGGGATGCAAACAAATATAGAGCACAAAACCTTTATTTTAGTAGCTTAAAAGCAACTTGAAACAAGATTTGTACAGTAAAAAAGTCAGTCATAAAAATATGTTGTGGGTATTACTGAGCAATAGGCAATTACTTATTAAGTTTTCTTTCCTGCAGAGCTCCTCATAGAGCCTTTAATATCACAATATATACTAAGAATCTCTAAGAAGGGAATAGTAAGCAAAGTTTTCTGTACTTTATTTGATCATGGGACTCTTTATTTTAATTTTGTCTTTATGGCAATATCAGGTGTAGAAAGATAAATTGGGGTCATGGAAAGCAAATGCTAAAGTGAAGACTCAGAATTTTACCCGAAAGCACTGACATTTCTAGAAAGGGAAGTGTCATGATTCAAGGATGTAAGTAATGTTTTTGGAAGGGTGGGTCACTGGGGATATATTGATACTAGGTCATTGATGAGAATCAAGAGAAAGGGCATTTTCAAGTAGAATGGTCAGGATATAGCCTAGATTACAGTTAATTAAGGAAATTGTAGGCTGTGACATAAAGTCAGCAGGTAGCTGAACACTCTTAACAATCATTCTGGAAGTGAAAGTATGAGACCAAGCCAAGACAGCTGTAGCTTGAGAAGGTTTTGTTCAGGATAGGGAAGACAAGGGCAGGTTAGATGATTAAGGGGTAAACCACAACAAAGAGAGGACCATGAATGGTCCTGGAGGGCAGAAGGATAATTGTGGTGTCAAGTCCCTAGAAAGGGTGGAAGGGAATAAAGTAGAGAGCACAGGTATGGGAAGCAGCAAAGACATGTAGCAGATAGAGGAAAGGCAGGAGTATAACTCTGATTTCATAATGTGGTCTACTGGGTGTACCAAGCCAGATTCATCATGTGGTGTATTAATTCTTAATTATAACAATAATTAAGTGTCATAGAAATAATGATCCTCAATTTGTAGACATGGAAGCTTGCTCAAGGTCACATAGCTACTAGATAGCAGATCAGGCATTTGAAAAGCATAAAATCACGAATAATAATCTTGTTCAGACACTGACTTCCTGAATGTGGACAATCCAGGAGATAATAAAGGCTTTGACAGGGGCCAGAGATGGGACAGAAGGCAGCCACCAGCTGACCATGCAGATAGGAAAACTAGGTCCAAAGATCATTCCCAGCCCAGCATAGGGCCACCATGGGTGATCACTTCAGCCTACAGCTTTATATTGTCATGCTAGAGCTTGCTGGGTCCCTCAAGTAAGATCGAGGAAATTGATTTATTTTTTTTCCCACAACTGTATATATACAGTTGACTCTTGAACAATATGGGTTTGAACTGCGTCAGTCCACTCATATTAGGATTTTCTTTTCAATAAATATGTACTATAGAACTACACCATCCACGGGGCTGATTGTGAAGTTATCAGTGGATTTTCAAACAGTCAAGGGTTGGCACCTCTAACCCACGTTGTTCAAGTGTCAACTGTATATACTAATGAATATACTCATTCAGGCTCTCTCTCTACCCAATTTTCTGAGGCCCACTTCTACACCACTACTAGGTGACTCTATGTTGGATTCATGTCTTCTTATGAAGACTGCAGTATCTGGCATAACCATAGTAAACTAGAATTTCTGCTCCTCTACCTTCCTCTCTAATTTATCCAAGGTTTCAAATTTTTCACTGAACCCCACCCAAACGAGTTGAATCCTCGGCGAGTCGGTATCTTCCCATTTCTGATCTCCTTCCTCTTCTTCTCTTTGAAGTCTCCTTTCCTCGCTCAAGGACTGCTATTCCTATTTCTTGTTGGGTGGGGTTTTCCTCAATTTTAGCTTCTCTCTTACTTATTCAAGCTTCACGACTTAGCCATAATGGCAAAGAAATATGCAGAAATACTTGTTGCAAATATCATGTATAAAAAACCATGTATCATTGGTTTATGAATGTCTAATGCGTGAAGGCTGAAAATTACCAGTATTGTCAAGTGATAATTTGGTTGCTCAGCCCAAATTAATTAAATGAAACACATGTACAATGGCAAAAGCAAAAGAGTAGGCTTGAGATGAATAAAACATAATTCCTGCATTCAGAGAGTCATAATCTTGCAGGAAAGATAAGACTATTTAGACAATGGATACACTGAAAGGTGTAGGGATGTAAAAGGCTGATGAGAAAAGAGCTGTGGGAATTCACAGGTAGGAGAAGTCAAATCTGGCTAAGACTATCAAGAAGGACATCTAGAAGGAAATGGCGTTGGAGGAGAGCCTGGAAGGATGACCTATATGGGCATGCTATAATTGCAATAGTTAATTCAAGACTTCTCTCCAAGTCCTGTGGAACAAACTCAGAAATGGAACATATTCTACAGATGGTTACAGTGGTGGGGCATGGGTGTTACCATTTGGGTATGAAAGCATTTGAAAGGGATGAATGAGTAAAGGTCATCTGAATGTGTCTGACCTCAGAGCCCAAGCTAGATCAGGAGGACAAGTGCAGCCAGAAGCAGGCTAATGGACAACTGAGGCAGGGAGTGAGTGAAGGAGCAGGAGAGGAATCACCTGAGCCAGACGGGGACATGGGAGAGAGGGAAGGTGTGGATGAAGAGGAGGAACACCACGCACTTGGAGATGGAGTATGATCATGGGACGGCTCAGACTAAGCCTGGTACAGTGAGCAGCTAATATGGATGCAGGAGGCACAGAGCAGGAAGGTGAGAAGTTCTGAGGTCAGGGTTTCAGGTGGCTAGTTAACCGAGGGCTGGAAATAAGGGGCTCATATTTTCTCTTGTTTTTCGCCTGCTGTTGGAAATGCATCCAACAGCTATAAATACACTGGGCTGTATTTTTCACTGGGCCTTGGTCTTTATAAGGGCATAGAAAGGTCACCACTGGAAGAGGCCAAATCTAACCCACATCCAGCTGTGCCCAGCTGTGAATTCAGCAGTTGCTGCAGGCACCAAAATCTACCGTGTCACTTGATTGGCATGTTTCCCCCTTGACATGAGTGCTTTTCAACACGGGCAGAAGCAAGGTTTGAAAGAAATGTATTCCACTCTCTTTGCCTACAAGTCTGGGGGATGGGGGTGAGGGGCAGGGGTGGGAGGAAGACAAAACCTCGGGAACACCTGAGTCAGCTTCAGTAGCTAGAAATGCAGCAGTCCAACACCAAATAAAGGCCCGTCTAATGGCTGGTGATTCAAATTAAATTCTGAACAAACAACTCTCCAGCCACATCTCAGTCAGTTTTAGAATCAATGCAGGTGATTTATGGTTCCTTAGGGTTGTATTCTCTCCTCAATGTGCTGGGATTTCCACACGTAGCTACCATTTACAGCTAATGAGTAGTGTGCATGGGTCCCTGGGCACCTGGGAGGGAACGCATCACTTAGTCCCATTCAGCAGTGTGGGCTCTTTCCATGCAAAAGGGGCTTCTTAGCTGGGTCAGGAGTCTGGGTCTACCAGGTGGACGCTGTTAATGCAAAGTGCTGATATGTTCCAGCCCTTTTCTCTCAGAAGCATCCATGCTTTTTCATTTAATGAGTCTCTGGTGTAGGAGAAGCCTTTGGGAGAAACTGGGTCCTCCCAGCCTCAGCACTCTGATTCAGACAGAAGCTGGGGAAGGACAGAGGAGAGCATTTGGTTTTCTTTGTTACCATTTGATGAAAGTGAGTCTTGAGTCTGTATTTTTAGGAACAAAATAATACATCAACACTTATCACAGAGTCTGCCACATACCTAGAGCTCCACAGATATTTGTGGAATAAATGGCAGGTAGAAGCACACATGCAGTGTACGTTTCTTGAAACAAATCTTTGAGAATTCTCTGAAGGGTATTGCTAGCTGAGGGGCAAGCTAGTCATAAGGGAGAGAGATCCTGGTAACGCTAGTGCTTTCTGAATGCCTGACTTTATGCCTGTTTAATTTCATTCTTTGCTCATAATAATCTTTTTGGGTCGGTACTGTATCCATCCCCATTTGACATATGAGGAAACTGAGGCACAGAGGGATTAAAGTGACCTGCTTGAGGTCTCACAACTAGTTAAGTGATGGAGCTGGGATTTTAACACAGGCAGTCACAGCCTCGGAAGCCCTACATTTAATCATGATGTGAGAGGGAATTCTCTCAGGCCTCTTCCATTTGGGTAGTAGAGTATTTTTCCCCCCAAGGCAGTTAAAAGACTAGCTCTACTTTAAAATGTCAAGAAAAACAAAGGCACATTTGCAGCCTCTGAGTTCTCAGTTTCCACAGCAATTAGCAATATAGAAGCGAATTCATTTACACAGTTGGTTTCAGACCAAAGAAAGTGGAGGGTGACCACGAGGCAGGGAGAAATGGGGGTGAGAACAGATTTCTGTGCTGTTCTTGAAACAGATTTTATCTTTTAGAAGATAAAAGTTGGAAAAAGGAGGAAATAAGGCAGAGCTTCTGAATTGGCATCGTGAAGGAGGCCTTCGCCTGGGAGCAAAACAACTTCTCTGAGGTTAGAACTTGAGCCACATCCATTGGGGGAGGATTATTCTTGCTGAAACAGACATGTCACTTCATGTCTGCATGATGTGAGTTAACCTTCCAGGGCAGTAGCATAATGAGAACCCTGAAAAAGTAATTTTCTAAATGAAACTTTAGTTCCCTGGGAAAATACAGCCTGCACATACAGAAGGAAATGTAGGATCTTTCCATTAGCTCCTGGGATTCTTGCTCCTAAAAAAAGTTGTGAAATGAGACCTGACTAACATTGCTTGCATTCTTTATTTGTCCTTCTTCCCCTAAAACAGATTTTAAGCTCCATACAAAGCTGAGATGACTTACCCACTAAAATGGGTCTCAGAACAAGTGGTCTACAAACAAAATAAAAGGCACAACATTTGGAATCACTTTTCAAACCCAACCTAAAATTTCAGGATCCAGATTTCATAAGAAAAAGAGAGCCTCCTGTTTTGAAACCTGATTTAAAAATAGTTTCTAGAAAAGTGTTAAGTAAGCCCCAGGATCTCCTGGGAAAACAAGTGGCTCAAAAAATCTTAAACTGCATTGTAGAGATTTTTATGAATGAGCAACATATGGATTAAGTTACCCATATTTGAAAAACAAAATCAAACGACAAAGCACACTTGGCAGTTTTCTTGAGCCTGAATTATTTGGAAAACAGTCCCAGGATATCTTAGAAATCCCAAATGGAACCCAGTTTACCAACCATCTTTGAAAAATGAAATATAGCCATTCATATAAAGAAAAAGACTGTCTCTGTTACAGTGTGTAGAGGTTAAGATTAAAGTTAGCTGGTTTTCCTAAGTTCTGAGGGGTCCACGTATGAGTGGACCTGAGACAGTGATGATCATACACATAACTTCCTAGAACTCTTAGGGTGCAGCCAGTGGGGCAATGTTGATTCTCATTTCCTCCATCTGTCTCCATCTCCCTCTTTTTTTCCTCCCTCTTAGTACCAGTTTGGCAGATAGGCTAAAACTTGGTTGTTTGCTCTGTTCCCTAATTTTGGAACTCAGTCATTGTCAAAGCTGAATGAGACTCGCTTCCTGAAAAATAACTTGTGGTCAGCTTATCATATACGTTATGAGTCCTGTGGCTGTCTTTCATTCCATATATGAAGCTGTGGGGAAACCTCTTTAACTGTTTAAAAATTGTGTTATAGTTTAAAAATAGTCAGCTCTAAAAATAGTCTAAAAATTTATTGAGCAGTAAATGAGAGAATGAGTGAAGGTACCCAAGGGAATTTAAAAAATCCTTGATTAGTTTTTATTACTAAGCACAGAAAGGGATAGAAGTCATGGGTTCCTGGCTGAGCAGCCCAGGGCTTTTGTATACCCATGTCTGGTGCATGGTGTCAACACATCAAATGTCAAATAGAGACATGAACTTTTTCTTTCTTGAACAAACACTACAAAGGCTTTGACACCAAAGTATTTATAAACCCTTAGGCCCTTTTGGTCAATAAGTGACTGAGGCAGGACTTGATCCCAGGTCTTCTGATTCCGAGTCCAGTGCTCTCTCTGCTGGAATAAATTCCTTAGGCCTGTAAAAATCCTAGGTTCCTGGATTGACATTAAGCATTGAATAGGGATTTACAGAGACCCATCATAAGTTTTTAAATTCAACTCTCCAAGTGCTCTTCTAAATAATTTACATGAAAATGCCTTAAATTTTATTTTGCATATAGGTCATTTATTATAGACTTTTATTACTGTATGCATTATACATTTATACACACACAATACTGAAGAACAGTGTTGTCAACATGAAACATGCACATTATTTTTTGCGGGTGGCTTACGAGATGTTCAAGAAAGGACTTTTGACCACATTCATTGTGTGTCTTATGTCTAAACGTTAAAACTAGACCCTGTGTGAGATGTGACTCCATTCAGTATATTATCATAAAATATGCCCTTTTAGCCAGGCGTTCTCAATGTGCCCCTCCCCACTTCTCACCTTTATGCAATTGAAAAGTTCATGATTGGAGGTGAAAGGCACTAAATGAAAACTGTGCAGATGCGTTTTGGGTAAAGTTTCAGGACTCTTGGTTCCTCCAGTGGAGTCCATCTTCTGCCAGACTAACATGGCCAAGAAAACCAAGGTACTAGTTGATGCTCTCCTCCCTGCTCTTCTGGGTCACTGTTATTGTTCTGTATTTCTTGGAAAGAGGCCACCATCAAGGAGCAAAGTGGTGAATATTTGGGGGTAATGTCAGAGTTAAATCTTCCTTTCTTCTCTGGTGAGAAAAATTGATAATTGAGAAAATTGGTTTAAATTCATCTGAAGAACAATTCCAGAGAACATAATATAAATATGAAGTGCAGAATGATTGTTTTTGGCTGTCCATGATCCTTCATGCTGTTTCTTTGCCTTTGCATATACTTTTCATGGCATGACTGCTCTGCTTTTTTATCTAGCTACTCCTCTTCATCCTTCAGAACTAGGTTTAAGCACGACCTCAGGAAGCCCTCTCTAACCAGCCAGTCTGGTTTAGGTGCCTCTTCTCCAGGCTCCCATAGTAGACATAATTCTGTGGTAGGATTTTCTTGTTCTGTAATAATAGATTTATTTGTCTGTAAATACCAGAAATAGACCCCTCGAGGGCAAGAATCACATCATTTCATTCCGAATGTGCAGTCACTGGCCCAGTGTCTGGCCCATCACAGATCTTCAATAAATGTTTATTGAGTGGCTAATGATTGCATGGCTAATGTAGTGAGGCTGAACATCCAACCGCAAGGATGCACTGAAACCGAGAAGTGTTGCTCTTCCCTTATTATGTTTCAAAATGTGTCTTGCCTTTGGAAAAAGAAAAACAATCACACTCCCCAACACAATGAAACATATTAATATAATTCAGAATCTGGAGCTCAAAGTTTCATCTACAGAACAACAGTGTAGGAAATTAAAATTAAAAAAAATCCAAAGGGCACATGTTTTTTCAGCCTCGTTCTCATGTTTATAAACTTCTATGTAGTTGTAACCCTTCTGTGGTTCAGGGGAGACCATCTTCATGATTGTTTATTAAGCATCTTCATGTTCCAGGCACAGTGATAAACTCTACATGTCTCAGTTAATTACAATGATTTACAATGACTTCATACGCTAGAATCCTTATTTTTATATTACTGATAGCACAACTCCAGGGAAGCTAAGTCATAGTCTACTAAGTGGCAGAAACAGGATTTGAAATGACATCTGGCTGACTAAAGCTATTAAACATTAAAATTTTCAATTAAATTGAAATTAATTAAAAATTAAATTTAAAAAAGATTTTTAATGATTTCATTTTGTCAAATTTCTGAGAATGGATTTATTGGGTTGGGAGAAATTTGTATGCTTTTTAATAGTTGTTGCTAAATTAATTTCCAAAAAGACTGGAAGAATCAGATCACAGTCTTGCCCACCAGGCTGCAAATTGCTCAAAGAAAGCGTCTGTGTCTTATCTCCCTAATCTCAGAACCTAGCACAGTGCTGAGCATGTGATAGCTTCTTCACAGATGTCTGCTGAATGAATTATTAAATAAATGGACACTACCACCAGTATTATAAATTTTCTTTGAAACCTACATAATGCGGTGCCTGAGAAGTATATCTACAAAAGGCAGATAGGTTTCTCGTCCCCAAATAAAAGGAAAGAGATGACCCCTTGTAAAGCAGATTGGCTTTGCTGGAAAAGCAACTGATAAATCTGTACTTTTTTCAAGCAACAGAAAGTATTCTTCTCCATTTCTGCATCTAAGAATTTAGTGAATCACTTTCCAAAATATGTGATCTGAATAAATACCAGGCTGCCTAGTGGCCCAGACTCAGACTGTTGGTGTAGTTAGATGCAGAGTCCAGCCAGCGCAAGTTTCTAAAATGCAGTTCCGGGCTTTATTTGAATTTTCAAAGGAAATTAAAGGGAATCTAATAACACTTTAGAAAATTCTTTTTTCTCTTCTCCAATGTTCTTACATCTTCGGCTACTCTCATCCCTACCAGTCTCTAAATCCACATTTTCAAAACTTTATGCAAAATTCAGTTTAGATTCTTTAACCCAAGGCTTTTTTTTTGTTTCCTTTCTTGTGGTCCCAGGGGCCTCACCTCCCCTGGAAATTCTCCTGGCCTCTGAGATCCCAGACTTCTCTTCCTCAGCCTTGGAAGTTTTTTTCTTCTTCTGGTGGTTTTTCTTTTCATTTCTTCCCTTTTCCCTTCCTCTCCTTTCCTCCCTCCCATTTCTTCCCTCCTTCCCTTCCTCCCCTCCCTTCCCTTCTCCCTTGGAAATTTTTTCTGGAGACATGTTGCTTAAAAAACAAACAAAACAAAACTTTAACTATATCCTACACAGTTTTCGTAAAGTTGAGATATAGGTAGTATTTACAATCAGTTCATTGACCTGAAGCATTGTTTCTCAAATTATACCAGAATTTTCCTGTGTCCTCACCAAGCTTTGCCAGTTTTTCTACAGGAAGCTTTCTTAAATGTCCCCCTTGCCCTCCATTTGCACAGCATCAGCTCTCTATGTCGTAGTTTTCATGAAGGTTATGACAAATATTTGTCCTTCTTTGGTTCAGTTCCCTAAACTCTGGCCTCTCTTTTCTGTCCCTGTTTCCTTTCATTGACATCCTCTTCTCTCCACTTCAGACACCTCTAGCTTTTTGGCAGTTTTTCCTCTGACAAAACAGGGAAGATTCAAATAGAATTTACCTTATTAGGTCAAACTGAAATTCATGTTCAGATACTTCTCATAAGTATTTGTCTTTAAAACTCTCTGACACATCTGTGAAATGAGATCTCTTGAACGTATTTTAGGCTGGCTGAGGTTACTGTTCAGTTGTTTGTACCATTTGCCTGAGTTATAAATTCTCTTACCCTGATTCAAATTCAAATTTACTTTTATGACCTTTAAAAAGTTGGGTAAGTGATGTTATAACTTTGGCAGCTTATACAAATAAATACAGATATAATGAAGTAAATTAAACCTATAGTTATTATATTTTGAGTTTTTAGGAAAAAATTTTAAATTATCAATCTATTTTTTTAACTTTTCATTTTATTTTGGAGTATAGTTGATTAACAATGTTGTGAAAGCTTCATAATCTATTGTATCAGTTATTTTAGGCATTTGAAATATTAAGAAAATTCAACACTTAGAGAAACTGGCAACTTTTCTTTGTGATTTTAATTTGCAATGCTCAATTATTAGATTTGTGATTTTTTTTAATTTGAGAAAAGAAGATGATTAGTTTTGTAAACAGTTTTTCAAGCTTAAGAAAACCTGTTTTTTTTTTTTTTTTAAATTTCTTCTATTAGATTAATAGAAGTTTTGCTTACAGGGATTGTAAGTCTGCCCTGTCAGGTATTTGAAGTTTTTGAGAGAATCGGCTTTACAAATTTGAAATGTGTTATCAGTCTCTGAGAAGCAGATCCAGGAGGAGGTATGATGTGTGTGTGTGGTTTATCACAGAGAAATTGGCCTGTGTGATTGTGGATGATGGCTAAGCAAGTCTGGGGTCTGTAAGGAAGGTCATTAGGGGAGAAGATCATGTGTAGGCTGGAACTCCATAAACATGGGCCAAAGCTTTGTCCGCAGGAGGAGTTCCTTTTTTTGTTTTCCTCCTGTGAAAGCGTCAGCCCTGCCTTTAAGGCCTTTAAACTAAGTCATGTTCACCCAGAATAATCTCCCTTGCTTAAAGTGAACTGAATAAGGTTGCTAATTACATCTGCAAAATCCCTTCACAGCAGCACCTAGATTAATGTTTGGTTAATTAACTGGAAGACTGTAGCCTAGCCAAGCTGACAGATCAAAGCTCCATCATAAAATGTTTAAGATGTTTTAATTAATTCATAAATGGGTTGGACCATTTAGTGACATCTAATCTGTTAAATTTATAATTAAACATAATACAAAGTAAAAAGACAAGTTATATTTTTCTTTTGAGATAGAATTGCTAGTTTTCTAAATAAAATTACACCATTTATAAATTGAACCTAAAGAAATGAGAAAACCTAGATTTTAGGATTTATGATTTTAGCAGTTATAATCGACCAAATAGCTGTAAATAGTCTTTTCTGTGCACAAAGCTTTCCACATACAGAAAAGAAAATCCTCATTTGAGAGAGACTGGCAGAGTAGAACTGGATAGAGGACAATGGTCCACAGCCCTGGCATATAGTATGGGAATGACAGAAAATGGAATTCAAATGATTATGGAGTAAGATCTGAGACCTTTAACAGATATATATATATACATATCAGTATAATGTCGTGATCCATGTGGTCCAGTTTCAAAGCTGTATCACGGTAAAAAAAAAATATCCAGCAGTCAAAAGAAATTTCAAGATAACTTGAAGGTTTTACTTGTGTTTCTTGATGCAATAGTGGATCACTCAAAGAATCGCTCTTTTGTCTATCACCCAACTCCCTTAAATAGCACTTCTGCAATTTCCTCTGCAAACTTTTCACTAATTTTTCAGTATTGGTTTTTCTTTTCCTCTTTCTCCTTCTGCACAGAAAGCCCCAATAACTGTTCTAACCAAAAAGGAACTCTTTGGGTGACAAGGGATACCTAAAGTCTTAGGAGTAGGCAGAAGAGAGAGACTGAACATTCATACATTAATTGGTTTGAGTCTTCCTTAGGATGGTGATAATTGTGTTAATATCAGGGAAAATCAGCCATACTAATAGCAGTATGGATACTGGAAAACCTAAAGTGAGAAAAGAAAAGCTAAAATGTGTTCAGTTATGTAAAAGTAAAACCAATTACACTTAATTATGTAAACAGTTTACCATTTATGCCTAATTACCCCAAAGTGCAGTCATGATTATGCACTCCATTAGCTATGTATGTCAGATGAAACTGCCGGTAACTTCTATTCTATTACAATACTAAACTTGCACGTTCAATCCACTTAGATTACTGCTTCTTTTACTCAATAGCCTGCACATGCTCTCTGGTTATCTGCTTATAAATTTAAAAAATTTAGGGTGACCTTTGTTCAGGCTCTCACTGCCATATCTTCAAACTTCTGCAAGAGACCACGGGAGCTTTCAGCCTCTCTTCCTTTCCAATTTCTTATACCCACTGAAATAAGAATAATTGGAAGCCTCCTGTAGCTCTCAGCTCTCTCTCATCACACAAAAGCTCCTGAATCTTACTTTCTAGGCCTTTGACTTCTTGTTACACCAAAGTAATATTTTTCTTTAAACATGGAATCCATGTGAGGCATCTTCCTTTAAGACCTCGGCCTTCCCTAATGAAGTTGAAGTGTGAAGGGGTTTTGTTTTCCAAGGCATATCTTGATGGGTGTCATTTTCCCTCCATTCAAATCCTTTGTCTAATTTGGGTTACTTGTCCACTTTATCTGCCTCTGGTTCGATTTGAGAATGAGCAGTTTGAAAGGAAAAATAGAGGGGACCCAGAAGCTGGGCACCCAGTCTGGGGCTCACCATTGATAATGGGATAAATAAACTGCTTTCCAAGTTAGGATGAAGTTGTGGCCTGTGGGGATCGCCTGCATGGAATCACAACAGAACCCAAGCCTCCTTTGAAAGCAAGCCCTGCTCTGAACTGCAGGACCTCCTTTCATAAACAGGAAGTGTCTGGACCACTGTATTTGTAACAGAGCCCACATTCTGGAAAATAGAAGAAGTCTTGGCTACTGTCCTTTCTTGTATTTCTTGTTTTTGTTGCTGTTATGGATGTGCTCAGACCTCTGCCTCTCTGCGCTCACAAGCAGACCAGGACAGGGTAGTTCCTGCTAAAGTACTGGCAGGAAAATCAGGATGGGACAGGGTCCTGAGGCTGCGTTTGGAGAACAGGATATCATACATTATGTCCAAAAGGCAGGAGTGGCCAAAAAATGGGAAGCAGGGGACAGGGCAAGGAGTCTTGGGAGATTTTTCCGCCTCTAAAACTCCCACACAGCTCTGGCCACCACTGTCTCTCATGTGGAATCTAACACAACTCTTTCTCCTACCTGGTCTCCCCACTTCCACTCTGAATCCTACAAAACCTCCACACAGCAGCAACTGGTGCTTTTTAAAGCACCAATCAGATCATGGTTTCTCTTGCCTAAAACCTTCCAACAGCTTCCCAATAAACTTATAGCCCTTACAGGATCTGATTCCTACATTTCCCACCTACTATGCTTCAGGCACTCTAGCCTTTTCTGAACAAGCCAAAGCCTTTCCTGCCTTGGACTCTTGCACATGAGTTCCCTTTGCTTGGAAGGCTCTTCTCCTAACCAGCTCCTTCCTGAATTTAGAATCTCAGCTCAACTAGATTCCCCCTCTCCCTATCATTCTCCATCACGTCACTGTTTTATTATCCTCATAACACTGGGCACTTGTGAAATTATCTATTGTCATTTATCTATTTCCTGTCTGCCTCTTTCCTATGATTTAAATTCTCTGAGAGTAGATTTCTCATTTGTCTTGTTCACTGTGCTATCTCAATGTCTTATGTAGAGGGTATCACATAGCAGGAGTTTTGTAAGTAATAAGTAAAATATTCCTGGCACACAATTATTAGCTATTTTTAGAATTATTCATGGGAGGATTGGGTTAAGGTAACAAAGGTGTGTGGCTGAGGACTGTTTTAGAGTCAAAGAGAATCTCTTCACAGCAGCTTCAGGTTGAAGAGACTGGGAGTGGCAGGCCAGAAAAAACATTTTTAGGAAATCTTAACTTTTTGTATTGTGGTAAAATACACCTAACATAAAATTTGCCATTAATAATGTTTAGTACATTCACAATGCTGTGCAATCATCGCCTCTATCCAGAACACTTTCAGCACCTCCAAGGAAACCCCGTACCCATGAAGAAGTCACTCCATTCCCCTCTCTACCTCAAAACCCTAGGAATCACTAACGTACTTTCTGTCTCTGGGTTTGCCTATTCTGAATATTTCATGTAAATTGAATCATACAACATGTGGTATTTTGTGCCTGACTTCTTTCACTTAGCATAATGCTTTCAAAGTTCATTCATGTTGTAGTATGTGTCAATACTCCATTCATTTTTATGACTGAATAATATACAATTGTATGGATATACCACATTTTGTTTATCCACTTATCAGCTGGTCGACATTTGAATTGTTTCTACCTTTCGGCTCTGTGAATAGCGCTGTATGAATATTCTTGTACAAGTTTTTGTTTGAGCACCTGTTTTCAATTCTTCAGGATAAATACCAGGAGTGGAATTGTTGAGTCATATGGTAATTCTATGTTTAACTTATTGTGATGGTTAACTTTATGTGTCAACTTGACCGGATCATGGAGTAACCAGATATTTGTCTAAATATTATTTCTGAGTGCATCTGGGAGGGTATTTCTGGATTAAATTAGCATTCGAATCAGTGGACTCAGTAAAGTGGTTGTACTCCCCAATGTAGGTGGTCATCATCCAATCTGTTGAGGACCTGAAAAGAACAAAAAGGTGGAGGAAGGAAGAATTTTGCTCTTCCTGCCTAAATGCTGAGCTGGCACATTGATCTGCTCTTGCTTTCTGTGCTCCATGTTCTCAGGCCTTCAGACCTTGATTGGCATCTACATCATCACCTCCCTTGGTTCTCAGGCCTTTGGATTCAGACTAAATTACACCAATTAAAAGTCCTTTTCCCATTTAAAAATTGGTTTTTTTGTCTTTTTTACTGTTGAATTGTAAGAGTTCTTTATATTCTAGATATTAGATCCTTATCAGATCAATGATTTGCAAGTATTTTCTTCATTTTGTGGAATGTCTTCACTTTCTTAATAGTATCCTTTTATGCACAAAAAGTTTTAATTTTGATGAAATCCATTTTATCTATTTTTAATTTTGTTGCTCATGCTCTTGATATCATAAGAATCTT
This sequence comes from Globicephala melas, assembly GCF_963455315.2. NCBI lineage: Eukaryota > Metazoa > Chordata > Mammalia > Artiodactyla > Delphinidae > Globicephala > Globicephala melas. Next base: position 69,193,162 of record NC_083319.1, on the reverse strand, counting down.
TGCAAATCCAAGGTCATATACATTTATCCCTATGTTTTTTTCAGAGCTTTATGTCTTTGATACATCATAATTTCTGTATACGGTGTGAGGTAAGGGTAAGGCTTCAATTTTTTGCATGTGGATATCCAGTTGTGTCAATATGATTTGTTGAAGAGGTTATTCTTTTCCCATTGAGGAGTCTTAGCACCCTTGTTGAAAATCAATTGACTATAAATGTATATATTTATTTCTGGACTCTCAATTCTATAGGAATCTTACTTTTTAAAAAATAGAGACACTACTAATACATTCTGAGATCCTGGAGAAAGGAGCCTTTGAAAATTCCAGGCTCTCTTTTGAATGTTGTTCTGATTAATTTGGTTTTAATACATTATAGGAATGTAGCTTAATAGTCTAGTAAATTATAATTACTTTAGTTTGGGATTATTATCCTCTTGCTGAGATGATATTAACACTATTATTAGTAGTGACAGTAATAGGAATTTTAGACAGTCCCTATTTACATGAATCTGAGCAGTCTTTTAAGACATATGATCCAATAATAAATATTAGGTTAATGTTACTCCCAGAGCCTAAGTCTCTTACCTGGCCACATTTGAAGATGACATTTTTCCCCCCACCAGTCCCTCCACAATTCTAAGAACTGAAAAATGGATAGAGGGGAGAAGAAAAATTGTGTGGAATATAATATGTACTCATTTCTAAGTCTCGTGAATCACCTGCCTTTCTTACTCTTTCTTTCACCATGAAGACTTAAACGGCTGACCTGGACCTGATAATATGGGTCCTGCTGAAATCAATCTGTGATCACACTGTTCCATTTTACATGGTTTATACTCTCATTCCTAGAGCAGACATTATTTATGGGTTTTCAGGCCCTGGGGTGGATTGTGGGATTGCAAGAATCTGAGAGATATTCACGCTTTTGAGGCATTTACTATTTGATGAGAGACATAGATACATAAGCACAGAGCTATGGTATAATGGGATAAAGGCCTCAATAAAAGTTAGGTACAAAGTATTTGGATAGCATGGAGAAGACAATGATTAATCCTGCCCAGGGCTTCACAGCTCCTCCATTAGACAAAGCTCCTTGAGGGTAAGAACTCTCTCTCTTCATCTTTGAACCCTATTGCTGAGAAAAATTTTTGAGCATTTATGTGCTCTACAAATGTTTGTTGAATAAACGGACAAGCTAAGACCTGAATGATGAATAGGAATTTTCCATACGGAAAAGGAGAATTCTAGGCTGAGGGAACAGCACATTAGCAATACAAGGGCAGAGTAATGAGTATGATTCTTTCATTGAATGACAATTGGTGGGAAGAGTCTGAGGGTGGGGTAGCAGGAGGTGAGAATGAAAGCAGCCAAAGGTTAATCTGTAGCGAGCCTCAAATGTAACACTAACAAATTTGGAGATTATCCTGCAGGTTTTGGGGAACCATGGATCATATATAAGTCCAGGTTGGTGGCAGAAGTGGGAGACACAAATGGTTACATGAAAATTGATCTGTGTTTTAGAAAGAATACTCAGGGAGCACTGTAGAAAGTGGATTTGGGGATGGGGAGATAGGCAGGAAGACCATTTAAAAGACTATTACAGTCCAAGGGAAATTTGAGGAAAGTCTGAATTAGGGCAATGTCTGTGTGAATACAGAGAAAATGATGCGTCCCCCAAATATTTTGAAGGTAGAATTGGCTGTTAGAGATGGAGGCTGCTGTTGTTGAGGAGTGAGGCCAAGTTTCTAGTTTGAGCAACCATGTGGATTACGATACCAACAGTGGAAATAGAGAATAAGAAGTGAAACAGGACGGGACCATATGCACGGGGAGAATGGGAAGGAAGATGATTGATCCATGAAGACATCTATAACCTAATTGAAAAATCCAATCCCCAGGTCACTTTTCATCCTTTTTAATAGCAGAATCAAGAAAGGGAACCATTCAGATAATCTGGCAAAAAGAAGGCTTTGTGTAATCTATAGATGTGATTTCCTTGTCCCAGGTTTTCCAATAGTAGTGAAGTCACCTGAAGCTTGAAAAAGATCATGTCCATTAGACAAATGATGTAAAATTACTATATTTGAGTTTACATTTTTCTTCCCATTTCACAATATTCTAATCCTTGATTCCAGTTCTGTTAGTTATTAAGTTTTAATATTAATAATAGCTAGCATTACTATGTTCCTGGCACTATGTTATATACTTTTTGTGTATCGCTTCACAGTCACTTTAAGTAGAAGAAAGGGTTTGTTATGATTCCTATTTGACACAATCTGAGTTTCAGAGAGGTAAAGTGACTTGTTTAAGTCCACACATCTGAGTGACAGAGTCAGGTCTTGAATCTGGTTCCTCCAAGTCTATAGTCCACAGTCCACTAATAGGCTGATGTTTTTCAAACTGTTTTGTGAAACTCATCAGTGGATTGTGAAATCATTTTAGTATCAATCAGCACTAAAAAAATAGAATAGAACTTTACAATATCAATATGCATCACACATATTAAGGCTAAGTATTGTTTTGTAAGGTTTTTGTTTCTCACACACACACGCGCAAATAGCTAGGATGGCAACGTGTGTGTTCAGTATTGGTGTGAGTGTGGGCTGGAGGTGCTCTGAGAGAGGAAAGCCCTTCAGTTTGGGATGGTAGAGGCAAGTTTCATGGAGGAGGTGATTTTTTATCGAACCTTAAAGTGTGTTAAGATTTGAGCGGACAGAAGACCTGGGTCATTATGGGTGGCTGACTGTGTTGTATTTCACACGAAGTAGGTATGTCTCTTGAATCTCTTCCTAGGAATTGTATTGATATTTTGGGGAATTTAAGTATAAAGTCAAGATTCAGAGAATGAAATTAGCTCTAAGAACGTATGTAGTTGGCACTGGTTGATTTTTGGCCATCAAGCATCCTCATCCTCTTCCAAAAAGAGTCCCCATTTTCTTTGGGAAATTAGCTATACGGTTGGGGAAAAGATTTGGGTGTTGATAGGGGAACCATTTCTCCTTCAGTTAAGGAACTGCCATGGGACTCTAATGGTTTTAGTTGATTCATTCACATGCCTGCTGCCTGGGGTTACTGTAGTTGCTGCTGCTTCATCCTCCAGAGCAGCCTGGTTAGTGCTCCTGGTGATGCATATTTCCTAATCTTCCATCCACCTCTTAGCCCCCATCATCCTTCTAATTTCCTGCACTTTAAGTTACAACTCTAACTAGAACAATGAGAAAACATTTTTTTAAAATTTTTCTTACTGAAAATCTCCACAACATAGCTATGCATTAAATATTTTATACAGAAGGAAACTGAGGCTCAGAGGGAGGCCCTGCCCCTGGGAAGAGAGCAAACTGGGTTCTGAACCCAGGTCTTAATAAGGATAATGTTCTTTATTTTTTCCATCATTGTAGGCTGTCTCCCCAGAGCTGGATAAGCTTTTGTGCTTAGAAGTTTTTATGATTTTAAGGAGCTCTCAGTTGTTGTTAAAATGACCCAAAAATGTAAATGATTGCCTTAATATAAAAAGGATGTTTTCTTAAAAGAAGATGTTAGACTTAAACTGAAGTTTCCTGGTCTCAAAAAAAAGAAAAAAAAAATCAAAACCACTCAATCAACAAGCCTGAGCCCTCTCCCTCTTTCCAAACGTTTATTAGAGATTCTAGGCAGAGGCTCTTAGATAATTGAGAGGATTACAATGAAGGAATGAAGGAGAGAAGAAAATCTTCCCTTAGGCAGAATGGAAACCAGAGCAATTGGAAAATGTTTTCTTGACAAAGCAGAAAACGTATGCAAAGCAATATTATTTTTAAAGACATTACGAGGAGAAGGGTCTGGGGTGGGGTAGAGAGAATGGGGAGAAGGCAAGGAAAATCAATGGAAGAAAAAAAAAAGATTTGGAATGAAGTTTGGTCTGGTTTTAATTTATGTCAGTTGGCAAATAAATCCATGAAAGCTGTTCTAGGCATGGATATCCCCTCTGTAACGTAAGTAACTGAAACCAGTTCAGAATGCATTTTTTTCCTCCTTTTCCTAAAAATATGATACACCCTATAGACAGAGGCAACATCAATAAAGTTCCCTGCCTCTGGCTCCACATTCTCCCTGCCTTTCCCCGACACCTTCTGTTTCTGCTACAATTCAGAGCTGGTATAAATAGGGGAATTAAGGATACTCATGGACATAAAATATATGTATGTTTAATTGTGCTCTCAAACCAAAAAGATAAAGATGAGCAGTGAATAAGCAAAATTCCTCAACTAAGATTCTGTTGAAAACTTTTGACCCTTTAAAGACTCACCCATTTCCGGCACTTTCCCTAACTTTGGGATTAGGATGAAAGAAAAAGAATATTCAGTTGTATCAATTGTGTTCAAGTGTATTTTTAAAATTTTCCTTGCTGAATTCTGAAAAGAATTCTGAGACAATTAGGTAGACACGTATCATGAAAGTTTCTATAGAAAGTTAACCTTGTTAATTGGCTGCCAGGGATAAATTAGTGGAAGTGGGGAGATTAAAGACAATTAACTGACAGAATTTCATATCTAGACAAGAACTTTTACAAGTTTATAAGATGAACAACCTAATTTAAAAAAGGTTAAAGTTATGATGAGGCTTCACAGAAGCAGAAATACACGTTTTCATAAGAGACGCTAAACCTAATCAACATATTGTAATTTGACAATTGTAATTTGTAATTGTCAATTGACAAGCCTGTCAAAATTAAAAACTCGGGTAATGCTAAGAGTTGGTAAGAATGTAGAAGAACAGGAGCCTCATACAGTATCCAGAGAAGTATAAAAAGGTTGAATCACTTTAGGGAGGAGTCTGGTATCTGCCTTCCTAGTAGTGCTGTCTACTTTATCCATTAGAGCCTTTAACATAGTAATCATCATCGTTTCAAATTCCTGGTCTGATAATCCCAATATCCCTGCCATATCTGAGTCTAGTTCTGATGCTTGCTCTATCTTTTCAAATTTTGTTTTCTCCCTTTTAGTATGCCTTGTAATTTTTTCTTCATAGCTGGACATGATGTACTGGGTAAAAGGAACTGCTATAAATAGGCCCTTAGTAATGTGGTGATGAGGTGTGTGGGGAGGGCCAGCTTTCTATAGTTCTATGATTAGGTCTTAGTCTTTTAGTGAGTCTGTGCCTCTGGACTGTGAAATTCACAAGTGCTTCTCAGTCCTCTCTAATGTGGGACAGGATGGCTAGAATGGGCTAGAGTTGGATATTCCCCTTCCTCCATATGAAGAGTGGCATGGACATATATACACTACCAAACGTAAAATAGATAGCTAGTGGGAAGCAGCTGCATAGCACAGGGAGATCAGCTTGGTGCTTTGTGACCACCTAGAGGGGTGGGATAGGGAGGGTGGGAAGGAGGGAGATGCAAGAGGGAGGAGATATGGGGACATATGCATATGTATAACTGATTCACTTTGTTATAAAGCAGAAACTAACACACCATTGTAAAGCAATTATACTCCAATAAAGGTGTTTTTAAAAAAAAAAGAATACATAAGAATGTGGATGGAAAAAAAAAAGTCTAGAGCCAACTGGCCTTGGGTCTTTCCCTTCCCCCAGGTCAGTTAGGCTCTGATAAAACCCCTATAGGTGAAGCTCTGGGTAAAGTTTCTCCTGAGAGCAACCTTTTTAAGAGAATCTCACACCAGTCAGAATGGCCATCATCAAAAAATCTACAAAAAATAAATGCTGGAGAGGGTGTGGAGAAAAGGGAGCCTTCTTGCACTGTTGGTGGGAATGTAAATTGATACAGCCACTATGGAGAACAGTAGTGAGGTTCCTTAAAAAACTAAAAATAGAACTACCATATGACCCAGCAATCCCACTACTGTGCATATACCCTGAGAAAACCATAAGTCAAAAAGACACATGTACCCCCATGTTCATTGCAGCACTATTTACAATAGCCAGGACATGGAAACAACCTAAATGTCCATCGACAGATGAATGGATAAAGATGTAGTACAGGGCTTCCCTCGTGGTGCAGTGGCTGAGAATCTGCCTGCTAATGCAGGGGACACGGGTTCAAGCCCTGGTCTGGGAGGATCCCACATGCCTTGGAACAACTAGGCCCGTGAGCCACAACTACTGAGCCTGCGTGTCTGGAGCCTGTGCTCCGCAACAAGAGAGGCTGTGATAGTGAGAGGCCTGCGCACCACGATGAAGAGTGGCTCCCGCTTGCCACAACTAGAGAAAGCCCTTGCACAGAAACGAAGACCCAACACAGCCAAAAAATAAATTAATTAATTAATAAACTCCTAGCCCCAGCATCTTCTTAAATAAAAAAAAAAAAAGATGTAGTACCTATATACAATGGAGTATTACTCAGCCATAAAAAGGAATGAAATTGGATCATTTGTAGAGATGTGGATGGACCTAGAGTCTGTCATACAGAGTGAAGTAAGTCAGAAGGAGAAAAACAAATATTGTATATTAACGCATATATGTGGAATCTAGAAAAATGGTACAGATGAACCTATTTGTAGGGCAGGAATACGTTGTAGAGAACGGACATGTGGACACAGCGGTGGAAGGGGAGGGTGGGACGAATTGGGAGATTAGGATTGACAGGTATACACTACCATGTGTAAAACAGATAGCTAGTGGGAATCTGCTGTATAGCACGGGGAGCTCAGCTCAGTGCCCTGTGATGACCTAGATGGATAGGATGGTGGCGGGGAGTGGGAGGGAGGTCCAAGACGGAGGGGATATATGTATACATACAGCTGATTCACTTCGTTTTACAGCAGAAACTAACACAACATTGTAAAGCAACTATACTCTGATTAAAAAACAAACAAACAAACAAAACCTGAAAAAAAAAAAGAAAAACACAGTGCTCTGCATATTTCAAAGTGGTTACTTTCCTTTCCTCCTGCAGGAAGCAAGAGGGTTGAGCTTCTGGAGGTAAAACTCAGGTAGCCCCACAGCAGATGGCTGGGTACCCCTACACCAGATGGCTGGGTACCCCTATAGTTTTTGACTCTCAGACTTGTCCACACTTAGCCTTCAGCAATTCATCAATTACAATTCACGTTTTTCTACCCTGGCACTTGTTCCCAAAGAGGTTCCTGCTCTGATGAGTTGTGATTCTCTATATCTGCCTGTCTGTCTCTCCCATTTGGGGGGCACTGGTTTGCCCTGTGACCCAACTTGTGTTAGAATTGCTGATTTTTCAATTTGTTCAGTTTTTTCTTGTTATTAGGATAGAGTTGCAATTTTCAAGCTCCTTTCTTGCCAAACCAGAAACTGGAAGTCCCATAACCTTTTTTAAAAAAGAAAGTTTTAAGCCAATGAAACATGGAAATCCTCATGATCAAAGTGAGTCTGGTCAGAGTTTTCATGCTGTTACCAGAAAAGTTTTCTGTTGAGAATAATAATGCTGCTACCTGGTGTGTGTGACAACCCAACCTGGGTGAGACCCAGAGGGTCTATATAGAGACCTAGAGGCCCTGATGACTCAGCCTGCTGCCTGGCCACATGGTAATGGTAGAAACACTGTTCTAGTGGAAATTCCCTGGTCCTAGAAGTCTTTGGCCCTCTTTCTTAGGGTGCAGTGTTATTGAGGAAGTGTGTGGGCTGTATGGAAGGACTAAGGTCCTGCCTATGTGATGCTGTGATTCCCTTCCTGTTTGGGCCTTGATGAAACTCAGAGTATTGATTGAGAGAGGCACAGCCTTTTCCATTTTTGAGGCTCTCAGAATAAAAATAACAAAGTGACAGAATACAGTTACAAAAATGTATTTTTAAATATTTAAATTGAACCAATGTTAATTTGTATAATGCAATATAATTATGATATTGATATGATGATATAATATTTATGAAAAATGCCAGCACAGACTGTGTAAGCCACCTTGCAAACCAGTAGCGGGACTCGTTTTAAATCATGTGATTGAAGTTGTCACAGTGTATCTCTGTGACTGTATGTATAGTCTCATCTGAAAAGGGGGTCAAAAATCTAAATTTGAGGCCCTAGATCTACTGCCCCAACTCCCAACCCCTTTCTATGATGGGTCATGGTCTAACTTTTAGACAAAATTTCAAAATGGGACCTACAGTTTTGCTTGAGTAAGATGATGTTTTCTGGCATCCAGGGTTAGTCTTATAAATAGCTTTAAAGCAAGTGCCTGTGTTGTATTAGTCAGTATGCATTGGTGCAGACTAGGGTTCAAATTCTGGCTATGTAATTTCCTACTTGTGTAACCTTGGTCAAGTCATTTCTCCTCCTCTGAGCCTCAGTTTCCTCATCTATAAAATGGGTTTATAGACCTGGGTCTTAATAAGAGTTTAAAAATTCAGTATTACTGTTATTTTTATGTGTGTCTTATTTATTCTCTTAGATAGTAAGCTCCATGAGGACATGAATCATGTCTGATCCATTTAAAGAAAATTCACAGCACTTTTTACTAATTTAATCTTTTAAAGGAACTCTTGTAGACCAGGCATTTTACACCTGTCATTTTTAAAAGCTCCATGGCAAGCTTATGATGTGGGCCATACCACTTCACTGAGGCTCAGAGGGGTTAAGTTAGTTGCCTGTTAGTGAGCAGTTGGATTTAAACGTAGATCTGTTTGTCCACGTTCTTTTTACTGTACCATGATGTTGCCTCCAGTTGTACTGAGCATACATTTGTTTAATGCATTTGATGGTCTTATCTCCACTAAATGGATCTCTCATTGGGCTACCTGAAATTCTTATCCCCTGATTTCTCTTCTGAAAATAGTGAGGCCCCTGTGGAGTACAGTTACCAACCAAAAGCAGGTGCGTTACCAGGTTAGCTTGGGCAGAGGGCTGAAGAACTAGGAAAGGGAGCCCAGGGCTTGCAAACCTTTTACAGAGTGAGAGGATTATGAGAAGCCTGGTGGATGGGGCTCCTCTGGGAGGTCAGGTTTCAGTGCTTGGCCATAGCACTCTAGGAGTGTGTAGATGGGGCAACAGTGAAAGATGGCATGAAGGCACCAGGTGTGTAACAAAGGAAGGAGGAAGGAAGGGACAGAAGGAAACAGGCAGAGACTTGGTAACAAAGCCCCTGAAGAAAAAGCATCAGAATATGATTGGCTTTGAGGGTAGAAACTTGGCTGATTTTTTTTTCTTTGAAATTTCTCTACTCTTCTGTATTATCCAAATTTTTTATAATAAGAAGTTTTTTTATATAATTTTAAAAAACCCAGTAAGCTTAAATTTTTAAAATGACATATTTGCCCTTTCTCTCTACAGGTTTTCAGTAAAAAACCACAGATCTTTTTGAGAACCTGGAAAATACTCTGGTCCAATTCTCCTCTCCCTTGCCCTTTCTAATCTAAAACCATATTATACTAGGCAGTGACATAGGCCAAGTATCCACCATTGTGTCTGGGATGGATAGAAAGTATTGGAAAGGCTGTCAACTCATTTAAGTGCATCTATAAGACAACTCTTCATACTCTTCTATGAGTTAAAGATTCTTCTGGTGTTTTAAGCCTAATAATCAGGAATAGGGAAGAATGTCAAGGCCTTGAACACTTAGGTGTGGTATTTTCAAAATGCTAGTCAGCACTGTATTTTGTGAGTATCTTCTCCAATATTTACACGTAATAGTTTCTTGTCCTAGCCTCAAGCTCAACTTTAAGGTAATTGATGCTTATTTCTTTTTCTTTAATCCAGGGAGTATCTAAAACAAGAGCGTGGAAATTTACCAATGCTCTCTTTAGAGAAGGAGGAAAAATTCGAGCACTGCTACTTACTAGATGTGACTTTAATAATAAGTACCACCGTTTACTGAGTGTTTACCTTGTACTAAGCACTTTGCTTCTATTATCTCAGTCCACATGACAATCCTATGAGGTTTATATTACTCTTTCCATCATATAATTACAGAAAATCTAATTCATAAGAGTTTAGTAATTTTTCCCAAGTCTCACGCATATAACTGCAAACATGAGATTTGAGTCCATGATCTTAATTACTTCTCTGTACCCTCTCGGACAAGTTATTTAACCTCTCTGAGACTTAGGTTTGTCCTTTGAAAAGTAGAGAAAATATTTCCTCCTTTATAGTTTTACTGTGAGGGGAAAAAATCAATATAAATTAGAGGGTGCCCAGTAGATAGTGCTCCTCTTTAAGACAAGAGCTGAAAGCTGCAGGAATGGCATTTAGTGACCGGCTCTCAGATAAAAATGGAGTTGAACTCAGATCTGAGTCCTCAACTCAGATTTTTAAGTTTTATGGAAATTGGTCAATAAAGAAAAGAAAACTTACAATATTAAAAATACGTATGCTATCCAAAACAAGAACAGGAAGATAGGATAGTTCTGTCTCAAATGAGTTTTCCAGAAACCAAATGAGGGAATAAATCAAAAATTAAGAACTAAAGAGGTTTTTTTTCCTTTTTTTTTTTTAACACAGCTATTGGGATGGAAATGCAATCAACTGCTTTACTTTGCCTTCCTGATTACCAGCAAGTGTGCAGAACTGCTGAGTGTAAACCGAGCGCTCTGGTCCTTGGAACCAGGGTTGGCTTCATGGACAAGTAAGCTGTGCGACTGCACAGGGCCCAGCGCTTAGAAGGGCTCCATGCTTGGATAAATGCTCTCCTATCACTGTCTCGAAATTCTTAATAATTTTAGAACACGACACCTACATTTTCATTTTGCACTTGGCTGGGCAAATTATGTAGCCAGGCTTGTTTGGAACGTTTGGTGTCCCCTAGCTCACCTCACTGCAATGTCCTCAGTCCAATGAACACATTCCCAGGGGAAGGCTTGGAAAGCTGCTTTAGCAGATTTCCCTTTTCGTTTTGTTTTTGTTAGCAAGCGATCACCCACCAATTCTTTGAGGTTATGTATAATGCATGCTATGTATAAAGCTTTAGGTGTGTAAGAAGGAAAGTAATACAGTAAAAAGGGGCCTGCATGGGTTTTTTTAAGAAGGAAGAATAACAGCACTGTGGCCAAAATGAACGTATCAAGGACAATAATACTTTGGAATGACTTCTCTAGAGAGAAGTTTTGAATTTCTGCTTACGAGTAGCTTTGGGTGGGTTCTGGGTATCTTTGTTTCCTTAAAACACCCCAGGTCCTTCTAATGTGTAACCATGATTGGGAACCACTGAGTTTAAAACTCACTGGAAGAAGTGGACGGTTCTAATAAGCACTGATATAATGTCTCCAGAAAATCCCCTAGAGGATTTGTATGTGATCAACTTTGTATTCTTGGGGTAACTAGAGTTTTGCAAATAGTAGGTACTCGACCAACTTTTATTGACAGATGTGAGATCAAATATGACTTTAATTCATTTGTTAAAGGATATTGTAAACACAATCTGCATCTAAACTTTTTGGCCTTAAATTTTTTTTTTTTTTTGCTTGCCCCTGGACAAACAGTTGTGAAATTACACTTAAAATCTTCCATTTATAATAGCATCAAATAAATCAAACAAAAAGTTACAAAATGTCTACACTGAAAACTATGTATTATTTCCGAAAAAAAAAAGGCCTAAATAAATTAGAGCTATACAGTGTTTATGGATTAGAAGACTACCTATTACTAACATGTCAATTACTCCAAATTGACCTATAAACTCAATGCAATTACAATTGAAATCCCAACAGGCTTTTTTTTGTGTGTGTAGAAATTACCAAGGTGATGCTAAAATGTATAAGGAAATGCAAAGCATCTGGAACATCCAAAACAATTTTTAGAAAGAACAACATAGTTGGAGGAGCCACACTACCTAATTTCAAGACTTACTATAAAACTTCAGTAATTGAGACACTGTGATATTGGTTAAAGGATAGACAAATAGATGAGGAATAGAATAGAGTCTGCAGGGCTTCCCTGGTGGCACAGTGGTTGAGAGTCTGCCTGCTAACGCAGGGGACGCAGGTTCGAGCCCTGGTCTGGGAGGATCCCACATGCCACGGAGCAATTGGGCCCGTGAGCCACAACTGCTGAGCCTGCGCGTCTGGAGCCTGTGCTCTGCAACAAGAGAGGCTGCGATAGTGAGAGGCCTGCACACCGCAATGAAGAGTGGCCCCCGCTTGCTGCAACTAGAGAAAGCCCTCGCACAGAAACGAAGACCCAACACAGCCAAAAAAAAATTAATTAAAAAGCAAGTTAAAAAAAAAAAAAGAATAGAGTCTGCAAACTGACCAACACATATACAATCAATTAATATACAAGACAGATACCAAGGTAATTCCATGGAAAAAGGATAATCTTTTCCACAAATGATCTGGATCAACTGGGTAACCAACTTGACCCCTTTCATACACTATATAAAATTTTTAATTTGAAATGAATCCAAAAATGATCTTAGATCTAAACATAAAAGCTAAAACTATAAACTTTCTAGAAGCTATGCAACTTAGGGTTAGCCAAAGATCCTTAATAGGGCATAAGAAAGAGCTAACCATAAAAGAAAAACATGTTAAATTGACCTAACCAAAATTTAAAATTTCTAGTCTTCAAAAGACACCACTAAGAAAACTGAAAGGTAAAACACTCACTGAGAAAAAATATTTGTATGTGAAGAATGGTCAGAGGATGCAGTGTTACTGTCTTTGAAGATGGAGGAAGGGGGTGACAAGCCAAGGAATGTGGGTGGTCTCTAGAAGGTAGAGGGTCAAGGAAGCAGATTCTCCCCTAGAGCCTCCACAAAGAAACACAGCCTTGCCAACACTCATGATTTTAGCCCTGTGAGACTCATATCAGACATCTAACCTATAGAACTGTAAGGATAATAAATTTGTGTTGTTTAAGGCCACAAAGTTTGTGGTAATTGTTACAGCAGCAATAGGAAACTAATTCCTTATAATTTTCTATGTAAGCAATCATGTTGTCTCTGCATAAAGACAATTTCACTTCTTTCTAATCTTTAGGACTTTTATACTTTTGTTTTTCTTTATTGCATTGGACAGAAACTCCAGTACAGTGCTGAACAGAAAAGGTCAGAGTAGACATCCTTGTCTTGTTCTAAATCTTTGGGGAAAGCATTCAGTTTTACACCATTTAATATGATGTTAGCTGTAGGCTTGCCCTTTATCAAATTGAAGAAGTTTTCTTTTTTTCCCTAGTTCACTTAAGAACGTTTGTTGTGGAGGAGTTTAATTTTGTCAAGTGCTCTTTGTGTACCTATTGAGATGACTATATGACTCTACCTCCTTTGCCAATTTTTTTTTTATTGATTTTCGACTGTTGAACCAACTTTGCAATTTTGAAACGCACTGATGAGTTTAATTTGCTAATATTTCGTTGACAATTTTTGCATGTGTATTATTTATTGCTGCATAACAAGTTACCAAAAGTTTAAAACAACACATATTATCTCACAGTTTCTGTGGGTCAGCTGGGTTCAGTTTAACTGGGTCCTCAACCTAAGGTCTCAGAGGCTGCAATCAAGGTGTTGGCCATGCTCTATTCTCATCTGAAGGCTCAACTAGGGAAGGATCTGCTGCCAAGCTCTTTCAGGTTGTTGGCAGAATTCATTTCCTTGCAGTTGTACAGTTGAGGGCCCCAGTTGCTCACTGGCTATTATCTGAAGGCTGCTTTCAATTTTTTGAGAGAACCCTCACTTCGCTGCCATGTGGGCCACCCAACTAGCAAGACATATTATATAAATGCCATGCAATCATGGCAGTGACATCCCATTGCTTCTGCCATAGTCTGTTGGTTAGAAGAAAGTCACAGTTCCCACCTGCACTCAAACTGGAGGGGATTATAGAAGGGCATGAACGCTAGGAGGCAGAGCTCCCCGAGATCTGTTTATCACAACATCTATGTTCATGAGAGATATTGGCCTACCATTTTCTTGTCTTATAATGCCTTTTTCAGGTTTTGTTATTAGAGTTATGCAGATCAGTTTTGAAAATGCTTTTTATTTTCATGTATTCCTTTCCCTCTTTCTCATTTTCAACTGATTTTCGAAGCAAATACCAGGTGGAATTGTTGATAGGAACACCTAAGCTTCTGTTCATAGAATATATGATTTAAAATAAAAGCAAAAACAAAACTCTATGTTTGAGAACAGCATGAATAGTTTTATTGTCGATATAAGGGGTAAGTCCACAATGGCCACCTAAAAAGTACTGATCACCATTCAAGCCTCAGTCAAGGGCCTATGGAGGCTTATTCATGTCTATATTTTGTCAGCCATCCTTCATAATATCCCTAGCTTCTTCATAGGATGTTAGCAGAATTAAACTTAGTTCAAACGTGTATAATGAATTGTTTGCAACTTCTATACAATGACTCGTTGATCTGGGTCTATACATTATCAGCAAGTAAGAGGAAGGTACACACTGGCAGTGGCAGGTAGGCAAATGAGTCTTACTGCAGTTCTTGTGCATTAAATAACTCAGGAAAAAAATGTTTTTGCCTTTTAATTCTCACCAGCTCTACACTGGTGTCAAACTGGCCCCATGTGAGTCACCAAATGGTGATTAGACCCTTGAATTCAGAAGGATGATTTACTCTATAGCCTAAGGCAAAGACTGGGTATTGTACATTCCTTTTCTAACTAATAATTTAATCTAAACATGTGCTCATAGTCAGGTAGAGGGTGGGACCTGTAGCTCAAGTCAGTCAGATGACAGTTTAAACTGACACTTTAAACTGCTTCTTACTAGCTTCGTGACTTGAGGAAAGTTATTTAATTATACTCTAGGTCCCCTTTCCTCAACTGTAAAATCAGTGGTATAGTGTAGCTCCTATTTCAAAGGGTGTTTTGAGAATTAAACGAGATAATTCACCCATAATGCTCAACACAGATTTTGACATAAATAATAATAATAATAAACATTTAATAGATGTTAGATATTACTATTACTGTTACTATCACTATTCCTGTTATCCTAAAGTGGAAAGAGTACAGGCTTTGGAGTCAAACAGACCTGGGTACCACTATGTACTTGCCATGTAACCTTGTGAAATTAGTTGACTTCTCTGAACTTCAGTGTCCTCATTTCTGAAAGGAGGACTAATCCAACACCTTTTCTCCATTACCCTCTTAGAGCTGTTATCCCATAGAGAGGTAGGAGCTGGCTTTTTTGTTGCCTAAAGAACAAGTAGTAGTTAAGATATAGGCTAGACCATGGTTACAAAAACCCTGAAATCATAAAATAACAAAATTATCTCCTTTCATGGAAGGGGCTGGTATGTAGCCTAATATCAGGGATGCAGTCTCCTTCCATACTGCTGCTCTGCCCTCCTCTATGTTACAGGCTCTGAGAAATGGATAGAAAGGAGGGGAGAACATGCTTCCTGCTTTTGTGGAAATTTTCCAGAAGCTGTATGCCTCACTTCCGCTCATACCTCATTGGCCGGAACCGAGTTATTTGACCACACCTAGGTGGTAGGAAACGAGGTGTTACCTTTGGCTGGGCATGATAATGGGTGTAGGTGGAGCTATCAGCCTCTGCCAAAATACATTTCTAGCCTAATCCTACCAGATGAAATGAGAGTGGCAGGCTGGATTTCCCTCTAAAGTGGTGGAGGTGAGTTTCCTGGGGGATGAGAGTAGAAAAAAAGATGGTATTCAATTGTACAAAAGATGGAGACTGGTTTTGCATAACTGATCTTATATGTTTTGGATGTTAACAGGGCTTAACATGACTGTGGTTGCTTTTGTTTCTCATTTCTTTCCTTTATTACAACTCATGCTTGCTAAGGATGATCTGAGTTACCTATTATCCTCAACTTTCATTAAGCACAGAGGGAAACAATCCTTCTTCTGCTCTCTTGCACTAGAATCAATGAATTGATCAACAAGGAGTAATTGAGCTTCTAGAATTCATTCATTTATGCATCCATTTATTCATTCTCTCACTTATACTCTTTCCGTAAGTATCCATTGAGCTTTTATTTTGTACTATGCTCTGGGAATGTTAATACATCCTAGTCATGATCTCAGGCCTCAAGGAATTGTTGTTCAGTGGTTGAGAGAGACAAGCATTGAAAAGACCATAACACAGTGTAGTGGGTATGAGAAGGAAGAAAGCCCAGGGTGCTGTGAGAGCCCCCTGGGGAACGGCCACTCAGAGAGGAGGTAGCCCCTGAGCTGGTTCCATGTTGTGATGGACGATGTGGCACTCTCCATCACGACAGTCCGAAAACAATGAATGCTCTTTTGGTAACCACATCTCACTAAATGCTTAATGGTCCTAAGGTCTGCAGGCATTTAGAGAGGTGGATACATGAGGGC
This sequence comes from Globicephala melas, assembly GCF_963455315.2. Lineage (NCBI taxonomy): Eukaryota > Metazoa > Chordata > Mammalia > Artiodactyla > Delphinidae > Globicephala > Globicephala melas. The sequence continues at coordinate 69,176,969 of NC_083319.1, read as the reverse complement.
TGGAGCAGACAGAAAAAAGCTTTTGGATAAGGTAAGTTTCAACAAGTTTTGGATCAATTTAGAGGTGTGAGAATGGCATTCCAGTGTGGGAGCAGTTTGAACAAAAGCCTGGCCTGTGCTGAGTTCCTGAGGTGGGAGAACGGACTAGACATTATCACTAAGTTTCCTTCAAATGGTAGGTACAAGTATCTCACTCTTTGGTCTTGAGAAAACTGCAGAATAAATCCTAGTAACTTCAGGGCTTCCCTGGTGGTGCAGTGGTTAAGAATCTACCTGCCAATGCAGGGGACAGGGGTTTGAGCCCTGGTCTAGGAAGATCCCACATGCCACGGAGCCACTAAGCCCATGCACCGCAACTACTGAGCCTGCGCTCTAGAACCCACGAGCCACAACTACTGAGCCCGCGTTCCACAACTACTGAAGCCCGCGCGCCTAGAGCCCGTGCTCTGCAACAAGAGAAGCCACCGCAGTGAGAAGCTGGCGCACCGCAACGAAGAGCAGCCCCCCCTCGCCGCAACTAGAGAAAGCCCACATGCAGCAACAAAGACCCAATGCAGCCAAAAATAAATAGATAAATAAATTAAAAAAAAAATCCTCGTAACTTCTGCCTTGTCCTGTGTGGCTCTTCACCAAATACAGGTATAGAAATGGACAACGGTAGAGTTGTGTTTAATGCTGCTAAGCTTTCCATTCTGAGTTGGCAGCTTCAGTATATAATTTTCTCAGATAGAAAATCTCCTGGCTTGGGATTTTGCCAGAAATTACTTTCCCCCAATTAGACTCTAGTTTGATGCAATCATTGCTTGAAAATTGTCTCAAATTGAAACCATCTAAATAGACAATTTTGGAATGAAGAAGATGAGAGAAACTCAACACACCACAGAGAGTCCATTCATTGAGTGTGTGATCCAAGAACAGGAGAAAAGCAGAACTCTCCTGCCTCGGACACAGAGCGTCAGCAAATTTCATAACAGGGTGGTCTCAACCAGCAGATCCTTTTGTTGTTTTAGCACAAATCAAATCAAACTTTCAGAGGAAGCACAGTTTGATCTGATCTTAGGAAACCAGGTTTGATGTGTCCATTGGATGTTTTTCTCTCCCTTCATCATACAGGCATATACCAGAGAGGCTGGCCAGAGGGTACAAAGCAATTGGCCATGTCCTGGTTCCCCAAATAGTGGCTGAGCACCAGCTCTGTAAATGGAGTGACTCTACTGTTTGGTGCTAAAATGTATGAAGGCTCATGGCACATGATAGGTGCTCATCATATACTTGAATGAGTGAACGAATGAACGAACGAACGAACACTGCTGGACCGGGATATTCTCCCTCCTCCACGGCAGTGCAGGCTTGTCTTCCTCCAAACATTTCTCCCTACGTGTCAGAGTGGCACTTTTGTGATAACGTGCTACATTCCTCTGGGACTTTTTTCCTGATTTCACTTATGAGAAAAAACTAGCAGGTGATGCAGTTAAGTTCCTTGGAAAGTTTGTCCTTTCTGGTCTTTGCTTTTAGGCTTTATTAGGTGGAAGCAGAGCAGGCTTTAGTCTATAGCTAATTGTGCCACACAACTGAGGTGATTCCCTTCTAAGTACTCTTCCTGATAGCCTAGGTATTATGAGGTTTTTCCAGAGGGTTGGTGGGAACGTAGATTTTCCTGGCCCTGTGTGAACTGCATGGGTTAGTCCAACTGCTCCTCTGAGGTGGTCCTTTCCTTGGCCTCAGCGTATTCTCACACACATGTGCTGGGTGGATCGCTGCAACACTTTTTCTAATAGCCAGTCTAATGGCCAGCTAGTAGATGCAGCTCTCTCCTCTCTGACATTCCGCCACCTAGATTTCTTGAACTCCCAACCCCATCTCTACTACCCAGGATAATCGCTGACGTTCGATTAATAAACTGGGGCAACTGAAGGACTTGTCTCATGTGTTTCTCCTCTCCCAGGAATCACTGTCCTAAGTTGCCTGTTGTTCAATGTCTGAAACATTGTTTCATAGTTTTTCATATTGTTTTGGTCTTTTGATGCGGGAGTATAAATCTGAGCTCTGTTACTCCACCTTGGCTGAAAGCAGAACTCAGTGCATAAAAATTTATGTAGAAGAACATTCATCAAAGAATTACTATTTAGAAATAGACAAAAAGCAGGATAAAAACAGAAAACAGGGGATGGTATAATTGTGATATCCACATAATGTATATTGTGGTATCAGTATAATGTGATGCTGTATAGCCATTAAAACCACATTTTCAAAGAATATTTGCTGACATGGGGATATATTTGTGATATTATGTTTCTTTTTAAAGGGTACATATAAATTTATTTTTATGATTTCAATTTGAATCAAAATCATGTTCAGAGAAGATTTGAAATCAAATATACTAAAATGTTAACAGTGCTTTATTTTCCAAATTTGTACAAAAATTTTTATTGTAAAATTTTTACAATTTTACAATATAAAATTTTTACAATTTTATCTAGTAAAAATATTAATAAAGTTTTTCAAAAGTGAGGATTTCAGTAAAGAAATAACCAGCAAAGCTAAATTTTACCATAAGTCAAGACGTTTACTGGGGAATCTATTTTTAATGAACTTAATAATCATAAACATTATAAAAGCCTTCTTTTATTTAACAAGCACTATTCTAAGTGTTTTTTATATATTAATCATTGAATCCTCACAACACGTCCTTAAAATAGTAATAATTATGTCTTCATGGGGGAAACTGAGGCACAGAGCATGTAAGTCATTTTCCCCAGTTACTAAATAGCAAAGCCAGGATTTGACTCCAGGCAGGCTGGGCCCAGAGTGTGTTCTTTGTCACCATGCTATGCTGCTTTGCTACCTAGAACTATGGGGTAGAAAGGACTAAGGTAGCTTTCTTGACCAAGCCTGGGGAAAGAGCCCTTCCAGGTGATTCCTGGAAGATCAAGGCATCAGTAGTAAGATGGGAAGATACTCAATTGCAAGAGAAGGCTCTGTGTTAGAAAAGCTCTGGGAATCAAGCAGATGACAGGGCTGTTACTGAACATGGCTCGGGTCAAACAGAAAATGTAATAGAGCCATGATCTGAACCTAGAGCAACCTGCTTCACCTGTACTTTTTCAGCTCTAACCAGGTGCCTCTCACCACATGACTGTTGGCCTGACATCTAGGGATTGAAGGCCTAACCTTGTTTTCTTACATCCTACCACCTCGACAGAAGATACAGGGGGTGGAGGTGGGCATTGTTGCAGGGGAGGGGGGGTGCAGGGGGGGTGAGGGGAAGGGTTGTTCCAGATTGACACGTGAAAAATCAGCCAAGCCCCTTCCTGGAGCCCCAGAGACCACACTTCCCAGCAGTTCCGAGCAGGGAGGAAAAGGGCTGACACAGACTCTGTGGAACGTCCATCCAGGCAAGGCTTCCCGTTTACTGACACCCTGGGGTTAATTGCTTCGGGCACATGAGATCACTCAGACTGGAACGCCTCATTATAGGTTTAAACCCAAGTTATAAATCAAACATTTCTTCTTGATATAAGGAAGTTTCAGACTATTTTCAAAAACACCTGGTACAAAGTGAGGTAATCTTATATGGTAAGGAGGACGAATAACTTCAACTGCATTCCCATAAATTTCTTTAACCTAGAAGGATGCCTTAAAAGCTATCTGCATACATGGCATGTCTGATTTTTCCTTGAATAATGTGTGAAGCATTTTAAACAGACCAACAAATTTGCAGGTTCTAAAACCTCCTGCGGATTCTGTCTTGCTTTCTACATCCAGACAAGTGTCAAAAATGATCGAGGATTGCTTTCTTTCTTTTTTTTTTTTTTTTTGCGGTACGCGGGCCTTTCACTGTTGTGGTCTCTCCTGTTGCGGAGCACAGGCTCCGGACGCGCAGGCTCAGCGGCCATGGCTCATGCGCCCAACCGCTCCGCGGTACGTGGGATCTTCCCAGACCGGGGCACGAACCAGTGTCCCCTGCATCGGCAGGTGGACTCTCAACCACTGCGCCACCAGGGAAGCCCAAGGATTGCTTTCTTAATTTGACTAAATGTTCTTTTTTTCATCCAGAGATCTTGTTGACAATCATTTCTTCATTCTGCATCCCAAACTTCCAGTTTGCAGTAGAAAAATCAATATGAATGGCTTAGTGCTGACAAATGAGGCTCCAATTCCCAATACTTATATACAATATGGCAAACGTTTTCGTCCAGTTAACTCTACTCTTTTCTTATTTTAATGGTGTTTGGCATAGGTGGACCTAGTTGTTGTTCATTACCATATCTGTAAGTACTGTTCCCCTCTCCTTTTCCTTCCAAAAGCTCTACTGAATTTAAAATGAAATTATTTTGAGATGAGAATCAAGAACTTTTTATATAAGCTCCTGCAGGTTTGCCAAATAAGGACATTTTCATTTTAGACTTTGTATTTTCTTTTTGGTTCAAATAATGGAGGAAGAGTTGGGGAAGCATCCCATAACAGACAGTAAGGACCAGATAATCGTCTCTTAATAAGCCATTAACATTCTGATGTTAGATTTGATTGTATCTACTGATATGTTAAATGAGTGATTTTCAAACTTTAATGTACATACAAGTCATCTGAGGATCCTGTTAAAATGAAGATTCTGTTTCAGTAGGTCTGGGAGGGGTCCAAGTGTCTACAGTTCTAAAAAAGGTCTCAGCTGATGAAGATCCTTCTAGTCCATGAGAAGCAAGGGCTAAAGAATGTGTGTATCAGTTAGGGTCCTGGCAGAAACAGATGGCATACTGAGATTGGAAGTTTGAGGAGAGATTAATAAAGGACTTATTTATAAACGTGTGGGCATCATCTAGAAAAGCAACAAGAAATGGTGCAGTGCCCAGGGCTAGTAACACCTGGATAGTGACACTAACCCTAGATCTCAAGGATCAAGGACAAAGAACAACTTGGAGAGGGATGGATGGACTGACGGCAGCCTTGGCCTTCAATGGAGGGACCCAGCCTACCCAAAGTGACCTTGCAGGGGGACGAATGGGAGTATATATCCCACTTCACTCTCCTCCTGCCCTCCAGCTTGCCTGCCAGTGCCTCTCACTAACCAAATCCAACCAAAAGCCGTAGGGTAAGGGAGCCTGGTTGATGCCATGTGCACAATTCAGCTTCCTAGGGCCCCAAGATGGAAAAGAGGAAAGTAGAACTGGAAGGACAGCAGGAAGGTATCCAACAGCATATTTTACTTGAATTCATAGGTACTTTAAACATGCCTACTGTATTTCATCTTAAAACCAATAGCATTGTTTATAAGAGACATTCTTTTTTTATGTAGCAGTAAAGACAAAATGCTGCCAGTTAAACCTCCGATATGCCATTGATTGTAAACTGAATCCTGATTTGAGAGATTAAAATTTGAAAAAATGTGTATCTTAGAATTGGTGAAACACAGAATTATGTTTTTCTTAAATCCTGCCTCAAACGAAGGAAAGACCAATGTGAAACTTTATAGTCGTTTGAGCAACTGGATACAAAATGAATTTTCACAGGGCCAACATTTTCCCTCTTCCATAAAAATAATTTAAAATTTAATTCATGCACCAATGAGTCATGATAATCCACCAAAGGGAACATGTAAGAAGAATATCCCCACATGTTACTGTTTGGGTTGCAGGCAGTTCTCTCATAGTTCTCTTGCAGTTTGGAGACCAAGAAGAGGAAAAGATTGGTAGGACTGTAAGAGGATAAAAGCACACAAAACCAGCCTTTGCACAACTGTTTATGTTAACGTAAGAGGAAAAACAGCAATGTATGTAGTGGAAGAAGTTGGACTACTTTGGATGAGATTTTATTTTGGAGTTGATTTGATTAAGTATTTATATAACTTTTCAATAGTTTTCATTAGGCTGATGGTACCATGTATCAGCAGATTTCCTTAAACTCCTAACATAATTGGGTCGATTTTAAAGCAAGAGTGAAATTTCCTGCTATAAATACATTGATACATGTATGTCAGTTATTTTTCTTCCTTTAGTGTCACAAATTTAAGTACTATATATGTGACTTTGTATGTAGGGTTTAAACGGTTTACAAAAGCCACATGTCCTGAGTCATCACTTCTAAAGCTAGTTGAAGCCCACCTTATATTTCTTCTGCTGTGGCTTCAGTTTCTTCTTGAAATGAGTAGATAGGACTATATTTCTTCTAAAATCCCATCCAGTTCAGATGGCTTGACATTAAAGTAGAAAGCTTTTTTTTTTTTTTTTTTTTTGCGGTACGCGAGACTCTCACTGTTGCGGCCTCTCCCGTTGCGGAGCACAGGCTCCAGACGCGCAGGCTCAGCGGCCATGGCTCACGGGCCCAGCCACTCCGCGGCATGTGGGATCCTCCTGGACCGGGGCACAAACCTGCGTCCCCTGCACCGGCAGGCAGACTCCCAACCACTGCGCCACCAGGGAAGCCCAAGTAGAAAATTTTTTTAAAAAATTAATGTAACCCTGTTAATGTACAAGAAAAATGAATCAAAATTCTGTATAAAAAAGGATACCATAATAAATATATAAATATCAGAAAATGTTTTAAAATGTTAATGGAAATATTTGGCTAAAATTTGCTGGTCGCACTGAAAAAGTGGCATCCCATGGGGTTGATATTCCTTGTGTGTTTTGCTTGTGTGTTGGGGGCTCCCAAGATAACACCCTATGTTTGATAATTCCCTAGGAGGACTCAGCATATAGTCATACTCATGGCTATGATTTATTATAGCCGAGGGATACAAAGCCCAGCCAACAAAGGGAAAAGGTGCATGGGGCAAAGTTGGAGGAAACCAGGCACAAGCTTCCACTCCCACAGTGGAGTCACACACCTAATTCCTCCAGAAACGAGTGGTGACAATACATGTGACATCTGCCAGGGAAGAACATTAGAGACTCAGGACCCAAGGTTTTCACTGGGACTGATCACACAGACACCCTCTGCTTTGCATGTACTGAAATGCAAGACTCCCAGAAGGAAAGCAGATGTTCAGTATAAACCACATTGTTTGTACAAACAGTTTAGGCACAGTGAGACCCTCTTATCAGTTAGGGTCATGGGAACATTCCTGAAATCCAGATCACCAGATGCCAGCCAAGGGCCAATCTTGCAAACAGCCCTTTCTAAGGGTAACACTCTCAGGCCTACTATGTTAATTCTCTTTGTTCAACTTGCTTTACCAGTCTGGGGAAGACTAGAGGTTATGTGTATTTCTTAAATTATTTTTATTCATATTAATTTTTCAATCCTCTCTCTGCCCAGATAAGCAGAAAATCTAATATGTTCCTCAGAATCTTTCTTGCCCCAGTTATCTAAGTACACTATGGGCTTACTCATTCCAGAAGGTATAGGCTAAATTTCAACTCCTTTGGAGAAAGAAAGAACTAGGGAATCCAGACCAGTGGTGAGAACCCAGATTTTGTCCTGTAGCTTCTGTGGCTATCACTTGGTGTCATATTGTAAAATGGAAGAGCTGGCACCATATGATATTGTCCCTGTTCATTTGTATAAAGGAGGCTTTAAGGATTACTGAGGGAGAAAAAGGAGGTCTTTTTCCTGAGAGTTAATCTCAGATGCATTAATCCCACATCACCAGAGGCCTAGACTCCAGAGTTCTCCGATCTTCAACCAGGCTTTCAACAGTGAGGCCATGGTTTCCACCATTATCTCCTTTCCATACTTGTACTCCATCTCCCCTCACGGTCAGTTCATTTTGGCAGTTCTCAGTGTCTTTCATTTTACTTTTTTCGTAAAAAAAATTATTTTCCAGACTGAGCTGATACCATTTCAAGTTATTAGAGGTTATAGCATCATTAATCTTCAAAAGGGAAGAGGTCAAATCTCCATTCCTTTCCTTGTAGGAAATTCCTTGGCCTGCTTATAAATTTGCCCAACCAGAGACGTCTGAGTTCAATCTCCCAATGGATATTGGGTGGGCCAGTCTTTATGAAGCCAAAAATGATGTCACACCATTCCTCAAGAGTAATATCTTCTTGTCTATTTTCCTAACTAAGGGGGCTGTTCAAAAGTCCTCTGAGAACAAAGATCTGCTCCAAGGTAAGCAGTCTCCATGAATACAGGCTATATAGAAAGCACCAGCACCTTGTACATGGCAGCTTCTCTTATGTTACTAAACTATAAATATGTGTTGAACAAGGCCTTTGAGGGTCACAGGTGAGGAGTCAGGCCAGCCCTCAGTAAAGTGGTGATGCAGGAAGACTTCTCCTCCAGCTCCTCCCCTTGGCTCCACCTGTCCCAGGGTCCCACCACCATCCTTCCAACATTCTCAGAAAAGATGATGAGAAGTCATTTGAGGCCTTCAATGAGACTTGAATTCAAGTATAATTTCTCTTATAATGACTTACATTTAAAGCCATATTTCCAATTGTGAAATTCAACAACCCATGTGCTAATGGAATTATGAGCACCCCAAAGAAGCTGGGTGTGAGCAGGATTTCCCCAAAATTCCAGAAATGAGACCATGGTTCTAAGGAAGACTAGCCTTATCCACCTATATGAATTACCTTTATGGATTTATTCCTGTTGGGTAAATTAGATTCTAGAAAGACCACAATGTCTCTAGGAAGAAGGTATCTGTAAGAATTTTACTTCTTTCTAAGCTAAAAGAGACAGGAGGATGGGGTAGTGGTGGGGGAGAATGAAAAAGAAAAACAAAACCAGAAACCATCCCTAACAAGAGGAAATAATAAGGGTGGAAGGAATTTTAAATGAATATTAATTGTGAAATGAAATACTAAGACTAAAAACTCCAGTATGTGGTAGTAAAAGGAAATATTATTGACCTTCTTGAGTGTTAATGGTGGCATAGGTATATTCAAAACTTACTACTGAATGAAGTATCTAAAACCTTTGTTGAATACTTACTAAGTGTCGGGCACTGTGTTAGACATTGGGAATAAGATTCCCAGTGGGGTGGGGACAAGATTCCCACCTTCATGAACTTTGAATCTAATGAGGTGCAGATCTTGTATGAATATCTGCACTTATGATGAGAGCTGTGCAAGAGAAATGCAGCTGGGCATGGAGTGTGCAGTAAGGGTACTTAATCTAATCTGGAACATCAGGGAAATCTTCCGTAAGAAAGGGACATTTAAGCTGAGAACTGAAAGATGAGCAGGAGAGGAAGAAAAAGAAATGAACTTCATGATAAGAGATAAAAATGCAACTTGTCAGCACAAAACAGAAAGTCTTCATAACATGCTCAGGAGTGGGTAATTATTGGAGGAGACATGAAATTGTCAGGAAAGGTAGAATTGGGGCCTATTTGGGTAGGAGAGGACTGGAGGAAAAAAATCCTATTAACATTCCATCATTATCAAGGCATTATGTATCAAAGCTATTTTCTATGAAACCAAATAGCACAAATCATAGAACTGAGGTATCTAGAAAGTACAGCTGGGTTTTGTCAGACTACTCTGGAGGCAGAAAAAACTACAGGTCCAATCTTGATTGTTTTATGTAGATTTGGTGTTTGGTCTGGCCCTAGAAGGAGCCTGGAAAGTAGCTTTGGAAAGCTTTTGGGGCTTGACTTTTAACGCAAACACAGAACAATCTGTCTTTATTTCATCCTGCTGCAACCTATTTTTTCCTTGATTTTTTTGCTTGTTTGTTTGAGGGGAAGAGTTCTGGGTTTTCATTACAATTATAAGGCTTTATGGGATATATATACCCTTTCATCAGCCTGGTAAATGAACAGCAAAATCAGTACAAAAAAAGGAAACTGAGCAGATTCAACTTAGAAAGGGTAATGATTTCATTGCTTAAGGGAGAAGAAAATAAAGGCAAATGTCCTTTTCCATGTGAATGAATTATTACAGTTATATGATTTATAATCATTGTTGGCAAGGGATGGGAAGAGGATGATTATCAAGTACTTTCCCCTATGTCCAGATAGAACTCTATTCACATATTACAAGAAATATCATTGTCAACCATTTCTTTCAAAAACCTACTAAGAAAGGTATACAATCTCCCTTGGGAAATGTATGCCATGTTATTTTCATCTTTTGATTGGTAATGTCTCATTTTCTCTGGTGTCTAACCTAAATTTGTCGGCTGCTACATATACCTTTATCTTTTTGTTCTGTTGACAGCAGAAGCAAATGCATTACCATCTGCATAATGATGTGCTTTAAAGCATTTATTTCTCTTTGGTTTTCTTTTCATTAAGTTGTATGTATCCTAAATCAATGTTTGAAAAGGAGAGCTGCATCCAAAATTAATGGCAGAGGAGCTAAGAGAATAAGCTAGGAGCACCTCTGAAAATACCATGCCAGAGCTACTGCTTGTGTAAATTATAGAGATTTTCCAAGGGAGCCTGACTTGGATTTAACTGTATCTTCCCCATCGTTCTTAGGAGCACCTCTGAAAATACCATGCCAGAGCTACTGCTTGTGTAAATTATAGAGATTTTCCAAGGGAGCCTGACTTGGATTTAACTGTATCTTCCCCATCGTTCTGCCTTTTACTAGGAGACAGTCACAAGTGGGACACGGATTTTTCAGAAATCACTTGCAGACAGATTATAACCTGGCATGTTTATTCAAGGGATAGGATGGGTCAGAATGTTTCTTCCCACTTTAGGGATAAAGAGAAAATAGCCAAGCAGTATCTTTGCGGGGCTGACCAGAAGCCTTTTGGTAGAACCTAATGCTGAGTTTCTTGTATTTGGAACATAGCGTCAGTTCTTCTTTGAACAAACTGGGTTTGTTCTGAATCCAGTTAGCACTGATAGGAGATCAAATAAAGATACATAGGGTGTGTATGATGCCATGGAAATGACTCTCAGTATTTATCTTGATCTTCAATCTTTAAAATCAGGACACCCAGCACCTGGGAAGAAAACACTTTGGGCATCATAGCCTTATTTCCAACATGAGTTCTAGACCTGCCCCACTCATTTTATTCCTTCTTCCTGTTTGATTTCTCCATTTCCTTGGCTTAAGCATTAATAATATAGTTTATAGCCAATGGCTATTTATGAAACAATATTGTTGAATGAATGACCTTGAGTTTCATTTGCTATATCTGGCCTTTTGCTCCTTTCTAAGAACTAATAACTAAGTAGTCTCCTCTGCTTTGACCCTTAAATCTTTTCCCCAACTTTTATATTTACACCCTGGTGCCATCTGCTGTAGACCGTTCAAGATCCTAAACCCTGGACCCAATCTTGACATTAGTCTACTTGGGTGTCATCCACATCAGGACTGCCCCAGCCACCTTAAGGGGGAATTGGATACCCTGTTCATCCTACAAGAAGTTTGATCTGTATTCTCAGTAGAAGAAATCGTAGGGCTATTTCATAGGGTTCACAGAGTTATAGTAGCTTAGAGATTGGTTTAATATTGCCAACAATCTCAAAGTAGCATCTGTCTATTAGTCTCCACTATGTAGTCTCCCAATATCTACTAGAGTATTTATAAAGATACAGAAAAAAGAGGAAAACTCATATCAACACTGAAAACTAAATTCGTTAGATAACCCATTGCCAATATCTGGAAGTGAATCTTTGCTGACTATAAATATAGGTGGGTTGAATTATATTGAAAACAAATTACTCATAATTCATCTCAAGGTGTGACGAATTATGGGGCAACCTGAATACTCTGCTCATCATCCTTGCTCTCAACCATTAGATTGTATCCATCAGAGATACAGGTTAACATTAAGGATCTATACAAGAGGCAGATGAGGGGTAATGGTGACGGCACAGTTAATTCTCATAGTAGTTGTAGTTCTTAAGTAAAAGGTTGTAGGTAGGGTGGAAGTGGAATATATTTATTATAAGTATAAGCCACAGTTGACAGTGACCAAGAATCAGGTTGTGAGAAAAGAGAATATAGGACATTGGTAAAGTAGCTTTGAACTAGGTGAAAGCCCACAGGAAGTTGGAAATTGAATTAAGACTCAGTGCGTGTCACTGTACTTTTCAGATGTAGATTTGGCAAGAGGAGGGATTGCCACAGAAAAGGCAGTGAGCAGGGCCAATGTCACCTCAGCCAAAAACTGTGTTTTTTGAAAACAAAATCAAATTTGAAAAGAATTTCTTAATTAAAAAATTAGCAAAGAGAAACATTAAAAAGGAAGAAGAAGAAAAGAAAATCCAGCCTGAACCCAAGAAATAACACTATATAATAATTTTTTAAAAAGACTTACAGGAAAGGTAAATTTCCAAAATAATATTCTCTTGTAAAATCCAGAAAAAACTCTCAGGAAACTATTTGCAATAGAGAAACAGAAATAGAAAGCCAGGGAGATATAAAATGCCAGGATAAAAAGGCAATATAAGTTTCAATGAGAGATGTATAAAATACAGAATGATTATCATAACAGACTTGAAATCCACAGAATAAAGTAAAAAGAAAAAACTGTTGAGAGAGAGGATGAGGAGGACGGAGAATGAGGAGTCAACATGTGGATAACTGGTGTCCCTAAAGGAGAGTAAACAAATAACAAGAAATAATCAATGACATACACAAGAAGATATGCCTGCGTGGTTAAGAACCCCTGCGGGTTCGAGCCCTGGTCTGGGAAGATCCCACATGCTGCAGAGCAACTAAGCCCGTGCACCACAACTACTGAAGCCTGTGCACCTAGAGCCCGTGCTCCGCAACAAGAGAAGCCACCACAATGAGAAGCCTGCGCACCACAATGAAGAGTAGTCCCCGCTCGCCGCAACTATAGAAAGCCCGTGCACAGCAACGAAGACCCAATGCAGCCAAAGATAAATAAATAAATAAAAGATATGCCTCAGAGAAAGAGTGATTTATAGATTAAGGTGGCTCACCCAGCCAAAGTCCATAAAAAGACTCACTTTTGGTCACACCCTGGCAATACTTTTAATATAAGGTTTCATACTCCATAACAATGTTTTCAAACTTCTTGGTCTCACGATGACTTTATACTCTTAAAATTTACTCAGAAAAAAAAAAAAAAAAAATTTACTCAGGATCCTGAAGGACTTTGTTTATACAGGTTATACCTATCAATGTTTACCGTACTAGAAATTAAAATAGAGTTTAAAGAAAATCTTTATGTATTTATTTTTTTAAACCCCATTACATGTTAACATAAGTAGCATATTTTTGCGTAAAAAGCCCTGTTTTCCAAAACAAAAAAATTATGGGAAAAGTGACATTGTTTTATATACATTGTTGCAAATCTCTTCAATGTCTGACTTAGTAGAAGACAGGAGAAGTCACATTTACTTCTGCATTCAATTAGTTTTAATACGTTACTTTGGTTGGAGTGTGTGAAAAATATCTAGCATCACTCAGACATGTAGTTACAAAAGAGAGTAAAGAGCCATTTCAGACAATTGTAGGTATTTAAAAAATACTGCACCAAAACTTGAAATGTGGTAGTTTTTAAAGGTTAATTGTAATATGGAAATTGAAATCATTTTAAATAACTTTTCATACTCAGTTATAGCCAAATCCATTAGTCTATCTTGCACTTTGAATGGATCTTCACCTATATAACATCGTTCATTAATCATTTGAAAACATATTGTTTCCCTGAGTTATGCAGATCTTCCAAATGTGGACACATTTCATAATACAATTTTTAAAGTTCACATTCGTTAATATTCCCACTGATAATCATCAGAAAAGTAAGTATTGGACTTTGCTAAGTATTGCTAACAAGGTCACAGTGGTCATTGAAAAGTTTTCCAGGGCTCCCCTGGTGGCGCAGTGGTTGAGAGTCCGCCTGCCGATGCAGGGGACGTGGGTTCGTGCCCCAGTCCGGGAAGATCCCACGTGCCGCGGAGTGGCTGGGCCCATGAGCCATGGCCGCTGAGCCTGCGCGTCCGGAGCCTGTGCTCCGCAACGGGAGAGGCCACAACAGTGAGAGGCCGGCGTACCGCAAAAAAGAAAAAAAAAAGAAAGAAAAGTTTTCCAAAGTTCTAATTTTCACTTGGAAGCTTGAATGTTATCATTGAACAACAAATACAGTCAGTTCTTTTCCTCAAAATGACAGTTTTGTTTAGTCCATTTGAAAGACAATGGCTGACAAATACTCAAGTTTGATTTACCATAGTTTGTCTGTTAGTTGTTCTTTCACGCAAAAAGGTGGCTAGTTCAGTTTGTTGCTCGAACAATTGCCCCAGTGGTTTTCCTCAAGACAGTCATCATACTCAGGTGTGCTGTAGAAGTGCCTTGCGTGTTCCTCCCCTTACTATCAAATAAAATATACAATGACTAATATTGCAATTTGGTGCCACTGCCTGGATTCTTGCTAAGGCATCATTGCTTTTGCACTTTTAGTGCAAATGTCAACACCATAAAAGAAAAAAATATCTTAGTAATATTATGAAAATTGTTTTGACCTCATGGACTTCCTGAAGGGTCTCAGGGACCCCCATGGGTGTACTGACCACACTTTTAGAACCACTGCTCTGTAAGCATCATGACAGACAAAAATAGGTTTTCTATAAAGGCATTTAAATGGAGCAAGAGAAATTTCGAGAGACAAAGTTTGTAACCCAAGATGTCTTACATGTTTTTGGTGTATGTATTACCCTCCCTCTTAAAAGAAAAATATTTCATAGAAAACAAAATTCATTTATCTGCTATTTTAAAGAGACATCTAAAAAGACTCAAAAATGACATGCATAAGTGTATTTTAAAAACTGAAAATATAAAGGAAGCAAGAGTCAAAATATTATCAAAGTATAATTCACATCAGAAATCATTAAACAGAACCAAGACAGCTATTTTTCTTGGCCATGGTTTCATTCTACAGAGGAGGAATTGCTGCCCTAAACCTTTATGAACCAAATATATTATGTATTAAAGCAAACAAAATAAAAACAGGCATACAAATACAAGTAGAAGTTGAAAGAAACATACTAGAAATGGTAGATCAACAATTTTTTTTTAATCTTTCTTAGATCAAAGTAGGAAAGAAAGAAAGGCAGGCTACAGCACATCCAATAATACACGATTTTACATTCTTTGCCTCCTGCAGAACAAGACAGGCTTTAAGCTGTAGGGAGAGGAAATACTATCTTTCTTTGAGACTTGAGCAGTGGGGTCTATGCTTTGAAGGTGGTAGATTTATGTAAATGGTTTCCTGAGTGGTGGGTCTAAAATTGAGGCTGAGATTTCACATGTGGTCTGATATATGATCTACACAGAAATCAACTGTATCTTGTAAACCAGATAACTTCAATTTCTTGGGTTCTCTGTATTTATGTCCCTGTTAGTAACATCTATTCTTATATAAACATTCCATTCTTGTTTCAGTTGTACTATAGGGAAGCTGAGGAGGATCGAGAATCTTCCCTGATATCTCTAGCAATTAGAACAATATCTGGTGTAGAGTAAGTGCTCAATAAATATTTATTGAATGAACAAATGTCTGTGTGTGAAGCCAGAATGAACCAGGGTCTTTTTCTCTAACTTCCAATCCTTAGACTAGCACGATGGGGAGGAGGAGAGGCAGTGAATATCGGCACAAAATTCAGGCAAGAACCAGATAGATACAGTCCAGCTACCATTTCCCCAGTGGTGAATTTAATCTTCATGGCCACCCTTGGAGGCTCTGAGCTGTATTTTATTCACAAAGGTAGCCATTCCCTTGCAGCATCATTCTAGGGAAGAGCTTATACTGGAAGTATGGGGGCGGGGAGGGTACCTATAAGTCAAATACTCAAATAACCTCCTGCAAGTGGGGCTTAAGACCAGACTCATGCATAATAACCACAACCCCTGTGTGTGTCTTCCCAGCTGCTCCACAACGCTCTGGAATCATGTGCTTCTGGGCATGTGCAAAAAGATTAATGTAATACTTTTCTCAAATAGGTTAAGGCTATTCAGCCTTTAGGACCTGTGTGGCACAAGGAAGCTGAGAGGTACCCAGAAAAGGAACGGGCAGTAGAGGAGCAAAGGCTAGAGGCCCAGAAATAGATTCTTGCTGCTGAGACAGACGAGACTGTGACAGCGGAAACAATACCTGTATGGGGAGGTCCCCCAGCCACAGAGGAGTCTTTAGCAAGGAACTTGGGCACACCCACTTCTCCTGACAGGGCAACTGCCCAGAGGCTGTGCCTAAACAAATGAAGGCAGCAAGAACCACTATAATAAGATCAGAAGAGATGCTCAACATCACTAATCATTAGAGAAATGCAAATCAAAACTAAAATGAGGTTATCACCTCACACCAGTCAGAATGGCCATCATCAAAAAATCTACACACAATAAATGAGGGAGAGGGTGTGGAGAAAAGGGAACCCTCTTGTACTGTTGGTGTGAATGTAAATGGATCCAGCCACTGTGGAGAACAGTATGGAGGTTCCTTAAAAAACTAAAAATAGAACTACCATATGATGCTGCAATCCCACTACTGGGCATATACCCTGAGAAAACCATAATTCAAAAATAGACATGTACCACAATGTTCATTGCAGCTCTATTTACAATAGCCAGGTCATGGAAACAACCTAAATGTCCATCAACAGAGGAATGGATAAAGATGTGGCACATGTATACAATGGAATATTACTCAGCCATAAAAAGAAACGAAATTGGGTCATTTGTAGAGACGTGGACGGATCTAGAGACTGTCATACAGAGTGAAGTAAGTCAGAAAGAGAAAAACAAATACCGTATATTAATGCATATATGTGGAATCTAGAAAAATGGTACAGATGAACCAGTTTGCAGGGCAGAAATAGAGACACAGATGTAGAGAAAAAGTGTATGGATACCAAAGAGGAAAGGATGGGGTGGTGGGAGGAATTGGGAAATTGGGTTTGACACATATACACTATTGATACTATGTATAAAATAGATAACTAATGAGAACATGCTGTATAGCACAGGGAACTCTACTTAATGCACTGTGATGACCTAAATGGGAAGGAAATCCAAAAAAGAGGAGACATATGTATATGTATAGCTAATTAATTTTGCCATACAGTAGAAACTAACACAACATTGTAAAGCAACTATACTCCAATAAAAATTAATTAAAAAAAAAAAAAAGAAAAACAGAATTCCACCCTTTCCTCTTCAGCCAAAAGTCAGAAACAGGCAAACACAAAGCAGTAGCTGGGATTTGAGGCCAGCCGGGGGAGAGAGGGTGGGGTGTCAATGTGAATTGTGTGATGAATCCCAAGCTTCAGGGCCCCAGGAGACAGAAGCGGGAGACCCTGAAGCAGATGCCCTGGTAATACAGGCCATGTAGTCCAATAAGTGAAACAGTGGGAGGGAGGAGGGATGGGTATTTGAGGACACTAACCAGGAAATACAAGCCATTAATATTGCTGGAGAGGAGACATCGGAAGGCTGCAATTATGAACATTTTGTGAGAATTCTGGGAGATTTGACTGTACCAAAGAGTCCTTTGCTCTGAGAAGGAGAAGCAGTGGTGGTGTTTGGTTTTATGAGTCCAGTGAGCTATGATGTAGGAGGACATGGGAGGTGGGCAGGGTACACTCTTCTGGGATCCCGTATTTTTCAGGGCAAAAAAATCCTGCCAAGAGAAGCTAAGTCAGTTCTGGACTCTTCACTTCCCATGTATTTCCACTACTGTATTCAGGTTATGTTGAAAAAAAAATTCCAAAGGGAAAGCAGCAAAACCATGGGTTTTTGTAATTAGTGCAGCAAAGTAGCCAGGTTTTTAATATTAATGAGCATTGTTTGATGTCTGTATACCTGAGTAAAAGCACACTTGGTAAAAAAATTTTGAAACTATTGTGGGCTTATAATGAATATTTAATCATCAAATGCAATAGTATATTTAGCATTCAAATATTCTATTTTTAATTGGAAAGGTACACAATAAAATCTTGCCATTAACTAACTGAATAGTGGGATCGGGAGCTGCAATGGATGGGGAAAGAATTTTGCTATTCATTTTGTACTCAACTTTTGTACTCTCCTCCTTAAGTATTTTTGAACAATGTGCTTGTGCAATTAAAATAGTAGTTAGATAATACTATTATAGTCTAGGCTAGTTCTAGAAATTATGATGAGAAAATAAAGTGAGAAAATTTTGATTTTGGAGTTCCATTGTCACGAACACCTTTTCCTCCATGCTTTTCATCCCCCATCAGAATCTTTCTCCTGCACATTAGAATAATGGTAAGAGTTTAAATCATAAAATTTTGATTCAATAGTAATTAAAGCCTTACGCTAAAGGAATTTAAAACAGATGTTGGGACTTGTCCTGCTTTCCGTGTTTTAGGAAAACAATAGATGTAATAACAGAAGCGATCCTTTCCTGGCCTCCTCTAGCTGTCAAAACCCTAGACTGTGCACCGGACCTCTCAATGTCTTTCATAATTAAATTATTGAAAAGAAGAATTTTTTCCCTTTTAAAACCAAGTATAATTAGGCTCATGGTACTTTCATTGCAGCAATCTCTTGGTTATGATCCAGAGGAATATGTAAGAAGCTAGAGGTGTAGGTATTGGATTGAATAAGTTGCACAGAAATAATGAGCTGGAAACAGTTGGTGCTGCTACCCAGGGAACAGAACAGCCAGCCCACTTTCACAGTGAGCCTCCAGCAATGAACGAGTCTTGTTTTTTACCCAGCTGTATCTGGGGAACTGTTTCACTCTGGAGAGTCCATTGAGGTGGCTGGGTGTGGCAAATGTTTAATAATCCGCTCTGCAAAAAGCAGAAAAGACAGAAAGGAAGGGATGGAGGAAGGAAATTCTGATTTGTAGCATTTCCCCATTTTCCTGGCCAATTACAGGCTACCCTCAGGTCACCGAACCTGGAGTTGGGAAGAGACGTTCAACATGGGCTCTCCCAAGGCACGCCAAATCAACTCTAGCACACCACTAACCTGTTTCAACTTTCAGGTGCCTGCTGAGAGGCTGAGGATTCACTTTGCAACATTATCTCCCTCCAGTGACCTATGGGCTTCTGTGGGCCATGAAGAGTGGTGCTTTCTTTTTTTTTTTTTTTTATAAAATCTCCCCATTCCATAGTAAAAAGCCGAGATCTACTTCCTAATGAGGTATTATTTTTGGAATCAAGCAAGAGAGCTCTGACCATTGGCTTATTATTTGCAGTATTGCTCTGGAAACCCATTATCAAAGGAGCAATAGACATATGGAAAGGAAAAGAAATTACTTTGGCTCAGAGCAAACAATATAACAGTGACACCAAACTGAAGGAAATAGGGTAGAGGATTCTGTGCGTCAGTTGGTAGGTAATGAGAGCCTGAACTCCTAAAGGAGAAGAAACCCACAGCAGAGCCCTGCATTAGCATATGCCAATTTATCTCAGGTTCTAATGTAGGCAGAGAGGCTTCTAAATGAATAATTGCTGACGGGGCAACTGTGGGAGCCATCTCTCGAAGAGATCAATTTTATTATTTTTTTCCCCAGGCCACTGCAAATATGAGCTTAATAATCCTTTCAATGGGTACTGCGTTATCATAAAATAATCTAAATGCTACTAAGTGCTATTTAAAATGATTTCCAGACACCAGTAGGCTCAAGGAAATGGCGATTCAGCTGCGAATGTATCGCTAATACAGTATGAAAGAAGGTACAGCAATCAGGTCACATTGCTGGGGTCAAAATCCTCCATGATTCTTTTTGCTTCCATCTTTGACCCCCATCCAGTTTTTGGAACTCTGCCTCACTTCTTACTTATTTCATCTTTTTTCAGATTCCTGCCCACACCCTGCCCAGACCTGCACTGTGGTATGAAAAAGATGTTGTCTGCCACTTATTCTCAGTTGTGAGGTGCTGCAGAGCTGCTGAGAAGGGGAAATCAGAGATGGAAGGCAGCCTTCCCTGAAACCCCAAAGAGGAAGCAGCTAGGCTGAGAAGAATGAAAGGTCTGGGCAATGCATGTTGTTCATCATACCTCCCACCTGACTTTGTGTGATCTGATAGTATGTAGTATTATGGAAGGGGAGGTTAGAGGGAATCCAGAGGTGAAAATATCCATGGCTCTACTGTAATTGGGAGACAAAAGTTTCAGAACTTCAAGTGCATGATCTAATCATGTGCTGCCCAAGTGAAATCTACAAGAGGATATGCTTAATATCTCCAGTACAGGGGTTCCCCAAACCCCAGGCCATGGACGGGTACTGGTCCGTGGGCCTGATAGGAACTGGTCCTTACAGCAGGAGGTGAGTGGCAGGTGAGCGAGCGAAGCTTCATCTGTATTTACAGCCACTCCCCATCACTCGCATTACAGCCTAAGCTCCGCCTCCTGTCAGATCAGCACAGCATTAGATTCTCATAGGAGCACGACCCCTACTGTGAACTACACGTGCGAGGGATCTAGGTTGCACGCTCCGTATGAGAATCTAATGCCTGATGATCTAAGGTGGAGCTGAGGGGTGATGGTAGCACTGGGGAGCGGCTGCAAATACAGATTATCATTAGCAGAGAGGTTTGACTGCCCAGAGACCATAATAAATCAATTGCTTGCAGACTCATATCAAAACCCTATCAGTGAGTGGCAAGTGAAAATTAAGCTGCATCTGGTGGCAGGCTTTATAGTGGGAAGTGAGTTGATGTACTTCAGTTGTACAGCTGCATCTTGTGGCAGGCTTTAAGTCAGAATCTGACACTTATTTTAGTCTGCATGTGGCCCGCCCATTATTTTATTTACCACTTCTGTCCGCAGCTCATTCCCACACTGCGCGCTTGTCTTGGTTTTCGTAAGCTCACAAGCTAACCCTTGCCAAAATGAGTAAAAAATAAATGTTGCTGGAGAGCTTCTTTGAAAAGGGGGAAAGACCCAATGATGAGATGGCAGAAGACTCTAAGACCGCCAACAAAAAGAAAGCTGCATTTAAAAGAAAATACCAAGAGTCCTACTTAAATTACAGGTTCATTGCAACAGTTGATTCACATTCTCAAAGCCTGCTTTGTATAATATGTGGCAACCGGCTATCCAACCAAGCCCTGAAAACTTCAAACCTGCTTCGCCACATGGAGAGTAAGCACCCTGCATTAAAAGACAAGCCTTTGGGGTTTTTCCAAAGAAAAAAATGTGAACACGAAGAACAGAAGCAATTATTGAAGGCCACCGCTTCATCAAATGTGTCTGCACTGAGAGCATCATTCTTAGTGGCTAACTGCATTGCTAAGGCTAAGTAAGAAGCCCTTTACTCTTGGTGAAGAGTTGATCCTGCCTGCTGCTAAGGACATCTGTCATGAGCCTTTAGGAGAGGCTGCAGTTCAAAAGGTGGCACGTGTTCCTTTTTTGGCTAGCATCATAACTAGACGAATTGATGAAATAGCAGAGGATATTGAGGCACAATTGTCAGAGAGGATTAATGAGTCACTGTGGTACGCAATCCAGGTTGACAAGTCCACCAATGTTGACAACAAGGCAACAATGCTTGCTTTTGTGTGATATATTTTTCAAGAGGATGTGCATTACGATATGTTATGTGCAATTTTGTTGCCAACCAACACCACAGCTGCAGACCTATTCAAGTCTTTTAATGATTACATATCAGGAAAACTGAATTGGTCATTTTGTGTCGGAATATGCAGGATGGAGCGGCTGCCATGACTGGATGGCTTTCTGGTTTCACTACTCGGGTCAAAGAGGTCGCTTCTGAATGTCAGTCTACACACTGTGTCATCCACAGAGAAATGCTGGCTAGCCGAAAAATGTCACCTGAACTTAGCAGTGTTTTGCAGGATGTGATTAAAATTATCAACCATGTTAAAGTACATGCCCTTAACTCACGTCTGTTCACGCAGCTCTGTGAGGAGATGGACGCAGAGCACACACGTCATCTCTTATACACAGAAGTGAGATGGCTTTCTAAGGGTAGATCACTGGCCAGAGTTTTTGAGTTATGAGAGCCACTCCAGAGATTTCTTTTAGAAAAACAGTCACCACTGGCAGCACATTTCAGTGACACAGAATGGGTCACAAAACTTGCTTACTTGTGTGACATATTCAACTTTCTCAGTGAACTCAATCTGTCGTTTCAGGGGAGAACGACAACTGTGTTCAGGTTGGTAGATAAAGTGGCTGCATTCAAAGCCAAACTGGAATTATGGGGGCAACGAGTGAACATTAGGATTTTTGACATGTTTCAAACATTAGCAGAGATTTTGAAAGAGACTGAGCCAGGGCCTTCTTTCTCCCAGCTGGTGCACGATCACCTATCTCAGCTTTCAAAAGAGTTTGAGCATTACTTCCCAACCACAAAAAACCCCTGAGCTGGGAAGGAATGGATCTGCAACCCATTTGTGAACAAGCCAGGTGAATCAACTTTGTCCATGCTAGAAGAGGATCAACTGCTTGAGACTGCAAATGACGGTGGCCATAAAAGTGTGTATGAGACAACTTCAAATCTCCATAGGTTCTGGATTAAAGTCAAGGCGGAATATCCTGAGATTGCCACAGAAGCACTGAAAAGCCTGCTTCCATTTCCAACATCCTATCTTTGTGAAGCAGGGTTTTTTGCAGTGACAGCAAACACTCCAAAACGAGATTATGAAAACAAACACACAAACAAACAAAACGAGATTACGGAGTAGACTGGATTTAAGCAACACACTTCAGGTGTCACTGTCTCCCATCACCCCCAGATGGGACCATGTAGTTGCAGGAAAAGAAGTTCAGAGCTCCCACTGATTCTGCATGATGGTAAGTTGTATAATTATTTCATTATATATTACAATGTAATAATAATAGAAATAAAGCACACAATACATGTAAGGCACTTGAATCATCCAAAAACCATCCCCCGCCCCCGGTCCGTGGAAAAATTGTCTTCCACGAAACCAGTCCCTGGTGCCAAAAAGGTTGGGGTCCGCTGCTCTAGTACATCATTAACCTAGCTAACCAGCACCCTGGAAATCAAGAAAGTCATGCCAAGGAGAGGCCCGATGGCCCTCATGTTTTTCTATTAAGACACATAATAATGCAGAGGGGAGAGACACCTTTAGGATGAAATACCTAATTTCGGTGGCTTTTTTGGAAGGAAAATAATGGGACACTCTCAGCTCTTAATTTGTCTTTCTGTTTGGCTTTTTTTTTTTTTTTTTTACTGGTAAAATATACATAACAAGAAATTCTTAATTGGTTTTTACAGAGCAGTTAAAATCCATTCTAAGAAATAGCCAGTAGCGCACTCCCACCCCCACCATGGGGAACAGAGGTGGGAAATTCAGAGCATCTTCGATCTCCATCTCCAGATTATAGCAACGTGTCAAGAAATAGTAAAGGAGGGCTAGAAGCACAGGGACATTTACATCTCACAATGCTGACAGGCAGCCAGCTGGTGATGGTACCCTGGAGCAGCCATGCAGAGAGAAAACCACTGCAGAGCATGGGAGCTGGTGGGATCACAGGCTGCAGCACTCCTGGCAAGGATGCGAGAAGAACGGTGGATTTGCAGAACTGCAGATCTGCTGCTTTGGGTGTCAGTCACAGAGCTCTGCAAATAGTAGTGAATAAACTGGGATAAGAAGGAGGTTGTGTGGGTCCCTCCAACATACTCTTTCCATGTGACTTGACTGGAAATGAGGAATTAGCCAAAAAATGAGGTTTCAGGACCTGGATCTGCCATGCAGCTGAGGAGCCTTATGTGCACAAACAAAATCAGTGTTAATAAGAGGCAAGTTATCCCAAAGAAATACAGCAGCCTGTGTTTCTCCAGCAGGCACTCTGGTTGAGGATATCAAGTTTGCATCTTTATTTCCTGGAATGTTGTCAATCAACATCAAACAACCATCAAATAAAATCCAAGTCAAGTGGAACAGAGACCTCAGGTACAATGTGCTACAGACAAATGTGTCTGGCAGAAGATTAATGGAGCAGCATAAAATTCATTCAAGTCATCACACCAGGATTTGAAAAGTCAAAATATTTTTCAGGTCATGGTGAGAATCCCCTGAAAGGTGATGAGGAATGGCTGGGATTAACCCAACACTACATGTCAGGGTTGAGGGAACAAAGCTACAATATAATCTGGGGATGATATTTTCCCTTAGGTGTGAGAAATAACATTAATTAGAATTTTTATTTGAGTTTTAGGTCATAATTCCAGGCATGGAAGATTTTTCTCCCCATCCCCACCCAGTAACATCTGAGGAATATGAAAAACACAGGTCAGTAGCAATTTAACTTGTTGATCACACCTGGTGTGGTCAATGACCTGGGGAAATGGGTCCTCTCAAACCCTGCGAGAGTAAAACTGGGTACAGTCCTTCTGGAAGGTAATTGGGTAACATGCGCTTTGACCTACACATTCCATTTCTAAAAATTTTTGCCAGATACACAAAGACATATGTACACGGCTGTCATTGTACCATTGTTTAAAAGAGCAAAACACCAGAAATAAGCTAAATGTCTTTCCATAGAGACTGGTTAGATAAATTGTGGTAGAGCCATACAATAAGAATATTGTAGCCATCAAAAGATGAGCAAATCTTTTTCTGGCCCATGTGTAATGTGTCCATGATATACTAAGTGGAAAAGACAAGAGGCAAAACAGAACAGTATAATCCCAGTTGTGTTAAACAAAAGAATAAGCACATGTAAGTTGATATTTGCACAGGAAATTACAGGAAGGCTTATGCAAACACCTGCTAAGCATGCTTATGTTTAGGAAGGTAGTTGCTTCTGGTGGCTTCAGGTGGCCCTTGGCGTGTGACTATAAAACTCCAGTCTCTGCCTCTGTCTTCACATGGGCTTGTCCTCCTCTGTGTTTGTGTCTTCCCTTCTGACTCTTATAAGGACACTTGTCATTGGATTTAGGGACCACCTGGATAAATCCAGGATGATCTCATTTTGAGATCCTTAACTTAATTAACTCATCTGTAAAGATCATTTTTTCTAAATAGGGTCATATTCACAGGCTCCAGTGGTCAGGGCATGGGTATATTTTGGGAGGGGGGCACCATTTCATTTACTACATCAAGTTACTAGTATTTTAAGACATAAATACTCCAGGAAGTATAGCCATGTTAAGCTCACTAGAAAGTATCTACCATTCTTTATTTCAATTTATCTCACAGCTGTTTTCTTCCTAAGTACAGACTGAGGGCTGCGGTGGGGAATGATTATTGATGAGGATTTAGGGACAGGGAGGGATTCTTTTGGAGGAAAAAAAAAAGTCCTAAGGTCAGAGCAGCCTGGGTAGGTGGCTCTGAAAGGTCAGAGCCTAACTAGAAAGCAGAGGGGCAGGGGAAGGCAGCTTAGCACAGAAGGAGCAGTAGAAAGGGGGCTGGAGGCGAATGGAATGGTTCTGGAAGCAGCCAACTCACCGTCATGGCCTGCCTGGGTGGGATTTTAGTGGCTTTCACGCAGCTAGAGTTACTGAAGCCTATTTTTGGATTGGAAGGGAAGAAGGGAGAGAAGATGAACATCGCCATCTTGTTCTTCTGGTTTCAGGTCACTTCACCTGTGGGAGATGGGCTGGAAGCCCCAGAACCCACAACAACCATAGCACCAGGCTCTCTGCAGAGGGTGGAACAGTCACAGCTGGGAGCTGCTCGGATGCTGCCGTTCTGGTTGATTTCTCCTGCACCCACTCTGGAGGGGAGGGGCTGGAAGTAATGGGGAGTCCTTTAATAACCCCAGAACTATTCTCTAGGGAGGAGAGAAGGATTATAACTCCCATCGGGAGACTCTGCACAGGCTCTCTCCTACTTCTTACAGCAACTGTGGAGCACACAGGCTTGGCCAAGCCAGTCCAGGACCGAGGCCAATGGGAATTCCCTCCACCAGCGTTCTCACAAGGAGCAGGGGTGCTTATAGGCTGAGAAAGCCTTTTTTTCCCCAGACCCTGTGCCATCTAGTGCCAAAGAACATACCCCACACCTTCTCCCAGAGCTGTGCCCCCCTGCATCCCCTTCACCAGCATTTACGCACTCCCAACATATTCTCTTTGAGGGAGCCCAGACTCCAGTTCTGATACAGTTCTTGCATCTATGTTATTTTGTTTCCCTGGCACTAGGGAAGGGATGTTTCAGAGAGAATGGGCAGAAAGTGAGCTAGATGGGAAGAAACAAACAAAAAAAACTTCAGAAAGGATTCACTAGGGCTGACTTGGGAATCATAGAAATCAAGTTTGCAGCCATTGGAGGCTCTTGGGAGCTTTCCCAGGTAATAGAGGTCTCTTCCTCCCCAAAGTTCTTAAGCTGCAAAAGATGGCTAACTCCTTGGTGTCAGAGCAGCAGTACATCTGGAAAGGCTAAGAATGAGACCCTAGAGATGCCTTTAAGCTTCTCCCTATATAACAGTTCCCACAGAAAGTTGGAGGCCACTAGGAGGCAAGAGACACTCAGCTGAAGGCTGGTCTTCCCTTAAGACTTAAAAGAGGAGGACACCATACATTCCTGAGTCACTTGTGAAGTAGAACACAATTGTCTTTGGAACTCAATTTTCGTTGTACTTATCTCTCACTGCCACTTGATAGCTCCCCATTCCCCACTCTGGGCACCTACTATTCCCTTTAGTTCTCTGTATTAGTTTACTAGGGTTGCCAGAACAGAGTACCACAAACTGGGTGGCTTGAAACAATAGAAACTTATTTTCTTATAGTTCTGAAGATGTCCAAAATCAAGATGTCAGAAGACCATGCTCCCTTTGAAACCTGTAGAGGAGATTCCTTCCTACTTCTGGTGGTTTACTGGCACTCTTTGGCATTCCTTGGCTTGCAGTTACAATGTCTGCCTCCTTCAATCTCTGCCTTGGTCCTTCCATGGCATTCTCCTCTCATGCATCTTGTGATATTTCTTTCATCAGAACTCCCCAGTAGCAGAAAAAGCACCAAAGCAAGAGAGTCAGTGCACTGAGTGTCATTCTACTCCTACCACACTGAGTAGCTGAGTGACTTGTACAAACTCACTGACTCATTTTTTATCATCTAGGAAATAAAAAGGATTTCTCATGTTCATCCAACTATCACAATCTAGAGGACTCTAACTTTTTACTTTTACCCTTTTGATCAGTGTTAAATTTTTATGTTGTATTAATTTTACAATAATTTCTTTTAAAGTGGGAAAAAATAGGTCAATTTCTGCTAGCAGTTGCATATTAGTAAAGGCAAGTATTCTGGAATGCAGTAGTGCAAGTGGTCTTCCAGATTTTTCCAGAGGAAGATCTACCTTTGAACTCCCCTGATTCTTAAAGCCATGGGGATGCTGACAAGGGAAGCAGAGACCCTGTGAGGTAGAGTTTTTGAAAGCAGGAAGGAGTGAGCCCACACTTGCAAGCCATTCAGTCTCCCACCAGTGTGCTCTAAAGGGTGTGGGAAGGCGAGTGTGAACAACA
This sequence comes from Globicephala melas, assembly GCF_963455315.2. Classification (NCBI taxonomy): domain Eukaryota; kingdom Metazoa; phylum Chordata; class Mammalia; order Artiodactyla; family Delphinidae; genus Globicephala; species Globicephala melas. The sequence continues at coordinate 69,149,728 of NC_083319.1, read as the reverse complement.
GTTTATGTTGCCTGCTTGGGTAACCTCACAGTTTAACAACGTTGGGTTTGATTGGCCACCATGCAAGTGAAGGGGCAGGTGGTAATGGAAGAGCTTAAACCTCAAAAGCACAGTCTTCGGAGTCTGGTGGTGTAGATTCAAATTTGAGCTCTGCTACTGACTAGCTTAGCAATGCAACCTTGGGGAGGTCACCTAACCATCCTAAGCTGCCTCCGGTTCCCCATTTATAAAGTAGAGGTAATAATCCTATCAGAGTATTGTCCTGAGGATTAAATAAAATGTTTAAAGCACTTAGCATGGCACCAGGCACATACTAAGTGCTCATTAGATGGCAGTTTTATCATTATTTCTGCTCCCAATTTCATTTCTACTTGGCTGTCATAGTTAATATGAGTTGTTTCCAAGCTATTAAAAAGCAATAAATTTTTTTTTTAAAAAAGCAATAAAAGTAGTAATACCAAAGTCATGACACAAAATAATGTTTCACTAAATAGATACTGAATTTCACTTGGATTTAGTTCAACAGAGAATCATATAATTTTAAACCTACATGGAGTTTTAAAATCTTCTGTTATTTCTTAGATGTAAAACCAAGGCCCCGAATAACTTGCCAAGATCACATAACTTGTTAGAGGCAGAGGTGAAGCTAGAAGCCATAGCCCCTAGCTTCTTTCCTGGAGTTTTGTCTGGTACAGTATAAATTCTGATTTCCAGGAGAAAACAAATGAGAAGAGGAAAACAGAAGCATTATTTGCAATACCGGATGTTAGAGAAAATTCTAATCCTACTAAATCCCTACTGTGACTAGAGGGTTAGCATATTGAATAAAAACTTGATCTATACTGACCCATTGGCTTCTACCAGAAAAAAGGTATGAAAAAAGGGAAACAATAAAGATACGAGTCCTCTCTCTCTCTCTGCCTCTCTCTCCCTCTCTGTCTCTATCTCTCCCTCTCTGTCTCTCTCTCTCCCGCCCCCCTTTCTTTCTTTTATCTTCCCGATTAGTTTCATGAGGCTACTGGCCATGACTTAATCAGGACTGCCAAATTATAGCTGCAAAATGATTTGTCAACAAAACCATTAATTGTCCTAAATGAAATGAATAATAAATTATTGGACTCCATGATGAAATGGTAAGGACATGAACCTCATAAATAGTGTGTGTGCCTTGAGCAGTGAGGCCATGTCAACTTCTTAAACATACAAGAAGGTAGTAAGAATACAATATTAGTGCTTAATTGATAATGTTGGAAGATTAAAGCTTCCCTAGGGGTGTGAAGGGAAAACGCCAGCATTTGTGAGGGCTTGTATTATAGTCTCCTGCTGGAAATTATTGACATCAATACCATATAAATCTGAATTCTCATACTGAGTTCATAATGTGTTTTCTGGTTACCACATACTGATTATATTATGGTATAGTGGGTAAAACTTCAAACAAGAATTGTTGAGACCTGAATTTTGATCCCAGGCTTTCAGTGACTTTCTTGTTTCATAATTATAGGTAATTTGATTTTTTCGACAAAGATTCCTAATCAGTAAAACAGAATAATTTCCTGCAAAAGGATATATAGATAGATGTAAAACTTTATAAGGATTCTGTGTATATATACATGCACTGAACATATATATATATATCTAGAAAAATAACATCCTCAATTGCTAGGATTAGATTTTCTGTAAATCTCAGAAATATGAGAATTTTAGTTTAGGACCTAAGATCTTATGTGTCTAAAATGTCTAAAAAATGACATTTTATGTGTCTCTGGTAGGCAGAATTTTAAGAAAGCCCCAATATTCTCACTGCCTGATGTACACACCCTGTATGATCTCTTCCACTTGAGTGTGGGCAGGATCTGGGAACAGAATGAGATATCCATCCCATAATTAGGTTATGTTACATGGCAAAGGTGAAAAGATTCTAAAGATTAATTAAAATCCTAAGTCAGTTGACTTTTAATTAATCAAAAGAAAGCTTATCCTGAGTGGGCCCGACTTAATCAGATGAGCCATTTAAAAGAGGGTCTAGAGGTCAGATGGAAGAAACAGTGACTCTTTCCAAGACACCATGAGTTCTACAGCTGCAAGAAAATGAATTCTGCCAACAACCAGAGCTGGAAGAGGATTCAAGCCACAGATGAGACCCCCCAGCCCCAGCCAACACGTAGATTACAGCTTTGTGAGATCTTTGAACAGAGGACCCAGCTAAGACTGCCTGAACTCCTGATCTATGAAATCAGATAATAAAGGTATGTTGTTTTAAGCCTTCACATTTGTGATAATTTTTTATGCAACAGTCAAAAATGGATATAGTGTCTTAATTTAGTTAGTGGGACTGTGTATAATGTCTCTGTCTGTATTAGTTTCCTATGGCTGCTATAACAAACTGCCACAAATTTAGTGGTTTAAACCACAACAAATTTATCTCTTAGAGTTCTGGAGGTCCGAAGTCCAAAATCAGTTTCCCTGGGCTAAGATTAAGTGTCAACAGGACTGCTTTTTTCTGAATTTTCTGAGGGGAGAATTCATTTTCTTGCTTTCTTCAGCTTCTTGCATTCCTTTGCTATGATCCCATTCTATCTTCAAAGGGCATCCTTCCAATCTCTGTTTCCATCATCACATCACCTTCTCTGACTCTGATTCATCCTGTGTCCCTCATAAGGATTACGTTGATTACATCAGGCCAACTAGATAATCAAGGATAATCTTCCCACCTCAATCGTAACAATCATATCTTCAACGTCCCTTTTGCCCCATAAAGTAACAGTCACAGGTTCTGAGAATTAGGATGTAGACAAATTTGAGGGGGGCATTATTCATCTAACCACAATGCACCTTCTGGTCCCCAATGGTTCATGTCCATCTCACATGCAAAACACATCTACTCCATCCTAGCCCAAGTCTTACCCGTTGCACTGTTGTTTTACTCTGAGATGACTTTGAGATGACGGTGAGGCATTGTTGATGGTAGTGATGGCAATGGTTAGAAACTCTGGACCCTATACCTTTTAATGAATGTAACTCCAATTTCTCAAGGTCAGTGTGCTTGAGGCATTAGTAAGCTTGTTGGCCATGAAACATATTTGTCCAGGCACCCTGAGAGTACTCTCTCCATCTTTTCGTGAAAAGCATAAAGTGTGGACTAAGCAGTCTTGTTCTGAAGATTTATTTGTAACTCCTTAGTTGCCACAAATCATTAGTATCTTGTTCTGTGGATTTATCCAGACTTTCCTAATGCTCTTGCATAAAGTAGAAACTTTAAGTATCAGGCCTTTCTAATTTGATCTCCATGAGAAGCTTTGCCTCTCTGTTATTCTTTGCAAAGTAGTGGATGCTTTAGCAGTTCACAGGAATGCTGCACTGTGCCAAAACACACTTACTCTCTAAGCTGAATATGCTGCCTGAGGTTGCGTTGGTTCATTTACAAACTCAATCAAATGTACGATGACGGCTCCCTGAAAATATCATCAAAAGAACCTGTCAACAGACAAAGCTGAGTTTATTCTTACCATGCTAAAAGTAACATTTATAGTACAAATACTTGTGTAAGTGCCACCCACTGTCTTGACAGAATTCTAATGCCTCTCAGAGGGCAGAGGGCAAAATTAGGATATTTATGGAGTTTTAGAGTCTGGTTTAAGGCAAGTTTTTCAATGTGGTAGCTTGATTAGGATTGGGTAAGAATCGTGATTCAAAAGTTTAGCATCGGTGGACACAACAAGGCAAAGGTAGAGAGACAAGTGCTCAAAGAATCTTGGAGAGGAAGCAGTTGTTTCAGTTGTTTGATGCTACCTACTGAAAATTGGTGAATTTAATGTTTATTTAAATGGTTTTTAAAGGAAGTTTCTGAAATGAAAAATAAGGTTATTTGTAACTTTTATCTTCCTAGGCAAGATTTTCCTGGAATAATGAAGTAATATTGAGTAAGACAGTGGCATAATAACGTTATGTTAATGTGGACAGTAAGCTGTGTGGGTATAGATGGCTTTGGTTTTCACAACATATATATTTTGAGCACATACTATGAAATAGTGGAAATATAATGGTGAACAAAAGGGGCTAAAAGTCTACTAAAGGGGGTAGAGAAGTAAAGAGTCAAAAATGAAAAACTTCTATTATTTACAACATGGATGAACTGTACAATTATAATGTTGACTGAAAAGAAAAGAACAAAATAATGCATACAGCATAATTCCATTTTCATAAATATAAAAAAATAAGATAACTGTATTCTTTAGGTATGCATATGTAGGTGGTAAAACTATAGGGGAAAGAAAAGAAATTATTACTATAGAAATCAGAATAATTATTACTTCAGAAGGGAGAGAGAGGATTGTGATCTGGAAGGAATGCACGGGTAGTTTTGGGGTGCCACTGATATTTTTGCTTTTGGCGTCAAATCCAAAAAATCATTGCAAAGGCTGACGTGAAGAAGTTTACCCACTATATTTTCTCCTGGGAGTTTTATGGTTTCAGGTCTTATGTTCAAGTCTTTTATTTTGAGTTGATTTTTGTATATGATATGAAATAGTGGTCCACTTTCATTCTTTTACATGTGGCTGTCCAATTTTCCCAACACCATTTATTAAAGAGACTATCCTTCCCCTACTGCATATTCTTGGCTCCTTAGTCATCAATTGATGTAGATGTGTGGGTTTTTTTCTGAGCTCTCTATTCTCTTCCACTGATATCTGTGTTTGTTTTATGCCAAACAATATTGCTTTAATTCCTATAGCTTTGTAATATAGCTTGAAATCAGAAGGTGTAATGCCTCCAACTATATTCTTCTTTCTCAAAATTGCTTTGGCTATTTGGGGTCTTTTGTGATTCCATGTAAGCTTTAGGATTGTGTTTTCTATTTCTGTGAAAAACGCCATTGGGATTTTCATAGGATTACATTGCACCTGTACATTGCTTTTCTGTAGATCACTTCGGGCATATGGAAATTTTAACAACAATAAGTCTTCCAATCCATGAGCACAGTATATCTTTCCATTTATTTGTGCCTTCCTCAATTTCTTTCCACAAATTTTCATAAGTTATATTTTCATTTAGTTCAAAATGTTTAAATTTCAGCAACTGACAAAGGATTAATCTCCAAAATTAACAAGCAGCTCATGAAGCTCAATATCAAAAAAACAAACAACGCAATCCAAAAATGGGCTGAAGACCAAAATAGACATTTCTCCAAAGAAGATATACAGGTCACCAACAAACACATGAAAGGATGCTCAACATCACTAATCATTAGAGAAATGCAAATCAAAACTACAATGAGGTATCACCTGACACCAGTTAGAATGGCCATCATCCAAAAATCTACAAACAATAAATGCTGGAGAGGGTGTGGAGAAAAGGGAACCTTCTTGCACTGTTGGTGGGAATGTAAACTGATACAGCCACTATGGAGAACGGTATGGAGGTTCCTTAAAAAACTAAAAATAGAACTACCGTATGATGCAGCAATCCCACTACTGGGCATATACCCTGAGAAAACCATTATTCAAAGAGTCATGTACCACAATGTTCACTGCAGCTCTATTTACAATAGCCAGGACATGGAAGCAACCTAAGTGTCCATCAACAGATGAATGGATAAAGAAGATGTGACACATATATACAATGGAATATTATTCAGGCATAAAAAGAAACGAAATTGAGTTATTTGTAGTGAGGTGGATGGACCTAGAGACTGTCATACAGAGTTAGGTAAGTCAGAAAGAGAAAAACAAATACTGTATGCTAACACATATATACGGAATCTAAAAAAAAAAAAAAAAAAGTTCTGAAGAACCTAGGGGCAGGACAGGAATAAAGACCCAGACATGGAGAATAGACTAGAGGACACGGGGAGGGGGAAGGGTAAGCTGGGATGAAGCGAGAGAGTGGCATGGACATATATACACAACCAAATGTAAAATCGATAGCTAGTGGGAAGCAGCCATATAGCACAGGGAGATCAGCTTGGTCCTTTGTGACCACCTAGACGGGTGGGATAGGGAGGGTGGGAGGGAGACGCAAGAGGGAGGAGATATGGGGATATATGTATATGTATGGCTGATTCACTTACTAATACACCATTGTAGAGCAATTACACTCCAATAAAGATATTAAAAAATGAAATGTTTTAATTTCTCTTGAGATTTCTTCTTTGCTCTATGTGTTATTTAAAAGTGTGTTGTTTAATATCCATGTATTTTGGGATTTTCCAGTTATCTTTCTGTTATTGATTTCGAATTTAATTTCATTGTGATCTGAGAGCAGACATTGTATGATTTCTATTCTTTAAATTTGTTAAAGTATGTTTTATGGCCCAGAATGTGATCTGTTTTGGTGAATGTTCCATGTGAGCTCAAGAAGAATGTGTATTCTGCCTTTGTTGAGTGAGGTAGTCTATAGATGCTAATTATATCCAGTTGATTGATGGGGTTATTGAGTTCAACCTGTCATTACTGAGTTTCTGCCTGGTGGACCTGTCCATTTCTGATAGAGGGGTGCTGATATCTCTAACTATGATAGTAGATTAATCTATTTCTCCTTACAATTCTGTTAGGTGTTGCCTCATGTAGTTTGATGTTCCATTGTTAGGTACATACATATTAAAGATTGTTATGTCTTCTTGGAGAATTGACTCTTTGTTATAATTACGTAATTCCCTTCTTTATCTCTGATAATGTTCCTTGCTCTGAAGTCAGCTCTGCCTGTAATTAATACAGCTACTCCTGTTTTCTTTTGATTAGTGGCAGCATGGTGTATTTTTCTCCATCCATTTACTTTTAATCTGTTTGTCTTTATATTTAAAGTGATTTTTCTTGTAGACAACATATAGTCAAATCTTGCTTTTTGATCCACTCTCACAATCCTTACCTTTTAATTGGTGTATTTAGACCATTGACATTCAAAGTGATTGCTTATATAGTTGGATTATTGTCTACCATGTCTGTTACTGTTTTCTATTTGTTGCTCTTGTTGTCTTTTCCTATTTTTGTTTTCCATTCTTTTTCTGCCTTTCATGATTTTAATTAAGAATTTTATTTGATTCATCCTCTTTTTTTAGCATATCAATTATATTTCTATTTTTTTTTAGTGGTTGCCCTAGAATTTGCAATATACAATTACAACTAATTCAAGTCCACTTTCAAATAACACTGTATCACTTCACAGGAAGTGTTAGTACCTTATAAAAATAAAATAATATTAATTCCTTCCTCTGTCTCTTGCACCATTGCTGTTATTCATTTCATACACACACACTATATATATATATATATATATGTAATCAAATACGTTGTTGCTATTATTATTTTCAGCAAACTATTATTTGCTAGATCAATTAAGAAAAATAAAAGTTTTTATTTTACTTACATTATTCCTTCTTCAAGATCTGAGTTTACAATGTATATGAATTTCCTTCTCTATAAAGAATATTTTAAAACATTTCTTGTAAGGTATGTCTATTGGTAACAAATTCCCTCAATTTTGTTTGTCTGAGCAAGTCTTTATTTCTCTTTCACTTCTGAATGGTAATTGTGCAGGGTACAGAATTCTGTGATTTCACTCTCAACACTAAATATTTCATTCTATCTCTTCTTGCTTGCCTGGTTTCTGAGTTGAAGGCAGGTGTAATTCTTTGTTTCTTTAAGGTGAGGGTTTTTCCCCCTTCTTGCTCCTTTCAGGATTTTTTTCTTTGACTTTCTGTGGTTGAAAATGAGATGCCTAGGTGTACGTGTTTTGGCATCTATCCTGCTTGGTATTCTCTGAGCTTCCTGGATCTGTGTATTGTTGTTACATTAATTTGGGGAAATTCCTGGTCAATATTGTTTCACATATTTCTTCTGTTCCTTTCTCTCTTTTCCTTCTGGTATTCCCATTACACAGATGGTACATCTTTTGTATGTAGTTGACCCACAGTCCTTGGATATTCTGTCCTGTTTTTTTCAGTCTTTATTCTCTTCACTTTGTAGTTTTAAAGGTTTCTATTAATCTATCCTCCAGCTCAGGGATACTTTCTTCACCCATGTCCAGTCTAGAATAAGCCAGTCAAAGGAATTCTTTATTTTGGTTACAATATTTTGAATCTCTAGAAATTTTTTTTGCTTTTTCTTAGGATTTCCATCTCTCAGCTTGCATTGTCCATCTGTTCTTGCATGGTATCTACTTTATCCATTACAGCCCTTAGCATATTAATCATAATTGTTTTAAGTTTCTGATCTGATAGGTCCAATATCCCTGACATGTCTGGTTCCTGATTCTTGCTCTTTCTCTTCATATTGTGTTTTTTGCTTTTTAGTATGCCTTGTAATTTTTTTCTTGATAGTTGGACATGACATACTGGCAAAAGGAACTCCTGTAAATAGGTCTTTAGTAAAGTGGTGGTATGGTGTGGGAGAGGGGAAGAATTTTATAATCCTATGATTAGGTCTTAGTCTTTTAGTGAGCCTATGACTCTGGACTGTGAACTTCACAAGTGTTTCTCAGTTTTTTCTCCCCTCTTAGGTGACACAGGATGGCTAGAATGTGCCAGAGTTGAATATTTTCTTTCTCCCATGTAGAAGGCTAATATTGACTGGAGTTGGGCATTTCCCTTCCGCAGGTCAGTTAGGCTCTGATAATACCTCAGTATGTTAGGCTCTAGCCAACTAGCTTCTCCTGAGGGCAAGTCTTAAGAAATATGCTCTGACATATATCAAAATGGTTACTTTTCCCCTCTCCCTGTCAGAAGCTGGAGATTTTTCTCAATATTTATTATGAGAACCTGGTTTGAGTTCCTGGTGGTAAATATTACAAAAGCATGGGGTGCCCCCAATTATTAGATCACTCTGAAGTTTTTAACTCTCAGCATTGTGCACACTAAGCTTCCAATGAGTTGTCAATTACATTTTAGTTTTTTCTGCCCTGGGAGTTGTTCCTGAGCAGTTTCCACTTAAGTAGTTTCCAAGCAGGTGGTTTCCATGCATGAGTCTCTACTCCAATAAATTGTGACTCCCTGTATTCCCCTGTCTGTCTCTCCAATCTTGGGCACAGGGGTCTGTTTTTATCTCCACTCTCTTATGGATCCAAGAAGAGTTGTTGATTTTTCAGTCTGTCTATCTTTTTACTTGTTGTTAGAATGGAGTGGTGACTTTCAAATTCCTTATATGAAGAATCGGAAAGTGGAAGACCCACAATCTCAGCTCCTTTTAAAGGATACTTAGATATGAGAATTTTTCAAGAAAACTTTTGGATCTTGATAATTGGATTGGGAGCTTATCATTATGAAAGTGTCTGAAGAAGTGATCCAATGTAGCTTTGTAATATATTGTTTTCCCATAACATCTATGAACTAAGTATTTTGTTTTTAGAATCAGAATGAAGCAAATTCTAAGCAATTTGGGCTACAGAATTTTCAGAAGGAATTGGTCATCACCCATTTTTCTCTACCATATTTCTTTCACTTAGTTGCTCTAAACTTCTTATTTCAATTTTAAGGTTTTTTGTTTGTTTGTTTGTTGTTTGGAGTAATGACTCTTCTGTTGAGCATCAAATTAAGATGAAGTTACTTAATAAACATGTCAGAAACATTAGTTCTATGTCTATTTTTTTAATGCTTAACATTTCTTTTTGATAGTACAGTTACAAATAGTATTATTACAATTATTATAATATCGTGAAATGTCAAATGACATTTCATTTTGATAGCATGACTACCTACAGTAGTTTTTCCTTTTTTTAAAGAGAGGCCTTAAGTTATTACTAAGATAACTGTTATTTACCTTACTTTCAGGATAACTTTTTATTTTGTTATAACTTTAAATATACAGAAAAGTTTCAAGACTAGCACAAAGAACTATTGTACACCCTTTATCAAGATTTGCCAATTGTTTAAATATTTCCGCATTTCTTTTATCATTCTCTCCTTTTGCATATGTATATCAAGAATGAGTAGGATGCATCATGCCCTTTACCCCTAAACACTGAAATGTAGATTTCTTAGATAAGGCCATTCTCTTAAATAATCATAGTTCAGTTATCAAAATCAGAAAATTTAACTTGATATGATATTAATCTACTGTCTATATTCAAATTTCATCAATCGTCCCAATAAAATCCTTTATATCTAATTTTTTTTGAAAATCAGGTCGAGGGTACAATCCAAGATTACACAGTGCATTTATTATAATGTCTCTTAAGTCTTCAGCCTGGAAGAGTTCCTAACATTGTCTTTCTTGATCTTGACACTTTGGAAGAGTATAAGCCAACTATTCTGCACAATGTCCCTTATTTGGGGTTTGTCTATTTCATTACGATTAGGTTTGGCATGTATTGAATACATTTTGGCAGTAATACCACAGAAGTGATAGCCTCATCTATTTTTTGTGTGTTGAAGTAGAGAATTATTCTGATTTATCTTGTCTACTCTAATGCTGAAACATCTTACTTATCCACATCTCAGTTATTAAGTCAACTAATTTGACTGGGATATATTCAATAATCAAAAAGAAAGTTTTGGTTATTGGGCATATGTGCCATCAATGTTGCATCATCCATGTTTTTCAGATTTTTAGTGACTCTGATTGGACTCTCTTCTCCTCTGAAGGGAGCAGAGGACGAATATTGATATTATTACATTGGAAGTACTGTGACAGCCAAGTTTGTGCCAGTAGAAGAATCTCCTTGCCAAAGGGCTTAGATTATTAACTTCTGTATCTTGGCAGAGTCTTGGGTGAAGCAAGCTGTCCCAGGTAAAAATGTGAGTTCTAATGGTCATTTTGCAGAGTAGGTTCCAGGAGGTTAAATACTCCAGAAAAATCAACATTTGAAGATGTGTTTATTGTAGTCTCTTTAAACAATTACATTAGCAGAAACTAAGAATAGTCTTCAAATACTTTCAAGTTCTAAGAATGCCCAAGCACAGACAACATAGGCACAAGAATATCAGCAAAATCTAGAAAGAAAAAGAAAAATCCTGCCTAGTTCAGAGGCTCTTCCTTTAGCCATGCAGGATAAGTGCTACATTGCCCAAAAAGCTGAGGATAAATACCTGAACTCTGGTGAGTGATCTTTATAGATTACTGATATATTTTTGTACATGTTATATTTAAAAAATATGGTTCATTTTAGATAATGTAATTTTAGTTATTTCTCAATGAACATTTTTGTTGTCATAATATCTAGAATTAAAGGATTGGGGTCAATTCTACTTAAGCCATCTAGTTGGGGTCAATTCTACTTAACCATTGTAATCAAAGCCTGGATGGCTAGAGTAGACTGAAGCAGGTAAGCAGCACCTGTTTAGAGTTGACAGATTTAACAAATAAGAATACAGGTAATGTCCAGTTAGATTTGAATTCAGATAAACAGCAAATGATTTTTGAGTATAAGTATGTCCCAAATATTGCACCATGAATATCATCTGTCAGCACTACTGTTAGAGAAAACTTATTCCAACCTGCTTTTTTCTGGTTGTTGGGCTACACATTAGAAGAGCAGATCCTCTTTTGAGCCCTTACTTAGCACCTTTTTGTTCTAATGGATCATTTGGTTTCAGAGCTTCTGGAGTATTAGTAATAACACTTTCTGACAGAGGGAGGATACTGTCAGAGGGAGCCCTGTAACATGGACAAAAAAGTGATTGCTTGACAGCAAGGGAAGAGACAGAGCAACTTCAAAAAACAGACATAACAATTAAAACAATACAGGGGGATATGGCCACCACAGAGTAAAGGACCAAGTATGCTTATCTTCCCAAGGGCATTGCCTTATTATAGCCTCATGCTGTTGCTGGTGCATGAAGATCCTGGGACATCAAAAAGAGTTCTAATTATGTTTAGACTATAGTTTAATAGTTCTCTGAGATCCTTTCTGAAAGTATTAATAGAATAAATTATAACTAAACACTGTTTAAGAAGGCAAAGCAATGTATGATATATTTGACAAAGATCTTAAAACCAGTTAAAACTTAAAATAATATTTGGGTGTTTAATAAAAGGAAAACCTTCACTGTATGGAAAATACAGCTTTCTAGAACAAATTATTTCCTGAGACTCCAAACTGTAGACATTTTCCTGTTATTACTTTTATTACTGGTATGCTTCAGGTGAGAATGTTAACTTGATTGGAATTATATGAATAATTTCCTTAATATCGTATTTTCCTTGGCATTTGGGATGCAGTTCTCTCCAGATGATTAGCCTATGAGGTTGTAATTTCAAGTGAGTCAAGTCATACCTGTTGCCTCAAGTAAGCGTTTTTAACACATTTTTAGAAACTTTGGAACTTAAAAATACCAAGTCATTTTTTTGCCGGGGGTGGGGCAGGGGAAGGAGTGAGTGAGTGTGCGCTGCTATTTTAATTTCCAAGTCTTTCTTTTACAAAAAGATTCACCCTTGGGAGTCCTTTTAAAGCTGAGCAACTTTCCTCAACTAAAATACCATTTAATTAATATCCATGTTCTATAAATTTTTTTATACTTCCATTTTGCAAAGCAAGATAAATATGTCACAAAACTGGGCTGTGCAGATGGACAGAATTCTCTTTAAGTAGGTCCTTAAAAAGTGAAATATGGATATAGACACAGTGAGACAGTCAAGTGTCAAAAGAAATCTGTCGGCTTTTTAGCAGTTGAATAATTCAGAAGATGTGCATTAAGCCAACTTCTTAATTTCCCATTTCCCCCTTTCTAATTCTTTCCTTTTCATCCTGTGATCTTTCTTCTCTCTCCCTCAAAGCTATTTGTTGCAGAGATGCCCTGGAAAGCAGGTGGTCTTCCTTATACGACAGCATCTGTTGCTCAGAATGAGAGGCTAAAGATCTAAAAGCAAAGGAAATGAAACCCACAGTCCTATAAATGCCTTTTTAAAAATAGCCTTGTTTTTGGTTATTTTTTGTTGAATCAACTGGAACACTTTTATTGTTCACGATAAAACAAGCTGTCTGAAGGCAGTGATCCTCCTCCTTTTATTTTTCTGATACTGGGGTTTGCTTCTTTCCAACCATTTTCTGGATCAGGTTTCCTCCCTAAGATTTTACAAATGGTGGAGGGGCTACAAACGCTCTGAAGGTTTTTCTTAAGCCATTTGTTAACAATATCCTCTCGGCACTGACTCCAGCCTTTATAGTTGTGATTGTTAGCAAAGCTTCAAGGGCATGGTGGTGTTTTTCTATTCTTCTAGCCCTAGGGGAGAAAAGAATTCCTAGGAGGACTTCTGGCTGGCTTATTATCATCCAGAAACAAGAAATCAGAGAGCCGAAGCTGAAAGGCTGAACATTTTTTTAAACTATCCAAACCTGAATGGGCAGTGTGGTATAAAAGAAAGAACAGGGGCTCAGGGCTCACATGGACCTAAATTTAAATACCAGCTCTGCCACTTACTAAGTACGTAACACTGGCCCCTCAAGATTTGGAGCCTTAAGTTCTTACTTGTATATAATGTGTATCATGGGTAATGTAACCTATTTTATAGGTAGGTAAGATTTTTGAGTTTCAGTTTCTTATATGTCAGGTAAGTATAATAATACCCATCTCACAAAGTTGCTGGAAGGACTAAATGAAGGAAAAGTGCCTACCAGTACTCATCAGGCTGACCCTCAAGAAACATGCACTTCCTCTGAGCATCACGCCCCCATTCGTCTCTTCTTCCTCTGCCCCGCCCAAGTAAACATCCACATGCACATACATGGGACTAGCAGTCTTAAAGTATTCTCTGTCTTTTACGGGGGAAAATATGAATGAGATGAGAACCTGTCCCAGCCTGCCTCGCTGTTAAAGTAAACTTTGATTCACAAATCAGACCCTTTGTCTCACCCACTCTCCCCTGGTCCACGCTTAGACAGAAAGCTCAGGTGACCTGGTTTGGCAGAAGGCATTTCCTCTTTGAATCTCTGCCCAATGTTTCCTTTTCTAATTTTCCCCACAGTTATGAAATGTGATCGTAAGGTTCTAGGATTCACGTTTTAGGGACCTGAACTAAATATTTTCAGTTTGTCTGATAACACAAGTGGCCCTTACATGTCTCTAGCAGCTTATGAGTTAGATACCGTTTTTGCAGTAACAGAAATTGCCGGTAACAGGGTGATTTGCCAACACTTTGTTCTGTCTCCTCACTTCCTCTTGTCCCCTCTCCTCCTTTTCTCCTCTAGGCTGGGATCCCTTCCCTGCCTCGGGCTGACTGGCAGGTACACTGATAGTCATCAAGGCAGGATTCTCACGCTGAGCTCTTGGGGTGCACTGAACAGTTCCACAAAGCACGTCTTCTTGGAAATTGCATATCATGTGCCTTTGTTCTCTGTAGTCTCCTAGCTTTTTCTGATTTCTGCTTCTGGTTTCAGGGCCAGGTGCTTGAAATGTCAGTTGGTCAAGACAGGTACGATCCATCTAAAGATCTAACAGAATAATGTCCTGAGCAGGAAAGAATAGTTACCAGATTCATCAATCATGCTCTGTTTACCTTTCCAATAGGGAATGTAAGTCAGAGAATAAGGCAGCTGATTTGAAAATAGTATAATTAAGTGCTAGAATATAAGAAACCACAGAAGGCTATGTGATTAAAGAACAGATTAATCTTTTTTTTTTTTCTCTCTTGGCTAACTTTTTTTCCTCTAACAACTAAGAACACTTTATTGGAATATAGTTTATAGACTCTAAGTACACAATTCAATGGTGTTTAGTAAATTTACAAAGTTGTGCAACCATCAGCTCAAGCTGATCTTAGAACCCTTCCATCACCTTCAAAATTTTCCACAAGCCTATTTGCAGTCAATCCTCACTCATACACCTCCAGCCTCAGCAACCACCTACTGTCTCTATAAATGTGCCTTTTCATCCACTTCATATAAATGGAATCACACAGTGTATATCGTGGATCTGGCCTCTTTCATTTACTATAGCATTTGTGAGGCTCATCTGTGTTTTAGCATGTATCATTGTTTAATTCCTTTTTGACTGTTGAATAATAGTCCATTGTGTGGATATACCACATTTTATTTATCTACTCTCAGGTTGATAGACACTTAGATTTTTTCCTGTTTTGGGCTATGGCACTGCTTCTATGAAGGTTTATGTTCAAGTCTTTGTGCATGTTTTCATTCCTCGGGTAGATTCTTAAGAATGGAATTGCTGAGTCCTTTGTTAAGTTTATATAACCTGTAAAAAAACTGCCAAACTGTTTTTGCACAATGGATGTGCATTTCCACCAGCACTTTATGAGGACTCAGTTTCCAGTTTCTTCACATCTTTACCAACACTTGATGTCTGTCTTTTGAAGTAGAGCCCTTCTAGTGGGTATACAATGGTAACTCATTGTGGTTTTAATTTCTTTAATAACTAATAATGTTGAACACTGTTTAATATACTTGTTAGCCAGGTATATGCCATTTTGCTCATTTTGTAGTTGGATTGTCTTCTTATTGAGTGTTGAGTTCTTTATATATTCTGGATACAAGGTGTTTATCAGACATACGCTTTGCAAATATTTTCACCTACTCAGTGGCTTGTCCTTTCATTTTCATAATGGTGTCTTCTGAAGCATAAAAGCTCTAATTTGATAAAGTCCAATTTATCAGTTTTTTCTCTTACAGCTTGGCCTTTTGGTATCATATCTAAGATATCTTTGCCTAACCAAAAGTCATGAAGATTTTCTCCTGTGTTTTCTTCAAGATGTTTTATAGTTTTAGCTCTTACATTGATATCTATGATCTATTTTGAGTTTGTGTGTGTGTGTGTGTATAGTGCTGGTACAAACATTTATTGAAAAACAACTATCTTTTCCTCACTGAGTTGTCTTGGCGCCTTTGTTATAAATCAATTGACCATAAATGTCAGGGTTTATTTCTGGACTCAATTCTGTTCCATTGATCCATAGGGCTACTTTTATGCAAATACTGCACTGTCTTGATACTGTAACCTTATAGTAAGTAAACTTTGTTCTCTTTAAAAATTGTTTTGACTATTCTAGATCCTTTCATTTTTATATAAATTTTAGTCATATCTTGTCACTTCTACAAAAGATTCTTGAATCTTCTAATCAATAAAAATGGAATGTCTTTCCATTTATTGATATATTCTTTAATTCCTTTCCATTTATTGATATATAGTCTTTAATTCCTTTCATCAGTGCTTTGAACTTTTGAACTTTGAACTTTTCATTTCATTTCAAATCCTGAACTTCTTTTGTTGAACTAAGTATCTTATTCTGTTTCATTCTTTCTGAATGGAATTATTTTCTTAAATTTACTTTTGGATCCTTGTTGCTAATTGTAGAAATACAACTGAGTGGTTTATACTGTTCTTGCATCCTGCAACCTTGCTTAAAGTTGTTTTAGTAGTTTTGACTGGTGTGCCTGCATGTGTCTGTGTATTCCTTAAGAACTTCTACATATAGGATGATGTCACCTGCAAATGAAGAGTTTACTTCTTCCTTTCCAATCTGGTTGCCTTTAATTTCTTCAGTACACAAGTTTTAGTCTTTATCCACTAAGTTTGATATTAGCTGAAGATTTTTCATAGGTACTTATCACACTGTGGAAGTTCCCTTCTATTCCTGGTTTGCTGAGAGATTTTAATCATTAATGGGTGTTGGATTTTGTCAAATGATTTTTCTGTATCTATTAGATGGCCACATGGGTTTTGTCCTTTATTATGCTACGATAATGTATTATATTCATTGATTTTCATATATTAAGCCAACCTTGTATTTTTGGGATCTCACTTGGTTTTTGACTTTTTATATGTTGCTGAATTTGGTTTCCTAATATTTTAAGGAATTTCTGAATTTATGGTTATGAGAAATATTGGTTTATAGTTTTCTTTTCTTATGATATCTTTGTCTGGCTTTAGTAACAGGGTAATGCTGGCTTCATAGAATGAGTTAAGAAGTGTTCGCTCTTCTTCTATTTTGGGGGTAGATTTTGAGAAGGATTGATGTAAAATTTTTAAATGTTTGGTAGAATTCACCATTAAAGCCACCTTGTCATGGACTCTTCTTTGTTGGATGTTTTTGATTACTGATTTAATCTCTCTACTTATTATAAACCTGTCCAGATTTTCTAGTTCTTCACAAGTCAATTTTGGTAATTTGTATGATTTTAGAAATTAGTCCATTTCATCTATGATATCCAGTTTGTTGGCTTTTTTTTTTTTTCCCTCTGGCTGCATTGGGTCTTCATTGCTGCGTGTGGGCTTTCTCTAGTTGTGGTGAGCAGGGGCTACTCTTCATTGCGGTGCATGGGCTTCTCATTGCAGTGGCTTCTCTTGTCGTGGAGCACAGGCTCTAGGTGTGCGGGCTTCAGTAGTTGTGGCACACGGGCTCAGTAGTCGTGGCTCGCAGGCTCTAGAGCACAGACTCAGTAGTTGTGGCACATAGGCTTAGCTGCTCTGCGGCATGTGGGATCTTCCCGGACCAGGGCTTAACCCTGTGTCCACTGCATTGGCAGGTGGATTCTTCCACTGAGCCACCAGGAAAGCCCCAGTTTGTTGGCTTTTAATTGTTGATAGTATTCTTTTAATCCTTTTTATTTCTGTGAGGTTGATAATAATGTCCCCACTTTTATTTCTGATTTTCGTTATTTGTATCTTCTCTCTTTTTTTTTTCAGTGTAGCTAAAAATTTGTCAAATTTGTTGATCTATTCAAAGAACCAAATTTTTATTTTATTGATTCTATTTGTTTCTATTCTCTATTCCATCTATCTCTGCTCTAATCTTTATTATTTTCTTCCTTCTGCTAGTTTTAGGCTTAGTTTGTTCTTCTATAAAGTTAGGTCATTGACGTGAGAGAGATATTTCTTTTTTACTATAGGCATTTACAACTATAAATTTCCCTCTGAGCACTGCTTTTGCTGCATTCCATAAGTTGTGGCATGTTGTGTTTTCATTTTCATTCATCTCAAAGTATTTCCTAATTTCCCTTCTGAGTTTTTGATCAATTGGTTGTTTAATAGAGTATTTTTTAATTTTCACATATTTGTAAATTTTCTAGTTTCTCGCACATTATTGATTTCTAGTTTCATTGCACTGTGGTTTCAAAAGATACTTGGTATGATTTCAACTTTTTAAATTTATGGAGCCTTGTTTTGTGGCTTTATGGTATATCCTGGAGAATAAACATTCTATGAGCACATGAGAAGAATGTGTACTTTGCTGTCATTGGATGAAGTGTTTTATATATGTCTGTTAGGTCTAGTTGGTTTATAGTATTGTTCAAGTTCTCTATATCCTTGTTGATCTTTTCTCTAGATGTTTTCCTGCCTTCACTTATAAGGACCCTTGTAGATACATTGGGACCACTCAAATAATCCAGGATATCGCGCCATCTCAGCATTAACTTAATTACATCTGCAACCTTCCTTTTTCCTTTTAAGGGAACATATTTACCAGTTCCAGGGATAAGGAACTGAACATATTTGGGAGACCATTATTCAGCCTACCATAGTAACTATACAGTCTTAGCTTAAACACTTAATCTACAGTCAGCACTCTCACTACCACCAAGGTAGGACAGCACTGACTCAGAAATTGGGAAAAGAGCATGCAACTACAATAACATGAGGCAAAATATAACATCAAAGTATCATTTTGAAAAGTTCTAAAAATATCAGAATGATGGATATTATTCTATCATAATAAAAAGGGACTTCTACTCCTAGGACAATGGAAATTAGGCTGGAAAAATATATGTAATGTATTTACTGAATTGAATGTATTTAATGTGATTTGGTAAGAGGGGGGAGTCATTTTTCTTCTGCATTTTCACTTACAAATATTTCTGGGTTTTGTTTTTTGTTTTTGAAGGACACGGGTTTGTATCAGAAGTGTACTTTGGGCCTGTATATATGAGTTTTATGGTACAGTTTTAATTTCCAGTATGGGCCTATTCCTGTGTTATGTCACACAATATATGCTTCATGGTGGGGAGATTTTATAAGTCAGGAGTTATATTTTCCACTGGGGTTTTTGTTACTGAGTTTTTTCTTTTTTTTTTTTTTTGCGGTACGCGGGCCTCTAACTGTTGTGGCCTCTCCCGTTGCAGAGCACAGACTCCGGACGCGCAGGCTCAGCGGCCATGGCTCATGGGCCCAGCCGCTCCGCAGCATGTGGGATCTTCCCGGACCGGGGCACGAACCCATGTCCCCTGCATCGGCAGGTGGACTCTCAACCACTGCGCCACCAGGGAAGCCCTGTTACTGAAATTTTTAAAAAATATTGATTCATCTGTATTTGTGTCACGTTATGTCCAGCTTGAAAAGACCTTGATCTGACTTCTGTTCAATTAAGTTTTACTGCTTTGTACTCTAAAGCCAAACCATAACTATAAACCTAGAAGAAAAGTTATGGCTGAAAGAGAGAACATCACAACATGTTAACTGCTCTCCTTCCATCATTTAGAAGACTCTAGTTGTGAGCCAGGAAGTTTCTGACCAGTAAATTTAATGTTAAATGTTGAGCCCCCTTGTTAGACTTTATTTTAAAGTCTTTGTTTACCAAAATGAGAACTTTTGAAGGGTAACCACAAAGTGCAATGGAAAATAACATGGGAATAATTTTGATAACCTACTAGAGTACAGTCAGATGATGTGGTTTCGTAGCCTGGTTCTGATACTTTCAACCTATACAACTTGGGGAAGTCAAATAATCTCTTTAAGTCCCAGTTTTCTCATCTGTAAAATGAGGATAATAATATCCACCTCAGACAGTTTTGAGAGTTATGAGAAACATGCTCTGAATACTGTCATATACCAAACAAATGAAACAGATTATAATTCCTCTCAAATGAAAAAAAAAAAACAAACCACTTCATCTTGAATCGTAATAATGGAATTACATATATGTGAATTGTCATCATCAAGAATGAATATATTTTGTGGGAATAGGTACTCCATCCAAGGATATGATGGGTTTCAGATGTCTAGATTATGGGGTTTATGGGACAAATGCAAACATTTTACTTCCATGTATCTCCATGTGAGCAAGTGAGATTTCTCTCCACTTTTTAACCACACCCCCAGCTATGATCAGTCATCTCACAAGTCACTGGTATCTGGTTAGGAAAGACTGGATAGACAAATCTACCCCTACTACAGAAGACAGGAGCTAAAGACACAAGCTACCTTATTGATATAGGTCACATGTGCAAAGTCCATGCCCGTAAAACAAAGTACTTTGTCAGCTACACCAAAAGGGCAGGGATTAGACCAATAATATTTATAACATTATTTAATACTTTATAAATGGTGGAGACTATCACATTCTCAAATTCAGTCTTTTATAAATGACAGCATTAAAAATAGCATGAGTCATTTAGAGGGACATTATTGAGAATCTGAATCTTCTGGCTTGACATATTCATAACTGATAGAATTAACTTGTCTTTTAGCAGAATGCTTCAAATGTGGTAAAGGAGAACAGAAATGACACAATTACTGTTGTAGTTAACAAAAAACTACATAGAGGAATACTTCTATTTTTTTTTTATGATTGGGGGCATTGTGACTAAGTTAATGCAATTATTGGTGGGGAGAGGGGCAATATTAATCAGAGGAGCTGACTGTCCTATGTACTATATCTATTATGGGTATCTATTTACTCCTGTAACTCAACACTTCATTCTCTTTCCTCACTGTGATAGAATTTCATCAGTCTTGGATATTCATGGCACATATTCTGTATTGTGCAACTGGAGATCTCAATGCAGTCACTCATCTTATGCCCCACAGGAGCTGGCTCTGCTCTCTGGACCTACACCAAACTGAGGCAGCGTAAGAGCAGCAAAAGGCTCCAACTGTGAGGATTCCATTCAGGACAATAAGAGTCTAGGAGAGGAAAGTACCAAACTCCTTATGCATATGCAGCACCAGATGGAGATAAAGAATTTTTGCAACTGCAACAGGGAATTGGAAAGAGTCAATGTGGCTATAGAAAACTCAGGTGGGAGGAAAAAAGATCAGAAATGGAAACCAGAGCAAGGAAATAAAGTAAAATAGCATCTTTGTGAAGAGAGTAAAAAGTAAAGCAAATGAAAGGTAGGAAAATACAAGATGCCCCCAAAGTTGCTCTCTCCTCAAAATTCTTTTTATGCTCCTCTATTGCAGTGCTTTCACAACGTGTTGGAATTCCTTGGTTATATATCCTTCTGTCATCTCTCTAGGATGTGAGTACGGGTAGGGCAAGGCAGTGGCCAACAGGTAGCTATTTCTAGGACAGAAAGACGAAAGGTAAGGGGTTGGTTAATAGGAACCTACAGTAAGGAAGGAAAATCTAAAGGCAAGAGGAGGACAGTGAAGTTTAGCAGAAATTAACAACCCCTAATCACTAACTAGGATGATATGAGAGACAAGATGGCTATCAGGAATGGGAACGCCTCTCTCACTCTGATTTGCCATAACTCTTTCAAACATTTTATATCCAGCAAAACGCAAATGCTGTGTTCCTGTTTTTTAAAAAAGTAGAGGTAGTTAGGGAGGATGAAATCCATATGTTTCTGATTCATTTACACAAGTCTCATTGAAATTCAGCTCAGTGTAGGGTGATTGAATGTCATATATGCCAATGCACAGCATAGTAATCATTTTAAGCCATTTTTGACGCTCCAGGAAGTCTCCAAGAATAAACAATATGAAGCCCCAAAGGCCTACCAGCACAGTCTGAAAGGGCAAGCCAGAAATATCTGAAAGGGAGTCTACATTTCCAAATTCAACAGTCTTCCATGAAGAATCCAAGGATTTTTTTATGATGCCCAGGAGCCCTGGAAATGGCAGTCAGAACATGATAATTGGGAACTAAGTAGAGTTCTCCCCAGCAAATGTTACAAGGGAGAAAGAACAAAAGAAGATTAAACAAAATCTAAATGGAGGAGAGAATGTGGCTCTATCTGAAAGTAACTGAGAGTGGATTGAAACAAAAAATGGAGAAGAGGAAGATAAGGAGTTCGAAACAAATCCAGTCTTTAAAGAATGAAGTTTCACAAGTGCAGTGTTGTAAAGTGCAATTGCTCCTTATTTCCGTGCCTTATTCTATTTTATACACTGGTTCAGACACAGCTAATGCAGAGACACACTTTCCATTACCCCCCCAAAAAAAGACAGAGAATGTCTTTGCATCTAATAGCTTCCATTTTGATTGGGGGGGGGGAAAGGCCATAAACTAATAAAAGGGAAGATTTAAGGATGAGTTGGGATTCTCCTTTGAGCAATTGCAAATGTGGTTGTTATAGACTTAAAGTTTATTTCCCCCATAATTCTTATGTGGAAGCCCTAACCCCAATGTGGTGGTATTTAGAGGTGAGGACTTTGGGAGGCCATGATGAGATTAGTGTCCTAATAAGTAGAGGAGGAGAATAGAACTGATTCTCTCTACACTGCATGAGGACACAGTGAGAAGGCGACCATCTGCAAGCCAGGAAAATGATCCTCACCAGAATCCAACCATGCTGGCACCCTGATCTTAAACTTTCAGCCTTCAGAACTGTGGGAGATAAACTTGGTTGTTTACACCAACCCAGTCTATGGTATGTTGTTATGGCACCTTGAGCTTACTAAGACAGTGATGACTTACTGAGTGATTATTTACTGAGTGAGGAGAGAGTAGACATGTTATATTTGAGATGGCTGAGATAGATCCACATGGAGATGTTACAGAAGTTATTGCTTATATACATTTGGGTACCACCAACATGTTGAATCAATGATACTGAAGCCATGAGAGTAGTGAAAACTTCAAATACTACCACTAATATATAGTGAATACTTCAACGTGCCAGGAACTATTTTAAGCATATCAAGTGCTTTATCTCATTAATCCTTACAATATAGCCCTGTGAACTAGGGGCAACTGTTACCCTGAGTTTACATATGAGAAAACAGGGGATTAAAGGAGTCTTCTCAGTGAATCATTGAAATGACCACATACAGTGACACTAGGGGTTCCCTAGTGAATGATGAAAGCCTGCCTCCCATACTCAGAGCTTAAAACCAGCTGTCTAGTGTTTCACTCCTAAGTATTAGCAGATAGCTAAAGATCACCATAAATTTCAGAAATTCTCCAAAATGAAATACAAAGACTAAGGCAAGCAAAGGGGGGGTGGGGAATTAAAAACAGAAAAAGAAAGAAATCCACAGTGTCAGAGAGTGGCTTTGTCTTAATTTATGGCTCAGTATATAGTAACTTTTAGAAGTTCAACGTGTGCTTCACTAGGATGATTCTGTTCTGTATGTGTGCATTATGTCAAGCTTTTTAATCATGTTGTTCAGTTTGTTAATGTCACATTTTCTCCACCCATACTGATTTGTTGTCTGTTCTACCACTTACTCAGATGTGTAAACGTCCTAGTATTGTGGTAACTGTCTGTTTCTTCTTGTACTTCTGTCAATTTGCTTAAAGATTTATTATTTATTTATGTATTTATTTATTTTTGGCTGCACTGGGTCTTAGTTGAGGCACAAGGGATCTTCGTTGAGGCATGAGGGATCTTTCATCGCGGCATACGGGTTTTCTCTTGTCTTAGTTGTGGTGCACAGGCTCCAGGACGTGTGGGCTCTGGAGTTTGCAGCATGCAGGCTCTCTAGTTGAGGTGCGTGAGCTCAGTAGTTGTGGCCCGTGGGCTTAGTTGCCCCACAGCATGTGGGATCTTACTTCCCTGACCAGGGATCGAACCCTCATCCCCTGCATTGTAAGGCAGATTCTTTGCCACTGGACCACCAGAGAAGTCCCTAGACTGATCTTTAATACCGATTAAAACTATCATTATAGAATATTCCTCCTTATTTTTAATAATACTTTTTGCTTGGTATTATTATTGTTGTTATTTTAGTTAGTATTTGCTAACCAAATAACTTTTTTCCATCTTTTTATGTTTAACTTTTTTCTATCCTTTTACATTTAAATTATTTCTGTTCTGTTTTCTATGTGTCATTTGTAAATAGCATATTGTTGAGTTTTATGTTTTTAGCCTGTTTGATAATCTTTACCTTTTAGCTGGTACATTTATTCCATTTATATTTAATAGAATTAGGGATATATTCGGGCTTAAATCTACTATCTCACTATGTGCTTTCTAATATTTCTTCTTTGGCAAATTCAATTTTTCCTTTTCTTCCCTTATTTTGATTATTTTTTTTCCATTTTCCTCTGTTAATTTGAAAGTCATATAACCTTTCATTATTCTTTAGTTCAAGTTGTTATTCTCCTCTTTTCAATAACTATATCACTACAATAAATAGCAGAATACAAAGCAAATGAATAGGTTACACCTTTTATCAGTTGTAACCCAGGCTGTACACTGTCAGTAAAAATTTTAAGTCAGACCCACTTATATGGGCCCCAAAACTTATCCTGGACAATGTATTCATTTCCTTGAGTTTCTTCACTTGTGCAATGAGGCTGATATACCATTATAAACTTAAATTGTGATCAACTTATGGGGTTGAAGATAAAGTGATATAATGTTGAAAAGCATTAAATACTGATCCTAATACATGGTAAGATTAGGTTTCTATTATCCCTTTCTTGTTCTAGGCTGTGCCTTGACCAGATTAAAAGGCAACACCCTGGAACCTAGAGTCAAGTAGACTTGGAAAGTCAAATTATTTTGTAAATGGCTGGACTTATTTCTTTTATATTGATTCAGTTAGCATCAGATTCAGAGAGGGACAGTGCTGATTTTGGAACCAAGTTGTGTGTGTGCATATGTGGGTATATGCTTATGTCAGTTCGTGGCCTGTTGATACCACGTATGTCCCCTCTCCCTTCCCTGCTCCGCTCAGTTTGGCAGGGTGACTGATACCTGAAAGCTGTATTTCCCAGTGGCCCCTGTCAGCTGGTTTCTTGCTAGGTTTGGCCAATAGGACACACCAGTGAGATTGCAGGCAGAAGGAAGGAAGAAGCCAGGGCGTTTTCTCCTTCTCTCTGTGTATCTGGGACCATCTTTCCAAGTGGCTGTTTTTATTCTATTGCTCCAATTTCCTCTGAACTGATGCAGTGCATTTCTAGCTTCCACTCAGTAATTGCTGGTTCTGGGTTCTGGTTGAGTTTTTAGAATTCCTCTAGTTTAGGACGGCAGTTCTTCCTGATGTTGCTAATCTCTGGGTTGCTTCCATGCCTGCCATGCAACTTCTCAAGTACTCCGTCATCTTTGTAACCAGTCACCTGGATTAAATGCCTTCTTGTATAAATACTTAGTGTGGCTTCAGTTGCCCTGGTTGGACCATGATTGAAACCATGTGAGTGACTGTGTGTGTGTGTGTGTGTGCGTGTATGAGGGGGGAGAGAGGAAGGGAAAGAGGGAGGGAGGGAGGGAGAGACAGAGAGAGAGAGAAAGAGAGAGAGAGAGAGAGAGATTATATTTAGGGGTGAATTAAAGTAGAGTCACCCACTTCAGTGACTGTGGCTTCCTATGCACTGCCAAAAAAAACTGTAACTGCTAATCTATGAGCTAGCCAGATCTTCAAGGGAAAAAAATTCACTGGAGTCATTGAATGACTTAATATACCTACTCAGTGAGGTGTGACACTATGAATTATACGGACACTTTCATAGGTATTCAAACATATAGTTGTTGCCTGATTGAGGTGATGGCTCTGGAATAACAGCCATTATAAAATTACAAAATAGAAAATAGTCTCTTTCCTGCATAGAATATATCCTCATTTTTCTGAAAGAAAATAGAGTTTGCTGCCTATCTCAATAACTTTTCTATTGCTAGATAAATCACAGGGAAATCCTTGCCACATGTGGTTACTCTTCAATGATACCTGTCCTCTAAATGGGAGAGAAGATCCCAACAGTCACCCAACACCCAGGATTGTTGATAAAATACCCTCAAATAGTTGAAAATAGGACTGGGGGAAAACATCCTGGGCCTAAATTATTCTGGGAGAATTTTTAAACCTTGGTTTTGCTACTTCTAAAATTCTTTCATATCAGAAATATTGAGATCTTTGTTTAAAGAAAAAGTACTAAGAGGAATTATGTTAGAAAGCTCAATTTTTTCCTTTTAGGGCTAGTTCTATTAATTGGTATTTCCAGCTGAAGCGGTACTCTTGTTTTGTCTCAGTGCCTGTTTCAGATTTTCATTTCCTTGTTTTGAATGTTGACTCCCTTAATTACTTTGTTATTCATTTGCCAAGAAGAATGAATATGTTTTAGTCTGTAAAACTTGAAGTAATCTCTCTTAATAACATCCCCTTTGACACATCATTGGCTTGTGCTGCTTTCTTTCAATCTAGGCCAATGTAGAAAAGCCTTCTCACCAATGAAGAAAGATCTTAGTAACAGATTTGATAACATCAAATCTGGTAACATCTGCATGTTCTCCTATGCTTCAGATGCCTAAAAGCCAAATGTCTATAATATTGCTTCCACATTTGAATTACCAAGCAAATTATGTGCATTCAAAAGGGATAAACTAAGAATATTGCAAAATGTTTCAAAGTCAACGAATATTTACTGAGCATCTACTATGTGCCAAGCACTGTGATAGGCATTCCAAGGTTATAACAACTAAACTTACAGTTCCATGGGGATTATATTTAAACAACTTATTTAAAGCATTTTGCATTGTTCCTGGCATGTAGTAAGTGTTCAATAAATGGTAGTTATTGTTAATAATCTGGGGATTTATATCCAGATCGTGGGTTTTCCCTGCTCTAAGGAATCCAGCGGGATAAGCATATAAGCCACCTGATCCTTCCCCTGCCTATGTTCTCTTCCCATATTATCCACTTTAACCTTACTCCTAACTACCAGCCTATCTACTTATTTATATACTTGTACTAACTATTATCTATCAACTAACTAACTAACCTATCTACTTTAACCTTGGTTCCAATTACTGCTTTTGGTCCCCTTATCTTAATAATGATAATGGCTAACATCTAACCTGACTTTTCACTCTTGCTAGGTGCTATGCTAAGTACTTCATGAGGATTATCTCATTGAATCCTATGCAATAGGATAATCCCACAATCCTAAACTGGGCACATGTTGTTCTGGACTTCAGTCTTCCTTGATAGACTCTTGCAGAACATGACGCCCTCCCAAGCTCTAGCGCTATGAACTAAATTACATAATAAAGAAGAGGAACAGCAATCCCGTAAGAAACAAAGGCTCCCTAAGTGATCTTCCTGGTAGTTCCATGTGGAGATTGGAATGAGAAATTAAAAAACAAAAACAGTCCTGGGTTTTATGAGAAAGTAGATAGACAGAATATAGCCTGGAAATTTACTGTGAAGAAACACTTTTAAGGAGACAGAAAACTGCTTGAAAAAATTGAAAGGCAGTAAGTGAGATCAAATAGCAAATGAGATTCTCTGAGGATGGGTGGAGATGAGTAGCTCGTGAATTCTTTTTTTCTTTCAAAAGACTGTCGAGGCTTGGCTGTAACTCTTGGGGGTTCTCTTTTTCCTTTTACCACCCTGCCTTGATTACCATACAGCTCTCGCTTAAGCTGTAAACCAAGTAAACCCTAAACAGCATTCTCAGCAGGGGAAATGTTGTTTCTATCCCAGAGGACATACGGCTTCAAGACAAGGATGGGCTCAATTTGCATTTCTGTTGACAACCAGTTTTAAGTGCCCATGAAAAAGCTCTTGGTGCTGCCATTCTGGCAGAAGATATGGTTTTGTCTGCTTAAGTACTTCCTTGCTCTGTGACTTACAGTCTCCAGATGCAACAGAGAAACCTGCTGGGTCAGCCCTTTCCTTTCTTCTCTTTCTCCAGAAGCAATTAGCAGATGCCAACAAGCCTCCTTGATGAGACACTTCCTGGCCACTCCACACAGTGGGCACTTGTCTTTCCTCCTTCGTTTGGGTCCACTCACCCTCAGGCCTTGGCTCTAAAAAACGGCTGTGAATTAATACCGTGAAAGGTGCCTTACAGATAAAAGAAGAGGGAGGACATTGCCCTTGCTAGAATTCTTCTCAGGAAAGGAGAGTTGTCAGTATTGGGAAAGACTTTATACGATAGCAGCTGGGAGCCTGTCTAGCCTGGGGTTAAGAAGATCTGTTGTTTGTTGCTTGCTAAACCACAGGCCCTTTGCACAAGCTGTTCTGTATGTGGGGAGCATGACTCCAGGGCCAGGCTACCAGTTTCAAACCCCATTAACTCACTGTCTGTGACCTCAGGCAAGTTTTTAACCTCTTACACCTTGATGTCCTCACCTGTATAATTAGGCATAATGATGGTAGCTCCATCCCAGGGTTGTTGGGGGAATAAAATAAGCATGTATGTAAAGTTAGCAAAACAGTGTATGGTACATAGTAATAGCATGTAAGTATTCCCTTTTTATGTCTTACTTAACCCTATTTATCACCATTCTTCCTTCCTTCGAATCTCAGCTTGTGTCACCTCGCTTTGCTACATGTTCTAGAGAAATCTGTTCTTCTTTTACAATCATAGGTTTATAAATGTACTCGTTTGGTGTATGTCTGTCTTCTCCACTGGGCTGTGAGCTCCCTTTGATCATTGTATACACAGTGCCTGGCACAGAATCTAGCACATAGTAGATTCGCAATAAATTTTTGCCAAATGCATGAGTGAGTGACCCACACACAGAAACATTTAGAGCAACTAAATCAGTAAGTTTTTATCTAATTCAACAAAAATACACTGAGCACTTACTCTGTACCAGACATTGTGCTATTAGCCGATCAGGCAGAGATAGAGAAGATGGTTCCTGATCTCAAGAAGCCCCTGTCAGAGGTCAACAGCCACGCATCAGATAAATCACAGCACAACAAGATGAAGTCTAAGCCAGCTGTGTGCTAGTGTGACAATGACCATTCATGAATTGGTGTGGGTAACTTTTGGTTCACCAGAGATTACAGAAGCCTAATGAGTTGGTAATAGTTGTATGCATGGTGCCATCAGGGCCTAGAGACAAACAGACAAGTAAATAAAATAGGGTAATCAGAAGAGCTCTAATTGGGTAGTAGAAAATAATCATTTATATTTCTTTGGTACTTTATTTTATTTTTTATTTTGCGGTACGCGGGCCTCTCACTGTTGCGGCCTCTCCCGTTGCGGAGCACAGGCTCTGGACGCGCAGGCCCAGCGGCCATGGCTCATGGGCCCAGCCGCTCCGCGGCATGTGGGATCTTCCCGGACCGGGGCACGAACCCACGTCCCCTGCATCGGCAGGCGGACTCTCAACCACTGCGCCACCAGGGAAGCCCGGCACTTTAAAGCTTTGTAGCTCCACATCAGCTTTCTTTTATGATCTTCTGGGTCATTGCATAATTTTCATCTCCAACTTACTAGGTGAGAGAAAATATGCAACTTTCCCAAGAACCCAGTAAGAATCTAAGCTCAGAATCTTCCTCCTGGACCCTGTGGCTTCCTCTCCTGTGGCCCAGCAAAGGGAATCTGGGTGGAGAGGGGAGATGCCTTCACAGCCCTGAGCACACACTGCCTAGAAGAGTGCCCACCAGGGACAGTGTACCCCTCAGTGCCACACTCCCCAGGCCAGGAAGCACCCAACAAATGCCCCTCCAGGAGATGACAGGCTCCCCGCTCTAAGTGCCAGACTCCCCTCCTTTGTCTCATCGCAGTTCTTGGAGCTGCCGTGGCCAAAGTGCAGAGTCTGGCACCTGAGGGGGAAGGGGAGGGGGCGGGTCTCGGCAGCCAGCCTACCTGTCAAGGGCTTCTGGGATTAGAAGTGCCCATTGCCAACACACCCTCTGGAAGAACCTGATGGGTGGGCATCCTGCCAAGAGGCAGAGCTCAAAGCCCTTCTGTGCATGTGCTTCTCAGACCCCCAACTGGCTACTTAGACATTTGGCCTGATACCAACTTTTCCAGCAGTGCTTTTGAGCCCCACCCAATCTTTGGCTTGGCTGGGTTGAGCACCTCCACTATCAAATACTATCAATTTTCTTTCATATGTATGAGGTTACCCAAAGCAGTGTGTTGGGTTGGGTCCATGTCTTTCCTCTACCCTCACTGCCCCCTCTCTCTCCCCAATGATTTTGATGATACAAGTCTGGTTTTGTTCTTTTGAAACAAAGCCTCTGTTCTGGGTGGATGTTCCAAGTCAGAAAGCCTGGTTGTGTTTATCCCAGGCCATTGGCTGGGCATTCACATGCTTTTTGTATTTGGTAAGTGACAGTATTTGCAAAAGCTGATTGCCACAGCAGGCAGAACAGAGACAAGACTAGCGAAAACATGTGTCGGTAACATATGCTGTAGCCTTTTCTTCTTTGCTTGGAGGACTGACACTTCCTACAGGAAGAAGTAATTATTTTGCATGTGCATAGATTACACTGGAATGAAAAAGAATGGGGAGGGGCTGCTGCTCTATGCATGCAAGAAGCAATGCCTCTCTCTCTCTCTCCCCCACACACATACACCCCTCGTGTTCACGTGCATATATACAGGTTAACTTGCCTTACTTTTAGACTTTGCTCCTGTTAAAAAACTAAATGGTCTAAAAATTCAGAGCCTATTATTGCAGAGGTGCCTCTTGTAGAATAATGACAGCACCACCTTGGGAGTTAAACAAGCCTATGCTCAAGTCTCCCAATTCTATAGGCTGTGTGACGCACAGAAAATAAGTAAACCTTTAAACTTCATCTGACACCAGTGGACAAAAGGCTTAACTCTCAGGTTTGTCGTGAGGATTCAGCCACAAAGGGCACGTGGAGAGCACCTCAAGTAGGCTCTGAGTAATGCTCCTTCCCTGGGTTAGCTTCCCAGGTGGGACACCAGCTATCAACAGCCCTGATGTTTGACTTTACTCGCCTCTTCATGGTCAAGTGGAAGCCATGGGGAATTCTGGGCAATTCCAGAGAGTTCTGGACCTACCTAGAACCTCAGAACTTACTTCATACATTTTCCTGCAGGCGAAAAGGACAAGTCTGAAAGTGGAACTTGGGCAAGCAGACCCAAATGGAACTCAGATTCCTGTACTTGAAGCAATGTTTGTCTTGGTCATTTGGTGGAAGCTCAAAAGAACTGGGTGATGCACATTGGGATGGAGCTGGCAAGGCCCTCTTGTGTCTTGCTATAAGTTGAGAAGTCCTGGCAACAGCAGGGCCAGCATTTGATTCATTATTCTGTCTTAACCAACTCTCTTTCCCACCCTAAACCTGGAATCATTCTATACTGTATGTATTAGCATGAGTTTCTCTGCTGCTTTTCACATTCCTCAGAGCAAAAGTATCTCTCAAACTACTCACATATACCTTCTTTTGTTGTATTTAACATCAAGATTTCTCTAACAACAAAAAAAATGTTCCATCATTCTTGACTTCACAACAACCTTATGAGGTAGATATTCTCAACCTTGTTTTACAATCGAACATTAGAAATGTTGAATCACTCACCCAACGTCCCAAAGCTGGGAAGTGAAGCCGTGAGACACGACTGCAAGTCAGCACATCTTCAGAGCCCCACATGTAATTTTGACCCCAGGCTGAGTGGAATGGATGAATATTAGAGCTTGAGAGAACTTTCTCAATGTCCCCTTAACTGGCACCCTTGCTCCTTGCTATTTCTTCCCTATATTCCAGCCCTGCCCCTCCCAATACAGGAGAGACTTTTATCCTCCTTTCTGTGAGTTGGTGGCCACCGTATTCTCTAATTCTTAACAGCTGCATTGCCATTTTCATCTCCCGTGCCCAGTTCCTCTGTGTCTCTGGCACTGAGCTCCAAGCTGTCCCGCCAGTGAGCCACTAGGGAGTAGAAACGTGTCCCCAAACCAAAGCCCAGGAACTGGGGCCTTACTGCCAATTTCCACAATGCCAATCTCCTACTTGCCTGTTTCACCTGCTATAGTTGGGTCACCGTAGGGACACCTTTGCTATAGCTTCTTCTGCCCCCTAGTGCCCATCATTGTTTTTGTAGCCTCCAGACCCTGGGTTCTGCCCTAGACTTGACTTCCTTTCCACCCCTTGACCCAACCCCTCCCCTAGCTGCCCCACTTCCGCAGGCATGCCCAATTCCAGATTCCAGCTCCTCCTGGTCGGCCCCAGACTCCTGCAATTAACCAGGGCAAGCCCAGCATGCTCTAGATGCAGCAGACCCCATCTAGCCCACCCTTCATGTGGATCGAGGCCCAAGGAAGTTTAGGGATTTTTGTCAGGGTCACAGAGCGAGACATACCAGAGCTAGGACTCAGGGGTCCAGACTCTGTTTCAGCATCTTTCCACCGTACTATGCCACATCCTTTTCCCCCCTCTGTCTATATTTTCCTCTTGCTTTCTTTTTCTCCCTCACCCACACCTTTTTAATTTAAGTTTTAACATCTGTTCCCTCTTAGTCTATTATTCCTGTGACATTTTATATTATGTTGAATTTCCATTTCCATCTAAGACCCATCCATTTTTCTTACTTAAAAAACACATTCTGAGTCTGCTTTTTTAAAAATTTATATAACTTGTTTTAAAAATTCAGTTTGATTCTTTCATTCTAGCACCTTTCTTGGCTTATCTTCCCTGCCTCTTTAGCAGCAGAAATTATTCTCTGCTTCCATGTAGCTTTGCTCTTCCCATTATCCGTGCCGCTATGATATCAAGCCTGTAATCTAACAATTCATTTTTGCTTCTTTTTTGTGAAACTAGTATTTTTTAAATGCAAATGAGGAGGCTGGTGGTTTTAGTTTAACTCCTGATTTTATATTTGGGGGAAAAGCCTTTTTTTTCTTGTACTTTTACTGATTTCTGCTGAAGAAAGATCATGGAAGGGAAGAGGGCAGGAGAAGGAAAAGCTCCACGTGTCAAACTGCCTCACACTCAGTGTTTCTGAAATATGGACTGAATTTTTATACATGTGGTCAAGTGCAAAGAGCACTGCCTTGAGAGTCAGGCTTCCTGTCCTGAACTTTTCACCTGTGACACTGCATAGTTCTACCCTTAGAAGTAACCAAGGAACAGCAAGTCCTTACTGGGGTATTGGGCACAGAGACTCAGGCAGCCTAAGAGTAAACAATTACAACAATGAGGAGGGTAATGACTAATATTTATCTCCCCCAACTTCCTGAGGGTGGTCTTCTCATGATCTCCATTTAAAGATAAAGAAGTTGAAGCTTAGAGGTTAAGAAACTTGTCCAGGCTTGAACAGCTAGTATGGCAGAGCTGGAATTCAAGTCCAGGAAGCCTAGATCCAGAGCCAGTGCCCCTAATTATACAGGAATATTTTGAGGAGACTCGATTTTAAAAGAGTTTATCATGCTTTGGAATTAAGATGAGCCCAAAGGGCTGAAGCTCTGGAGGATCCAACCTTTACTTTATCAGACAATGAAAAATTATCACATTTTCTCTGAACTCTGCCAATTCTGATATTAGCAGACCTAGCCTTTTAAAGTGATAATATTGCCATCATAATCCTAAAAATAATTTTGTGAGATCGCCTTCGGTCAGGATTTCTAACCTTGGCACTACTGACATTTTGGGCTGGATAATTTTTTTTTTTTTTGCGGTACGCGGGCCTCTCACTGTTGTGACCTCTCCCGTTGCGGAGCACAGGCTCCGGACGCACAGGCCCAGTGGCCATGGCTCATGGGCCCAGCCACCCTGCAGCATGTGGGATCTTCCCGGACCGGGGCACGAACCCGTGTCCCCTGCATCGGCAGGCGGACTCTCAACCACTGCGCCACCAGGGAAGCCCTGGGCTGGATAATTTTGTGTGAAGGCTGGGCTGTTCATTGTGGGATGTCTAGCAGGATCCTTGGCTTCTACCCACTAGAGGCTGGAAGCACACCTCATCCCTTGCCCTTCATTTCCTTCTTCCCAGAGTCATGACAATCAAAAACGTCTCCAGACATTGCCAAATACTACCTGTGGGGTAAAATCACCCTCAGGTGAGAACCACTGTGTTAGACATTGCTCAAATCCTAAGCACCTCACTTATAAATAGTCTGTATGGGACTGGTGTTCTATTCATTCTTGCCCCAGAGCTTAACCAAAATGTCCACTTGGAAGATGGTGTGCAGAGCTGTTTGAATCTACTTCTCTTGCTTTCCACAACTTCTCTTCAGAAAGAATCACTCAGTTTTTAGCAACCTCATACTCTCCCCCCATCCTTTCTCTTTTTGTTTTCTAATTCTTTTCCAGTTACCTTCGTGAATCATTTTACTTCTCCTTGTCCTTTTTCTTCTCCCTCTTTACTCCTATATGAGCTAAAATATAATCCTAGCCATTTCAGATAAGGATGAATTGTTCTGCTACTGATAATTCCCTTTCTAGGAACAGGAAAAGCAGACGTGTTGTTAAGAAATTTGGGTGAGATGAAAACCTAGCATCACCAACCTTTAAACCTTTCAAAAGTGGACAGATGCCCCTTTCAAAATCTTGATAGAGGTTTTCTTCTGCAGCTTCATTTTTCATTGCAAGTCTCTGCTTTTCCAGGAACTAGCATATTCTTAGCAAACCTATATATCATAATTACATTTTCAACAACTCAAAATGAATAATATTCATAATCCTCGTTAGTATTTACTGAGCACTTACTTTATGATGGGCACTCTAAGTGCTTTACAAGTATTGTCTTATTTAATCACCACAATTTAATTTAACAAAGTTATTTAGAATTTACATCATTCCAGACAAGTTAAGGGCATGCATATCTAAGCACTGTAGACATTCTGAGAGCTTAAATGGTTTTCCCAAAGTCAGGAAAAGTCAGAAGCAGGACTCAAGACTTGGTCAAGAGTATTCCACTAAATTCATTGTTTCTATTTTTCCCCTCAACTTCTAAAACTAGCATATTATTTTTTCTACTATCTTTTCTATTTAGTTACATAGCATATTTTAACTACATTCTAGAAAAATGGATTATTTGAGAAAACCTGGGAAATGTCACTATTTATGATATTCCCATAGAGGAAATACAGTATGAATTTCAATTACCCAGATTCACCAATATAATTTTGTAATATAAGCGCCCTTAAAATTGAGATTTTTTTTTCCTACTGAGCATTCTCAGACAAATGCAGGATCAATACTAGTTCTATTTTACAGTATCTACTGGTTCTTGAATCTTAAAGGAGCCAGAGTGCTTAGGAATAAGCACATCTCCCCCTTCAGCTTAGTCGATTTGTAAAATATCTTGAAGAACGGGGTGAAGGCAAACGTAATGCAGTGCCTTAAAGAAAGCTGCCAAAAAATCAATACAGGCATCTTTTGTTTCATTTGAGCTGTAGTTCACAAATGGAATTTGTGTAGAGCAAATTTTATGCTTTTACATCAACTTTTGTTACAAAACCTGACGAATATTCCTATGGTAAATAAAAAATTTTAGGCAGATTGAAACCATTTTCTAGGAAGGGGTAAGTCGATAACCAAGCATGGAAGATTTCTAGTATGGAGTGGAAAGGGTTTTTGGAGGTATGTTCAATTCTTTTTCAGATCTTTGATAAAACTACTCCCATGTCTGTAACTTTCTCTCTTTGGCCAATTTCATCCTCAGTACTCCAGTCTAGTTTAGAAAAATATTTATAGTGCTAAGGTGGTCCCTAAAATTTCCATTCTAATGTCCTTCCTCCCTGGCCTTGATATTTATAATTTATCATATCAAAGCTAGAATGACATACTTTGACAGAATGCTGCCAATACATACTAAAAATCATGCACTTCTTCAGCAACTGTTCAGTTCTACGTAGGCACTGAAATGAGAATTCTTTCCATTGTTACAAACTGTTTCTATCAAGATTCTACCTTATCTACTAAAGATTAAAAGGGAGATCACGAACATTTCTGACAGCCAGCATTTTCCAATTGGTTTTCTCATTTATTTCTCTCTTAGCTGTCATGCAAGTTAGGTATCATAGCCACTTCACAGATGAAGGAACTGAGCCTAAAAACCATTAAATGACATGCCCGGCAATGAAGGGGAGAAATTTGATCTTGGGTCCAAGTCTGAGTCGGATGCTCTGATTCTTTTCACTATGTTCATGTTGCTAAAGGTCTTTTTGAAAACACTAAGAGGGATTTTTAACCTGCAGAACCGTGGAGTCTCATTTCTCAGACACATCAAAATTCCCTTAAGTGTTTGTTTAAGATGCAGATTTCCAAACCCAGGAAATCCAAATCTGTGGGTGTGGGGCTTGGGAATTTGCATTTAACATGACTTCCCAAATAATCCTCCTTCATGCTCAAATTTGAGTGTCATTAGATGAGTTCATGAGGGGACTTCAGGGGCCTATGAACTCTGAAATTGCATTCAACCTTTTGTGCAAGTGCTGTGGGTACATTATTCAGAGAATATCTTTTAGATTCTCAAAGGGGTGTTTGACAAAAAGGCAAAGAACACCAGATGAAAAAGAAAGAAATTGGAATTGTGCCTTGTTACTTTCTAGTTTTGATCAGCTGCTGGGAATGAGGAATGGTTAAGTCAGCTTGAAATAGAAGCGGTCTTCACGCTGTGTGTGTTTCCTCACCCACATGCCCATCCTCACCTCACCCCACCACTCCTCCTTGGCTTTGGTCCTTCCTGGTCCCTACTAGAACCGGCTCCTACCACCACCTCATTCACAGCAGGAAACTCTCCCTTTTGACACAATTCCTTCTACTGCAAATAACGCAGAATTGTCTGTCCCTTTGTCTACATTAACTGCAGTGAGTTAGTTGACTCAGTGACCCAAGTTGTCTAACATTTTACTGTAAACAGGATACCATTTATGTGAAAGAACACAGTTACTGTATTTCTCTGTCATCTGCAGTCTGTAGAGGACAAAAAACAATGGTAACCTGACCCTTGGGCAAAATGCTAATGGTTACATAACTGACTTAGCAGATAATTATAAAACACAGTTCCATATTAAAACACAAAAGATGTAATTATTGCACTTTACAAACGAATGCTAACTCAATTCAATAATTAATAATTCATTATTTAACCTCTAATTAAATGATCATCCTTCCTTTCCCTGCAAACTTTGCTGGTGGCTTAATTGCTCTGGGCCAAATATACATGAGAGCAAACCTTCTCTGTTAATTAAACAGTGAAGAGATTTAAAGTCATTGTAACAGAGAGAATTAGGGAATTTAAATCGGGTTATCTCCCATTTGAAAGAGACAAGAGCAGCTCCAACCTCAACTCCCACCCAAAGCATTAATCAATTAAAATGATCCAGGGTAACTCCCACCAAAGCTCCAGACAAGGTGGTTGGTTAATAGCTGGGTGTCTAAGGTATAAGTCAGGCCTTAGGAGCAAGGCAGGAGCCCACCAGCCTGGACACATAGAGTCCCCCAAGAAAGTTGTGTGCTGGAAATACAGATGGTGGCTCACAAGAGCCAGCTATGCAAATCTTCCCAACTCTACATCCTTTGACATCACATTAGCAGCCTGAAATCAATCATCATGGGAGTATTTACACTACAGAAATTGGAGCACACTCAAATGAAGAGCTTTTCCTTTTCTTTTTTTTCCCCAGTGCTAATTATTAAACATTTACCAGCATACTACTGTCCCTAGAGCAGCAGAGGCAACTTGTGGCTGAGTCCTGGGTTGTCTGCCCACAAGGGCTAAAGTCCTGGTCAGCTTTGGGGCTGGCCTGCAGACTGGAGTTCTGTCCCTGGGAACCTGTTCCCTGGACCTGACGTTTCCTGAGTCTGCGCTCCACGCCCAGTCTCACGGGGGCTCTCTGCATTGAATCCCATCTCACTGAATCCTCAAACAACTCTGTCATAGAGATTGTTATTGTTCCCAACAATCTTTTGATTAAAAAAAACAAAAAGTACATACTTTCCTCACAATTATTCTCCATTACTTTAAAACTTATTTATAATCCATTTGTTAGTGGCTTACTCTTTAATTTTTTTAATTTAACAAATTCTTAGCATTTCAATAAATGTTTTTCTGCTTATAAAGTGTGTGTATATATACATGCAGAATAAAATTTATGTCTTTGGTTCTTTTACGTTTTATCAAAGGCAGGTGGCATTGTCACAGCATACATGACATTTCTGTTGGGGGCCAAGAAATAACAGAGCGGTCTAACAAATATTTTCCTCACAGAGAGGGATTCCCCTGGCGGGAAGTGCTGGTGAAGGTGTGAGGTGAGAGTGGATGGGAGCCATGACTGGGGAAATTCACCACTTAGCTACACTGCATCGCATTCTAAGAGACAACACAACGGCTGCTGTCCTTTCTCTTCTCTCCTGGTGATTCCTTTAAAAGGGTTCATTTCACTAAATAGTTACTAATGGTTTCCTTGTCTGTAAAAGTGTGATTATGGTAATATCTACCTCCTACACACCTTCTGAGAATTAAATAAGTTAATATTTACAAAGCTCTTACAACAGTGCCTGGCACATACTGAGAGCTGTAGAAGTCATACTGTCAGGGGCAGACGACAAATTCCGAATAAGCAAAGACAGGGAGCTGGAAAGGGTGAAGTTTGTGCAGGATGCTATGCAGAGTCCCCAGAGCCCACAGGAGCAGAGGAAACATGATGAGTGACCAGATGACTGGCTTACCCTATCGGTACAGCTACTTGGTCCCTTCCCTTCTCATTGTATGGCATTAGGAGTCTTCTCAGGGAAGCAATTGCATCAGCACATGACATTTCTACATGATTGTATGAGAGGAACTCAGGTTCTCCTCCCTAAGTAACTGCTAAGCTCAGTTACTGTGGCAGCCTCTTCCTTGCTGCCCCCTCCTCAGACCTTACATATGACTTCCTCTTTGGTCCTCCCTTAGATTATGATTTATCAAAAAACACATATGTGACCCCCCCTACTCCTTTTCTCAAAACCCTTCAAACCTCCCCATAACTTTCAGAATGAATTCCAAATGTGATAGAATAACTTAATAGGCCTTTCATGTCTGGCCTCTGTTTTACTCTTAAAGCCACTTCATGCCACGCCCCTTCCCTCCAGCCACACCCCATCTGTCCCAACCCTGCCCCTGGTGCTTCATGCCTCTGCACATGCTGTTCCCTATGTCTGCAAGGTGCGCTCCAGAGAGACCCTATTAAACATTCTAATGTGGTGACACCTCCTCCTTCAAAGTTCACCTCCAACATCACCTACTCTGTGATGCCAATCCAAAAACCTTAAGTTTAATGTGGGTGCTATAAGTTGAATGTTTGTGTCTTTCCAAAATTTTTATGTTGAAATCTAACCCCCAATGTGATGGTATTTGGAGGTGGAGCCTTTGGGAGGTGATTAGATAATAAGGATGGAGCCCTCATGACTTGGATTAGTGTCTTATAAAAGAGAGCTCCCTCACCCCTTCTGCCATGTGAGGACACAGCAGAAAATAACCATCTATGAATCAGGAAGTGGGCTCTCACAAGACACTGAATCTGTGCATCTTGATCTTGGACTTCCTAGCCTCCAGAACTGTGAGAAATAAATTTCTGTTGTTTGTAAGCCACCCAATCTGTGGTATTTTGTTAAGGTAGCATGAATGGACTAAAAGAATAGGCCCATTTTCTTTGCATCCAGAGCACCCTTTGTGTAATTCTAACATGGGGCTCGTCACACTATAATATTTGTTACACTGCTTGTTTCATTCCACCCTCCCACCATACACAGACACAGACACACACACACGTCCCAGTAATTTTAGCTTGTATCAGAATTAAAGGTCGTATTGCCTGGCTTCACATTCTGGTTCTGCAGTGGAATGGGAATTTGTAAGATGGAGCTCAAAAGAGTAACCACTCCTAGGGTTACTGTGAGCATTAAATGCAATAATCCATATAGTTTCTCTAAACTGCCTGGCATTTCATAAGTGCTCAGTAAATTTTACTATCATTATTCTTCCTCACAATCAGGAATGCTTCAACATTGGAGGATCAGCACTGAGGGTCAAGTATAGGACAGCTCAACAAAGACTGGGTTTAAGAGCGTGGACTCTGCAGTCAGACATGCTCAGGTTGCCATGCTGAGCTGTGGCGTCTCTAAAAATTGTACAATAAGAGTTCTTATCTCACATGCCTGTTGTGAATAGTCAATGAAATAAAGCTATTCACCTTGCCCATATAAATACTTTAAAAAGGTAAGGTATCATTATAAAAGTTGGAAATGGATGACGAGCATGCCAAGGTAGACGCACAGCTCCCACTGCCAGTTTCTGCCAGGGATGTGGAAGGCGGCTGCCCTGAACAGGCGGTGATGCATGGGCTCCACTGTGCCCACAATGCTCCGCCGTGCTGGCTTGGCCCCTCTGCCTCCTGAAAAGCTTCAGTGACAAAGATCTGGCTCCTGCTACAGCTGCACCTCAAGCCTCCACACTAAATCACAGCAAGTGATAAATTGCTGGGGAGTGGGTGGAAGAGTGATGGAGGAGGTACGTAGTCTGCCTGAGAGGCTCACCCAAACTTTCAAGTAGCCTCCACAATAAATCCAGGACTGTCGCTTGGTGATTAGTTAGAGGAAACAGAAACTGCAGGACAAAGCCAGGAAATGACCTTAGAGACTAAACACGGTGTATTTTATTTTAGGGCTTTTTCTCACTTAGAAGTGCTGCCAGGTTGTTTAAAGAGACCGAGTGTTATCAGGGAAGGATTTGGGGATCTGCCAGGCTTTTGACAACATCTGGTAAAAGATTTACAAAGCCCGGAATCAAAGGAGGAGGACGGACAGGAGGATGTGTACTCTAGAGATGCTGCAGGTGGGCGTGAGATTGACATAAACTTTTTATTGCCCTTTGGGGAGCTTTCTAGTAAGCCTGATGGACTCTGTGAGGCAGGGGGGAAGCCCAAGCAGAATGGCACGTTTCTGTGAATGACGGCAGAGGGAGGGAAGGGTGGGAAGCCATTTGGGACCCATGGGAGTTAATCAGGGAAGGGAGTAGAGGGGTAAGGAGCCTGCAGGCCAAATGAGACTTTGGGCACCGTCCTGCTCCCATTTTCACACAGATGGAAATTAAGATGATGTTTAAGGAAAAAATAAGCCTCAACAATTCAAAACAATTCACAGGAAATGGGGAGGAAGGAAGGTTAAAAGTATTGAGCCCCTTTTATGCTACTGGATCATTAATGCTAACCCATTATCATCCTTGACACAACAGAGAACGCTCCTGTAGGGCTGACTGGTTAAATCCACTTTGTACGTTGCAAGTGGGGGGAATGAGGTTTGTACCCACGTCTGCCTGACTCTAAAACCTTCTGGTATCACTTTGCCTTGGAAGGGAGGGCTGGAGTTTAACACCAGCTGGCTGGAATTCATTCTTCTCTGCTTCCTTAAGGGACTGTCTTGATGCTCACTGTTACAATAGTATAGGGGTCCTCAAAACGTGGGCCCGGGGGTCTCCCTTATGAGTCCCCTTCCCCTCGGGGGTGGTTCTAGCTTACTAACCGTGAGCTTATGTACATTCTCTCCTCTGCATACAATCGACTACAGGCTCCTCTACTTATTTTATCCCTGGATTGGCCTAAGGCCCGTTGATTTATTTATTTTTCTTTCTTTCTTTTTTTTTTGGCCCGTTTATTTTTAATGATGCCATTTACTGAGGCATGCAAAGGAGTAATTCTGAGGCCATTTATTTTCTTTCTTAAAG
This sequence comes from Globicephala melas, assembly GCF_963455315.2. Classification (NCBI taxonomy): domain Eukaryota; kingdom Metazoa; phylum Chordata; class Mammalia; order Artiodactyla; family Delphinidae; genus Globicephala; species Globicephala melas. Next base: position 69,108,320 of record NC_083319.1, on the reverse strand, counting down.
AGAATCTGCAAATAGCTCCAGAGATTTTTTTAAATGTGATGAAATAATAGCTAATAATAGTTTCAACTTATGGAGTGCTTACTATGTGCTAGTCTCTGTGAGAAGTGTTTTATGATTACTGTCTTACTTAATTGCAAACTGGTGGCATGCAAGCCAATCTGGCCTATAGATTGAAACTCTGTTTTCTGAATGTAAATTTGGATGTCTTTATACGGGGCCTGTGCTCTTCAGTTTTCTACATTTCACAGCACTCCCTAATTTTGACCCCCTTCACTACAGGCCCCTGGAGGCAGTTGTATATGTGACCTCTGCTTTAAAACAGCCTGATGAAATAGATCATACATGGTTCCCATTTTATTCCTGAGGCAAAGAAAAACATACAACTTAACCAACACCACACAGTTGGTAAGCGGGTTAGGATTTGAAAACAAATTCTTCCGACCAGAGAACAAGCTCTTAACCAATACATTATAATTCCCTGCTATCGTGGCAAGGTTTCCACAGGATAGTTTACTCTTTCTCTTTAAGGACAAAAAAGTCGTCCTGAGCAGTTCATTAATAGCAGTAATGCACCGCTGTCTTCTTTCCTATCTCCTCGCTTCTCTGCTCACTGAGCAGCTGTCTGTAAAAGCTGTTAGCACGGGGGTGTTGACCCTCCCACCTTTTCCTCTCTGGTAGACGTCACTGCCCTTTTTCTATACTAGCCAACAGCTGTAAAGTCACCTGTGATTAGGATTTCAGGACCTCTGGTTTCTGGACTGGGAGACGCATGAGAAGAATGCCATAGAAGAAGCTTTTTAAGAGTGGAAACTAGTGGCATCCATCTTTATAGCTCTATCTGGTGGCACAGAAACTAGTACATGGCTGCTGGTCAACAAGTGTGGGCTAGTATTATTGCTACTGTCATATTTAATATTATTACTAATACCACTACTACTAGTACAATGAAGATGACAATGATGACAATGGTGGAGCTGGCCAACAGGTAATAATGTTCACCCAAATATCCAAAATCACCCACCACCTGAGGGTGATGCTTATCTTTTATTTTATGCTTGTATCTTTTGTGATTAATTTGTAAATTAAATAGATTTCCAGGTTGGCCAACATTCCTGCTTTATATACTGAATTAGAATATTAGGTTCAACTTATTCATTTATTTATTCACCACTCATTTATTTAACAAATGCTTACCAAGTGACCAAGTGTTAGGAGTTGGGATACAGAGCGATTATAATTTCTGCACTTAAGGTTAATACATTCTAGCGCAGGGTTTTCAAACAGCAGGACACAATTCATTAGTGAGACATAAAATTAAGTTAGTGGGTCATGACAAGCACAAAAGAAAATAAAACAGAATAGAATAGAAAATACCAAAATGAACTTAGGGTATTATTTTATGAACATTTATTTCCACAGTATCTATGACTGCGTTATGAATATCCTGAACGGCATTGTAAAAAGCATTTCTTACAATAGACTGAGATTAAAAAGAATTGAAAGCTACTCGTCTTGTGGCCTAGGGAAGAGGATATAGAAGGACAGATGCTTGAACAAGAAGATGACCAGATGGCTGAATTACAAGGCTTTACTTTGCCCCTCAGGTGTTTTTCAGTAAGTCAACAGATGTCCACAGATTGAAAAACATTTGAAAATACTAGTCCAAAACTCTTCAGATGCTTCATGCGTCGGGACTAGACCTCTTTTTTGGCCTTAAAACCTTCTCTCTTCTCTTTTTATAGTGACTGAAATTAGCTAGATATATCAATACAAACAGACACACATACCACATACATGCATATATTTTTATAGTCTTTTTATGTTTGTAAACTCCAAGGTTTTTCTTACCAGAGAATCCACTAATTTTAATGACATACAATCACATAATCACATTCCAATGCCACCGCCCGCTTAAATATTTACAGGGTTGAATGGGAACCAATAAATGTGAAAAGGCTGTCAAGCTCGGCAGTGGTGTTAGTAATTCAGTAGTAACCTACTTGCTGAAGGCCAAAGCCGGAAAAGCCAATTCCTGTGCCAAATGTGAGTTCCAGCAAAGTTCACATTTCTATTCCAGTCCCAAGGCTTGCGTGTGGGGATGTGTTTGTGGGTGGGAGTTCGTCAATTGTTTATTTTTTTTAAGCCCTTTGTGAGGTCTCTTGCCAGTTGCTTTCCAGGTCTGTGCTTGGAATTTTCTGCCACACATTCTCAAGATTTTTAACCAAATCCAGACAGCACAGTCCCATTTTGTTTGGATTTGTTTTCCTTTAAGTAGTTCTCCAACCAGGCTTTGAAGTAAGCACCCAGGATGATAAATGGGAGAAACTCACACCTCTTGGAAGGGCTGTGATTCCACTCTGTCTGCCTGGAGTCTAAGCAAAGCAGCTCTAAATTGATTTACGGAGACAACTGGGGAAATGGGAAAGCATTTCCGTGGAGATGCGGCAAATTAAAGGCTAGAGTAACCAGCTCAGTCTTCTTTGGCTCTTTCTTCTGCCTAAGTACAATATTCTTTTACGGAACAGAAGCTCCTAGCTCTAGGGTGTCCTCCATGGGCCTTAGCTCATTGGAAAATATATTCTCAATTTGAACGGTGGGCACTCTTTAAAGACGTTCCTTTTTGGACATGTTGGCCAGCCATTTGCCTTCCCCGACTGAGGGGCAGGATGGCCTATTGTTTTCCTTCCCAGTTTGTTTTTGAGGAACAGCTGCTTCTCTGGGCATTTGGCTAACTCTTCTCTAATCCTGAACAAAATCACCAGGAGCCAAGAGCTGGGTAAATTTTAAAAGTAGGTACCTTAAGGCCAAACAGATTGTGCCTCTTCTCCCACAGATGAGTGCTTTCTAAGCAAGATCAGAGAAAAGGTACTTGAACATATCTTGGATTGGTGGTGGTAGGTGGGGGAGTTTCTGAATGCCAGTGAAATGAAACCCATTGGTTTCCAATCCAAGTGAAATCTGAGGTCACAAATGAGTGAGAGCTACAAAGATTGTGTAATTTCCAAAAGCAATCATTGCTACCCAGGTAATTATTAACAGTAACCAAGGCTAGTAATTCTGTCCCTTTTCTCTATTACCTCCTGCTTACCTCACTATGGAGTTCCCTTTGTGTTTCCATGGAAGTGCAGACTGCTGAACATTAAATATTCTTTAAAAGCAAGCTTGAGAAACTCATCCTTTGTGTATTGATCTTATTAACTATATTCTGTTGCACCACTTTGATGTCAGGTCAGATGGATCATTTCAAACCTTTGGACCAAGAATTTTATTTCCATGTTCTCGCTGAAATCTATCGTGAAAACATATAGTGGGTATGATTTAAGAGTCAGTCTGTTGTAGCTTTTATAATTGAGTAGGCTGCTTTTTCAGACTGCTCAGTATCTGAATGGCAGTAGATCCCCAGTGTCATTTCATTTTCTCTTATGTTAGTAACTGAAGCAATTATCCCCATTTAAATGTAATATTCTGTTCTGTATTATTCCTGGTGTTGACTTCAGATAGCCTTCTGCTCCAAGGTCATACCTGTCCCTTATCATCTTCTTTAACAAGTTAATTCAGGTGAACATACCTAGACTAATGTCTGGTACATAGTAGGTATTTCAGTACATGTTTTTACCCCTTTCAGATCTGTAATATGTTTGTTCTTATTAGCAAATAAATGGCTGTTCAAGGGAATATCCAAGGCTAGATAATAGCAACAAACCAGGTCTGTTTGTTTGGCTTGTTTTTAGTAACAGCTAACTAACTTTCCTTACCATCAAGTTCTTGGACTAAGGTCCCAGAAAGGAATTGGTAAGAGAGAAGCAGCAGAAACCTCTTCTTTAGGACTATACCTTAGCTGTCATGACTCTTTTATGTGTGAGAGTGAACACATGGATTAGTGACCACACGGCCAGGGACTTCAGTAACAGGGATTGTGAGAGGGAGAGTTGCAATCATTGAGCGCCTGGCCTCTGACCTGACACTGACTTGGCTTAAATCCCACCTCTGGCATTTGCAAGCTGTGAGGCCTTGTCTAATGGTTCTGTGCCTCAGTTCCCTCATCTATAAGTGATGGCTAATAATGTACTGACTCCAAGAATTTTTACACAGATTGAATAAATTTATATATAAAGTGTGATTAAAATTTGTGGTATGGAACCTAAGTGTCCATCATCGGATGAATGGATAAAGGAAATGTGGCATATATATACAATGGAATATTACTCAGCCATAAAAAGAAACGAAATTGAGCTATTTGTAATGAGGTGGATGGACCTAGAGTCTGTCATACAGAGTGAAGTCAGTCAGAAAGAGAAAGACAAATACTGTATGCTAACACATATATATGGAATTTAAGAAAAACAAATGTCATGAAGAACCTAGGAGTAAGACAGGAATAAAGACACAGACCTACTAGAGAATGGACTTGAGGATATGGGGAGGGGAAGGGTAAGCTGTGAGAAAGTGAGAGAGTGGCATGGACATATATACACTACCAAATGTAAAATAGATAGCTAGTGGGAAGCAGCCGCATAGCACAGGGAGATCAGCTCGGTGCTTTGTGACCACCTAGAGGGGTGGGATAGTGAGGGTGGGAGGGAGGGAGACGCAAGAGGGAAGAGATATGGGAACATATTTATATGTATAACTGATTCACTTTGTTATAAAGCAGAAACCAACACACCATTGTAAAGCAATTATACTCCAATAAAGATGTAAAAAAAATAAATTGTTGTATGGTAAGGATTGTGTATATTTTTTCTATTATTATCATTCAAAATTACCTTCATCTTTGCAGTAAATAGTCGAAGGAGATTTGATAGGTGATACAGAGAAGGAAAGAGTGAGGAAATACAAATGTGCTTACTTTTAGAGAGAGAAAGGAAAGACATTTTTAAAAGACATAAATAATAGTTGGAGAGAGTGTTGGGTGGTATTGACCAGAAAAATACCTTAAATTAGTAATAGTGAAGACGGGGAAGATGTATCAGGTTTAGGTGGTAGATACAGAATAAATTAATCAGGGATTTTAGGGGAGACATTGGGAGGAACAGGCAGGACTTGAGTGTAGGCTGTTTATTCTGGGGATCACTAGAGAGAGCTGAGTTTGGATCATGGTTGGAGTTCTACCATGGAGGCAGAGGCTGCTGAGACTGGGGAGAAGGACACGGACTGTTCTATCCCAGCTCCTGATGGGCAGGATGGGAGGTGATACTAGTGCAGAGGGGACCAGTGGCTTCTCAGGCTAATAATAATGTAATGAGAAAAGTGGACAGAAAATAAGTAAATGGGTTTAAGGGGTAGCCCAACACATGGGGGCTGCAATCTGAGCTGGAGTTTGGGAGGCAGTTGGAAAGCAGACAGAGGAAGACAGCACAAGGGGAATGGGCAGCGTTTTCCAAACAGGAGACTATACTGAACCCACCCGTATGCTTGGAAACTTCTTTGCTACTGCAGTCGGATTCTGTGTGAACCTGTGTGGCCTCATTGCTTCATTTCTTACTTGGTGACCTCTTCACCATGGAGAACACTCCAGGGCACGAAAAACCAGAGCTCCTCTTGGTACTGCAGCTTTTGTCAATCTACCTGGATTACTAGCAATTGGGATAACTGCCTTAGATTTTATATTGGGGGTGTGTGTGTGTATGTGTCTGTAATATAATTATACACACACACATATATATCCTTCCCACAATTTCTCATAAAGAAGGAAATAAATCAGCACAATTTACTAAATGCTTTTGTTCAAAAATAAATGGATTGTACACAAACACATCTATCTACAGTTCCCTCCCAATCTATGTAACTCCTTAAAAAAAGAAAAATAGTTTATTATTTGTATAAAAATGCGTTACTTATTTTAATGTGAAGATATTCATTTTTCAGTCTACTACTCCTGTATTTGGATATGTATATACAGATAATATATAAATGCACATATTCATATATTATGTCTGTACACACAGTATGTGGTCTCAATAATATATGAGTGTACATAATGGGTCAACTTCTGACCTCCAAGGGGACAAGTAAAAAATAAAGACTAGTGGGAAAGAGTCATGTGGAAAGTACTCTTTCCATATATTCTTATTTAAATGATGTCGAATGTAATGGAGTCTATGATTTAACAATTTTTACCGGGATTTCCTAAATTTTAAAATAAAGATACAGGCAGCATAAGAGGAGAAAGACCACATGCAATCTCCACCTAGAGATGATCACTTTAATGCTTTAGTGTATACATTAGCCTTGTGCGAATTCCTTTATACACGCATGCAAACCCACAAGCAGACACACACTCGATAGATGATAGGTACACAGATAGATTAGATAATAGTTTTATAAAATTGCAATCACCCAAAGCAAGCTTTTTAACATTTTAAAATTAACGATAATATAAAGATCTTTTCATGCCAAAAAAATAGAAAAGATTATAATTACTAATGTTCATACAGTATTATGAATGTTTAGATTGATATTATTTTGATCCAAATCTATGCCTTTTAAATTAAAATCTGTTATCTTTTCATTAGAACAGTGTTTGTTTCCTTAAGTACACAAGTAGTATATAAAACGCACATTTATTGTGAGAATTACAAGTGGAAGCCCTCTTTTATCTCCCCTGATACCAAATTATCCCCCTTCTCCCTCCCTCTGCAGTCTCGCTGTCACTTTCAAAGAGATCTGCTGCTCACATGTGGGAGTGTATCCTCCCATGCCTTTTTCTAAACATCTATGTGTGCATGTGTGTGTGGATAGTTGGTGGTTTTTGTTATATTTATTCACTTTCAACAAATCAGTCACAGAATTTAAATACATCCTCCAAATTTAGAAACAGTACTTAGAGAAAATATTTCTACAGCTTTAGTTGAGGAGTAAAATAAATCATACACAGTTCGTAGTTTATTTATCTTGAATTATGCATAGGATTAGGTTAAATCTAGAAAATCAGTCACCTCAGATCCTTTTTGGTACTGGATGGATAAGGGTGAATGTAGCAAAAATTACAAGCAAAACATATTCAGGAAATCATTTAGGAGTCGATGTAGAACACCGTTCATTTAACCTCATGAGCTATCTCATAAGTTTCTCTATTATACATCTACATTTATATCCTGAGTAAATATCTTTCTAATCCAAGTCCTAGAATTAGATATTGTATGTATCAATCAATACCGTATCTATTACATTCTCGTTTTTCCTAAAAACTATATCCTAGTGAAAGGATTCTGAGTTATTTGATAATACAATAGAATCAAGCTAAAAATAACATTTTGATCTACAGAAATCTGATATTTCTAAGAAAGGGGATGGATTATATAGTTAAGATAAACAAGGATCTACTTAATATCATTTTGTACATTCCTTTCATAGTTTAGCATGGGCTAAAATCACAGCACTGGCTTAGATTTTCCAGCCTGTGGTACAGATCTACATTAGTAAAACTGTCATGTATACTTTAGAATTCGCTCATTACACTTGTGAACATTTTTAGGTGATCATAGAAATGTCTAAATAGCTAAAGCTGTACTAGCACAGTCTAGTACTGATCCCTTCCCACTCAGAAGATTCATTTAAAATAGAATCTTATGTAATGGGATTGTAAACTAGAATCTTAAGTACTATAATAAAATACAATCTTATGGAAATACAATCTTATATAGTGGGACTTTTTCTACTGCCTTGGAAATGGTGACTGGGGTCTGAAGCTGTAAATAAGAAGAATCAGGAACCCCACATTCCAAAACCTGGGGCTAGGTTCTCAACCAGAACTATTAAGAGATTAGCTCTGCTGTCGCTATCCACTAGCCAATTTTGATATCCATTTGCATCTATATGAGAAGACAAGAAGACACGGTTGGGGGGTGAAAGAAACACTGGAGTTAGAAATCTTAGGCCTTGGAGTATTTTGTACTGGGTCAACCTAGCTAAGCTTGAGCTATGTTTCCCAGAATCCCCTTCTCAGTATGGTCTGGTTTGGGGTTGGCCACAAGAGAAATTCTTATGGGAATGGGAAGACAGAAGTGAAGCAGCAGCTATCTTTACTTTCAGAAGATGAGACACTGTTACAGCTCAAGCATACTGTTGGAACCTGCTCGCTGATTTTCCAGGCATAAGGCAGAAGAGCCCAGCCCACAGCTCTTCTAGTTCTCATGAGATTCCCTCCTTCAGCTGAACTCTGGGGTCAGATGTGTGTTCTGCTCCATGACAAAGGGCATCAGCTTCTACAGAATTCCCCATCTTTGAAGCTGGAGACTTGGAGGCAGTGAGAGACTGACCCAGATTCCAATTCATCCCTGTGGGTTGCAGCTCATCCTTGCTCTCCCCTACTTTACTTCCTTCTTTTCCTTCTGACTGCCTGACCTGCTGATGTTAGGCTCAGCACCAGATTCAGAAGGTACAGCTGTATATAAACCATATAAACATAAAGAAGGAGCACTCAAGAGAATGATTTAGAGATGGAAGTTTCCCCAGTGAAGGGAAGACCAGCATCTCTCCACCCCAATGCATGCTCGTTTGACTGGGACCCTGAAGACCCTTGTTGGTCCTGTCAGTGGGGTGGAGCAGAGGGTGGAGAGGGAGTAAGTGGGAGAGCTCAGTGCATCCTCTGGAGTTCGGGGCCTGAGTGAATATGGAGTCTGGAGTCTGCCTCTTTCTCAGAAGTTTCTGATGACAGCAGGATGGCCCGCAGCACTTGAATGTGCTTGAGAAGAAATCAGGCACAAACTCCCACCCGCCTTACCTTTGAGGGTATATAAGAGGATTCCCCAGGGCTCCATGGCAGGAGGCAGAAGCCATGGGGCTACCAAGGTGGCTGCCAAGTGAAGGCTGTCCCATCTGGAGAGGGGATTGGAGGTACGGAACTGTGTCTACAAAAGTAGACACGACTATCCTTCAGCAATGGAAGGATGAAGTGAAGGTGACCATCACCTCCTAAAACCATGTAGAGACTATCCATGTGCAAAGGCCACCAGTGGCAGGCAAAACCAGGCCAAGCCAGAGTAAGACCACAGATGCCCCCGCTATAGATAGGCAGCCAGGAACCCCTGCCCTCTCCTGTTTCCCTTCCCAGAGGATCGAGAGACCCAGAAACGGGTGGGGCTGGGGGAGAGACGGTGTCCCAGAGTCTGACCCAGGAGACTCTGGAAAAGGAATTAAAGGAGAAGCCCACTTGCCCTCACTTCTGCAAGTCTCTTGAAATACAGATCAAGCCTGTGCTGCAGAGAAAAGGCGAGGAGATTTATAATACTTTTGGGATTAGACTTTCAAACTGGGCTGAACTAATTCCTTTTAAAATAACTACATTTTGGGATATGCCCTAAGGGACTTCTAACAGAACAGTTGAGAACAATGATTAGTGAAAATAAAACCATGTCATGTTAGAATCCCCACTGACTTCAATAAGGTGGATACTTTATAGACACATAAATGGATTTATATACACATACAGATGTTTATGGGTTTATATACACATATATTCACACATGTATGTACCCCTCATTTATATGAAGATAACTGAGTTGGAAAGCTTAAGAACCTAGATTAGTTTTAGCAAATATGTGGCACATGTGCCACCCACCTCATCCCAGCCCCTTGCCCAAGGCAGACATTACTAATTGATCACTGCCCTCTTTCACACTGAACCAGGGCTGAAGTACAGAGTCATTTTCAAACCAACATTCCAGGCAGCCACTTCCAAGAGATCAGAGTTGGCATACAAGATGAAAACTGTTTATCATTCCTGTTCAAGAGTCTAGAACACAGATCAGGAGCAGGGAGTCTGGTTTTAAGCAGCATGAAAACTATGCCTTTTATCTTCTCAGATCCTATTTATTCTTACCGTGGTCTTAATTCTAGCAAGCCTTATCAGCTGTCATCTGGTTTGTCAGTCCACAACATGAAAGAGTAAGCTAATTAACAGTTGGGATTTTACTGGAGTAAACAGCACTAACAGTAGGAAGCCAAGATACTGACAAAAAAAGGTGACATAATAAGAATAATTTCCATTTACTTTATATTTTTAACTTTGTTCCAAGTGTCTCTCTCTCCTATATATATATAAAATATGCATGCTCTAAGGAAAGTATTACAATTTATTTCCATTTTATAGATGAGAAAAATTTAGGCTCACAGAAACTAAGTGACTTACACAAAAACACACAGCTGGGAGTCAATCTAGGTCTTTAAATCTCCAAAGCACATACTATTTTCTTGACACCGCATAGACCCCTCCAAATTGCAGCTTAAATATTTCCAAGAGAATAGTAGGAGCAGGGAGTCCCCTAGACCTCAATGAGACCTAAAGGCATAAATTTTAGAATAGAATAATATATAATGTTTCTGATGACTACACTGTCATTAAGAAAACATTAAATTAATATGCTCTGTAAATGAGGAAGGTAGGTAAATATAGAATTTTTAATTTTTGAAATTAAAATACTATAAGATATTAAAGAAAAGGGTCAATTATGTATATATAGTATTACACTATGTATAGTATATCATGTAGTCCACTGTTAAGCCAGATAAATTGAGTGACTACTCCTCCTTGTAAGTGCATGTACATGGTATGACAGAATGTAAGTATGAATTTCCCAAGAGATGCTATTAAAATGCTAGTTACCAGCTGACCTTATGCCTTCTACCTGCAACATTCAGGTCATTTTCTTATGGTCAATAGCCTTAAGGTTTTCTGGGGTTTTTTTTTTTTTTGAAGCAGGGAATGAGATCCTGGAGTTCCTGATCATTTTGGACTGTTCATCTTTTTCCCATCTCTACTCCACCTTTAGCACCCGGTTCAATCGCTGGTCCTTGGTTTTATAGAATAATTTCACATTCTGCCAACAATGTAAAATTATTTTCTTCGACCCCACCCAATAGAACTTTTTTCTGGGAGAAGCCTCCTTTGATATACTCAAGAAATGCCCCCCTTCCCAATCCTTTAGGACCTTCCCTTTGGCTAGGCAACATGCTGGATGAGTTAATAAAAGACGTTTTGGAATCCCAGAGACCTGAGTTCAAGTCTTTGATCAACAAGTTCATAAATTTGTGACCTTAGGCAGGATGCTTGACCTCATTTCCTCATCTGTAAAATAGGTACAGCATTAGTGTCTACATCTTGGGCTACTGAGATTAAATGAGCTAACATATGTAAAATCCTTAACATAGTATAAGGCACAGAGCAAGCCCTCAAAACGTGTTTGACTATTATCACTATTCCCTAAGCCCTTCTATTTTTAGGATTGCCAGGTGAACGATTGTCTTTGTCTCAGTTCTTGCCATGGATAATTTCTAGGGCCCAACAATTTGTGCAAAGGGAAGAGGGCCTTCTAATTTGACTTTGCCATCAATTGTGGGTGAAGGGAATAATGATTTATCTTTGAGGTGCTTATCAAATGCATGCAGCTTAAAATTAAAGAGACTGTTCCAGGCACTCTTCTCTCCATGAATTTTATTGTGACGTTTTAATGTTTGACTTTGGATATAGCCCAACTATTTCCATGACAATCAGTATCAAGAGGTGTAGTTTGGGAAACTATCAATATTTCATTGTGCTAACTAACAGACTGGAGCACTAGAGAGGAAAATCTTATTTAGTATCAGATCCTTGAAGTAAAGAGAAAAAAGTGGGGTTTTTTCCCCAAAAAATGATATCGTTTTCAAGTTTGCCTCTTTCAGCAATCTTCTCTTTATAACAACTCAGGTTCAATTACGTAATCCCAAAGGAAGAAAAGAAAACTCACCGTCTTAACAGCACATTGTTGAGCCTGCTTAATAAAAGCAGTGCCTGCTTTGTTTTGTTATAATCCCTCATTCTTTGGGATTTACTGAGACAAGATACTGTATTTTGAAATGAACACATATACAAAGTCAAGTTGATTTCCTTTGGGGATAAATCCCTTATTAAACTCCAGCTCAACAAATTTAAATATAATAATGGCTTTGACTAAATCTGTGTACGGTGAAATCCACTAATGGGGGACCACCCCATAGTTCAATAAAACAAAACAAAACAAGAGAGTCTTTTAGGCAGGTGGTCTCATAACGCAAATTCATGATAGCTTGTGTTCAGTTATTAACTCAAGGATTCATGGTAAGATAGAATTAGCACTGTTTTCTTTCTTTTGTAAAGAATGTCACTTCTCTTTTCTCCCTCTCCGCATCGCATACTCTGTGCTGCCCAGTGGTGCACCCAGCTTCCCTGGAAAAGGCCAACCACCACAGTGGCCACGGGCCCAGCTGAGCCTGGGTCGGCAAAAGTGATTTTAGGCTAGCTGGAGGGAAATCTCCAAAGATAGGGGATTAAAGATTTGGGGAGCAAAGGCTGTTATGTATGAGCACAGTCCATGCTTTCTCACCATCCTTTGACTGCTTGGTAGAAAGACCTGGTGTTAAGGGATCTGTATCTATTTTGTACATATTCAGCATTAAATACATGAGAGAATATCAAGGCTTGGAAAATCTCCCTCAGAGCAAAGAAAAGAAAATCATCTCATAATCCTACCTCTCCAGCCCAGCTACTACTTGCATATATGTATGCTTTCATTCCCAATTTTTAAAATATAGATAGACAAATTTATAACATAAAAATAGAAATAAATAGGAATAAAAATAGAAATAAATAGAAATAAAATAAAAATAGACATATACACAGTCGTAACCACTGAGAATATACTGTTTTTCATCCTGCTCCTTTCATTAACTATCTCATGTTAATACAGTCTTCATAATCATCATTTCAGTGATGGTGTCATGGGTTGGCAAACTGCTTTTCACCAGTCCAATCTGGCCCATTGCTTGTTTTTGTAAATAAAGTTTTATTGGAACACAGCCATGTCTACCTATGTTTGTATTGTCTATGCCTATTACAAATGGCAAAACTGAGTAGTTGTGACAGAAACCCCATGGCCTGCAAATCCTAAAATATTTACCCTCTAGCCCTTTACATAAGAAGTTCACCAACTCCTGGCATACTTTCCATCAAGTTGAGATCTATAATTTACTTAACCATCCCTGTGTTTCTGAATATTTAGTCTGACTTCTCTTTTCTTGTTGCTGCTACCTCACTGAATATCAGGGTTCTTACATTTTTTCTCTTCCTTAAAAAAGGATTTCCTTAGCCTAAATTCTCTAAAGTAGGATTACTGCATCAAAAGGTATGAATATTTTGATAGTTCATAATCTCTAGTTCAATCCTCATGAAACAAAGCAATTTGTCTTATAACAGTGCATTTCTCTGACAGTAGGATGTTCACCACATGAACAGGTATGGATTTGGATTGACCTGTGGCTACATAGCTAATTGCTGGAATAGAGTCTTAGGGACATCATTCTGCCTGTTCTCACACATATAGTTTTCTAACGTGAGTATGTATTATACGTTCAATTGTTTGGCTAGTTGCCATGTATCATCTGCATTGACCATTCTCCATACATTATGGAGGGAATCCTCACTTAGAGATTTGCCACGCAAAATCATCTTACCACTTTGACAAGCATAAACTGAACACCAAAGAAGCAGGTGGGATGACTTCATAATCTGTGAGATCTAGAGCAAAAGGAACGTGGCAGGCCCCTTCTTCAGAAGTTATTGAGAATTTCAAGATGGCAACAGGCTAGCACTGAACCAAGCACAGCCCCCTTCTAAGTACACGGCCCTGTGTGAATGCACACGCATGAAGCCAGCCCTAGAGCTGGGCAGAGGGTGTGTGTGTGTGCCACAGCTAATAAAAACCCTGCTAAGTAGAGGAGAGTCAGCCCCTATGGTCAAGCCCTCCTGGAACCATCAGACATGGGTAGTGGGTAGGGATGGCAGAAAAATCTGGAAGAAGCATCTGGCCACTCTACATCTAGAAGAGGGAAGGCCAGGCACTTCTGTGGCTTCCTCAGATGCAATCACTCTGAATGCACCAACCTGGAGTCCCCATCACCTACCTGTCCCTTCTATGGTTAAGAGCATGAGCTCTCAGAGTCTGACTGCCTGAGTTCAAGTCCTAACTGACTGCCTGTGAGATCCTGGAGAAGGTACCTTCAGTTTCCTCATCTGAAAAATGGGTTTAATAAGGGTACCTGCCTTGTAGGGTTTGCTTTAATGGTAAGTGCAAGAAAGTTCCCTCTATTTTCATGTCTGATCATGCCCCTGGGTCATTTGTGGATTTTCCTGGTGTTATACTATTATCTTTTCAAGGGGATACTAAACTGATCATTTTTACTAGGGGGGAGAAAAAGTCGACAGACTGTGTAAGCCTTTTTGTAGAAGAAAATGCTAATTTTTTTCCTAACACAGAAGCAACATGTGTTGCACAGAGACGTGGTCCAACTGCCGGTGAGGCAGTGCTGACTTGTCAGTCTGTGTACACACAGATTTGGGGGAGATACAGGATGATAGTGTTATTGGTCTAAATGTTACTCCTCTGGTGTCAAAGTCTTGTGGTACAAAGCAGAACGCCTGCCTGTGCACTGGAGAGCATGCTACAGAGCAATCCTTCCAGACTGTGTCAGCATTCACAAGTGTGTTCCACTAAACCGGGACTGAGGGTTGCCTCTACATGTTGAGAAGCAGAAGAATTCAACGAACGTTTTGGAAATGCTGGGTTAAACTCCTATAAACACTATTCTCACCTTTAATATGTTAAGGTGTAAAGAGGCTGTATTGTATGCCTTCCATGAAGTACATTTTTCTGGGAACATATCATGGGACCAGTGTTCCAAACTTTTGGGAGATTTTGGTGCTGGATCAAAGTAGGTGTCGCTTTACGAAGGTTCATTTCTTTGGACAAGTGACTATTAGCCAGAGACCTCATGAACAGGACATGTAATATAGAACAGCCAAATCCACGTAACAAGTCTTAAAGACTCAGTAGGAAAATACTTAGCAATCCCTTTTGTGAAGAGGTAGGCAGATCTCAAAGTTGGCAGGTGACATGGAGGGGAGGTGACTGTCCACCAAAACCAACCATTCCCTTCTGAGGTGCCTTTATTCAGAGTTACCCAGTGGGTCTATTTCTGATTTCTATGTGATTTACTGAAAAGAAGGCAGGGCCTTGACAGGCTGGGGACAGTTATCCTTATTCTTGGCAAAGCAGATTGGGGGAGAATGATTTAAGCAACACAGGAAAATTAATTGGCTGCATTGGCTCCTTTCCCTTCTTGCCTGCCCACTCCCATTGAGGGTTTCATCTACAGGGCAGTTCCCCTCTCCCCACGCAGGGCTGGGCTCGGGCTGCAGCTCCTGTGTGACTGAGGCTTGACACGGGGCCACCAAGCACAGCCAGCAGAGGGGAACAGGATTTGGGAAGGGTCAGCCAGCGCTCTCCCCACATGAATATGCAGCATCTCAGGAAGCAGGGTGCACAATCCCTGCCTACCCTCACCCCCATTCACTGAAGGGATCTAAGAGGACAGGATGTTTTGTTTACCAGGAACAAGGTGGACTTCACCATCGGAAACAAAGGGATGACACCCTAGCCTTTGGCTTGTTCTTCTGTGACCTAGGGGATGCAACTACCACCCTTCCATTTGGTTATTTCATTTTATGTTTATTTTTAAAATTTATTTATTTTTGGCTCCTTTGGGTCTTCGTTGCTGCACTCAGGCTTTCTCTAGTTGCGGCGAGCGGGGGCTACTCTTCACTGTGGTGCGCAGGCTTCTCATTGTGGTGGCTTCTCTTGTTGCGGAGCACGGGCTCTAGGCGCGCGGGCTTCCGTAGTTGTGGCTCATGGACTCTAGAGCGCAGGCTCAGTAGTTGTGGCGCACAGGCTTAGTTGCTCCGGGGCATGTGGGATCTTCCTGGACCAGGGATCAAACCTGTGTCCCCTGCATTGGCAGGAGGATTCTTAACCACTGCGCCACCAGGGAAGTCCCTGGTTATTTATTTTAAAAGTGAGGGTGGGACCATTAGATCAATGGATGGTCATCTCTGCTCTTGGATACCAAGATAATATTCATCTTACCATCTACTGGAGTCAGGTAATCCTTCTGAATTTAAAAAATGAATTCCAACTTATGCTCTCCACCTCCGTCCCCCACATCCTTTTACACATAACTTTCCTGTGATTCTGTTTTTCCCATGAAACATTTCTGTGTACAGAGGAGAAAGAGTCTCACATTTTACTATTAATTCTCTCTCTGGCATGTGTATTTCCTTTTTTTTGCTTAAGCCCAAAGCAGGCTTCATCCTCTAGTTCAAAATCAGAGCCTTCAAACTGTAAAACACTGACATTGAAGAAACCCAAATGCAAAAGGTGACGGAGATGGAAACCATGGGAGAAGGAATCCATGTCTTCTGTCCGGGTCACCATCTTCCTCTGAGCTCCTGTGGCACTTCCTATAGGTTTCTACATCACGTTGTTTGACTTCTGAGATTTCTATCTTGCTCTTCGGCGAGATGGAGTAGACTCCTTGAGGAGGGAGATGGTGCCTGCTGTATACTGAGAAGCAGCCCAGAAAGTGCTCTATAAGCTCCAGCCCAAGGTAAGTTTCCTCCCTATAACAACTACAGGACAGGTCTGGATGCAACCCGCCTGGGCCAAAGCCTGTCTCTCCTACTTACTAGCTCCATCCTAGCTATGCATGGTTAAGTCAGTTAATCCCTCCATTCTTTCAGCTTCCTCATCTATAAAATAGGGAGTTGTGAGTGTAGCATGGCTCTTGGCATATAGGAGCGTTGTGTGGATATTAACTATCACTGATATAAGGTGGAATAACATTCACCGAGTGCCAGCCATGTTCATGCACACTTGCTTACAAAAATCTTTTTAAGTAGTAATTATCATCCCCATTTTTTAGCTAGAAAAATAGCCAATCAGAGAAATGTAGTTTTCTTGTCCCAGATCACACAGTCAGTGATTAGCAGAGTTGGGATTCCAGCCCCCAAGACTACAGTCTCTGCTCCTCTCCATGCTGTCCACAGCTAGCACTCAGGCCATGAGGATCCTGAATTGGAGGACTTCCAGTCTGGCTCTTCTGCCCCCAGCCAAAATCGCCACGAGTAACCATAATAAGGAGGGACGAAACAGGCTC
Source organism: Globicephala melas (assembly GCF_963455315.2). Taxonomy (NCBI): domain Eukaryota; kingdom Metazoa; phylum Chordata; class Mammalia; order Artiodactyla; family Delphinidae; genus Globicephala; species Globicephala melas. The sequence goes on along the minus strand of NC_083319.1, from coordinate 69,091,316 downwards.
TTCCTAGATGTCACATTCCTAGCTGTGGGCACTGACTGCTCTTTGTGCCTCCTGGGTCTCTCTGATGAACATCCTCTGTGACTCTCGCTCAGGGAACTTTGGGGCAGTGGACAGGAGGTCAGCTCTGTAATTCCATAACTGCTTGCTCACTGACTGCTTTGGGAGAAGCTACAGTGACAGCTGGGATCCTTTCCATGATGAGTAATTGCCCATCATACAAATCTATTTAGACCACTTCCTCCTGGTGCACAACTACTAGTTGATTTAAGATGCAAACCTTTGTATAGCTTATTGCCAGAAGGATGAAATATAGAGCTTACCCAGACTTTTCTTTGCTGAAGCATTTATTGTAAATCATTAGTTTCTGTGAGTTGCTACCCATTTATCAAGCAATTCCTACCCAGCTCCAGGTGCTGAAAGAATTCTCTGTGCTTTTCTAGAAAATGTACCATTTGTCCAAGAATGTAATTACTGTATACTTAAAAAAAAAAAATCCCAAGCTCATATATTCACATGGAGAAGCTCAGGCCCAAGGATACCCAATTAGCTGGGAACAGTCAATGTGGTTTTCAATGCAGTAACCACAAGTCTTTGGGGATGTTTAGGAACATGGATAACAAACGCCTCATCTACCATTAAGGTTTGCAGCCAGAGAGGGGAGGGGAAGATGCTAACATTCAGAGCATCCCTCTGCTCCAAGCTTTATGCTAAACACTTTATATAACTCCTTTAATTCTTCCAGAAGCCCTAGTGGGTAGGTACTATCATCTTCATGTTATAGACAAGTAAACTGGGGATCATCATCTCACGCCATGAAGCAGTGGAACCACAATCTGTACCCCAAATAATGAACTTGCGCAAGTCTCTCTGCTGGATCACCACACACAGAGAAACTCCCAGCCCCAGCTAGCTGATTCCTGGCTTCTGCTGGTCTGAGTCTTCCGTGGGTGGCTCTCTAACAAATAGGATGGCTGAGGTTCCCCGTCAGCAGGGCTGCCATTGAATGTCAGGGAGGAAAGCTGCTGTGCATAGCAAGCATTTTCATCTCGCCACCAACGAAGATCAAGCACACGAAATCTGAATCCCCCCAGGGGTGGGGGAAGGAGTGAGGTTCCATTTCCCCCTGACCATTCTATCCGGAGCACGCAGCAATATGGGCAGACAATTAGTATGAACGGATTTGAGCAAAACACCAAATCTGATTGATGCTGAAAGCACACCAAGTGGGAGCACACAAAGGGATGGCGAAGAAGAGGGGTGGTCATATGTAGCAGGGCCTGCTTAAAAATTCTAATCCTCATAAGCTTCTGAGGAAGCTGCTCTTTTCACTGGGCAGGTTTTTAATATTTATTGCTGAGGGCAGTTTTAATCCTAATGAAAATAGCATGTCCTCAGGAAAAGAAGTGCTGTAGCTCTAACGAACAAATGTGGCTCTGACTTTAAATGTCTCACAAGGCTCACAGAGGGTAGAGTTTACCTGCAACTGAATCACTGAAAGGCTTCAGGAAGTACTACTGACAGGAAAAAGCTGAGCTCAAAATGGGTATGTGCCGTCCAGCTCTGGCTGCGTTACCCCCAGAATGGAAGACCCAAGCTCCTTGTCAGAGGAACAGTCCATGTAGCTCACAGGTGAAGACAGATAGACTCAGAATTCTTCTGCCAGGGTTTGAATCTCAGCTCTGCCAACTCTAAGCCTCAGTCTCAGATAATGATGATTATAGATCTTACTGATTTCTTATGGAGATCAATTGACACAATGAATGTAAATCACTGAGCACAGACTCTGGTGTACAGTAAGTGCTAAATAGATGAGAGCTACGTTATCACTTTAATTTTTTATTATCGTTATAGCTTATCCCCAGTGTTACTGGCTTTTTTGCCCAGTAAATGAGGATGCCAGATTATGAAGAGCTAGCAACTAGGAGGTCCTGTTGGAAAGAGTCAGAGAAAATTAATGATCTTCTACTGATTAAATCAGGATTCAAATATGGCTTAAGTTGGGAAGAAAAATAAGAGCTTCACCTTTGCAGTGAGGAACAGTGGAAAATTAACTATTTATACAAATAGTATTTCCATTGGCAGATAAAATGTATTGCTTGAATCCAACCATGTCATCATGTGGGATCTAAGAGCTGAACTTGTGTGGAATTGTGACACCTAGAAGTTTGTATGCCAGTTTTTTAACCATTCAGTAAATTCTCTGACTTTCTCCACCAGTGATAGCGTATCACGGTTGAGAAAACCCTTCTCTCTTTGGATGAGTGTACACAGCTCTCACTCTGTCCTCTTGTCTGCTCAGGTTCTCAAGTGGGGGAACTCAGCTTCCTCCCTCTAAGGACTAGCTTAGGAGCTTTAGGAGAATCATGCCCTGAAAGATTATAGTGCCCACACTCCCATAAGAAAGTAAGAATGAAAACGGTATTGAATTGTTAAATAAACCCATCTTTCAAAATGACATAAACCTTAAATGTAGGATGCCATTATGGTGTATTCTTTCTAATTTCTCTATCCTTCTCTCTCTGTGCCCCTGCTTTGCTGATGTCCTAAACTCATGCATAGTCTGACTATTGAGAATCCAACACCAAAATTAGATTATAAAAATTTTAAAAAGAACTAGTAAAGATCCTCTTCTAGACTGAATTCTAGACATTTCTTTCAGTCTTCAGAAAAATACCTCTTTTGTGTTCTTATTCTCAAGAAACACGTCCAGCTAAAGGGCTCAGAATATTGTTTTCTTTTTGGATTTTCACACCATCTTTTGCCCGTAATATTGGCCTTGTTTCCTAACCAGTTGTCTCCCTCTATTTTGCCTTCCTCCTCTCCACTCCTTTCCCCATGCTGTTGCCACAGAGTACTTTCTAAAATTCAAATGCAGGGACTTCCCTGGCAGTGCAGTGGTTAAGACGTTGCTTTCCAATGCAGGGGGTGCAGGTTCGATACCTGGTCGGGGAGCTAAGATCCCACATGCCTCGCAGTCAAAAAACCAAAACATAAAACAGAAGCAATATTGTAACAAATTCAATAAAGACTTTAAAAAAAATGGTCCACATCAAAAAATCTTAAAAAAAAAATTCAAATCCAATGATGTCACTTCCTAGTTTAATACCTTTCAATGGCTCCTCTTGTCTAGACCTGTGATTCTCAAACCAGGGAAGGGGTCCTTCTCAAACCAGGGAAGGGGTCCTTCTCAAGGTAAGGAGCCTCATGGTGAAAGCAAGAGCACATGATAAACATATTGGATCTTCTGTAATGCCACTGGTGATAAATATAAAACATTTCTATATTAAGAAACACGAATATATTATGGAGTAGAACACAATTTTTCTGGCTATTAAAGATGAAACATGGGGTTCCAGAGGAATTTCACACTTGGAGTTGTTGGCTCCTGACCCAGGACTTATTGAGATATGCAATCACTCTCTTAGGACTCTGAAGTGGAAAAAGTGGTGAAGCACTGACCCACAGGATAAAATCAAACTACTTGGTGCAAAGCTCTCTGAGATCTGGAGCCTGCTCTTCCTTTCCAGCTTCATAATTTTTTTTTAAACATCTTTATTGGAGTATAAGTGCTTTACAATGTTGTGTTAGTTTCTGCTTTATAACAAAGTGAATCACCTATAGATAAACATACATCCCCATATCTCTACCCTCTTGCATCTCCCCCCCACCCTCCCTATCCCACCTCTCTAGGTGGACACAAAGCACCGAGCTGATTTCCCTGTGCTACGCGGCTGCTTCCCACTATCTATTTTACATTAGATAGTGTATATATGTCCATGCCACTCTCTCACTTTGTCCCAGCTTACCCTTCCCCCTCCCCGTATCCTCAAGTCCATTCTCTACGTCTGTATCTTTATTCCTGTCCTGCCCCTAGGTTCTTCAGAAGTTTTTTTTTTTTTTCTAGATTCCATATATATGTGTTAGCATATGGTATTTGTTTTTCTCTTTCTGACTTACCTCACTCTGTATGACAGTCTCTAGGTCCATCCACCTCACTACAAATAACTCAATTTCGTTTCTTTTTATGGTTGAGTAATATTCCATTGTATATATGTGCCACATCTTCTTTATCCATTCATCTGTAGATGGACATTTAGGTTGCTTCCATGTCCTGGCTATTGTAAATAGTGCTGCAATGAACATTGTGGTACATGACTCTTTTATTTATTTATTTTATAAAGTGAGTATTTATTTATTTATTTATTTTTGGCTGTGTTGGGTCTTCGTTTCTGTGCAAGGGCTTTCTTTAGTTGCGGCAAGTGGGGGCCACTCTTCATCGCGGTGCGCGGGCCTCTCACTATCGCGGCCTCTCTTGTTGCGGAGCACAGGCTCCAGACGCGCAAGCTCAGTAGCTGTGGCTCATGGGCCTAGTTGATCCACGGCATGTGGGATCTTCCCAGACCAGGGCTCAAACCTGTGTCTCCTGCATTGGCAGGCAGATTCTCAACCACTGTGCCACCAGGGAAGCCCGACTCTTTTTGAATTATGGTTTTCTCAGGGTATATGCCCAGTAGTGGTATTGCTGGGTCGTATGGTAGTTCTATTTTTAGCTTTTTAAAGTAACCTCCATACTGTTCTCCATAGTGGCTGTATCAATTTACATTCCCACCAACAGTGCAAGAGGGTTCCCTTTTCTCCACACCCTCTCCAGCATTTATTGTTTGTAGATTTTTTGATGATGGCCATTCTGACTGGTGTGAGGTGATACCTCACTGTAGTTTTGGTTTGCATTTCTCTAATGATTAGTGATGTTGAGCTTCCTTCATGTGTTTGTTGGCAATCTGTATAAGTTCTTCAGAGAAATGTCTATTTAGGTCTTCTGCCCATTTTTGGATTGGGTTGTTTGTTATTTTGATATTGAGCTGCATGAGCTGCTTGTAAATTTTGGAGATTAATCCTTTGTCAGTTGCTTCGTTTGCAAATATTTTCTCCCATTCTGAGGGCTGTCTTTTTGTCTTGTTTATGGTTTCCTTTGCTGTGCAAAAGCTTTGAAGTTTCATTAGGTCCCATTTGTTTATTTTTGTTTTTATTTCCATTTCTCGAGGAGGGGAATCCAAATCAGAAAAGAAGTAAAACTGTCACTGTTTGCAGATGACATGATACTATACACAGAGAATCCTAAAGATGCTACCAGAAGACTACTAGCGCTAATCAATGAATTTGGTAATGTAGCAAGGTACAAAATTAATGCACAGAAATCCCCTGCATTCCTATATACTAATGATGAAAAATCTGAAAGAGAAATTAAGGAAACACTCCCATTTACCACTGCAACAAAAAGAGTAAAATATCTAGGAATAAACCCACCTAAGGCAGAAATTAAAGATGATACAAACAGATGGAGAGATATACCATGTTCTTGGATTGGAAGAATCAACACTGTGAAAATGACTCTACTACCCAAAGCAATCTACAGATTCAATGCAAACCCTATCAAACTACCACTGGCATTTTTCACAGAACTAGAACAAAAACTTTCACAATTTGTATGGAAACACAAAAGACCCTGAATAGCTGAAGCAATCTTGAGAAAGAAAAACGGAGCTGGAGGAATCAGGCTCCCTGACTTCAGACTATACTACCAAGCTACAGTAATCAAGACCATATGGTACTGGCACAAAAACAGAAATATAGATCAATGGAACAGGATGGAAAGCCCAGAGATAAACCCACGCACATATGGTCACCTTATCTTTGATAAAGGAGGCAAGAATATACAGTGGAGAAAAGACGGCCTCTTCAATAAGTGGTCCTGGGAAAACTGGACAGCTACATGTAAAAGAATGAAATTAGAACACTCCCTAACACCATACACAAAAATAAGCTCAAAATGGATTAAAGACCTAAATGTAAGGCCAGACACTATAAAACTCTTTGAGGAAAACATAGGCAGAACACTCTGTGACATAAATCACAGCAAGATCCTTTTTGACCCAGCTTCAATATTTATTTCCCATCCTCACTCTTACTAACACTCCTCACTTCTTGCAGTTCATGCACAATGTCAGTTACAAGTGTCTCTGTTAATTCCACTCCTTTAACCCCATGTCTCTGAAACAGCTGTCTTTAGGCACCCATCTTCTTAGAAAGTTGTACAGTGATATTCTCATCCAACCTTCCCTTCCCCTCACCCAAAAAACCCAGTCCAGCTGCCTCTTGAGACTGGGATTCAAGAGGTTAGCTCAGCCGTGAGCATGTGCCTATTCATCTCCAAAGTGGGGAGAGGCATAGGCCAGGCTGCCTTGACTACACACATAGTGCCCCATCTCTTTAACGTTAGGAAACAGTGAGCAATTGAAGGCTTGACGCTGTAGCTATTCTGCCTAAGTTGCATGTGGGCTCCCCCACTTCTCGACTGGATGGTCTTTGACTAGTTAAACACTCTGTGCTTCCAATTTCTCATCTGTGAAATGGAGATTATAGCAAGATAATAATTTTGTAAAGAAGGGCCAAGAGGTCAACCGTGTTAAATGCTTCAAAGACTGACACCTAACCGAACAGTAGCTATTATTATCATTAAGCACTTCTTCCACTGGGAGAAAGTTTGCTCAAAATACCCAGTGTCCTGATGGAAAATATCTTGGTCCCCAGGCATTCTCACATGGCGCCCTCACAGCCTGTATCCTATGGTTCATAGGACAAGCATATTCTGGGAGATAAATTCAGCTCTTTTGTTTTTTCCTTCCGCAGGACCAGGGGCTTTCTGATGTTCATATACACAACCTCCACCCTCCCTTTTCCTTGGGGCATGTGTGTTGAAAACGTGACTGAAGCAGGAACATATTTCTAAGGAAGAGGTATAAGGGAAGAGTTTAATGTTGACTAAGATTACAATTTTTCAACTGAGATAAAATTCACTACCCAGCTTCTTTCTAAGTCCAAAAGATATTCATGGAAGAAGAAAGAAAAAGAAGGGAGCTGATATTTGCTGCAAGTTCACATGCGGGTCTTCAATCCTGGCTCCCACAATAATCCTGCATGAAGGGGAATAGTTATCCTTATGTGGAGAAAAAATCCTAAATTCCTGAGATATGAGCTCACACAGGGATTAAATCCTCTCACCATGCCCCAAATTAAAAAATAACGGCATTTGTTCCTACTGAAATTCAATATCCTTGACTTTTTAAGACAGAAGGTGCTATTTTAGTTACTTTTAAGTAACACAATCTGCATTCTCTGGGAACAGACCCCTCAAGACTCACCCCTCTCCCTGCATATTTGAAGAGACCTCTAGAGTGAAGCGTGTCTCTCTCTGCAGAGTGAACCAGTGTAGGGTGGCTGCAGGGCAGGCTAAAGGAAGAAGCTGGAAAGCTGCTGAACCTTGGCACACAGAGCCACACCGTCTGCAGGTCAGAAAATGGCAGCCAGGACCCCGTCCTCACACCTGTTGAGGTCCTCAGAGCTGCCAAGAAGCTGCTCTGCTCCTAACCTGGGCATTCCCTTACAGCTTGCCAACTCCTGCCTGGCTCTCCATCCAAGAATGTTAAGTGAGGCTTTGAACAGAGTAAAAGTCCTGGTCATCCCTACCTCCCAGGCATGACAAGTTAATCCCCTGTGAATGAGCCAAGATTTAAACAACAACAACAACAACACACCTTGCAGCTGCTGGACCCACAGGTGCCCAACCCATTCAGGCATAAACCATTGGCCATGCTCTAGCCTGGAATTTGTATGACTCAGAGTGGAGAATGAGAGCCCGGTCAAGACTCTGGCCCACAGAATTGTGTTGGTGGTTAATTACCCTGGTCATCTATGCTAAGGTTCTCTTTCCATAGCCTTTGCCAATGGTCACAGTTTGTCATTGCCTTTTAATTTAGCTCTTGGCAGAAGAGGACTCTTGTTTTGAGATCATGAGAAATTGCAGGGTCTTTCCCTGATGGAGAAGGTTGTCTTCACTTCTCCTCTTAAAGTGTCTTTTTCTACTGGAAGCAGAGTGCAGAAGGCTGCTGCAGTAGAAAAGCAGCTCACCTGGAATCAGCCAGATATCAAATCTTGGTTTTGCTCCCAGCTCTGCCACCTGCCAGCTGTGTGAACTTCTGCAATCTACTTGGCCTCTCTTCACCTCAGTTTCCTACCACACAGCTGCTGTGGAGATTAATTCCAAATGAACAAGATAATGACGGAAAGGTGCCTGGCAAATGGTGGTGGCTCAGTTACTGTATCTTTCTTCTCTTCCTGTGTTTAGATCTGATGACTTTCACCATGGGCATTAACGATTGTGCTTTATCGATCACTAAGCGCAAATTCAAGACTCTTTTATTTGTGGTTATGGGGGATATGGTGGTAATATTCTGGAGAGGTTTAACATCTTACTGGGGAGAGAAGACATAATTAGAGAGTAGTACAGTCTCCCATAAAATGCTTAATTAGTGACTGCACACTCTGGGTTCAGGGCACAAGGAAATCTGTGTGGGCTCTGGTTATCAGGCTCGGCTTCATGGAGGAGATGATATGGAATGAGGAATTAACTGGCACATTGCCCTAAACATAGAAGCACACTGCCCTATAACGATGAACTGTGCGGAATGATTGTACGTGTTCAGTGTTTGGAACGAATAACTTCTAGTTTACAACCTAAGCAGTTCAGAGGAAGAGTGAATGCCCATGGATGGTAGAGAACAAATTTTAGGAAGGACAAGGACAAAATTCTTAAGAGTTATGGACTTATTTTCATGTGGATTAGAAAAAAATTAACACATGAATTGTGTGAATTTGTATATTCTATATCCTGGCAGAAAGCTAAAGTTTTTTAAGTGTATTGATTTTTTAAAATCCATTAAATAATATTAAAGGTAGTTTGTGGATATGTCAACAATGTGAATGACTGAAGTTTGGGAAACTCTGCTGGAAGTAATAGGATTCATCTCTGGATACCCTGTGGATGAAAAGATATGAACCAGAATCTTCACCTCTCTGCTGCATAAAGCTGCAATCTTAAGCAATTGCTTTCACCTCTTTGTGCCTCATTTATTAAATAGGAATAATTATGATGCTACCATATCGGGTTGAAGGTTAATATCTATAAAGCATTTGTAACACTGCCTGGCATATGTTAAGAGTTCAATTAGAATAAGAAAAAAAAAACCAAAGCCCATGGGGGTCATATTTGTTTGGGGGCTGTCACTGACTAAGTGAACCATCTAGTAGGTCTTTAAGTGTTAATCTGCCCCACACTGATGCAAAATGATAGGTCAACAGATTGCACTATGGTTGCCAGGAAGGGATTCCCAGCTCTGTCATTCAAACCCTTGTGGGTTATTTAAGGTCACAAGTCCTTTACTGTATGACCAGAGAAACCACAGACTTGGGCAGCTGGGAGCATATTTCTGCCAATGTACAAATGCTGATGTAATTCTACAAACAAAGGCATGGGTGGTTTTTTCTGTGGACAAGTAAGAGCCCAGTCAACTGAGTTGAATTTACTCTGAACCCTCAAGTCGGCTCCAGTGAAGTACTGGGCTCCTCTGATTCATTCCAGAGGCATATGAAAGAATTAACCGAATCTTGTCTCTGTTTTTTTTTATTCAGTTGATAAACATTTTATTCTGACAATTCCAAAAGCTTGCCAGTTTAACTTGGGTGGTACACAGTTTGTATAAAAAGGTATTTGGTTCCACCCAGAGGTAGATATATTTTAGCATTCACCTACATTGCATTTCCAACTCATGATACATAGCCACTGGTTTCAGAATTTTAAAAATATATTTAGCAACACACATTAAGTGAGCAAGCACTGTCACTGACACAGAAACGCTGTCAAAGATCTGCTGAATAAAAAATAATGCTCAAAGTTCTGCCTCCAGGCCGGCCCTCTTGAGTACCAGACCCATACTGCCAGGACATCCCCCCAGTGCCTAAGGAGCAGTTCTCTTGGTGATTCCCAATGCACAGTAGTGTTTACACATGTTGAGAAGTCCTGTGGCAAACAATCCTATTAACCCAAGCATGTTTGCTAATGGGCTCCTTTTGAGTGATAACATTAATATTTCTCTTCCCTAGAGGACAGAATAAAAAATGCTGCCCCAGCATAGATGTAGCCAACCATCCACTCATTCATCAAGCTAAAAACCTGGGTGAATTACTCTACTTCTTTTCCCTCATCCAGCTAGTCCCCAAGTCCTACTGCTTCTACCTTGGGGATGTTTCTTGAGTCCCTCCCCACATTCATTCCTGCTACCAAAGCCTTAGCTTAAGTCTTGTTCAGGTCTATTTTGAATGTCCAGACAAATTTTGAATGTCTTTAGTTCTCCCTGCCTTCAGCCTCTCTCCTCTATAATCCATCGTTCGGAGTTATTTTCCTAAAAATAAATCTCATCATATTACTTTCCCACTTCAAACCTCCCCTGGCTCCCCATTGCCCACATAAAGAAGCCAAAGTGATTATCATAGACATTAATTCTAGGGCAGAATATAGCATGATAGTTACAAGCATAGAATCTGAAATCAAATAGCCCTGGATAGAGCTTGGGCAATTTACTTAGTCCTCCCAAGCCTCAGTTTTGTCATCTATAGGATGAGTATAATTATAGTGTAGATTTAACAGGATTGTGGTAAGGATTAAATCAGATAATAGATGTATAATATTCAACACAGCACCTAAAATATTGAAAATGCTTACAATTATACCATTCTTATTAACATTACACAATACTCTGAGTAACGGAGCCCTAGCTCTCCAAACTCATCAATGTACAGCCTTTCCTCACAGTGACCTATGTTCCAGTCACCCCAAACATTTAACCCTTCTCCAACACACCCTTGCCCATCTCCACGATTTTGCACTCCATTCCGTCTCTGCACAGTACTGTTCTCCCCTCCTCCAGTGGATATGTCCTCACGCCAAGACACCTCTCAGCAGGTTGAAAAAAATAAATGTCATAAAGCCCATGTACTTCTCTCTATGGGAAGATTCTGAAGCTTTAGTCTGCTTGTTTAGAATTGGGTGGCAATTTAAACCCACTGATTTAAACACACAAGATTATCCAGTTTCCTTAAAATGAAAGGCAGTATTCTTCTTAGCTTACACGGAGATCAGATTAAAAGCAGCAAAGGGAAGGACTCTAAAAGAAAACAGGCTAAGACACAAAAGCTAAGAAACAGGAAGGATCAGGAACAGTGACAGATCACTTAGCACAAAGCACAGCCTAGAAGGACTTCACAGTATTAACATCCACTTTAATGAACACTTATATAAAAAGACTGACTGGGCTAAGTGTAATAATTGACATACTTTATGATGACTCCCAAATCACCAGAAATTAGTAATGACAATAACATTTATATCTTTTATTAAGTGCTTACGATATGCTAGCATTAAGTGCTTAAGATATGCACCTCATTGTAGGTGGTATGATCAAGCTCCAAGCTCCATTTGCAGAGGAAAAATGAGGCTTAGAGAAATTAAGAGACTCTTCCTAGGTACTCAGTTAGTGAGTGGCAGAGTTCTATTGATTCTAGAGCTAGTGATCCCAACCTTTTATAAAATCGTCTCTTTACAAGGTTATTACGTTTGGTAAACTCTGTTTAAACAGACATGGAATAATATCAATGCATGATATTTACTATGCTGAGTGTGTATGACTTAAATGTATTTTATTAAAATTTTTATCTAGCATTGTTTATATTTTTAAATGCTCGTGTTAGCTGCAGAATTTATAAATAGGACATCTCATATTTCTCTGCTGCTGGATAAATGATGCTTCAAAAAGACAAGAAAGCCAGCTTCCACAAGAAAATGTGATGGCTGTGAGCATCTTTGTGTTGCAAATATCTATCGTGAAAATTAAAGTTTTAAGCAAAATTTTGTTTTATTTCCTCATAGGTTTTTCCCACAAACTGGAATCAAAAGGCCATGTGCGAATTGGAACGAGTGGATTCAGTGTTCTTCTGACCTTGGTTTTGTTTCAGAGAGAGGTAAGTGTAAACTTGTTTCTCTCCTTGGTTCTTCTGCAAAAGCAGAACCACCCCTGTGGGGGACATTGCCTATTCCCTGTCCCTTCAAGCTTGTCCTTAGGGTGTCACCTTTTAAAGCCAGCTCTTGTCTCTCCTCCTATTCAAGCCAGATCCTCCCTCCCTTGTCTAATTCTTAGCCAAGCATAGCAAGGCCAGCTGGTGAGAGCCTTGTAAAAAACAATGGCACCAGACCCTGCTTAATGGAACGCTGCTCGCGCCAGTCAAAGCTTCCTGGATGGGAACAGTTGATTTTGAGTTGTGGCCCATTCTCTGACCCATACTGGAGCACTGTATTCAGTGGGGATTAAAAACCTTGTGAACTGGAGTAAGAAGAGATAGAAAAAAGAGGTCATTGTAGGTCTAGAGGGAATCAATATTGTCTCTTTGAAAAAGCCTATATCTGTTCCCAGACTGACCATCTGGGGCTGTGTGGCTCACAATCGGCTGCAAAGGAAGGAAAGAATTAAACTGGGGCAGAGGGAGAACTTTGTGAGGGCAGGTTTCCAATGTGGCTTGTCTGGGAAGACTAAGGAGGATCCAAGGAGGTTGTAGAGAGAAATAGTTCAAGAAAAGGAGAAAAACCTTAAATTCCTATACGTACCTGTAGTTCATCTGTCCCTCCTTGTACCTCTACCAAATGTTTCCAGTTGTGAATAAAGAACTATTTCTACAGGGCTCACAATTTCTTCCTCAATTCTTGAATGCTACTTTAGCATAATCTTACAAAAGTGTTTTTTGTTTTCAATGAAATTAACATTTCCAATAGATTCCAAACTTGAGGCTTATGGGCATGAACACGGGGTGGGGAGTGGTAAAAACTTAGATGGGTGTGGCTGCCTTAGTGCCCCTACAGCAGAGAAAGTGTTTCCTCTACCTGGGAATTCATGGCTTCACTTCTCTTTGGGAGAGAGTGGTAAGTGGGTGAAGACAGAGCAACAAATGTGGCCCAAAGAAATTGAGAATACAGATGTATGATGCTGAAGGATTCTTGGGCTAAAACTGAGTTTGCTCAAAGCAATGACCTTGCTCTGGTTTTAAGATACCAATAAAAACTGCTCCAGGAAACTTTCTGGATTTGGAGAGACTTTTACAAAGATAGATACATTTCCCCAGGAGGCGAACAATCCTGGGAAATGATGAACTCTTGGTTCTTGAATCTGGGATTCAGCGGTAAAATGGTGCCTGGTAAATGTGGTGTTTAAGCAAGAGTGCTGAGAGCTTGAGTGTTGAAAAATTCTGGTTCTGGGATGGATATGCTTTGTGTCCCTGGATGAACCCTTAATATTATATAATCCTCAGTCTTCACTAATCTATTAAAATGCAAAACTGAATCTACTAAAAGGATCTTGTAATAGTAAGGTAGGAAGTTAGTGATTTCTTGTACATGGATCAATATTTTGATTGAGACGGGAGTTTCATCCATAAGGCTTGTCCACCAGGGTGTCCTAGAGCTCTACTCCTCCATTATATTCCAGGAGCCAGTGGTCCAGCTGACTGTGAGAGAGAGCTCCACCTGCACTTCCCAGGCACACCCATCCTCATGACCCAACTAAACTCACTGTCTTCACGCTTCAAACCTGATCTTCCTCCTTATTCCCATCTACAGCAACGTAGCATCAGCTCTTCCAGGTGAGAAGCTTCAGTACCACCCTTCACTCCTCCCTCTCTCCTGCTCTCCTCCATCCAGTACCACTCTCACGGTCTGCATCGTTTCCTCCTTTGTCACTGTCCGCTTGAATTCAAGCTCATTATCTTTCATCAGGGCCAACGGCAGCTTTTTAAAAAATTGAGTTGAAAATCACGCAACAGAATATGAACCATTTTATTTATTTATTTTGTACTGAGTTGTCTGTTTTGTAATTTTTTTTCAGCTTTACTGAGATATAACTGACCAAATTGTATAAATTTAAGGTGTACGACATGATTAACCCTTTTAAAGTGAACTTAGTACAATTACAATATTGTGGAATCACCACCATTAACCCTGTTCCAAAGAATTTGCATCATCCCAGAAGGAAAACTGTACCCACTAAGCAGTTACTTTCTATTCCTTCCCACTCCCAGCACCCCCAACAACCAGTCTGCTTTCTGTCTCTATGGATTTACCCATTCTGGGTATTTTGTATAAATGGAATCACACAGTATATAATCTTTTATGTCTGGCTTCTTTCACTTGGTATAATGTTTTCTAGGTTCCTCCACATTGTAGCATGTATCAGTACCTCATTCCTTTCTGCGGCTGAACGATATTACTGTACGTATATATTATTATATTTTGTATGCATATGCCACAATTTGTCTATCCATTCATCTGTTGATGGTTATTTGGGTTATTTCTATCTTTTGGCTGGTGTGAATAGTGCCGCTATGAACATGCATGTACATGTATTTGCTTTGCAATTTGGGGAGTCTATACCTAGGAGTGGAATTGCTTGGTCAAACACTAATTCTATGCTTAACTTTTTAAGAAACTGCCAAACTGCCTTCTACAGCAGCTGAACCATTTTATATGCTCACTAGCAATTACAGAGGTTCCAATGTCTCCATATTTTCACCAATATTGTTACTTTCTGTTTTTTGATTATTGCCATGCTAGTGAGTGTGAAGTGGTATTGATTTGCATTTTTCTAATGGCTAATGATATTAAGCAACTTTTAATGTGACTTTTAACCATTTGTATGTCTTTTATGAAGGAATGCCTGTGCAAGTTCTTTGCCCAATTTTTAATTGGATTGTCAGTCTTTTTGTTACTGAGTTGTAATGGTTCTTTATATATTCTGGATATTAGACTGATTAGATATGTGATTTGCTAAGTATTTGCTAAAAGCTGCTTATTGCTTTTCAAATCCACCATAGTGCTTTTCAGTGTCACCTTCGTGCTGGTATTTCCTTAACCTGAAATGTCCTACTCCCTTGCTTCTCCAGGTATGTGACCAACATTATTTAAAACTTGTTAGAAAATGCAGAATCACATGCTCTGCTTCAGTTACTATCAGGTCTTTCAATTCCAGTGATTTGGATGCAGATTTTATTTGAGAAGCATGGCTTTATTTTCTCCTTTTCTACCAGATCTCTCTTTCTATCGTTCAAAGCCCAACTCCTCTATCAGTTCCTCTGGGACTGGGAAGACTTTATCCCTGAACCCCAACCCAGTAAAACTAATCATTTCCTCCCTCTGCTATTTCCTTTACATACTTCTACTGTGTCTGTTTTCTCTACTAGACTATGAGTTCCTTGAGTAAAGAAATTGAATCAACTTCATTTCTGTGTCTTTTGCAGGCTATCAACCTACCATAGATATTTGATGAATTAGGTGAATAGTCATCTACATGAGGGAGATTTTATTGTCACCATATTGCAAATGCAGAAATTGGAGCTCAAGGAGGTTAAAGTGGTGTAGTAGGTGACAGAGTTGAAATTTGAGCCCAGCCCTCCTCATTTCAACACCCATGTTCTCACCTCTATGTCATACAGCCATTTTAAGAATTTCAGACAGTAAAGAGAAATATCTTCTTAGGTACTGCATGTAGGCAAATATCCATCCTAAAGTCAGGTAGTAACTAAGATTAAGGAAAACTAGGCCATTCAAAGAGATTGGTGCTGGAGAATGATGGCATGCCTTGAGAAAGCAAAGAATTATTTTGTGATTTTTAAGGTACATTTGCAAAGATCATTCCTAAAATGTGTTCTCTATGAGAACACACGTCTAAAGTGGCTGCCCTTTAAAAATTCACTCAAAATTACTTATTACCTAAATGAATGAGTAAACGTCTTTTTCTCAACCTGTGTGGGTGTTCCAGCTCACACATGTATACACATGTTGCACATCTTTGAATATCTCTGTATTTGTGACTGTGTGTTCTAAGCTTTTGCTCATGAAAGTTTGGTCTGAGGATCAGCAGCATTGTTATCACCTGAGAAGTGGTAGAAAATGCAGATACTCAGGCCCTACCTCAGACATACTGAACCAGAATCTGCATTTTTAATCAGGTCCCCTGGTGCTTCATATGTCCATGAAAGTTTGAGAAGCACTAATGTAAATCATCCCAGGTATGTCAGGATAGACCTGAACATGACATGATAGCCTAAGCTCAAGATACTGAAAAGCTGCCAGAAAGAGAGATGTTTCAGCTACTTGCAGTACACTGGGATCATTATCTCAGGCCTTGGCTGTTCACACACCTGTAGGCAAAGATCTAATTTACCACTTAGAAAGGAGAGCACACACGTGCCACAAGCATATTTAAACCAATGTTGATACTTTATGATCCAGATTGGCCTCAAAGTCTTCCTCTGCCAGGATGTAGTCATCTTTCTTCAGCATGCAGAGAAACTTGCCCCTTTCACTCAGTAGAGCTACTCACCTGCCCATTTCTTCTTCTACCTGTTTTTCTTCTTTCCTTCCTCCCCAGCCACTCATTTAGCAAAACTACTGTTCTCTTCGCTCACTTCAATTCTGGCAGTTCATAGATTATTTTCTCCACTGCCCCATGCCTAAGAATTAGATGTGGAGCTTGTTTTGTTTTGTTTAGAGGGAGTTAAAGAACTGATATTTCTAAAATTGTTAAATATTTTAAAGAAAAAATGTTCTCTTCTTTCCTTAAATTGTCTTGGGAATCATAACATTGGTTGCTTGCACTGACACTACTTCCTTTCTTCATCTACTGCCACCCACCTGTCCTAAGCCTTTTTAAGACTGTAGAAGTTATACTAGGGTCACATTTTCTCCCTCTATTGGAGTGACACAGCCTTCAGCTTAAAGAAAAATTGGCACTTGGAGCAAGCTAAAGATAACAACTAGTGGTTATTTCTGAACATCATTTCTCTCTAAAGCGCTCTTCTTCAGGAACTGATAAAGTTCCTTCTATATTCTTTAGCTGGAGATGGCAAATGATCATGTGATGCAGGTGGTGCAATAAAATTATACAGGGTATAATGCAGATATGAAGTTGGAAAGCCAGCTTAGTAAATGACTATTTGATAAATAGAAGTACATATTTGATGCAGGTTGGAAATCTATTTCACAAATTCAAGAGTTCAGAAATGTCCATTCTCTTATTCTCTGCAGTTAAATTAGATCTACATCTAGCACCCAGCTATCTGTCCTTGCAGGATATTTAAGTTATTAATAAGACTTTCCCAAGGATTGCACAAAGACCTTGGGGTCTTACACAGCAGCACATCATCAGAGAGATCCTTCTGGCCATCATTTACCTACCCACTCTGTATATGTTTTCTTTCTTTAATAGATCTTTATTGGAGTATAATTGCTTCACAATACTTGTTAGTTTCTGTTGTACAACAAAGTGAATCAGCCATATGGATACATATATCCCTATATCACCTCCCTCTTGAGCCTCCCTCCCATCCTCCCTATCCCATCACTCTAGGTCCTTGCAAAGCACCAAGCTGATCTCCCTGTGCTATGTTGCTGCTTCCCACTAGTTTATTTTACATTCAGTAGTGTATATATGTTGATGCTACTCTCACTTCGCCCCAGCTTCCCCTCCCACCCAATGCCCTCAAGTCCATTCTCTATGTCTACATCTTTATTCCTGCCTTGCAACTAGGTTCATCAGTACCATGGGTTTTTTTTAGCTTCCATATGTATGTGTTAGCATACAGTATTTGTTTTTCTCTTCTGACTTACTTCACTCTGTATGACAGACTCTAGGTCCACCCACCTCACTACAAATAACTCAATTTTGTTTCTTTTTATGGCTGAGAAATATTCCATTGTATACATGTGCCACATCTTCTTTATCCATTCATCTGTCGATGGACATTTAGGTTGTTTCCATGTCCTGGCTATTGTAAATAGAGCTGCAACGAACACTGTGGTACATGACTCTTTTTGAATTATGGTTTTCTCAGGGTATGTACCCAGTAGTGGGATTGCTGGGTCATATGGTAGTTCTATTTTTAGTTTTTTTAAGGAAACTCCATACTGTTTTCCATAGAGGTTGAATCAATTTACATTCCCACCAACAGTGCAGGAGGGTTCCCTTTTCACCACACCCTTTCCAGCATTTATTGTTTCTAGATTTTTTGATAATAGCCATTCTGACTGGTGTGAGGCGATACCTCATTGTAGTTTTGATTTGCATTTCTCTAATAATTGGTGATGTTGAGTATCTTTTCATATGCCTCTTGGCCATCTGTATGTCTTCCCTGGTAAGATGTCTGTTTAGGTCTTCCTCCCATTTTTTAACTGGATTGTTTGTTTTTTTTGATACTGAGCTCCATAAGCTGTTTGTATGTTTTGGAGATTAATCCTTTGTCTGTTGTTTCATTTGCAAATATTTTCTCCCATTCTGAGAGTTGTCTTTTTGTCTTGTTTGTGGTTTCCTTTGCTGTGCAAAAGCTTTTAAGTTTAATTAAGTTCCATTTGTTTTTTTGTTTGTTTGTTTTTATTTCCGTTACTCTAGGAGGTGGGTCAAAAAAGATCCTGCTGGGCTTCCCTGGTGGCGCAGTGGTTGAGAGTCCGCCTGCCGATGCAGGGGACACGGGTTCGTGTCCCGGACCGGGAAGATCCCACATGCCACGGAGCGGCTGGGCCCGTGAGCCATGGCCGCTGAGCCTGCGTGTCTGGAGCCTGTGCTCCGCAACAGGAGAGGCCACAACAGTGAGAGGCCCGCGTACCGAAAAAAAAAAAGATCCTGCTGTGGTTTATGTCAAAGAGTGTTTTTGCTATGTTTTCCTCTAAGAGTTTTATAGTGTCTGGTCTTACATTTAAGTCTTTAATCCATTTGGAGTTTATTTTTGTGTATGGTGTTAGGTAGTGTTCTAATTTCATTCTTTTACATGTAGCTGTCCAGTTTTCCCAACACCACTTACTGAAGAGGTTGTCTTTTCTCCATTGTATGTTCTTGCTTCCTTGGTTGTAAGTTAGGTGCCCATATGTGAGTGGGTGTGTCTCTGGGCGTTCTATCCTGTACCATTGATTTATATTTCTGTTTTCGTGCCAGTACCATACTGTCTTGATTACTGTAGCTTTGCGGTATAGTTTGAAGTTGGGGAGCCTGATTCCTCCAACTCTGTTTTTCTTTCTCAGGATTGCTTTGGCTATTCAGGGTCTTTTGTGTTTCCATATGAATTGTAAAATTTTTTGTTCTAATTCTGTGAAAAATGCCATTGGTAGTTTGATAGGGATTGCAATGAATCTGTAGATTGCTTTGGGTAGATTGCTTTTTCACAATATTGATTCTTCCAATCCAAGAACATGGTATATTTCTTCATCTATTTATGTCATCTTTGATTTTTTTCATGAGTGTTTTATAGTTTTCTGCATACAGGTCTTTTGCCTCCCTAGGCAGGTTTACTCCTAGGTATTTTATTCTTTTTGTTGCAATGGTAAATGGGACTGTTGCCTTAATTTCTCTTTCTGATTTTTTGTTGTTGGTGTATAGGAATGCCAGAGATTTCTGTGTATTAATTTCGTATCCTGCAACTTTACCAAATTCATTGATTAGCTCTAGTAGTTTTCTGGTGGCATCTTTAGGATTTTCTATGTATAGCATCATGTCATCTGCAAACAGTGACAGTTTTACTTCTTCTTTTCCAATTCGTATTTGTTTTATCTCTTTTTCTTCTCTGATTGCTGTGGCTAAGACTTCCTAATCTATGTTGACTAAGAGTGGTGAGGGTGGACATCTTTGTCTTGTTCCTGATCTTAGAGGAAATACTTTCAGTTTTTCACCATTGACTATGATGCTTGCTGTGGGTTTGTCATATATGGCCTTTATTATGTTGAGGTACATTCCCTCTATGCCCATTTTCTGGAGAGTTTTTACCATAAATGGGTGTTGAATTTTGTCAAAAGCTTTTTCTGCATTTATTGAGATGATCATATGGTTTTATTTCTTAATTTGCTGGTGTGGTGTATCACATTGATTGATTTGCATATATTGAAGAATACTTGCATCCCTGGGATAAATTCCACTTGATCATGGTGTACGATCCTTTTAATGTGTTGTTGGATTCTGTTTGCTAGTATTTTGTTGAGGATTTTTGCATCTATGCTCATCAGTGATATTGGTCTATAATTTTCTTTTTTTGTGCTATCTTTTTCTGGCTTTGGTATCAGGGTGATGATGGCTTTGTAGAATGAATTTGGGAGTGTTTCTTCCTCTGCAACTTTTTGGAAGAGTTTGAGAAGGATCGGTGATGAGTCTTCTCTAAATGTTTGATAGAATTTGCCTGTGAAGCCATCTGGCCCTGAACTTTTATTTGTTGGAAGATTTTTAATTATGGTTTCAATTTCATTGCTTGTGATAGGTCTGTTTATATTTTCTAATTCTTCCTGGTTCAGTCTTGGAAAATTGTACCTTTCCAAGAATTTTTCCACTTCTTCGTGGCTGTCCATTTTTTTGGCATATAGTTGTTTGTAGTAGTCTCTTATAATCCTTTGTATTTCTGCAGTGTCAGTTGTGATTTCTCCTTCTTCATTTCTACTTTTATTGATTTGTTCCTTCTCCCTTTTTTTCTTGATGAGTCTGGCTAAGGGTTTATCAATTTTTTTTATCTTCTCAAAGTACCAGCTTTTAGTTTTATTGATCTTTGCTATTGTTTTCTTTGTCTCTATTTCATTTATTTCTGCTCTGATCTTTGTGATTTCTTTCCTTCTACTGACTTTGGGTTTTCTTTGTTCTTCTTTCTCTAGTTTTTTAAGTGTAGGGTTAGATTGTTTACTTGAGATTTTTCTTGTTTCTTGAGGTGAAATTGAATTGCTATAAACTTCCCTCTTAGAACTGCTTTTGCTGCAGTTCTAAAGTTTTGGGTCATAGTGTTTTCATTGTCATTTGTTTCTATGTATTTTTTTAATTTCTTCTTTGATTTCTTCCATGATCTCTTGGTTATTTAGTAGCACATTGTTTAGCCTCCATGTATTTGTGTTTTTTATAGTTTTTTTTTCCTGTAATTGATTTCCAATCTCATAGCGTTGTAGTCAGAAAATATGCTTGATACGATTTCAATTTTCTTAAATTTTCTGAGGGTAGATTTGTGACCCAAGATGTGATCTATCCTGGAGAATGTTCCGTGTGTGTGCACTTGAGAAGAAAGTGTAATCTGCCATTTTGGGTGCAATGTTCTATAAATATCAATTAAGTATATCTTGTCTAATGTGTCATTTAAAGCTTGTGTTTCTTATTTATTTTCTGTTTGGATGATCTGTCTATTGGTGTAAGTGGGGTGTTAATGTCCCCCACTATTATTGTGTTACTGTTGATTTCTCCTTTCATGGTTGTTAGCATTTGCCTTATGTATTGAGTTACTCCTATGTTGGGTGCATAAACATTTATAATTGTTATATGTTCTTGGATTGATTCTTTGATCATTATGTAGTGTCCCTCCTTATCTCTTGTAACAGTCTTTATTTTAAAGTCTATTTTATCTGATACGAGTATTGCTCCTCCAGCTTTCTTTTGATTTCCATTTGCATGGAATATCTTTTTCCATCCCTTCACTTTCAGTCTGTATGTGTTTCTAGGTCTGAAGTGGGCCTCTTGTAGACAGCATATATATAGGTCTTGATTTTGTATCCATTCAGCCAGTCTGTGTCTTTTGGTTGGAGCGTTTAATCCATTTACATTCAACGTTATTATCGATATATTTGTTCCTATTACCATTTTCTTAATTGTTTTGGGTTTGTTTTTGTGGGTCTTTTTCTTCTCTGTGTTTCCTGCCTAGAGAAGTTTCTTTAGCATTTGTTGTAAAGCTGGCTTGGTGCTGCTGAATTCCCTTAGCTTTTGCTTGTCTGAAAAGCTTTTGATTTCTACATCAAATCTGATTGAGAGTAATCTTGGTTGTAGGTTTTTCTCTTTCATCGCTTTAAGTATATCCTGCCACTCTCTTCTGGCCTGCAGAGTTTCTGCTGAAAACTCAGTTGATAACCTTATGGGGATTCCTTTGTATGTTATTTTTTGTTTTTCCCTTGCTGCTTCTAATATTTTGTCTTTGAATTTAATTTTTGTTAGTTTGATTAATATGTGTCTTGGTGTGTTTTTCCTAGGTTTTATCCTCTATGGGACTCTCTGTGCTTCCTGGACTTGGGTGACTATTTCCTTTCCCATGTTAGGGAAGTTTTCCACTATAATCTCTTCAAATATTTTCTCAGACCCTTTCTTTTTCTCTTCTTCTTCTGGAAACCCTATAATTCGAATGTTCGTGCATTTAGTGTTGTCCCAGAGGTCTCTGAGATTGTCTTCAACTCTTTACATTCTTTTTTCTTTATTCTGCTCCTTGGCAGTTATTTCCACCATTTTGTCTTCCAGCTCACTTATTCGTTCTTCTGCCTCAGTTATTCTGTTATCGATTCCTTCTAGAGTATTTTTCATTTCAGTTATTGTGTTAATCATCTTTGTTTGTTTGTTCTTTAGTTCTTCTAGATCTTTGTTAAACATTTCTTGTATTTTCTCAATCCATGCCTCCATTCTATTTCCAAGATTCTGGATCATCTTTACTATCATTACTCTGAATTCTTTTTCAGGTAGATTGCCTACTTCCTTCTTCATTTATTTGGTCTTGTAGGTTTTTACCTTGCTCCTTCACCTGTGACATATATTTTTGTTGTCTTTTTTTTTTTGAGTTGGATTGTGTTCCTGTCTTACTGGTTGTTTGGCCTGAGGCTTCCAACCCTGGAGTTTGTAGGCTGTTGGGTAGAGCTGGGTCTTGGTGCTAAGATGAGGACCTCTGTGAGAGCTCACTCTGATGAATATTCCCTGGGGTCTGAGGTTCTCTGTTAGTCCAGTAGTTTGGACTTGGTGCTCCCACTGCAGGAGCTTTGGCCCGACCCCCAGCTCGTGAACCAAGGTCCTGCAAGCCATGTGGGGTGGTTAAAAAAAAGAGAGAACAATAAAAAAATAAAAAATAAAATTAGACTAGGAAACTAAGAGATATGTTAGAAAGAATATAAAAATAAAAATATAGACAAATAAACAACCATAAGGTACATCAGTACCACAATAGTAAAAAAAGAGGAGGAGGGAATAGAAAAAAAAATAAAGAAAGAAAAAAAAAGGCGGGAAAGGCCTTGGCTGTGGAGGGCAGAGCCTAAGCAAGGGTGAGGTTTGGGTGGTGGGCGGGGCCAATGTTCAGGACCCACAGGGCTGGAAAAGGTCCTGGGGGCTGTGGGGAGTGGGTCTTAGGCTAAAGGAACAGAAGGGGCCTAGGCGTGTCCCGCACCCCTGGTTTCAGAGGGCAAGGGACCTCACCTGGGAGCCCAACAGGCTTCCTGGACTCCAGTGGGCAAGGCAAATGCTCTCCTCTCCTCCTCCTGGAGGGGCCCTCCTGCCTGCCTCTCCTGATCTCCCTGGTGTATATGTTTGAGATACCCATTATTCCTGGCACATGATCCTTTCTGGTCCAATAAAAAAATAGTTATTTGGTGTAGTTGGGAACTCTGTGTCCAGAGCCCATCTGCCCTAGATTGCCTCTTCCTTCTCTGACCTCCAGCTTTTTTTTTTTTTTTATTCTATGTGAAATCTCTCCCTCTTCTCTGTAAATACCCTCAAATGCACTCCTCAGCTAAATCCCTTCATTGGGTTTAGGCTTTTGTAAAAGACAGGAGACATAACTGTCTTCAAATAGCTGCTGCTTCCAACCCTACAAAAATCCCCAAAGCAAGGACATATCAGGGTTCCAGCTACTTGCCTGAAATGCAGGGGAAAAGGAAAGATTTAGTAAATCAAATCCAAGTTATTATTTCAGAATAGTATCCAGACTGCTCTTGTTATAAGGAGCTTGTACCTATCTCTCCATCATCTCTTTCTGACCTTGCTGCAGAGAGGTCATCGTTCTCTTTGGTTTGTGGTCTACAATCATCAGTAAAGCATGGTCCCACTCTTCGTTTTATTTATTTTTCTCCTTTAACCCTGTCTCAACTCACACTCCTCCAAGGCACCCACTAGAATGCATTTAAGTATGCCTTTAATTGCGTGTACCTTGCTGAAATTTCTTTGAACTTTTAAAACACTTTAATATGAGTTCAAACATATGAAAAAGTCACAAGAACACCAGGAGCTGACTTATATACTTTATCCAAATTCACCAACTGTTTATATTTTGCCCATTTATCATTCTTTCTCTCTCCCTCACTCCCAAACACACAGAAAAAATATATAATTTTCCTTACATATTTGAATGTAGATTGGAGATTTACCCCTAAATACTTAAGCATATATATCCTAAGAACAAGGACATTTTCTTACATCATCACGGTACTGTTATCAAAATCAGAAATTTAACATTGCTATAATACTGTTCTATGAACAAAGAAAAAGAAAGAGCATTGCTCACCACCCTGTTCTACGTACCCACAGCAATTGCCCCGACAGTGGAACCTGAGAGGAATTTGGGATGAAAAACAGGATGTGGCGCTCTGTGCTTTGGGTAAACATGCCCTTAGATAGTTAGATGTATATCTTAAGAAGAATTTCAATGACCCCAGATTCTTGCATTTTCCTGTGCATAGAAAAGCACTAAAATTATTAACTTGATTTATCTGTTATTTGTGATTAGCAGTAATCTTTTACCAAGATGTATGCTTGACTGCATGTATTCCCTAGCCAAAAAAATTATATGTAAACTGGCTTCTTTCCTACCTTTTCAGAGCAGTTCCCTCAGAGCCACTGAGAGGCTGTTTCCCAGGCTATAGTCCTCAGCAATTCCCTAAATAAAACAAACTCAAAATGTTTATGTTGTGCATTTTTCTCTAAGTTGACTGTTCTCTAATACGGTTTATGTTCCAACTTCATTCAAATTTCCAATATTTCCCTTTATTTTCAACATTTTCCTCTAGTCCATGATTTAATCCAGGACCACTCTTTACTCTTATCTTGCATTTTTCTTTAGAGTCCTTTAATCTGGAACAGTTTCTTAGTCTTTCTTTTGCCTTCATGACATTGAAGTTTCTGAAGAGTACAGGTCAATATTTTTGTGGAATGTCCCTCAATTTGGGTTTGTCTGATGTTTCTTCAGGGATTAATTCAGGTTATGCATTTTGGGCAGGAACAGTATTGAGTTAATAGTGTCTCTTTCTCAGTGCATCATATTGGGAAGTACATGATATGGGTTGGTCCCAATTTTGGTGATATTAACTTTCATCATTTGGTTAAGATGGTGTATTCAAGTGTTACCAAACCAGGTTTGTTTTGCCCAACTTGCAGCAAGCCAAAATGCTGAGATGCTGAGGTTTGCAGCAAAGAGAGGGTTTATCCACAAGGCAGCCAAGTGAGGAGATGGGAAAACAAGTCTCAGATCTGCCTCCCCAAAGGTAAGGGGCTCCGAGTATTTACAGGATAAAGAATAAAGAAGCAGGGTGGTCTGAGGTGTGGGAGCATGGAGAAAGGTGATTGGAAAAAGATGCAGTAATCATCGTTCTGCACAGGCATAATTAAGCTACAAGCCTCTGCATGTTTGAAAATGGAGGCACTTAGCACGATCTGGCAGAGTTTTCAGCCCGCTGACATCAAAAGGCCACCAAGGGGACAGTCACACATGCCCACTTGGAGGGCTGGTGGTATGAAGGCAACCAAAGCACCAGTATGTCTGGAACCATTCAGGCTATATAAATGACTTTACACTTTAGGCTATATACATGGCTGAATGCTTTCTCAAAGCATTAATCACGTGTCTCCATGTATCTTCCTTTTTTTTTTTTTTTTGCGGTATGTGGGCCTCTCACTGTTGTGGCCTCTCCCGTTGCGGAGCACAGGCTCCGGACGCGCAGGCTCAGCGGCCATGGCTCACGGGCCCAGCCGCCCCGCGGCATGTGGGATCTTCCCGGACCGGGGCACGAACCTGTAACCCCTGCATCGGCAGGCGGACTCTCAACCACTGCGCCACCAGGGAAGCCCCTATCTTCCTTTTGATTAAAGGATAAATTACTTATTTTCACATGCAAAAAAATTTTTTTAAATCTCCCAACTTTTAAAGAAAAATCCCTGCCAAAATCCACAATTTTCATATCCTCTATGATTTGTTTAATTATATATTTATACCAAGTATAATATCAAAGATCTGGAAGCACATTCCATAATGGTTAAGAGCTCAGACTCTGCAGAATGTACAACTTTGAATCCTGTCTGGCAATTATTTGCTGTGTAATCTTGGCAAAGTTACTTTGCCTCTCTGTTTCCCAGTCTTCTCATCTGTAAAGTGGGGATGATCAGAATGATACCTCAGGGGGTTGGTGAGAGGAGTATATTGTGTAACACAGTTAAGCACTCAATGAAAGTTTGCTCTTATTGTTATCATTTAGATTTGATGAAATTAAAGCTACTTCTCTTGGATTCTTTGGAAACGAAATTGATGTTCTGATCTAGGAGTTATACTTGCCTTAAAAGTTAGGGAGAGATGAGTATACCACTGACAGAAAAAGGGATGTGTTTTCTAGGTAAACACTGGGTACCAGGCTTTGCCCTCACCATCTTAGTGTTGGGCCCTTCCTTTAAGGTCTATGGAGCCCAAGAAAGTGGGAAGGTGCTCGTGAGATGCATGTTTCTCTTCCACTGTGTTTTCTTACAATTGCTAAGAGGAGGCTGTACCAAAACAGCTTATTCTGGGGAGGCACTGGAACTGAGGGAACAGCAGGTCAAATTTAGAGTTTGAAACTTGGAATGAGACTGGGACTCAGGGCAGAGATCCACAGAGGATTGATTCTGTTGGGAAGAGGCCAGAAGCCAGTGAGGAGGGCAGGACTGAGCAATCTGGTGACTAGAGGAAAGAGGACTGCATAACTGGTACGAAGAAATGTTGCCACTTAAGACTGTAAGATGCAGATCTCCCCAGAAATGGTAAGGTGGGGAGATAGGAGACCCTGGCTGGCAATCAAAACAAATGTTACTCTTCAACAACATAAATGCCAGGGCAAAGAAGAGGGTCAGGAAACCAGTCATCAGATTAGCTGAGGTCAGGTGTTGAGTACATACTCAACAACTCGTGTGGGGCAGTGTGTAGTTTCCAAGCAGTCTAGAGTGCCAACAAAAAGGACCTGACGACAATGGCCAATCTGTCTTCTGCTTCTGCTCCTAGGTTAAATGCTGAACCCATGGTCTCAACAACAGGTGAGAGCAGGTAAATATTTGTGAGACATTTCACCGCACCCCAGCCCTGTGTGGCTAAGAGTGCAAGTGAAACCAGTTAGGGATAATCAGTGGTTAGAGCCAGACTGAACTGTACTAGATGTTACTCGGCTTCTTTTGAGGGTCTACACGTGTATATCTAAAAATGAAATGAAAATAAATTCTTGGCGTAACAACACACACACCATGAAAAAGTTTAAAACCTAAGTTGACTATGTACCCAAATTAAACAAATATAGCTAATTCTAAGTGTTTCATTATGGTTTAAAGGAAATCTACAGAAATGGGTCTTTTGGGCTTCCAGGTCTTTTCTCAACACTTCATTTATCCGAATGGCTTGGGTCATGCCCAGGTCCCTTTCTCTTTTGATCTGTTGTCTTTTCCTGATCTGTTTCTGTTGCTTCTTTTACCATACCCTATGTGAACACAGTCCTGTGAAGTTTTACTGTCCTTGTAGCTATTCATGTTGCCAGAGCCTACCTTACCCATTGCAATTAGCCACCTGTCCAGCCTTTGTTTATGACTGCAACTGGGCTTTGCTGTCCCTGATGGCACTTTCTCATATGTTCATTGCATTTGTCTTATTTTATTCATCTTCACAAGAAGATGAAATTTTTTATTGCTGTGTCTTTCAGACTGCAGCACAGGGGTCTGAGCATCTTTTATCCAGAGTTGGGCTGGAATCAATAGACAAAAAGCAGAATATTAGAAGCAATGAGCATGTCTTGAAGGAGAACAGTGTTAAAGCCAGAATAAGCCATCAAAAACCAGGTCTCCAACACAGTGAGCAAGGTGAAGAGTTGGAACCCATCTTGGATATAGAGCAATCACAGGAACTGATGTGTGGCTTGACAATGAAAATAACAAAGAAACGGGTCACCTCTTTTGGTTCCCTACCATATGCCAGGTATTTTCCATCCTATGAGGAGGTATTTTTATCATTTCTTTATAGATGAGGAAATGAAGTTCCAAAAATGTTCTATGACTTAGCTAAGATGTGATGGAGCCATACTCAGGTCCATCTGATTCCAAGCTCACTATTCCCCTCCAATTCCACATTACCATGGATGGACAAGAGGTACAGAGAAGGAGACAAACATGGAAGAATGCATGTAGTATAGTTCAGGCACACTTGGAGGATTTTTTTTGCCATACTTCCTTCATGGAAATGCTAAGTACACTTTAAGAAGGAATATCAGATTGCACAGTCAAGATGTCCAAGAAGTGGTTAGATGAGAGAAGTGTCTGTATGAAAGCTGACTAGGAGCCAAGAAGTAAGGGAGCCCAGAACACCTATGCTAGGATCTTGGGACTGGAGGCTGGATATCAAAGACCTTTAAATCAGACCCTTTGTGTCATTTTGGCCTAAATCAATCTTGGTAATCCCGTTTCCCCTTGCCTGGGATGGATAATACTATTATCCTCCCTTAGGGATGAATGTGTGACCTAGTTTTGCCCAATGAAAACTTAAGAGCAGTCTGCTGGAGTGGGGACTTCTGGGAAAGATTTTCCTGCCTGATAAAACTTTGAGAAAACCTTCCTGCTTGGAACACTGTCATATAAGTATGTGACATTCGGCTATGGCAGCCATCTTGTGACCATGAAGGAACCACAGAGAAGCAAAAACATTCTATAAAATAACAATATCTGACCTTGGTATAGCCTTTGTATATTGTTAATAATTTGGAAAGTACTCTTATATACCTCATCTCATTTAATGCTTAAATAATCCTGTGAGCTGGTTATTTTGTGTTCTCTGGAAGGATCTAAAAGCTGTGGATTCAACCAAAGTGACAGCCGGGTGATAGAAATAAAGTTATCCATTATTTCCAGGTGGTTTTCTAACTAATCCTATATGGTTTAGTTTTGGAAACAGTTTCCAATGTTGCCTATAATGAGCTCCTGAAAGAGGCTTTTGACTTCAGACCCATGGGATGTTGCAAGGAAAATCAATTAACAGTTTAAAGCACAGGTTTGTGTCTTGCTCAGAAATGGATATTGGAATGGTTAAAGGCAAAAACAGGTAAAACTCTAAAAAGTACACAAGCACTTGTTGACACAATTTAGGGACAAATTACTGAGGAAATGCCAAAGGCTCAATGCTGCTTCATAAACTAGTTGGGAGTGCAGACCTTGGGAATCATTTATCATAGAGATTTGATTATCATTCATTTGGAGAAATTTCACCATAGCGTTTCAAGGCAAATTCATAATGGCTTTAAATCACAGGTGCCCATATCTCTACCTTCTAAGTACAAATAATTTCATCCTGTTAAGTCTTAAATTAAAAGAAAAGTACTATTTGATTATATATAATCAAACGCTATAGAGTGGCATTGACCTATAAACAGTAGCACTTATAAATAAAGCAGAATACGGGGGAAATATATTTATTCAGTGCTTATCATGTACCACGTATATATTACATAATCTAGTTGACTCTCCCAACATCCTTATGAGATAAGATTATCAGTAATCTATGAAAGTGAGTACATCACAGACTCAATGAAATCACTTTTCAATGTGCAATAGACCAGAATATCATCCTGAATTATTAGACTCTGTGTACGGAAACAAAACATGCAAATCATTCAGTTAATTCAATTTTTACAATTGAGTCAAATGACCTTGTTTCATTCCTTGACCAAAAAACCCTACTTGCTGAGTAACTAATTAAAAAAAAAAAAAGAAAAAAAACCTTTTAATTATTAAGAGGTTGTACAGCCACAGCATTTGAAAGGATCTCAAACAAGCTGGTTAAATGGATTTGGTTTGGGGGCATCTGATGTAATTATCCTCCTACTTCAGACTTGATGAGAGCAGTTTACATAAGTTACCTTATTAAATTATCCCAAAATCCTATGAGGTATGAATTATTCATATTTTACAAATGAGAAAATAAGTTCAGAAATGTTAGCATGATGCCAAGATTGCAGAGTAAGACAATGGCAAAGGCAGGACCCCAGTCTAATGTGTCTTTTGCTCCAAAGCCCATGTCTATCTACTACTTTTCGTGGTAATCACTACACAACTGTATTTTTAACAGATGATAGGAAGAAATTCCTTTGAATTTTAAACCACAAAATGAACTGCTTCACTAAATGTAGGGTCTGTTAGACAATTTTTCTTAAATGAGAATTTTATGTATTTCCTATTTTTCTCCTTTAGGGAGTCACAGAAGGAGCAAAGGAGAAAGCTTTGCTGTTATTTCCAAGAGATTCTACATGAATCATGCCATGGCTGTGTGTCTACTACATGAACACATGGGTAGCATCATTTTGATAAAGTCCAGCTCTCAAGTCCAATTTCTATGCTCTGGAATGACTCGACTGACCAGCAATAGAAAGGCCCAGTGCCTACCACCCTCCTCTCAGCCTTGCAAAATCAAGCTTACTGTCATTGTTTAAATAGGCAGGTATGGGCAGGCACAGTTCTTAGTCACGTTGGATGTTAATTTTAATAAAAATAAAGTGAGTTGATGGGCATTGGATTAGGACTTGAGTTTGAGTCTTGCCCTGCCTCTTAATGACTAAAACTGCGGCAAGTTACTCCATTTCTCTGAGCCTCAGTTCTATTATCTAGACATGTTTCTTAAACCATATTTCTTAAATTTCCAATCCATTTGAGGAAGAATACTGATGTAAAATTCATTGAAATTAATTACCAGGAAAATAAAAAGCATAGACATAAAATATACGCTCTTTTTAGATGATTAGATTTAACAGTCAAAAAATTACTCTAATTGTTAAAAGTCTCTAGACACCTGCTGTCAGTGTCTCATCTCACTGTGGACTGGAAAGAAAGAGCTCACTGCCTGCCACCCAGTCCAGGAACTGCATTTTGAATAGCACGGATCTTTGAAACTAAGGCTAAAAATATCTTTAATCATTGGAGGGTGGTTGTTAAAATTCAATGCATAATGTATGTGAAATGCTTAGAAAAGTGCCTGGCACTTACAAAACATAAGGAAATTCCACTTTCTTCAATAAAATTAAACCCAGAACCTCTAAGGAAACAGCACCAGGTAGAGAATCTCCCAGGGAAAGTGAGTGAGGTAAGCCCCTGACTGAAGGCACTTGACCTTGTCCCCCAACTTCACCTTCCCATCGAGGTTTTCTTCTTGTTCTTTCTCTTGCTCTCACTCCCAACTCTAGCTCTGTCTATTCTCTTCCTGTTGCCACCATGATATTGGTCTCATGTGGGATGAAATTTGTTCCCATGCAGAGTCAGAAACTACATACAAGGAATATAAACAGCCCAGTTTACAAAGTATAAAGTTCTGGTCCCAACTCAACTTGTCTATTTGGTTCCATAAGCCCTTTAGCATAGAGGTTCTTGAGCCAGATTTGTGACCACCCAGCTCTATTCTTCATTCTTTTTTTTTTTTTTTTGCGGTACGTGGGCCTCTCACTGTTGTGGCCTCTCCTGTTGCGGAGCACAGGCTCCGGACGCGCAGGCTCAGCGGCCATGGCTCACGGGCCCAGCCGCTCCACGGCATGTGGGATCTTCCCAGACCGGGGCACGAACCCGGGTCCCCTGCATCTGCAGGCGGACTCTCAACCACTGCGCCACCAGGGAAGCCCTATTCTTTCATTCTTATTTGTCTCTGGGAAGTCACTTAAGAGCTCTGGGCTTCAGTTTCCTCCTGTATAAAATGGGGGAAAAAGTAATACCTAACTGATAGGATTGTTATAAAGATTAAATGAGCTAATATATATCAAGGGCTGAGTATAGCACCTGGGACATAATAAGCAACCTGCTCAGTAAGAGTCAGCTGCCATCATCATCATCATCATCATGGTCACATGGAAACACCTGGGTCCATCAATTCTCACCTGGTCAATACCTGCACAGCTAAAGTCATTCTGAATGGACCATAGAGAAACACCCTCCTAGACAAAAGCTCCTGCCTAAGAGAGATCCTATCATAACACCCACCTGACTATAATCCTTAATCTTAATTTCCACCTGGAGAGAGACTCCTTTTCCCTGAGCAAATGGTGCAAAAATGATCTCATCTTTTAAGTGAGACCCCTTCCGCTACTTACCTGGATGTGGCTCATTCACACAGGGCTACAGTCAACCTTAACACAAGTCCCTACTGTCACTTGCACATAACATGCAACACAATTACAATGTGTTTTGATATCCAGAAACCATTTCCTCACTGTACGTTTTCTATCGATTATCTAGTGCCACAATAATACTACATAACAAACCACTGCAAACCACACAATAAACATGTATTACTCATGCATCTGGGAGGTGTGCTCAGAAGCTTTGCTGATCTTGGCTCAGCTAAGCAGTTCTTTTGGTCTTGGACTTGCTTATATGTTCATGGATTGCCTGGGTGTTGACTAATCTAGATTGTCTCAGCTGGGGTGACTGGCATGACTTCACTCTGTTCTGTGTGTCTCTCATCCTCCATCAGGCTAACACAGACATGTTCTCATGGCGATGGCAGGGTACAAGAACAAGTGGAAACTCAAGCACCTTTTGGGTTTCTGCTTGCATCACATTTGTTAACATTCCATCGGCCAAAGCAAGTCACAAGGCTGAGCTCAGAATAGGAGTGGGACAGCAAGTGTTGTAAAGTTACATGGCAACAGGCATGGGTAGTGTGCTCATTAAATGTTAATTCTGACTTCTATTTCCTTATATTCCTATCCAATTAGATCAGGAAAACCACTTGCCGACTCATATTACCAAATCAGGACCTTATGTCAAGCCAAGATTTTATTGAATATACACTCTAGGATTTGGTTTATTTGTTTGTTTTAGTGGAATCTATATGGTACTTTTCCTTTTCTTTCTTTTCCCCACTAGGAAGAAAAGTAGCAAAAGAAAACAGATTCATTTTTAATAATGGATATCTGAACATTTCATGTCATAATCCCCAGGATGACTTATAACTCCTACTGGGACCAGTCTCCATCCCGTGGTATTATGTTAGTCTCAACAAATGAATTTAACACACAAGGAATAATACTCAAATAGCTACTTATTAGAGCTGAATGCTTTTCTCATAAAACTTGCAAAATACAAAATGAGCTTTCCTACTGAAGGTAGACTCTAGGGAGATTTCCCATGTTAGGAATTTGATATTTTCCTCTCAAATAAAAAAAAAAATACTGCATTTTTCCTTTCTGAGAGTGTTTCCTAACTAAGTGGAGAAATTACTATTCCATTTCTTGAGGGGGAAAATGATTTTCATATGCACGAAACTTCCCAGGTAACATCTTGGTCAAAGGGAAATATGAAGTCACTCCTCCAGTCAATGACTTTGTGGGAGGGTTCCTGGAACGCATCAGTGATTTCAGAAAGGGTCCCCTTCCACTTTAAGATCAAAATCAGAACTTCCTCTGCCCCCCTGCACAAGGAGCTACTTGAGCATATACATGATTGTGCACGGAGGGAGGGTGAGGCAATGAGAGAGGGTAAGGTCCTTGTCCAAACTCTAGTTTGCAGGTGCTTTTGGTCCCTTTGTTATATACAAGGTCAGCTGGATAATTCACCATAAAGACGTGTGAAGGAAGTCACCAGCAGTGTGTAATGGTGGGGTCACGGTGTGGCGTAGAGTCCCTCCCAGTCCTCCCCATATTTATGCCACTGACCTCATACTTCTGTACAAAACCTGGACTCTGGGGTCAGACAGCAAAGGGTTAGTATTTTAACTAGGCCCTTTATAAGCTCTTTGACAATGAAAATTTGAAACGATTTCCATGAGTTTGAGGCTACTCATATGTAAAATAAAAATTTTTTCTTATACCTACAGTGATACCTGACATACAGAAAGTCACTAAATACCAATTTCCTATATCCCCACTTCATCTCCCACCATCCTCCCACCACCACCACCACCAGCACTCCATCTTCTAACTTTCTCCCCTGCCCCTTCTTGGTCCTTTATTCTCACCTCAGCCTCAAGCCTCACAGCCACTGCTTACCCCAGAGAGAGAGAGAGCCAGAGACAGACTAAAAGTAGCTAAATCTTGTTTGCAGAAATGTTCAGCTTCAAATTCATTTCTGCAGAAAAGCAGTAATGCACTTGAAGAGAAGAGATGCCAGAAAAAAAAAGAGGGAGCATGGGGTTTGGTCCTGAGGAGAAGGGGAAATGTGGAATGTTTATAGTGTTTCACTGGCATGAGACCCAGGCTTTCAGGGAGAGAGGGAGACTGAAATTACTTTGATTTTCATGGAAATTATCATTTGACTTTGATCTTGACAGAATGTCACTGAGTCAAATTCTGAAATTTAGGTTTGGAGGGAGAGATTTGGGGGAGGGAGTGCAGGCTGCGAGAAAGAATAGATGAAAAAAAGTAGATTTCATTCTGGGAAAAGTAGTTGTGTGTGTGTGTGTGTGTGTGTGTGCACGCGCGTGTGTGTTGAGAGCAATGGGGGTGGCGGATGCAGAAACAGGGAATTCCCTTTTCTCCCCTGCCTTAAGAAATTCAGGTTTAAAACAGAAGTCGTAGAGAAGCTGAAAGAAGACTGTTCTTAATTCTCTCAGTTCCATGCTAGTTATAAACATTGGAGAGAAAATGGGATTGCAGACTGTCTGGTAACACAGGCACTGTAAACCTTTTATTATCATATTTTTGGCTTCTGGGGTATGATTTTAACACCATCTTTTAAGATGTTGCTCACTTAAAGCAATTGTGTTTAATTTTAAATTAAGTAAAAAACCTAACGGAAGTATTCTTCCCTTCAATTAATTTTCCATTTAAGCATATGATTTCCTTGCTGAAGAAACTCATGCCCTGAAAGTAATGCATAGATTATTTTCACACTTAAAGAGATCTATTAATTATGTAAAATAATATTAAAATAAAAAGCAGTGCATTGTAAAGACAGGTATTCCTGCAAATATTCTGGTCCTGGCTGGTCACAACTGGCTGTGTGATCCTGGCTTAAGTTGTTAACTTCTGAGCCATAACTCCTTCATATGGATTATGTAAGTGTAAAGGTCCTTTTAGCTCTAAAAACTTTATCACAGTTAGTCTTGAGGTGAATACAACACCTTAAGGTTAATATGAAATAAGTCCACCCACTTCTTAGATTCTGCAGATCTTAATTCTGTAAGCAAATTAACTTCTCCAAACTCCAATTTCCTAATCTATAAAATGGAAATTATAATAGTGTCTATCCTATTAGGCTTGTTGTGAGGTTTGCATGAGAAAATGTTTGCAAAGAGCTTAGCATAATGACTGGCACTTAGGAAGTGCTCCAAGAATGTAGGTTTAAAAAGAAAAGAACAAGAGAAGCCGCTGTGCTTCAGAGTCAAATCGTTCTCTGTGATTCTATTTTGGGCACTGTGGGCTCCCCAGTGTTTAGATGAACAATGTTAAAGAAGAGTTAGCAAAAGGTTATGGTGATGATGATAACTGCACCTAACCAGGTGCTATTCAAAATGCTTTTATCTGTGTTAACACATTTAATCCTCATACCAACCCTATGAGACAGATAAAATTACTATTTTATAGATGAGGAATATGAGACACAGAGAGGTTAAGTGACTTGCCCAATGCCACACTAGTAAAGATCATCCTCTACTTTCTTTAGTGAGGCTGGAAACTGACACTGACCCTGAGGTATCTGAAAACAACAACAAAAACAGAAAATTAATTCTTTGTTAGCCTCTTTGGTTTTTTAAGGATGCTCATAAAGTTAGATAATTAAATGATGCATAATCCTGAATCATCCCCAAAAGTTCCCTGCCTGTATCTAGCAGTTTCTTCCCACCTGGTGCTAATGAACATGCAAAAGAAGATCAACATTTGTCTAATGACGTTAACTAATGCTGCCCCCTGCATGGTGATTATGAGTGGAGCTGTGCTGTGGCTTCAGCAAGCAGGTGGTGGGAGTTCTTAATGAAGATTGCATACAGATTATAGCATTCTGGTATATTTTAGGATGAAATTCACCAAGGGTTCAAAACCTTTTCCAATTTGCTCACTCATCTCACCGCTAATAGGAGGGCTTGATGTAAGGAACTAGAAGCATGGGAAGAACTAAATATAAATCACATTAGAGCTACCCCCACAGTAGAGAAACCACTCAGAATGCTAATGAATAAAGCTTCTGTGATGCTCTTCATGAAAGGAACTGACAGGAAGCAAAATATGGACTCAGAAGACCAATTCTGACTAAAGAGCACTGGCATAGATGAGACTTTCTTTCTACTGGGGAATGAGAAGTCTGCTAAGAATTAAGAACTATATACACCTATGTGTAAGAGAACAAGTGAACTTGAAGGATTGGATGTGGTTAAGAGAGAGAAACGAAACGGTGAATTGCTTTCTATACTGAGAGGAGAAATTTATTCATGCTAATGCTGGGAGGTGAACTATTGAAAAACGGTTCAATAACAGTGAACAACTTATGATTTATTCCCGGGAAACAGAATAGAGAGAAAAAAAATTCTCATTCTCCTTTGCTTTGTACACTTCATAAGGTCATGCTAAATGAACGTGTTCATTTTTTTCACCTATAGTTGCAGTAAGTATATTCAAATATAATTAAATGTATATTTGCTAAACATGAAAACAAGACAAGTAGAAAAGCTCAAAAACCTACCTCATCATTTTCTGAACAATTTTCCACGGTTAAGAAGGAAAATTTGCTTTGTAGTAATTGTAAAAGCCATAAGACTTTTGTTTGTAGTCATTTCTGTTCATTTTTAATTTCTTCTACAAATTCAATTGCTTGAGAGGAAAGAATTTGTATTCAAAATCCCAAATTCTCAGCAATTGCATTCAGACACTACCATTTTGTTAGTCGGCATATCCACTTTTTTGTTTGGATTTCAAAGTTTGTTTTTAACCATAGACCAATATTTTCCTGTGTTTATTTTTCCCTATAAACATTCAACTTGTATTTCTCATTTCCCAAAAGGACAATGAGTTCAATGGTGACATGTTTATTAGTAAGGATGGGCTTAGCTGTGTGCAAATTAAGCCCAACTGCCCTAGAAGAATATTGAAAGTATCTCAGGGTTGACTGTATTATTTTTTCTGTTTATGATTTGAATTTCTTTTAATGACAAATACTAATTTCTGGTAGTTTGATCTTATCTAAGAGACATCAGTGGCTCTAAGTATGCTGAAGTGCTCTTTGTATTCATACTTACTCATCATTGAACAAGGCTGCCTTTTCATTGGAAGCAAAAAGATTTAATTTATATACCATTATTATATGCTCACATATATTATTATGGGCATGCACACACAGGGGTCCAAATCTATCCTTAATTATTCATGCTAGCAGAGACAATACAGAGCTATACACAATCCAAAATCCTTAAATATTTTAGTTTAGAATGTCCTGTTTGACTTCCATTTGGAGATGGAAAATTTACCAAAGTGATATATGAAATAAGTATTGATATTAGGCACCTGCTGTACAGAGAATTCTAAGTACCAGGGGACATTACAGGGTATAAAAGGAATACCTGGCAAGTGATTTGCTGAGAGATCAATCAAAAGGAGGGATAAACTACACAGTTGTGACGCTCTCTAGAGAGAGCAGGACAATAATGGATCAACTCATACGAAGTAATTGCCAGACTAAAATTCTGGTGATGAGGCAGTGAAATACAGAGCAAGCTTCTTGGGTTAAATTCATCTTTACTCCAAAGTTGAAGGGCATAATGGCTATAGTTTTCAAGAATGGAAAAGCCTTTCAGATCCCCAGAAAATTACAGAGAAGAAAGGCCAAGTGAAGTCACGCTTTCTGGCTCCAGGATAGGTTGTGTTAAGTGACTTGTCCGGCGTACAGTGTGTCAACGGCAGAAGGGAGCTTAAAATTCCTGTTCTCTGAACCCTCACTCAGTGAAGGGATAGGGTCCTGGTCTTCTGTAATTGGATTAAATTCAATTTATCCACAGAACAGTTTTAGTAGCTACTATGACTATGGCCACATAAGATACAGCAGGTTAAATCAGTTTCGTCAATTCCATTGACTTGAGTAACTGGGGTTTAAAACTACAGCCACACACCAAGCCAGCCAATGTTCCAGTCACATTAAAAACTCATTCCTCATCACATATGCCTCACATGTTTTTTCAGAGCTGCCATACAGCTAGAATGCACTAGTATAATAGTACCAGTTGTTAAAATATTAAAACATTTCTGTTCCAATTGGTAAATAGCCACATCTCTGATAGATCCTCCAAATGCCTTAACCACAAGAGCCACCCAGACTTCTCAGATAGTCTCCATAATCCAGTAATTGAAGGGGACACAATCAGGGCCC
Organism: Globicephala melas; assembly: GCF_963455315.2. NCBI lineage: Eukaryota > Metazoa > Chordata > Mammalia > Artiodactyla > Delphinidae > Globicephala > Globicephala melas. Next base: position 69,053,028 of record NC_083319.1, on the reverse strand, counting down.
TTGAGGACCCTGCTTCATTCTGATTGGTCAGTGCTGGAGCCAGAGTTTGTTCTGATTGGTCAGTAGCAATGGCATGCCAGTGGTTAAGTATTACTACTACTGTTCCCTTCCATGTTTTTGTTCATGCTATTCCCTCTGCTTCGAATGCTTTTTTTCATTTCACCTGTTCATATTTTCTCTCATGTCTGTCACAGGGAACTGGACTACACAATTGTGGGAGGTGGTAGAGCAGTATCTGTAAGGCTCTTGTCTCCATATCTGAGGCTGGTGCTCCAGGCAGTCAGGAAGGCTGGCATCCCAGAAACAAAGAAGGGCTGAAGCCTTGTCTGGTCTTGCTTTTCACTTTGGTGATGAAAGTGTCCTTCAGAAGCAAAAGCTCTTTATCACAGAGCTAAACATACACTCTGAACCCAGAAGTCAGAAAAGCTGAAGGAAGGCGCAAGGGAAGGTAGAGAAATTGCAGGCCTGGCTGCTGCTTCACACTAACAAGGTGAGTTAGCAGATTAGCATCAACATGTGTGCACCACAAATTGGCTGCTGCTTCCCTTCTGCCTGCGGCAAGAATCTCCTTTGTGGCCCACTCTAAACAGAAATGTAGAAGAAAAGGAATTCTGGGAAATGTAGTCAGCCTAGACAAGGTGACTCATTACAAAGCCATCACACCTTAGTATGAAGGCTTAAGTGCCATCCCCTCCCTTTCATCCCTCTCTCATCTGGCCAGGCTGGAAGTTCTCATTTCCTCCTCTGAGTTCCCAAAGCCCTCAAAACAAAACCACATGGTGGCATTTAGCATGCAGCTCACCTTTTAATTTTTAGTCTGCTTATTTCCACCACTGGACTGTAATCTCCTTCAAGTTAGGATCTGAAGGTCGTTACACTGCCTGACACATGGTGAACAATTCATAAAAGTTCATGGAATGAATGAGGGAATTGTTGAATGAATAATGAACTGCCTGATGGAACACAGAGATGCTGTGAAGTGGGATTCAAGGGTAGTGCAGTCACTATTACTATACAACAAATCATCTCCAAAGCTTAGCAACTTGAAAAAACAGTTATTATTTCACAGGTTCTGAGAGCCCTGAATCTGGGAGCACCTGTGTGAATCGTTCTGGCTCAGGGTCTCTGGTGAAGTCACAAACTATTGGCTGGGGCTGTAGTCTTTGAAGGGGCTGCAGGATCAGCTTCCAACCTCACTCACATGAGTATTGGTGGGAGGCTTCACCTCTTCATCACATGCACCTTTCCATGGGGCACAACATGGCAGCTGGCTTCTCCCAGAGCAAGGAATCCAGAAGAGAGGGAGGCAATACCACACTGCTTCCTATGACCTAATCTCTGAGTCGTACACTGTTTTCCACCTTTTCCTCTTAGTTAGAAGTGAGTCACTAGGTCCAGCCCAACAGGAGGAGGGGATTACACAGAGCATGAATCCCATGAGGCTGCCTCACAGGTGGGAAGGAGTAAGGCTTTGGGCAGGGGCCATGCCACAGAGTTCCTTAACTGACCTCAGAAGAATTCAACTCACTTCCCACTACTTAGTGTGTACAGTCATGTTCTTTTCTCTCTTTTTCTTTAATTCTTTTTTTTTTTTTGGTGTGTGCAGTCTGCTCACTGAAAATAAGCCTTTAATGTCAAGCCAAAGATTGGATTTTGTAGAAATACTTAAGAAGAACAAGGAGAGGGAATCCAATTTGGAACTAACCTTTCTTTACTAAAATGATTTCCACTGCTGCAGCCAAGTTTGTTTTGGCCTCTAGAAAATACTGGTGAACAAAGTTAACAGCAATTCCAATTTCACACATACACATACACATGTGCACATGCACACACACAATCCTGAGTTTGTATCATCAGAATAGATATTGTAACCTAGCCTGGGGAGTTCAGGCTAGCCTTAAGTGGTTGGACAGTAATAACAGATATATTTGTTCAACAGCTAATATAGCCAATAATAGTTTATTGAGCACATACTAAGCACCAGGTGCTGTGCTAAGGGTTTTCCATGTGTTATCACATTTAATTCTTAAACAATCCTATGGGGTAGGTACTACTATTTCTCCCATTTTTTACAGATGAGTAAACTGAAGCTTAGAGGAATTACATGACTTAGAGAGAAGCTTAAAGAAATTACTTACGTAAACTCACACAGCTAGCTGGTGCCAGGACGAGCACTCTACATTCTTAAATGCATCAGTACATGGCTGTCACCGTCCTTCTGGGAGACAAGCTACGTGCTAGGGTGGACGCCTATATTCATTGCTCATTCTTCTCTATAACCCTTTGAAGTAGGTATCATTATCCCCCTTTTATGGATGAGAAACAAAAGCTCAAAAGAAGATGTTGCTTGCTTTAGCCCGCACAGTTAATATAATAGCAGCCCAGGATTCAATCCCCACAACTGTCTGAATCAAAGGTCCATGCTCCTTCTACCACCTCTATTGTTTTCTAGCTCAGGGGTTTTCAAACTGCAGATCATAATCTATTAGTGTATAGTGAAGTCAAGTAAGTGTGTCCCAACCAGCATGTAAAACACTGGAGTAGAATAGAATGTAAGAGAAGGGAAGGAAAGAGAAGAAAAGTGAACAGAAAAAATTAGTATGCATCGCACATAGTGATGGTAAGCACTGCTTAAAGTTTTACTTCAGTTATGTATATAGGTATGTGTGACTGTGTGTGTGTGCACACGCACGTGTGTGTGTATGTGTTAGAATTTAAAATGCATTTCTTACTTTGGTTGCCATCAGAAGCATTTGAAAGCCTCTGCCCTAGCCATTCCATCTGTTCTTAAGGTCACTGCCAACAGTGCTCAGGTATTAATGATACCTTACCTTCATTGTACACACTTTCTTCTGGCTCTAACCACTTAAACAAATGTGGTTATAAAGATCCAATTCCTAGTGCCCTTTCTACTAAAATAATTACAGAAACCCATATGCAACTTACTAGCTGTGGGACTTTTGCCAAGTTACTTACCCTGTCTAAAGGCAGCCTCCCTGAATTTTACTTTCTCCATGTTTAAAGTACCATAATTATGTGCTCACTTATGCTGCAAGGATTGACTGAGATCATGTGAACGTCTCAAGCACACATGTGCCCAACACAACCATTAAATAAGTACCAGCTATTATTAAATTATCTACAGACGGTCCCTGACAACTTACAATGGTTCGACTTTATGATGGTGGGAAAGCAACATGCATTCAGTAGAAACTATACTTGGAACTTTCAAGTTTAATCTTTTCCCTGGGGTAGCGATATGCAGTACAATACTCTTGTGATGCTGGGCAGTGGCAGTGCCACAGCTCCCAGTCAACCACGCCATCACGAGGATGAACAACCCAAACACAACCATTCTGTACCCATACAACAATTCTGGTTTTCACTTTCAGTACAGTATCCAGTAAATTACATGAGACATTCAACACTTTATTAATAGGCTTTGTGAGAGATGATTTTGCCCAACGGTAGGCTAATATAAGTGTTCTGAGCAGGTTTAAGGTAGGCTAGGCTAAGCTCTGATGTTCGGTAGGTTAGGTGTATTAAGTGAATTTTCGGGGACTTAACGGTATTTTCAACTTACGATGAGTTTCTTGGGACGTAATCCCATTGTAAGTGGAGAAAGACCTGTACGGAGATTGGAGGAGTCTTAATTGAGGGTCTCACGTTCAAGGAAATAAAAGAATGAGGAGGGAAATGTGCTCTTTTCTAGCTTTGAACCCTCCAACCCCATGAAAACATAAATTAACCTAAGTAGGTCTGCAATCTTTTGGTTTATTCATCAAACACTTATTGAATGCCTACTATGTGCCAGAGACTGGACTAATCTACAATGACATAGTAAGAGTTTTTAGGGTGAGGCCCAAGTTTATAGATGCTTCCTAAAGTTGGGGTTTATTAGAAGAGCAGAGTGACAAATCACCCTGGCACCTTATTTTATGATTTTGGACAAGAGTGATCATTGCTTAACTCTTACACATAAGCTCTATCAAATGGACTTCAGTGATAATAGCCTCATTTTTTTTCAAGCCATGTCCACCTGGCATCGACACTGAATCTGAGGTCCTCACTTTCCATTTTTATAGCTTGGTTCCTTCTCTCCACACGCCACAATTGGGAGGATTAATTTTCTTTGTACATTGTCTTTTCTTCTCTCCAATTCCCAGGTCCCTCTTTTTCTTTTCTACCCCTGCCGTCCATCACTGACTCTCCTGTGTTCTGCCGATTACCTCTAGCCCTGAGCTAAGGGACCCACCTCTTTTTTCCTATACACATTTCTAATGAGAGGTGGATTAGCAAGAATCAAAGTGTGGTTCTTAGGAGGAAAAGCCACAGTATCCCAGGACAATGGTTTCTAATTCTTTACCACACATCTTTGCTTTGGGGGGCAGGGAGCTTGCCAAAGGAAAATTGCCTTTCCGTACCTAAGGTGTGTGCGTACAACTTAACACTCCTTCCCAAAGGGTCAGGTCCAAAAGCAGGGCCTCAGAAATGTTGGTTGACTTTAATTGAACATAAAAATGATGACATTTTAGCCTGGATTTACTATTAAAATCATAAGCAGTTATTTTTACATTTGTGTGCCCCTTAAAACTTAAAAAAATATTTTCACACACATTCTTTTACTTCACACACTTACACTTACACTGTCTCATAAAACCAATGAGAACAAGGACCGTTTGATGTAATAAGAACCCTGTGAAGTAGAAAGAGCAGGTATTTTATTCTCATTTTCTAAGACAAGGAAACTGAGATACTGTGTTTTACCCAATGTCACTTAGCTCTTCAAGAGCAAAGTTAATGGCGGAGTCTGAGCCTCGTGGCAGCCAGCACTTGTCGATCAGTGCCCGAGGCCTGAACACGTTTTGTGGCCAGCACACCATGGCTTGGTTCCAACTGCACCACATCCAACAGACATGGGTCTTTGAAGCCTTCTAGCTCTGGAACTCAGGCCATAGGCAGCCCCATAGTGGCAGAGAAACAGAACCTCTGGATAAACTCTTCCAGGGAAGCTTTACTAATCTGGGTGGCTGGACAATGTCCCTCATGAATATTTGTCAGCATGATTGTCACATTATTTCACTGTGGTCATAGGGACTCAGCTCCAGAATTCTGCAGTTAAAGCACCTGGATCCCAGTCTTTCAATGGCTTTGAGAGAACTCCAAAGGCCTGCCCTTGAGCCTAGTGGGCCTCTAGGCAAGATGTCCCTCCCCACCAGGATGTACTGTCAGTTATTCAGCCATGACAATGCCCTCAAGGGCCCTACACCATGTTACCTCTTCCTTCAGTTATGGGCAGCATCCCCTGGAAGCCAGTGATTCCAGACACAAGTAGCAGAACCTTGCCAAAGTAGACTAAGGAGACGCCAGTATGCACACCACCTGCCATGACCCTATAGCACTGACAATGTGGACAAGTGGTAAAGGCTAGAACTACCCATGTTATCATGAATTCTCTGATCACAAAGCAGACCCAGGAGAGCATTCACTGTTTTGAACAACATGCAGGGCTGAGAGGTGCCGGCTGCACACCCCACAAGGGCTTTCCCACCGAGGGAGATCAAGTACATTCAAGTGGTAAAAGCATGCCACAAACTAAAGCTACACAGTGGAGAGACAACAAAAAAAGAGAGGCAGCCTGCATCGACCCAGCCCACCCTAGCAGCACCCCTCACTCTTTCTCTAAGCGGAAACCCAGAGGCTGTTACACTACTGTTCTTCCACAGCTTTACCTGGCCCAAGCCCAGTGCCACGGATTCTGTAAGTGGGTATAAGGAGAGAAACTCAGATAAATGGAGCTTCTTTGAGCCAAGACCACTCCAGAAGTCTGACTCAAGTTTTGCCACCAGGCCTACAAAGAAGCCCAGAAGCCCTCTCCAATAGAGCTGATCCAGATCGAGGCCATCTGAATGGCTGAGGATCCAGCAACATTCAAGCCACCCAAGATGGACACCCCAGTGATAGAAGGGAAGAAAAAATGACTGCAGATCCATAATCTCAAACTTGAATGTGCTCATGCCTACTGAGTTCTAGAGCTCTTTCTATTCCAGGGACTCTGGGTAGAGGGTGTCTTGTTCCCTTTTACCTTACCATAGGAAAGGTTTTGTATTTTGGGGTTTAAGTTGTTAAACTGAAGGTAGAGCTGGAGATATATTCGGCTTTTGAGAAACACTAGTGCAAAGCTTGTCTTTATTGTATGGAAGAAGCCATTCTATACTGCTTTAATTTACAGTCAGACTAAATCATTAACCAGTGATGTATGAGAGAACTCATTACCTATTTTTATATCATTCACCCTAAACAAACACTTTGATTATTGCTTATTAGGTAAATATTTGTGTTGTTCCAAAACCCAGGCTCCTCAGTTCCATTACCACTGGCAATGTCCCTAAAAAGCACTGGCAAATAGTGGAGTAGAGATATTGACTGACTAGTTTAGACAACTTTGGCCCTCTTGACCCTGTGCTGGTACTGTGTGCTCTGGTCTTGTCAGTTAGGGGCACCTAAGATCTGATTGAGATCTGGGTACAATTAAAAATCAGACTTGGCAGGCATTTCTTTGCTGAAACTGGACTCTTTCTGCCCTTTTAGTCGACCTAATGGATCCCTTTTCCGGCAGCCAGTTTTATTGTAGTACCTCTTGGGCCAGTGCTGTTAGAAGGATGCTTTTTTGTGTGTGTCACACAGAGCAAGCACTTGTCTTACATATTCTTTTTTGCACTTTAAAATGAGATTAATTTAATTCCAATTTGGTTAAAAACCTTGTAAGGGAGAAGATTCAGTGTACTGGTTTGGAATGGATAAAAGGATGCTAAACTTTTTAAAACTAAAGAAGATGGTAACTACAGTCAGATTATAGTTTTGAGGTTCATGTGAAATTAGTGTCACCCTATTTTGTTTGGCCCAGGGGATTGAAACTCTTTTTTTTCTGGATGATGGAAGAAATTAAGATTTTTCTATATGAAGGCATTTTTTTCCCCAAAATGAGCCTCATACATTTTATACATATATATATACACCTTACTAAGGAAAGGAAATAAGAAAATTGCTTTCTGTTTCTCACTGTATCTCATTGTTAAGACTATGTCCTTGTTAAGACTCCCTGTCTTAAACATTGTCTTAAATGCCTATAGTTTGAATAGCATCTTGCCCTCATAAGCAACTGACCTTTTCATAGAGAGACCCTAGAGTCTAAAATTCAGAAAAATTAATTTATGTATTCTGTTATGCTTGTATCTCTTACTTGTTCTGATAATAAAATCCTTACTGTTTTCTCAAAAAAAAAGGGAAGAGAAACTGAGACTTTCTTCTCATATTTCAGCTCTTTATTTATTCATTCTACCACGTTTTCTACAAGCTAACAATATTTATTGTTGAAACTTCACATCACTCCAACACGATTATCATCTTCGTATAACAGATGAACTTTTTATCTTTAAATCTAAGACACCATTAACTATAAAGACATATAATATATCACTCCACAGAAAACAATGCAGTCAATTAAACTATGCTTAATCATGGGACAAATCCTTATTTCAGAGATAACAAAATGTGGAGCTGTATGTGTCTTAGAATTGGTGAAAGGGAATAACTGAGTTACTTACACTTCAGTTTGCTAATTTATAATATGTAATAGTTAACTTATGGAATTGTTGTGTTACTAGTTCCAAGTTTTGCTTCTTATAGACGTGGGCTAAAGAACTTCTCTGACAAAAAGGCAACAGCTCAGCATCTCATATGAAGAGGTAGAAGAGGTTTCCTCACTGAATGAGGATTCCCAGAGATGGACATTATGTCCAAAATAGGACTCTGTTGCATTGCTTCCTCCAGAGGAGGGGTTGGAAAGCCCAGGGAAATATTTCAATATTCTTAGAAGCAGAAACAGACATAATAAGAGAGAATGAGGAAATCTGGTAGAAAATGCTGTTTTATTGGCTAATACATGCACAGTCCTGCTGAAGTTGCAAAATCAATTTCCAATCCTTCCTAGGGGGACATACACGTCCCTTTGTCTTGCATAGCCCATGTTTATGCCTGTTTTCCCAACATTACTAAAATTTTTATCAAATGGAAAAGGACTTAGAGGAGTCAAGACAATTTTGTGAAAGAACAAGGTTGGAGGATATACACAGCTTAACTTCCAGATTTATCATAAAGCTACAAAATACTGTGACATTGGTTTAAGAATATATAAATCTAAAAAAAAAAGAATATATAAATCTGTAATCCAAAAATAAACTTTATTTACAGTCAATTGACTGTTGATCAGGAAGTCAATGTGATTCAATGGAAAAGGATACTTTTTACAAATTGTGCTGGACACTGAGTATCTGTAAGGGAAAAATGTGAACCTTGATCCTTACCTCACACGTTATACAAAAACTAACTCAAACTGTGTCACAGACCTAAATACAAGAACTAAAACTATAAAGATTCTAGAGGAAAATTTAGGGGGAAAATCTTTATGACATTCGGCTAAGCAAAGAATTCTCATATAGGACACACAAATAACACAAGTCATAAGAAAAAAAATTGTTAAGTTGGACTTGATAAAATTCAAAAATATTTCCCCATCAAAAGACACAATCAAGAAAATGAAAAGTCACAAATTTGAAAAAAAATCCAGAATATATAAAGAATAATGACACCTTAAGAAAAACCACACAATTTTAAAGAAATGAGTGGAAGATTTAGACACTTCCCCAAAAGTTATATGAATGAGTTCCCATTATGGTCAAGCGTCTCCATGAGGAAGTGATACTTCCTGGTGATAATTATCAAATGCCTCACAGAGGGGGCCTTTGCCTGCTCTTCAGCAATGGCTGAGCCTGGTCAGGAACTTAGCTGGAGACCCACCAGCCCAGCTCCACACTTAGCAGAGTCTTCTGACTTTGCTGGAGAATACAGATTTCCTATGGTCACAAAGTCTCTCCACTATGCAAAAACCTTGTTGGCCCTACATGGATATTGTAATAACCACAACTTCATAGGCCCCAGGAGGTTTCAGTATTTTTCACTTCCTCTTTTTATGGTGTTTAAATTTTCCAAACTAGTGATCAAAAAACACAACCTGAACCACAACCTGATAATGAGACCCAAACTTGATAGATAATTGCCATCTCCATGCCCTCCCATCTGTTCCACTAAAATATAGTCTTCATGAAGGTGGAATTTTTGCCAGGTTTCTTCACTGAAGCATGCCCAGCACCTAGAAAAATGACCGACACATAGGAGGTGCTCAGTAAATATTTGTTGAATGTAAATAAATTTTCTTGTAAGATCATCTTGAAAGAGCCAAGATATGTGGTTGTTTCAATTATAAGAATTGACACAATTTCTACCCTTCTCCAAATCTTCACACAGATCCATTATTTTAACAGTAGATGAAGTTAAGATATTGTTTTGACATCTTTATCAGGGACCAGATGTTTAAACAAGACAGAAGTTAACTTTTTGTAATAATAGTAAGTCTTTATATAGCTTTACACCAACCTATTTACATTATCGACTGATGTCATCTTTACAATAACCTTATGAGGAAGGTATTAATACCCCCAATTTACAGATGAGAAATGTGAGTCACAGAAAGTTTTAGTAATTTTCCCCAAGTGGCACAGCTAATTAAGTCACAGATTTGGATTTGAACTCAGGAACTGCCTCCAGAATCTATGCTTTTAACCACTATATACCCATGCTTCTCAACTTTTAATGTGTATACAAATTGTCAGGAGATTTTTTTTTTAAGTGATTATAATTCAGCAGGCCTGAGGTGGAGTCCAAGATTCTGCATTTCTAATAAGCTCCTAGGTGCTGCTGGCAATCTGAGGACCACATTTTGATTAGCAAGGCACTACACTGAACCACCTCTCTCGAGAATATCCAAGGAAGCAGGCAGTCTAGAGATATGGGCTGGTTCTGTACCATGAGGTGGTCTAAGGATGCAGGTGCCTTCTTTCTATTCACCATCCACTAGGGATTGCCCTCATCTACATGGTCAAAAATGAACCCCTACCACCATAGCCACATTCCAGTCTTTGGAAAGAGAGAAAGAGAAAGCGGAGAGCAAGCAGCTTCCTTTTAAGGGCATGACCAGAAGTTACATATCACTTCTACACACTGTTCATTAGCCAGACTTGATCATGAGGTCACACCAAAGCTGCAAGGAAGGTGGGGAAATGTAGCCTCCAACTGGACCAATGCACAGCTAAAACTCAGGTGGTTCTATTATTGAAATAAAGTTTCATAATGAATTAACGTAGATTGGTAAGACAACTTACAGTCTCTGCCACAGTAGATTTAAAAGCCTGTGATTTTCATCACATCTTGTTATCTCTTTCTTCTTAGTGTGAGCCAATACAGTATATCTCCTTTCCCCCCCCATCTTCTGCTGACCTGCACAGGAGTTCCTTTGGGTCTAGAAAAACCCATTTTACGACTAAGTAATCTTCCTTAATTTGATTCCTCCAAAGCTCTGATTAAATGGAAACAGGGAGTCCATTCTTGCACACCCTAAAAATAGTACCTTATGATGAATAAATAATAAGCATTTTAAACATCTGAGTCCCCCCTCCCCATCTTTCCTTAGCCACATTTCATTAGTGGCCCGTCACCTCTCAACCTCTACCTGATCCTCAGGAAACACAATGAAGCTGGAAATATTGTCCCTGAATTGATTTTGATTAATTTTTCCTCTTTCTCTAACTAGAAATCTTGAGGAGCAGCTTTTTGGCTTCTTATCTCTATTATAGCCAGAGTGGTCCCTGAAGAAAATATAGTGAAAGTAATTCATTCTAAGTCATAAGTCAATGTGATTTGAATCAAGTTTAGGCAAAGACTGGGAGGCTGCCCTCATTTTTATTGGAAGGTCTTAGCCTAAACCTAGCAACTCAGAGACATTTGGATTAGGCAGCTCACACAATGCACTCATCCTGCCAGCAGTCACGGATGAGTTGGCTGGAAGTAAAGAATGCAGTGAGGATCTGTGGTAGCTTAATACATCCAGTCACTTGTGCAGGTTATAAGAAAGGGCTTACGAGTCCTGCATATCACTCGGGAACCTGGATCTTTTTTAAGGAATTTTATCTTCACAGTTGGGAAATATATTTGAGACTACTGTTCCTTTTACAAGCTTTTGAATTAAGCACAAAAGCTGAAGATACCCAAAGAAGAAAAAGAGAAGCAAGTTGGGGTGAGGCAGAAATTATTGTTTATAGATCACAGTCTATAAACTCTGGGTTTCTGAACAGGTCATTCTGCAAAATCTACCAAACAGAACATTCAGAAATAAATTGAACTAATCCCTTTTGTGGCAGTCAAAATGTGGCCTTGCTTTTAGTTGGACCTGAGAGTTATTACTAACAACTGGTTTTCAAAAGATGGCACCTGTCTGTATATTGACAGAGGTTTTAGCTACTGAATGGGCTTCAGCAGACAGCACGGCCAATCCATTTGTTTTAGCTTTCTCAATAATCAGTGAGTATCACTGCAGGCTCAGTTGGTCTGGCTGATTGATTGTAAAGACAGCCAAAATGAACAGCTCGACCATCTCACAATCTGATTTCTCCGCCATGTATTGACCCAATCCAAGTTACATATGTTACAGTATTTGCAAAGCTGTCACTGTTATAAAACCCTTACTGGGTACTCACAATCGACAGGGGCTTTATGAGAACCCATTAAAATTGGAATCCAACTCACCCTGGCCTGTTTGAGCTGTGAAAATTCTTCTATATGGGAGCACGGAAGTGGTTTATTAGATATCTACATATTCACACAAATATAGCAGTAACAACAATGACAAAACAGATAGCTCTTTCAGAGAATTGCCTTGGATGCGATTAACTGAGCAGTAACTGGGAATGAAAGCAGATAGAGAATAACCTTTGGGTGTATGTGTGTGTCTTGTTTGTTTTTGTTGCTTTTAATCTGCCTTTATTTTACAAATCTCAGGATGTGTGGAGTGGAGACCAAACTCCTGGGCCCTGTCTTATCCAAGAAGAGGAGGTGCTGGCATCTGCTGGTAGAGGTGGGGACTGTTCCTTAGCAGGAGTTGTCTCATTAACTCAGGAGATGCGCTGGTCTGTCTGGAAACTGTCTGCATTTCAGACCCCCTGGCTGATTTACGGTTAAAAGCAAAATGGGTTGTTTGAAATCGTGGAGCCAGCGGTTTGCTTTCATTCATCTTTAAAGCCTTCGGTTGAATTCAGGATAGATCAGAGAGATCTCTCATTGCACTAAATAAACTTCTAACGATACTGATTGAGCTCCTCGGATGGGACACTATGGGAATGCAGGAAACTCGAGGCCCATTAAATTACTGAGCGCACTTAGTTGAAATTATGATACTCTGTTCATCCGTGGCTAAATGAAGAGCAGAGGTTTAATGAGTTTACCAGGTTAAAAATGAGCCTGTGTCAAGCAGGAATCAGACTCATTAATTAGGACTCTACTTAAACTACAGAGTAGTTTTACTTAGCACAGTACTCAAGAAGGGGGAGGCAGGAGAGGCTTGGTGATGGGGATGGCCACCTTTGCTTGTGACCAATTATGAACCACTAAATGAGGGTTAAGAGGGTGCAAGGGGTAGAGAGAAGAGCATTTTAACCAGTTTTATCCACTGACCACAATAAACCTGAAAATTCAAAATCCCTGCAGTTTTACTTTTGAAACTGATTGTCACTCAGAGTGACAATTTTCTCCACTCTACGTGGAGAGGACAGGAGGTTCTCAGACCTCGAACAATCCCTGAACTCCCAGGCTGCTTCTAAAGCGTCAACCGTGTGAAATGGGAACTTGTCAGGCTCCTTTGGAAAAAGACTGACTTTCTTACTGTCCAAGTCCTCAAGGGACATATGGACAAAACCAGTCTGTTCCTACAGTAATGGGAAGACACCTGCATTTCAATTAGCAGCAATTAGTTGAGCACTGGGAACTCAAGGTGAGGGCTTTGGAGAAATATTGGCTGCCTCTTTCTGTGAGATCTTTGAGCCTCCATCTTACCCTCTTTGAGCATCCATTTCTCCATCTGCACAATAAGGGTAATAACAACACATAACTCAAAAGGGTCTTGTGGGGATCCCTAACAATCATCTGTGCAGCTTGCTTAGTTAGTGTCTGGCATTCTAAACATTCTACAAACTAAGGTGACTCCTGTGGTCCACAGTCGACAACAAGGCAAAAATTGCTCCTTTTCACTTCTTGTTTCAACTGTGTGAAGCAATGAACATGGAAAAGAAAAAAGGAAACATAGATGTAAAATGCTTGGGGGAGTTTAGTCTGGTGAACAGCTGAAGGCACTGAGTGACTGTTCTTACATGAAGGGAGTCCATTTCTACAGACTTGCTGCTCTCTGGCTCGCTCTCTCTCTCTCTCTTTCTCCCTCCACACCTCTCATCCTCCCGTATCCCTCCACCCTTTTTGTTAGTACTGAAAGAGCCTGGTCCTGCCAGCATTTTCTTATAAAGCAAAGGCATTTTGTCCTTGATTCAAAGAAATTGCAAATGAAATTGTCATAGCCGAGTCTGCAATTTAATGTCTTTTATGCTTGTCTGTGACAACTCAGTGCTGTGTTCAACATGCTAATCTTCTGATTTGAGTGTCCTGATTTTTTAATTCAAAGAAAAGCAGCTGAGTTAGATGTGTATGATTTGACTGATCAGGGCTCTCTGCATGCACGAAAAGAACGTGTGTGAAGAAAGACCAGTTCATCCATACTGAGGGGATATGCTAGGGTGGATCAAACAGGAATTGGACAACCTTTTTCTCCAAATGGAAATCTGACCAAATGACTCTTTAAGTCAGCAGCTCGGAATGGTCTTTTTTTCTTCCTTCTGTAACTATCAAATATATATAATACATATCATATATATATCAAATATACAATCACATATATATCAAATATGTATATACAATTATATCACACACACACACCTATGAGCAGATGAGGACCAACTATAAGTGAAAAAAGGTCTCTAGCTTCCAACTCACCTCCTTCCTCTTGACACCTACAAGTGTATTATACTGCAGTGAACATTATGCCTCACGGTCTAATAGAAACAAAGGGACACTGAAACAAAAGGGACACTTCAGAAAGGCACTGGCCCATATAGGATGTTGCAGAAGCCTAATACTGGTAGAAAATTGCATTTTTATCTTGAAATACAGTCTTGTTAATGAGAAGAGAATCATATTATGAACTAAACGTTCTTTCAGATATTTATTAAGCCTTATTTTTAAGTTGTGCCTGTTCTGATAGCTCCAATTCATTCCTTCTCCTTTTCCCCCCTTCCTTTAAATTGTCTAATGTTTAAGTTCCTAAGAAAATGTGGTGTGAAAATTAAGCTCCCTGAAAGGGACTTTTTAAAAGATCATTTTTGTATTCCCAATTTCTAGCTCAGTGTCTTACACCAAGTAGAACCTCATAGTTTTGATGAATGAAGGTTTAAGTTGCAGAAGCTTTCAAATATCAGTGAATAAAATAGGCTAAATAACTTAAAAAGAATTTTTTTAGTAACAGGGAGCAGTATCTTTCTTACTTGAGAAACTGAGAAAACTGAAACATTGGAAATAATACCATTCTGTATCTTAGGTCAAACAAAAAAAAAGTATATAATATAAATATACACAAATATATACATCCAAGCGAATTATCTGCAAAATGTCCTTCCACTTAACAATTTCAGAGCAGAGGCACAAATGAACTCTCGAGGCTTCTTTCAGTAAGATGCTTGCTAGCAGCTAATAGTGTGTTTTGAGCAGTTGCAGGGCTCAAAAGCACTGTATAAACTCTAAAACAATAAAGAAATAGCTTGAATTGTAGCTAAAAAAAAAAAAAAGAACTAATGAAAAGGGACATAAGAGATATAATGGAAATAAATAGTTCTTCTTCCAACTTCCCTCCAGGGAGCAGGTTATGAAAGATAGCTGGAATAGTAACTGTGGAATAAAATTCTTCCAGGGTAGAAAGTAATTAGGGGTGAGTACATGAAAGCCCAGGTTTAATTGTTCTTTTTAATACAGTGAAAGAGGGCATTCATCATACAACTCTGAGTGTCGCATTAATGGAGCCTACCCCCAACAGAATATTATAAATTAATATTTTTATATGTCCTGTAATTATTTTGTGAGTAGCACATTTGTAGTGTATTGTACTGGGGGAATGTTAGAAGCATTAATCAGGTAAATGTCATCATTGCTTAAATACAGTTGTGTATTCTCAATTTTAAGCAATTTTTTTTATATTTTAATATTCCAAGACACTCATGAAGATGACCAATAATTTCTTAAGCTTCTGAAAGGACCTATTTCTAGTTCTAATTCACTCTCTGACACTGATTTCTAAGATTTCTCTAGAAAGCTTATTTGGGGCCATTTTTGGATCCAACCAGTGGACAAGATAGTGAATTTTATTTACAACTTCACATTTCTGTTGGCTCATCAGTGCCTGGAGGTACAGTGTAAACATCCAGGACACCGCTGCCCGATTATGGCTTCACTTTCTCTTGTCTAAATTCTTCTCTGGAGCAAGTAGGGATTTTGTGACACAGATGTGTCTTCCTGGGCACAGTGCCATATGGACATAAATGGTGGCCTTAGGGCACTTTAGGCAATCTGGTTATAAATATCTTCTTATTCCTAAATACTCGACTGATAAGGTGATTGTGTCAGCTAGGTGAAATTAAAAACGAAATATGCTGTTGAACCATGTTAAGCTGTCCTTTTCTTTCCCCTAAGAAATTCCCATATGCTTTTGCAGTTGATACAAACATTCCCACAGCCTGGATTGTGACTCAAGAGGCAGTTTCCTTTCAAATTCATCCTAGTAGCTTGGAAATCGCCTGGCTGTAATCCTGAATCAGCTACTGACTCTTCACGTGACCCTGGGCAAATTATGTTAACCTCTCTGAACCTCACTTTGCTCATCTATAAAACGGCAGTGGTAATAGTATCTGTATCTTTGAGACTTGCTGGAAGGATCATGAGTTAACATTTGTGATGTATTCAGAAGAACTTGGCCACACATAAAGGCAATATCAAGCTTACTACTATTTTCCCCCCAACTCTGCTACTGAAAGTTATCAAACAAGATATTTACTCCTAGTGAATTTTAGTTTCGCAGATAGTTGATAGAATGAGATAAAATATGTGTAAGGCTTGGAAAACTATTCAGGGCTATGTGAGGGCTTGCAAAATGCCAAAGTAAAGAATTAGACTAGTAAATAAAACAAAGTAAGATTTTTTTTTAAGCTGCTAAAATAATTATTCTCTGTTTTTAAATCCTACGTTTTCATATTTATCTTTCAAGAGAAATCCTTATTGTACACATGAACATGCATATGTGTGCGTATACATACACACAGCCTCCAACAAAGGGTCCCTCATGGAATTAAACTTCTAGTAATGACTCCTTGTCAGTACTTTCTTGTGTTGATCATGTGTTTTATGGAACAGAGACAGAATTTTGCAGCAGGTATATTCATCCAGTATCTTGTTATATACAATAACCTTAGTAACATTTATTAAAACAAATTTATCATATGCTTATAGTAAGTGTGGAATTATAAATGCCATGTGATGGGCAATTTAGCCCAGATGTGTTCAGAATAGGTGAAGTCATCCCTCCTTTCCACAACACAACTCTTTGTTTTATACACACATATACAGACATACACTCCCAATCCTCTACAAAATCTGGTAAATAAACCTGGTGGCTTTCTAAAGCAGGTGTTGTTGGTGGGGTTTTTTTGGGTGGTGGGGGGGACTGGGTAGCTTGAATATATGATGTTTCCATCCTAAAGCAGGCCTTGAGAAGGATGGTGAAACAAGTTAAGACCAGACAAAACGGAGGCTTTAAGGGGCTGTGCCATCAAGCTTGGAGTCAGCTCATCAACACGAAAGATGCTGATGAATCAGAAAATCAGAGAAGAAGGCTTCAAGTTTCAGTCTCCAGAGACAGGTTGGCCTCAGAGATTTATTTTCAGATCTCTTTTTATTTGTCTCCACTGCATGGTAAAACTTGGGTGGGCAAAATTCTCCCCATTCCAGGGACCCTGTATAGACTGCTGTAGGATTTTATGGGACTGATACTCTGTTCTTTTTTAGAGGGCCATTTATGCCCAGTGTCTTTCCTCCTCTTAGCCAGTGTACATCAGACTCTAAATCTTCCTCCCCCACCTTTGAAAATTTATGGCAGCTTTCAGCCAGGCTTGGCTTAAAGCCATTGACCTCTGTGGCCTGCGTTATTGACCAGAACACAGCATCTTCTGCCCACATAATATATGTCTCTTTATCTCCCTGAAAGGAAAGGAAATGACTCTTGGAATAGCCAGGAACACAATAAAAGTGAGAGAGGCTTTCCCGTTTTTTTGTCCGTGGCTTTTGGCTTTTCAAAAAGCCACACTGGGATTCATATATGTGCCAGGCAGTACTTTGAACAGAGCATTGACAGGGCACCCTTGGGAGCAGGTATTGTAGGAAAGAAGCCCTGTCCCAAGTAAAATCACTATTTTTTAAGTTCTCACACCTTGAGCATAAGTGGAATGAACAGCCTTAAGGCAGCAATGCCTCAGAACTGAATACATAGACACACTGACACAGGAAACCCATGGAGACACTCATGAAAAACACAGCAGGATTCACAGCTCCCGCCATGCCCTGGGAGGTGGAGGGTCACCGTGGCACACAAGGTGGGAGCTGGGAGCGCCATGAGCGCTCATCTAGCCCAAGCTCCTAAATTCCCAAGTGAGGAAATCAAGGACCAGCAAGAAGATACAACTTATCCAAGGTCACAGAGCAAAGAGGTGTTAGCAACGGACTCCACTAGCGTATGAAGCACTGTATGACCTTGTCCTGAAAAGTACCCTCCCTCCACCCTGAGTGTTAATTCTCCACAAAATAAAGATGCAGAATGCCGTGTAGTAGCAAGGCTTGTACATAACAGTCAGCAAAAGCCTCTTGCCTTCCCCTTTGAGGTATTATTTCCCAAATCCAAATCCCGTACTCAGGAATCCTCAGCTGCCCACAACAGGATACCAGATGCTTCTCACTGTCACCTTCAGACAAGAGTTGAGAGCAGCCAGAGAAAAACCCTAAAGGAAAACGATGCAGAAAGGGGCACTTACAGCTTTGCAGCCTTGGACAAGTTTCTTACCCTCTAACCCTTCACTTCTGTGGGTACAATAGGAATGGGAGCGCCACCCCTCCCAGGGTTGTTGTGAGAAGTCATAGCTGGCAGAAGTGCTCAGTCTATTTAAGTGCTATTGTTACAGCCTGGGGTTGAGAAAAACTGTGTCGGAGGCATATGCTGCTGCAAAACACTCAACACGAGCTGGAGCATTTTATCTGAGTGAGCCAGGACTTTCTGGAGAAGGGCTTTGGCAGAAGTCATGACTTTTAGCATAGCTGTAATTCTCTAAGAGCTGGCTGCCTACGTTCCACCTCCAGCATTAGTCCTCAGGTTTAAAGGGCAGAAAACCTAGGTGGTGCCATAGCCTTGCAAAATACCAGGAATATGTTGATATAGTCAGTTCTGTTACATAAACTAGAATCCAGAAACAAGATTACTAGCAGAAGACATTTACTATCTATTTATCTCTATGATCTACCATAAGCAGTCATGTCCATTTAAAAAAAAGTTAACGGGATTAGACACAGAAGGCTCCTTATGAGTTTTTCCATCACCATTTGATTGCTGCTTGCTCCTAAGCTTTGTAAGCAGTTTCAAGGAGAAAAAACTTTAGCATCGGCTACAGTTTAAGTGAAATCTGGGGAGGGAAAACTTTGAGATGAGAAAATTCTACCTGGTACCTTTTTTTTTTTTTTTTTTTAACTTCTCCTGGAAATTTAGAGAAAACATGCATTATTAAATTTTAGCTGTAAAACATCTCAGCCCAGCTCATATAAACACCAAGGATCCATGGAGCCATTTAAGAACCAGTGCACTAGAGGGTTAATCCAGGACAAGTCATATTTCCTGGTCATCTAAGTGTCAAAATAAGGAAAAGAAAACTGGAGACTTGTAGGCAGGTGAGGTTTTAGTGTCTTGCCTAACCAGTAATACTGAAAAATATGAAACTATTTCAGGGTCTGTAGTTAACTCCTTAGACATTTTAATGAGCCATACTCCTATTTATGACCATAAAATTTCCCTCAAAAATGAAAGTGTCAAACTACTGGGATGTTAATAGCACCCTTAAAACTATGTTCATGTAAGTCAAATGGGACCTTAAAATATTTCTGTCGTCTTTAAAAATCTCAGGTTTCTCAGATTTTTCTTTTGGGAAATAGCATAATTAAGGGGCCTAATAATTCAACCCTAAAAATTGAGTTTCTACATCATGTTTTTAAAAATCAATGTCCAAAAAAAAAAAAATCAATGTCCAACAGTCGGGAATTGGATGAATAACCCAAATATGTACCAAAATGATGGGTTATGCAGACTTTAAAGTTTTTCAGGAATGTCTAATGACATGGAAAGATAGACACTGGATTAAGAGAACTCAGTTTACTTACAACATTTTTAATCTATATATACACATAGAAAAAACTCAAATGGCTAATAGTGTTAATGCAATTAACAGCTGTTTTAAGTTTTTTCATATATTTGCACTTTTAATAAGCATATTGCTTTTATAATAACCAAACCACAATTGTTACTGTAAAGTTAGTTTCTGTGCAGTGTTATTTAATTGCTGAAGTACTAGAAATATAACTATTTCACCTAGAAGGCTGTCCCACCTGAAGACACCATTAGAACACAGCTTCCATGCCCAGAGAGAGGCACAGGACATGTGTATACATATACTGTGTTTCTAACAGTACTTTGTTTGCATAGACAAATGTCATATACAAAATATCTCAACTTGATTGGCTGTCAGGGTACATGGTGAATTTCAACAGACAACAATGATTAGTTGTAATCCAAGTGCTTATTAGAAACTACAGTTTCAAGCTCAATGTCACCTAATAATTTTAAGTAGCTCAGTGGTGAGAAATTCGATTTTAATTTTTAAAAATTAAAGGGACTTCCTTGGTAGTCCAGTGGTTAAGACTCCACGCTTCCAGCACAGGGATGCAGGGGAAGCAGTTTCGATCCCTGGTCAGGGAACTAAGATCCCACATGCTGTGAGGTGCAGCAAAAAAATAATAAATTTTAAAAATAAAATAAAAATTTGAAAAATTAAAAATAACACATCTGTTATTTCAAAACTACATCTCCAAATATTCTAAAGTCTATCCCTAGATCAAGCAGGGAGCTGAGTTCCCAAGGAATGATTTATCTGACTTACACCTGGGTATGACACCCAACTATTTCTGTTAAGAATCATACTAAGGGGCTTCCCTGGTGGCACAGTGGTTGAGAGTCCGCCTGCCG
Source organism: Globicephala melas (assembly GCF_963455315.2). Taxonomy (NCBI): domain Eukaryota; kingdom Metazoa; phylum Chordata; class Mammalia; order Artiodactyla; family Delphinidae; genus Globicephala; species Globicephala melas. The sequence goes on along the minus strand of NC_083319.1, from coordinate 69,032,654 downwards.
ATGCAGGGGACACAGGTTCGTGCCCTGGTCCAGGAAGATCCCACATGCCGCAGAGCGGCTAGGCCCGTGAGCCATGGCCGCTGAGCCTGCGCTCCGCAACGGGAGAGGCCACAGCAGTGAGAGGCCCACGAATCGCAAAAAAAAAAAAAAAAAAAAAAAAAAAAAATACTAAGAGGGGAAAATGTGATACATGTCAGTGAGGTTGTTGAGAGTGTTAACAATATTACCATGTTTTCTTTAGAAAGACCTCGGGAAGAAATTTCATTTTGACCTTTTAGTAGCAAAGAGCAGGCAAGAATTAGTTTGTTTTTATCTTGTGGGTATTATGAATCCACTGACCCAGGTCCCTTTTCCAACTGCTGCCACACAGCTCGGAGCCAAATGTGCGGCCCAGCTGCAGCAAATGTGCAAATCAACGTGGTGTGTGTTTCTAAACCTAATTCTTGACTCAATTTTATGTTCCCACCATGTTTTCCTCTTTTTGTTTCTTGCTTTTTAGAGGAAAAAAAAAAATTTCTGCTTAAGTCATACACATGCGTGGGAACAGAAGGACAGAACTTAGGGTGAAAAGCAGCAGCCTCTTGCCCCTCTGCTCTGCCTCCACCCCCATTCCACTCCCTAGATTCAACCTCTTTTAACTGTTTGTTTTTAGTTCCTTTAACAGTTACCTCCATAAATCTAGATAAGAGGCTTAACCTCTTTTTCTCCATTTATCAACTTGAGATAATATCTCTAGACACCTTAATATGAAAAGGGAGGATTTAGCTCATTTACTCTAAACCTCCTCCTCTTCCAAATGTTTTATATTATTATTTTCAGTTCTTCTACCATTTTTACCTTTGCAATTTTAAATACATAAACCTTCCAATCAGAAGCCCCCACTTCCAATTTTTTTTACTCATTTGTAGTACTATAAGCTGCCTAATTTTTAAAAGCAAAGACAACTAACAACGCAGATGCCAAAACAATAAGGCCAAAAAGTCTTCATGATGAATCCAAAGCTAAATAGTTAAGGAGCCCTAGAAAATGTGAAGCATGGTAACACAGGCTAGGTGGTTCTCAGACACCAGCGAAAGCTCAGCTTTATCATGGTGTCAGCCTCATTTATGGTTAAACTTAACATTAGGGCTTAAACTGAAGTTTGAATGATGAGTTGCAGGCATCTACCCTGATACTCAGGTGAATTCCTTTCAAAATTTGTTGTGGTTACTTGAAGTCTTAGGTTTCAAAGTTTGTCTTTCCCTAAAAATTTTAAGGCACTTGTTAAATACTCCTTTTTTCCGGCAGAGAAGTTTTTTTCTCCTCCTAGTCTCCTACTGCCTCCCATCCAAAAGTTGCTTCAAGGGCTCAGCGTGAGGGGTTGTGTTGACTTCCCGTGGGGTGGGGTGTACAGGTCTAACTCCATAACATCCTCACTATGGTTTAACTCGGTGACACCCTTCCCATGGGCTCCTCACCCTGACACACAGAAAAAAGGGGGACCTCCCAGAAGAGCAGTTAGGGTGGCTCTGGCAAAGACAACAAGGGCAGTGAGTTGGACTTAGCCTCCCACCGTTCAGCACCGGCCTCGCCCTGAAAAGACGACAAGGCAGGTCCTGACTGCAAGTATGGCGGCTGCTGACCAGACAATAATTAACCCTGCACCCTTGTCTCTTCCATGAACAGGTGTGGTGGGCAGTTGAGAGGACACAGGGAAGCAGCAAGGTGATGTGGGAGAAGAATCAGGGAAACAGTTGCGGCTGTTAGAACTATCCAGGGGTTATAGTTGGGATCTAATGTAGATGGTTAGGAAGCATGGCTAAAGAAGTATGACAGGATGGCAGGAATTCTTACGTGAGGGTATGCATGCACTTGAAAAATATGTTTAACATTATAACACTGTATGTTTGAGAAACATCTTAAAAAGGAGTACATGAATACCTTGCTCAGAAATTTCTTGAGTGAAAAATCAGGAGTTACAAAAGGTTGAGAAGCACTGCTTTAGAGAGAACCTGTGTACTTAATTAAAAACACCTAAAACGCTTTGATTCAAATCTGCCATAATTGATTACATTTGCCTGCTGTTAATTCTCTTGTATAATAGAAAAATTTATAACACATCATTTTAAATACCACAACATTGCTTTAAAAAAAAGAGTTAAACACCACCCCCCCTAAGTCTGAGCTTTGGGGGCAAGTGAATAAATGAAGTGGCGATTAAAGGGGAATCATTTTAAACACCACAACATTGCTTTAAAAAAAAGTTAAACACCGCCCCCCCCCAGTCTGAGCTTTGGGGGCAAGTGAATAAATGAAGTGGCGATTAAAGGGGAATCCGGTGGCAGCTTTGTTTTCTAATTTCTTTTAACAGAATGGGCCATTAGTTTGTATTTCTACCCAGTCCCTCTCAACCCTGCTGCTCTTAAGTGCTATTTATTTTTTTTTTTTTTGCTTTTAGTTCCTTCGGACCCTCTTGAGTGAGCCTCAGCCCATCCACGACTGAAATCTTCTGCAGCAAGGGCTTGGTGCCCACCAGAGGCCCTTAAGCTTTAGTTTGCTCAATAATCATCCAGCAAGGTTGTTAAAGATGGGCGTTTTTCACCCCACTCTGTCCCCATCCCCACCACCAAGGCTAAAGGAGAAACTAAGAGCCTTTACCACCAGAAAAACAAAATTCCAGGGCCACCAGGATGACCAAATCCCACATCTCTGAGATCCCTGGCAGCCCTCCCTCCTCCATCCCAAAATCCACATTTAAAATCTTCTCTTCCACCACCTCCTCCCTCTTCTCCCCAGAGGAAAAAAAAGACAGAAAAGGACGCGCCACTAAGTCCTTCCCAGAGGACACTCCCAGGAGAGGGCCCTTGGTTAATTAAACCACCACTCTTAGAGGTTCTCATCAAGCAAAAGAGAAAGTTCTCTGTCTTTAAAACTCTCCGGGAAGTCCAGGGTAACATTTCCTCTCGGAAAGCTCTCCGCCACGATTTTCCCAGGGCTGCACTTGAGTGAAACCCCCAAAGGAAATTACCACTTAAATTAGGCAGGATGTGCCGGCTGCTTGTTCAGCCTCTGCCGCGCACGCCGCCCGGCAGGCAGCGCAAGCGGCTAACGAGCCTGGCGAGGGGCGCCCGGGCTGCGCGGGGCGGGGCCGGCGCCCGCGTGCGGGGTCTCAGGGGCCAGGTGCGCGCACACTCCAGTGAGCAGGGTGAGCACGCGGGGGAAGACAGGCTTCCGGAGGCCACTGGGGACACTGACGCTGGGAAGCAAAGCCATCTGCTCCTTTCCCGGCAGGTCCTTCACTGCCCTACCCCTCTGTCAGGTTGGGGGTCGGGGGGAGACAGAAAATGATGGGCCTGCTTTGGGGCCCAGTCAACCCATCTTGGAACCTCCCAAGCTAAGTGCGGAGGCCTCCATAGAGCCAGAGTGTAGGCTCCGTGAAAGCAAGAACAAGATCTAGTTTGCTTTGCTTTTTTCCCCTTTTTTTAAAGATATAATTCAAATACCATAAAATTCACCCTTTTAAAGTACAGCATTCAATGATTTTTAGTGTGTTCAGGAGGATGAGTAACCATCTAATTCCAGAGTATTTTCATCACCCCAGAAGGAAACCCTTCTACCCATTAGTAGTCACTCCCCAATCTCTCCTCCCCAAACAACTAGTCTACTTTCTCTCTCCATGGAATTACCTATTCTGGGGGTTTCATATAAATGGAATCATGCTCTATGTGGCTTTTTGCATCCGGCTTCTTTCACTCAGTATACTATTTTCAAGATTCATCCACGTTGTAGCATGTGTTAGTACTTCATTCCTTTTTATTGTGGAATAATATCACTGTGTGGATTTACCACATTTTGTTTATTCATTAGTTGAACATTTGGGTTGTTTCTACTTCTTGACTATTAAGAACGTACCTGAATCTTCATGTACAAGTGTTTAAAGGAACATATGTTTTCATTTCTTTTGATTATACTTAGGAGTGGACTTGCTGGGTCCTATAGTAGCTCTATGCTGAACTTTTTGAAAGGATCTGTTTTTATCCACTGCTGCAGTTCCCAGTTGATAGCCTAGCCCCTGGCACATTTCTTTGAATAGAGTTAAATAAAGAAATTAGAACTCAAGTGCGATTATGTGTTTTTGAACATGAAAGCATTTTATACCCTATTAAGAGCAACACAAATGGGATTTACTGTTATTCTTAAGTAATGAAGAAGAAATAAATTCCTAATCTGGGACCTATGGAAGAGCTACAAGAGGGTGGGGAATCCTCAGAAATTGTCTATAGAATTGTTTGAGTACATACAGATGTAGAGTTGCCTTCAGATCAAACAAGAGGAGTGTCTAGGTGTGCCCTGCTCTGGCATTGCCCCTCTCAACAGGACATGGTGCTGGGAAACCAAGGGAACATGCCCACTATAAGCCGGCCCCCTCCTTTTGTGATGCAAGGTTCTGCTCTCAAACCCTGGACTTCCCAGCCTACAGAGCCCAAGCTTCTTCCCCAGGTCCATCCTCCTGAGCATAACCCATGCCACTCTGGACAAAGGACGGCTGTAGACAGAGGTGGAATGTGCAGGGTAGGATTTTATAGCACAGGTGCTCAAGTGGCCCACCCACAGGGAGGGATGGCACCAGTGATGGAAAGAAGGGGGGAGGGTAAGCTGCAGGCTGAAGTTTAGCAGCTGAGGGATGAGGCCCAGCTCCACTCCCAGCCACCACTTTCCAGTGAGAAATAACAAGTAGTCCAAGAATTCTAAATATGAACCTGGCCTTCCAATCTTGGATTCCTTTGAAGAGCTCCAAAAGGGTGATAGCATCCATGACATTATGGGCAGAGGAGGACTGAGTGGGATGAGGAAAAACCTGTGGCATATGGTACATGGGCCTGCATTTCCCTTTGTGCTCTGTCCCAGGTCTTTCTTGTGAGTGTTGCAGAGGACCAGTGCACCTGGATATTTTTTCAAGATGGCATATAGCTGTCAGATTCTCAGAAGGCCTCAGGAAGTCTGAACCGATGAAAAGAACTGAAAACTAAAGGGAACACCAGAAAGAAGTCAGAAGTTGAGTTTCAGCCCTTCTTTCTCCATATACAAGCTAGATTGAGAACTCCTGAGCCAGATGGGCTTTGAAAAGACTCTGGGGGCAAAGTGTATGATATGTGAGTTTTTGAAAATCAAGTGTCTTTAGCCTTTTTCAAACCAATTTGGCAGAATGTATCAAAACTTCCAAAATGAGGAATGCTACTGGCTTGCTCAGAGGCAGTAGGCATCCTGGTCTCCCTACTGCAGAAGCCCAGCAATGGAAAGAACCCCAAATCAGGGCAGCAAAAAGTTCTCTTTGGTGTCAGGCTAAGGTACTTGGAGTTAACCTTGTTGATGGGGAGACCTGTTGACAGTTTTGAGAAAAGAAGTGGGTCAATGAAAGCATTACTTGGGGGAAGGATCAAAATAGAATCAATGAGGTAAGATGATGTAGAAAGAGGCTGAGGCTGTTGGGGTACCAAAGAAACCCTATTACAGAACAGCATTTCCTCAACTGTTCCTGTTATTCTAATGATCTGACATGTTAACAGGCGTTTCCTATTGTTGGCCAATAATCTAAGGACATGCTGAGTTAGAAAGAGGTTTTCATCACGTGATTCCCAGGACCTCTAATAGAGTTCTACTCAGCACAGTATTTTCCCATTATTAATTGCCCATGACACTCCCCATCAATGCCTCTCACTCCCTCATAGTTCACTACTGATGATAAAGAGCATGGGCTGGGATGTGCAGTGGATACAAACACTGCTGCTGCCACTAAGGATGACTTTGTAAATCATGTGTTAGGTTAGAATACCTTCGTCTCTTTAGGACTTGGAACTGCCACCCATGGACAGCTGTTATAAAGTTCTTGAACTAGAGCAAAAATCTACATTATCTTTTCTATACCTTTAAATTAAAAAAATTTTTCACTCTAAGTCTTGGGGATACAAAGGTAAAAGACATCAACTGCTACTACCTAGTTGGGGAGACAGATAACTGGTCAGACATTGACCACCCTTAAGAGGCAGACCCAGAAGCTTCACCAAGATCACCCAGAAAGGGCATTTACCCTTACTTTGGGGACTTAGGGATTACCCTCGAGGTTAGGGGATACCTAAGTCACATCTTGAAGGATTAGGCAGAGACTCCCCAGGATGAAAAAGAGAAGAAGAAAGTCTGTGCAGAGCCTTGAGGTATGAGAACTGGGGCAGGGTGAGCAGTTCTTTGTTGTCAGAGAATGGACTAGAGGTCAGGAAGTTAGAAAGATGGCACTAGTCAAGTACCAAGTCCTGAAGCATTACAACATGAAACACTGTGTGTGCTAGGTTAAAGAATTTAAGAAACCTATGGTAGAGCTTTTAACTAAGAACTAACATACTAAACTTATATTTTAGAAAGGTCATTCTAAGTCTTTAAGTCTCTATTTCCTCCCTATAAAGCGAGAATCACACTGCTTCCGAGGGCTAGCTGCCCAACATGCATAGATGCCAACACTATGGCACAAGCTTTTTGAGAAAAGAAAGAGCTTTATCGAGAGGTCGATGGGCAAAGAGACAGGAAGCAAGACTCTCAACCTGTCTCCCCACCCAGCGTTCCGGGCAGAATTTAAGGGGTTGGGGCAGAAGCTGATTGGCTAGTCTCAAATCAGAAATCAAACTACTCATGCTGCTGGAAGACAGATTTTCCTTATTGAAGGACTTAATGCTTTGTAAACGGCTCAGGTGACATTTCTATCCTTTGAGTTCTGCAGGCTGAAGATTCTTGGTTGGGGGTCGAGGGCACCGCTGTCTTGCACATGCGCAGTGCTGTCTGTAAAATAACTCCAGATTTGACTAATCAACAAGTTATTTAACAAGCCAAACCACTTTAAGCTGGTCAATGTTTTACATGCTGTTTCAAGACCTACCTTACAGAAGTGTTCTGAAGATTAAATGAAATTACTCCAATGCATTGAGCACTCAGCACACTTAGTTTTGATGAGAAAAATTATTATAAACCCTAGTTCTCATTGCAGTCTTCTGATTGGAACATAAGTACAAAACACATTGGGGTAGAGAGGGTCAGATGCAGAGTGTATTCAGTGACTCTCTCAAGGTCACTCAGCTATCAAGGGTGTGAGCCAGGACTGTCTGCCTTTAAAGCTCATGCTTTTTGCTTCCTACCCTGACCAGAAACTTCTCCTTCCATCTTTTTAAACTTTAGTTCTGCGTTAAGAACATCATTTCAGAATCCCCTAGAAACCATGCTGGCTTTTCAGAGAGATACTAACAATTACCTTTTAAGAGAAAAGCTTCTAGATCTCCATGCCTTAGCCCAAACTCTCAGTGTGCCATGGCTTTTCAACTTAGAAGGTATCAATGGTTTGGAAAGAGCTAGAACCTGCTTCCCTGGGGGAGAAAAGCCTGGCCACGCCTCTGCGAGTCTCTCATCACAGCCTCACTTTTTCAGTGTAACCAGCTCCTCGAGTCCCCAAGACAGCTTCTGAGGGCGCTGGCACGGGCCTGCTCCAGGGAGAGTAGGGATTCTCTGCTCCCAGCCGGGGCAGCAGCCCCTTCCTCGTGGAGCTCAGAAGTGGCCCGTTCTTTGTGAGCTCCAGCAGCACTAAGCAAGGCGGAGGGTTTGGCTTGGTTTGATTCCTTACTGAGCTCAGCACCATTGGACTTTTCAGAAGATATTCTTGAGTTTCGGTTCACACCCCATTGGATTTCACTTCAACCTGAAAACTCACAGGGAAGGTCAGCTGAAACAACTGAGTTTGGGCGGCTCTCCCCTCAGAGCCATAAATCACACTGCTGCCACGGAGGAAAGGAAGAGGGGAGCTGAGAAACTTGGCCTATCCTGATCTCATTTGCCCCAAGTGTATGTGAGGGTTGTGAGGGGGAAGTTGGAAAGGGCAGGAATTTTCATTCCACACCTGCTTGGGTTTTCATTATGAAATGTTTCCATCACGACGCTGAGGTGTGTTTCCGTAAAACTAGATTCTGCCTGATGTGAATAGGCTACCAATACGGGCCTAAATGAATAATAATAAATGATAACCACTTAGATGCACTTTATATGGGCCAAAATACTGCACTAAGCCCTTGACTTTCATTATTCCATGTGATCCTCAAAACAAAACCCCATGAGGTAGGTGCCATTGTTATCACCATTTTATAGAGGAGGAAACTAGACTTAGCTAGAAACTTGGCAGAGTTGGGATGTAAATCCAGGCAAGAGACCATCACCACTCACACTACACAGGGAATTTTCTGGCCAGAGGCCCAGGGAACCCCCTGTTTAGCAGATTGGAAGCTAAAGGGTACTGGGTGGCCACGGGGCAGCATTCCCTCACCAGGGTAGAGCTGGAGGTGCTGATGAAGGCCACCTGCTAAGGTCCTTTCTGACTTGATGCCTCCCTGGTGCTCTGGCAGGTCCAACTGGAAGAGAGGACTCTGTCCCTCTTCTGCAGCATGGAAGCACACCCCATTAGGGATTCGTCCTGGAGTCTCCCCCACTCTTGCTCTCTGTGAGCATAAATCTCATTAACATTAATGGGAGTCGCCTCTGCCTCAAGGGGGACATAGGCTTCTAATTGCTGCAAAAAGAGGCCTGGGAGACCTCACCCCCACTACCACCCGCCTCCCAGTCCTAGGAATCCTTTCCCACCGCCCTCCACTGGGGCAGCAAAGGCCTGGCAGCTGCTCTCCCCAGCTTTCGAAGGCCTGCAATTCGGCATTTGATTTGGTTCCTCAGATTATTAAGTCATTTACCAAATAAAACTCACGTGCTCTTTAGAATGTCCTTTTAAAAAAATCTATCACAGCAGCTTGTTTCCTCCAGCCCCCTCTGAATTCCTTTCTGGGTCCCTATGGTGAAAGGCCAATTCCAGTGCAGTATGGAGACACGGCGGGTCTGGGGTCGGTTTGGTCTGCATTCCCTCAACAGAATCTTTTTTTTTTTTTTCAACCCCCATCACAAGATTATAATATTCTGATTCACACGGTCTGAAGCTGCTTTCTTTTTTTTTTTTTGTAATACCTGCATGAAGAGCGCTACTCCCGCTCTCCCCTCCCCCTCCCCCAAGTTATGCAGAGCACAGGCCCATTCTGAGACAGGGACACCTGGCCGGGGATTGGGTGACAACTGAAAGGAACTGTGCGAAGTATCTGGAGCAAATGTTGCGTTGGGCGCGGGACAGCCAGGGTCATCGCAAGAGCCCTGTGTGCGCCCAGCCCACGCGGCCCGAAACGGGGCCAGGCCGGCTCTCCTAGAACGGAGGTGCTAAAAAGCCAGCCACGACGTAACTACAGCTGAGAGAAAGCGAGAGAGAAAATGGTGAAGTCAAACAAAGGGGCAGGAAGAAAAAGCAGAGAAACAAAAGTGTTTCTCCCCCTGCAGGGTGACAGGAGCCGCCGCCGGAGCCCCAACTCAGTCCCCTCTTGCCATCTAGTGGCCATGATGTGTGACTGCAGCGCAGGCTGCTGCGGGCGAACTTGATGCGGGGTGCTGCCGGGAGATGGCTATCTCCTGGTACCCAGAGAAGACGTACCCAGCAGTGCAAAGGCTAACTTAAGCCAAATTCAAGCCGGGAGAGCAGACCCTTCTTCGTGGAAGGGCTTGTTTGTTTAGATTCGAAGTACTGTGCAGTTAAAGAACAGATGTGTGTCTCGCTCAATCTGCAGGTTAAGGGAGGCTGGGATTGGAAATTCCCCAGCCCTGAGCAATTTCTTTAAAAGGATTCACATGTGCAGCACACATTTAAATCTCCCTCAGGAAAAGCCGGTTCTCTAGTAATAAAGACTATTCTTCCATTTTCCAACACTATCCAGAAGCCAAATATTCCTAAGTTTTGAAGCGGATGGAGCAAGGATGATGTTACATGGCTTCGTCTGCCGGAATCCACTCCCTAATGGGGGAACCCCAAGTTTTATCCTCATCTAATAACTAGCTTTCCTTTGAAAAACACATAATGCAGGATCTGGCCATTTTTTTCTCCTCAAGATTTTACCCGCTTCCAAACACAAAATATTTCAGGTTTCCGACGATAAAAATCTTGGTACTAGCGTTCACTGATGAAGTAATATTATAAAATGTAGAGCTTCTCAGCAGTGAGAACTAAGATATGAATTAAATACATATGTACATAGTTAAACTTTTATATGTATACCCACATGTGTACCCTGAATGATTGTTTGCTACAGACTTTGATATCTGTCCATGCCAAAAATTCTTAGGTGTGTTAGATTCTAAGACAGTACAACAAAAAGTATATACAGCCTCTCAAAATTCCGTTTCTCTGTGCCTATATATACACAGGATGAACAACTGTAGATCTAAGCAGCCGTCTGCTTTCACTAGGCTCTTCTGTGTTCTTTCCTGATCACTATAAATGTATACACTTTTGCCACTGACAGATAAAGGTGCAGTCTAGATCTCTCTCTCCATACAGAGAAGGTCCATGGTGTTTGTTCCACAGCACATCCCAGTGCAGATCTGGGAGGTCCCTGACCATCCTGGGGGTGATAATGTATGCTCCTTTATATGAGGCAAGCTATGCTTTACTTAGGTACTGAAGACCGAGGGCCTAAGGGTCCTACAGAAACTTCCAGTTAGATGCATTGGCTTGCTCTGGGGCCAAAGACCCTGTGGTAATGGACTCCACTTGAAGCCTGACCTCCAGAGCACTTAGCATGGCACAGTCAGACAAGCTGGCTTGGTTCTGTCTGTACTGAATTCAAAGGGGTGATTCTTCGCTTTAAGAGCCAAATGAGCTCAAGGATGGCAATTACAGGGAAGACAATAGACCCTCATGCAGATAGGAGAGAAGGAAAATGTTAAGGAGTTTGGCAGTCGCTTTGGTTAAGAAGTTATTTCACTTTGTTTTGTGTTTTACCCTCAGAGATTTAGTCTTCTTTTCTCCTCATGTATTCACCCAGGGCCTAACCTTAGGAAATTAACTTCTGCAGGCAATGAAAAGTATTTATCTTGAGGCAAATGGCATGTGATCTCTGTGGGCTCTTAGGTAGGAATCGGTTGGGAAAAGAACAATTTTCTGAAGCAGCAATGCCTGTGATAGATGATTAGATGCACAATAGCATTTAGTATGGGCTCTTATAAATCCATCTTCTAAAATTTCAGCCCCAAACTGGATGCTAATAGAATCTGCTACAGCATGACTCTTGAACTCAGCAAAGACAGGTGAGTCACTCCCTCTCCCACACTCCTCCCAGGTGCCCCAGATCATTGATAAAATCCGAGTTAACAAGGAAGGTGCCCTTAGCAGCTTCTGCTGGGAAGATGTCTGGAAGCACTGAGCTTCCTACCATCAGTGTAGACAGCTAACTAAAGCAGTGATGGAGACTTGATAAGACAATATTCTAGAAGCCACAGGGGGCATAAGCCATGGAGACAGGAGGAGCAGGAAGCAAGGCAACTGGTAATGTCAAGAGAACTGAGTGACAGAGTCCCCGGAAAGCAGCCATAATGGCAGAGCTCTTGGGAAGGGAGCAACTGACTTGTGAGGGTGTCAGATGACACAAAAACACAGCCACTCTACATGACCTTTCACATCTCAGTTCAGCTGGCTGAGAGGATGCACTGGCCACTCTCTGCCATTTGTTTCCTCACTCCTTGGCAAATAGCTCAACAATAACCCCCACCACCTGAGCGTACTGGGTATGTCACCCATTCCGTAAAGAAACAGGGATGATTGTGGCACAACAAAATGAGCAAAATGCCACTTCTTTTTGTTCATCACCCTTGCCACCCACTTCCCTTTAGAAATGATCCCAACTCTCTATTAATTTGTCTCTGGGGTGGGGGGGATGTTTAGCAGATTGAATTCTCCAAAGGTGCCCACAACAATATTTCTCATCCCACTTGTCCTTCTACAATATGACCTTGTCATTCTGCCATGGATGTGTTTGGGCTTGTGACTGCTTCAACCAAGAGGATAGGAGAATTGATCTTTGTGTGGCTTCCAAGGTTGAGTAATAAATGACAAAGGAAACACCTCTTGATGTGTGGCCAGGTGATTGGGAGGGTATAGAGCCAGGTCAAGGACAGTTCCAAGAGGGATGCCCATTTTTCCTCATCGTGGCTAGGGTACCATATCTCCTCCGGTCTAAGATGTTACATATGCAAGAAGGATCATCAATTCAATGAAGGCATTTAGGAAACAAAAGAACCACCACTACCATGTTAAATGTGCCATCTATTATATGACGCATAAGAAACATTAAAATAGGAGACAAATGCACAAAATGCAAAGAAATACGGTAAGTCCTTCAGAATGTCTGGACGCTTTTCAGTACGGTCTAAAAGTACAGGGCAGGAAGGTTTCTGGATTTCACTTGTATGTGCAAGCAAGACAGGTTTATCTCCTAGGCACAGTGCCTATGGCCCACAATACATCTAGGGCTCTACAAAAATATTTTGATTTCTTTTTAAGTCAAAAGAAAAACAATTAACTTTTAGGCTGAATAAAATGTTTTAATATAAAATAGGAATATATTCATTTTTATACCAGCACACTCATAAAATATAATTTTTAATATGTAACCTATTCAATTTAAATACTTATAATAAATATTTAAAATTTAATATTTAACATGTTTTATCTAGGAAAGTCATTGAGCAGCTGCGTTGTCTTGATCACCTGCTAAAGAGGGTCCGACATGTACAAGCTTCGCTTTTCACCCTCTCAATACCCAGATCCCAGAAGGGATTTTTTTCCCGCTCAGTACTTCCCTGTTTGGAGTCTAGATGGCCCCACTGCTCTAAAGTTAGCTGCGTGAAGTTCTATGATTTACAAGGACTGTCCGATGCCTCCTGTGGAGCAGGCAGAAGTTACTTTTTGGTGGCGATAGGATTCTGTGTGCCCCGCTGGAGGCAGGCCTGGGATTTTTCATGGGTGTCATTCTTTTAAACCCTCAGTCCCCAAAGATAATCCATGGAGAGTAAAACCTGGCCATTTTACGCTATACTTGAATTACTGAGCATGCCAAGCCTGCATGAAAATTTTAAATGTCTAGGAAAATAAATAGGGTGCATAAAAAGATTTTATTGAAGTTCTCCAAATTGGAAAAAAACAGTAAATGGCTGCATTTTTTTTTTTTTAAAGCATCAGAGGAAGTCCCTGCAATTCGTTAAGAGATCTCTTGGCTCCCCTGAAAATAATGGACTCATATAGTTAGGGACAAACTGGCAGGAAAAAATACAACTCCCTGAAGCTATTTCATACTTAGGGAGATAGCTTATAAAATTTTTGAGTGAAACACTAAATTTTCCACTTTCAGAATTCTTGGCCTAGTCTTTTAGACTAGATGATTGCTCATGAAACCACGGAAACGGTCTGAATCATTCAACTCTATTTTCTCTAGCTGCTTGGGATGGACATACATGCAAATGTGTGTGAAGGGAAGCAGACGAAGCAAGGTGTGTTCTAAGAGCTTAAACCCCTACTCAGAGCATTCTTGGGACAGGAGGATCATTTCTTATATATCTGCTTTTAATTTGTGTCTTAACGTCCATAGAGGCTTCTTAACCCTTGACTTCCATCTTGGCCACTATGATTTACTCCAATAATATAAACTTCAAATTCCATATAAATAATAGACATGTTTTCTGTAATGTGAGTTACCAGCAAGACATGGGACCTCTTGCCTGAGAAGTAACACAGATGGAGGCTGAAGGGACAAGGCAGGAGTAGGAAGCAGCCTTGTACCACAGCGTTCCCTGTGGAGATGTGTGCCCAAGCACTGTTATCTTTGGGAAAAAATAAGAATCAACTAAACTTTCTCAAAATGTGCTCAGGTGAGAGGTTTAAATGCTCACAAACTGATGATTACATACTTATGTGCGTGACGGAAAATGAACTTTATTTTCCAGTTGAGGTGAGATTACTCAGTATTGCACATGGCATGGTAAGTTCTAAGGCCTTAGTAAAGATATTAAAACTATGAAAAGGTGTTTAAGTCAGCAATTGAAAGTGAGGGGAACACAGGTAAATGGTCTTTGTTTACCACAGGTGCACTGCTGGGAGTGGGTTGACAATTTACTTTGAAGCCCCCAAATAGTAAGTATGAATAAACAGCACATATGTTGTGTCAACCCTATTGTAAGTTTGTTACCTGCATTGATTGACCCACTTAATTCTCACAACAAGCCTACCAGGTTAGCTTCTATTATTATGCCCTTTTTACAGATGAGGAAACGGAGGCACAGAGAGGTTCAATAACTTGCCCAAATCCCATGTGAGCCATTTTCACTGCTCTCTTTAAGCACATTTCTGTCCTTTCATTCTATTTTCAATTAGCGACTACATCAATAAAAGGCAAATTACAATGTCTAAGTTTTAGATTAAGCGATGTACTACCATCACCTTCCAAAGCACAATAAAGTAGAACACTCTAAAAGTAATTATATAAAGAGGGCCGGGAATCCCGCTCAGTGATTGTTCTCTAAGTGCCTCTCATTGGGCCTGTTTGCCAAATGAGCTGAACTCCATTGGAAGCAAACAGAAGCCAATACTAGTCTTTCGAATAACTACCCCCACTCACTCTGCTCTGTGAAATCGTTCCCCTTGATACACGCTTGGATAGGTTCCACAGCTTTCTAGGCACTTTCTGGTGAGAAAAAGTTCTCCGGCAAGTGTTAAATAATTAAATACCAATCAGTGTAATATCAAAACTGCAACCTTCATTTAATTTAATCTCCCCACCTCCCCTCCCCACCACAGCCCCCAACACTGGCCTATCTCAGGCAAAGAGAGGCATGGGTGACTTTTCATCCTGTTCAAGGTTTAGGTCCTAGGTAAGGGAAGACTTCAATGATCTTACTTGCTTGGGACATTGTACTCTGACAGCAGAACCTCCTGTGTGGTGCTTGTACCATAGTTGGCCTCTTTTTCACTGGGCTTTGGTGGTTTCCTTGGCCTTCTCTCTGCTGGGAGGGGTAGCTTCCCTAAGACAGACAATTCTGTCTGGCTGGCAGGCTGACTGCTCCCAGTCTTTGGGCTTCTGGTGAACCACCTGTGGCTGGGTCTCTTTGCCCCTTGTTTCATATGGTGCCCTTGGTGAATGCCTTTAAGATGGCTCACAATGGGGCCCGTTTAAGGCATCCACAACTAAACTCTGGGGAAACACACCCATTGGCAGCAGGCAGGCAGGCAGCATCAACCTGCATCTCACCCTTGGATTCCCCACAGTCCAAACAGTGACATGGGTGAGCAGGAGGTGAAAAACCCAAGGTGTGGGAACGGAGAGGGGAAAGTGTCACAGAGGAGCAAGAGAGAGGAAATCACACCGAATGAATCTAAAACCTACAAACTATTCCAGAGCACAAAAAAGGACAGAATGCTTCCCTTTGTTTTATAAAGCCAGAATAAACAATACCTAAACATAACACAAATAACACCAAACAACAAGAAACACTCCAGGTCAATCTTACTTATGAATATAGACACAAAAAATCCTAAACACTAACAAACACAATTCAGCAGTATATTAAATAAATGATACACCAGAATCAAATAAAACATTTCTCAGGAATGTAAAGATGGCTAAGTATTAGGAAATCAGTCTATGTATGTGTTTATATATATAGTTGTTGGAACAGATGTACAGTTATTTCAAAGGATAATGACAAGATAGTAATAAAGTTCAATCCTGATTCCTTATTTTAAAATATATATATATTTTAGCAAACCAGGAATGTAAGGATCTTTCCTTAACACGAGGAAGAATATTTAACTTAAACCAATAGCCAGTCATTTTCTTAACAGCAAAGCAAGAACTAGCAGCATTCCTATTAGCAACAGGAATAAGATGAAGGTTCCTTCTGTTCCCATTATTATGTACAGGCATACCTTGTTTTATTGCACTTCATTGTGCTTCACGGATACTATGTTTCTTACAAAATTAAGGTTTATGGTAACCCTGCACCAAGCAAGTCTAACAGCACTATCTTCCCAGAGCATTTGCTCACTTTGCATCTCTGTGTCACATTTTGCTAATTCTCTCAATATTTCACTTTTTCATTGTTATTTTGTTTGTTATGGTGATCTGTGATCAGTGATCTTTGATACTACTGCTACAACTTACTAAAGGCTCAGATGATGGTTAGCATTTTTTAGCAAAGTATTTTTTAAGGTATGTGCTTTTTTAATACATAATGCTATTGCACACTTAACAGACTACACTACAGTTATTTTATACAAAATAACTAAAATGTTTGTGTGACTCGCTTTATTGCCATATTTGCTTTATTGTGGTGGTCTGGAACCAAACCTGCAATATCTCCAAGGTATGCCTGTAATAATGTCTTTAAACAGTGCATTAATATTTGAAAAAGAAAAGAGATACAGTTATTTTAAGTGAAGAGATTACATAATAACTACAGGCAAATAAGTATCACATCCTATAACCTTAAAACTCCAAAGCATCTACTGAAAAACTGTCAAGATTTGATACAAATTTGATACTTGAGACAGGAACATAAATTAAAATATTGATTATAAGTGAGAATATATTTTAAATAGAAAAACAGCAAAAAAAGTCCTACTCACTATTTTAACAACAAGGCACACAAAAACCCTAGGGATAAGCTTATGTGCATGAGCTATATGAAAAGAATCACAAAATCTGCTCATGGGACAGAAAAGTAAAGAGATATATGATGTTACTGGATGGGAAAATGAATGTTGTAAAAATGTCAAATTAATTTATATGTCTAAATGCAATCCAAATCCAAGTGTCAATGAGATTTTAATAATATTTGACAGTGTAATGATAAAAGTCACCTAGAGGCAAAAATGCACATGAAATGCCAAAAAGACCACAAAAAGAAAGAATAATCAATGAATATCAGCTCTACCAGAAATAAATGTTAAGGCCATAATAAATAAAATAACATAGCTGAAATTTTAGGAAAAAATTAAATTAGATCGCTCCTAAGGGTAACACTAAAGTAAACTCCAGGTGGCTAAGTGAGCTCAAAACCGAAAGTAGACAAAGAAACCAGTACCTTTATCGTTCCTTTGCGAATAAGGACATTCCAAAACATTCCAAAAAGCTGTTGAAGGAAATACAAAAAGGAAAACTTAGAAGATTTAATGTAAAGGAAAATGTGAAATTTCTGTAAGTCAAAGAATATAATTATCAGAACCAAATGAAGACCTCTCCCCTCCCCCTCAACAAAACTGAGAAGAAAATTTGCTACAAATAAGACAGACAAGGTATTTGTATCTATCCATAATGAACTCAGAATTCATACACTTCATTAGAAAACATACTAAAATCTTCACAGAATAATGGATATAAGATATAAACAGTCCGAGGAACTCCGATAAAACAGAGTGAATATTCAACTTCAGTATTAATTTTTAAAAGGCTGAAAAAACAAAATACTGTCATCCCACCAAACTAGCTAATGCTAAAAACTGATACTATTCAGTGTTGGCTGACTGCGGGGTACGGCATTTTCATACCTCAATAGGATTTACAAATTATTGCAATCTTCACAGAGAAATGTAACCATAAAAATCAAGAGCCTTGGGGCTTCCCTGGTGGCGCAGTGGTTGCGAGTCCGCCTGCCGATCTACGGGACGGGGGTTCGTTCCCCAGTTCGGGAAGATTACGCATGCCGCGGAGCGGCTGGGCCCGTGAGCCATGGCCGCTGAGCCTGCGCGTCCGGAGCCTGTGCTCCGCAACGGGAGAGACGACGGCAGTGAGAGGCCCGCGTACCGCAAAAAAAAAGAAAAAACAAGAGCCTTAAAATAGAATTTGATCCAGTAATTCCACTTCTAGGCATCTATCCTAAAAAAATATATTAAGAATGTACACAAAGATTTTTACAGGTAAGTTTATTACATCATTATTTTCCGCGGCGTTCTGCCTCCACTGGGTTCCGCCTCCACTGGGTTCCCCCTCCGCCGGGTTCCCCCTCCAACGGGTTCCCCCTCCAACGGGTTCCGCCTCCAACGGGTTCCGCCCCACCAAACGTTCTGCTCCACCCATCCACCCCCCACCCCCGGCGCGGGTTCCACCTCCAAGGGTTCAACCAATCCCTGATCAAAAATGTTTTTTTTTTTAATCCAGAAAGTTTCAAAACACAAAACTTAATTTTCCTCATATGGAGCAGTGCGCGGAAAACATGAAAGTGACGTGCTATGTAGGCACACCCCGGTGTAGCCTCCTTCCGGTTCACAGGTCGTCGTCAGTCTCTCCTGAACGGGCGTGAGCGTTGAGCGCGTAACTTCTCATTCGTTGGCTATTTGTATTGTGTGCAACCTTTGTTTCTATGAAACAGTCTCCTAAAAGCAATTAAGTGGTCAAAGCAATCCCTCAAAGGCAAAGAGGGCGGGTGAAGCGTCATCTCTCAACGAGAAAATGGAAATCTTAGATGTTTTGAAAAGCGGCATTTCGCCTGTGGGAGTCGGCCTTGAGGTCAGAAGGAACGAATCAAGCATTCGCACAATAAAGCAGAAAGAAGCTGGAATTCGTGGAAGTGTTAGTGCTGCCGCTACAAGGGGAAAAAATTGTCTCCCTGGTTCCTGATAAAGAGCTTGCAAAGACTGAGAAAGCGTTAAATGTGTGGTTAGAGGACAAGTCACAGAAGCATATCCCTGTTGATGGCAAAATGATGTGTGAAAAAGCACTTAGCCTCTGTGAGCCCTGCTGTGAGGGGCTGAGGAGAGCGAGCCTAAGGAGCAGAAGACTAGTAAGGGATGGCTGGCTAGCCACGCAAAGCGCTGCAGCCTCAAGAACTTAAAGATCACAGGAGAATCGCCATCCACTGATACCAAGGCAGCATCAGCATTCCCAGAAGAGCTCAAGAAACTCGTAGAAGAGAAAGGCTACTTTCTGGAGCAAGTCTTCAATTGTGATGAAACAGGCTTGTTCTGGAAGTAGATGCCCCATCATACCTACATCCACAGGAGCGCCAAGCAGGCCCCGGGGTTCAAGGCCTGGAAAGATCGCCTGACTCTGGGTCTGGGTGGCAACGCAGCAGGCCACATGATCAAACCAGGCCTCGTTTGCAGGGCACACAATCTGCAGGCCCTTAAGCCCCAAAACAAAAATTGCCTGCCAGTGTTCTGGTAACACAAGAAGGCTTGGGTAACTCCATCTTGTTCTTGGAATGGTTCCACCAGTGCTTCATTTCTGACATGAAGAATTACCTCAAAAAGCAAGTGCTGCAATTCAAAGCCCTGCTCATAATTGACAATGCTCCCAGTCATCCTCAGCCCCCTGCTTCACTGATGAGAATGTGGAAGTGACATTCCTGCCTCCTAACACTATGTCACTGCTGCAGCCTCCTCCAAAGCATCAGTGTCTGCAATAGGAAGCCAGTTTTCCTGGCATAGATGATCCTTCTGACATCCTGTAAGAAGGTGTGAGTTGGCCTGTTGTCTCATGGCTTACCTGCAGTACCACACATGTCATCGACTCATAGCATCAGCACTGTAGGCCCCATGCAACAGTCATCACCATTGTCCTCGTCATCATCATCATCATCATCATCACAGCAGGGTTATCAAGAGAGGAGAACCAGGGTTTCGGTGAGTGTTAACACTGTGTGTGTGTGTGTGTGTGTGTGGGTGTGTGTGTATGAGAGAGAGAGAATGAATTTATATTTCTCTATTTATAATTATATTTTCTATATGTACTTGTATTTTAAATATTCTGTGTTTTATTGTATGTATTTCCCGTTCAGGTCATTAAACAAAAGCAATTTATGCATTGGAAGAAAGAAAATGTTATGTTGTTGCTGACATGTGCTATGTAGTTAGGCCTACCGTGGTTGCATCTATACTAAACATGTAGACTTCTTTCCTTGACATTATTCCCTGAACAATACAGTATAACAACTATTTGCATAGCATTTACATTGTTTTAGGTATTATAAGTTATCTAGAGGTGAGTATACAACAGGATGTGCATAGGTTATATGCAAATACCATTGTACATAAGGGACTTGAGTATCCACAGATTTTGGTGTCTGTTGAGGGGTCTTGGAACTAACCTCCCGAGGATACTGAGTGATGACTGTGTGTAATATTGTTCACGTAGCTTTTTTCCATGGCAGTTCCTCAAAAGCTAAAGTTTTACCAGCGATTCCACTCCTAGAAGTATACCCAAAAGAATTGAAAATATATATTCACACAAAAACTTGCACATGAATACTCATAGCAGTATCATTCATAATAGCCAAAAAGTGGAAATAACCAAATGTGTATCAACTGATGAATGGGTAAACAAAATGTAGTATATCCATACAATGGAATATTATTTAGCCATAAAAGGAGTGAAGTCCTGATACCTGCTACAACATCAATGACCCTTGAAAACATGCTAATTGAAAGAAGCCAGACACAAAAGGCCATATGTTGTGTGATCCTGTTCATTTGAAATGTCCAAAATAGCTGAATCCATAGAAACAATAGATTAGTGGTGGCCAGGGGACAGAAGGAGGGCAGAATTGGAAGACACGTGTTTCTTTCGGGATTGATGAAAATATTCTGGAATTAGGTAGTGGTGATGGTTGTGCAACATTGTGAATATACTGAAAATCACTGGACTGCACACTTTAAATGATTAAAATGGTCAATTTTATGTTATGTGAATTTTAATCAGTTTTTTTAATTATTAAAATAAGTTTTAAAATGAAATTAAAATCATATGTTGCAGAACTATTGAAATACCTGGAGTCAGGTCTTTTATGTGACAGGATTTTATAAAGACCTGTGTCTAGAGTCTGGGTCCTAACTGACTGATCACATGACATTAGACAGGACATTTGTTTCTTTAAGGCCATTTTCTCATCTATGAAATGGGGTGCATTCCTCCCTTATCTGCCTCTCTGGGTTGTTTTATGGTTCAAGTGGTATAACCTTGACATACTTATCCCAAATGGGATAACCACAAGGCATAAGGGAGAATTATTGTTGTCTCTTTTCACCCTTGTCTGGATTCCAAACTCTCTGAAGCTGAACAGAATGCCTTAAGAGGACATGTCTTTGGGCTTCCCTGGCGGCGCAGTGGTTGAGAGTCCGCCTGCCAATGCAGGGGACACGGGTTCGTGCCCTGGTCCGGGAGGATCCCACATGCCGCGGAGCGGCTGGGCCTGTCAGCCATGGCCACTGAGTCTGCGCATCCGGAGCCTGTGCTCCGCAATGGGAGAGGCCACAACAGTGAGAGGCTCGGGTACTGCGGAAAAAAAAAAAAAAAAAGAACATGTCTTCTGCCTAGGTCAGAAAAGATGATTTTTGAGCTTGTTTTAAAGGTTGAGTTTACCAGGCAGAGATGTGGGAAAAGCCTTTTTAGACAGAGAGAAATGTGTATTAGAAAAACACAAACTCGGAAGATGCTAGATGTTTCATGTAGTTGGAAATCACTGGAATACAACTTGCTGGAGAGAATGATAGAGAGGAATCTGGGACCAGGTCATGTAGGCCCTTTGTAAAAGGAGTCTGTACTTTGTCTTTGGGGCAGTGGGGAGCCAATGGACATGCTTAGGAGGTGGGTGTCAAGATCAACAGGTAGAGCTGATAAGAGGTGGTGGAAACATTGCAGGTGAGAGGTGTCAAGGATCTAATCTGAGGCAGGATAAAAGTAAGGATAAAAAGGAATGTCTGAAGGGAAGGATATTTTGTAGAGGTACAATCCAAAATATTTGGCTAGGGGCTGGATATGTAGTGAAGCAGAGCAAGAATGAATGGCAACTATAAGGATTTTGCTTTTGAAAACTGGGTGTGCCACTCACCATACCCACTGATCAAGATTGGGTTTCTGGAGAAGGAGCTGGCGTAGTGAGGAAGACAAGTTTGATTTGAGATATGTTAAGAATTAACTTATATACTAATCATGGATCTTTGGATTGCAAGAAACAAGCCCACTCAAACATCTGCAAGTAAAAAGGAGTTTACTGTGAGAAGGCATTCAAAAATAAGATTTGTGAGGTCAGAGAACATATTTTTCTTATTCAACAAAGTATCTCTTGTACCTAGCAAAGTTCCTGACATAAAGTAGCTTGTCAAATGATATTTGATAAGTGAATGATTGAATTTCATGAATTACAATGAGGGCAATAGAGCAGAGTCTCATTAGCCCTGGAAGATCCTCAGGCAGCCACCCACTCTCTCTCTGAAATCATATTGTACTTTGCTTTGCTTCTCTTTCCCTGCCTGCCCCAGATTCTCTCTGTACTGGCTTACTCTGCTCATTTATCTTCAGGACAAGGTCCCAAGCCCTATATCACCTTACTGTTGCAGGGCCCACTGGCAGAGGATTCCCACGTAAGGCAATCTGATTGGACTGGCTTGCATCAGGTAGCCAGTCTGATCAAATCAGCTGTGGCCTGAGAGATGAGGCCAGATAATGATTTACATGACTACTCTTTATGGACTGTGGGAAGACATTCTCTAAGAGGGGAGTGTTGGCAGACAAAAAGTGACTGCATTTCTGATATAAGACTGCACCCAAACATCTACATGTAGCTGGGACTATGGGACCTACGTTTGGACAGGGTGGCTGTAGATCTTGGAGTCATCAGTTTAGAGGAGACAGCTTGAAGAGAATATGTAGAATGATGTATGAAGTGATGGAAACAGAGGGAAAGAGCCAGTGAATGAGAGAAGTAATTGTCAGAGAGACATGAAGAAAACCAGGGGAGAATATTAAGAAACAGAAAAGTTTCATCTTAATTTTTTAAGGATTTGTCGATTGTTTCACAAGCCTGTGAGTTGAGGGGAAAATTAGACACAGTGTTTTGCGTGTCAGCCAGGCATTTGACATCTTTAATGACATGATTTGGGGACAAGGTAGAGAAATATAAACTGGATGAAGTTCAGGTAGGAGGATGATCAATCAGGCAAATGAAGAATCCCAAAGGGATCTGGGTTAGGGGATGATGTCCACATATGAAAGTCTAATATGAGCTAAAAGGCCCTGGTATAGTCTTGTCTTTGTGAACACTTTATAAACTGTGTGGATGTAAACAAGGATGGTTTACTTATCCAATTTGTGAATAGCATGAAGCTGAAAGCAATAGCAAGAAACTTTTATGACAGAGAGAGGGTCCCACGTGAATTCAGTGGAAAAGACAGGGGGATTATATTTCATTAGATAAATGGAGTGAGGCCATATGTTGTAGTGTGGAGAGCAGAGAACCGATACTTAAATCCTGACTGTGACAGGATAACTTGGCAACTCACTGAAACCAATAATTTCCAACCCACACCTGAGTCAAATCCCTGCTGGTGGGATGGGAACAGGGAATTCACATTTGTAACCTTTTTTCCAGGACAATTAAATGCATGCCAGCACTGTCCATAGGTAACATCTGAGAACACTAACTTAAGCCTTTAATAGGCTCAGTTTCTGGATCTATAAAATGAAAGTTCACCAGCATGATCCCTAAGGTCCTTTCCGGCTCTAGCGTTTGTATGTGTGTGTGTGTAAGGGGAATGTGTGTCTCCACAGAGGGTTTACCTATCATCTAACTGCTGGTCTCAGTCCTCACACTGGGGGCTTGAATACCTTCGTGACACGCCATAGTCAAGAATCCTCATTCTGTGATCGTAGTGAAGCTACAGTGACTTTAAAAGAATGCTTAACATGTAAATACACATTTATACACATTGGGTGATAAATAACACCTTAGGTCTCAGACACCGAAAGCCTCAATGACATGTTACACAGATAGTTTCTTTCTCAAGTTTATCCGTATCTGTATGCTCAGCCCCCAAGTTCACCCTTAAACATCTGATTTTCTTCTCCATAAAAAGAGAAGCCAATGTGCAGGGGTAAGAGCTAGGCAGGAATTAAAAACAAGTGATCATGACTGTGCATCATGGGTGTTTCCTCAGATCAAGGTGATTTCCTGCCACAGAAAAGGCTTAATGGAGCAGTAGTGAAAGGCTAAGGTAGAGCCATTGGCATCTCATCTCTCGGAGGAGATGCTGGCTTTCCAATGACACTGCAGAATCAAACCGCCATTAGGACTGGGTTCTGTGTCTATAGTCCTGGGAATCTCATCCAGTCACAGAAAAGCCCAAATCAAGGTCTATTTGGGCCTCATTCCACAAATAGTTATTGAGTGCCTACCGAGCATCAAACACTTTTCTGAAGGAGCTCACAGCTTGGTGAGGAAGACAGAATGGAGAGTTAGAATATAAGAGCATAGTGATGGGTAGACACACACAGCCACTGTGGAAGCTAGAGGAAGGACACCCATCCTTCCCTCCAGGAAAGGGGACTATCTGGTAAGGCTTCTTAGAGAAGGTAATAAAAAGCTGAGGCTTGAAGAATAAAGCTAGGAAAGTCTGCAGGTAAATGTAGCTAAGTGTCACTGTGCAAGAAGAGCCCAGGAAAGAGTGTTCGCAGTTGTTGTGAGCTTAAGCACATACACCTACCGAGCATGCCATATGTGGAGACCTACAAGGACAGAGTGCAAGTCAGGGAGTTATGAGACGTAAGGTCAGAGACGAAGGCTGTGACAAAAATCTGAGGCCCCACTGAGGAACTCAGATTTTATCCTGTAGGAAATGGAGAGTCATTGAGGGGTTAAAAGCATTAGAGTGACCTCTATAGCTCCCATCTGGAGGACAGATTTAATGGAACTGAAACTAGAGGCAGGGAGACCCAGCATAATGACCACTGATGAGCAAGGGATGATCAAGGCCAGTCTAGAAACATGGTGGTCGGAATGGAGAGGAGGGGAATCATCTTTTGAATATTTAGGTAACATCACCTGGACTTAGTGATGTGTGGGGTGAGGAGCTGGAGGAAACTGAAATAAGTTCATAGGTTTCTGGTTTGGGTGATAGATAGCTTGGCACTAATTTAAGGAGAGATTATACAAGAAAGTTCAGCAGAGTAGATTACTCTGAGATTTGGATGAAAAGGAAATGAGATTGGATGGTAATTAGAGGGGGTAGAGACAAAAGACTAAATTTCAGGAGGATAGGGACTATGTCTGCATTATTCACCCACAGTATCCTCAGCAGCTAGGTCAATGCTTACTCTTGGTAAGTCCTCAACAAATATCATTCTGAAGGAATGTGGAAGGGCCAGTGGAAGGATCGCTAAGATGAGAAGGATTTGAGCACATTTGCAAGAAGAGAGGAAGAAGCAACTGGGGACAGAGATGAAGCTCTAACAGAGGGAAGGTATGCTTGATACAATAAGGGGGATCAGAATATGCCACCCCAAAGTATGTCACCGTGGATTATTTTGAGCTGAAGGCAACTGAGAATCAACAGATGCAGGAAAAGTTCTCTGCCCTCCTCTCATCTGCCTAGTAGGGCATAAATTTCCCTTTGTGAAGGTACCCCCACCACCACCTGGAAGAGCAATTCTTATCACCAGAGTCAACATCAAGACGAGTCTGAATAAACAGACATTACTAAAATAACCCTTATCTTCGCATATGTTTCCTTGTTGCTTCATGTTTTATCATCCCTTAAAGCACAAGCACTCTTTCCTTCATTAAAATGGTATGTAAGCCCCTAAGTCTAATAGCTTCCTTTAGTTTTACTTCTTTTCTGTCAACTCTTGTACATGTAAATATTAATAAAAATTTTGTGGGACTTCCCTGGTGGTCCAGTGGTAAAGAATCCGCCTTCCAATGCAGGGGACGCGGGTTCGATCCCTGGTCGGGGAACTAAGATCCCACATGCCACAGGGCAGCTAAGCCCGCGCATGCCACAACTACTGAGCTCACACGCCTCAACGAGAGAGCCTGCATGCTGCAAACTACAGAGCCCATGCGCTCTGGAGCCCACCCGCCACAACTACAGAGCCCACACGCCCTGGAGCCCGCACGCCACACTAGAGAGAGAAAACCCACAGTCCTCAACTAGAGAGAAGGCCGCGCACCGCCATGAAATATCCCACATGTCTCAACAAAGATCCCGTGTGCCGCAACTAAGACGCAATGCAGCCAAAAATAATAAATAAATAAATATTGTTTTAAAGTGCTAAAAAAAAGAGGTAATGAAAAAATAGTTTTTAAAAATTTTGTGCTTTTTCTCCTATTAATCTGTCTTCGTTCATTTATTTTGCAAGCCCCCAGACACTGAACCTGAGAGGGTAGAGGCAAGTTTTTCTCCTGGACAATAGCGAGGTCCCAAAAGAAGTGGAAGAGGATTGGGCACAGGTATTTTACAAAAAGTGTAACATCACATCCTCTGAGACAAAAGTTGTTGAGGATGAATATAAATATAGGTGCTTATAGGGAAAATACTGGGGAATTGAAGGACCTTATGCCTGATGTCCTCTCATTTCCTTAATGAAGTAAGAGACAGTCTGAATGAAACACCTCCCCTCTGACCCTGCATTACTGTCCTTGAACCAACTGGACCAGAAGCCTGGCTTTTCATTGCCACTCTGTCACATCCTGAATTATGCCTCCTTAAGCAAAATCAAGTCCCACAAGGCCTGGCACTTTATCTGTTGAATGGGAGTTAAAGATGTTTAGAAACTTTTACCAAAAAAAGCCTAATTTAAGATTTGCTGTATATTTTGAGACTCAACAATCATTTTTCCTTTACTTCTACTCTTTTCCCTCAAGATGAATTCTTTATCATCACGATCTTTAGTCCCACAAGTAGATAGCCCTGCCAGGCTTCCCTACCAGCTGCACAGACATGTCCAGACTTAACTAAATCCTAGGACAAAAAACAAATCTGGCTTTAAGCTGTATTCCCTGCTATGCAAATTTATAAAAATATTTCATGTCATAGACCCATGGATTCACTCATTAAGAGGTGAGTCCAAAAAAGTTAAATATACAAAAGACTCTAAAAAGAGGTGAGTAATATGAAACAGTAAATGAGAAACCATGCAATTCAGTATTCATCTTGTCTGAGTGAAAATCCTGACTAATAAAAAACAGACAAACATGGAAATAGTCTTTATTCACTCTGCCACTCAGATACATTGATAATATTATGGCAGTCCTTATAATTTAACCCTGCTACTTTTAAATGCGCAAAGAAAATGTAGTTTCATCATTTTCTACCACTGATTTAATCTTGGTGTGGGGGGGGCCAGCTGGGGTTCAACCCAGTAAACTTGGTCCAATTCAAAAATTCAGACAGTCTCTGTAGATAACGGAGTCTCTTTTGGGTAATGCTCAGTCTTTCACAACTTCTCCCCATCCTTTTACTTCTCTCTAAAAGAGCACATGGCTATAGAGGGTGATTGTGGCATGCAACTCATGGTGGGCTATAGGGGAGAGGTAGAGCCTTTGACCCACCCAATATCTTCTGGATCAGGGCTTCTGAAACTTAAATGTGACACCAATTATCTATGTATCTTGTTAGAGTACAGCCTCTGGTTCAGCAGGTCTGGGATGATAACCCAAGATTCTGCATATCTAAGAAGAGCCCAGGTGATACTGGTGCAGCTGGTGTTTGGATACACCATAAGTAGTGAGGCTCTTGACCTTTGCAGAGGCTCTTTGACCTCTACTACCCTCCTGGGTTCCCCAGTTGGTGCCTTATAAATTGGACTGTCAAAAGACAGAATAACAAAAGAAAAGCATACACATTTATTTAACATAAGTTTTATGTGACAATGGAGCCCTCATAAGGAAATGAAGACCTGAAGAAATGGTTAAACCTGAGGGTTTTTTTAATACTAGGTTTGATGAAGAGTGGGAAGTCCTGGTAAAACATGAAAGGACCAAAGGGAATGAGCTAAAGGTAGTGAACACGGGGAGACTTAGCAAGGACTGTTCATTCAGTTTCCTCTTGCCCTCCCTTCAGCAATAAGGATGCTCCTTTCCTCCTGGTATAGGGAGGGCCCCTCTCACATGAGGGTCTTGTGACCTGCTTTAGCAGAGAAGGTGGAGGTCAGAGAGTCCTTCCTGCTTCTCTGTTTCTCAAATTCCTTCAGCTTAAAATTTCACGGCATCATATTTTGCAGTAGTGTGTTCTGAATCCTGTCTCCCATAATTTTCTCATATCTAGCTGGATATTTCTGAAGTCTCATATCAGAGTGCAGCTTCAGGAAGGGGGAAACAGAATCATAAAATGCCTCCCCCTGGCTCTCTTTTTCTTTTCTTGCTGCAGCCCACCTGAGTGAGAAAAGCTGGATATTTCATTTCCTTTCTGTCATATCCTGAGTTATGCGTCTTTACTATGTTGAAGTCTTTAATTCCTATTTTGGATCTGTAATCTCCAATGTTATGGTATTTTGGGGGCCTTTGGTAATTAATTAGGTTGAGATGCAGTCAGATGGGATAGTTCTCTTATACAGAGATGAAGGGACCAGAGCTCGCTCTTTCTTCACCATGTGAGGACACGGCAAGAAGACAAACCATCTGTGAACCAGAGGAAGGCCCTCAACAAGAACCCAACCGTGCTGGCATCCTCATCTCAAATTTCAAGCCTCCAGAACTGTGAGGAATAAATACCTGTTGCCTAAGCCACCCAGTCTATGGTATTGTGCTGTAACAGCCCAAACGGACTAATATACTCCCTGAGCATAATCAAGTCCCAGGAGATCTGACACTTGATCTGTTGAATGGAAGTTAAAGAAATTTAGAAACTCCTGCATTTAAAAAAGGCTGATTTGCAAGACTTGCTATAGACTTTGAGACCCAATGGCTCTTTTTCCTAGGCAGGATCTGTTCTCTCTTTCCCTGGAGTAACAAGCCTCGCCATGGAGGTAGAAGGCAACAAGGCAACATGATTTAGGGAGGAAATAAAGCTATATTGGTTAATTATGTCAAATATATTTGATCTATAACCATACTCATACATCTCATAAACTTACCCATTTCTGTTCACATAGCCCATTTCTGTGCCTCCTTCCCTTCTAACTTAATTGCAGTAGAGTGATGACCTTACCTCACACTCCTGTCCTCCTGTTTTAGAAATCTAGCCCTTTCTGGAGACACAGCTTTTCAATATAATGTTCATTATATGTTATGATACAGTAAGAGTGTGACAATTCCAGAGACTTAAGCAAGTGGCCCAGTCAGTATCCTCTTCCAGAGTGAACCTTGGTTGATTAGAGAGAGCACCCATTCTGCCCAGGTCAGACCCTGTGAGGCAACACTTGACGGCTCTGTTGGTACTTCGGTGGTTGTTGATGCAGCTACTGGTGATGATAAGAAGCTTTTTGTTGTTAAAGGGTTTATCCATTTTTTAAAAATCTGGTTATTAATTATCTAGCCCTCTGATTTCTGTAAGGTTAGGATTAATCTGTTTTAAGGGGAAAGGCTTTTCTCCTTGTCTGGAATGTCCTTTCCCCACTGTCTGTCTTGAAAATTCCTATTCAGTCTTTAAACCCAGCTGCAATGTTGCCCACTCTGTGTAGCATTCTCTGAGTCCTCCCCTCCACCCAGGAAGACTGAAGTTCTCTTTGTTCTGCGCCATTGTTGTATCTTGTAATCACCTCTATCATCACATTGTTCACAGAGTATCAGGAGGATTCCCCACCCTGTCTGTCTTCCTTACAGAATTCTCTGTGCTGTTCATACCAGTCCACCGTAGATGATCCATAAACATTTGTTGACTCAGTGAATAAATAGCACCAGGGCCAAAGGTCCCCCAAGTGGTAAAAAGGAATGCTGGAATTCAACATTGGACTGTTACCCCAAGGCCCATGTTTGCCCTGCACCAAAATGCTTTGCACTTTGGGAATTTCACATTGAGGAGGCTTGCTGTCTACCCATGATACATAGTCATGAGCTGCCATGAGCCCTGAAAGTTTTTCCAGTCCTTTCTCTCCTCCTCACCCTTCCTTTGATGAAGAGCAGATTTCCCAGAATTGCCTCTGGGACTGGGTTTTAGGGTGAGTGTTAGCAAGAAAACAGAGTGGACTGTCCCCAGACTGAGCCCTAAAGAATCAAGAGCAGGTTAGAACTCCTTTCCTTGAAGTCTTTCTATAAGAATCACTTGCATTTCTCATATGTTTACTGTGTGCTTGACATGTTAGTAAGTCTTTGCATACTTTACTTATTTTTGCATACTTTATTTCATCATAATAACAACACTTTGACATAGCAAAGTCAGTTATGTTATATCATAACTAAAGATAGTAATCATAACAATTACTAGTATGCCTTATTTCACAAACAGGGAACTGAGACTCATAAGAGAGATTGCTAATTGCCCAAGGCCACACGGTTTTAGCAGTAGTAGAACTGGGACCTAAGCCTGCCCAGGCATGCCTAATGCCCAAATCTACTCTCTTCAGGTAATGGAGTCCACCAGGAATAGACCAGTAGGCAAGAGTGCAGGGAAATTAATTATGAATTAATATTTATTGGGGGGTAATAGATATCTGTTAAGCTTTGTGGCCACCCAGCATCTTTGAACATCTTTCCTATATTTGAGTAATTTTCCACATTTATTATTTTTAATTGAAGTATAGTTGATTTACAATGTTGTGTTAATTTCTGGTGTATAGCAAAGTGATTCAGTTTTATATTCAGTATAGCAAAGTGATTCAGAATATATATATATACACATATATATTCTTTTTCATATTTGTTTAATAGAGAATACTGAATATAGTTCCCTGTGCTATAGTGTAGGACCTTTTTGTTTATCTATTTTATATATAGTAGTTTATATCTGCTAACCCCAAACTCCTAATTTATCCCTCCCCTACCCCCTTTCCCCTTTGGTAACCATAAATTTTTCTATGTCTGTGAATCTGTTTCTGTTTTGTAAATAAGTTCACTTGTATTATATTTTAGATTCCACATATAAATGATATCATATGGTGTTTGTCTTTCTCTGTCTGACTTACTTCACTTAGTATGATCATCTCTAGGTCCATTCGTGTTGCTGCAAATGGCATTATTTTCCATCTTTTTTATGGCTGAGTAGTAGTCCATTGTGTGTGTGTGTGTGTGTGTGTGTGTGTGTGTGTGTGTATGTATGTGTATATATATATACACCACATCTTCTTTATCCATTCATCTGTCAGTGTACACTTAGGTTGTTTCCATGTCTTGGGTATTGTAAATAACGCTGCTATGAACATTGGGGTATATGTATCTTTTAGGATTAGAGTTTTTTTCTGGATTTATACACAGGAGTGGGATTGCTGGATCATATGGTAACTCTATTTTTAGTTTTGTAAGAAACCTCCCTACTGTTTCCCATAGTGGCTGCACCAATTTACTTTTCCAGCAACAGTGTAGGAGGGTTTCTTTTTCTCCACACCCTCTCCAGCATTTATTATTTGTAGACTTAAAAAAAAATTCTTATTGGAGTATAGTTGTTTTATATAGTTGTTTTAAAAAAAAATCTTATTGGAGTATCCAATAAAAAAAAATTCTTATTGGAGTATAAGTATAGTTATAGTTGTTCTTATTGTGTTAATTTATACTGTACAGCAAAGTGAATCAGCTATATGTATACATATATCCCCTCCTTTTTGGACTTCCTTCTCATTTAGGTCACCACAGAGCATTGACTACAGTTCCCTGTGCTATACATTAGGTTCTCATTAGTTATCTATTTTATACATAGTATCAGTAGTGTATATATGTCAATCCCAGTCTCCCAATTCATCCTACCACTCCCTTTCCCCCTTGGTATCCATATGTTTGTTCTCTACATCTGTGTCTCTATTTCTGATTTATGAATAAGATCATCTATACCAATTTTTTCAGATTCCACATATATGCGTTAATATATGATATTTGTTTTTCTCTTTCTGACTTACTTCACTCTGTATGACACTCTCTCGGTCCATTCATATCTCTACAAATGACCCAATTTCGTTCCTTTCTATGGCTGAGTAATATTCCATTGTATATATGTACCACATCGTCTTTATCCATTCATCTATCGTTGGACATTTAGGTTGCTTCCATGTCCTGGCTATTGTAAATAGTGCTGCAATGAACATTGGGGGTGCATATGTCATTTTGAATTATGGTTTTCTCTGGATATATGCCCAGTAGTGGGATTGCTGGGTCATATGGTAGTTCTAGTTTTAGTTTTTTAAGGAATCTCCATACTGTTTTCCATAGTGGCTGTATCAATTTACATTCCCACCAACGATGCATGAGGGTTCCCTTTTCTCCACACCCCCTCCAGCATTTATTGTTTGTAGATTTTTTGGTGATGGCCATTCTGACTTGTGTGAGGTGATACCTCATTGTAGTTTTGATTTGCATTTCTCTGATAATTAGTGATGTTGAGCATCTCTTCATGTGCCTATTGGCCATCTATATGTCTTCTTTGGAAAAATATCTATTTAGGTCTTCTGCCCATTTTTTGATTGGGTTGTTCTTTTTTTGATATTGAGTTGTATGAGCTGTTTGTGTATTTTGGATATAAAGTCCTTGTTGGTCACATCATTCACATATATTTTCTCCCAATCTGTAGGTTGTCTTTTTGTTTTATTTGTGGTTTCCTTTCCTGTGCAAAGCTTATAAGTTTGATTAGGTTCATTTGTTTATTTTTGCTTTTATTTCTATTGCCTTGGGAGACTGACTTAAGAAAAATGTGAGAATGTTTTGCCTATGTTCTCTTCTAGGAGTTTTATGGTGTCATGTCTTATATTTAAGTGTTTAAGCCATTTCAAGTTTATTTTTGTGTATGGTGTGAGGGTGTATTGTAACTTCATTGATTTACATGCAGCTGTCCAGCTTTTCCAACATGCTGAAGAGACTGTCTTTTTCCCATTGTATATACTTGCATCCTTTATCAAAGATTAATTGACCATAGGTATGTGGGTTTATTTCTGGGCTCTCTATTCCATTCCATTGATCCATATATCTATTTTTTGTACCAATACCATGCTGTTTTGATTACTGTAGCTTTTGTAGTATTGTCTGAAGTCTTGGAGGGTTATGCCTCCTGCTTTGATCTTTTTCTTCAGAATTGCTTTGGCAATTCTGGATCCTTTATGGTTTCATATAAATTTTAGGATTATTTATTCTAGTTATGTGAAAAATGTCATGGGTAATTTGATAGGGATCACATTAAATCTGTAGATTGCTTTGGGTAGTATTGCCATTTTAAAAGTATTAATCCTTCCAAGTGCATGGGATAGCTTTCCATTTCTTTGAATTATCTTCAGTTTCCTTTATCAGTGTTTTATATTTCTCAGCATATAAGTCTTTCACCCCTTTGGTCAGGTTTATTCCTAAGTATTTTATTTTTTTGATGCGATTTTAAAAGTGATTTTTTTTTTTACTTTCCCTTTCTGATATATTCATTGTTAATGTAAAGAAATGCAACCGATTTCTGTATGTTAATCTTGTATCCTCCTAGTTTGCTGAATTTGTTTTTCAGTTCTAGTAGTTTTTGTGTGGAGTCTTTAGGGTTTTCTATATATAGTATCATGCCATCGGCATATAATGACAATTTTACCTCTTCCCTTCCAATTTGGACACCTTTTATTTCTCTTTCTTGTCCAATTGCTGTGGCTAGGACTTCCAATACTATGCTGGCTAGAAGTGGTGAGAATGGGCATCCTTGTCTTTTTCCTGATTTTAGAAGAAGGCTTTTCACTGTTGAGTATTATGTTGGCTGTGGGTTTGCCATAAATAGCTTTTGTTATATTGAGATATGTTCCTTCTGTACCCGCTTTGGTAAGAGTTTTCATCATGAATGTATGCTGAATTTTATCAAATGCTTTTTCTGCATCTGTTGAGATGATCATGTGGGTTTTGTCTTTTCTTTTGTTGGTGTGGTGTATCACATTGATTGATTTGCATGTGTTGAACCATCTTTGTGACTCTGGGATGAATCCAACTTGATGGTGGCTTGGTAATTTTCCATATTAAGAGTCCTGCCTCCCAAAGGTAGAAACCAGGCATTTGCTCTTGTGCAAAAAGGGAAAATGCCACTCAACACACACACCAGGACTAAATGAATGGAGCTTACAAAGACAGAAGCAGTAGCAGATAGGCACGCCCCTCTAATCCATTGTATTCTAAGGGGGTGCACAGAGATCTAACAAGGCAGCAGACTCATAGAGACTCCAGTCTTGGGCCATGGGGTTTATGAGCTACATGGTTAGGAAAGCACCAGCCCCTCCCTTCAGGTGATCAGGGTTCAGGGTACCATTGTAATATGGCATGGTAGAACACTGGCTCCAGGCCTACCCTTGTCTTTCATGACTTCAGGGAATACCAGGCCTTTCTCTGGTATTTGCATAATATAGTTAGCTATCGGCTTGAACCCCAGCAACCAAGCAGCATTCAAGACCAAAGAAATACCACCCCTTCCTCTGGTATGATCAGAGTGCTAGGCTTTAAGTCTCATAGTTAACCAGAATTGACTGCTTTAAGCACCAAGCTATCGCCAGTTTCCATCATATTTGCAGGGGAGCAATTCATTTTCTAGAAGGCAGCCTGCAGAGAATTTATCTTAGACAAATTTCGCCTTTCTCTCCCTTGCTTTCCCAGCCTCTCTTGCAGAAAGGGCACAGGTATGTGATTTCGGCTCTGCCAGTCAGATGTACACATGTGAGGTTTTGGCTTAGAAAAGAGTAGGAGAATACAGGAGCATGAAATCCATTTCCTGGAGTGACTGATAACAGAGGCCTTTGGTTTCTGACAACAGTTGTGGTGACTCTAGAATCCAGGGCCCAGTATCAGCAGTGCCTGATGTCAGTGTTTGGAGGAGACTGCAACAGGGCTTCTTCTGGGATTGACTCATGGTGTAGTTTGACATCTTTTCTGTCTGTGTGCCTTCCAAGCTGATCTGGTCCCTCATGGAAATTCTCTGAGCTACCTAATAACCTGGAATAAATGTATAGTCTGCTTTAACCAGCTGAAGTCATTTCTGTTGTTTGCAGCTTACATCTGTTTTGTGCCAGGCCTTATCCTAAGCATCGTTCCATTCTTTATTTCATTGGATTCTCACACAAAACCTACCGGACAAGTACAGTTCACAGTGCAGAAGAAAGATGGAGTAAGGCAGTGGCATAGGATGAGGCTGATGAGATTGACAGAAGAGAGATATTGAAGGCTCTAGTTGTCAACTGATGAGTTTTGGGCTTTCTTGCATAAGTGTCTATACATGCCCCAGGGTGTATGTGAGACTGAACACCACATATCTGCTGCAGACCTGGGGAGCAGCAGCTTCCCTGATGTGCAGACTTCCACAGACCCTTCCACGAGCTTCTCCACACTGGCAGCTGGACATGTACAGCATCTCAGATTCTCCCACAAGCTCTGACTTACCCCCGTGTACCAGTGCTTCACAGGAAGCGGCTAGAGATGGTTCTCTGACGCCGTGATATCTTCTCCTACCTTCAAATTGTAACTCCCCACAGCAGTGCAAGATCTAATTCTTACACCAAAATACATAGTTCTTTTTTCTTGACTGAACTGTGACTGATCCAGTCAGTGAAATGAAAAGTGGGGTGGGTAATAACATGTGTGGTAAAAATAAATCTGAAGTGCACAATTCTGTTCAAAGCAGCCTAGAATAATGGAAAACACTTGGGCTTCAGGAATCATAAAGGCTTGGGTTCTAGTCTCAGCTTTGTCCCTTATAGCTGTGTGATGCCCTGTAAATTAATTATGTGCTCAACATCTCTGAGCATCAGTTGTCTCATTTTAAAATGGGCATCATAATACTTACCTAATAAGCTTGGTGATGATTAAATACTTTGAAGTGTTGAGAACATAGTAAACTGAGCTCTCAGGCCCTTTCTATTTTATGTCCAATGTTTAGGAATCAAATATAATGAAGACATGTTGTTGGCCATTTGAACTAAGAATTCTTGTTTTTAATACTTATTTAAAAGGACTTTCTAGTAAAAATAAATACCTTTATAAAATACATTTTAAATAATAAGAATATGAATAAAATTGGGATTGCTCTGGGTTTGCCCTCTCAAATTGGTTTTTAAAAGTACTCTGTGCTATGTTTCTTTTTTTGTTTGTTTGTTTCTTTTAATATACTTCAAAAAGAAGTGCAAGTTTTCATAGGCTATGGATATTTAAGTGTTTAGAAAATTAAAATTTCACTTTTCATTTTTATAAATATAAAAATTTTTAAGCATAACATATATTTGATTGATAACTAATTTTTTACATAATGGCACATTCAAGCAATGAAATAAAAGCAGAATAACAGATAAGAGTTCATTGTACTCCCATGGAGAGGTTTATCAGTAGCTTTGAAAGCAGTTCTACCAAGTGTATACTTCTCCCAGTCTCAGTTGGGGTTTCAGTTTCCTCATAAATTACTACAAAGAAGGCTTAATGTGAAGTCTTCCAAGTTCTATCAGTCCAGGACCCTGAATGTGAGCTCTGATGGCAATAAGTGACATTTACTCAGTCTAACTCCTACTCACCAAATGAGAAAAAGGGGCAATAACTAGATTCTTCCCAACTCTTGAATGTGATAATTTGAAAAAATGATTAATGGCATGGTAGGTATAATAAAGTATTTTACTGAATGTTTTATAACCAGTATATAATTCAATCTCATAATCCCAATGATACAAAATTATTCTCGTTCCCCTTTTACCAACAAAGAAATTGAGGCAGCAAAAAGCTAAGTAACTCTCACAGTGGCAGCCAGTTGAGAAGAGCAAAGGCAAAGGGAGTACCGAAGTGTGGGGAAGGATGTTGGCTCTGGGAGTCAGTCAGGACTGACCTGGGTTCAAATCCTGACTCTGTCATTTAGTACCTTTGTGGTTTGGGGCCAAATTACTTAATCTCTCCAACCACACATTTTTGTTATCTGTTAAATGATAACAGTCATACGTCCTTCCAAGGGTTGCTGTGAAGATTAAATGAAATAATTTTAGTGTTCAATAAGTGGTAACTGGGCTGGAGATGTTAACGATTTATATTACCTCCCAAAGTGTTTCCTTTTAACAACATCCAGTGTCCTACGCATACTGCTGCTTTAAAACCCAAGCACCTTGCACCAATGTTGTTAGACAAAGGTTAACCTTTTCACCAATTAGAAAGACTAATGCCACATAACTAAGTTGTTTCACGTTTTATATGTATTCAGAGGCAAAGTTCAAAAAATTGGCTCTTTCCGGCAGATTGCTGTGTATCATATTTCCCACCACTCATGGAAAGGCACTTGGCAATCCAGAAGGAATTTTCAACATGCTAGTTAATGCAAATAATGCATCTTCCCTGCATTCGAAAAGGTTAGAGAAATGTATTAGGTCTCTCTTTCATTGTTTAGAAAACACATCCTCTTCTGACCTTTTCCCTATTTTACACAGTAGAACTGACAATCCGCCCCCCCCCCACCCAGGCATTATTGGATAATCCCCTACACCACTGCCTAAGGGCGAGAAACATCTTGATGCCTTCAGGCTCAGCTGTGCTCATTAGGTACAGAAATGACATGAGAAGATAGCAAATGTATTCAGATTTTAGTTTGTCTGCAGTTTGATATAATAATGTTTTATTTTTGGCCCCCAATTGCTCAGCAAAAGCAAAAACAAAAACCCTTGGTTAAACTGCTGACTTCCTCTAAATTGCTGAGCACAGGGATTGTAGCTTGATAAAGTCATTTAGCTGCTGGATGTTTATAGTCAGTCAAACCATGTCAATGGCTTTTGCTGGAGTTCTTCATGGGGGATGTGATGATGTTTATTTCTTTATGAGGTTGAAATAACTGTGAATTCACTTATACTACCTTGCAAGGGATTTTTAAAAATTTATTTCATCTTTAGGGCTTTGAAATATGGAATTCTATTTAGGTTTTCAGTGAAGAAGTCATCACAAAGAGAAAAGTATGTAAACTTTGGCTGAATAAAATTTGTTACAACTTCCCTAAATACTCCTAAATTCTGAAACATTAATACATCGGTCATCAGTCTTGAATGTGTTATACTCGGGACATTTCTTAGTAAGTATTATGGAGGTCCATTTAGATAGAAAGGTTCATGATTGTGGCATGAGTACTAAAGAGAGAGAAAGAAGTAGGGGGTGGAAGAACTTGTGTAAATATATCTCATCTTCTGTATCCTTTTCCCTTTCTTTTCTCCCAATCCTGAAGGCAAAGGCTGTGTTTATCCAAAATCAGACAAAAATGTTGAATTAGGAAAGCTGTTGACTTTCCAGCCAGCCAGCCAGCCAGCCATCCATCTATTCAATAAACATGTATTTGTTGAACATCTGTGAAATGCCAGACAATGTGCTGGAGTTACATAAACAATATTGGGTTGTTCATTAATTCAGTCATTCATGTAATAAACTTACCAATTAGCCAATGTTTGATTCATAAAAACTGAAAACAAATGATCACAACATATGGGATAAATTTATAAAAGTATTCAAAATGCTGAGGAGTAAAAAACTGAGGAAATAATTGACCTCGTCTGTAGCATATGTGTCAGAGGCTGAATTTCAGAGGAACACAAGCTGCCCCAGGACACATGGCAAAGCTGTCTTTGGAACCCTTAGCTGCTAAGGTGCTCAGGAGGCGGGGGATAGGAAGACAGAAAGGTTATGATCTCCAGAACCACACAGCCCTGTGTTTATGTCCCTATTGTAGCAGACTGCTAATTGTCCTCTAAAACCCATTTCCTCTTCTTCCTCAGGATAATGTAAGTTCTGAATTTAGGTGGGCACATGGTCACTGAGATTAGACTATGTTTCCCAATCTCCCTTGCAGCTGGGCAAGGCTTTGAGATTAAGTTCTGGTCAAAGGTTACAAGTAGAAATAGTGCTATAGATTGAATGTTTGTGTCCCCCCAGAACTCATGTTAAAGTCCTAATCTCCAATTATATTAGGAAGAAGACTTTGGGAGGTGATTAGATCGTAAAGGTGGAGCCTCCATGAATGGGATTAGTGCCCTTATAAAAAAAGACCCCAGAGAGCTTCCTTGCCTCTTCCACCATGTGAGGACAAGAATATGGCTATCTGTGAACCAGGAAGAGGGCTCTCAACAGATGCAGACTCTCCTGGCCCCTTGATCTTGGACTTCCCATTCTCCAGACAATCTTCTGCTGTTTGTAAGCCACCCAGTTTATGATAACTTTCTATAGCCACCTGAACAGATGAAGAGAAGTAGTAACTTTGTAACTTCCAAGAAGTGTCCTTAAGAGAACTGGGATTTCCCTCCGCCCCCTTTTTTTCTTCCTGCTGGCAAGTAGGTGGCCATGAAAGCTCATGCTAGAGCAACCATCTTGAACCATCAGATAGCCTTGTATGGAGGATGGAGAGCGACATGCATCAGAGTCTGATGGTCGTGAAGCCACCATACCAGCCCATGTGGCCTGTGAGAGGAAAATCAAGCTTGCAATTTGTTTTAGCCACTATTGGGTTCCTGTCACTTACAGCTGAACCTAATCCTAACTGATACAATGAGATCTTAAGCAAATACAACATTAAACTCTCTGAGACTCAGTTTCTTCATCTACAAAATGAGGATAATGATATCTATGTTTTACAGTTGTTTGAGGGACTGAATTAAAGTGATAAATAAATTTAATTCACCTAGAATAATGCCAGGTATCCAGTGGTGCTATTATAAACAGTAGCTATTATTATAGTAATGTTCTTTGTCTATCCAAAGCTTGAGCTCCACAAGTATCTAAACTTGAATAGAATAAAAACTCCTGTTCCCTGAGAGTTGTACCAACTGTCCTCAAGGCCAAGCACCAGCTGAAATCAAGGGTGCTTTACTTGAGAAGAGGGGATAGTGGGGTAGGAGGTGATGGGGGAGGAGGGTAGAGATGGAAGAAATCAATAGTTCTTCTTTTAAATATGAAAAGTTTGATACATGTATCAGACCTCCAAGTGGGAATAAATGTTAAGTAAGCAGTTAAGCATATGATTCTGGAGCTTGTGAGAAAGATACTGGAGGAGCCACAAATTTGAGACTTGTCAACACATAGATGCTATTAAAAGCTATGGAATAGAATGAGATCAGCTAAGAATGTAGATATAAAGATGAGAAGGCCAAAGACAGAGCTTTCAAGAGTGCCAGTACTTAGAGGTCAGTAGAGGAGAAGGGGTCATTAATCAGAAAAACTTAACCAGTGTGCTGTCTTAGAAACCTAGAGATTCAGTGTTTTAAGGAAGAAGTAATCAATTGTATCAAATTCCACTGAGAGGTCAGGTGAGCTGAGGGCAGAAAATTGCCCATTGGCATTGCTGAGATATGGGTCACTGGCAACTTAGATGTAGTAGGCAGCCTCTAAAACATTCAGTAGCTTCCAATGATCCTTGACTCCTGGTATTCATGCCATTGCACAGTCTCTCCCCTTGACCATAGACTGGACTTACTGACTTTCTTCTAATAGAATACAGCAGAAATGATGCAGTGTCACTTCTGAGATTAGGTTACAAAAGACTGGGAGTCCATTTTGCTCTCTCTCTTTCCAGTGTTTGACTTGGGTGCTGACATAGAGGAAACAGATAGGTTTAAAT
Organism: Globicephala melas; assembly: GCF_963455315.2. NCBI lineage: Eukaryota > Metazoa > Chordata > Mammalia > Artiodactyla > Delphinidae > Globicephala > Globicephala melas. Next base: position 68,992,327 of record NC_083319.1, on the reverse strand, counting down.
TGCATTGGGATTTTTCAAGGCAACTATGATAGAGGAAGAGAGGGGTGTAGGACTTAAAAGAGTTTGTAACAGAGTAGTTCTATTAGTGGTCTCTAGGCTCTAAGCTAGGCAAGAAGAGAAGTGACGACGAAGTGTGTAAGGGAAAGAGAAGTAGTAGGACAAAGGATTAAAAACTCAGTGGGAGATGAGGACTTGGTGGAATACCAGAATAACCGAGGAGGAAGAATAAGAGGTAATGAGGTAGAGAGAAGAGTGCTTCAAGGGAGATTTCAAAACTTGTACTGGTGAATGTAATGTGTACAGTATAACCTTAAGAGTAAGTGGCTCAGATAGACTGAAGGAAACTATAGAAAGAAACTAAAGGTGCAGAACAAATCATTGATGTAGGTGTGGAAGTCATCCAGGATTTTGACAGACATATGGTAAGGATGACAGTAAGACAGAGGCCAGTACTACCAGACACAGGGGTAGCAGGTTCTGTACTCAGAATACATTTCTTAGTCCAGATCACTCTGGCTGAGTCTGCTTCCCTGATCCCTCTAGTATCATACTTTAGAAAGTGGTAGCCCAAATTAGAACCATAATTTATCCAAATACAAACCCTTCTCATTTCCACTCCTCCAGGATACCTCTTACGCCTACAAATAAATGGTATATTTAACGAAACAGCACAGAATCCAAGTTAAAAGGTAACAGATAATACTGGTGCCCAAGATTTAATCCCTCTAAACAGGGACAGTCACATTATACACTAGAGGTTGGAGGTATTGAATGATCTGAAGAAGAAATCAGGCTGGTTGATGCTTGCTTCTCTGCCACTTTAGGTTTGGTCAGAGAACAAGAAAGATCAGGAAATTAGTGGGAATATAGAAGGAAAAATAGCAAATTTTGGCAAAGGAACTAAAAGGAAGGCTATGGGTAAATCTTTCAAATCATTTGCACATGCTCAGGGATGAACTTAACAGAAACACTGGTATATAAACATTTTTCAGAAATATTAAAACATATGGAGCCACATCAGTTTACAGGGTGACAATGTGAAAAGCCACTTAAAGTTTGGAAGGCTACTTTTAAATTATCCTAAATTTTTATTTATTTATTTATTTTGCGTTACGCGGGCCTCTCACTGTCGAGGCCTCTCTCGTTGCGGAGCACAGGCTCCGGACGCACAGGCTTAGCGGCCATGGCTCACGGGCCCAGCCGCTCCACGGCATGTGGGATCTTCCTGGACAGGGGCACAAACCCGTGTCCCCTGCATTGGCAGGCGGACTCTCAACCACTGCGCCACCAGGGAAGCCCCTATCCTAAATTTCAATTAAGTGTTTAATTACCACTATAGCATGTGCTAGCTGCAGAACCCTGAGCCTGTTTCCTCAGCTATAAAATGGGGATAATAACCAAATTTCATAGGGCTTCTGGGGAGACCAACAGACATGGTATATGTGAAAGTGTTTTTTAACATTGTAAAGTCCTCCATACATAAAAGCATCTTCATCATCATCCACATGAATCAACCATGATTCTCATTGTTTTTGTCTACCCAGACCCCTGCCCTCCTTCTTCCAGTAGTGGTATAGCTCCTGTTCCCTTGAAGAACTGTTCTTCCCTACTATTGGAATAAGAAATTCAGCATACTCCATGCACCTTGCCACAGTGAAGGGCCAGAAATTGCCATGTCATTTAAGCCAGTTCAATCAGAGTTGTTCTTGGGGGCCGTTTTTTCTTTTCTTGCCAGGAGCTACAAGGATATGTCCTCAGAGATGCTGGTGGCCATATCCCCTGCCACATAGGATAAAGGATATACAGAAGGATAAAGGAACTGACATGCAGAAAGAATGAGAACTGAAAAACAGAATCCTGAAAGAATTTCCATCATCCCGTATGGCCAGCCCAACTTCATTCATCCATTCCATAATTTTCTTTTATGAATATATATATACATATATATATATATATATATATATATAGCATTTGGATTGCATTTTAGTCACTTCCAACCAAGAGTCTGGCTAATACAGATTCTACAATGAAAATATTTCAAATTTTAAAACGTGAAGAGAGGAAAACTTACACATTGTCTCCTTTTTAAACTATAGAATAGTGTTCAAAATAGTGAAAACACAGGACCCAGATAATAACCTAGGGTGGTGCACACAGAATGAGAAGCTATCCATCCTCCAATAATCATCAAGTAGCAATAATATTAATTAGCAGGCATTTTGTAGAATTTGGTAGAGGAAACAAACCTCTTTAGGAATATGGTTCATAAATATTGAGTTAAAAAAATTTCTGGGTTTTGGTCCAGCTATTCTACACTAATACATATTGTTGTTGCCATAAAGTCCTAAGGGAAAAAAAAAAAACATTATAGATCAGTTTTTAGACTGGGTGCATTGATCCTCCCTGACTTTTTCCAGAATAATAGTGCCCTTTATAGAGTAGAGCTTTAACAGGACAATTTTTGTCTATATGTACCACATATTATGAAACTCTAGAGTAGAAGTAGCCTTCGAGATACAGATAAAGTGAAGTAAAGATATATCGTTTTACAGATAAGGAACTGAGCCCCCCAAACGTGAAGCAACTTGGGCAAGTTCACAGAGTTTGCAGAGAAACTAGGTGAAGAGTCTTTGCTTATAAAATAATTCTTTGCTTTACAAAATGCTACACTATATTTTTCAAAATTTTAATTGATGCTAACAGTATAAATTTCCTAACCTGTGACCATATTAAAAAATTAAATTCATAAAACTTTGATTTGTATACATTTCAGGAAAAAATTTATTACACCTGTAACTAATTCCAGTCTGGACACACTACATACGATATCAGAAGCTTAGAGTTTTTGCAGTGAGTCGGTGTTGGGGTAGATAAAATGGTTTCAATTGCCAAATCCCAGTATCTTGAAGAAGTAGAGACGTTTGCCTGCTGCAGACATGAAATTCCTATTAAATGTTCTAGTAGTTCTTAAAGTAGTAAATGAAATCCTCATTGCTATAATTTTTGTATTAGGTAATTTTTAATCATTTCATGTTCTAAGTCACAAATGTTTAACCAGTTTCTCTTAGAGTGCAATTATTTTCATCAATCTTTCTGCATATCTAATGCAACTGAGAGATCTCCAACAGCAATCATATGTCAGCTGCGTGCATGAACTAGCCTTTTGACTCAGCAGAGCACAGCTCAGAATAGGAGAGTTTAAAGGGCAGCATTTTTCAGGTGTTATTCGACATTGCTTGCTGTTTGTCTTTATTCAAACTACTGAGCTCAGTTCTACAACTTGTGGGTCAGTTTTTGTATGTCTTTAGAAAGTGTTTGCCTAGTAGAGGACTGGGTGGAAGCTGATTCTTCATTTTTTTGCCATCTCTTATGCCCATCCCTGTAAATTCTCAGAAAGCCACTGCAGAGGGACCAAATTCCCAGTGGGTTAAACAGACAGTGGACAATACTGAGTCTTGTCTTAGACTCAGAACTGTGATTTCTGTATACTTTCTGTGCCCACTTTTTCCTCCATTGCTTTTCAGGAGACTAAAGAAAGTATGAGGGTTAAGATTGGTGCTAGCCTTAAAGCTACAATCACAAGGAAGAGACGCCATACTTATATCAAGATACATACAACCATAGAAACCAAAAAGGTGCAAAAGAACAGGAACAGAAATGTCTCAGAAGAAAACACGCAATGCTTTCTTGCCATATAGCTCTCCTTCTTCCTGTACTTGCTCTAGTGGCAGACTCCAGCTTACCTTCCACAAAGGAATTTTTTGACTCTGATTTCCCTATTGGAAGTCTAGGACCCCACCTTTCACTGGGACTTAATGAGAGGGGAAGAAAATTACTTTTTCCTCACCCTCAGTGTCAGGCCCATTTTTTAGACAATAGCATAATAGTCCACACAGATGTGAGTACCCTAAAAAAGGGCAAAGTTTCACATTAGTATTAAGAGAAATTTAGCTCCCATATTATCCATAGTTCTCCATTCTGAAATAAGATTTTTGGCTTTACCTTTGCAAAAGATAAATGAAAATATTTTTCTTAACATATAAAATAGTCCTTCTCAAAAATGAATCCGAAAACAGCTGGCAGCTTTAAAACAGCAGCTTGAACTAACTTTGAGCCATTAAGATTTCAAAACTAATGACTCAGTGTATTTGGTGGGCCACAAATATGGTTCTAAATCTTCTCAAAACCACTGTGAAGGGAAATATGATTCACTTTGTGTTTCAAGGTGTCCATAAGATAAAAATAAACTTTCACCGTGGCTGTCAGAGACAGAGGGAAAACTGTGTTATGTGACAAAAACGTCTTTCATAATCTCTATGTAGTTAACATAGCAACAAGTTTTATGAGGCTGTTTCTTACAGTGACCCTCACTCTAAATTGGAGGCATCATCATTCAGTAGAGGCAGTTCTATGGAGAGCCATTTGAAAGTGGGTTAAGAGCATATCTTCTGTTGATCTGACTTAATCCAGAGGCGGATTTTAAAGAATTCAGCCAGAGGTTCTTGACGTGAAGTACATAGCCCCTTATAGATGGCTTCCAAGAGTTCTATGAATTGGCCTACATGCATCCACCAATCAAATTTTTTACTTTAATTTATTCCTAAATGGTCTTTGTTAAAAAACATACATTTTAATGTCAGTTTGTAAGTCGAGATATTGTTTCATTCTAAATAAATGTGAGATGGCACTGGATACTATTGTATATGCTCAGGATCTTAAAGAGTGTAATGATGTCTCATGATTTCTTACTGCACATGCTCTGACATTTATGTTAGTAAACATCTTTCTATGTTTATGTGAGCTCTGCCTTCAATTGGAAAATATTCAAGAAAAGGAGGTATAGTAACACCAATGTGTCCTTTGATTTGGCTTTTGCAACCAAATTTGCTAGGTAACAATGCTGGGGGAAAACCTTCATTAACCAGATTTGTTTTTTAAGAAAAAGGTTTGGGATCCTACTAAATCTTATAATTTTCCCAAACATAAAATCTTGTTTTGAAGCATTGAATAAGGTTGCTTATCACATTACCAAGCACAACTGGAGAAGCTTTAGTTAATCCATGTGCCTTGGAAACAGCTGAGCAAGTATGTGACTTGAAACAGAGGAAGAAATCTGAAGCAGTGTCTTTATTCAAGTAACATCACCTACCCCCAAATCCTTCTCATAGTTTTAAGCACATCATAGAAGAATTGGTGGCAACTCACCCTTTCCTTTCAACATGCAACTGGATGAAACCACTGCATTCCACAACTTAATTTTAGCTGCTGGGTTCGGGCCTATACTTAAAAGTAGAATTCTTCTTTCCTGAACTCTATTTTGAAACTTCAAAGGCCCTTACTGTCTCCAAAATGGTGACAAGTTTCTTTGCCAAGAAAACCTCCCCATGAGGATTATCTAGATATCCTGGGCACAGATGGAGCCCTTGCAGGACTTGGTAACACATCTGGTTTGCTGTTTTGATGAACAAAGAGGCTCTGTATGTCGTTCATGACTCATCACTGTCCTCAACGGCATGCATTTCACTCAGAGACCCTGCGAAAGGACTCAAGAGAAGTTTTGCCATCATCTACTCAAAGTAAGTCCTCAATTTCACCAGAGCCAGGGCCTTCGTTCACCTTGTTTTCAAATGATTTTGTTAAGAAATAAGAGCAAAGTACAAATGTTTTCTACTAAACCAAAGTTCACTGGTTTTCTTGAGGACAAGTCTTTAAAGAGTAGATTGAAGCATCAGGGAGAAATATCAGTTTCATTAGAGAGAAAAGGAAAGCCTGCTCAGTAAAATCTGACAGGAAGGTATTCATTCATGATTTGATTTTCTCAGCAATACTTTTGGCCTTGGGAGTGAGTAAAATCTTCCTATACAGTCACTGTTAGGGATGCTAGTAAAAATAAACAAAACAAAAACTATTTTGGCCAAGATTTTTTTTTTTTTTTTTTGCTATTCTGGAAGATAAAATTGGACATAGAAAACTAAGCTAACTAAGCTAATGTTTTAAAGCTAGAGAAAGGGCTTCTATAAATGGAGGAAAGAAGATAAAGCCTTAGAGAGTTTGGTATAGGCAGAAATCTGAAGACACAATCAAACATCGCAGAAAAATACTTCTCAGATTATTTGCTTAAGATTTCGAAAAGCAGATTCAGAAGACATCCTTTCCTTGATGATATAGGCAGCATCAATAACGCAGCCACAGACAAAGCTGACAGTGACACAGGACGAAGAAAATGATGCATTGCGAATTCAGCTGGAAGAATCTTGAGGGAATTCAAGTGCCAAGAAATAAGCTTGTCCTTGTCTGGCAAAGGGAGCTATTGGTACAATGTACATTTCTAAAGTTTTTTAGCTGTTAAAATGAAAAGTTGGAAAGCATTTGGGTCAAAGTCATACATATTCAAGACACCATTTCCAACTTCTTGTACAGGCCAAAAACAACCTCCTTGATACTGAAATAAACCTTCAGAATTAGTTTCTACTTTTAACTTTGTTTGCAGTTTTTGACCCTTTTTTTTTTATAGCAAGTATTCAATTATGTTTATATGAAAAACGAGAATGAGAGATATAATTATTTCTGGACAACATTTTCCTATTCTATCTATGAAGGAAATCAATTTCCAGTGCAATAAAGGATATTGATTGAAAAATATTATATGTATCAGTTTACAGAGTTTTTGCCTGAAGTTGGAATCTGTAGCTTTTAGCAAATGTTCAAAGCAGTCCATGACTCCAAAAAGTTTTAGAACTGCTGATCTAGAGAAACAATTGCACTAGTTATCCTTAAAGCAGGCAGTAAATACTGTCTGTGAACTGGGCCTTTGATGGATATTGGGAGGTGGTGATTTGGGCTACTGGGCAAGTACACAGAGTCCAGTCAGATTATTTTGCAGTTTGAGTGCTGCATCATATGCTTTATCCCTCAGCATTACTAGGGAAGAATTAAAATCCTCATAATAGAACTGAGCTGTCTACCTAATAGAAGCCCATCCCTCCTCCTATCAGGTGAAAATTCTCTTCTGAATGCAATTTGGATTAGCTTTACTGCCAAGACAAGTGGATACTTGAAGCACCGAAGTTCCACATCATAGAATACAATAATTTCAACTGGGAAAAAAATGTATGATTTCCATTAAAAAAATAGAGTAAATCTTCTCTCTCATATCACAGAGACTGAAACAAAGAGTCGAAGAACTTTTGTGAAATTAGAAAAAAAGTCAGCTCTCTGTGGCTCATTGAATTTGTATGCATTGAAAATTAACCTTTGGAAGCTTTAAACACTAGAATGTAAAATTGTGGTTAAATTCAAAGAGGGGAAAGTGAAATTCAGGGAAGGATTGAGTTTTCTATTGTAAATGCAGGTTCACTTTGCAGAACATCCAAGTGCTAGATGAGGCTGCTGGTGGAAGTGGGAAAATAAAGAGAAGATTTAGATCAGAACTGGGCCGCACAGCAGGAGGTGAGCGACGTGGGCAGAGCGAAGCTTCATCTGCTGCTCCCCATCACTCCGCGTTGCTCCCATTACCACCCGAACCCTCCCCCCAGCCCCACCCTACCCCCGTCCGTGGAAAAAATTGTCTTCCACGAAACCCGTCCCTGGTGCCAAAAAGGTTGGGGACCGCTGGTTTAGATACATTCCTTGGTAGTATTGAGAGCTATATGTATATTATTTCATCAATACACGGTTCTTAATAAATAAACCCACAGCTGTCTGATTTCACTACCCATGCTTTTCCCACTAAGACCATGCTACCTCTTGAGACTTTTTGAGACTCTTTCCAGACCTCTGAGTTACTCCTCAGAGGGGTCTTCTCCCTGGACAGCAGTCTATGGAGTAGGCTCTCAGGTGTCTCCAAACTGAGAAACCTACCTGGATCTCCAAATACTTTCTGTTTCTATATCCCCCCGGGGGTTATGATTTGCCTTTCTGTTACTACATATTAAGCCCCTCTATTGTTCTTTGTGACCTACTGTCCCAGCCAACAGGTTCTACAACTAGGCTTGACCCCCAGGGAACTACATCTGCCACCCCTTAAAATTAGCTCAGTAAGACTGATTTTGGACTTCTTACCTTTAGAACTGTAAGATAATAAATTTGTGTTGTTTTAAGCCAATGAGTTTGTGATCATTTGTTACAAAGGCAATGGGAAAATAATATAGTTGTTAAGATGGCATTCTTGCCAAATTGGTTTCTAGATTCAACAAAATTCCAATGTGATTTTTTTTTTAGAAACTGACAAGTTGATCCTAAAATTTACATGAAAATGCAAAGGATCTAGCATATGCTGAAAATGGCTCAAGGGAATTTGGGGGGAATGATAGCATATGTTCTAAAATTGGATTTTGGTGATGGCCGCACAACTTTAGAAATGGCTAAAAAATCATTGACTTGTATTCTTGAAATAGTTGAATTTTATGATATGTAAATTATATCTTAATAAAGGTGTAAATAAAAGACATACATACTCATAAGGAGGTATAATTGCTTGTTCATAATGCTTTTCACATTAAAAAAATTTGTTGAATCTAGGTAATGAGTGAATCTAGAACAATTAAGATGTTCTACTTTCTCATTTTTTTTCTCTGTGTTTGAAAAATGTTCTTAATACAAGTTGGAGAAAAGAATTATTTGAATTTCTCATTTGTTGCATTGTAACCTAGAAATTATAGAGAAAGAAGATGAGGTCATTGAAATAATACCTTATGCTACTGTATCATTAAATATAATTTTAAGTCATTAACTGCCTTTGATGCCTGCCTAATTGATTTTCACTTATTTTAAAATCTTCATAGTGTACAGGCATTTGTATAATCTCAGGGGACCATTCTGATAAAGAATTAAAAACCAGGCCCTTACTCAGTAACATAGCTCTTTATTATAACATTGATTCTATAAGAAAAGCAGGTTTTATTCTTATGATTTAGACTTTGGGCCTCCTCTCTGAGAAAATAACCTGCTAGGAATGTGTTAACTAACTGTTTTATGAACTAACTGTTTTATGAATTTGTTCACATATATCAGCTCTTTGTTTTTTCCACAACAACCCTTTAAGAACTTTCTATATCTAAATCCATCATAGAAGCGTTCGTTTTAAATATTCTTGATTGTTGATGAAATATCATCTCAGTGTTTTGGTCTTCACAGTTTAGATTGGTGCCTGCTATATTTATGTCTTCCTAGAGTCATAACATTCCAGACATAGAAAGATAAAGACATTTTCTTGGTTACTTGACAGAAAGTCTATAGCATGAAAATAGACACATTTCTATGCTATAGCCTTTACACTGGTTAAGTAAAATTTTACTGTCACTCATACTCACAGCTATGTTATAATAATGCATTCCATTTTAAGAATGGACATAAATCTTTTTTTTCCCCAGTGTTGCTTTTATTTCTCTGTTGAAATATTTGCAAACTAGGGTCATAAATGTAATAATAGTACAACGCCTTTCATTGGCCCATGAGCAGAATCTCATCACATGCACACTTAAGCTAATTGAATTGAATGCTATAACTTCAGCAAGATAATAATAATGATTTTTAAACGAAAATACTGTAAAATATTGCTTGTGTACTTACTATTATATACTTACGATTACCAGAGATAGTTCACACATGTACAATGTGTATCTGTGCAGGATTTATTCTATATATACTTAATGAGGCATTAAGAGGTTTTTCAAGGGTGATTTGGCCCTATTTGTACTTGATTTTTTTCTTGTCTTACTGGCTGATGTTAGTATCTAAACCCCAAACACAGAGCAGAGGGAAGGTAAAGATTCATTGTCCCACTACCAGGAAAGCCTCCTGTGACACCCACCCTTCCCCAGGGGTCTCCCACTGCCCACTTGGTGTCCCCCAGCCCTGCACATTTCTCACACATGCTACTTCCCTGGGAGTGCAGCTGTCTCTTTACCTGTCTGCCTCCCCCACTAGGGTGTGCTCCCCTTGCATGCAGAATCCATGTTTTATTTATCTCTGTATCACAAGTCCCTGGGGCATCCTTGGCACTCAATAAATACAGCCTTTGAATAGCTACTCAGAATTCAGATTATTCCAGGTCAACGTTTATTGAACATCTGCTGTTCAATAAGTGCTCCGGTCAAGCAGGGCACACAAGAATAAGTGAATCCAATTCTATTGACTGCAAGGAACTTGAAGTGTGTCACAGTTTAATAATAAAGAATAGTCTTCTGTGGTGAGAAGATTTTTACATTTTTTTATCTCACCTACTGCTCTTTAAATGAAATTGTATATAACATAATGAGAAAGTAAATGTTTAAAATATCTGTTTGTAATGCTTATTATTTATGATTATATTTCTATAGTTCTAAAATAGTAATAGCTAACTCTTGCCTGGGACCATGATAAGTGCTTTACATACAATACTGTATATCATTTACACACAATATTTCAATGCATATGCTGTGATACATACACTATGCATACATTTTATATATATATATATATAAAAATTTATATAATACTTTACCTATGCTACCATATATCATTTGTTCTCCACCCAGTTACTGCCATTTTGCCCATTTTATAGATGAAGAAACAGAAGCATGGGGAAGTTAAATAACCTGCACAAATCATTTTACAGTTAGAACATGATAGAGCCAAAATTTAAATCTGTTTATTTTCTCCCCCGGAGTTTTAGCACAAAATTTTCAAATTTGAAAATCTACAGTTTAAACCTCCTCCTTTGTACACAAAAAGTTTAGTGTTATCAAGTTAACTTGCTTCTAAATTCAGAAAAATCCATCTGTTCTGAATAATTTAAATCACAATGCCAGGGATTATAACACAATCTGATGCCACACCAAAACTGTGGTCACGAGGGAGTCGCTGATGGTTGTCCAATGTGCACTGCAGCTTCCTCTTAAAAAAAGAGAAGCCCTTTGATGGTCAAATTCAAAGCTAGGCTCAAGCTCTAAGCCAACCTAAGCTGGAAGCTTCTTCCATCTAAACAGAAAATGGCCAAATAAATAGAGCAGGCCGTGTGAACTTGCCATCGTTTTGTTCCGAGCAAATTAAGCCCCTTGTTTACTGGTGTGAAGAAAGAAAAGGAATTACTCAAAATAAATTCGCGAGGATTAGGATGGCATGCAAGTGCTGACGTGGGAGTAGCAAAATATGTGTAGTGCTTGCCTTCTGTGTAAGAGCCCAGTTTTCTTACCAACACGGAGAATTCTGTTTATTGATGATGCATTTATTATTTTACCTTTCCTGCTCTCCACAAAGTAATTGAGATAAGTACCTAAAGAACATATATACGTAAGGACAGTTTTAAAAAATCTGAAAAAGAGACTAAGCACCAGGAGGGAGAGATTACATCAGCAGCCACTGAGAAGATAGGTTAATGCAATTGAGAGTTAGATTTAGCACTGAACTTCTTGGCAGCCAAGGCTAAAAGAGGAACGTTATAAATTATGTAGTTCACATTATCTGATAAAAGAATGCAGTTTGTTCTTTGGGACACACACAAGATTTTTTCCTAACATTAAATTCTAAGAGGAACTTCTCCCTGGGATATATAAGGAATGAACAATGTTAAATTAACAGATCGATAGCAGTTTTGTAAAAGACGCAGAAATTTATACCGTGTCTTACCTTGTGAATCATTTTCTTTTCTCACATATTTTCTTGCATTTGTGTTGTATTAGCCGGCCCCCTACTCCAAATAGTCCAATATAACAATTGCATAATGCCAAATAATTAGGAAAGATATTTTTCCTCCCCCTGAATTATCTCAAAATCATATGAACAGAACCTAAGCCAGATCTGCATTTCTCTTACAACATTTAATACAAGTGGAAATTTCTGAACAAAGAGAATTTAAGAGAATTATCAGCTCTTCAAGAACAAGGACTCACTGATTAGTGAAGTCCCAAGTGAGTAAACACATATTAAACCACAATCCCAAAAGGTATTGCACTAACGGTTATGTGCACTATTTTTTAGACTTTGGAGTTTTATCATCCCTCACATTTGGGTCTACAGATATAGAGCTTCTGATTTTTCAATTTCATCAAAGAAAGATTTCAGGAAACCCTATCATCTATTATTATTATAATTTCGAAAACGAAGGAACATATTGACATAAGGAAAGTATAAAGGACATATATAAAGGATAGTCCTCTAAATTGAATATATTAGCTTTTTAAAATCCTGAATACATAATCCTTATTTTTTCCCCTTTGCTACAGACTGGTGACAGCATCACTCATGGGCCGGCACCAACTGTTACGGGGTGTATACAGAAGTATAAAGACACAACTCTTGCTTCAAACAAAGCTACAATCAGCTGGGGGGAATAAAATATAAACACTGGAAAACTAATAATAATTACAAGTGATAATACAACATTGTCAACGAGATTATAAAGTGCAAAAGTATTATGTAAGGGGGAGATCTCTGGGAGTGGGGGAGCTATTGCAAGGCTTAGTGAAAGCACAGTGATCTGAGTGGAGTTTTGAGGAATAAAGAGAGATTGGAAATTTTAGAGAGGGAATATCAGGTAGAATTATTGTGTGGAATAGACAAAAACACAAATGCAATAGAGCTATTGGTTCAGTGGTATAAGGAGTTCAAAATTTCTGTGTGGTGGTGTCATAAATTTCAGTTTGGTAGAACCATTGCTTTGTCTGTTGGTGGAAGCATTCTCCCTTGAAGACTAAGAAATCTATACCAGCATAGCTCAATGTTGGCAGGACAAAAAGCAAAATTTCTGTGAGTGAGTTATTAGGTGTAATAGTGAGAGGAGCCCGTACTGCTTCCATCCCTTGATTCCTGGACACACGTATTCTGGCTCTGGGAACTGCAGCATATAGTGGTCTCTCATTCAAATAATATACTGTGTCCTGTATTACAGAACCCCTTCTTTTCAGATGTTGTCTCCCAACTGGCATCATAACTGCGTCTTCAGCAAGCCATTGTACCTTTCAGTTAGGCTAGCTGCTTCCAGATAATGAGGTCTGTGGTAAGGTCAGTTAAGGCAATGGATATGAGCCCAATGCTGCACTTCTTTTGCAGTAAATGAGTTCCTTGATCACACTCAACACTGTGCAGAATGCCATGATGGTGGATAAGACAACCTGAGTGTCCTTGGCTAGAGATGCTGGCAGAAACATTACGGACAGTGAAGGCAAATCCATATCCAGAATATGTGTGATTCCTGTGAAGATACATCTCTGCTGCCTCTGCGGTAAAAGAGGTCTAATGTAATCAACCTGCCACCAGGTGGCCAGCCAGTTCCCACAGGGAGTGGTGTTGTGTCTAAGACTCGATCATGGTATTGCTTTTTGCAGATTAGATACTCAACAGTAACATTAGATCATTCTTGATATGGGAAAGTTCTTGTTGAGCCCATGCATAGCCTCCATCCCTATCATCATAACCACCTTATTCATGGGCTTACTGAGCACTGGTGGCTGGCATCCAAAGAGTGAGTAATTTTGTCCACCTGAGTATTAAAAATCTCCATTGCAGAGCTTCCCTGGTGGCACAGTGGTTAAGAATCTGCCTGCCATGCAGGGCACACGGGTTCGAGCCCGGCTCCGGGAAGATCCCACATGCCATGGAGCGACTAAGCCCTGTGAGCCACAACTACTGAGCCTGTGCTCTAGAGTCCGCGATTCACAACTACTGAACCCATGTGCCACAACTACTGAAGCCTGCACACCTAGAGCCTATGCTCTTCAACAAGAGAAGCCACCGCAATGAGAAGCCTGTGCACTGCAACGAAGAGTAGCCCCCGCTCGCCGCAACTAGAGAAAGCCCGGGCGCAGCAACGAAGACCCAACGCAGCCAAAAATAAATAAAATAGACAAATTTTTTAAAAAATTAAGAAAAAAACAAAACTCCATTGCAGTGAATCCCTGTTGGTAGGCATTCAGATGGGACACAAATATCTTCACAGTCTGTGCCCATTCACAGAAATCCAACTACATATCTTTTCCCCAGATTTCGTTGTCACCAATATTCCAATCCTCTTCAGTGCCCCGTATTGACAAAGCTTCAGTGTGAGCTGACGGGAAAAATATTTAAGGGTCGCATATCCAATTTCACAAAGCATGCAAAAAGGGTGAATTCAGAGCTGAGAGGCAATATATTGCTAACTGACTTATTATCATACCTTATAAGCCCTTCCCACTACTTATTATCTCTCTCTGATCCCTGCAACGCTCACCTCACCTACGCACATTTAGCACACCAGATACACTCCTGCCTCAAGAGCTTTGCACTGCTCTTTTTTACCTGAATTGCTCTTCCCCTAGATATTCAGATGACTTGCCCTTCACCTTCTTAAAATCTTTGCTTAAATGCTGTCCTCTTAGTGATGGCGTCCCTGACCACCCCAATACCACTATCCCCCTCCTTGGCTTTACTTTACTCCATAACACTTATTGACATATGCTACAATATATATTTTTTACTTATTTACCTTGCTTATTTTTAGTCTCCTCTCCAGAAAATGACCACCACAAGAACAGATTCTTTTTTGTTCACTGCATCCTCAGCACTTAGAACAATGCCCATCTCAGAGTAGGCACTTGATAAATATTTGTTTAATAAATGGTCTTTAAAAAACTTAAATGTTTGTGTACATTTAAGTTAAGGGTGATGAAAAAGTATATGGTTCCAAAAAATTAAAACATATGTCCATGAAATCACTTGTACAAGAATGATTATTGCTTTATTCATAATGGCCCCAAACTGTAAACCATCTACCTGTCAACAAGAGAATTGATGTATATTCTTACAATGGAATATTACTCATCAGTAAAAATGAATTAACTACTAATACACACAGCAGCATGGAGTCTCATTCTCAAAAATATGCTGAACAAAAGAAGCCAGTTGTAAAATGTACATTCTATATGATTCCATTTATATGTTCTGTAAATTGTAAAATGAATCTACGATAATAGAAATCAGAATAGTATTTGCCTAGGGAGAGGGGAGGGGAGTTCAGGGGTACTTTCCAGGGTGATAGAAATGTTCTATATCTCAATTGAGGTGGAAGTTACACAGGAGTATACACTTATCAAAATTCATCGAATGACACACTTAAAATGAGTACATTTCATCCTATGTAAGTTTTATTTTAATGAAAAATTCAGTAGTAATTTGGATACATAATAAAGTCACAAAAACAATCAGTAATCCCAATTGCTGGTAATTTATTCATTAAACCAGGAAAAGACTCATGACTCTCACATTCATCAAAAAGACTAAAGCAGAAACACAAGTCTTGACCATATGGAAAGCAAGGTTTGAGTTCATTTCCCAGAAGTCAAGTCACAAAAGAGAAAGTGGCAGAGAGTTCAGGTATAGTTCGTATGTGGCTGAACAGGGACATAGGAAGTATAATTAAGTCCCCTCAACTCATTAAAAATTAAGAGACCTATAGTTCTTCTTTCCTTTTCCAGTATGACTCTTCCAGTCCTGTTATTTCTGATGATGGCTACTGCTGTTCAAGGCTGGATACTGGTTTGATTGTAGAAAGAGTTACAGTTATAAGGATTGTAAAATATTGAAAGAGACTACCTGGGAAAATGATAGTTTCCCTCCTTTACTTTTAATGGCTGAGTACTGTCACAAGCTGAGTTTGGATGACAATAGTTAGTCTTTCTGTGCAGGGTCTCACAAGCACAGATTCAATTGTCCTTTAAGTTCCTGTGATTTTACCACTTACATTGTTTTCAATTCTGTTTTGCCATTTTTAAAGTTACATACTATACTTTCTTGGAATTGTTGCTAGAGTTAACCTGTGTTTTCGAGCCTGATAGGAAAATATTCACCAACTGTAGTAAGTTCCTAAGTTGCATGGACTTTCTCCATCAGCTTCCACCAGTCCAGACTTTGACCCATTCTTCAAACAATTATGACTCATTGTTCTTCTCTCTTGAATTATGTGATCAATCTCCTACACAAAAGAATATGTCAGCAAGTTCCATAAAGAAATTAAAAAAAGAGAGAGAGAGAGAGAAAAGAGAATTCAGACTAAACTGGCCTATTGGCATTGTTTAGGCATCTTACTCTACTCTGGGCAGAGTAAGAATGAAGAAAGCACTTTGCCATTATACCTAATAGAAGTCATCCCTGTCTCTGAGCATGTTGCTAAAACAGAAATAGCAACAAGTAAGTGGAAAATTAAGATGGCCCTCAGGTAACGGAAGGTAAAGCAAACAGATCAAGCTCTTTGAAATCAGTAAGAAATCTGTATTTGTTTGCAAATTTGTTTGCACCTTCTTGGCATAAGACAAAGATGACTTCTGAATAGAGGCTGTCATAAACCTGTCTTTTCAAACATTAAAAAAAAAGAAAAGATTAATTAGATTAATTAGATACAGGCTTATCTTAGTCTGTATCTGTAATAGCGTAGACATTCTACACTAAAAACCCTGTTTACTTGCACTTAACACTATTTCTCAAGCTCAGAGGGCCATGGATTATGTTTTTAAAAGTATCATCTTTTAGCGTCCTAATGAATTGGTGTTGCACTGAATTCTCTTCAGAAATTTCTAGTCAACACACAAGACTTGATCGATCATTTTGATGGAATCAGTTACTAAGCACTTCTATAACTCAGAGCTAGTATATAATAAGGTTTAAAAAGATTTGTGTATTGAATGATAACTTTTCTCTGATATAAATTGGAGTAGATAGTAGTTTAACGTCAGCCAAATGATTCTGGAGACATAGGTTGTGGACTTCCTTTTTAGCTTCTAAATGGTGCAGATGTTTGGGGTAATAGCTGGAGTATTCACTTACGAAACCAAAATCTGGGAAATCCTCTTTTTCTGTGCCAGTTGGATTCTGCCTGTTCTGAAAGAAGCATCCCTGACCCAGCTTTGGCATTTCATCAAAGAACTGTGGGAATGATTGTTAAGAGTGCAGACAGGCACAGGTGTGATACAAATCTATCCCACCACTAAAAAGTTCATTTCAAACTAACAAGCAAAAACCAAATATTCAACTGAAACTGAATCAGCATTGCTGTCTTTTCCATTATGCAAGAATATTTTTAATGTGGTGTGTATCATGGGCAAAATGTTTGCTTCTAGAACTGCTAACATTTCTAATGCATACATTCTTCTATTCTAAGTTTAGCATGAAAAAGCAATTAAAATTTGAATGGTGTATTTGGCCCTAAATGGATTCCTTATTTGGAAATCAATAACTTTGTTTCAGAAGGAAAATAAATATTTGGCATGTTGATGATTTGAGATTTTTTTCTCACCGCCAGAAGTCTTTGTCCCTTTCTTTTCTTTGTCTTATGAACCACTGAATAAATTTTAAGACAATATTATGTCTTCCTAATTAAAAATCATTTTTAGAATTCAGTTGGAGAAAATAAGCGGCCTGTGAATCAAATGTAATTGAGAATCCAGTGACATTTGTAGCACAACTATTGTTCAAGCTGATTTGATTTCAGATTTATTTGGGGACATGCTTTAAAAATGCATGCTTTTTTTTTCCTTCAAGTTTCAGCACAGTTTATAAGCAGCTCTGTTTTATGGTCTAGCAGAGAGAAGGTATTTCAGATGGAAGGGACAGTGAAAGAGTAAGAGCAGCAGAGGAATTTAAAAAGAAGCATAAAAACAATGGACTTGCTTTTTCACCCAGACTTCTAGGCAAGAGATATATCAAGGAGACCTTGAATTGTCTTCTCCCCAGGCAGTCAGACTGAAATACATACAGGTACTTGATATAACTGGTGACCAGAATTCATACAGTTAGGCATATGCCAGCCATGCAGTGTCCTCTGCTTGGTTCTTTGTCTCATGGGTCAATGCCAAAGTCTTCAGAGTCCTGTCCAGCTAGGAAAGGGCAGGAGTCTGGAGTCCCCTGGGTCTGGATGATCTGCCACCCAGAGAAACTGGGAGACTTGGTCTGTTTCATTCCATCTTGAGAGATCCTAATGTAGTTGGGGGTTTTGGTTTCAAATAGATGATTCCAGGCCTAACTCTTAGCTGTTCGGTTTGGGGCAAGTTATTTAACCTTTTCTAAGAGTCAGTTTCCTGATTTATAAAATGTAGCTACTAATAATACTTATCTCACAGCATTATGGTAAGAATCTAATAAACTGATGCACGTCAAAATCTAGCAGTGTCTCATGACAAGTAAACACACAGAAAGTGTATCGTAAAAAATATCTTATTTAGGGCTTCCCTGGTGGTGCAGTGGTTGAGAGTCCGCCTGCCGATGCAGGGGACACGGGTTTGTGCCCTGGTCCGGGAAGATCCCACATGCTGCGGAGCGGCTGAGCCTGTGAGCCATGGCCGCTGAGCCTGCGCGTCCGGAGCCTGTGCTCCGCAACGGGAGAGGCCACAACAGTGAGAGGCCCGCGTACCGCAAAAAAAAAAAAAAAAAAAAAAAAAAAACTTAGTTAATTTAAAAGACCTCAGATTTCCGAGGGGCTCCCCAAAAGAATTTACTTTTTCTGGAGCAAAGATGTCCTGTCATACCTGAAGCAAAACACAGTCGCTGGCAGAATTTTTTTAGCCATGAAACCCAGTATCTAAGATAGACATGTTAGTGGGCTGTCCTTACAGCAGCCTCAAGGCCTCCATGGCAGTCCTGGAGAGGTGCCTTGGCACTTTTGGAAAACTACTGGAAAGACTCATCCATCTCCATCATAGACCTGCTCCCTTATCACCCATCTGCCCCTTCCCCTTGGGAATAAGTCTGGGTCCAAGGGAGCCAATTAGGCCAATATTATCCCAGTTTGTGTTTATTTACTCTCCTTACATCAAATTTTTTTAAAAGATTAAGTCTGTAGAAAATCCAGAATCAATAAATCCAAATTTTAAGTAATAAAAAGAAAAGGAAAAGAATAATTTTACTGGAATTAAAGTAAGAAAAATATTATAATTTTATAAAAGGGAGAAAAAGAAAAGAAGGAAGGAAGGGAGGGGGGAGAAAAGGGAATGAAGGGAGGGAAAGAAGGGAAGCCTTGATCTTCCCGACAGCCAAGGCAAAGTGGGAAAAGTGACAGTTTCTTAAGTTCCATTCTCTGCTTTAAAGACATTGACCAAATCATCAGAGGAGGCAAGCATTTTCTTGGCCTTATACTCTGAGATTCATTTATCAGGTAGATATCTAAATAAGAAATATTGAGCAACATGTATATAGGCCTTCAATATCATTTGGAGTTATTTTTTCAATGAAATATTATTCTGTATTGCACATATAACTCTTTTTGTCCCGACTCAGTCCTCATTAAAAGCAAAAGACCACATCATAGGTGGCAATTCTATAAATCTAGTGTTATGGAGAGGTGGTTCATGTACAGATGAAGATAATCAGTGAAAGAGCTGGAGCAAAGTTCTTGCAGGGGATGAAGATGTTCAAGATGAAGGTAATTAAAATAGAGGCTGGTAAAGAATGGTGAAACCAAGGAACTGGAAGGGCCATCAGTTTGGACGTTGAAATACCTTACTAATTTGTGAGCCAGATGATAAACTCATCTAGTTCTCAGAAATTAAAAGATTTTCTAGGAATTGTGCAGATGGCAGAATCAAGAATGAGGAACGGAGGGTAAGAGAGAAAGTGAACTGAAGAAATAGCCGAGTGCTTGCAACCTGCTAAGCCTTCTGCCAGATGTTCCTGAGCAGTGAATTATTTAACCCTCACCACCACTCAGCATGGTCTTAGAGTCTCTGAGCGGTGGAGGTCAGTGTCAAACTGTGCTCTGCACCCCTTCACACCATGGAAGCTATGGAAGTGACCCCATGGGCTTCCCAGGAGGAGAGTTTCAAGAGAGAGGGTAGAGTAGAAAGAAAATGGCGCAGAGGAACAGAACTGAGCAAACCCTCATATCCTATGAGTTTCAGGTACACGAAGAAAGTGTGGTCTCCTCAGTGAGAGTTTTACAGGGAAAGTCAGATTTCATTTCTTGTGTAGAGACAAAAAGAATGAGAAAAGAGTTGGAGGTGAAAAGGAAGGGTAAGTTCAAGAGCGTGGGGAGAGAAGGGCAGGCAGCGTGGGGAATAGAATAGCTGGCAGTGGAGGAAAGAGCTGCTGGAGGTCCGTTAGTGATCTGGAAGAAGTGTTAAATTTGTTGAAAGAGTCCCACCCAGACTGCAGATAGAATGTTGGTGTGGTGCCAGAGCTACTGTGGTCCTGAGCGGCAGACCCTCTCCTCGTTTTAAACCTCCCCTACCGCACCCCCCTGCAGCTAAGCAGCTAGTTCTGGGTTACCCGCCAAGGTGTCTTTTATGACACCTTGTTTACTTTTAGAAATCCTTTGCATCTGTCCAATCTGTATACTCCAACCAGATTTTATCCAGTTTTTAAATCTTGGGGTGAAAAATTGAAAGCAGGGAGAGGATATGACTTGCCCATCCCTCACGTGAATCTCATTATGAGTCCCTCTCATTGATGAATTTATACTCAGAGTTCAAGGAAAACAACCTCATTTCCTATTTTTGAAAATATTTAATTTATATGCTGCTTTCTGGGGAGATATACAAAGCTGTCTACCAAACAACGTTCCTCTACTTCTACTTGTAATTGAATCATCATAGAATCATTTCTACATAAATAAATAATAATAACCATCACAAAAAGCAGGCTAGGATTGTTAAAAATTAATCCCTTGCTGCTTTCTGTCATGATGGCAACATGAGACAGTTGGACGTCAGAAAGACATGTGCATGTGGGAATTGTTCAGATGAGACTCGGTTTATAGAGGAAAGGGTGTTGGCTGATGGAAATAGTCTAGATGTGTCTTATACATGAGTGACTCCAGAGTTCATGGAATCCTCTAGGGAAGGATGCTTAACCATCAATAGGAAGTTTTAAGTAGATGACTTCTCCTCACCCAGTCAATAAACAGAAGGGGTATCTCTAGGGGATAGGAGTGAGGAACAAGAAAATATCATCCTATTCCCTTGATTGTAAGACAGCGATTTAATAATACCTTTTGGTTTGTTGGTTTGAGTTGGGGAGGAGGGAAGAGGAAACTAGGGGCGGGGGGGGGGTGGAGAAAACAAGGAGATATCACATTAAACATGCATGTTGAAGGTAAGCCATGCTCCCATTTCAGAAACATCGAAACATGTGAAAATGTGCATCTTAGAATCAAGGCGATATGATAATAAAGCTAGTCATACCTTTTAAAAAATAATACTAGTAGGCATTTGCTCTTTCCGCAATGGTCATTTGCATGCCCTTAACAAGAAAAAAATATTAGGGTAACTTTTCAGAGGAGCCTTAGGTTGGCATCCTCAGGAAGAAAGCACTCTTGTAAACTCAGAGAGTTTCTAACATGTGCATCCAAATTATCTTGGACCTAGAACAGTGGCATATTGGGAAGTGGAGGCAACCAGCTAATTTGACTAAAATATTGAACCTGGTTAGAGCCTCATATGCCAGCCTTGCCAAGATGCACTGTCGGGAGGAGGCAGAAGGCATTCCTCAGATGACCCACAGGACTCATTTACTATGCTGGCACATCAACATCCCTCACCTTGGTGGTTTTGTGACAACCTACAAATATGAATGTTTGGCCCTGGACTTTAACAGCGTGGAGTAGGGCTGAGTGTATGGAGAGTGAGAATGGAAGGAAGTCTCTGTCCAACCTGGCAAAGGACTCTATTTGAGAGTAGGTCTCTTGACGCCAAGAGAAAAGAGCAGAAAAAGGAGAGCGTACAAGTAAGAGGGAAGGCCGAGAGGGAGGGAGGAGGGGAAACAAACTGCTCCCAGGATTCATATGCAGAACTATGGAGGAAATTCGCTGGAGACCACGCTCTAATGTGCTCCACAGTCTGCCCCCAATCCTCTCTCCACCCTGCTTCTCACTATTCTCCCACAAATGCTTTGTGTCCCAGAAGAATGGGGCTCCCCACCCTTGGTGCTTTTGAGTGTCCCATTCACTATAGTGCTTTCCTATCTCTATACGTTAACTATGCAGATACACCCCATGGAATGTAAGTTCCCAACTTACATTGCTCAGAAAACTTTCCCTCTTTTAATGACCATCTTAAATGCCACCTTTTCCATGAAATCTTTCCTTGAGCCTACCTCTCTGCAATCCTTTTTCCTTCTTACATCCCTTCTCTCATATTTTTTTCTAAAGATCATTTGTGTCCTCATCTTATTTTCCCTGGTATAAGTTCATTCAGGGCAGGGGTTTTGTCTTAATAATTTTCCATCCCCTGAGCATGTGAAACAGTCATTCAAAGTCACGTCATATGAGTATTTAACAGAAATTAGTTTAATAAAGAGAATGAGAGAGAAATAATGTAAACAATGAAGGTAATTCAGACCTCTGTGGGCACGTGCCTAGAGAGAGCCTGAGTCAGCGGGCCACCAGAACCACCTTCAGAGGGTTCCATCTTCCCACCTGCCACTCTTTAATTCTGGTATTTAAAAATACTATTTTTTTTCTAGACAACATGGTCCCTATAAGCAAAATAACTACTTCATCAGCTGCTTAACCAAGAAATGATCTGTTTCAATGTAGAAGACAAAATCAAGCTGCTCTGGATTTATTGTAGAGCAGGATGTGAGACTGCAACTGGGCAATTTTCACCTTCCATACACCGCATGTTAGATGAGTCCCCACTGAATCTCCCCACATACCGCACTACAAGCCTAACTCTTTCTCTAGTTACTGGTGCATCTACTTCCTGGAGTAGATGTGAGCTGCTTAAACGTGAGGACCCCTTCTTCCCCACCTGAGTCTTATCAATTCCTGCCTGGCACTTAGTAGGCACTTACTAGTTATTCATAGAATTACATTTCAGGCAAAGTAAAAAAGAAGACTCGAAAGCCTGATCTGTGATTTTTAGTGCTATAAAAGATATTATTGAGACAATGGGCAAGATCTATTAGGTAATGGAATTGAATAATGTTAATTTCCTGATTGAAAATTGTATTCTATGTAAGAAAATTCTTTATTTTCAGGAAAAACACAATGAAATATTTCAAGGGAAAAAGACATCATACTTGCTACTTTCTCTTAAAGGATTCAGAAAAAAATCACACACACACTCACACACACAAATGTTAACATTAGGGGAGTCTGGGTAAAGGTATTCAGAAATCCTTTGTACTATTCTTGCAACTGTCATGTAGGTCTGAGGTTATGTTTTTTAAAAAGCATGAGGGGAGAAGACTCTTTTGGACTGGCCAGGAAGTCCCTGTGGCCCCCAGCCCATCCTTGCTTAAGCCTCAGTAGGTCAGAGAGATTTTCATTGGCTTTTGCCTAAGTACAAAGGGCACAAAAACCCAATAGCAAGGTAAACCCTACCACAGGCAGCTACAAAAGACTTGGATTGTGATCAACCTAGGATTCTGTGATTTCTTCCCCAACCATATTTGGGAATCCAGGGCTCCTCCAAGTAAAGGTAACCTTCAAGTTTCTCAACTTTCTCCTAAGCAGAGAATTCCAGCAGCACTGAAGGATAGTAAGGATAATAGTGACAGTTATTATTCACTGATGACTTGCCATGTGCCGGGAACTGTGCTTAGGATTTTCGTCCATTGTCAAAATTCCTACTCATAGAACTCCTAGGACTTAAATAATATTATTTTACCCACATTACTGCTGAGATAGCCCACGCTTACCAGGATTCATCTAAGCTAATAAGTGGTGTGGTAGTTCAGATCCTCCAAAAAACAGATGCCAAGCAGAGGTTAGATGGAGAGACTTTATTGGAGGAAACCTCCACGAAAGATAAAGAGAAAAGAAGCAGGAGTGGGCAGGATGAGCATTCTGACAGCGACACAGGTCTGACTCCTATGAAGGAGAGAGAGGAAGGGAGGCCTCCCCCACCTAAGGCTCCCTCGGCCCCTCTTCGCCCCCCATTCTTGGATTAGGGGTCTGAGGTTTTTGCATGAATCGAAGTATGTTTATCATTTTTATGTGTTAAAGAGCTAGGGTGTGATGGTACCTTTCCTCTGACAGGTGAGTACTCCCTCCCATCCTGCAATGTAGTCCTTATAATTTGCAGTCTTATTTTAAAATTCTGAATTAGTGCTCCTATTGTCCATAGCATATGCAATTACATTTTTTTTCAGAGGTACTGCAAAATGAGCTATAGTTTAGCAGATTCCCTAATTAATGAATCAGGCCTGATATTTTCCCTAGCCAATTCCTTGTGCTATAAAACATCAAACTTTAATCACAATTTCATGGACAAGAGTATCATTTCAGCAATGATAAGGCTTTAGATCCACTCAGGATTATCAGAGGTCACATCTGGCATCAAGAAAAGATCAGACAGTGCATTCCCTGGTGGTCTAGCGGTTAGGATTTGGCGCTTTCACTGTGGTGGCCCAGGTTCAATCCCTGGTCGGGATCCCACAAGCCTTGCAGTGTGGTACAGCTGGAAAAAAAAAAAAAGAAAAAAGATCAGGCATTTTATGGGGGGAAATAAGAACAGCATCAAGCCTGGGCCTGGAAAGAAGTAAGTTTTACTTAAAGCTCTCAGGCCTTTGTCAAGAATGAATTTTCATAACTTAAAAAGATGTCCAATATACACTACCAAATGTAAAATAGCTAGCTAGTGGGAAGCAGCCGCATAGCACAGGTCACATAGCTCCGTGCTTTGTGACCACCTAGAGGGGTGGGATAGGGAGGGTGGGAGGGAGACGCAAGAGGGAGGAGATATGGGGATATATGTATACGTATAGCTGATTCACTTTGTTATACAGCAGCAACTAACACAACATTGTAAAGCAATTATACTCCAATAAAGATGTTTTTTTAAAAAAAGATGTCCATCATCAATTATATATATTTTTTTATATTAACCAGTACTTTCCTGTCTCTGGGTAACAAGCCCTTGAAGGGGCTACAAGCTTATATGAAGGCCAAGCATCAATGGCATAGATAACATGCCCTTTATAAATAGCTCTTATACTTTTACAAAAACATGGTGATGCTGTGATGATTAATGACATGAGAATATATCTTAAAGCATTGCTATGCTCAAGAATAGATATTATCATTAGGTTATTTCTCAATCCATAGATACTAAAAGTATAACTTCCAGCTTTGTGATGTTTTTCTGAGTTTCAAAAGTAGCCTATATTCAAAAAGATTGGGAACCTCTGCTGTTGAAATGATTCCGTGTACCATCAAAGACATTGGACACTGTGTAAAGTCCCCCCATGTCCTTGGGCTAGGTTTTCCTTAAAAGTGATATCACATTCTCAATAGATTCTTTGGGGGTACTTCCAAACCCACCTTAACAAGGCGAAAAGTAAATCTATTTGCTGTAAGACGAATAGCAAAGTGGAATATCATCACCAGTATGTTAATTAATGAAACAAAATTAAGCAACTGTGTATTTATTTGTGTATTCTAGAAGCAGAATCTAGATTACAAATTCTATGTGAGCAGATTTAATTTGGGGGACAAGTTTCATTTAGTACCAATCTATTTCATCTGTTTATGAATCCTTACAATACAGTACAAATTGGCACCACTCTAAAGGACACAGAATAAGGACAGTTAAATTGGTCTTTTTCACACGTAGATGTAAACTCTACTATGTAGCAACCATTCAGAAACTACCAGTACCAACAAAAAAAATTTGTTTCAAAATAAGCCACAGGGCTTCCCTGGTGGCGCAGTGGTTGAGAGTCTGCCTGCCGATGAAGGGGACACGGGTTTGTACCCCGGTCCAGGAAGATCCCACATGCCGCGGAGCGGCTGGGCCCGTGAGCCATGGCCGCTGAGCCTGCGCATCCGGAGCCTGTGCTCCACAACGGGAGAGGCCACAGCGGTGAGAGGCCCGCGTACCGCAAAAAAAAAAAAAAAAAAAAAAAAAAGCCACAGCCATTCAGAGAGCACTTAAGATTTTGAAATAACTAAAAGTGCTTTTCCAAAAATGTAGCATCTTAGGGGCTTCCCTGGTGGCGCAGTGGTTGAGAGTCCCCCTGCCGATGCAGGGGACACGGGTTTGTGCCCCGGTCCGGGAGGATCCCACATGCCGCGGAGCGGCTGGGACCGTGAGCCATGGCCGCTGAGCCTGCGCGTCCGGAGCCTGTGCTGCGCAACGGGAGAGGCCACAGCAGTGAGAGGCCCGAGTACCGCAAAAAAAAAAAAAAAAAAAAAAAAGTAGCATCTTAGAAAAGTTTTTGGTTATTCAGTAGAGACTTCTTTACACAAACATAAGATGGGGGTCTAATGTGCCCACCTCCTTGAGGTTGCAGAAAATACAAATGCTACACCTAAGCTCTTTAATGCAAGCAAAAGTAGCCTATTCTAGTATGATTTAAATGGTCCAGCCCTCCTCCTTTTGTATCATATAAATCTTTCTCAGCTATGTAACTCCCTACACACACACATGCACACACACACACACACAGACACAGACACATAAACACACACATGCAGAATCCTGGGCTACCTTTTTCATTAATCCATTACCTCCTGTCGTATCTCCCTGGTGATTTTTTAGTGAACGTTTTTCTATTACAAAATCACTTTTGTTAAGTCCCTAGATCTTTATTTTTGATTTAGTTTATCAGATCACATAGCAGGTTTGTCCCCTTGAAGCTGAAGTCCTTTCCGGGCTACAGATCCTCTGATTCTCTGGTTCTCCTATCAGTCAGAATAATTAGGACAGGTAAGAACACGGAGCACCTTGTAGGAGGTGGGAGTCAGAGACTCAGTGAGAAACGGAGCTGGATGAATCGGGGAAATGTTACAAAAATGGGGAAACTAGGAAGGCCTGTACTGAGACTCTACTACAGACGAGATGTTACACTAAAGATTAAAGGTAAATAAATCTTATAGTCCTTGCTAATCTTGTAAACTTCGTATTAAAGCTGTATACTTAGAGTTATATTATAAGGCTCAAATTTAGAATTTGGTGGAAATATAATTTCATTTGTTACATCATCAAGTTCTTATATTTGAAAATCAACTCTTAATTATAATGTGGAATGAGCAAAGGTGTTATTTTAAACATGCAAACAACATAATTACAATTCCCTGATGTGTTCTATATACGCCTAGTTTCAAATGTATAATCCTTCAAATGGCCATTATAAAAGTTAATATATATGAATATATATACTCACCCAATGGGAACAGGTCGGTTTGCACAAAGATTTTTACCTAAGGATTAGTTAGCCTAAATTCAACTACTTTTGATTGGTTATTTATCTGCTCTTAGGTTATACTCTCTTTTTCCTCTTTTGGACAATGAACTCATGATGCAGTCTGAAATGGCCAGGATAAAATCCATTCTAATGGGCTTCTCAGACATAATTCACCAGAGTTGCTTCTTCTGTTTCTGTTGATGCATTGTGCCATGATACTAGCCCGCAGACTGAAACCAAGATGTAAGAGTGATGTGCCCAGCGTGGTGCATTCTGACATACTAAACCTGAGAAAGCAGTCTCTCCTGGATTATTATTTTGAAGCTATGTAAATTAGGCATCTACACCGTAATGGAACTGCTGCTCCTCCAAACTCTGTACACCAGGTGTGAAATTGCTATATTGCTGCTCATCATAAACTACCTCAAACAATTGCATTCATTCTGCAGATATTTGTTGAGTACCTACTGTCGGTTTGCCATTATGCTAGATGCCAGTGGTACACTATGGTGTGGCAGAGATAGGCAAATGCCACTAAAAACTCATGCTCCCTCTTCCAGTGTTGAGGAGTCCCTAGGAAGTGGCTGCCTAGCTAGGAGTTATACTTCCCAAACCCCCTTGCACCTTAGGTGGGGCCATATGAGTAGTTCTTATGATAGAATATGTTTGCAAGTGATCTGTGTCATTTTCAGGTCAAGGTGATTACAAGTGGGTGCCTTCTCCGTCATCTCTCTCCGCTACTGGAAGCAGAGGACTCTGAGCTCCTGAAGACAGTGGAGCCACAAGATGGAAAAAGCCTGGGTCCCTGAATAACCATGTGGAGGGAAGCTGCTCATCAACCAGATAAGAATAAGGAGGATTTAACTATGCAAAGAGAGAAAGAAAGGCAGAGAGAAAAGCATGTAGAGGGTGCTCCTAGTAGGAAAGTACATATGTGAGGGACTTAAAGCAATTAGAATGTATCTGTCAATTTCAGCAGCTGGTTGCCACAAACGATATGCCTGGGGAAAGTCATCAGGGCCATCAAAAAACAACAAATTCTGATTAAGGTAAACAATAGAGCAAAAGATAAATGGATAATAACACCTGTCCCAATATGGAAGTCTTTGGTGTTACTTGTACTCCATTGCCCAGCATGTTGGCTACCCCTGTATATAGTTCTTTATGTTTTATAATCCAATATGACGTTATGAACTGATGTTGAAAGTAAAATGTTCTCTAGTAGGGATACAAAAGAGCCTCATTGTTTACAAAATGTTCAAAGTCTGATAAATATATATTAGCAAGAATTTAAATGCATTATATCTCCTTTAGTATAAAAGATATAAAATTTGTCCTTGGATGGGCTCCAAGGAGTCTACGAATTTCTTGCAGGTGCAGGCAAAAATCTCTGGGATTGTGCATAGATGCCTTTTTCTAGAGATAGATTCTGCAGCATACATCTGATTCTACAAGCTTAATGGATTAGTGTGTAGAAATATTTAAAAGTGAGGATGGATGGAGGAAAATACTTCCAATACTTCAAAAAAATTAATAAAGTGCTGAATTTTAAGTGAGCTAGTAATTAGGCAAGAACAGGGTTTAGGGAAATTGGCCCAGAGTCCATCCAATAAACTCAGCATCATTTAGGTTATTATTTCATTAGTATAAGCAATATATCCTCAGAGGTCATATTTTATTTTCTATAACAGACTGGAAAAGGAAGAAATCAGAGTTAGGAAAATTAAATCCCTTTTTCAGACTTTGTAGGAGAATCCCAAGGACTTCTCTAGTTACTTTTTTTCCCCTCTTAATCATCTGATTATTCCCATAAAATTGAAATGGGTGCCAAGAGAGCTTTTACCCTCAGAATTTAGATCTCTTCTGTGTGTTAGGGCCCAGTGTTTGCAGTGATTAACTTAATAGGGAAGTTCTCTCGCATTAGCCAAAATCTGTATTCTGCTCAACTTTAAAAAAAAAAACATTTTTTATAACCTCCAAATTGCAGACCAGTCAGTCTGAGAGACAAATCTTTTAGAATTCTCCATGAGTTTTCTTTTCACCAAATTTCAGGACCACATTTTCCATCAGCATATCTGGCATAATAAGAAACTAGTTTCAGACATGATCTTTCCAGTGTTCATCACTGTTATAAGATGTTTCATCTATTTATTGGAAACTTATGTATCATTTGCAAGATCTTTCTAACAGAGGATTCATTTTTTTTATTCCACAGACAGGAATTGCTGATAAATTTAGAAAGAGATGCCTAATATCTAAGTGTTGACAGTACTTTTGTAAGAATGTCATAGAAACAATCAAATTCTGGTAGGTTAAGACACTTTATTTTGTCATTTTATCCAGGGCAAAGTGAGCTCAAGAAGTCTGATTCATCATGCAGGTCGTGACACTATTTCTTATTATTTACCTTGAGAAATATAACTGCCGAACTGATTGGCACATGCATACCTGCTGATTAGCACATTCTCTCCAAGTCTTTAGGGAAAGTCAAATGACTACCGCAAGGTTGTTTGGTGAGCATGGATCTGAACACAGAGAGCTGAATGGTTTTGATAGCTGGGGTTAATCAAGTCATGGTTGTTTTATGAGCTCACTTAAGTCACAGGTGTGTTCTGGCAACTCATATCCCCACTGTATGAGAAGACCACTCCCATCGCACCCTGAAACTATAACTGGCTTCCACTACCCACTTTGGAACAGAGTGCTAGTTGCTAACCCTAACACCCATTCTTCCCATCTTTCCTAGGAATGGAATCCTGATTTTTAGTTATGCATATTGTCCCTCAGAATGTTTGAAATTATCTTTCACAGTGTGGAATGTAACCATATGACTAAGTCTGGACAATGAGATATTGTTGGGTATGACGAATGGCTTACAGCAAACTAGCACTTCCACTGAGAACAATTAGCAAAGCCAAATAAAAATACAAAATATGCAAACAACAAATATGTTTACAGCCATGAAAGGGCTGCTAAAGCAACCAGAATTAGAGGGACCGAGGATTTGGAGAGGGGGAAACAGTAGAGAGGTGAGTTGACCATTTGCAACTGCTATTTCTCTGAGAGTATTTGTCCATTCTGAACTAAAGCAAGAGGTTGAGAATCCAGGCTTTGCACCCATAGAGGGCTATGAGGGCTGACAGAGAAACCAGTAGAGATTTTGACGCTTTCATGGGGCCAGAGAGTTAAACTTGGAGACATCATGGGCCAAGATAGAGGTTGGGGGTAGGGGGCAGACAGAAAACTAAGCCTGACATGTGTCTGGCTTATTCCTTTAACTCTTCACCAAATTATGAGACTACACAGTGCAGGAGGCTAAGAGGCTAAGTAGAAAGCCCCTGGAAAACAGAACAGAGTTTCAGCTAAAAAGCAATGATTAGAGTTCAGGACCTTCCAGGCAGACAGGTCCAGAGAACACATCAGGTTCTTAGTTGGAAGCCCTGGAGGGCTATAGCTTAGGAGCAGAGGAGGACAGAGTTAGGTAGAGACTTACTAAAACTGCATAGCTCAGCACATAAATAAAATGAGATAATCAGACCCAATTCTTTTTGCCGAGGAAAGAAAATGGTGAATACTTCCTGGAGGGAAATAAAATCATCTGGAAGCCATACAGTAATAAATAGTATTTGGCAGTCAATCAAAATTATTACACATGTCAAGAGGCAGTGCAGTCTGACTTCAAATGGAGAAAAAAATTAGACAACAGATGTAGAACTACAGGTGATTCTTATATTGGAGTTACTGAAGATTTTTGTTTTTAATCTTTATTAGAGTATAATTGCTTAAACCAAGGATTTTAAAACAGCAATGATTAATATGTTAGAGAAAACAGATGAAAGGATGAAGAATTTCATCATAGAATTATAATCTATAAAAAGAATCAAATCGAAATTCTAGGGCTAAAAACCCAATACCCGAAATTCAAAATTTAATAGATGGGTTTAACAGCAGATTAGAGATAGAAATAGAGGGGATTTGTGAGGTGGAAGAGAGGTTGTTAGAAACACTAGAGTGAAGCACTAAGAGAAAAAAGGATCAAGATTTTAGAAGAGTATAAGACACACATAATAAAAAACCTGATGTAAATATAATTGGACTCCCAGAAGGAGAGAAGAAAGAATATGAGAAAGAAAAAAAAGTCAAGAGATCATGGCCAAGAATTTCCAAAACTGATTTTTAAAAAATCAGAGCAGCTGAGGAAAAAAAAAGTATATTTATTACCTTTAAAAAAAAACACAATAAAAAAACCACAATAATGCTGACAGCAATTTCTCAACAGAACTGCAAGTCAGAAGATAATGAGATGACATCTTGAAAGCAATGAAATAAAATAAATCTAAAATTCTATTCAGTAAAATTATCCTTCAAAAATGAAGGCAAAATAAAGAAGTTTTTAAACAAACAAAACAGCATTTTTACCAGAAAATTTGCACTAAGAGAAATACAAATGGATGTTATTAAGGCAGAAAGAAAATTATCCCAGTTTAAAACACAGAAACGCAGGAAGTAAAGAAGAGCAATGGAAAGGATAAATAAAAATGAACTATAATAACAATGTCTTACAGGCTTTAAAAGATGTATAGAAATAAAATGCAACAGTTAATAGGGGTGTAATTGAGTTAATCTAAAGTTTTAATATTATCAGGAAAATAAAAGATAATCCATATTAGACTGCAAATCAAGACTGCATGCTGAAATCTCTGATAACCTCTGAAAAAATAGTGAAAGAATGTAAAAATAAAAGTTAATGAGGGGCTTCCCTGGTGGCGCAGTGGTTGAGAGTCTGCCTGCCGATGCAGGGGACGCAGGTTCATGCCCCGGTCCGGGAAGATCCCACATGCCGCGGAGCAGCTGGGCCTGTGAGCCATGGCCGCTGAGCCTGCGCGTCCGGAGCCTGTGCTCTGCAACGGGAGAGGCCACAACAGTGAGAGGCCCGCGTGCCGCAAAAAAAAAAAAAGTTAATGGGGAAAATGGAATGATAAAAATTATTTGATTGATCAAAAGAAGTCAAGAGAGAAGAAGATAAACAGGTAAGTCAGAAAGAAGTCTGAAATATATTAAAACCACATATAACAGTCATCAGCACATGTAAATGAACCCATTGCAAATTTAAGTTCAGTAATGTAAATGAACTCAATACAGCAAATATTTGGAAAGATACACAGCAAACTGCTAACTCTGACGCCTTTGGAGAGTGAAAAGTGTCTGAAGGAGAATAAGGGGAAGGATTTTATTTTCCAAAATTTTGGGTTTTAGAAATGCTCCCAATAAGCATATTTTACTTTTGAATTAAAAAAAAGAGAACTGTGATACAATATTTTATATACCTATTTATCTAGCCAAGTATTCTACAAGTTTTGTCCATTTCTTCCTATGGACCTCACACATTTCTTGATAAGGTTATCCTTAATATTGGTTATTTTATGGTTTAAAAAATTATCATTGTCAGATATAGAAAACAAACTAGTGGTTATCAGTGGGGAGACGGAAGAGGGGAGCGGCAGTGATAGGGGTAGGGGATTAAGAGGTACAAACTATTATGAATAAAATAAGCTACAGGGATATATTGTACAGCACAGAGAATATAGCCAATATTTTATAATAACCATAAATGGAGTATAACCTTTAACATTTGTGAATCACTATATTGCATACCTGTAACTTACATAATATTGTAATCAACTATATGTCAATGAAAAAATAATAAATAATAAGAAATTATTATTGTGATAAGATCCTATTGTTCATTTTGTTTTCTAAAAAGTTACTGGTTGTATACAACAGAGCTATGAATTTTGTCATGGTTTTTTGTGTAACCTGCTACTTTACTGGACTCGTTAACTGAATTAGCATCCCTCTTTCAGACATTTGGATACTTTATCATCTTAGGACACACGAGTGCGCCCTCTTTCTACTTGGTCATGAGTACACACAATGCTGATGAACTGTTGGAACCCAATTCCACCTGTGACCATTAGAGCTGATCAGTTCTTCACGTTCTTCATGTTCTTCATGTTCAATACAGTTCCTATTTTTTCTGGGATTAGTCATAGTTCCCTATGCTCTTTCCTATCTACACAGTTTTTTTTAAATCTAGTTCTATAAACAAACACATTATTAACAGATTAAATTAAATGCCCACATATATGAATTTCATCTGCATGAGGTGCTCATTCTCATGCACTGGGGTCCCTCTGCTCTGGGTATCCAACCTCCCTGCAGTTGATACCAGCTCTCCTAAGACTGTGCTTGTCTGGCCACAAGGACTTCTGAAGGAGGTGGAACAACGCTGGGTCAAAGTGTCCAAGCCTGCCTCACCCAGTACCCAGAATAACCTGTCCTCCCGTCCAGTCCTTCATTAGGACACATTACTCACACAGGGCTAAACTTTTCTTTGTTGTTTCCTAAGGTTCCAGCCAGCAGACTGATTTCTATGCCCCAGGGGCTGGATCAGAGTTTCCCAAACTGTGAAATATTCTGGAGGCTGTTGATTGGTGTGCTAAGGAAATAATCTTCTGCCAGGTACATAGTTTTCAATATCCTTAAAATTTTAAAGTTTTTCTGTCTTTTCATTCTGTTATATCTCAGAGCGTTTAATCTGTTCCTACATGATAGGAAAATCCAATAGGGTTTGGTGTTTTGTTTTGTTAATATATTGTTGATAGATTTGTTTTTAAACATAGGTGTAAAGAAGGGAATCAAAAACTAGCCTATCCTTCTATTCCCCGGATAACTACTGTGGACATTTAAAAAAATTAAACTAATACGTGCACATAATTAGAAAGTAAATAACAGGGGAACAAAACAAAAGGTGAAAGGTGTGTTCATTAACTCATTTATTTGTAAATGTGTAACTATTGGTCATGACAGGACCAAAAGTAAACTTCAGATGCTGCAATCTTTGGAGGTCAGGGGCCCCTCCTCGATAAGTCTTCATCGTGGTCTGGATAGAAAAGCCGCCTTAAATAATCTTGAAATGTTCATTTCCCACATTGTATCAGAAAACTCTTTCTCTTAATGTTGTTAATCATTGTTCTGGAAACAGAGTTCTGTGGCCAAATACTCTATGTAAATGTCATCCATTTCTTTCATGAAATAGGAAGTGAGTTCCAATTTCATTACTCATGCTTTTAAAAAACAGAACGCATATATGTCCTTTAAACTTAACAGAGATGAGCGAGAATACTGTAGCCAATTCAAGAACATCTCCGTAATCTGGTATTGCTGACACTGTTATAGTGGTTTTATTTCAGGCACCTGCCAGTACAATCTATATTTAAGGACAAGGAATTGTGGCTATTTCTTTTATGAACCTGAAACAAGATCTGGAAAGAACTCAGAAGGATCACTCAGTATCACTCCTCATCTATAGGGAGTCTATGGAGAGCAGAACCCAAATTTATCTACCTGAGTTTCCGCATAGTACCCTGCAATTAGAATTAGCTCTATGAATGTTCTCTGAACTGACTGAAAGTCATAACCATTCAGAAGGGATGGCTTACACTTTAAAGATTTTTGGGTGGATCGTCATGCTCTTCAACACAAAAAAAAGTATCCTGCGACTCTGACTGAACAAATGAAGATTTGGAGTCACAATATTGGGACTGGTGTAAAGTAGCCCTTACACAAGGGAACGCAAAGCATTTGGAAAGTCCCAGGGCAATAGTTTTGTTTAAAGCAGATTTCACCCAGATTTCACCTACTATGGGGTGGCGCCCCCTCCCTTTTTGACCCCTGAGGAGCCTTTCTGCGCATGTGTAGTCAGGAAGGTCTCCTTGACCTCGAGAATGAGAAATATGTTGTCTCTTTATCTCGTATCTGGGCAGGACTCAGCTCCTCTCTGCCCCTGCCATTACCGTTATCTTAAAGTGTCCACCGAAGACGCAGTCCAGCTATTTACCCTGTTCCTCTTGTTACTTCTATCTGGAAGTGTAAACAGGAGGCTGACTGTAAATGTCTAACCTGGAGCCCATCTATCTCCTGCCTCAGTACAAAGAAATGAGGGACCTAGTCAAGGTCCCTCACCTAGTTAATGGCAAGTCAAGCCCCCTGTTCCTGATCCATGTGTTCTTTACACAGTATGCCCAGTCTTCACACCATGCTGATTCCACTATGTTACTGAACTCATTTTCGGGCACTCGCTGCTGTAAAGCCAATAATTGAGAGACAAGTGTTGGTTGGAAAGGAAAGGTTGCATTATTCAGGAGGCCAACAACATGGAGAGAAGACAGACTCGTATCCATGAACCAACTCCAAAGATTCTGCTCGACCATGACAGTATTTAAAGGGAGAAAGGGAAAGTTATTGGCATTTAATCATTTGGGGAGAGGGTCAGAGTCTTATTTATCTTCTACCATGTGCGGACTTTCTTCTGATTGATTGGTGGTGAAGTAACAGGGCCATGTTCCAGGACTCTTGTGCTTAGCGTGAAGTTACCATCCTCCAGCTGGGTAGGGGCCTTAGTTCCTGCAGAAGAACTCAAAGATTAGATAGATAGATAGATAGATAGATATCTGATATTTATCTGTCTATATATACTTTTTTGGCTGCACCGCTCAGTTTGTGGGATCTTAGTTCCCTGACCAGAGATTGAACCCGGGTCCTCTATAGTGACAGCGCAGAGTCCGAACCACTGGACTGCCAGGGAATTCCCTCAAAGATATATTATTATGTATATTCTTTGAGGAGGAACCAGGACCCTGTCCCATCACTACACCATTATTTCTTGATTGCTCCTCCTTTGTTTCTGCATTCCCTCACTTTTCTGATTAGCAACTGTTTGAATCTGCCCTTTGGTACTCAGGGAGGTTCTAGGAGGCCAAAGCCTCTTTCTTACAAACAAGAAATGGGGGACACGGAAAGGATTTGTACCCAGGGTGGTGGTGGGGACCCAGAGGGTCCTGCTTGGTTTCAACTATATTCCTTGAAACTTTAAATTTCAGTTTTTGGGGTTTTTTTGCTATGATTTTCCCAGATAATTAAATCTTAAAAATAAAATCAGTAATACTCTTTCATCTGAATTATCCTAATATTTGATAAATAGCATGCCTCTTCTAATTTCATCTGGTTTAACATCCAAAGCCAAACTGAAATGAGGCAATGAAAAAGTTTTGATTTAATTTTTAGGAGGAAAAAGAAAGAATTTCATTCATCCATTAATTCATTATACAAGCATCAACCCATAGTGACATTTTAGATAAGGCAATTTACTGAGAAGCTAAGAAAGCTTAAGCCACAGGGACCCACACTTGTTCAGACCCCTTCTAAGGCCCTATAACTAAGTTGGCTTTTTTTTTTTTTTCTTAGGCCCATGAGAATGTGTGAGCTAAAGACCATATAAGACCTGGACCTAACAATGAAAATAAATTGTCAAGCTCATAATTTAGATGCATTTGAACACATGGGTTCCCCAAGAACTAATCATGGTAACCTAATTTGCTTTTCTTTTTTGATTGCTTTCTAGGTTAGTACAGCAAGGAATTTAATTCATTCACTCATGTAGCAAACGTTTATTAAGAACCTTCTATGTGTCAGCACTGTTCAAGGGTTTGTGGCTGTTGAAATGAAACAAAGAAACTGCCAGATATTTCTCTAGCAAAAACTGGTTTATTTGGAATCAGCAGAGAATTATAATCCGGGGTCTGTAACAGTGGCGAGCCACATGCAAGCCCCTGCAGGGCAAGGGAAGGAGAATGCTTTAACAGAGAGGAGAAGGAGTCAGGAGGACTGGTCAGGAGGGCTGTAGTAAACAAAGGGTCCATGGCTTTTCATTGGCTGAGTCCTTGCCAGGAAAGGAGAGGGGTCTGTCTTCTTCCTATTGGACTCTGCTATTGTTGCAGGGCGTGAGAGCGCCTCTTCTGGTCTCCCAACTCTATGTAAGTGAAGTTTCTATTTAATAATCTTTTTTACTGGGAGCACAATAACAAAGTACCTCAAAGAGCACAGTACAATGGAATTAACCATATATATCTTTAGTTTGAGTAAGTCTCTTAAGATGTATTTTTGAATAAGATGAAGTAATATTCTCTGCATGACAGCATTGTTGGGTGGATTACTTATTAGAAGAATGGCCAAACATTCAAGTATTGATTAATGGATTCATGTAAACTTAAACAGTAGTCTCTAGAAGAATATCACAGGGAATGTCAGTCCATGGCATTGTCTGATTCAATTACTTTACTAACAACCTGAATGTAAAACATAAGCATCCTTATTAAATGTTAGCTGAAGAGGGTAATTCAATATGATAAATGACAAAGTCAAAACTTGTCGATATTTTCCATGAAATGTAGGTGGGCTTTCATACAAGGCTATTCCGTTATTGACAGCATTATACACCTTTATCATATTGTGCTGACAGGTGTCAAGAATAATATGTTAGTATGTGTTCAGTCACTGTGGTAGTTTGTCAAATATGTCGGCTTTAGTAATTGAAACATTTCTTTCTTCTAAAGTTAAAGAAAGTATCTGTTAGATATCATTTATTAAAACCAAACCTCCAAATATCTGAAAATCATTAATATAATACACCATATTAATAGAATAAAGGACAAAAACTACACGAACATCTTAATAGATGCAGAAAAAGCATTTGATGAAATCCAGCTACACTTCATGATTTTAAAAAACTCAATAAACTAGAAGTAGAAGGGAACCTTCTCAATCTGATTAAGCCATCTAAGAAAACCCCACAGCTAGCATTATACTTAATGGTGAAAGATTGAACATTTTCCCCCTGAGATTAGGAACAACACAGCTCTTGCCACTTCTATTCAACATACTACTGGAGATTATAACAAGGGCAATTAGGAAAGAAAATGAAATAAAAGGCATCCTGATTGGAAAGGAGGAAGTAAAACTCTGCAAATGACATGATCTTGTATATAGGATATCCTAAGGAATCCACTAAAACTGTTAAAACTAATAAATGAGTTCAGCAAGGTTGCAGGATATAAGATAATATACAGAAATTAATTGTATTTCTGTATACTAGTAATTGACAATCCCAAAATGTAATTAAGAAACAATTCCATTTCTAATAGCTTTAAAAACAATAAAACACTTGGGATTAAATTTAACAAAATATGTATGAAACATGTACTTGAAAAAGTACAAAACAATGTTGAAAGAAATGAAAGACCTAAGTAAATGGAAAGAATTCACATGTTCATGGATCAAAACATATAATATTGTTAAGATAGCAACACTCTCCAAATAGATCTACAGATTAAACACAATCCCTACCAAAATCCCAGGAGGCTTCCTTGCAGAAATTGAGGAGCTGGAGCTGGTCTTACAATTCATATGGAAATGCAAGGGGCCCAGAATAGCCAAAACAATATTGAAAAAGAACAAAGTTGCAGGATTCGCTCTTCCCTATTTGTCCACAACATCAGATGTTTCAGACCACAGTCTACTGTCAGTATCATTTCTTCTTCACTAAATATCACTTTTCCTTCACTAAAAACAATTGAATTGTACATTTTAAAAAGATGAATTTAATGGTATGTGCATTATATCTCAGTAAAGATGTTTTTAAAAACCGCAATTCTGTAATGCATTTCAAAACTTATTTTTTTTCATTTCTCAAATATTCAACTACCTCATTTCACAGTTTGTAACAATGGCATGATTTCCAAACTGCTTTTCAGCTCTAGCACTATAAGCTGCCAACTGAGATGCAAATATTTCCCTAATTTCATTTTCCATCTCTTCCAGAACACTGGGTGAATCTCTCTGATGTTTATTTGATGAATAGTAGTAAATATATAATTATCAAGAAAACATTTATTCTATAGCTTTAATTGCATTACCCAGAAATGATTGAATAGGGGGGCTTAGTGCCAAATTAAAAAATCCAGAACTTTTTAAAATTATGGTTAAAAATCTAACATTACACTGGTACATCTGTATAAATTCAGTAAGGTTTTTATGTCAGTATATTTCACAGAAATATTTTTTCTCTGACATCAATCACAAAAACTTTTATAGCATTTCAGATTTTATTCACATCAGCTCCCCAATACTAAAAAAACTTCCAACTCTCTTCAAAGTATTGAATTTTTCATTTAAAGGAAATTATTCCAGTATGTTTACATAGAACAATCAAAACTTCATCAACAATGTGAAATTTTATTTTCTTGATTTATGTTTTCCAACAAGAAGTGTTTTCATTTCAGGAGATATGTTTTTAACAAGCCAGGACTATAAATATAGATTATAATTATGTATCTATATTGATAGTATTCTTTTTTTGAAGTTCTATTAAATATTCATGCCTAAAACTGTCCATTATTTTTAAGGACTTTTACTTTTTTAAGAATTGGATTTTTCAAACTTTTGAGTTTTTTTATTTCACCCATTTTTTAATTTAAAAAATTTTTCTTAATGATGATTATAAAGTTCCTTTGTTTTTTTGTTGTTTTTTTTTTGCGGTACGTGGGCCTCTCACTGTTGTGGCCTCTCCCGTTGCGGAGCACAGGCTCCGGACGCGCAGGCTCAGCGGCCATGGCTCACGGGCCCAGCCGCTCCGCGGCATGTGGGATCTTCCCCGACCAGGGCACGAACCCGTGTCCCCTGCATCGGTAGGCGGACTCTCAACCACTACGCCACCAGGGAAGCCCAGTTCCTTTGTTTAAATCATGAGATTTAACAGAACATGTTTCCTAATTTAATAAAGATTTAAGTATTCAACATTTTTACCTTTTAATAATATAATTTTGATATCATTTCTTTTTTATACTCCAACAGATCCAAATTGTTCCTGTTACTATATATAACAGAAATGTTGAGAAACATATCCAAACTTTTTTGTTCCTTCATTCTTGGTGTTTGTATTCAACCTTTTGTTATAAATTCTTAAATCTCAAAACATTAAAATATGCACTTACTCAAGAATTACAACACAGTAACTATAAAAGACAAATAAAAAAGCACAATATTTAGATGAAATAGCAACTATAATTCCATGATGAACATAAACTGGTGATTCTCCCAAAACACAGAGAGTTTTGTAAAGAACACAGCACTGCTTACTGGACATTGGCCAACTGGTGGTAGAGCTACAACTATTTCTCAGATGTTGTTATGACAGGTGGCCATTTGTCAAGGGTTGTTATAGTAGAACTAATGAATTTATATTAGAGTTATATTATAAATTAACTTTACTGCTTATCACTGTTACTATCAATATAATAAAATTTACCAAGTGGTATAGAGTACTTCAATACTTTAACAACCAGTCAGGCCGTCAACTATTAGTCCCCTCAAATTCTGCATAAACCTCTCCTTGTAAGCGACAAGAGATACTCTTAATAAAGGACTATCTCCATTAGAGTCTGATGTGTGCCTGGCATGGAAAACTAGTAGGACTGGAAGTATTTGAGGAAAAACAGTGACTCTTTTCTAATACATTTTTTAACTGAAGTATAGTTGATTTACAGTATTGTGTTAGTTTCAGGTGTACAACACAGTAATTCAGTTTTGTATATATAGATACAAAACTGAATAGATATATTCCTTTATATATATAATAAATGTATTCTTTTTCAGATTCTTTTCCCTAATAGGTTATTACAAAATATTGAGTTTAGTTCCCTGTGCTATATGGCAGATCTTTGTTGGTTACCTATTTTATATATAGTAGTGTGTATATGTTAATTCAAACATTCTAATTTATCCCTCCCTCCCCACTTTCCCTTTGGTAACCATAAGTTTGTTTTCTATGTCTGTGAATAAGTTCATTTGTATCATTTTTTTTTTAGATTCTTCATGTAAGCGATATCATATGATATTTGTCTTTCTCTGTCTGACTTACTTCACTTAGGATGATAATCTCTAGGTCCATTCACGTTGCTGCAAATGGCATCATTTCATTCTTTTATATGGCTGAGTAGTATTCCATTGTGTGTGTGTGTGTGTGTGTGTGTGTGTGTGTGTATACATATACACACCACATCTTTTTTTTAATTAATTAATTTATTTTTAGCTGCGTTGTGTCTTCGTTACTGAGTGTGGGCTTTCTCTAGTTGCAGCGAGCGGGGGCTACTCTTCGTTGCAGTGTGCGGGCTTCTCATTGCAGTCGCTTCTCTTGTTGCGGAGCATGGGCTCTAGGTGCGAGGGCTTCAGTAGTTTTGGCACATGGGCTCAGTAGTTGTGGCTTGCGGGCTCTAGAGCGCAGTCTTAGAAGTTGTGGTGCATGGGCTTAGCTGCTCCGCGGCATGTGGGATCTTCCCGGACCAGGATTCGAACCCGTGTCCCTTGCATTGGCAGGCGGATTCTTAACCACTGTGCCACTAGGGAAGCCCCCTGCAAACGTTTTTAAGTTTAATTAGGTCCCATATGTTTATTTTTGTTTTTATTTCCATTACTCTAGGAGACAGATCCAAAAAGATATCACTGTGATTTATGTCAAAGAGTGTTCTGCCTATGTTTTCCTCTAGGAGTTTTATAGTGTCCAGTCTTACGTTTAGGTTTTTAATCCATTTTGAGAATATTTTTGTATATGGTGCTAGAGAATGTTTTAATTTAATTCTTTTACATGTAGCTGTCCAGTTTTCCCAGCACCACTTATTGAAGAGACTGTTTTTTCTCTGCTGTATATTCTTGCTTCCTTTGTCATAGATTAATTGACCATAGGTGCGTGGATTTAGAAATCTAATACTTTTGCTAAGGACTTTGGCCAAGACAGGACTGGTAGCCCATTGGCTCTCCCAGTGAATTAATTACAAGGAAGACTATCCACTGGTTATTGGGAGAAGTGGAGACCTCCATGGAAGAGCATCAGCAGAGAAGACTCATCCTCCCCAATCCACTCACGAAAGAAAGACACACATGAAGTCCCAGAGTTCCCAGTAGCAAGAAACATACTTCAAGGTAAATGAGAGTGTGCACACTGAGTTACAAGTATAATGATGTCCACTGCAGTGTTATTTGTAATTGAAAAATAACAGTAGGGTAATAGGGAAATTGTTCAATAAATTATCCACCCATAAGA
Source organism: Globicephala melas (assembly GCF_963455315.2). NCBI lineage: Eukaryota > Metazoa > Chordata > Mammalia > Artiodactyla > Delphinidae > Globicephala > Globicephala melas. Next base: position 68,950,266 of record NC_083319.1, on the reverse strand, counting down.
TATAATGCAGCCCTTTGGGGGAAAAAAGTAGTCTTTTTATAAAGGTAGTACTGTAAATGTATGTTTTCTTCACTTGTCCCACTAAAATGCCTCCAAATTAACAATAAAATAAAATCATACAGTGAAGGGAATTCCATCTACCATGAACACAATATACGGCTCTATCCCAAACTACCAATAATAAAGAATTTCTATAAAACATAGTGATATTGGGCAAATTAAGGGAGAATTCCAAAAAAGTAATAGATAATGTTTCTGAGCTCAATGATATTCCCTCAAAACAAATGACAAGGCATGAGAAATCTAATCTCTTGCTTGGAACAACAAAAATTAAAGATACAGGTTGAGGAGGAGAAAATACACCTTGGTGCCACAATTTCGTGTAGAATTTGCAAGGCTGGAGTGGTCAGAATGTGGGCCAACCTTATTATTTTCTCAGACCTGGACTCTAACTTCACATGTAGTAGGTTGAATAATGCCCCCCCCCAATTCATGTCCACCTGACACCTCAGAATGTGATCTTCTTTGGAAATTTGGTCTTTGCAAATGATATTAGCTAAAGAACTCTAGATGAAATCATCCTGGATTTAGAGTGGGTTCTAAATCCAATGACTGGTGTTTTTACAAGAAGTGGAGACGATACAGAGAGACACACAGAGAAGAAGGCCATGTGAAAAAAGAGGCAGAGAATGAAGTGACGCTGCTACAAACCAAGGAATGCCAAGGGTTGCCAGGACCCACCAGAGAAGCTAAGAAGAGGTAAGAAAGGATCCTACCCTGGAGCCTTCAGAGGGATCGTGGCCCTGCCAATACCTTATTTCAGACTTCTAACCTCCAGAACTGTGAGAGAATACATTTTGTGTTGCTTTAAGCCACAAAGTTTGTGGTAAGTTTTTTGGAGGCCCAAGGAAACGAATGCACCACATAAATAAACTGGAGTGTGAAGAAAAAGAGAGAGGGGAGTATTAAGCAGATTTGCAGTGCTGATCAAAGTGGACTGAATAAAGCCAAATCATTAAACACAAAACATCTGTGATCTACTAGCCTTCATTATGAACCACAAAGAGAGATTAATACTGACCCCAGCTGACACCCATCAAAGAAACAGAGACTTCAGTCCTACAATGGCATGGAATTAAATCCCCCCAACACCTGAATGAGCAAGAAACATTCTCCCCTAGAGCCTCCAAGAAAGGGGCTTTGCTGACACCTTGATTTTAACCCAGTGAGACTATACTGGACTTCTGACCTATAGAACTGTAAAGTAATAAAAGTATGTTGTTTTAAGACACTAAGTTTATGCCAATACATTACAGCAGCAACAGAAAACCAACTGAGCAGGGATACAAGATGGGGCTGAAAATAGGAAGCTTGGTTGAAAGTCTTAAAGAAGCAATGAGACCTTTAAAGGCTTTCCCCATCCTGTGTAGCCAGGAGACAACTTCTCCCACCTAGCAGAAGACTGAGGTTGACCCTTTGAAGAAACTCAATCAGAGTTGGCTGGGACATCTGGCAAAGCTGTGGTCAAGTGTGAGCTACCTTAAAGTCTATAAATTGTATAGAGATCCTGATGCTTGTGCTTCCTGCAATGGAATGGCTGAGTCCCTTCTTGATTACCATAGAGTAAAACCTTCTTCCTGAGGGTCCCATTTTAGCAGGAGCTTTGAATTAGCATTTTAGTGTCTCACCCAGCTATTTACAGTTACCAAAGTGGACCAGACATTTTAGAAAGGCCTGTGACATGATAACTAAGCCAGAACAAACAGCAAAAAAGGAACTTGCAGGAAACTGAAACTTCAGGGAGAAGAAGGAAATTTGCAAAAAGCATAATAAATATTCTCATTCATTCAAAGATATTTATCAAATGCTTATTATACTAGGCACTCATTTTTTCTAGGAGTTGAACCATAAAGTAGTGAACAAAGCAGAAAAAGCCCATGGCTTCATGAAGCTAACAGTGTCTCAGAGAGAGAAGAGATGCTAACAGACCTAAGAAATAAAAACAGGAAACAATACATAAAAGAAATGTGCAAAGAACAAGATAGAGCTTTTAAAAATTAAAAATAGAATAAGCTGGGGGACTTCCCTGGTGGTCCAGTGGATAAGACTCCATGTCCCAAGGCAGGGGGCCCGGGTTCAATGCCTGGTCGGGGAACTAGATCCCCCATGCATGCCGCAACTAAAAGTCTGCATGCCACAACTAAATATCCCACATGCTGCAACTAAGACCCAGAGCAGCCTAAATAAATAAATAAATGTTTTAAAAAATAGAATAAGCTGAAAAATTTTAACACTAGAAGGGTTAAATGATAATGTTGAGAATCTCTCAAGAGATGGAAAATGGAGGGAAAAATACCTTAATTAGAGGATCAGGTAAGGAAGTTCAAAATCAAAGTAACAGAGATACCTAAAAAGGTAGAGATAATGGAGAGAAGAAAATTATTATTTTATATTTTTATTATTTTTTCTTTTTTTGCGGTACGCGGGCCTCTCACTGTTGTGGCCTATCCCGTTGCAGAGCACAGGCTCCGGACGCGCAGGCTCAGCGGCCATGGCTCACGGGCCCAGCCGCCCCACGGCATGTGGGATCTTTCCTGACCAGGTCACGAACCCGTGTCCCCTGCATTGGCAGGCGGACTCTCAACCACTGCACCACCAGGGAAGCCCGAAAATTATTTTTTAAATATATACAAAAGTAATTTTCTCAGATGTATATGAGTTTCTAGAGCAGAAAAAAAATGAATGAGTAAAGATCCACTCCAGGGAACATTATCGTGAAGTTTTAATGATAAAACTAAGGGATGGTTCTAAAATCTTCTCAAAAGAAAAACTAGATCCCAGCAGAAAGGACTGGGAATCTGAATGGCATCAGGCTTCTCTACAGCAACAATGAAACATCAAAGACAGGAAATAAATAAATGCCTTAAAAATTCCAAAGGATGATCATTTGTAACCTAAGAATTTACACAAAGCCAGACTTTGAACAGAGTATGGGAGGAGGATAAAGGCATTACAGACACACAAGCATTCAAAATTTCTCCCATGTCCCCTTCTGAGGAAGATACTGGAGGTTGTGCTCCAGTAAGCAGGAAAGTAGACAAGAAAAGAGGATTTAGGAAACAGGGCTCTCAGCACAAAGAGAATTTCCAGGATGCCAACCATGAAGCAGGTCCTGACAGCTGTTGGTCCACGTGGCAGCAGGAGGGCACGGGGCTCCAGGACTGACGTTCCCTGAGGGGTAAAACATGAAACTGGTAGATCAACTGATATTCCCTCCGTCTGAAAATGCTGAAGGGAAAATGTACAGTTCTAACAGAGTTTGAGGCGAATTAGTATACTCTGCAGCTCAACTAACTGATGATTATGTTTGCATAATTTCAAGATGTGTTCATTAAAGGACGTGAATATTCATTTATTCAAAATGGCAACACAACCTTATTGAAAGAGTGGGGAGAGGGTTATGTGGCGATGAGGGCTTCAGGGAGTCGGGGGGGGGGGGTGGGTTGGCGAATATTGTAGGAGGAAGAACTCTTTTTCTTCCCTAATAGGAATTTAACAGCTAGCATTCAAATCAGAAAAATCAAGAATAGTAAACCGAGCCTACTTCTTCACAAAATTGTGATAAGCACCAGAGGAAAAGATATAAGACACCTGAAACGTTTGAAAATGGTTATTTCCAGGGCCCAGGAAGCAGGACTTATAAGCCTTGTAGAAATATCTGGAGTATTTGAGGTGCTCATTATATATCACCCGTCTTCCATCTTGATTTTGAACAAATTGAGAAGTAAGCCAAAAGGAGCGGCAGGTGAAAGAGAAATGATCACTATTATCACCAATAGTGGCCGATCTGGGGAGATGGGGAGCGTTAAGCATCAAGCAGGCTTACTGACTGAATCCCAGTGTTGGGCCGGGGGGGCCCCTCCTCCCCGCAACACGTGCATATGTTATTTGGAGGGGGGTCAGGTGTTGCTGAGCGGAATAGTGTGAGACCCCTGAGCTGGGAAAATGACTAGTGTCTCATTCATTTTACTTGTATGAAGTGAATAAAGCAAGTATTTTATTTCAGTATTCAAAACCAAGGATACAGTAGCATATTCCTACCGGCTCAAGGCACAGTTCTCTTTTATCCCAATATTTTAACTTTATATTGAAATTCTGAATCAGAGATAGGTAAAGAGAGAATGTAGTTTAAGGAGGAAAGCAGCAGGAGCACAGTGTTTTGAGCTTTTAGAAAGAAGTGCTCCTTGCTTGCCCTCTGAATGGGCTGTCCTGAATTCCTCTTCAGGAATTGCCTCTTCCCCAGAGTATCTCCTTTTTACCAGTATTATTTATCCTTATTTCCTTGCTGACGTGGCTCTGAGAGACTGAGGGACACCCTGGAGGTCACTCGGGAAGTCCCTGCTGGAATCAGGAAGACAGCCAGAGTTCTAGACTGCAGGTTTCTTGATGAAATCGATGGCCTGTGCTTCTGCACTCCTCTGAGCCCTGCCTCAGCACTGCGCCTGCCTCAGCACCCAGGAGCCCGGAGCTGAGCTCGTGCCGCAAAGAGAAACTCAGTTTTTGTGCTTCCTGATTAAGCTGGGGAAAAAATTCCTGTCTCTAATGTAAAAATAACAGGCATTCATCATTTCTCATCTCCTAAATAGATTAAAAAAAAGAAAAGAAAAGAAAAAGAAAGAGCAATGATTTGAGTGTGTTGCTTTAAGTGCCATTGCAGAAACCACTGTCAAAAGCAAAGAAGCCTGCACTGCGTTCCTTAACCCCACAGATATTTGTTTCTGCTTTTATGGTTCTCGTTGACCTGGAAGGCGAGAGCCCCTGGCCAAAAAATGAGCCAAATGCAAAGGAAAACAAAGTCAGCTCAGGGTTGGGAACCTGAGGAGAACATTTTTTAGAGCACACTGGGATTCTATTTTGATATTTACACCTGTGATTTTTAAATAAGCAAAACGGATCCTTTTAGGAAGTAGATAGTTATGCTAGATTACAGACCAGCTGGTGGTAAAAAAAATCCACCGGAATCACCTAAGGATGTAATCTCATCAGGAAAAATGCAACTTACTCTTACTTAGGCAGGGACCAAAAACCTCAGTCATATACAGTGAGGATTAGTAGAAAGAATGGGCTTTGGAGCCAATATTGGGTACAAATGAGAGCTGCTTAGTATTGGGCAAGCTACTTACCTCACTGAGCCTCAGTTAATTCATCTGTAAAATGGGAATAGTAATAGTGCTAAAACTCATGAGATTGAAAAGAGATAGGTGAAAACTTCTAGTTCATGGTAAGTACATAATATATGTTAGTTCCATTTTTTTGCTCCTGTTGTCCATCATGATAGGCATTAGTGCTGGTCACCAAATCTTTCCATTCTTCTCCCAATCATGTAGTGCAACTGCACTTTCTTGCTCCTTTGAAGATAGATATGGCCATGCTTTTTGCTTTAGCCAGTGAAATGTGAATAGCCGTAAATGTATCACTCCCAAGCTGAAGCAAGTACAAGATTTGCCACGTGTCTTTTCTTTATGACAGCAACTGGCAATGTTCTAGATAGTGACCAACTTGGAGACAGGAGTGAGGATGACACAGCAGAATTCACAGAGGACAGGTAATGTGAGTGAGAAACAGAAACCTTTGTTGTTTTATGTCACTGTGATTTTCTGAGCTCTTTGTTACTGCAGCATAACCTGCACCCTCCTGACTGACCCACTCTGCTTTAAGGAACTGCATTTGCCACAACTCAGTTCACTCCACAGCCGTGTGCTGAATAGATGTCAAGCCCTGTGCCTGATGCTGGAAAATACATGATACTGATTCTTGTTCTCAAAGAGCTCATAATAAGGGGGGAAGAAGAAGGTCATTGTCAGAGTCTTTTATTTATTTTTTTAAAATTTTATTTATTTATTTTGCGGTACGCAGGCCTCTCACTGCTGTGGCCTCTCCCGTTGCAGAGCACAGGCTCCGGACACGCAGGCTCAGTGGCCATGGCTCATGGGCCCAGCCGCTCCGCAGCATGTGGGATCCTCCTGGACCGGGGCATGAACCCGTGTCCCTTGCACCGGCAGGCGGACTCCCAACCACTGTGCCACCAGGGAAGCCCCTGTCAGAGTCTTTTAAAACTATCCCCCATTGATTCTAATGTTTAACAAGAGTCAAGGTTGGGAACTACTGCTTTTGTGCACATTGAATCTTTCATATATGTTCTGATTGCCTGCAGATGTTGATAACAGAGAAGCTAGAGATTATACTAGAAAGGAGAAAAAAAAAGCACATCAGAAGAGATTGAAAAAAGTGGTTAAACTGACAAAGTAAAACCTAAATATGTCATCTTTACCTTTGTTGCCCACAACTTTCTGGCTCACTCAGCTTTCTTTCCTCCACTTTCCTCTTATGAAAAGTTGCTAGAATTTTGTTTTCCTTTAGACTAAATGTCAAGTCAAAAGCAATGTAAAGTTGTTTATTATCACAATAACTCTAGAGCCACTTACTTTTGTAAAAAAAAAAATCCCAAAGATGTAAAATAAAAAGCCAAAATAACAAATTACTCATGGTGGAATTGTAGGCACAGTGCCCATTGGGGATGTCATTTTGGATGGGGGAAAGGGAACCTTCCCAACCCTACCTTAAATCACACCATCCTGTGTTTCTATGTGAAAATGATACGGGTGCTTAGTAAGTTTTACTAGTATCCCTTTGGCAGTTTTCATTAAGGTTTTTGTTTGTTTGTTTGTTTTGGATTTTTTTTTGCCATGCCATGCGGCTTGTGGGATCTTAGTTCCCCTACCAGGGATTGAACCTGGGCCCTCAGCAGTGAGAGCGTGGAGTCCTAACCATTGGACCGCCAGGGAAGTCCCTATCTTGTTCGTTCACTTGGAACATATTCCTATTTCTTCATTTTGCTTGACTCTCTGTGTGGTTTCTATGCATTAGATAAAACAGCCACCTCTCCCAGTCTTGAAGGAGTGGCCTCATGTAGAAGATGAACCTCATCATTCAACCCTACCCTAGCTCTTGGTTGCCTGTCAAAGTTTTGTGATTGTCCAAGCAGCTTATTTTATTTTTAGTGGCTCTCAGTAGTTGAGGGTGTGCCAAGATCTGTCAGTGTCCCAAAGTGGAGAATCTCAGTCAGCACCTAGATTTAGGCTGATTGAAGCCAAATGCTCAAGTAGCAGCTTTTAAAGAATACAAATATATACAGTCCTATGGGACAACAAGTGTAAGCCCTCTTGGTTACCAGAGCCAAGTGATCCAGGGTTATCCTCTGGGTGACAGACTGGGCACCAGAAGTAAAAACCGGGACACCAGACATGTGTAAACGATCCCTTCCGAGAGATACTGGTGCTCTGGAGTGAGGCAGAGGGAGAGCACAGAGATGGTGCCCACTGGGAAAGAAAGAGAGAAAGAGAGAAAAGAGAGGAAAGGAAGAAGGGAAGGAAGGAAGAAAGAAAGAGAGGAAAGAAAAGAAAGAAAGAGAAAGCAGGCAAGCAAGCAAGGGGGAGGAAGAAAGCCTAGAGTTTTAAAAAAAGAAAAAGATGGTGCCCCCAAGGCAGAGGGAGAGCAGAAAAAATGGTTCCCATCAGTCTCCGTCCCCAGAGAGCATCCCAGCAGGCCCCCAAGTGTGTGTCAAATCAGATGTCTGTCCCTCAGGCTAACACGCCAAGACAAGAAAAGAAGCCTCTCTCAACTCTGCGTTTAGTTCCCTCCTGACTCTGGGTCACCACACTGAGGGTGGGGCTTACAGTAAAATTGTGTCTCAGCCTTCCCTACCCAATGGGTAAGAGTCACTCAGCCAGTTTTTGTTGTTGCTGTTTGTTTTTTCAGAGGACGTTGTTCTGTGTGTAGACTTGGAGTGTTTGTCGGAGGAGGTGAGTGAGGCATCCTCTTATGTCACCATCTTGAACCAGAACCTGGTTTCTTTTTTCCTTTGGCAGTTTCATATGAAAAAGTCCTTATTAGCTTAAGTATGACCCTGTACCTTTAAACAGTCATTACTGAATTTTGAAAGGCTCCTCTCCAGAATTACAACAGAAGCCCATCCCATCATTCTTAACTGGTAATTACCAATGACCTCCATAAACTCTATGTTCAAATAAATCATACAGTTAGTAGAAGGATAAATATGATGCCAACTAATGTGTATACTTATGCAGATATCTAAAAATAAATAGAGTTGGCTCTTTAATAATAATTCATACCCATTGATTACTCTACTTAAATCTCTTAGCAAAGAACTTGATCAAGGCTACTCTGTAATAAGTCATCATGTGGTGGTAGTAAATTTTCTCATGAGGCTCCCTTTTTCTTCATGACCAGGCAGTAAGGTGTGTGGACCTGGGACACCTACAGGTGTTGTTCAGTTTTACTGCTTTCATATCGTGTGACCTAGACAAACGATAGGCCAGCTTTTCTCCATTACTACAATGACAGCAGTTTTAGCCTTCTCAACTGTCATGGCAGTTGACTGCCAAGTTCAGCTGCTAAATCTTCAGTCCAATGTGGATCTCATTGAGCTACTGTAGAACTGTGTGTCAAATACTGCTAGTCGCCTACCCAACATTTGTTTCCCCCTTCTGTATTACTAGTATATCCCTGATTTTCTACATGCTGATTAATAGCCCAGTTATTAGTCTAACTCCTTTGCAGCTAGACAGCTCCATGTGACCAAGTTGTGACCAGTGAAATGTAAGAGAAGTTTTGACAGCATGTCCTTTCCTAAATAAAAAGGCCAAGCCTAGCAAGGAGGCCTTCTGTCTTTCACTCTTCATTTTTTCCCTTCTTCCTGCCTGGAGCACAGATGTGATGTCTGAAAGAGGTAAGCATTTTGTGGCTATGAGGATAAAAGTCATACATTAAGGAAGATAGATAAAGGATTTGGGTTCCTTGATGGCATTGTGGAGCTCCTCTGCAAACCCTGGACAGTCTGCTTTCAGACTTCTTTTTATTTTTATTTATTTATTTATTTTACAGCTTTTTTTCTTTATTTTGAAATGTGCTTGACAAAAGTTTGAAACAGCAAACTTAGAATAACAAATCATTAAGTTTTAAAATCCTGATAATCATTGCCTAAGCAACGATGTAATCCCAACAATAAAGTTGAATTAGTTCATTATTGAAGAGCCACGGAAAAATACTAATTTGATTACTTACATTAAAATGTTTTTGACAGTATATTAGAAATCAAGATTTAAATCAGACTTCTTTTCGCATGCAAAAAATAAACTCTTATTTGGTTAAATCACTAAGGATGAGTTTCTGTTATACGCAGCCAAGTACAAACCCCAGCCAATACAACCTGCATCCGGGCCTCATTCCCCTTCCCACCAAGTGGAGATTCAGGGTCATCTGTGGGCTCTGGGGGGAGTCAGCTGGATAACATTTGTAAAGATCCTAGTAGGAAGGGTGTGATTTTTAAAAATATATATAATTGTTTTCTTTTAAGCAGAACTTTGTATACAAGATCTTCTTAGCCAGATGCATCACTGTATCAGGGAAGATTAGGATTATTAGACGAGGAAAGCAAAGACAAGGGCAGGGGAGAAGTAAAGGCTAATTGGTTACCCTGAAGTCCAGTTTGTATGGAAAAGGCAGATTAAATGCATGATTGTTTTCTTTTTTCTAAAACAATTTCAAAATGAGTTCATTCCTTCTTACCCATCAACAGCGACCAGTCGAGTTACTTTAGAATCATTATGAACTTATAGATGTAATCATATTTGATACGTTTGAAACAATTGCAATTGTTATCAATTTTTGGTGCTCAGATTGGTCTATCCTTGTCTAGTGGGAGCCTATTTGAATTGATTTCTTAGTCTTCCTGACACAAGAAATGGTTGATAGCTTCCTTTATTTCTGTAAATATTTATAAATAAAATGATAGAATGTCTGGGATTTGCTTTAAAATGATGGCACGGAGAAAGGGGACTTAGATGAAATATGATTGACCGTGAGTTGATAGTTGTTCAAGCTGGGTGATGGCCCCATTGGAGGTTTATTATACTATTATATTTGTAAACGTCTGGAATCTTCCAAAATAAAAAATATTTTTAAAGTTCACACTATGACTTCCATAATAGGACCTTAAATCCTTAGCAAGACAATAGTCTTAAATGCCTGGCTTTGGTGGGAGAAAAAGAGATTTCTGATTTCTCCAGGCTGCTCTTGACTTATCAAGAGGAAATGTAGAGGTCTGAGTATAGAGTTTTACCCAAAGTCAAAGGTAGTGAGTTTTCCAGATATAACCAACATTCCTCCTAGACCCAGGAAAGCATGAAGAAACCCTCTCTAAGTGGAAAACAAGAGGAGAGTGGAGGGTAAAGAGAGCAGAAAACGTTTGATGAAAGGTTTCTCCTTGTGGGTACCTCTTGGCAGTTTTGGTGGTGATCGCAGGGCCGGGTAAAAGTGGCTTCCCGCAGTAAGCCGTCTGCCTTACCTTCGCCCACACTTTGGCCCAGATTCTTGCCTCCAGTCCCCAACAAGCCTGGCTCAACTTATTGTGGTGGGGGGATCTTGCTTTCACTGGGCTTGGAGTCCAGAGGCCAGCATACGAACGCTGTCTATGACTCAAAATGACAATGTCTGGGGTCTCAGTTTCATCACCCATGAAATTAAAGGTCCGACTGCAAGACTAAAGATCCTTCAGTGTCCCAGCCAGCCAAACCAGAGACCTCAGAAACCCTGGGCCTGAACATACAACCCTGCAGCCCTTCTTGCCTTTTCACTGATCGTCTTTGTTGCCATTACACATTACATGGCCTCCTAAATGTGTGACTGCTGTCACTTTTTGCAGATAATTGGAGAGGAGGGGCCCAGCAGAGATGACCCTAAAGTTGGCAACACTTTCAGGCTTTGGTAATCAGGCGCGTCACCGTCCTGTACGATTTCTCCTCTCCGTCCTTGCTCGCCTGCAAATCCTGACCCCCGTCCTCACTGCAGAGAAATCTGCGAAGGGACGGCTGCCGGCGTCGCCTCTGCGCCCAGGAGGCGTGGAGCAGAGAGCGCGGGAGCAGAGCGTCCTGCGGCCACGCTCCCCGCGCGGAGGCGAGAGGGAGGGGCCGGAGGGGGCCCGGCAGCACCAGAGGCGGCGCGCGGGGCTCGCGGCGGCTCAGTCTCCTCCCCAGCCCAGCCCCGGACGGCGAGAGCGGCGGCGAGTGCGAGCCGCAGCCCGGGCCTCGGAGCGAGGAGGCGGAGGGCCGGAGAAAGCGGAGGACCGGAGCGGCGGGCCGCGCTCGGGCCCCCGCCGTGTGCGCGTTCTCCTGGCGGATCCCGGTAAGTGCGGGCGGTCGAGCCCCGGCCAGCCGCCAGGCATGGTGGCCGCAGTGGTCGTTGTCCCCGTATCCCGGTTGCGCGCATCCCGCTGCAGGCTCACAGGTAGCTCCGCGGTGGACGTGGTGCCCCAGGCCCCGAAAGGAGTTAGCCAACTCTCTGAGCTCCCAGGCGGGGTTTCCGAGCCCCGACTTCTCCCACCCCAACCGCCCCTGCTTCCGGCTCGGGGTAGGGGGCGCTGGGCAGGGCCTGCAGTCGGGGAAGGCGCAAAGAGGGGCGCTCCCCTTCCCCACCTACTCACCAACGATTCGGGAAGATGCCGGCCAAGCCCCTCCTCAAACTGCATCCCAGCCTCTGGCTCGCTAGTGGGGCGTCTGTCCTTCAGTTTTATTTTCCTATGAACCCACCAGGGAAAGTTTGGGACCACACACGGCAAAGTTGGGGCGCGGCTGGGGGTGCACTTCGCCGGCGGAGCGGTGGGTTTTGCAGGTCGAGCCCGGCTCAGGCTGGAGCCGATAGCGCACCCTGGGAGTTGAGTCTGTCCCTGACGTTTGCCCCGGCCGAGCTTTGTGACAATCCCGAGCGCAGTGAGTTGCTTAATCGTTCACGCTAAGCATAGACATCTGTCAGGCCAGCTGAGAATCTCTGTGCTGGGTTAGGTTTATCTCAGGAGTAATAGCATCTCAGCCTGGTTTGATTTGGGCTCCCTCTGCAAACCTGAGTTCCAGCTAATCTCAGTGTGTCACTGGCGTGTGTTTAATTAGCTTATTTTACACCTGAGATGATCTCAGCGAATGCCTCTAAAATGAAATCGTTGATACAAGAAAAAACCAAAACCCCAAAACAAAACTGTTTTTTAAAGAAAATTAAAAAGGGGAACCTTCGGAATATCAGCTGTCATGTGTGGGTATTTTACCCTTCTCTGTGGAGACAGAGAATGAAAACTGCTTGGGTATCTTACCTACTAGAGAGTCAGTGTCAGGGCTATTTTTGGCAGATTTTGTGGACAGAGGTATCACTGCAGCTTGCATATTGTTTATGAAATACACATTTGATGTCTTGAAGCAGCCTACTTGTTAGAAGTTGTTTGATTTACTAAGTTGTCTATTTTAAATACGACTAAAGGTTGTTTTTTAAAATAAGCTTTAGCTGAATACAGTGTCTAGATATTTAGGGAAGACAGTTTGTTCATGTCATCAGAACATTCTTTTGTAAACTTAAATTTTTAAAGGGCTACTTTTCTGCATTTGCTATAGGAGGGGCTTTCCATGAAAAATAGGATCCTGAGATCTTTATGTGTGCAGGAAAAGAGTGCTGTCTCCTCCAACACTCAGCCCTTGCCAAGTGATAGATTAATCAGAAAAGTGTGCCTGCAACTGGAATTATATAATTGGACCAAAAGAAAAGACAGTGGTTTTGGTTGTCAAATACGTAGATAATTCTAAAGGAAGTGATACCTTTTTTAGCCCTGGGAGGTTATTTGTTACATGAATTAAGGTGGGATAAATAAAGATTTCCATCTACATCTATAAAATTTTTGTATTTAACAGACACAAATACATAGTCTATGTCTAACATTGGATTTACCAAAATGTTTGCCTTTGTACATACACTGTCATAAGTGCCTAGTATGTGTCACGTCCTACTCGTAATGCTTCATGTATTTTTAACTCATCCTCAAAGCAGCACGTGGTGGTAGGTGCTGTAATTGTCCTAATTTTTGAAATGGGGAAACTGAGGCACAGAAAAATTAAGGAACTTAATCCAAGGTCACATGGCTATAGGATAGGATTTTTTCATATCTGCCAAGTTGTTTTGTAAAAAAGACATGATTTTACGATTCACATATCCTTGTTTTTATTTTTATTTAAGCATAAATGTTGAAAATATTTCATGTGAAGCCTAAGAATCCCTGATTGTGGAAGCACCCCAGAAGCACTGTTAACTGTAAAGTGAGGAAAAGTATGAAAGAACCATCTGGTTGAGTGTACAATTCGAAGACCACCACATCCACCAGAAGACCCAGGATGGATCTGCACCAAAGCACCACCACCATCTCTTTCCTTGAGAAATGGTGTTCAGATAAGTCACCGTCTGGCTGCAGGAGACATTATAATGTCAGAAAAAAACTGAAGTTGATTCGAATCTTAGGCCTTTTCATGGGCCTGGTAGCCATTAGCACTGTTCCGTTTTCAATCAGTGCCTTTTCTGAGACAGAGACACCGAGCACAGGAGAGGCCAGTGGTGCAAGTGGCCCCAGGGTAGCACACGATTACCGTCAAAGAACTCTCTTAGATTTAAATGACAAGATTCGAGATTATACGCCACAGCCACCTGTTTCTCAGGAAGGCAAATCTGAGAATGGTACAGACCATGCCCAAGGAGACTACCCAAGAGACATCTTTTCCCTCGAGCAGCGGAGACAAGGTGCCATCATTCTCCATGTCATTGGAATGATCTACATGTTCATAGCCTTAGCCATTGTCTGCGATGAGTTCTTTGTTCCCTCTTTGACTGTCATCACTGAAAAACTGGGCATCTCTGATGATGTGGCTGGAGCCACCTTTATGGCTGCCGGGGGCTCAGCCCCAGAACTTTTCACGTCTCTCATAGGGGTATTTATCGCTCACAGCAATGTTGGCATTGGCACAATCGTGGGCTCAGCGGTGTTCAACATCCTCTTTGTCATTGGCATGTGTGCACTGTTTTCCAGAGAAATCTTAAACCTGACATGGTGGCCACTCTTTCGGGATGTGTCCTTCTACATCATTGACTTGATCATGCTGATCATATTTTTCCTGGATAACTTTATCATGTGGTGGGAAAGCTTGCTTCTCTTAACAGCTTACTTTGGCTATGTGGTTTTCATGAAATTCAACGTCCAAGTAGAAAGATGGGTGAAGCAAATGATAAACCGCAACAAAGTCGTCAAGGTGACAGCACCAGAGGCCCAAGCAAAGGTTGGTGGTGGTGGTTGTTTATTTAATGTCTTCTTGACCATAGCTCTGAACTCTTATGTTTTTTAGATCTGCCACTTTTTAAATGGGACGGTGTTTGGGGCTGTAATGAATAGCAGGGTGCTTTATGCATTTCTTTGACAGCCAGACCAACATGACAGTGGGAAAAATAATTTGGGGGGTATTCTGGGGAATGTCTACTAAGTTCTCAAGCTACTTGCCTCAGAGTAAAACATTTATAAATATAGGTTACATAAGCTTCTCAGAGCAGGCTCAGCAGTTATTTGTCGCTTATTTTCTTATTTTTGTGAGCCGTTTTATTTTCATGGGAAAGTGTGTGTGTGTGCCTTGCAAGTTGCAGGGCTTTTTCGATTTAAATGAACGTGTGACAGTTATCAAGAACCATCTCTTTAAAGGTGCTTAGCGAAGAAAGTTTGTTTGTGTCAGCAGAGCTGGATCTTTAAGTCAGCAGCCTAGGGCCTAGCAGGACTGGTCGTTAGAATGGGTCCTGGCCATTCTTCTTGATGCACACAATAGTGCTTCAGACCACTCGACCAGGCACCGATCGGGATATGTGAAAGAGTCAGTGGCAAGCCATGCTGCCTGCCTCTGTAGCTCGAGGGCCCATTTTGCACGCCATGATAAACATGACCCAAAATATTTTTTATGGTAGGATTTGAGGGAGTTTTAATGACATTTTAGTGGCCATCCTACCACTTAAGTAGCAAGCAAGTTGGTAAAGAGCTTAGAAGAAATCGATCTGCAAAAATATAGATTAATTATTAAAAATAATCCATGTGCCACATCAATAAAATTTTCTGTTAAGTAGAGTAATGCTATTCTGATCTATATCCTAACATTGGAATGTCGTCTCGGAATGTGATTTTAAACAGTAAAACAAAATACATATGCAGACTTTTCATACTTGCATCTGGGGAAATTCTCATGTATGCAAAAAACGGATGTTGAGTGGAGGGTGAGATGTTTTGTCCAGAATGAAGGAAAAAATGATATTAATTTAGCATAATTCCTTTATGTTCAAGTTTGATGACCATCCATCATTTTTGTAGCAGCCGTGAAATAGAAGCAAAGCACAGACAAAAAAAACACTAGTAATATTTCTATTTATTCCATGCAAAAAAGAAATGTTCTATACTGTATTTTTTCTAACGTATCACTCAGTGTATGGTTGGTTGTTAGAAATTGTAGTAAAAAAAAAAAAATCGTGGCAAATAAGCATTCAGATGTGATAGTGAGTCTGTATCCTTGAGGGCGTAAGACAGGGTCATCACTGGAGCCCAGTCCCTGATCTAATTTTGTAGCCCAAAGGATGATCCCTCAAGCCATCTCCTCAAGACTGGCTACAAGTTTGAGTGGTTTGCATTAGTCGTCTACGTGTGTATTCCAATTAGAATGCTAAACAGTTGCTAAGGGAAAGGCCTGTTTTTTAGAGGCAAGGGAATGATTTGGTGTCTTATAAATATCCTGGGCCCATCAAAGCTAAAAAGTCTTTTTGAGAACTCAGTACTTTTTCGTTTTGGTATGCCGCAGTGGAACTTTATTAACTTAGGCACAGACTCGGCTAAAGGTTATGTTGGCAACGTGTATGAAAAAGGAATTTGCAGAGCAGTCCAATGGTGTATTGAAGATTGCAGGGGGATTTTGTCTTCTGATAGGGAGGAAGGAGGTGGTTTTGTGCATTTAGTAATAACCTTTTAAATATGGTTTACAGAAGGTTTTTAATAAATTATGTCACTCATTAAATCAGCTCTTGCAGGATTTTTACCTACTATATTAGGTGACTGTCATGTCATTTTAATGGTAATTTAAAAGTCAATAACTTAGGCTGGCATTCCTTAAAGTTGTTACTCATATCCATAATTTTTGCTATGCTTAATATTGTGCATTTTAAAAATTTTGGAATTCTGGATTTACCTAATTGAAAAAGAAAGCAAATTATATTCATGACTATATCTCCTGTTTCTGATTTACCTCCAAAATATGTTCATTTTATTATTTTCCTTTGAGCACCAAATAGCTTTAGTTTATTCCACTTAATCATTATTATTTATTTTGTCATTCAGTAACTAGATTGAACTATAAATTATCATGGGACCAGAATTTTTTAACATAGCTAAGTCTTGTTCGGTATGCTGGAACACAGATATTTTTAGGTGGAACAGTACATAATGATGTGTGATTTCCTTTAGGAAATTTTACCTTGCCAATTTCACTTTTGAATAATTGTTGGGAAAAAATTTTTTCAGCAGTTGGTTTTTATCAGATGTCTGACTTCAGAATCTTATGGAGATTTTGCTCTCTAAGCACTGAACATAAGGTGTCTCAAGGAGGGATGAGTCTTTGAGCTTGGCTGTCTTGTTCTCTGATCTGCAAAGTCGATTTCTGGCTGTATACTCCACCTTTCCTACCTAAGTCAGTGCTTCTAACATCATCAGAACACTCAGAAAAAGACCCCAAGCCAAAGACAGCCCTCAATGGAGTCTTCACAGAGAGTAATGTACTGTACAAGAGTTTAGGAAGCAAAATACTAAGCATATTTTTAGGCAAAGCTACCTCATTGTCTTAATTGCACAATTATGGAAGAGGGGAGTATGGGAAAGTGGAGGAAACATTTTAGATATTTTTATACAAGTCATCAATGGTTCTTACTAAAAACTCATCAATTCTGCTGGGCTGTAGACAGTGAAATATCTTTGAAACTGCTTGCTTCCTGGACCAGTTGAAAATCTTAATTTGGTTTCATTATTGATGATGGGGCAACCGTGGAGCATGAAAAATTAGAAAATACAAACATTTTTCTCATATTTAAAGTAATAGTTTCCCATTTTATTTAACTGTTCTACCTGGTGTTTGGTTTTTTAATTTGATATTTTTATTGCATCTTTTAGTGATAATATTATTGTTTTAAAAAATGTCATGTAGTGTCATGACATGGTAAGGAGATCCTGGGCTTTGATTCAGGGAAAAAGGGTGTTAGCCCAGGTGTATAATAAGACTTGTGACCTCAGAGAAGTCACATAAACTCACTGAGCCTCATTTTCCTAATTAGGAAAATGAAAATAATAATACCTGCTTCATAAAGTTGGGAAAATTACTAAATGAAGAAATGAATGTTAAGCAGCTAACATAGTCCTTGGCAAATGTGGGTTGTTCACTAAGTGTTAGTTCCTTTCCTTTCATCTTTTGTTCTTACATGAAAAGTGAATCAGGATAAATTATTTCAAATTTGAGAATTTCAAAATATTCCTTGAAGATTGTAGTTCATGCCAGTGAATCACTGAGTTAAGCAGGCTGTTGTCTCCCTTAGGGGCATGTGGTATTTGTCATATTATAATATTTTTAAGCCTAATTTCATATACAGTGAACGTATGCAGGGAAGACATTATTATAAACTCCAAGGAAACCTTCAAATGCCTTTGTTGTCCTGAAAGTTTATTTCGTAAACTGTGGTTTAGAAATATCTATGCTAAGCAGAGATTTTTGTTTTAAGGGTATTTTTATTTATAAATGATTGGGACTATCTTCCAAAAACCTCTCCAGAGCTGGTTGGGAATTAATTTGAATCCTGCAGATGTGAAGCAATGGAGTTTCAGGGCATCTGGCATGTTTTGCAGTGTGCCTGGCCTGCCTGCTGAGGTCCCCTGATCTGCTATGGTGCTAGGCTGTCATTGGCCTAGAAAGCAGCTGTCCATGGTATTTAACTTCTTCTTAGACTTGGCACTGTAATCTGACAGCATGTCAGCCCAGTTCAAATGAAGGGAATGGTCTTAATAAA
This sequence comes from Globicephala melas, assembly GCF_963455315.2. Lineage (NCBI taxonomy): Eukaryota > Metazoa > Chordata > Mammalia > Artiodactyla > Delphinidae > Globicephala > Globicephala melas. Next base: position 68,932,254 of record NC_083319.1, on the reverse strand, counting down.
GATGCTTAAAGCTGGATAGTTGAAGGCAGGCTACTTAGTAATTTAGGTGTGCCTTGCTTTATTCATTTTGTGTGTTCCTGAAAAGTTGCTTGCCAGCAGAGTGTTTGCAATGCAAATTGTTATTAATGATCATGGGAAAATCGAAATTGAAACAATATTATAAACTTCATAAAGTGAAGTATTTCTGGTAAGATGCTAAACCATAAACAATTATATAAATACAAATGTATAGTCCCAAGCCTTCTTAAGGCAAAGAATATGTTATAAATTCAACCTTTGTTTCCCCTCCATACCTAGTATGTAAATTAGTAAAATTAATGTACAGATTTCAGTGAGATCATCCTTATAGTGAGTATTACTTGATAGACTTGGAAACTCTCTGTCCTCAAAAGAAAGAAAATATAGGCACTAAAATTCTTAACTGACTAGATGCCTGTGATTGTAGCATTCTTTTGAGTTCCTGGACCCAATTCAAACGTGTAGGGGTCGGGTAGGGGGTGCTTCCCTCCCAACACCAAGAAATTTTCAGACACCAGCAGGGTGTCCAAGAATTTAACTCAATTCTGACACTGTCCACCCAGAGAGAACATCAGTTTTCCACAAGTTAAGGGTTCAGTCCTACAAGACTGCCCCCACTCCCCATGCAGGTCACAAGTCCAGGTTGTTACCTGTAATTCTGACCTACTGGCTGTAAGTTAGAGGTTCCAGTGACCCCCTCCTCGGGTTCAATGAATTTGCCAGAGGATCTCTCAAAACTAAGAGAAACATTTCACTCACTAGATCGCTGGTTTCTTATAAAAGGATATAACTCAGGAGCAGCTGGCTGGAAGAGATGTCTAGGGTGAGGCACGGGGAAAGGCATGGAGCTTCTGTGCCCTCTCCAGGCACCACTCTCCCAGCACCTCCAGGTGTTCACCAACTCTGAACTCTGCCATTTTGGGGGGTTTTATGGAGGCTTCATTACGTGGGTGTGGTTGATTAAATCATTGGCCACTGGCGATTGATTTGACCTCCAGCCCCTCTCTCCTCAGTCCCACCCTTCAATCACACAGTTGGCTCCATTGGCAACCAGCCCCCATCCTTAGGTGCTTTCCTAAAGTTGTCTTATTAACATAAAAAAACGACACCTTTATCACTCTCCACACTTAGGAAATTCCAGGGGTTTTGAGAGCCTCGAGCCCGGAACTGTGAACCAAGACCAAATATATATGAGAAATATATTTTGGTCATCTGAATGACCAAATATATATATTTCTTATAAATCACAGTATCACAGTCTGTTTGTTGATCTAGGGATACAGCATGGTGCTATTTTCCTTGTTTTGCTTCCCTCTACTTATGTTAAAAGCAAACCCTTCAGTTACTGCATATGATTCAAAGGGTGAAGGAGGCACTTTGACAGACTCAGAAAGCCCAGTGGATTTTAATACACAGAGGGCAGATTGCCCATGGCTGTTTCCCTAGCTACTCTGGTTCCTCCAGCAAGAGATGACCTAAACTTTGTGAATCCTGGCAATGTTGAGAGTGAGGACTTATCACCACTTCCCTTCCTGTCTCCTTTCTTCCTCTCTCCTTTTCGCCTCCCTTCTCCCCCTTTTTTTCCCTAGAACCAGATAATTTGTATTTTAACTTTAACAAGGAATGAGATTGTTAAGTTGCTCAAAGATGAGTCAAGAACATCTGTGTGGATTTGACTGGTTTAGTTTCTTCATTCTTCTATTTTCAACCTCCTTTTGTTTTAGGTTAAGTCTCTAGTAAACAGAATATAGCAGCATTTTGTTTAATTCAGTTTGACAATCATTATCTTTTAGCTGGAAAGTTTAGTTTATTTACATTGATTGTGATTACTATTACATTTGGATTCTTTTCTATCATGCTATTTTAAACTTTCTATTTTTTATAACTTTTTTTTGCTTTTGTTTTGGATTGATTTTTTTCTAAATCTGCTTTTCCCATTAGTAGTTTGGAGTTTATACATCTTATTTCTAGTCTTTCACTGTTTACCCTAAAAATTTTAATGCATATATTTAACTCAACAGAGTGTAAAGCTAATATCTTTACACTCATGCTAAACATCTTAAGGGCCTTAGAGCGTTTTAACTAAGTCTCCTTTCCCCCAATGTAAATGATTTGAAGTCTACAATTTAAGTTCTACCTTGATGTTTTATAACAGCTTTATTGAGGTATAATCTTCACTTTTTAAATCCTACAAATTAGACATTATGCCATCAATGTTTTTAGAAGTATCCACATTTTTACCAGTTTTTCTCTTCATTTCTTTTCTCATATCAGACCTTTTCTCTATGACTTTTTCTTGTACTAACATTCTTTATAAGTTCCTTTAGCAAGAATCTGTTAATAGTATCTGCTCCTGATTTTTATTTGCTTACAGATCTATTTTACTTTTGTTCTTGAAGGATAGCTTTGGTGGGTAGAAAGTTATTTTCTCATTCCACTTTGAAATAATAATTCTACTGTCTCCGACTTCCACTTTTGCCATTTAAAAGACTGCTGCTGGTGTGAATGTTGCTCCTTTGTAAGAAGTTGGTCTCTTCTCTTTGACTACTTTATAAGGTTTTCTCTTTGTTTTTGGTATTCGGCATTTTCCTGATGCCATGACAGGTGTGATTTTCTCACTTAATTATCCCCTATTTGTGATTCATTAGACTTCTTGAATTTGAGGATTAGTGCCTTCCACCAATTTGGCCTCTACCTCATTCTTCGCATAATCTTCTAGAATTCTGATTGGATATATGTTATACCATCTCAACCTGTTCTTCATGTCTTTTAACTACTCATCTTTTTCTGTGTTCTTCTTGCTGATCATTTCTTTATATCTGCTTTCTACTTTCTAATTTTCTCTTCAATTTTGTCTAATCTGCTCTGGTGCTCATCTGTTTAGTTTCTAATTGTAATTATTATATTTTTCATTTCTAGGTTTTGTGGCTCCTTTTCACCACTGTCAGGTTGATTTTCACTGTTTCTTCTTCTTCTATTATTTAATGCCTTCTTTTATTTTTCTAAACATATTAAGTATATTTATAATTCATAATTGGTATTTCTAGTGTTAGTGTCCTTGCAGATCTAGTTGTGTTGTTTTATGTTTCATGTGGGGTTGCTTTCTTATGTATTTAGTGATTTCTTTTAAAACTTTTTTTTTTTTTTTGCTGTACGCGGGCCTCTCACTGTTGTGGCCTCTCCCGTTCCAGAGCACAGGCTCCGGATGCGCAGGCTCAGTGACCATGGCTCACGGGCCCAGCCGCTCCGTGGCATGTGGAATCTTCCCGGACCGGTGCACGAACCCGTGTCCCCTGCATTGGCAGGCGGGCTCTCAACCACTGCGCCACCAGAGAAGCCCTCTTTTAAAACTTTGAACTCATATTTCTTGGAACTTGACCTCTAGGGAGTCACTGAGGCCTCGGTTCTAAGTGTATCCCAACAGAGAGGACTTGTTTGCTCTTCTCTCAAGTTCCCGGGAGCCCAACCAACCTGGAACCATTCTAACCTAAATGTCTGACTTTTTTCTACCCATGTAGTGTGAATTCAGACTCCAAAGCCAGGAGTGAGGCTGTGCTTAGAAATTCTTAAGGGAGACTCTTTTTTCTTGCTCTTTTTTTCAATACCACTCAAAACTAAGGCCAAAATAGGCACATTCTACTATTTCCCTTCAGTAGGCAGATTTGTTTTTCCTTATTCACCCACTAAGAGTGTCCACCCTTCAGGGTTTCTAGCTTATTGGGAGTGGAGGCCCCTGAAGTACCTCCTCCCTATCAGGCCTCATGTTTGTAGCTTCTACAATCCTAGTTTCTGACCACTGGGGAATGGCAAATACCTCAGAAGCAAAGCAACACAGACCCCTCTGGATTTGTGCTTAGTTGGTGTTCTAGGTTCTAAGAAATCCCTGCTTCCTCACTAATATAGTTGGGTAATTTAAAAATATATCAAAGAATATAGTATCCAGTAATTTGAGGTGTATATAGTGAAAATGGTTTCTCTGAATGTTTAATCATCATACTGCCAAAAATTGTGTTTTAGACTTTGGATTTGTCAAATGATAATGCATATAACAAGGGATGATAATACGTGTTTTAATTGTATACTTTCAGAATGTTTAATATAGCCTGACGTTGTAATAAAACTCCTTATCAACAGATCCTACCAATGGCAAATTTTGAGTCAAATCAAATGTAAAAGGCAATTCTAACAGAAAGTTTAAATTGTAGATTTGCCTTTTAAATAATATTTTTACCAGATACTTAAAGTAATATATTCATTGTACAGGATTATAAAAACACATCAAAATACAAAAAAATTTAAATAGCCTATAATCTCTCCATCGCACCATCCAGAAATAACTATGAACATTTTTGCATTTATTCTTCCAGACTTTCACTCACACACACACACACACATATGCACATATGTACCTATATATCTAAATAAGTTTGAATGATATTGGATATGCACAACTTTAAACTTACATTGAATATATACCATTTTAACTTTTTTTTTTTTTTTTTTTTTTTTTTTTTGCGGTACACAGGGCTCTCACTGCTGTGGCCTCTCCCGTTGCGGAGCACAGGCTCCGGACGTGCAGGCTCAGCGGACACGGCTCACGGGCCCAGCCGCTCCGCAGCATGTGGGACCTTCCTGAACCGGGGCACGAACCCGTGTCCCCTGCATCGGCAGGTGGACTCTCAACCACTGCGCCACCAGGGAAGCCCCATTTTAACTTTTTAACTTGGTTTATTATGAGCATTTCCTCAGATCATTAACTGTTTTTCACAACGGTTATTCACTGTTTAGCATTATCATAAAATAGAAAGTTATTTTCATATTATATTTCACTACTATAAAAAATGCTACAGCCAGCAGCCTTACACATGAATTTTTGATTTTGGAGAAGCAGAAATTCTGGAACAAAGTTTATGAGCTTTTTAAAGTTTCTGCTAGGTTGCTACATCCTTGGTAGTGTGGACTATTAGCATTTTTAATGTTTTCCAATTTCATAGGTGAAACAACATTACATTGTTTTAATTTGCATTTCGTTGATTAATTGGGAGGTTGAAAATATGTTTCTTGAGAATTCAAATTTTCATTTATAGATTGCCAATTTCCTATGTGTCTTTTGTGTCATTTTTAAAGTTTGCTGTGATGACTCAAAAATCTCTTACAAACATATGCTAAACCTAACTTTAGCTCTCATACTTCCCCACATTTCCACACCTAAATCAAGGCAGGAAGTTGTTGCAATTTTTGTTTTAAAGGATGAATTATTCTAAAGAAGGAGGCCTTGTGACCCAGGAGTCAAGAAATGATGTTCCCAAGGGACGGGGTGTGCCCCCCAACCACGTGACTTTGGTGGATCCTGTACGTCCTAGGACCTTATCTCCAAATCTGGAAAATGGGAGATTTGACCCACATGACCTAAAAGATTACTTTAGCTTGTCATTTCTGTCCTCAGAGGCTCTCATCCTTACTATGTGGAATACTCTAACCATGCCAAACTAAAATCTAACACATTTACCTAAAACAGAAGACCAGATTCTCACCATAACCACAACACCAAACTCTTTTCCTAACCTGGCTTACCTGTAGTATTTTCGCTTAAATGATTTAATTGACTTGGCTAAACAGTAATTTTTGTTTAAGCATGCTTTGGGAGGCAGTTCTTCCATACAGACAGGAGAACAACTTGCACAGGAGAAAATCATTTAAAGTTTACTGCAGGACTCTACACCTCCTCAGCTTTGTGGCTTCTGGCAGTGGAAACCCTCAGTGGCAGCTGCATGTGTGTCCCTGGATCACTGGTCTCTGCTGGTCTCTCCAAAGTCGAGAGAAGAGAGAGATCTGAAAACTGGACGCGTGCTTAATACCCGATCTTTACCACATCAACGTTCTGAAACAGGTACCATCTCCACTGGCAGATCAGGAACCTGAGGACCAGAAAACATAAATGATTGCCTAAGGTCCAAATTTAGTGGTAAACCACATTTGAACTTGGGTCTGTCTGACTCCTAAATGCATTCTAGTTTTCTTGTTGCTTCCTACTGGACAGTTGGGAATAAAGACAAAGCAAACCTCCAAATTAGATGCACATTTCATATTAGGCTGTGTTAAGTCAGTGACTTTTAAATATTTTTTACTATGACCCCCACTAAAAAATATATTTTACATCTCAATTCAGTATATACACATACCCATGCACATATACATACATATGTATATGTTTACATATACATATAAAAATAAAATCTAAGTGTGAGGCATATATATATATATATATATATATATATATATATATATATATATATATATATATAGCATTTTCTACTCTGTTAAAAATGCTAGTTTCAACCCTAAAATAATTTCATGACCCACCAATGGATTGTGACCTAAGTTTTAAAAAATAGTATTTTTAGAAATTCCTTTTTCTTCCTTCTTCCTCTTAGTGGGGCTGTCCTTCAAGGCTATGCTAATGTACTGCACAAGGGCATTTGTCTGACCAAGGGGGCAAATAGGGACGGAAATCCAGACATCACTCTACTGGACAAGCTGTGTGCTTTGGTGTGGGACTGTGTCTGCCCAGGGGAAAGGGTGCCTTTTCTTAATTCCACAAAGGTGCCCTTTAAGCTGGTGGTGGCTTTGCTTCTTACGCCCTCTGGCTCTGACAGAGACTGATTGCAGGGTAAGGAAGGTGCAGATCAAAGCATGATGTGCTCCCTGAGCCTCGACTCATCCTTGGTTCCCAATGAGCTTGTCATCGGGTGGGAAAGAAGTGTGGATGAAACAGGGAGCTATGGAGTCAGAAAGAAGCAGAACCTTGCCAAGAAGGCTGACGCTGCATTTCAATTAGGTTGGTTACCTTTTTATGAAGGATTGGATTTGTAAACCAAATGATGCAGACACGGTTCTTGTCCTGGTAAAAGCTGATGGGTTTGGAAAGGGTCTGGGCACCAGACTATATTAATGCCATGTTTACAGCTTTAAAGGATGCACTCAGAATCCTGCACTGGCAGGAACCAAGCCTGGAGAGATGGAGTCCCTTTCAGCCCACACACTGGCAGTCTAACCCTAGTCCAGGTACTTTGCCCCAAGTGTCTCCTCTGAAAATGAAGGGGCTAGTTTATCTCCAGGGTCCCCACCAGCTCTGATAATTCTGTGCCTCTCTGTTAATGGGAAAGAAACAAATATATGTCCCTAATTATGGACTGACCAACAGAAGAGGTGGTCAGGTAATGAAACCCTGAACTTACCACCTTCAGAGTACTTTTCCAGTTAAGAAGACCAATGAAAGGAGATTAGTTCCTTTGAAGGGGTAATGCAGGCTTCTTCACCTGTCCATAGGACGTTCTTAGAAAGGGTCAAAGTTGCTGGTGCTCTGTACTTTCTCTTTTACTGCTTGATGGACATTGAGCTGGGCAAGGAGGTTGCAAGTAGAAATAGAGGTTTCCCCTTCAACAGCCCCATTCCTCCCACTTAAACTGTCATCTGTTGCCCTAACCACTTGTAGGCTAAGTCAGTTTTATTTTTCCGTGTCACCTGATAGCAATGAAAAAGATGTTGAGCCACTTCTATTATTTTAGGCATGCGGTAGGCACTGAGTATTGGTGCATGTGTTCTAGGAACCTGTGACTTTATTTCCTGAGAGGGAGGATGATGTTTAAGGGTTAACACAATAGAATTATTATTTAAGACTGAGATAGAGTGTGACCCTCCTTGCTGTGTGATCTTGGGCAAGTTACCGAACCTCTCTGGGCTTATGTTTGCCTATCCATAGATTAAGAAAAAATAATAGCCCTTCCCTCCGAGAAAGGCTGTGAATTTTGATGCAATCACACAGGAAAAGTGATTAGCAGAATACGGTCCCACTCACGCACATATATTCTATTCCTGGTCTCTTTTCCTCTGAGTCCCTCTCATATGCTGTTAGCCTGCCCTCCTGTCATTTCAGGACCTTGCCTCACTCCCTAGGCCCTCTTCTCTGTGCCTCCCAAACAGCCAGATGAAGGAGCAATTCCCCAACTGATCCCTAGCTAATAGTCAAATCCTCAGTGTTTGGACTTGAACCTCCTTTCCTTCTGTTCTTGCAGAGGGTTTAGGAGAGAAGTAGTTTCCCTGTTTGGAAACTGAACCTTGCTCAACACGAAGTTCTCTCGAGGTCCCCTGTCACTGTCCTGTAAATGTATTTACTCTTTTCTTGTATACATCATCAGTGTTCAATCTTAGCTTGTCACATCTCCATCCAGTCGTGGCTGGGCCTTATGTTGGTTTGCCAGCATCTGTGTTTTCTGCCTTGGATCAAATCACTCCCTTTGACTCAGGAACTAACCAATCCCACCTGCAGTATTTGGTGTCTCGCTTGGTATCTAGGGTAGAAGGGAAAAGGGCACTGAATACCCTTCGGAAATTGATAATGGTGCTGATGAGTGTTCACGATCAAAAGTCTGGGCCTGAATCATTCATAAAACAGAGTTGCTTATGTATTAAAGTCAAGGAGCAAACAACAAATATCTGACTTGAGAAACAGAATTCATTAGACATTCTCCAGTCTCCTCAGGTTGGAAGTGTGGCTGTCAGGGCAGGTAAGGGCCGTCAATTCTAAAGGCCAGATCACTCCAGCTGTGGCCTTGAAGTAGCTCTCCTTACCGTGTAGCATTATGTAGTGTTTCTCTCTATTGACTTTTTTTTTTAAGATTTTCTGTTTTTTTTTTAAATTTATTTTTGGCTGTGTTGGGTCTTCATTGCTGTGCGTGGCCTTTCTCTAGTTGTGGTGAGCGGGGGCTACTCTTCGTTGTGGTGCGTGGGCTTCTCATTGCGGTGGCTTCTCTTGTTGCAGAGCACGGGCTCTAGGTGCACGGGCTCAGTAGTTGTGGCGCACGGGCTTAGTTACTCCGTGGCATGTGGGATCTTCCCAGACCAGGGCTCGAACCCGTGTCCCCTGCATTGGCAGGCGGATTCTTAACCACTGCGCTATCAGGGAAGTCCTCTATTGACTTTTTATAACAGTTTTTTTGAGATATAATTCACTTATCATAGAATTCATCCTCAATGTGGAATTCACTGGTTTTTCGTATATTCAGAGTTGTAAAATCATCACCACTATATTTAGAACATGTTCATCACCACCAAAAAGAAACCTGTATCTATTAATAATCACTCCTCATCCCTCTTTCTGTCCCCATCCCTGGTAGCCACCAATCTTCTTTCTGTTGCTATATATTTGCCTATTGTGGACATTTCAGATCAATGGGAATCATACAATATGTGGCCTTTTGTGTCTGGCTTCTTTCAGTTAGCATAATGTTTTCAAAGTTCATCCGTGTTGTTGCCTTTTTATGGCCAAATATTCCATTGTATGGATATACTATATTTTATTTATCCATTCATCAGTTAATGGACATTTGGGTTACTTCCACTTTTTGGCCATTATAAGTAACGCTGCTATGAACATTTGCTTACAAGTTTTTGTGTGGATATATGTTTTCAGTTCTCTTTGGTATACACTTAGGAGTAGAATTGCTGGGTCATATGCTCACCATATGTTTAACATTTTAAGGAACTGCCAAGCTGTTTTCCAAAGTGTCTGTACTATTTTGCATTCCTACCAGCAAGGTATGAAGGTTCCAATTTCTCTACATCTTTGCCAGCATTTGCTGGTACATGTCTTTTTGATTATAGCCACCCTAGTGGACGTGGCGTAGTATCTCATTGTGATTTTGATTTGCATTTTCTTGAAGGATAATGATGTTGAACATCTTTTTCATGAGCTTATTGGCTACTTGTATATCTTCTTTGAAGATATGTCTGTTCAAATCCTTTGCCCACTTAAAAATTGGGTTATTTGCCTTACTGTTGAATTTAAGAGTTCTTTATATATTCTGGGGGCAAGAACGTATATATGATTTGCAAATATCTTCTATTCTGTGGAATAAGGAATATGCTCCATAGATGGGGCAGCTCCTCAGCTGGGACTGGGTCTCCAAGCTGTTCCCTGTTGTTCTCTAGGCATCTACTTATACCTAGAGTGATTTGGAACCTTTGGATCAACCCGAAAGCTGCCTGTTTCCTTGAGTTGGTCTTGGAAAGCTTGATGCCCTTGAAGCTAAGGACTGGAGGAAGATCTAGGGGTTGTTTGAGGTTCAGGACTTATTGATTATAGAGAACCTGGGAACGTGCATCTACTTGAACATTGGACCCAGGATGTTTGTTGTCTGGTTGCTACATCACCCTTTTTAACCTACTCCTGATTCTTCTCTGTATTATCTAAGAGAGTTTCTTGTCGTCAAATCCCTTTCCCTACGTATTATCCAGAAGCGTTGTCAAGAAAGCAGTTGGATCACAGTCCTTCTTTCCCAGATGTGAACTTCGCCCATGTTGCTGTTTGAACCTTGGCACTTAGCTTTATACATCTTGGCTGTGGGCCAATCCTGCCCATCTACCCACTCTGTCCCCAAACATATAACCTCTCCCACTCCAGGTCCTAGGAACGTTTGCATCCATTTTGAACAAAGGTTTGTAAGTATATGGAGCTACATACAGTACATAATAACAATACTAGTAATGATCTACTCTGTCATTGCCTGGCATGAACAGTAATTGCACAAACCTAATTAATGAGCACACTCCGCGGTTAAAGAGAACTTAGCCATGCAATCCTGCTGTGTACAAAAATGCACAATTGGTTCAAAGCTCCAGTGGTTTTCCAAGGGGTTCAGGAAACATCCTCTCTCTTGCTGCTAGCTTGCTACAGCTGCACAGGGACTAGTGGCAGGGTGGATGGAGTTTGGGGGCCCTGAACAAGAGGCTGATTTATTTAAATAGGTTCAGATGTGCCAGGCTGCTCGTTTGGTGCTTACTTTGAAGGGCCATTACAAATCTGCTGTTTCCTGCTGCCTTTTATTTTAAGTCCAATTAAGTGGATAGCCACAAACAGCTCTGACCTTGAAAGTCTAAGTGAAGGTGAGAAATGAGAACAGGCTTCGGAAACATATGTTTTGGCGTCTTAATGCTCTGCAAGTCACAGACACTTAAGAAAAATAAATAGAACTGGATAAGATAGTGTTATGCTTTAGGAGGAAGCATTTAAATGCCCTGGGAAGTATCACCACATGCTTCACTGGTGCCTAATCATCAACCACGCTAAAAATTAATCCAACTCTCTCATTTCACCGCGTGGCTCTGGGAGACCAGCCCCAAATGAGTGGTATAGCCAGTGACCTTCAGCATATCATCACCTTGGATCGCAGCCTCCGCCAAGCACCTCTCCTGAGCACTGCTTCCTGTCTCTCAGCAGCCCCAGTACATGCTTTTGGTTATTTGTTTTTAGTAAAACTACTTAGAGTCTTATATGACCATTTCCGTTCAAGTTCTTGCAAATGTGGATCACAGGATGAACCTGTAGTTGAATAACTTGTATTGGATATGATCAGCGTGGGGCTTCTTATTAAAATTCTTAAAGTCCGGGCTTCCCTGGTGGTGCAGTGGTTGAGAGTCCGCCAGCAATGCAGGGGACACGGGTTCGTGCTCCGGTCTGGGAAGATCCCACATGCCGCAGAACGGCTGGGCCCGTGAGCCATGGCCGCTGAGCCTGCGCGTCCGGAGCCTGTGCTCCAAAAAAAAGCCACCTGAAAAAAATAATATTAAGTATTTTGTGATGTGCTGTGAACTCCCCTTCTCTCTTTTTTAACCTTAACCTAACCAGTCCAGGAATAAAAAAAATGCTTGTCCGAGACTCTTTCTGACTCACTCTTTAACTTATTGTTAAATTTTAGTTTCTATACACCAATTTAAATATTTTAATGTTCCTACTCCCTTATTAAATGCTGACATTTTATGAGTTATATGTGTTTATCTGTCCCCAACTTTCTACATCAAGAAATGGGAGCAGATGGCTTTTTTCCCTTGTCTCATAGGATAGTGTGGTAGCTAATGAGAAGATATCTGAGCTCACATTCAAATGAAACCACAGACACGAAGAGACAGTGGCAAAGGCTGAGTGAGAATATTAGAAAATAGGATTAGAGTGGTTTCAAGCACATTTTTAGTGTGGGGTTCAAGTAAATTATCTTTATATAAAGGATTGCTCGAATGTGAATATCCTGAAAAAATGTTCATGTAGTCAGCTTGAGAGATTAATAAAGCACTTTCTGGCAATCTGTATTTGCATATAATTGCAATCCCATAAACTTCCATTTATCTGGAAGTCCAATATCCAGATGTCCAGAACAGAACCAAGATCCAAAGTCCAGACGACTTTTGAGCAGCCAAATAGTTGCTAGAAGATCAGTGTTCAAAGTTCAGGCACTTAATCGTACAATTTCTTAGACTCTTTATAAGAGTCTGTTTACTTTGATCGTATACAAAATTCAAATAAATTAGGTTGCCTGGTTTTCCAGCCCATAAAGAATTTAGAAGCAGCAAATGTGATCTGTTTGGAGCAGGGGTTGGGCAGAGTTCTGAGTTGGGGTAGACTCCTGTGTGCACAGTGATGGCCAGGTCTGCTACTGGCCTATTCAGTGTCTCTAAGCAGTTTACAAAAGGCTCCCTGCTCTGAGCAGACCAGTTAGAAAAAGCACACACACCCCTCAAGTGTGGACAGCTCTATAGGTACAGGATGTGATGAGCAGAAGACACGTTGGTGCAAAGAGAAAGGTGCCGTCTCCTCTGGGTAGGCAGATACAGTGCCCACCAGAACTCCTGGCATGGTGGGGTGCACAGGGTCCACTTACCCCGCAGCCATGTGGCTGTGGGCAGTACACATATACAAGGCGTATGCTGCCCCGTAGATCCCATCAGTATGACAGCCAGTGGCAACAAGAATCAGAAGAACTCAAAAACCATACGACAGTATATCTGTCTGGGGTAACTGCAGGTTCAAAACAGAGTGCTTCACCTTCTCATGGCGCCCATGGACGTGAAAGTGATATGACAATTAACGTTGATAATACCCACAGAAACATTGAGAGAGTCTAAATCATGTTCAGTGTGCCTTGTGCTAGAGGCAGTGGCACTTTCGAGACAGGCTGTAGGTGGGAGAGGAGTGATCTACATATTTGCATAGCTGGTGGCATGACCCAGGCTGGTGATGATGGTGGCCTGGCCAGTGTGGTCACAACAGAGGCAGGGAGAAGTGGTCAGATTCTGGACCTCTCTTGAGGGTAGAGCTAACAGTATTTGCCGATGGATTAGATGCAGGGTGTGATAAAAAGAGAGAGATCAAAGGTGATGCCAAAATTTTTGGCCTGAGTAACTGGAGGAGTGGAACTGCCATTCACTGAGATGGGAAGACTTCACGGGAGCAGGTTTCAAGTGGAAGATAGAAGTTAAATTTTGGATTTAAGTTTGTGATCTAAATGGTTAAGGTAAACATCTAAATGGGGATGTTGAGTAGGCAGTTGGAGATGAGTCCGGAATTCAGACTGGAAATACAAGTTCAGAAATCATAAGACTCTAGATAGTATGTGAAGCCATGAACTGAATAAAGTCACCTGGGAGTGAGTGTAGATAAAGAGAAGAGGTTGAAGGTTGAGTCCTGAGGTTTATAGCGTTGAGACGGGAGAAAAATGAGGAAGAGCCAGCAAAGGAGCCTGAGAAGTGGTAGCTACTGAGGAAATAAAACCTGGAGAATGAGGAAGCCAGGTGAAGAAAGCATTTCAAAGAAAAGAGAGTGATTGCATCAATTGGTGACCAAGTAGGGAGAAGACAGAGAATTGAACATCAGATTTAGCCACAAGGAGGTCATTGGTCATTTGACAAGACCAGTTTTGGTGGAGTGAGTAGGGTGAAAATCAGGGTAAACTGGGTTCAAGGAATGGGAAAGTGGGAATTAGAGATACCTGTAAAGGGAAACAAATAAATGGGTGCAAGCCAAGAGAAAATGTAGGGTCAAGAGTTTTTTTAAGTGGAGGAAAGAATAGCACATTTGTGTGATAATGGGAATGACACAGCAAAAGGGGGAGAGTTGATGATGCAAAGAGGGGAGAATTGCTGTGGTCATGTCCCTGAGTAAGTGGGAAAGGGGTGGGAGATTCTGGGTACAGATGGAAGGGTTGGCTTGGATGGGCACCACCTAGTAAGGGGTGAAGACAGGTAACGGCACGGCTGCAGGTAATGGGTGAGTGTGTTGGAGGGATTTGTGAAAGTTCTCTTTTTGTTTCTGTTTTCTCAATAAAATCAGAAGCAACAGAGTTCCAAAATTCGATTGAAAAATGCTCTGATGAGTAATAAAAATTATCTGTCGATCACACCGACATTCAACAAAATGAAGTTGTGTGGCTCAGACTGAAGTACAAAAATCTGTCCTGCTTGGGAAGCCAAGAAGCAGAGTGATAAATATTAACCCATCGTATTTTAAAAGACCATGTTTTTTTTTAACAACAGGATATAGCAGGGCATTTATCAGCAGTTCAGTAACCTAAAGGGTGACTTTCTCACTCCCTCAGGAGCCCGAGCTATGCCAGTACATGGTTTATGGTAGAAACATAGAAGTCAACGAAACATAAGCTTCGTCAGGACAGGAATTTTTGTTCACACGTGAATCCCTACTACCTAGAAGAGACTTTTTAGGTAATTGTATATGTTTATTGAGCACCAAATATAGGTGCTCAGTAAACAATTAATGAATGATTGATGCCAAACCAAGGGCAACCAAAGTATTTTTCACTTAAAAGGATAGTTACCAATTACTTTAAGTGATCAGTTTCCACATTTTCAGTTTTTCATCTTTCAGGTGAGACTGTCCATATGGCTGCAGTGCTGCCTTTTTCTCCAAACTCTTTATTCTTGAGAACTGACTGCAGAATATTGCTTATAGCTCTGTTTTTATGGATAATTTCAGAGGCTTTTACTCCATAAATTCACTGTGCTGTTGAAAAGCCGGCAGAATCTCTGTGCAGAATGAAAATCTGCTCTCTGATCTGATCTGGTCCAATCTTATTATTAAATGGTTATAGAGATCATAGAGTTTAATGGGTAAAATGCCGGGCAACATCTGTTGGCAAGTTGGACACACACACTGAGAAACCAGATACGGTCATGGAATTTCAAAACAAGGTCCTCTGATATTTAAATTATGCCAACTTGCTACCTCATGGCAGGCATAGTAAGACTCAGAAGCTAAGTAAAACTGTTTCGCTTTGTATTCCAGGTCTAGGTGCCTGTTTGTAGTTGTGTTTCGTTTGACTTTCTTTATAAACAGTAGGACCTCAAAGTAGACTCATTGTTCTTGATTTCCTTTTCCGCAGCAAGATGAGCATCTTCACATAAATCAATAGGCGGCATACTGATTGCTGTGTAATCTTGACACAAAATAGCTGCGCAAGCACTTTTTGCACTCTATCGCAGGAGCCTCAGAGGAAAGGTGCATTGCAGCATGGGATAAGCTACTGAGGGAAGGCGAAGAGATGATTTTACCTTAGTAGAACAACAGGATATATTTTAGTTGCAACTTGCCTGATTAGCAGGAATTATCGATGGACCCCAGTGATTGGTAAGGAATAAAATAACTTTGAGGTATTAGATTGTAGTGCTCTTTAAGAGGAATCACCTTCCTTACTACAAACAAACCAAACCTGACAAGGGTCTCCCGTCCCCTTGGGCCCTCACATTCACAACCCAACCCCACTTGAACAACCTTCAAGGTACACACTACTCCCATTGGATGTTCTGGTCCCAAAGGCCGACAGAAGGAAACCATGCTTTCTTGTTCCTTTTTAGCAAGGGGAATTTATTTTCCAAATAATGTATATTCTAACTCTTAGGTTTGTTTTGTTTTTTCATTGAAGACTAATGGAAACAAACTACGGAAGGTCAGAATTTCATATGAAATAGTCCCAATTGCAAAGTCCAGAACAACTTTCTGACTGCCAACAGGTTACTTGTGGTTGTTCTTTCCCTCCCTCTTCCAGAGGAGGGATTGGGTCATGTTCATGGGGACAAGCAAAGTGTGATGGGATCTGGGCAAGTTGATGGGCTCTCCCTGTGCCTGTCTTCTTCACCAACTTAGTTCAGACAAAAGGCTGGACTTCATGTCCATGGCCAGGTCGTAGGTTATTTTCTTTCATGCTCTGTAAACTAGTTCTTCCTTTTTGATATTGAAATTACCCTAATAAAGACTCAGTGGTGAAATCTCTTCTCTGTTGGTACGTCTAGATCTTTGTCAAGATCTTTGCTGGGTTGTACGTGATTTTAAAAGACTAGGAAATCCCATTGGCTTATTGGGGTGTTTGGGGTGTTTATTTCAATTCTGAGCTTCACCTTTTTTTTTTTTTTTTTTTTTTTTTTTTTTGCGGTACGCGGGCCTCTCACTGTTGTGGCCTCTCCCGTTGCGGAGCACAGGCTCCGGACGTGCAGGCTCAGCGGCCATGGCTCACAGGCCCAGCCGCTCCATGGCATGTGGGATCTTCCCTGACCGGGGCACAAACCCGCGTCCCCTGCATCGGCAGGCGGACTCTCAACCACTGCGCCACCAGGGAAGCCCTGAGCTTCACCTTTTCTTCAAGCTATTTTTTAGCTGTCATGGGGATATTTCTGTTTTGTGTCTATTTTCTGATAAAGAAAAATAACCTTGTAGAATTTGAAGTGATCATTATTTAAAGCAAGAAGAAGAAGGAAGAGGAGGAGAAGCAGAAGAAACCAAATAAAAGAAATTACTTTAGAATTTTTTTCCTTTCTTCTTTGCAACTAAATTTATGAGTCAGTGGAATTTTCTAATGAGTATTGATAATTTTTTAAATGCAGCCATATATTTTGCTGGCATGCTTAGTTTCATCCAAAACTCTTGAATTTATCAACATACAGTGTACCGAATGCAGGACAGATCCTGCATTGGCTCTTGGGGTACAGAGATAAATGAGACACAACCCTTGCCTTCAAGGAATTTACAATTTACCATCATTTGGCCAGTCAGTTGTTTCAGTTGTGTGTTGGCAAATTGAATACATTGGCTCCAGAATTTTGAGGTAAACATTTCAGTTTTTTAGAGGCTGCAGTGGAAGCCTGGGGCATGGATTCCAAGCTCTAGTTTTATACATTTGTGATACCATTGCCCTCTCGCCCCACAGTCTCCCCTGAACTTCAGCATTTTCTAGGAGGACTTTAGAAAGGTGGTCTTTCTCTGCATGAAATGAACAGACTGAGGTCAATACCTCTTGCAAAGAGCCTAGTCTGAAATAAAACCAGATGAAATCTGGTTGTCTAGTTCCAGAATAATCTGGAACTCTAGTATAATCTTTAGTGCTTGCCAAAGGTGAATTAGTTGTCACCTAATAACGTGCTTGCCCAAACTAAGAACGTAGCTGAGCCGTGCTGTGCCTAGACTCCTGACCTGTGGAAACTAGGAGATAATAAATGGATGTTGTCGTGAGCCTCGACGTTTGTGACAGTTTGTTTTACTGCAGTAGAAAACGAATCCACTCATGATAGCAACAGGATATAAATAGTTATCCAGAAATGTAGGAATATCAATAGCTAGGCTTTGAGTGTTTTCGAAAATCACCATAGAATATTTAAGCCCATGATTTTCCTCTTCTTGGAATCCCTTTGGAATTTTCTTTTTCTCTTTGTTTCTATAGTTTTTTTAAAAAAAACTCCTCTGCAGAAGGACACATCCATTTGTTTATGGATTTGTGCATCAAATGTTTATTACGTATCGACTATGTATGTGCCTGGCACTCAGTGGGATATTTGGAGGTACAATCTGACTGAAGCATGGTCATTGCACACCAGGAGCTCACACAGACGTGAAAGCAGATCATCGTATACAGTTTGGATGCTCAAGTTTGAAGGTTATATCATGACACAGTGCACTGGAAGCAGGTAGCATTTACCTCAGTGAATTTGCCGTGGGCAGGAGCCTGGCTCTCAGCCCAGTGGACTCATAACCCTGATTGTAATGGCCCATTGCAAAGGGATTGTCTGTCAGAGGTGGACTTGTATTGCCCAAGCTCATTATGACTGCTGTCTATTAATATAAACCCAATTAGAGCCCATTAAAATACAATGAGAACTACATCTCTAAAATCGAAAGGAAAGCCCAAATCAACAAATCAGTGCCTTATTATCCCCCAGTAGACAAGTACTTGGAAAACCAAAGTACCATAATCAGGGTGACAATCTGTTAATTTAAAATGAGGAATTAAACTGTCAAGTTGACTGGTCTGACCATAGACTCTGTATAGATAACAAAACGGGAAGCCAGTTGATAGCATCATCATGGACTCAAGAAGTGTTGCTTTGCTAAAATGCTTGACAGACTCTCACCACAGCAGGGATGACCTTACTGAGGAAAGAGGAACATTTGCTCAGCCAAGATTTCCTCTACCCTTGACAGCCCTTCGACAGACCTGGCCAACTCTGTCTAATTGTGATACTTCCCTCTCTGTGCAATACCTGACCACCTGTTCACACTGTATCTCCGTAACAGGGTACAATAATATAGATTGCTACGTTTCCACTTGGTCAGTTACAATCACTTGTCAGTTCTCCTTCTTTAAGGTTACTCCCAAGTCACTTTGTTTTGAGTTTGGGATATTCCTATACTTTTTACTCCCACATCATAGACAGTCCTCTGGGTTTGTGTTCACAGAGGGCTAATCAATACAAGTTCTGGAATAGAGGTGTACAGAGGGCTCTACAGGAGCTTGGGGCAAAAAGACACTGACACTTACTGAATTCCTACTGAGGACCAAGTACTGTGGCAAGCATTCTACAAGCATTGCTTATGTGATCGATGAGAACCCCACTGCGTAGGAATTGGAGATTAAGGGACTTGCTCGTAGTTATAGAGCAAGGAAGAAGCAGCAGGGTTTAAGCTCAGGCCATCTGAGCCCAGAGCTTATGCTCTTAACTGCCTCCTTTTAGTCTTTTAGTCCTCACACCCACTCTGAAGGAGGGAGAGATGTGTCAGTCTGGGTTCAGTTGCAGAAAATACAGAAACCACTCTATTATTTTAAAGAGGGGGGGGGGCTTCTCTGGTGGTGCAGTGGTTGAGAGTCCGCCTGCTGCTGCAGGGGACGCAGGTTCGTGCCCCGGTCCGGGAAGATACCCCATGCCGTGGAACGGCTGGGCCCGTGAGCCATGGCCGCTGAGCCTGCGCATCTGGAGCCTGTGCTCCGCAATGGGAGAGGCCACAACAGTGAGAGGCCCGCGTACTGCAAAAAAAAAAGAGAGAGAGGGCTTTAATGGAGGAACTGGGTGCTTACAGAAATCACTGGCAGGGCAGGAGGAGCAGGCTGCGTCTCCAGGAATTGCTCCCAGAATCTCACAGTAAGACTGGCCTGCCCGGAGAGCTGCCACTTCTGCCTCAGTTGGGAAGGTGAGGAATCAGGAAGCTGCCATGGGAACTGGTGCATTCTGGAACAAGCCACCAGTGCCCTGCCTCTCAGTACTTATGAGCCTAGTCACTAAACACCACAGGTTAATAAAAAAAAAAATCCTCTCCATGATTCCCAGGAGAAAGAGCAAAGGAGCAGTATAGCTTCTCAATGTCACCTTCTGAATGTAGTTTGAGAGTCTCTGCTTGGCTAAACCTAAATAGCACCCTGCACCCTAGCTGCAAGGGAGGCTGGAAATGTCATTGTATCTGGCCTCTGCAGTTCAGGAAGGCATACTAGAAGGAAGGTGGGACAGATGCTGAGTGCCAGTCCCTGTGTCACTGAGGAGTCCCAAGCTCAGAGGGGGGATGTGCCCACGGTCACATGATGAGAATGATGGTTGGCCAGGCTCTCAGTGAATTTGTCACACTCCAAGCTCTGTGTTCACTGCCTCCCCACTGCCTGACTCAGCCTAGTTGGGGAATGAGTGTTTACAGGGGCATCTTCACGGAGAACCTCGATCTTGAAGGAGGGATGGACTGTGGTTCTGGGAAGGCAGGCAGTGCAGCAGGGTCTTCGGAGGCAGGTGAATCCTTCCTCTTACTCTGCCACCGAGGGTGTGACCCCTTTTTCAGAATCTCTGAGGACTCAGTGCAGTGGCTTACCTTGTTGAAAGCTAAGTAATGTAATGGAAAGGAAAGCTTCGATGTAATGTAATGTAGCTTAAATTGTTAGTATTGTGGAAAGTGTTGGGGGCTCCAGTTTTTCCCTTATTTTTTTTTAAAGAGTATCTTTCATGCGTGCATGTTCAAATATACGATTTATTCAATCATTTACGTACCTTTGCTGCTAGAAAGACCACTTGGTTCTCTCAAAGGTTCCCTCAAAGAAGCTGCGTGGTCGATGTAAGTGAGAGATGCTGGCAGCCGCCAGTTGTGAGAATCAGAAGGGACTCATGAGGAGCATCTCCTGCTCCTTTAGTGACAAGGAAGCTAGGAAGAGGGTCACTCTTCCCATCAAATCTACATTCAGATGCCACAGGGTGCCTGTCTGGTCCTTTGTGCACTTTTACGGGGCTCTTTTCCATCCAGCCAGGGGGTGCAAAGAAAAGGAGAGGGTGTGATAGAAAGTGAATCTAGGTCTAAATGCCACTCCTGGTGGCTGAGGGATTAGGGGACTCCTCCTTTGAAAGCTGTAACTTAGGGATTCTGGCATTTCCATTTTTCTTGCATTTGACATTTTTCCTCATTTATTCTGTTCATACCTGCAGAGAATTTTGAGCATAGTATAGCAGTTAAGAGCCTAGATGCTGACACCAGATTGCCTTGGTCCAAAATCTGGCTTAGCCACTTATTATCTACATGAACTTGGGGAAGTCACTTAATTTCTCTGTTCCTCAGTTTTCTCATCTGTGAAATGCTAATAGTACCTATTTCCAAGGGTTGTTGTGAAGATTCAGTGAATAGATTTCTTATACACACACACACCACCCCCCTCTAGAAGCATTAGCTATTATTGTTGATGTGGATTCTTCATTTCTTCCTTCCCCAAATTGTACGAGGTAGGTGTTTATTATTAAGAATATTTTGCGTATGAGGAAATAGGCTCTTTGAGTTTAAGGAGTCTGTGCAAAGTGACAGAGCTTATAAGGGGCTGAGCCCAGATCCAACTGCCTGGGATTGCATGGCTGCACAGCCTGTGCTAAACAGCATCTTCACTCACCGTGATGATCATTCTGACAGATATAACCCTTGAAGATACCACCGTGTTCTTATTTCAGCCATAGGGAATCCTCAGCTTTTCTCATTGGGATCCAGCTGTAACCCCTCAGTTTTTGGGTCAGAATTGATCTCTCCTGCACTGTATGAACCCCACCGTGGCTCCACATTTGATTCCTCCTAATACATCTACAGTAACTCACCTTTCCTAGGTCTTTTATATCTGTCAAAAAAAAAAAAATCCCCTGCATTCTTATCCTTATTCTGGATGCTTATTCTCATGCTTTCTGCATCAAGTTTCTCTCGTTTCTGTTCTTATTTCTTCCCTGGCAAGCAGCTGGCAGTGATGTCACATAACCAAATACCTTTCAGGCACTCATCAAATGAACATTCTTATGGTCAAATCCTGCCTTTTGACAACTTTTTGACTCCGTGGAAAGTGGTTACTGCATTACACATTCTAATTTTGGCAAGGGAGTGATTTCAGAGAAGCAGCTGGTGCACCGAGAGAAACAGGACCAGTTCTGTCCTTGGAGAAGATTAGGTGGAATCATAGTGCATGTGCTCAGAAATGTCTAATTCAGCCAGAGCCTTCCTCTGTTGCCTGGTAAAGTGCACACCCAGGTTGGAAAGGAGCCGTCTCCACCTCCCTTCCCACTGCTGATCTCAAGCCAGCCATGTGCTAAGGAAAGATTGTGGTCCTCTCTGCAATACTCAGGAAGGACGCAGAGCAGCATGTCCGGTGGGCCTGGCACCGCACTCCTCTACAGCAACCTAATGCTTGATGGGGGACTTAGGCACGTGGCCGCAGAGCTTTGGGGCCCCCAGCTGTCAGTGTCCTGGTCCCTTTTTCCCTCCAAAATTCTCTGGCTCCTCTCCTCTCCCCCCAACATTGGTTCAGGTTTCTTAGGATGAAGCAAGTAGGTCAGTGATCCTCAAAGCTGGTACCTTAGAATCACCTGGGAAGTTTTAATAAGCCCCTCCAGGTCCCAGCCCACCACAGGTTCTTTTTTTTATTTTTAACCTTTTGAATCGGCTTTTTTATTTGGTAACAGCTTTATGAGATATAATTCACACCTCATACATTTCACTTATTAGAGTGTACAATTCAGTGGTTTTTAGTATATTCACAGAGTTGTGCAACCATCACCACAATCAATTTTAGAACATTTTTCATCTCCTCCAAAGGAAACCTTGTATTCTTTTGCAGTCCACCCCTCCCCTCATTTCCCCCTAATTCCTTCGGCTCAAGGCAGCCACTAATTTACTTTTTGTCTCTATAGATTTGCCTCTTTGTGGATGTTTCATATAAATGGAATCATACAATATGTAGTCTTTAGTGACTGGCTTCTTTCACTTAGCACAATTTTTCAAGGTTTATCCATGTTGTGGCATGCATTAGTATTTTTTAAAAATTATTTATTTTAGTTTTGGCTGCATTGGGTCTTTGTTGCTGCACACGGGCTTTCTCTAGTTGCGGAAGCGAGGGCTACTCTTCTTGTGGTGCACAGGCTTCTCATTGTGGTGGCTTCTTTTGTTGCGGAGCATGGGCTCTAGGCGCGCGGGCTTCAGTAGTTGTGGCTCGCGGGCTCTAGAGCACAGGCTCAATAGTTGTGATGCACAGGCTTAGTTGCTCCGCCACCACAGATTCTGAGGCATTGGTTCTCGGTGGCTCTGAGCATCAGTATTTTTAGAAAGTTTCTCAGATGCTTCTACTTTGCAGCTGAGTTGAACCCACTGGCCACAGTGCTTTGGCCAGCCCTTCACGTCTTGGCCTCAGTTTCTTCTATCAAATGGAGATAATAATGGCACTGGGCTCATAGGGTTGTTGTCAGGATTAAAGAGTTAAAAATAGATAAAGGGTCTAGAAAATTGCCCAGCACATAAGCACTCATCCAGTATTAGCCACAGTAATCATTACTGCTATAATCATTATAGTCAGTGCTTGTGCAAAGTCCCAGGGATTCAAAGACGTGGTGAACAAGTCCCTGCCCCCAAAGCTCATCATCCTCTGGGGAAGACAGACCTGCCTCTGCCACACTCAGTGCGAACTGGTGAGTCCTAGAATGAAGGCAGGTCCACGTGCTATGGGGGTACAGACCAGGGAGCAGCTAACTCTGCAACACAGAAGGAAACAGCTTACCAGGAGCAGGCCTACCACTTGAGCAGGGTCTGGAAGGACGGATTTGCCAGACAAAAGCAGGGTAAATGAAGGACATGCCGGGTAAAGGAACAGTCTGTGCAAAGCCCTCCTGACCTGAACGAGCATCAGATGACAGACAGCTGGCTGGTAGTGGGGCCCCATCTGTGGATGGGGGAGAGTGCTGGTTGAGGGGCCGGAAATGAAGATCACTGCCACACCTTGAAGGACCCGTGTGCCTGCCCCAAGGCAATTTGGAGTTTATTCTCCAGGCATGAAAAGCCGCTTAGGTTTTTAAGAAACAGTGAAACCTCCTCAAAATTGCGTTTCTGAGAAGAGGAGATAAAAAGAGGAAACGGCTGGGTGGGGAGGGGGCTCATTAAGACCTTTCTGCTGATGTGGAGGTGAGGAATGATGACAGCCTGAATTAAGGGACAGGCGGGAGGTGGGACTGGAGAGACATCTCAGAGGCAGCCTCAGAGGCGTTGGCATTTCACTGACCGAGGGAGGAGGGAGGCTGGCAGCCTTGGGCTGTTGGTGCCTTTGTGCGCTGGCTGTACATGAGGCAGGAATTACCGGAGGACAAGTGGGTCTGGAGAAGAGAGAACGAAGGAAGTGTTGAGCATGCCGCGTGTGAGAGCCTTCTGGGACACCCAGGGGGAGGATGTTTACGTAGAGGTGTTCACTGGGCAGCTGGGAAGGAAGAGAGGGATTGTTGTGCCCGCTCAGCCTTTCCAGCCTTCCCTGTAAATCTTCCCGTCTTCTGGATATCTGTGAAAACCTTGTCCTCCAACGAGCTTCACAAGCTAGAAATCAGTCATCGTCAAAGACGCCTTCCTTGAACCGCCTTCCCGACCCCAGTCTACACCAGCAGCATCCAACATCCATCCTCCTTGTTCAGGAGGCACTGGTAACTGCGATTCCTCTTGTATTGGCTTGAGTTCCTGGAGAACTCTGTGTGCATCGCTCCCCAAATTAGTATACTATTCCACTGGGCTTAATGGACAAAGGGTGATCCCAGATGGAAGAATTTGGTTTCTGGTCCCTGTGGCAGAATGCACTGCAGTGCAACCCTCACTCGACATTGTGAAAGAGGAATGTTACCAAGTCCCACGTGTGGGCATGTGACCTAGCTGCTGCTGCCTGGCTCTGAACCCGAAAGAGCCTCACCTAGTAAGGACTGCTAGATAAAAAACTGGAGACGCATTGTTTGAGTTTTAGGTAACAATGAACCATTTCTTAGTATAAGTATGTCCCGGATATTACACGGAATAAGCTTATACTAAAAATGATTCTTCGTTTATCTGCAATACAAATTTAACTGAGCATCTTAGATTTTTATTTGCTAAATCTGACTACCCTAAACCCAGTCTACCTCAGGTATTTCTTGTAATGCGTAGAATCTCTCCTACGCATTACAGCTTTCAGCACAGGGAGACCCGCTGAACTCAGTTCTTGAGTAACGTAGCTCTGGTTCTCTCCTACTGCACAGGCAGTAAACTCAGCTTTGTGTTTGTTTTTTTTAAAATCGCTGGTGGTATTTGTTTTTTCCTTTGAATACCTTCTAAAAATAGGACACCCAACCAAATATAAAAATACAGCCAAAAAAAGATCCCGGTTGGTGTAGTAGAATTCAGACAGTAACACTGACCAAAAGAAAATATGTGCTATTTCCCTGTCTTCTTTATTTAAAAAAAAAAATTATCTTATTTATTTATTTATTTATGGCTGTGTTGGGTCTTCATTGCTGCGGGGGGGGGGCTTCTCGTTGTGGAGCACGGGCTCTAGGCACGCCACTTCAGTAGTTGTGGCACATGGGCTCAGTAGTTGTGGCTCTCGGGCACTAGAGCTCAGGCTCAGTAGTTGTGGCGCACGAGCTTAGTTGCTCCGCAGCATGTGGGATCTTCCCAGACCAGGGATCGAACCCGTGTCCCCTACATTGGCAGGCGGATTCTTAACCACTGCACCACCAGGGAAGTCCTCTCTGTCTCCTTTAAACAGAACAAATAAATACCCGTGTTTTGCTCAAGGGGATTCTAGGTATCTGGATTGTGCTGCTTGTTTATTCTTGTTGTTGTTTATTTAACCTTTTTTCACCTAAGCAACCTGAGCCGAGGGCAAGGAAGAGAGGTGAGCTGCCTCTGTGTCTGGAAGGCACACACTGGTCCTGCTGATTCATGAGAATCTTAAAGGTTTATTGATGGCATCTGGAAATAACTCTGGACGCTGGCTGTGCTGATCAGATGTGTCTCATCCTGTACCACAAGGTCTTGGGAGAGGGAAGTTGCACAATCTGGTGCAGCAACCTGTTCCAGAGAGGAGCAGGTTCTTGTTGTTTTACTTTAGCACAAACGCACTTCCTCTGCACTCTCTCCCTTTGAAATGAAGGGCTACCATCATCCTCCACTGTGGCTGAACTGTATCTTGTGATTCTTCCTTCATTTTACACCTAGAAATGCTTTGTCCCTTATGGCTAGACCAGCGCCATCGGGAAACTGGGAAGATGTTTTGAGCTGCGTTGGTAAAAAACAAAAAGGAACCACAAGAAATAATTGGGCCTAGACTACCTAAAGAGGCTGGCCAAGATTGCTGAACAATTAGGTTAAATTTCAAAGGTCATAATTTTCACACTAACTAGCCATATCCGGCATCCGTCCTGCAAAATCCTTACTGCTCAGCCGGGACTGTAGGAGGTTTAAACACGCTCACACAGGTGCCCTCAACAGTTTTTTCTACCATCTACCCCACTGCATCAACAAAAGGCCAATCTTACAAATTCCTATGTCATGACTTCGTGTCGTTTCGGAGGGAAGAGAATGATGGTTTGTTGTTTGGCTGAGCATAAAGAAACCAGTGTCTCATGATAAAGAGGGAAATCTGCCTGTTTGTTTGTGAGGACTGCTGGGAGGCAGGGAGGCGAAACCTCGGATCTGCTCTCCTGCACAACGTATTTATATCTGCTTCGACTGAGCTGAGTGTGAGCTGCTGTCCAATGCTAATGGCTCTGGGTATTTGTCTTTAGTAAATAATTCAGTAAATACCCTGGGAAGCACATATGACGTTTGCTGTTGCATGTCTCTTTTGTGAACCTGCAGCTTTTGAAAAACCAGAAAATAGAGAAACCTGTGCAGGCTTCGAGGTGGAGAAGCAGCCGAGTATCAGCCCTGAGCCCAGGCTCAAGAACAGGACTTTCTGAAATTAGCATCCAGCTGTGGCAGCACTGACTCGATCTGTGGTCTCCAGCATTTATGAACCTCTTTGTGCTTCAGTTTCCTCACCTGTGAAATGCATAGAGTTGTGTGGGTGAGACTGGTAAATACAGAGCAGCTCCCGTCGGTTCCTGGCACACAGATAACCTTTGTGCGTGTGGCGTGTGCGTGTGTGTCTGTGCCGTTGTGTGTCCAATCAGCCTATGGTGCCGCTCTGTCCTGGGGTCATGTGAAGTAGCTAGAAATCCGTGAGTTTATGTAAGGCATTCCTAGGAGAGCTTAATTGCCAAATAAGGCAAGGAGAATTTGCTTTGGCTAATCTCATGAAAGGCAGCACGGTGTGTCGGGTAATCGTAAAATGTTTGTAATTAACTGCTATCAAGTGCGTATCACATACTGGACATCGTGCTAGCACTTCACCAGCGTCATTTAGTCCTCTTGTAGGCAGCATCACTGTCTCTCTCTGACAGGTGAGGAAATTGAGACTTAAAGAGGTTATGTATAAAGGATCAACTTGAATAATATACCATAGGGCAAAAAAAGCAAGTTGCATATGTATATTATAAAACCATTTATAGAAATGCTTTAGACATATACATATATATATATATATATACACACACACATAATGGGAGAGAGAGAAAGGAAAGGTTTAAAAAAGTGCATGGGAATGATAACTAGCAAAGGGGTTGAGGAAGAGAAGAGAGGGGAATGGGGTGGGAGAGTATGAGGGGCTTCAACTTTAATATTTTCTTTCTTTCAAATCAGTGTCAACATGGCAAAATGTTAAGATCTGAATAAGTCAGGCAGTGGATTCACTGGTGATCATTGTCTTTGCTCTATCTCTTTGAATGTTTAAAATATTTCATAATTTGAGAAAGAGGTTACAGCAGCGATCTGGAGAGTGCCAGCGCAGTACCGGCACACAGCAGACACTCCACAAATGGGATTGTTCCTGTTAGGAGGCTTTCTTCCCTACGAACACTGCTCTGAAATAAAACTGTTGATTTCATTGCTGGGATTATATTCTGAAGTGAAGGTCCAGCAGGTTAGGAACTCTTACAAGAAACCCCCAAAGGAACTCAGAAGACCTTTGCACACGTTCTTGCTAACCAACGAGATAACCAAGTGTGGCTAAAAATAAATATCCACAAGTGCACTGAAAAAAGGTTCTTTGTCTGAAACAGCACTTCAGTTGGCCTCCCCGTGAATCTTCTTCAGGCTTTTGGGCCTTTGCTTTTTAATTTTGTACGTGAATTAAGGAAGTGAGGAAGGGAATACTGGATTGCCAGTGAGGAATGCCAGAATCAGGGAAAACTAATTCTCTGGGTCCATAAAAAATTAAAAGTTTCCCATTGCATGCCCTTGGGTATATTTTCTAATTTTTGGCTTATTGCAGGAGCAGTCTCAATTTTATTGACATACTAGGCTGTTATGGTAATGAACGGTGTTTTTATTATTGGATTCTATTATGGTTAGTCACAGTGAGCCTGCACACACACTCTCTGCAGTTGGCATTGCCTCAGGCACCTCTAATAGCATAGAGATATTGAATATTTTCATATCAGGATTAACAATTTCCCCTGTCTGTCATGACCTCTAGAAAAATCAGCAAAACTGATTTCCTTTCATTTAGGTTTTGCATCTCCTTTCAGAGTTACTTATAACTTTGATGAACAATAAATAGAGAAAATAATTCTTGAAGTTTTCCATTTATGATCTCTCCAGAAAGTTAGCATAGGCTCTGAGGACAAGGGAGCTGCTTATCTCCTGACAATATCGTGCAACAGAAAAGAGGGCTGCTCCTGTGCGGGTGTGGGCTCATGCACTTAAAGAAAAAAAAGAGGTAAAGAAAATGCACAGTAACAGATGATGGGATTCTGGGTGATTTTTTGGTTTCTTCTGTTGTAGTTTCTGTGCTTACCAGCTTTTCTGCAGCTAATGTAGTTGACTCTTACAGGAAGGAAAAAATGCTATTTCTGAAACACAGACAAAAAGAAAAGGCTGCGATTTATGTCAGGAAACCAGATTACTGGTCTTAATTCTGACATTGTACTAACTGCGATTTTAAGAAAATCACTTAACCTCTTACTGCTAGTGTTCACATTTGTAAGATGGCCAGATGGGGATAATAAACTTGTTCGGCTTGCTCTGCCTAACATGTAGGATTCTTACGCAGAAAGTAGATGATAAAATGTGAAAATCCTTTAACAAAGAGTGCTCCATCAATGCAGAGACATTCCCTGACATGTAGAAGAGGGATTGCAGTTGTAGGGCAAGATACGGAGAGATAGATTAATTCCCCACACGTAGAATTCTTCCTCCTCCATGGATTCACAAGTAGGTATATTTTAGGGCAGTGGTTCTCAAACCTGCAGGCATCAGAATCACCTGGAGGGCTTATTAACACATAGATTGCTGGATTCACCCCCAGAGTTTCTGATTTTGTAGGTCTTGGGAGGGGCATGAGATTCTGCATTTCTAGAAGGTTCCCCGGGTGATGCTGATATCGCTTTGCTTCTCCTGGGATCCCTTTGAGAACCACTGTTTTAAGGATGTACAAAAGTATATATATATCACACAGGCGTTCTGGAGTATTTGGTGACTAGAAGCTTCCTGGTGACCTTCAGGAGTACGCTTTCAGCAGAGTGGAAAACATACGGAAGCTGGCTGGCAAGAGAGTCATGAGTGTGGAAAAGAATAACAGTTACAGACTAGATGTTTGGGAAGTTCTGAGAGTGAAATAACATTCAAATAGGAAGCAGAGTCAAATGAATGTTTAAACGAGAGGTTGTGGTTGGGGCCCACGAGGTATTTGGCCCACTCAACTGATCTTTTGAGTTGTTCAGTCTTTTAAATTAGTGTCCACCATTTAAAAGTTATCAGATTTCAAATGGAAATCTAGATTCCTGTCTGCTTTTCAGAAATCAGATGTGGTCTGTATTCCTCCATGACAACAGTCGGCTGAACCAAGTGATAGCTGCTCCCTTTTTCTGAGACATAAGCTTTGGGGTTAATCAGCCCCATCTAACCCTTCCATCCTTTAGATGACCCAGCAGATCTCTATGAACAGATGAGTTTGCAACTGCAAAATGCAAAAAGAGGAACCTGCACACTTCTAGTCTGAGGACAGAGAAGAACAGGAGATGCTGGCGAGTTGTGATCATGACATGAGCAGGGTCCAACAAGAGGAAGGAGGAGATGGAATCAAGGACACAAGTGGGAAGGTTGATTTGGGGAAGGAATGGGAACATCTGCCCCCCAGTATGGTAAGGAAGAAAGAAAATAAGATGGAAGTAAAGAAAGAGGTATTTTGAATTGAAGATGGTGGTCTTGATCTTCTCAGGAGTAGAGTAGATCTTCTTAGTAACATAGACAAGACCTTCTTGAGGGAAGAGGGCTTTGTCCTTGGGAAAAGAAGAGAAAGTTTGGCTGGACTACTGTGCAATGTTCTGGGCAATTGACATGAAGCAGGAAAACATGGCAGAGCAGCTCTCTGAGCCCATTTGAAATGAAATACACTGTGGCTTTCCCCTCCAGCAACACTGTGCTGCACGGGTGTTGAGGTAGTGATCCAGCACTGGAAATTAGGACTGAAGGGGGTGAAGCCATCCTCATTTTAAACCACTGAATAATCAAATAAACAGAACCGTACAGTTTAGGGATGGGTTAATCAAGCTAGGGAGTATCCTCCTTACCTGCAAGCCACCAAAACAAGGCATCAATCCATTCATGCTATTGTCCCATGTGCCCTGTAGAGCATTTTTAGAGCACTAAGAACTGTGCCTAAATTTCCATGCTTTTTGAATTAGGAGAGACAGTAGCATGCCTTAGGACAAACAGAATCCTAGAATCTGAGCATAATTTTCTTGGTAGCTATTTTAGACCGGGGCAGCAGTTAAATAATTTACCTAGCAAGTAATTTAGAATATTTTTATATTAAGCAAACAAGAACAGATTATGGAATGCAAAAAATCCCTCTCTTTGTTGCATATAACACAAATTCAAAGAAATTTTGCTTCATAGTAACTGTTTTGGGCTATGTGCCTCCACCCAGCCCTAGCCTACACCCATCCTGTCCTTGGCTTGGGGACAGTGGCGAAGTCTGAGAAATGCCACTGAAGGAAAACACTTCATTCTTCCAAGTTATGCTTACAGCACAGTAAATGATCGTTTAAAAAATGTACAAAATCAGTGTCACCTGTATTTCAAATACTATTTCCCTAAAAAGCAGCTGATTAAAATTCTGTATAATTTGTAAGGTGAATTACAAATCAGTGCATGATCAACTTCCCATGAACAGAAGTGGTAAACTGATTGACCCTATGACATAACCTCAGCAGTAATTATCCAGCTCAGCTCTAACTGCTCTCTTAGCCCAATACTGATTTTGACTTTTTAATTTTTGCATGCTGTTGCTTTGAAAGAAAGGTGTTAAGCACAGAATTCCTCTATTTTTCAAAATAACAGGTTTTTCTGACTTACGAGAAAAAATCTGAGACATTTAAAATGTTTTAAGGTTTTCATTGAAACAAAAGCGTTCTCTGGTTTTAGTTGGAAATCCCCATGTCCTGTTGAGAATTCCATCTGTTAATAAATGGTCTCAGTTGTTTCCCTCCAAATGCAGCAGGATGGTTCTGTGAAGCTGTCATCCATTCCTAAGGTAGTGCTGCTGTCTCACTATTAGAGGTACATTTGTGGCCCATAGAAACCAACTGACTCAATGTCCTATGAGGAGATATTCCTGAGGACAGGTTTGTGTGCTGAGCAGGGTAGGGAATAAGTTCACTGATTCCTTTTATAGGTTACTTCTCAGTTTGCCTTGCTTCTGAAAGGAGACATGTTGTAATGCTAGCTAGGGCACCTGCATGAAAGGAGAACCAGGCTGTGAATCAGAAAACCAGGGTCAAGTTCCTTTGGCCACTTTTATACACTTGAACTAAGAAAAGGTTCCAACGTCCTTGGACTTAAAAAAATCTAGACAGCGGGTATAGAGGAGGGAGCACAGAGAAGGGTAGTAATAATACAGCTCTATTCCATATGGCTGATGTGAGAATTCGGGGCGCGGTCACACTAATGAACATGCTTTGGGGAGGGATCTTCTTATGTACAAATATCACGTATTATTAAACAGAGTAACTGAGATGGCTGTGATTAGGGTATGTCTCAAATTTATTCAGAGATTTACTTACAGAAAAACATTGATTTTTTTTTTTTTTCCTTAGGATAATACCTGTCGATCTTTCCACAGCACATTTTGACTAAATTCCCAATAAGTTGCTCTCTGTTTTGGGCAACACTAATTCATATAATACGCAACTTTCCTCTCATCTGCTTTTTTTTTTTGGCTGTGTTGGGTCTTCGTTTCTGTGCGAGGGCTTTCTCTAGTTGTGGCAAGCGGGGGCCACTCTTCATCGCGATGCGCGGGCCTCTCACTATCGCGGCCTCTCTTGTTGTGGAGCACAGACTCCAGACGTGCAGGCTCAGTAGTTGTGGTTCACGGGCCTAGCTGCTCCGCGGCATGTGGGATCTTCCCAGTCCAGGGCTCGAACCCGTATCCCCTGCATTAGCAGGCAGATTCTCAACCACTGCGCCACCAGGGAAGCCCCTCATCTGCTTTTAAATTAAGCACCTACAGTATAGCTTCCACATACTTATGACATCAACACTTTGATGACAATTGCCTTTGGGATGGAATTCGGCTTTTCTGCCTCAATTTCAATATTGCCATATCAGTTTCATTCACAGTGGGAAGATTTGAGAGAAATAATGTAAACATGTGAGAGACATGTGACTTAAAGCTCAGATATACTGTCAAAAATTATCCCATTATACACTGTGTGAATGACTGAATTGTTAAGGCAAAACTCAATTATTTAATTTTCAATAGTCATTAAAAAAAAAGAATTGAGATAGCCGAATACTTGAATAATTGAAATTGTTTTTCTACTTATCTGAGGTGAACGTAGGAAGGAGAAGAGTTTATTGATTTTTTTTTTGTTAAAGACAAATGTATGTTCAGTGAGAGAAAATAATTAATATTTTTATGTCAAGCATAGAGGCAGCAAGGACAGAGTAACTCTGGAAGGTTGTATCAGTCAGGATCCAGTAGTCGGCAGAAATCTCACCTGATGCTTGAACAGAGCGAGCTTGACATAAAGAATGGTTAACCAGGCAGAAAGTTGTTAATTATCTAAAGTGTAAGAGAACTTTAAGGTACCAGGGAGGTAGAATTTCAGGAAACAGCTGCCACTCCTAAGACTGGGGAAACAGAGGGAAAAGGCTAGAATTATTAAAACTTAGAAACTCGGAGGAGGGGGCTGCTGCCCTGATGCTCCCATCTTTGAGCCGAGGACAGTGAGGCTGGTTCTGTGAGAAAGGGCACGCTGGATTCAGCTGCTGGGAAGGGAAGGGACTGCCACCCCTGGGGTGAAACTCAAAGGATCAAGAAACTGACAGGAAGTGCCCAGGAAATAGAAAGGAGAGAGCAAGTTCTTTCTTCCTTCTGCCTCTTACAGACTTCCCATCTCCCTCTCATGCCCCTTTTTGGCAGAATCAGAAGGCCTGTTGGCAAACCAGAAGCATAGTTTGCAGGGAGTTCCCTGGCAGTTCAGTGGTTAGGACTCTGCACTTTCACTGCCCTGTCCCTGGGTTCAATCCCTGGTTGGGGAACTAAGATCCTGCAAGCTGTGCAGTGTGCCCGCCCTCAAAAAAAACCATAGTTTGCAGAGCCCCATCCCCAGCTTCAGAAAGTTGGAATATATATAGAACAGCAGGTTTGAGCTGAGAGGTAAATAGCTTAATCACTGGCACAAAAGTTTTCAGGCAAAAAGGTTAGCTGGCAGCAGCAGCAACCAAACCTGTGAGCTCTTAGAAAGGGAGAGGCAGCACTCTGGGTGCCAGGAAAGGCATACAAAATGTAGCATCATTTCATTGTCCTCAAATGACATTTAGCTTTATCTGTGTTTATTTACCCTCAGGTAGAGCCAGTGAAACTGTGATTCAGAGAGGGCAGTAAACCATCACGAGGCTGTCGTAGGTCTCTATGGATAGTTCTTTTATTTTCTGGCCCTTTTTATAATGGAAAATTTTAAATGTAACTAAAATACAAAGAATAGCACAATGAACACCCTACCCAACACTCAACTATAACAGTCATAATTGTTTGGCTACTTATGTTTTATTTAGCCTGCTGTACCCCCTCTCCATGCCTCCATCTTCCCATTGAACTATATAATTTCATTCATAATAATTCATTATGTTTACTTACAGCTTGATGAATTTCCAAAATCGAACACACTCATGTAAACGCCACCTAGATCAGAAAAAAGAATACTACGAGCATTTGCGCCCTTTTATAGTACTCTCCCAGGT
This sequence comes from Globicephala melas, assembly GCF_963455315.2. Lineage (NCBI taxonomy): Eukaryota > Metazoa > Chordata > Mammalia > Artiodactyla > Delphinidae > Globicephala > Globicephala melas. The sequence goes on along the minus strand of NC_083319.1, from coordinate 68,898,500 downwards.
CCTCTCACCACCCTTTCCCAAAGGAGTGACCACTATCACCTGTTTTGAACTTTGTATATATGGACTCATAGAGTATGCACTTTTTTGAGTTTGGCTTCTTTTTCTCCACATTGTTGGTGAGATTTTTCCATGTTGCATGTAGCCATAGTTCATTTATTTTCATTACTCTGTAGTAATTTATTGTATGAATATACCACAATTTATTCATGTATTCTGCCATTCATATACAGCTGAGTTGTTTCCAGCTTTTGGCTGTTACAAATAATGTTGCTATGAATATACTTGTACATGACTTTTGGTACACATTTGTACACATTTCTCTTGGGTATATATCAAGAAACGAATTTTTGGGTCTTATAATATGCATAGGTCCAACTTTAATAAATACCACCTAACAGTTTTTCAAAGTGACGAGGCCAGTTTTCTTCCCACTAGTTCCAGTTGTTCTGTATTCTTGTCAACACCTGGCATTGTCTGAATTCTCCATTTTAAACATTCTGATAAGTGTGTCATGGAGTTTCATTATCACTTTAAGTTCTGTTTCCTTGATGATCACATTTTCTGATGCTTAATTGGCTATTTGGGTATATTTTGTAAAGAGTCTGTTCAAGTCTTTTGCATGCTTTTATGGGGTTGTCTGCCTTTTGTCTTACTGATCTGTAGGAGTTCTTCACATATATTCTGGATATGAGTCAGACATAAACATTGCTGATGTCTTCTCCCCTTGTAGATTGCCATTTCATTCTCTTAATATTGTCTTTGATCATAAAAGTTCTTAGTTTTTAATGTAGTCCAATTTATCAGACTTTATAAGTTAGTGCTCATTGTGTCTTGTTTAGGAAACTTTTACCTATCCCAGTGTGATAAAGATATTCTCCTATGTTATATTCTGGAAGTTTGTGGGTTTTTTTTTAACTTTTCACATTTATGTCAACAATCCACCTGCAATTGAACTTTGTTTATGATGTGAGGTAAGGGTCAAGATTCTATTTCCCTATATGGATATACAATTGACCTGGCACCATTTATTCAAAGGATTATTATTTCTTCACTGCACTATAGTTTCATCTTTGTCATAAATCAAGTGATTTTATGTGTATGAATTTGTTTATAGTTTTTCTATTTGTATATCCTTGTGTGAATGCCATGTTATTTTGATTGTAGTGAGGACTAAGACATCTGATGGTGTACATTCTTGAACTTTGTTCTTCAGAACTTTCTTGGTTATTCTTGGCCTTTTTAACTTGCATATAAATTTTAAATTAGCTTATTAATTTCCAAACTGCCTGGTAGGAGTTTGATTAGGATTGCATTCAGTCTGTAATTTGAGTAGAAATTACTTCTTTGCGATATAGAATCTTCTATCCATAGCATTTTGTATCTTTACCTTGATTTAGACTTTTCAGTTTCTCTAAATAATTTCATTTTCCTCATAGAGGCTTTGCATATCTTTTATTGGATTTATCTCTAGATGAATGATTTTTATAAATTCATGCTATTTTGACTGCAATAATTTAAAAATTTTTTATTTTCTTTTTTTGAATATATGGAAATGTAATTGATTTGCTAAATTCAGCTATTAATTCAAATAGTTTCTTTGAAGATAATTTTTCTTCTACATATGCAATCATGTTGTCTGCAAATGATGACAACTTTGTTTCTTCCCTTTTAATCTTTATACCATTCATTTGTTTTTCTTGCTTTATTGCACTGGTTAAGACCAATACCTCTTTTAGACCAGCATATCATAAACATATACTGAACATAATAAATTTATTTTAAAATGCATGGGCTTCTCTCTTACTTGAGATCTGTTACTCTAAATATTCACTTTTACCCTAACATCATCCACCCTCCAGGAAAATGGTTCTCCACATCTTGTGCATTGTCTTTGAAACAAAGGTGATAGCATCCAGATTCCATGACAATTTGCAAGTTGTGTTCATGTTGATAATGGGAACTAACACTGCTTTGTAGTGAGAGGAGGTTGGAGTGGCAAAAGCACTTAAGTAAAAGACAAATTAATTAAGTTGACAAATCTTTCTTTCTAGATAGCATGAATGCATATCTTCCTTGTATAATAAAGTATTGTTTCCCAGTAGTTTGGGCTTCTGTTTTCTTACTTCTCTTGTACTCTTATTTGTATTTCTGGGAAATAGCAAGTTATGCGTAAATTAGCAACATTTTTGCATCAATTGCATATCCCAGCTAAGGAACATTTTACAGTAGGAAACAACTTATATTACTCTTAAATTTGCATACATATAATTCTAGACCTAACATATGTGATGCCTCTTACTGATTCACTTCATTGGCATTTGGAAGGACACTGAATGATAGAGTTGAAAATATTTTACATGCATAAAAATATTTAATAAAATTTATTAAATTTTCAAAAATTAAATATAAAATATCAGGTTTCTTAAGTAATTTAAAATTTTGAGATTTACTAATTTACTTGTATCTTGCCGTCAGTTTTAATATATAATTTTAAATATTTTAGAAGAAAAGTAGTAGTTTTGAAAACAAAAATGTTTTGGTATTTTATATTTTCTTTATTTTTTATAAAAATATATTAATTTACATACCTTGAATGCAATTGCATTTTATTTTTTAATCCTCTAAACCATTACTGTCGATAGTACCAATTATATGAAAATCTTGACTATAACAACGTGAGAAATTTGCTAAAATAAAGGTAGTATAAAAATAATTTCATGGAATAAATATGTGAAAATTGATGGATTTTTCTTGCCTTCAATTTTTGACTTATTCAAACATGGCCAGCCCATCAACAGAGCACCTGACATGTACTATAATAATTACATTTAATCATCTTTAGTATTTTGCCAGTTTTAAGTCATATATAAATATTAGCTTTGTACTTTTTTGTCATTATAAAGGTTTATTTGTCAAGGCAGGAGGACAGAACATATTTTGACAGTTTCATAACTTGATTTGTAATGTTTTCATGTTTATGTGTGGGGAATGTAGGCTCCATTTGTCTTCTTACCCCTGTTCCTGCAAATGAGCCTGGATGAGCCTGGCTCAGACCTCGGGTGCAGTGCAGTATAGAGGAAAAACCAGCGGGCATCCTTGTTTATCACATTCTTCAAATGTTCAGGTATTTCAATACTGATTTTTTTTTTTTTTTCTTCTCTTTCTATCAATTGCAGGGAGAAGTACATCAAAATCTCCCACTATGGTTGTAGTTTTTCTGTTTCTCTGTTTACTTCTGTTAATTTTTCCTTTGTATATTTTGAAGTTATGTTATTAAACACACAAATTGAGCATTATTATATCATTAAGCTGAGATAACCCTTTCATTTTTGTGAAATGGTCCTCTTGATTTCTAGTGATTCTTCTGACTTTAAAGACTACTTTATCTAATTTTAATATAGCTATACCAGCCTTCTTTTGGTTAAGTTTTGTCTGCAGTTTTCTACCCTTCGCTTTCCATCTTTTCATTCCCTTATATGCAAAGTGTGTCCCTTGTAAACTGTGTATGATTGGGTTTTATTTGCAGTCATTTGTTTACAATCTTTGTCTCTTAATTAGAGTATTTAGTCAATGTATACTTGATGTAATTATGGATATATTTGGGTTTAAATCATCAGGCTGTTTTCTGTCTGTCCAATTAAATGTTCTTTCTTTCTCTTTTTTTGCTACCTTTTTGATGAGTTATTATTATTACATTCTTTCTCCTTCCTCTATTTTATTATTCTTTTGTTAAAACTGTAGAGAATACATTATGTATACTTTACTTACTAAAGTCCAATATAAATGAGTACTTTTACCACTTTCAGGACATTGTGTATTAAGAGCCTTTTTAATCAGTTTAATATCTCCGATGTTTTGTGTTTCCATTGTCGTGTATTTTTTTTTTTTTTTTTTGTGGTACGTGGGCCTCTCACCGTTGTGGCCTCTCCCGCTGCGGAGCACAGACCCCGGACGCACAGGCCCAGCCACTCCGCGGCATGCGGGATCCTCCCGGACCAGGGCACGAACCCGTGTCCCCTGCACTGGCAGGCGGACTCTCAACCACTGCGCCACCAGGGAAGCCCCTCATTGTCGTGTATTTTAATTCTAGAGACATTTTTTGCATGGTTCAAACTGACTGGCAGACTGTTCTATACAGTCTCTGCTCAAATGTCACTTCCTCAGAGAGCCTTGCCTGTGTCACCCTAATTCAAATAACCTCACCCCACTGCTTTCTTCTCCATTACCTTACTTTCTTTTGGTTTTTTTCGTGGATTTATCACCTGAAATGGGAAAAAATTGTTTGTTTTTTTCTGTCTCTCTCATTAAAATGTAATCTTCATAAAGGCAGGGACCCATATGGCTTTGGAGAACTGCTGCAAACCACAAGTCAGAGGATTTTTTTTTTTTTTTTTTTTTTTTTTTGCGGTACGCGGACCTCTCACTGTTGTGGCCTCTCCTGCTGCGGAGCACAGGCTCCGGACACGCAGGCTCAGCGGCCATGGCTCATAGGCCCAGCCGCTCCACGGCATGTGGGATCTTCCTGGACTGGGGTACGAACCCGTGTCCCCTGCATCGGCAGGCAGACTCTCAACCACTGCGCCACCAGGGAAGCCCCAGAGGATTTTTATATCAAGAAAACAGGGGAGGGATACTAGGGTCACTTCAGAAATAGCTAGGGGAAAGATTTCCTCTATGCATGTTTTTTGCTCATCAACACTTCCTGAACACCTGTTCAAATCTGGGTGCCAAGCTGTGTACTGAGGACTGTGCTAGACTCTGTACCCTGTGCAGCAAGCAGCGTTCTCTATAAAATTCTTTCGTAGATCATCACTAGAAATAAGACCTGGTCAAAAGGTGCGAGGGAGTGATGGGCTGGATGACTGAAGAGAGTGTTGAAACAAAAGGGAATGGAAATGATTCTGCTGTTGAAGCATTTCTGGGCTGAAGGACATCAAGAGCATTGGTTCTGATACCCTTAGGTCAGCAGTGTTGAGATATGATGCAAAAGGGCATTCACATAAAAGGTACTGAGAATTCTAAAAGAGAATTCTAAATCCAGAGGACCTGGATTGATAGAGCTCTGTTTTCTTCATTGTTCAGACTCAAGAACCAAAGGCCACCAGGCCTGGATGCTTGGACCAGAGTACCACCCAGAGAGCAGCACAGATGTGCAGTGTTTGCTTGGAACCATTTTAGCCTTTTTTATTTTCTAAACACCAGTCACATCTTAAGACTTCCAAAATATTCCCTCCTTATGTGACTTGAGAGTCACTGTTGTCTTCCTCTGTAGCAGTCGGGCCTGGGGTGGTGTAAGGGATACTTCCCTGTGGCTTTTGCCCATTTCTGAAATTAAAAAAAGCAAAGAGGTCACGGATTAATTCCTAGGTTTTACTCACAGAATGACAACTGAGAAAAAATCAAGATTTCCTAACAGTTGGGGCTGTATTATTTTTCCATTTTCAGCTCTCGGCCTTTTCTCCGGCCTGACAGGCAGATGGGAGAGCAGCTGGGCCTGCAATAAAAAGTGACCCTGGCAGTCAGTCCCTCTGTTTCATGGTCAGAACCATGGATTTGTGTGTGAAGTGCAGTTAGCATTTGCAGGCAGAGTAACTGCAGAGGAAGATCCAGCATGGCTTTGGGAAAGAAGTGGATCTCAGGTTATGACATTGGGATTATATCCTAACACATACACGGCATTGCTGAAGTCTCCTTGTGAGGCTGCCAGCCCTGAAGGAGTTGCATGGATGGATGTGCTCACACAAGTATTTCTAGTATTCCTGCAAGTGTTGATCTCAAGGTGCCCTGTCAGTCCAAGCCACGAATCAGAGATCTTTCTAGAAGCTAATTGGACTGTTTGGAGATTAATCCCACAACCTGTACCTCTTCAGTGCCAGCCAGTGGAGCTAAGCTACTGGAATGTTTGGGCGGCAGACATAACTGGGTCCCCTCCGGGGGTCAAGCGCTGGACTGAGTGTAACTAGACAGGTATCTGCATCTGCCCTTTTATGGATATATCCAAATGTTCACTGGGAAGAGATTTTCTTTTAACCTGGTAGCAACTCTGAGGTTTTATATTGGACATCCATAATAAATACAGCAATAGGAATCATTTTTTGAGCACTTGCAATGTACCAACATGACCTCAATGCTTTTCCTCCATGTTCTCACAACGTGCAGGGTAGATATTTTTATACCCATTTCACAGACCAGGGAGATGATGCTCAAGTGGTTAAAGAAACTGACTCCCAATGACTGGGTTGCAAAGCTAGGGTTCATATCCAGCTCAGTTTGACAACGCTGTTTCTGGTGAGAGCTTTTTCCTGCTTACACACTGTAGCCGTCTCACTGTATCCTCACATGGCAGCAAAAGGGAGAAAAGTGTTTTTTCTGTTATGTACTTTCATAAGAAATCCAACCCTATCGAATCAAGGCCCCACTGTTATGACCTCGTTTAATTATGACCTTACTTACTTCATTATAAGCCCTATCTCCAAATGCAGTCACACTGGGCATTAGGTCTTCAACAAATAGATTGGGGTGGGGGAAACAGAGACATTCTGTCTATAACAGTGTGGGTAATCCTCACAAGAAACACGTTTTACAGATGGAGAGACTAAGGCTCAGAGAAAGTGAGTCATACTCAGGACAGAGACAGGATTCAAACTAAGACCTGATTTTAAAATCCTTACCTTTTCCAGCAGCTAGACTACTTCCTAAACTTTATTCAGTGGCTCAATGTTGAGACAATATATACATGAGAAGAGTAGCTAAACTTGATTTATCAGTTGCTTTATGTACTATGTTAGTTTGTTTTTTGCTGGCTTATTTTAAAATATGTACCTCGAGATAAATCAATATCCCTCAGCATTTGAACAAATAGATTATAAAGCAAAATAGACTGAAAAGCCTGGGAGTTTCAAGTATGGCCAAGTGCTTGAAAGATGAGTATCTTTTTTTTTTTTTTTTTTTTACATTGTCAGAAACTTTTATTACCAAAGGTAAAAAATAACCTAAGAACTGTAGGGCTTATGTGTAGGAAGGAGTAGGAGTTATGATTTAAAACACTGTTAACTGTGAATTTGAAAGCAGTCATATATGCTTAGAAAAGTATGCATTAGATAATATCTTAAATGTGTTTAAAACTTTTAATGCAAAGGTAATATATCCATATTTTAAGCAATTCAAGCAGTAGGAAATATACATATAACTCTACAGATATGTGTTTTTTAAACAAAAATGACTCTTATGCAACTTGCTTTTTTCATTTAATACATAAGTTGGATTCATTTTCACATTGCTACATGTAGATTGGCCTTCCTCTGTGACACAGCAGCCTAGCATTCCATAGTGGGGTTGTAACATCACTGGTTTAACTATTCCCCTACTGGTGGATATTTAGGTTCTTTTCTACAATCACAAAATCGTAGCATTGAACATCTTTGCACATCTTTATACACGTGGGCAGATAAATTACATGTTTTGTCTATAGGATAAAAGCATGCACATTCAAGATGTTGACAGACATTGCCAAATTACCTTCAAGATAAGTTTTCACACTTAACCTTTCCAAAGACACATTCTACATCTGCTGTGATGAAGCATTGTCAGAGTTCTCACTATGTTGCATATCTCCTCTTTGGTGACATTTGATCAGAAGCTTGAAGGAAGTGGGGGAGATTGCCATGCTGCTACAGAAAGTGTTCCCCAAAACAATAGTCCGGTAAGTGTACCTGTGGACTTGAGTGAGGTGAACTGACATTCTTTCATTGAAATGGTAGTTCCCATCTCCTTCTCATCCTTGCAGTTCATTCCACAAACATTAACTCAGTGTCTGCTGTGTAGATTGCAAGGTGATAGACACTAAGGCTGTTGGAGAGATAAGTAAGACAGGTGACGTACCCCAGACTTGTGTGCATTACTTTTCTTTTTTTTGGTTGGCATTTTTTTTTTTTTCTGGAGAATCCTGACTAATACACCCTCAGTATGTGAGAGTGCACATTTTCTTCTATCCTTAAAAACTGGATATCATTCTTTGTATTTTTAAACTAGATTTTAATGACTGGGGAGGAAATTTTTCTGCTGCTTTGCAGTCTTCCAAACTCCACCGTGGGGCTACTTTTTCCTCATGTCTTTTCTCTGGGTTCTATGCTCCTGTCCTAGTCTGAAGCAATCTAAGGAACCCTAGGTCCGTAGCCAAAGGACGTAGCCAAATCACATTACGCTGCTGATCGCTAGGCAGTTATTTAAATTTATTTTTAAATTTACATGCAGTAAAATTCACTCCTTTCGGTGTACTGCTTTGCTTTTTTAATCCAAGCCTCAACTCAAGTGAAAACAAATTATTGCTATTGAATATGCCCTTGGCTATGGTTTGAATGTTTGTGTCCCCCCAAAGTCCATATGTTGACATCCTAATACCCAAGGTGATGGTATTAGGAGGTGGGACCTTTGGGAGGTACTTAAATCATGAGGGTGGAGCCCTTATAAACGGCATTATTACCCTTATGAAAGAGACCCCCACCAAGCTCCCTAGCTCCTTCCACGACACGAGGATACTAGGAGAAATCTGCGACACGGAAGGGGGCCCTCCCCGACCATGCTGGAATCCTGATCTCAGACTTTCAGCCTCCGGAACTGTGAGAAATACATTTTTGTTGTTTATATGCCACCCAGTCTATGGTATTTTGTTATAGCAACTGAATAAACTAAGACAACCTTTATCCCATCAGTGAATAAAATCAGCTAGCCTAGAATTCTTTGGGCCTCTGACTGTACAAAAATTAAGGAGACTTTCGATATTCAGTTTCCTAAATCAACAGTCTGTACAATTAAACTTATTTTTTGATGTAAATCTTTGGTTACAGCTGTTTTTGTTTTATACTGAGGTAAGCAGTATGTGGCCTTTGAAAACTGTGCCTGCCTTTCCTGAGCCTTTCTCTCCCCAGAGTTGAAAACCTTCTATAATCATTACATGTGACAACTTAAGACTTTTTTTATTATAACAAAGCAGAATGAATAAAAGAGTTTTAATGAAAGGCGTTAGCCTTCAGAGCTGAAACTACATTAACAGCCTGAAGCCCTGGAAAATGCTAATACTCAGTATATTAAAAGGAGAGCTAGCTTAACCTCCTTAATGCCCATTTGCCTGAATTTATGAGATATCATTCTTTTCAGTTTGGTATTTTTGAAATTATCCAGCTGGGAATGAGTCAAATTTTTTTTGTCACTAATTCAATAAAAATGCCAGTCATACAAAGCAACGCAAGTGAGACCATCTGTCTTTCAGAATACCCAAAGAACAAGAAGGGACTATACTCTTTGGACCTGAGCTGGGACTGATATGCTTAGAAAGGAGGGCATGGCTTCCAAGCCCAGCTCACCTGACCCCACTCCACTCCCTACTTCCTTACCTGGTGAGAATTTGAACCATTTAGGGCTTCAGTTATTTCATTGGAAAAGGGTTAATGATGTTGATCTCTCGGGGCTGTTTATTTTGTTTTTTCACATCTTTATTGGAGTATAAATGCTTTACAGTGTTGTGTTAGTTTCTGCTGTACAGCAAAGTGAATCAGCTGTATGTATACATATATCCCCATATCCCCTCCCTCTTGAGCCTCCCTCCGACCCTCCCTATCCCATCCCTCTAGGTGGTCACAAAGCACCCGGCTGATCTCCCTGTGCTATGCAGCTGCTCCCCACTAGCTATCTGTTTTACATTTGGTAGTGTATATATGTCAATGCTACTCTCTCACTTCATCCCAGGTTCCCCTTCCTCTCCCCCCATGCCCTCAAGTCTGTTCTCTATGTCTGCGTCTTTATCCCTGCCCTGCCACTAGGTTCATCAGTACTGCTTTTTAAAATTCCATATATATGTGTTGGCATACGGTATTTATTTTTCTCTTTCTGACTTACTTCACTCTGTATAACAGATTCTAGGTCCATCCATCTCACTACAAATAATTCAATTTCGTTCCTTTTTATGGCTGAGTAATATTCCATTGTATATATGGGCCACATCTTCTTTATCCAGTCATCTGTTGATGGACATTCAGGTGGCTTACATGTCCTGGCTATTGTAAATAGTGCTGCAATGAACATTGTGGTACATGTGTCTTTTTGAATTATGGCTTTCTCTGGGTATATGCCCAGTAGTGGGATTGCTGGGTCATATTGTAGTTCTATTTTTAGGTTTTTAAGGAACCTCCACACTGTTCTCCATAGTGGCAGTATCAATGTACATTCCCACCAACAGTGCAGGAGGGTCCCCTTTTCTCCACACCCTCTCCAGCATTTATTGTTTGTCAATTTTTTGATGATGGCCTTTCTGACCGGTGTGAGATGATACCTCTTTGTGGGTTTGATTTGCATTTCTCTAATGATTAGTGATGTTGAGCATCTTTTCAGGCATTTGTTGGCCATCTGTATGTCTTCTTTGGAGAAATGTCTATTTAAATCTTCTGCCCATTTTTGAACTGGGTTGTTTGTTTTTGAGATATTGAGCTGCATGAGCTGCTTGTATATTTTGGAGATTAATCCTTTGTCAGTTGCTTCATTTGCAAATATTTTCTCCCATTCTGAGGGTTGTCTTTTCGTCTTGTTTATGGTTTCCTTTGTTTCATTAGGTCCCATTTGTTTATTTTTGTTTTTATTTCCCATACTCTAGTAGGTAGGTCAAAAAGAATCTTGCTGTGATTTATATCTTAGAGTGTTCTGCCTATGTTTTCCTCTAAGAGTTTTATAGTGTCTGGCCTTACATTTACGTCTTTAATCCATTTTGAGTTTATTTTTGTGTATGGTGTTAGGGTATGTTCTAATCTCATTCTTTTACATGTAGCTGTCCATTTTTCCCAGCAGCACTTATTGAAGAGGCTGTCTTTTCTCCATTGTATATTCTTGCCCCCTTTGTCAAAGATAAGGTGACCATATGTGCGTGGGTTTATCTCTGGGCTTTCTATCTATATTTCTATTGATCATGCTCCATTGATCTATATTTCTGTTTTTGTGCCAGTACCATACTGTCTTGATTACTGTAGCTTTGTAGTATAGTCTGGAGTCTGGGATCCTGATTCCTCCAGCTCTGTTTTTCTTTCTCAAGATTGCTTTGGCTATTCTGGATCTTTTGTGTTTCCATACAAATTGTGAAATTTCTTGTCCTAGTTCTGTGAAAAATGCCATTGGTAATTTCATAGGGATTGCATTGAACCTGTAGATTGCTTTGGGTAGTATAGTCATTTTCACAATATTGATTCTTCCAATCCAGGAGCATGGTATATCTCTCCATCTGTTTATGTTATCTTTGATTTCTTTCATCAGTGTTTTATAGTTTTCTGAGTATAGGTCTTTTGCCTCCTTAGGTAGGTTTATTCCTAGGTATTTTATTATTTTTGTTGCGATGGTAAATGGGACTGTTTCCTTAATTTCTCTTTCTGATCTTTCATTGTTAGTGTGTAGGAATGCAAGAGATTTGTGTGTATTAATTTTGTATCCTGCAACCTTACCAAATTCATTGATTAGTTCTAGCAGTTTTCTGGTGGCATCTTTAGGAATTTCTATGTATAGTATCATGTCATCTGCAAACAGTGAAGTTTTACTTCTTCTTTTCCAATTTATATTCCTTTTATTTCTTTTTCTTCTCTGATTGCTGTGGCTAGGACTTCCGATACTATGCTGAATAATAGTGGTGAGAGTGGACATCCTTGTCTTGTTCCTGATCTTAGAGGAAATGCTTTCAGTTTTTCACCATTGAGAATGATGTTTGCTGTGGGTTTGTCATATATGGCTTTTATTATATTGAGGTAGGTTCCCTGTATGCCCACTTTCTGGAGAGTTTTTATCATAAGTGGCTGTTGAACTTTGTCATAAGCTTTTTCTGCATCTACTGAGAAGATCATGTGGTTTTCATTCCTTCATTTGTTAACATGGTGTATCACATTGATTATTTTGTGTATATTGAAGAATCCTTGAATCCCTGGGATAAATCCCACTTGATCATGGTGTATGATCCTTTTAATGTGTTGTTGGATTCTGTTTGCTAGTATTTTGTTGAGGATTTTTGCATCTATGTTCATCAGTGATATTGGTCTATAATTTTCTTTTTTTCTGATATCTTTGTCTGGTTTTGCTATCAGGGTGATGGTGGCCTTGTAGAACAAGTTTGGGAGTGTTCCTCCCTCCGCAATTTTTTGTAAGACTTTGAGAAGGATAGATGTTAACTCTTCTCTAAATGTTTGGTAGAATTTGCCTGTGAAGCCATCTGGTCCTGGACTTTTGTTGGCAGAGTTTTAAGCACAGTTTCAATTTCATTACCTGTGACTGGTCAGTTTATATTTTCTAATTCTTCCTGCTTCAGTCTTGGAAGGTTGTACTTTTCCAAGAATTTGTCCATTTCTTTTAGGTTGTCCATTTTATTGGCATATAGTTGCTTGTAGTAGTCTCTTATGATCTTTTGTATTTCTGCAGTGTCAGTTGTTACTTCTCCTTTTTCATTTCTAATTTTATTGATTTGAGTCCTCTCCTTTTTTTTCTTGATGAGTCTGTCTAAAGGTTTATCAGTTTTGTTTATCTTCTCAAAGAACTTTTAGTTTTATTGATCTTTGCTATTGTTTTCTTTGTTTCTATTTCATTTATTTCTGCTCTGATCTTTGTGATTTCTTTCCTTCTACTAATTTCGGGTTTTCTTTGTTCTTCTTTTTCTGGTTGCTTTATGTGTTAGGTTAGATTGTTTATTTGAGATTTTTCTTGTTTCTTGAGGTGATCTTGAATTGCTATGAACTTCCCTCTCAGAACTGCTTTTGCTGCGTCCCATAGGTTTTGGATCATCTTGTTTTCATTGTCATTTGTTTCTAGGTATTTTTTGATTTCCTCTTTGATTTCTTCAGTGATCTCTTGGTTATATAGCAACGCACTGTTTAGCCTCCATGTATTTGTGTTTTTTACTGTTTTTTTCCTGTAATTGATTTCTAACCTCATAGCATTGTGGTCGGAAAAGATGCTTGATACGATTTCAATTTTCCAAGGTTTGATTTGTGACCCAAAATGTGATCTATTATGGAGCATGTTCTGTGTACACTAGAGAAGAAAGTGTATTCTTCTGCTTTCAGGTGGAATGTCCTAAAAATATCAATTAAGTCTATCTGGTCTGTTGTATAATTTAAAGCTTGTGTTTCCTTATTTATTTTCTGTTTGGATGATCTGTCTATTGGTGTAAGTGGGGTGTTAAAGTCCCCCACTATTATTGTGTTACTGTTGATTTCTCCTTTTATGGCTGTTAGCATTTGCCTTATGTATTGAGGTGCTCCTGTGTTGGGTGCATAAATATTTACAATTGTTTTATCTTCTTCTTGGATTGATCCCTTCATCATTATGTAGTGTCCTTATCTCTTGTAACAGTCTTTAGTTTAAAGTCTATTTTATCTGATACGAGTATTGCTACTCCAGCTTTCTTGTGATTTCCATTTGCATGGAATATCTTTTTGCATCCCATCACTTTGAGTCTGTATGTGTCCCTAGGTCTGAAGTGGGTTTCTTGTAGATAGCATATATAAGGCTCTTGTTTTTGTATCCATTCAGCCAGTCTGTTTCTTTTGGTTGGAGCATTTAATCCATTTACATTCAAGGTGATTATCGATATGTATGTTCCTTTTACCATTTTCTTAATTGACTTAGGTTTGTTTCTGTGGGTCGTTTTCTTCTCTTGTGTTTCCCGCTTAGAGAAATTCCTTTAGCATTTGTTATAAAGCTGGTTTGGTGGTGCTGAATTCTCTTAGCTTTTGCTTGTCTGCAAAGCTTTTGATTTCTCCATCAAATCTGAATGAGATCCTTGCTCTGTAGAGTAATCTTGGTTGTAGGTTTTTTCCCTTTCATCACTTTAAATATGTCCTGCCACTCCCTTCTGGTTTGCAGAGTTTCTGCTGAAAGATCAGCTGTTAACCTTATGGGGATTCCCTTGTATGTTATTTGTTGTTTTTCCCTTGCTGCTTTTAATATGTTTTCTTTGTATTTAATTTTTGATAGTTTGATTATTATGTGTTTTGGTGTGTTTCTCTTCGGGTTTATCCTGTATGGCACTCTCTGTGCTTCCTGGACTTGACTGACTATTTCTTTTCCTATGTTAGGGAAGTTTTTGACTATAATCTCTTCAAATATTTTCTCAGACCCTTTTTTTTCTCTTCTTCTTCTGGGACCCCTATAATTTGAATGTTGGTGAGTTTAATGCTCTCCCAGAGTTCTCTGAGACTGTCTTCAATTCTTTTCATTCTTTTTCTTTATTCTGTTCCCTGGTAGTTATTTCCACCATTTTATCTTCCAGCTCACTTATCTGTTCTTCTGCCTCAGTTATCCTGGTATTGATTCCTTCTAGAGTATTTTTAATTTCAGTTATTGTGTTGTTAATCACTGTTTGTTTCCTCTTTAGTTCTTCTAGATCTTTGTTAAATGTTTCTTGTGTTTTCTCCATTCTGTTTCCGAGATTTCGGATCATCTTTACTGTCATTACTCTGAATTCTTTTTCAGGTAGGTTGCCTATTTCATCTTCATTTATTTGGTCTCATAGGTTTTTACCTTGCTCCTTCATCTGTAACATATTTTTTTGTTGTTTAATTTTTTTTTTGATGGGTGGGGCTGTATTCCTGTCTTGCTGGTTGTTTGGCCTGAGGCATCCAGCACTGGAGTTTGCAGGCAGTTGGACAGAGCTGGGTCTTGGTGCTGAGATGAGGACTTCCAAGAGGCCACACTCCAATTAATATTCCCTGGGGTCTGAGGTTCTGTGTTCATCCCATGGTTTGGACTTGGAGCTCCCACCACAGGAGCTCAGGCCCAACATCCAGCCTGGGAACCAAGATCCCACAAGTCGTGTGGCATGGCAAAAAAAGAAAGAAAAAAAAGGAGCAATACAATAACAAAGAATAAAAAACAAAATAAAATTAGAAAGATAAAAAAATATATTAGGAAAAATAAAAATATAATTGAAACAACTGCAACAAGGTAAAATAAAACCACAACAGAAAAAAGAAAAAAAGAAAAAAGAAAAAAAGGGTAACAAGCCAAAGGAGCAGAACAATGACAAAGTATAAAGAATAAAATAAAATTAGAAAAATAAAATATTTATTAGAAAAAATAAAAATATAAATGAATCAACAACAGTGAATCAACAAGGTAAAACAGAACCCCAATCTCAAAGAGGAAAAAAGAAGAAAAAAAAGACCTTGGCTGTGGGGGGCGGAGTTTAGGCATGGTGGAACTTAGGGGCAGGGTTTAGGGTGGGGCCGGGCCTCTGCTTAGGACCTGCGTGGACAGGGAGAGGCAGCACGTGGAAAGGAGGGCCTCTGGAGTGTGGAGTTCCAGAGTTTGGAGGTAAGGTCCTGGGTGAGCGTGTGTGGGTGGGGTTTAGGTCCAGCGCGGTTGGAGGGGGTCTCAGAGGGCGTCTCTGAGTGTAGAGGTAGGGCCTTGGGTGGGGTGTAGGGGCAGGGCTTGGGCTCTGAGTGGCAGGAGGGAGGCTCCGAGGACAGAGGATTAGGCCTGTGAGCCCAACAGGCTCCCCAGTGCCTAAGTGAACAGGAAAAGCACCTGCAGCGTTCCCTTCTGTTCCTCTGCTCTGCTCCACCACTGTCTGCCCCAGTGTCTCCCCTGTCGCCACTGGAACCCTAACCATGGGTGTGTCCGGCTGGGTGTAGGAACTCCTCCCCTACCCCCAGCTGCCCCTCAGGGGTGCTGGTCCTGTAGGTCTGGCCTTTACTTTTGCTCCCCCTCCCTCCCTCCCACTCCCTCAGGACCTGGGTGGACTGGAGGGGCCCTCGGTGGGCAGAGATCAGGCCCTGGATCTCAGCAGGCTTCCGGGGGCCCAAGTGGGCAGAGGAAACCTGGCCATGCTCCCTTTTGACCCTCTGCCCTCCCAGTGGTCCCCCAGTTTCCCCCTTTGGGTGTGGGATCCCTTCCCCTCCCCCAGTTGACCCTCAGCAGGGGCGCCAGTCCCTTCCCACCTCCACTTCTCCTCCCCACCTCACTCCCCCTCCATGCCCCATGTCCTACCTGGTTGCCGGGGGTTCCTCCCATCCCCTTGGGTGTCCACGGTCTCCCACCGGTGCCTGGTAGATGCCCTAGTTGTGCGGAGACACAAATTCCACGTCTTCCTAGTCTGCCATCTTGACTCCGCCCCCCAGGGCTGTTTAGACCCTTAGGGTTAACCTGCTTTCTTTTATGAACTTCTGGAGGTGTGCCATGAAGACTGGAAGCAACCCCTTTACCCCCTGAGAAGGAATTGGGAAGGATCTTGGTTTATGATTTCTGGTATCAATAGTAAATGACCATGTTTTCAAATAAATGTAAAACTGATCTGATCTTTGCTTAAAGGCATATAAGGTAAATATTAGAGGGTAGTTTTTCAAATAGAGTCTTCTTTTCAATACTTAGCATAAATGAATCTTTAAAAACTTTTTCTTCTAAAAATAAAGTGACAAAATCTTTGCTTCTTTAATGGTGAAAAAGTTTTACCATAAATTATTTCGGTGCCTAAATGAAATGGGTACAAGTCATAAATCTGGGACTGACGTCAGAGAGGAAGCCAGCAGGATGATGACCTGCTGTGCACCACCGAGCAATAAATAAAATACGACCTTTCTGACATGAAGAAAAAACCCAAAATGTACCCAGGGCGTTCATTATAATTTTAAAGTTAATTGGAAAACTTTCCTTGGTTTGAAAGAAAAGAAACGCTCTATAGATCAGGTTAAATTTGCCTTGAGGTAAACAGATCAATTCTACAGGATGCAAAAATATTCTATAGAACAGTTGGTGAACGGCAGATGAAGTGAACTGAGTTAACCATATGTGCTATCCTGTAATGATTTTAAGTGAGTCATCTGCATGACAACTAGAGAATATTTAATGCCAAATGGTCGTATTAGCCAACAGGAATTCGGTTATCATTCTAAAGAGAGCAAAATCACATTTCATACTCTGTTCAGTTTGGAGAAGGTCACCAAAGTCTCGGAGCTCCGACACTGCCTTCTCTTCCACCTCTCCTCCTGTTTTAGGGAGAGTGCTGTGCCTTCTGATTGCTGCTTGGAAACAAACACTGCAATTTTATTTGCCTTCATATTAAAACAAAACAAAATGAATAAGCAAAAACAGTACACTCGAGAGCAATATGGACGCACGCTAATACACAAAGGAAGACTGTACTATTGTTTATGGAACCAGGTTTAACCTTCTTCTTTTTACCTTTTTAGTTGGATATAAGATATTCTTGAGGTTATAGTCTCTTCCAAGCAATTAGAATATTGTTATTACAGGAAGGAGACTGCCTCTTGAGGGGAAGTGTAATCCTACACCATGTTTAATGTGAAATGCTTGTCCACATAATGAAAGGTCTTGCCAAGAGGTGACTCCAGGGAGATTGGTTTTTGAGGTGCTGTAAAGCTGAAGAAATCTTGATCAGGACACAAAGGCCTTGACTCTGCTTACTTTCCTTGATGAGGATGTGGCCTCCCTAGAGCTGAGTTTGCTTCAAGAATCAAGAGATCACAATGTTTGTAAATAATCCTTGTTAAGCAGAAGCCCAAAGACTGGGAGAATAAGGGTACTTTTTTCCCCCAATACCATGCAGGTCTGAATATAAAAGGGCCAGGGCATAGCAAGAATTGGACTTTTCTTTCAAACCTGTCATACCTCTACCCCAGAGGGGAATATAAGTAGCTGCTATGTATCCTGGGAGTAAGGGGAAAACTTCCCTAAGACATGCTACATCGAACGCTGATCTGTGGACCCACATCCATTCAGTTCTGCATCTTTAGGAACATGGAGAAGGAGTACATGTTAGCAATTTCCCCGAACTCTCACCCCTCCAAGACCACAGGAAAGTGGCCTTCATAATGTGTTTTTAATGCTGCCATCTTTAGTCATACAACCATCTCATCATATTCTTATGTATATTTCTTTTTAAATGGCAAAAATAAATGTGAATATAAAATGATGTGGTGTGTGTAAATGAAGCCCTGGAAAGATAGTTTATTTTGTGGACAGATTACCTCCAAATCTGGGAGCTTTTGTCAAAAACATTTCAACAGTTTGTATGCTTTTCATCCTAAGCCAAAATAGAGTAAAAATAAAACGTTGAGCCAGATTCTCTTACCTCAACTGTTTGCTTATTCTGAAGGAGGTATGTTTGGATTGACATTACCTCATTTAGCTACTAAAGAAACAACTGATTGAGTTGTGTGTAATTACAGCGTGCAATGTGAAATTAACCATTTACCAGATATGCAGTGTGCACGGTTTCTCATTCCCGGCACTATTGACAGTTTGGGCTTCTTTGTTGTGGGGTACTATGCTGGGCACTCTAGGATGTTTAGCAGCACCCCTGGCCTCTGCCCACTAGATGCCAATAGACCCTCCCTAACCCCCAGTTGGGACAACCAAATATGTCTCTAGACATTGCAAAATGCCCTCCGTGGGACAAAATCACCCCACTGGCATATACTGCAGTGGATAAATGTAACTACAGTATAAGGCAGAGGTTGTTAATGATGCAGACCAGGGCTGCAAGAGTTGTGACAGAGGGTAAGGAGCAAGCTCTTCTAATGGGGAAGATTAGGTAGGCTACGAGATTAGGGAGATTTAGTAGGCACCTGAAGTTTGTATAGGATTTTGGATTTAATCTGTGGCTTGCTTATTGGATTACCTTGAATGGTATCTTTTGCAGTTTGATGTTTGTATTTGAAATATGCCCTGTTGGTTTCAAAGATGTTTAAGTTGGTAAATATGCCAAAATTATAATGTGTGCATTAATTAAAAATTGGGGAAATTTAAGTAATTTTTATTTCTTTCTTTAAACTAAGACTGAATTCTTTTTGAACTTAATAATGTGGCTCTTTTGGAATTAGAGCAGCTGGAGGTAACTGGATTGGGCATAAACTCACTGTTTTCCCTTTACAAATGCCACAAAACAAAGCCACTTGGCATTGTTTTGCTGAAAGGGAAGCACTATAACAGACTTTGTATTAGTAATGTTATTTTTTGGCAGGACCTCAAAGCATGTCAGGTCATTTAGACATTTTATCCTGTCTGCAACTCATCTTTTACAGATCAGAATTGTGCACACTTTTTTTCAAATATTTGTGCACACTTATCTTTCAAATATTTGTGGAATCTTCAATGTGGTTTTAACTTTGAAGACATCAGCTTTCTCAAAGGAAATTATTTGCTCAAATTGTGTTCGCGTTTGAAAAACAGATGTTATCGCATGCTGCCCTGTTGGAATGTCATTCTCTTTGTCATAGCATCCCTCGTTAAATCTGACTGAGCAACAGTCAGCTATGCATTTAACCAAGTGTCCGAGATTAATCATGATTCTATGTTCACCAAACTTCGTGGCTCTAAGTTTCCAAAAGAGAAGTCTTCTAGGAAGACATGCTCTTAAATTCTTCTTCAAAGGAATTACCATTCTCTACCAGGTATTATAATTGTGTTGTATCAATATCACTGCATAGTAAATTAAATTATAAGACTACGGCAGAAGTTGTATTTGGATATTAACCTTACTATGGTTGTACTACAAATCATGTTATACCATGAGTTAGATTACTTCATAAATCAGACATCTAAATAGTTCAATGCATTCAACCCATGTAAATTTATGAGTTGCGAATACTCAATATGGCAGAATGCTCACATTATCAAAGACACACCTTGTACAGGACCCAGTACTTAATAAGTTCTTAAGAAACATTTGTTGAATTAAGCTCTATACGTTAATTTCAGTCCTGAAGTATGGTGTATAGAAGGCTTCTTGAACTGTGAACTTCCTTCAATGGTTTGTTCTCACTTTGACTCTGGCCCTGGACTTCTATTATTAATTATTAACAGAAATTCGCTTGAAATTATTTTTCAAGGAGAATTACATGAATAGGAAAGTAAATGATCTGTCTCTGTCTGATTCAGCTATACTGGAAGGCAAGGTAATAGCCGTAATATTTATTAGTGTCCCTTCTAGTGCTTTACTCGATCCTAAAGTCTTAGGACAAAATTTGCTTACTTCATAGTCTATGTTAAGTCACTATGATAAGATGAAAGATTCAGTTTATGGCTTTAGATAGAGTTTAAGGGGAGAAAACTTTGACTGTAAATTAAATATAAGGTGCTAGAATATTTGGAATGGAAACACCCATATTAAATATCAGTTTTTAGATGGGGGAGGAGTACCAGATGCTCTGTGGGCTCATTCTTTTCTTGGTTCATCATATTTCTCTTTGTTGTTAGCAAAAATATGAAATAAATTAAAACTCCTTCACATCGATGCAACAAAAATAGAAAAAGAGAGCAAATGACATGGCTGCTATATAAAGCAGCCCTTAAAATAATTGCCGTAAGTTATTTGGAGATTTATGGTGAATTAGATTGCAAGAATATGCGTGATAAAAGTGGCATATGTCATTTAAAAACAGTATAATTCATTTAAAAATGGATCCAAGTATACTGCTTAGATTGACAGGTTTTTAAATTTTGATGATAATTTTATCGCTGCCACCCCCAAGCCCCAGTATTTCATGTGCCATTTGCTTTGGGATTTTCCTTGAATTAAAAATTGAGCAATCTTATTGCAGTGCAGAGAGGATTTCATTACTTTCAGAGGTGACCTTCCAGATTCTATTAGGACAAGAAAATAACCTTTAACAACGTCACTCAAAACCTATCTTCCCATACTGGCTTCACCTCCTTCTAGCACCTCCAAATACTGTAGGAACTCTTTCTTTGACATTTCTCCCTCCCTCTGCCCTTCCCTTGCGAAGTTGGTAATACATGTTAGGGTTGTTTGGAAGTCTTCTTTATCATTTTGTTTGTATGCTGCCACTTGCATTTTGTTGCCTCAGCTCTTCAGGTTGAGAGTTAGGACCTTGAAGATACGGATTGAATATGCTGTTCGGGACCTTGAAGATACGGGTTGAATATGCTGTTCCTGTGTAATTTCCCAGAGAGTTTAATTCAGATCCCTAATGGGCATCCGGTAATATTAACTGGTTCTTTCTGATGAAACATCTGTTCATAAGAACTACAAACCAAATATTAATTAACTATTCATGGCTTTCCTGTTGAAGATGTAATAGTGCCAAAGGAGGCATGACTTGTATTCACGTTTATTATATAACAAGTCATAATATTTTTTTATTTCAAAGTGATACAAAAATGTGTCCAGCCTAGCATTTTCAGCTCAGCCTAACTAACTCCTATGAAGACTCGTACTTTCTATTGTTTCAATAGAATTCCTAATCTCATAAGCTTTCCTAGGGAACATTCTGGAAAGTGGTATCTGATTTCATCTGCTCTAAGATCTCTTAATCAGTTTTTTTTTTAGCCTAAATAAATCTATGTACATCCACCTCCTGCTATACGTGAAACTTGAATGCTGTTTACTGTAATTTCCATTTAAATTTAAGCAGGTCATATAAATAGCACATACAAAAAATATAATAGCAGTTGACAGATAGTGTCTGAAATGCTTTCTCCTCTCAGGGAGGATTGTATAACCAATGGGATGTGGGGAATTTGAAAAAGTATCATGGAAAATAACCTTATATTAGAAAATGGGGAGTGAAGAGTACACAAAATAAGGTTGAAGAAATGAGGTCTACTTACCTGAAAAAGAACAACAAGCCTCACTAATTTAGTGACTGTTTACATTTATATGAGGAATAATGACCAGTATTTTCCCCGTGGATGTGCAGAGAGACTTTTTAAAAAGGACATAAGCTTTAGGTGGCAAACATTAAGGTTAGATAGGATGAAATAATATTTCATCACTGGATGAAAATGAAGGCTGTTTTGTGTTAGGATGATTTATTTAGAAGGACTGTGGAGTTGTTTCATTAGGAAGACAAGAACGAGGAAGACACATAAGTGTCTGAAATGACGGGGACTAAATGACATTTTAAAGAGCCTCCTATTTTAATGGTTTTAAGATTCTTTCCATTTATTATTTAAATTCTTTATTAACTTCCCTGATTCCATCATATTTATCATCTCATGGTTAGAGCTTTTTTTTTTAACATCTTTGTTGGAGTATAATGGCTTTACAATGTTGTGTTAGTTTCTACTGTATAACAAAGTGAATCAGCTATACGTATACATATATCCCCATATCCCCTCCCTCTTGCATCTCGCTCCCACCCTCCCTATCCCACCCCTCTTGGTGGACACAAAGCACCGAACTGATCTCCCTGTGCTATGCGGCTGCTTCCCACTAGCTATCTATTTTACATTTGGTAGTGTATATATGTCCATGCCACTCTCTCACTTCGTCCCAGCTTACCCTTCCCCCTCCCCATGTCCTCAAGTCCATTCTCTATGTCTGCGTCTTTATTCCTCTCCGGCCCCTAAGTTCTTCAGAACCATTTTTTTTTTTTTTTTAAGATTCCATATATATGTGTTAGCATATGGTATGTGTTTTTCTCTTTTTTTTTAACATCTTTATTGGAGTGTAATTGCTTTACAATGGTGTGTTAGTTTCTGCTTTATAACAAAGTGAATCAGCTATACGTATACATATATCCCCATATCCCCTCCCTCTTGCATCTCCCTCCCACCCTCCCTATCCCACCCCTCTTGGTGGTCACAAAGCACCGAGCTGATCTACCTGTGCTATGTGGCTGCTTCCCACTAGCTATCGATTTTACATTTGGTAGTGTATATATGTCCATGCCACTCTCTCACTTTGTCCCAGTTTACCCTTCCCTCTCCCCGTGTCCTCAAGTCCATTCTGTACATCTGCATCTTTATTCCTGTCCTGCCCGTAGGTTCTTCAGAACCATTTTTTTTCTTTAGATTCCATATATATGTGTTAGCATACGGTATTTTTTTCTCTTTCTGACTTACTTCACTCTGTATGAGAGACTTTACATCCAGCCACCTCACTACAAATAACTCAATTTTGTTTCTTTTTACGGCTAATATTCCATTATATATATGTGCCATATCTTCTTTATCCATTCATCTGTCGATGGACGCATAGGTTGCTTCCATGTCCTGTTTATTGTAAATAGAGCTGCAATGAACACTGTGGTACATGACTCTTTCTGAATTGTGGTTTACTCAGGGTATGCCCAGTAGTGGGATTGCTGGGTCATATGGTAGTTCTATTTTTAGTTTTTTAAGGAACCTCCATACTGTTCTCCATAGCAGCTGTATTAATCTACATTCCCACCAACAGTGGAAAAGGGTTCCCTTTTCTCCACACCCTCTCCAGCATTTATTGTTTGTAGATTTTTTGATGATGGCCATTCTGACTGGTGTGAGATGATAACTCATTGTAGTTTTGATTTGCATTTCTCTAATGATTAGTGATGTTGAGCATCCTTTCATGTTTTTGTTGGCAATCTGTATATCTTCTTTGGAGAAATGTCTGTTTAGGTCTTCTGCCCATTTTTGGATTGGGTTGTTTGTTTTTTTGATATTGAGCTGCGTGAGCTGCTTGTAAATTTTGGAGATTAATCCTTTGTCAGTTGCTTCATTTGCAAATATTTTCTCCCATTCTGAGGGTTGTCTTTTCATCTTGTTTATGGTTTCCTTTGCTGTGCAAAAGCTTTGAAGTTTCATTAGGTGCCATTTGTTTATTTTTGTTTTTATTTCCATTTCTCTAGGAGGTGGGTCAAAAAGGATCTTGCTGTGATTTATGTCATAGAGTGTTCTGCCTATGTTTTCCTCTAAGAGTTTTATAGTGTCTGGCCTTACATTTAGGTCTTTAATCCATTTTGAATTTATTTTTGTGTATGGTGTTAGGGAGTGTTCTAATTTCATTCCTTTACATGTAGCTGTCCATTTTTCCCAGCACCACTTATTGAAGAGGCTGTCTTTTCTCCATTATATATTCTTGTCTCCTTTATCAAAAATAAGGTGACCATAGGTGCGTGGGTTGATATCTGGGCTTTATATCCTGTTCCATTGATCTATATTTCTGTTTTTCTGCCAGTACCATATTGTCTTGATTACTGCAGCTTTGTAGTATAGTCCGAAGTCTGGGCGCCTCATTCCTCCAGCTCCATTTTTCTTTCTCAAGATTGTTTTGGCTATTCGGGGTCTTTTGTGTTTCCATACAAATTATGAAATTTCTTGTTCTAGTTCTGTGAAAAATGCCATTGGTAATTTCATAGGGATTGCATTGAATCTGTAGATTGCTTTGGGTAGTATAGTTATTTTCACAATGTTTATTCTTCCAATGCAAGAACATGGTATATCTCTCCACCTGTTTGTATCATCTTTAATTTCTTTCATCAGCGTCTTACAGCTTTCTGCATACAGGACTTTTGTTTCCTTAGATAAGTTTATTCCTAGGTATCTTATTCTTTTTGTTGCAGTGGTAAATGGGAGTGTTTCCTTAATTTCTCTTTCATATTTTTCATCATTAGTGTATAAGAATGCAAGAGATTTCTGTGCATTAATTTTGTATCCTGCTACTTTACCAGATTCATTGATTAGCTCTAGTAGTTTTCTGGTAGCATCTTTAGGATTCTCTATGTATAGTATCATGTCTGCAAACAGTGACAGTTTTACTTCTTCTTTTCCGATTTGGATTCCTTTTATTTCTTTTTCTTCTCTGATTGCTGTGGCTAAAACTTCCATAACTATGTTGGATAATAGTGGTGAGAGTAGACAACCTTGTCTTGTTCCTCATGATTAAAGCTTTTGAAACTTTCATTGTGAAAGAAAGGAGAAGACTTAAATGTTTGGTTATTTTATTGGACCACATATTTTTGTCTCCATGTTTTTCTTCTTTTACTGTTTTTACTCCAATCAAGGCAAATTACTAGGTCTAAAATTTTTTTTTTAATTCCAGATTTGCACAAAAACTCCTCTAGCCAGTATCAATGTAGGATCAACATTTCACAACGTTTATAATGGAAAAGGGTGACGGTAACTGAAATACAGCCAATATCATTTTGCTCTGGGTTTTGTGAACATACAGAATTGATGTTTTGATTTCAAAATAAACCAGGTGAATTATATTTTAAAAGTGGTTTTAAATTTTCAGAGTGGAAAATTTTCTGGATTAGATGCTGTTTTCAACCTCCTTTTTTGTTTTCTTTTTTCTTTCTTCTTTTTTAGTGTGTTATAAAGAATTTTAAATTCCCCTTGCTTTGAGACAGTAGTAATTTTTCTTAACTTTATAAAAGGCAGTAGTTACCAAGGAGTGAAACTTGTAGGGAGAAGGATCAGAAATTGGCATTCCTATAACACAGAACTGCACACTCCAGAGCAGAATTACTGGTACCTAAACAGTTATTTGTATCAAGCACTGCACTTTGGAAACTTAGAGAATCAAGTCAGGATATTATTAACATCAGGGGAATATATGATGCTGGTGGAAGCTTTCAAAGGTGTAACACACACACACACACACACACACACCAACCACCCTACACACATAAATTGTTTCAGAACTACAGAAAGGAAATCGAGGACATGAGTTTCTGTTTAAATATTTGATATGAGTTGAGTGAAGAATATATCAGATCCTCTTGGGCTACACCGAGATGATTTTTTTTTTTTAACACACAATATGTTCAGTGTAAAGTATTCCCATACCACAGACTCTGAGAAGAGGCTCCAGCTTTATGGAGAATTCTTAAGCACCATGGACAGCTGCAGGTTTCTTCTTGCAGTTCTGTAGTTTAATACTCAGGGACCAGTTAACAAATTCTCTCGTAATCCATGTATTCACAGTGAAATTTCACCCTTGCACCTTCCGACAAGGCTGTCTCAGTTGGGCACTTTCATCTTCAAAACAGTCTTTCCGACTCCATTGTTGAACAGTTTGTATACCATCTTCTGCAGGTTCTTTTGCAGTAACTGGTAAATTATTATAGATTCTCAGAGTCAAACTGATGTCCCCAAATCCCAAAATCAGCCTCATTTGGTTTTGTTTGGCACACACAGAGGTTTTTAAGATACAGTATAGCAAGGCAAGAATTGCTTGTATTGATTGGTCATGACACTAGTAGCATAGCGTCTACAGGTTTATCTATAGCCTGCTTCATCCATTTATGTTACCTCCTTGGCCCCTATAGAAATTTGACTGTGTGAACTGTATCATAGAGCTACAGTAGAATTTGGAGGGAATTTAGAGTTGTCTCAAAGACTAAGACCCTGAAAGGTGATGTGACTTGCTTGAAGTCACATAATGTTGTATTTATTTTATGTATGTATTGCTAAACGTGGTTTCTAGGTGTAATCGACTCTATTATATGCAATAATGGAAACCCAAAGGGAGGATAATCCAGAAAGGTGGATAATAACATGAGGCAAAATATTCTGAGTCATTGAGGTGGTTATATGAAGTTTGTTGAGGTCTGAGGTCCATTTTACTTAGTGAGCTTGTTGGTATTCTTCTAAGTACTGAATATTTGACCTCAGTTGAAACTGAAACTTTCCATAAACCCCTAAACTCAGCCCAGGTTGGTTCCTGTCTTTCTCTGCTCTGCCTCTCACCTTCTGGACACTTTCTCTTCTGCCATTAGTGGAGATTTTAGATGCAAGTACTCTGATTCCTCTCATTTCTCAGCCTAAGCTCTTACCTTGCACAATAAAGGTGTCGGAACTAAGATGTAAAGGCATCTTGAGAGCACTGAGCATCATCTGAGAGCTTTGTGAAGAACTCAGATAAAACAAAAAAAAATGATGTGGAATAGTCTAGGTCAGATGTGAAACAGAGAAATAGCGCTAAAGAAGTTAGTACTGGGTTGCAAATAATATACAAGGTTTTAAGATGTTAGCCACACTTCCTCTCCCACTAATTTGGTGACAAGAGCGTTACAGTAGGTCCCCTGAGGAATAGTATGACTCTCCTGACCCAAAATTTGATGCTGGTAACCAAGGAAAAGAATATCTTGTGACTGTGAGTACCAGGATAGCACATTATGCCTCCGAAAACTCCTTCAAACGGTGAAGTCTTAGCAGTACATGCCCAGAAGAAATATTCATCAGGAACTGGCATTTGGGGTATTATATGAAGTGGAGGTGGAAGAGAGCGGGTGAGACTTTGCAGAGGACTTGATTGCTTTCTGCCAATATTCCATTTTATTGCAGCTAAGTTTCTCTTTCTCATACAGCTTGAAATATGTCAAGGGAAGTGTGTCCCACTTTCCTCAGACCAGCTCTACAATTTCAAAAAGGAAGACACTGGTATAAATTCAGAGAGAGTCATGAGGGAAATAAGTTGATACCACACTTTAAAGTTCCAGAAGTTGAAGAGGACTTGAAAATGGGTCATCTTTTAATGAGCTAATATAAAGCCATTTCCACAGTGGGAGCTATTGATCCAAGTATTTGAACGTGCATGAGATTTATATCCGGTCCTAGGCATTCAGTGACTCTGATACAATTAATGTAAGCCTGGCTGGCAGTAAGGGCCACAGTGCCAGTCTGAGTAACACGATTATGCTGGACCAGTGTGAAGTCATCGAGTTGTCATCATTGTCTTCATCTATCCCAATCTGATTAGATCTTAATACATGCATGTGCTGTTTTTTTGTGACTAAAATTTTCAGTGGAATTTTTATGTAGTTGAGTCACTGAAAAGTGAATTGTTTGACCATTTTATGGGATCGCCTACTCCAGTGTAATTACTGCAAGAGGCTTCAGATGATTTTAGACAGAGAAAAAGAAGAGAAGCTGTACAGAGAATCTAAGAAAACAATTTAAGAGCCAGGTAAAAAATTCAGAATCTCAAGCAATACATTGAACGCAGATTAGGTGAGCTGGTGTTATATAACTTTATTGTTCACCAGTTTAACTTTCAAATTTAGATGACTTTGTATAGAATTCCACGTTTTCTAGAGTTCTTTAAAAAAATCAAATAGGCTTTTTTTGGCAGCATCTTTTTGTTTCGTTTTGGTTTTTGTTTGTTTGTATTTTTGGGTGTTTTTTTTTGTGGTACGTGGGCCTCTCACTGTTGTGGCCTCTCCCGTTGCGGAGCACAGGCTCCGGACGCGCAGGCTCAGCGGCCATGGCTCACGGGCCCAGCCGCTCCGCGGCATGTGGGATCTTCCCAGACCAGGGCACGAACCTGTGTCCCCTGCATCCGCAGGCGGACTCTCAACCACTGCGCCACCAGGGAAGCCCTGGCAGCATCTTTTTATTGATAAACTCATTTCATCCTATTCTTTGAAAATCAGAAGTCCGTGTATGGTGCATATGGCAATTCTTGGTTAGTCAAAGAATTAAATTGACCTAACCATTTCAATCTGCCACCATTTCCAAATAAACTGAAGTGTACTGGGCTTCTTATAGGGTACCTCCCTTCCATGGAACCTTAGTGTGGGTCTCTTTCTGATCTAACATTCCCATTTCTTCTCTGAAAACTTGAGAATCAGTGAGTCAGCACGGTCTGTTCAAGGTTGCAGAGAAATATGCTGCAATGTTTATAGCTCTTTGGCCTGTTTTCTAAGGTGCTATTCATTAGCTCTTACATTCTGATTCAGCGTCTACGTTTTGTCAAATGATGTGAGTGTGCCCAGTGTCTCAGGAAGAGCTCTCACTGTCTCTGGCTAGGTCAGCTACTGTAGTTCATCCATTATCCAGAACTCAGATGTCAGATTGCGAACAACTTTGAGCCTCTGGAATGGCACCAAACCAGGTTTGATGGGGGAGAGGGAACAGTGTTGGGAACAGATAAATGTGTGTTTTAAGGAATTCTTTATCCAGACTTTGAGCAGATAAAAGTAAGAGTAGTAACTAGGAAGACCTGGAAACCGAGATATTTTAGTAGTACCATTGACTGTCTGACCAGACTGAGATAATGAACACAGAAGCATTGAAGACATGACTGAAGCAAAAGAAAAAAGATAATTGAAGTAGAGAATATTTGACAGACAAGAGGATAGGAAAAGAAAAGAGACTGTGTGGACGAGAGAGGGCATGGTAGCTATAAGATAGAAACACTAGGAGCCTGAGAGAAAGAAAGGATCAAATAGAGGAGGCCAGCAAAGGGATTTATCAAAAAATTATTATAGATCTCAGCCATCTCTCAAGATACGGTTGGTCTAAAGGTAGATATCAGGCATCAACCCTGGAATAACACTGCTGTGATGTGGAGGGTTACATTTAATATAAGGATAAATCACATCACCCCAGGGATCACACAGGGTTGTCACTGCATAAAAAATTTACTGAAGGCCTTCAGACATACAGTGCCATGGTGGCCAGTGACCATGAGGTCAGGGGCCCACACGTTGCCTGGCATATAGTAGGTCCACGATATGTATGCTGAATGCAGTAATGAATGAGCTGTCATCACTGTCATCTGGTAGAGTCTTTGGCTGTAGAAAATTGTAACTACGTGCAGTTGGATTAGGAGTGAGTGCGTTATATGTGGTGTCCTGCAGTGTGGACTGGGAAAGGCAAGGGGGCATGGAAAGTGGAAGTGACTTGAAATGAGCAAGCCTAGGAAACCTGGCTGGATACATGTGTTATTTAAGTGTTGTGTAACTTGTTTAAAAAGGGATGGTCTTCACAAGCCTTCTGCTTTTGTAAGTGCGTTTTCCATTCTGTTGATGTATTGTACGAGCCGCTATGCTCGGCTGAATGGGGGTATTTATTTCAGTATTTCTCAATAAAAAGAGAGAGTACCTTTCCCTCCTCCCCGTCCCCTCAATGACCTGCAACTCAAAACAATGTGAAAAGACAAATTTTAAAGAGCAAATTAGAAAAAGAATAGATTCTTATAGTTGACCAAGGCATGGATACTTTGACTGGTTTTAACTTTTATAAACAGCCAGTATATAATGCAGCTATATAAAAATTGTCCATTGTTTATTCTTTACAGAGAACACCTTTGTAAGTAGACTGCCACCCTCTGAGTAGTATTGAATAGCGCGCCTTGGTCATATTAGCCAGGTTACCGGTGGACTGTGCCTCGTTTCACACACAATGAGAGCAGGTTGACTGTGCCCGCAGGAGCTAGTCTTGGAGCCTCTGGACAATAAAACCTTTAACTTTTAGAAAAAAAAAAAATCCTTAGCACAGAGCTTTCAGAGGAGTCTCTGTGTTGATTCCAGAGGACAAACTAATGCACAGATAGATGCAGAATACTT
Source organism: Globicephala melas (assembly GCF_963455315.2). Lineage (NCBI taxonomy): Eukaryota > Metazoa > Chordata > Mammalia > Artiodactyla > Delphinidae > Globicephala > Globicephala melas. The sequence continues at coordinate 68,868,444 of NC_083319.1, read as the reverse complement.
CCCAAGAGTTTCCATCATTTTTTAGTAGACTGTCAGGGAAAGGTTATTTCAAATCTGAGCCTTACTTGAGGACACTTCAGCTACTCTCCAGCTAGGCAATTATGGCTCTAACCTTGAAGAGGCAGCATTGCTATCTTCAGTCATCTTTCTGCCTGCCCATGTGTCAACTGGGATATTATTCAGAAAGTAAAATGTTATTATGCAAGAAAATACAAGAAGAATTTGATATGTCCTATAGATACTATGGAAAACATCCAAACATTGTTCATTAAAATGCATTTTGTGGATGTCTAGAATTTTGTTCAAAGTCAAACAGTGAGTAATACTTTCAGAAAAATGTAGTCTGGTATTAAGTCTCTGAAAATGGTCACGTTCTGATGATGGTGGTGGTGGTGATGGGGATGGGGATGGTGGAGTTAGGAGAGGACAAGGCGCCTTAGGTGTAGGTTTTCCCTACCTGTTCTCACATCAGTTCTTGGACTAATAATGAGGACTCCTTCTTCTCCATACAACTAGCGAAACGGAAATAGATGAGTGATGTGAGTTGCCAAGAGGGCTGACTAGACATCACAAACAAGGTTTGGAAGGTTACCAGAAGTTGATAAGACTCTAGAAAAAGAGTAAAGAAGATGATGATTTTTTTTTTTAATCATGAAAACCCCAGGATGGAAAGGCTACTTTTCGTCTTTGATTTAGCCATCAATTTTGTAAAAGGCAGGCTTGTGACAATGCATCATGGTTCCGCATGTGCTGCACTCCACCTGTGAGAGGAAGTAAGTTCCAGGCTGCTCTCGGGAACCTCATCCTGAAAACGGGAGACCTGCGCTGTGCTCACCCTTGCTTGTGCTATGCACAGCTCAGAAAAGGACTTCTGTTCATAAGGATGACCTTAGGTCACTACAATACACATACACACAAAGTTACAGGTCGTCTATTAGGAGAGGAAGTATTATGCAGTTTAGACTTTAATCAGTGAAAACTTGGAAAAGATGAAAGTAGAATTAATTTTTAAAAGTTGTATTTAATGTATTCAGAAGGTAGTCCCTGGAGATTCTTGACAGCTGAGGTGTTATGGAACTTCACTTAATGGCTGGCTGGATTCAGGTTTTATGGAAGTATTCTGACCATTCACAAGGACCTACCACAGTCAGGAGATATCTTTACCTCCTTCTTCAAAATATGCAATTTTCTTGGCACTTGTAATTTCTCTTGAATACTTAAAGTTCTTTCCAGAAGAAAGTCAGCCTCTTAGAAATCAGCCTAATATGTCTTCAGGAATTCAGAAAGAATATAGCAGATTTTCAGGAAAAAAAAAAAAGTCAGTCTTGCAATTAAGTAAGGACTTCACTACATGAATAAACTTATTAGTGCTGGGAATAACACCCATTGAATTGATAGGCCTACACAGTAATGCTAATCAAAACCTCTTAGAAACACATTTTCAACGAATAAGTGTGAAGGAAAATGCAGGTCTTTCTTTAATCAGACACTTTTCTAACTGTGACAATGTTTTTTTGCTCAATGGCAAGCAGGTATCAATGTTTATAATGGGTGAGATAGTTTCTTGATGATATGAAATGACTGTAATTTTAGGTCTCAAAAGTTCGTACCATTCGTAAATGTGGCTGAAAATTTTTAAATGTTTTATTTCTGCATTCAAAGCATCCTTATAGAGAACGTGAGTAAAAGTATGCCCATTATTAGGAAATTCCCTAAAACCTCATCATTGCTGTATGTGACAGGCAAGACAGCTTTTAATAGCTAAATAAAGCTGAAGGCTTTCTGTTGGTGCTGTGTTTCCCTTCCCCCAGGAGGAGAACTTCCTGTCTCTCTTCCAGCTTTCCACAGGGTAATTTCTTCCTTCTGTCCTTCGTAAAGCATCTACCAGCCGTTCAGATTCCTGGTGCTAGGATTATAGCAGTGAACAAAACAGTGAAGACAGACAATAAACACAGAACTATCTGATATAATGTTAGCTGATGATAAGTACTGTGAGGAAAAATAAAACCGGGAAAGGGAACAGAGGAAGATGGGCTTTCTGTTTTAGCCTGGATTTTGAAAAAGTTTCCCTAGAGGTGTCATTTGAGTACAGACCTAAATTAAGTTAGGGAGTGAATCCTGCCGATATCTAGGACAGTGATTCCTACTAGGAGTGATTTTGCCTCTCAAGGGACATTTGGCATCTGGAGATGCTTTCGGTTGTCACAATCTGGTCTGGAGGTGGGAAGTGCTACTGGCATCTAGGAGGTAGAGGCTGGAGATGCTGCTAAACATCCTACAATGCACAGAACAGCCCCCTGTAACAAAGAATTCTTCAGCCCAAAATGATAACAGCACTGAAGTGAAGAAACGCCCATCTAGGGAAAGAATATTTCAGGCTAAGAAGGAAGTTAACAACAGCAAGCTGAGAGATGGGGACTTGTGTGGCTCGTTTGAGGAAAAGCCAGCAGCCTTGTGTGGCTGGAGCACAGTGACAAGGGGTATTTACCAGGAAAAGAATTAGAAAGGAAGCTCACAGCCAGGCCACATGGGGTAACAGTCAAGACCTCTGCTTCTCTGTTCTCTGCCTCTGCTTCCTACTTTACTAAGCTCCTATTCCGTGACTCTCCCAGGAGAACTAGTCAGCTTTGCTAGCAGATGTCCTAGGAAACTAATTCTGGGGTTTTGTGGGAGAAAAGGGTTTCACCTACAATGAGTTCTCCCCAGCCATCTTGCCCAGGGATGGAAGATCTTAGTGTTGGCTATCCAAAGATTGGGAAGATCAGTTCATTGAAGTTCTGAAATAGAGGTCTCTGATATGGTAGTTACTAGTCTTAAGTGACTGTTTGAATTTAAATTGATAGAAATTAAATAAAATTAAAAATTCAGTTCTTCAGATGTACTAGCCCACATTACAAGCCATATAGCCACATGCAGCTATGGCTGTCGTATTGGACAGCTCAGACATGGAGCAGTTTCATCGTTGTTCTTTTGGGCAATACTGTTTTCAAATAATTAAATGTTAATAATATAGGGAACCTTTGAGTTGAACAGTTATTCCTTTTGTGAGAGAAAAGGAAACTAGAACCAAGGAAGGTTAACTGACATGCCTAAGGTAACTCAATCAGTTAATTTTTGCCTCATAAAAAACCACCTGAAAACTTAGTAGCAGCTTAAAATAGATCATTAGTTTAGCTTACAGTTCTTTGGGTCAGCAGTTTGGTCTGAGCTCAGCACGGCAGTTCTTCTGGTTTGGTTTGGCTTCATTTATGTGACTGCTGGGTCAACCGCTGACTTAGCTGGGGGTGGGTGTTCTTGTATAGCCTCAGCCGTGATGCTCATCATCTGCTCTATGTGTCTGGCATTTCTAGCTGACAACTTCGGGCTTGTTCACATGGTGGAAGTGGCAGGGGTCACAAGAACAAGAGCCAAAGCCCAAGTTTGGAACTGCCACAGCGTCACTTCTTCATTGTAATGGCCAAAGCAAATCATAACACCAGTCCAGATTCAAAGGGTAGAGAAACTGACTTATGATGGAAGGAGCTACAAGGAATTGTGGCCATTTAAAACAATGTACTACCATCCTATAGCTAATAAGTTGAAAATTGGAACTCACACCCAAGTCTGGTATGTCTATTGGTGTTACTCTAAATTTCTTCAGGGTTTTTCCTGTGCAGTTTCTCTGACACGTTCATGAGTCCTGTTGCATTAAAACTATGTCTTTGATTTCCCAGCCATTTAGAAATTTTAAAAAACTAAAACAAAACCCCTGAATTGTAGTAAATGGTATACTCAGTTAGCACTCAGCACATTCTCTCTCTTACCCTGTCCAGGAAAATGACAGATAATTTTAAGTAAACAGCTAAAGAATAGTTTATTTTATAAAATATGTGGGAAGGATTTTGAGGAGATGCTTCAAACCATTGATACGGGATAGCAGCCAAGACAATGGTCATCTAAAGCAGAAGCCTAATTTTGGAAATGGAGACACATTGAGGAGAGTCAGGCTAAGAAGCTGGAGCACCTGAACATAGGAGGGTCTCAGAGTAGGGACAGAATAAGGATTTCGGGTCAGTGCTGCTATGGTAGGTAGACAAACATTGTAGAAGATTGCAATCCCAGGTATACAATCAGGTGTCAGGCAGACTCTTTCAGCATGGCTACAATCAGTGTTTTCTTTTGCTAGTAATCGATTTAAAATGATATTCACAGTTCTGCTATGAAAATTTAAAAACCTTTCTTGAAAGTAGGTTCCAGAATGTATTAAGGGACTTAAAAATGTTGCTGCAGTCAAACAATCTAATTGACAATGTAAATGATAATAAAGCAATTAGTAAATCAATTATGATAACCACTAAAAATAAAGTTTTTTACATACTTTTTTCATTAAACAGCAAAATAGTTACACAGCAAGGTTAAGTGGGGTAAAAGGGTCAAATCTGTGTATATAGCTTTATTCTAACTTTTAAATAACTATTTTTAGTTTCTACAATGAAACATGTTTTTAGAATCAGAAAAAAAGTTTTAAATTTTTATTTCATACAATATAAAATATTTGAAAACTGTTCACCTCTGAGCAGGGTTAGAGTCAATGCTATTGCTTTTAGACAAAAGGTCAAAAATTTACCGAGGAATAAATAGATTCAAAGTAATTCGTGCGTTTATCTAAATCCTTCCTGAAGCACCTCTTAAGGATAGTAAGTTGAAAAGGTGTTTTATTTACTAAATAGAGTTCTATTTAATTTTTTTAAAAACCAAAGAAATCTTGAACCTTTTTCAGAAACTTCAGGGACAGTCCTCAGTTTTATAATCCAAGACTAGAAGAAATCCACTCCTTTTGGGGTTTCGCACACTTGAGTCATGAGCACTTCTTAGTCTTCTTAGATTTACCCACTAATGAATCCCATTTTTTTACATTCAGATTCTTTATTTTCATTGTAACTTTTTTATTACTTAAACTCTACCTGATTAAATATTTAAACAGTACAAAAATGGGCACAATGAAAAATAAGACTCCCAACCCAGAGCCTGAGTCCCCCATTTTCCCTTCCCACAGGACACAGTTATTTTCACTTCTGATGTATTCTTCCATCAGTAGTCTATGATTTACAAGCATTTGCATAGACTCCCGTCCCCCGACCTTTTTTTTTTTACAAATGAGACCATATTATACACTGTTCTCCTGTTGGCTTTTTTCCCCTACTTTACTTATAGGAGATGATATCATATTAGCACTTAGAGATCTCTCAATCTTCCTGAAAACCGTATGGAATCCTGGTCTCAAGTCTTAAGATTTAACTGCTGTCAGTCTCGTGGACCATTTTTCTATGTTGTTCTTATCCTGACCTTCCCCAGGCTCTTCATGCTGAGACATCCAGTGACCTCTTGGAAGGGCAGACTCCCCGGTATTCTTCAGGGGCACAATAAAGTTCCCTTCACGTCTCCAGACCTTTTGGGTGGCAAGAAGGGGACTGCTGGGTTTACGCTTGATTAGCTGGCCCAGTTCCCTCAGGTTTTAAAGGCATGGTCCATAGAGGATCCTGAAGTCCTCTCGGGGGTGGAAACTTGAGTTTGGAACTCCTGGTTCAGAGTCTACTTTGCATCATTTCTCCACACTGTTATTCTCCACTTGCCCACACTGCAGCTTCTATTTTGCTTTTCTGCCCACACAGCAGAGATCTTGTTCTAAGCTATGAGTATTACTCAGTGACTTTGTTTTCTAACTTTAAAAACAAGTTTAAAGAACAAAGTATCTTCAGCATCGCAGATACAGATTTCATGTTTCTACTGAGTACGCTGTGTGTTATGTACTTTGATTTCCTTAGTTGGATGCCATCTTTAAAGTCCAGGCATTATCCCTATGTTATACAGGCAGTAGCTCTGATTTGAAAGGACACCAAAACTCAGATAAGAAGTAGGCTCTTCAGTAAGTAGAGTTTACCCTTATTTATAAATTTGCTGAGCTCTTGGTAGTAGATGCCTCTAAAATGTTCTTTAAATGCTTATGACAATGACTCTCAAATTTTGTGGTCTCAGGTCCCCTTTACGCTCTTACAAATTACTGAGGACCCCAAGAGCTTTTGTTTATGTCGGTTATAGCTTTCTATATTTACCATATTCGAAATTAAAACTGGTAAAAATTTAAAGCCCAAGAACATATAATATTACATCAGAGCCATTGCATCATTCCAGACACTTAGCCTCTGGAAAACTCCACAGTATGCTTTGCTAGAATGAGAGCAAAAAAGGCAAGTATGTCTTATTATTATTGTGAAAATAATTTTGACCTCACAGACCCCCTAAATGGAAATGCAGGGACGCTTAAGGATCCCTAAACTTCACTCTGAGAACTGCTAGCCTACTGTATAAATTTGAAACAATTACTTTTTAAGGAGAGCCAGGGATTGTGTGTCCAGAAAATATTTTTTTTCCCCTGCTGTTTAATCTTCCCTTGGCCTGAAGGGGCCGATAGATCTCCATGGAGAGGACAGGAAGGAAATAAGCATTTATTAAGTACATTCTCACTGCCTTTTCCATCATCCCCACTTCCAGTTAATCACCAATCTCGCGCCATTTACAGTCATCCCTTTCCACTGACATTGGCCTAGTTCAGACTAGGATCATCTCTCACCTGCATTAATGCATCAGCCTTGCAGCTGATCTCCAATTCTACTCTTTCGCTCCACACTGTGGCCAGAGCATTCTTCCTAAAACCCCAGACAGATCATTGTAATGTTCATGACCCTTCAGAGGAAGTTAAACTTCCTTTGCATGGCTTACAAGGCCCATTCATGGGTGGACTCTGCTGACCCCTTCAGTGTTACTTACCTTCTTTCCACTGCCCCCATCCTCTACCCCAAATTCATATCTTAATCATTTTAGTTTGCTGAGCACCTGAACATGCATGCTCTTTCTCGCCTTTGAGCCTTTAATTGTGATACCCCCGCTGTCTGGAACTTCCCAGCCTTCCCCAGCTAAGACCCACTAGTGTGTCAGCCCTCAGTTCAGTGTCACTTCCTCCAGGAAGACTTCACCATCACCACCCCTGTCGTTGGGTAAGGTCCTCCTCTTATTGGTTCCCACGATAGCGGGCCCTCTCCCTATCATAGCACTTCTGACGCTCTACAGTAATGGTGTTGCTTTGGTTATATCCCTTGAGCCTAAAAGCATTCTGAGTTAAGGGAACATGTCTGGGATCATTTATATTCTCTGCCCTCAGCAGTTTCCAGCATATAATGGACACATGGTACCCAGTTGTTGAATGAGGAATGAATCAACCAATCAATCAACTTTTTAATAACTTCCTAGTACTCCCTAATAAATGCTTTATTTTATTTAATCCTCTTAACTAAAGGAGATACCATTCCCCCCAATTTTGTGTTAAAGGAATTTGGACCTTTACTTCTGTTGTCTAATCCTCCCTGTAGCTAGGAAACAGTGAACCTGGGATTTGAATCATTTTCCTACCACAGTATGCTGAAATAAAGGGGTCACCAAAATGGGGGACAACTGACAGAAATGAGTAAAGTTTCAGGTAAATTTTCCAAGAGAGAATTCAGGCAAAGAATCATTCTGACAAAGCAGCTGGATCCTCTTTCAACTTCCAACTAGCATGGTTGGAATCTTCCCATCCAGAACTCAGAATAAAACCACTGAAAATACTTGTTAAGGGAAATTGATGTTTCATCTTAAAAGCACTTTCCCAGTTGGCAGTCTTGAAAATGTCTATGCTCCTGTAGCTTTATAGCCTTGTTTAAAAAAAAAAATTATTTTATGTATCCCAAGAGCTCCAGGGACTACCACGTGAAGGTTACACAGACATTTCACACCTAGTGGAAAATTCTTATAAGTCTTTCTCTCTTCTGACAGCACCTTGTTACACTGATGAAATCCCTGTGGGTAGTTGTCTTCCAGTTCAACCTGTTGGTTCATGTTTATTTTTCCAGAAAGAACTCAATGAAATTCTGAGAACAGAAAAGGAATTAAAAATATAGTTTTATTGCTTTTATATTTTAAAGAGGCATGTTCATAGTAGAAGATACAGATAAGCAAACACAGAAGAATATTTAAATCTCCTTTACTTCCACTGCTGCTGGGATTTTGGGAAATACTCTTCTTATCTGTCTTGCTGTCTTGTACTGGCCCTCTTGCTCTCTCTGTCTCTTTCCCTGTATGTCTGTCTCTTTCACTCATATGTATGAATTTATACGTATTTTTAAATTTTACCAGTGTAGTACCATATAGAACTAATTCTTATGAAATCAGCCTGTTTAATTGCCACTTAATTGCAATATCTTTCCATGCCTCTAATCATCTACCTCAGTGCTTCTCAAACTTTAACGCATTGTGAATCACTGGCAAACTGTTAGAAATGCAGAATCTCAGACCTGGCTCCAGACCTACTGAATCAGAAACTGCGTTTTAACAAGTTCCAGGTAAAAGTGATGGGGTTGGTCCAAGGACCACATTTCAGTAGCAAAGGTTGACATCCTTTCTGAAGTCTGCTGTGTCCTCAGTGTCAGTGTGTCAAAGTTTATGTAACTAAGTCCCATGTTGTCAAACATGAGTTATTTCCAATTTCCCCATAAGGATGAGGCACATCTCTGTAAGTATTAGCCCACATCCGACATTATTTCCTTAGGAAAAAAATTCTGTAAGCAGTTTTCTGAATCATACATATTTTTAAGGGGGAAATAATTTATTTTTAAAGAGTCCAAGACAGTAATTGATTCCACCTCATAGCACATGAGACTAAAATGTAGCTGTAGCACTTCCTGTCACATCTGCATTCTCCCCTATCTGCAGGGAACCATAACAGAGCTTTCCTTGATATTTTTGGTAATTGTGATCACAGTTGTTATTATTTGAAATGCCTTCCCTCTGTCTTCTCTTCATCTAATTTTATCCACCCTTTAATCTCACCTTCTCCAGAAAGCCTTCCCTAATGGTCCAACTTACCGTGAACTCACTTGCTAAATATTTTCACCATTATTCTCTGGGCTAGTTATCTCAAAGCACACTTATTTACTTTCCCTTGATGCCATTTAAATATATCACTTGGCATCTCTCATCTCCATGACTAGATTGTGAACTGCTTGAGGGAATGCGTGCTCCCCCCAAGTCCTCTGTGACTCTCCTCACAGGGATTTACTCCAGAAGGGATTTTGGTGCAGTAGAAAGAGCCACAGTTTGGAATGAGGAAGTCTGTGTTTGAGACCCAGCTCTGTCATTTACCAGCTTATATGATCGAGGAGCAAGTCCTATAACCTCTGAGAGCCCTTGTTTTGTCATCTATAAATAGGGGATAATATTTGTGCTGCTTACTTAACAAATTACTTAACCAGGTTGTTGTACAAATTAAGATTACAATCCATTATATTGTTTTCCAAAATTTAAATAATTCACTAAAAAAGTTGAGCTTAGCTGTCTTGAAACTTTATCTCATACATGCAAATCTCTTTCTTTCATTTTCCCTACCCCTCACAAAAAAGAGCATATCTCAGGCCCAGAGACCTTTACCCAACAGCAGTATGCAGCAGGAATTAAACAGTGTTGTCTTGTTTTCATTGCATTTATTTACTTTCTATTTATGGCAAGCAGTGTTGGTTTTCTAGTTATAGGAGTGATATAAAGTTCACTTTTTAAATAAACTTTAAGTTTAAAAAAAAGGCAAGGCAGTATAAAGTAAAATGGTTGGTAAATAATAGAGCTTAAGTTATGAAAATATGGCAGGGCTTCCCTGGTGGCGCAGTGGTTGAGAGTCCGCCTGCCGATGCAGGGGACACGGGTTTGTGCCCCGGTCCGGGAAGACCCCACATGCCGCGGAGCGGCTGGGCCCGTGAGCCATGGCTGCTGGGCCTGCGCGTCTGCAGCCTGTACTCCGCAACGGGAGAGGCCACAATACTGAGAGGCCCGCGTACTGCAAAAAAAAAAAAAAAGAAAAAAGAAAATACGGCAAAATATCATGCTGATGTTATAAAAATGACTGAAGTTTGAGAAACCTCTAACCATAGGAAGCCACATTCCAACTGTAAAGCAATATATGGATGTCAGTTGTTATTTTAGCTATTATTATGTAACCTCTTGGAAGACCAGTTCTGTGAGTTGTTCTCCAACAGAGCTCTAGACATAACAGAGTCTCAATAAAAATTGTACAAGTGTGATTAAAAATAGACCCAAAAGTCAAGTGTTCTGTTATTTGATATATGACTATTCATTATTTCAGCTTGCAGAAAAACCCAATGAACATAGAGAAGAGAGTTTGTTTCTGATCAAGAAGTGAGACATAAATGTGATGAGGGGGTTGATCAAATTGACTAGGATGGTACAATGTATACCAGTTACAGTTCAGAGAAAGTAGAGAGTATGTTACTTGACAATGAGTCATTTCTCTTCTTATCAAAAACAATAAGTATTTGAGGAGCACCAATTGTACAGAGGATACTTTGCTTGGAAAGATTTGACTAAAGCCTGCATTCATGGAAAAAAACAAAAGATTTACTGTGCCCTGAATTAACATAATTACTGCTGTTGTATTAGAACTCAAAACAAGTTCACATAGAATTTTTCAGTTAACACTGTGACATCTCTCAAAGAGGACAGGTCTGTTAATTCTAACGCTACATAAAGAAATGAAATTAGTCAGACAGAGATAAAGTGATTACACTAAGGTCATAAAGTTATTTATAGCCAGAATGAAAAACAAAAGATTCTGACTGTGGATCTTGTCATTTCATCATTGATTTCCATCTAGGGTGAGCTTCTAGGATACTTCCTACATCTTCCTGCTGGTCTAGGAGATTAAAGGGTTTGACTCAATGGTTCTAGACTTGGACTGTACAATAGTGAGACTCAGTTAGATGGGGTTAAATTAAATCATGGGATTAATGGTGTATTGGTTTGAAGACAGCAGAGAGAAATGTACCTTCAATTTGAAGGATGATGACCAAGCTCCTAATGCAGGTAGACCAAGTTGTGGGTGGCTTGTCTGCATGAGACCTGAAGGAGCCTTCCTGAATTCCTCTTCTTTAAAAAAAAAAAAAAAGGCAGGAAAATGCAGTGATTAAAATCTGAGGCTCTGGAGTTGAATAAACTTAGTTTCAAATTCTGCCTCTACCACTGTCCATAGGATCTTGGACAAGTTACTGAATGTCTCTGATCTTTAGTCCGAAAATAAATTGGGAAGAATAATGGTAATTACCTCATATGCTTATAACAAGGATTTAATGTGGTAAAACAAAGAACATGTTTAGAACCATGCCTGCCTGGGGTATAGAAAACACTCACTAAGAAGATGAAAAAGACCTCTGAAAGGAAGGTATGAGCTCATGTTTTAGACATTTCAGGCTCCTCTGGGGTTCACAGTACTGCCTCTGGAATCAAATGATGGCAGTGCCCTTTATATCTCTTGTTTATTTCACTAACAAATTGTTATT